>NC_064250.1:52593693-55072443 GCF_003254725.2 Canis lupus dingo | reverse complement strand
ATATAATCCTTTGCCATTCTAGCCACTAGCATAAACACCCCATGGCCTTACCTATAAGATACGTGCTAGTTCATTTTGCTGATTTTTAAGATTAAGCACATTTATTTTGTCATATTTTAGCATCTCTGAAATTACAGTCAAGAGCATCTATCATTTCTTTTGGCCAGGTGGCAGTTACGACTAATTGTTATTGACTATGTTCGGATAAACTTGGTCATAGCTGTTCAGGTGATCCTTTCTCTTCTATCCAAATTGGAATAATGAAGCTTTTTTTTTTTTTTTTGATTGAGCTATAACTGACATATAACATTACATAAGTTTCAGTGTGTGTGTGTGTATATATACACATATATATCATGATATGTATAAGGCTTATATATGAGGCTACACATATATAAGTTTCTGTGTGTATGTATATGTATATACATACACATGTATATATATGTGTACATAAGGCTTGTGTGTATCTATATAAACTTATATACTTAAGGCTATATATATGTATATATGGCTTATATATATATTTAAGGCTATATATGTATATATAAGGCTTATATATATAAGGCTACATATATAAGTTTCAGTGTATATATATATATATGATCAATTCATATATATATGAACATAATGATTCAGTGTGTGTATATGTGTGTGTATATATATATATATATATATATATATATAAAATAAGGCTAGTTAACATCTGTAACACACATAGTTACAATTTTCTTCTTATGAGAAGTTTTAAGATCTATCCTCTTAGCAACCTTCAAGTATATAACACCGTAGGGGCGCCTGGGTGGCTCAGTCAGTTAAGCATTTCAGCTTAGGTCATGATCTTGGGGTTGTGAGATTGAGCCCTGCGTGGGGCCGTGAATCAAGCTCCTCACTCATTTGGTATCTGTTTGAAATTTCCTCTGCCACTCCCCCACTCACACCTCTCTTTCTTTCTCAAATAAATAAATAAATAAATAAATAAAATCTTTTTAAAAACTCAACTATATGATACAGTATTATTAACTATAGTCACCATGCTTTACATTACATCCCTAGGGCTTACTTATTTTCTAACTGGAAGTGTGTACCTTTTGACCATTTTCACTCATTTTGCTTACTTCTTGCTCTTCATCTCTAATAATTACCAATCTGTTCTCCATATCTGAGTTCTTTTTCTCTGTTTTGTTTTAAATTTCACATATAAATGAAATCATATGGTATTTATCTTTTTGTGTCTTATATCACTATGGTGCCCTCAATGTCCACCCATGTTCTTGCAAATATATGTATATAACATTTTATTTATCCATTCACTCACTCACACATCCATGGGCACTTAGATTGTTTCTGTATCTTGACTATTGTAAATAACGCTGCGGTGAACATGGGAGTACAAATATCTTTTTGACTTAGTGTCTTCATTTTCTTTGAAGAAACACCCAGAAGTGGAATTGCTGATCATAGGGCATTTCTGTTTTAATTTTTTTTTGAGGAAACTCTGTACTGTTTTCCATAGTGGCTATAACACTTTACATTCCAACAGTGTATAGACAAGGGTTCCCTTTTCTCCACATCCTTGCCAACACCTATTCTTCTTGTCTTTTTGATAATAGCCATTCCAATAGGAGTGAGGAAACATCTCATTGAGGTTTTGATTTGCATTTCCCTGATGATTAGTGATGTTAAGCGTATTTTCATGTACTTGTTGGCAATGTGTGTGTCTTTTTACAACCAAATGGGCATAAAGGAGCTTTTTAAAAATATATAAAGTTAAAAAGGAAGAGATAACAAAGCACATAGTTGTGGTTTAATTGGTAGTATTTCACCTTTTAGCAATGCATAAAATAATAATGTGTCTTATACAGGCATAATTTGAAGATATTTCAGGTATGATTGCAGACCACTGCAAGAAAGCAAATGTCACAATAAAGTAAGTCAAATAAGTTTTTGATTTGTTTCCCAGCATATATAAAAGTCATGTTACACTATACTGTAGTCCATTAAGTGTACAATAGTACTGTCTCAAAAAACAATATATATACCTTAATGAAAAATATCTTACTACTAAAAAAATCTGAGCTTTCAATGAATTGTAATCACTGATCACATATCACCATAACAAATGCAATAGTAATGAATACGTTGGAAATATTGTGAGAATTACTAAAATATGCACATATACAAATACTATTGAAAAAAATGATCCCAAAAGACTTACTCCATGCAGAGGCTCTACAAACCTTTAACTTGTAAAAAACAATCCCTGCAAAGCACAATAAAATGAGGTATGCCTGTAATTGATGATATTACACAATTGATGGAATATGCTAAATCCATTATTTCCTCTCTCTTAGGCCATCCACCCTCTAACTTCAACATTGGCCCGTTTTTGCATCCTCCATCAACCCTTTCTAGTTACTGCAGTTGCTTTTTCCCCCCACTTCCTGATCATACATAGAATTATCTGTCCTATCCATGAAGGTTGTGTGTTATATTTGATTTGGCACACTGTGGCTTACTGTCTTGCATGATTCTTATTTCAAGAATCATGGAATGTAAAAAAAAAAAAAAAAGAAAGGATCATAGAACCAATTTAGTGTAACTGTTTAATTTACAAAGACATTGAGATCAATGGAGTTTAAGTGTTGGTGACAGGTCTGAGACTGTGTGACCATCTCTCATAAGCTAAATGTAATCCCAAAATTAGATGTGATTCTGAGCTTACAAGAGCTTACAAGGATCTGGTAGTATGTTCCTGTTTTCTCAAAGCATGTTATTTCAAATATACCAAACCTTCTATGTCCTTGAAGGATGTTTCATTGTGCCAGCTATTGTGCCTCCCCTACTATCTAGCTGTTTACTAAATGCTTGTTTGGTTGAATTACATTGAATGCTCGTTTGGTTGAATTAAACTATCAAAGAAGTTTAAAATGTCTTTAAAATGACAGGCATGGGTGAAGTTTGCAATACCTCAAACCCTGAACAGCCTTATTTTAGTTGTCAGGCTTCTCAGGCTGTGTGCTTTCCCCCCACTCCCAAAAAAGTGAATGACAGAGAACCAAGAAGCATAACAAATGAGCTCCTCTAGCCCATTCTGAATGAAAATGCCAAGATTCTCAGTGGATGTTCATAGACATCAGATTCTCTTGATAAGAAAATTGCAACATTGTAACTTGTTCAAGCATTACAGTCCAATCAATGCCCTCCTTGTTTTGAGAGGAAAAAAGATAATAAAGTTTTTGAAGGATGCAGAGGACCATTAGTAGTGACTAATTATAAAAAGATAAAAAAGAATGGCAAAAAAACAGTGATTAAAAAAACACTAAGGGGAAAAATACTGGGATCCCTTGTGATCTGCATAACTATTCTTTTGAGAATGAATTTTTAAAAATAAATAATATTTTCAAACTAAGATACCAAAAAGGACAAAAGAAATTAGTTTCCTCCAACCCTGCTCCAACCTGAGTGAAGGTTAATTCGGTGTTAAGAGTCAAATTGGGGATCCCTAGGTGGCTCAGCAGTCTAGCGCCTGCCTTCAGTCCAGGGCATGGTCCTGGAGTCCCGGGATTGAGTCCCACATCGGGCTCCCTGCATGGAGTTTGCTTCTCCCTCTGCCTGTGTCTCTGCCTCTGTCTCTCTGAGTCTCTCCTGAATAAATAAATAAAATCTTAAAAAAAAAAAAAAAAAAAAAAAGCCAAGTCATGGTTTGAGTTTAATTCTCCTAAAAGTAGAAGCAATGGCATTATATGTAGTGATACATTTTTTATATGAATTTCTTTTTTAAAAAATATTTAATTTATTCATGAGAGACAGAAGCAGAGACACAGGCAGAGGGAGAAGCAGGCTTCTCGCAAGGGGCCTGATGTGGGACTTGATCCCAAGACTGGGATCACACCCTAAGCCAAAGGCAGACGCTCAGCCGCTGAGCCACTCAGGCGTCCCTTGCAGTGACACATTTCTAAGGGAATTGCCTAACTTGAAACACTAAAATTTGGCATTAAGGACAGAATCTTGAAAGAGGACTAGTCTTCCTCAAAGGAGTCCATGAACATAGTAAGATTTTAGAAGGTCTCTCTCACCAACCAGAAAAGGATGCACCCATGCTTTGAAATTTGTTCAGGTTGAATAAGGAAAGTTAAGTGAAAATGCAAACGTACCAGGCCATAGTTAATACTAATCAATTATATACCATTAGGATCTCAGAGTGATTTCATTCATCAGATGTTGTTGTAAAGAGATAACTAAATAATGACACCATTCTCCAGGATATACTCAATGGATATAATCTCTTAGGAGAGGAATGAGTGAATGGTGGTGAGGCCAAGGGAAGAAATGTGAATCAGTAAGAGTAATTTAAGGCATCAGGAGATCTTGGGCTGACCTAATAAGTGTCAAAAGACATATGCTAAAAGGCTTCTTCATCTACATTCAGTCTTCTAAAGCATGAGACAAACAAGAAAACCAGGATAGGTATAATATTGATGGGAGGGGTGGAGCTGGAGGGAGAGGGGGAAGGAAGCAAGAAGGAGGGATAGGAGGCAGAAAGCTGGAGAGTTTAATTCTCTCTTTAGGATGCTATGAGTCCATGATCTTACCTACTGGCTTTATTGAATTAAACTAACTAACTGGAAAGCCATTTTATTCTCTCTTGGGTAATACTTTCTAATATTCAGTTAATTTAAAAAAATCTGTCTGTAAAAATACTAAAAGATTTCTGTGGTTTAGCTTTTTAAACCCATGAGCAATCGATCGATCGATCTATCTATATACACATAAAACCAAATACTGCACTTATGCAACAGGCTAAGTTGTTAAACCATCACAGATCATTCAGAAACACTGAAGGCTCGTTTCTTGTTGGATTACTCTGTACTAGGCACTTATCAGTATTCTAAGCACCATACAAATATTAACTCATGCATTCCTCACAATAAGCCCATGAGAAAGTTCTTCTCATTATATAGGTGAGGAAGCTATGGTACAAAAATATTAAATTACTTGCCCAAATGAGGAATAGATAATAAACCATGGAGCCAGGACTTTAACTCAAGGAATCAAAGACAGAGAGCCACATTCTTGACCACTGGGCTCCTCTGCCTCATGATCAACACTTGCCATTCCCACCACCCACTCAGAGCTTCTAATGACTCTCTTTATATAGACTAGATCTTTTAGGATTCAGAGATTTGCAAATGTTGTCCCTCTTCCTGGAAAATTTCCCCCCCTGTGATGGTTAATTTTATATGTCAAGTTGACTGGCTTAAGGGATGCCCAGATAGTGGGAGGGTGTCTATGAAGATGTTTCTGGGAGAGATTAGAAGTTGATTCAGCAAGCTAATAAAGAGATCCACTCTTAGCAATGTGGACAGGCAACATCCAATCTATTGGGGGTCCAAATAAAACTGAAAAGCAAAGGAAGTGTGAATTCTTTCTCTCTTCTTGAGCCGAGACATCTGAGTTTCTGATGCTCAGGCCTTTGGACTCTGGGAATTATACCAGTGATTCCACGGTTCTCAGTCCTTTGATCTCAGACTGGAGTTATGCCATTTCTTAGACATTTGGACTCAGGCTGAAATTACACCACTGGCTTTTCAGTTCTCCAGTTTGCAGATAGCAGATTGTGGGACTTCTCAGTTTCTATAACTGCCTGAGACAATTCCTATTATAAATCTCTTCTTATCTATAATATGTATAAATATCTGGTGAGAGGAAGAGAGAAAGAGAGAGAGAGAAAGAGATGGGCTCTGTTTTTCTGGAGAACTCTAATACATAATCTTTCTCTGTTTGGTAAAACTCTGACCAGGACTTCAAGTCATAGCTCAAATGCCCTTTCTTCTCTGTAGGCAGTCTTCCCTGATCCCTACTGCACCCCCACCAAATAGAGTTAGGAGTTCTTTCCCCTCCCAACTTCCCAAATTACTGGCATTGGCTTATATTTCTGGCTCTTCTATACCAGAGTCCATCCAGTTGACGTTAAACAATTATCTTTTTTAACTTTATCACTTGTATCTAGCACACTGCCTCTCAAAGAAAGAAGTACAGAGAATATTTGCTAGGATTCCATAGTCAGCATATCAACTCAATCACCTGGTTTGATGACACCTATTTTGCAACATAAAGGCTTATCCATTCCACCATTAGAGTTTGTCTTCACATTATTGGTGTGCTTTGAAATATGTGGCATCCATCATGAAAGCTTCCGGTAATTTTTCAAGAACATGAAACCTTATAACCTATAGGATAAGAAGTGTAGGAAATGTTTTTACTACTTCAAACTCAAATCATCAGGCCACTGCACCTCTCTGTTTGAAGTACTAAAAATTATTTATGCTAATTCAATTCATTTGGTTCTAATGGTCAGTCATGAGTTTTTCTGTAAAATCAATGGACAATTCCAAATTTCACAGCAATTTTTGTTCTCCTAAAAATTTTAAGAACTAAAGGTTGGGCTTAAAAGAAGTTATTTGGCAAAAAAAAAAAAAAAAAAAAAAAGAAGTTATTTGGCTTCCTTGTCCCTATTATATTTATTATGCAACCCAGTGGGAGTAGGGACCTGGTCAGGGAGGTACGTTATTTCCCACTTATCTATTGTTTTTTATGTGTTTGTAGCTGATTTTTCATGCTACCTAGGGGGAAGGAAAGGGGAGTAGTCAGATTTGGGTAGTATTCTCATCCCATTTACCATAGCTATTATTATTATAAAGAGGTTCAAAAATCAGAAGAGAGAAAAAAGTTCATTCAATCAAACATGCCTAGAGAGACTTGGAAGAGGAGTTAATAACTTTCTAATAACTTAGAAAGGCTTTAAGTGATTGTGTATATAGAAAGAGGAGAAGACATTCCGAGTGATGGGAAGAGTAGCATAAGCAAAGCTGTGAAGAAGAAAAGTTTGAGAAATATTTGGGACATATGACTTGGTCTCTTTGACTTGACTGTAGGATACAATTATAATAGAGGAGTGAAATTGGAAGGAATGTTGGAATTATATTATATTATGAAAGGAGTTATAAGACAGAATGAGGAATTTTATTTGATTCTTGAGGACACAAGGAATAAGATACTGTCTTTTCATCCTGGGCTACTAGAACAAAATATCATAGACTGAGTAGCTTCAACAACAAACATTCATCTCACAGTTCTGGAGGCTGGAAAGTCCAAGATCAAGGAGTGGTCAGATTCTATGTCTGTGCGGGTCCTCTTCTTGGTTGGCAGATAGCAATTATCTTAGTGTATCCCGTCTATGGTAAAGAAAGAGATCATCTCTTCAGTATCTTTTATTTAAAGGCACTAATCCCATCATGAAGGCTCCACCCTCACAACCTAATTGCCTCCCCAAGGCCCCACTCCTAATAGCGTCAAGTTGGGAATCAGGGCTGCGACATGAATTTTGGGAGGGCACAACATTCAACCCATAGTAGTGATTTTACCAAGCCAAACTTTAAAAGAATTAAACTGATAGAAATGACTAAGATGAATTCAAGTCAGAGGAGACACTAGAGGTGACAATATCAGAATATTAGATAGGAAACTAAAATTTTGTTCTTACATAAGTGACCTCAATTAGCATGACACAAGAGGATTAATGGGAAAACACAGCTTAATGTAATGACTAAACAACTGAAATAATGTGACTATCACCTAGCATTTGTTATTTGTCAGACATCAAGCTCAACATTTTTATATACTTTACACATTGAAACCTCATACTTTATCAGGGTATAATAATAATACCAATAATGGTATTGATCACTAAAAATTATATGATGCTTAATAAATGGAGACATCCTAAACACTTCAAATAAATCCTGAAAACAACCTTAAAAGAGAGGAAATATCAGTGTTTCCATTTTATAGTTTACAAAAGTGAGGTACAAAGAAAGTTAGGTAGTTTTAATCTCTATTTCATAGATGAAGAATCATGGTTGAATAGATGAAATGATTCATCCAAGAGCAACCATTTAGCAAGCGATAGCTCAATAATTTGAATAGCAGTCTAATTTTAGAGCTGTTCTCTTTCTTTCCGTACAGAAAAATAGGTATTATAGAAAGTTAAGCAGGTACTCATCTTTACTATCATTTTAATATACTTTCACATATATCTCTGTGCATAACTAAATACATTGCTTAAAAGTCCTGGCTTCTGTAACACAGACTTGAAAACATAAGTGGCTTCAACAAGCTAGCAGTTTATTTTTCATACAAGACTGGCATAACCCACTCATGGCTGATACCATGATACCAGTCTTAAAATATTGTCAGAGACCCAGTTAGCTTTCATTTTGTTGCTCTGCTAGTCTGAACAGAAGGATTATTAAATCTGAGATGTTACTCTGTTTCCATCCATAACCCTTGCCAGTCAACCAATAGGCAAGTGGAAAGATTAAGGCATATATTCTTTGAAGACATTTCAGAAATTACGCATATACTTCCATTTTACCCCATAATCAGAATTTAAGTAACACCCTTACATCTGGTTACAAGGGAGACCAGGAAATGTCTTTAGAGAGGCTTCCCTTTTCAAGGAAAAGGGTGTAGGTAAAAACTAGGAGCTTTTGCTACATTTTCTTTCATTAATTCAATGTTTAGCTTATCCCCACTGCTTCTAATTTAATTATTAGTTCTGTAATAACCTTGTTTCATCTCTAATTTGCTTCCTTAGCTATGCAATCTCACTTTTCATCTCTGTTTTAGTTTTCTCGGTCTGCTGTAACAAATTACTATAAACTTGGTGGCTTAAAATAACAGAAACTAATTCTCTGGCAGTTCCAGAGGCCAGAAGTCTGAAATCAAGTTCTTAGTAAGATTGGTTCCTTCTGGAGAGTCTGAGAGAGAATCCATTCCATGCCTCTCCCCTGGCTTCTGCTGGCAACTGGCAATCCTCAGATGTCTTGGCTTATAGTTGCATATGCCTCACTTTTGCCTTCATCTTCACATGGCCTTCTCTCTCGATTCTCGATAGCTGCTTCTCCTGTGTCTCTGTCATCTCTTATAAGGAACTGGTCATTCGATTTAGGGTCCACCAAAATCCAGAGTAATCCCATCTGAGATCTTTATCTTGTCATCTCTGTAATAACCCTTATTCCAAATAAGGCCACATTCTGAGGGTCTAGGTGAACATATCTTTGGGAGCCACAACTCAGCACATTATAATATCATTTTGTTGTTTTGTTACCTTTTTGGTTTTTGTGTTTATTAAGTTTATGTTTCCATTAAGTTTTCCTATGGCATAAATCATTCGTTGGAAATTTTTACTTTAATTATTGCATTTTATGTTATTTTAGATTGCATTGTTCATATAAGTTCTCATGCTATTTTTCTTCCTCTCCCCCACCTTTCTCTTTTGGCTGTCGATGGGACTATTTTTCTTTCAACTTTTTCTTTTCTTTTTTGATGGTGGGGAAACAGACATAATTTGCATGGTTACTATGTGATTCTTTTTTCCATCTTCATCTTATAATTCTTTGTCTGGACTTTCTGTTAGTTTTGACATGACATGGATGGTTTTTCTTTCTCTTCCTAAAAATCAGAATAGGAGCCTGTTGTTCTCCAAGTATTTAATATTTTGTCATTATTTAAGTAATCTGAGAACAACATGGAGGAGGATAAAATAACAAAGTTGTATATACCAATAAAGTTGTATAAATTACTTGACAGAATATTTGGCCTCTCTCCTCTCTTGTGAAGTGTTACAAAGGTCAGGTACCAGGGTTTTCATCCACTGGGAGGAAGGTGAATTCTGATTATCCTTTGCTTATGCTTTAGGCCATTTTTTCCAGTTCAGATCAAGGAGTCTTCTCTTCCATCATAGCACTAGCATCTTTATGGATTTTCGACTTCAAAATTGTTCTAGAAACTCATGCCTATTTTTCCTATACACCCAGGAAGTGCTCCAGCAGAACTCTGTCGTCCACAGGTACAATGGGCATCACCTAGGGATAGAGTTTGATTTGCCTCTCTGCTGCCTCCAAGATCAGCATCTTGAAGCAGCAGGCATTTTCATGTGGTTCTTGCTGATTACATGGCACTTCACATAGGATTTCCATCAAGACTTGGTCCTGCCAGGAAGACCCAGGCACAGGTGGCCTTTTAGGATTCCTAAGAACTCAGATCAGACCCAGGCCACTGCCTGCAGGAAGCCTTCCCTAACCAGACTTCCAACTTGGGTTAACCTGGAGGACTGACCCCCTTGGTGTGAGGCTTCTGTACCTTGTTTGACTCCCCTAAGAGGCCAGATGGAGGAAATGCAGAAAATCCACTAAGTTTGCTTTCTCAGGCTTAGTGGCACTTGTTAAGAATTCATAGCAGTTACCATAATGGCTTGTGGGTCAAAACAATGTGCCTAAATTCCATACCAAAGTCCTAAACCTGTCTCTATCTCTATCCTTTTCTGTCTGTCTTGATATATATGTATGTACATGTGATCTACGTGTGGTTGTACTCCTTTCTTTGATTGCTGAGGATGATTTAACATTTAAAAAAATGTTTATGTTTATTTCATCAGGTATTATGAGAATACTTTGATTTGACATCACTATATGATCTATTGCCCTAGCTCCTTCTCTTAGTTCATGTTTGCTGGTCATGATTCAAAGGGAGAAGGCATAACTGGAATCAAATGGATGATTTCCTTAACAGTTCATTATAAACCTCAAAGTAATCAAAATGCCTTTCTAGAGTTGAGTTCACCTCCTTTGATGTACATATATTTTCCCAGAAAACATTCATTGGTACTATTTTCTGAGACCAAGTCATGGTGTAAAAGAAACTGGTGAGTTCAAAGTTCCTAATATCAGTGCATGTTTACAATGAACTTTCTCTAGATATTAATTTAACATTTTTTTCTGCCAAATGTAAGGTCAAAAAATAATATTTCTGGCAGGCTTAAAACATAATATCTTCTTAATGCTGAATATGAGTGAAGCTATAGAGTTATCAAAGTTATGTCGCTGCCTTAGATCACAGGCACTTATGGTATAACAAAAACTATTTCAAGGAAACTTAAGGAAATGTGACTAACTATACAGATTACACACCAAATTGGCCAAGTAAAAATATGGTAAGTTAATAAATATGCTTTAAAATATATATAAAGTAAATAACTTCACTTTACAAGGATAAAGGATGTCGCCAACTCTTCAATAACATATAGCCTAAAGCATAATATCATAAAGTATGCAGAAGATAAGGGAAGAAAAATTATGACAAGTTTGACTTTCAACTGAAACTCAATGGTTTTGAAATTGCAAGGGTGCAGAAGTCATCAACACATGTTTAAGGAAGAGAATTTGAACGTTATGTGGGTCAGCATTTGGTTACGCAAAGTGGGAATGGAAGGCACCCAGCCTTTAGCCTACCTAAGAACGTCAAACTTTGCATTTACTTAGATCATCATTCCCACATTATCAAAGTATATTGATTCTTTCCTAGTCCTTGAAGAATATCTTAAAATACAAATATATGAAAATAATGTGCATACAGCTTCTTGCTGAAGTTCTGCATTTTTCTTGGGCACTGATATCTAACTCAGAATTGCAGCTCATTTAATTACAGGCACCTCAAATGTCCTCAGATTCTCTAGTCTTGAAAGGGCAAAGATAATGAACTCACTCAAACTAAAAAGTGAGGGTCTGTAAATGGTAAACCTTCTAAAGCAGCACAGAGTCAAAGAAAATCTTAACCCCAGGAATAAACTAGAAGTTTGGAGTCAATTAGGACAGTAAGAAGATCTCAATCTATTAAAACACACACAATTTCAAGGGTGCCTGGGGAGCTCGGTTGGTTATGCATCTGTCTTCGGCTCAGGTCATAATCTCGCCAGGTTTTGGGATTGAGCCCTGCATTGGTCTGTGGGGCTCCCTGCTCAGTGGGGAGGCTGCTTCTCCCTCTCCCTCTGTCTCTGCCCCTCTGCTTGTGTGCTCTCTCGCTCACTCTCTCTCAAATGAATAAATAAAAACCCCCTTTTTAAAAATACACAATTTTAAAGATATTATTCTTTCCCCCTCCCCTTAAAAAAAAAAAAAAAGATTGGACTAGACACTGTTTCTCTATGGGGCCTTTGTTCTTGAGACCTTAGAACTAAGTCTGGGGAACAGTGCAGGGTAGTGGGTAAGAACCTGGGTTACAGTGTTTGATACACTGGGTCAAATGCAGGGCACACGACTAAATAACCAGATGTCCTTGGTTAATCGGCTCCCCTGGAACTGTTTCCTTGGAGGTAAACTGATACTGTAATATTATCTGCCTCTTGGACTTGTTGTAAGGATAACATTTGGCAGATAAAGTTAGGTGTTTTGTGTGGAGCCAGACACATACTAAGTGCTCTATAAGAATCAGCTGTTATTTTCATTAAGCTATTTAAATCATTCACTCCTGCATCTTTGAGACATAGGTGCTTGGTAGCTTTTGCTTATGGTGAGGTTTCCACCATGTTATCTTAATGAGAACATACTGGCTCTCAGTGGGTAGTTCTAAAGACTTAAGAATAGTTTTAAAAACTATGAAAGCCAACTGTGTCAAACACCCAAACACAATTGGCTTCTGCAATAAACACCGTGACAATTTAGACATTACTGAGGGGATGCAAAAAAGAGTTAATCTGGAAATAAGTTATTTTTTTTTCTTTTCGGAAATAAGTTTTAATAATAGAATTCTTCAGAGTTACTGCATCACTTTTTCTTTTGTATTCTAAATAATCCTTTATTCTACTTTTGCTATTTGCATGTATTAATTAAGCAAAGACGGCAACTCAGGATTTAATGATAAGTTAATAAGCAAGGTTATTGGGCAGGAAAAATATGCAGAGAAATCAATTACGGAAGATTCTGGATTTCTATAGGTTGGGAAATAGCAAACATGAATCTATGAAGGCAATCTGATTCAGTATTTGTCAGGAAAATAAATTCTGGGTGGAAAATTGGGGCCAGGAACTTTAGTTACAAGGAGATGCTAAGAAAGGAAAAGCCACGGCAGAGTTAGATTAAAAGAAGAAATAATGATTCTAGAGGACTGCACTTCCTCCTTGGAAGGGATTTACTGAGCACTATTTCCCTCAGGGTATCTACTGTAGAGTGCTTCCTGAACAGAGCCATCCTTAACAGAACTCTGAATGCATGAGTGCACCTGCTACTCTTGCCGCTCCCCACAGTCTGTTCAGCCTGCCACAGTTCTCTGACTATCCCAGGCTCTCCAGTTCCAAGGGACCCATTTGCAATGAGTTAAGGAGCAGGGCTATGCTACTTAGGAAGTGTTGGCTTTGTAACCAAAGGACAAAAGTGAACACATAAAGGAAAAACATGAATACAAAAAAAAAAAAAAATCATTTCAATAGTGAGTATCAGTTTCCAGGTTGCAAAACAAGGTAACTGTTGGTTTGCAATCATCTGGGGGAGCCTCTTGGGTAATATATGAAACTGGCCTCCATGAAACAGCCCCCACTTATGTAGAGGAAGAAGTTGGCCACTGCAGGTTGGTAAGTGGCAGTTTTCATAAGCAAAGGGAGCTTATATTATATACAGGCATGTCTTGGGTGGCAGCAAGATAACTGGATCCCCACATCCACCTTCTTAAACATTTTTAAAGAGGCCCTAATGGGGTCAGTCATGTATACCATGCAGCTATTTTCAACACCACATTATTATCTCAAGGCCATGTCCTCGGAGAAGCCTTTGTGAGAGGGATAATCAAGTGAAACTCACATTCCCAGGATAGGAGAGTGGCTGAGGAGCTTCTGATTGGCTGCTCCAGCTGACAGGACAATCTGAGGTTGTGTCTTTTCAATGACCTCTCCACTAACAACACAGAAAGAACGAAGAAGGAAAGTGTTATTTTGGTATTCCTTCTATCCCCTTGTTTACTTTCTTCTGATTATAATTACCAATATATATCAGAGATATTACAACTGTTGGATTTTCTGTAACAACATGATTTGGGAGAAGGTGACTTTTCTCACAATGATGAAATTCTCATCAGAAACAACAGGCCCAGATAGAGGGAAGAGAGAGGCCACCTCTAGTAACAGCCAGTGAGTTAAACAGCACAGCTCCTAGCTTGAGTGCTCTGGCTGTTTTGCATAAGGATAGATGAAAGAATAAGTAAGAACCACTGTATCCCTATTATAAGAAAAAGCCTCGCCTCTTGAAAAAAAAAAAAGGAAAATAGGGATCCCTGGGTGGCGCAGCGGTTTAGCGCCTGCCTTTGGCCCAGGGCGTGATCCTGGAGACCCGGGATCGAATCCCACGTCAGGCTCCCAGTGCATGGAGCCTGCTTCTCCCTCTGCCTGTGTCTCTGCCTCTCTCTGTCTGTCTCTCTCTCTGTGACTATCATAAATAAATAAAAATTAAAAAAAATAAAAATAAAGATTTTATTAAAAAAAAAAAGGAAAATATTCAGACAATGAATGTGCTCTGAGATTTTTAGGTTTTTAACCTAAAAGGACACTTTTGTTCATGGAATTCCTGAAGGCAGCTTTGTTTTGCTGCAATGGGTCTGAAACTCTCCTGTTCTAGTACCTTTTTTAATCTTTGAAAACATTGTTTATGTCATATGATTTTTTACCACAGCAGGGCAGTCTCTACTCTGATCTTTTCCACTTCTTTGTATATTTTCAAAGTTTAGATTACAAGGAAAGAAATTGGATCAACTTTATAGTAATTTAAGTGGATTATTATATTTTATTTAACTCTTCCTGTTGCACTTAACAGCAATGACTGTAAGATCTCTGTAGTGTAGGTTACTTGGAGGATGGTACTTTTTTTCCTTCCTCTCCTCTCTTTCTTTCAATCTTCATCATTGTTCAACACATATTTATTGAGATTTTTTGTAGCCCACATGCCATCCTAGGTGTTGATAATGCAAAGTTGAATATATTAATGATTTCTGGCTATGAAAAAATTCCATATGCTCTTTAAGAAGACAACATCAAAAAAAAAAAAAAAGAAGACAACATCATGCAACATTAGTAGTAAGCATCTGGTATTAGGGAGATAGGGTAAAAATAAGGAGCACATAGCCCAGCTAGGAGGTTAGGAAGAACTTTTTGGAGGAACTATGTCAAATTTAATTCTTAAAACTTGAGTAACAGGTAGTCAGGTAGCTAAGATGTGTATGGGGATATTTGAGTTACTATCGACAATACAGTGATATGACTAGTTACCTGAAAAACTACAAACAATGTAATACTCTTAGACTGCAAAATTTTATCAAAGGAAAGACAATGTGTGAGAATAGAGTTAGGAAGGCCAAGCTAAGAGCTAGGCATACTTACTATGTTAAGGCTTTTGAATTTTATGTTATATGATATGGAGTGTCAGGGTAATGTTTTAAAAGTGCCTTAATAAAAAAATAATAAATACCTAAATAAATAAAAGTACCTTAATATCACTGGGTGGCTCAGTCGATTGAGCGATTGACTCTTGATTTTGGCTCAGGTCATGATCTCAGGATAGTGAGATCAAGCTCTGTGTTGGGCTTTGTGCTGAGCATGGAATCTGCTGGCAATTCTCTCTCTTTCCTTCTCCCTCTGTCCCTCCCCTGCTCATATTGTCTCTCTCTAATAAATAAATAAAATCTCTTAAAAAATTCTTTTAAAGTGCCTTAATATACAAAAGTATATCTTTGTGTTAGCCTCACACACTAATGCTTTTTCATTAAGAAAATACACAGTCTCTGAATTTAAGAAGGCTCTCTATTGATATTTTCCAAACTGATAAAGTGAGCAAGTAGTGTCCAAGTGATATTACTAAATTGGTATTGACAGCCCCTAAAGGGATAGGCAGCTTCTAAGATAGATCCCAAAGACTCCTACCTACTGATATTCATGCCTTTGTGTAATTCCCTCCACTTGAGTATGCACTGAACTTAGTATTTTGCTTCTAATCAATACAATATGGCAAAAGTGATGAGGTAACACTTCCAAGAATAAATAGATTATAAAAGACTGTGACTTTTACATTGCTGGCATTCTTTCTCTTCCCATCTTATTTATTAGTTCTGTTGAAATCAAAATTCATGTCGTGAGCTTTCCTATGGAGAGACCTACAGGGCAAAGAGCAGAGGGAAGCCTGTGGCTAACAGCTAGCAAAGAAGTAAGAGTCTCAGTCCAACAGCCCCGGGAGTAAGCTGGGAAGTAGTTCTATTCCCATTGACTCTTTAGATGATGGCATCTCTGCCTAACACCCTGATGGAAGCCTTGTTAGAGACCCAGCAAACCCAGCTTAGTCATATCAGACTCTAGCCCCAGACATATGGTGAGATAATAAATGTGTATTGTTTGAAGCTGCTCCATTTTGGGGGTAATTTGTTATACAGCAATAGATAACAAATCAGCGACAAACATCTTCCTGTCTCAGCTAACAATGTTCAAAGCTCTAACACAATAGCTTTATTCTCTTGGGTTGTACGTCATTTATCCATGCTAAGATTCAGAAATGAAGACATTAGTAGTGAACAAAATGGGGAGGAATTAAGAGCACCCTAGTCCTTAACATTTTCCTGGACCACCAATGGTTGCTTATCTGTGAAGAACCTAAATATCTTCACCATTGAAGAAAGGAAAAATGTGGCTCTCAGCTACCTGTCATCTGACTGGGCATTGTCTCACAAAGGCCAGTCTCTTTTGAGAGCATATTACCAAGAATTACCAAGCTTTCCATGTGAATTAATGGTTAAATATCACAGGCTTGTTTTGTATATGCCTTGCTATAAATGAGGTTGTGTTTGACATACATAGAGAAAGGGGCCAGAAAAAAAGATAGAGATGACATTTTCAGCCAAATATTTAGCAGGGCCATTTTAGACTGTCTTCTTTGAAACTTTTCTACTTAAATGTACCTACCTATCCCTCTGGGCATTTATTCACTTGTCTATTTTTGCATTTATATATTTTGTGAATATCTAATAGCTAATAGGGGTGCCTGAATTCAATCATTTGAGTGTCGGGCTCTTGTTTTTGGCTCAAGTCATGATCTAAGGGTTGTGAGATCAAGCCCCAAGTCGCGCTCTGTGCTCAGCATGCAGTTGGCTTGAGATTCTTTCCCCCTTCCTCTCCCTCCTCTTCCACTCTTCCCTCTGCTCTAAATAAATAAATAAATAAATAAATAAGTAAGTAAGTAAATAAATAAATAAATATATTTTTAAAATACCTAATGAATGAAAATACTGTCCCAGATACTATGCCAAGTGCTTTTCACATGTTAACTTGACTTAGTCCTTACTACCCTTTTGAGATCTAGGTGATTTTCAGAAATTCTGAATTGGTCTTGGGCAAAGCCAGAATATCTACATTTCTAACAATCTCCCTAGGTGATTTTGATGCCCATTTAATTTTGAGGATTTTTATATTATGCTGTAAGTTTAAAGTATCGATATGGAACATACCTTTTTAGAGGCAAATATGATTAGTTTGGATGTTTATTTAACACTGTTATGTTTATTAACACTGTTTATTAACACTGTTCAGTGAACATTTGTAAAAAGCACCAAGATAGGAGTGTACCGATTTAGTAACAGAGTGTTCAACTAAACAGGCAAAGAATTAGTTGTGGTTGATGATGACTAATGGAATTAGTGTTAGTGACAAAGAAAATCAGAGACAGCATATTACATCCAACTCCCAACTCTTCAGGGGAAGAAAAGAACAAACTAAATATTCCAGCTTATGAAAAATAATTTGCTACTTTTCAAATATCACATATTTGATATTTGATAGAACTTCAGGAAGTTCTATTTTTCCTCCATTAAATGTATTTATTTTCTTTAGCATGGGTCAATGATTCTGTTTAACTTCACAAATATTTATCAAGAAGTTAGTTAGTTAGGGCAGCCTGGCTACTCAGGAAAAACTATGGAGAAACATCCCTGGCTTTCAGCAGCTTATAGTCTAACAGGAATGCAGGAAGACAAACAAGTAAATATTACAATATGGAAGAATATCAGAAAGAAGTTAAAAGTTCAGAGGTGTGTAGCTCTATCAGAGGAAAAACAAAATCAGAAATAATGCTTACCTTCCCAATTTGTTCTTTTTTCCCTAAGATCTTATTTATTTATTTATTTATTTATTATTTATTTATTTATTTATTTGAGACAGAGACACAGGCAGAGAGAGAAGCAGGCTTCATGCAGGGAGCCCGACCTGGGACTCGATCCCGGGACTCCAGGATCATGCCCTGCACCAAAGGCAGCGCTAACCACTGAGCCACCAGGGCTGCCCCCAATTTGTTCTTAGAACACAAACTTTACAATCATTCAAACAAATTTCTTCATCATAATCTTTACCATTCCAAACCCTGTTTCTTTTGGGTTGATGCCGAATGCTAAAAAATCGCACATAACCTTCTGTAACTGATTTCTTGTGTAGACAAGAGTTAAGAAAAGTCAAGAAAAAAAAATGCATATGTTGTTCTGTGCACCAAAACAGGACTGGAGGGTTATCAGGGACATTTAAATTTCTCTCTCAGATGACTGAGAGAGTGCAACCAGCTGCACTCAAATTGCATTGAAAATAGATACTTTGCAAATTCTCATCTAAATGAAAGTTTAAATTACCAAAAGCAGTCTGACCGGTTATCTTTGACTAAAGTGGTTTACGATTTGCATATAAACTTCATTTCTTTTTCTAATTATGCTGAATAAAATGCATTCATTTTCTCTGTGATTACAGGCCAGCCCTGCCAAACACCTGTGACTGCCACAAATCCTAATTTGATATTTATTTACTTCAAAGCAATCTTATTATCTAAATGATTTAAAGCATCAAAGGCCTTAATTATTGATAGTCAGTTTGATAGGGTTAGCTTCCGTGTCCTTGGGTGGGGGTTTCTGATTGGCTCTTTCCTTTTTAAGCATTACTTGGCTGCAAGAGGCCATATGATTCTGCTATTAAGGGTACTGGAAATCACATTCTTATTTAATTGGAACTAGATTTAGACAGTTTCAAAGAGCCAAGATTGACAGCTGCAATCTGTAGGCTTCCAGGTAAAATTTTTTAAATCCCGTTTACACTTAGTCTTCAAAATAAGCATTGTATATTATATGTATTCCCCAACTCTATGGAGAAAAGGAACAACTTTCTATTTCTCTGAAATTTTAGGATCAATCCAGGATCAGTGGGAAAAACAGGATAATGTAAATGACATCCCATAAGCAAAAAGCAGGTATTGACAAGGAAGTCATTGATGGCTGGCTATTGTTTCAAAGCAACATCATTTCTATGCCTGGAATTTACAGAAATGGAAGAGATGAGAAGAGTTAAATATAAACCTTTGCAAAATTTTACAACTTTCCAATACGTCCTGTGTATCAATGTCACATAGCTAGTTCACCAATTTCTAAGCAACATTTTATTAGAAATTGATTGAGCTAATTGAAGCTTTGAGTGGAGTTTCAAAACACTTACCAGAGTTTCTTAAAGTGTGGACCCTTTCAGAGATTCCACGATGTCAAAACTATTTCCATATTAATAGTAAAATTCTCTTGCCTTGGGGTGCCTAAGTGGCTCAGCAGGTTAAGCATCTGACTCTTGATATCAGCCTAGGTCTGGATCCAGAATCCTGAGGTCAAGACCATGTTGGACTCCCAATAAAAAATAAATAAATAAATAAATAAATAATTTAAAAGTTATGTAAAGATAAATAAGAATGTTTTAAACTTTACAATTATGAAAAATAAAAACTCTAAAAATTAACTAATTAAAAAAAGTCATTTGTCTTTTTCACTATCATTCTCTTAAAAGTGTATGAAGGAAAAAAAAAAAAGTGTATGAAGGAGTATTTCAGAGGCTACACATTACATGTGATATTGCAACAGAGTGATTACAGAAACCAGTATGAGAATCCAGTTGTTTTCCGTTAAGCCAATTGTTAGAAATTCACAAAAATGTAAAAATAATACCACTCTTCCAACAAATTAGTTTTCTTTTTTAAAGATTTTTTTAATTTAGTCATGAGACACAGAGAGAGAGAGAGCCAAAGACATAGGCAGAGGGAGAAGCAGGCTCCCTCCAGGGAGCCTGATGTGGGACTCCATCCAAGGACCCTGGGATCATGACCTGATCCAAAGGGCAGACGCTCAACCACCGAGCCATCCAGGCATTCCACAAATTAGTTTTCTTATAGATATTATAGATATTTTAATAAAAATATGGTATTATATTACCATGCAATAGGTTTATTACTTCTTTTAAAAATAGGTTAAATACATATTTTTAAATATCATATCATTTTAATATGGCAAATATTAATAAACATAATTCATAAAAATGATAGCTTTTTTAAAAAAGATTTTATTTATTTATTCATGAGAGACACAGAGAGAGAGAGGCAGAGACATAGGCGGAGGGAGCCTGATGCGGGACTCAATTCCTGGACTCCGGGATCACGCCCCAAACTGAAAGCAGATGCTCAACCACGGAGCCACCCAGGCATCCCTAAATGACAGCTTTTGAGTGATTGACACTTCAGTAGTTTTTAAGAGTGTAAAGAAGTCCTAAGACTAAAGTTTCTGAGAAACCCTGATTTATGTAAATGAATAAATTATACATCTTTTTAAGATTTTTCATCACCCTCATGTTCTTTGACCAAATTCTTAATTAAAGCTCTCTGTTTACTCTGCTTTGTACAGCTCCAGTAAGAAACAATGAGGATATAGCTTTCAGAAGCATGCAATCTGGTGTTAGAATGCTACTTGCAAAAGATAGTTCTAATGAAACTGATATGCTGTTCAGTTGCTGTGGTAACAGAGATGATTAATATGACAAAGCTCAGCTTGGAGGAGTCAGATGGGACTTGATGGACAATGTCTGGCTTATAGGATTTAACCAACATTAAACCTCTGCTCCTTCCTTTCTTCCTATCATCCTCTCCTCCCCACTTCCCAACCCACTTGGTACGGATCCCCTTAAAAGACTATTGATAGCTCATGTATGACTCCACCCATTAGCCTTGGATAAGTACTTCCAGCATTTCTTCCTGAAAAGCAAACTTTTAATGAAGCAAAGGCATAGGCAGGGGGACACTGGAGCAGGGCAGGACAGTGAAGGCTTACATATCCTGCTCTAGATAAAAGCAGCATCGTCTTAGTGACCACTAAATCAATCTAAATGGCCATGTGCTTAAATCATATTGGCAAAGAAAGGGAGAGGAAAAAAGATTATAATGCTCTTAGGATTTGCAATAGTTGTCAGGCAAATGGTCTGTGGGTTCTTCCTATAGCCCCTGCCAGATCAATGCAATGCTTTATTTATGCTTGCTTTAAGCTATCACTTGTCAGGGGTGATCGCTTGTTGTGTGCTTCAGAACAGAGGTAACATGAACACAATGTGACACTCAATTAACCACATGTGTCAATCAGGAGAAAGCCAATGGATCCACTTTGTCAGCAACCACACTCTGTGTGTGTGTGTGTGTATGAGAGACAGAGCCCTTTCATTACTAGCACTTCCTGGAGGCTTCTTGTTTCTAGGCATCGCCCAGATCAATTCTGTAGACCTGAACTAATGTTTCAGTACGGAAATCTAAAAGGTGAACCACAGGATTTCATTTATCTTCTCTGCTTGTTACATTGCTCAGGCCACAATACAGTGCTGAGAGAGGTTCGCAAAATAACTCCTCCTTTTCTCTTCTGCCTTAAACTCGGATTTCTCACCCTTTTAACTGAGTGTAATGATGACATTGATTAGTGGAAGGTAGTGCTTTTTCTTGGGCTCAGTCGAACTCCCAGCCCCCAGCTCCTACTTCTTTTCCTCTGGCCAAGATTGGGACATTACTGCATTGGGTAGACTCAGCCTGGTAAAATGAGATATTTTTAAACTTTTTTTTTTTTTTTTTTTACATTTTCTTAAATCCCTATCTCCAAGGAGCTGGAAGGAAACCCCAGATGCTATCTTGATCTCTGTTCGCTCAAAAACAATTTTTTGTTAAACAAATGAATGAATCTTAGCACATTTTACAAAAACACAAGTAATAAAATAAGGACTTTAAATCTCCAGGAACAAAACTTTCATTACATTTAGAAAAAAAAAAATGTGTTGGCTATTATAATGCATTATTTAGCCCACTTTATACCATTTTCCCACTTGTAGGGATATATAGGTGATACAGATATAGATATATAGATATGGATATATCTATATATCCATATATATATATGGATATATGTTCACTTTTCTAAGTTGAAGACTTTCTCTTTGATTTCTGATTTACTTCCTGAAATAAGACTGAAGAGGTTGGTCTGCCTTCACATTTATACAAGTAAATTATAATTCAAGATTATAAGAATTAACATGCATTAATAAAAGGCAGTACATTGTATAATGATAAGGAGAAAGCACTTCTCTCACTAAAGGTTAATAAAGCAGAAGACATCACAGGATCTAGCAGCTGGAAAGTGTTTCCATGTAGAAGGTACCCTGTAGTAGTAAAACCAAGAATGAAGGATCTAAGACTACTTTTGTTTGAACCCCTACTCTGCCATGTATGATGCGTGTGGCCTCAAACAACTTATTTAGATTCTCTGTGCCTCAATTTTACATTTATAGAATGGAGATAATGCCATTACTGACTTTGGGGGTCACTGTGATTAGCATATGAGTGATTGCATTTAAAACACTTATAACAGTGGAAGAGCCATTCTAAGTGATATATGTTTTCATTCTTCTTACTACTCTATCCTTTCTGAAATAACCTGTCATCCAAGGACTACTAGCCTCCAGTATCTTATTAACTCTAATTTTATTGCTCATCCTTTTTCAACATATGGTCTTTTGATTTGGAGTTGAAGTGCTTGTCTTTGTAAACTCCACCCATTGTCTCAGTTTCATCTTTTTGTTAGTATCCAGTGCAAATAGATAGCTTCTTCTACCTGGTAAGCTTTCAGCCACTTAACTCTAATAATCAGGTCACCACTTAGGCTTCACTTGTCTGAATTAATCATAGGCATATTTGACTTTGAGCTCATAATGATCTGGAACTAAGTTTCCCAAGATCATAGACATGGAATGTGGACACTTGTTTTTTATTTAAGCTTGTCTATTCCTTGGTTTCTTCATTCATAAAATGGGATAATATTACCAACCTCATAGTTTTTATCTTGATAATTCAATGTGCTAACCCATAAAAAATGCATATTATACCCCCTTGAGGAAGTGGGGCATAACTCCCCATCCTTTAAGTATAAATTGCACATAGTAACTTCTTTCCAAAGACTACAATATGAAAAGAGGAAAAATAAGTAAATTTACAGTGGAGAAAATCTAACAAACCCCACCGTGGCAATGTAATCAAGGTTAACATCAACAGTGATAGCTAATATAGATGGTGTTATCCTTAATATGATGTGGTGAGTATGGTACTTCTGTGGTCTTCCTCCCCAAAACCCATAGTCCCAGTCTATTTGTGGGAAAAAACATCAGACAATCCCAATGGAGGGTAATTCTACAAAATACCTGACCAGTATTCCTCAAAACCATCAAAGTCCTCAAAATTAAGGCAAGTACAAAAAACTGACACATAGACGCTTAAAAAGACACGATGAATAGATGTAATATAGTACTCTGAATGGTATCTTAAGACAAAAAAATAGATTATTAGGTAAAAACTAAAGAAATGTAAATGAAATATGGACTTTAGTTAATAGTAATATATTGGTATTGGTTCATTAATTGTGAAAAAATTATATTAACATATGATCTAAACAATAGAGGAAACTAGATGCAAGGTATAAGAAAATTCTTTGTGCTTTCTTTGCAACTTTTCTATAAATCTAACACTATTCTAAAATTAAAAATGGAAAACTGGTATATAACAGTGCCTGAACATAGTAAAAACTCAATATGCACTATTATTATTACATTTTTATTAGACCCATTCTCATGTGACATGGATTCCACTTTAGATATAACAAATCTTGAGGAGTGTGTGCATGTGGGCAGGGGGAAGGGACTTGTTTGTGAAAGGGAGGCTTATCCACAGTCATTGACCAGGATTTCAGGTCTTTGCATTGATATGGATCCAAAAGATAATTCTTGATTTGGTATTGTACTCCCCTAGCAAATGTTATTATTTAATATTTTTTTTTTTCTGGGAGGTCACTTGACTATCCTCTAAGTATTCTGAATCAAAATCTGATGCTCTAAATGAGCGGTGGGATAATAAAATTTTATATTAATGTATTAGTATGAATTTTGGCTCAATGTTGTGTCAAAATTAAAGGTGTACAGTTGACCTTAGAGGTAG
The DNA here is from genome assembly GCF_003254725.2 of Canis lupus dingo. Lineage (NCBI taxonomy): Eukaryota > Metazoa > Chordata > Mammalia > Carnivora > Canidae > Canis > Canis lupus. The sequence goes on along the minus strand of NC_064250.1, from coordinate 55,048,222 downwards.
AGTTTGAAATGACTGGCATTTGCTCGGCTATAGGCAGCTTGCTGTCATTGAATACCTGGCTGTGATTAATAAGTGCTGGGTTTATATGCAGCTAGCTTCATAAGTAGAGGTCTTCAGGGCTCTCCTGGTAAAGCAGCCTGCGGTAAAAAGATATCCATGCCACCTGATGCTATTGCCCTTACATCTTCTGAAGCTCTCGCATAAATTTATTGTACTTCCTAGGACCTGACAATATAGATCTAGGTCTTCACAGCCTAGATTTTGTCACTTTTTGATGGACAAAAATTCTCACATTTTTTTCTTTGTCATGTGAATACTGATCCCTAGTCTGGAATAAAGGGAAGTATATCCCTGTGCTTTCTCTTTTGGAATTATTTTGTTTTCACTCAATAAAGGCAAACATTATGGAGGCAAATTGTTTCCTGAAAATCTGTAAATTTAGTGACTTCTGCATAGTTATTCTCAGTACTTGTGTTTTTTTTTTCTTTTCTTTTTTAATTTTTTTAAATAAATTTATTTTTTATTGGTGTTCAATTTACCAACATACAGAATAACACCCAATGCTCATCCCGTCAAGTGCCCCCCTCAGTGCCCGTCACCCATTCACCCCCACCCCCGGCCCTCCTCCCCTTCCACCACCCCTAGTTCGTTTCCCAGAGTTAGGAGTCTTTATGTTCTGTATCCCTTTCTGATATTTCCTACCCATTTCTTCTCCCTTCCCTTCTATTCCCTTTCACTATTATTTATATTCCCCAAATGAATGAGAACATATAATGTTTGTCCTTCGATTGACTTACTTCACTCAGCATAATACCCTCCAGTTCCATCCACGTTGAAGCAATTGGTGGGTATTTGTCATTTCTAATGGCTGAGTAATATTCCATTGTATACATAAACCACATCTTCTTTATCCATTCATCTTTCGATGGACACCGAGCCTCCTTCCACAGTTTGGCTATTGTGGACACTTGCTGCTATAAACATCGGGGTGCAGGTAGTCCCGGCGATTCATTGCATCTGTATCTTTGGGGTAAATCCCCAGCAGTGCAATTGCTGGCACATAGGGCAGGTCTATTTTTAACTCTTTGAGGAACCTCCACACAGTTTTCCAGAGTGGCTGCACCAGTTCACATTCTCACCAACAGTGTAGGAGGGTTCCCTTTTCTCCGCATCCTCTCCAACATTTGTGGTTTCCTGCCTTGTTAATTTGCCCCATTTTCACTGGTATGAGGTGGTATCTCATTGTGGTTTTGATTGTATTTCCCTGATGGCAAGTGATGCAGAGCATTTTCTCATGTGCATGTTGGCCATGTCTATGTCTTCCTCTGTGAGATTTCTCTTCATGTCTTTTGCCCATTTCATGATTGGACTGTTTGTTTCTTTGGTGTTGAGTTTAATAAGTTCTTTATAGATCTTGGAAACTAGCCCTTTATCTGATATGTCATTTGCAAATATCTTCTCCCATTCTGTAGGTTGTCTTTGAGTTTTGTTGACTGTATCCTTTGCTGTGCAAAAGCTTCTTATCTTGATGAAGTCCCAATAGTTCATTTTTGCTTTTGTTTCTTTTGCCTTCGTGGATGTATCTTGCAAGAAGTTACTGTGGCCGAGTTCAAAAAGGGTGTTGCCTGTGTTGTCCTCTAGGATTTTGATGGAATCTTGTCTCACATTTAGATCTTTCATCCATTTTGAGTTTATCTTTGTGTATGGTGCAAGAGAGTGGTCTAGTTTCATTCTTCTGCATGTGGATGTCCAATTTTCCCAGCACCATTTATTGAAGAGACTGTCTTTCTTTCAATGGATAGTCTTTCCTCCTTTATCGAATATTAGTTGACCATAAAATTCAGGGTCCACTTCTGGATTCTCTATTCTGTTCCATTGAGCTATGTCTCTGTTTTTGTGCCAGTACCACACTGTCTTGATGACCACAGCTTTGTAGTACAACCTGAAATCTGGCATTGTGATGCCCCCAGACATGGTTTTCTTTTTTAAAATTCCCCTGGCTTTTCGGGGTCTTTTCTTATTCCACATAAATCTTAAAATAATTTGTTCTAACTCTCTGAAGAAAGTCCATGGTATTTTGATAGGGATTGCATTAAACGTGTAAATTGTCCTGGGTAACATTGACATTTTCACAATATTAATTCTGCCAATCCACGAGCATGGAATATTTTTCCATCTCTTTGTGTTTTCCTCAATTTCTTTCAGAAGTGTTCTATAGTTTTGAGGGTATAGATCCTTTACCTCTTTGGTTAGGTTTATTCCTAGGTATCTTATGCTTTTGGGTGCAATTGTAAATGGGATTGACTCCTTAATTTCTCTTTCTTCAGTCTCATTGTTAGTGTATAGAAATGCCACTGACTTCTGGGCATTGATTTTGTATCCTGCCACGCTACCGAATTGCTGTATGAGTTCTAGCAATCTTGGGGTGGAGGCTTTTGGGTTTTCTATGTAGAGTATCATGTCATCGGTGAAGAGGGAGAGTTTGACTTCTTCTTTGCCAATTTGAATGCCTTTAATGTCTTTTTGTTGTCTGATTGCTGAGGCTAGGACTTCCAGTACTATGTTGAATAGCAGTGGTGAGAGTGGACATCCCTGTCTTGTTCCTGATCTTAGGGGAAAGGCTCCCAGTGCTTCCTCATTGAGAATGATATTTGTTGTGGGCTATTTGTAGATGGCTTTTAAGATGTTGAGGAATGTTCCCTCTATCCCTACCCTCTGAAGAGTTTTGATCAGGAATGGATGCTGTATTTTGTCAAATGCTTTCTCTGCATCTAATGAGAGGATCATATGGTTCTTGGATTTTCTCTTGCTGATATGATGAATCACATTGATTGTTTTACGATTGTTGAACCAGCCTTGTGTCCCGGGGATAAATCCTACTTGGTCATGGTGAATAATTTTCTTAATGTATTGTTGGATCCTATTGGCTAGTATCTTGTTGAGAATTTTTGCATCCATGTTTATCAGGGATATTGGTCTGTAATTCTCCTTTTTGGTGGGGTCTTTATCTGATTTTGGAATTAAGGTGATGCTGGCCTCATAGAACAAATTTGGAAGTATTCCATCTCCTTCTATCTTTCCAAACAGCTTTAGTAGAATAGGTATGGTTTCTTCTTTAAACGTTTGATAGAATTCCCCGGGGAACCCATCTGGTCCTGGACTCTTGTGTCTTGGGAGGTTTTTGATGACTGCTTCAATTTCCTCCCTGGTTATTGACCTGTTCAGGTTTTCTATTTCTTCCTGTTCCAGTTTTGGTAGTTTGTGACTTTCCAGGAATGTGTCCATTTCTTCTAGATTGCCTAATTTTTTGGCATATAGCTGTTCATAATATGTTTTTAAAATCGTTTGTATTTCCTTGGTGTTGGTAGTGATCTCTCCTTTCTCATTCATGATTTTATTAATTTGAGTCTTCTCTCTCTTCGTTTTAATAAGGCTGGCTAATGGTTTATCTATCTTATTAATTCTTTCAAAGAACCAACTCCTGGTTCTGTTGATCTGTTCCACAGTTCTTCTGGTTTCGATTTTGTTGAGTTCTGCTCAAATCTTTATTAACTCTCTTCTTCTGCTGGGTGTAGGATCTATTTGCTGTTTTTTCTCTAGCTCCTTTATGTGTAAGGTTAGCTTTTGTATTTGAGTTCTTTCCAGTTTTTGAATGGATGTTCGTATTGCGGTGTATTTCCCCCTTAGGACTGCTTTTGCTGCATCCCAAAGATTTTGAATGGTTGTATCTTCATTCTCATTAGTTTCCATGAATCTTTTTAATTCTTCCTTAATTTCCTGGTTGACCCTTTCATCTTTTAGCAGGATGGTCCTTAACCTCCACGTGTTTGAGGTCCTTCCAAACTTCTTGTTGTGATTTAGTTCTAATTTCAAGGCATTATGGTCTGAGAATATGCAGGGGACGATCCCAATCTTTTGGTATCGGTTCAGACCCGATTTGTGACCCAATATGTGGTCTATTCTGGAGAAAGTTCCATGTGCACTTGAGAAGAATGTGTGTTCAGTTGAGTTTGGATGTAAAGTTCTGTAGATATCTGTGAAATCCATCTGGTCCAGTGTATCATTTAAAGCTCTCGTTTCTTTGGAGATGTTTTGCTTAGAAGACCTATCGAGTATAGAAAGAGCTAGATTGAAGTCACCAAGTATAAGTATATTATTATCTAAGTATTTCTTCACTTTGGTTATTAATTGATTGATATATTTGGCAGCTCCCACATTCGGGGCATATATATTGAGGATTGTTAAGTCCTCTTGTTGGATAGATCCTTTAAGTATGATATAGTGTCCCTCTTCATCTCTCACTACAGTCTTCAGGGTAAATTTTAGTTTATCTGATATAAGGATGGCTACCCCTGCTTTCTTTTGAGGACCATTCGGATGGTAAATGGTTCTCCAACCTTTTATTTTCAGGCTTTAGGTGTCCTTCTGTCTAAAATGAGTCTCTTGTAGACAGCAAATAGATGGGTCCAGCTTTTTTATCCAGTCTGAAACCCTGCGCCTTTTGATGGGGTCATTAAGCCCGTTCATGTTCAGAGTTACTATTGAAAGATATGAGTTTAGTGTCACCATGATATCTATTCAGTCCTTGTTTTTGTGGATTGTTCCACTGGACTTCTTCTTAAAGGGGAATTTTAAGAGTCCCCCTTAAAATTTCTTGCAGAGCTGGTTTGGAGGTCACGTATTCTTTCAGTTCCTGCCTGTCTTGGAAGCTCTTTATCTCTCCTTCCATTCTGAATGAGACCCTTGCTGGATAAAGTATTCTTGGTTGCATGTTCTTCTCATTTAGGACCCTGAATATATCCTACCAGCCCTTTCTGGCCTGCCAGGTCTCTGTGGAGAGGTCTGCTGTTACCCTAATACTCCTCCCCATAAAAGTCAGGGATTTCTTGTCTCTTGCTGCTTTAAGGATCTTTTCTTTATCTTTGGAATTTACAAGCTTAATTATTAAATGTCAGGTGTTGAATGGTTTTTATTGATTTTGGGGGGGGGGGGATCTCTCTATTTCCTGGATCTGAATGCCTGTTTCCCTTCCCAGATTAGGAAAGTTTTCAGCTAGGATTTGTTCAAATACATATTCTGGCCCTCTGTCCCTTTCGGCGCCCTCAGGAACCCCAATTAAATGTAGGTTTTTCTTCCTCAGGCTGTCGTTTATTTTTTTATTTTTATTTTTTTAATTTTTATTTATTTATGATAGTCACAGAGAGAGAGAGAGAGAGAGGCAGAGGCATAGGCAGAGGGAGAAGCAGGCTCCATGCACCGGGAGCCCAACGTGGGATTCGATCCCAGGTCTCCAGGATGGCCCCCTGGGCCAAAGGCAGGCGCCAAATCGCTGCGCCACCCAGGGATCCCGCTGTCATTTATTTCCCTTAATCTATCTTCATGGTCTTTTAATTGTTTGTCTCTTTTTTCCTCAGTTTCCCTCTTTGCCATCAACTTGTCTTCTATGTCACTCACTCGTTCTTCCACCTCGTTAACCCTCATTGTCAGGACTTCTAGTTTGGATTGCATCTCATTCAATTGATTTTTTTTTATTCAATTGATTTTTAATTTCTGCCTGATTGGATCTAAATTCTGCAGTCATGAAGTCTCTTGAGTCCTTTATGCTTTTTTCTAGAGGCACCAGTAGCTGTATGATAGTGCTTCTGAATTGGCTTTCTGACATTGAATTGTAATCCAGATTTTGTAACTCTGTGGGAGAGAGGACTTTTTCTGATTCTTTCTTTTGAGGTGAGGTTTTCCTTCTAGTCATTTTGCTCAGTGCAGAGTGGCTAAAAACAAGTTGTATTGGGAAAAGGAGAAAAAGAGAGGAGAGAAAGAAGGAAAGAAAAGGGAAAAAGAAAAAAGAAAAAAGGAAGAAAAAAAGGGAAAAAAGAAGAAAAAGAGAAAGAAAAAGAAAGAAAAGGAAAAAAAAGGGGGTAGGGAAGCAATCAGAAATAAAAAAAAAAAAAAAAAAAAACCACTGGGGAGTGGGGAGTATCTTCTGTTTCTGTATACTTTAAGCCCTTGACTTTCCCTGGAACTTGTCCGTCTAGCTGGTCTTCTGGGGGAGGGGCCTGTTGTGCTGATTTTCAGGTGTTAGCACTTGGGGGAGCTGCTCTGCCCCCTGCCTGGTGCAGGGCTCAGCGGGGGTTGTTTACCCCGTGAGGCCCCAGGAGGAACAACCCCAGTGGCAGCGGCCAGCTCCCCAGCCCTGGAGTCAGCTCCCGCAGTAACTACAGGGCTCTCTGTCTGCAGGGCCTGGAGGCTCTGGGGCGAGGCGCTGACTTGCTCAGCTCGGGGCAGGAGCGTCCTCGCTGTCCTGGGCCCTCCCGGCCTCTGCCTGTCCTTGGGGGAGGGCGGATCCTAGGCTATGTCCCGGCACCCAGTGCTCCAGGGCCTGCGCTGTTGGATTCCGCTCCCACCCCGCAGCCCCCTCCGCATGGAGCCTCTTCCTCCGCCCGAGCCCCCCCACGAGCTGCTCCCGCTCCAGCTCCCCCCACGAGCTGCTCCCGCCCCTGCGAACTGCTCCGGGTCCCGCCGTGCGCGCTGCAGCCCTTAGGGAGCTCGGCGCACTCTCCCGGGGCGCAGGTGTCTGTTAGTGTCCCAGGGATCCTGAGGGCATCCCCGCCCTCTGGGGTCCTACTCCAACTCCCTGCGAGCCTCTTTCCGCCTGGGAAGGTTGGTGCAGCTCCTGCTCCTCCGGGACGGGGCTCTCCTGTCCTGGGGACACTCGCCCCGGCCTCAGCCCGGCTCCTCGCTGGGGCCCCTCACCCTTGGAGGCCTTTTGTTTATTTCTTTTTTTCCCGTCTTCCTACCTTGATAGAACCCTGAACTCTTCTCACTGTAGCATTCCAGCTGTTCTCTCTTTAAATCTCAGGCCGAATTCGTAGATTTTCAGGATAATTTGAAGGTTATCTAGGTAAGTTGGTGGGGACAGGTGACTTGGGGACCCTACTCTTCTGCCATCTCGCCCTTCCTCCCTCTACTTGTGTTTTTTCTTTGATACTTTAGTTTCTCTCTTGAAATGTGGCAATATTACTACATCACACACAAAAAAGAACTATGATGTCTTTTCCATTTTACAAATGGATTCATGTTGTTTTGACAGGTTTCTCACAGATGCTGATGGTGTATTTACCATCTGAGGATGTGAGGATGTATAATTCTCATCAACCCCATTTTACAGTGGTACTTGTGGTTTCTCATTAGGTTGTGTGCCCGTCTTAAGAGGTGTTCTAGTATTCCAAATAAGGTACATGAACGAGAACATAGCCATCTAGGGGCAGTGACCCAGATTACAGGGTGAGCAATTACCTTAATTTACCATAATTCCTCACTTGCATTAATGTATAACCAATTATATATTGTATCTTTTTTCCCCCAGTAGAGTGTCTCCAGCTTGTGTCTCACATATTCCATAATAACCACTGGCAGGTCCAGCCACACCTGTGTTTGTGAAATCAAGCTATATATCATGGATGATAAAATATCTGACAGAAATTCTCCAAGGTTTTTTAGTCTCTGGAAATTGGTACAGAAGAGCTACTTAGTATTCCACTTTTTAAGTGGAATACATTTTGAACATGCTGGAAGCACAAAATTACTAGTTCTCGAAAAGCTCATAGCAGACTGTGGGGTCAAATCTGTGACTAGAAGGACCAGGAGGTGGTGCCAGGCTGTAGGAAGTACGAAGGGTAGGAAGCATTTTAGGGAGAGGCTACTCGCTGCTTTGTGGAGAAGGCAGTATATGTTTGAGGAATGAAATTTTGAACTGATGATAAGAACAGTAGAGAGTCTCTGTCCTTATGTTACAAGAGTGAACTTCAGGAGAGGGCTGGAAAAGGCTAGGTGGATGATGTTTTATGGCAAGTAATGGCATTGCAGGTGAGCATCAACTGTACATGAAAAACTGCCCATTGGAAACTCAAGGTTATCTTTAAAAAGAATCATGACTGTTCTCACCAAATGTAACACTTTTATTGGCTCCAGGAGGAAACTTTTGCTCAAAAACATTTCCTCTGAAATTCCAACATTAGAGATTTATGCACGTGTCTTAAGAAGCTCGATTTTTAAAATGTCAGTTCTACTTGAGGTTAAGGAGAGCTATAATTCATCCATGGTTTGGTGTGGAGTCCCGTGATAGAGATGCTTTTTTTCTCTTTATGGCTTAATCATACCAATTATGATTGGAAAATGGGAAATTCCATGGGAGGGTAAATGGAAAGGTCACCCTTCCTCTTTGAATTATCAGAAAAGGGATCTGTGCAAAGAACAGGCCATTTCAAGAGGTTACCGAAGGATACCTAGTGAAGAGAGGTAGCTGATTAGAATAATACATGTGAACTCGGTCCTTTCACTAGATCTCTGGCCAAGTATCAATAATTCAGTTTTCTTTTGTCTTCAAATCTTATCAAGATTTCAAAGTTTTTTTTAGATAGATGACTTCCTTTTAATTGGCAAGTCAATATTATATTTAATATAGTCTCTTTATTCCTATAAGAGTGACCTACCTACCCATAAGAAAGACACCATTTGCTGCTAATTAGTATATCAGTAGCATCTTACTGGCAGCATATTATATACTCTAGATAAGAAAGCAAGAAAAAAAAAAAACGTTTATTTCCAGTTTTCTTGTTCATTCACAAGGAGTTACCAGTAACTTTTTATTTGATAACCGGGAATTTCTGAGGATAGAGGGACAAGAGAGTGAAAATGTGACAAATTAATAATCCTAGTGGAAAGACGAATGGTTTGAAATTTAGACAAACCTGAGTTTGAATCTCAGCTCCTGAAAGTAATATTTAGTAAACTCTATGAACCTCATTTCTCACATTAATTAAACTTGAATAATACCGATTTTATAAGGCTGTTGTGAGGAATAAATATAGAAAAATAGAGTCAATCACAGTAGCCTGTATATATTAGGTGATCCACTAATTATAACTAATATTACAATAATGTAATAGTGATGTGATTTAAAATGCTATTCAACACTGCCCAATTCTAAGAGTGAAAAGACAGAAGAACAACAGATTTCTGAAAGAGAGGATGTAAACATACTAGTGAATCCTTATAGAGAGTTTCCTGTGGTCAAAAAGTGATTTTACTGTATATTAATTAAGACCTCCCATGTATCAATTTATTGAATTATCAGAATAACCCCATTAAATAGAGGGACTATAATCACTCACCTATAACTAAGGGAACTAAGACATTAATAAGTTAATTTTATCAATGTTAAAGAAAGAAAGAAAAGAAAATATCCACTAAGTAGCAAAACTAGTATTTGAGCCAAAACAATCTGGTTCAATACAGAGCTCTTAAGACGTTGTTCAATAATGCCTCTGTCATATATTAAATTCCCTGCTCATACTCCAAAATTATCTTTATTCTGCATTATATTAACATTAAAACTAATGCAATCATACTATAATTTGTCACTTTGTACATACCCTTGTGGAAAGTATCAAAAGTTAATTTAATTAATTAGTGAGGATACTTGAAATTATGGCACATTTTTATTTAGATTATGCATGACTCAAAACACAGAGATGGCTGATGACTGTTAACCCAATATATATTGCAAACATGTTGAGGAGATCTTTAATGCACACCATCCATTTCTTTTATGTGTGCAATCTTCCTTGTGACAATTAATTATTATTAATTCAGCATATATAACAAGAACAATGAATTGTCTTTGTCCACAGGCAGATGAGAAACTTCACTTCTAAATGAGTGCTTTCCCCTTTCCTCAAAATACCCACTTTTTAAAGCCAGATGGTTATTTCCTCAAGGGTAATTTTCTTCGTTGCTTCTTATTTTATTTTTTAAGAAGCCTACAAGTCTGAGATATAGTTATTACTTTTAGTATTCTCAATGGTAGCAACATTTCCTTTTTATATTTAGAGATAGATACATAGATAGATACATAGATAGATAGATACATAGATAGATGATAGTGTTGGAGGAGGTCATTGAGAAGACATGACTGCTGGTTGGCCTGCAAGCTAGAGCCAGACGATTAGAGGCTTCTCACCCCCCTCTCTGCCCTTGGAATTTATGTTCTGCCCACCATTCCCCTAGCCAGGCTGTTGCCAAGGATGCAGCCTTAAGAGAGCAATGTGTTATGAGAGACCGTCTGGATTGAATACATGACTGAGTACCATTAAGCGATCTATGTTAAAAAAAAAAAAAAAAGGTCTCTATGTAAACTTTTAAGATTCTGGCAGGCAGTATGGAGATATATTCATCCTTGTGCCCTCCCAAGACAAGCCTGATATATAAGTTCATTAAACTTGCCACCTACCAATCTGGAGTGGCCTGCCTCTTCAGTCTCTCCTAGCCTTCCATGTATGGGGGCCAGTTTGCAAGCCAACAGACAGATAGATATGTGTATGTATACCATTATTTATTATATTTAATTATGATTATCTAGAGTTATATATACTTATATATCCATATATCTATGCCCATAGACCTTTATCTATCTACCTATCCCTCCGTCCATCTTTTTTTCATCCTACATGGCTCAGGTCTTTCTTGTCGGAAGAAAGGTTTGGATGAGATACTGACATAACTTCTGTAGTACTTGTGAATAGTAGATGGATAATCCATGTTTTTAATCATTGTAAAGCACCATATGATGTATTGATGTGCCGTTCCCCTCATATTAGATTCCTAGTGTTTTATATGGATGCTCCTTATCCTCTTCCTCCTCCCCTTCTTCCTCCTCTTTCTCTTAGTATTTATTCTTTTTTATTGCTTTGGATAGGATTTGCCATATAATGCTCGATAAAGCATTTTAACACATTCCCACCTTATTTCAAATCTTAGGGGTAAAGTGTTCAGTCTTCCACCATAAACTATGATATCAACTGCAAGTTGTTTGTAGGCGCCCTTTATCAGATTAAAGCAGTTTGCTGTATTTCAACTATGCTGAAAAATTTTTATTGCAAAAAGATATTGAATTTTGTCAAGTACTTTTTGTATATCTATTGAGGGTTCTCTCCTTTATTTAATCATGTGTACACAAATTACACTAATGATTAGTGAATTTCTGAGAAAATTCCACTTGATTCTAATGCATTATATTTTTCTATTGTTGGATTCAATTTACTGATATTGTATTAAGCCACTTTCTATCTGTATTCATGTGCACTTTCTATCTGTATTCATGTACCCTCCTGGTACACAAAGAGCTTATTACATTCAGTCAGTTTCCAGGGGACTCCTCTGAAGATTGCTAGAGTCCCTTTTCTGTGCAGATCTCTTCTCTCTGATATCCTGTAAGGCTCATTCCATTTTCTTATGCATCCCTGAATTCGAATCTCAGTTTCCTCTGTCAGACAAGACCCTGATTTCTTTTTGGGCTCCAATGTCTCTGCTTAGAAAGTGAATTCCAGACAGAATCTCAGGTGAATATGGAGCTCATCTTATGTATTTCTCTTCTTTTAAGGATCATGGCCCTCCACTTTATAAATGGTTTCTAAATACATTTGTCCAGCTCTATAGCAGCTTGCAGTGGGGGGCTTAACTGGGGTAACCATTACTGACTCTTGGCAAGCTACTGATCTCTTACAAACATTTAAGAGCTGATAGAAAAATCCCTCTATTCCACAAAGAAAGTTCAGTTAAAGAACATCTTTTAAAATCCCTTGATTGTGTCTTTATTCATTTCCATTGACTTAAACTACTAGAAGATATTTCTCTAGTTTGTGTTTGTAATTTTATGCACACCCACATGCCATATCTCTACAAAACCCTAGTTTTTGTTTGTTTTTGTTTATATTATTCTTAATACATGATAAAGATAAAAATTAGTGGATTTTTGAGTGGAGAAGATAACTTCATACTTTTATTGGTTACTCAAGAATTTCTCTGTACTACTATGATGTATAAAATTAACTGGGAAAGACTCATATTCATTTTTACTGTAAATTCATATTAATCTTACTCTCCAAACATTTATTTTAGAGCAGTATATATTGCTTAAATGCCAAAACATGTATGTAAAAATTAGAGTTAACTAAAACTCGCTTTCTATTTTACACAGTGCATACATGGTAAGTTGAAATGCTGGCAGTAGCAAAACAGAGAACTGGATGAGCTAAAAGAAAAGAACAAGCTTAGGTCATATCTGATGATTAAGTTATTTCACATGTAGTCAATTTAAAATTTTTGTTTTCTTATTCTGATCTTGCTTTAGAGGCAAACACCAGAATTGGGTCAGAAGTGATTTTTTTGTTGTAAATTATTCTGGTGTTGAAATCCTAGCTCTACAGACATGTATATCCCAAAGGTGCTATATTATTACTGTGAAGTTAACTTAAAATATAGTAGCTCTCTATCAAAATACCAACTGAGAAAAATATGAGGCATCCCTATTAAAAACACAATACTTATATAGTTGAACCCTGTGGATTACCTAACTTTTGCTGTTTAGGAAGATATTTTATTCAGAATGCCAGTGTAATTTATAAGCATATGCTTGCAAAAACAGATGCTAATGTAAAATATTTAGGACATTAAAATTAAATATTTCATGCCTTGACATAGGACTAAGCACTTTCGTGTCAATATTTACGTTATTTGTAGTTAAATGTATGTTTTCCCATATGTTCAAAAAGAAAAAATAGCAGGCATCAATTTTTCTCTTCACAGGTTTATAACACAGCAGGTTGCTGCTTAAATAAAACATGATGAAAGTGGTCTTCTATAAAGTTTTTTTAGTTTAATTTCAATGAAAACACCACACGTGTGAGTTATAATTTGGAAAATACAAAAAGTATAAAGAAAAGTATCAATGCTACTCATAGAGACCAATCTATCACTCATACTTTCTCTTTGTTTGAAAATTGAAGATAAGACCAGACCAGTAAAACTAGGCCTATTATCACTGACTTTTTGATTGCTATCTAAAAGCAGCTATTAATAAAGTTTTAATTTTTTTTCCGATTTCCAGTGTATTTTGTGTATTTGTAGATGGATGTGTATATGTAGGTAAATTTACATGGTTGTTATCTTATTATTTGTTGGGTTTCTGAGGGGTTAGAGAGGACCTAATAAATAGCATTCTTTTTTAAAACCCAAAGGTACACAAATTAGGAAAAATAACGAAGTGTTAAATGCTGACCAAATTTCACTGTTATTTCTGATAAAGCCAAAGATGGCAGGTACAGCTTAGTACAAGAGCAAAATGCATAGAGTATATAAAGCCCCTATATATAGGCAGGTGTACACAGGATTAGGCAGGCGTGACCACAGGTGAAGCTCGCCCAGGTTGCACTTAAGATATTAAGAAACAACATCGAGGAGAGCTCATTCTGACAGGTAGCTTGTTCCTAAGAGAAATAGGGAGTTACCATGGCAAACTTTGTTTTTCCAAATCTACTCTTCCCCATGGAGCAATCAGATAAGTGACTGTACCTGTCCTGAGCCAGCATAAGTAGGGAAAGAAAGGCCAGGAATGTTACACTATTGAGCTTTATTCATACGAATGGAATTATTAGGAGTAGAGAATACACATTCTCCCCCAACACTCTACATGTTTATGTATATATTGATTATCTTTTGTATTTTTCTTTGATTAGAGACCTTAAAAAGAAGGTTCAGAATAACCTTGTCTGTAAGAGATAACTAGGTTGGCAATGATGTTCAATTCATTCTGTTTAAGTGGAGATATGGTGGAGTGAAGGTTTCCTAGTTGTTTGGACATGGGCAAGCTACCCAAACTGTTGAGTGTCTCCTTCAATTATGAAATAAGGATATTAACACCAAATTCATTGAGTTGAAAGAAAGATAAAATAAAATGAGGCACATTGAAACATAGTAAATACTTAATAAGATTTTTAGTTCGTTAGGATTATAAACAAATTGTTTTTCAAGTTTAGTTCAAGCTATTATGGACTCCTTGAGGCTTTAATACGCATTTCAACATACTTAGCAAAATATTCATATAATAAGCAGTAAGCATAATATTCATTAAAGTAAGCAGGTTGTTTTCTAACTATATAAATATTATGGTGTGAAAGAATTATATGATCAATCGAGTAAATACAAATATTTATACTATTTATTTCAATTTTTAAAAACAAAATAGATAGGCTATTTTATTAATCTGATTAAATTTAACAGGTAGTTTTGATTTTTTTAATGGGATATCTTTTGTGACATGGAACCAAAAATTCTTTTAGAGCAGTTGACCAGTATCCATTTTTGATGTGTAGCTTCAGGATCGGCTCTGGAGAATGTATTCATCCTTAACTTGCGAAATGGGTCTTGATCTCATATTTCTCAATGACCAAAAATGTAATTTCCCTTGGTGTTTTAGAGCCCTGGATAGAGGTGTTAATGAAAGCATGCAAGTAGCAGACATGCAAGAACACTTATTTGAATACAGTTAATTATGGCAGCACTTCACTCTTGTTCCATAGAGTGAAATATTGCCAACTCCTAAGCTTACAAGTTGACATAAATATGACCCATTATAGGGATCCCTGGGTGGCGCAGCGGTTTAGCGCCTGCCTTTGGCCCAGGGCGCGATCCTGGAGACCCAGGATCAAATCCCACGTCGGGCTCCCGGTGCATGGAGCCTGCTTCTCCCTCTGCCTGTGTCTCTGCCTCTCTCTCTGTGTGTGTGTGTGTGTGTGACTATCATAAAAAAAAAAAAAAAATATGACCCATTATAGAATGTTTGGGAATTTGGGATGGGGTGTATGTTTATTTCATATTTCTCTGAACACCCAGGGAAATGTTAATAGGCCAAATTATTTCCTAAGTGTATTGTTAATTTATTGAATAAGCATTCTTTGATTTTCATTCATTTATTCATCGAATATTTTGTTCAAAAAATATATATTGATCACCTGTTAAGTATCAGACATTCTGTTCTGTTCTTTAGGTGGTAGAAACACAAAGATGATTATCTTTCTCCCCTTGACTACAAAGAACTCATAATCTTCTGGGGTTTTTTTCTCTCTCTCTCTTTTTTTTTTTAATAAGAAACTTCCCCTTTTTTGGAAAGAGAGGGCCTCATATATTTATTTGATTTTATTTTACGAATCATACCTTATATCATTTACTACTTCCTGACACATTTCCATTCAGATGATGCATTTACTCTAAGCAACACAAACCTGTATTTGCATCTTTGACAGCAAAGGAGAGACTGACTAATGGAATTGATGCTTGGTTTGAATAATGTAGGATGTTGTGACAATGACAGTAGCAACGAATCTTAAATAATAGGCCCTACCTGGTGCAATTTAAAAATATGCACACTATTGTCTTAGCTGCAAATATGTTGGATTTCATTGCTGCTTCTGCAGTGCAGCTGAGTGTAATCCATCTCAATGACAGTTGACAAGAGAAACTAATTTCTCTTAAAAGCACCTCCCAATTACTCTCTTTCTTTCTTTCTTTTTTTTTTTTAACTAAGCACTAAGCAGTCTGAGGTATTTGAGCACAAACTCTTTCCTATGTCTTTTCTCTTTGTACAAGGAGGAAATTGAGTAATATGGCTAGTATTAGGTGTTCCTTCTCTGGCTTGCAAACAGTGACTTCCTATAGTAAGTGACCTGTGGACACTTGATCATATCAAACTTTTGGGTAGATGTGATATACATTGCTAATGAGAATGATTTAAAGGAAACAGATTTATATACCAACTTCCTTTTCACTTAAAACAAATGTATCTTGGAAGGAAAAAAGGAGGGAAGGGAGAGATGGAAAAGGGAAGTGAGGGAAAAAAGAAACAAAATATTTCTTCTCTATCCTGAAAGCAAAATCTCAGAACAAAGTGGAAAAATCATCCTTACTCATGTATATATTCACAAAAGCTGTCCAAAAAATTAAAAAGAAAACAGCCAAGTTTAGTAGCATGCAATATTAGAAAGGTCTGAAGTATACGTACTATATAAGTGGTAATCATATAGTGGTAGTACCCATAAAGATAAAATATGCTTCATCTCAAGTGTCATTGCTTGAAATTTAAATACTGAGAGAATGAGTGCTCCCAGAAAATTAGCAGTCTTAAATATTACTCAACAGACTGCATATATCATTTCAATATCATTTCATTTTGTATATTCATCCAAATTTATATCTATCTTTCCTTGACAAAGTTATAATTAATTTTGTAACTTACATATAGAATTTGGGTGATCTTTTCCTTCAACTCACAGTGATTTAGCATTAGGGATGAGACTGATGGTATTTTAATGAAGAAAAGAGAATAATAAAAGACTTTAAAAGAAAATGACTTGTTTTGGTAATGAGACATGATATTATTTTGATGAAGATTAAGAGAGTTGGAGCCCATGTAAGGAAAAAAATTCCCAGAGCATATAAAAGGACAGACAACCATAACAAAAGATGAATAAAAGAAAGTGTGCTACTATAATAGCTTATACACATGAATATGAGATTTTTTCATAGCACAATTCTAAAAATATAAATAACATCACAATATATTTGAAACAGAATACAGATAAAAGTATTAAAACACGTGAGGCATATTCCAAAGGAGATGTTAAAAAAACAACAAAAACATTTAGAATAGCTGATGAACTATATTAGAGGACCTTTGATCCCCTCCCTCAAAACAAAGATATAGCTGATGAAGGGACTTTAAATTTGAGAGAGAATTTTAAATGATTTATTTGAAATGAGCCAAGCTGGAAATCTCTCTTCCTGTCCTGCTCTACCCACAAGGAGGGGGAGGCTGGTTGCTACCTCCAAATTCCAAAACAAGGTAGAAGACTTCTAGGAAATTATTCAAAAACTATATGTAGAAAGATGTGTGGGTGAATTAGGAGTCTCTTCCATTCAAAAAGGAGTGCAGCATTGGAGGTAATCCCTCTTTAACTAAATTAAGAGACTTCCAGGAGAGCATATGCAGCTTTATGTGCACTCCTGAAGTCTGAGGAACACAAAGACTGGAGGATCTAAGAGTCCTAGATAGCTACTTTGCAAGGACAGTGAAGGAGAGATTGTTGAGCTAATTATAACATGTTCTCCAACATTAGCACAAAAGTGGACCGACTGTAGGCCAACAATGAGAGAAAACTTCCATAAGTCATTTTAGGTCTTGTTCAAAAGCCATTCTAGAAGAACAGTAGGCTTTAGTCAGGAAAACACAGAGGTGACATTAAATCTTAGTGATGAAAATGGAAGGACCAGCAGAAGTAGAGGTACATTTAGTTCCTTAGAAGGACAGCAAGTGAGTAATTCCTCTAAAGAATAGGGACATACTCTGAAGAGCCTACAAAAGTGAGTCAGATTTAAGTATCTGCCAAACCCAGAGATAACCAGTCAATCCCCACTAGTCTCCACTGGAGAAGTTTCCTTGATCCCTTACTTCTTCTCTTGTCATTGATCTAGATACTGATGGAAAGGAACAGAAGAACTATAGAGGGAAAAGAGAAAGACAGGTAAGTAATCTGGGATGGAGGGATTAAAAAATGTAAACTGCTGCTTTCTGCCAAATTTCAAGATTCCTTCCAGATTTAAATTAGGAAAGAAAAAAAAGCCACATTGACTTTAAATCAAATTTGGATCTTAATTATCTTCTGAGAATGGATTTTTTTATTACTTGAGATTGTGTTTTAAGACTTAAAGTAACCATAGACTGGTTTGGTGGGGGCTTCTTGTTTTTATCTAAGGGCAAGGAAAAAATTTGCCCTCTGTAGGCATTTAAAATGGAAGAAAACAGTAAAAGGTTCCTCAAAAAATTTAAAATAGTAATACTATATGACTTAGCAACTTTGCTTCTCGGTATTTATCCAAAGAAAATGACAACCTTAACTCAAAAAGATATAAGCACCTCCATGTTCATTGAAGCATTATTTACAACAGCCAAAATAGGGAAATAACCTAAGTGATAGATGAATGGATAAAGAAATTGTGGTATATGTATATATACACACACAACAATATTATTCAGGCATAAAGGTATGAAATCTTGCCATTTGCCACAACATGAATAGACCTTCAGGGTATTATGCTATGTGAAATAAGCCAGAAAAAGACAAATATTGTATGGTGTGTTTTATATATGGAATTTAACTTATGGGTATAGAAAACAGATTTGTAGTTGCCAGAGATGGGGGGATGGAGGATGGAAAAAATGAGTGAACTAAAACGTTTTTTTTAAAAGATATTTTATTTGAGAGAGAGGGAGAGTTTGTGTGTACTTGCAGAGGTGGACAGACGGGCAGAGGGAGAGAATTTTCAAGCAGAAACTTTGCTGAGTGTGGATCCAGATGTGGGGCTAGATCCCGCCACCCTGAGATCGTGACCTGAGCTGATATCAAGAGTAGGATGCTTAACCGACTTAGCCATCCAGACAGCCCTGTTTTTGTTCTTGATTTAGTTTAAATCAATTGAATTTTTTTTAAAAAAAGTGTGGCATATACACATGGAATAAGGTTTGTCACAGATAAATAATTTTTTTAAGCATCAGACTCTTGGTTTCAGCTCAGGTATGAGATTGAGGCCCAAGTCAACTACATGTTGTGTAGAGTCTACTTGAGATTCTCTCTCCCTTTCCCGTCCCTCCCCCACCCTCTAAGATAAATAAATAAATTTTTAAAGAAACATTAAAAATCTTTCATAGTTTCATCAACTAGAAATAATTATTGTAATCATTTTAGCATATTTCCTTCCAGTCTATTTTCTCTGTTGAAATTTTATGTATTTTGTATTATAAATTGTATGTATTATATAATAATATATTATGAATTTGCGTGCTTACTATAAAGAATTCACATACAGAAATGAATAAAGGAAAAACTAATACTTCCTATCTTCACAACTTATAATAGTTACAAAAATAACTATAGTGAAAAGTTAATATTATCTATTATACATACATTATATATAATATGATCTATTATATATGTTATATATAATAAAAAATGCTTATATATAATATATAATATAATATATAATATATTATATTATATATATCAAGATGAATATATTCTACATTTTATATCATATATATTATATATAATAATATATTATCAAGATGATATGTATTATCTAATATATATTATCTGTATACTCACTGATGATATTTTTACTGAATTGTTTATACTATACATTCTCTTCTGTAATTTGTTTTTTTTACATAATAATGTATCTAGACATCTTTCAAAGTCCAAATATGTTTGTCTACTCCATTCTAAAAATGGCATATAGTATTCTAATGCATAAACATACTGTACTTTATCTTAATCCCTACTAATAAAGATTTGTAGTTTCTAATTTTTTGAAAAGAAGAAATGGCAGATTAAAATGTATTACACTGTTAGGAGTTTACATATTATTACAATGAATGACAGTGATCATAAATTATTGAGATTTTTCCATTCTAAACCTGCACCTTGGTCATGGATCTTTCCTTCTCTTTATGTTGTAAAGTCACAGCTACATCTTCTACTTTGTATACAGTAGACTTGCCATTGTTGGTTTTGAAGAGCTTTTTAATTAGCAATGATTTAGTTTCTGAAATAGGAAAACTCTTCCATAGTTATCCCCAAAACCCAAATCTGTGGGTTCTCCTTGAAAGCACACTGATTTTATTCAAATATATGGTGGTACATTTTTGTTCTGACCTTAACAAATTCTATTGTGCTACCACATCCTATCTTCTTCATCAGTAGTGGAAATATTGTTCTCCTTCCAAACATAAATTATTTTGCCCCTAATAAACAATATATATGGATAAACAAAAATCAAGAATACTATCTCATAATAATGGTAACACCAAGTTGATCGAAGAAATACCAGGAAAAAGTTTACATATTCCAGGCAGTATGTATATTGACTGTTACCTAGTAGTTTGTGACATCACTAAATGATTTCTAATTATTTTAGGAAGAAGAAATTCTGATAAGCTCTCTAGAAACCTAATCAGATTAAGAGCAATGGCCTTTTCTAAATAAGTAATGTACTTAATAGCCTAACGTAACCAACAATAAAAGCTCAGAAAGAAATATACCCCCAATTTTAGATTCCTAGTTTGCAATTGGTTCTTCTCACTAATGGACAATTTTTTCTAAAGCATTAAAATGTTTATTTGCAAAATACACAATTGTTGCAAATCACTGTGAGTCCTCTGGGAATATATTTTAGTTCAAGTGCATTAAGTATCTAGAAGCTATTCTGTTCTAAATTTGTTATGGAACAAGACCTTCTGGGAAAAATGAAATAAACATGTGGATTGCTAAGTATTTCCATGCACTTTTCCGATAAAGGTACAAAACAAATGATATATTATTTGTGTGCCCTTTAAATGAAGAGGGACTTGGCCATGAAGGTGGCTCCCATGAAATGACATAAATTTCCGGAAGTACTTGATGTATATGCGAATGGTGACCAGGTAAGTGTGGCTAGACATTAAAAGAAGCCTTAAAATAAAATGCCTGCATGTTGGAGATTTCCTTATTTATTGATTTAATTCCTGAGGTTGTCGATTTAATTCCTCATCTTTCTTCTTACTTTGAATTTTGAATTAGAACAGATTTATCCCCTTCTTCTCATTCAAAACCAAAATAGGTGAAAAACATCAAGATGTCTTTAGTTTACCCACCATCCTTAGAGCACTGAGACTGAGGGACCTATTTGGCCATTGTTTAATATGTGGCACATACAACCCTACCCGGGGAAATGAGAACCAATCAGGGACCTATTTAACATATCCCCACTGCCAGAGAGCATATATAATGCACCTAATAAAACCAGAAAAGCAATTAATAATAGAGAAAGGGCCTGTACAAACATATGAAAAGGGAAAGAGAAAAGTGACTGAAACAGAAATTAACTAACGGGGAGTCTTTCCAAAATTTAATTTAATTTTATTCAATTCGGCTTCCTTGGTTGTGGCATTGTACAGTCCAAGAGTTCTTTCTGCAGAAATGTCTGGTCTCCTCATCGAGGCTAAGTTGTCCCATTTCTCTCTGTAAATCAATTCTGTCATTTGTTTTTGCCAGTCCCTGCATTTGCCAGGATTAGCTCTTTTTCGATTTTAGCTCTTACACTTTCATTTTTGAAGCATATCTGCCAGGGATTTTATTTATGAAGTGGTACACAAGAATGAGAGGCCAGGCAGAGAGACGGCACAGCATCAGGAGTGTTTGGCAGGAGAGAAGGAGGGGAATGCAATGGTGGATGGGCAAGTGGTGCGGCCCCAGGTTGAGTGAGTGAAATGAAAAGATTTCTGTCAAGGACTCTGGAGAGGCAGTATGGTACTTTAGTCATGAGAAATATTGGTGTTTCAATGTAAAACAATGAGTCAAATGAAATTGAAGTATGAGACAAAGAGCCAAACAGAGCAAGAATTCATTAAAGAACTGGTACCTGGGCCAAGCAAGGGGGTCTCCCTAGGGCCAGGCCATCTCGTTTATGAGAATATTAGCCAGAGTTTGAAACAGGGCAGGATCCAAGAGTGCTATGGTGAAATTCAGAAGACGTTACTAACCAAAACACAAGGTTCTTTTCTTCTTTTCTTTTCTTTTTTCTTTTCTTTTTTTTCTTTTCTTTTCTTTTCTTTTCTTTTCTTTTCTTTTCTTTTCTTTCTTTTCTTTTCTTTTCTTTTCTTTTCTTTTCTTTTCTTTTCTTTCTTTCTTTCTTTTCTTTCTTTTCTTTTCTTTTCTTTTCTTTCTTTCTCTTCCCCTTTCCCTTCCCTCTCCTTCCCTTTTCTCCTCCTTCTCCTCCTCCTCCTCCCCCTCCTCCTCCTCCTCCTTCTTCCTTTCATCCCAGGTAATCCTCACTTGGGACTATTTTGCCTTCCAGATGACATTTGGCAAATATCTGAAGATATTGTTGGTTATCACATGGACCCAACTCAAAATGTAAATAGTGCTGGAACTAAGAACCCCAGCATTTTGCCTAATCTTGACTAATTCTGAAAATGCAGTTCATTGCTTCCATCCAATTATGTTCTCATTTTTTTTTCTTTCCTCTGCTATTCACCACATTTTCAAATCTAACAAAAAAGAGAAAATTATGAATGCATATGGAAAATAAAGTTAAGGAGATTAGAGACAATAAAAAATAAAAAAGACTGATTTCATTTTCCCTTCATTTTGCTTTACCCAAAGATCTAACTCAATTGAAAGAGAGATGGTACAAAGGGTGTTAAATTAAAACACACACACATACACACACACACACACACACACACACACACATAAAAAGTAACTAGAAGTTTAGAAAATACCACATCAGAAAAATTTTCTTCAAAGAATAATCTGAAAAAAATTACCAAGTTTATAGATTTTACATTTTGGAGATTCAGGAAGATTCTGCCCTCAAAGATAAAACGATTCAAATCCTAGGCCTACCAGTTAATTATCACGTGCTTTTTCTATAAATCTAAATTATCTTAGGTATTGAAAGAGATTGCAAATAGTCCCTCTTGGGGTTGGGGAATGATTTGCAATATTACATGCAATGTTCTAACAAACCCTATACCTGACCCAGAGTAGGCCTTAGAACTGCAAAAACTTGCAGCACAAAATGACTCCATCTACATTTCTGAACCAAGAGACTTAACCAAACTTTAGCATGGCTTCTAGAAGTATAAGGCCAGGTTCCTAGAATGACCTCAGACTTCCCTTAAAATCTCTACCTAAGAAATTTCAACATTGCTGGGTGAATTTGCAGTTTGTTCCAACCAAAACCTGGTAATAGGTGGCTAGGGCCTGGAACGCCCTCTTAGGCAAATTTGTTTAGAAGACTTGCATTGATAAATCCCTTTCTGTCCTTTTGATACAGATCTCCTACCACCCAGCACTGTCTTCCCAAGGACCTAGAGGTAGTCTCTGAAATGCAAACATTCAGGAGATAGCTCTGGTTGGGGAGTAAGGACCCTAACTTCAGTGGGCACATTGCTCTAACTTAACAACTACCTTCATCAAAAGACAGGAGACGTCTGTTCCTCCTTTGGATAAGTACCAATTAGCAAACCCAGATGACTGCCTGACTCACAGTAGACCCAATCCCCCTCAGTGTCCCTGTGCCTTTCCTTTAGCACACCCCAGCATTTAAAAAGTCTTGTGCCCTTCGTTTTGGTGAAGCTGAGCTCATATACTCTGGACTCTCTTCTCAACTGCAATAGTTATCACCAAATAAAATCTGCCTTTACCACCTTTTACTGCTGTCCAGGTTTGTTTCTCTTGGATAGCCCTTATAAGCAACAACAGCAACCATAGTAGGAACTGTTCAAGTGTGGTGGTTTCCTAAAAATACCACTGGCAGAATAATGAAAAGGATAATGAGATATCTGTGAATGGAAATTTTCTTATAGAATACTGTTCTGACTGTTCCTTTTAGAAAAGAATGAAAAACTCCATTAGTTAGGCTCAGGCTAGATATTGTGGACACTTGTTTTAGAATATATTGTCCATCAAAGATAACTCTGTCCTGGTTACCATGATTGGATCAGAAAAACATTTTATGAAAAGTAAGCAGAATGACAAAAGCCAATTCCTAAAGTGATACAAGCTGATATGATTCCATTTATGTAATTTTTTTGAAATGACAAAATCCTAGAAATAGAGCACAAATTAGTTGTTGCCTTTAATTAAGGAAGGGGTGGAAGGCTGGCAAGAAATGGGAGGGATTTTTGTTTTGTTGGAAATGTTCTGTATTGCTCTATTAATGTCAATATCCTTGTGGTGATATTGTATTACAGTTTTGCAGGATGTTACCAGGGGAGCAAAGTAGGTATTGGAATGACGATGGGATGACTGTATTATTTCTTACAATTGCACTTGAATCTACACTTATAACTCAATATAAAAGTCAAAAATTATGGTAAAATAAAGATTTTTAGACCAAAAAAATTTAGTGTTTAAATATTAGTTGAACACTAGTTTTTCCAAATTAAAAAAATCAATTAAGTCTATGATGATTTATAGATAACATTCCTCCACAACTAGATCTTAGGAACAACTTAGTCAATGAATTAATAGCTCTCTGATTCAGCAGAAATCTTTAGGGATCAGTTAGATACAAACAGGAACAGGAAACAAGTGGGAAACAGGGTTGAAACCTCAGTCAGAAGTGGGTTTTCCCACTGATAATTTAAAACTTAGTTAACTCAGTAATTTTCCACATGACAACAAGGAAGGGAACCAAATACAGGGGACCCAAATAGCCAAGCCACAATCTAAAGAGGCCATAAATATCACACTCAATCTCAGTTGCGTCTATTCAAAAGAAGAAAATAGATGAATCTTAAGAGTGGCCTACTTGGAAGCGGTGGTGGAAGAAGAGATTATACATACTCTTTTCTTCCACCTCTGCCTTTTTATTCCAAAATATCTAAACTTATAGACTTGATCTTAGAAAGAATTTGTTATAAGGATTGGTCACTTTAAGCAGTACGGTTATATTAGGAGGAGTTTAAAAGTCTAGTTCAGAACCCACTTTGAAAATTATTTTTATTCAATATACTACGATAATCACTTATCATACCCAAAACTTTCTGAAATCTAGGCACTTAGGAGGGGCAGCCTGGATGGCAGAGGAAGGGCAGATCTATGAGTCATAGTTGTTCCACCTCACTAGTAGTTTGCTTTAAGACTTTGAATCTTTACTGACCTACTGAGAAGAGCAAACTGTTCTTGACTGGAACATTCTTATTTTTCAAAGTATAGGAATTTGAAGATTAGTGTTGAGGCCACTGGAATAGGAATGGAGACCTAAACATAAAATTGCAACTATGCACTTGCTAAAGACTTCTAAGAGCTAGATCATTTCTATTTTCATCTTCATATTCTTCTATGATTTTTATTATAGGACTGCTTTCCAGAAAGGGAGTGAAGCAAAGAAACAATTATAGACTGTATAAAATTAAGTCTCCTTTTATTTTTTTAAAGATTTTATTTATTTATTTATTTATTCATGATAGAGAGAGAGAGAGAACTCGGAAGCTAAGCAGGGTCGGGCCTGGTTAGTACTTGGAAGGGAGAGAGAAAGAGAGAGAGAGAGGCAGAGACACAGGCAGAGGGAGAAGCAGGCTCCATGTCAGGAGCCGGACGCGGGACTCAATCCCCGGACTCCAGGATCGCGCCCTGGGCCAAACGCAGGCGCCAAATCGCTGAGCCACCCAGGGATCCCCAAGTCCCCTTTTAAAATAGAATAAAATAGAATAGAATAAGTACAATCTCATGCCAAAGATTAGAGTTCATTAAGGGATTACATAGATTAAGGGATGACATATGGTCATCTATATTTCCTCAGCTCTGCTAGATTTTAAAATAATTCAGTAAACCGGATTTTTTTTCAGTAAACCAGTTTGTATTATTCTCTGAATACATTAATGCATACCTAGTGGTTAATAATTAAAAAATTATTTTTAAATATGCTACCTCATTGGATCCTCAATTCTTTGACAATAGCCAGAATTATATGTGTGATCAAACCACTGTTAATACTCTCCATTACAGATTAAGGATGTTCAACTTTGTCTAATGGTGTGGAGAGGCTTAGTAAGAAAAGAATCAAGAATTAAAGAGATTGTATAGGATAGAAACCCCTGGTACTTTGAGCGATTGGGGGAGGGGAGACGATTAAAGACCTGTTCAGAGTGAACTAAGACAGGAATGACAGATGAAACAATTGAAGCAGCTGATATAGACAAGCCGTTTATGAAGCTCTTCTCTAAAGGAGAGCAGAATAATAGTGGAAAGCAAGTAAAAGACATGGAAACTAAGTAAGGGAATATTATTGCATTTTGAATGCTGATGGGAATGATAAAGTAGAGGGAAATTTGCAGAGGTGGAAGGATTAACTGGAAAACCCCTGGGAGAAGTAGACTTTAGCTAAATTATGAGTTCTCATTGCATATGTGGACATGGCGTCTGTGCTGAGGAGTTCAAGATCCTATAGAGTATGAGCAAAAGTAGAGAAAGAGAAGATTCTAGGGCTTTTCAGAGCTAGTAGGAGCTGAGCAATCAGATTTATTAAAGGAAATTTCTCTCACCAAGCTTAGTCTCCTCTTAGAACGTTGCTTTTCCATATAACAAAATCCTTCAGTCCAGTTAAAATGTTTTGGGAAGTTGATATAGTGGTGCACGGGATCCATTTAGTAAGAGGAGGGAGGAGGAGATTCTACTGGCCTGGCATTTTGACAGTGGTATAACCTAGGTTTGCCCTTCCCTGCTCAGTGTTGACTAACTGGGCGCTTTGAGGGGAGAGTGGAAGGTGTGCATGAGGAGTTCAGGAAAAACAGCCCCAAATCTTCACCAGGGTTAGGGAGCAGAACACGGACATTTGGTTAAACACTATGCAATCTGAATTTCTTGTCCAGAATTCAGCTTATCATGTTAGTAACATCCCCAAAGGCATTTAAAGTTAAAATGTTATAGATACTATTGGGCTCTACACCATCATTATGCATGAGAGTTTTCAACGGACCTAATACCTGTAGCACAATATTAGAAACGGACCTGTGGAAAATGATGTTCCGTAAAATGAGGAATATGCTTGCCCTATTCATTTCCCAGTATTCAAATATTATCCATTCAGTTTACAACTTTAACCCTTATGTCAACTGGTACCTACTCAACTTTTGGCAATTTCTATATAATCAGTTAGGAATTACTTCCATAATGTATAAAAACCCAAATCTCTTCCCAAATATTCTTTATTTCCTTTCCAAGACTTATGATTTTATGGTCAAGGATCAGCAACAACCTATGCTACATTTGCTGTCTCTCTCATCCCTGTAGTGAAGGTATCACCCGTTTCATCACGTTATACAAAATTATACACACTTCAAAACTCCCCTGGTTTTAGGGACAGTACTGTGTCTTTGAGGAAGAGCAGGGCAGGATAAGCCATATGTGAAATCACCCTCCTTGTGCTCACTGGAGTTTTTCTCTACATTTTCTTCCTCCCTACTTCCTCTATTATTCTCTTAGTATCCTCCATCCTTCCCTGAATGCCCCACATCCTGCATGTTCTTCTCATTTGTGCATTGTAATTGTCCTCACTCAGAAATCTAAGTGTAAGTTGACTCACCCCAAACAGGCTTATTATGCTATTTTCTCAATAAAGAAGACATTTTCAAGGCACTTGGGTGGCTCAGTGGTTGAGCATCTGGCTTGGGCTCAGGTCGTGATCCCACGGTCCTGGGATCGAGTCCAGCATCAGGCTCCCCCAAGAAGCCTACTTCTCCCTCTGCCTATGTCTCTGCATCTCTCTGTCTCTCATGAATAAATAAACAAAATCTTTAAAAAATGAATAAAGAAGACATTTTCATATTCACCTCCAAGACCATAGAACTTTCCGTCTTGTTACTCAACTATTACGAAGAGACTATCCTCAGTGTCTTCAGTTGCTATAATTCCTTTATAGATGTGTAGCTATTTTCAGGTCAAATGTAACCCAAATATTCAGGAAAAGGAATGGATCATATGACTCTGTCTTTTTCTTCCTCTGAAGCAATATGCTTCATACCATCTTTCCACAGGTAGAGAACACAATGACTATTCAAATCTCAGACTGGAAATTCCAAGTGAGGAGTCTGACTGGCCTGCCCAGATCAGAGGTGCATGCTGGGTCTCATTCTGAGCAGTCTAGGGGATGGGTTACATTGGCTGGCTGGTCCTAGCTCATTTATCACATCTGTGTAGCCATGGGACATTGGGTACCATGACTGACCTCTTGACTAGAACACAAGACATGGGGAAAAAATCAAGTGGTGAAAAGAAATATCATTGGTAGAAAAGAATGATAAAGAATGATAATAGGTTTCTCGTGCTATCCAAAAGTAGAATGTACCTATGAAAACTTTCGTAAACAGACACGATGTAAAGCAAAGAAGA
Organism: Canis lupus dingo; assembly: GCF_003254725.2. Classification (NCBI taxonomy): domain Eukaryota; kingdom Metazoa; phylum Chordata; class Mammalia; order Carnivora; family Canidae; genus Canis; species Canis lupus. The sequence goes on along the minus strand of NC_064250.1, from coordinate 55,020,401 downwards.
CATTACCATTAATTTACATGGAAAACATTTTGAGCATTCCCAGATCCCAAAAATAGCCTCTTTTAGATTTTTCTGATACCTTAGGACACATCTTGCTAACTCATGCACAAAATAAATCAAGATAAAGCACAGATGCTCACAGACACACTTCAAAGCTCTGGCAGCTTGCTGCTGAGATGCTGATGTAGTTCCCAGAAGGAGCCTGATGGTGCCACTCTTGCTGCTGGGGGTGCGCGCTGCCTCTATCACAGCTCACTGTAAAACAAAGCTTAAAACTACTTTTGGTTTTTGTGTTTTCTCGTAAGATCAAAAATCCTCTCTGGATTCTCTTTTGATTAGCGAAAACAGGTTATGATGCAGGTCTTTTGTAAAAGCAAAGTGGCATAACACCAATTTCTAAAAAATGGAGGGTGCCAATAGATAAAAGGTATAGTTACCACAGTTAATACAGTGAAGGAAATTTACCCTCATTTACAAAATTTACAAAAGAGGCTAGAACTTGCTAAAGTACTAAAAACATTTTATATGTGTAAATGTAAAGAAAGATATACATATATATGCACTTTATCTTCTATTTATTTTATATGTATACATGTATGTGTATATATTACTTATATACTATATATCCATATAACCTACTATTCATATGTATTATGTACATGTGTTTATACTTTCTAATGCATAAATATATGTTTCTCTACTTAAACATTTGAAAATTCTAAAAACCCTAAGGCACTTCCAAAGAGAAGTATAAAAAAACCTTGAGCAGATACTTGCCATTTCTAACTATTCTGCAGTCCTCTGAAACAAGTTACTCACACAGCTCTATGTCTTTGAGCACTTCTAGAAAATCCCATTAAAGAACATTGTTCCCTCTTATAACCCTTTGGCTGCGAATAATTGTAATAGGGAGAATGACCTGTGTGTGCATTTCTTACTTATGATGGCATATGTGAAAGTCAGAGGAGCAAGGACCACGTCCTCTGTGTTCAAACCTTTACTTTCATTATTCTTAGTATTATCTTTAGCAAAGAATAGCTCTTGCAGGAGTCATATTCCTGCCTTTAGCCAGGGGCAAGTAGAGATTTTGAGATTAGCAGCTGAGATAATACATGATAGTTAGTTCTTTACCTGGGTTGGTTTATGTAAGACTGAATAATGATGGCAGTTGCTGTATTAAGTGCTTTGGGGCAAAGCCGAGGTCATTACTTAGGGCATGAATACTACTGGACAAATCCCAGCATGCTCTTTGTCTGATTAATCCAGGTGTGTGTGTGTGTGTGTTGCTTTGTCTGCTTTATATGAACCGTAAGATTCGTTTGGAAGGGAAGCAAAAGGTAGAAGAAATTATAGAAGGGAAGGATGCAGTTTGAAAGTGGAAAGTTGAATTAAGCATCGAATTGCCTTTCATTTTATTCAATTATTTGTTCATTTAATCATTGTTTTATTAAATTTACTTTATTAATTGTACCACTTAGTGAAGTTTTGCTCAGTAGCAGCTAATGTACACAGTGATGGAAAAATATTGCTAAATAGATAACATTGGCTGTTCCCTTCTTGTCCTCCTGTTTGGCTCCTGGGTACCAGTTAGGTCTTTTATGTCACAGCTGGTGAAGGTGCTTTGCCATCCTCTCTGGGCCACTCTGTAGTTCCAGCTACCAAAAGTGATACGCCAATGCTGAGAGTCCCAAAACCTGACACTGTAGTGCTTCTATTAGGTGTATCATCTGGTAAATATATTTATGAATATAATGAGAAAGATTGGCAGTTAGGACATGTGGCCCTTAGAGACATGGGGTAATGTATTTCATAGATATATTCTTGAAATGCCTTTTCCTATTGGGGTTGAGTTTTGGGGTCTAGTCTCTGCTTCCCAGCGGTAGGAAGGGATACATTGATTAAAAAGAAATAAAACTAAGTGCTATGATCTTAGTTTTTAAGGAAAACAAAAAATCCATTTTCCTTTAAAATAAAAAAGGGGGCATCTGTCTTTGATTTTTCATTGCTAACTTAATGCTAATACCCACATCACACTCAAAGTGACCCTGGCAGATGTTTGATAATGAGTCTGCTTAGAAATTCATCCCAGAAAGTGAAGTCTGCAGGGGAAATCCAAGACTCTAGCATGTAGGAACTAGCTTCAAATAAGCCCAAAGCCTGATTGCACACTTGCACTTGTGCCGAGGTTTCCATGGGCCAGTTACTAAAAATATGAGTAATTGAGAGCCAGATACTTCCCCGGTGCCAGTCTTACCACAGGGACCAATATAAACTGTGCCCTTTATTGAGTGCGTGATACAATTAAAGACGATATTGAATCTAAGGAAACCATGGCTAAATAACTTTCTCTTCATAAATTAGTTTGAAAATCTTTTACATAAAATGAATGGCAATTTTTAAAATTTAACAGCAAAGCATCGGAGAGACAGGGAATTGGACAGGCTGGTTGTTTGTAGTCACACATGGATGTAAACAAGTATATAAAATAATAGTAGTAATAATAATAATACAATGAGCCTGTGGCAAGCATTTCTGTAGAGTTTTTGAATGTCAAGGACATTTTGCATATGTTTTTCAAATCGTCATGTGTTTATTGAACCTATGACTCTTTTTTGGTTCTCTTTGCAACAAACACCCTACTGTACCAAAGTCAGAAAACAAGGAGCAAATAATTAGGGTTCAGGCAAGGCTGAGTCCATCATGAACCGGCAGAGATTGCTCTGAAATGGCCCACTCACTCTCCCATGGTTTGCATGAGCACTAGAGCCACACACAGGTAGTAGTGAGAATGAGAGTTCTCAAGTCAGATCAGCTGGGCTTTGTTCCCAATTTAATCACCACCACCTTTAGTCTATTATTTACCTTCTCCAAGTCTCCATTTCCTCAAATGTGAGATGGGAAATATAATCACATTTCCCTCCAAAGCTTTTTGCAAGGATTTACTAATTGAGGAAAATAAAGCATTTGGCCCAATGCCTGGCATACTGCAAGCTCTCTACAAGTGTTAGTGGTTGCTATTATCATAGACACATATATTGCATTCTTGTAAATGAAAGAAATCTTTCCACATCCACATATTGTCTCTGGGATTTGCTCAGATGGGAAGGATGCTTTCTTAGAAATGAGAACCACAGTATATCTTAAAAAAAAAAAAAAAAAAAAGTAGGAGACTGTTTGAAACCCAGGATAGATGAGCTTATTGTTTTGCGTAGTACTTTAAAGTCTTAAAATATACACTGTTGTTCTGGAGCGTGGTAGAAGAAGTAAGCTAAAATACACTAATAATGAAAAACAAGGATTATACTTTTTTTTAGAAATGGAGGTGGAGGGCAGCACCGGTGGCTCAGCGGTTTAGTGCCTGCCTTTGGCCCTGGGGCGTGATCCTGGCATCCTGGGATCGAGTCCCACGTCGGGCCCCCTGCATGGAGCCTGCTTCTCCCTCTACCTGTGTCTCTGCCTCTCTCTCCGTCTCTCATGAATGAATAAATAAAATTAAAAAAAAGAAAGAAATAGAGGTGGAGACAGTGATGTTGATGCAGGAAGAAATGGGAGGAGAAGAAAGATAAAAGAAGGATCCAATTAGACAACTGGAAAGAATTTCCAATAACTTATTGGCAAGTAGAAGGCTAAACAGAACAAACGACAGTATGAGTTTGTCATATTAGACAAGACTGAGGGGGGCACCTGGGAGGCTCAGTTAGGCCTCTGATTCTTGATTTCAGCTCAGGTCATGATCTCGGGGTCCTAAGATTGAGCCCTCCTTTGGCTACATGCTCAGTGGGGACTCTCCTCTCCTTCTGTCTCCCCCCAACCCCTGGCTCTCTCTCTCAATAAATAAATCAATCTTAAAAAAAAAAAAAAAAGGAAAAAACAGTTACTTCGGGATGGGGATTTTTGAGACTGTTACCTTTTTTGGATTGCTTATAAGTCTCAGTAAAAATCTGTTTCATGAACCAACCGTGTGTTAGCATGCGTTGTGCAAAAGCAGGGAGCAGAGGCAGCCAGTGGGGGAAGGCAGTGGTGTGGGGAGGAAGGAAAGCAGAAGCCACTGGAGGCTTCCCAACAATTAAGGACAGAAACCCATGGGGCCAGCTGCTGCAAACATGCACGCCCATCGGAGCAGGGTCTGAATGTCCAGGGTGTACAGAATACAGAAATCACAGGAAATAATGACCCCAGAAGACCAGAGGAGGCGGAGACATCTGAGTTACATGCTCGTAAGGTACACACACCCATTAAAGCATGCATCTCACATATCACATTTTTCATACAATTCTCACACAATTTTCATACAAATTTTTATGTCTGTTGTTTTCTATTTAGTTTGATCAATTCATTAGTCCTTTATGATACCAATTTAAGAAAGCAGAAACATTAGGAGGCAGAAAAATGTATTTGTTTCCCAAAGTTGTTTGTTCCCTCTGGATTTAAAGGAACACAATGGCCAGAGTTTCATGTTGCATTCTATTTTTTTTTTCTAGACTTTATCTTACTCTCCTTTGCTATGGTATCAACCCTTCTCTACAGATGTGTGTTGTGACATTTAAGAGCTAGTGGCACTGTGGATGAATAGGCAGGAGAGAATGAAGCAGCTCAGCATCTCCCCTTCCTCTCCTTTCTCTCCCCAGGAGCCTACTCACTGAGCAATCAGTTGTGCCTGTGCTCAAGCAGACCTCCAACTGGATCTCTAACTCAGCTTTCACAGCAGCTGCCCACGTGCCTGGTTTCTAGAGACTTCTGATTCTTCATAGGCTAATAGTTAAAGGCCCCACAGAGTTTCCTACAAAATGCTAATCTCATTTATATTAAATAAAGCAACTCAATCTGAGGCTTTTTAGAGGTCGAAGCTACAGCTTTCATCAGATGGACTTAATCTATAGGATACTGTCACTGAAGTGCTTGAATTATTTTGCTCTAGAAACCATGAAATGGTGCACACTCTTAGTGTTATTATCTTTATTAAATTATACCATATTTCACTGTTGCTAGCACTAAAGTAGTCCATAATCTGCATCAGATAATTTGCCTAGAACACGGTAGGGATTATTTTCACTACAACCCTGTGAGGTATAAACTCATATTTGCCCCATTTTAGGGATGATGAAACTAAGGCTAGCAGGTATGATATTTTCTAAACACTGTGTCACGGGAAGGTGGCATAATCCAATTCAGAACCTGTGCTCTCGGGGTGCCTGGGTGGCTCAGTGGTTGAGCGTCTGCCTTTGCCTCGGGTTGTGATGCTGGAGTGCCTGGATGGAGTCCCACATTGAGCTCCCTGCAGGAAGCCTGCTTCTCCCTCTGCCTGTGTCTCTACCTCTCTTTCTCTCTGTGTCTCTCATGAATAAATAAATAAATCTTAAAAAAAAAAAAAAGAACCCGTGCTCTTTACCACTATTCTGAGCTTGCAGAGCCTAGCTGAACAGTAATGTCACCTGTCAATTCCATTCCACTCTGTGCTTGTAGAAGTTGCCTCCAGAGAGAAAGTGTCACCTTCATTCCTGGGGCCCAGATGCAGTACCTTGCACCTCCATTCTTGCCTAAGATCAGAGAAGAGGGAGGAGGTGGAAGCCAAAAAGCCCCACATGCAATTTCATCCATCTGATATGCCAGACCAGCCTGTATTGCATGTCACTCCACATCAGGCAGAAAGCGAGGTCGAATTAAATCCGTCTGTCAAGACACCCAGATTTGCAGCAAGTAGAGATGCTCTTTACTCTTTATGTGAAAGCTCTGATTGAAAAGACAAAAAGAATTTAATCACTCACTCCACATTGCTGCTCTGGTAGCTCCAAAGTTTTTGACTTGCCTTCTCCCTTTGCCTGCCCCCCTTTCTTTGGAAAACCAATGTGCACTGTTTTGTTTGGGATAAGCCTCCCCCCCCTCCCCCAGCTAAGCTTCAATAATTGGATTACTCACACACTGTGTGAGTAGCTCTTATAAGTCAGCCGTTTATGGAGCTGAGCAAACAGACAGGTGCTGGACCAGAAAGGGCACACTTTTCCAGGGTTGGCTCAGAGTCCTCACGATGCTTTAAAGTTTGATGGTCTGAAGCTGAAATGCCAGTGCAACCTGCAGGTGATCAAAAAGGACAGTCCAGGGGTGCCAGTCACTCGGGTAGAGGGACCCAGAACCAGAGGGCAAACAAGCAGTTGGAGGACTTGTGGGTTTTTGCCTGAATCTCTCTGAATATCCAGTGAGATTAAGGTCAGGAGATTATAGAAATACATTACCAGAGGCAAAGCAGCCTCCTCTTAGCACAATGGACTCAAATGAATGCCCTGGTTTGGGCGACCTTGGTAAAATCTAAGGGTGTAAATAACTATTTGTCACAAGTCATTAACCGGCTATGTTGTTGAACTAAAAGAAATGGAAGTAGGGGCCATTCATTCCAACCGAGACTTTTCTGTCTGGGACGAAGTGGGAACCCCTGAAAAGCTGTTGACCTAGATGAATCCAAAAATGTAGTGAGTCTCTCCATTACCGCACATGGAAACGCACACAATTCTTAAAGGGTCCCTGCTCCCTATCTAGATGTCACTGCAGTTATTGAAGTAGAAGATAAGACATGCTGGGTTTGTGCATCTCAGGTGGATTCAGGACATCTCTTAAAGAAGTTTTCACCCTGTATTGCATTGCAATTATATATTGCTTTCCCCCTCCATGAGACGATGATATGAATTCCTCTTACACGTGGCTGCTTCTTTTATCCATCTTATCTCCCTAGTGTCTGATGTTGTTTTGTAGACAAAGTACTGAGTAAATACTGTGTATTAAATGACACGAAAATGACGATCATATTGGGGGCATCTTTTTCAAAAGGGCCTTACACGGGTAGTCTCCAATCCTTAACAGCAACCCTTCAAAATAGCTGTTTTCTGCATTTTACAAAACAAGGAAATTTAAGCTAACACATTTTTAAGCGGGGTATGGAAGGCTACATAGCTCATGAGAGGCATAAGAGAGAAGTCAGTCTGAGGTCATAACATGAGTTATTCCAGGAGAAAGTTAGAATGATGAAGAAAGAAAGGAAAAAGTGTCCAAAAACGTTCATTCGCTAGAAACCCCTGTTGTGGCCGTCTGCAAAAACATTTAACCTTGACTGCCTTGGTTGTATTTCTGTAAAATGTGAGAATTACCCATCGCCTACAGGTGACAGCTAAATTAGATAATCTCCTGAGGCCATTTCAGCTATAGAAAAACAAATTTTGACCATTGCTATTTTTGGATTAACATGAAGTATTAACTTAAAACAATATTGCAATGCCTTTCATTTTCCAAGTAAGAGAATTATATTGTGACATAAACATGCTGTAAACCGCTCAGTTTGTTCTCTTGTCTAACTATTTTAAACACATTTAGCTGAGACTTGGAATTCTTTAAGGGAGCACCAGGTGACTCAAGAGATCTGAAGCAGGTGGACAAAAGCTCTGGAAAGCCTGCTTTCTTGAATGCATTCTTCTTGTTGGCAATTAAATATCAGTGAAGGCAGAGGCTTGAGAATGACCAAGTTGAAATGACATATAAGCCGGTGTTCAGATTCCCATTTTCTTGGTACAGAATCATGGTGTTTTGAGCAAGGACCAAATAAAAACAGAGGAGAGCTAGTGAAAGGAGCTTATTTTTCTTTCTTTTAGGAGACAGGCAGATTTTAGGCAAGATTTTAGGCAATCACTAAAGGCAGGGGTCAGGGAAGAGGTGAGGCACAGAGCTCAGTGGAAATTGCCTTCAGGATCAGATCTGTTGAAGAGAAGCGATGAGAAGAATGTAGCTCAGAACTCATTAGAACACTGAGGTCTGGTCTTTCCCGTTGAATGACTGGGCTCTCCCTAATGGCTCCATTCCTCACTCCTCTTTTTACTCTCCTTTGAAACCCCTGCAATCTCTCTTCCACTCCTACCATTCTAATGAGAATTCTGTCTTCAAAATTACTCTAATAATTGTAGTTGAAAACTGCAACATGTCCTGTAGGGCAAAGCATTTATACTGCTCTGTGTTCCCCAGTAAACATATAAATATTTGTTAAATAAATGAGTTTTAAAATGGAGGAAGTAGACACAGAACAATGCAACAAATGCCAAAGTGCTACAGAATGAGTTTACTTCCCAGCATCTACATTTTTGAAACAGAAGCCACATGGAGGGATTCTAGGGCTCCAGGAAGCTAGAGACTATGCTATCACTGCCCAAAAAGCTTAAAATCAAGTTATGGTTACAAGGCCATTGACCTCTTCTTTCCTTGCTTATTCAGAATCTGATGAAGATAGGTCTTCTGCACACTTGGCTATAAGTGCAGGACGCAGACTGGGGGAGAAGAATGAAGTTGGATGCAGAACTAAACCTATGAGTGGGAAGGAGATGTGGTGTCACAGTTTTGCATGGTGCCAGGCTGTGTTCCACAAAGAGCCATACCAGTTCAGAAGGTCAGGAACCCTCCTTTGTCTTGTGAGCCGCACTATCTGCAGCACCGAGCATGTAAGTGGATATCACATAAATATTGGGTGATTGATTAAAAGAATTAGTATATGCATGAATGCAACTGGAAGTATTTATTCTAGGACAAATGACACACACACACACACCCTTCCATCCACACACAAAACCTAGAGTGAGAACATCTTTAAATTATGGTTTGAATCTGAATAGAGGCTAATCAGTGCAAAAATAAATGAAAAGTGATATAACAAATTTAGGCCGTGATTGCATGGTCTACATTTCCAAGGAAGGCCCTGATATTCATCAGACAAATGTGGCCTCAGGCTTGAAAGTAAATGCCAAAGTAAGCCAAGGTGTGCCATAGATTTTACTGGCCTCCTCTGTCCTTTTCCCAGAGGAGTAAAATATATAGACTTATGTTTTCTCAGTTTTAACTTTAGGGCTGACATCCATCACTGCTCTTAGATGGCTTACAGAGAGGAACTCTGTAAAGGCACACCATCCCTTTTCTCTTTCCTCCTCCTTGCCTGTGCTTTGCACTTTTGTAAGTCATTTTGGTCAAGGTGTGATAGATCCTAGTTTGGCTCAATCATCAATGAGACGGCGCTAAATAAGTCATCCACAGGACTGTCCCCAAGCCCTGCCATCTCCCTCCCTCTCCTCACATATGGGAATGACTATGGAGGGATTTATGTGGAGATGCCTTTGGGCTTCACAATCAGCACTAAAGTGTACATTCGCAATGTAGGATTTGTCCAACATTATCAAAATTCACCCACCCTGACAAAATATGGCTTCTACTTCTGACTGAAGTTTATTTTAATTCTAAGAGTAAAAATAGAAAATGAACAGAAAAAGAGCCAAGATTTTCTTTCTTTCTTTCTTTTTAGAAGAGGCTTACAGCTCTGATACTAATCAGTGTTTGATAAACAGAGATGGCAGTGGAAAAAGGATCAAATGACGGATGTAAAATCCATCATTAACACACAACCATGTGAGATTATTCACTTTCTCATCCTGTCCTAAAAGTGTCCAAGTAAACCCTGGGCTTGTGAGTAAGAGTGATTGTTGATGAGTAATAGGAAACAATTAGGAAAGGCTTTTCTCCAAAAAAGAAGAAAAAAAAAAAAGGAAAAGCTTTTTTCCCCCTTTTCTTACTTCTCCATTTATGAGTTGGAAACACTGTCCATGACAACCCATAAGCATTCCATCAGATTCCTTACTAATATAACCTGATTTTATTCATTATAGCAATCTACTCAGCCCCACCATCCCTCACAGCAAGGCAGACCATTAGATGTCCAATGAGATGAACTGGAACTTCTTGGAAAAACTTTCTCTTTTCTAATAAAAACATTCAGATGTAGGTGGAACCTATCTTCCCTCTTATACTTACTTTAAACATGAACATGATGACTGAAGTTGTGATAATGACATGGCAAGAGAGTGTCATCAACATGGTAAGCATGGCAGAAAGCTCCAGATGACATCACTGTATGTCCGAAATCAACACCAGTCAATGTCTACCTCTTATCACTTCAGGAAAAATAAACAAATAAACAAAAGAAACAGAAAACTTGTTTGCCTAAGCCATAATTTATCTGTTACCTACAAAATAATACAAACTAAGTGAAAGATAAGGTATGATTCCTGACAATGGCACTGGACTTGGAATAGTCAATAATACAGTTCTTTAAAATGGCACGTGGCTATGAATTTCAGGCCACAAGTTCAGGTGTGCAAATAATACAATTTCTGTCTTATTCCACTAGCAGACTAAAAATTAACTTAGCCTTTCCCAGTTTTCCTCCCAATCAGGTTTTTTGCAGTTTCAGAGTCCCATGCTATGCCAAGGTATAGGATCAAGGAGTAAGGGAAGCTCCCTGAGTTCTCATTCACACAAATGGATTGGAAATGTCATTGGGCCCATCAACATGGCCTCAAATCCAGGGAGTTCGGCTGCTTCTTTACCCACTGAAGGTCCAAGAATTTCTGTGAGATGGCCTATGATTCTATTTCCCTAGATTTATACCACCTTTGTTCCTTTTCAGAGTCTTGACATGTGCCTGGTGGTGTTTCTAAGAAGCAAGGTGTTTAATGCCAGTTTTTTTTTTCATTTGAAACCCACAGAGCTCTACCAGCCTCCTGCTCCCCCTCTCCATTTCTTTCCCTCCTTCTCCCTCACTGTCTCCGGGGAAGACGTTTCCAGTTGGTAGAAATCCTTCTCCTTTCCTGTATCATCAAGGGCCTCTCTCTATGTCTAAGAATCTCATTCTTTCTTCCTTGTACCTCATCGATGGAAACATGACTCTCAGTTTTCTTAACCAGTTAGGCTTTAGAAATAAAGCCAAAGGATTATGTGCTCCTCTGGTTTCTATTCTTGCCTCATCCCTCCCCTAGGGTGATGAAGCTTGGATTGAACACACTGTCTGAATAGACAACAGAACATGAAGATATGGAGAGGAATTAAAGCAATAACAGCAACAAAAGGATTGTTATTTAATAGGTGAAGATATGGTGGGAGGTGGAGGGTGGGTTATACTTCCTAATGGTGCCGAGCATCTAAGCATTTTTTTTGTGTGTGTGTGAGTGTCTAAGCATTTCTAAGCTGGTCCAAACAAACTCTAAAATAGCCAATCCCCAGGTGGTTTGTATACCTAAGGTTGTCTATCATGCAGCATTTGGGGCTATTGATGGGACAGTAGCAAATAGTGAAGAATAGGATAAAAGCCTTATTTAAGGAATTAGGATGTATTCTAATTAGTTAGCATTTTGGTAAGTCAAAATATGCCCATCCCTATCTTAGACTCTTAAGAGTAGGGGTAGGTGGTAACAGTGAGAAGATGAAAAAATAGTGAATAACCCAGCCCCTGTTTTGATTTTTCAACTTCCATACAAAATGAAACAGCTTGAAGATAATACAAAACAACTTTTGATCATGTAAGGCAATCGATTTTTACTGATTTGTATGTGTGCCTGTGTCTACACACAGAATTTAAATATTTCGTAGTTTGCAGCTCATGCTATATAGATCCAAATTCCTCCTCTTCTTTCCATCTTGAGTACCAACACTCTAAACTAGACCATGATTCTCTCTTCTTTTAGTTACTGCAACAACCTTCCTCCCTCAATATGATAATTTCTAGATTTAAATTCTAAAACACTTTCATCATATTGAAACCAGAATGTTCTATTGAAAACATGGATCTAAAAAGTATCACCTGCCTACATAATTCTCCTCAAAAACATTCTCATAGCTCTTACCATGAAGTCTGAATGTCTTCAGGGGTCTGCAAGGCCATTCTCACCATCTGCCATCCCCAACCTGCTGCATTCCACAGTTTTCACATGGCACCCTATTGTTCCTTCTAGGTGTATTCCTCTAGGCCTCCATAAGCCTCCCACTTGCTGTTTCCTCTTTGGCATTTTAATCTTAATCATTTTCCCATCTCAGCTAGAACTGACCTCACCTGAAGAATGGAATATTTTGTGGCCTCCCCAGCATCCATCCCTCTTACCTTCTTCCCCAGACTCAAATCTGGTGAAGCATTGCTTTTGTTCAAATGTCCACCTTGATCCTACAGGACCCACATGCCTCCCTGGAAGACCCCTCCAAGCTCCTGACGTGGCCTGATCTTAAAACAGCCATACTATCTGTCTTTCCAGTGAATGATGTGGGAAGCTAGGCTTAAGTAGATTATTCACAGTATTCTCTTAGCCAAGGATATTGTTTTAGAGGCAGGCATATTACTTAATTGGGGCTAATGAAAACAATGTGAAATTTGTGAAAGATATCCGAGAATTTTTTTTCTTCCTTTTAAAGAAATAAGCATTGAAATAGATACTTCTTTCTTCCTCTCCATGTTCATTGTAGGCACAAAGCTACAAGTTGCCACAGTCATTTACCCCCGCATGAGGATAATGCTGTCACCCAGAAGGGGAACAAATAACTGAGTGTGGAAGAAAGAAATGGAAAAGCATCCATCGAGTTAAGCTAACCCTGAACTCTACCTGTACTTTGGACTTGCAATTATAGGCTCTGTATTAGTTTCCCAGGGCTGCCGTAACAAATTACCACACACTGTGTGGCTTAATACAACAGAAAGAGTGAATTTCCCAGTTCAAGAGGCCAGAAGTCCCAAATCAAGGTGTCAGCCAGGTTGATTCCTTCTGAGGGCTTTATGGGACAATCTGTTCCTTGCCTCTCTTGCTTCCAGTGACTGCCTGCATCCTTGATGTTCACTGGCTTGTTGCTGTAACCCTCCAGTCTCTGCTGCCATTTTCATGCAGACTTCTTTACCTCATGTGTATCTCCGGGGGGGTCTTGTCTCCAAATCTTTCCCTCTTTATAAGGACATCAATTATTGGATTTAGGGCCCATCCTCATCTGGCCATGATCTCATCTTAATTTGTTTAACTTGGTTACATCTGCAAAAATCCTGTTTCCAAAGAAGGTTCATAGATACAGGACTTAGGACTTCAACATTTATTTTTCAGGGACACAATAACCCACATAAACCAACATATTTCTTATTTTTTTTAAAAGAGTCATTTATTTTTTTTAGAGAAGGAGAAAGAGATAGAGAGAGAGAGAGAGAGAGTGTGTGTGTGCACGCGTGTATGTGTGAATAGGGGTGAGGGACAGAGGGAGAGGGAGAGAGAGAATCCCAAGCAGGCCCCATGCCCAGAATTGAGCCCATCGTGGAGCTCATCTCACAACACTGAAACCATGGCCTGAGCCAAAATCAAGAGGCAGCCACTCCACTGATTGAGCCACCCAGGCACCTTATTTCTTATTTTTAAAAACATTTTCCATCATGGTTTCTATTATTTGCAGCTGAAGGTATCCTAGTCAGTACTCTTCTCCTGACCTTGCCTTCCAAATTTTGGGCACCCTTTCTTATTCTTGCAAAATCTGGCTTACTTCATCCCTGAACTTCATTCATCGTGCTCTGGTTGCTTTTGAATTGTTTTTCATTAGTCCTTGCAAACAGCTAACTCCCTTTGCCTGTCTCAACACTTAGCAGGGAACCTGACACATATTTTGTACTCTCTAAATATTTGTTAAATGAATAAATTAAATAGAATTTGAGGAATATATGAAAGTAGGAGATACTTTTAAATCGTCCAAAATATTACTACCAATGTAGAAATACTGCAGACATATTTTTGTAAATCTTCCTAGCATTTTATGTAAAGGTTTTTCATTCCATAATTACCATACCGATATATAAAATTGTGTGCCCTGTTTTTTTCACTGTATATAACAAACATTTTTCTATGTTATTACAATCTTCACAATTTTTTTAAATAGTCATGCAAATTCTACTGAATGATTATACAAGAATGTACATGAACATTCCCTGAGGATGGGGCATTTGGTATATTTTTGTCCTTTTTAAGATTTTTTTAAATTTATCATAATTTATACATAAATATTTTTCTAATAGCTAAGACTATTTCCTTAGCATTAATATAAAACTTGGTTAAATTAAAGCTTAACGCTCCTGAAGGGATGTAGGAATTCAGAGAAAGGAGAGGTCTATTTTATGAACTGGAAAAATTAGGAAGTTCTCAAGAAGCTGAAGGAAAGCAAGCAGACCATGGACACTCAAGAAGAGTGAAGCAGAGAGAGTGAGAGCCTGGCTTCCCTCCTTATAGCCTCATTTCTCCCTGTGGGATATGACTTTCATATGTCAGGCATGGTGTCAGAACTCTGGCTTCCTAGGTCTTATCTGGCTCCCAAGAAATCAAAAAGGGACAAACTCAGGTGTAAGACATAATGACAGAATGTACTACAATTTTCTCTTCCCAGCATCCCTTCGTTGAGTGAATTTACAATAACATACATACTTAGCTTACTCTGGGGACATAATCACAAGTAACCTACAAATAAGCCATTGAAATGCCATCCTAAATAAGGGGCCTTTGGTGAGACAATTCATAGACAGAAACTGACATTCTCATAATAAAGTTATCAAGTGGATTAAATACAAAACAGTGGAGTTTGGGCTTTTTCTCTAAGGAAGAGCAGAAAATAAAACAAAAGCCTCACTTGATAGCATTATTTATTCCTAAACATTTCAAATGTTTGTATTTTCAACTACACTGTCTGCTTTCCATCTGTAAACCAGTCATGGCTGTTAAGGAGTGCTACAGAGGAGTGAATTCAGTACTAGAGTGGAAAGTGGTTCTAGTCTGAGCTCTGCTATTTCCCTGCTTTGTGATTTAGAACAAAACATATTGCAGCTTCTTTCCCCCAGGATTTGCAGAGCCCTATCCCCCATTCACAGATTGAAATGATTGGACATGATAATTCTTTAGATGCATTGCCCTCTAAGAATCTTTGGTTCCAAGCATGCATGATGTAAAGCTAGACAACAAACTTAAATTTGTTGACTATTGATTATATCCTGGCAGTGAGTTAATAAACCATAGCTCCAAAGAGTTAATTTTGAAGAGTAAACTTTCATTCAATTCACCGAAAGAGCCTGGGCTGTTGGCAGGCAGATAAATGAAAGCTGAAATTGTTTACAAGAAAAAAATCCAGACTCCTTGAAAGTTTTCCACGGTTTATCCTAAAGAAAAAAGAGTCTTTCTGTAATCCATAGATTTCTTCCATAATGGAGATAATTTGGACCCAACTGTATATGATCACATTGCATCCGTCAGAAGTAAAATGTTAAGGAAGCTTTTGCAAATACTTCTTACGAATATCATAGAAATTAAAAGGCGATTGGCACCATGGCAATGGAGAGCAAAAAGGAAAGCAATGATATTGTATTAATCAATAAATTGTCCCCCCATTCACACATAGTCTGAGCTCTACTGACTTTACTGTACTGAACTGAAGCATTTTACTGTGAGATTTTTGTTCTACCTCTAAGACTTTAAGGGAAAATGGACTCCAAGATTATTACTGTTCTAAAAAAAGAGGACACCAGGAGTGAAGTTGCTATATTTCCAAAGAGTCTGCATTGGCAGATGGCTTGCTATGTGTATATTGCCATATATTTTTAGTTCTTTCTTCTTGAGTCTTTCAGTGATGAATTTTAGAGAACTGAATGTTACAAATGAGCCTAACATTTCTGAAAGAGTGATGTTTCTAACACTTTACAGATATTGAGGGCCCTGAGGACCTCAATAGCATCCAACTAAAAAATGTTGGTAATTATTTTAGATAGCCGGTTATGATTTAGGATCCTGGAAAATGCTAATATTGGTTCTATAGGCCATCAGGTAGACTCTAGAATTTTATTAAGAAGTTAATTGTTAGTGGGGGAAAAAGTTAGATGTCAGCAGTTAACTGTCCTTTATCTGCTGTTGTTCAGCAGATGCTATGCTCTATTCTGTGACTAACCCCAATTCTGCACCCTCCCCTTGCACTGCAAAAGTTTATATATTAGTGAGCTAAATAGAGCCAAGGCCAGCCCTTGGAGGAAATAGGGAGACCTGGGTTCTAATTGCAAAATAAGTACTTGCAAGTAGTTAGCAAATTCTTCAACATTTCTGGACCTCAGTCTCCTGATAAGCAAAGTGGGGACACTGACAATCTCATGTGGTTTCTATGAGGATTGTAAAGCAATGTATATGTAGCATCTAGCACCATGTCAAGAAGCATATCCAAGAAGCAAGGCCGTGTCTGAGTCCCTGCCCAAGGCTTTTTCCTCTGTTCTTCATTATAATGTCTGAAGTTTAGCGAACTCAGTCACAAGCAAGGTCACATGACCAATGATGATCATAAACAGGACAAATTCAGTGAGAGATCTTTAAGTTCATTGATCTTATGACTTAATCTTACATATAAAACTGAGGCAGAAATGCAGTTTGTTGAAATGAAATGCAGATTTCTATATTGGGATCTGTAACTGGATCCACTTAGTATGTAGGGAATAGCCAACCAAGGAAATGGAGTATAATTGTTTGACTGTGGAGCAGTTGCTAACCACTCTCCTCCAGTGACAGTCTGGATTTTTCTCTCAGTTACATTGGAGTTTGGGTCATAACAACTTGCTGTAGAATAGTCCATCTTCAAGAATAAAAAGCAAATACAAAACTAAAAAGCAGAGCAAAACAAACATTCAAAGTAAAGCATAACCTCACTTGATCCTACATCCCCTCCGGCTACTAACTACTTTCTCATTTCCTCTTTATAACAAAATCCCCCAACAGAACTATAAATACTTGCTACTTTGCCTCTTCATCTTTCACTTTCAATTAATATTTTATCCCAAATAATTCAACAAAACAAGGCAGAGCCCATCAAGATGGGGAGGACATTACCAGGATTGAGATAAAAATCCTCAGACTTCGATATTGAAACAAGATGTACTGGTGAAATGGCCAGGTTCCAACCAAATGATTTGTTTGCTATTAGGAACAGTGGACACATACCCTGGAACACCAACCTTATATTTACTTTAAATACTCTCTGTTATAAGATTTCTAAATATAAGAAACTCTACCTAATAATATTTGAAAGAAAAATTGTTGTAAAATACACATGTAATGTACTGCATGCATATCTTCTGTACATGATTCAAGCTAATAATCCCCAAATCAGTGGATGCTCTTCCAATGATTTTTCTCCTCCCAATTATGCAATCCTAGCCCAATAAACAATAGGAGGAAAATGACAATTAAGTCATGCTTACATTCACTGTACTATGAATTCTGTATTAAATAATAAGAATTGATCAATTTGGTGAGATTAGTATAAATCAGCTCTTCTAGCAACTTGCATTTTAACGTAGGAGAATCAGGGTGCTGGAGCTAAATGCTCACTTGGTAGAGACTTGGCATTCAAGATCAAATTCAATCCAAAAGTGTCTCATTTTCCCACAACTGCTTCTAATTCCATTGCCTATTAGCAGCTGAAACCAGTTTAGCTCCCTAGAAATAGAAGAAGGGGGTAGGTAGGAAGCACGAGATAAACAGCTCTGCCTACTGCATAATATCACACCTTTAAATTATGAAAATTCTAAGGATAATGAAAGTGTTAGAAGGCTTTAAAAATGCAGGTCACATGGAATGACAAGAGAGTATTAGTTGAAAAAATTGTCACATTACTTGTTATTTATATATAAGATCAGATATAAAATCATGTGTTGAAAGGGTATGGGATTCTGTTTGCATTTTGAATAGCTCATACCATAAACACTGCACTAAACCTAGAAGGAAACTGTCCAACTGCCATTTACTTTCAGCCGGAGATATCTGAGGTGGAGACAAGCACTTAGCTTTGAGAACATGCTTCAAAACCATACCACCAGGTGCTTGCATGTCTCTTCCCTGAGCATGCCCACTGTCCTCAGCTAATAAGGTATAGGAGGAAGATACTATTAAGTATGAGGCTCAGAACTCCATACTGTGGGTTCTCAGACCAGACACAATTTCTTGCCAGATCACTTTGGTCTTAAAGGTAGGAGCCAAAGATTTTAAATCCTTCCCTTGAACTTTCCACATGACGTACAAGACTCTCCTAATTGAGGTTTTAAATCCATAGAATCTCTGTGCTGACTTCCAGGCTTCCCCTATGTAGAGCTAGTATACTATGGGAATTAGAAGTACCATGTAATTGCCCTGCACAACAGAGCTAGAAGGCCACTTGTTCTTTTCACCTGAGATCTGGAGACCATGAGGAGCTTCTAGATGAGGCTAGTTGGGACTGTCAATAATTATTCAGTTATGACTGCGAAATTTTGCATAGATGAGGACTGTCTTTTGCCTGTCTTCTTGAAACTTTTCCCTATTTATTTCCCGTACATAGTAACACCTATTTTAGTGCTGCCCAAGATTATTTCCAGTGTTAAACACAACTTTTGAAATATTAGAGTTCTTCTAGAGCCTATAAGATTAGAACACATTGCTAAAACATTACATATGATATAACATTTCAACTTCGTGACATAGAAGAGGTCTAAAGAGAGAAAGCACCACAATTAGGTTTCTTCCCTCTGCTATGAACTGAATTATTTCCTCCCAAAATTTATGCTGAAGCCCTAACACTCAACGTGATCCTTTGAGAGGATGAAGCCTTTAAGGAGATACTTGAAGTTAGATAAGATCATAGGGATGGAGCCCTGATCCACTATGATCAGTGTCCTTGTAAGAAGAGACACTAGGCTGTTTGCTTCCTTGCTCTGCTTGTGAGGACATGGCCAGAAAGGGGCCATCTGCAAGCCAGGAGAAGAGGCCTCAGAAGACTCTGAATTGGGCTGCACCATGATCTTTGACTCTGGAGCTTCTAGATCTGTGAGAAGATAAATGCCTATTGTATAACCCTCCCAGTTTGTGGTATTTTGTTATGTCAGCCCCAGGCAGACCATGTATTCTCTCTCAACATTCATTGTTAGATGCCAAACATTATTTTTGATGGTTAAGACCTTCACTGGTATTTGCATAAATTTATGTAATTGCCCATTAATTGGGCTTCCTCTAAAGTCTCTGCTTCCAATCTGTAACTAACATCTGCTCTAATTTGTATCTCTTGTCACCTGCAGACCCTTCGTCTCCCAGGCACTTCAACTTAAAGATATGGAGACAAACATGTAGAATCTGATTATCATCAGATTTCAATCCTTTTTCAAACAAATATGTGAGTCAAGGTCTTCTATTTATCAAAGATTTACATGGTGCAGCATAGCCTGAAGAAATAGTTGGGTTTTTTAAAGGATTTATTTATTTATTTGTGTGTGTTTGTACGTGCATGTAAAAGAGAGAGACAGAGTACACAAGCTGGGGGAGGGACATAGGAAGAGGGAGAGAATCCCAAGCAAACTCTATGCTGAGTATGGAGCCTGATGCAAGGTTCAATCCCTAACCCTGAGATCATGACTTGAGAATCAAAACCAAGAGTCAGATGCTTAAGTGACTGAGCCACCCAGGTGCCTCAACCTGTAGAAATATTTGAATTCACTTAACTAGACATGCAAAGTTTGCCCCATCTTTCTTCAGCCTACATTTCCATATGGCCAGTGTATCTCTATCCCACAATCACACACTCTAAAACATAATAACATCTACTTTCCTACCTTTATTCCTTTGCTCAACTGTGCCATTCAGTGTTGATGTTCTTGGCTCCACAACGGATACAATATCTATATTGTTTCTCCTTTCAACTTAATTTTAAAATTTTGGAGAAAAGAGATCATCGGCCTTAAATAGATACAGATAGAGATAATCCACAAATAGTTATAAAAACAACTAGGGCAAGAAACCAATATATGAGGCACATATACACACACATCTGTATAAAAGAACAGTTAGTTAAATTAGAAAGAAGATGAAGAAGAAGAAAAGGAGAAAGAAGAGAAAGAGGAAAAAAAGAAGAAAATGAAGTAGAAGAAAGAGGAGGAAGGGGGAGAAGAGGAAAGGAGAAGGAGGTGGAGGAAGAGGGAGAGGAGGAAGGGCAGAAGGAGATAGAGTAGAAAAGGAGAAGTACATGGAGGAGGAGGGAAAAGGGGGAAGTATTTAGGACAGAAAAAAAAAAAAAAGCCTTACCAGACCAAGGATTTTTACTAATTACTCATGAAGATTTGGAAATATCTCATGAAAACATCATGGGAAATGAAAATCAAACTATTACTACATCATAAGCATAAAGGCAGATACAGAGAAACTGTTATATAATTCACAATTCAAAATATTATTTTAAGTCATTCTGCAAAAAAACATTTCTTAGAAAGTTACAAATAAAACAAAACAGAAAGACTCTTCCAGCTTTTCCTAATGGTAGATTTAGGGGCCCAAGGAAACCATGTATGACAACCTGAATGAAGAGGTTGACCCTCTCACACTTTCAGTGCTCAGACCAAAGAGAAAATTTATTTTATCCAGGCACGGATTGTTCTTCTAAGAAGGGAGAGTGAAAGAAGGTCCCTTCTTATTCCACTAGGTTAGTGGCACTTTTTCTTATCAACACAACACAGCCAAAGGCTGTGGATTTAGAGTCATCTTGGGAGCAGTTTACAGATGAGAATAAGGAGCAAATTTTAAGGCTGCCAAAGTTTTCTGAGTGTTAATATCCAATCAACGCCAGGACCAGGAGGAGGCAACCAGACGTCTCTGGCCGTCAGAAGGGTATAAAGAGATCTTGAACGTAGCTGAGCTGCCCTTCATCTCCTTCTGGAAAAGAGAATTCGATGACAATCTTTGTGCTTTTGCTATTGCAGTGGATGGGTGTGGGCTTTCATGGTTTTCCTGTCTTAGCAATGTGAAGTGCAGTGATACACAGAGTTTTTGTTTGTTTGGTCTTGTCTTTTGAGTGCTCTACTTAACCAAAACAAAAGCAAAATAGTTACTCTGCCCAATCATTTAATTTCATGTATCAAATAATCAATTTTTCTTCTTCTCCCATGAAGAATACTGTATATTAGTATTTCCCCTGGTGACCACAAAAGCCAGGCATCTACCTTCAGGGATGCAGACAGCAAACATTTCATAGTTTTCCAGTGTCATTTCAGATGATGATGATGGCATTTGATAAAATTTTCCAGTAATTTGACAAACTGCCTTTGATAATTAAATCTAACCAATATGCAATATGAATTTTTAATCAGACTTACGACCTTACTAATAGTTTCAGCCACTTCTAGCTAATGAAATCAGTCTTCTCCCTTTGACAATTTCCTGCATCTGCATCCATAACCTCAAGCTTGGACAGCATCCTCCATGCAGCAAACACACTATTTGGAAGAAATTCACTTTAGTTGTGCATCTGATCTTAATTGGCCAGACATCCGTGGAGGACACACTTAGCACTGATCATTGAAGAGAAGGGGAGATTAGACCATTTACAAGCAAAGTAGAAGGAATAGATGATCGCTTCCCCTACTTGAGATAAGGAAACTATATGATATATTATCATGTAAAATGAATTAGAGCAGAACCTAATAATCTTTCCCAAATGATTGATCACACAGTTTGATTAAAACTAGCATGTCTGTGTTGGCCAATATTCTGAGCTGTTTCATCAACATTCTTTTTTGGAATGATATCCAGTGAAAGTACTGTATCTCCCTCCTTTGGAGTAAATCATACCTACCTCTTAATGACTCATAGCCATTGTGGGAATGACAGACTTATTTCTACCCTGGCTGCCATTTTTTACCTATGGTTTAAGTAGGCTGTCATATAAGACATATTTTCAAAGTAGCCTAAAAGGCTTTCCTGGGTTACAAAATAATAATTTCCTCACCGACTATCAAGGTGACCAAAATGTCACTGCCCATCCAGCGGACAATTCATTCTTCATTCATTCATCAAACAGTACTAAGTACCTAGTATATGCCAAGCCCAGCTAGGATTAGAAAAAACAAACAAACAGAAAATGAAAATAAAACATAAAAACAGAGACAAAAAATAGTGCTTTCGGTTTCAAAGCTCCAAATCTAGTATGAGAAGTGAGAAAATATGCGTAACCAAAATACAGTGAAAAAAGGGCTTTGATACACATAAGGGGGTGGGATTACAGCATCATTAAGGACTTTTTACTTGAAATTGCAGTCTTTTTTTCTTTATAAGAATCTTAAAAAAAAAGTTGTTACTAGCTTTTGGGAGAGATGATGCATTATTAGATGGACATTCACCACCTAATACTTCATACAAAAAAATCATATTCTAATAGTGATTGAAAAATCCACATTTTATCCTGATGATGTTTTCAACTAACTGTGGAACACTAAACATTTCAGTGTATATAAATAATATGTGCTCTTCATATATATATATATATGAATATATGACATCTGTCTATCTATCTAGAAAGCCCTATTGTGGCCTTATCATTCTTATAATTCATGTAAAATATGGATAAGAAGAAAAACAAAATAACGATAGAGTGAGAAAAACCAGATTTTTCTTCTCAACTTTATTTCAAATGGAAATACTTTGGCATAGTATTTAGTTACCCTGATATCAAGTCTTTTCTTGCAGTGCTGTAAGAATTTATGAAGATATGTAAAGTATCCAGTGTCCAGTATAGGGTCTATCACCTCACTTGTCATCAACTTATGGCTCCTCCTCCTCTCTCCCACACTTGCACACACATGCCTTATCCATCTCCCCCTTATAGCTGAGTGAGGTCACTTCATAGATAAGATCCAAGATAGTGAGCACATGCTTTGTTGGAATGAACTGAGTTAGAATCAGGGGAATCTCTAGACATGAAGAGGGGGTTGGCCAAGGAAAGTCTAGTGACTCTGAGCAGTCAAGAATCACACCAAGTTAAGATGTAGTTCAGATATGAAGAGAGAAAGAAATGGAGTTTGCAAGATTTATCAAACTATATTTGTCATCTTATAATTTTGAAGTTTGTTTCACTTGATAACAAGTGCATATTTATTGTCTTTTCTGTGTCCATTGGTCTTCTAGGCATTAGAAATGGAGAATGTAAAACAATTCCCCCAAAAGTTTTAATTATGTAAATTGACCATTTCACTCATGACTAACAATGGGTTTTATATTCTTCATGAACAGTTCATCATGTGTACAATAAAAAAAAAATAGGTGTTCTTGTGTCTATGTAACAAAGTAAGGATTGAACAAAATTGCCATTGCAACATTAATTTTATGTACAGAAGAGTTCTACGTGTACGCATGAGATTATAGATGTGAATATATATAAACACACACAGTTATTTTTACCTTCTTATCAAGATAAATCTTACATAGTAAAGTGTACTGTTAAACTTACCGCTTGATAATTTTTTTACATCTGTATATCCTGTATAATCATCACTCAGACCAAGGTATAAAATATTTCCATTTATAATAGTGTTTTATCTCTTATTAGTTGTCTTACTATTTTTCATTTTAGGGAGGGCAACTTGATTCTTAACCCTCTGTATTCTTCTGTAATAATAAAAATGCAAAAACCCTGAGATATTCAAAGAAAAACCTCTGTTGCTTAACAACCTAAAATAGGAAACTGCAGAAAACTCTATGTTCTATTCAAGCTCAGTTATTCAGAATACTAACAGTGGCATTTGTAAAAATAGTAGAATAAAATTCTAGAGTTTAGACCAAAATCTGCCAATTACTGCCTATGGCACTAGACAAGTATTCTTTTTGTGTGTCTCAGTTTCATAACCTGTAAAATAATGAAATAATAATCCTTAGCTTATATACCTTACAGGAAAATTGTAATGATCAAATGATAAAATGCATATGGTAATCCATTTTAAATTGCAAAGGACTATAACAAACTGTACTACCTGTTTTCTCAGACAAACTAGTTTGGAACATTTTGAATTTAATAAATCAGTCTGATTTATTCCCAAAGGAAATAGTTCCTATCTCTTGATTGGGAACCTATTGAAGTTTTTTCTAATAATCAACTGTTTATACTTCATTTGCCCTTATTCAGTTTCATCCTGTTAACAAATATCTTCCTTCTAAATTCTTTCCCCTTGGGTATTTATGCTTCTCTGGCTTTTCTGCCACAGCAGTGATTATCTGTGATATAGTAGAAGGAAATTTTAGTGGAGTAATAAGACCATGATTATTGAGACTCATTCAGAGGTGTCTTGCGAAAAGAACTAGTAAGCATTTTGCAATATACAGATGAAAGTCCTATGAAATGCAAAGTTGATTGTAAAAATCACTCATCCTTTCAAACTTAAAACTTTTAAATAGGACACATTTGAATTATGAAAAATATTATTTGATACAAATGCCATTTATGGTAATTTTATACAAATCTCTGTTTGAATCCATACACATTTATTTTCCAAAAAACATTCTTGTTTTCATTTTTTTCTATACACTACACATGCTGAGGTAGAGGACTAAACTTTACAAATTGTATAAGCATGCCTCAAAAAAAAAAAAAACCTTCTGAGTATGGGGGGAAAATGCTTAGGTACTGAAAAAATGAGAATCAATATCCAAATCAAATTATCTTGTTCTTCACTCAAATAGAGTATTTTTCTTTCATTTTCTGAAAGAAATATGAACAGAAGGTAGAAACGTGTGTTATTTTGGAAGTCCAGCTGCTTCAGATAGCAAAGGTTTATTATCATATTGTAAGGTGAACAAAAATAAGCTGGGTGCTCATCCTCAATACTTCAGTGAAAATTCTTTACTATACTCATTATTTTTCTGGGAAATCCAAACATCCTGAACCATTTGGTCAATGTAGCATTTGAAAGAAATCTAACTAATGAAAAAAGAGCTTCCCCTTTTTAATAATAACCCTTATAACCCTTATAAACATTAAACGCCAAAGAATGAGAAATTCTCTACACAGACGTGTAGGATAACCCAAGTCTGAGTGTTAACAGCCACTTACTACATATAAAAAATCGACAACATGAATGGACCTTGAACACATTATGCTAAGCAAGATAAGCCAGATAGAGAAAGACAAGTACTGCATGATATGATTTATATGTGTAAATCTAAAAACATCAAACATGCAAAAAATCTATCCAAATCCAAAAAAAACCCAAGACTAAAACAGTGGTTACTAGAAGATGGGTTGGGAGTATATGATTGATGGTGTTTGAGAGTACAGACTCCTGGAGCACCTGGGTGGCTCAGTCAGGTGAGTCTCTGACTCTGGATTTCAGCTCTGGTCATGATCTCAGGTCTTGAGATCAAGCCATGCCTTAGGCACCATGCTGGGTTTAAAGCCTACTTCACATGAGCTCTCTCCTTTCCCATTCTTCTGCCCCTCCCCACTGGCTCTCTCTCTCTCTCTCTCTCTCAAAAAATAAATAAATTCATAAAAGAGGACAAACTTGTCATCAGTGCTAAAACAGCCATAGAGACAATGTACAATTTATTGAACACAATCATATGTGCTATAAGTATGTAATGTGATCAATAGCATTACAAAGGCAACTATATTACAATATACAAATGTATGAAAGTAACACAACATACACCTTCAGTTTACAAATTGTTATATAGCAGATTTAGTGATAAACAAATGATTAAGCCAAAAATGATCTGAGGCTTACTTGTCTCCTACCATGTCAACCAGGATGCTTTCTGCTGCAAGTGACCAAATGCTAACTAACTAAAGGAGGCTCTAGCAAGTGTGTGTGTGTGTGTGTGTGTGTGTGTGTGTGTGTGTGTTGTTTGTTTGTTTTTGTTGCAAGCTGTACAAGCCTGAAACATTCTCCCTTGTCCCAGCAAGGGAGCAAAAGCAGAAATTATCACGAGGGAGGCTGATGTCAGGGACGGACAAGAGCCCAGAGCAGAGCTTTGCCAGTACTTTTATTCACTCAGGGTTTGTGACAGAATTAGAAGTACGTGTTGGAATCAGCTATCATTAACAGAAGTGCAGTTTCATTCAACAAGTAAGTGACAATAATTTCTCAGGGATTACAATCCGTGACATCAGAACTGGTGAGGCATATATTCTAGTTATAGATCAAATCATACTGATTTTGTTTTGACTCTTGCTAAACTTGGGTGTTTTCGCCCTGGGAGATAATTTTCCATCTCCAAGGCAGTTTTCCACCACCCTATGCCTTTGTAACCCACTTATGCAAACGCATGGCATTCTTAAAGCTATCTCCCACAGTTTTTACATAACAAGAAATCTAAAGGGAAGAGCCTCAGAGTTCTTTCTGTGCTCAGATCTATTTTCATCACTGAGTGCCCTGACTCCTCCTATCTTCGGGCTCTCCATCCTCCTTGTGCTGTCAGAGTCAACTGTTTGAATCAGAAGATGGCTGTAACAGTGTAGGCATCTCATTCTCACAGAAAAACTGGGAACAATGGGTTGCACTATCTTATTGGCCATCTCTCCCCCCTTTTTTTTAATCAGAAGGAGAATCATGCCCACACAATTCCATTAAATGAGATTATATGTTCATCCCTAGTCTCAAGGCAGCCTGGGTAAGAGTCTATTATTCTCAGCCATTATGGTCCAAAGTAGGCTCTGCTGGCAAGGTTAAAAGGAGAAAGAGATGGCTATAGGGTTGACAACCAGCAGTATCTGTCTACCACAATCATCTAGTTTACAAAGTACAATGGAGGCTCAATCAGGTCGCATGATAGCTACATCATTTAGTTTAATATGCTTGAACAAAGTAAATATATTGAAAAGTATGACCTTATTCATTTGGGACTTTGGAACTACTTTGGGACCTTATAATGTAAGAATTTCATTTGTCTCATTTTTTATAAATATCTGGTTCATACCTAAAGGTATATAATAGATTACATATTGGAGAACAGTATAGATTATGCCTATTCTCGAAACTGAAAGAACCCTACGATTGCCAATTTTACAAATCACCAATGCATTTGACCAGATGACTAGTTCAACTTTTTGATATTCAGTGAATTCATTGACCTATTAATCAAGCACATCATCCTCTGGTACATATAAAATACATGTCCAATATAACTATCTAGGCAATGGTAATTATTAAGTTTTTTTTTATTTGTTAGGTTTAATAAATCTATAATCATAATTTCTGGAATCACGATTAAGGCCCTTATCCCTGACTTCTCACATTTGATATTTTTCCCCTACTATCATAGGATATTCAGGATTTAGGTCTGTTCCTGTTCATCACAGTATCCTGTCAAGTCATCTTGACAAAATACTCTGACAAATTTTAGTAATTCTTTAACCCTGAATCTAAATGAACTTTTTGGAACCATGTGTGCCCTCTCCCACATCTAAGATTTGATATGAATCCTTGAAGACTTATAAATTTTAGATATGAGATTTCCTTCAATCATTTCTTGTGTGAGATATTTGATGTTGGCTTTAATCTCTTACTTTAGACTAAGGGAGGAGATCAGTCTTTTTAGTGCTTTGGTAAT
The DNA here is from genome assembly GCF_003254725.2 of Canis lupus dingo. Taxonomy (NCBI): domain Eukaryota; kingdom Metazoa; phylum Chordata; class Mammalia; order Carnivora; family Canidae; genus Canis; species Canis lupus. The sequence goes on along the minus strand of NC_064250.1, from coordinate 54,993,180 downwards.
CTGATGTCTAAAGAGGGGAAAAAATGCTTTCTTGCTTATATCACATACAATTTAACTAACAAAATGAAAAGTAAGTAGCAGAAACTTTGTTCTGAAAAGAATTGCTTCATCTGATTTGAAATCTGTTTCATAAGTTAGTAAGGCATGGGGTGTTAATTTAGTAGTGTTATATTTAAATATGTTACAATGTAAAATTAGATCAAATGAAATGTTCAATTCTCTTGTTAATATGGTATTGGTTTAAATTTCTGGTATTTTTTTCTCTTATTGACATCAGTAAAAATTTAGATAAGTGCTTTACTTATAGGAGGAATGGTATTTACTGGTATCAATTGCATTTGTCAACTAACACTGTTCATTTCTCTACAGCTGATTCTCAAAATTTAACCTGTTTTGCAATGCTTATGAAATTCAAGTCATATAAACCTTCAATTCATGAAAGATTACTGAACAGGGACCCCTGGGTGGCTCAATGGTTGAGGTCTGCCTTGGGCTCAGGTCATGATCCTGGGGTCCCGGGATCGAGTCCCACATCCAGCTCCTTGCACGGAACCTGCTTCTCCCTCTGCCTATGTCTCTGCCTCTCTCTCTCAGTCTGTGTGTGTTTTTCATGAATAAATAAATAAAATATTTTTTTAAAAAAAGAATATATAGATGGAATAATAGAGTAATAAGGGGAAAATATGGGCACAATAGGATTTTAAAAAGTATAAAAATAAAAGTTTCAAAAATGGTTTAAGCATTTCATTTGGAATTTTATTTTGAAGAGAAAATGCTAAAGTCTCATTTCTAAGGGTGAGATTTCTAAGGGTGGGAAAATATGACAAGTTTTAGAAGCATATCTATTTGGTTTTACATCAAAATATCTGAACAGCTAATAAAGTTTTACTTATTACCTGGATATTTGCTTACCTGCAAATACAACTTTAACCATTAACTTTATAAACTTCATGGCTATAATGCAGTGATATTTTTATTATATTCTCCAATCTTTTTATTCTCCTCTCAGAATAATATTGAAATTCACATCTAAAACATAATGTTCAGGGATCCCTGGGTGGCTCAGCAGTTTAGCGCCTGCCTTTGGCCCAGGGCGCGAGCCTAGAGTCCGGGATAGAGTCCCATGTCGGGTTCCCAGCATGGAGCCTGCTTCTCCCTCCACCTGTGCCTCTGCCTCTCTCTCTATGTCTATCATAAATAAAAAATAAAAAATAAAACATAATGTTCATTTATCCAACAATGGAAGGATAATACTCATTATTTCATGATATAAACATTGTACTGACCCATATTAAATGTATCTCCAACTTTAAGATAATAAAGTAAAAACACCTGACCAAAAAGTCACTATTTTTGTAATGTCAGCATTGTCTGATTATGAAACAACCAAAAAGCAAGAATGAAGGCATATTTGCTTGCTAGGAATAATGAGACATTATAAATCTATTATAACTTTCTTAAAAAGTTCCAAACCTAAATATTTTCTTACCTTGCAATATACATGAGCTATATGATTTTCTACTATTTTGTCATATGGAGAAATTAACTTAACAATAATGCTAGAGATATGATCATATATATGAAACCATGTACTCATATGGCAAGACTGGATGATGTTGTAGAAAGAAAACAAAACAATATATTTTGGCTATGTCTTTGTAAATGTGTCTTATTTATTAGTGATCATACACACTGTTAAGGCCAAACTGTTAAATCTTTCACCTAGAGAATACACAAAACTTATGTATTGAAAAATCTATTTTGCAATAGGCACTATTATGGATATTCAGAATACAGTATGCACAAAATCTGCAAATTCTTCCTCATCAAAGTGAAAAAAAGATTAAAAATATATATAGGTAAAAAAATAACAGGAAAAAAATCAGTTAATGGCAGAAGTTATGAACAAAAACTAAAGGCCCTCAAAAATGTCAGTCTGAGGAAGTGATATTTGAGTTCAGATGTAAAGTATGAAAAAGAACCAATCACCTTAACAGCGGAGGTTGGAGGCAGAGGTGGGGAGGGAAGGCATGTTGTCAAGAGATGCAACAGTAAGTGCAAAACTGACTCTGGAGATTTATTATAACAGAGGGGAGAGATGTTTGGTGGGAATCATGAGTAAGAGAAATGTATGTGTTCAGGTTAGAAGTTGGAGGGAATAGTAAGAAAACTGGAATTTATTCTAATGTCATTAAGAAGGTATTTAAAAACTAGACACCAAGTAGTAATATGATCTGGTATATAGAGGTTACTCAATTAAACTCTGCTGGGGACGTGGGAAGGATACAATTAAAACTTTCCTCTTTTATGTTATGTTGATGCTTTATTTTATATTTTAAGTAACTAAGTGAACTCTACCTGTGATTATACTAAGTATGATAGGACCAATTACTTTTCATGCCAACATTTGGTCAGGATTCTCATGGAATAACTGATCTGAAATATTTATGAAAACATTCTTATTAACATTCAATGATAAGGTTGGATTCACTTAAGCATTCACATTAGAGTCTTAAAATTTAACAAAATTTTCATTTTTTTGAAAAATGATTCCTACCATTTATGGGTATCATAATTTCTGAAGGGTTGCTCAAAGAATTTCAAAATCTGGCAGTGGTAAAAGCTGCCCATGGCACAAAAGCAACCAAGAGAAACTAGAAATGTTATTTAATATATTTGAATTGAAGAAATATAATAACTTGGTCTCCTTTAAATTCTTCTTTTGTGTTATTTTTTTGTTTCTAACAACAACAGAAACCAAGAAATGAATTTTATGCTATAGAGAGACATGGCAGGCTCAGGATTTCATTCAAATAATACAAAGGTATACCACATCCAAAGCATTGCGTTAATAGAATTTGTAAAAAATGTCTGCTTTATCGATTAATGTTACATTTGGTGTCCCTTCCCTTGGTGAAGTCATCCTCATTTGTTACCCAGAGTAGTTTATGCCTTGCCACTCCAATAAGCTAAAATCAGCTCTTAGATTCTGCAGATCTAATTCCAGGATGGATATTTGGAGGACTTTGACGATAATCATTTCCAGAGTACCTGAGAGAGTGTGATGGCCGTAGCACGTGTGGATTATCTTTATTTTACACAAAGGACTACGATCCCTGCCATACTAGCCCTCCATTCCCCACAGCTGTGGCCACTTGTGTCCCATACATAGGTCAAAAGCCAACTCAGGCTCTGAAATTAATCTTCTCCTAATCCAGGGGAATTTAAACTCTAATAAATAAAATCGGAGCAGGCTGGAGTACTTCTTACCTAGAGACCAAGATCCATTAATTCAAAAAAATTTTTTGCTTATTCCTGCGATTGGACTTTGACCTTCTACTTAGTTCTAATAACAACATATTTTTTGTTCCAATAAAGGAATTTATCTTCTTGAAAAATTGCCAGAATCTCAGTTATGTCAACACATCTCTCTGATTACCAAACTCTCTCCTTTTCATGTATTCCCCTCCCCCTTGGTAAATGACTTTTTTTTCACTAATAAAATGAAGCATCTGAAAGTCTACAGGTAAGAATCTTTATAAACATTGCTTCCTAAGAGAATATGTTCACTCTGGCCGAGTTATATGTTCTAGAAGTTCTTAGGTCATTCTCAGATGGATGCTCGGCTTGAAGATTATTTTCTACATGAAAGGAGAATGTTATACTTGGCAAGGGCTTACCAATATACACAGGATGTGGAAGGAAAACATTAGTACAACTAGGGAGCAACACCTGGAGGAGAAGTGGCTCTTGCACGCTCTAACAGAGACTACAGCTGCTGCTTGAGTGACTTCAAAAAATCCAGGGAATGGAGGAGAGAATGACGTAACATTCAGCCATGTCTCTATGGAGGAACATATCATACAGGATTTGTTCCAAACCACCTGAACAAATAGGCTCCAGGTAGGCTTATCTATTTGCATCAAAGTATAGGGAAAAAATTTAACACCAAGGCTGCCAAAAAAAATAAATAAATAAATTTCTGAGAAGGTTTTCCTAATGATAATGTGGAAGAATGAAGATTTAGAGATGTTGGCTCCACAGAACATACTGAGCTCTAAGGTGAAGGAATATTTTACAAGTACCTGCTTCATTAGAGGGATGTTCCTTCCTTCCTTTTTGTCACACTTGTCACTTTCCCCTTACCTGATCCCCTTCCCTCCTTATTCTGATGCCCTGAAGATGACTGATAATTAACTGACAGGAAGCATACAGTGGCCATATTTTAGATTGATTTGTGTATCTGCATTAATGGAGTCTCATTAAAAGCCCTAATCAGGACACAGATTCTTTCTTTCTTTTTTTTTTAATATTTTATTTATTCATTTGAGACAGAGAGATACAGAGAGAGAGAGAGAGAGAGAGAGAGAGAGCATGAGCAGGGGGAGAGGCAGAGGCAGAGGGAGAAGCAGACTCCCAGCTGAGCAGGGAGCTCGACCATGTGGGGCCCAATCCCAAAACCAGGAGATCATGACCAGAGCTGAAGGCAGATACTTAACTGACTGAGCCACCCAGGTGTCCCAGGCACAGATTCTTTATTCAGTCTTTTCTCTCACTGCCTCACATTCCCTTTTACTCTTGTATCTACCCCGAATATCTTTGAGGGTGTGTCCCACTTCAAGTATCTGCAATTAGCCAGGCCTGTAAAGAGACTCACAGAGATACAGATATTAGAACTCAGAAGACAGTCGTGGAAGTTTGTAAACATGAGCAGAAAAAAATTGAGTCTTTAAAGCGTTTGAAGTGACATTCGAGTCAGCCTCCATTACAGGTTAATTTTGATCTCTGATAATTTACGTCTTAAGACAGCATATTAAATCAGATCCATTGTTCTTTTCTTTCTAATTGCTGTTATGAACTTTGTATTCAGCTCTGTATTCTCCATACCTCATATAGTAACTGGGTCATAGTAAACTTATTAAGTACCAAATAGAATGAAATTGAAATACGCATTATTTTCGAAATATATTTCTTTCATTTATTTCATCTTCAATAATAAAAAATATATTTTGTAGCAGTTCATAAGGAGCTTGCATTCTGTAGCAAGCTCAAGTCTGAATTACAGACTTGAGTTCATTTTTGTCTAGGCAATTTGGACATCTTTTTCTTTCCCAGCCTCCCTCCCTCATATAATGCACTAAAAAAAACCCAATTCTTTTTAAATCCCCCTTTATTTATTTTTTAAACAAATGATGAGGGAGCAAAAGGAAAGCTGAGGGCAAAAACAAGCTATGCCCTCGCAACCCCCACGCCCCAAGGTGGGATATGTGTGACATTCCTCAGGCACTCCTGGCTGCCCAAAAAATAAAGGAAAGGGAAAAACAAACGGCTGATAGAGGATCACAGTCATGCAGGACAGGAGTCTTCATCAGTTTGCAACTGTCTTAATGATTCAGAAGAAAAAAAGCAATCTCCAGAAACCTATAGGCTCAATTTCCTGGAGCCCTAATATCCCCCTCCCCTCCACAGGATAGAAAATCTTATATAATCAGTCACTCCTCACCATTCCACTGCAGCTTTTCTGCCCACGGGTCCTGTCCCCATGCTATAATAAAAACACCCTTTGGTACCAAAAACGTCTCAAGAATTCTTTCTTGGGTGTTGGCTCTGAACCCCACCACTTCAAACTACATCACATAGACATACTAAGGGAGAGTTCAGTGTTCATAGAGCTTGAGAGAAATAATACCTATTATTTTTTGAGAATGATAAATAAAAGGCAAAAAAAAATGTGAAAGAATAATCAAGGTAAAAATTGCACCCTATGGGGGCACTGGGTGGCTCAGTGGTTGAACATCTGCCTTTGGCTCAGGCTCTGATCCCAGGGTCCTGGGATGGAGTCTTGCATCGGGATCCCCGCGGGGAACCTGCCTCTCCCTCCACCTATGTCTCACCTCTCTCTCTCAGTATGTCCCTCATCAATACACAAATAAAATCTTAAAAAACAAAACAAAACAAGAAACAACTGCACCCTATGTATTTGGAAAGACTACATACAGAGATGATCCCTTGACCATTTGTGATCCAGAGGTACAGTCTAGTTCCTACAGGGACATATAGGACATGAGCATATGACAGGAGCACATGGAAACACATTTTAAATTGCCACAAAGGATGACTTAGTATTGGAACTGCAGCTTGCCAAGAGCACCACTCAGCATAAGAGGGGAGACGGATTTGGGCAGGAGAAGGGAATCATCTCCCTTCTCCTGGGGAGATGGCTATTCCAGGCAGAGGGACAGCATCCACAAAAGCTTTTGTGGCTTTTGTTTGATTTATTTTATTTTATTTTATTTATTTTATTTTATTTTATTTGTTTAGTTTAGTTTAGTTTTTTATTTTATTTTTAAGAATGACCTAAGAACTAAATGCCTTGCATATTCAGAAAAATGCAGCCAGCTCTGTGGAGCTAACTTTTGCAATACCAAGCACCAAGCACAGCAGTAGAGGCCGAGTAGAAAGTCGGGTCTAATAGTGATTGCTTATTTGATTTTTAGCCCTGGAAAGGCAGCCTCAAAAATCCCAGAACTCCGTGGGGCCTGCCCTCTGAATCGGACCACACTTATACATAGAGGGCTGCCCACACTGCCTGTTTCCAGAAATCTTACCCAAACCTTTCCTTCTTTGTCATCCTGCATTTTGCTTTAAGTACAAGCATTAGAGATCAGCAGAGCGTCTTCCTTAAAATAAACAATAGCAGCAACAAAACACTTTCCAGAGAGTCATGTATTGAATTTACCAGCCCATCAATCAGACCTCTTTCCAATCTAACAAAGGAACGGAGGAGAGGAATGATTTTAGAAGCTGGGGCACTGGCTCCAAAAGGCAGTCGTGGGTAGGTGGCAGAGAACTAGTGAACTGGAAATGCCAGGCTGCGTTCATGCAGAAAAGCGGGCACAGGAGCCTTGGACAAAGGGGCATAAGTAGTCAGGGAGATGGGTGGACATGGGAGGGAGGATGGGGATCCACCAACAGGTGAGGTTGAAGGTGGCCACAAAATACAAAGTGATGCAGTAAGTATCTATTATTCGTGCTGATGCGGAGCCTTGTGAAAATGTCTGCATATTTTACAAAAGTGCGTGGGACAGAGCTATGGATGATGCTCTCAGATGATGTGCTCTCTTAACGCAGAAAAACATGGGGAGACCTCAAAGCCGAGATGGTACATTACTGAATTTCCACTTTGGTATTATGTTTTTGTTTTTGTTTTTTTCCCCCTGCATTTTACCTTGCCTTCTCTGTTGTGTGAGACACATGAACACTTTCAGGACTAGGCCTTGTGCTGCTTTCCAAAGAGGCACCTTGGAGCAGTGACTATGGGTATTACGGTCCGCCTGCTGTTTCTCAGCTGTATGACCTTCATCAGGTAGGTTAAGCATTTTTGCCTCAGTTTTTTTCATTTGTAAAGCGGGAACCATAGCAGGTACCTTCCTCGTAAGGTTGTTGGAAGGGTAAATGGTTTTAATACTTACAAAGTCTTTGGAGAGTGTCTGACATGTAATAGGGGCTATAGATGTGTTAGATGTTACTATTTTACCCAGAAATTGCAAAACTAAAAGGAGCCACATGAGCAAAGCTAGCAGCATTCTTATGTGACTCTTACAGAAACAATTTAAAAAAGAAAAATGAGTTTACTTTTTAAAAATTTCTAGCTACTTTTAAATGTTATACATGCCCCCAATCCAGTAACTCACATAATAACTTTTTAAAAGATGATGCTAGGCCACTCAAGCCTTAGCTTAATGCTGTGCTGCTCTACACATCAGTGCAAGCAAAACCAAAAAAATAAAAGCAAACAAACAAATAAAAATCGGATCATGGCTCCATTACAGACTTCTACTCTGTTCGAAAGTAAGTTCATAGCATAACCATCGTTAACTCTGTTCAGGTGACAGTGGATGTCTTATTATTGATTTTTATTTTCTATTATATTGAATTCTACCCCAGGAGAATCATTATACCTTTACCTCCTAGCAGGAAAAACTCTCATCCCACTGTGACTCAGGAGGCCACAGATGAGTCTAGGACATCTGTCCTGCATTTGTCAATTTGCTCAACTGATCTTGTGTTGTGAGGGAATTCTGATAGAAATGGCTTGAATTGTCGGCCTTTCCACCCACCCAAACTGAAGCAGTCAGCACTCATCATCTGCAAAGTACAGTAATCCCCTCTTTCTCCACTTATCTGCAGGGGATATGTTCCAAGACCACCAGAGGATGCCTGAAATGAGGCAGTACCCAACACTATGTCCATGTGTTTTTTTTTTTCTTTTAAATGCATACCTATAATAAAATTTAATTTATAAATTAGGTACAGTAGAGACGCTGGATGGCTCAGTGGTTGAGCATCTGCCTTTGGCTCAAGTCGTGATCTTGGGATCAAGTCCCACATCAGGTTCCCCATGGGGAGCCTGCTTCTCCCTCAGCCTATGTCTCTGCCTCTCTCTGTGTCTCTCATGACTCAGTAAAAATAGTAAACAAAGTAAATAAAGATTTTATTTATTTATTCATGAGAGACACAGAGAGAGGCAGAGACATAGGCTGAGGGAGAAGCAGGCTCCTTTCACGGAGCCTGATGCGGGACTCGATCCTGGATCCTGGATCCTGGAATCACGGAATCATGCCCTGAGCTAAAGGCAGACACTCAACCGCCAAACCACCCAGGTGTCCCAAATAAAATCTTTAAAAAATAAAAATAAATAAGTTAGGTACAGTAAAAGATAAACAACAACCATTAATAATAAAATCGAACAAATATAACGACATACTGTAATAAATGTCTCTCTCACAGTACCTTATTGTGTTATCGTCATCCTTCTTGTGATGATGTGAGATGATATAATGCCTATGTGATGAGATGAAGTGAAGGGAATAATGTAGACACTGTGACGTAGTGTTAAGCTACTATTGACCTTCTAACCATGACTCAAAAGACGTGTCATCTGCTTTCTAACTGCAACAGACAGCAGGTAATTGAAACCACAAATGTGAAACTGTGGGTAAGGAGGGACTACTGTACATCTACTTCCCTCATCTATAAAATGAGAAGTCCTATTACATGATCCCATAGATCTCTTTCAACACCAGAACTCCATAATTCCATGCTCAGAGAACCATTTGCTTAGATGTGAGTGGAGAAGATCAAACTTTTGCAGAAGAGGGGCTGACTTAGCTGTATTTTTTTATATTCAAAAGTTTTCACAGTTGAGTCCTCAAAACTTTTACTTGTCCCAAAAACTTCGAATAATTTCTTAGACTTCTCTCTTAATTCTCCTCCCATTGCACAGTGTCAGTGATTCTAGTTTTTTACTGATTGAACTATTATTATCATAAAGATACTGCATACACCTTATACGAGCAAATGAAATTAAAGTGTATACAAGAATAGATTTTCTCTCTAAATCCAGAAACATTTGTTTCTTGGATATCCTTGCAGAAATTTTCCATTTATTTTAAACACACACACAGATACACATACACATATGTTCTTTAGATACTATTTAATACTTTTGTTATTAATTTGAATTAGCAATATGTCTTAAAAATCTTCCTATGTAACTACATAGCATCTATCACATTCTTTTAAATAGTGCTCTATGTTTTATTATTCTTAGTTTTCTGTGTGTGGGTAGTTTTTATTTTTATTTATTTTTATTTTCTTCTTCAGAAGACTTCAATGACTTTTTTATATAGAGGAGTTTGAAAATTTATTATGCAATTACTCATATTGCAATTACTGAATGAAATATATGTAGAATTTAATTTGAATGAAGATGGACACAATACCCTCCAACATCGTACAAATTTATATACTCACAATCACACATTTGGCAAGCCTTATGCTATCAGACTAATTTTTCCAATCTGACAGTATAAAAGTTATTTCATTGCCATTTAATTTGAGGTTCTTTAATATTGAATAGATTCTTTAACCCTGAAGTCAATAGATCAATTATAATATTTCTCAGAATTGATTGTTCTGGATTGGCTTCCCAAAGTATCCAGTGGAATTTACAATATGAAAGTTCATATCTATCATGAGTTCTGGAAAGTTTTCTTAGATTATAACTACAGTCTACGGCCATACCACCCTGAATGCGCCCGATCTCGTCTGATCTCGGAAGCTAAGCAGGGTCGGGCCTGGTTAGTACTTGGATGGGAGATTATAACTACAAATACCTGCTGCGTTGTGTTGCTTGAGTTTTTTTCAGTGAGTTTTTTTCCCTGCCTTATTGAGATATATAGTTGACAAATAACATTGTATAAATCTAAAGCTTCAATGTCATGATTTTGTATATGTATATACTACAAAATGATGACCACAATAAGCATAGTTAATGCATCCTTGACCTCACATAGTTACCTCGTGTGTGTGATGAGAACATTGAAGATTTAACTTCTTAGTAATTTCAATCATATGATATAGTATTGGTAACCATTGTCACCATGCTGTACATTAGATCCCTAGAATTTCCTTTTTTTTTATTTCAGTAATTTTTAAGTTTAGGTGTTCTTTCTTTTTAATTTATGCTGAAGGCATGATTACTTTTGTCTGTTTTCATTTGTTTTCTTGTTTTTTTTTTTCTACTACAAAAGTATTTTGGACTCACTGAGCTGCACATAGACAAAGAACCCAATGGAGAAATTATCACTTGCTCACTAAAAGATATTTCAAACTTAGAAAATCCATAGAGGTATTTGTAACTCAAAATTAGTCCCTAAGTATGGCATGGTTAGCACTCACAAAATTAAATCCTTAGTTTCTAGACTGGAAATGAATTGAGACCAAGTTATTAAGGATCATGCTGCTGATGACAAAATGTAAATAACCCCCTGTCACGAAATGCTCCCCACTAGGAATTACCAGGAAAGGACTCCTGGGTGAGATTATTTGTAACCTCAAACATATTTTTTGTTTTGTTTTGTTTTGTTTTGTTTTGTTTTGTTTTGTTTTGTTTTTCTGGACTAGCCAACAACAAAAGTAAAGCATGTCTAGTCACAGGACATTATTCTAGCCCACATGAAGACTACCAGCAATAGTAAAAGATGTAGAAGTATTTATAAACCAAACCAAACCAAAAAAACAAAACAACAAAACAGAGCCTGTTTCAAGATGTTCATGCTCTTTGCCTAACCAGTTTACTAACTTGGGCTCCAACTTCCTCTCTGTCCTAAACTACTGGTATGAGGACGCTTGGGTGGTTCAGCAGTTGGGCTCCTGCCTTGGGCCCAGAGTGTGATCCTGGAGTCCCAGGATTGATTCTCACATTGGGCTCCCTGCATGGAGCCTGCTTCTTTCTCTGCCTGTGTCTCCACCTCTCTCTCTCAGGGTCTCTCATTAATAAATAAATAAAATTTAGAAAAATAAACTATTGGTATGAATTCTGCTAACATGGCCTCTTAGTGCTGGGCATCTTACCTTCTGATTCACTCATCTGCCACTTTCCCTATTTCAGCATTTCTGGGTTCAGGGACACATCCAAGGATTAAAGAAAATCATCCCAACTCATGACCAAGTTTTAATTTTTTAAGAGGATGATATATTCATATTTTATCACAAAAGCTTGTCTTCCTTCACCGTGCGCTCTCCCCCTTTCATTGCCACAATTCACAGGGATGGAATACCACTATGGAGCAGGTGACATAGAACAAGAGGCCTTGCTAGGTCCAGCGAACAACAGTGCCCATTGTCATTTTCCAGAAAACTGAGGTTAAGAAAATGTTCTCGATAGCAAACGGTCTCAGGAACACGACCAGTGCAGCCCAGATTTACGTCTTCTTTCCCAGTAGCCACAGGGACTTCTTTCCCACAGTTTTGAAGAGGTTCATTAAGTGTCACAATCCTTCTAAACTATCACGTAAACCCCTCATTATATTCCTGATAACTCCTCTAACCCTTACAGTACAAGCACCTCTAAGGCTACACCTAAAGTAAAACCAAATTCAACAGCACTTACCGGTACGGAAGGAGAATTATCCCAAGAAGGAGCAGTATCTTTTAAAGACAGAGTGAATGTTCTGGGCGCTGGCAAATGTTCTCTTTCTAACCCTGTAGGTCAGGCTGCTCTGGAGGCCACACGTGCTGCAACCTTTTTCACTGGGAAATGTGCCTCGCTAAGGGAAATGCACTGGTAGACACAGAGAATACTTGTACACTTGCATTGAAACTCCCTGCAGAGGTTGCTTCTCATTTGGACACAGTTTATGCTTGGCTACTAGTAAAACTCAGTTTATCCACATTTCCACTAAACTTTACTAGCTGCACGTCCCTTGGAAGGATTTACATGAGCCCCTTCACATGTGAATTCTGGATGCCCAGAGAACCTTTAAAACTTTTCATGTCATTAATCAGAGCATGTAGGTTGATATGTTTTGTCAAGGTACTTTTTAAAGATATTTTATTTATTTATTCTGTGAGAGAGTGAGTGAGCAGCAATGAGCATGGAGCCAGATGTGGAACTCGATCTCATGCCCAGGAGATCATGACCTGAGCAGAAACCAAGAGTCTCAAGCTTAACTGAGGGCGCCACCCAGGTGCCCCAAGCTACTTTCTTATCTGGATTTAATTTAATTTTAGGGGAAGATTTTGGCCAATCGGCCACAAGCAGAAGAAGAAGAAAAAAAAGTGAAAAGGTGAGGGAGAGTACAGGGCTCTGTAAAAGGTAAAGACCAAGAAAATTAATATCACAAAGCTTTCAGGTTGCTATATTTTATTACTCTGCTACTCTAAGTATACAGGGTAAGCAAGAGTTATCATTTTGTGTCAAACTTCGGTTCATCTTTTCCCAGACTCTATCTCTGTGAGAAACGTTGCCAGAGAGATAAACTTACTCATCTTCAATTTATCTCAGAACTGAGTACAGTCTTGTATTTCTTACATTAATGCAACCAAAAATTGACAGATGTGTTCAGCCACTACTGATTCTTGATAATTGAATGAATGTGTTAATGAAGTAACATACACATGGCAGTCACTGTTTCTGAGCTTAGCATTTCTTGAACTTCATAGGGATTATTTTCTAGTATTTAAGGATTTCCATTCAGTGTCGTCTCAAAAATATCGATCAATTTCCCTTTTTTCTTGTACTTCCTCAAATGTTTTTACAACCTCTCTACATACACATAGTATACCCTCCAAGAGGAAATTGTTTGGATTTTGAGATACCTGGAATGAAATGAAATATGACTGTTGAAATTGAAAATCCTATTACTATCCCTAAAAAAATTCCAAAATTAATCATTTCTTACTATTGTATTTGTATTTTATTTCAGAATAAGGTTTCAATTAAATATCTTCCAAAGACCCCTTCGGATAGCTATGAAATCTCCTCCCAACGGAATAACTCTCCACCTTTACTGTTTGCCAACAGTCTTTGAAGAAGGCTAGCATATTTTCAGTTTGTTTTAAAAGTAGGAGGTAAAGTTCTCTTGTTGATCTTTCCAGTATAATTCCATGCCATGTTAAAATGTCATCTTCTCGCGTTCATTAAACCGTGAGTTATTTTATGCTGGAAAGGGGAGTGCAGATAGGCTGCTTGGAAAGATCTTTAGCTATGCAGCTGTGTTTCCCATTTTCTGCCCCCTAATCTATCAGAGAAGGAAGAATGCTTTTTTAGAAAGGAAACTTGTTGGGGCTTCTAAATTTAAGAGAAGATTAAGGAAACTTTCAGAGTCACCAGCAACTTGGTGCACAAGTTACTCCCTCACATAAACAAGAGCTTCATTTTGATTGCATTTGGAAGATTATATTTGTTTAAGGTCAGAAGGCACTTTTGACATTAGCAAATATTTTCAGGGAGAGCTCCAACTGATTTGTGTCTTGAGAAAAACATCTAATTGCCAACTGGTAACAATCTAGATGGATGGTATAGCATGACTGCCATTGAATGACTTCTGCTTTCCCATGTAAACATCAGTGATGTCGCGATTGACAGGCTTGCCTTGACAATTGATCATAAAAAGATGCTCACTCTTGGCAGGGGAAGAGGTAAAACATCTGGTTTAATAGCTGTTGATGCACCAGCAGGGATGTCAATCATCTTAAGATTGAATTGTTTGGATTTGATGCTAAGTGGAAATTTGCAGATCTGATTATTAAAATGGCAAAGCAATCCTTTATAATGGCCACAGGGATAAACATCATTTGGAAAATAGGGCAAAAGCCAAAGTTTTAACAATGTGTAGTTGTTCAGAAACTCAATCCACTTTCTTCAAAGTGAGAGGTAAGTAGTCTTTTTTTTTGCCCCCCAAAATGATTCCCAGCCCATGAAAAATAACTTTTTAAATGTGATGCACATTAGTGGGCCTTATATCCAGAGCTTGAGTTTAAAGGAAATTTTTATTTGGAGATCTTTACAAGGACCTGAAAAGCAAATAACCACTTTGACATAGCGTTGTAAATTAACATTCAAGCCATCCAAGCAAAATAATTAGAAGAGGTGTGTAGTAACGGTGCTAATTTGAATGTTTAGGCAGAAGTAGAGCTGTGACAGTTGCACTTTGCTCTTTAGCTGCATTTAATTTTGTTTTACACACATGTAAACATGTCATAAAGAATGCATCAAGATAAGTAGGAGTAGTCATATTGGAAAGACATATTTAAAAATTCCAGCAACTTCAACCGGACAGTTTTTTGAGGTAAATGAGCAAACTTTTCTCCTAAATTCAGATTCATGTATTGCTAGTACCAATAGTATCAGTTCTTAAAATTCTGCGTATATGTGTGTGTTTCAGAGAATTCTAATCCCAATATATTAAGTACATTTGATATACAGAATTTCTCCCTAAGTTAACAGATACCTACACAAGCATATTATCTTTTCTTGTGGGAAAACATACAAAGATGTTAGATTTCTCATAATTTTCAAAAGCCTCAAGATGGTCTAGAGATAGTCCTTATTATGATAATTCTCCACGAGGTTTTCCCCCCTTCTCCCAATAAGCTGTCTCTTTTGAGGCCCTAATATCACTCAGTGATTCATTCAGTAATTCACCAAACTAGCATCATTTATTCAGTAGCCACTGTGGCACACCCTGGGCTACACAATAAAGGGGAACTAGTTAAAGGCAGAATTTTTTTCCCCTTTTGATTCACTTTTCCATCCCTAACATCAAGAAAACTGCTTGGCAGATGGTAGATGCTCAAAAGAATAATAGCTGAATGAAAGAATTAACAAAGAATGGGTAATTAATATAGGATGCCTGTCTCCAGGAGGTTCTATCTTATTTGTGTTTACAAGAGAAATAAAATAATTGGAGACATTTGTAGTCTCTGTTCATATAATTAAAGACATAAGGAATTTACATTGCCTAACTAGTTGAAAGGTGAAAATCCATGACTCTAATATTTAATCCCTTAACATAATAAACTAGATATCATTTTACACTTTTATCACATACTTTGCTATTCCTATTCTGATATGCAAAAATGGCGCTTGTGCTATTAATTAAATATTAGCTGTGTTTAGAGACATGTATACGATATATTTCAGAACAGAGACTGGCAAAACTTTTCTTAAAGAACCGTATAGTAAATATTTTAGGTTTTGGAAATCATGAGATCTTTGAGGGAACTCAACTCTGTCATTGTACTAGGCAAGCAGCCATAGGCAATATATAAATGAATGAATGTAATTCTGTTCCAGTAAAACTCTATTCACAGAAATAGGTGAAGGACAAGATTTGGTTCATGGACTGTGGTTTTGATCATCCTTGTTTTATTTTTTAATTTTTATTTTTTTTCATCCTTGTTTTAGAAAGTGAAAAAAAGCAATTTCCAGAGAACTTCTCTATGAAAAATTGGCACATAAATAATACTTCTGGATTAAGTGAGTTAAAATATCTCTCTTTAGACTTGTCATGAATGCCCTAGCCACACTGAAGAAAGACTCATATTAAGTTGACATCACTTCCCATAATTACTCCCCAGGATTATTCTTAGTACCTCCTCATTTTGTTTTATGTTACAATTTTCTTCTTAATTTTATTATATGCTTTTCAGCATCTCTATTGCCTTTTAGGTAAAACTCAGATATCTCTAATCCTTCAATAATACCATAGAAATACAATTTCAGTTCTGCATTATGTATCTTAAGTGTTTTAACCGCTTTTGAAATGGAAACCAAACAAAATCAGGATTTTTCACTATAATTTTAGCACATAGTGACTTCTCCTTATTAGCACTCTCTCCTTTGGATTTGAGCCAGAACAGTTAGCACGTTGTTCTTCAGACATGGAACTGGAGTCTAAGAAGTTCAGGATACCCTGCCATGGTTAGGCCCAGCCCATCAATGCAGGGCTTTCCAGTGGGATCAGGCTGCTTCTTCCCCAGGAGCTTGGAAGCCCCACTATTTTGCATGTCTCTCTAAAAAATTTATATAAAAAAGTCTTGCAAGCTCTATTTCCATTTAATTAATTTTTTCCCTAGAGAATTATTTTCCTTTCTTTCCCTTTTCTTTTTCTTTTTCTCTTTCTGTCTGTCTGTCTATAGAACTACTCTCTCTACATAAGAAAGCATCTGAGTATGTGGAAGAAAGAGCTCTCACAGAAGCTCTGGCACATGTCCAAACCTTGAGAACTGCCCCAAGTAGAAGATATATCGAATATCGATATTACCAAAATGGAACTAAAAAAGAAAAAATAAAAAGTAGAAAAGAATATCTGTAAAGTAGGTAACCATTTACCCTCTCTTCCCCAAAGTGTAATAATAACCCTAATCCACTGCCCTTTTTTCTTAAAGTCCAATTGCCCCTCCCCTACCAACCTTGGGCCTCTATAATAGTAAGTGCTTTTTAGTAGAATACTCCAGCATCTCATTAATTTCAATCTGGAATTAGCTAAAAAATTATAACTAACATTAATCTGAAAGTTTGTTTTTTGCTTCTGTCATGGATAACTCTACTCCCCAGTTTAAAGCTTATGCTTGATGCCTTTTGTATTGTTCTTGAAAGACACCAATGCTCCTCACTGCAGTGTAAGAAGGTGATAGAAAAGTGGAACAAAGTTGAGAAGTTTCCATAAGAGGGATTATAACAGTTGAGTTTATAGGAGGGAAGAATTATATGTGCAGCCAAAAAGGAAATCTTTAGAATTTACAGTCAAAAGAATGAAAGAGAATTAGTGGTACTTATATGATCTTTGAAGAAATCTTTGGTTTAAGAAACTAGTTTTTGCCTTGATAGTTATACTGGAATTAATCCCAGGACAAAAAAAATAGATCTATGATTGTGGTGTCATAGTGTCATTGATCTGGGTCTTTATTTTGCTTTGCTGCTTACTAATTAGTTGTGTGGTTATGAGGAAAACACATAATTTACCTCATATTTTTGTATAAATGACATAATATTTACTTATGATGTTTCTTATGAGCACAAAATATGATACTGTAACTTAAGGATTTTGTCAAGCAAAATTAATGAATAGAAATTAGAAATAAATGTTTGCTCTTTATATGTAGAGCACACAACAGCATTTTCAAGTAGTGTTAATCTTAAACCTAGGGCTTTGTTAAAATTTATCAGAGGCTTCTAGATGGTATTGAAGAGATGAAGAGTCAGGAATCAGGGCCCCCAGCCCTCAACCAAAGTAGCTCAGTGTTTGTTTTATATTTTGGGTTTTTTAGTAACAATTTGATCCCAAAAGGGTGTCTATTTACTTAAAAACTTGAAAACCACTTAAATAAAAAAAATAATTCAGTTATGATTTAGAAGATCCATACTGCAGTCACAGGTTTGGAACTTCTCAGCTATGTGACCTAAAAAGTTAAACAAATCTATCTAAAAATGGGTGTCTATTTACCCATGGTAATTTTGTAATAATTTATTCTTAGTTTGCTATGGATGCAATTTTTCCTAATTTTAAAGGCTAATTTGATTATCCCCTACAGTTCTGGGCTCAAATTTTTAGTAGCCGTTTTGTCTATTTTCTTTGGCAGTCTCTTCTTTGTTCAAAGTAAATCTGCATTTCTGAAGCTCCATGTGTTCTCACATTAAACACATACACAGTCACAGAAAAACAGATAGCTTTAACCTTATTTACCAACTAACAGTTTGGTAATATACTTTATTACCCCCTGAGGAAGGTCTTTAAGAAAGTATCAAATTATTTGAAGAGTATATTGATTAAGTACAAGTAAGAGTATATTGATTAAGAAATTAATTGTAATGAAAGTATTATAAAGTCAATTAATTCATGTCAAAAATAGTTATTTTATTCAACATGAGGTATATTTGCTGAGACAGACCTTATACCTTAATCTTAAGAAGCAGGGGCAGCAGGCACTTGAGTTCCATAAAACACAAATGTGTTTAGATCACCATTTAAAAAAATGCATTGTTTCTGAGTGAAATGCATAAGCCCTATATGCAGAGAACAGTGTGTTCTCTTCTAGGCAGATGGTATTGAGTTTTACCATGAATTTGAAACAAATGCTAAAAAACAGTGAATCTGATAATCACCAGGAAGACTACCTCAAGATTTTTTTCTCTGATTGATTTCTTTTTTGCAAATAATAAAATTGATAACTGTTGACATTGAGTACTTATTATGAACTAGTCACTATGTTTGGCTAATAGACATCAATGATCTCACTTAATCCACATAACATCTCTGTCAAATGGATATTAATACTATTATTTTGCAGATGAGGAAATAAGTTGGAGGCAGTTGAATGGTCTCTCATCTAGGAAGAGGTGGAAATGGATATGGGGCTCCATCACCCCACTTCCAGAGCCTATACAAGAACTCCTCTGACATTTAATTGTTTTATAACCAGCAACTTGACAGAGTGGGACACATCACATCAAGGAGTTCATTTTATTCAACATCAGGGAGTTACACTTCTTACAAGTAGATGTCTCCTGGGTAAGGGACTGCAATCCCTCCACTGGCGCTGTGAAACATTGGTGGTCATGACTGAAGGTTTGCTGGCAAAGTTGTTGCTGCATCCAGCCAGAGCATTCCAGAGCTGACGGATGTGTCTGTGACAGACTATCGTTCCTTCAGAGTTGATTTCACTCCAGTGGGGTGCGTGTTATGTCTGTGACTTGAAAAAGTATTCCATGTATTGCATGGATAATTCAAGGGATGGAGGCCACTTTATTTTACTGTGTTCCTCCTATAAAAGGGAGACATTTTTTTGAGCCCTCAATACAAAAAAAAAAAAAAAATGTGCATTTCCTGAGCAGCAACTGGCAGTGTATGTGTGTGCATGTGTCTGGGTCTGTGATGGTGTAATGAGAATATATATGTGTAAATGAGAATATATATGGATGTGTAAAAGTGAGTGAGAATGTGTGAGCACGTGGACTGGAGAATGTGTGTGTGACTCTGTGTTCTTAAGTGCATGCATGGTCAATCTTAAATTACGCTTTTTTCTTGGATTTGGCGACTAAGGTGCTCTGAATTAAATTTTTGTTTCAATTCTAGTAACTGCACTAATGTGGTGTCTATTTCATAAGCTAATTTTACCTTTTACTTTATCTTACAGTACTGCTATTGTTTATTCTATTTGTCTTGATTTCTTTATCTACCTTTCTCTTTTGGTGTTGCATGCATTTCCGTAGTGGAGCTCACTTTTTTTTTTTTTTTTTTTAATCTCAGGGTAAAAAGTCAACTTATAAGTAAATAAATTCCTTGAGACACAATATTCTCTTTAAAATGAGAATTAAAAAATCCTCTTTGGAACAACTGAGGGAAGTGTAAGAGTGTTTAAACTATTAAGCTTTATTCTACTATAAGGAATTATTGTTTCACAGTTCCTGGATACATTACCTTATGCTATTTACAACTTTAGGATGCTTTCCTGAGGTAGAGCCTTTATTCAGTACTATAAAATAAATATTTATTGGTACTGCATGCCAGGTACTGTTCCAAGCACTTAATATGTATTAACTTATTTGAATTCCACATAACCCTATTGGGCAGGTACTACTATTACTCCCATTTTACAAATAGGGAAACTGAGCACAGATAATTTACATTAATTTGTTTAATTTTAAAGAACTAAACTTGATGAAGTCATAATTTAAGACCAGTGTTATCAGCTTCTTTGTATTACTTTGGCACATGTGCTTGTTATTTGAAGAGTAGATATTATCTTTTCCTTTTCCTAGAGTTATTTTATTCTTACTATGTTAATTATTTTATTCATTTATTGTAAGATTACAATTTTCAAGAGTTTAAGGCCAAAGATGTAAATGATATTCAAATATGCCATCATAAGGCTGCTATTTTAAGTATCCATTAATTAGACATAATATTTTCAAATACAACATTTTCCTTCTTTTCACCAAAGACACCTACCTAATTTTAAAGGCTGAAATAAAATGCACCTCAAGTGGCATCTACTAGAATATTTAGAGCCACGATATTTGTACAAGTGCAAACACAAATGCCCATAAGCAAAATCATTAAAATGTGATATATTCACATTGTAGAATACAAGGCAGCATAAAACTGATCTACAACTACACACAAAAATATGAATGTACTTCACAAATACAATGTTGTGAGAAAGAAACCAGACAAAACAGTATGTGCAATGTCGTTCAACTTCTCTGAAGGACAAAATAGGTAATATTAGAGGTCAAGATAATAGCCACCTTTGAATTATTTAATGGAAAGGAGCATGAGGAAAGCTTGTGGGTTCTGGTAACATTCTGTTTCTTAATCTGAGTGCTAGTTTCAAGGGGGCATTCTTCCTTTTTGTATTAAGGCATTAATTTTTTAGAGAATTTTAGGCCCATGGCAAAATTGAGAAGGTGTAGAAATTTCTCCACATATCTCTTGCCCCCACACTCGTGTAGCTTCTCCCAATTATCAACATCCACTACTGGGGTGGTACATCTGTTGCAACTGATGAATCTACATTGGCACATCATAATCGTCCATAGTCTATAGTTCACCTTAGGGTTCACTCTTGGTGTCGTGCATTCTGTGGATTGGACAAATGTATATTGACATGTATCAATCACTAGAGTATCATAGAGAGTATTTTCAATGCCCTAAAAATGCCCTGTGTTCCATCTTTTTGTTCCTCTACTTCTATAACCCCTGGCAACAACTGATCTTTTTACAATCTCTATAGTTTTGCCTCCAGAATATCATATAGGTCGAATCACATAGTGTGTAGCCTTTTCAAATCAGTTTATTTCACGTAGTAATGTGCACTTAAGCTTCCTCCATGGCTTTTCATGACTTGATAGGAAATTTCTTTTAGCACTGGATAGTATTCTTGGATGTAACACAGTTTATTTAGACATTTACCTACTGAAGAACATTTTGGTTGCTTCTAAGTTTTGGCAAATGTAAATAAAGCGGCTATAAACATCCTTGTCCCGGACTTTGCTTAGGTATGTTTTCAATTCTTGAAAAAATACCAAGGAGAGTGAGTGGAGTATTTGGTATATTTAGCTTATATTTAATTGCTTTTTTTTTAGGATTTTATTTATTTATTTATTCATGAGAGATACAGAGAGAGATGCAGACACATATGCAGAGGGAGAAGCAGGCTCCCTGTGGGGAGCCTGATGCTAGACTCAATCCCAGAACCCCTGGATCAAGCCATGAGCCAAAGGCAGATGCTCAACCACTGAGCCACCCAGGTGCCCCTCAAGTATATTTAGTTTTTATAAGAAACTGCCAAACTCTCTTTCAGATCGGCCGTACACTTTTCCATCGCCTTTAGCAATGAATGAGAATTCCTGTTGTTCCACATACACACTAGCATCTGGTATTGTCAGTGTTCCAGATTTTGACCATTTTATTAGGTCTGTTGTGCCGTCTTGATGTTTTAACTGGCATTTTCCTGATGAGATATCCTGTTGAGCATCTTTTCCTGAGCTTATTTGCCATCTATCCATTTTCTTGTTGAGGTATCTGTTAATGCCTTTGATCCATTCTTTTATTGGATTGTTTGTTTTCTTACTATTGGGTTTTAAGAGGTCTTTGTATTTTTTGGATAACAGTTCTTTATCAGATGCGTCTTTTTGAAACATTTCCTCCCAGTCTGTGTTTGTCTTCATATTCTTTTGAAAGTATCTTTGACAGAGCAGAAACTTTTAATTTTAATGAAGCCTAGTTTATCAGTTATTTCTTTCCTGGATTGTGGTGTTAGTGTTGTACCCAAAAAGTCATCACTGCACTCAAGGTCATCTAGGTCTTTCCTAAGTTACCCTCTGGCAATTTTATAATTTTGCATTTCACAATTAGGTCTATGACTCATTTTGAGTTAATTTGGGGGAAGGATATAATATCTGTGTCTGTATGTATGTACATATATATGTATGTACGTGTGTGGCTATCAAATTGTTCTAGCACTATTTGTTGAAAAGAGTATCTTTGACCCATTGTATTACCTATATTCCTTTGTTAAGGGACTATTTGTCAATTGACTATATCTGCATGGATCTGTTACTGGAGCTATATTCTATTCCATTGCTCTATTATTTCACCAATATTCTACTATTCTGATTACTAACACTTTATAAAGCCATGATTTTGAGTAGCATTAGTCCTGTGACTTTGTTCTCTTCCTTACGTAATGTGTTGGTTATCCTGAGTCTTTTGTTCCTCCATATAACCTTTAGAAATGGATTGTCAAATTCATGAAATAATTTGCTTGATTTCTTGGGATTTTTATTGGGATTGTGTTGAATCTATAAATCAAGTTGGGAATAACCAACATCTTGACAATATTGAATCTTCCTATCTATGAACATTAAATATCTTTCCATTTACTTTTTCTTTGATTTCACTTATCACAGTTTTATAGTTTTCCTCACATAGGTATTGTACATATTTTGTTAGATTTATACTTGAATTTTTCATTTCTAGGAGGTGCTAATGTAAATGGTATTGTGTATTTAATTTCAAATTTCGTTTGTTCGTTGTTAGTATATAGAAAGCAATTGACTTTTGTATATTAACTTTGTAAACTGCAACCTACTATAACAGCTTGTAGTTCCATATATTTGTTGATTCTTTCAGATTTTCTACGTAGATAACCATGTCATCTATAAATAAAAAGTTTTATTTCTTCATTCCCGATCCACATACTTTTATTTCCTCTTCTTGTCTTCTTGCATTAGCTAGAAGTGCCAGTATGATGTTGAAAAGGAGCGGTGAGAGGGGAGACCTTTGCCTTGTACCTGATTAGTGGGGAAGGTTTTGGTTTCTTTCATTAAGTATAATGTTAGCTGTGGGTTATTTGTAGATATTCTTTATCAAATTGAGGATGTTATCCTCTATTCTTGGTTTACTGAAAGTTTGAAAAAAACAGTGCTTATAAGCACTGGATTTTGACAATTTTTCTGTGTTATTGATGGATTACATTAATTGATTTTTAAATGTTGAACCGGCCTCACATATCTATGGTAAATCCCACATGGCTTTTGTATACAATTGTTTTATACATTGTTTGATTCAATTTGCTAACATTTTACTGAGGATTTTTGCATCTATGTACATGAGAAATGTTGGTCTGTAGTATTTTTTTTCTTTTTTTCTTTTTAATTTTTATTTTATTTTATTTATTTATGATAGTCACAGAGAGAGAGAGAGAGGCAGAGACACAGGCAGAGGGAGAAGCAGGCTCCATGCACCGGGAGCCCGACGTGGGATTCGATCCCGGGTCTCCAGGATCGCGCCCTGGGCCAAAGGCAGGCGCCAAACCACTGCGCCACCCAGGGATCCCCTTCTTTTTTTCTTTTAATGTCCTTGTCTAGTTTGGATATTGGGGTATTAGAGCTTCCCTCATAGAATGAGTTAGGAAAGATTCCATTTGCTTCTATCCTCTGAAAGAAATTATAAAGTTATCTATATATACTGATGTAAAAAGATATTCCTTAGAAATAAATAGGTTGCAGAAGAAGATGCATGGGATTGCATGTGTCATGATCCAATTTGTGTTATAAATAGATTTTTTAATATATATTTCCAACTCTCCCTTTAAAAATGTATTTTGAAGTGGTTATACTCTCCAGCTCTTTTTTTGAGTACTCTGAAAATCTGTACCTTGGGGTGTCTGGGTGCCTCAGCTTGTCAAATATCTGACTTTTGATTTTAGCTCAGACCATGATCTCAGGGTCATGACATTGAGCCCTGTTTCTGTCTCCACACTCAGCATAAAGTCTGCTTAAGATTCTTTCTCTCCCTCTCCTTCTCCTTCTGCCACTTCCCCTGCTTGCTCACTCTCTCTTTCCTTAATAAATAAATAAATAAATAAATAAATAAATAAATAAATAAATTCTTAAAAAAAAATCTGTACCTTCTCCACTCCTTGGTAGGTAATGCAGACATGTGGACAATGACTTTTAAACACTCAAAGATATTGATTATTTCTGTGTTAATCTTTTCTCCTCTCCCCCATTTAAGACCTTCTTCAATCTGGAAGCCCGCAATGGAGAGGGAAGATGGGGTCCTACTGGATCTGTCTTTCACTCTGCTTACTTGTTTCCTTATTTTTAGCTGTCTGTTCTTTTCCAGATTCACTAAGGAGGTTGGGAAAGGATAGATGAAATGGAATGAGCTATAAAGCACAAAGGGCCTGGGAGGTGGTTAAATGTGGTTCTTCCTTAAGTCCTGAGCATCATGTGATGTCCTGCAATGTTTATTACTGGAGTCACCTGGAGTCTTAGAAAATCTTAATTTTATCAGACCCTCAGGGCCCCCTAGGTGATTCTCTCATTTATGTGTTCATCATTGCCAAAATAATCTCTTTTCTAATATCCTGACATTCTTTCCACTTTCTCCATCTTTGTGTATTCTTCAGGTGAATTATGGGGTTTAAAAGTCATATCCTATTCTTCTGTGTTCTGTAATATAGTTCATATATGTACTGTGATCTTTGGGATTCTACAACATTAAGTTTAACATCTTGGTCTCTATTTTGTGAGCAACTCATCAGAAATGAAGCAGAGATAACATAATACTAGTATCATCTGGTAAACATCTAAGCATATATACACTCCACTACAAAACTTTGTGGTTACATTCTTGATACTGGTTACTTGAGTAACATTGCATAGAGTCTGCAGCACCATGGAAAACTTTTACTTACTTATTTATTTATTTATATATTTATTTATTTTAAAGATTTTATTTATTTATTCATGAGAGACACAGAGAGAGAGGCAGAGACACACAGAGAGAGAGAAGCAGGCTCCCTGTGGAGCCTGATGCAGAACTCGATTCCAAGACCCCAGGATCATCACAAACTGAGCCAAAGGCAGATGCTCAACCATTGAGCCACCCAGGTGCCCTTTACTTTTTCAAATACCATTTTGGACACTTTACACTATATTTGCACCTTGAGCATCAGTTACTATAAACATCATCATCTTCGTCATCAATTGTATTTTAAAATAAAAATAAATGAATAAAAATATGCAGCCTTTCTAACAGTTCCTATGCTTTGAGTCTCAGAATTATGCTATTGTTAAGATCTACACCCTCTACTTGTTTGGTGAAGAACAGCTGTGCTGTATAATATATTCCTCTGATCTTCCTGCTTTTATTCTTCAGGGAACCCTTGGGCAAATGACTACTGACAGTAATTCTCTCTTCCTCTTTTGGAAAAGGACCATAACTCAGCCTCTATTGAAAATTTTGTCTTCTTCACCTGTTATTTTCATTCAGCCAATTCTAACAATTGCCCTCCTCATTTTGTTCACTCTGAGATACTTCAGCCATTCTGTAATCACTCTATAGGTTAGACATTGATTGAGACTCACAAGGATTCAGTGTTACTCAGGATTTTCACAATTCAGGAATGTATGTCAAAGGTCATGAGACCCAGCATGATGATCATAATAGTAATAGACTTCTGTTTCAAGCACTGTTCGAAGCACTTTATTTATACAATTCATTTAATCCTCACAGCAGACCTATAAGGAAATAATTAAAATATTTTCATTTCACAGAAGAGAACTGAGGCACAGAGTGATGAAATACTTTGCCCAAGGTCATAGTATTAGTGGAGGAAGTGATTTCCAGCTGGTACTTAGGCAGTCTTGCTATGGAATATTTGCTTTTCACACTGGCTATACTCTCCTCAATATAGGGGACATTTTGTGAATCTGCTTGTCCTAACAGTAGAGAGACATGTAATGAGTATTTAAGTAAATGTCACTGAAGGTTAGCATACCTCTATGATCAATATTTTCCTCAACTTGTATGTGTAAATATGACAAGGTGAAAAAAACAAACTAATCAGTAATAAGTAGCATTTTCCAGCTCAAAGGTTATATCTCTTTTGGGATAGAATGAATAATTTCAAAGCACATGACCAACAGCACATATAGATTTAATTTTTTTTTTTTTTTTTTTTTTTTAGTTTTTAAATTCTGCAAAGCAAGTACATTTAATTTCCTCTCAGGTTTTATGTTATATCAGTTAAACAGCTGAAACAATGTTTCATGAGAGTATTATTTCAACTGAGAACATCTGCAGTGAACTGGAACATCTTTTTTTCTCCAAGAGTTCATGTAAAGCTTACAAGAGGAATCCAACACTTTGTTCCATATCTGTAAAATATTTCTGTATTATTTAATGGCTTTCATGTATACCTCTAGTTTTAGTAATAATCTGGTTGGAAAAATGTCCTCAAAACTTTGGCATCATTACAGATAGGATATTATTTAAATAGCTGATGCTTAGGAAATACCTTTTTAAGTACTTTTATCTTGGTCATGTTTCAAATTTTCCGTAAATAAGCAAAATTATCCTGTGATGGTTTTCTTGCCTTTATATGTCATTGATTCGTTTTTTGCTTTATTACTGAGCTCAACACTGTTCAAACAAATGCCATTGAGTAAATTGATAACTTCATCTAAATCCAGTTTTATTTCTCTTGACTATTTTAGCTATCTCATGTTTTCTATCTGACTGATTCGTGGCATAGTTAAAGGCTGGCTTTGGAGCCAAATATTTTTCTCTTGTTGCCTGTCTTGGAGAATTCATTTATTATCTCTCAGTGTTAGTTTCCTCATTCATAACATGGAGGAAAAATTCTACCTTGCAAGGTTATTTTAATGATCAGAAATTTTTTATTTCAAATGTACTTCACAGCACCAATATATAGTAGGAATCAACTGGTAAAAACTATCATTAGTTACACTATCACAACCATCATTATCATCATTATCATCACATCGGGTTCAAACTAATTTCTTCATTATAATATAAACACAAGAGTCTTTTATTCCATGAAAAAATGATGTAAAAAGAGCTATTTCCATGCTAGATTTCAAAACATGGATGCCTTATCATTTCAAAAGTTGAGAGCAATAGTCCATACCTTACTATAAGCTCCATACTGTAAGAGTCAAGTAATACCCAATAAAATCAGAGAAAATGGCCAAAATAAATTGATACTGAACTTAAAATATTAAGAAACTAATTTGGCAACAGATAGCTATTTGATTCTTTTAATTTCATCTGATTTCATGTTGTCATGACATTAATAAAACATCATCTGTATGACAGCTTGTGTTTAGTTCCTATTAAGATGATTTATGTGATATAAGAACAACCCTGAAGACTACAGCTAAAGGTGAGATTTGATTATTCTTTTAATTGCAGAGTGAATATGAAAATATTGTGCAGGTTAATTTTATATAGATGCAATTGACTTGACTATTAGAGTTATAAGATGCAAGAATGAAGCTAGAATATTTTATTTAGCATTTTGAGGCCCCTCGGGGACATTTAAGTTTTCCATGTTCACACAGATTCAGTTCATGATGATTTAAGTCCTCAGACTCTATATTTCTTTGGCATCTTTCCTTTAGTGCATTTTTATGTGAATGATTATTTCTGAGAAAACACGTTTTATATTTCAAAATATCCTAAATTGAGATATCCAGATTTGGTTATAGGTGTGTATATTAAAGATTTTTTTTAAAAAAGGCTTATTTATTTCAGAGAGAGAGAGAGAGAATAAGCACAAGAGGGGAGAAGGGTAGGGAGAGGGGGAGAGGGAGAGAGAGAGAGTGGGATGGGGAGCCACCAAGGGGCTCAATCTTACAACCCTGAGATCATGACCTGAGACAAAATCAACAGTCAATCACTTAACTGACTGAGCTACTAAGGTGCCCCTATTAATAATTATTTTTAAGTTTGAAACTAAATTATTTTAATAATTAATATTAAATTAAATTAAATTATTTACCTATTTGTGTGGTTAGATATCTGTAATTTAAAATGAATACTGACTATCACAATAGTATTAAATACTTCACAAAACACTCTTGAGTTAAAGTGAAGGATCTTGAAGTAAAAACAAAACAAAACAAAACAAAATCCTTTTATCTCTTTAGAATCTAAAAATCATTTCTTCTTACTTTCCTGTTCTACTGGTTAGAATCTGAATGACATTATAAAATATTACTTTTATCTTTTTTGTTTGTTTTTAATCTTTTTAATATTATGACCATTAAACTATTTCTTCTACAAATTAGTATATATTTATTGACTAAAAAAGAAATTGTCTAGTGATTAGAGGATTATGTTCTCCTAAAACATTAGATTGTATGTCAAAAACTTACAAGATGAAATTACAACCAGAACACAGACAATTGTAAAAGGCGTTACTAGGGTTTTGTGATTCACTTTTAGAAACATTGGGTAAATATTTTATTTTAAAGGAAAATTATACTTCTAGTTACAGGCATATCATGATCTCTTTAAGCAAAATATTCAAGGCAATGATTATGATTTTTAAAATTATTTACAATAACTATCTTTTAAAATAATTTATCTGGTTAAATTTGCTATTTCTTTAAGGCAATATTAGCATAATGCCAAATTTAACATGAAACAAAATCATGAACTAATAATAATTATTTTCCCCTTCCTCAGGAAAAAAATAAATGATTATTATCTATTTTTAACATATTCTTTTAAAAAATTAGGTATGTTAGGAGAATATCCATTTAAGTGAAATTTTGTATGTGGAATATCTGCTAGTTCTATATTATTTCCATTATTAGAGATACTGCAAATAGTTCCAATTATTTCACAATATTGTGGCATTTCATTATCTTAAACCCTATATTTCTATACTCTGTGTTTACCAGATAGGTTTATCTCAGAGAATAATGGCACTATCTCTTACAAATACAAATTGTCACATAGACATGCATAGATTGTAGAGCCGAGTGAAAAGGATGATCAGAAATGGGGAAAAAAATTCTTCTCTCATTCTTAATAGTGCTGTAAAAGAAGAAAGCCATGAACAATTTTTTTTTGATCCATTTTTTTTCTTCCTAACTTGGAAACTTTAAATGAAAACTTATAGCTGGAAGTCAACTTAATAATATGGTTGAGAGATATTTCTTGGCCTTTCTTAAATGAAAATAATATAATAATTAATAAATTTTCATATAGTCTTAAAGATTTCAACATAGTTATTTTTTTTTCTTCTTCATAAGGCCTTAATCCCAAACTATTGAAGTCACTATCTTTGCTCTGTGGCCCTTTCATCTTTTTTAAAAAATTAATTTGGTCATTTTGGGATTCTGGGAATCTTTTTATTTTAATTGCATGTTCTATTGTTAAGCCTTTACTTTCATTTATAACAAACTACTCTTTTTTAATAACACAAGGAAGGCTCTGAGGAGCAAGAGACTGATTGGCTCATTACTGCTGGTTGAAAAGCACTATGATGCACAGATTTCTCAGACAAGGGCAGATGATTTTTCTATAAAACCTCAACCTTTCATGTTCTACACTCAACTTTCAGAAGAATAGATAGTAAAAAAATTCCACGATCCCCAAACAAATAGCAGAGACGAGTTTGTAGAGGAAAGCACTCATTATTTTGTCTGCTCCTATTGTTTATTTCAATGAAAAGAATGAAAGCAACTCTGAAAAGAACTTAGAATTGTATGTAGAAAACAGAACTGAAGCCAGAAGAATGGATAATTTTTATTGACTTTTGACATGCACTGTCAAAAGTCCCTGCTTTAGTGGGACTAATTATCTCAGAAGTTTAGAACTTGGCACACTGAGGTTAAGAGATTGACATCTAAGTTGGTCACCTAACTTTGTTCTTGAACCACAGGGTAAACTTCGAACTCTTGCCAAGAAATATTAACTATGACATCATTTGGGAGCTAAAACAGCCTCTTTTATTTTTCCATGAAGTCTAGACAGGTTAAGTTACTTGCCTCAATTCTTAAGTTAATTCGGGACAGAGTGAGGTCTAGAACAATGGTCTGTTGTTATTACATAGAACCTCACTTACTTCACTCAAAGGACCAGAAAGGATTGAGTGAGTGAGTGAGTGAGTGAGTGAGTGGAGAGAGTGAGAGAGAGAGAAAGAGAGAAATCTAGAAGGTCCCTGTCAAGTTAGCAGGATAGTAATAGTTATTCATTTATTCATTAATTGGAAATGTCTATGAAGTTCCTATAACCAGCTATACAGTGTGATAGGTGTTCAGAACAAAGAAATAAATCTCTGACTTGAGAAGATCTTAAATGATCAGTTGCTATCAGATGAGAGGGATATTTGTGATGGATTTATTTATGAGAAGAGTATAGTTAAGTTTCTTTTGAAGAGTTCTTGCTGATGCCCACGTTGAGAATTCTTAGTAGTTTGTCTATGCGGGGCCTACTGCGTAGATCATCAGCCTGTAGATGTACCTCTCTGGAGTAGAAGAAAAACAGTTGAGCACTTTGTTTCTATATTTTTCAGACTCTTTAGGGAATTTAACATTGCTGTTACAATGTTATAGACAAAGAGTTTAAGTAAATAATGTCATCAAATGTGTAAGTGGTAAAATCATAAGTAGAACCCAGATAATCTGATCACTGGCTCTGTGCTATTCCTCTGACACTATTCTGATATCAGAGTGATGTTAATGTCTCCCAATGTGCTTTCTTCTTTTTAAATAAAATCAAAATATATTTTAGTGAATTAGAGCTATATGAGTCAATAATATTATCCATTTATTTAGAGCATATTTTACCAAGTTTCTGTGCTAAGTATTTTATAATAATTATCTAACTTAATTATTAAAATGATCCCGGAAATACACATAAATTATTCACCTGACTGTTCAGGGATTTCAGACTTAGAGAGACTATGCAACTTACTAGTTCCCTGGTTTTGACCACTGGTAGAGTTAAGGTTTAAATTTTGATCAATTCACTGCCAAAGACCATGCTCAGGAAAAAAAATGCAATTATTTTAGCTCTTTCAGGTATAAACCACTAGTGTTGTCTGTAAATGTCATGCCAGTGTAAAACATTGCAAAACACCACACTACACATTTTCTTTCACACAAAAGACCAACTGAGTAGAGCAAGTAAGTTATTAAATGAAGCGAACAAAGAACAGAGTGGAAGATGAAAAATGAATTCACAACTTCAGTAGTCAAGAAAGCTATGTCAGAAAAGACAGAAGACAGGCAAGGAAGAAGACAGAAAAGCTATGTCAAATGGCTGGGGATGCTTTTGCTCATGTGTAGTGAGAGGATTTAGCTACAAACTATGTTCACTCTGGAATAGAACACATCTGGGAAGACATTGAACTTATTTCCACATATTTAACTTATTTCTATATTTTACTGCTCAATAATAAAAAAATAACTTTGCAGTACCTTGAAAATAAAAGGCAAGTCTATAGAATAATGAGGTTGTCAAAAGGACTTCACTCCTCTACAGCGAATCAGGAAAATCCAGTGTTAGTGTTGTTGACATGTTCTGAGGATTTGTTACTTTTGACAAAGAATTTTATTTTGTCATATGGTATCACAAGCAGAGAGCTTATAGAGCAGCACAGCTCCCAAATCATTCTTCTTCTTTAAGTGTCTAGTCTAGTCACCCAGAAAACATGGCCCATAAATTATCGTTGTTAAAATTTATAACCTAAATATTTTATATTCTGACTGAAAAGTAAGCCTAAGTCCTGGAGACATATAACTTTTATGTCTGTAGCTCTGGTCTCTTTGCCAATAATGGTTCATTCACATTTTGTTTCATGTTGGTATATCTGCTCAGAACCTTACATATAGAGAAAAGAAGACTTTCTAACATTTAACACCTGTTTGAAGCCAAAGAGGGGCAAGATACAAGTAATTAGATTCCAGTTTATATTTCCACAAATATTTTGACAGATAGTAATACATATCTCCCTCTATTTAACCTGTTATCCAGGGTATTTGGTGATGTGGCAACATAATGACAAGACTTTCAATGCAGGTATCTGCTCATTGTTAGAACAAGGAAAATGAAAAAGACCACACTTAGCCTCAATCCTGGCATTAACTTCTACTTGTTGCACAGATAAAGGACACCATCTTACCATGATACCCCCAACTTCTCTACACACATACACATACACACATAATTCTTAAACAAGGACAATACAAAAGTATAATGAATCAGTAAAAATCTACTTGGAGTACCTAGGACATGGAACTGACCTGAAATATAATAATAACAACGAAAAAAAAAATCAGTAATTATCATATTTCCATCCATGAATGCTATTAAATATTTTATAAACATGTCTTGTATGTTCTTTGTGACATCCTCACATGGGCACTATTTATATCCTCAATTTATACTAAGCAATTTATCACTTGTCAAGTCTCTGATAGTGGCATACCCAGATTGAAACTCAAAGTTGACTATTTCCAATTCCATGTTCTTCCATTCCATACCATTTTGCCTTTAGGAATGCCAGTATGCTAATGGGGACTATAATGTCACCATATTAGGAAGTGAAGAAAGGCATTGATGAGCTACAACCACAGAGGAAACTCATGGTGAAAGAGTAATAAAATGGTGACTTAAAGATTTTTGGAAAGATTTAACATTAAGCAACTTCAGTGTATGAAAGAATCTAACGAGTCATGAAAAGGAAGGGGCAAAGCTCTCTTCGAAATATCTTTAAAGACTATTTATTTATTTGAGAGAGACAGAGCCATGGTGGAAGGGTAGAAGGAGAGGGATAGAGAGAATATCAAGCAGACTCTGTGCTGAATATGGAGCCAGATGATGGACTTAATCTCAGAATTCTGAGATCATGACCTGATTTGAAAGCAAGAGTTGGATGTTCAATTGACTGAGCCACCTAGGTGCCCCTAAAACATCTTGATCCCTAATTTTTAAGAGACATTTCCTGATATTAAAAGCAGTAGATAAAGTAGATCATCAACAGTTGAATAACACAGTGCAACTGGTGAGGCGGAATGAGGAGTATTCAATTAACTATCAAACCCAACACACTTAAGGATAAAGCCATATTTGACAATGTGAAGATGTGTGACTGTTTTCTCATAAAGTGCATACGTCTTATAGATAGCATGATAGAGATCTAAATTCTAGGGTAAATGTCTCAGTAGTATTTAGACTTGGGATTTTATATATTATTGTTAATAATTGCTGCAATTTGAGAGATTAGAACTCTGGAGCAGGAGGAAAAGTACTAAGCTGATAATAGAACAGAGTGGATTGCTTGTCTAAATTAGGAGAGGAAAGGATGCTCAGAAATAATCAGGGATCCAAGTGGTGTTATGAGATGTAAGAGAAGTCATAGCAGAGAGGGAATGGTGGACATTGGCCAAGGCACAATACAGGTCCAGAAAGACAATGACTCGGGCCCATGGAACTTGAGAATTCAGAGGTAATAATGCTCTCAAAGAGAACAGTTTTGTTATGAAGACAAAGGCCAGAATGCAAGGTGTGATAGGGAGATAAGGAAAGACAAATTCCATGTGCAAGAAACTATTCAATAAATTTTAGGTAAAAACAAATGTTATAAATGATGGAAGATATATACACATAGATAGATAGATATAGATATAAATATAGATATAGATATATGATATCCAGGAAGAGGAGAGAGGAGGGAAAGAGAGTAGAGGGAGAGAAAGAGAGAGAGAGAAAGGGCATAATGGAGCAAGGATCAATTGCTAAATTATGAATCATAAAAGGATATTTGAACCCTTCATATGAAAAACTGAAATGACTATTGCATAATCAGGAGTCTGAATTCTTTTCACAAACTAAGTGGATCTTATTCTTGTTACCTCTCAGAGCATCGATAATGCACAAACTGTGATAATGCCTACTATTTGTCATGCCTTGCTGAATTATCAGACCTGGTGCCCCTGACAAGATATAGGATGTCTATACAAGGGTACTAGACATCAGGGCTTGCCTGGAGTGGAAAGAATATCTGAATATGACAACTATCTTTTAGTCTTTCACCATCTTTTTTTTTTTTTTCCTACTGTAACAGTTCTAAGTGCTTCAGGGTACTCTTAGATGAGACCAAAAAACGAAACTGATACTTTGAAAATCTTCTATCCTTAGTGATGGCCACATGATCACCAGCCACAAGAGAAAGTAGAATTGGAAAAAAAAAAAAAAAACCCAAAAACAAAAAACCTGATTAGTATTCCAGGAACAAGAAATAAACTGCACTGGAAGGCAGAAAAGGGACTGGGAATATGAACCTATGGATGGTGTCCAGATTTAATTTGTTCCATTTTACAAGTTAAATCATGATCTTCCTAATGACCAGCTCCCTAGGCAGATACACAGATGTATAGCCATTAACGACTGACAGGATCTGGGATGACTTTTTAGCCTCAGCTTAGGCTGTTAGTGCCATAATATTTGAAGCCACACGGCAGGCTGCTAAACACAAAGCCTGAACTTCATGTTTATTGCCTATATTCTATTTTGAAAAAAGTTGAGGGAGTACAGGGCCAGACATTAAATGAAAAATCTGTGATGACAGATGTAAGAACCTTTACAACCTTCTGAGTTGTAAACTACCTCATTCATTTATTCTTCTCAACGGCTTTTTGAGATCTGTAGCTTCCACTCCGTTTTTGGAATTAAGCAAACAGGAGTATATCCATGATAATCCCTCATGTGAGTTCTTCCCTTGAGCTTCTAGTTGTTCTTTGTTCTTCCTTACAGCTTCACCTTCTTTTCTGGCTCCTTAAGTGTTGCCATGCCACAGGAGGCCTCTTCGGTCCTCTCTCATTCTAACTTCCCTGGTGAAGCTCCTAGTTCTAGGGTTCAAATTCCACAAATATGCCAATAACTCCTAAATCAGATCAGCTGAAATCTAGACATTTCTACATAGTATATAGCTCAAAGATTTAACATCAAAAGTTAATTTGTTATATATATCCCAAAGCTCCTTCCTCCTCCTGTATTCCTATCATTACTGCAATCTACCTGGTTTCTACATTTTTGACTTCTCTCTCTCTCCATCAGGCCCTTCTGCCAATTAATCTAAGACCTGTTGATTCTTATCTAAATATTTCACAAGTCCATCGCCACTTCCTTGTTCTGGATCACTATTGTCCTTTCCTTGTACTGTTGCTCCAGCAGGAGTCCCTGCCTCTGATTCATTTCCTACACTGACATCAAAAGAGCCTTCCTGACATGCATATCTTATCAGGTCATGTTTTTGCTTGTAAGTTTTCAGAAAATTCTGACTAGGTTCCCCATTGATTCAAAGCTGGTCAGTGTCATATGCAAGGCCCTTCATGATGTGACTCTTGCTTCCCTCATCAGCTTCATTTATTTCCACTTGCAATGCTCTCTCTCTCTCACTTTAACACACCCTAAATTCTATTCCCAACTGAACATACTATGCTCTTGGCACCTCTAAGTGAGAACATCTGTTACTCCCTATGTCAAGGTGATCTTTTCTCTATTTCTGCCCTGGATTAATAAATACCACTTACCCTTCAGGATCCAGCTCTACCATTTCTTCCACCTTGAAGCCTTCCCTGAGTGATTCCTCTACAAGCCTCCATGGCATGCAACTCTATTGCAGGCAGCACTTAAAACCCAGAAGCACTCTGATTTTCTCTCTATTTTTCTTTCTTTGTGTACTTTTGAGAGCACAAGAACAAAACCAGTAAGTTGCAGAATCAGAATTCAAATCTAGTTCTGCTCTCTCTCTCCATTGGGCCATACTGCTTGAAAGTCATCCCATGGTGTGTAGCAATCTAGCCTCCTAACTAACTTCCTTGTAAGTTTTAGTTGTAAGGGGTCAGAAATTTCCATGCATACTTGTTCTTACTTCATCATATATTTATTAAATCTTTCATCACCGGAATCACCAAAATAATATGGATGATTATGGTACTCTACCAACTTTCCCCATTTGAACTGATACACATGCACCTTGCTTTGTGCTCATCTCAGCCTATCAATAACCAATGCTGTAGTTTGACTGGACCTTGTGGTTCTTATTATGATTGCCAAATATCCTTAAGCAATAAACATCAGGAAAATTTGAAAAAAAAAAGGGGGGGGGAATGGTTTTATTATTCACCAATCCTGGAAAGCACATGGCACACCTGCTGCCACACAATGAGGTCATGGGTAGAGAAAGAGAGAGAAAGCTTGGGCCTGCAATTGTTTTAATTTGGGTAGAAGGCGGAGGCCTAGGATTTTAGAGGCTCACTCTTTATTGGTGAATTCAAAACATAACAGCAGAAATTTAGATCATGGGAAGAGGAAAAACAGGAAGCCCAGAGACAGTTGCCAAAATCAGCCAAGATTTCTAAAACAAAGGAGCCTGGTGTGGAGGGGGTTTGGCTAGCTCTTTATCTAGTCCGTGGCTGGCAATGTGTTTATTTGAGATAGCCATCTTTGAAGTGGAAGCCTTTTTGAAATGGACACCTTGACAATCAAAGCTTAAGTTAGGCACTTGCATTACAATAAAAGAAAACACATCTGTCAGGGCTTACACTAAAACTATTAGGTTTAAGGAGACTTTAGGACACTAGTTCTCAAATTTGGCTGCATATTGAAATTGCCCCAGGAGTTTTAAAAAATACCAATACCTGGATTCTATCCTCTGAAGGTTTGATTTATTTGTTATGGGGTACTGCCTAGGCATCAGGATTTTTTCAAAGCCTATGAGATCATTCGAACATGCAGTGTTGTTTGAGAACCACTGCCTCTGAAAAGATCTAGCTTACTGGCTCTTCTCAAAAGTGAAGCAAGTATAGAGAGCTTAAGGACTAACTTGAGGTTAAATGATACAGATCATATGAGTAATTAGTCACATGTGATTGATTCCTGATTTGAAGATTGGCTGCCCATGCAGTTAAAATTAGGTAGGATTTTGGGACTCTGTCCCCACTGCAATGATGCTATATTGTAGGAAAGGGAAAAGCCATCTCTTTTCTAAGATATCTCCGCCCTCTTCTGAGGGCTAATAAAACATCAATACCCTCCATCTGTTTCATGCTTGTGATAAATATGTTCAGATCTATTTCATCAAGTATGTCCTTTATTAAGTACTTCATTAGGTACTTTCAGATTATATAGTTTTTCTACAATTTTGAGACAATTTATTGATCTAACTTTTAAAAAAATATAATCAGCAAGCAGTGAGTTAGAGTTTTGGGCTAATAAATATTATTTAAAAGGTATGTAGGAAATCTCAGTCTAGACATGTACATAATTCATGGGATTAAGAGGAGGGGCTTTGGGATCAGCCAGTGTTGAGTTTAAGTGTTGCCCCTGCACACGAGTTTAATAGTGTTGGGCAAGTCACTTGACTTTTCTGAATCAGTTTCCATAAGGAGGATAGTAACCATGCTGTCTATGGTGATAAATATCAGCTCCTATGAATTTATTGTTGCAGGATTTCTTTTCCTTCGGTGCCTATGGTTCTTGGTCAAGCCTCTTCGACGAATTAAGAGGTAGACCAGATGAAGAGTGGTGGGCAGCAAAGCAACGTTTATTGAGTGATAGTAGTACAGAGTTCCCAAAGAGGGAGGGACCAAAGAGAGAGTTGCTACTTTAGTTTCTAAGTCTAGGGTTTTTAAGGGCTTGTTGGTGGGCTGCTTTAATCTGATTAACCTTCCATGCACTTGTCACCCAACCAGGGTTTTGTCCACACATTCATCTACCTATCACAGAGTTGTCCATGTGGGAAAGGGTGGAAGGCTCCTTCCAGGGTGGTGTAAAATCCTTTTAAGGAGGTTTTCTCTTAGGGCAGGGGCCCCTTGGCCCTGCCGACTGTCTTAAGACTATTATTCTTCATTAGTATTATACATATGTGAGTGGCATGTTGGTGATACAAAGAGGGAGTGGTCACTATGATTTGGCAGCAGTACTCAGAAAAGGTTTTATGAAGGAAAGTACAAGATGAGTTGAGTTTAATGGAGGAATTGGTATTCTGTAGGGTACGTATTCCATATTTTCCTAAGTGAAGACACTAAGACTAGAGAAGTTAAGTCCCGTATATAAAGTCAACATATTCAAGGTGTTAGAGGTGAGCTCTAATTAGACTCAGTCCTCTCTCCACAATGTTCTTGTTTATTTAGGCTTAACACTCAGAATGTGGCACAGATCTCCTTACATCCAACTTCCCCTTAACATTAAAATTACTAGCTAGACAGCACTCTTTCCCAATTTGGGCTAAACATTTTTTACAAACCAAGGACATCTAAGTGGTGCCAACTCTCCTGGTTGAAACTTCAAGTAATGAGGCTCCAAGGAATTGGGAGTAACCCTTGGAAACAAAATAGAAACAAGACTGAAATGCCAATTAATAAAAAATACACTAAATAAATACATATTAAATATACACTAAAATATACACTAATAAAACATACCCTCTGAGAGAAGGCAACAAGTATGGTTGCCTTAGGCATGTTTTTTAACTCTGAAGAACATGTCTTTCTTCTCCCCAGAGTCTGAGAGCCAAAACATCATCTTCCTCTGTGATGGAGAACTTGGCTGGGTTTTCATGCTTCTGGTAGTGCAAACTTGACAAATGTTGAGGGAAGCCACAGCAAAGATGTGACCTAGGCAATCTGAGGCTCCTCACACCCTTCCCTGTCTTTGGAATGTGCATTCTGCTTGCCTTCTCCATTCCCAGAAGCTGCCCTGAGGACATGGCTTTGAGATAGTGATGTGGTTAAGACTATCTAGACAGTACATATGATTAAATCTAGTGAAGGCCTCTATATAAACTTTTAAGATTTGGTGGGCAGGTGTGGAGATCTACTTGTCTTTCAATGACCCAAGACAAACTTTGTATGTAAGTTCCCTTCCCCATTAAGCCTGCCACCTACCAATCTGGAGTGGCTTGCCTCTTTCTTGGGTCTCTCCCTGTCTTCTATGTTCAGGGGCTAGTTTCAGGTTACATCTGGTGAGCTCCCAAGGAACTTGTGAACCAACTGACACTTCTCAGTCTTCCTGTCACAATTCCTTTATCTTCACAATGGATGGATAGCAGCTATTTTGTAGGGTCAGCACGAAGTTTGACTACAATAAAGCATGCAAAATATTTTGTAAACTATAAAGTTTTGTACTGGTATCGATATTCCTACTCTTACCTGAAGTACAATGACTGACTGTTCCAGGGTAGATTGAAAGCTGTAAATATTTTCTCAGAGCAAACATTTCTGCTGCAGGGAAACTGGCATTTTGCTTCATTTTCCACCCTGCACTTGTATTGGAAGTAGTTAATGGTAAATCCTTGGTCGTGTGAGGTGATGGATGATTACCTAATTAAGAAGGCATTCCCTTCATTCTTTCTAATCTATCTGAAAAAAAACATTATCTGCTTGATTTTATGCTCAAATTCATTGTTTCAGGGTATATGGGAAGCTAGTAAAAAAAACAAAACAGATGGGAAATAGTGAGGGGGCCAACCAAAAGTATTTTGGAAATCTTTAAAAAGATCTAGGAAGTAGAAGAGATTTCTAATGGGATCCTGGGCTCCAATTTTCTGTTCTCAATTAGTTAATGCATTTCACTCTTTCATCAATTACAGCCCATAAAATGCCTG
This sequence comes from Canis lupus dingo, assembly GCF_003254725.2. Taxonomy (NCBI): domain Eukaryota; kingdom Metazoa; phylum Chordata; class Mammalia; order Carnivora; family Canidae; genus Canis; species Canis lupus. Next base: position 54,953,388 of record NC_064250.1, on the reverse strand, counting down.
CTATTATTTCCCACCAGGTCTGCTTTTCCTCTCATGCAATAGGATCCCAGAGGGGAGAATAAAACAAACAAAAAAATAGTGTTTCTCAGAAACAGGATGGATGTGCTCTGAGAAGTACCACTGGTAGCAAACAATCCCCTTCGTAGGGGAAAAAAGAATTCCCTACATCTTTAGAATCTTAGAATAACTTGTAAATCAGCTGATAGGAGAGGGCCTTAAGGGGAGACCAAATAGGTTTATCATTTCATTGCCCATCATTTTTCTTGCTTAGTAATGTCCATCTCACTAGATAACCCTTCTTAATCCTTTGCTTTGATTTTTAAAATGTCTTAAAATGTATGTTAAATTTACAAGTTAAGAATCTAAACACATTAATTTGCATGGAAAAAGAGTAAGGCACTAAAAAATACTATCCTGAGACGTGCACTTTCTTGCCTTAATAGCCAAGTTTTTTTATAATGGTATTTTTATAGTATCTTATAAAGGTATGTTTATAAGGTATGTTTGTTTGTTTGTTTGTTTATTCATGAGAGACAGAGAGAGAGGCAGAGACACAGGGAGAGGGAGAAGCGGGCTCCCTTTTTAGGAGCCTGATGCAGGACTGGATCCCAGGACCGCGGGATCATGACCTGAGGCAAAGGCAGATGCTCAACCACTGAACCACCCAGATGCCCCGATAGCCAAGTTTTAAGTCAAATACAAGTAAGCAACTAAGTAGGGACTATGTGAATGCTTTTAATTTAAGGACCCACCAGGGATCTGGGTTGTTTTGGAGAATACAAATGAATGTATATTCATAATCTTCATAATTTTCCCTGCCTTCAACAACTCAGAAATGCCCTATGCTTAAATGGAATTAATAAAATATCAAAATATTAAGAGATTTATAGCTACCCTTTTAATAGATGAGGAAACCAAGGTCAAATTAAGTGATCTGTTTGTTTGGCTTAAATAACCAGTTAGGGATGCTCATGTGGACTATAGTAAAAGCCTTTGGCTTTCATTATATTCGCATGTTAAATTACCAGAATATAGAACTACATATATATATATATATATATATATATATATATATATATATATATATATTTTTTTTTTTTTTTTTTCCCCATAATACCTTAAACCTGGCCCACAAAGTTTATTTGGAACAAAGAAAAAGAAAGTTGTTTCTATTGCTGGCACAATTCATTGTTTCTCAATTGAAATTCAGCTTCTAAAAGTATAGTAAGGGGAACAATTGGGATATGAGGGAATGATGAACTCCAAGGGGTAATTATATAGAGATTTATTTGAATCTTTCACTTTTCCATTTCTACTGATTCTGATTCTAGATAAATATATCTGTGATCAGACCACAGAAGCGTCTGGTTACAGTACTTTCTAAGCCCACATGACAGCTACTCTCCCGGTCTACCTGGAGTCTAACCACTGGTTTGGGGATATATAAATTTATTCTCTTGATAGCTATTTCCTCAATTGCTTTCAGTCCACAGATGTCTCATTTCAAATAATGATTGGTTTTATTTTTTTATTTTTTAAAGATTTTTATTTATTTATTCTTGAGAGACAGAGAGAGGCTGAGACATAGGCAAAGGGAGAAGCAGGCTCCATGCAGGGAGCCCAATGTGGGACCCAATCCCAGGACCCTGGGATCATGCACTGACACGAAGGCAGATGCTCAACCTCTGAGCCACCCAGGCTTCCCACTGATTGGCTTTATTATATGAAATGTGTGGGGTGAGCAAAAGACGACTGACTGAGCATTTTTTTTTTTTTTTTTCAGTCAGGCAATGACTCAAGATGAGTGATTCCTTCACAGTATGCCACTTACAATCCTATCATGATGAACTGGTTTGCCAGAAAGAGAAGATAGAGAAGGAAAAGGAGAACAAGAGGAAGAAGAGGAAGGGGAAAGGAAAGGAGAAGAGGAAGGAGGAGGAAAGAATTACCCTATCTCATTTTCACCTCCAGTGGAACACTTAAGACAGAAGTCACTCATTTTAGTTCTCGCATTAGTTACAGTAAACATAGAATAATTTAAAAAAAAATCTAGTGCAATACCTTACATTGCTAAGGTTAGTTATTGATACGGGAGAGCTTGGCTCTTATCTCATGGAGTCGAAGAATGAATCTCGCAGACACAGGAGAGTGAGTAAAGGGATAGAAGTTTATTAAGCAGTAAAGATACAGAGAAAGCTCTCAGGAGTGAGAGGGGTCCTGACAGTGTTGCCACTGAGGGATTGTAGGGTTGGTCTTTTATTGAGAGCCTAATCAGGGAACCTAAATCCTTTTTAACAATATCTATTGACATCACCATTGAGTAAGGATTAGTGATAACATCTCTAATGGCTTAATTCCTTTTTAGAGTCTGATGACTTTTTATTGGTCACAGATGACTGCCATAAAAAAGATGCCCTCCCTGCCCACACCTAGAGCAGGGTGCTCTGGCTTGTTCCCTTATCTCTGGTTTCCATACACCTCTGCATTTTGGGGATTTTTGTGAGCCTGCTTCCATGGCCCCCTACCTAGCCCAGCCTAGCCCATTGGTCCCTAACTCATTATTACCTTTTAAATCCAGGCATAGGACTGAGCTCTGTATACAGAATATACATACAATTTTCTAGAATTATTATTTTTAAAGCACACGTCATCTGAGTTTTTTCAGTCTCACAATGCCCTGTGTGTTTTTCTTCTCCCTCACTGTCTTTGCTGCCCCGTTGCCTTCAGTTCAGCCTTCTTATTTTTTAACTCCCAGTCTTAGCACACAATGCCCCTTTCGTGAGCCACATGGGACCCTCAGTTCTAATCTTTTCATTTTGCACTTGGCCTATCATCTCCACGCACAGGAATTGAACAGTTCTGGATCTTCCCCTTTTGCTGTTTCCCATTCCCTCCTAAACTACATCACTGCCATCTTTCTTCACTCACTCTGCACCAATTAGCTTTTGTACTGATAAGGCTGAGCATGTGCTGGGGGACATTAATCACAAAGGCATACGATTTCTTAATGGCTTCAACTTTATACTGTACCCTCAAGTTATTTGTCCAAATTTGGCCCAAATTTCTCTAATACTTACAAGGAATAGAGATAAGAGACTTATCTTTAAAAATATATTTTACTATATGCCATTTAAAATCTTAAATTCCTGGGACACCTGGGTGGCTCAGCTGTTGAGCATCTGCCTCTGGCTCAGGGCGTGATCCCGGAATCTGGGGATGGAGTCCTGCATCTGGCTCCCTGCAAGAAGCCTGCTTCTCCCTCTGCCTATGTCTCTGTCTCTGTCTCTCTCTCTCTCTCTCTCTCTCTCTCTGTCTCTCATGAATAAATAAATAAATAAATAAATTTAATTTAATTTAAAAACTAAAAAAAAAAATTCTTAAATTCCCTAATTTCATTAAATCATATGTTTCTGCTACTTTTCCTCTTTTCTTCTGGATTATTTCAGATAGGTTCCATTCTTCTCATCACAGACCATCATTTCTGTGTAAATAGGAATTATCTCCATATGTATTTATCTCTGTATGTGTAGCCCTGTCTTCGCATACTATAACACAATAATTTTCCAAATTTACTCCTCTAAGCTGTATAACTGTAAATTTTGCTAAGCAGAACTTGATTTCCTAGCTGTCCTGGTACTGCTGTAATTTTGCTAAGTGACTTTAGACAAGCCATCTAAATATATGTGTTTTCACGTGTCTCTTTCACATTGAAGACTTGATGCATATGAAAGCTCTTTACAAATGTAAATTTATAGTCTTATAAATGCCAATTCTGAATCATCTCCTCCACAGTGCTTTCTGGGGCAATCTCGATACCCTTCAGTATTTTTTGAAGGACAGGCTTTGAAGGCTGATAAATCTCTATCTAAACAGTAAACATCTGGTCCTAAGAGATTCTTCTTCAGAAGTTAAAGTGGGAAACTGAAAATCAGGCAGTTTGTGGCAGGACAGGAAGCAAAATAATCATGAAGTAAACATACACCAAAGAGTCCACCATTTACCATTAGTGAAAAAATTAGTGGAAAAATTATTTTTCCAAAAAATTAGAAAACCAAAGTTATAATTAGATGCTATAAAGAAGGATATGATAAAGGCAACTAAAAATGAGAAAATTTAGAAAAAAAATGCATCAAGATAGTAGCTCCTTTAAGTTCAAGGTTTTGTGCTGGGTTGTTTCTATTTGCTTTTTCAAACATACATTTCAAATTCTACTGACCTAAGTTGTTCCCAGGGACATTATCTATCTGTGGCTGGCACCACCCAGGCTGCTTTGCCTTTGGCTTCTGATTGAGCATCATCATGGCAGGTGTGGGTGGGAGATTGAATGGAGATAAAGAGAGATACAGGGGGTTATATTCCCTAAACTTCCCCTCGGCAAAGCTGCAGGGGGGGCAGTGCTACAAAGGACGATGGCCTCAGATGGGAAGCACGTTGCTAAGCCACAGATCTTGCTGGACTTTAGTAGTCACTCCCTCCCTTTGCTCTTTTAGGCCTATGGGTGGCCATGGCTTCCTTCTCTTTCTAACCCCATGCTGTGTCACCATCCTCCGTCAGTTTTTCTTAACCTCTTCACATTTGTGTTAATATTGCCTTCAAAAAATCCTTCTTAACCAACATTTTAAAATATGTCATCTCTTTCTATCCTGAATCCTGCTGAAACCGGTCTTAACAGAGTGGATTTGTAGCTACTCATTGCCAAGACACCTTGGATATTGAATCTTTAGTTTTAGGCCTTGTGAAGTTCACTTTCTTGCCCATATTTTGCAACTCCTCATCAATCCAGTACAGTTTGGCTTTGCCTGCACTTCTCCAGTGACTCTGGCAATGTCAAGGTGTCCAAAGACCTCTTTGTTGCCAACTTCAATGGGCAGTTCTTAGTCCTCATCTGACTCGACTCAGCAGGCATACTCACCACCACTCTTTCTTGATTGTCCTTCTCTCCCGCAGATTTTTCTGAATTGTTACTGTTACCAAAATGACACATGTTATATAATTTTATAAGTTTTACATATAATAGTAGACTCTTGCATTACCTTTCCCCTTTCCCAATTCCCATTTTTCTAGAAACAATGTCTTTCAACTCTTTTCAAACTACCTTTCCCCAAGCCATAGCCTAGTATTTTTCTCCTAATTTCTAAATATGTTTAAAATATTTTTGCTTGACATTTTTTGTTTTAGAATAATCAACTTCCTGTTGAAGATGCTACTACAATAATTTCTTACATCACTCCCACACATTTACACACATGAATTGCTTTTTTCCTTTCTGCTTAATAAAGTTATACTATAATTGTTAGTTGAATCACTATGCCCCTCTCTAATGATTATGGCTAAGTAAATATAAATGATTCATGCAGTGTATTTTTAAAATATTTTTGTCACATTTTTTATTTGCTTTTGTTTTTTCTGGACTCATTCTTAATGTACTGTAATAAATAAAATTTCCTGTCATTAATTTTAAGCACTTTTTTTTCTTGGTGGTTTTCTTTCTAGAGATTCTCATTCTCTTTCAGTATGGTTGCTCAAAGGACATCATCTTGAGATATTTCTTTGCCATCATCCTGGAAATTCTTTTCCCCTTTCCCATATGTGAGATCCTCAATTATCTAGATACCATTTCCATTTTTAGTACATTCTAGATGTGATTTCCACTTTCTTAATTTTCTCCTTTATCTTAGTGAAGTATATTCCCCAGTAGATTTCTGGAAAATGGTGCATATGAGGAAAGTTTTTTGAGATCTTGCACATTGTACAGCATCTTTAGGTATAGAATTCTGGTTGAAAAGTATTTATCCCCAGACTTTTGATAGCCTTGTTTCATTTTCCAACTTCCTGTGGTGCTATTGAGCAGTTTGATACTTTTATGATTCTGTGTCCTTTGTATACAAGTCTTTTCCTTTTCCTGAGATTACATAGGATCATCATGTTGTCCCATAAGCTTCATAATAGCATATGATTTGGGATGAGTCTTTTAATCCATTACACTGGCAATTGGTGTATAGGGTGACCAACTCTTTCCAGTGTGCCTGGCACTATTATTGGTTAAAACTAAGGTCCCTCACCCTAAGGACTCCCTGGTTTTAGGCAAACCAGGACGTTGGGTCACTTTACTGATGAGTCCTCTCTATTCACAACATCATGAATTTCAGTCATGGGAAGTTTTCTTAAGCTACTTAGTGATTATCTCCTTTTTTCTTTTAATTTTTTTCAGACTCAACATTTTTTAGATGCTCAGTCTCTGGACTGAGAAGATGGTTAATTATATCTCTTCTAGTTACCATATTTTCCTTTCTTCCATAAGTTTTCTACTCCCACTTTTGTATTTAATTTTATGTCTGTTATTTTACTTTTATTTCACAAGCTTTATTCTTTCTGAATATTTGCATTTTCTATAACAATCTATCCCTGTTTAATAAATGTTATTTTCTCTTCTGTCTGTATAGATTTTCTACTGCCTTTGACATACTTTATTCTGAGTACTTAATATTTGACATTTACCTTACATATTTGGTAATCATTCAATGTCTGTCATATCTAAAACTGATACACTAAAATTCTCTTAAGAAGATACATGGGCTGGTTCAGTGAAGATTATTTGGCTGGACTCTTCTTGGGGACTTCCAATTGTCAGTTATCTGAAGGTTCTTTCTGTTGAAGTTATTGGTTTCCCCAGAAGAATTTTTCAACTCCTTCCTGGACAGTGTAAGCCTTGATGCCACGTTCTTGGAGCTGAGTAAAAGAAACTCAGGGCTGTCACTATTTCATATGTAGACTTTCACATTATCTTCGTTTATGAGTATGGTTTCCTCCCATTTCTCTGGGGTCCTGAGTTGATAATTTCTTAGGTTAACCAATCTCTTTAGAGAGTAAATCCCTAATGTTCTGTGATGGTGAAGGACATTCAATTACTAGTCTGAGGTTAATGAGGAAAGGGATTTAGGAGTTCAAATCTTTCTTATACAAATTTTCAAACAGTACTTTTATCTACAGCACAATCTATATTTCCATTTTCAGAAGTACCTTACCTTTGATTTTTGAACATTTGTGGTATTTTGTGTTGTAAATCATCTTTCAATCTACCTACCCTAATAGCTTTCCATATGTCTCTTTGATCCAATTTAACCCACCATCATGTCTCTAGAAAATCAAATCAGATGTCTCACTTGAGAACCCTTCATTGGCTTCCCAGAACACTTAGAAGAAAATCCAAATTATCACATAATATAAAAAATCCTACATGATCTAGCTTTTGCTTATTGCAAACCTCATTTTGTAGAATGTGCCCTTTTACTCACTTAGTCTAATTACATCATTATTATGCCAAGCTCTTTCCTGACACAAAGCCTTTGCATATTGTGTTCCCACTCTGGAACACTCTTCCAACAAGTACATGAATATATACACACATAGTACAGACACACAGCCCACACACATGCACTTTGCACATGACTAGAGCCTGCTTGTCTTTCATGACTCAACTTCAGTGTCACCTGTTCAGCAAAATCTTTTGTGACCACTTGTTCTGAATATTTCATCCATCTGTAATTCCTACTTTAACCCTTTGCTTAGTTCCTCTTTAGCACTTCCCTCAATTTCTAATTATTCTCCTTATTTCTTTCAGGAATACAGTACAGGGGTATTTTCATGACTAATTTAAATATGTGATGTAATTTTGCATTATTAGGCAAACTGCATTAATCTTCCTGACCAGTATGTACATCAGATTATTTTCAGAAATTGCATTGGCTCATATTACTCAGATGCCATTATTTTCGGGCAATATATTGCAGTACATTTACAGGTTACTGGGAGGCATTTTTATAAATACAAACTAAACCACACTTGTCAAAATAAAAGAACCAAGTGTGATGAGAGTTGACAGTTGAGATTAGATATTCCCTTCACTTGAGCAGTCAGAATATTAACCTCAGGGGGTTAAAACTGGCACAGAGAGATAACTGGAAGATATAAAACCACAAGAAGTAGGGTAAACAAAGAGCATTTCCTGAATTCAAGTAATCTAGAATACATTTCTCATATACAAAATGAGAGAGGTAATGAAATTGATCCAAAATAAAAGGCAACATCAATGAGCTAGAATAAAATGACATCACTGTTTTTCTTGTAAAAGAAAGCTTGCATTATTACATTTTGGCAATTATAAGATAGTATTAGGTGCTATAATATCAATATGCTTAGGGTCCATAGAGGACTATACAGGAAGGAGACACAAATGTAATAAGAAGAAAGCAGGAGCCATCAGAAGATAAGATTATGTTCTGTAGTCTAGGTTTGGAAAGAACCTTAGAAAGATCAAATCTAATGTCAATCTTTTCTCAAATGAGGCATATAAAGTCTAAATAGGTGGAATGAATTACTCAATTTCTTTTTTAAAAAATTTTTTTTGAATTTTTTTGAATTATTCAATTTCTTAGAGCTTGACAGAAACAGAAGTTGGAAGAGGGCTTGATATCCCAGGTGCCTAATTTAAAACTCTCAGGCAGTCCGGGTGGCTTGGCGGTTTGGTGCCACCTTCAGCCCAGGGTGTGGTCCTGGAGACCCCGGATGGAGTCCCACGTTGGGCTCCCTGCATGGCGCCTGCTTCTCCCTCTGCCTGTGTCTCTGCCTCTCTCTCTCTCTCTCTCTCTCTACTTCTCATGAATAAATAAATAAAATCTTAAAAAAAATAATAAAAATAGAACTCTCCCTATTTACCATGAATTAACACTTCCATTGTTTCTGTTACAGGTTGTAGTATGTCCCCTTAAAAGATATGTTTAAATCCATGGTATCTGTGAATGTGACCTTATTTGAAAATAGCATCTTTGCAGAAGTAGTTAAAATGAGGTCATCCGAGGTTAGGGTAGGCACTCAATCTGATGACTGGTATCTTTGTAAGAGAAAGGAAGGAGATTTACATAAAGACTCAGGGGAGACACAGAAGAAAGAAGGCCATGTGATGAAAGAAACTGAGGTTGGAGTGATGTGCCTACAAACCAAGGACTACTGAGGTTCCCTGACAACCACCAGAAGCAAGAAATTGGCAAGGAAGCTTTTCCCCTTACAGCCTTTATAGGAATCTTGGCCCTGCCAGTACCATCATTTCAGACTTCAAGCTTCCAGAACTGTGTAAGAATAAATTTATGCTCTTTGAAGCCACCCAGTCTATAGTAATTTGTTACAGCCACCCTAATAAGTGAACACACTGTCCATCAGTAATAGGCAAATCTAACCAATCATATTCAGTGAAAGATTATCCCAATTTCCTCCACTGTGTCCTGCCAACAAGACAGAATCACATGCCCCACTGATGCATGCACTCCCAGTAATTACTCAACTGTGATTTTTCTGTTTATTTCTCTGAGTATCCAATCAGCTCATCTGCTATGAGAGCAAGGATAATGGTTTGTTTGTTTTTACCATTTGCGATGGTTAATTTTATGTATCAACTTCACTAGGCTAAAAGATGTCCAGATAGCTGGTACAATATTTTTTCTGGGTGTGTCTGGGAGGGTGTTTCTGGAAGAGTTTGTGTTTGAATTGGTACTGAATAAAGAAGATTGCCCTCACCATCGTGAGCAGGCATTGTCCAATCCATTCTATGAGCAGGCACACATAGAACAAAAAGGTAGAGGAAAGGTAAGTTTGCTTTCTGCCTGAGCCGAGACATTCATCTTTTCTTGCCCTGGGACATGGATGCTCCTGGTTCCTGGGCTTTTGGTCTTGAACCAGAATTTATGTCATCCATTCCCTAGTTCTTGGGCCTTCAGACTCAGATTGGGACTTACTCCATTGCCTCCTCTAGTTCTCAGGTTTGGACTGGAACTATACCACTGGCTTTCCTGGGCTTCCAATTTGCAGAAAGCAGATCATGGGGCTTCTCAGCTTCTATAATTGCATGAGCCTATCCTTGGTAATCTCTTCCTATATACCTCTATATATCTTATTTTGTTTTTCTTAAGAACACTGACTAGCATCCTATTGTTTTCCTAGAGTCCAGCAGAGTGTTATGCTCACGATTGGCAATCAATAAATATTTATTAAATCAAAAAGAAAAATTAAAGTGAACAAAAGATATGGACAGGAACTTGAACAAGGAAAATGTATAAATGGTGAGTAAATCCAGGAACAAGTGCTCAATAGCATTAGTCACTAGGAAAATGTAAATTAAAATCACAAGATACCAGTAATTACCTACCAGAAAGTTAAAGTTTAAAAAGATGGACAACAACAAATGTAGGGATCCCTGGGTGGCGCAGCGGTTTAGCGCCTGCCTTTGGCCCAGGGCGCGATCCTGGAGACCCAGGATCGAATCCCACGTCAGGCTCCCGGTGCATGGAGCCTGCTTCTCCCTCTGCCTGTGTCTCTGCCTCTCTCTCTCTCTCTGTGACTATCATAAATAAATAAAAATTTAAAAAAAAAAAAAAAGAATCTACAGAATTCAGAATGCTCTCTTCTTGGTGAGAGTGTGAAATGTTAAAAACCATTTTGTAAAAAGGTCTGGCTGTTTCTTATAAAACTAAATATATTTCAATCCTGTGATCCAACAATTTCACTCTTATGTATTTATCATCCCTGCCTTTACCTGCCCAAGAGGGAATATATTTCCACAAAATACTTGTATAGAAGTATCCATATAAACTTTATTAATACAGTCAAAACATAAATAGAATAGGTTTCTATCAATAAGAATGATAAACAAATTGCAATACATTCATTTAATAAAACTCATTACTCAGCAATGCAAAGAAATGAATTATTGACCCACACAACATAGATGTATCTCAAGAATATTATTTTGATTAAAATAACTCTTAAAAATAAATAAATAAAATAAAATAAAATAAAATAACTCTTAAGCAAAAGAGTCCTTCGTTATGATACTATCTGTACAAAGTTCTAGAATAGGTTTAACTATGTTGACATAAATCAAATCCATTGCTTCCTTTGAGGATATGGGTGTGGGAATTTCTGGAGAGGGATATAAGGAAACTTTCTGGATTTCAAGAGGGAATTGGTTTACACAGGTGTATGCTTCTGTCAAAGCTCAATGATATAACTTATGTATTTCATTGTATATAAATTTTACACCAGGAAAAATGAACTATGAACTACAAACTATAAATACTGATTATGCATTTACATGAATAGATTAGTGATATCTGAAATTTAAATTTCATCAGTTAATATTAATATTATTAGGAAGGTAAATGGATGAATAGATACATGATAATACAAATAGAATGAATGTAAATTGTTGAAAGTGGAAAGTATGTATATGGGTCTTCATGGTCAATTCTGTAGATTTAAGCATTTTTATAATAAGATGTTAGTGAAAACTCCATAAAATATAAAAGAACTAAAAATGAGTGAATCAAATTATAACTTAAAAAACAATGTGGATTGGCAAAATAAAACTAAATATAATATTCAAAAAGTCATAAGTACTGTGATATAAGTCTAATGTAGGGAATCAGACTTTATTGTTGAAAAGCCTCAGGCTGGACTAGAACCCAAGACAAACACTATTTAGCCCAAAGCGTTGGTGGTAGGGTTTGGGACGAAACAACCACATTGCCTGACTTAAAAATCTTCTTTGTTAGAACTTGGGCTATCTATCCATCTCCTTCAGCTAGCACTCAAAACCAGCAGACAATAATAGATGGCTTTGCTTTAGCTGAATTCTAAGTGAAAATAATTCTAGCTGCAAGAAAAATACATCTTTGCCCTATTAGGCTTGTCTTCAGCCCTGCCTAGGAGAATTTGGCTGTGGTATAGGAAGGGCAGTCCTGTGGCTTGAAGGCTCCTGTCTGAAGTGAAAGATCCCTCTGCCTTTGAATTGGAAGCTCGCTGCTACTACCTATAGAGAAAGAGTAAAAGAAAGACAAATAACTACTTTCTAAGAAGGAAGAGCCTGTGTGAAATACTAATCATCTGGGGAGACTTCCTGCTCTCTGAAACCCTGCTCCCTTTGGTATATGTTGGTTGTGCAGAGACTGAGATTGTAGGACTTGTGAGGGGCCTGTATTAGGTCTAAGACTTTAGCTATTGAAGTTGGGAACAACCACCTGTTTCCGAATCCCATTCCTTTTCTCACAAAAGAAAAAGGAGAAAAACACCCTTATCTGGTTTCTGCATTCAACTGTTCCTGGTGGAGAAGAGGTGGAGAGAAACATATAATCTTTAGCACAATTCTTTAATCACATAATAGAAAATGGCTCATGAACATTTGCAGAAGTATTTGCAAAATAAACAAACAAAAACTTCTCTCAGAGTTATAACCAATTTTCAAGTTGACTTTTTTTTAAGAACTCCGAGAATGCCTAACCAAGCAATCAGCTATAAAGGAAGGTTAATAAAACTTTGGATTCAAACTCCAAAATCCCAAATTTACATCCTGGCTCTGATGTTTAGCAGTTTTGTTATCTTAGGCAGGTTATTTCTAGTGAAGTCAGGTTTTTGTTTTTAAGCCTTATTTTGAAAATATAATGTCTGTCTAATTTGGGATATTAAATTTGCAAGTAGTTCAACTTAAACTGGCTTACACATGGGATGCCTGGGTGGCTCAGTGGTTGAGAGTATGCCTTCAGCTCAGAGCGTGATCCCAGAGTCCTGGGATTGAGTCCCATGTTGGGCTCTCTGCATGGAGCCTGCTTCTCCTTCTGCCTGTGTCTCTGCCTCTCTTTCTCTCTCTCTCTCTCTTTATCTGTGTCTCTCAAGAATAAATAAATAAAATCTTTAAAAAAATTGGCTTACACGCAAAAGGAATTTATTAACTCTTAATATTGAAAAGTCCACATTCAGGGCTTTAGCCAATGACTCAAATCATAGGAAGAGGACATTATTTTACTCTGTTTCATGCCTCTTCTTCTTGGTTTTGGCTTCTTTCTCAGCAAACTTTTGCTATCTTGGTCCAACATAGTTTTCAAAAAAGGAATGAAAGAAAAGAAAGTGGTGACAATAACAACGATGAGCATCATGATAATGACACAGTAGGGAAATCTAAGATCAAACATAGTAAATGCAATACCAGACATGATGCCCTCCTGCTTTTCTCCATTACTTTAATCATATCTGCCGGGGAAGCAGACATTGTGGGACCTGCCTTCCCTCTTCAGATTTGCCCAGGAGCAACTTAGGCTTGAAATATTCACTGATAAGGGGATGTCAGACTTTTCCTTGGCCTCTGATTCTGCTTCCTTCTTAGAAGGAAGTTCTAGGTATACAATGAACTTCTTTGTATTCCTTAAGTATGTGATTCATATGGCAACTGGTCAGTTCTACCATTATATTTGCATGCTCTGCTTTCCTCAATTGCAGGAAGGGAGTCCTGTCTTCACAGTAGTAAGAGACGGGTAGGTATAGTCTATCATCCTGCATTCACTATCTGGAGGGAGCCATCGACCATGAGAAACCACCACACACTACAGATACTGATCTTGCTGCATCTCTTCTCTTCTCTCTGAGTAAACTGTTGTCCCAACCTGTTCCTAAGTGTTGAGTCCTCTTTGGTGACTCCCAATCCATGTACAGTATTGGGTAGAGGTCTGTGAGCTCCTATATCTGGAGGTTGACATTGTTATGATCTTTGCCATCCTTCATGGGGTGGGAATCCTTACTTGGGATTAGTTGCTAGATCCTCCTGCTTGACAATATCCAACCCAGAAAAGCATTTTTTTCAGTAGTTCAGGAGAAGAGAAAACAAGCTTTTTCCTCAGAGTCCTTTGAAAAATCTACACAAGAAGTCCTTGCGCCCAAATGAATCCAGTGCCTGAATCAGTAAGTGGGGCCACATGGATGAAGATTTTTAGTGACATATGGTGCTGGTGTTAATAAAATCATCTTGGCTTAATGTGAGAAAAGAAATTCAGTACAAAAATTGAAGTAACCTTACTAAGAGGAAGAGGAAATGGATCCTAATCGTCCCAAAGAGATAATATCCATGACAAAGCCAAATGATTGTGAAGCTCATGAGATAATGGATCTGAATACATTTCATCAACATAGAACCACCTGTATTTTAAAGTAATGTGTCCTTGAAACCAAAGAACAAAATAAATTAATGGGTCTTGCTAAACAAGTCGTGCTGCAGTAAAAAAGCAGTGTTTTTAGATTCCATTCTTTTTTCCTTAAAAATGGAAATATTTGAGGCAATTAGAGCACTTGAGAGTGGCTTGATTATCTTTGAACTACTTCAAGAGTGTTTTGATTTGTTTTCCACTAAACGGTTGTCCTCAAGGCAGACACAGATCTTCAGGTGGGGGACATCCTGTGCTAAAGCCTAGAAGACAAGCCCTGACTTCAGAGGTGCCAGTGTACTTAGCCTGAGTGATATAGTTCTGATAAATGCTGCTAAAGCAGAATGTCACATACATCTGTAGCAACCTTTGGGGAATTCTTGAAGTAGGCATGGTTGCTTGGAAACCATGCAAAATGGAAACCCATTTTTAATATTCTGTTTGCTGCTCAGGATCCAGGGTCTCTCATTCTTTCCCTTAGTCTTTACCGGGGGTCAGCAAACTTTCTTTGTTAAAGAGCCAGACAGTGTTCTTTTGATTCATATAGAATAAAAAGAAGCAAACAAGAAAAAACAACTTTGTGGACCAAATGGTTTCAGACAGACTATTTTAAAGAGATGTTAATATCCCTGAACATGTCTCATGCAAAATATACTCAAAGGTGTGTACCCAGAAGTAGACATGTTGGATCACAGGCTATGGGTATTGTCAATTGAAGTAGATTGTTTCAACAATTTACACTTTATTTGCAGTATAGAAGAATTCCCATTCTCCATAACGGACATTTAGCTCCTTTGCTCCATATTCTAAGTAATACCTAGAGTGTTAGACTTTGTAGTTTCAATAATATGATAGGTGTGAAATTATGACTTTTTGTAACTTTATTATTAGGCATTCCTTGGTTGCAATGAGGTTGAACAACCTTCATATGCTTATTGTGTTTCTTTACTCCTTTTTTGAAGTGCCCAAACAAGTTATTTGCCCATTTTTAAAAAAAAGATTTTATTTATTTATTCATGAGAGAGAGAGAGAGAGAGAGAGAAAGGCAGAGACACAGGCAGAGGAAAAAACAGGCTCCATGTAGGGAGCCTGATGTGGGACTCGATCCTGGGCCTCCAGGATCATGTCCTGAGCCAAAGGCAAATGCTAAACCACTAAGCCACCCAGGGATCCCCTATTTTCCCATTTTACTATTGGATTTCTCAGGTTAAAAAAATAATTTTTATTATATGTTTATTATGCACATGATTTATAAGTGATTCATGTATATCACTTATAAATATATGTAAATATGCCCATACACACACACTAGAGGTAAATGTTTAGACATACAAATGCATTTACAGATGGTAGTGCAAACATTATTCACATTTGGATAGGGATAATGAATATTAATTTTCTCTTACCTCTGTAATTCACTTGCATGATAATGGGCATTAATATTTTAAAACAAATGGATATGCCATTATTCAACTCCCCCATATGTAGATTTTATAAATCTACCCTTAAGTCAACCCCAAGATGTTGTGATTGAATTTTTTAATATCCTATCCATTCCTATCATCTTTTTCTCCTTGATAGTCTTCAGCACATTACTCATCTATTCTCCGGATCAACAATATCCATTTACAAATTCTTTCAGATGAGAAGCAACTTTATTAGAACTAATAAAGGTCACAGAATGTCAAGCTGGAAGAAAACCTAGAGCCAGCCTCCTCCCTTGACACAGAACCCTGAAGCTGAGTGTGTGTGTGTGTGTGTGTGTGTGTGTGTGTGATGTATGTGGTGTATGTGTGCAAGAGGGTGGGGATGGTGTCAGAGAGTTGCCTGAAGCAGCAAAGTTACTTATGGTCAGAGACAGAAAGGAATTAGTCTTTTTTTTTTTTTTTTTTTTTTAATGCTCATGTCTCTTCACATCTCTTGAAAACATTTTTCTTATGATAGCAGAATATGAGAGAGAGAGAGAGACAGAGACAGAGACAGAGAGACTGGGTAGTAAAGAAGAATGGGGGAAGCCTGTCTTCCTATCTACCATGTGGTAGTGTGGCCACACCTGGTATTTCTGTCAAATCAGTCATAGCCATATGTCCTGGAAAATTACTATTTCCAGAAAAGAGGGAAGGACTCAACAAAATTCCCATTAAGAATATTTTTTTTCCTTTTCACCAATCGAGTCTAATTCTCTCATGACTTTTCCTGGTTAATAGGCTGACATCACCTTGAGATCCTTCATCTCTGCCTCAGACATTCAGGGCTCTGCCAGGTAATGGGGAACATAGGATAGGAAGTGGGGCCAGTTTTAGGGCACTCAGCTTCTGTTTCTCACTTCCCAATATAGCCTTATTGTGGCATCCTTAATGCCACTCAGAAATGCAACTTTATTGGGAAAAGGTGTTGCCATGTTTGCAGAGTAAAGCGAAAACATTCCTTGGACACCAGTGCAATTTTAGAATGTCCAAAAATATTCACACCTCCGGAAAGACCCATTCTTCTCTGTCCTATTAAAGCCACATGTTTCAGTCCCTGGAATGTTCTCTGTGACTTTGATTATCTAAGGTAAAACTTTGATCATCTAAGGTAAAGGCAAGTCCCACGTCGCGGAGGAAATTCAGTATGCTCTTATGATAGAGCGAATTTCTCTGTCTCAGAGTGGTGCACGTTTCCACAGAAATGCATAATGTGATTGAAAATAATAGGCAGAAAAAAAAAAGAAAAGAATGGGCAGAAATAAGCTATTTGATGATTCATCATGATGACTGGTATAATAGCAGAGCCCTAAAAGACCTTTAGAAGCTAAATCAATCTGATGAACTGTGGATAGCAACTTCTTAAAAATATATATGCAAAATATGTCTTAATACAATAATAGTTATGTGAATTTAATACAGTAATAACTGTTATAAGTTACATGTGTAAATTATATATAATATAAATGCATATATAAACTATACAAATTATGTATAAAATACTATATAAATTATATTCGTATAAATCATACATTTATATATAAATTGTATATATATATGTGTTTTAATCTTTACACTAACCTTATGAAGTAGTAATTATTATCATGATTTTATAGCTTAGGAAATAAGGCACAGAAAGGTTAATAAATTGCTCAAGGTCAAGTAATTTGTAACCTAACTCTAGAGTCTGCACTGCTGGACATTTCTCTAAAATCCCTCTTCAATAGGAAATAGAAAAGAAGTGTAAGGCCTTTAAAATTTTGGTTTGGGGATAATCTGGGGAAAATTATGTTGGATTTATAATGTATTCAAAATAAATGGCCACGCTTTTCTTCTGGAAGCAAAGTGTTTTAAGTAGTTGAGTACCTCAGGTCTATTTTCTTTATATTTTCATACCTCTCATTCTGACAAATGCAATATGTTTGCCATTGAAGGACAGATAGACTATATTTGATGTCAGAAGTCTAGCTCTGACACTAACTTTCCGGGTCATGTTAGTGGTTTTAGGTAGTCAATATTCTAGTCTGCAAAATAAAGGTCCTTTCTGGTTCTTGAATTTGAGATTATCCATGGATAATTTGCATAAAGCCCTCACTGCATGTCAAGCAGAATGTTAAGGTGGAAGTCCTAGATCATGGTGCTAGCAGATTAAGTGTCTGCTGAGGGCTTTCTTCCTGATTCATGGACAAGTCTTCTTGTTGTGTCCTCACATGGTGGGAAAGAGCAAGAGGGCTCTCTGGGATCTCTGTCAGGAACTGGGATGTCTGTTCATGAGGGCTCCACTCTCCTAAAGGCCCCATCTCCTAGTACCATTACATTGGGGGTTAGGATTTCCTTCTTTTTTTCCAGTTTTATTGAGGTATAATTAATAAAATGTTAATACATTTAAAGTGTACAACCTGATGATTTGATATAAGTATGCATTGTAAAAGGATTTCCCCATGTATTAATTAACACACCCATTACCTCATAAATCTTAATTATACAAAACAGTATTATCAACTTATTATTTTTTAGTAGATTCCACATATAAGTGATATCATGCAGTATTTGTCCTCCTCTGGCTTATTTCACTTAGCATAAGGTCTTGCATGTTTATCCATGTTGTTGCAAATGGCAGGATTTCCTTCTTTTTTTAAGGCTGAATTAATACAAATATAAATATTATATATAATATATAGTATATATCACATTTTTCTTAATCATATATCTATCAACAGACATTTAGGTTGTTTCCACATTTTGATCATTTTGAATAATGCTTCAGTGAACATGGAAGAAAAGATTTCTCTTCAATATAACAATTTTGTTTGCTTTGGACATATAGAAGTGAGAAAACTGGATCGTGTGGTAGTTATATTTTTAATTTCTTGGGGAACCACCTCATTGTTGTCCATAGTGGTTGTACCAGTTTACATCCCCATCAACAGGGTACATGGGTTCCCTTTTCTCCACAGTGTAGCCAACATTTATTATCTCTTGTCTTTTCGATAATAAATATCTTAACAGGTATGAAGTAATACCTCATTGTGGTTTTGCTTTGGATTTCCCTGATGATTAGTGATATTAAGCACCTTTTCATGTATCTGTTGGCCATCTGTATGCCTTCCTTAGAGAAATATCTAATCAGATGCTTTGCCAACTTTTAAAATTGGGTTATTTGTTGGCTTTTGTTTGTTTAGCTATTGCATTATGTAAATCACCTGCATATTTTGGATGTTAATCCCTTATCAGATATATGATTTGCCTTTATTTTCTCCCATTCCATAGGTTACTCTCCCAGAGCTTTGTGATTTGGGAGCCAGTCCCCTGGGGCTGGTGGGGGCAGCCTTAACAGCCGGGGTGCTACATGCCTGGATGTGCATCTTCTAGGGAAAAGCTGGAGACTTATAAGTTAGAGAGAGCCAGAGGGAGAAGGCAGGGGAAGTATCTAGATCTTTCAGATTCTAGGATGATCCCAGTCAGCACCTAGATGCATACTAATTAGAAGCTGGACTCTAGAGGAGCAGCCAGTAAAGTATGCAGTCAAAATCCTGATGGGGAAAAATTTAGGAGATGGGCATATTTTTCTGCTTCCTCTGTGCTAAACCAGCATAGATTGGGTGAAGGGATAGTGGCTGGGTGTGCTACCCAGGCCTGCATAACAATTGCTCCTTTGTTTGCTATAGTCCTGTGGGATCCATAAATACAAGCTCCAATTGGCTCTCAGATCTAGGTGATTTGGGGTCTTGTTTCTTGGGTGGCAGCTTTAAACACTGGGGTTCTGCATTGTGATCCAACACTCCACTCTTCAGGGAAGTGCTGAGGATTAGGGCTCTCTCTCCATTGTATGGCACTGTGCCCAAGGCTCAGTTTATGTCAAGAGTGTGTCCTAGCCTTTCCTAAGGCTAATGATGTGGTCATTTTCTTAAAACCCAATGCATAGGAGTCACCCATCTAGTTCCTGGATTTCTTTCAAAGGAAATTGATCTGGGTAGCTGTATAGTCAATGCATCTGTAGGAGGAGGCAAATCCAGAAGCTTCCTAAGTCACCATCTTGGGTAACATCTCTGGTGGTAGGATTTCAATGTGTAAAATGTGGGAAGACATAACTGTTTAGTCTATTGCTAATATCTCTTCTCTGTGCTAAGTTTACCTTGCTATTATTGTCCTTGAAGTCATTCAAGACTATTACTTTTTTTAGACAGGATGTTGGTGGCAATATGTTCATAATAGGAGAAGCACATACTTGGATGGAACCTTGATTTTGTTTTTAAAAGTCTTACACTAATTATAACCCCTCTGGTGGCTTTGTTATTCTCATCCTTACTTATAGGCTCCATCACTTTATCATCCTCCCATATGTCATTATTTTGTGCATAAAAATCAATGAGGCTTGAAAGGGTGACTGGTGGAGATTTCTCTCTTAATGGACTCTGCTTTGTACCAGGAATGGCAGCTTGGATGTACAGAATATGCCCACAGGGCATTTTATTTGCAAATGTTGTCACTTTGTTCTCTTTCCATTTCCCCAAAAGTGCTTGGAGAGTTTCAGCTGAAGCTGTGTGTATAGCTGTCATCCCTAGTGCCCCTGCCTTGCCCTTTTCAGATGCTCCATTTGGTTTTGCAGCATTTGTCATACAGCCACTTAGCTGTCTGCCACAGTCTTTGGATATCTGCCCTCGTGTAGTCTCTAAGATTTAGTATCACCAAGTATCATGGTGCAAGTTGCATGAGAATTATTGAGGTAAGCTACAAAGATAAATAACATATAGGCCATGCCCCACAAGGCTCTAACCTTCCATTAGGAAAGATGGACAGAAATGTAAATAACAAGAGAAGATTCAGTAAAATAGAATGCCCCAGGATAGTACAGGCAAGTGGAAGCAATCCACTTCTATATTCCAAATTGGATCACTGAGGCTATACAATACAGAATCCACTCTAAAATCTTAGCACCTTTGGGTTTGATTTTCTCATGTGGAAAGAACCCAATGGTGTCTAGATTCCCTCTCACACCTCAAGTTCTCATGTCTTTGCAAACCAATACACCTTCCAGAGGCTGTGTTTCTCCATTCATAAAATGGAATTTTAATTACCTAGCACAGGGTTCGCTTATCATAGGTAATCAGTAAGTGGTGGATATCTTTGTAATTTTATGCATTGTATGGCTAGACTTGCTGGTAAGATTTAAGGGACTAGGTGCAGGGTTTCTTGGCCTCCATAAATTCCATTGTTCTTATTGTATTATATGTGTTTCCTTGGAATCACCAAAACTCAAGATTTTAAGGACTTATCACTACAATGCTAGTGAGATGATGCTATGTGCTTTTGGTTGATAGGAATAGTGATACCTTGAACCTGAAAACTAGTATCTCTGTTATCAGTTGTCATTAAGTGGAGAAAATAAACTAAAGCTTCTTGTTCAAGCTAGGAAAGAAAAGAAAGAAAGAAAGAAAGAAAGAAAGAAAGAAAGAAAGAAAGAAAGAAAGAAAGAAAGAAAGAAGAAAGAAAGGAAAGAAAGAAAGAAAGAGGTGTGTGTGTGTGTAGGAGACTTGGAAACTTTAACTTGGTCAGTAAAGTGAGAAAAATAGGAGCAAAATTCCTCACAAACAACAACCCCTAACCGACTTTGCTATTGGTGTTAATCCAAGGGTCACACACTCCAATGCCTATGGTGGGCCAGGAATGATCACTTAAGGGAGAGAAATCCATAATGTGAAGATCTAGGAGATTCACGGAGGTAGATCTAAAGGGAACAGTAGAGTAGCTTTCATTTCTGAGAATTTTTCACTATGTGGGAATGAGTTCCCAATGCTACCTGATATTTGTTTGTTTGGTGGTTTCTAAAAGAAGTTGGAAATCAGGATACTTATGAGAAGTTTCCAAATATTTATCTATTTTGAAGATTTTTATTTATTTGACACAGAAAGAGAGAGCACAAGCAGGGACAGTGGGAGCCAGAGGGAGAGGGAGAAGCAGACAGAAGGCGAGGGAGAGAGAGAAACAGACTCCTGAATGAGCAGGGAGCCCCAATGCGGGGCTCCATTCCAGGACCCTGGGGATCATGACCTGAGCTGAAGGCAGACACTTAACTGAGCCACCCAGGCTCCCCATCCTAATTTTTAAATGTTGGAAATTATTAAATGATTAAAAAATCAATAACATAGTTTATACCTAATGAAATGTATACATTTGCAGTAACTTTGCCCGGAGTGTTGTCAGGCAGGCACCTCTGAATTCAGTTTTCAGGCATGTTACATGGAAGCAACACTGACTAGGGGAGGAAAAGGAAGGTGATGGGGTAAGGAGAAGGAATCTCTTCAATCTAAATCACTGAGGAACACCAGGGACTTTCAGCCACCCTTCCCCCAACATGGAATGATCCTAAACCATTAACACTTCACTGTGTACTGTGTACTGCTTACAGTGCCTGTGCAAAACATCTTGCATACACAATCCTATCTCTCACCAGAGATGCTCAGAGGAAGGCTGAAGGACACTCTCTAGCCAAAAGACATGACACCCGGAATTGTCTTTAGAATTGTCTAATTCAATTCACTCTTTACTAAACTGAGTTTCAGAGAGGTTAAGAGATTCAGTTGTTTAATTGCAAAGCAGGTACAATAACTCACACTTCTTAATTTTGCCTGGAGGGAGCCCATAGCTTCTTGATTCAGATTTATTTATAAACTACCCACTTCTCCAAATCGGAGATCACAAAGTCAATCCTGTTGGTGTTGTTAAAATCACAATAGCTCGTAGGCTCATCTTCAGGGGTTTCACCACATGGGTAGAGGCTAGCAGCACTGATAAAATGGCTCTGGATGGAGCAGCAATGATTTAGAGCTTCACTGTAGCCTTTGATCACTGGCACACTTTGGCCTGCTGTGAATTCCACCGATGGAGTTTTCTCAGGGAGCTGTATAACTTTCTAGCTCATGGAGTTGAAATAAATCTCTTGTAAACCCAGTTATTTTGCTCTCCTGCCCAGTTCTTTATTAAGCACAGGTTGCAAGGCCCTTTGGAAGCTATTCCCCAACCAAGTTTTGTGTGCAGTACGCCACTGCCCTCTGCTGGTGGGACTATCTTCGTGCTGTGTTTAGACCACATTTACCTCTTAAAGGGTAAGTTACAGGCAAAGTCTTGATCCTTCCTGCTCCAGGACATTCAAGTAAAGGAATTAAATTTGGTAAGTGACTTTCACTGTTTTCTGTGCTGACGCTACCATATCCTCTGCAAAACTGGGGAAAGGTGTGTGCGTGTGTGTGTGTGTGTGTGTGTGTAGGGGAGACATCAAGGTTCAAGGTTCTAGGAACAGAAATTAAAGCAAAAGACTGGTTAAATTATGCCAGTTGCTCTTCCACAACTAAGGGGGGAAAGTTCTCTGAAATACTCACTGGTTTGTTTCAAGTAGAGCTGGTTCTCAGTCCCAGACTTTATACTTCATATGTAGTTAATGTGATCTATTCTGGCTTGAAATATTAAAGACTTTATATTTTCTAACCGGTTGGGTATGTCAGTTGCCTTCCTTTTGAAATAGTGGCTCATGAATAGTCAAATGTGCTCTCTCCTGCTTTCCATTAATGCTAAGCTGGAGGGGAGTAGGGGTTTTTATCTATATTTATAGCATATGGAATCATACACCAGAAAAGCTATGAGCATGAATTTGGCAGGGAAGAGAGGATATCTCTGTCATCATAACCAGGGTCTCAGCAGTTTCTAGGTTATTAATGTGCCTCAAAAATTTGTAGGAGCTGCATATGTATTGAGGCAGTGAACATTTTTCCACCAGCTGTGTGTATTCCTCTAATTCTGGGTTCAACCAGTTTTCAACACATAGTGAAAGAAAAGTAAATATTCTTACATCTGGCCTCTTGCCATGTGGCAAAACTCAGACTTGAAAAATGTATCAGAAGCCAAAAGAAATGCTTGACTTATTCGGGAGAAAGACTATTTTCCTCAACAAGGTTATTTAAATGTGCTAGTTAGATGGATGCCAGGATTCTATTTTTTTTTTTCACAAAATTTTACACAAATCCTTGTATTTCTAGACTGATACAAATGAGTCTATGTGACTACAAAGATATCCCCCCACAAACATTCAAAATACCACTTGATAATAAAATCAGAACTCAAAGATATCTCAAAAATAATAGTTTATTTTACAAGTATTCTTATTATCATTTTGGTCTAGTCACCTATCTGTAATCCATCATCTGTCTAATAATTAGGTAGATTATAGATATGTCCATTTTGAATCTCATAGTATTCAACAGGTTAGAGAAGTTGGAAATAACCAAGGTATATTAAGTCTCTCCTGCTTTAAAAACATTCTGTTAAATTTATGACAGAAATGATTTTAAAAAAGCTAAATTTC
Organism: Canis lupus dingo; assembly: GCF_003254725.2. Classification (NCBI taxonomy): domain Eukaryota; kingdom Metazoa; phylum Chordata; class Mammalia; order Carnivora; family Canidae; genus Canis; species Canis lupus. The sequence goes on along the minus strand of NC_064250.1, from coordinate 54,929,545 downwards.
TATTCTACAGGTGAAAAAATAGTTATTATCCAGCTTTCAAGTATTGAATGTATAATTCTTAGTTCGACAACTTCTCTGAAAATATTTCATTGTTTCAAACGTTTCAAATGAATCATGTCTGTGTCTTTCTGTGCGTTGATGGTTGCCTTAGTCATTTATTCTTTTTTTATTTTATTTTTATTTTTTTATTCTTTTTTTTAAACAGCTTTATTGAGATATATTTCATATACTATATATTTCACTTGCTAAACTTGTAGAATTCAATTAATTTTAGTATTTCATGGAGTTGTGCAACTATCAGCAAAATCTAACTTTGGAAACATTTTGTCATCCCAAAGAGAGATCTCATTCAAATTAGCAATCACCTCCCTACCTTCTCCCCTTCTGCTCCCCTATTCCCAGCTGAGGGAATTAATAATCTACTATCTGTTTCCATGTATTTGCCTTTTCCGGACATTTCATATACATGGAATCATACCATATGTGGTCTTTGTGCCTGGCTTGTTTTACTTAAGCACAATGTTTTTGAGGTTAACTTATGTTGTAGCATATCAGTACTTGACTATTTTTTATGGATGAATAATATTTCATTGTATTTATATATTTTATTTATTCATCAATTAGATAATGGACATTTGGGTTATTTCATTTTTTGGCTATTATGAACAATGCTGCTATGAGCATTCATGTACAAGTTTTATATTTCTCTTGAGTATATACTTGGGAGTAAAATTGCTTGGTCATATGGTAACTCTATGTTTAACTTTTTAAGGAAATGCCAAATGTTTTCTAAAGCAGCTCCACCATTTTATATTCCTTCCAGTAATGTGTGAGAGTTCCAATTTCTCCACATCATTTCCAACATTGCCATTATCTATCTCTTTTATTATTACTTTCCTAGTGGATATGAAGTGGTATCTCATAGTTTTAACTTGCATTTCCCTCTTGGCTAATGCTACTAAACATCTTTTCATATGGTTACTGGCCATTTGTGTATCTTTTTTGGAGAATGACTATTTAGATCCTTTGCCAAATGTTTAATTGGGCTATATATCTCTTAATTATTGAATTTTAAGAGTAGTTTATATATATTCTAGGTACTAATTCTTTACCAGTTATATAATTTGCAAATATTTTCTCCCATTTTGTTAGTTTATCTTTTTACTTTCTTGGTATGATTTGCAACAAAAAAGATTTCAGTTTTAATGAAGTCCAAATTATCTAATTTTTCTTTTGTTTCTTGTACTTTTGGTGTATAGAGGATATTATCTAAACCAATGTCACAAAGATTTACTTCTTTCTATATATGTTTTTAAATAGGCTCCATACCCAATGTGGTGCTTGAACGCACAATCCCAAGATGAAGAGTCTTATGCTTTACTGGTTGAGCCAGCCAGGTGCTCCTACTTCTATATTTTTTAGGATGTTGTTTGTTTGTTTAGTTTTAAGAGTGGTTTTTTTGTTGTTGTTGTTTGTTTTTAGTTTTAGCTCTTACATTTAGGTCTGTGATCCATTCTGAGTTAATTTTTGGATATAATGTAAAGAAGTCATCCAACTCCATTCCTTTGTATGTTGTTTAGCACGATTTGTTGAAAAAAAAATTTCTCCAAGTTAATTCTTATGGTATCAGTGCTGAAAATAATAGGCTATAAATGTAGGGATTTATTTCTGGACACCCCCCCCCCAATCTGTTCCATCGATCTATATATCTATCCTTATGTTAGCACCATACTGTCTTGATTATATTTTACAGTAAGTTTCAAAATTGGGAAGCATGTGTCCTCAACTCTGTTCGTTTTTAGGTGTCAAAAGTATGTTTCTTAATTGGATAACTTTACTGACAATATTTATGCTTTAAAGTGTTGAAAGGGTGGAATGATCAAGTGTTGTGGATGTTTCTTCCTATGCATTTGTAGCTGCCTTAGTGATTTCCATCTTGTTCTTTTGAATGAAATAAATTACTAGTTTTAATATTATGTCCCACAAATTTTACTATGCGATTTGAAACAGACTTGAATAATTTTAAAAAGAATTTATCTTTTTAAGTTGTATTAATTTTGTTTCCAGAGCCTTTCCCAAGACAGAAACATATTGTGTCGGCTTCTCGGGTCCAGCTGGGCAAAGATCCAGGATTTTAGCTATAAGTTTTTAGCTGGCTCAGGTCAGTAGCCACATGTTGGAAGCTGGGGTCCTCTATATGAGAGGAAAAAAAATGAAAGGTGTCTAGGAAGAAAAGAAGTGAGTACCAGTATAACCAGAAAGGAAAAACAGCAAGTCGAGATAAATTAAATCCATAGTTTTTTTTTTTTTTTAATTTTTCCTTTCTAGAGAAGCATTAAGTTTGATTTTTAGAACTGTATGATGAAATAAAATTTTGGTGAAAAATTCTAATCAGTTTACTTATAGTAAAGAGGAAGATATAGGTTCTAATAAAATCTAGAATAAACACATAATTTTCAAGGAAGATTTTTGACTATTTACTCCAAAGTGCTACATTTGAAGATAAGCAAGAAGATGAGAAAGAGACCTTGACCAGAATTGTCCAAACAGCAAGTATCCAAGTCAGTCCTAAAACCAAGATCTCTTGGCTCCTAAGTCTGACTTCATCCTTCAGAAGAACACATTATAATAAACATGACTTACGTTTAAGAAGAAAAATTGAGGGAGGGTAGAAAGGAATATCAGAGGAACACTACAACGTAATACAAATTTTGTATTTCTAGATTTTCTGTATGTGGCACAGAATGACACTAGTATTCCATGAAAGTTCTTAAGTCTCCTGAGGGAAACATAGGTTGCCTTCATATAAGTCTTCAATCAGATTCAGCCTATATACAGGAACTTGAACGTAGAAAGGCAATTGCTTACATATAAGCTATGTGTACATTCAGACTCTAAATGGTCAATTCTGCCATTTGTGGGACTGCAATCACTGTGAAACTGCCAGGATCTACTAGAGAAAGCGTGGAATTCCCCATTTCTTCTTTTCCCATATATGCAGTTAGGTTCCTGATTTATTATGATATAAACACTAGTTCAAGTTCCATAGATAGTGACAGGAGAATATTTTGTAACCTAATCTTGCTCTAAACAGATGTAAGAGACTTCCTTAGTCCTTCAAACTAGAACTTTAAGTAATTCCACTGTATATGTTCCTGATTGTTTTCATCTTGTCAGAATATAGATCCTTTACCTTATACCAGTATCTGAAATCACCTTTTATTACCACTACTGGACTTGAACCACATTGTTTTGGGAAAGGCTGACCTCACCCTATTGCAAAGGTATAGATGTGACCTTGATCTTGCTAAACTATTGTTATGCATTCCCAACTGAGCAATTGGTCCATGATTTTGGTAGCTAGAGTGAACAATAATGGTACCTTTTCTTACCCAATGGACTTAAAATCCTAATGGAAGTCAGCTTGGAGTTATTCATTCTCTTACCATTATGAAATGGTAGAGAACCTGAGTGAGGATTATGCCAACACAGAGAGAAACAGAGGCAAAATAACAAGAACAGGTTCTGTGTTTGAATCTGGTTAAGCTAGTCTGGGTTGGGTTTCCTGTCACTTGCAATCAAAAGAGTCCTATAAATATATTACTGAATGTGAAACTGTGACTCCCAGAGGAGAGAGTAAAGGAGGAAAAGAGAGAGTAGGGGGAAGAATTCCTAGATCATCTTGAATTAAAAACAAAAAATATGAAACACAATTTCAAAAATACACTGGAAGAAATAGCAATGTTAGACTGAAATAAATGATCCTGGAATTCACAAGGCAAATTGCTAGAATGATCTTTGTAAGGCTCTTTTGAAGAGTTTGGTTCATGAAGGAACAAGGTAAATGGCTGCTCCAATAAAACAAAAAGAAAGGGTAAATAACCAAAGGAAGTCCTTTACGAAAGGACTTTCTAATCAAGAACAATATGCTTAATACCTCCATTTCTCATAATTTTCCATTCTTTTGTATAGGTTTAACCTTTCTTTGCCTCTTTGGAGATTAGTGGGGGAAAAAAGAATAAGAATGTAAGAAGCTTAATTAAGGCTCTTTGCAAATGAGCTTAATCAAAGAGGTTAAGTTTATTTTCTTATCATTCAGTCTTCATGTACACTGTGGCTTTTTTGAAAGGACAGGAAGACATGCATTTTTTAAAAAAAATTCCTTAAAATGCATTAATTCATTGGCTTGTACTTTCCAAGCCTGAAAATATCTCTGAGATGATTTTGAAAAGAAGTTATCAAAGGCAAATATTTTTCTTCTTTCCCCAAATTCTCAAAACAGAAATTTGTCTCTTCACATCTCTGTAAGTACTGCTTATGAAGAAGCCTCTTGAGGGGAAAAGGGGAACAAATGAGAACTGAATTTGGCTAACAAGATTAAATTATAATTAGGAAATGTGTTTCAGAAAGTCCAAGGTCATCAGCCTCCCCAACACTGCTCTCTCAGGCTTTGCTTTTGCACCCAGCTCTCCGACTATTGAAATGGTGTTGCATAGGAAGCCCAAGGACTTGGTGACATCTTATCAGCTTTTTCTTCCTTTTTGAGGCTTTCAGTATTTCTCCACCTTGGATGTTAGCAATTGATTCTTGCCTGAGAAGTGTTCCCGCACCTTCATAGCATCTTCTCAATTCTCACTCCTACCCCCAGGGTACTTGCTTCTTAGTATTAGTTGAGATGGGCTGCTTTCTTTCTTAAGATCATGATTTTCCCATGTTCTCCCATCTTTCTTCCTGCTTGAATTCAATTTCCTATTAATGAAGCAAATGACTTCTTTTGGTCCAAGACCCTTGCTCTGTGTACCCGATTGGGAGAGGAAGAATAGATATTACGGAGGAACTACAATGCATAATATGCTTTATAATCATGAAAAAAAATGAAAAAGATAGAAAAAGACAATTGATGATAAGAGGAAACATCTTTGTGTGTTTCCTTAAGTGGAAGAATGATGGTAGGTTATCTGCCTTCAAGGATCCTTTTCTTCTGATATAATGAAATAACAATTTTGTTTGAGCAATGGGTCCTTCACAAGGATTCAACTTCTGAGACTTCCCTGAAGCTATGGTAGACATAGGCCTCAGTTCTGACCAATGGGATGTTAACAAAGGCAAACCCCTTTGACACTTTACCTTTTACTATTCTCATTTTTTCTTCCCTGCGTTAAGGACATGATTCATAGGATTCAAAAAAATTATCTTGTGATGTTGAGAAAGAAATCATAGGATATTGTTGGTTAAGAAAAACTACCTGGACTGCTAACCACAAACCTTTTGACACATGAGAAAAATACCTCCCCCGCCCCCGATTGTGTATGCCACTGAGTATTAGAGGTATATAAATATAAACTGAATATGTTTGTGTATGTGGAGATATGTGCTTGTGTGTGCATAATAAATTATAATGCAAACTCTACTCCCAAGTCAAGGAATAATTTTTTAAAACGTAGCACAAAGATTCATAAATGGATATACCAACATTTATTTAACCAGTGCTCTCTGGCAAATGTTTAGACTTCCACATCTCAAAGAGCAGCAATGTTATTCACCTGGGAGATTTTACATATATAAAATCTCTCTTTATATATGTATTAAATATATATATGTATATATAATGTATGTATGTATATATGTGTATATATATGTATATGTGTGTATATATGACTGTGTGTGTATCATTCTGTGGGGTTAGTGTGGGGGCATTTCTGACATTTAATGGATGAAGGAAATCAGTATTAAATCTCCTGCAATGCACAAGCCAGGCACATAAATAAAATGTATCCACAAATGCCAATATTACCCTGTTAAGAATCATCAGTATAGGTGGTTACTTTTTGAATATTATAAGTAATGTAAAATGTGTTAATTTTACACAAGCAACTAATGATTTTCTTAGTGGAAATTACCTAGAAGTAAAAAATACTAGGTCCAAGTTCAGTTATTTTAAGATTTTAAGAAGATGAATGTATCTATGTATAATTTTTTTCATACTGTCTTTCAGAAAATCTGAGCCAATTAGAGTTCCAAATTATTTATTTACATTTTGCTAATACAAGTAAATTTGGCTTTTAACAATAGAAGTTGCTTAACATTGAGTTAACCTGTCCTTAAAGTGGGTCATCTCTGCCCTCAGGTGTGTGCCATTGCTGCTGTGTAAACTAAGATTAAGACTTCTGGTGAAGGCATGGGTGTGGGGGATACTAATCTCATTTCTTAAAATATTTTGCTCCTTTTCTCCTAGAAGCAGTGAAGTCATTCTCCCAAAGATTGTAACAGTGAAAATGCAAGAACACTTGCATAGACCTTTCTAAAATTACATATTCCATGCTTAAGTGACCCTAGGAGGTATTTTCATTATTTTAATTTTAGAGATGAGGAAATGGGATATTAAGACTTGCTTGACGAAGGAAGGAAGGAAGGAAGGAAGGAAGGAAGGAAGGAAGGAAGGAAGGAAGGAAGGAAGGAAGGGTCTTCTTAGAAATTGCTGTTATAAAATGAGCCCAAACATGCTCATTTCTGAATGAAACATGCAAATTTCTGAATAACAAAATTGTCCTATAAAGTGATTAATAAATCACAGTGGTTTTGCTGTGTGACTCCAAGGCTTAAAAAATGTATTCTATATATAATTTAGGAAATAGAAAACACTTTAACCAAGGAATTTAACATCATGATCTACAGTTAACAACTATTAACATTTTGGGGTGTTTCACCTGTGTGTGAGTGTTTGTGTCTGTGTATTTGTGTATATATTTTTATACAAATCAAAATAAATATGTACTATGATGTATGGCATAGTCACCCTTTTACTGCTTGTGTTCAGCACAGGAGGTCCTCAGTATATCTGCTGAATGCTGGGCTTGAAGGAAGAATGTCATGGTTCTTTTAGATTTTGTGTCCATCCATCTGTACAACATCGAGATCAGTCTTCCTAAGTGCTGAGTAGCCGCTTGCCTTACACTGCAAAATATTCCTTCTCTTTTATGGATGAAAATACTCAGGTTCACAAAGTTAAATGGTTTTCTCTATGTTACACTGTGAATAAATTGCAGAAATAAAACTTGAGTCTGGAGGGCACCTGGGTGGCTCAGTGGTTGAGCTTCTGTCTGTGGCTCAGGTCATGATCTTGGGGTCCTGGGATCAGGTCCCATAGGAGCCTGTTTCTCCCTCTTTCTAGGTCCCTGCCTCTCTCTCTGTGTGTCTCTAGTGAATAAATAAATAAAACCTTTAAAAAAATAGACAAGTCTGGACCTCCGTATTTTAAGTTTTATGTTTTTACCTTTTATGTTCAGTACTCCTCTAGATACATCACAGTTGCTTCAAATTCCTTTTTTTTTTTGGTTAGAATTACATTAAGAAGTAAAATACAACTTATATTTGTGGACTTAATACTACAATAAAAATGAATGCCATATATATATATATATATGTATATATATATATGTATATATATATATATACAGTTAGACTAATTTGTTTTCTCACATCAAATTTAATAACCTTCTTATAGATGTATACATTGTAATTGCTTGGTTACCATGAAACTATGTGGATTTTTGTCTATAACCATATATATTTCTGAGTAGTTATATCATATGCAGATGGAATGAAGCCTGACTTTTAGATGATATATTGTGTTGGGAGAGAATGTTGTAATGGTAAAATTTATATACAAAGTATCTCTTAGTGCTATCCACACTTGGGAATACTAATTGTGCCTTTAGAAATAATGCTGCAATAATGTGGTTTACTTGGATACAAAATTAGGAGCCGTAACATGGTGTTCCTGTAATTTGTGTATCTCCTTGCCAGTATTATCTTTTTGTTTGCAATTTATGATTTTTCAAAGTATTATATTGTTTCCTTTATTTTTAATGCTTGCCCTAAATGGCATAATTGCTGACAGGAAGAACGGGAGTAGAGTACAAATCCATTTTCCCATACTGCTCCTCACTGACCTAAAAACTTCTAGCCTGGCTGCTCATCACTACCTCTTCAGCCTTTCAAATTTCATCCCTGGCTTCTACAGCTGACTTGTGTCATAGCATGTTAATTTCTTAAACACAAATCTAAAGTAGGTGCATTTGTCTTCTCCATTTGACCTAGGAACAGTGAGAGGATATTAAACAGGATTGATGAAGAAGACATTGCCCCTAGTTTACTGCGGGAAAATAAGAAGGAGGAACCAAAATCCAGGCCTTTCAGAGGAAACAATTCAAACTATTGCAAAAACTAAATGAGTCACCAACTTTGCGTTCAACTGAATATTGGAAGAAATGAGTAGCAACCATGTTTTTTTCTGAACCCCTAAGGAGCTTTTGGACTCAACCCCTAAGAAAAAAATACAAAGGAGATTCATAAAGACTCATTTTTAAGTGCTCACATAAGAAATATAGATAGGATATTTGGAAAGAGTTTGAAGAAGGGAGCAATCAGTAAAATTTAGAAAGACACATGATTTGATTAGGTCTAAGAGTATTTTTGTATACCATACATTGTCACATAGCCACACTTTCCTAGGCCAGAACAGTCTCAAATCAGAATTTTTTTTCCTTTTCTTCTGTTGATAAGAATGAAAAAAATCCCCAGGCCTTGCCTTATTCTGGTGCATCCAACCACAGGGAACACACTGAGCTGCTTCCTGTGTGGATCTCTCTGACTTACTCTTAGCGATATCCACATAGAGACCTACATAAGGAGCTCTAGCCAGAGCTTCCCTCCATCCTCACAGGGAGGTGAGCACTAACTGGGGGTGTGGCACACATATGTCCTGCTAGCAGCTAGTCATGGGTTTATATACGGGACAGTCAGGGTAACTCTCCCAAATGTGTGAACATGAACACATTTGTTGCTTCAGCTTTCAGCTCTGTGATTTTCAGTGCTATAGTCCTTGCCTTTTACAGCTTATTGATAAATGTTAGGCCCTCCTGTTCCCACCTAAGGTAGCTTCCAGACTATGTGACTTCTGTAAGTCATACTGGGCGAAGGAAGCATCAATCCATACCCTATGAAGTACTAACTCAATTTTCTTTTTCTATGAAGTCTGGAAAGCCACATTTTTATGAGTTGCAAGCTAGGAAGCTTACTTACAACAATCCTCGTTCTAAAGTAAACTCATATTCAGGTAAGGAAAACATTGCTACAATTGCAACGTTGTTATTCTTACCACTTGTGTCAGGGACCTTAGAACAATTTGGTTTGCATAAACATGGTACACTCTTTGGCCAATAAAATAAAACTAACACTCCCTTTAGCCAAATGCAAATTGTTAGGACTAACAACCAGGGAATCAAACCACAGAAGTGAATGTAGCAGCTGAGAATCCAGGAAATACTGATTATATAGCTTAATGAGGGCATAAAAGATATAATTTAAGACTTTATAATCATATTAATTAAAAAATAATCTTTAGCTGACATATTTGATTTTTCCAATATGTGGTCCCCTACACAAAGTCTGCTTCTTCTAGTGGGAAGCAACACACAAGATCCCTCCAGTGTATCTGCTTGTGAGAACTGGACCTGTAACAGCTGCCCATGCCAGAGTAAGGGGCTAGCCCCAAATCCCAATCCTTAGCAATTTTAACAACCAATAGTTCCTTACTACTTCCTATTTGCCAAGCATTGACTGTTATACCTCTTCTACAGTTAAACTCAATTATTGTGAACAATATCCATTCATAAATTTGAGAAGTTTCTGAAGGTTAAAATGAGAGTATATAAGACAAGTTCAGGGGTACCTGAGTGGCTCAGTGTTTGGGTATCTGCCTTTGGCTCAGGCTGTGATCCCAGGGTCCTGAGATGGAGTACCGCATCAGGCTCCTAAATAGGGAGCCAGCTTCTCCCTCTGCCTATGTCTCTGCCTCTCTCTGTGTCTCTCATGAATAAATAAATAAAATCTTAAAAAGAAAAAAAAGAGTTCACTCAACTCTAGGAAGGATAAAGTTGTTGTACTGAAGAAATCAGGCACTGGACTGAAATAAATATTAAGGAAACATATTTTACATAGTGGATTTATTTTTAATGTTAGGAAAAGAACAGACAATCCAACACTGGACTAGAGAATTAGGATGTAATTAATAAGATTAAGATTACCTTTAAAGTCTGCATAAAGACCTGAGCCTACAAAGGTTGGGAATCTATAATCACCAGGCTTTCTCTTTAAATGGGGAGAAACGGACAGCTCAGGAGTACACAGTGTTTGTATCACTGAATATGGGCCAGGTTTAATATAGTGGTGCCCTGGATAATTGGAAACAATCCTAGTTTGTAAATCATCTTAATCCGGTTGAATCTAAATGAAATATATTTATCTGTATTATATAGGAAGCTAATACAAAATGAAGAGTCCATAAAGTTGGAAATTAAACTCATAAAATGAATTCCAAAGCAAGCATATTACCCAAATTAATAAGAATTTAAAATGCTCTGAATCTGCTAGGGGTAAAAATAATCCATACCAGCCATTTTTGAACTCGTGTTGATATTGTACCAGTGACATTATTTTACTGATCCTGCACTGTTGAAAAGGCGGAAAGACAAAGACCTCTTTCTTTCATGTTGCCTTGGATAATGCACAAATGTGAAGATTTCCAATACCAGCAACTAAGATATTGAATTATATGACATGTATTCTATACATCAGGTTCTATTCTGAAAGCCTGGCATAAGTAAACTCATTTAATATTTAAAACATCATTAGTTTTGTTTCAGATGATGGAATATGCCAGGGGACCTCGAGCAGTGCTGCATCAGCCTATAGTGATAGCCCTTAGGTATTTTCCTTTTGGCAATGTTTGCTTCATTTATGAGAAATCAGATTTGATATACTGTCACTAGGAGAGCATGATACCGTAAGGCTTAATCTATTTTACTGTGAGATATTGTTTATCATTTACAAAAGATGAGGAGGGAAAGCATGATATGATTTCAGTTATATATATATATATATATATATATATATATATATATATATATATCTCCTTCTTTTTTCTAAAAAAAGAAAAAAAGAAGAAGGATAGTGATGAGATTGTATCTATAGGGTTAAATGATGAATGGTCCTCTCTTAGTCCACCTGCTCAAAGATGATGGGTAGATAAAATGGTCAGGGGAATTCTGGTTCTGTTCAGGTCTTTGAAATAGTTCAAGGAAAGGTAACCCATTTAAAGATTTGCTAAAAACAATTATAGGTAATAACTAATTATTAACTGTTATTTTAGTCATATAATAAAGGATTAGTTGAATAGTCTTTTGAATAGTGTCTTTTGTAGATTTCTGAGCCATTATTTCACTTCCTTAAAAAAAGCACTTATTCCTATGGCACCTGGAGAGGAGTTGAGAGTTTCCAAATCCTTATAAAAATTCCTCTAGGGCAAAAATTTAGGCAACAGGACTAAATGTTAATTCCAAGTCAAAATATGGTGCTTGTTCCATCAAAGAGCAACTAAATTCAAATAAACCACACACTCTCTAATTAGCAAAAAATTAAAACTATTTCTCTGACATCTGAAGAGATATGGACTCCTCAGACTATTTATATTAGAAATGAGAGAAATGCTTATTAGTTGTTCTTGATGGTGGAATGAAATCTTAATGTGTAACTGTCAGTGGAGACCCATTTAGTTATGACAAAATATTTCCCCCAATGCATCCTACAAGTATTTACACAAAGAAGTCATCTCTTTTACCTTTGCTTGGTTGAAATACAGCCAATAAATTACTCATTAATGAAGGGAAGTCCAACATTTTAATAATTTTAATGTTAGCTTAAAATGACCAAAATTGTAGTGATAACTTCATGAGTCTTATCTCAACAGACTTCTGGTGCCTTAAGAAAACTGAAGGAATGGAGAAAATATCTAGCTGGAATAAAGTTTTCTTTTCTCCTCCTTCTCCTCCTTACCCCCTCCACCTCCTCCTCCCCTTTTTGCTACAAACGAGTCAGATAGGAAAGCAGAATCTACAGCCTTCCCGGCCAGTGGTAGCATGCTACTGCAGAAATGCAGGAGACAATCTTTCTAGACAAGGCAGTTGAGAAGAAGGGAGTGATTAGAAGGGGGGTTGGTTTGGCATGCACGGTGCACTTTGGGAATGTTATTGTGCATGGAACAGCTTCCTGTGGAAAACTATTGCCCAGAAGAAAAGATGTTTGGTTTTCATAAGCCAAAGATGTACTGGAGTATAGAGGGCTGCTGTATTTGCAGAGCTAAGTCTTCCAGTTCTAGATTCACTGACAGTAAATGCTATGAAAAGGACTTCCAGAGCTGTTTTGGGTTGCATGAGATTCATTCAGGAGACACTTGTAATGCCCATGTCCTGCTTGTGAAAAGATGGAAGAAATTGCCAGCAGGATGGAAAGAAAGAAGAAAGAAAGAAAGAAAGAAAGAAAGAAAGAAAGAAAGAAAGAAAGAAAGAAAGAGAAAGAAAGAAAGAAAGAAAGAAAGAAAGAAAGAAAGAAAGAAAGAGAAAGAAAGAGAGAGAGAGAAAGAAAGAAAGAAGGAAGGAAGGAAGGAAGGAAGGAAGGAAGGAAGGAAGGAAGGAAGGAAGGAAGGAAGGAAGAAAGAAAAAGAAAGAAAGAAAGAAAGAAAACTGGAATCACGTGGTAGATGCAAGGGCAGGACCCAGTCTGAAGACTACACTGAAACCAAAGAAAGTGAAAACTCTATCTGGAAACAGAATAAAAACTCACCAGATCAGTAAACTACAGAAGGAATTTAAGTGTCACAATGCTGATGCTCATAGTACCACCTCAAGGGCCTCCTCAGCTCAATCTCCTTGTTGGAGTAACCAGTGAGATGATGGCTCAGACACAGATGGCCTCTGGCTCTAACACAATGCCAGTTTTTCCCTTTTTAGATCTCACATACTAGAACAGACAGAAAATGTGTTGTGGGATTATCTATAAAGGCCATCTGGGGAAAGTCCTCATTGACACACATCTATTCAAGCTTGGCTGCAGCAATAAGAGAAAGCAGCTGCTGAGAAACGGGAGGAGCAGGGGCCAGAGCCTTTGCCCATCTCCACTCAGGAGTGGTGACTGAAGTTTAGGTAGAAAGGGCACAAAAATGATTTAAATTTTGGAAAAAAACCAAAGCAACAAAACCCTCCTATTTTTAACTTGCATACCTGCTATTCTGCCAAAAGACAATTTCTAGAAGAGTTTTGAATGGGGTTTTTTTCTCCTCCAGTTCCACAAACTCTGAAGCCAGTGTCTAACTTACTAGAAGAAAAAAAGATATGTACATAATATTTAAGATACTGAATGTTTCACAGGAAAGCTGAATTCTTCTCTAATGTGCTTTATAAGTCTTTTTTTTTTTTTTTTCTAATCCCCTTCTAATGAATGAAACTAGGGGAATTTCAGGGAACAGAGATGGGATTTGTTGTATGATAAACATATGTAGTTTTAGTCTTTCTATAGTGAGAAGCAGTGGTTGGGGCATTTTTTTAAGGTGGCTGGGTATACTTGTTTTCCTTCATGACAATAAATTTGTCGTGACTCAGTAACATGGACTTTCCCCTAGAGGTAGTTGTTAATAATTCTGAAAAAATAAGGTCTTGCCAAAGTTCTGATGATTCAAACCTATATACTATATACTACTGAATACAAGGCAGGACGGACTAAACTCTGGTGCAAATACCATGAAGGGGTAGTCTCTAAATATACAGAGAGGTAACCTGACTATATATGTGTTGCATCCCATGTCACCTCTCTCCACATTGATATTTGATAAAAGCTTTTAATCTATATTGAAACTTCTAAAGAAGAATGCAAGCTCCTCTGGGGAAATGTCAAGTTTTAGGATGAGCAGTTACCACATGGTAGAGATCACGTTCTATTAAAAAGGTTAAATTATCTGAAAAAATGTGCAAGTCTTCAGGATGTCATACAAAGAAATAAAAGTTAATGCTTCTTGGGGCACATTCCTTAGAGGGCTTGCCTAGTGTGTAAATAGTTGACTTTTGTTTGTGTTACATGACTGGAGACTTCAAAAATCTGCACAATTCAGCTTTAGCTCTGGATTAATTCAGTTGACTTTTGTGAACGTTTTATTTGTGTCGAGTGGTTGGCTTGTTTTAACCTATTAGGATTTCTTTTTTTTTTTTTTTGTCATTGTTGTTTTTCCACTCTGTATTAAAATAAAATTCTACTAAAAGGGAAAAAAAAGTCAGATAATATCCAATGGTAAATATATTGGCAGACCCTTATTTAAAATTCAATTCTTAAAAATAGAATTGTGAAGAAGTTAAATGCTCTTGACTTCCTGGTCTAGAATACTATTTATGAGATGCCAGTGACTCTTTTTAGAAAATGGGGATATAAATTTTATTGCTTGTCAGGACTGGTAATTATTATAAGACCTAGTATTTTTGATTTGCTAAAAATAAAATTCAAAGATTTATTCATTTAAAAAAATATTCAACTCATATGAAGCTGAAGGTCCGAGTTTGCAACTGGGCATCCCAATTCCGAAGCAGTTATTTAATTAATTTATTTTTTTTTAGATTTATTTCTTTATTTGAGAGAGAGAGAGAGAGAGAGAGAGAGCAAGTGAGAGAGTGTGAGAGAAAACATGAGCAGAGGCAGGAAAGCAGGAAGCCTGATTCAGGGCTTGATCCCAGGACTTGGAGATCATGACCTGAGCTGAAGGCAGATACTTAATTGACTGAGCCACCCAGGCACCCCTAAAATTACATTTTAATCTCCTCTTATGTTTTATTGTTTTTGATGTCACCGTTGACCTCTTTTTGTGTGTTCCTTAATTGATTATTACAATTAGTTATTTTTACTACTTTTGTTTTTTAACCTTTGTATTAGCTTTATAAGTAATTTATCTACTTTTACTGTGCATTTACTTTTATCGGTGAGATTTATATTATTATATAATTTCTTGTTATTAATTAATGCCCTTTCTTTTCATCGTAAAACTTTAACGTTTCTCATAAGGCCAATTTAGAGAATATGAACTCCTTTAGTTTTTTGGTATTATTTTTTAAAAGATTTTATTTATTTATTCATGAGAGACACACACACACAGAGAGGCAGAGACACAGGCAGAGGGAGAAGCAGGCTCCATGCAGGGAGCCTGATGTGGGACTTGATCCCCAGTCTCCAGGATCATGCCCTGGGCTGAAGGCAGGTGCTAAACCGCTGAGCCACCCAGGGATCTCCTTCTTTAGTTTTTTCTTAACTGGAAAATTACATCACTGTTCAGTTGTGAATGATAATCTGCCTGGATAGAATAAACTTGGTTGGGAGTTTTTTCTTTATTTTCTGTCCTTTGACTGTATTGAGCTACTCCCTTATAGCTTACAATTTTTTCACAGAAAAATATGCAGATAGTTTTATGGGGATTCTTCTGTATATAACAATTTATTCTTCTCTTGTTTTTCAGGTACTATCTTTAACTTTTGACATTTTAATTATAATGTGTGTTGATGTGAATCTTTTGGGTTCTTTATTTGAAACTCCCTGGGATTCCTGGCTTTGGATGCCTGTTTCCTTCTCCAGGTTAGTGATATTTTATTTCTTCAAATATATATATTTTTAACTTTCTCTCTCTCTGCTCTTTCTGGGACCCCTATAATAGGAATGTCATTCTGCTTGATGTTATCCAATAGATCCTTAAGCTATCTTCACTTTAAAAAATATATATTTTTAAATTTTTCTGGTCTGTTGGGTGAGTTTCACTGCCCTGTCTTGTAACTCACTGATCCTTTCTTCTGTTTCATCTAATATGCATTTGAACAACTCTAATGTATTTTTTGGTGCAGTTATTGTATTCTCCAGCTCCATGACTTCTGTTTGGTATTTTCTTATATTTTCTTTTTTGTTGATGTTCTCATGGTGTTCATCCTTTCTTTTCTTAAGTTTGGTGAGCATGTTTATGACTATTACTCTGAACTATTTATTAGGTAAATTACTTATTTCTAGTTCATTAAGATTTTTTTTTCTTGAGAGTTTATATTTTTTCTTTCATTTGGAATATATTCCACTGTTTTCTCATTTTGCTTGACTCTCTGTATGCTTCTTTCTGTTAGATGAAATAATCACTTCTCTGAGTCCTGAAGGAGTGACCTTATGTAGGAGATAAACTGCCCTAGCTCATGGTTGTCTCTTGTACCTTTGTTATTTAAGCAGGTTGATTTTTTGATAGGTTGCAGGTATTGAGGGTATGCCAAGATTGCCAGGATTCCAAAGGAGTCTCAGTCAGCACCTAGTTTCAGGGTGATATGAAGTCAAGACTCTCAGGCAGTCTTTTTAAATTATGCAAATAAACGCAGTCCCATGGAACTGCAATTTAAAACCCTGCTCGCCTTGAGACCAGGTGGTCAGAAGATGTCTCCTGGGCAGCAGTAGCAATAGTTGGGGCTTCAGACAAATGTATGAACTCTTTACTGGGAGGTACTGGTGAGTTGTACTGAAGCTAAGGGAGAGCACAAAGATGGTATTTTCCAGCTTACAATCCCGGAGAACAACTCTTTAATCTTTAGCTATGTGGAAAATCTGAAGTCTGCCTCCCACGTTACAGTTCCAGGAAAAACTAATTGTCCTTTTACACAGAAAGACTTGGGATATGTGTCAGTCTACTGTGTCATGCCCAGTGGGTGGTAGACTGCCAAGAATTATCTCTCTGATTGTTACAGTCCCCCTGGGACCCATGAATGCAAGTCCTCTTAGCCACAGAGCCAGTGATCAAGAAGCATCCTCTGTGTAGACTTTATGTGCCTGCTGCTTTAGAGAGATAGTGGGAGAGCACAGGGCTAGGGCACACTTGCCATCTTTAGCAGAGTCATTGGAGTGTGCAAGACCAGGGTACATTTGCTGGTACTATTAAGGTTGAGGGAGAACACAAAAATGTTGTCTACCAGCATCTGCATCCTTAGAGTTTCAACAGGTCCCTGTTCCTCCAGCAGATGCTTTGAGGTTATCAGATGTATCTCCACGTACTCTATGGGTGCTTTTCAAAGTCTATCTTTGTATTGGCCCCCATGGTGAGTGAGTTTGTGCGAGGCTCCTTTAAGGAAAAGTATCTAGGTTCCCTGCAGCCCTTTGTTTTGCCTAGACGTGAGTTCCATTGTTTTTTAAAACCAGACATTTTGGGACTTATTTCTCATCGAAGGCCTCAAAGAGTTGGGGTGCATGATGTGGAGCACAGACTCCTTGCTCCTCAGAGAGAAGCTGTGGATTTTTGAGATCCTTACTGATCGTAGGTTGTCATGCCAGAGTGGTCTTTGTAGTGAGACTGAACCTCTGCCTCTCCTACCATCTCAATGTGGCTCTTTTTTTTCTGTTTGTTTTGAAGGAGCTGTTTAGCTCATTTTCAAGTCATTTTGCAGAGGGAATTAATTTTTCATATGTAGCTATAGATGTGATGTGTTCATGGAATGAATTGACTTTAGAATTTCCTACACCACCATCTTGGACCACCCCTCTGTTACTTTTAATTGGATATTACACATTTTATATCTTATCCTCTTAGGAACTAGATTTTTTAAAATTCTTATTAGTATACTTGAGTTTTGTTCTGAGGTATAGTTATGTTACATGGAAGTAGTTTGATCTGGCTAGAAAAGATGGTCTTACTCTTAACGTTTGTTAAGAGGGACTAGAGTTATCATCACTCTAAGACTATTTTCCCCCAGGACTGAGACAAAAAGAATATGTGGGTTCTATCCAGTGCCCCATGAATCATGAGGTCTTCTAGTCCAGCTGGTGAAATTAATAGTATTCCAGGAATTATGTGAAAGCTAGGCATTTTTTTCCTGCTAAGACTTCCAGGTGGCTCTTTTCTCAGCCTGGTGTAATTTTCTCACATGCAAGTATTGATCAGTATCAGCTGAAAACTCAAGTGGAATGTTGCCTATTTCCAGACTTCTGTCTCTGTTTAGCATTGTGTGGTATGGTTGGATATACATACATCAATTGTCAAAGATTCTTTTTTTCTCAGTAGGGTAATTCCTACAGAGCAACTAACTTAGGATTTAGTATGCTAAAAAATGACTATTTTTAATATGCTATAGTATTTACAGCACATAAACCATCATCGTAGCTCTTAAAATATTGCAACAATGATATCTGCTTACCTGCTCCATAAGCTGCACATCTCATCAGCCACCATCATAACACAACTTTCACCTTAAAAAAAAAAAAGACACTGTATTTCCCCATTATCCTCTTTGTTCAGGTTTACTTAAAAAATTTATTTTGAAAAGCTGTCAGTTGCTTTAAATCTAGCAATACAAAATTAAGAAGCCGCCATCAGACACCTACATTTCAGGGATTTTATAATTTGGGTTAAAAAAGGGAAATGTATTAATATTCCTTCTTTATTTTTTTCTTCAATTATAAATGCAAACATGCCTCTTGTGACAAGTGACAAGTGGTGTAAAATGTATTTCTCTACCCTCAACCTCCCCAGGCTAAAATAAACCAAGTACTCTTATAATGGATATATTTAGTCTGTTATCCTTACACTGTTAAGTTGTAACTATAACAACAACAGAATCCTTCAGAATCCTATGATGTCACCTTTCTTCTGCAACCAGATCCTTTCTGTCTCTAAAAAGCACTTTTGGACCTAGCCATCCAACATGTTGTGCAAACATGCAGGTGATATATATATTATATATTTATTTATCTATCCTCTGAATGTATGGCTTTGGTGGCAAGAGTCTACCTTGATTGAAATAAAGAAAATTTGCCCTCAGCAAAGCCATTAAACTTCTAGCTATACATAGAAACTCAAGACTTGAACCTTGATCTTAGAAGCCATGTTTGAAGCTTAAAAACAATACAGAAAGTCTTTGATTTCTATCTCAATTGTGAGAACTGAAGAAGTCCATTAGTAATAATTCCTGCACTAAGCAAGAAAAGCAGTCACTCTGCAGTGTTTAAATGTTAGAAAAAGAGGTGAATAAGAGGACATGGGATAAAATTTAAGTGAAAAAGAAGATCCTCAAAATTCAGATGTTCTCAGACCCATAAAAGCTCTGTGATGGGGCAGCCCCGGTGGTCAGCTGCCTTGGGCCCAGGGTGTGATCCTGGAGAATCGGGATCAAGTCCCACGTCAGGTTCCCTGCATGGAGCCTGCTTCTCCCTCTGTCTGTGTCTCTGCCTTTCTTTGTGTGTGTGTGTCTCTCATGAATAAATAAATAAAATCTTAAAAAAAAACAAAAAAACTCCGATGCTGCAGAATATAATATTCTTTTTAATTCTCTAACCTATGGTGACTGAAACTTATGAGAATGAGAAATAGATCTTGATTCTTTCCCTGCCACAATCTGGGTCTTTCTTAGTGACATATCTATTTTCAAAAATGTAATTTCTAATATAACAGCCATCAGAAAACAATCCATGCCAGCATGTCTCAATAGGTCTCAAGAATCATTTTCTGAGATGTTTCCTGGTTTAAAAAAAAAAAAAAATCATTGTCAGAAAGGCTTTGGATCATCTGAATGCTAGATAATTTTCTAAAGACATAAAATGCACATTATCAAATACTGAAAGATCTTAGAGAAGTCAACCTCTATTTAACTCTACAATTTTAAATCCTTTTAACCAAAATTATATTTTTCCTATAATGTGTAACTACTATTATTGGACATTCAGGGAATGTTGCCTCAAGTCCTTCTCAGTAAAACCATTTCTTTGTATTGTTTTGTTGTGTTTAGTGTTTAATTAAAAGGAAGCTGAGAGCAAGAGGGAGGTATAGCTTGAGAGGCACTGGTTGGGCTTGAAGGACTCTTGGCTTATTATACTCAAGGCTGCCACTGCTTGACTCATTCACAATCCCCCTGCAGGCCCCTCTGGCCAGGAAGCTGAGGACTTCAGTCCCTGTCACAGCACTGACTTCACTCAGTGATATTCATATCAATAGATTGAGAAGTTTCTGACTCTGAATTATCCCATATCTGCCCCATCTAATTTCTGAGTTTAAAAAAAAGTCAAATATCTCTCTGACAATAATATTGTAGATTCCAATATGTGTTGTCAGGGAACTTGTGGGAAATTTAACCTCTTCCTAAATTTTTAAAAATATGATCTTATGTGGCTTCTATAATGAGAAAGTATAATCTCCTATTTCAGGATATGTGGAAGAGAGGATAATCTATATTCTTAGATTTGTGACTCAAGAAAAAAGTTGTATAGGAAAAAGATATGGGAGAGAAAAAATATAAGATAAAAATGACATACTGAACCTAAATTTTTGAATTTGAGTATCTTGAATGGGACCTGTGCAGATTTTATTCAGGGTATTCAGGGCTTGATGTCTTCACTTAGGTGTTCTAAAGAGCTCAACCTCAACCAGTCCAAAACTGAACTTGTATTTTTCCTGTAAATACTTTGTTTCAAACAGAGGTTCATTCCTTACGGAATAGTACCATGATTTAGCTAACTGAATATGCCAGAACCATAAAGCAGATCCTTAAAACTTTCTTCTTCATGTTCATGCCTCACATCTAGTCCAACACAAAATTTGTGACTATAGCCTACTATGTATCTCATAAACATATCCATGCCTGAAGTATTTATTAACACGTCTTTTGAGTGACTACAAAGTGTCTGCCATTGTAATAGATGCAGAATATACAATTCTTTTTTAAAAATTTTATTTAAATTAAATTAATTAACATATAATGTACTTCTTGGTTTCAGAGGTAGAGGTCAGTGATTTATCAGTCTTATATAATACCCAGTGCTCATTACATCACATGCCCTCCCCAGTATTCATCACCCAGTTACCCTGTCCCCCCACCCTACTCCCATCCAGTGACCCTCAGTTTATTTTTTATGATTAAGAGTCTCTTATGGTTTGTCTTTCTTTCTGATTTTGTCTTGTTTTATTTTTTTCCTCTTTTCCCCTGTGTACCTGTTTTGTTTTTAAATTCCATATGTGAGTGAGATCATATGATAATTATCTTTCTCTGATTTACTTATTTCACTTAGCATAATATCCTCTAGTTCCATCCACGTTGCTGCAAATGACAAGATTTCTTTTCCTTTCCTTTTTGTTTCTTTCTTTTTTTTTTTTTTTTTTGATGGCTGTAGTATTCCATTGTATATATATAGCACATCATCTTTATCCACTCATCTGTTGATGGACATCTGGGTTCTTGCCATAGTTTGGATATTGTAGACATTGCTGCATAAACATTTGGGTGCAGATGCCCCTTTGGATCACTATGTTTGTATCTTAGGGGTAAATACTGAGTAATGCAATTGCTGGGTCATAGGGTTAGCTCTATTTTCTACTTTTTGAGGAACCTCCACGCTGTTTTACCAGAGTGGCTGCACTAGCTTGCATTCCCACCAACAGTGCAGGAGGGTTCCCCTTTCTCCACATTCTCACCAATATTTGTCATTTCCTTTTTTTTTTTTTAAGATTTTATTTATTTATTCATGAGAGACACAGAGAGAGAGGCAGAGACAAAGGCAGAGGGAGAAGCAGGCTCCTCACAGGGTGCTCGATGTGGGACTTGATCTCCAGACCCCGGGATCACACCCTGAGCCAAAGGTAGATGCTCAACTGCTGAGCCACCCAGGTGTCCCTGTCATTTCCTGACTTGTTAATTTTAGCCATTCTGACTGGTGTGATTTCTCATTGTGGTTTTGATTTGTATTTCCCTGAGGCCGAATAATGTTGAACATTTTTCATGTGTCTGTTGGCCACTTGCATGTCTTCTTTGGAGAAATGTCTGTTCATATCTTCAGCCCATTTCGTGATTAGATTATTTTTGGGGTGTTGTGTTTGATGAGTTCTTTATAGATTTTGGATACTAACCCTTTATCTGATTTGTCATTTGCAAATACTTACTCCCATTCTGTAGGTGGCCTTTGGTTTTGTCAACTGTTTCTTTGCTGTGCAAAACCTTTTTATCTTGATGCAATCATTTTTATCCGTTTTCCTTGCCTTTGTAGACATCTCTAGTAAGAAGTTGCTACAGCCGAGGTCAAAGAGGTTGCTGCTTTTGTTCTCCTCTAGGATTTTAATAGATTACTGTCTCACATTTAGGTCTTTCATCTATTTTGAGTCTACTTTTTGTGTATGGTATGAGGAAATGGTGCAGTTTCATTCTTCTGCAAGTGACTGTCCAGTTTTCCCAACACCATTTGTTGAAGAGACTGTCTTTTTTCCATTAGATGTTTTTTCCTGCTTTGTCAAAGATTAGTTGACCATAGAGTTGAGGGTCCATTTCTGGGTTCTCTATGCTTTGGTTTATATGTCTCTTTTTGTGCCAGTACCATACTATTTTGATGATTATAGCTTTGTATTAGACCTTGAAGCCTGGAATTATGATGCCAACAGTTTTGGTTTTCTTTTTCAACAATCCTTTGGCTCTTCAGGGTTTTTTTTGGTTGCATACAAATTTTAGGATTATGTGTTCCAACTCTGCAAAATAAGTTGATGGTATTTTGATAGGGATTGCAATGAATGTATAGATTGCTCTATGTAGTACAGACATTTTAATAATATTTGTTTTTCCAATCCATGAACATGGAACATTTTTCCATTTATTTGTGTCTTCCTCAGTTTCTTTCATGAATGAATGTTCTATAGTTTTCTGAGTACAGATCTTTTGTCTCTTTGGCTAAGTTTATTCTTAGGTATCTTATGATTTTGGGTGTGACTGTAAATGGGATTGACTCCTTAAAATCTCATTCTTATGTCTCATTATTAGTGTATAGAAATGCAACTGATTTCTGTGTATTGGTTTTATATCCTGCCACTTTGCTGAATTCCTGTATGATTTCTAGCAACTTAAGGGTTGAGTTTTTAGGTTTTCCACATAGAGTATCATGTCATTTGCAAAGAGTGAGAGTTTGCCTTCTTTGCTGATATATGCCTTTTATTTCTTGTTGTTGTCTGATTGCTGAGGCTAGGACTGCTAATATTATGTTGAAAATCAGTGGTGAGAGGAGACATCCTTTCTGTGTTCCTGACCTTATGGGAAAGGCTCTCAATTTTTCCCCATTGAGAATGGTCAGAATATACAGTTCTAAACCAAACAGAGTTTCTGCAATCATGAGTGTCCATTTTAGTGAAGCAGAAGTCAGGATAGTAAGCAAATATAAACATATATAAACCGAAGAAAAGTGCTAGTGAAAAACTAAAGTATAATACATATGATAAAGAATGACCACTACACAGGCTCATATAGCAGTAGTCTTCAACCTGTAAATTAGAAGGAAATTAAATCAATTTAGCGGGTCAAGGATAGTATATTAATATATGTGTACAGGCATGTGTTTTGTGTTTAATTTGCAATTGTGTTCTGAATCATTTTTTAAAAAAATATAATTCCTTCCATGAGGAATCAGTAAAACAAAACCAAAAATTGAAAAGAAAAAGACTATATTGAACAGTAATGAGTGAAAAATGCCAACATGTGGGAGAAGAACATTCAGGAAATGGAACAATTTTGTGTAAAGATACTGATACTGTAAAGTGTGTCCTTGGAACATTCAAGATCTTGACAGAGCTATAGTGCATTGAGAGAAGATGAAGAGATGAGAGTATGTGGTTGGAGAGACAAGCAGGAGATAGATCATGAGGGTCTTGAGGCCAGAGGAAGGTCTTAAGATTTTACTCCAAGTAAGTTGAAAGTCATTAAAGGTTTTGAACAAAAGAATGTCACAGTCTTACTCTGTGACATAATATTCTGGCTTACATATGGGGAATAGATGTAAAGAGACTGTCTTTTTTCCATTGGATGTTTTTTTCCTGAGAACTGGCTTGAGACATGATTATATTAAAGTAAAAGCAAAGACCAGCCTTGAAAATTCCCTGAAAAGACAAAACCAGTTTAGTTACACAAATGAAGCTTAATTTAGCTTATTCTGCAAGGCTTACTTGACGGGTCATTTCTTGCTTTTGTCTCAGAAAATCATAAGTAAAACTTAACTGTTTTCAAAGGTTGATATGAGGTAGGCATTGACCAATTTTTATCATTTAATATAATACTAATATTATATCAATCATTGTGAAGAATAGTCACTGCTTTCTTACTATATAAGATGTTTTATAATAATACACCCCTGAGCATCACTCTGTTTTGATTAAACAAAACAACGGTGTATACACTGGTCTTTTTGATGTATGCACAATAAAATTTTACTAATTAACACTTCAGTGAGTCATTGGTTTTATTCTGTAAGTATGAACTTTAGATAATGGTATTTATACAAAAATTAAGAAGCCATTTGATTCTAGTCACATGTTTAAAACATCAACAAGAAAGATTTGCTAATGGATTGGATATGGAAGAGAAGTAAAGGACACCAAGAAAATTTGACCAAAAGTTAGGAGAATGAAGTTTCTATTTACTGAATAACTCTATGAAAGGGCAATTTTATAAGCAATGGGGGAGATTAATGATCAATTGAGAGTAGGTTTTGCATTGATGATTGGGCACATGGACTTAGTATTCAGGAAAGTGATTTTCTGGAAGTCGTCAACAACAATAATAACAACAACAACAAAATAGGTGGTATTTGAAGTCTTGATAATGACCAAGAAGCATGAGAAAGTGTTTGGCAGAGAAGGAAAGAATAGGAAAGGGAACAGAAGAAAAAGGAAAGGGAAAAAAGAAAAAGATCTAAGGATTGATCCTTGAGGTAATCTAATATTTAAAGGTTTGGAAAAGGAGTCAAAAGATCAGCCAATAACAGAAAACAAGACAAAATGAATTGCAGAAACCAAGAAAAAGTAGTATTTTGGGAAATTTCATTCAATTTTTCCAAATGCTGATAGGTCAAATAAGAATGGATTATTTTTAGCGTGAAAACTATTGGTGACTTTGATAGCTATCAGAATATATTGGTGGGAATTAAAGTAGCTGAAGAGAAAAAGGAAGATGGATAGTAAGCAGACTTCTTCTAAAGCTTTGCTAATGAAGGGATCCCATAAATGGAAGGACTGATGGCTAATGGAGGGCGTGGAAAGGAGATTTAAAGAACAGATAAAGGAATTAGCCTTGGGTAGGAGGAGGCAAAGAATACTGCTATTGACTCATGTAATTTAAAAGGTGATGATGGAAGTGGGTACATGTTTCTTTTTTCTTTTCTTTTTTAAAAAATCTTCTCAGTGAAATATAAATCATGGTCATCAGGGTACATGAAAAGGAACAAGGGGGTGATGGAGGTTTAAGAATTACTTATTGGGTTTTTAAATCCTCAATCAGTGTCCACTCTTGTTCCTCATTAAAGTCTTTTCTTCCAATTAAAAAAAAGTCACTCTGATAATGGTACTAGGTAGCTTAAAAACCTAAAAGAGCTCCCCTTTGTTCTTTAAATACATCTACAGTATTTAATTGCCTACAAGCCCCTTCATGAATTGGCTTCATTCCCCTGTCCAGAGACATCTCCTACTTCTTATCCCTGCTTAGGTTTCAAGATAGACTGATTCTGGAATATGATGCACTACTTTTTACCAAGGCCTTTGCAAATGCTACTGCTTAAGCTTAGGAAGCTCTTTAGTCTCAATTGTGCCTAATGAATGTACTCATCCTCTTTAGCTCAATACAAATGTTACTTTCTTGGGAAGTTCAGTTGGGAAGTTCAGAACTTGGGAAGTTCTGAGCACCACCACTACCTTCCCACTTCCGAGACTAGATTAGATCCATCTGTTTTATTCCTTGTTGGCTATTTAAAAAAGAAAAAGATTTTATTTATTTATTCATGAGAGACACAGAGCAAAAGAGGCAAAGACATAGGAAGAGGGAGAAGCAGGCTCCCTTTGGGGAGCCCAATGCGGGACTTGATCCCAGTTACCCCAAGGATCCCAGGATCCCAGGATCACAACTTGAACCAAAGGTAGACGCTAAACCACTGAGCCACCCAGGTGCCCCTCCTCGTTGGTTATTTTGTTTTTTTACCTTTAGTCCTCAACAATTTAAAATTACCTACTTTTCTCAAGAAATGTTTATCATTTCCTGTGGTTCTGTGGGAGCACTGTCCATGTGTCTTGTATTCAACTCTGAAGTCTCCAGTTAGCCTGATATACAGCATTTCTCTTTGTCATTTGAGTTATAAACTGACTGAGAAATAAGACAAAGGACCAAGCCTTACAGAGGAAAATATCACCCATATCATTGGTAAAGATTGAGTTGAAGGACATGGCTTATATCTATAGGCATATGAGCCCTTTAAAACCTACCCCCAAAACAAGGCAACCTCACCCAATCACGGTGGATCTCTCGCCCTCCCTCCCAACACACATACATACACACAGAAACAAAAAGAAACAAAACTTCATGGAGCAAGTCACTCCCAGGTATAATGGAAGAGGAAGAGTCTAAACTATATATACTCATTTTTTCATTCCAGAATCACTAATCAGATTAACTTACTGCTCCTCTTTTGAAAGGAATCATTAAGAGAGGAAGGACCTCCCTTAATGTGGAAGGAAATATCATGAGTAGAGAATCAATATTCCATATCAACATTCACCAATGAATCACTAGATTTTACCCAAATCAGTATTTTGTTCATAGTTTACCAGCAATATAACTTGCATGATTACTGAATCCATGAAAATCAATTTTTGGCTTTCTGGTTTTCAATTTTTACTCATTTTCAAAGTCTTTTTGACATCCTCAAACCCTAAGTCCATTTGTACAATCATCCCAGTCCATATTGATTTGTACTCTCTCGTAACTTAGAACAAAGATGAAAAACTGTTGCCCAAGTGCCGAATCTGACCAACCACTTGTTTTTGCAAATACAGCTTTATCAGAGGACAGCCATGCTTACTGGCTTATGTATTGTTTATGGCTTCTTTTGCACTATTCTTGCAGAGTTGAGCAGTTACAATAGAGATAGTGTGGCCAGCAAAGCCTAAAACAGTTAATCTCTGCCCCTTAACAGAAAGAGTGTGCTGACATTTGCTTTGATTCCATAAAGCTGCCTAGACATGCACTTTTAACTCTTCTTTGTTAAGCATCACTATTCATGTAGCTGAGAGATTCAAACAAATAGAGAAGTTTTCTTTTTATAACTTTGTTTATGATAATGTTCTATCCAATTGTGTTCTTAGTAATAATATCCATGCCAATATCTCTAAAGGTACCTTTTTCAAAGAAATTTAAAAATAGCAAAACAATAAAAGTGTATTTCAGTACACCTATTCACCTAATTATCTCATTCTATAGCAGGTAAGGTGAGTATCTGTAGTTTCTGTTGTAATACACCATATTATTATTTTTTTAATAAAAAATTATCTTGGAATCATTGTTTAAGCCACAGATCATTAATAGTAATACTGGACTTACAAAGTATCTCAGTGCTTTGAAAGGATGTAAATGGGAGTTGCAAACTCAGAAAAAAATAAATAATAGCTAACATTATAAAGCACTTAGAATATTCCAGGTAATTATCTAAGTGTTATCTCAGTTAATACATATAAAAAAAACACACTGTAGTTACCCACATTAAAGATAAAGATAAAGAAACATGCCCAGGACTATACAATCACTCGGTAACAAAGCTGGGAATTAAACATCTTATACCAGAGGCTCTCAGACTTTCTTTGTTCCTAGAGCCCTTGGTGTTCAACTAATTTTTTCATAGTGTCCTTGGTCAGAAGAAATGGAATACACAGTTTTGTTAAGTAGCCATGTACAAGATTTTTACTAAGTATATCCTATGAATTTAGTAGCTACTTAAGAAATAATAAACATAAATTGAAAAAAAAATACTCCATTCTTACATAATTACAATTACCTACTAATAGGTGGTGTACTCCTGTTGAGCATTACCTAGCTTTCCAAAGCTGAGAATCTGGTAGGATACTGCAACGCTAATTTCTGCTCTACATTGATTTTCAGAGAGTGCTTAATTTTTATCTCAGCAACTTCAAAAAAGTTCACAAAGTTATAGTTTCACAAGAAAGGAAGTAGTTCGATATGATCTTGAAATTGTAAATAACCTGGAGCTAACAGTGCTTGTGTGTCCAGAAGATATTGCTGTGTTTCTTTGGGAATTTTAAAATATCCCACGGTGATCTGTGAATTCACCACAGCCCCCGAGGACGCATTAGAGCATAGTTTGGGAACCACAATCTTACATTGTTTTATAGCCTCATGTAAAGTGCTCTCTGCAAAGAACAGAGTATTGAATATCAGGGATCCCAAGGACTAAACACATAGTTCTTACTTTCAGATTATACAGGAAGCTAAGAGTGTGTCTGACAGACACAATAAAAATGGGAAAATGATGGGAATGGTGCATGATAAGGAGCAGAAGCTTGGAAGTAAGTCCTAAATTTGCAGTGAGGCTCTTAATTATACTACTGCTGCTCTAAGCACAAATACGTGTCAATTCTTGCCACGTTTCAGAGGCATAAAAAATATTTATGTTAATAAAGGTAAATAATAAGGGTCAAATAAATGGTAGAGGCTATCAATGATATCCTGCCATTTCCACCTTGATAATAATTCATAAATTCATTTCACTTTGTGCCTTTCCACCATGGTTATTTAACTCAAACACATTACTTTTTGCTCATGTGGGGATGGAATTCTGGGGTCCTAGGAACATAGTTTTTATTACAAGACTACTGAAAATACATTCTGCAGACTACTGTCAGTTTGAAAAAAGTTTGTTACACTGGTCTGTGACAAGATAAGGGCATAAATTGATTTAAGAGTTTAGACACATAAAAAAAAGAGTTTACACACTTTTGTAGCAATTTGGTGAACTAATTTAATTTCTGTTGAATAGTAAAAAAAATGGGGGGGTGACATTTTATATGTTAGCTTTTCAGATTTAATTTCCCCTAGTAATTCATTTTTATTATATTTTACAAAGTGTGTGTACATGGAAGATTGAAAATTAGAGGGCACAACAAAAATGGGTTCTTCACCACAGATAGTTTGAGAAGCACTGGCCTAAAGGAGTATATTGGGTAAGCAAAGTTTTCTGGCCCTGTGGACTTCTGGCCTCATTGGAAGGATCATGACTGGGAGAGGATGACATAAGTGTCCTCTAAAGCAGTGGGCCCTTGGGACGCCTGGGTGGCTCAGCGGTTAAGCTTCTGCCTTCGGCTCAGGGCGTGATCCTGGAGTCCCAGGATCGAGTCCCACATCAGGCTTCCTGCATGGAGCCTGCTTCTCCCTCTGCCTGTGTCTCTGCCTCTGTGTGTGTGTGTCTCTCATGAGTAAATAAACAAAATCTTAAAAAAAAAAACCAAAAAACAAAATAGCAGTGGCCCATGATAGGGCCCCAGACACCCAGGCATAAGGGCTGCACATTTTATGATCATTAACCTCTGATGGGTAACATGATACAACAAAACTCATTTCTGTCTTCTCAGCAACAAGTACTATAACTTGTGCCTTAATGGCACTACATAAATCATATGTAAATGAATAAACAAATACAATGATGAAAGCACTGATGATGATGATGATGATGACGACATTTTCTATAATTTAATTGTGCACTGTGCCAGGAGCTGCATAAAACATTTCATCTAAATTATTTCTGATCTTCACCAGAACTACCAGGATAAGTATTAGGTCCTCCACTGAGAGATGAAATCTCCATTTCACAATTATGAAGAGAGAATGCACTTTTGAAAGAAGGCCTGGGAAAGTAGAAGGTAGCTTTATTGAAAAGAAATATGATTTGAACTGAGTTTTAAAAGATGAACAGAGCTGTTGGAGGCAGAGAGAAAGAAACATCCTGGCCTAAGTAGAGAGAATTGTACCAACCAAAGAATGTAAAGCACAAGGCATACTCGGGGTAAGATGGATAAGAAATACATGAAGAGTCTAGATATAAGATACCAGAGACTGAGGGAGCTTGTGATCTAAGAGAGGATGTTCACTTAAAATTATTCAGATTTATTTTTAAAAAGCAGAGCAAAACAAACAAAAACAAAAACCAAGAGAAACAAATGTCACTTAACCAAAACTCTTACAGGCTTCATGTCACGCTGGTTTTCTGAATTGTTATATCACCTCCGAATGGAATGGGCTTTCCTTACCTCTGATCTGTATCTTTTACATTGTCCTGTTCAAATTCCCTACGCAAAATCTACCACTACTTGATATGCTTTGACGTGGTATTTTCTTGTGCATATATTTATTTAGTTTTGCCATTTTCTACTTGCTAGGCTTTAAATGCAGCGAAATCAATGTTCTTATCTTTTGAATTAATGAATACCTGGTACCTAAAGATAGATCTATCACATGTTTAAAGTATCAACTGTTTTTCTACATAACAAACTAATACTTACCAACAAATAATAAGTGGTTTAACATAGTATTATATTATTAAGATCATCATGACTTAGGGGGTGGAATGGGCAGTTATTCTGCTGGCTTCGCACAGGCTTACTCCCGTGGCTGTGCTTAGGAGGAAAGTTACCCAAGTTGCAAGTCCAAAATGACCTCACTCATGCATGGCAATTGGTACTGAACTGTCAGCTAAGATGCTGCATACATCCTCCACATGGCCTCTCATCCTCCAGTGAGTTAGACTGGTTTCTTTATGTGGTATTCTCTGGGCCACACTCCAAGATGGTGATAAAAGAATCTGTGAAGCTCCTAAAGCACAGCCTTAGAAGTTGTGCAGTATCACTTCTGCTGCAAGAATTGATCAAAGCAGGTTATGTCACAAGCCCAGATTCAAGGGATGGGTAAACCATCTCTACTTTTTAATGGAAGGGGCTGCAAAATATTGTAGCCATGTTTTTAAATCAACCGCAGTGGAGGTTTGATAGGAATGCATTATCTGAACAAATAAATGATGTGATTAAAGGCATAGCCAAGAAATAATATAGCAAATTCTTTAGCTTATAAGCAATGGGTAGTCATGTGGATTCTTGAATATGAAATGACATGATCAAAGTGAAGTTTTAGGAAGATTAATCTGCCTATCGCTGAAAGAGGAAATAAATTGGGGAGAAACTAGATGCAGGAAAGTCATTTGAAGCCTGCCATGATAAAGCAAAAGTAATGAAATAAGGAACTTGAAGATTCATCATAAATTCTACTCCTATTTCTCATTTATTTACTTGGTTTACAGCAATGTATGAGCATGCACTATGCTAAATGATTGCTTGCCTAGGGACAGATGCTTGGGACCTGCCAGTATATGGCAGGAGAATAAAATGCATCCGAAAAAGAATTAGGATGACACTGATATCTGAGTGGCTCCAGCCAATTGTCCACATATCTACAGGTTTATTTTAATTTATTGGCAACTCAAGGTAGTTTGAATAACTCAAGGTAGGATGTGAGATCTGTTCTTCTCAGAAAAAAACTTCCTTGGGATATATTTTTTTTAACTCCTGAAAACATTATATTTGGATGTGGCACTTTGTATGCTAAAGTTAACTTAAACCCTGATGGCCATTTACTTAGAACTCACTGATAGTAAAGAAATCGAAATATTAACACATAACAGCATTTCAGTTTTCCTTGGAGATATCTGAGTTCTGTGTCTACTCCAGTTGCTGAAAAATGAAGAAGCTCATATATTTCAAAGTATTTTCATTCTGGATGGTTGTGCTTGTCAGTACTTCTCCTGTTCAAAGATAGATTTGAAAAGCACCCCATTTTTAGGCATGTTTTCCTCTAGGAAAAAACTATTATTTTCTTTCTTAGAAAGGCAATAGGGAAAGAATTCAAGCTTAACAGAAATCAAGTTATCAGTTTATCTGGAGAATGCTGCCTTTTATATACCTCACCATAAAAAAAAAAAAAAAAGAGGAATTGATTGAAATGTACCTGATTCCTATGCAAAAACATTATGTTTTGGAGTTTGAAAATGTATGTCATTTTAAAAATTTGTCTCAATGCACAATTAACAGAAAATAAAATCTCAACTGTAATATATTGAGCAGCAGCCTAACAATTAAAACACTTTATATAATTATGAACTCTTCAATGCCTAAAACATAACAAACAACAATGGAGATTTTCAATAAACTTTCACTAAATCAGCTCTCAAAAATAAAGGTCCTTAAATTCATAAGTATAAGAATGAGAAGTTGGCTTACCTTTTATGTATTACTCACAATGAAATTCAATTATAGCTCTAATTTGTTCTAAGTATTTTTGTTTTAAGTAGACTTTGACCTTCTGTAATAAAAAATAATGATTCAGGATTTAGATCTTATTTTTTTCCATAATTCCAACTGCCAATTATTCTACTTTACCTGGTTGAATGGGAGAGTTTTTTTGTTTTTATTGTTGTTGCCTTTTAATTATTTTTCCAGAGACCTTTAGGCCAGTGTATCTATAAGTTTGGGTGGTCAAAATCTGTATTGAAATCATCACTGCTTCTACTTCAAACATACAAAATCAGCACCTCCAATTTGTGACTTTTGATCTTTATTTTTAATAAATTATTTAGGTGACTATTTTAAACAATAAAGTTCAGATACCTGCTCTAGATTTGATGCCTAATAATTTGTTTGACATA
Organism: Canis lupus dingo; assembly: GCF_003254725.2. NCBI lineage: Eukaryota > Metazoa > Chordata > Mammalia > Carnivora > Canidae > Canis > Canis lupus. The sequence goes on along the minus strand of NC_064250.1, from coordinate 54,897,118 downwards.
TCTTTGATTTGGTAAAAGATAGTAACTCTTTTAAAATAAAAGTCATCTCTGTATTTTATAACTACTTATTTGGTACTTTCCTTATGCTAGAAAATGCTCAAGGTGTTGGGAATACACCTTGGGAGTGTTAGATTGATTTCCTGTTTTCAGAGAGCTCTAGATCTAGAGAGATAAGGAAATTATAATACAATTAGGAAAATACCAAGAGATATGCCAGGACACATGAGAAATTCAGGGAAGACGAGGCATAGGAATATTAGGAAACATAATATGAAGAAATTAATATCACTTCCTAGTCTTAAAAGAAGGTTCTAAGAGATGGGGAGTTTTGCATTAGTGGTGAGAGGTCATGGTATTTTCTGATTCTACAATTTGTTCTTTATTACTGGAAAAGAAGGTATAAGTAGAAACAAGAGATAAGGAAGAGAAAGAGATAACAGATAAAGCTGAAGAAGGCTACTAGGGTCTCTTTCGAAATTTTTTGTTCTATGTTATTCTATAAAATTTCCTTGAAACTCATTTAGCCAATAGACCCCAGTCTATGAGGGTAACTGATATTAGTCAACTAGATTTTACTACTGTATTTCTAGAAAATATCAGTATTTTTGTTAGAAACATATTGCTACAGAGTATGGCCTTGCTTCTAAAATGAATCTTTTGGTATCTAAGAACAGCTTTTGTCCCCACCCCCCCACCCCCCTTAAAATGAGTCCTCAAGAATTTCTCATTTTAGAAAGTAATCATTCTTGACTGTGATCTTAATCTCATACCTCACATACACCCCAACAACAAATCTTCCTATCTCTACCTTCATAATATATCCAGAATTTGATGCCTTTCACTATTTGCATCATCACCACCTTGCCCCCACCCATTCTGTTTCTTATTCTGTAATTATTTAGAATGACTGAATGGCTTTTCTGCTTTCATCTGTGCCTGCCTATAATTTGTTCTCTATGCAAGAGCTAGAATAGGGTCTGATAAGGCTTCTGTCACATAATAAAGAATAAAGGATAAAGAAGGAAAGTTTCTGGCTCTCAGTTGATTCACCTGAGGGCTTTTTGCTATTCTTTTCCCCTGTTTTGATGGCAAATAAACAAATGTTGCAGGCATGGCCTAAGAAAAGCACGGTGAGTAGAGCTTGAATTCTTGTTAAAGAAGGTCTGTGTCAGCCCAACTATGTAAGTCACACAGATCAACAAAGCAATGAACAAAAGCTGGGGGAAATCTAGAAATTATGGTAAAGGAGGGAACACTGAGAATCAGTTGTGTTCTTATGGCCAGCTTGTTATAGGCTTCCAAACTACATATTATGGGATAGACCGATAACAATTAGTTGTTCTTCAATGTGCCTTTCCTCTATAATAATAGAATTTAAGACACCTACAATAATGAAAAAAAGTATCAGTTTTCCTTGTAGCAAGACAGATATATGACCAATTGCCAATAGGATATAACTGGGTTTCTTATATTATCTTCTTAGATTGCCTTTAAGGTTCTACTGTTGCTTGTCCTCTACTAATTCCCCCATCCCCCCATACCCTTCATCTCTGTCATCATTGAACTGTCTAGGACACAATCTTGGACCATAAGATGATAAGGGTCATATCTAATGTATTGTGAAATAGTCAACTGAAAGGAAATTGGGTCCCTCTGGACTTCAGAGTCCACTTTTAAATTTTTTTTTTTTTTTTTTATTTATGATAGTCACAGAGAGACAGAGAGGCAGAGACATAGGCAGAGGGAGAAGCAGGCTCCATGCACCGGGAGCCCGACGTGGGATTCGATCCCGGGTCTCCAGGATTGTGCCCTGGGCCAAAGGCAGGCGCTAAACCGCTGCGCCACCAGGGATCCCCAGAGTCCACTTTTAAATGCAATAATAGATTACTTACCTTTATTGATGTAGGCAATAAACATACTCTTTCAAGTTTAGGCTATAATTTTTGGTTTCTCTTATACCCAACTAAATAGAATATTAACTAATTTACCTAATTTAGATGTTTAGCAGAGGAGCCAAGTTAATTTGCACTTACTATTTCCTACACTATATTTTCATGCAAAATTAATGGAAAAAAGAAAAATGAAAATAATAAAACTCAAAGTAAATATTCTGTCCTCTCACCCACACCCAATTTCCTAGAACTAGAATTTGCATTTTTTAAAATATGTAATTCATTGGTAGACTGTGCCCTGTTTGAGAATTACTTTACTGAGATCAAACAAACACTTTGGCCCAAACTCCTACTATAAAAATTTATGATAATCTTATCACCTTCATTTTGTTGATGAAGTCATGTAACTCTTGACACAGTATTGATTGAATGAAATATAAAATCATGAAAGGAATGACTTTATGTGAGGGCTATAGCTGGTGGTACATAGAGGAGTGACTCATGCTAGCGTTATCCTTTTCTTAGTACCATGTTGTTTTCCACAAGTCAGGAAAATCCTCAAAATGCAGTCTTAATCTTTGATTCCTTCCTAAAAGGTAAGTAAAATATCACCTGGATATTTAAAAAAGGAGAATGGGAGCAAGGCTGGTCTATATCTTTCTCTTAGTCTTGGAAATGCTACTAACTCACTTTCTCAATCAAAAGTAATGTTTTAAAAATGCAAGAACTTGCCTGAAGCCAAACCTCTGTCTTGACTCTCAGGAGTCCTTAAAGAGCTTAAAGAGTATCCAAAGCCTGGCTATGCCCAAGGCATTTCCCGTTTTCTTTGGTCAGGGACCTTCAATAAACAAGTACCTTTCTTCTTACATTAATATTATTTATAAGGGAACTTGTCGATAAAAGGGGGCAGCCAAATTCCTTCAGGAAGTAACAATCAATATTTGCTATCTAAACAGTCAATGTATTTTATTCTGGCCCTTCTCACACCTGCAACCCCAATCACATTTTCCAAGTTTAATCTTAAGAAAATGTCACTTAGATTCCAAGCTTAAAAGTTCTTAAATTTTTATTTTGGCTCACCATGCATATGGATTTTGGTAAAGTGGAAAATGGATCCTTCCTCTACCTTCTCTCTTCTCTCCTCCAATATTTTTCCTTTGACTGAGTGCCCACCCTAATGACTCAACAATTTGAGCAATGGTGTGGGTTATCTTGCATGATGATAGCATCCAGTGGTGCACATCTTCGTTCTTTCTTGGGGTTCTGCTCTGCTGTCATTACTTTGTTTCTTCAAATCCCTGTGTATCTACATATGTTCACACATGGGTGTGCACACTCAAGCAGAATGATCTGTTTATTCTGGAAACAGTCATAGCACCATATTTGCCAATGTGAGATCACTGGAATAACTTTTGCTGATGTCTTCCACATGTTGGCTGACTATTTGATTCTAGTTTAACTAGTGTGTGCAATCTCTCAATTCCCACATATGCTGAGGAAGGCTCTTATTTAGAAGGCAGAGGAATTGCCAAGCATCTAACGATAGCATTCTGTGAAAATGTTGCTTTATCTGAAACAAAATGTGTCCTTAAGCAATCTGAGATCTCCTATTGTTAAACTAGTCATATGTGAAAGTAACTCGGATCTATAAAAACTTTTCCAGATTTCTTGGATTAGTAATAGGCAAAATTGAATGGAAGAAAATAAATAAATCTCACGATCTAAATAATTATATCATCTTTCCTCAGAGAAAAAGCTTAATGAGACTCACGAGGTATTAATTAGAATAATTCATTGGCAGAACCTTGTTTCACATTTTCTTCTATCTTGTCTCTATTTCTTGAGTAACTATTTCTTCTATTTCTTTCATGGCCATTTTTTTGCTTGTTTGTGAATAATCAGAAAGTGATAATTCTGCATGATCATGCTTCTCTTCAATTGGATTTATCTAGGTTTTGTATGCAATTTAATGTGCCATGACATTGAAATTATCTGGTTTTGCCCATTGGCATATTATTTATAATTTGCTTCAGGTCCATGCCCCAGTGATAAGGTGATTTACTTCAAAATGGGATGGTCACATTATCCACATATTTTAAATAATGTTGAGTTGGAATTTTTAATGTTTGGTATTTTTTTGGTTAAGAATGATACAGTAGAGATCTAGAGCCACATATGGCAGCTGACTCTAACTTCAGATTTTCATTGAACTTTTAATTGATTTTTAGAAATCATACTCAATTTCTTTCTGCCTATATCTCCTCATAACTCAGCTCATGGAAATTTAACCCTTGATCTTATCATTGGTAAATATCTTCTTGTTATATATTCTTGACTTTTATCTGTTAAGTTTGTGCCAAGTTCTAGTTAAATAAATTACTTGATAGAAAAGTGAGATCACTATTAGAAGTGATGTGATCCTAATATTTGGAGACTAATATTATTTATGGTGACCCAATAAACTATAGAAGTTCTATAAAACAGAAACACAAATTGTGGACTCTCTGGGTTATATAAAAATTAAGAGGTTACTTTAGTTAGGGCTATAATGGTCTTGGGTTGTGAGTTCACATACCTACCCCTCTCATTTGAAATAACAATACAGAAATATTGAGCATATGGTAAAGCAAAATGAAATTTATACTTTGCTGTGAATACAGAAGCTACCATGTCAGGGGCTCTCAGGAACTAAAAATACTAAAGTTGAAAATCATTTTAAAAAACAACCCGCTTAAGGTAAACAGTTATTTATAAACTCAACAAATCCACAAATTTTCCCTAAATCACTAAAGTTAAGATTAAATAGAGTATATCCATGTCCAGGACAAAAAAAAAAAAAAATATATATATATATATATATCCATCCTTGATGATAAAGAGCCCTTCGTAGTTTTTTTGTTTTGTTTTATTCTGAAGACACTGGTAGATAGAGGCAATGTCATGGTAGTGTATGGGCCTTTGCTGTATAGGCAACAAATAAATTCTTTACTTTTCTGAGTAACCTTATGTGTAGTCAACTACTCAACCTAGAACATATCTACTATTGATCCATTCACTCAACTCTAATCCCCACTGAGATCATAACGTCATCACTATAGTAGTACAAAGATGGTGGGAATCATGTGAACAGACATCCAGTGTTGACAACAGATGAGTACTATTTTTTTTTTTAAGATTTTATTTATTTATTCATGAGAGACAGAGAGAGAGAGAGGCAGAGACACAGGCAGAGGGAGAAGCAGGCTCCATGCAGGGAGCCTGATGTGGGACTCGATCCCGGGTCCACAGGATCAGGCCCTAGACTGAAAGTGGTGCTAAACCGCTGAGCCACCCGGGCTGCCCCAGATGAGTACTATTGTAAGTAATTAGAAATACTACTCAATTCTCAGTCTCAATTCCAGCATAACAAACACACTAGGATATTTTTTAAATTTTAGTGCACATCAAATATTAATGCTATTTACTAACACTAGTGGCAAAAATAATACTAATAGTGCCATTTAATTAGCATATTCATGTACCTTTGTTCATAAAATTAGTTATTTTCTTAGTATAAGGTTTTAGATATAGAATTGCTGGCTCAAATAAATCATCTGTAGGGGCGCCTGGGTGGCTTAATCATTAAGCATCTGCCTTCCGCTCAGGTCATGATCCTGGGATCCTGAGATTGAGCTTTCTGTTCAGTAGGGAGTCTGCTTTTTCCTCTCTCTGTACCCCTCCCCTTGCTCATGCTCTCTCTCTCTATCTCTTTCTCTCTTTATACTCTCTGTCTCTCAAATAAATAAAGTAAAATCTTGAAAAAAAAATCCATTAACCCTCAAGGATTTTGATACATCTTCCTGATTGTTCTCCAGAAATACACTATTTTATTCTCCCACTAAATACTTGATGCCTGTACAGCAGTGGGCTCAAGATATGCAGAATGCTGTGCTTTGATAAAAATTATTTTGACATCATGTGAGGAAGCAGAGGGAAAATTATTTTTTCTATCTTCCTCATAGCAAATCCCCCACTTATTTCTTGCTTATGTACCCTGATTTTGCTTATCTGTTTCTTTTGCATGGGTATGTACTTAGGGAAGGTTGTGGCAGGGGGTCCTATTCAGTTGAAAAGACAAATTATGATTATTCTTAGTCAAATATGGAAATCTCTTTCCTTTAACCAGTAATTAGTTAGGCATGGCCATGAAATATAATATCACAAAAGAAGAGGGAAGTCTACTGGGGTGGGACTCTTATGAAATTGTTTCCTCCATATAGCAAAGACATTTATGAAGCCAGTTTTTTCTGGCTCTGGATGTATACCACTATGGCAGTTCTTTTGGAAGCATGAAGACCAATCTACTACAACGTCAATATGCTGAGGATAACCAAATGGAAGATAGAAGAAAATCTAGGACCTCAATGTCCTATAACAATATTTTTTCTATATTGCTTAACCAACTTTTTTTCTTTCTTCTTTCTTTCTTTCTTTCTTTCTTTCTTTCTTTCTTTCTTTCTTTCTTTCTTCTTTCTTTCTTTCTTTCTTTCTTTCTTTCTTTCTTTCTTTCTTTTTCTTTCTTTCTTTCTTTCTTTTCCTTCCTTCCTTCCTTCCTTCCTTCCTTCCTTCCTTCCTTCCTTCCTTCCTTCTTTCATGTTATTTGATGCTGAAAGTAACTTGACTCATACCTTACTTTTAGCTTCAAACATCAAGAGTAAATTTGAATGCAGATTTTCTAGATGTCCATATTAAAGTTCAGATAACTATAGCATACTTCTTATTATCCAAGTGAAATACCAATAATATGGTGCAGAATATAAAAGGAGCCCTGGAGGAAATGTGATGATATAAAGTGTTCATGGGCTTTACAAATTATGATAGAGAGTTGGAAATGTGCAAAAGGGTACAGTGTGGCATGAAAAATGGAAATTCCATGATAAAGCTTATCCTTCCCAGATACTACCCACCAACCTCACTGTGTTGAAATAGGGCACTAAAATTCATTTTTCTGTCCTTCCCCATGCTTGTCTCATGCTCTATAGGAGAAAACACATCAAATCCAGATCATGCATCCTCCAGTGAAGTAGAACACATTTTGGTGGCTTAAAGAAGTAGTGTGTGGTAGGTATGGCTCTGTTTTGGGTTATTTGCTTAGTTTAATGCCAGATAATTTAATTATGGATTGGAAGATGAAGGAGAGTACAGAATTTCAGAATAGACATGCAAGTTTACTACCAATTTCTGATAAGCAGAGTTATGAATGGTATAGTTGGTTTCAATAGTAGCAGTTAAATCATTTTACCACAGTACTTTCCAGTTGCCTCATACTATAATCATTATTAGGTAACTATTAGGAGGATTAGAAAAAATGATCCTATCTTAGGTCTATTTCATTATATGGTCTTTTTCCATAAGGATTATTATTTGTTTAAAGATTTTGCATGGCTTAGGTTGAGACTTCTTGATTTTTCCTGGTAATCAGCTACTCAAAAGAATGCCATCTCTCTATAATATTAGGAATCTTATGGTTTAAAATCTGTAAAGCAATTCTTGCTCGTGGGGCCCCAGTAGAACTAAATGACCTAGTCAGTTTGCTTGAGTTTGTCTAGGGTCCTGTCTGAATTTTAGCAGTAAGTCAATCCAGTGGAGGAAAAGTTATCAGCTACATGAATGACTGCTTTGAGTGTTCATTAAATTTGTAAGAGAGGGTTAGAGCCTTTGCTTATATTTCTTCTCTATTTCATGTTGTCTGTGGGAAAGTTAAATGAAGTTTCTGATGAGTGTAAGGAAAAGGCATTCCATGTCAATCTCTCCAGATAGGGGTTGTAGAGGTGCTAAGGGGGGCTGGAGCTCAAGGGGTGGAGTTGTCTTTTCTCATGCAAGTGAATGACTGTGAATAACAATGACCTTTCCTGGAAGGCAGTTATAATTTTGACTTAAAATTTTTTATTTTTACTCCTAACATACTTGTTTCTAACTGGAGTTAAGTTTACTTATACATACATGCACTCACTCATCCCTATTCCTGTCTGGCACACGTTTGCTAATCACCTTTTCCTCTCACTCCATTAAACACAAAAAGAAAGAAAGTTGAAACAATGGAAAATGGGACTGCAGTTCTTTGTCACAGATCTGGCATTAAGTCTTCCAGAATTTCTCTCTTTCCTGGCACCCTGTGCACAGTTCTGTTATGCTCTCACATCCTATTTATTTATCTACTTCCCATCTAAAACTATGAACTTTTTTGAAAGCTGAGCCGGTACATTTTATTTCCAGAAGCACGGTGACTGCTACACAGTAGGCATTCAAGAAAAGTCTGGTAGAATTACATAAAAAAGGAATATTTTGAAGGTATATGAATGGCTTCACCTAAGATAGCCTCATTCAGAAATGAGGATGGTTTCTTCACCGAATAATTTATTCTGACACAATATGAAGAAATAAGGATGGTTTCATTATATTTCATTTGGCTTATTTAGGAAAAGAAACTTTGGCTCCATTGTCTGAGATATAAGTAGAAAGAAGATCAAAACACAACAAAACAACAACAACAAAAATAAAACAGCAACAACAAAACCCGAAGCCTCTGTCTTAATTGACTTTGTAAAGAAAGGAATTCTAAGATTAAATTTTTTTTTGTTCGATTCTTTGAAGGGTCCTGTGCAAACGGGTAAAACAGAAATTTAAAATAAACTCAGGGGTGCCTGGGTGGTGCAGTCAATGTTTGACTCCTGGTTTCAGCTCAGGTGGTGATCCCACGGTCATGAGATGAATGAAGCCCTATGTCTGGTTCCTTGCTTAGCATGGAGTCTGCTTAAGACTTTTTCCCTATCCCTTTGCCTGTCCCCACTGTGGACTCCCCCCATCCCCCCCAAAATAAAAATCCTTAAAATAAAATAAATAAAATAAAATAAACCCAGAGGTTGGACATGACATTTGACGATATGGGTGAAATTGTTTATTTAATTCAAGATGTGAGAACTGAGACAAATATTTGAGCTGTGCACTTTATGAAAAATTCATTTAAAAAGCACTATATCACTATTTGTTATGGAGGACAATCAATCTCACTCAACATAATGTAGTTACTAATGTACCAAAAAATATCGTCATTAAAAGGTAAAAACCCTCTCTGTGATTGTAGCTATGAATGCAACCCAAAGATATTTTATGATAATTGCTAAAGTATTTGAAAAGGTGACTTAATTTACAGTTATAGAATAATGACTAATGAAGAAGGGCTGACCAAAGTAATGAATAAGCATATGTACCTATCTATGTCTGGATATTTGAGTTGACATAATTTTCTGCCATTAACAGTCTGTGATCTTGGGTAGAAAGTATAGCCAATCATTTCTTCATTATCTTTTTTTTTTTTTTTAAAGAGAATGATTTGGATAAGTTTTTATAAATGGCTTTTTGAAAAATATAGTTATGACAAAATCTTAAAAGATTTAATACAATGTGAGTTCTCTGCTTAAGAAAGTGAAACATTTGGAGATTGGAAGATAGCAGTAGAGTAAGATCCTAGGCTTGTCTTGTTCCATGAATACAACTGGATAACTATCAAATCATCCTAAAAACTCTAGAAATTGGCTTGAAGACCAGCAAAACAAACTCCACAAATAAAGATAGAGAAGATGCCACATATAATAAGGTAGGAAGTGCAAAGACACAGTTTAGAAGAGAAATGGATTATGGCCGCTGAGGTGGGGAGGGAGCCATGATCATCAGAGGTGATAGACTATCACTCAAGGGAGCACACAGGGTAAATGAATCTCCATTGAATTTGGTTTGAAGAGTGAAAGTGGCTGAATTTTGTGACATCTGGCAAGCAGTGGGTCTTAAAGCCTGGAGTTTTAAAGGTTAGCAGGCTCTGTTGGGATGGAGCCCAGAGGTCAATCTGCTGCTCTTGGAAAGAGAGAAGACAAGTAACTTGGGGTCCTACAGTGGGGAAACTGACCTGAAGAGTGACTGAGACACAAAGGGGGGAGGTTATTTGCATATCTCAGAGCATGTCCCAAGGGGCAGCATTCAGGGAGAGATCCCCATGGGAAAAAAGGAACTGGCTGGCTCCATTTCCCTCCCTCAATCCTCAGCACAAGCACAGGGTCACCTACAGTAACCAACAATAGTACCCACACTTGCTACCTAACTTACTTATACCAAGCCCCACTTCTCCTCCCCACCCCACCTCCACCCCTCCCTGACTTTGTTGGAATAGCCCTTCCCAGTCTCACTTGCCTCAGTCCCAACTTGGCAGGCCCCAACCCCAGAAGACTGGCTCAAATCCCTGCTCACACTGTGTCTCTCAAATCAGGAGTTTTATGGAGTCTCCATTCTGGGGCTGTGGTGACAGGTCTCATTTCACAAGCAGATGAGAATACACCTAGTTAAAATGCATCACATTCAGGGCAGGAACCAAAACACTGCCCACAACAGTCAAAGAGAACCTTGCAGATGACTGGCCTGAAAGATAAAGTGGCCAGGACGAAACAACAGAGGGCATGCAGTACACATTAGAGACACTTTAGGAAGCACCAGGTTCTGGGGAACAGGGCACAATCCATAGCAGAGCAGTACAGGACCTCTTCTTCATAAGGCCATTACCCTTAAGAACAGGAGATATAGCTGACCTTCCTAAACAAGGAAACAGAGACTTCCTAAAACAAAGAAACAGAGACCTAGACAAAATGAATAGTGAAATAAGAAAGAAAAATTTCTATGAAATGAAAGAACAGGACAAGGCCACATCCAGAAATCTAAGTGAAACAGTAACATGCTTGATGGAGTATTTAAAGCAATGATCATAAAGATACTTACTGGACTTGAGAAAGGAATGGAAGACAAAAGGGAGATTCCTAACACAGAGATAAAGAATAACATAGAAGAGATAAAGAGGTCAATAAATGAAATGAAAAACATGATTGATGTAATAAACAGCAGGCTGAAGAAGCAGAGGAATGAATTAGTGACCTAGAAGACAGAGCAATGGAAAGTAATCAAGCTGAGTACAAAAAAAGGGGAAAAAAACCTTCTGCAAAATGAAAATAGACTTAGGGAACATAGTGCTTCCATTAAATGTAATAACATTCGTATTATAGGGGTCCTAGAAGAAGATGAGAGGAAAGAGGGAAGGACATTTGTTTAAAGAAATAATAGCTGAAAATTTCCCTAATCTAGAAAAGGAAAATATTCAGATCCAGGAGGCACAGAGAATCCCCAACAAATTCAACAAAGGCAGATCCACACCAAGACATAATGTAATTAACATTTGCAAAATATAGTGATAAAGAAAAACTTTAAAAGCAGCAAGACAAAAGAAGACAGTAACAAAGGAAACCCCCATAAGGTTGGCAGGGCATTTTTCAGCAGAAACTTTCCAAGCCAGAAGAGAGCGGCAAGATATATTTAGAGTGCTGTATGGGGAAAATCTGCAGCCAAGAATACTCTATCCAACAAGGCTATCATTCAGAATAGAAAAAGAGATAGGAACACCTGGGTGGCTCAGCAGTTGAGCATCTATTTTGGTTCAGGTTGTGATCCTGGGGTCCCGGGAACAAGTCCCACATCTGGCTCCCTGCATGGAGTCTGCTTCTCTCTCTGCCTGTGTCTCTGCCTCTCTCTCTGTGTTTGTGTTTCTCATGAATAACTAAATAAAATCTCAAAAAAAAAAAAAAAAAAGGAAAAAAAAGAGATAAAAAGTTTAAAACTAAAGGAGTTCATGACCACTAAACCGGCCCTGCAAGAAATATTAAAAGGGACTCTGAGTGGAAAGGAGAGACCAAGAATGACAGTATGAAGGTAGGAAGCCCAAAGCAGTAAAAATAAATATTTCCTTAAAAAAATTAGTTAAGGAACACACAAAATAAAAGGGTGTAAAATATGACAGTATCTACCTAAAATATGGGGAGAAAAAAATTAATAAAATGTGGGGAGGAAAGGAATAACATTCTCCAGAATAGATCACATATTAATCAACAAAATAAGCCCCAACAATTCAAGATTGAAGTCATGCCATGCATTTTTCCTGACCACATGCTATGAAACTAGAAGTCAACCACAGGAAAAATTCTGGAAAAACCACAAATACATGGAGGTTAAGTAATATGCTACTAAGCAATAAATGGGCCAAACAGGAAATTAAAGAAGAAATTAAAAATTACATGAAAACAAATGAAAATGAAACACAACAGTCCAAAACCTTTGGGATACGACAAAAGCAGTTCTAGGAGGGAAGCTTATAGCAAAATTGACCTACCTCAAGAAGCAAGAAAAATCTCAAATTAACAACTTAACCTTATATCTAAAGGAGCTAGAAAACAAAACTAAAACTAAAACTATCAGAAGGAAAGGAAAAATAAAGATTAGAGTAGAAATAAATGATATAGAAACTAAAAAAACAATACAACAGATAAAAGAAACCAGAAACTGGTTCTTTGGGGGGAAAAAATCAAAAAAATTGATAAACTTCTAGCCAGACTTATTTTTCTTTTAAAGATTTTATTTATTTATTTGACAGGCTAAGAGAGAGAGATGGATCAAGTGCACAAGTAGGGGCAGGGGCAGGCAGAGGGAGATGGAGAAGAAGGTTCCCCATGGAGCAGGGAGCCAATGCTGGGCTTGATCCCAGGACCCCTGTGATCATGACCTAAGTTGAACTCAGATGCTTAGCCAACTGAGCCACCCAGGCACCCTGCTAGCCACACTTATTAAGAAAAAAAGATAAAGGACACAAATAAATAAAATCACAAATGAGAGAGGAGAAATAACTCACACTACAGAAATACAAACAATTATAAAAGGATACTATGAACAATTAAATGCCAAAAATTGGACAACGTAGAAGAAATGGATAAATTCCTATAAAACATATCAACTACCAAAACTCAAACAGGAATAAATAAAAACTTTGAACAGATTGATGACCGGCAAAGCAATTAAATTAGTAATCAAAAAACTCTCAACAAACAAAAGTGCAAGACCAATTGGCTTCACAGGTGAATTCTACCAAACATTTAAAGAAGAGGTTATATCTTTTCTTCTCAAACCATTTCAAAAAACAGAAAAGGAAGGAAAACTTCCAAATTCATTCTATCAGGCCAGCCTGATAAATATAGATGCAAAATCCTCAATAAAACACTAGCAAACCAAATCCAACAATATATTTAAAAATTCATTCACCATGATCAAGTGGGATTTATTCCTGGGTTGCAAGGGTGGTTCAATATTCACAAATCAGTTGTGATACATCACATTAATAAAATAAAGGATAGAAACCATATAATCATTTCAGTAGACTCAGAAAAAGCATTTGACAAAGTACAACATCCATTCATGAAAAAACCCTCAACAAAGTAGGTTGAGGGGAAATATACCTCAACACAATAGAGATTTTATTTTTTATTTATTTTTATTTATTTATTTATTTTTATTTATTTATTTATTTTTATAATAGAGATTTTATATGAAAAACCCACAGCAAACATCATATTCAATGTGGAAAACCTGAGAGCTTTTACCCCTTGGGTCAGGAACAAGATAAGGATGTCTACTCTCACTATTGTTTTTCAGCATATTACTGGAAGTCCTAGTTACAGCAATCACACAACAAAAAAATAAAAGGCATCTCAGTTGGTAAGGAAGAAGTAAAATTTCACTCTTTGTGGATGACATGATACTATATAGAGAAAACTTGAAAGACTCCATCCAAATTCAGTAAAGTCACAGGATACAAAATAAATGTACATAAATCTGTTGCGTTTCTATATACTAGTAATGAAGCAGCAGAAAGAGAAATTAAGAAAACAACCCCATTAACAATTGCACCAAAAATATTAAGATACCTAGAAATAAACCTAATCAAAGAGGTGAAAGACCTGTACTCTGAGAACTATAAAACACTGATGAAAGAAATTGAAGATGCAAAAAAATGGAAAGACATTCTATGCTCATTAATTGGAAGAACAGGTATTGTTAGTATGTCTATAGTACCCAAAGCAATCTATAGATTTAACGCATTCCCTATTAAAATATCATCATTTTTCACAGAATTAGAACAAGCAATCCTAAAACTTGTATGGAAGCACCAAAGACCCCTAAAAAAGCCAAAGCCATCTTGAAAAACAAACAAACAAATAAAAAGTAAAGCTGGAGGCATCACAATTCTAGATTTCAAGTTATATTACAAAGCTGTAGTAATCAAATGGTATGGTACTGGCACAAAAATAGATACATAGATCAGAAAACTTAGAAATGAACTCACAACTAATCATTGACAAAACAGCAAAGAATACACAATGGGATAAAGACAGTCTCTCCAATAAATTGTGCTGGGAAAGCTGGAGAGCAACAGGCAAAAGAATGAAACTGGATTATTTTCTTATACTATACACAAAAATAAATTCAAAATGGACTAAAGACCTACATATGAGACCTCTAACCATAAAAATCCTAGAAAAGAACACAGGCAGTAACTTCTTTGACATCAGCTGTAGCAACTTTTTTCTAGATATGTCTCCTAAGGCAAGATAAAAAAAATAAAATAAAATAAATTAAAAGCAAAAAGAAACTATTGGGCCTACATCAAAATAAAGATTTTCCACACAGCAAAGGAAATAATCAATAAAGCTAAAAGGCAGGGCACCTGGGTGGCTCAGTGGGTTAAGCATTTTGCTTTGGCTCAGGTCATGACCACAGGGACCTGGGATCAAGCCCATCAGGCTCCCTGCTCAGTGAAGAGCCTGATTCTCACTCTCTCTCTCTGCCCCTGTCCCCTGCTCATGCTTGCTCTCTTTCAATAAATAAATAAATAAATAAATAAATAAATAAATAAATAAATATCTTTATAAAAAAATTAAAAATAAAAATAAAAGTCAAGCTACAAAATGGGAGAAGATATTTGCAAATGACATATCTGATAAAGGGTTAGTATCCAAAATATATAAAGAACTGATAAAACTCAACACCCCAAAACAAATAATCCAATTAGAAAATGGACAGAAGACATGAAGAGATATTTCTCTAAAGAAGACATACAGATCGCCAACAGACACATGAAAAAAATGCTCATCATCATTTACCATCAGGGAAATGCAAATCAAAACAGTAATGTGATATTGCCATACACATGTCAGAATGGCTAAGATCAAAATACAAGAAACAACAGGTGTTGGCAAGAATGTTGAGAAAAAGGAAAACTTGTGCTATTGGTGGGAATGTAAATTGGTGTAGTCACTGTGGAAAACAGGATGGAGCTTCCCAAAAAAGTTAAAAATAGAACTACCATATGTTCCAGCAATCACACATATTTGGTATTTACTTCAAAATATAAAAAAAATACTAGTTCTAAGGGACACATGCATGTTTATAGTAGCATTATTTACAATAGCCAAATTATGGATTCAGGCTGCATGTCCATTGATGGACGAATGGAATATTACTCAGCCAAAAAAAGAATGAAATCTTGCCATTTGCAATGACATGGATGGAGCCAGAAAGTATAATACTAAGTGAAATAAGACAAATGGCATATGATTTCACTCATGAGTATAATTAAAGAAACAAAACCAAAGAACAAAGGGGAAAAAAGAGACAAACCAAGAAGCAGACTCTTAACTGTAGATTAAAAAATTTTACCAGAGGGGAGGGGGTCGGGGGATGGGTGAAATATGTGATGGGGATTAAGAAGTGCACTTGTGATGAGCACTAGGTGTTGTATGAAATTGTTAAATCACTATATTGTATAACTGAAACTAATATAATGTTGCAAGTCAACTGATTAGAATTAGAAGAAAAACTAAAAAAGAAAGAGAGAACCGTATATAAATTTATGGGTAGAAGCATACGGGAATAGCCTTATGCTTAACTCACTGAAACTACACTGTGTATTAACTGTCAAAAAAAAATAAAGCTAAACACTCATATTTACTGTAAGACCTACTATGCAGTATGGCTCTCTAAGGCAGAGACTACAGTATATAGCTCCAAAATTGCATGATTCTATCTGACATTAAGCCAGTCCTGGTCACTTTTCAACCCTAATTAGACTAATTGTATAAATCAATGTAAAGAAGTACTAGGTTTTCAAAGAGGCTTACAGAGCTCAAAACCTTGCATGAGTGGAAATCATCTTTCATTATCACTTTCAAAACTATCACTTTCACTATCACCCTTCACTATCGCTATCACTTATCAAGATAAAGATAAGGTCGTATCTCCATTTGTTAACAGTTTTAATGAGCTAAAGATAAATTAGGAAAAAATTATTTCTTGAAGGTATAATCAGAGCATTGTTTTTTAAATGCACTACAATTGAATGAGTTTTTCTTCCCCTTGAAGTATCTACAAGACACTGAAGTAGATTTCACTTATTTTATTATAATCTGCAGCCAAATGTCCTTGTTCCCCAATAACATCACAAACTACAGAAAATGCAAAAGACCAGACTTGGTAATTCAGAACATAGGAAACATCTGAGAAGACCAAATACAAATATGTTGACAGGTAAGTTTATGATTTGAGAAGGAATAGTTTTGCCTAGTCTAAAACTCAAAGTGTCCTTCTTCATGCATAAACAGCAATAAATAATGGTTGAACAATGAATTTAAATGCTAGGTACACAGTTAAAATGTTCAGAAAGGGCTTCCTTAAATTTTATTAATAAAAATATAAATAACAGCTTTCTTTTTATGCCCTGACAATAGTGCAGGGGAATATTTTGTAGCAAATAGGTTTCAGTGATGTTTTACTAACATTGATTTCACAGAAGATAGAAAAATGGACTAAAAATGTAGACTAATAGTAAATGTTTAAAATCCAGAGAAAACAGTGACCATGATGAGACCTTGTATATAAAAGCCACTGTCTAAAGGGGCCATTAGTCATTCTCAATTTATAAGTTCCATTTACAATAAGTATAAAATAGATTAGAATTTGCTGTCACAGGAAAGTTTTACATTAAACACTGAAAGGATTATAGAGTAGGATGGTATTTCATTGAAAATAGAATCATTGCTAATAATCAATATTTATTGAATGTCTACAAAATCCATGGCATTAGACCCACAGGAGAACAAACTAACTCTGGCCTACTTTACACTTAAGAGAAATATTTAGTTCACAGTCTTTGAATTAATTACCATCCTCTCCGGAGCTTAAAGAAGGATCTAGATAAATTACATTTCTTCCCAGTTCTGACTCTACAATCCTTTTTTCTATGATTGGTGGTGTTAGCCTCTGGTGCACTATTTTCATTCCAAGGGAGTAAGTTCTTTCTAATAAAATTCCCCTTGCTTGTAGGGCAATTCTTCAAGCATTCTGAATCTACAGAATGGTCGTAAGAAGGTAGTTCAGCAGAAGTCATTTTTCTCCCTGAGTGCTGACTGATAGGATTTCAAGAGCTATGTAGTCTTAGGAGCACATTAGAAACATAGGATATGTTACAGAAAATTCTGTTCTATAAAAATGAAAATAATGCCCTTGTAGAATGATACTTTATAGGAGCATCTCCTCCTATTCCTTCCATCCACTCACTTGTGGAGTAGGCTTTCCCAGTTTTGGTTCCATTCAATATATCCCACTCCATTTTCCTCAATCATCACACTGCAAACATTATAGACTGTTGTTTCAGGCTCAGGCATGAAAAAATGAAAATAGTCAGTAACAGGGTCTTTGAGTTGTTTGAATCTGGTAAAACTGGTACTGTCCTAATGATTTCAGAAAACTTTATTGCTTCACTTCAGGAAATCAGTGAGAATCTAGTTTTAGGAGAGAGAGAAGGGGCTGGATCATTTTTGGGACTAACTTCAGTAAAGTTTTCAATTGTATTTTGGTTCAAACAGAAGTTCACCTCTGTCATGAAAACACCACAATCAACATGCCTAAGAAAGGCATGGTTCTAAAATGCAACCACTTTGTAACAAGTAGACAGATTCAATTAAAAATAAGGAAAGAAACTTTACAGCTCTCTAGTGTCATGGGAATATCAACTCAGAAGACAGAAACTGTTGTTTAAAATGCATTTTTAAAACCTTAGTACAATATGAATTCTGAACGAGTATTACCTAAAGCAGCTATTGCAGTACCCAAGAGACCGCAGAAAACTACTTTGATAAGTAATCATTTGTGGTTCATTGAAAGGAACAGCCAAAGGGAAATTATAGTAAATCTTTAGTTTTATGAGGCCTATGTAACTGCAAAAGAGTAAGGACCTTAAAGATTTCTTTAGGTACAGAATAAACTAGGTTCTTTAAAAATAATAGTTCCAATCATTACTGGGCAGTGGGTAAATATTAAATAAAATAATAATCCCTGTATCCCCTAATTATGCATAGTAACCAAGTTTTCTGAACAAAATAGAAATCCAGAGCTATGAGTGACAAAAATGTTATTAGCTTTTCAGCACATAGTCAGTTCATTATATTTAGTAGATTCAATGATAAAGTTTTTAAAAACATTTTAAAAGATTGAAAAAATAATGATACTATATAGGCTCCATGAAAAAGTATAGAAAAGTATTTTTAAAAACCCAATACTTTACAATAATTTACAGTACAATCACCATCAAAGACAGACATTTCTATTTCCTCTTGCTCTATAGAATATTTTGCATCTTTTCATAATTGATATTATACTGTTTATAAAATTGTATAGCCTTTTTTCACTATAAGATTTTTATCTATTTAAAACTTATAAGCATTGGGGTGCCTGGGGGCTCAGGCAACTGAGCCTTTGACTCTTGACTTTGGCTCAGGTCATGATCTCAAGGTACTAAGATTGAACCTACATTGAGTTCCATGCTCAGAGGGAGAGAGAGAATGAATCCTCAAGTAGAGGATTCCCCAAGTCTGCTTGAGGATTCTCTCTCTCCTTCTCCACCTGCCCTCCCCTCACCCATTCTCTTTCTCTGTCTCTCAAGTAACTATATCTTTAAAAATTTGAAAATAAAAATTACAAGCATAATTTTAATAGCTGCATAGTATTCCATGATACGAGTATGCTGCAATACTTAAATGTTTCCTGTAGAAATAAGCATTTATATTGGGTGAAAGTAGTTTTATCTGTGTATAAATCTTTGAAAAAAATAGTTATCCTCTTCATATTTTATTCTTAGGATTACTGGAACAAAAGGTGTAAACATGACTGTTCTTTATTCAACTTTCTTTATTCATAAAGAATATTGCTGAAAGAACTCTAAGATATATCTAATTCGTGGACGGTAAGCAACTGAATTACTATACTGTCCTGTTTTTCACCAGTTGGATTAATTCTGTAAATAATTGTTTCTCAAGAATTTTATATACAAGATATTTTTTGGATTGATTACTGCTATTGTCTCTAAACTTTTATAAATAAAACATTTTTAATATTGTTAGAGACTAGCAAATTACTTCATATTGCCTTTTGTATTACTATGGTTTAATTTCATGCAATAAAATTTATCCTGAACCTGAAACATTTAATGTATCTTCCAACAGTGATATTTTATTGATTTATTAATGTGAATTTGAGTATATCATGCAAGTTTGTCGCATAGGAAGTAACACCTTTTCCCTGGCACATGGGGAGACAAACACTCAAATGCCTAACTTTATAGAATACTTTGCAGGAGTGAGAAAATCTGAGAATGGAGAAACATTCCAGGTAAAATACAGGCTGAAGGTCAGATCAGCATTTGCTTTCTCCTTGAGGAGCACATCTATAGAAGACCTTAGTGCCAAGTATTCTATTGCTTCTAAGCTTTATTGTTTTAACAATAAAAAATTACTACATTATAGGAGAAAATGGATATTTTCAATATAGAGATGTTAATTATTTTGAGATAATTCCACCTTTAGGTGTATTATTTTATTCTGAATGTGCAGAATTCTAGGAGAGTCCTCTATTATTAAGTGAATAACTAATAATTAAAGTATTTCAACTTAATCACCTAGGCAGTTGGGTAATAAATATTGTTTTAAGCATTAATTTCCTATAAATATGCTCTATTGTCTACTTACATATTTTGGGATTATATTAAAATAAAAAAAATGTTTTGGAAACTAAATATTAAAACTAAGTCAACTGGGAGGATTCTGGGAAGATGGCAGAAGAGGAAGCACTAAGAATTTGTCTTCCATCCAGAAGCAATTGCACTAGAATTATCTGTCTGGTGTAACTGTTTTAGAACTCTGGAATCTGTTGAAGGCTTACCACTTCCAGGGGAAGGAATAAAATTACCTCTGTGGGAGATATCACCTTATATGTAGAAAACCCCAAATATTCCACACACACACACACACACACACACACACACACACACACAAAAACAACATTTAAGTAGCAGGATATAAAGTCAACACACAAAAAACAATTGCATTTCTATGAATAATGAACATATGAAAAGGAAATTATAAAAACAATTTCATTCACAATAGCATCAAAAGAATAAAATACTTTGTTATTAACTTAACCAAGGAGGTACAATATAAACTACAAAACAGTACTGAAAGAAATTAAAGAACACATAAATAAATGGCAACATTCCTCATATTTGTAGCTTGGAAGACTTAATCTTGTTAAAATACCAATACTGCAGCAATTGACCTACAGATTCAATGCACTATTAAAATCCCAATAATATTTTTTGCATAAATAGTAAAATGTATCGTAAAATTCACATGGAATCCCAGTAAATTTTTAATAGATGAAATCATCTTGGAAAAGAAGAACAAAACCAGAGTACTCAAAATTCCTGATTATAAAACTTGCTACAAAGCTATAGTAATCTAATATATATAATATAATATAATATATTATATTATATTATATTATATTATATTATATTATATTATATTATATATATATAATCCCAATGGAGTAGATAGAAAACAGAGTATAAAAATAACCTTCACATATATTGTCAAATGAGTTTTTATAAGAAACAAGAGTGGCAAAGTGCCAAAATTATGCTGTAGGGAAAGGACAGTCTTTTCAACAAATGATGCTCAGAAAATAGGATATCCACATACAAAAGAAATTTGGTCCCTATCTAACATCATATACAGAGATTAACTCAAAATGAATAAAGGATTTAAATTTAAGGCCTAAAACAATAGAACTCTGAGAAGAAAACATAGGACAAAATTTAACAACTTCGGATTTGGTAATAATTTCTTGGATACAACAACAAAGACACAGGTAGCAAAAGAAAAACATAGACAAATTTAAAAATTTTGGTCATCTAAAGACACTATCCACAGAGTAAATAGTGACTCATAGACTGGGAGAAAATATTTGCAAATTGTATATCCAATAGAGGATTAATAACCAGAATATACAGAGAACTTTTAAAACTCAACAACAAAAAACAACCCAATACAAAAATGGAAAAAGGATTTAAATAGACATTTCTCTGAAGAAGATATATGAATGGTCATCAAGCACATGAAAAGATGCTCAACTTCACTAATCATTAGAGAAGTGCAAATCAAAACCAAAGTGATATACCACCTCACACTCATTAGGGTGACTACTATAAAAAACAAACAAACAGAAAGCAATGAGTACTAGAAGGATGTAAAGAAACTGGAATTCTTGTGCCCACTATTAGTGGGTAGGATTATGAAATGATGCAGTCATTGTGGAAAATAGTATGGTAGTCCCACAAAAAATTAAAAACAGAATTCCCATATAACTCAGCAATTTCACTTCTCGACATATATCAGAAAGAATTGAAAGTAGGATCCCTGAGAAGCATTTGTACATTTATGTTCATAGCAGCATTATTATTCACAATAACTAAATCAGGAAAGCAAATCAAGGGGCTATTGACAGATGACTAGATAAGCAGAATATGGCATTGACATATAATGGAATATTATTCAGCCTTAAAAAGGGAGATTCTACAATATGTTACTACGTGAATAGACCTTGAGGACAGTATGCTAATTTAACAGACCAATACTAAAAAAAAAAAACCCAGACACTCTATGATTCCATTTATATGAGGTAGTTAGAGTAGTCAAACAAAATCATTAAGACAGAAAGTATAATGGTAGTTGTCAGAAGCCAGGGAGAGGGGAGAATGGGGAGTTATTGTTTAATGGATACAGAGTTTTAGTTTTATAAGATGAAAAGAGTTATCAGGATAGAAGATGGTGAAGGTTACATAATATTGTGACTATACTTAATGCCACTGAACTGTACACTTAAAAATTATTAAGATAGTAAATGTAATGCTGTATGTTACCACATAAACACAGAGTTCTACTTACTACTTCTATATCCTACTGCTTTTAATTAATTTCTACTACTTCACCACTTTATACAACTTTATGAAACTTTCAATTGCTTTCTAAAATTTACAAGTACTGATTTTCTTTGATCTGAATGATAGATACAAACACATTACACCCAAATTTTAGTTTCCACAACTGTTAAAATACACTGCAGGGAACTATGAAAACACTGTCTACTAAATAAATATATGTTGATGTTTCAAGTGTAATTACTTCCACGGGGACACTAAATATATTCCATAGATTGTAAGGCAATCATAAGTTAGAAGAGGCATCGAGTGTCTAAATAATGTAAATGCTTGTCTTGAGTCATGGGGGAAAACCCCAGGACCATTTTTCTTACCATTATTTCAGCAGCCCCTGCTTTTGTTTGTCTGAGAGGCGAATAATGGGAGCTACCTATGTATATCTGGTTATTTCAGAATCCCTGTGCCCCTGTCCAGATGAAACCACTACACATCTCAGCCCTTATTTATGGGTTTTTGTAATAGTGGAGTTCCAATGACCTTGGGAAGCAGTAACAGTCCCAGGGAAATATTTCTATCCAAAGAATTAATTCACTTTCGGTTATCTTGGTTTTAGTTTTGGGGAGTGTATGTACAAGCAAAAGTATTTGTTTCATGCTGCCAAAGGATTTTGACTAAACTCTCACCCACAGTTAAAATTGAGAAAAAGCAGGCTCTAGCATTTAGAAACTTAGAGCTAGAAAATTCTTTACAGAAAAAAATAGATAATTGCATTGATAAAAAGTAATAAAATATAATCAACATTTTCAGCTCATAATTTTTGTAGGCATTTACATAAAGATGAATAGTTATGTATGATGTAGTATAAGAAAAAAAAGGTGAAGCAAACTGGATTCTTTTTCCTCAATTTGGTCAATAAAACAAATATAAAGTGATATTAGGTCACAAATCAAGGGGTTTTTCTTCCATATTATCTCACTTAAATCATTACGAGTCGTATAGCTTCTTTGTATTTCAGTTACATCATCTGTAAAATATGGAAGAAGCCAGAGACTACGTTAATTTTATTTTCCACTAGGTCCTAAGATTTCCTACTGATAATATATCTATATTCTACCTCAATCCTGAAAGATTTGCTGTGCCTTGTGAAGGTAAAAACCCAAATCACATTTTTAAGTAAGGATTGAACAAGGAAAAGGTAGAAAAAATAAGGCAAGATCAAAGGTAAAGTCAATGCACAGTACTTACATTTTCTTTGTGTATCTGAATAATTTGCAACCTCAACACAGTTACAATGGACAGTTATGTGACATGCATATGCCAATAACTGATCTTTGTGATTACAGAGTGATTTAAAAACGGAATTTTAGGGAACAATTTTAATGTTACTCTTGGCCCTTAACATTCATTATGGCTTCTTCTATTTTTTATTTCTTGTTAATAGATTGCATGAAGGCCTCAATTCTTCAGCCCTCCCGATGAAGTTGACCTTTGCCATGTAAGTTGGTAACACTTCCCACTAAAGTGCCATTTCTCTGCTCCTTATATGAAACTCAATCATATGACTTTTGGCCAAGAGCATGTCGGTTGGCATGATGTTACTAGAAAAAGAACTTCCATAGAAAATAATTGTGCAATTCGACTCACTCTTGTATTTTTGTCATGACTAAGAGTTGGTCATACTTGGACTAGCCTGCTAGGGAGAGAATAAGGGATATAAGGACCAGAACTGCCTAGTTGTACACAGCCTAGATAAGACAATCTCATACTGAAAGCTGCAGATGTGTGAGAAATCAATTTTTATTGATATATATATCACTGAGATTTCCAGTACTTTGCTAAGCAGATTAACATCCGAGTATACCTAAGAGAGCATTATTATTTTTCATAGCTAATGGTACTCCGTGGCTCAGATTCACAGAGAGGTAAGTCAGTCATGTCTTCTACCTTAAAAATAACAGCCAAACTTGGAAACTGTACAGTGTCAAGAATGAAATAAATCTGCTTCCCAGTACTCGTGTTCTACATTGGAACTGAATACACTGAGTTTTTAGAGGGCCCAGCCAACCCACAGACCATTTTTTGAATGAGCTTAATTATAACAGAATATAGGCATGAGAACACCTCTTTATCACCTGCTGCTTTTATTTCTATTACTCTTGCCAGGATTTATGTTCTATTGGGATTCAGACCTACCACCAAAGTCAGCCATGAATGTTTAATTCTTAAATATCAATGTTTTAAGTAATGAAACAATTGAACATGTAGACTTTTTGATCTCTTAGAGTCATGGGAAGTAAGCCAATGAAAGCTAAGCACCTGCTTCTGATAAAACAGCTTTGTAGAAAAGAAGCCAGAGAGAAGCTGGTCCTTCCCAAAGAATGGTAACAATGTGGTTGATCAAAGCCATAACACCATTTTACTCCTTTCTGAAATGGGATGAGCTGATGGTCTACTCCAGCAGAACTGAAGTCCAGAAATAACAAATATCACCTTGTTTGGCACCAACCACATTTCTCCCACCCAGAAGCCAAGAGAATGCTACCACGGGACCAGTGGTGAGGGGACAGATGGCTAACAAATGTGAATGGATTGTTAAATAGTTCATGACATAAGCCATGAGAGCCATGACTCACATAATTTTGTTCTTTGACAGTGTGGAGAAAAGTCACATTTCTTCATGATTTTTTTTTAAATCAAGAGTTTTACTATGTAAAAATTTAACATGTTAAAATGATCTGTGCTCCCCGTAATGTTAATTTGGGTTTATGAAAGTATCTCATGACAAATTATAATTTGAATTTGAGTTACTTTCTAATTTGGCAAAATATTTGGTTAATATTTAATATGTAAGGAAGTATCATGACATTTAGCATCAGGCAAGCTGCAATTCAAATCCCAGATCTATAATTTTCTATATTGACAGCTTGGGTCAATCAGTTAACCTATAAATCATCAGTTCTATCAGCTGTAAAATGTTTTCTGAAACCACCTCACAGGGTTATGAAATATATAAAGATATAAAAAAAGCTTAGCATACTGTTTAGCACTATTTCTAGAATTATCTTAAGTTAAAATATTTAATCTTCTAGATTTAATAATTTACTATTTACTTAAAATCGAAGATGGACTTTACAAGACTTCAAAACATGAGAATTTCGCATGATGTTTTTTACCATGAGATTCAAAGATTATGATGAGTTTCCTGTCTAAATGAAAATCATATGAATTATGAAAGCTCAAGATGGCTAGAATAAATATGACAGAGTAACTGAAAAAATTGTTCTAATTCAGTGTGTTAAAAGATAAACACACTGAATTAGTTAGGTATGTTAAAGATGTTGAGTTTGAGCAAAAATCTATCCAATAAAGGCAGCATCAAAGAGGAATTGGTTAGGAACATTCTACCACAGGACATGGAGGAAAGACTTTTATAGAGAAGAGGTGGAAGCAAAGCAAGGAAATTATTTCATTGGCTTAAGTGGCTCTCTTATTTGGGAAAACATAATTGGCCGTGACTGGTTATCCTTAGGTTTCAATTTCTTAACCTTGAGGCATTTACAAGCTTAGATTTTTGATCTGCTTACATAGGCTCTCAAGGCATTAGAACCACCTCAGTCTAATGGTCTCTTTGTTTAATTAATTTAACAAGCATATCCTTCTCCTCTACTTTTTTCTCCCATGGCATTAATTCATTTCTATCATATTCTTTTTCTGTTGAGTCTATTCATTATTCCCCCTTAGATTCTTCGTTAACTTGATTTTTGTCCAGAAAAACATGTTCATTGCCAGATTCCATCACCCTCCAACACCTTAAGCTAGTACTAATGAAGATACCTTTTTTTTTTTTTTTTTGGAAAAATATTTAGCTTGATAACCTTTATCCCAGTCAAAGGCATTCATACTGGGAAGATGTACCCCACACCAATCACAAAGAATGATACCATGATTATCCATTCTAGTGGCTACAAGATAATTAATATCTAGTGATAGACACATACAAAATTTCATTAATTATATTAAAGCTTTTAATTAGGTTCCAATATACTTCTTCCATTTACAAAACAAACTGAAAGTATTCCCCAGCTCGCTATCTCTTGTTATTTATCTTCCAGGAAAATTTATCAAATGTTATGAAAGTTATGGATCAGAATTAACTTGATCTTTGTTTTCGTAGCTTCTTTCCACCTTCCTACTCCACCAATAGAATATTAATAATGAAATAATTTCATGCATTATTTACAGTGGCCTGTCTTTCATTTTTTGTTCATATTGAGACCGGTATGCTACCCAGTGAATTAAAAGCACAGAGCTAACTATCATCTCCCTCCTGGTTTCTTCAAACTCCCCAAAATAAAAAAACCTCACTCAAAGTTTTCTTTTGATACTTAATAATCATGACCAAATTACTGTGGCACTGCTGCTTGTTTCACTTGGGAAAGAAAACAGAAATACTCTCTGCTAGTTAGATTTACATGATTTCCTTTAGAAGGAAGAGAATAATTTCTTTTTAAGTGAAGTGAGCATTAGCCTAGAGGGCTATGATGGCAGCCAGGCACACAGAAGGTTTTTTTCTTTGCATTTCACACAGCAGAAATGAGAAATGAAGGTGGAGAGTCCTAGACTCTACCTTCCCATTAATGTGCTTTGAAGCTTTGGCCACAAAATGACAGGTTGACCAGAATTTAAAAAAGAAAGTCATTAATTTACAATTTCTTTGTAATGATCAAATAGAAAAAATAACGATGTAGTGGAAATGGCACTAGCTCTGAAGACTTATTATAGCCATCAACCCAAACTATCCATTCAGATATTGGGACAATGAATATTTTTGGCTTCAGCGTCCTCATTTATAAATTGGAAAAATTCAAGATGATGCCTAAATCTAAAATTCTCAATTTCTATAATCACAAAGAGATGAGTTCTTGCTGAATCCTTTAACTCAGAGTGTAGAAGTTGTCTGCTTTCAAGAGATGAATGCCATCCCATTCTCAAGAAAGGTCTCACCTTTCATTTTCTTTCTCAGCTTTTCTTCTTGATTTGTAATAGGACATGCTGTGTGAGGTAGGTGAAACACTGAAGTGATTAAGAAATCAGATTCTGTAGTCAAATTGCCTGATTTCATATTCAAGTTTTGCCACACATTGCTGTGAACTTTAGGGGAGATACTTAGCTGTTTGCTTACTTAGTTTTAGTAGAAAAAAATGGGGATAATCTTAGGGCCTGCCTTTCAGGATCTCTCAGTGTTTTGCCTGTTTCAGTACATGTAAAGAGTTCACCAGAGCCCTTGGCACATAGTAAGTGTTTCACATATACTCATGCTTTTTTAAGGTTAATTTAGTACAAGGACTAATATAGAGTCCTCTTTTAGGAGAAAGTCCTTCCTAATCATTCAAATAAAACTTGGGTAACCATCCCTAATCTAACAAAAGGCATTAGCTAAGCCATCCATCATTATAAAAACAAAAGTGAATTTCCCTTTCTCTCCAGTCCTTTTTCTCTGAGGACTATCCCCCTGGCACAGGTTGAAATGTACAAAATGTCATTGAGTTGAATTATCTGTCACTTACCTCTCTACCTTAATCGAAGGTAGAGACTTATTCTGGGGTGTGGAGTTTTTGGGCTTTGATTTCCCTCTATTTTTAGAAATAGTTTCTGCAAAATATTTATTAAAACTCCACTTTTCTAAGCATATTAAAAGATGCACAATATCATTGGTCATCAGGCAATTCAAATTAAGATAACAATGAGGTACCAGATATATCAGAATAACTGAAATCCAAAAAACTGAAGAGACTATGGAGCAGTAGGAGCTATATTTCACTGCTGTTAGGAATTCAAAATGGCACAATCTTAGGGGGCACTGGTGGTATAGTGGTGAACATAATTGCTTTCCAAAATTGTACACCCTTTTGGAAGATAGTTTGGCAGTTTCATACAAAAATAAACATAGGTGTACCATACAACCAGTAATTGTGTCCTAGGTATTTACTCAGCTCAATTGAAAATTTATGTCCACACACACACAAAAACCTGCTTGAGAATGTTTACCATAGCTTTTCTCATGATCACAAAAACTGGAAGCAACCAACATTAACTTTCAACAGATATGTGAATGACCAACTTGGATACATCCATACAATAGAATATGATTCAGTGAAAAAAAAGAAATGAGCTATCAAGACATGGAGGAAACTTGGATGCCTATTTCTAAGTGAACAAAAAGGCTATACAGTATATAATTCCAAATATATGACATTCCAGAAAAGGCAAAACTATAAAGAGAGTAAAATGATTTGTGGCTATCAGGGGATGAGGGCAGGAGGGAGGCATGAATAGGTGAAACACAGGGGATATTTAGGTCAGTAAAACTATTCTGTATGATCCTGTGATGGTGGACATATGACATTATAGATTTGTCAAAACCATAGAACTTTATAGCACAAAGAGTAAACCATTAATGTATGCAGATTAAAAAAATTCTTTAGGAGGTCAGTAGATCACAGGAAGGTGTGCAGTTATGGTAAAAGAATCTAACTGTATGACAAATGTATGAAATAAGCTCACTGAAAGGGGAGTGGGGAAGAGGTATTGACCTAAGTAACTTTGTAAATGAGTGAAATCTGTAAGACTAAAGGCAAAAGGAACTGCTCAAAAGCACTACATTCTAATTAATAAAATTATGTCCTGGGGACACCAGTTAACAATTCTAGAACTACTACAAATGTATACAGAACTGAAAATTAGATAAATGAATGGTGGAGAGTTGGAGTCAGGTTTCTCACTGTTGGAGAATTTACAGGTAAGCAAAAGAGGGAGGCTACATCACTCATGAAATAATAAATTAGAGTTGGAGACACCAGTATGCATTCAAGTTTAGTTTAATATAGATGCATATGTTTACATATAGGAATATCTATGGATATGTGTATGTAATAGAGGGAAAAAGGTATGGTATATGTGAAATCCTCTGTATTATCTTCTCAAATTTTCTGTAAATCTAAAAAAATAATTATTCTAAAAAATAAGAATACATTTTTAAAAAATTCTGCTTTTTATATTGCCTCCATATTTCTTCCCAAACTAATCCCCTCATCTTCTTCTTTTCTCCTTTCTATCTTATTGGCCTATATCAATAAAAATAAAATCAACATCAGACACATTATATATTTTACTTATTGGCTTATTGTACATAATTTCCATCAGAAAAGAGTATTTGCTTATTTTGCTCACTACTGATTCCCCAAGGTCTTGAATGTTGTCAGATTAACAATTGATTTTTTTTAATTTCCAAATATTACATGAGAAATGTTTAATGGATATTACTTAACAGTAAAAGAAAAATCATTTACTCGAAATTCAAATTCAGTGGAGTGTCCTGGATATTTGTCTTCTGCTTGATTGGTTGATTTGGATTTTGCTTAATCTGTTAACCCTACTTGCAATTTATACAACTATGGAGACTGTCTTATCTCATATAGGCTGCTGTAAAAAAATAGCATGAACTAGGTAGCGTATAAGCAATGAAAATTATTTCCCATAGTCTGGAGGGTGGGAAGTCCATGACCTACATGCCGGCATAGCTGTGTTCTAGTGAAAGCCCTCTTCTGGGTGCATAGCTTGCATCTTCTCTCTGTGTCCTCACATGGTGGTAGGGATAGAGGTCTCTTTGGAGCCTCTTTTATAAGGCACTAATCCTATTTATGAGTCACTCTCATGACTTAACCACTTTCCAAAGACTCCACCATCATCCTTTAGGGTTCATATTTCATCATTTGAATGAGAAGGGGCAAACATTCACACCATAGCATAGATCCAGTTTATAAAAAATGAAAAATTGAAAATTTGTTATATAGCCCAGGAATGGATCCATTCAAATGAGGATCTCAAAACTATATCAGGTTAAGCTTTATTAGCTTCATGGAATATCTGCTTGTCTGTAGGACAACAGGTGCACTTCTTTACTTCAGATGGAAGTTGTAGAAAGCAGATCAGAGCAGCTTTACCACTTCTTTCTGGTACCATTAACAAAAATTTCTAAGAAGCCTTAAAATGTCAATTTTAGAATTATTCTTTTGGAGACTTTGTCTTGACACATTGTAAATTAAGTTCAGCTGTTCTCACCATCAGGTCCATTATCTCTTTGATGACCACTTAACTCCAATAAATTAATGGAAACTATGTGCCACATCATCAGGAGGACAGACCTCCTTAAAAGTCAATTAGGTTTCATAAAATAGATGCCATCTAGTGAGCAGAGCCAAACTGTGATCTCATTGGTTTATACCAAGTTCTCAAATACTGGGAACTACGAACAAAAAGTTTGTACTAGGGAATTTCAAAAGATATATTCTATGTAAGGGGATATAGAAGCAAGTATTAACTTTGCAAAGGATTTCTGTCAAAAGTAAAAATCTCAGTTTTCTGGAAACAGCAACCCAAATATCCTCCAGAGAAGTAACAGCAGCAGAGGATAGGAAGCAAGACTAGGATGGAAGAAAAGCCTGGGGGATAAAGAGGATGCTTCCTAGGCCCAGTGTCTAAAGAACTTGTCATTTCCGGAATGACCTGTGGGAGAAGGGTCTCCTCCCCTCTTGGGTATAAGCCCTCCTCTTGGGGCTATATTAAATCTCCCTAGTATTAAATCTTGCTTCCTTAGCTACTACACAGTTCACAACTGAGAGACTTCCTAATAACCTATGTTCTACATGTTTAATACTGGTGTGAATATAGATTACTAAAACAGTGGAGGTTTGTGTACGTATGCATGTGTAGTTTGTGTGTGTGTGTGTGTGTGTGTGTATTTAAAAATTGTTTAAAATCTGGGAGCCTATTTGAGCTCAAGAAAGAAAGGAAAGAGGTAACTGTGTGAAAACATCTTCATGGGACTGTACACCAAGCTCACTACAAGGAACTACCTACTTATCTGAAATTCAATGTCCATGTTATAGAGTAAAAACTTCAATTTTCTTCCTGGAACTCTTATCCTGTTGTCCTCCTTTTACTTCCTCATTCTTATTTTTTAAAATAACTTGAGAAGATGATCTGAAGTCTTAGCATCAAAAACATAAATCAATCTATTGAAAATGCTTTATCTTTAAATGGAATGTCAGATTGGTTATTTAAAACAAAAAACAAGTAGTGGTTTAAGAGTCAGTCCTTTTTTTTTTTTTTTTTTTAAATTTTATTTATTTATGATAGTCACACACAGAGAGAGAGAGGCAGAGACACAGGCAGAGGGAGAAGCAGGCTCCATGCACCGGGAGCCCGACGTGGGATTCGATCCCGGGTCTCCAGGATCGCGCCCTGGGCCAAAGGCAGGCACTAAACCGCTGCGCCACCCAGGGTTCCCTAAGAGTCAGTCCTATTTCAGTTCTTCAAGATGTTTATTTATTTATTTTTTTAAGATTTTATTTATTTATTTGAGAGAGAGAGAGCGAGCATGAGTAGGGTTGGGACACAGGGAGAGGGAGAAGCAGACTCTCCACTGAGCAGGGAGCCGATGTGATGCCGGGGCTTAATTCCAGGATACCAGGATCATGACCTGAGCAGAAGGCAGTTACTTAAACAACTGAGCCACCCAGGCACCCCAAGTTCTTCAAGATGTTTTTAGTTTTTTAAAAAGGTTTTGTTTATTTATTCATGAGAGACAGAGAGAGAAAGAGAGAGAGAAGCAGAGACATAGGCAGAGAGAGAGGCAGGCTCCATGCAGGGAGCCCAATGTGGGACTCGATCCTGAGACTCCAGGATCATGTCCTGAGTCAAAGGCAGATGCTCAACTGCTGAGCCACCCAGGCGTCCCTCTTCAAGATGTTTAAATTATCATATTGGGGATCATAAATCTTAACATATTTCTTTCTCCTTTTCATTCTTTGGTATTTGGCTTCCTTCTTCGAACTTCAGAAACTGTACCTCCCTATCTGTACTTCCACTTTAACCAATTAGAGTGGTAGTAAAAAGATGAAGTTCATGGTCTTGAAAAATGTTTCCATTTGTTGAAGCTTTCTCATTCTTGGCTTGTTGGCTGGTTCATTCTCCTGACTGGTTCCAAAGATGTGTCTGGGTGACACTTAGAGCCATTCATTTCTCAAATTTTATGAAAATTAAAACAGTACTCTAGAGAGTTCAAATCAGATAAAGAAAATAAATGAGGGCTAAGCCCAGCATCCAATGGGCTTTTTAAATTTTGCGGGTACAAGAATTGTATATATATGGTTACTGTGACTCTGACTTGATACAATCATGTGAGTTCCTATGCATCCAGAGGTAGAGGTCGTGTAAGAAGCTCTACCAGGCTAGAGTCACGTTCCATATAAGGCTAGAGTCCAGACCTGTGAGGTTGGTGAGTTTTACTTCTAAGTCTTCAGCACGCAAAAATGTAATTTCTCCGCCCTGTTCACTTAATGTCATCTTCGCCAACTTTGCAAGTTTGATTACTTCCGTTCATCATAACAATCTTCGTCCTGGCATCCTCATTTAAGACTATCCTCAAGGCAACTAGGCTAATTATTGTGCACTTTAAGCAGCTGAGTTAAAATTAACTGCAGCCAAATATTTACCAATGCCAACCAAACAGATTCTTGTTCTTTTTTCTCCCCATGTATTTTTTTTCTCTTTCTCTCACCAATAGAAAACCGCATGGTATAGTTGAAAACTAAAAATTTATGTATGTACCTTGAAGCAGGGTGCTCTGGTTTTGAATTGCTTTCAGCAATTACTAATTAAATGGATTCCTGGTAAATCACCTAATATCTGTAACTCACTACATAGCTCCTGCTAAATGTTTCAAAAGAGAAAAAGTATCCAGCACTGAGGTAATGTTTAAAAACAATGTCTATAATTCAATCTCTGATGACCCCTCCTTTGTCACCTTCATTCTAGTCTGCTTTAACTTTGATTGCTAGCATTCTTACTTCTTGTTGGGAAGGCATTTCCTTTTTCAAATATTAGTTAAAGGCAGCAAAACTAGAACAGAATTGTGCTGCAAGCCTATCCAAAGGGGGCTTTTGCACCATTTTGGGGCTCTTAGGCTCTGTCTCTAACCAGGTGTTCCATTAGTTGTACTTTTCACTACACTCTTTTTAAAAGCCTCTCACACACAGGCTCCCCTCTGGGAAGCCTGATCTGACAGGGCTGAAATTGAGGTAATAAAGTTTAATTATTATCAGTGATGATGATATTTAATAATTGTGTTCTCACTGGGAACAAATTTCTGAGAGAAATCATCTTGCTTCATTACAATATGTGAATGATGAGACCAATAAAATCTTACATGAGAAATTTTAAAACTCTAGGATGAAAATTTCCCCAATAAATGTTTATTGTATTTATGTAAGTCACAAGGGCCTTTTGTTTTGGTCAGAAGAAGATAGCAGATTTTGGATTTTCTTTGGCACTATGGTCACACAATATACTCGGTTCCCATGGGGGAGTAAAGGGTAGATTGGTGCATCCAAGGGGTCATGGAAACGGGACTCATTTCACCAGAGAGTGAAGTAGAGGGAGGACAGACTTGTATATAAACTAGTCTTAAATTTAGAAAACAGTCTTCAATCTTTGGATTTTTTCCAGATTCCAAATCATTGATATTTTTTTCTCTCTTCATTAGAATGAGTTTTAGTCATACATATAGGGAGTTGGCTGCTCCTCTTTAACATGAAAATGAAAAAGATGCCAACTAAAGAGTATGTCACTGAATCCTATTTTGGAGAAGTTAACCTCATTTCTCAGTAGCAAAATTAAAGCTCAGGTCTTCTTCAGGAAGTAAGATCCAATGCTAGTTTTCTAGCTCGTTCTAGGATTCTTATAACTGATAACCCTAGCATGCTCTGGGAGTGATTCCAAGTGAATGTTCCTTATGTGTGTGTGTATAAGTGTGTGTGTGTGTGTGTGTATAATTTAAAACGACACATGTAAGGATCAGCATGTCAAATTTTGACTTTTTCACATTTTATGTTATCACCCTTGTTTGGGAACTACACTATGTTGAGATGCAGAGATATGTATTCAGATCTTTATCTTAGATTGACATGCTTAATTTTAATATTATTTTTCTTTGAGATGAAGTTCTGAAAGGAATACTTCAAGCATCAGAGCATGATTCCAGAATTTTAGTTAAGATTAAATATGTGATGAAAACATTATCTTAGCCCATTATGGCTCTCAGCAGATGATAGAAAAAAGGAATTACACTTTCAGGTATTGCCACATGATTCTTACTTCTTTCTATCTTTCTCTTCAAACTAAGACAAGGAATGGAGATGTCATTGATAAAATGACAAGGGGGCAATAAATATTTTCTGATGTTGGAAAATCAAGCCCTGCAATGTCATGCTTGAAAAGTGAAGTGTTCCTTCTGAAGTGGAAAAAAAAAAAAAAAGATCTGGAAATCAAAGTCAAGTCACATCTCTAGATAGATGATGACCTTCACTTCCAGGAAGGTCTTTTTGTGGTTGTGAATTTGATGTTCTTTAAATGACACCTTGTAACTTGGGTAAGA
This sequence comes from Canis lupus dingo, assembly GCF_003254725.2. NCBI lineage: Eukaryota > Metazoa > Chordata > Mammalia > Carnivora > Canidae > Canis > Canis lupus. The sequence goes on along the minus strand of NC_064250.1, from coordinate 54,862,503 downwards.
GCAGTTTCTCTGTGCACAATTGGTGGCAGCTGGTTTGACAGAAGTAGCTGGTGGAGAATTTCCTCGAAAATGCCTTCCTTGACAGTGTTTCAGTCAAAAATTTTCCCTTAGGCATTCAGGTCTTTATCTTAGATTGACATGCTTAATTTTAATATTATTTTTCTTTGAGATGAAGCTCTGCAAGGAATACTACCACAGTTAGAAAAAATATTTAATAAGTTCCACAAAAAAATGGAGTAGTTGCATGGCCAGTAGCCTTTATTCGCAAAGGAATAAAGTTAGAAATTATTATTTTAAAAGATTTATTTATTTATTTATTTATTTATTTATTTATTTATTTATTTATTTTAGAGAGAAAGAAAGCAATCACAAGCAGGAGAAGCAAAGGGATAGGGCTAGAGAATCTCAAGCAGACTCTGCTGAGCATAGAGCTTGACATGGAGCTTGATATCTTGACCCTGAATCACAACCTGAGCCAGTACCAAGAGTTGGAGGCCACCCAGGTGCCCCAAAGTCATAAATTATTAGTAACAGAAATGGAAATAAAATGAAAATAATTTTAAAAAATCTAAAATGTTATCACTCAGTAATTTAAAAATAAAAAGTAATCTTAAGCATCATCACCACTGGGTTCAAATAAAACTGAAAACCATAATTGCTTAGTATGAATAAAGTGATAATAGTTAAGACACTATAAATCAGATTATATGAGAAGAATAAATAAGGACAAAAGGAAATTTGAGTCTTAAATGTATGTACTAAAAAGCTTGAAAGAACATAAATAGTAAATATCAGACTTCACGGAGTACAGAACCCCAAAAATCTCAAGAAAGCTAGTGGAAAAAGCAATACAAATAAAGACTTTAAAAAAATCTTTAAAACTAACAAATTTCTAAGATCTGATTCACTGAAGGGGTAAAATACAAGAATTCTGAAATAATAAAAGGAACAGGGGAAGAAAGCATAAATATACAATATAAGATACTATAACATTGGAATTCTAAAAACTACAGAGGAATTTAAAAGATCACCAAGGACAATATTCCCAGCTTTATGTAAATCCATTTCAAAATCTGGATGAAATATATGATTTTCCAGGAAATAGAAATTACCAAAATTTACCTTATGATAAACAAAATTCCAAAAACCAATCATTACTAAAGGAGGAATGGAAAAGAAATATGGTCATAAGTCTTACTGAGTTATTTTTCAAACATTTTCAGAACAAATATCTTGAAGTATAATTATTTCAATGAGTAATAATGTAGGAAAATGTGCTTTCTAAAAAACAAGTAGCATAACAATCATACCAAAATCCTACAAAAGTAAAATAACACTGACATAGAAATCCTTAATAAACATTAAGACATAGTTTTGTTTTGTTTTGTTTTTTACAGATTTTATTTATTTATTCCTGAGAGACACACAGAGAGAAGCAGAGACATAGGCAGAGGGAGAAGCAGGCTCCCTATGGGGAGCCCGATGTGGGACTCAATTCCGGATCATGCCCTGAGCCAAAGGCAGATGCTTAAACGTGGAGCCACCCAGATGTCCCAATACATAGTCTTGACATACATCAAATAAATGACTTGCCCTCAGTCAAACTTGTTTCCGAAATGAAAGGTATCTATTGCAATAATATACATGTAATAGATGAATTTGAACATCTTCATCTGTGTAACTATAGAAATGGTACTTGATAAAATTCAGTAATATATCTTAATTTCTAAAAATATTTTTGACTCTTGATTATATGAATATTTTCTATCTATACTCATATGCAGTTTATATGTAGTTTATCCTATGTAGTATATAATAATATACACACGCCATGGGTACATACATATATATTATTTATAAAAATGCTGATCTATTAAATTCAACCAATCAATCAAGATATAGACATATCAACTCAAAGCAAGTATGATGTGTAAGAGGGGAACTGCCAGAAGCATTCCAGATACAGTCATAGAGCAAAGAGGATTTTTATGCTATTATTGCTTAGTTATCCTGGAAGTATCTGCTAAAAAACTTAGAAACAGCAACAAGAGGGTAAATGTAAGAGAAAGATGAAAGAAATATACTCTTGGCTGAAAAAAGTTGTTTGATGAAAACAGACAATTGCTAATCCAGGAAAATAATAAGTTTGAGAAGTGGAAGGGTAAAATTTCTTATATACACAAAGAAAGAATTTTCATATAGTCAAATGTTGAGCAGGGAGAAAATATACTGAAGTAAAAGATTGTATTTTCTATAGCGACTTAGGAAGAGCTGGTGAAATTTTAAAAACCATGCAAAATCTCTTACGACTAAGATTATACTGAAGGACAAAAGACAACATGATCAAATAAAAGACCATGATTCAATAGAAGAAAATAAACAGAATAAACACAATTATTTCTCATAAATCCATAAATCTAGCAACTTCCTTCCAAAAACTACCAAGAAGATTTCAAACTTGTCCAAAGGATCCTAAAGATGATATGGGAAAAAAATAACATGTAAAAACAGCCCAGAAACTGCTTACAAATGAAGGGCAATGGAGAGGAATAGATGGGGACTTGATCTGAAAAGGAATATTAGTATGAATTCTAAATTTTCAATGATTAAAATAATGTCATGTCAATGGCAGAGAAAAACAGATCTAAAGGTACACCCAAATCGATATGGAAATAAAGCACAAAAATCAGTTTCATAATAGGAGAGGTTAAAAGATTTCTGAAAAATAATTTATGGGGACAAGTGGGTAAACATCACAAAAAATATAAAATTTAGTCACATGTCTAACCTTGCAGCAAAATAAATATTTATAGATCATATATTTAAATCACAACAAAATAAAACATGAAATTTAAGAGCAAACTATAGGAAGCTTAGTCTCAGAAAGTGGAAATTTTTTCTATGTAGTGCATACAATGTGAAAGCAGTAACTAATAGGTTAATAGATAAGGCTGCACAAAAGTAAAACATGCAATTTTGCATGGAACAATGTAAAAGTTAATATATATGTGTAAATCATTGCCGAGGAAAAGGAGTAAATTCTATTATAAAGAGTTACACAAATTCTAGAGACAACTTAATGGAAATAACAGTCAAAGGGTATGAAACAATGGTTAATACAACACACAATTTTGCTTATAATGAAAGAAAAGCAAAGTAAAGCCGTATACCATGTTAGTAAGCGGGCTAGATCAAGAAACAGGTATAAAAACATGTTAATGTTAGGATCTAGGTAGTAGTTATATGGATATTCATTGTAAAATTATTTTAACTGCTCTGTATCTTAAAGAGATTTTCATAATAGAATGTTAGAATAAAATATGCAGTACTTGTTTTTCAGCTATTAATTAGAAAAACAATAGAGAAAAAATTAAAACAGTACTAGAGAGCATATGAGAGAATAGGCACACTTACACATTTTTATGGGGAACTTGACAATTTCAGCATTTACAAGTTACATACTCTTTAAAGAATGTCACATTTAGTACCCATTCTATGGTTCACTAACTTAGTTGAAAAATTGCATATATGTAATGACCCCCATTGGGACACTGGATGTAATAACAAAAGCTGTTAGACATTTAGGTTATAGTCAATGGATCAATGCTTAAAAAAGAAAAAAAAAAAACCTATGGTAAAACAATAGATGGAATATTATGTAGTCATTGAGTTTATGCTGTATATATACTTATATGGACTAAAATCCAAGTCTTGATATGGTCTTTATGGCATGCCAACATTTATTAAAAAATAACAATAAAAAGGAATACATGTCCATAAAAATTACATAAAAAGAACAGATATGCTTATAGAATTATATATGACAATATTTCTACAACGGCTTTAGAAGAATTAAAAAAGCAAAAATGACAAAAGCACCTTTGAAGAAATTTGGATATGAGAAATCAGGTAAGTTCAGCACGTGGATGTTACTCCTATAATTTTTAATGAATTCTTAAATATACAAAATTTATATTTCCCCAAATCATGGTGTTAGCCCATTCTATTGCTAACCAAGATATTAAAACAAAGTTTCAGATCTACCATGACTAAGCTCAAACAAGTAGATTCTCATAAATCCTTACATGAAATTTGTTAATTCTCTTGGAGGCTTAAAAAGGCCTATTGGGAATATTTTTTTTTTTCATAACATGACTGGGTAAGAAGCAACAGATACTCACCTATCAGGATAAAAACTCTCAACAAAGTAGGTTTATAGGAAACATACCTCAACGTAATAAAGGCCATATATGAAAAGCTCACAGCCAACCTCCTACTCAATGGTGAAAAACTGAGAGCTTTTCCTCTAAGATCAGGAACAAGATAAAGATGTCCACTCACCACTTATATTCAACATAGTACTAGAAGTCCTAGCCACATCAGGCAGACAGAAAACAAACCAACAAACAAACAAAAAAAAAAAACAGGAAAGAGAAGACATTCAAATTGGTAAGGAAAGAAGTAAAACTTTCATTATTTGCAGATGACATTATACTATATATAGAGATCCCTAAAGACTCTACCAAAAAAATTACTATAATTAATAAATAAAATCAGTAAAATGGCAGGATACAAAACTAATGCATGGAAGCCTGTTGCATTTCTATGCACTAATAATGAAGTAGCAGAAAGAGAAATTAAGAAAACAATCCCATTTACAATTGCACCAAAATAATAAAATACCTAGGAATAAACTTAAGCAAGGTGGTAAAAAATTCATACCTCAAAAACTACAAAATATTAATTAAAGAAATTGAAGATGACATACACAAATGGAAAACTATTAGAAGAACCAATAATGTTAAAATGTCCATACTACCACCCAAAGCAAGCCATAGATTTAATGCCATTCCTATAAAAATATCAACAGGAGGGATGCCTGGGTGGCTCAGCAGTTGAGTGAGTGTCTGCCTTTGGCTCAGGTGGTGATCCTGTGGTCCTGGCATAGAGTCCCACATCAGGCTTCCCTCAGGGAGCCTGCTTCTCCCTCTGCCTATGTCTCTGCCTCTCTCTCTCTCTGCCTCTCATGGTTAAATTAATAAATAATCTTTAAAGAAAGGGAAAAATACCAGCAGTAGTTTTCACAGAATTAAAACAAATAATACTAAAATCTAGAATGACTAAAGACCCTGAATAGCCAAGCAATCTTGAGAAAGAACAAAGCTGAGGGTATCCTAATCCTAGATTTCAAGATGCACAGTAATGGGTCAAGAAATGACATGCAGATCAATAGCATATAATAAGAGAGCCCAGAAATAAATTCATGCTTATAGGGTTAATTAATCTATGGCAAAGGAGGAAAGAATATATAATATGGAAAAGACAGTTTCTTCAACAAACGGTGCTGGGAAAACTGGAGAGCTACCTGAAAAAGAATAAAACTAGATCACTTTCTTACACCATACACAAAAATAAAGTCAAAATAAAGATCTAAATGTGAGATTCCAAACCGTAAGACTCCTAGAACACATACACAGTAATTTCTTTGACATCTGCTATAGAAACATTTTTCTATACATACACCTTCTTAGTCAAGGAGAACAAAAGCAAAATTAAGCTACTGGAACTGGATCAAAATAAAAAGCTTTTTCACTTTGAAGGAAACCATCAACAAAAGAGAAAGACAACCTGCTTAGTGGGAGAAGATATTTGCAAATGATATATCTGATAAAGGGTCAATATACAAAAAATATAAACAACATTCACAACTCAGCGCACACACACACACACACACACACCCCAACCTAAACTGATTAAAATGCATACAGGACGTGTATAGACATTTTTCTGAAGAAGACATACAGATGACCAACAGACTCATGAAAAGATATTCACTATTACTAGTCATCAGGAAGATGCAAATGAAAACCATGATAAAGTACTTACACTTGTCAGAATGACTAAAATGAAAAAGACAAAACATAACAAGTGCTGAAAAGGATGTGTTGAAAAAAATGCTGGTGCACCATTGGTAGAATCTTTGGAAGACAGTTTCAAGATTTCCCCCAAAAATAAAAATAGAACTACCCTATGATCTAGTAATTCTACCACTGGGTATTTACTCATAGAAAATGAAAACACTAATTCAAAAATATATGCATTCTGATGTTTATTGCAGCATTATTTATAATAGCCAAGATATATTTGGAAACAACCCAAGTATCCATTAATAGATAAATGGACAAAGAAGATGTGGTGTGTATAGACACACACACACACACACACACACACACAAACACACACACAGAGGACTATTACTCAGCTGTAAAAAAGGAGATCTTGCCATGTGAGATATATATGAACCTAGAGGATATAATCTAAGTGAAATAAGTCAGAGAATTACAATTGCATATGATATCACTCATATTTGGAATTTAAGTAGCAAACATTAACAAACAAGGGAAAAAAAGAGAGATAAGCAAAACCACAGACTTAAATACAGGGAACAGTCTAGTGGTTGCCCGGGGGTGGTGGTGAGGGGGATGGGTGAAATAGGTAAAAAGGATGAAGAGTACACTTAGCATGATGAGTGTTGTGAAATGTATACAATTGTTGAATCATTATATTGAAACTAATGTAACACTGTATATTCATTATACTTCAATTAAAAAGGAGAAGCAATATATATTTAACACTCATGTGTAGTTCTAGGTACTGTAGAAATAGGAACAGACATTTTGGGTGAAGGACTTTTTAAATTGAAAATACAGAATCAAACAAAAGTAAATATTTTAAATGAAATAAGAAATAACAGTTTCACATTTAAAACTTGATAAATATCATAAACACCCAAAATCCAGAAATATGACATTAAAATCTTATTATAACTGTCATTGTCAGTTTTTTTTTTTTTTTTTTTTTTGTCATTGTCAGTTAAATGCCTGGTACACATCTCTATATTTTCCTATATGTTTTGGCTACTATGTTTTTGCCCCTTCTTACAATGATTTCATAATATTTCTATTAAAACATAGATAATTCAGTCTTCCTGCTAGCATAGTTGATCAAATTATTATTTTTGTTAGCTCTTCTTCGGCTACTCAGTTTTTAGACTTAGGGCAATTCTTCTCAAAATGTCAATCCTCTGATCTTCAGTGGAGCCAATGCCCCACTGGGAGGGGAGGGACAGTGGCAAGAGGAAGTTCCAGAAAAGAACTTCCAATTTCATTTAAATATTAGTGATTTTGAGAAGTATTTTAGGAGAATTTTTCCTTTTACAAAAAACTATGGCTCTCCGCTTCTTGTGATTGTTTTGGTGGTTTATAATTAGTTGTTTGTCACTTCCTTTGATATTATTGAGGATTTAGTTGATGTATGTTGCATTAGAAGGACCTACACTGGCACCTAAAAGTGCTTCTGTGGTTGATGGATTTCATGATTAACTCTTTAACTGATATTGTTAGTCATATAACAGCCAATATAAAGCTCATTACATTTCTGTCCTCTGAGTTTCTTTGTATATCTTCAGTAGTTTTGTGACATAGGGTTAAGACAGAAGCAATGGTACAAATGTGCAGATTTCCTCTTAACCTAATGGGTGTGTTTATAATGTTCTCTGAATATATCTGTGATAAGCAGAAATGTAGGATGATATTCAATGATACTTGGCCTTTGACCTTTTGTGATTCCTAGATTTTAATGTGGATAGAACCTGTGAATATGCTGATATATTCCCATGTGTGTCACATCTATGACAAAAGAGATTTTGCAGATATAATTTAAGGTCCCAAATCAGTTGATGGGGAGATACTACTGGGTGAGGAGGCTTAACCTAATAGGCTTAAAAAGCCTGGAACTTTCCTAATGACAAATATTCAGAGATTCAGAGATTTAATGGAGAAATATGATGTTGATTCTAGAGTGAGAAAATGCTCCGTCATCCCTCTCAGTGACTAGAAATGTTCACTAGTTGAAAAACATGTTTGATATTTGCATTAGTCATTTTGGGCTCCTAAAAAATATCATAGATGGGGTGTCTTAATTAACAAACATTTATTTCAGTTCTGAGGTTGAGAAATCCCAAGATGGGGTGCTGTGATTGTTTTGGTGGTTTATAAGGTGCTGGCAGATTTGGTAGCTGTGAGAGCCTACTACTGGGTCATAGACAGCCATCTTCTTACTGTGTCTTCCCCTGATGTTGGAGGTGACGGAAATCTCTGGTCACTAATCTCATTCCTGAGGGCTTTAGCCACCTGACCTAATTATCTCCCAGAGGTCCTACCTCCTAATATTATCATTTTGAGAGTTAGGATTTCAATATATGCATATGGGGGGAAAGAAGATAAACACAGTCCAAATGTAGACTACAAAGTAGTCCAATTTGTATACCTTTTCTAATAAAAAATGGACTATTTAGAATTTTTTCTCTGATATTCATAAATTTTTAGTGGAGGGTATAAGAGAAATTATTATAGAATTGCTAAAGACTGATGGGACTAGCAAATATAGAGTGACCTCTTTGACAGAACTACTGTAACTTTTCCAAATATTTTGTTCATTAACAGGAAACTCATAAAGGTGGTGTACTGGCTTTTTCTTTCAAATTCCACTTATTTCCTATATAGATCATTGGTTTGACCTCCCCCAAATGCTTCTCTTCTGTTTGGAACTTTCTTTATTTTTTTCCTAAACAGAAATGTATTTGCTGCCTGGTAAATGTAGTGTTTTCAAGGACTTCTAAGCTATTTTGCTCTAAGGAGGAGATATTGGTAAATAATCACACATCTTGTTAAAGAATGAAAATTTTGCTATATTTAAATGAACTAAGACAGCAGCATTACATTCATAAGCAATGTTTTGGAACATGGCTGCTCATTAATAGAGACACTATTCATTTTTAATTTGTGAGAATTTAGAGTTCAGTCCTAAAGAATGCAGATGGTATCATAGAGTTAGCAGGTGATGTTAATTGAATATAATACATTTTCAGATAAAAACGTTTTAGACTCCTGAAAATGTCTAACAGAGTTTTGCACCAACTTGACCACCATCAGATATTTTTTTCTAAACTTTGTGGCAGCTGCACTTAATTGTGTACCTGTGCCTTCTCTGTATTGTTGTTCTTTCTAACAGGAGACACACCAATCACACACTCAACACTTCCCCTTTTGTTGCTCATTGGTCACACTGTATCTTTTAACCCCAGTGGAATCCTCAGTTTGGAATCTATAGGCATGTCAGTTAGAGTGAGGGAATAACGGGCTTACATGTGAAAACACATGATGATACACATTTTTGTCACTTTTAAAATTAAAGATTATGAAGAGAAGAAAATGAAAGATGAAGGGTTTATTAACTTTAGAAGCTGCTTCCTAAATAAATTGATCAGTGAACGATCTTTTCCTCATGCCAGCACGTTTGCCATTAATATGAACTGTATAAAGAGCAGCATTCCTAATTTGAGAGGAAGATGACCATTGTTGAGAACCTGAAGATTTCTCCCTCTTTTCCAATAAATAATATAGTTATGAAGATCAAATTTAAGCATGGATTGCTGGTGATCAAGTAAACAGCAAGAAAAAAAAATGTCCTTAGCTTTGTATACAGATTCTTAGCTTCCTATCCTCAGGGTGTGACTCTACAACCTGTCTCTAGTCATTCTCCTTCTCTTTCCCACCTTCCCTCTTTCCTGACTTCCACGGATTTTATGTTAAAAAGTAGAGGCTCCAGGTCAAGGCACTTGGTTGTCAACTCTAGCTACACAACATATTGCATAATTAGTTTTCCAAAGGTGGTCCCCATACACATTTCTTTCCCAAGCTCATATTCTTGTATAACCCTCTTGCACACTGGGTCTTGTCTGAGCCTTTCACAATTGAATCTATTAAAGTTCCAGGATTAAGCCTTAAGAAAGTTTGATAGCTTCTGCTGTTGTGCTTTTGGGAGTCCCGAGTTAACCATGTGAAAGATCTGGTTCCTCTGCTTGAGAGACCATGTGGAGACATCAACTGTAGGGAGAGGCCACTTGGAGCTGAAGAAGCCCTGAGAAGGAGGCCCCACCTTGCAGCCATGCCCACAAAGACACCAAGTATGTCAGTGGGCCACCTTGAACATTCTAGCCCACTCACACTAAATGGATTCTCCTGCTGAGCCCAGTCATGCCACAGAATCATGAAAGAAAATAAAATGCTTTTTTTTTTTTTTTTTTAATTTTAAGCCTCTGAGTCTCAGGTTTGTTTGATAGCAGGAGATTATTGAAAGACATGCCGACTGTGAAACCCTGGGAATTGCTTGACCTTATTGATCTTTTCATTAGTAAAATCGGATTTCTAATAATAATACTTGATTCACTGAATTGGTGTGAGCATTAAATGAGCAAGACATGCAAAGCCCTTGGATCTATTTCTAGCATGTAGTAATCCTCAATTAAATATTTGTTCTTTACTGGCTTTTCCTAGTTCTCCAAATTTTGCAGACATTTTGCAATTTTTCCTTTACTCCTTGAGAACTCTATGCTTGACTTGGTCTTATCTTCCTTCTCTATATATAGTGGTTAGGAGATGAAGAATATCTGTGAAATCCTGAGTTTATATTCTGACTCAGCCATACACTAACTGTTTAAACTTGTGTGGAAGTTTCGTTGATCATTTGTCATGGCCATAGTGACATCTGTCTCTGATTCCTGGTAGGAGGTTTGAAAATAGTAATATATGTCAGGGGTTTATATATATTAGTAACTTAAGAACAATAGCATTTATTAAATAGGCACAAGTATTATTCTTGGAATAAATATCACCTCTATGGTGAAGTCTCTCTAGATTATTATATGCAGAATTCTTTCCTTCAACCTCTTTGACTCCAAAGTAATCTGTGAAAGTTCCTATGATCTATACAATAGTACATTTTGATTTGTTGGTGTGTATGTCTAAATGAATATTAATTTCTAAAACAGGGGCATATTTTAGTGATTTCTGAATAATGTGTCCATGTTATAGACTGTTTCTAGTAGTTGATAGCTGCCATTTTATTTATTTATTTTTTTTTTTTGGTTGATTTTTGTTTTGGCTGCCTGGGATGTGATACTCTTCTGCTCCTGGAGAATCAACCATTGATCAATCATCGTATGAATCTTGGTTCAAGGCAGAACCTCATTTCTCATTTTAAAAACCACAAATGCCCTTTATTCAGTCTCCTTAACTCTTGGCAGTGAAGGAATAAACAGAGCTTGACTGGTTGGATACTTATATCCATGATTTTAATTTTGGACTAAGTGACCCATGGAGGAATAAAAATTCACTTCTGTGCAAGGAACAGTGGTGCCTACAGCAGATAGGGTCTAGAGTAGCAATGCAGTAGTGACTGTCATGGACTGGGGATCCAGTGGCTCAGACAATAATGTCCCAACCTGACTGTCTCTGCAAGTGGTGGGGGTGTGGTGCTCACTATCTCAGGCCACTGAGTCCTTTCACAGCCTGATACTCCAGACCTCCCTGAACCCCTGTGAGGTCTTCATTTTTCTCTCTTAAATTCTTTTTCTACTTAACTTCATAGAACTGGCCTCTGCTGTTTGCAGCCAAGAACCCTGACTATAGTACCCTTGACAAGAGAATCCTTGGAAGACTGGTTATAATAAGAATCCCTAAAGGAGAGAGCTGGTGACATGTTGGCTAATGAGAAAAATTGAGAAGAGAAAAGATAGTTATGGCAGGATGAAAAACTAAAGGCTATTGCCTCGCACAAATCCAAAAAGGTTTTTTATATTAATCCATGAGGTTTTTGGAGAGCAAATAATTCAGCTGGAAGAAAAGTGTGGCTCTTTATGTGGTCTTCAAATTTTGAGAATGTGATTAATGGAGGAAATCACAGCAAGGGTTCCAGAAAGGCAGTCCTAGCAAAGAAAGCAAAGGTTCATGAGTAAGAAGTTTTCTCATCTTTAAATATCTCAAAAGCAGCCAGGATCATGTCACTAGTAAAACTAGAAGAAATACAGTGGCAAAATTCTCAGATTGATTTTTTTTTTTAGCATTTTTATTGTTTAACTTTACTGAAAATATTAAAGAGGCTACCAAATCTGTGATCTATTTCCCAAAAGTCCTTTATGGCAACTGCACAATGGAAAGGTGAGTCAACAAACTGCTTGATCCATGTACACTCTATTGCTAAATGCTTTTATTGCTTTTCTATTAACGGTCTGGAATATACAAGAAAGACATGGAGGTAATCCCTTACTGGAGAGTTTTTGGTTTGGTCAAGTCAAAACCAAAGTTCAGTGAAACTGAGATTTTTAGGTGTATTTTAAGAGGCATATGAAAGTAAGAATTGATAAAAATCATGAATATATGAATTATTCTGTTACAACTCACAAGTGTTTTTCGAAGTTAAATGTTCAGACCCACTGAGAAGAATGGTATATAGAGAACTGTGCTTATAAATATCTTTGTTTTCTTCCCAAAGATTCAGGGGGCCTGCGGGGTGTGGGTGAAAGTGCAATGAGGGAAAAAATTACTGAGTCACAGCATATATACATTTCTTCTAACCCCAGAGAGGACATTCTTCACTCTGCTTAGCTTATTGATGTGATATTTTTTCCTGCTTTGACTTTCTGGAGCCCATGTCGCTCTTATTAATACAGAAGAGAGCATACAATACTGTGATGATTTGTTTATGTTTAATGTCCTCAGGCTCTTGATTTAAAATGTTTTTATCATCCAATAGTACAGGTAATAAAAAAATTACACAGTAACGGTGTTGTCTTACTAATTGACAAATTTTTGCCAAGAGTCAGAAAAAATTTTTTTTATTAAAAGATTTTATGCCTTTACTTGACAGAGAAAGAACACAAGCTGGCAAAGTGGCAGGCAGAGGGAGAGAAACAGGCTCCCACCAAGCAGAAAGTTGGATGTGAGACTTGATCCCGGGACTCTGGGATCATGACCTGAGCTGAAGGCAGATGCTTAACCCACTGAGTCACGCAGGCAGCCAGAAAAATTGTTTTTAAACTCAATTTAAATATTCACCTCTCAGGGTTTAGAAGTACTTGCAAAGTGATAGGCAATTTGGAGAGGAAGAATGGCATTTAAAGAAAATTGTCACTTTACTTACAACAGCTAAAAGTTTCTGTAGGCTGATTTAATTTTTTTCTATAACTCCAGTTAACAGGAGAAATTATATGTCTACATGGTCTGTCTCTAATTTAAGAGATGCAGCATTTGGCCATATTTGTTTTCCCTTGCCTTTAAAGCAGTTGTCTATGTTGGTTGTGATGAACTGTTTAATATCAATAGTGGACAGCATCAAAAAAAAAAGCATTATACAAAACCACCTTGAGCCAAGGCCTTTCGACTTTGATGTTACAGAGCCAAGTACATTAATTCAAACACAATAGGCACTTAATAAATATATGTTCGTTTACCTTGCAGCAAATATTACTTCAGATACTGAATATATACACTGTTTTAAACATAAAAAAGAAAAAGGAATGGATTACTTAACTCTTTTTTAAATGATGCCATTTCCCCCCAAATGAAATAATCCAGTATCAAAAATGAACAATTTTCTACTTTATTCGATTTTAGTAAATAAGAATGTTCTCCTGGCAACAGAATGTCTCCTAGTTATTCATAATTTGATCCTCGTCTGGTCTATCCTGATGTGAAAGACAAATGGAGATTATGCAGGTCCCTGGGTTCTCTATTGCTTCTTGCTGTAAAAATGCTTATCATGTCCACAATTTGAAAAGCGATGGGGCATCACCACTCCATTTTTTGGAGGTCAAACTAAGTCCCTTTTAGCATGGTTCAGATTAAGTAGAGTAACTTCTTTTTCCATTATTTCTTCATGTTAAATGATCCAGACACCATCTAACTTCAAGGACTGATTATTTCTCAGTAATACAAATGAGAACTGTTACCCTAACTTGGCTAAGAAGCAATTGAGTATTAGCAGCTGGTGGTTTTCTAAAGTATCACTCCACCATCCATCCCTAAATTCCTGTGCTCCAGGCAGAAACAAAGACTGTTGAATTTCTTATCAAAGGAAGAAAGACAGACAATGTGGCAGGTATTTGATATATGAAGGTAGGAACTCTTTTTCACACATATATTGAGGGACATCTCTGACCAGCTGGAAGAGTAGAGAGTATGTAAGAAAGAGACATCATGATCATTGTTGAATAAGAGGTGTTTTTTTTTAAGATTTTATTTATTTATTCATGAGAGACACACACAGAGAGGTACAGACATAGGTAGAGGGAAAAGCAGGCTCCCCATGGGGAGCCTGATACAAGACTCAATCCCAGGACTCCAGGATCACAACCTGAACCAAAAGCAGATGCTCAACTCCTGAGCCACCCAGGTGCCCGACAAGGAGTTTCTAAGACTAGCAAAAATAGAAAAGTAGGCCTACTCTGATGTCCCATCCTCCTCTACCTCCTTCTCTGACCAAAGTATAATTTAATAACTATTATGGTGGCATAGTGTATTTGCTCTGCCCTATTATGAGTTGAATTTTGACCCCCCCCCAAAAAAAAGATATGTTGAAGACTTAATTCCCAGTATCACATAATATATAAATAGGGTCTTTACAGAGGCAATCAAAGTGAGGTCATGAAGGTGGATCCTAATCCAATAACTCTAGTGTTGTCATGAAAGGATCAAAGTGGACACAGAGACAGACACACAGAGTGGAGACGATGTTGACAGCCTGTGATGACAGAGGCAGGAATTGGAATGAGGCAGCTGCAAGTAAAGAAATGCTAAGGACTTATGGTTGTCATCATATGGGAGCAAGAGGCAAGGCAGGAGTCTACTCAGAGTTGCAGAGGGATTATGTATGTGCTGGCCCAATGGTTTTAGATTTCTTTTTTTTTAATATCTTATTTATTTATTTATTTATTCGAGAGAGAGAGAAAGAGAGAAAGAAAGAGAGACAGGCAGAGGAAGAAGCAGGCTCCATGCAGGGAGCCTGACATGGGACTTGATCCCGGGTCTCTGGGATGAGGCCCTGGGCCAAAGGCAGTGCTAAACCGGTGAGCCACCCGGGCTGCCCTGGTTTTGGATTTCTACTTCCAGAACCATGAATACATTTCTGTTGTTTCAAGTCATGCAGGTATCGTTTAAGTCATGGCAGCCCCAGCAAACTAGGAAAGAATACTACGCTCTAATTTAATGCTCTCTTTACACCATATGAGTAGATGAGAAATGAGGTTACTCCTAGATACTGGGATCCGCAAAGTTCTCAAGGCTGAAGTAGATATTTTTTAGGTAGCTGCACACATCTTTCTCTCCAGCACATGGCTTTCCAGTTGTTTCTCAGTGATCTCTATTATGAGCTTTGTAGAACAAGGATTTGTCTCCCTTTGGTACAATTTCCCAATGCTTTGTAGAAGCATCGGTGTGCTATTAGGTAACTGTATTTGGTTTCTGATATCAAGATACTATTCTTGACTTCAAGAGGCAGCTTGAATACAGAATACTGTGTTTATGTTGCTGTGGACGTTCAGCCACTGTGTCCTGTCATTCAGTCGTTAGAATTTCCTAATCTGCCACATTAGAAGAAACGCAAAACAAAATGTCAAATAAGTTATAAACACTTGTTTCATAAGTCAATACGAGTGTGGAATATTAAATTTCATCTCCCCAAAAGATTTAATGGAGAGAATTCCAAAAGATGTCAGGGTGGCAGTAAGGATCCTCTAGTTGTTTGTGTAAAAATGTAAAGCGAGGGCTTGGAAGTAAATTAATGTAAATTAATGTTTCCATCTTTTTGATTAAATTAAATAGATATTTAACCAGTTTCTCATAATTACTTTTTATGGGCCTTGTTTCCTTATCGTTATCAAATGTCAATGTCATTTCACTTCCATGTTTATTCTTCCAGATTTTACTGTTTCAAAACTTATAATTTGGCAGACAAAGCCACATTGCAGTTACAAGACTCAGCTTTGGAGAGAAAGAGGAAAGTGTTAAATACTAGATGAGTTTATTTTCTAGCTATGCCATCTTTGGCAACTTCATTAACTTTATGATGCCTCAATTTCTTTCATCTGGTCATGGGAAATTCATATTTACCTTATGATAATTTTAATACGGGTTTTGATAAGAATTAAATCATGTAATGATCATGTAATAATACTTATTATCACATAATTCGTGAAAGCTCTTATTTTCTTTTTTTTTCATTTTCTTTTCTTTTTTTTCCCCTAAGAGGCACTTATATTTCTCCAAAACAAAACAAAACAAAAAAAAAAAGTTTAGAACTTTGGTGTGAAGCTCATCCATAGGGTATTGCAAATTCCTAAAGAGACTGATTAAAGTTAAAGAAACACTTTCATACTAGAACTTTGATTGCACCTGATATAACTCCTTAATTCATTTTCTATAGATACAGCCTAGATTATTTTTTGTGCATAAAATCTAGTAAGGATGGGATGAAAATGCATGTATAATGATATCTAGCCGTGTGGACCCCTGAAAGCTTTTCCATTATATAATCCCTGTTTTCTTTTCCCATGAAAGGCTCTCATTACATCATGCTGTCTCATTCTTTGAGTCGTTCCAAATCAAACATACTCAGTTTACAAGTCAAATAATTTCCTCACATGCCAGAGGCATAAACACTGACCTTAAATTAAAACAAAAAATCAAGTTGTTATTATTCTGTCTTTGAAAATCAATGAGTTTAGTATTAGGAATTAGTTTTTCCTTACCACCAGTACCAAAGAATCTTGTCAGAGCTCTTCTAACATGGTTTTGATGTTGTACAAAGCAGAAGGGAATCAGTTCACACCCCTGCGGCTATTTGGCTCTGCTTGGATACCTGGGGAAAATCATGGCTCTGTTAGTGCAACAATTAGAGAGCTCTCATAGGGAGCACCTGGAAAAACAGTCTGAAGCTGTTTTGTCATTGTCACTAGGTCAAATATTAGCTCCCTCTTGTACCTCAAGACACATAGACAAGAATTTATCAACAATTCCATATTTTGCAATACAGAATCTGTAGCATCCTCTGGTGTAGGGAGGAGGAGTGGTTTGCACACCAGCCATTTGGGCAAAACTCCAGGGACTTCAGGCAGCCATCCTGCTGGCTGTAAAATCACAGGAAGACAGAATAGTCAAATGCCAGCCTGTCAACCTCCTTGAAGAAGATGGATGGAACTATCAATAAGCCAATAAAGCAAAGGCAGACTGATGCAAAGCAGTGGTGCCTGTGACAAGGAGCTAGCTGGAGGAGTGACAAGGAAGAAGTCAATAAGGCAGCTTATTACAGCCAAAGCTGATAAGTGATATCATCGTCAATAAGTAGAGATTGAGCCACCTGGGAGAATTCATGTCCCTTCAATCAGGAAAGTCAGAATGGGTGGCAGATGCAGCTCTGTGTCTCATCCTAGGAAGGGTGTGTAAACTCTTTCCCTATGCTCTGTGGACAATGCTTGTTCAGAGAAAGGAGTATAGAACATATACTTCGAACCAAGGATTTCTCGACTCCATGCTGCAATGAGGGCTGGAAGAAGTGTTGCCTGCGGGTGTAGCATCATGTCACTCTCTCTAGTGTACTGCCAAAGCAATGAAAATTTTATTTGCTCAAGATTAATTATTTTTTAAGAAGTTTTTACCTAAGAGCACAAGCTGGGTTAAAATGCAATCCCTTTGCAATCTATTATAACTTACATGGACTTGTCAGAAATCATTAACCTATCAGTGAATGATGATGACAATATCTCATCGTCAAGATGCACAAAATTATTTCACACGTGACTATGCATGTCTTTCTGTGCATCAAAGGATAAAAGTAAGATCAGCAATAACTGAAGAAAGGTTCATATAGGTTGTGTGAAGTCAAGATCACTATGATCTAGACATGTTATTTCTTTGAGATCTCAAATGATTCTAATTATAGGATAAAACGAGACCATATAAAATATTTTCAATTATGTAATACACATATATTTGTAGATGACCTTTCTATTGTGTTATGTAGCTGAACACACTGAAGAGATACCTAGGGAGGAAGCACATGTCAACACAGCATTTTCTACCATCATTATTAAGAAATTATTTTATAAAACAGAGTTAGGTAATTTAGGTTCGTTGATATATTGGTAAAGAACTTTTTCCACAATCAGAGGATTCAGACAAATTTGTTTCCAGAGAGAAGTCTGTATTAAATTCTATAACTCTGCTGAATATTTTATTCGACTAATTCTAGCCAGCATCACCAGGTTTACCCTTCTCTAGGACAGTAAGAAAATCTCAAGAGATTTAATGTCTCCCAGGCCATCCCAGATTACTAACCCCTATAATCATGAATTAACAGGAAGGAAGGGATTGGTTGAAAGTAGAGTTGCCAACAAATATAACATAGGACTCATAGTTAATTTTGAATTTCAGATAAAGAGCAACTTCTTTGGGCACCTGGGTGGCTCGGTGGTTGAGCAGCTGCCTTTGGTTCAGGTCATGATCCCAAGGTCCTGGGATTGAGTCCAGTATCCCGCTCCCTGCAGGGAGCCTGTTTCTCCCTTTGTCTATGTCTTTGCCTCTTTCTGTGTGTCCCTCATGAATAAATAAATGAAATCTTTTTTTTAAGAGAAACTTCTTTTTTATGTTTAAGTTTTTACTTGAATTCTAGTTAGTTAACATATAGTATAATATTAGTTTCAGAAGTAGAATTTAGTGATTCATCACTTAGATATAACACCCCAGGTTTATCACAAGTGTTCTTCTTAATACCCATCAACCACAAGTAACTTCTTAATGTAAGTATGTCCCATGCAATATATAGGACATACTTATACCAAAACATTACTATTTATCTGAGATTTACAGACAAGGTGCCATAATTTTATTTGCTAAACTTGGCTACCCTAAAGCAGCTTTCTGACCTGCCAAGCAAGGGCAGAAACTTTATTTTTCTGATTTGGGCTTCCTGCACTTGTCTTTCACAGACCACTTGAGAATTCTCTAATTCCCAGCTCTCCTGACCCACTGCACATAGGCACTTTATGCAGTTTCAATTGCCTCCGTCAATCTTGCCTCCGTCCAGATTTAATTTAAACCTCAGGCTACACTGCAGCATTTGTTCAATTGTTCTCCTTCCCGTATATAAGTCATTCTTTGGCACGTTGCTCAGTGGAATTCCAGGTAAAGATATATATGAGTATAACCCAGGATTAGGTCAGTTATCCTCTGAGCTAGTTATTTCCTCATTTTCTTCCCGCTCTGAATCTACTGCAATGTGAATACAATATTAAAATCTCGAGCATCATGTGAAACCAGACCAGCAATAAAAAGAAAACCATCCATCTAATAATCTGTCCCATTACAATAATGGAATGAGATCATCCAAACAGTAACTTTTAATGGGATGTTTCAGCGCTCAGCAGCTACATCCCCCATTGCATTATGTCTGCCAGAACTCGATGTTAATTTCCACCTGTGGCTCAATTCACTTCACTCGCCTCCCTTTTGCTTTGTTATCCTCACCTGCCAAGGCCTGACCAAGTGCCCAGAGCCGCTGCCACGGATAGGAACTGGAAGCCTAGATTGTACTAGAAAACAAAAGGCAATACTAGAGCTCATCCTGTTGAATACTAACACTGTTTTGCCCCTCCAAGCTCAGAAGAGATTCCTTGCTTATTGTCTGACAAACTGCCTTTCCAAGTAAAGTTTGGATACAATATATCATGGGCCTGTTGCTCAGAGAAGTCAATAATCAGATGAAAGAATGCTTTAGCACAACTGGTTAATATTTAAGGAGAAAGGGAGTTCAATATTTTTCATTGAGTTTTTTAAGTTAGAAAACTGTGATCATGATTCCGTAGTATGAATTTTGTCTTCCATTAAATGCTCATAAAATTGTTGTTGGCCTTTTTCATTTATGGTTTGCAATTAAAAAACAAAAAGTAAGCCTCGAAAAAAAATGTTCTCAAATGAATGTGGTCTTCAAATATTATAATATCCTGGTCATTAATAATTTATATATATATATATTTCTCTTCTAAAACAAAATATCCTTGGGGCACCTGGGTGGCTCAGTGATTCAGTGTCTGTCTTTGGCTCAGGTCTCAATCCCGGGGTCCTGGGATGGAGTCCAGCATTAGGCTCCCCGCTTGGAGCCTGCTTCTCCCTTTGCCTATGTTTCTGCCTCTCTCTCTCTCTCTGTGTCTTTTATGAATAAATAAAATCTTAAAAAACAAAAACAAAAAACCTCAATATATTCTCTGCCTTTTAATTTCTTTTCTCAGAAAACCAATTATTGTTTCCAAAAATGAGGGATACTATTTTCTGTCAGTATTTTCCAAATTCCTATAGCTAAAGAAACAACAAAACAGGACTCTTAAGAACTCTGTAATGTACAAATAAGAGCTGGAGTAGTATTTTCAATATTCCAAAAAGTTTTGCAAAACATCAAGAAATGAACCCGACATAAGATTGCCTACAACAAATTCTTAACTTTAAGCTAGTATACCATCAAGTCAAATAGCTGCTACCTAATAACTATTTATGTATATGCTTTGACTAAAGTGGCTATCCTAACAAATGGCTGTTGGTCATAAGGAAAGAAAGCTTTCCAAAACATTTCAGTAAAACAGAAATAAAAATTACATCTTTACACAGTACACTAAAATCAATTTAGGTACTATAAATACTAGAGGAATCTATATGTGAGTCTTATAGAAACATGAGGATGTAAAGAATTTTCTAAAGGTGACACCAAGGCAGCCTGGGTGGCTCAGTGGTTTAGTGCTGCCTTCAGGCCAGGGCCTGGTCCTGGAGATCCGGGATGGATTCCCACGTCGGGCTCCCTGCATGGAGCCTGCTTCTCCCTCTGCCTGTGTCTCTGCATCTCTCTATCTCTCTGTCTCTCATGAATAAATAAATAAAATCTTTAAAAAATAATAATAAAGGTGACACCAAAGGTAGGAACAGTAAAAAAACATTAATAGATTGACTGTATTTTACAAAAGGATTATTTGACAAAAAAAAAAAAAAAAAAAGGGTCTGTGAATAAAATTAAAAGGCAAACAATCACAGGTAAATGCAAAATGACAAAATGTTAAGACAACACAACATAAAGAATTTTTATAAATCAAGCAGAATGATATCAACAGAATAGGAAAATCACAAAAAAGGCCAAAAGCTGTAATTTTCAAATATAGCTCATCAGTACCAACACAAATTTAAAATGAAATTCTTTTCCTCTGATCAGACTAGAAATTATTTTTAAAAGTGATCATGTCTGTATTTTGGGGAGTAGGTGATGGAGGAATGTTCTCCATTCTGGGGCCAGAAATGTTATTTTAGAGGGAAAGATAGCAGCAAGCATCAAAATTGAAACAAAACAAAACAAAACAATGCAATTGAAACCTTGCTTTAGTAGCTTCACTTTCAAAATTTCTCTTAAGCTAGTAATCAGGAAGGTGAACAAATACAGAGACTGCCTATCACATATATTTGCAAAAAATATTCATAAAACCATTTTTTATAATGAAGAAAATTATATAATCTGAGTGTCCAAGAATAGGAAAGATATAAACTGTACAAAGATCAATGTGTTTATTGATGCTGTGCACATCCATAAAAGAAGTATTTATATCAAAATTTTCTAGATAAGACTTTTGGTGCCACCCAAGCTGGGAAAGACCCACTACAGCCTCTCAGTGTCACTGATCTAAAATCTCTGAACAAAAAGCAATTATCTTGGAATCTGAAGAGTAAATAATAGTATTCAGAATGGACATAGATGCTAAACTTGATGGCCTTAACAGGTGAAATTACTTGCTCTATTTGCCCAGATTTTACCTAAAAGCAGCTCTTCTGTAGTACTCTACAGTGAGTTTGGACAACAACCATATCCATGTATTCTGGCTAGAGAACCTGGAAAAGGATTCTGTAAGCAAGAAGGATTAGAGGACCTTCCCTTTCCTTTTTTGTTTCCTTTCAATTCCATTCCATTTTGTTTTATTTTCAGTGTAATTCAATTTATTATTTCTACTTTTTCTTTCAGGCCTACCCTGGTGTCCTTAGTCGCAGAGCTGCTTTTGCAGGGGAACGTAAGCTGTGGTATAAAACCCAGAAGATGAAGCAAAACAAAACAAAACATCTTCCTGTACAGAGAACTAAAACAAACACAAAAACAAACAAACAAACAAAAAACGTGACCAAAAGAGTGCGGGATGTCTATTATTTTGGTCCTTGTCCGTTACACTGCATTGTCCAAATGACAGTCACAAAAACTGAGAGACAGTGCTTAGGGATACAGCTCTGAGGGAAAGAAACAAACAAAAACCATACAAATAAACCCCCCCGCCATTAGAGGCAGAGGCCTAGGAAAAGTTAGCTCTGAAGGCAGATATTTTTGAAAGAATACTGAAGCAAAGAAACCTGGAAATGGGGTTCCCTGATACTGAGTATGAAGCCACCTAAGTCCTGGGTTTCTGACTGAGCTTCAAATATGGGGGGAAGGCTTAATGCAGCAGAACAAAGGCTTGGAAAATTGAACTGACGTTGAAATGGCCACTCACAGGAGGCAAAACTGTTTAAATCCAATGGGCATGATAGGAATAAAGATGGAATCAGCACTCTGAAAGGATCTAGAGATTCAAACATAAAACTAAACACATCTAGGGCACAATATAAAGTTGCTAAATATACAAAGAAAAAGAAAACTATGACAAATTCTCAAGGAGAAAGATAATGATCAGGTGCTAAGCCAACCCTGAGATGATGCAGATATTGAAATTATTAGTCAAAGACTCTCATAGCTAAGATAACCATGCTACATGAGGTAAAGATAAATGTTCTTGAAACAAATGAACAGAAAGAGTTTCTTGGCAGAGAAATGGAAGCTATTTAAAAGTAACCATTGGATGTATTAGAAAGAAGAATTATATTTGAGATAAAACAATAATGACAACAAAACCCCACAAGAATGGTCTCAACAGTAGAATAGAGAAGACAGGAATGAGAAAAAATATGATTTAAAATAAAAAGAACAGAACCTTAGAGACTTGTGAAACAACTTCAAATATTGTACTAGTCATGTCAGTGGAGTCTCCAAAAAGAAAAAAGAAAAATTGATGCAGAAAAACATTGGGGTAAATAATGAACTTGCAGGGCACCTGGGTGGCTCAGCGGTTGAGCATCTGCCTTTGGCTCAGGTCATGATCCCAGGGTCATCAGGGATCCCTGATCAGGCTCCCTGCAGGGAGCCCGCTTCTCCCTCGGCCTGTGTTTCTGCCTCTCTCTCTCTCTGTCTCATGAATGCATAAAATCTTTAAAAAATAATAATAACTTGCAAATATGGTGAAAACATAAGTGGACATGGTGAAGGAGCCCGAAAAACCCTCATCCATTTATACTATAGTCAATATGCCCAAAATCAAAGATAAAGAAAAATCCTTGGACAACTATAGAAAACTAGTATCTTACATGCAGGGGAACAAAAATTTTAGTGACTGCAGATTTCTTACCAAAACAGTAGAGGCCTCAATTTTATCAACCTTAATATAAGGATTATTTACTTAATAATGAAATTGGCAGATACTACATGTTGATGCTTAGAAATTTCTAATATAATGCTTGGCAATTAAGAAATGCTTAATAGATGTTTGGTATTATTATTATCATTACTATCCTAAACAACTACAAATATAAAAGAATGTATTTGTTTAATTTCATGCTTATCTGAAAAGTAGGCCACTCTCAAAATGGCATGAATGCAACAGATTTGTTTTGCTATGATCTCCTCTCATTCAAGATAGTAGTTATATTTTTCAAGTCACCTATGATATTTATTTTGCAGAGACCAACCTTGTGATTTATTAAGCAACATAATTATGGATAAAATATAAACTAATCCCCTTTACCCTCTTCATTTCTCATGATTTCCAGAAAGATATGAAACCGGTTCTACATTTATTCTGAGAGGAAACGGTTTTAAAATAAATCTAGAATTTCAGCACAATTTGTTTTCCATACATTTCACTAAGTTGAGTAAAGATGTGTGTCTTAGAGTAGTATCTTATTTAAAAGGAGTACTTTTGTCCACCGAGAGAATCAGACCCTAAGTACTAAGAAAGTCCAATTAGTTGCCTCTGTCATCAGAGAACTTTACCCAAGTACACTGGATCCTCCAAGGGCCCCTAATAGGGTAAATCCCCTTCAAAAATAACCTGGAAGTGTAGTAACCAACTTAAGGCAATAGCTCATGGAGATCAAATATTGGATAGAGATTCTGCAGGGGAAATTTAGGAAAGTTCAATGTAATTGTCCTTTTCTGAATATTCCTAGTGTGTTGACTCTAGGGTAAAAATCTCCTCAACACCTTCTATATCCTCTCCTAATCCAAGTGACTAGTTTATCTCAGTCCATTTGAGCTGATTTTTCAAGTTCGTTTCAAGAGAAAAGAATCAAATGACTTCCCCACAGCTCAGTTGGAGAACCACTGTAGTAGAGAAGACAGTGATATACAGTTTTCTGGGAGTTAAGGACAATCTTTGAAATGGAAAGTGATAGAAGAGGGGAAAAAAAGAGCTAAATAATACCCACGTAGCATGTCTACTAAAAGGAGTTTTATCTTTAGCCAAAGGGTTGGTCACGATGTGAGCTTCATCTGTTACAATAGCTATCTCAAGAGAAATAAAAATGTACATGCAGTAGAATTATTTTATCCTATCTTCCATTTGCACAGCAAAAAACTTATCCACCCCTTGGTAGAAAATGAACTTTAATATCAATCATTCTAACTACCAGCTGTAACCTAAATCCTACTGTAATTAATTAGTCTTAGAATATTAAATATGACCAAATTTCTTTGGAATTGTTTCCTGTGGGAATAAAAGCCTGCAGATTTATCCACATCAAGGGCAGACAGAAGCATTTGGAATCTTTGCTCTTCTGGCAGAAATTGTCAAATGACAATAATCTTGAACAATATTGCAGCCTTTTCTCATCTTGCAGGGTCAAAGTTACAGGAAAACTATGAAAAGTTTAAAATCATTTTTAAGTTTTTCTTCCAACAGCTGAAAGGCAAGTAATAAGATCACCGTTGGTGACAAAACAAAAACCACAGCCTCATCCAACACTTGCTTCTGTCCTGTTTAACCCACAATATTAAAGGTAAGAGAGCTGCTAACTTTAGAAGTACAGCATAACAGCCATTCATTAGATTCTGGAAATACAGCTGGGCTTCTGTCAAGGTGGGTTAGCTGGATCATAAAAGACACTGACAGATGTGTCAGTCAAGTGAAATTGCAAAGATGAGTTCTAATTCTTTCCTCCACCCGGAGACCTCTTTTAGTATTAAGGTCACTGAGCAGTTCTATCTCTGGATGAGAATTACCAGGTTTTATTCTGTCTCTTGGAGGACCCCTCACCTCCTGACAAGATTTGGCTTTAACATACGTGATGTTAATGTTTGTCTTTTTTAAGGTCTGTACTCGGTTGAAATTGGATGTAACGCTCAATGGATTTATGATAAAGCTATGTTTTTTATGACTAAGAAGAAACAAATACATTGAAGATATCAGCAGAAGACTAGCTTGTTAATAGAAGTTTGTAGGGAAAATTCAAACACGTCACACCTACAGACGTGCACACGTGCACATATATGTGCACGTGCACACACAGCCCATGCACTTGTCACCTACTCCATATCCGGTCCGTTCTTCCATAAAATGAGAGGCTAATATGTCCATCATGCTTCTCTGTCACAGACTTTTGTCAGAATGAAGAATATCACAGCTGGATGTGATTGATTATCCCCTGAAGTACAGCTGTACTTGGAAAAGTTACTTGAATAGCTTGATTCTCTTCCAACATATTTTATTAAGTTGATGTTTGGGGTTATATCTGGACAGTTTAATGACATAAAGCCATTTGTGCTGTTATCTGAGAAGAGCTATTGGTTTGTCTCTGGGTTTCAACTGACGGCATTTGCAATGATTTTTGGTGGTAGACTTTGTTTCTTGATACTCTTAATTTCTGTTTAATTTCAAATAGTCTACTAGAATTCATTTATTTTCCATAATTCTCATTTCCTTCATATTTTAATTATGATTGAATTCATCTCATGATTTGTAAATTAGGCAATGAAAAATTTGTCTTATTTAGAAAGGAAAACAAAATTAACTAAATTATAAATTTTATATTAACTATTTCCATCACTATGTAGTGCACAGTAGCAATTCTCTGTTCAAGAATATAGCCTCTCTTTTGTTGAGGGTATTCACATAAAAA
The DNA here is from genome assembly GCF_003254725.2 of Canis lupus dingo. Lineage (NCBI taxonomy): Eukaryota > Metazoa > Chordata > Mammalia > Carnivora > Canidae > Canis > Canis lupus. The sequence continues at coordinate 54,836,329 of NC_064250.1, read as the reverse complement.
TGAACATAGTGCTCTCATAGCAAAGTAGACATACTCTAAGTTACATATGGGGAGGATCAGACAAAAAGGAATCTCAGGCAAGAGAGAAGTGTTCACCCAAGAGTAACACCATTGGACTCTAATTACATCCCTTATAGGAACTGATGTAAATATACATATATTCTTTTTTGTTAAGGTCTATAGAATCTCTTCAAGTGTTTCAATTTAATGGAATTGAGAAACTTTCAATTGTACTGTAAGCTTTATATATTGAAGAAATGTTTATAAGACAAATGAATTATAATTGAAGAAACAAAGAATAAGTTTCTTGTTCAAGCTTTACAGCTAACTAGTAGCTGTGCTGATATTGGAAGGGGTGTGATTTTTTCCATCACAAATAGGTATTGTTAAATTGTGTTTTTATATATTAACTTGTGTTGCTTTATGTAAGCAAGGATAAAAGACACATGGTGTCTTCATCTTCTCTAAGTACCCTCAGAATCCAATTCTGTGTTTTTGATACAGTACTATTTAAACACTTACTAAATATGAATGACTGGCTAAGTGGGTTAGGTTAAGGCTCTACCTTCTATCAGTATATTGAAACAATCCTGTTCCTCTGATAACACCTTTAAAGTGGCAACAAAGTAAGAGTATTTTTCATGTCTACAAATGTAAATATTTGAAAAACATTGTGAATTCTTGAGTACAAAGCTAGCATTGGTCTTTGGATAAGTTCCTACCCATAGCAGCACCAGTAACTGAAAGAACACCTTACTTTTAAAATTTTTTCTGTGCTAAAATAATACAAAATAAAAACAAATTACCTGATACATTCCATTTGAGAGAATTTGAAAAGCTGAATATCATTGTTTTATGTGAAATTAGATGAATTTTAATTTGTGTATCGAATTACGATTTCCTTTGATTGCGTTGAGTGGCCTATAAACTGCTTTCTGCAAAGTGCTTACAGAGTATAGGTGAAAGATGCAGAATTAAGATTCGTAACTCACTTGAACTAAAGATTGACCTGATTTACGATACACCTTACCACAAACTGCAGTACAAACAGGAATCATATTAAATTTGGGACTTCTGACCCAGCTCCACAAGGTGAATTTGTACAGTTTTGCTATAATCTTTCATGGATTTGGCTCTAAGTTGTTAATTGAGTTACACAAAGAGGAATACCTCTCAGCTAAGACCTAAATCTCCACTTTTAGGTGCACCTTAGGTTTACATGGCTGCCTTTTTAAGAGTAGCAGGTAGAATCAAGAGTATTTTTAAATGAATTACTATTTTGTGTAACAAGTGTGCAATTTAGAGAAAACATTTTGTATCTATAGTTCCAAAATACATGCCAAAGCACACGAGTAATTTATGCTCCCTCAAGTGGCATATCGGTAATGGGTTCTAATGTCACAAATGTTTGTATCATTGCACATATTTGTTTAAAAAAAGGACAACAAGAATTTATTATCCCCTTCACTTCCTCTCTCCTACTCCCTCTAAATATATATATTTAAATATATTTATATGTTATATATTTTTACATAAAATGTACATAAATGTATGTGTGTGAATTTATATAGTATGTCTCTGACTTCCTTTGGTTGATATGTTCATATTCTGGGAGACTTTCATTCAAACGTTACAATGATATTCAACAGAGACCCAGAGCCATCATCTTTTCAGCATTTTTTTTTACATGAAAGTTTTTCAGGACAAAGAATAAGTGATTGATCTGGGAATTAACAGCTGTATCTTTACTTCTAGTTTACTCCCTATTTTTATTCCTAGTTTTCTGCTGAATATTAGCCAATTCTACCCTTTCTGTTGGAGATCTTCTTCTCAATAAAGACTGACATGGATCAGATGTAATGAAAACATTAGCTTTTATATTCCTCTATTTCTCGGCTTGCTGAATTCCCCATTTGCCATCGGGCTTGCTGAGTAACTCTCAGGAACTATATCCTGAACTTCATATATCCTGTTACTGTAAGCATATTCTGTTCCATCTGGACTTAATTACTAGAACTTCACCTGATCATAACCCAGGATTGTTAATCATTAAATTTATCCTGCCACTTTCTCAAACAGTCTAAATTTCACTCTCTTCTTCATTAACTGTTCCACCTTAGAGTAACATCCTAAATTATCATTTCATTTGTTTTTTTGTTTCTTGAATGTTTATAGCATGCTATATAAAATAAACACTCAAATTTAAAAGAGAGTACTTTCAGGAAAAGTCATTTAAGATACAAAGCCTTAAAAAACATTCTTTTTATAAGAGCATGATGCTGAAGAAAAAAAAAGCAAACAAACAGTAGCCAGAAGGGGAAAAAAGATAATAAGTGCATGACAAGAAATAACCAGGTAGATTTTAGAGAAAGAAAGGGAAATGACCAAAGATATCCCAAGTTGTAGGTATCATTTTTTTTCTAAAGGGCAGTAGCCTGAAACATGTAATTAGGATAATGTAGCTTTGTAAGTGGGCCTTACCACAACCTATTACACTCTGACACCAAGCATATCAGATTAAGCAAAGGTGACACACCTTGTGGGTAGGAAAACTGGACTGAGACTGACCCTTGAGGATCTTTTAAGTTCCCTTCCTAGAACTACTATCCATAAAGGATGAATTTTGTCCCGCATAACCATTTCCAGTCTCTCACATGAATGTGTATTTCTGGGGTCATATTCTGGACTATAATGGCAGAATTAAAATCACTAGAGATATCAGCTTTCCACAGAAAACTTTTTTTTTTCTGTCTTTCACAGAAACACACACACACAAAATTAAAATGGATAGAGGATATACTTGGATTATTTAATTTTTTGTAAAAGATTGGAATAAAGGTGTCAAAATTTACACTGAACCTGTAATAGAAGATCTCAATCTTGGGAAGAATGAATAGAGTTCAAAAGTATTCCCATAAATTTTATGGAGAATTGAGGCAGGTGACAGATATAACCTTAGAAGGATCATGATTGAAAATGAGGTTTTCTTATTGTTGTTGTCCTCCATTTTCATTACTTTACCTCAGAAGGTTTCATTCTTTTTATGCTTTCCCGAAAGTAATAAGGGACCACATGTTTGAGTTGTATCTACTAATAAAACAAAGTGCAATATCTGCGGTAGAGCAGAAGCTCATTCTCCAAACTTTATTCAACTACTGGCCTCTGTAAAGCCACCGAAGGGCCAATTAATGTCAAATAGGAGAGAGATACACGGACTTCTGGAATCAGAACAGGTCAGTTTATTTGTCAAGCCATAATTGCCAAACAGCAATTGACCTTTAAGCATTGTGCGGCTTTGATTTGAACTACTAACACAGGGTGAAGGCTTCGAATATCAATGTCAATCTCATTTTCTCAGAAACCTCCATATTTCCTGCATTAAAAAAAAAAAAAAAAAACACCTAGTATGACTTCATAGTATCTCTATCAGCAATCTGTCATTGTTGTGAATCTTTATTTTATATGTGAAAAGACTCTGTTAATAAATAATAATCATGAATTGCCATTCTGCAAAGAAGGTCAGATCCCCAGGGGAAAGAATTTCACATGCTGGCCTAGAGTGGTTATACTTTATTCCCAGAATCATTACCATGAAATGACTTAACAATTGCAACGAAATGTATGATTTTTTCTTCAAAATACTGGTGAATTTTGTGTTCTGCTTTGTTCAGGAAAGTAGGTGGAAGGCATAATTTGTGGCAAAAAGAAAAAATCCTTTAGAATTAAGGTTCATAGAAAACAATTTAGATGTTACAATTTTGACATGAACTTGAAGGTGCAAACAAATTGCTTGAAAATAAATACAACCACAATAAGATTCTTTGACTAGAGAGATTACAGATGGAGATTGAAAGGCAAAGAGAATTAGCCAAACACTTTAGATGATTAGAGAGAAAAGAAAATCAGAGACACAACTGATTTAATGAAAGATAGTAGGCTTTATCACTCATGACAACCTTTTCATTCCATAAACTGAATGAAATATTTTGATGGCCTTCATTGCATGTTTCAGGTGGATATTGTCAGAGTGAACACTCAGTCTTTTCTGTGTGGTCATATTTTGAACAGTAAAAGAAAATGCACAATAAAGTAGAAAACAAAAATAATACTATGTTTTTAACTTAAATACTTTCCAGAATCTCAATTTAATAAAAATCAAATGACAGGCATACAATGAAAAAGCAAATGCCTGATTACTGGGTATACCAGGTTAGAAAATAAATATGAAAATTTTGATTTGATTAATTAAATGTTAATGACCCCCAGTATATCTCTTCTATTAAAATAAAATATGGATGCATATTAACATTGACCTAGCAGGGATTCATCAAATATTCTTCTATATTCTTATAGATATTTCTTAAACCAATTGTATCAATATGAATCACTACCAACAAATCACTGTAATTACTGTGCCTTAACACATTCGTTTTTGCTTACATGTTCTTTGGGTAAGTAGGACAGTTCTGCTGATCTGGGCCAGGCTTGGGTGTTCTTGGCTGAACTTATTCATATTCTCAGGGTCAGCTTGGCGGCCATCTGCTGGACAAGGATGGCCTTACTATCATATCTGGGAAGTGCTTGTCAATGAAAATGATGGGGTAAATAGGCAGTATGTTTCTCATTGTACATCAGGCTCGTCCCAATTTATTTAGGCTGGATTCCAGGAGACAAAGGGAAGCACGTAACTGTTTGAAACCTAAGCTTGGAATTGACTATCACTTCTGCTTCATGCTATTGGGGAAAGGTCAAGAATTAGGGCAAAATTGTTAGGCAAAATGAATTTGTGACTATTTGGTGAATAAAAGGAAATGTTGATATTCTTATCAAAAGGTAAGCTTATCTGTCTAACTCAGGGATGGGTTATGTAACCATAATTATTTTTCCTGTATGGATTTGGCCAAGTACTAGAACCAGATGGGATTTTGGGAAATTGGCAGATGAAACCATTTGAACCAGCACCACTGGAGTTATTGCTTCTAGACAAAAGCTACACAGGAATTCTGACCAAATATAAAATGGTCCTCTGACATTTTCATGAAAAGGACTAGCATTATTTGAAATATTCTTGCAATTTCTGCATAGAAGATTTTATCTTTTGCCAAATGTGCCCCAGCTGCTTCATTTGGATGCTGAGCCTAGCTTTCTTGTTCACATCCCTGATCAATTTAAAATTTGTTATACACAATTAGGATACAAGAATCTCAGCCATCCAATTTTTTCTCAAGATAATTGTATAAAAATATTTGGAAATATCTATATAAAATTGCTATGCTGAAATATAATTAAAACTACACCATTTTCATGAGGGTGTGGTAGGCTGGATAATATCTCCCTCCTCAAATTCATTTCCACCTAGAACCACAGAATGTGATCATATTTGAAATAGCATCCTTATTAGATGTAATTGGTTACGATCGGATGAATTGGGATGGGCCCTAAATTCTAAAACTAGTGTCCTAGAACATTCAGAGAGAGCATGATGTAGCTGATACCTACCTGACTTCAGACATCTAGCCTCCAGAACTATAAGAGAATAAATTCCTATTGTTTTAAATTACTAAGTTTGTGGTAATTTGTTATGGCAGTGCTGGTAAACCAACACAAGGAAGGTAAAGTAACTAATAAATATGCTTGGCCTTCTCTTCCATTAGCTTCATATCTCAGATTTTTAAAGTTAGTATATGTTTTATTGAGGTATAATTTATGTATAGTAGGAATTACTCTTTTATGATACAGTATTAGGAATTACATGCTACAGTCCTGTATTCACCATGAAATCAAGATTATCCAAACTTATTCTATGGTGCCCCTTTGTAGTCATTCTCTCCAACCATCACCAAGCACCAGCAATCCCTAGTCTATTATCTGTCCTAATGTCTTGCTTAGCCCATCATGTAATATGAAGGGAATCATACAGAATACATGATTCAGGCTTTCACTTAGTACATTGCCTTGAAATTCATCCATTATTGTGTATATTGATAATGCATTCTTTTTTTGCATTCTTTTTTATTACTGCATAATATTCTGTTGTATGGGTATAAAACACTTTATTTATAGGTTGAAGAATAATTTTGATTTGTTTCTTAGTTTGGAGACTTTATAAATAAAGCAATTGTAAGTGTTTTGTATACACGTTTATGTGAACATATATTTAACTTCATTTGAGTAAATACCCAGAACTGAGATTGCTGGGCCATATGTAAAATATTTGCTAGACTTTTGAAGAAAGTATTAACCTGTTTGCCATATTCTCTATACTCTCATTCTTACCTGCAATATACGAGAGTTCCGGTTTCTCCACTTCCTCATTATTACTTAGTATTGTCAGTTTTTTTTTCTGTCTTTCTTTTGTTTTTTTCTTTTTAAATGTTTTAAATTTATTTTCTTGTTGTTTACAGGAAACTCAAATATTTTTAAATTTTTTTTATTTAAGTTCAATTTAGTTAACATATAGTATATTATTAGTTTCAAGGGTAGAAATCAATGATTCCTCAGTTGCATGTAACACCAAATGCTCATTACATCAAGTGCCCTTCTTAATGCCCATCATACAGTTACCCCATTCCCCTCCACCCATCACCCCTCCAGTAACTCTCAGTTTGATTCCTACAGTTAAGGATCTCATAGTTTTCTTCCATCTGTGTTTTTATCTTATTTTATTTTTCTTTCCCTTCTCCTATGTTCATGTGTTTTGTTTCCCTAATTCTCATTGGTAATAATACAATAATAATAGCAGGCTTTAACACCCCACTCACAGCGATGGACAGATCATCTAACAGGAGATCAATAAGGAAACTAGGGCTTTGAATGACACACTGGACCAAATGGACTTAAAGATATATTCAGAGCATTTCATCCTAGTCTTTTCTTCTTTTAGATAACAGGTGATAAGAGTATCTGTTGTTCACACTAAGTTGCATTTATCTAATCACTACTGATGTTGGGCATCTTATCGTGTTTATTTGCCATCATATTTCTTTTCCAGTGAAGTGTCTATTCAAGTATTTAGATCATTTCTAATGATTTAAAAATTTAAAAAAATCATATTTGAATGCAAACTCTTTTTCAGATACTTTACTAATATTTTCTTCCAGTCAATGGAATGTTTTTTCATTCTTTTAGCAGTATCTTTTTTAATAATAGATTTACTGAATTATAATTTTTACACAGTAAACTGTACATATTCAGACAATTTGATAAGTTTTGGCATATATATACATCTGTGAAACCATAACTACTATTAAGATAATGAACCATTCATCATTCCCAAAATTTTCCTCATGTTCAGATGTTATCCTATCTCTCCTGGCCTTCCACACTGCACTGCACTCCAGTCCTATCCTTAGACAACCACTGATTAGCTTTCAATTAGGTCCAGAATGGCTACATAACCATATGAAACAAAAATGTACTAGTCAGCTCTGAAGCTTATGTTTCTTAATTCAAAGGAATGTTTATATTTTAATTTTAGAAAATAAGCCTACATATGTTAGGTTTAGTCAGACTTAGATACCTGTGTCATTTCTGGATTACACTCTAACAGAAGTAATTTAAGCAGAGAAACTGTAGCACGGGCTTTGGGATCAGATGGAATTGAATTTGTATTACTTCCATCAGGTCAGTAACGTGGGACCTCAAGCAAGATATGTAACTTTCCCAAGCCTTTGTGTTTGTGATTCAAATGGGGATAATAACGGGTTAACAGTGTTGTAAAAACTACATCATTTAACAACCTGATTAGAACATGGCCAGAGACTTTAATAGACACCTCACCAAAAAATTATCCAGGTAATACAGGTGACGAGAAGTATATGGAAAGGCGTTCCACATACTATGTCATCAGGGAAATGCAAATTGAAAAAAAAAAAACAATAAGATACTACTACACACCCAGTAGAATGCCCCAAATCCAGAACACTGACAATACCAAATGCTGATGAGGATGTGAAGCAACAAGCAGCAACACTCATTCACTGCTAGTGGGAATGCAACATGGTACAGCCATTTTGAAAGATAGTTTGGTGGATTTTACAAAACTAAATATGCTCTTCCCATGTGATTCAGCAACCACACTCCTTGGTTTTTACCTAAAAGAACTGAAAACATGTCCACAAAGAAACCTGGAAACCTGCACGTGATATTTATAGTGACTTTTTTCATTATTGCCCAAACTTGGAAACAAACAAGATGTCCTTTGGTAGATGAATAACTGTGGTACACCCAGATGATGAAATATTATTCAGCATTAAAAGAAATGAGCTATATCAAATGATGAAAAGACCTGAAAATTCTTAAATGCATCTTACTAAGAGAAAGAAGCTAATTTGAAAAGGGTACCATACTGTGTGATTTCAACTATATGACATTTTAGAAAAGGCAAAACTACGGAGACAATTTTAAAAAATCAGTGGTTGTTAGGGGTTAATGGGAAGAGGGGAGACAAAGAGGAGGAACACAAAATATTTGTAGGAAAATACTCTGCATGATATTATAATAATAGGTATATATCATTTCACATTTATCCAAACCCATAGGATATACAAAACCAAGATGAACCGTAACACAGACTATTGACTTTGGGTGATTGTGATAGGTCAATGTAGTTCATCAGTTGTAACAAATGTACCATTCTGGAGGATGTTGATAATAGGGGAGGCTATGCATGTTTGGGGGCAGGAAGGTAGAGGATATCTCTGTACTTGCCCTTTGAATTTTTATGTGAACCTAAATCTCTTAAAAATTTGTCTTAATAAAAAAACTCACCCTCTGCTTTAGGTACTGCATCTCTGAATTATGCAAAGCAAGGTTGAAATTTAACAAGCATTTGCTACGGTCCTGCTTTATAAGTTACCATCCATTAAAGGCACAGTAGTTTTTTTTTTTTTAAGATTTTATTTATTTATTCATGAGAGACACAGAGAGGCAGAGATAGGCAGAGGGAGAAGCAGACTCCTCGCAGGGACCCCGATGTGGCACTTGATCCTGGGACTCTGGGATCATGTCCTGAACCAAAGGCAGACACCCAACCACTGAGCCACTCAGGCATCTCAATTAAATGCACAGCAGTTCTGAAATGAAAAAAGTGCAATCTTTGCCTTAAAAATCTAACAGTTGGATGGGGGATTTTTGGAATTAGAAATACATCTTGAGTTGTCCTCAAGTTTTTATAGCCATTATGATGATGCAAGCAAGCATTCAAAAAGGCTTAATGAAGAGAATGTGTAATGGATAAAGGTGTTAATTCTGTTTTTTTTTTTTTTAAAGATTTTATTTATTTAGTTGAGAGAAAAAGAGCTTGAGAGTGAGTATGAGCCAGGGGAGGGTCAGAGAGAGAAGCAGACCCTCATTGAGCAGGGAGTAGAGCAGGGCTTGATTCCAGGTGTTAATTCTACTTAAGAAAACTCCAGCCTTCAGTTTCTGTGATCCAAGCTGTGTAAAATTTTTAAAAATCCCCATCCTTGAACTTCTACAGTATTTGATTTCAAATTTTGGACACTATGAATTCATTTCTTTACATTAAATGATAAAGTCACTTGCCCCTTTCCTCTTTTCTTCCCTCCCTATTGTAAATAGCTCATAAGCTAAAATCTAATTTCATTATCTGAATATGCAGTTACCGAAAACCATATATAGTGGAAGGATGAACCTGAAGCCTCTAGTCTGGGGAAACATTGATTTTGATCTCAAGTTTACAGAGAACAATTAAGGAATTCCATATTTATCTGGCCAAGTGGGATTGATAAATAGGCACTCAGGGAATGCTCAAAGATTTATAAAGTGTCTTGAAGAAAATGTATTTTTATCTCAAATTATATTTCTTTTTACTCCTCAACTTCACCCTGTTGAGTTTATATTTACACACTTCCTGATGAAGTCCCCTGGTGGGAGTCTGTTGTGCCAATTAGTGAATAAGCATTTTGGGAAAAAGAGAGAAGCCGTTGATTTTTCTCATGGGATTGTAAATGTTCGTTTTTATTGTTTATTGCTGAGTGTAGAGCACAATGTTTAAAACCTACCCATTTTCTTTTGTCATTTTTTTTTTATCTCTTGGGGTATATTATTTAAATTAGATCTAAACAGACAGATCTAAGAAATACATGTAACTAAAGGAGGAACATTGATTTGGCTAATGTGGCGCCTTGAAATTCTACATTTAATCCTAGGCTTTAGAACAACTGATACTGGATAGTTTGTGCAATAAACTTCTTGAGGTAAATTAGGGACAGACCTTATCTATCTATCTATCTATCTATCTATTATCTATCTATCTATCTATCTATCTATCATCTATCTTCCTTATTTGTTTGAAGCCAGATTAACATAAAATATCTATTAATAAATACACTTCAGTGGTAGCAGAAATAAAACCAAGAGACACAATTAAACATGGATAAAGGTTATCTTTTTCAACATAATATATTGTAAGGCTATACTAACAAGCTACTTAGCCTGGTTTCTGCATCTGGAAAATGGGGCTGTTAATAGTTATTAAAGAGAATAAAATGAGATAATGAACATAAAGCTTCCAAATATAATATACAATGAATATTTTCTTCTATACCATTTTGCATAATTTCAGGTGATTAGAAAATAATAAAGTTTTCAAAAGAATAAGGAAATATTTAAAATATTGTGCAATGCTATGAAGAGTTTATTTCATGAAGAATCATAAAATGTTAATCATATATGATCTGGTTATGAATGATAATTCAACTATATATAATTAAGTCAATAGTCAGTTTGAATTTCTCTCTATAGAAGTTAATTACCACTCACCTCTAAGTTTATTCTATCAAGAATCATAAATAAGGTGGTTTTAGAAATTTTGACTTTAATGATGGCCATGGAAGTGGGGCTATAATTTATATAAATACATTTGTCATTTCATTTATCTGTGGTACATGAAGAGGCATAAAATAGAATAAAATTGTAAAAATAAATTTCAAGGGATAGTTTGGGGGATTTTAAAGTGGACCTGTAACAACAGAACTCTACTTTTAATAATGAAGGTAAAATAACTTAATGGCATATATGGTTTAAAGAAAATGAATAGGGCAAAATTAAATAAAAGGAAATGGAAATTGTTTTTTACTTTTTATTTTTATTTTTTAAAAGATTTATTTATTTAGACAGACAGACAGAAAGAAAGAAAACACGAGTGGGGGAGAGGAAGAGAGAGAGAGAGAATCTCAACCAGACTCCTTGTTGAACACAGAGCCCAATATGGGGGTCCATCTCACAACCCTGAATTCATGATCTGAGTCAAAATCAAGAATTGGGCACTTAACTGATCAAGCCACACAGGCACCCTGGAAACTGTGTTTTAGATTTCCAGTTTTTAATAGATGTTCCTAATCAAAATGTCTGATCATCTTCCATGTAAAATGATGGACATGTCATAAAAGCGATTTTCATAGCCTTTCCACAGTATTCATCTCCAGATAAGTGTTGTGACAACCAAGTCTTTTTAAGATAACACCCACTATAAATAATTGCTATGAATTTTCTCTACCTTAATGAATATTCCTTCAAAACAACTAGTTTTATTTTAAGGTTTATCAAAACACCTCTACTTTTTCTTTTGTATATTCAAGAAGCTCTTGGTCTCCAGATTCCATTTTTTAAGAATCTGAATTTAGTGTAAGAATCTTGGAAAACTTCACCTTTTTGATTTAGAAAGCATTTGTTTCATCTGTACTCCTTCTATCCTTGTTGTAAAACAGTATCCATTTCCTTCATTTGTCACCAGGTACTCTTCTTTCCGTCTTTTTATCTTCATTCACTTAATGCTACTTTGTATATATGTGGGTTTTTTAACTACTATTTTTAATAGCTATATCTGCATATATCACGTAAATAGCTCAGAGACAATTTTTAATGTCTCAATGACTTATTTTGTTGATATTCTTTAAACAGTCTTCAGAAGATAAAAGCTATTTAATAGTCAACTAGATGCATTAAAACAATCTCTTCTTAGTAAACAATGATGCTATATAGGAGGGTAGGTATCTTAATTTCTTTTTACATAATAACATATTTGCCCATGTCTGGAACCTCATAATAACATGTCTGTCTAGTTTCTTATATTCCTTTAACGTGGACTTTGAATAACATGTAAATATCACCATGATATTAATAATTATATTCAAAAATACTTGGAAGCCAGGGTGCTTATTAAATATTATTGACATCTTATGGTTTGCCAGGAATTTGTACACTTGGGTGTATTTGACTTATCTACTTTAGCTTAACCTAAATACAAATCATCAGATAATCAGTCTTAAAATATGCCACCACATTGATGAACTTTCTCTCTAAATAGAAATGTGTTTTAAAATAATCTCTCCCCTTCTACAGAACTAAGAAAGCAATCAACAAAACTAAAAGGCAAACTACAGAATGGGAGGAGATATGCAAATAACACCTGATAAAGTGTTAGTATCCAAAATATATAAAGAATCGATACGACTCAATACCCCAAAAACAAATAATCAAAATTAAAAATGGACAGAAAACATGAACAGACATTTCTCCAAAGAAGACATACTGACAGTCAACTGACACATGTAAAACACTCATCATCATTTACCATTAGGGAAATGCAACTCAAAACTGCAATGGGATATCACCTTATACCCTCTGAATGGCTAAAATCCAAAACCCAAGAAACAACGGATGTTGGCAAGGATTTAGAGAAAAAAGAACTCTCATGCATTGTTGGGTGAGAATGGAAACTGGCACAGACACTGTGAAAAAAGTACATAAATTCCTCAAAAAGTTAAAAATAGAACTACCTTATGATCCAGCAATCACACTACTGGGTATTGACCCCAAAAATACAAGAACAATAATTCAAAGGAAAATATACCTCCCCCATATTTATACCAGCACTATTTACAATAGCTAAACTATGTAAGCAGCCCAAGCATTCATAGATTGGTGAATGGATAAAGAAGATTATATATATATATATATATATATATATATATATATATATATATATTCATATATATATGAATATTATTCAGCCATAAAATGAATGAAATCTTGCCAATTGCAACATCATGGATAGAGTTAGAGTATAATGCTAAGTGAAATAAGTCAGAGAAAGACAAATACCATATGATTTCACTCATATGTGTAACTTAAGAAACAAGCAAAGGGGAAAAAAATAAGAGAGAGACACAAACAAGACTCTGCTTTCTGAAGAAACTAGATTAAGATAGCTGGTAAGGGTAAAATCTGTATAACAGAATCTAAGGACAAAAAGATATCGCTTGTGAAAAACCAGTATTTGTGCATGTGTATCACTAGAGATAAATGATAATGCTGATGAAACATTTGTTATATATACATAAATAATTTCTCTATTTATACTGATATTTAAAATACAGAAAGTGAACAGAACTAGCAGAGATGAGCAGTCTGCACATTTCCTAAATCTTTTTACATATGATTCCAAATTCCTATAAGGGAAAGAGAGAGAGAAAAAAAATAATAAGATTTTTGCTTTATGTCAGCATCTGACTAAAATGTGATAACTTACTTTAGAACCAATCTAATAACATTAAAAATAATAACAGTACTATGAAAAATAAACAGCATAGGTAACACCAACCAACTCATTATATAAGAGAAACAATCTCTGAGTAATACACCAGCTGTCCACATTTTCCTGCTGTCTACTTCCTCTCTGAGAATAGTATGGAGGAAAATGAATATAACCTACAGCTCTCCCCTATTAGATCTGTAGGTTTCACTCCCAACCTTTGATTTTCCAGTTCCAACCCACTCCAACCTTGTAGTTGAGGAGTTTTGAGGAGAAGATTTCTGTTTTCCTTTGAGAGGGAGAAACTAACTATACCAATTGATCAGTCCCTGAGAATAGCATTAACCAAAGACCAGGAAAGGAATGAAACAATGAGAAGGCTATAAGCATTTATGAATAGTAGCCATCCAACCAATGGGACATACCTCTTTCTCTTATTTTTATAGGCAATGACCCATTCAAACGTACTTTAAGTAACACAGAAAAGATGAGAAATTTCCTTGATCAAAGGAAATATATATATATGTATATATATAATACATAATATATAATAATATATAATAATATATAGGCACTGACATATTTTAGTACAACATGTCTTCTCCATGTTCAATGGAGTAACTAAGATTATTTAATTATTAGAAGATACCAACATGAAAAGATGTGAGCCACACTAGTGGTTAGTCTACTGCAAAGATTTATGAAGCTAGACCTGGCATGGCTAACTCAAAAGAGAATGCCTTGGGGCATTTGGCTGGCATTTGGCGACTCTTGATCTCAGGGTTGTGAATGTGAGCCCCATGTTGGAGGTAAAGATTACTAAGATTAAACAAAATAAAATAAAAGTGAATTTAAAAAGAAAGAGAGGATACCTTTTTGGATACTATGGCCAGAATGTCACAAAGACCCTTCCTAAAGAACTTTACTGCCATTAAGCTTTGTGTTGCCACTTCCCAGAGCTCAAGTTGTCTTTATAAACTATTAAGTCTAAACTGGGAACCTGGACTGAAGTACTTCCTTTATCGGATTATTGGTATTTGGGAAGCAATATAGATACAGGCATGCACAGATAGCCCAAAATAAAAGAGAATTTATTCTGAATATAATCAAGATAAGATTTCCATTTAAATAGATCAAGCTATTCATTTGAGAGTAATTTCTGCACACCGAGTCATCAAAAAATCCATACCAAAAAACAAAGTCATTTAAAAGTAATATAATTCTTTAGTGAATACCTACCTAAAGGAGTTACAACAGTTAGAGCAATTTTTTTTAAAGAAAAGTTTTAAAATTCCTTTTTGTATATATATTTTTCTTTCCCAAATTCTGTACCTTAAGGAAGTTGACTTATATGATACCCTTTAAAAATCAAAATCAACTCACTTCTCCAAACTCCTTGATCAGAGCCACTAACTTTCATAGTACCTTCAAAAACATGTATTTAATTAGTCACTTATGACTTCTAATTTCTTATGCAAGACGGTAAATTTCTTGAGGACAGAGGTAGTATCCTGTAGTAAAAAAAAAAAAAAAAAAAAAGTAATAAATTCCTAACTACAGCATAGGCTAGGTAATAAAGAAGTTATCTATTATTAAATAAAAGATAATCTAAATTTCTGATTGGCATGGGATTTACATTCCAGGAGTTGCAAACACTTAGAAATAAGATTGGGTCATATCAAATTAATGCCACTTATTTTTTTTTTCTGATAACTAATATAAAATATACATGTTACTGAATTAGATTTTATAATTTTTTGAATGTTCTCTATGGAAAACTTGGCATTAGTGGTCCACTTTTACATGGGAAGTTTTATTCAGTAAAATACAAAGCACTAGAAGGAACAGATGGAAAGCTATAAGAGAAGCTTTCTCCTAAGTAGCCAGTTCCATCAAACACATACCAATG
This sequence comes from Canis lupus dingo, assembly GCF_003254725.2. Classification (NCBI taxonomy): domain Eukaryota; kingdom Metazoa; phylum Chordata; class Mammalia; order Carnivora; family Canidae; genus Canis; species Canis lupus. The sequence continues at coordinate 54,820,865 of NC_064250.1, read as the reverse complement.
AACAGTGACATGCCATATTGACATGAGAGTTCTTTAGAGTGGTGTAGCATTTTAAGAAATTCTGTTCTCAATTCTGATAAGATGAAGAACTGGTGCCATCTGGATGGATTTATATCTGAATAAAGGGTTTTATCCAAAGAGTATAAATTGTGTATTAAATTGTATATGATTTCATCTAAAACTATGATCTCTTGAAAGAATTTTAAATTATAGATTAAGGTAAGAACTGTTAAAATACTGACCAAATTTTTGAATGATATAAAGGTAGAAGGACTTACCAGAATCCAATAAGACCTTTATCAAGTAAAATTATGGGTTAAACTTTAAAGATAAATAGCATTAATGAGAATATTTTTTAGCCCATCCCTGATCCACCCTTCACTATCATCTAGTAGTGCTGCCTTTGACATTCCACAATCAAATTTCCAATTCAATATGGTAGAACTATGGCTTAGAACTATGTGAAAAAGACTTATAATAAGCTTCACATGAGTGAAAATTAGATATTTTTATGTATTTTAAATATTTATATATTTATATATACATTTACAATTATATGAAATATATAAACAAGATACATTTAAATAATTTACATTTATATACTAAAAGTGTTAATGCAAACAGACTACTTCAAAGAATGAACACATTCTGTCTTCATGAACAGACATTTCTCTTTGCCACAACGTATAATGCACACAGAATAAAGTGATGACTATTGAGAAGGAAATCAACCCCAATGTATGAGGAATAGGTGGAGGAACCAGAGCTTTAAACCAGAAGGGCGAGTTACAGGGAAACTACAGGGTAGCCCATAAATGCTGATGGAGTTGTCACTGAAAGAAAGTTTAAATATGTACCCTTTGGACATAAAGCCACACCTAGCATTAGGACAACCATTTAGCATAGGGTTTTACTTCTACATAGTTATACTTTTACTGAGCACTCTGGAAGTGTTCAAACTCAACTGAAAATTATAGAGGACATTTAAGCAATGAAATGGTGGTTTATTTTAGGTGACCTCCAGAGTTTTAGTCTATCTTGAGAATCTATTGTTCTACATATTTATTTCCTACTTCCAAAGCTCTGCAATAGAGATATTTTTTCAAGCATGGATCAATAAATTATTGTTTGGGATAGCTTCAGGTTTATGTGCTTATGATTTAGAACTTCTTACTCTTGGCAGAAGGCTAGAATAGAGAACATCTTGAATTAATATTCTAGACCAAAGATGATTGCAAGTAAAAATAATCTCAAACTCATGTAAAGAGTCTAGGTTAAATTATTTTTAGAATTATATAGTGGAAAAAGGAATATATGTGCTTATAATTCATCCATATTTCTACTCATATATATGATGATTTGTAAACCATCCATAAACTGAGCTACAAAAATATATCAAGGGAAATATGCAAGTCTACATTTTATGATAGGTTTCAGAAAGCTGTAAAAACCTCAAGTGGCTCCAGAGATCAACATTTGACTATATTTTGTTTACAATACAGTAGTAAAAAGTCAGCCACTAGTAAGACAGCCTAGGCTGAGATGAAGCAAATATTACCATTTGCACTTAACTGACATCTTTCTCTGGCTGTTCAAATATACTTGATCTTATAAATATTTCTATTTGCCATTGTATGGGAAGTTAAACAGGTACAAGGCATAGCTTAGAATATCTCTTCTTTCAATAACACACCAGTTCATTATTTGCCTCTGAAAAGAGCAACATATTCAAATGGGAACTGGAATGAATTAACAAACATATGAAATGCTATGTTTTCCCCTCAGCATCGCATGAGAAGAGAACAATGAAATTTTCAGGCCATTTGAAAGAAATACAGAACAAAAAATGTGTTAGAGAGAGGGAAAAGGTTGGCCAGGTAACTGGCTTCCTGAAAAATGGAATGACATAAAACCCTAAGAGAAATAAATGTTTCATAAGAGCTAAGTGGGATGAGCAGTGTGTGACAGTCACTTGTGGACAGTTCAAAAGAACACTTCCTTTTCTACTTCCTCTTAGATTGTGGCCACTGAGAAAACTTCAAATTAAAGCCTGAGTCCTACTACGTGGACAAAAAATAATAACAATTCATTAAAGAGGCTCAACAGCAAGAAAAAAAATTAATCAGAAATGGCAAAAAATATATATCAGATTAGCAAGGACGTTGAGAAGGAACAAGACTAAGGATGCCTGAGTGGCTCAGCGGTTAAGCATCTGCCTTCCGCTCAGGGTGAGATCCTGAAGACCCAGGATCGAGTCCCACATTGGGCTCCCTGTGTGGAGCCTGCTTCTCCCTCTGCCTATGTTTCTGCCTCTCTCTCTGTGTGTCTCTCATGAATAAATAAAATCTTAAAAAGAAGAACAGGAATTAAAATTGAATTAAAACTAATAAGAATATTTAGTAATATCATTTTTATATACACTGGTAGGAATGAAAATTGGTAAACCACTTTAAAAAACTGTTTGGTGATATCTTCTGAAAGTAAAAGTGCCCATCCTCAACGGTCTGGCAATTTTACTCCAGAATTCCAATAGCACATATGTGTTCCATAAAATATATACAAAATTTTCAGCTTACTCATAATAGCCCAAAACTTGAAGCAACATGGGTGTCCATAAATATTAGATTAAGTAAATGTTTTATTGATGTATGGTTTATTAATGCAATTGAATAATATACAGAAGTGATAAATTATTGCAATGAAGAACAACATGGACAAATCCTGCAAACATAATACTAAAAGCCAGACAGAAAAAGAAGTACTCACTCTACTCTTCTATTTATAGGAAATTTTAAAAATCAGATAAAGTTACTCAGTGGTGGCTGGTCAGAAAGGTTGTTTTGGAAGGAGGGCGTTGACAATGTGAGAGTATAATGGAGGCTTCTGGGATAATGATTCTATATATTAATCTTGTATTAATTATAATTTGGATATATATGTAACATTAATTTAGTGGTTTAAGATTATGTGCTTTCTATGTGCTATACTCCATGGCAAGGAAAGAAGGAACAGACAAGATGATTATAGATTTTATTTTATAAATATGCAATATTTATATTAATTATATCTATATTAATGTATCATAAATATAGCTTCCCCTTGTCCTCTGTAAAAATACCTCTTTCTAGATAGAGTTTAAAACCTTATTCATTATTAGAGCATTTTATTGGATGGTTAGAAAGGAATATGGTTAACCTCAACACAAAGAGATAAAAATCATGAAGAAAGTAAGGTATCTCGGATATGCCTAGCATCTCTAATAGGCATTAAAAGGATTTAGGAAGTGGGACACCTGGATGGCTCAGAGGTTGAGCAACTGCCTTTGGCTCAGGTCATGATCCTGGAGTCCTGGGATCGAGCCTGCATCATGCTCTCCTCAGGGAGCCTGCTTCTGCCTATGCCTCTGCCTCTCTCTGTGTGTCTCTCCTGAATAAATAAATAAAATCTTTTTTACAAAAAGGTTTAGAAAGCTCCGGAGTCCTGGCAACTTTTTTAACTCTAAGGAGAAAAAGAAACAGTTTCAAGCGGAGAAATGAATTAGATTACAATATTGGAAATAAGAGGACAGAATTTATATCTACAAATTATTTATGTCAAAATAATCTCTCGCTAGGCTCTTTCCAACCAACATATTATCTATCTGTCAGGACAAAAAGAAATGTTTGAGGTCACTCTGCCTATTCAACTGAACAACAATCAGGTGCTTATAACTGCCTCTCAGGTAAAATGCATTGGGAAGAATTGATCATTCTATTTACTGAGCACCTACCATCTTCCAGGATCTTCCAGAACTTGGGTAGTCGTTTTCACATGCATTGCATATTCATTACAGCAAGCCCCCCTGCGTCGTTGAGTTAAGTAACTTCCTATATTTGTATGAATATTAATTTAGGAGGCAGGGATCTAAGCCAGATCTGCGTAAATTCTGACCCTGAGGACATCTTAGCTCTTGCCCTTCCCCACCAAACATCATACCCCACTGCTGATATTTCCTTGATCATTTTAATACAGGCTTCATTCCCTGATGAAATGCTGAAATAAAGTTATCACTGAAAATGATGATCTTTTAAACTCTTAGCTATTCTTTCCTAAGGGGGACAATGGGGGAAAAGAAGAAGTAAACAACAGATTTTGATAGGAGGGCATGGAAAAGATATGTATTGGTAATAAGTCTAGGAAAATCCCATCCTATGCTTTCAGTAGAGTAGGATTCCTACAGACAGAGAAACCCAATGTGTCCTGAATCTTCTTAATGCCTTATTTTCCACATGTTCCATGGTCCATACTATCCAAATTCTTTGTGTGACTAACCAGCAATTGTTTCTCAAAATACAGATATAACTGTTGCACTGAACCTAATGTTGACCAACAAATACAAATTAGTTGTGTTATGGAAATAAAATTATAGTTTGGGTGGGGAAAGGGATGACACATTTTTCTCAGTGAATGATATATTAAACAGTAGTTGAACCTAAATAAAAATATATTTGAGAGAAGACACAGGGAGCTTTCAATCATCATTCTGCAGCTGGAGCATTCGCAAAACACATAACAAGTAATTAGGCAACAAAGACAATTTATCTGTGGAAGAAAGGCTGTGAATCTTTTTTAAAGTTGAGGTGAAAAGACTTACTATGGGCTGGCCATACAAGAACAGGACTCTTTTTATCATCATCATCATCATCAACACTGCCATAGCTGCCACCACCAGAGCCACTGTGACTGCCACAACCACTACCACCACCAGAGTCTTCTCCATCCTCCTTCCCCTCCTCCTGAAACCTCCTCCTCATCCTCATGCTCATTATTTCCAGGAAACTTAAGGGAAAAATCATTCATCTTGTTTGTTTTTTTAACTCAAGCATGGATTTCAAGCATGAAATCTCCCACAGCAGTCACTACTTATCAGAGGGATGTGTGATGCTGCCATGTTGCATGGGTGTAGGGCTCTCTTCCTAGTTTTCCTCAGCTGTCCCAGATCTCCCATCGCCTACCTCCTCAGAGATCCTGGAACTCTATCTAAAATGTGTGCATCTTCACATTTAATCCAGGTTTCCTATAACCCTGCTATCTCTTCTTCACAGGCCAATTTTAATCATTAAATTCCAGGAACCAATCCAAAAGAACGTTAGTAAGAGACAAATCTCAATAGTATTGGGGTTTGCTGCTGGAGAATGTGTTCTATTTTTTTCGTTATATTTGGTGAAAGAACTATTTGAAAATACTTTGAATTTTATAGTTGCCTTCTGCAAAGGCAATCTGTCCCAAGTACATTATCCTATTAATTTAAAAACCAAATATGTATTTCAAGGGAAGTTTTACCTCTATGTCTGTGATTAATTCATACTAAAGTCATCAAAATACAGTCAAGTGAGAGCTATTTGATGTCCAAGTGCCCTTTTATGAGGCATTTCAATCCTTCTCCTTTAATCGAGAAATTAAAAAAAAAATTCAGCCATAAATAAAATTCAACCTCTAAAAAGCCTTGGCTTTGCCTTGAAATGTAAAGCCTTATAGAATCAGGGAGATTTCAAGTATGTTCTTTTCTATCAGTAATTCTGATTATTCTCTGAAATATAATTCAGTGTTCTTAAGATTATAAAATTGGTTCATTTATCTTGAGGGTAAGAGAATTAATGAGGTGATACCTGGCCAAGCAATTTCAACTCAGAGGCAGACTCTAAAAGCGTGATTCATATTTGTCATTATTGCTGGTTGTTGTATTTGCTTTTATAGGTACGATGAATCTGGTTTTAATTTATTATAGTAACATTGACTGTATTGCCATACTGAATCATTGGGACAGATATTGCCATATGATCCGCATATCTCTGAAACTCTGCCTTTTTATTGACCAAAGCATGGTAAATTCTTAGATTTATTTTTTAATGTATATGGGGTATTACTCCATAATTAATTTTTACTAGTTACAATTATTGAGAGCCATGTGCCAGCTACTATATTAACTGCCTTAAAAAACACTTTTTTTTAACTTTTAAAATTACTCCTGATAATACCTCCATTCTTGCAAGCTAGATACTTTCTTTTAAACTTCTTTAAGTTCTACATTAATTCTCTTGTCTTAGTCACTTACTTTGCCTCTTCTCTCATACCTAATAGGATATTTTTAATAACAATATTTGAAAATTGGAAAGTTTTACATAAATATAAAATACTTTCCCACCTATGTAAGATTTTATTTATTTATTTATTTATTTATTTATTTATTTATTTATTTGAGAGAGAGAGAGAGAGCATTTGCACTAGCAAGCTGAGGAATAAAGGGGGAGGGAGAAGAAGGAAATAATCCCAAGTAGATTCCACACTGAGCATGGAGTCCCATGTGTGGCTCGATCTCACCACCTATGAGATTATGACCTGAGCAGAAGCCAAGAGTCTGAGACTCAACCAAATCAGCCACCTAGGTGCCCCCCTTACCTGTATCTTTATTTGAATATTTAAACTGTCCTTTTTGAAAGACCAGAAAGAATATTATTTTTGTATTTTTCTAAAAAAGAAACTCAGGTTTACCAAAGGCGAGTCACTTACCTACATATAAAAAAATCAACAACAAAACTAAAGTGCAAATCAAGACTTCAGGTGAATGAGTAGTAATCCTGCCACCATATTCTACTCTCTGGAGATATTATCTTTTTCCTTAACTGTACTTTAATGATATCTCTCTAATAAATATACTAGAGTATACTGTATACTACATCTATATCTACATACTTATATATAGTGTTCTACACTGATTTACTATCATTCTATATTTGAGTTAACTAGAATACGCTTTTTTTCTTTTTTAAAGATTTAACTATTTATTTGAAGTTGGGAGGGGCAGAAGGAGAGAGAAAAAGAGAGAGAGAATCTCTAGCAGACTCTCTGCTGAGCTTGGAGCCCAACATAGGCTCCATCTCAGGACCTTGAGATCATGACCTCAGCTGAAATCAAGAGCCAGATGCTCAACCAACTGAGCCACCTGGAATCCCTGAGTTAACTAAAATATCTTAAAAATAATGATAAGGACTACAGAAATAAATACTTTAGTTCTTTATTATCTGTCAATTTCTTTGCTATATGACTTATGTAACATTTCTAATAAATCCCGTGAAGTACTGTTCAACACATAGGATGCTAAGGACCAGAGAGGTTAAGTCATTTGTCTAAGGTCACCAGGACAGTAAGAAAGGATATAACATATTTATTCCTTGGTTCTAAAAACACTTAACATTTTATGAAAGCATATTTTATATAATTTCTATCTTTTTGTAGCAATTATACTAAATGTTCCCTTTTGGTTTGAAGTTTTGCTAGAGATAGTAAAGACGAATTATTTTACTTAATAGATCTCCTTTCTTAAATTTACAGAGGTTATATTTGTGTGCCTGACAATTAAAAAGTCAATGTTCATTTTTTCCTCCTGTTTCCCAAGGGGCTGTGCTTGGTTTGGCAGTACATATGCTATTTCCCAAGGGATATGTGCTTTCATTACTTTCATTATCTTTTTTTTTTTTTTTTTTAGACAGGGGAGAGACAGGGGAAGAGAGAGATGGAGAAAATCTTAAGCAGGCTCCACACCCAGCATGGAGTCCAGCATAAGGTTCATCTCACCACCCTAAGATCACGATGTGAGCTGAAATCAAGAGTCAGACCCTTAGGTGACTGAGCCACCCAGGCACCCCAGTATCTTTTGTTAATCTTTAACTAGGCTCTGCTGCAATTAGACTCAAAGTAGATAAACCCAATATCTTCCATCCAGTATTGCCTTAGAAATGTAAGAGATGGCAGCTGAGAAGTGATGTTTGTGTTCTACTGGGGACCCATCCCAGCTCACCGCTGCTCTCACCATCACACACATACACCCATACACTATATTTCACACCTCCCACAACTGAAGAAAGCATGATCATTATCATATTGATTCTGGCCAGGGTTGCACTACAGAGTGAATTGGCCATTAGATAACCTTGATTTTCAGCCTTTGTAAACTAATTATATCTATTAATCATGCAAGCTCCAGAATTTGTCTCTTCCAGTAAAACGTTCCCAAAGAGCATTGTTTTTCCAAAGAGCAATTTAAACCTTTTTTTAAATCTCATTTTATGTTTATCAATCCAAAGTTTCATTTGCCTAGTTTTCCTGAGTTAAACATTTCAAAAACAATTATTCATGAAGGATTCAGAATGAATACACTTGTATTTATTTAAGCACCTTAAAAGTTTTTAACAGCAAAAATCATAAAAATTTAAGTTTAACAAAAATAAGAAAAGTTAGAAATACAGGTTTGTGGTGAAACAGAGATAAAATTAATGCATCTATATGATGCTTTGCCTTTAACCCGAGATATTAAAATTTCCATTAAAATGACCCTTATAGGTGTTTCCCCAAGATGTCTCTTTCTCTTTTAAGTAAACTCTACTCCCAACAGGGGGCTCAAACTCATGCCCGAGATCAAGAGTCACATGCTCTACTGAATGGGCCAGCCAGGCACCCCTCACCAAGATGTCTTTTAAGTAGTATTGACAATAATATTTGTGACAATGTTTATCTTTCATTGAGTTCTTACCAAAAGATAGATATACTTAATCCCTGCCCTGAGATACTGTAATGCTTGTGATTCAGAGCCACATCAAGAGCCTTCAGAACCTTTAATCTTAACCTCCAATACAAATACAATCATGAAGATTTCTAGAATGGCCATCAAGGATCATCACAGATGTAATTATGTCCCTTCTCTGTGAACCTCTTTATGATCTAGTGACTAAACTTTCAATTGAGAAGTTTTCCCCACCTCAACTCCACTGTCTAAAATTTTAAGTGCCCTTTAATTTTAAATGATCTAAACTATATGGCCCAGTATGGCAGCCACTAGAAGTATGTCTCTTGAACACAGAAATTAGCTTGTGTAATCAAGCAACTAAATTTTTCATTTATTTTTTTTCAAATCATAAATTTTACTTTAAAACTTAAAACATTGAAAAATGCATTTTATTTTAAATACAATTTTATTGTTTTGGTAGGTCTTCATTTCACTTTAACCATTACATCACCAAGGACATCATGTGGTACTGCTGTGTAAGTTAGGCACTTGCATCATATATAGTTTGCACAAAAACACATCATTGATCGAGCCAGTGTTTATGGATTGATTCCATCAAATAAATTTTCCTGTATACTGATATAGTACTGTAAACTGTTTATTTGTATAATTTATACAGAGATCTTGAGTTGTAATTAATTTATGTAATTTTTAATTCACATTTAAGTTATAACATTAGTTTTTAATTATAATTATTTTTCTAATTTAAAAAACAACTATAGGATGTGTTTAGTAATAGACCATCAAAATATATGAAGCAAAATTGACAGATTGAAGGGAGAAATAGGCAGTTCTACAATAATAATTGGAAATATTAATACTCTACTCTTAATAATGGTTAAAAGAACCAGACAGAAGATAAAACAAAACAAAACAAAACAGAACAGGACTTAAATAACACATTGAACCAATCAACAGACATATACAGAGTGCTCTGTGTAACAACAGGATACACATCCTTCTCAAGCATACATAGTCCATTTTTCAGGAAAAAAACATATATTAGGCTACAAATTAAGTCTCAATATCTTTAAAAAGATGTATATCATACAAAATATCTTCTCTGACCACATTGAGATGAAGTTAGAAATTGATTAGGAATTGATAACAGAGGAAAACTGGAATATATCACAGAATTGTGGAAATTAAAAACACACTCCTAAACAACTAATGGATGCAAGAAGAAGTAACAAGGGAAATTGGAAAACACTTGAACAGGAATGAAAACAAAAATAAAATATATCAAAACTTATGGGACACAGCAAATGCAGTGTTAAAGGGGAGATTCATAGCTATAAGTTGCTTATAGTAAAAAACTAGAAAGATCTCAAATCAACAATTTAACTTTATAACGTAAGGCACTATAGAAAGGACAAGCTAAAGCCAAAGCTAAAAGGGAGGAAATAATAAATATCACAGTGGAGATAAGTAGAATAGAGAATAGAAAAATAATCGAAAAGGTCAATGAAGTTAAAAGTTGATTCTTTGAAAAGATCAGTAAAATTGACCACTCTGGCTAGATGAACTAAGAAAAAAAAAATGACTGCAACTGCTAAAATCAGGAATGAACATTTCTACCAATTGTACAGATTCAGAAGTACTATCAGAGAATTTTAAGAATAATTTTTTGCCAGCAAATTTGTAACTTAAATGAAATGGACATATTCCTAGAAAACAAAACTTAGCAAGAATAGGCAAAAAGAAATAGGAAATGTGAATTAATGAGGAGACTGAATCAGTAATTAAATATATCCCAATAAGGAAAAGCTTTGGACCTAATGGCTTCACTAATGAATTCCAACAAACATTTTTAAAAAGAACTAATACCAGTCCTTCTCAAACTTTTCCAAAATATTAAAGATGAGGGAACAATTCCTAACTAATTCATTGAGGCCAATATTACTCTAATACTAAAACCAAATCAAGAAAACTACAGACAAATATCTCTGGCCAACACTGATGCAAAAATCAAAACAAATTACTGGCAAACAAAATCCAGTAGCATATTAAAAAGAGTTATACACTATGGCCAAGTAGAGTTTAATCTCAGAATATAAGAATGGTTCAACATACAAAAATCAATCAATGCATCACACTACATTAGGAAAATGAAGTAAAAATAAGAACAAATACACAAAATAAAAACAAACATAATCACCTCAATTGATGCAGAAAAAATATTTTCAAAAAATTCAACACCCTTTCATGATAAAAACATAATGAATTAGAAATAGCAGTAAATTATTTCAACATAATAAAAACCATATGGAAAGCAGAGACCAAACATTCTACTCAACGTGCAAGATTGAAAACTTTCCCTCTGAGACCAGGAACAAGGCAAGGATGCCAACTTGTGTCATTTCTATTCAATATAGAAGTTCTAGCCAGAACTATTAGTCAAGAAAAAGAAATAAAATGCATCCAAATTGGAAACAGAGAAATAAAATTACTTCTGTTTACAGATTATTTGTACAAAATCTTAAAATTTCACAAAAATTTTTAAAACCAAAGTTCTCAAATTTCTAGATATCTCTGAATCTTTTACATCTTTCTAAAATAAAAATAGTTTTATCACAATAGACTGAAGTCTGTCTTATTGCTTATTTCACTGCATCATGCATACTGAAAATATTTTTCTTTTCAGTTTTCTGCAACAAATTCTAAGAAAACTGTAATGGAGATAATTGTTAAGCTGTTAAGAATATAGGTGAAAATGCTATGAATGCTGTGGAATTATTGATAGAAATAAAATGAATTAAGGATTTTGTGCTCTGAGAGAATGCTTATTCAGTGAATCATAGAAGAGTTTTACAAAATTACTGTTAACTAAATTTCAAATCTTTCTTGAAACAAAAGAAATATTTTCTCAATATTCAAAAATATTGCACAAAATGGCAGTGTGAGTTATATTTTCTCATTGATTTTAGGTGACATATTAAGTGAACTAAACTTGAAGCTCCAAGAAAAGGAAAATCTTCCTTATGAGTCAGCTGAACAGGTAAGTGAATTAATTTACATATTTTCTAATAAGAATCAATATTCAGATTTTGATTTTAATCAACATTGTTATGCAAATTGTCTGAAGAACTATAAAAAATTCATTGATATTAATAGTTTTAGACTTATTTTCTAATTTGTGCAATAATAGTCTATCAGTATTAGTGTTATCGAACTGACACAAGAGTTAGTACATTTATGTATTGTAGACAGATGAAAGTTTGAAAATAATAGGCTGTTGATTCAAAACTAAATCAAGTAAAAAAGGTGAACCAGTTTTGTCAATGTGGATAGAAGCAATAGCATAGAGACATCTGGGTGGCTCAGTGGTTGAGTGCCTGCCTTCTGCCCAGGGAGTGACCCTGGAGTCCCAGGATCCAGTTCCACACCGGGCTCCCTGCATGGAGCCTGCTTCTCTCTCTGCCTATGTCTCTGCCTCTCTCTCTCTCTGTGTCTCTCATAAATAAATACATAAAATCTTTAAAAAAAAGCAATAAAGTAAAATTTTATTATTATTTTAAAGATTTTCAGTTTGCGTGTAACAGTTTGTGTGTACCGGCGTGACAGTGGGGAGAAGGGAGAGCCCAGAAGAAGGACTTGATCCCAGAACCCCAGGATCACAACTTGAGCCAAAGGCAGATGTCAACCACTGAGCCACCCACCCAGGTGCCCCAGGAAAATTATTTTTTGAGCAAATTTCAGTTCCTGGAATACTTATAGAAGTGTTTAGAACAGCCTGAATAGGTGAATCTAATTGTTCCAATCATAATTTTAAGAAATCTAAATAAAGATAAAGTGTTTTCAATAAAAATTTAGAATCTGAATTGTAATGTGCTATAATTATAAAAGGAATATCAAATTTAAAAGACTGGATAAAAAATGTAATCTATAATTTTATACTTACTACATGTCAAAACAGTATGTCAAATAGTTTGTGTTAAATAAATTTTTAAAATTAAATTCACTCTTGTTTTACTTTTTAATGTGGCTTATAAGAAAATTTTAAATTACATATATAGCTTCTGTTATATTTCTATTGGACAGCACTGTTCTGAGAGTTGTTTTTTTTTTCTGTCGTTGTTGTTGTTCCATGCAGAAACTATTATGAAGTCTATACAGTTTGTTTTCCTGCTCTCCTGATAAGTTGAAAGTTTCTTGAAATTCTATAATGCACTTACTATTTGCATATCATTAAATTAACATCAAATTCAATTAAGAATTACCAAGTAGTGAATTTGTTGAAATATTTTCTCTAAGAACTTTTGGTCCTAGCTGCAGGATTCTACTGTCATTGGCTAAATTATGCAAACATTTTGCCTACTTGTGCCCAATGAGCTGATTCACATTTTGCCTAATCCCTATGTTCTATAGAACAGGTTGTAAACACCCCTCAGAATCCCATATATAAAAATTATTTCACAAGTGGAAAGTAGATTTCATTTTACTCTGTCAATGCTTTTCTAAAAATGTTAAGGGCAATATAATTTTCTTCTTGCTAATGGAAGTCACACCATTAAAACAATCATATAAAAGAGCTATCACAGCTTTTTCCAAGGTTAATGCATTTCAGCCATAAAGTAATTCTTTGTTGTTCTCTATAGTGTCAAAGAAAAAGAAGAAAGGGAAAAAAAAACTAAAAAGGAAAGAAGAAGCTTGAAATCTCTCTATTGGCAAGCACCAAGCAAAAATAATACTTTTTAAGGCAAATTCCATCAAATAAAAAAATTCATGCACAACAATGTTTCTCCTAAGCAAAAAACCTAGCATATACAATTTACTTGCTACCTATTTGTGGAATGAATTAATGTCTTAGCCAAGTATTTCAAACAGAAATATTCCTGATAATGCCTTAGATCTTCTCAGTCCTACAGATTGAATTTAATAGACATTTCTAGCTGATATATTTAGAATTTAAGATATTCTGAAATACAACCGTAGGGCAGTGATGGTCAATTAGAAATAAGTAATATTTTATTGTCATTAGATAATTTGTCAGGAGTAGAATCAACTGTGAGTGTGCCTAATTTCCTCAAATGCAAAATGGGGAATATAATAGTTTAATTTTATGGGGTTATTGCTATAAGGATTAAGTTAATAAGTAGATAAAGATGAATGCAAAGTACCTGATAGAGGGTAAGCATTCAGTAGCTATTACCTACTATTAAAAAAAAAAACTTTTTTTAATTTTCTAATTTAAATTCAATTAATTTACATATAATTTTAGTTTCAGAACCATTACCTGGTATTATTAAACAAATTTACCCCATCCTTCAAGGCCTGGCATGAGTCTCATTTCCTTCATGAAATCATCCCACATTCACTCACTGTCTTCTTAGACAAATATGGTTGGGTTTTTTTTGGTCATGTTTCCCAGTCTAGATTTTAAGTTCCTTTAGAGCAGGTTTGCATCTTCGATTTTGGTGAGTGGTGGGTTCAGATCTAGGATCTACAACTTGATACCTTTATTCTTATTTGAGTCTCAGTTTTCTTTTTGCATAAAATAGAGATAATAGAATGTCAAATTTTGAGGGGGGGATTGGATACAAATATAGGCAAAGTACCTAGAATAGCACATGTAGCACATGTTCAGTAAATGTGTAATAATTTGCACAAACAAGCTTTCACATGGCCAGTCATCAGTATCACATGAATGTGATCTACTTCTGCAGTTTTTCCTGAAAGCAACCACATGTCTACTACTACTCTTTAATATATACATTATAGTCTGCCAAAATACTGTTGTTTTTTTTTCATAAGCCTTCAATTCATACTTGACTGCATTTTTGCTGTCCTTGTTCCACAAAGATCTTTTTTCCCCCTGCCAATTTCCCAAATTAATTAGGATAGTGTTCACTCACTCACTGGAATATACATAAAAGAATATTTGTGCAGAAATCCTGGCTTCAAGTGTAAGGAATTGCCAAACTAATTAAAGTTTAGCATTTATGACAGAGGAGCAGAGAAGGCAATCAATTACTTTTGTGGATGATTAAATGGTGAAAGTTTAAAAGCTGAGACATTTGATTAGGACACGAGTCATTTCGTTGAATAAATTGATTATAATAGACAAAACTAAAGAAAAAAGCAGGCATTATATTTAAAGAAAGAAATTATTTTTCCTGCTTGTTGAAAATTAAAAAAAAATACTATGGTAATTCATAGAAACCATCACATGGCAAGGGTGTGATCAACATCATCACTCGTATTAGGAAAACATGGTGGTATTTAACTAAAATGCATTTATGTTGTCAAAATTTATTTACCAGGACAATTATTTCTTTCTAGTTCACTATTAACACTAGTGTAAACACAAAAGAGGGAATCCCTGGGTGGCTCAGAGGTTTGGCACCTGCCTTCCACCCAGGGCATGATCCTGCAGTCCCGGGATTGAGTCCCACCTCAGGTTCCTTGCACGGAACTGGCTTCTCCTTCTGCCTGTGTCTCTGCCTCTCTCTCTCTCTCTCTGTGTCTCTCATGAATAAATAAATAAAATCTTTAAAAAAAACACAAAAGAAACATAATTGGGACTCTATAACTCTGATGTGAACATTACAGACATTTGTCTTATAAGTGGCTATATTAAATGGTCATTGTTTCTTTGTACATGTGTTCAGAGACACAACAGGCAGAAAAGAATGCTACATAAACTTAAGTATGCTTTGATCAATGGACGGATTCCATCATTCTGCATGCGTGTTTTGATTGATTATGACATCAAACTCTGCTTTACAGCTCCAGATATCAAGGCCTAAAACAGTAAGGACTCTGCTCTGGTCTAAGAGAGATAATAAGTAAACAAATGGATACGTGCTATAATTTCAATGTGTATAGCAAAACACACAAGACATGGTAAAATACTAGAGAGTGTTTTGGGAAGTGAGGTGCTATTCTAATTAGGCTGGAGTAGATATTTGGGAGAAGCATTCATGAAGAATAAAATTGCTTGAAATGCTAGGAGGAGAACATTCCAACAAAGAAAGAGGAACTGCAGAAATTCTCAGTTGGAAATGAGTTTGGCTTATTTGAAGACTAACAGGATGGCCATGGTGGTTGAAGCAAATAAACTTGAAAGACACTGGAAGAGGAAGACTCAGAGGTAGAGCTAGTCAAGGGAGAGGAGTATAATATCATTCTAAGTGTGATGGGAAAAACTTTTGACTGGAATATGCATGTATATATCCCGAGATTTTTTAAAAATCCTATTATAGAAGAGATTTATATCATTTTTCTCAGAGATTTAATGTATTTATTTGGAAGAGAGAGCATGGTGAGGGGAGGAGCAGAAGGAGAGGGAGAGGGAGAGGGATAAGCAGACTCCCCAATGAGCAAGGAACCCACTGCCAGACTCAATCCCAGGACTCCAAGATCATGACCTGAGCCTCATGACCTGAGCCAAAGTCAGATGCTTAACTGACTGAGCCACCCAGATGCTCAGATTTATATTATTTTTAAGCCATTATAATATGCATTGTATCTGTAACATTCTTGTGCATTTTCTTTGATCCTTGAAACCACCCTACCAAATAGCTACTATCTCTATCTTATAGTTGAAAGAACTAAGATTCAAAGAAGTTAGTCAACTTTCAAAAGTCAGTGTGGAGCTTCTGTCACAATCTGAATTTGTGTGACTCCAATCTGCATTTTTTTATCCTTTTAGCTATTGCACACTGCCCTCCAAAGTTACAATATGTCCCTGCATCTACTAGAAGAATTTTAAATGTATGAAGTCAAGTTAAAATGGAAAAATACTTTTGTAAGGGAGCTGATATGATGTCGGGGTTTCCATATTCATTATTAATTTAATTCTCACTAAAATTCTGTAAGATGAGGGGCATACTTTTTTCTGTGTCATAGGGGAAACCAAAGATTGTATACTGTATATAATCTAACCAAGGTCACATACCCAGCAGAGTGAACTCAGAAGAGAATTGTTGATCTGCCTGATTTCCAGGCTCATGCTGCTTCACAAGGAGATAAGGAATCTACAAAACATACAGGAATGATGACATCCTGTCCATTAGGTACACTTCTAATAGTATTTGCACTGTCTGGAGTGAATTGCTATAACAGAGAAAAACTAAGTACCATTGCTAAAGTAAGAAGTTGTCAGATCTGTGTTAAACTCTAAGCTTCTTTGAAATGAGAAGAATTTTGTGCTGAGTCGGTTCAGAATTTCCCCAAAGGGCAGTGAAGTTATGGGTTGGAGACAGACTGAAAAAAGGAAGGACATTTAGAAGCTCTTTTGAGAACCTTAGCATTGTAAATATTTGCATGAAGTACTACTTTGTCCCTTATGGAAATTAGAGATTGGACAAAGCTCTCACTAGACTGATAACTAGGAAAGTATGATCTTATCTTGTCTTGGGCAAATCAGAAGGAATGAATTATTTTTATGAGATAATCTCTGGTTCAGTGTGAAAACTTTCATTATATCCGAATAAAGCTTAAATCCTGAGTGATTTCTAATATTCCATATATTTTAGTAAGGAGTTCTCATTTTACATGTAAGATGGTGGGATTTTATTGCCACTATCAGCAGCATCAAAGATTACTTTCCTGTTTCAGACTTTGTTCGTGTTTATCATATGCTTCATTCTGTCTCTGATATTTATCACTTGCATTTCCCAGAAAGAACAAAGAAACACCATTATCTGGCATCTTAGTGCTAAAAGCCCAGCTTTTTTTCTTTCAAATCTTGCTGAAACATTCTTCAGTTCTCATGTTTTCTTTCCAAAAATGTTACAGTTAAAGTGAAACATGAGACTTCATTGCAGAAGTCACTAAGGCAGTTTCTACAGCAAATCAGAACATTGCAAAGACATAAATCCTGTTATTTTGAAACCATGAAGGAAGCAAAGGTCACTGAGAAGTCTGAATATTTTGCCTATCTGCTTGGAATTAGACTCAAAGGATTGGGGCTAAAATCAAAGAGATGTGCTTTAGGATATAATAGCAAGCATTAATTGTGATGCCCCCTCCCACCTCCCTACCTCCGGGAGAATAAATACTGAAAATAAGATGAATACTTGAAAAGACTGTCAGGCATACAATGTTTATAAAGAGCATGTAACTATTAAAGGGTCAAGCTAATCAACCTAAAACACTCAGATAAGTTACACTCATAGGTACTTTTGGTAAAGAGGTCAAAAATAAACAGTGAAAGTGTACATAGGTAAAATTTCAAAATAAGAAATTTCCAAACAAATATTGAATTTTGGGGAGGCACCTGGGTGGCTCAGTCAGTTAAGTGTCTGCCATCAGCTCAGGTCATGTCCCAGGTTGAGCTCACAGTTCTACAGGGAGTCGGCTTCTCTCTCTTCCCTCCTGCTCATGTTCTCTCTCTCTCAAATAAATACATAAAATTCTGAAGAAATATTGAATTTTTAGTGGCATATGTCAGTGATTTATAATACTTCAAAACATTCTTATAAAGTAGAAAAAGAAAATCTAACTATTGACCAAGGAAAAGTGCATCTCTTTCTATATTCTTACATTTTTAATTGTTCAAGATTAGTTGTCTAGTTAAAGAAAATGGAGGCTGGACAAAAGAAGAATCATGAAAAATAATATAATGTGGTGATATGGACATAAGAGCCAACAAGTCTTTTCAAGGGCTAACTGAGGCAGGAAGAGAATAAATAGAAAATATGAAAAAATCAAAATGTCAAAAGCTGTAGGATCCCATTACTCAACAATACCACTCTAGGTATATACATAGACATTTCTCTTGTGATAAATGAATAGATATGTCCACCAAAAGATACCTACAAGAATGTTTATACATTGTAGCCTCAGACTAGGAACACCCCAAATGTCTATAAACAGGAGACTCAAGAAAACAAATTGTGGTATATTTATACAATGGGATAGGTTGCAGGCATATAAAGGAAAAGCTACCAACACACAAAACATCTTGGATATGTCTCATATGTACTTTGTGGCATCAAAGAAGCCAGGCACAAACAATACATACTGGAAGAAGTAAAAATTGACTAATGTTAGGAGTCAGAGTAACAAGGTTACCTCGGCCTGTGGCTGGGTATTGACTGGGAAGTTAGGAGTCTGAGGGGATAGTTGTGAGTGCTCAAAATGCTTCCCTTAATCTTGATGGTGATTATACATGGGTGCAGACAAACAAGAAACCCACCAAGGGGCACATGGGTGGCTCAGTGGTTGAGCATCTGTCTTCAGCTCAGGTCATGACCTCAGGGTCCTGGGATCAAGTCCCACATCGGGCTCCCTGCAAGGAGTCTGCTTCTCCCTCTGCTTGTGTCTATGCCTCTCTCTTTACGTGTCTCTCACGAATGAATGAATAAAATCTTAAAAAATAATAATAATAATAAAATAATAAAAATAATAAATATATAAATAATAAAAATAAATAATAATAATAAAGAAACCCACCAAGTGTACATTTGAGTTCATTTTTTGTACTTTTTGCAGAAATTTCAATTTTTAAAAGTAGGAAAACCTATGAGAATGCTTATATTCAGAAAGAATGACATAGAGGTCTATACCTCCCCAAAGCAGCATGTCTATAAGCAAATGAAATTCCCCAAAGCAGCATGTCTACAAGCAAATGAAATGGTGTTCAGGGTCAAAAAAAAAAAAAAAAAAAGAAATGGTGTTCAGGGTCTATAGAATCCCTGTCCAATGATCCTTGGGATCCCTGATCCTTAAAAGGTGATAAAAGCATTTGATTATTTTGCAGCTAGTACATTTCCATGATACAGCTTCCTCCCTCAATCCTGCCTCGGACATGGATTGGTCTTTGTCCCAGACACCAGAGCTAGAAAGGACGTAATTATACAGCGCCCAGTGGATATGCTCATAGCGTGACTCGACATGCAGCTAAATATTTTTTCATTCATTCACTATTATTTAGCACTTTCTGCGAGATAGGAGAAAAGGGTAAAGCAGAGATTGAAGCATGGAGGCTTTATGGGAGCTAAAAGCTCTAGGATGCTATTGAAGAGTTCTAAGCAAGTGATGGAATCAATCAGATTTGTAGTTTAGAAAGAAGACTACACTGGCAAAACTGTGGGGGATACCTTTGATGGGAAGAAACCATGGTTAGGAAGATCATGTAAGAGAAAATGACAGAATTTCCACCAGTGAGTTGTCGGGGCCTGGATCAGAGTGTTGGCAGAGGAAATTTAGGAGAAAAATAAGTTACAAAGTCTGCAGAGTGGAGAAAACATCACAGGACACCCCCACCACCACCCCACTTATATACGGTACAAGATACGTGTAGTTCAAAACTAGGTTACTCTGGGCTCTGATTAACTAGCAGCTGTCTTAGTGTTTTCTATGGATTGAATCTTTTTACCCACAAGCAACTCTGTGAAGAAAGCACTAACACCATCCTTGCGTTATGAGGGCACTGAAACACAGTAAGTTTAAGAAACTTAGCAGTTGAAAGTAGCAAAGTTTTTACCTCCACCAGCCACCCCAGGTCATGTGGTCACCATGACTTAAAGAAACCTCCTGGTCTAGACCAAGAGGGGAGTCCTGGTAGATCAGGGAAGGGACAGAAAGAAACAAGTAATGGCCTGTGAGCCATCTGGCAGGTGTAAGAACTAATGTTAATTTGTTTTGCGTGGAGCACATGCAGAAGAGTGAGGGCTGCTGGGAATCAGAAGAGACGGTACTGATGATGGAGGAGCCTTTCCCATCACTCCAAAGCCGTTGGGCTTTTCCACAGAGAATGAACATAGCCGGACGATTGACATTATGAAGGTTTCTCCAAAAGACTTTAATTTCTAGAAGATTTCGAGTATCTACACTGCCCAATAGGATACTGGGCAAGTTCCGTAGTCTCTGATTTCACTAACTTGCTTTCCAAGTGGAGGCAGAATTAAACATAAAGGTCTTTGTCAAAGCACAAACTGTCAAAGCATTCTCGTTATATATTTATACTCTGCCTTTTCCTAGAAAGGATCCGTGGTATGAGATTATTTATGAAATACATATAGTACAAGACAAAAAGTGAAAAACAGGCAAAAGCTTGTTATTGTTGCTTATGCCACCAAGAAAAAACACAAGGATTCCTTGATATCAGGCACAAATCTGTAGCTCTCCTTTGCTGCATATTTTGCCTCTTTAGTTCCAACTCCAGAAGCGCTTTATTTGCCATTCCCTTCTGGATGTGATGTAGGAAGGATTCACAGAGGGAACTTTTTTTTTCCCCTTTGGAACAAGAAGCTGGAATCCATGACCAGTTAGAGATGAAATAAAAGCAGATGCAGAAAGTACTAAGACAGGAGGCTTGCAGAACAAAGAGTGGGAAGCAAGCAAGCTATACCCCAAGAAAATTTTTTTTTAAAAGTGCTTTTGACTTTCAATTTCCTTCAGGAGGCTGAAAATAACGGAACCACTAAAATCTTGCAAAGCCTATCTGATCCCACAGGGAGAGTAAGTTGAGTTTGTTCTCTCTGAACCTCCTTCACCAGAATGTATTGACATTGTGATTTTAGGCAGGTGCATAGTGATGCTCCCCTAGAGTAGCTCCAGTGGAGCAGGCGTGAATGGTGAGGTTAAGAGGAAGCAAGTAGAGGACATGCATCTCATTCATACCATTGGTGAGTAATCTTGGATCACTCAACAGTATATTTATCATTGGAACTCTCTGATAATATCAATTTGGTGCAGAGTAGTTCATGCAACTGTATAAGCTACTTTGTTTTTGTTTTAATGGACTAAAAACACTTCCAGGTTTAAACTGGTACTTCTTTAAAAATAAATAAAATAAAATAAAATAAAATAAAATAAAATAAAATAAAATAAAATAAAATAAAATAAAAAACTGGTACTTCTTTCAGTTTTAAACAGGTACTGCTTATACACTGTCAGTGAGCAAATAAACCGGGTCCCCGTACAGACAATCTGTTTTCTGACCAATAAACTGCCTACTGCAGCCAAATTGTATTATGCAATAGTTCTGTAGACAACCAAACTTAACAGACTACAAGGTGTATTTTTTTCAAATATATGCATAATGGCCACTTAATATGTTAAATTGATCAGTACACCATGCTGATATCTTTGATTGGTAAATCGCTTGCAGGACCTGTGCATTGTTTTCCTTCCTCTTTGCATCTCTTTGCCTCCCTTGCACTTGCTTAGTTACTCAGGTTTTCCTTCTTTTCTCATTCTTTACATTCCCCTGTGCATGGAGGCATGCAGACATTCAACACGTCTAAGTGCTACATTTGTTGGTTTAATATCATACTGTGAGACAGGCAGTTGGCAAACAATGCACCAACAAGACAGACAAATCATTTGCTTCAAGCGCACTGGGACAGAGGGGAATGTTTCCTTAGGCAGTCTTGGGGCTGGGGTGGGCAGTGTGTGTACAAAGTTGTGGGGGATCATGTTAAGGGAAGATGTAGTCTGTAAGGTTTTTTTTTTTGGTTTTTTTTTTTTTTTTTTTTTTTGCAATTTCCAAGTCACTGGCTGAATTATATTTGCCCAACGTGGGCCTAGACAATTTTGCAGTACTTCTTCTATGTAGATCAATACAATTACATCCTTAAGCAGAATCCTGTTAGCAAAGACATTCGGCAAAATGAATGTTTTAGTAATACAGAAACATAAATTATATATTTCAAAGACTCTAAGGAAGAACTCTCCTTGGTAAAAGTGTAACAACAAAAAAAATCAAGTTTGCATATCTCTTACTTCATATTCATTTTGATCCAGGTTTCAGCTGCCATTTTGACAGCAGAGGGCTGCAGGGAAAGAATCTGTCTCTGCTGTCTGAGTATCGAACATTGGATGAATTCTACATCTTATCTCTCCAGCTGGAGACCTGGATATTGGCAGGAGGGGACGCAGGAGAAATTTTGTTTGCTGCAGCTATCTTACAGTTCATTAGCGCCTACTGACTAGTAATCTCACTTCATTAAATGTGTTTATTTGGTAGTGTCAGCTTTCTTTTTGGAATGCCCTTAAAAAAAATTAAAAAAAAAAAAAAAAAAAAGAAAGAAAAAAGAAAAAAAGATCACCGGTCCCTTTAAGGCTGGTGCTTCACCAAAGTGAAGAACAGAGCTGTGCTGCAATAGACAATGGTACCCCAAGTGTTTTCTTCTAAACTGAGTGAACCAGGGCCATTTGGATATTTCCGATTGAGAGATTAAATCTCTTATCTCATGCTGTGAAATGTAATGCAAAATTTGCAGGCTACTTTTTGAGAGCTCATTTCTGATGGATTTTTATGACTCGCTAAGCCAAGGAAAAGGTCCCTTATTTTTATTTTTTTTCTCTTAGATTTAGTAATAAGCCCATGACATCAATGGTGAGAGTAAGGTGAGAATAGACACATTATAGGAAAATAAAAGCAATGATTGGTAATCTCTGCCAGATGTTATGTAAAGATGTATGTAAAAAAGAAAAAATAGATACCACTCACTCACTTGTGAGCATTTGCCTTCCAGGAACTCAGAATATGTGAAATTATCAAATCCTAACACTATAGTAAAAGTTTAGGGCTCATTGTAATATGATTCCTATCCCCTCTCTGATAGTGGAAATTCACTGTTTTATGATAATTATTAATTATTGACCTATATTCTCAAATAAAAGGTAATATAACCAATACTAAAGCATGTGCTTACCCCCAGAGACTCAAAATGAAGCTCAAATTCTTTGGATTTGTGTCAGGACCTGGTAATAAACATGGCATTAGATTTTTTTTATTCTTTTAGTGAATAATGTAGGTCCTAGTCGATCTCTATCCTTGATTTCAGTCACCTCAAGGGGAATCAATTTAACTGATACTTTTCAAATAAAAGCATTTCAGGAGGTAATTTTCTCTTCTGTTTTCTGCTGCAGTTTATGCAAGGTAAAAATCTATCAAGATATTTTAATAGAAATCAGAAACTAAACTACTTCTGTATTATAAATGTGTTATCTGACAGAATGTATTTACTGGTATTTTAATTTTATCTTCTCATCTATAATTTACTCAAACTCAGATTTGGTAGGAATATCACCAATCATTCTGAATTATATGCATACACACACACATACAGAGAAATTTATAATTTCAGAAAATCTCTGGTAAGTACATCTAACTCCATAGCAGCTTTTGTCTTTTTTTTTAATATTAGTAATAGGTTGAGATAGGATAGTGATGGAATATCTCCTTATCATAACAAAAAAAGTTAGCATTGTAAAGAAACTAAACCCGTATTACCAAAAAACGTTAGGACATACTAGTGACATAATATATAGTTATCTAGAATTAAGTTGACACATTCAAAATAAAGATGACATATTTTAATGGACCTGTCTGTTTTGATGGAAATATATTGGCTATTCATTCACTTAGCAGATAGTCAGTGAGGGTCCACTATGTGTGAACCACAGTTTATAAGCTGAGAATCAGAGAAAGTGTTAAGACAACCAATAAAATCCTTGATCTCATATGAAAAAAATATATATTGAGGGAAAACTTCTTGTGGATATATGTAGTACCTAGTGACAGACCAATGTTCCTACTGAGAGCAACCACAATAAAAAACCCAAATAAAATAAAACGAAATACTACATGGAATACAAAAATATCTGTTTGAAGAGCAGAAGGATACAGATATAACCAGAACAAGGAATAGGTTGGCCTGAGATTCCAGAAAGGGAAGAACCTCAAAAATGGTGACCTTTTGTCCTTCAGGCATTTTCTGATTATGAGAACAGATAGAAAGCTGAAAATGTATTCACTGAGAGTTGCTGCTGTTATTTAAAATAAAAGAGCAAAACTTTGGATAGAGACTTGGAAGGGTGAGCTCAAGAACGTAGCAGGCTGTTGCCCTATTGGTCCACTGGTCATATTCTGAAGTAGCATGGGTTGGAAGACTAAAATTCTTAAAAGAAAGACTAAAAAGATGAATGGAGATTTCAATGGTTTTCTGAGATAAAGGCTATAATTTCATACTTATTGAGCTTTAAAAACCCTAAGGAGGGATCCCTGGGTGGCGCAGCAGTTTGGCGCCTGCCTTTGGCCCAGGGCGCGATCCTGGAGACCCGGGATCGAATCCCACGTCGGGCTCCCGTGCATGGAGCCTTCTTCTCCCTCTGCCTGTGTCTCTGCCTCTCTCTCTCTCTCTCTCTCTCTGTGTGACTATCATAAATAAATAAAAATTAAAAAAAAACCCTAAGGAAAACAGACTATTGAAAATCTGGATGGCTGAGTGATAACAAGAAGGGTACTAAGCCTTACCAATAGAACAAGTTAGTCACTATGTGACACAGTCTCTGGCTGGATTAATGGAAGCAGTCACCAATGTATGAGTATGTAAATGGAAGGCTATCTCCTTTCTAGAAGATCACCTTGCCTACATGTTTTTTTAATAAATGATTTCAGATTTAATTAGAAATTACCTCACTTGTCACAACACAGGCAACATGTCTAAACTCTAAGATAAATATCAGACAATAGAAGCAGATTCACAAAATTCCAGATATTATATTTAATCATGAAAGATAGTATAATTATGATTAAGATGTTAAAGAATGTGGAAAAAAAGCTTGAAGACAAAGATGAAATGTAGAGAATTGAACTAGGTAATTGCAATCTTTGAAATAATCAAATGGGAATTTTAGAATGGAAATATTCCAATATTTTAAAATTAATATAATTCAGCATATCAACACACTAAAAAGAAAAAATAGAGATCACCTCCAAAGATGCAGAAAAAGGGGCACCTGGGTGGCTTAGTTAAATGCTCGACTCTTGAATTCAGCTCAGGTCATGACCTCAGGGTCTTGATTGAGCCCTGCATTGGGCTCCACACTCAGCTCAGAGTCTACTTAAGATTCTTTCCCTCCCTCTCCCTATCCGGTCCCCCTGCTCATACATTTTTTTGCTCTCTCTCTGTTTCAAAAAAAATATGCAGAAAAAGCATTTGGCATTATTATTCAGCATCTATTGATAAAAATTCTCAGAAAAATAAGAATAAACCTGAACAAGGGAATCTATAAGAACTTACAGCTAACATCACATATGAATGTAATGAGATAATGATAGATCCTCTCAACACTTCTAAAACATTATACAAAAGTCTTGTGCAATGTTATAAGCCATGAAAAATAAACAACATGTAGACAGATTAGGAAAACAACAAAAGTTTCTCCATTCCATACCTATATAAAAAATTCTAGGGAATCTACACAAAAGGTACTAGAACTAACAAATGATTTTGCTTGGTCATAGGCTATAAATTATTTACCCAAAAATCAATTCTATATATATATCTACCTATAATTCTCCATTTGTTCATTACTAATATATATGTATATATGTATAATATGTATACATAGTATATATGTATATATATTAGTAATGAACAAATGGAGAATTATTAAAAGTAGCATTTACAATAGCTCCAAAAAAGACCATAAAATACATACATGAGATCTAACACAATGTGTGTGGGGTTTCTATTATATAACTACAAAACATTTGTGATAAACATCTGTAAAAGAGAGATATACCTTGTTTATGATATCTCTTGTGTAAAAGAGAGATATATCTTGTTTCTCAATAGAGAGGCTCAAGATTATTAGAATGTTATTTTTTTCCAACTTAACCTTATAGATTTAATGCAATCTCGATGAAAGCTCACCCAAAATTTTTATATTAAAAATAGTTAATACTGAGCTTTATATGAGAAGGCAATAAGCTGAAATACCAAGAACAGTCTTGAAAAAGAAAATGAAACTTGAAGGACTCACTATACCTAATTTAAGACTTAGTATAAAGTGACTGTAAGACCATATATTATATTACATTATATTAATATATAAGACTAATTAATATACAAGACCAAAAATTTATAAAACTGTGTTAAGATAACTTAAGAGAATGGTGAGATATTTTAATCAATAAAAGAAGGTACAAAAAGTTTAACTGCTAGAAATAATATTAGATCAGATGTGTGTATATTTCTTTTTTTTTAAATTTTTATTTATTTATGATAGTCACACAGGGAGAGAGAGAGAGGCAGAGACATAGGCAGAGGGAGAAGCAGGCTCCGTGCACCGGGAGCCCGATGTGGGATTCGACCCCGGGCCTCCAGGACCGCGCCCTGGGCCAAAGGCAGGCGCTAAACCGCTGCGCCACCCAGGGATCCCTGTGTGTATATTTCTTAGAATACCAAAATCTTGGCATATATACAATAAAAAATGTTAAATTAAAATTCATAAAAAATAAGAACTTCTGTTGGTTGAAAGACACCATCAAGAAAATTAAAACAATCCAAAGACTGAGAAAATATTTGCAAATGACATATCTGATAAATAATGGTATACAGAATATATAAAGAAGTTCTAAAACTCAATAATAAGAAAATAAATAACCCATTAAAACAATTGGTTTACAATTTAAGAACAGTGTATATATATATATATATATATATATATATATATATATATACAATTGTTCACTGTATACAGTGAACAATTACAAAAAAGTTTCTCAATATTATTAACCATTAGGGAAATGCAAATTAAATCCAACATGATACCAATACATACCTATTAGAATGGCTAAAACGAAGAAGAAAAACAACATATGCTGACTACACCAATTGCTGGCAAATTTGCAAAACAAATGGAACACTCTTATATTTCTGGAATGAATGCAAAGTAGGTAAAACTACTTTGGGTAAACATTTGGTAATATCTTAATAAAGTAAAACCTAGAGGCACCTGGGTGGCTATGTTGGTTAAGCATCTGACTCTTGATTTCTACTTAGGTCATAATCTTGGGTAGGGAGATCCAGCCTGTGTAGAGCTTCAAGCACATTCGGAAGTCTGCTTGAGATTCTCCCCCTCCCTTTCTTCCTCTCCTGCCGCTCATAAGCCCTCTCTCTCTACAATAAAGAAATCTTAAAAAAAAAAAAAAAATAGAGTTAAACCTATTCTTATCACAAGACCTAGCAATCCCACTACTAGGTAGTTACTTAAGTAAATTGAAGTTGTATGTTCATACAAAAACAAGTATGTGGATATTTATAGAGATTTTATTATTTGTTATTAGGAGATATGGGTAATGAGTGTGCATGAAAAAGGATGGAATCTATTGTATGTAAATGGTATCTTAATTTATAAAATAAATCAAACCACTGTATTTCACCATTTTGTAGAAAAAAAAGAGACAATAAGAGATTTGAAAGAATTCAATATCCATGAAAGAATAAAAATTAACAAACTTCTTAACATACTATAATTAGAAATGAACTTTCTTAATTTATAAAAAGCATCTACATTGACTTTTAATAAACATATGACTTAATGGTGAGCTACTGTAATCAATGAGAAAGAAATAGAGTTCAATTATTAGAAAAGTAGAAATAAATCTGTCACAATTTTCATTTAATATAATGTATACAAGTAAAAATTTAAAGAAAAGATGACATTTAATAAGTAATTTTTTAAAAAGATTTTATTTATTGTCTGATAGACACACAGAGAGAGGCAGAGACAGGCAGAGGAAGAAGCAGGCTGCCTGCAGGGAGCCTGCTGTGGGACTGATCCCAGGACCCTGGGATCAGGCCCAGAGACAAAGACAGATACTCAACCACTGAGCCATCCAGGCATCCCTTTAATAAGTAATTTTTTAAATAGTAATTTATAAAGATTTAAAATTACAGTGCAGATATGGACAACTCAGCTTTGTTTTTATATATTACTCACAAAGGGAATTTAAAATTTTAAGGAATATATATAATTTATAACATCATCAAAGGATGTCAAATATTTGCCAATGAATCCAATAAAAGATTATAAACCCTCTATATAAATGATCCAAATCTCTATTACAGACTTTAAATATCTAAGTAATTAAAGAAATACAGCATGTTCAGGTAATGGAACACTCAATTTTGCTAAGAAGTCAAATCTCCACTCATGAGTGATGGAGCCAATCTACTCCCATTTAAAAAAAAAAAAAAAAATCACAGCTTTGGAGAGCCTGGGTGGCTCAGTTGGTTAAATGTCTACCTTAGGCTCGGATCATGGTCCCAGGTCTTGGGATCAAGGCATGCATGGTGCTCTCTAGTCAGTGGGGAGCCTATTTCTCCCCCTCCCTCTGCCTGCCACACCGCCTATTTGTGTGCACTCTTTCTCTCTGTCAAATAAATAAATAAAAGCTTTTAAAAAGTCACAGCTTTTATTTTTCTCTTTTTCTCATGTGAAAATTAGACAATTGTAGAACTTGTATGAAAATAGGCAAGGCCCAGATATCCAAAAAATCTTAAAGGAGAATAAACGTCAAATAACTACATATAAGATATAGTCTTTATTTTAGATGATGTCAATTAAAGCAGTAGAAATACAGCAAAGTGAACATTTAATAGACACTGTTCCACATGTATATAATAAACTGAGGTACAGGAAAGAATGAATGGCCTTTTTATAAAATGATGCTGGGAAAATTGAATTTCTACCTAGACTGCACATCTTACATAAAAGTCTATTTCAGGTGGATTATAAACATAAATGTGCAAGGTTACACAATAAAGCTTTTAGGCTAAAACATAAGAAAATATTTTTATGACCTCAGGTCATCAAAGGCTCCTTGCAAAGAACATGAATGCTAACAGAGGAAAAAACAACAAAAGATCAATGGAAGCTTATTAAAACTAACAACATCAAAGGACAACATTAAAAATATAGAAAGTAAATCATAAATTGGAGGAATATATTAGTACATCACACAGTTGAGAGAGGATTGTGTTTAGAATATAAAAAGAAATCCTGAGAATCAGTATTTAAAAAGCAGACTAACCAATGGATAACACAGGAACAACTTAATAGGTAATTCATAAAAAATAGGATATATAAATAGCCAATGGGCACATTAAAAAAAGAAGTTCTTAAAATAACCATCAAAAGGAAATTCAAACCAAAAAAAGTTACTTTAAATTCCAGCTAGGATGAAGTCATTGAGATAGCTTTGCCTTCGTACTAGAAATGACTAGAAATCTGAAAAAATATATGAAGTGACTATTTTCAACTGTTGGACAAGACATAGCACAGGGATGTGATTCCTGAAAGGCTGAAAACATTAAAAGTGCACACTATGATCTTTGCTTTCTGTTGGAAGGCAATTTCTAGTCCACAGCACAAGGCAGGGGATACTCAAACAAGACTTGACATAAAGACACCTGAGAGGAGGTGAAGTATCTGTAATTTGTGGGCAGAGTACCAGAAAGAAAGAAACTCCACAGAGAAAGAACTCCAAAAATCTCCATAAGCTTCCCTTGTCTCTGTAGCTGAACACTAAATTTTGTGTGTTTAGTGTAAAACTGAATGAGGCTAAACAGAAAGCTGAACTATCCCAAGACCGGACACAAGCTTGGGAAAGATCCTAAGTAGCCAAACTGGAGAGACCTCATTGAACACCTGGGGTCTTCAGTACAGGTTATAGAAATGTCATAGCTAATCTAGCTTTGGAGCAATTCCTCAGCCTTGTCACTATTAACATATTGGCCAGATAATTCCTTTGTTATTGGGGATTTCCAGTGTATTGTATGGTGCTTAGTATCAACACAGTCTTCTACCACTGTCTTCTACCACTGTTACAGCAGTAATATTTCTCAGTTTTCAAAACCAGCATGTCTCTGGACATTTTCAAATGTACTTCATAAAAGCAGAATCACGACTGGTTGAGAACTACTGTCCTAGAGTAAAGGTTACCTTAGACCTAAAAAATAAAATTTTATGCCATGACCCAAAAAGATCAAGCTCAACCATCAGAAACTACTTGCCATTAAAACAAAATTAAAAAAAATAACATATGTCGAGTGACAATGTAACATTCATAGGATCTAGCATTCTGTCCAAAATTACTAAAAATGTGAAGAAGCAAGAAATGTTGACCAGTTGCCAGAGGAAACAGGAGTCAACAGAAACAAAGCCAAAAATCATAGTTACCTTTAAGAAATCAACTATTATAACTTTAAAAATAATGGTAAACTACCTATAACATGAAAACTAGCATTCTAATGATTTTTAGGTATTCAGTTTAGAGTCATTTAGGATATGCATATTGCACTACAGTCATCACCACCATCCATCTCCAGAACTTTTTCATCCTCCCAAACTGAAACTGTGCCATAAACATTAACTACCCAACCCATCATACTCTCAGCCCATGTCAACCACCATCCTTCTTTCTGTCTCTGTAAATCTTTCTTTTTTTTTAGGGATTTTATTAATTTATTTGAGAGATACAGAGATAGCAAGAGAAAACAAGAGCAGCAAGGAGAGGGAGAAGCAGGCTCCCCATTGAACAGGGAGCCCCATGAGGGGCTTGATCCCAAGACCCCGGGTTCAGGACCTGAGCCAAAGGCAGGCACCCACTGACTGAGCCACTTAGGTACCTCTGTCTCTGTGACTCTGACAGGTACTTCATATAAGTAAAATCCACAATATTTGTAATTTTGTGTCTAGCTTATTAAAAAAGTTTCCACTTACATAAATCAGAAACTGACAGAACTGAAAGAAGAAATGGACAAATCTAGTTATAGGTAGAAATTTCAAACTGTTATCTCAGTAACTGACAAAGTAAAGAAAATATCACTGGGATATATAAAACCTGTACAAAACTGTCAAAATTAAAAAAAAAAAACCTTGATTCCAAATTTTGCAGAAATTATTTTTCAACACTTTGTTTTTTCAAACCATATGAAATATTCATCAATAAACTCTGCATGCTAGTCCAAAGAAAATACTTCTCAATGCAGAGTATTAATATACACAGGGCATATATTGTACCCTTTAAAGTAGTTATTCTGAACTACAATGGAATTATATTAAATCAGTAATATAAATATATTTGTAAATACATGGAGATGAAACATTTCTACATATTACTTTATAAAGTATATGAGATATTGTGACACAATTAAAATTAAACCACAATATCAGCTATGGCAGTGCTCAGGGATAAGTTGATAACTTTATAAAAAGAGAAAAAAAATCTCACACTAAATCTGAAGTTCCATCTAAAATATTTAGGAAATACAAAATAAAATAAAATAAAATATTTAGGAAATACAAACTTGAAACAAATGAATAGAAAATGGACATAAAATCAGAATAAATTAATGGAATCAAAGATTATTTTTTTAAAAAAAGCAGATGAAAATCATGAAGCTCTATCCAGGCCAATGAGAGACAGAAAGAGAGGAAGAAAGGGATAAAAGAGAGATATTAATTGTTTAACAATATCAGGAATAAAAGAAGAGATATCATTATACTCCAATGGACATGAAAAGGATAGAAGGAAAATATTATGAATGGCTTTTTCTAAAAAAGTTTGACAACTAAGACAAATGGAAAAATCCTTAATAGGCACAAAATACCAAAACTGAATCAAGAAGAAATGGAAAAACTTAATAGTCCTTTATCTCTTAAGTAAAACTTTCTCACAAAGAAAGTACCAGGCCCAGAATGTCTATTTCTGGAGCATTCTATTGAGCATTTAAGAAAAAAAAAGTCAATCCTGATAAGTGCTTTTATAAAACAGGAGAGAGAGAGAACATGTGATAATAAATTGGATAAGGACATCATCAGAAAAAAAAAAAAAAAAGACTCCTGACCAATTTTCCTCATGTACTTATAGGCAACAATCCTTTAAAAAAATTAACAAAGCAAATACTTTAATCTGTAAAATGTTGATACAGAATAGCCCACTAGAATTTACCACAATAAGACAATCCATGAAATTCACAGTATAAACAGGGGAGAAAAAAATCATATGACCATTTTAATAAATATAGAGAAAACATTTTATAAAATTCAATACCCATTCATGATAAAGAGTATGAATGGATAAAAAAATTCTATAAACCCTATAGCTAACTTAACAGCTAAAAATGAAAAAAAAAAATCAGTGTTTACCCCATAAGGTAGGAAATATGGCAAGATTGTCCACACTCACTACATCTATCTAATATTATTCTGAAAGCCTTAGGTAATGCAATAAGGTAAGGAAAAGTAATAAATGAAAAATAGACTGGAGGAGTGCCTGGGTGGCTCAGTTGGTTAAGAGTCTGCCTTCAGCTCAGGTCATGATCCCAGGGTCCTGGGATCTAACCCAATGTGGGGCTCCATGCTCAGCACGGAGTCTGCTTCTCCCTCTGCCTCTGCCCCCTTCCTCCATTCATGCTCTCTTGTGCTCATCCACACTCTAGCTCTAATAAATAAAATCTTTAAAAATATATGTCTATTTGTAAATACCATGGTCAAGTAGATGGATCTTCATATATATTTAGATAAGAGATATTAGAACTAATTATTTAATATAGCATGGTTTTGGAATATAAGATCAATATCCAAAATGAACATATCTAGATACTGAATAAATATATTTCTTTATACTATCAACAAAATATAGTGAAACAAAAAAATGTATAAAAGTTCCATTTACAATAGCATGAAAAATATGAAATAGGGCAAAATTTAATAACATTTCTACAAGACCTATATCATAAAAGCACAAATTTAAAAATAAATTTTAAAAGACTAAACAAATAGAATAATATAACTTATTTATAAGGCCGAAAAATTCAATCCTATTAAGACGCCAATTTTTCTCCAAACCATTCAATTTATCCTGCATAATTCTGATTCAAATCATAAAGTTTTTATTTTTATTTTTACTTTTTTTAGTTGTAAGGTGGATCTTAATTTTATGGAATTGCAAAGCATTTATAATGGACAAAATTTAAAAGAAAATTAAAGGACTTGCAATATCTGACCAATGCTGTAACCAATGTGGTATAGTATGGATGTAAAGATACATGTATCAGTACAAAAGAAAAGGGAGCCCAGAAATAGATTCATACAACCTACACATTTATTTATTTATTTAAAAACTAGAAATGTGTTTTATTTTGGAAATAAGAGATTGCATTGTCTGGGTATTTTTTCCAAATTTAAACTTTTATTATCTTCATTATGTTCATTTAATTGTTATGCTTTTTTCTTTTGTTTTCTAAAGATTTTATTTATTTGAGAGAGAGAGAATGATCATGAGTGGGGGACGGCAGGATAGAAAGAGAAAGAGAAGCAGACTCCCTACTGAGCTGGGAACCCCAATGGGGGGCACGATCATGACCTAAGCTGAAAACAGACACTTAACTACTGAGCCACCCAGGTGCTCTGTTCATTTAATTCTTGATCAAGGTGCCAAAGCAATTGATTAGGGAAAGGAATGACAGTTCCATACAAAATGGTGCTAAAACCATTCAATATTAAAACAAACAAACAAACAAAAAAAAATAAAATACATTGAAATGCATCACAGTTTTAAAAGGGCTAAAACTATAAAATTTCTAGAAGAAAATATAGAATAGACATCCTCACAATCTGTAGGTAGGTGAAGATTTCTTAAACAGACACAATATACATATTTCATCAGAGGAAAAAAAATTAAAATTCATCAAAATTAAAAAGTTCTCTTTGAAAAATACTGCTAAGTCAATGAAGAGCAAAGGCACAGACCTAAGGATTTTCAGTTCATTTATCTGACTAAGGATGTTATGTCCAGAATGTATAAAGAAATTTTACCGTTCAATATTTAGAACACAGTCCAATTGAAAATAGGCAAACATTTGAAAAGTTACTTCATAAAAGAAAATATAGAAATTTCGGTAAATAAAAAAATATTTAATGGGATGCCTGAGTGGCTCAGTGGTTGAGCATCTGCCTTTCACTCAGGGAGTGATCCTGCAGTTCCTCCTTGCATGGAGCCTGCTTCTCCCTCTGCCTCTCTGTGTCTCTCATGAATAAATAAATAAAATATTTTTAAAAAGAATATTTAATAATAAGTTACTTTATAAAATAATAAAGAATATATAGATATTTATTAATATTACATATAACAAATGATTAATATAATTAATAATATAATAAAAGGTCACTTCATAAAATAATAATTTAAAAATTCACTTAATACAAGAACATATGCAAATGATAAGATGGTCAATAGTTTTCATCATGAGGGACTATGATGAGAATATTTAAATATTAAACCAATTAAGTCAAAATTATATCAAATCTATTCAACCATTAAGTTTCAAATACTTACCATACTAGGTGTTGGCAAGTATGTTCACCAACTATAATTCTGATATACCGTTTTTAGTAATGTAAAATAATACAACTAACTTTGAAAAAGAATTAGGCACTTTTGGCATTGTGTTAAAGGATGCATAAATTTTTTAACATACAACCCAAATATTCATTGACAATTGAAGAACTAAGCACAATATGTAGTATATCCTTACAATGGAATATCACTCAGGAATACAAATGAATTATTTTACATACACAAGGGATGGATATCAGAAATTTGATGAAGAAAAGGAATGCAAAATTATATACTTCATAATTTTATTTTATATAAAACTTTAGTAAAGACAAAGTTCATCTGTAATTATGGAAAATGGTGTAGTGATCTGCACTAAGGAAGAGGTGACTACAAAGGGCATGGAGGAATTTGAGAAATT
Organism: Canis lupus dingo; assembly: GCF_003254725.2. Lineage (NCBI taxonomy): Eukaryota > Metazoa > Chordata > Mammalia > Carnivora > Canidae > Canis > Canis lupus. Next base: position 54,785,747 of record NC_064250.1, on the reverse strand, counting down.
ATGGGGAGGTTCTATGTCTTGATTATGGTTGTAGTTACAGGGGGACATGTTTCTATGCTGAGGGAAATAAGTTGATTGGAGAAGGACAATCATCATATGGTTTCACTCATACGTGGAATATAAGAAATAGTGAAAGGGATTATAAGGAAAAGGAGGGGAGCTGAGTGGAAAAAATCAGGGAGACAAACTATGAGAGACTCCTAACTCTGGGAAACAAACGAAGGGTTGCGGTAGAGGAGGGGGGCAGGGGATGGGGTAACTGGGTGATGAGCATTAAGGAGGGCACTTGATGGTATGAGCACTGGGTGTTATACTGTATGTTGGCAAATTGAATTTAAATTAAAAAATAATTAAAAAATTAATCAAACACTGTACTTAAAATAGATACAACTTATTTTATGCTAATACTTTATTAACAAGCAATCAGAAAGGTTAGATTTATGAAAAATAGCACTCTCAAACTACTGGCAGGAGTGTAAATTGATACTTGGGAAATATGTCATAGTATTTGCTCAGCCTAAACACATGCATACCCCATACCCTCATACTTCTATTTCTAGGTAGATCCTCAACAAAAATATTTATGTATGCTCATGTAAGGTCATTTATAAAAAGGCTGACAGCAGTAACATTTGAAAGTACTCAAATATCCATCAAGAGTAGAATGAATCATAAATTGTAGTGCATTCATTAAATCAAATCTATACAGTTTTCTAGGATTGCCATAACCAAGTACCATAGAGCAGATGGCTTAGACATCATAAATTAATTTTCACACATTATGGAGGAAGGAAGCCAAAGACTGAGATGCCAGCAGGGTTGATTTCTTCTGAGGTCTTTCTCCTTGGCCTGCCATGCTGTCTTCTCCCTGTGATTTTGCATGGTCTTTCCTATGTGGATGTCCTAATCTCTTAAAAAGGTACCAGGCACATTGGATGAGGACTCATCTTAATGACTTCATTTTACATTAATTATCTTTTCAATGATCCTATTTCCAAATAGGTCACACTCAGAAGTATTCAACCTATGAATGGGGGTGGGGTACAATTTAGCCCATAATAAGAATGTAGATTTTTTTTGGGGGGGTGGAGAATTTTTTAACCTACTACATAACATCCATTGTATGTAACAAATCAATCATTCTTCTAGGCATCTGGAATAGCCCTAGTTTTTACCTTCCTTGAGAGCATTAAGAACACAGACATTCAAATCATGACTAAAGGTGGTCACAAGGTACAAACTTGAGGCACCTGGGTGGCTCAGTCAGTTAAGCATTTGCCTTTGGCTCAAGTCATGATCCCAGGGTCCAGGGACCAAGCCCCATATCAGGATCCCTGCTCAGCAGAGAGCCTGCTTCTCTCTCTCCCTCCTGCTCATGCTCTCTCTTGCTATCTCTCTCTCATAAATAAATAAATAAGCAAACAAATAAATATATACACACTCTCACAAATAAATAAATAAACAAATATATATATGTATATATATATATATATATACACACACACAAACTCACAAACTGCTGAGGAGCATGAGTGGCTCAGTTGGTTAAGTGTCAGACTCTTGATTTGGGTTCAGGTCATGTTCTCAAGGTCATGAGATCGAGCCTGCTTGAGATTCTCTTCTTCTCCCTCTGCCTCTCCTCCAGTGCCCCAGCTTGTGTGCACTCAATCTCTTAAAAAAAAAAAAAAAAAATACAAACTTCTAATTATAAAAGAAATAAGTCCTGGGGATGTAATGTACAGTATGGTGACAGTACTGTATTATACATTTAAAAGTTGCTGATATTAGTTCTTAAAATTTCTCATAACAAGAAAAAAAATTGTAACTATATGGGGTAGTAGATAAAAAATCATTTTCTTTGTTCTGTGGTTGAAAGGAGTGACAACAGTTTGATCTCAAGATTAGGATGCATAAAGAAAAGGTGTTACAGATGGCAAAGGTCATATTGTAATTGTGAAGGTGCATAAGGAAATTGAAGCACAAACAGGTGATACTATTTATTTAAGGGAACAGAACTAGTAAGCGGCAGAGCCAGACCTTAAACCCAAAAGTCTGTTTTTTAACCACCATACTAATGACACCTGCACACACCTAAAATCGCCAGAGATTGATTTGCCTTATGTAATTGTCTGCACTTGGATTTGATCAAGACTGTATTTCCCAAGGAATTCCTGTTTAACTTCAAGCTAACAGTTCTATCTGTGTTGATTACATTTGCTAACGAGATAAGGCTGCTACCTCTTGTGGGGTATCCTGAGAACACAGTACCATTGCAATGTTTTCCAAGTGGCTGCCTGTTATTTGACTGAACTCATCCTTTATTAAATATGACTTAAAGCAAGCCAGCATTTCATTGAGGTTTTGAGTTACTTTTTACTTTCACAAAGATTTTATCTTCCCAGTGTTGGTATATGGGAAAGGGATTTTACTGTAATGGTAGTTTATTGTTATATTTATTTAAATTTCAATTGAGTTTAAATGAGAGGAGATTTAAATCTTGCTCTAGGAAGTATAGTTGATAAGCAATACTACTTTTTATACTGAGGTCGGTATAATGGCATGGCTAACTCCTATGGTTTGGATAGAAACAAACCATGAAGTGTATCTATACAGAGGAATCTAATGTTTAAAGCAAAGGATCATTTTCTAAGAATTATTAGCTACTTAAATAAGCCCCACAGAGATTTATTTTGAACAACTCTGCCTCACCAAAATCAGAAACAGAAATAAATAAATAATCACTCTTATTCAAAGGAAATTCTAGACCAAACCACACACCCAGACAAATTTTTGGTAGTATGAGTAATATTGCAATGCACTGGGGTTGGGGGGATGATTTAAGTAGCTAATTTTTTTATCCACTTACTCTTTACATCTATCTTAACAATTTCAAATGTATGATAAGCAAATAGCTTCAAGATTTAGCTGTTACTTTAATTCAGTTTTAAGTATAATTGTTCCAATTTAATGCATAATTTTTGCAATTAGATTTTGAGTAGGGTTAATTTTTATTCTCTGCATCTTTTTATTGGTTTGTTTTGTCTAGACCTACCACACATCTTCTGCAATAAACATCTGAGTTTGATTTCTAATGCTGAGATGTTTACATCCTTTACAATGTCTTTGTAATTCATCCATCATAATAACATGAAGTTAAATTTACAGTCCCGGTGCTACTTCTGGTGACAACGTCACAAAAACAAAATTAACCTCAAGAAATCCATTGTTGGCAAAAGAGGTAAGACTGTTCCCTGTTCAGAAACTATTCTGATAAAATTTAATTGTCATAAAATCTTTTCTGCATTGATGTCATAGAAATGTCTTGTCTTAAAGCTATAGGAGTATCAGGAGTGACTGCCCAATATCTACTTTTCCAATAGTTTTTTTTTTTAAAGGGTAGATGAATTGGGCAGCCTGGGTAGCTCAGCGGATCGAGTCCCAAGTTGGGCTCCCTGCATGGAGCCTGCTTCTCTCTCTGCTTCTTTCTGTGTGCGTCTCTTATGAATAAATAAAAAAAATCTTAAAAAAAATAAAGGGTAGATGAAGAACATGAAAGGGAGTTACACATAGCTGATTTAATATAAATCCTGAAGCTTTAAAGGCAATTTGAATTAGATATTGGCATTTTTTATTTAAAAACTCGTCAAGAACTTATGGTATTAATTTTTAGATTATTCATAACAAAAGATCTCCAATTATTTAGCAAATTTGAAGATGGTTTGAAGGCTTTGTCTTTAATCTGGTGATATTCCTGTAACTATCCTGCTTAGAAAAGTATAGCCTGTACTTGTCCACACTAAGATGGAATATTATCTGGAGAGAGAAGTGAAAAAGCCACCTGATGTGTTCATGTAAGAATAGGACTATCCCTCCTACTCCTGTGACCCTGTTTCAAAAAGATCAGTTATTGGAGCAGTTTCCAAAGACTAGCTTTTTTTCACTTGCCTATAAATCTCACAATTCTGTTTACAAAAGATATTCCATTATTTTAAATATCAATATTTGCATTTTAAGAGGAATGGTTATTGGTTTGGCAATGGGAGGGGGTGACAGCATGAAATGGATTGGAAAGCCTATAGGAGAAGGGATATAATATAGAGTAGAATGCTTCTGGGATGCTTGAACATGAAATACAATTTCTGGTTTCATAAGTTCCTCATTAAAAGAAAAACATAACAGCAAGAATGAAATAGACTGGATTGATTTTCTTCTATTTTTTTTTTTTGAAAATAGTGCTCACTCATAAAAGAAAGTTTTTTGAAATAAAATGAAGTTAAGAAACTCCATTCGAGCTAGTTTGCTATCTGATCAATTTAATCCACACACGGGCACTGGAAAGCATGGGTTGAGCAGAAAAACATGAGGTTACAAACTGCATGATATTTGGTAGAATTTGTAACTAGAACAAGGACAGATGTTGAAACAATGGTACAAGAGAACTTTAAAATTGTGTTCATGTCTAGCACATCACACAGATAGCAGGTGCATATTATTCTTGGTATTTGTGTATTGGTTTTCCATGAGAAACTTCCTGAAATTAAAAAAAAAAAAAAAGGAGGGGTAGGGGGACCGTTTTGAGTTAGAACAATAAACTGTGCAGATGAGTAACTTGTTTATTGAAAGGCTTTAATTGGCATCTGGGTATTGTACACAGTTATCAACAAATAACATTCATCTTTCTCTATGTGAGACCTTATGCCAGATTTTGTGCGGGACTTAGAGACAAATGACATTTGGCCTCTCCTCTTGCTGAACCTGCACTCTGCTTTGGGCCATGAGTCATACTGAGATTCAAAAAAGAAGTACCATATCTCCTATGGGATATTAGAAAAAAGATTGATCGTGGTGACCTCAGCTAGTGAGGAAAGGCTTTGTGGAGGAAATCAGACTTGACCCAGATCATAAAAAAATGAGCAATAAATAATAATAATAACTCATAAGCTATATAATGTGTTATTGGTTTGAAAGCATTTTACTTAGGCATTACCTCATTTATCGCTCACAAGTGAAAGAACAGTGAGCAAGCAAATTTGTCAGGGCAGGATGCAGCTGCTGTTAGGAGAACAAGAGAGTGCCAACATTACAAGGAAATCTGGGTCTGAAATCCCAGAAGCTATAAGTTTGGACTGTGGGTTTTATGCTATTGAAATTTTTTAGTGCATTGTGTGTGTTTTCTGTGTGTGTGTGTGTGTGTGTGTGTGTGTGTGATTTGAAAATGGGGTTGAGTTTCTTTTCCCCCTTAGGTTAATTGAATTATTCCAGTTCTTTTTAAAGCCCAGGAAAATATAGAACATTGAGTGTATCCTTGCACAATTGCCTAATCTGGAAAGTTATCTAGGATTCTTCTCATAACTGGCAATTTCAAGCTGGAAGTAGCACTTCATCCATATGGTTTTTTCAGTTATTACAAATTCTCCCACAAACAGGGGTCATTGTATGTATGAAGTATTTAGCTGGGGAAAATAAATGATCAAAAATCCTCTTGGGCTAATCAAGTATGTGCACAATAAAGAAATACACAGGTGACAAAAGGTCTAGGAGATTGAGGTAGTTCCATCAAATGAGAAAACCGCAGACTTAATTCGAATACTCTTCTTCAGAACTTATTTTATTCCAAAAATATATAGTGAAAAAGCTGCCAATGGAGTTAGGAAAGTCACTGAAAAATTAATGAAATGACCTCCACTTGGAATAAAATGAAAAAAAAATAAATGGCACCTATTAAGAGCCATAGATAATTACCCAAACTTTTCAAGACTTGACAAGTATATATGACCCATAATAGCAATGTCCAGTAATGTAAGGGAAAGAAAGCTTCTGTCTTCCAAGAGACACAATTAGTCCAGGCCTTTATAACTCTACAATTTTTTTTTTGCTATGGTTATCACTTTACATTGCATAGATGATAAATATTATTTGGGGTTTACATGATACAATACCTTTCAGAGTCTTAAGACATCAACCCTCATCTTTGACCATGTTGTAAATGCTAATTACATTTTCCAAATAATATCCATATGATGTCAATATAATTTATCATACATACATACATTTATGAAAGATTAAAATAGAAGAAACTTAGTTATAGGAAACTTTAGTTATGAAACTTAGTTATAGGAAACTTTAGTTATGAAAACCCATGGCAAAAAAAAAGTTGCTTTCATATAATTGAAACTTCTGGATGGGTTCCAAGTAAAATCAAGAAAAGGAGGTCAATCTTAAATAATCATACCCACACTTTTTATTGAAGAAAGGAGAATCAAAATTTATTACGTATGCATTGTGTTCCATGTTACAGAAAACAATTTTTGTAAGCACTTTCTAGAAACTTTATTTAGTAGTCTTCCCCCCCTTTTATTTGAAAACATACATTCATATCCCTATTGTAAAAATGGGAAATTTAAAATTCAAAGAGATTTGATGACTTACTCCAATTTATACATCCAATTAGTGATGCCAAATCAGTGTTCTTTTTGGACATCATGTTGCTTTCTTGTCCCTTTTTTATAGTCTTCCTTTGTCCTACTAATACCAGACATTTAGGGTCCTCATGCTGTTCCCATGATTCCCTATTTTTAAAAAATATCTGGATTAAAGTTCTGTTAGGCTTTATTTCAGTGAGTGGTAAACAGCTGCCAACTAATCATACGTGCCCTTATAGGAAAAAGGAGGTTTTAATAGTTGGCCCAATAGATACTAGAGAAATAGCTTTTAGTAGAACTTATGATTTTGGTAATATGCCTTCAAAGAGGTTATTCCAATTTGTGAAAAGGCATTGCTGATGACTCCTCAACATATATTGAAAAAGCAATTTCAATTATTGAAGAATATCAGTGTGATTTTGCCTACTACACATGACCATGAGACAGGAGGTTTCTTTTTTGGGGAAAAAATATGATGTTTTATGTAGTGTTTTATAATTTACCAAGTCTTTTCAAGACATTTTAAGATTTGTAACACAATAGTCAGGTAGGTGTTCTTAATTTTTCCTCATTTTTTAGAGAAAATAAGCAAACAAACAAACAAAATTCCGATGGTAAAGGAACGGGCCCAGGTGTGCAGGTGGTGAGCAATACAGCCAGATCTTATTACTCCATTTCTGGTTCTTTCTGACTAGGACACTTCTTAATGCTACTCATCTTTTCCCTACAACTAAAATTAAAAATGAAGAAAATACTGCCCTTGTTTCTTTTGCTTTTGCCTCTGAAACCATCAGCACATTCACGTTCTTTCATGGTTATAAGGATTTGTTCTGATTTAATTTCTACCTAAGATGGCAAAGAGATCATTGTAAAATGCATTCAAAATTATTACATCTGAACTATTGAATGAGCAATGTCAGGGGGATTGAGTCAAGGTTAAATAATTTAGCTTGGTGTATATGTAAAATTTCAGACTAAAAATCTTGGGAGATTCAGGAGTTAAATTTTAAACAAAACTATAACATCTTTTCCACATTTCATAAAAGCATTGTATACAAAGTAAACAAGGTCCCAGGGTCATTTTGCTATCTTTGATAATAGGATAAATAATTATTTATGATGTGGAATTTAGGATATTTTTAAAATCTTACTTTCTGTGCCCAGAACTTGGGTCAATGTTTTATTGTCAGTGACAGTATGCTTCATTTTTAGAGAGTATTACTAATAGATGTACATATCTTCATTTCTTATTTGAATGGCTAGAATGGAACCACTTGTTTTACAAGGTATAATGAGGCTATTTTGTGCATATGGAGCTATTATAGGCCAATGGCTTCTTTCTGTAGCTATTTTAACTCATTTTAATCACTGCCATGACTGCAGAGTCATTAAAGGCAGCTAACTGCACTGCCTATAGTAATGTTTCTCCAATTCAAAAGCAGGATGTATGGGTTTGATTTGTGAAAAAGTAAAGGTATCACAGATTGAAATGAAAAAAGATTAACTTCTGTATTATATAAAAGAAAAAGCTCACTGACTATGGGAAAGAAAATGAAATTAAGAAAAATGAAACCCAAAATATAGATTTGTTCTAGGATTGAGACTTTTCCACATTTTTTTTCCAAAGAAACTTTGTGAAGAAGGGATGCAAGATTCTTCCCTTTAGAAGAGTAATGTGTATTGAATGTTAAGTAAAGCAAATCACCATTGTCAGTCATATGTAGCTATAATTTATAGGAGATTCTTGGTTATTTTTAGGTTTAATTCATTCTATATAATAAATATATATATATATGTTTAAATTAAAAATTTAGACTTTTTTCCAAATATAAAAACAATGTATACTTATATTTAAGATTACAAAATAAATTAAATATAAGAAAAACAAAAAAATTCACTATCCCACTAATACATAACCATTTGAAACATTTAAGAATTTTATATATATATATATATATATATATTCAAGGATTATATGGTTTATGAAGACTACTATTACTTAACATTACATTGTTAAATGTTGTAATAGAACTTTTTCAAAGTTTGAACCTTTTTTCCTTTACTTTATCATAAATTAATCATTTTTAAAATTTACTTTATCTTATACTATTTTAAAAATAAAGTAATATGCAATCACTGTGAAAATCATTCAAATATAGCAGAAAATAACACATATATATTTTTATACCAGAAAGTAAAACTGTTAATAATATGTGTGTATGTGAGGTGGGATATTAAAATGTAAGTTTCATCTGAAGGGCCGAGATACGAGGCAACATTCCTCAGTGAAGTGAAGGATTGTGATGCTGGATTTGCAAAGGAGATGTTCAAAATCCAGTTATGTGTTTTTTAACCTTCACTAACATCAAAAGTAAATAAGGTGCAGAGGCTGAAGATTAGCATTATTAGATTGTTGAGATTACATATTGTAATGACATATAATCAACCTACAGTGTTACATTAGTTTCAGATGTACAACATATTGATTCAACAATTCCATACATTACTCAGTACTCAGGATGATAAATGTAGTCACCATCTGTCACCAAACAACATTATTACAATATTATTGACGGTATTCCCTATGCTGTACTTGTCATCTCCATTATTTATTTTATAACTGGAAGTTTGTACCTCTTAATCCCCTTTATCTCTTACACACATTTCCCAACCCACCTCCCCTCTGGCAACCACCAGTTTGTTCTCTGTATTACAGATCATTAGAGAGAGCTCTTGGTATGCTCTGAGTGCTGAGACAGCTCTTTTTCTTTCCTTTCCCTCTATTTTGACCTCAAGTCAAAGAGAGAAGTTTTTGAGAGTTCCCTTTGGAGATTTTTATGTGAATTTTCCCCCACGGTGTCTGACTTCTGTCTAGGAAATCTAATGTTGAAAAATAGGTGAGTTATATGCTGATGTTGAAACAAAGAGAAAGGTATTTGTCTCAGGCCTATGCTGCAAGCTTGTTAGGGCAAAGATTGTGTGAATGTGTATCTTAGACTAAGGGTTGTCAGACTTAGAAAACAAATTTATAGTGGCAAGTATAATTTGCATTTCAGATAAAGAATATTTATGTTTAATATGTCACATATGACATTTGGGACCTACTCATAAAAGTATTTATTGCTTTTCTGAAGTTCAAATTTAACAGATTATCCTGTATTTTCTATGTGAGTCCTACTTGGACAAAAGGAGAGTCATTTGTGAGAGGTGGTTCTAGAGCCTGTCCAAAAGGGCTCTGAGAGGGCTAAACAGATTTGATAGAATGACACTGAAAACATCGTTGAATGTCTATGGACTGACTGACCCATGGGTAAAATTTCCTGAGAACTGACCTCCCTTCCTTATCAAGCAAGCATCTATAAGGCCAGGGCTTACAATAATATGGAGAGAAATAATTGGTTCTCTGGAAAATCCATGGAGATGCTTAGAGCAAGGTAAACTTTAAATATCTGAGACACCTGTCAAGATCAGAGAGCACCAAAATTGAACCTTCATGGGTCAGCCAGACAAATAAGAACCTTCCTCTCCTATAATCCAAGACTGAAGAATCAGAAACCACTATTAATAAGATAGGGCTAGGGCAGCCCTGGTGGCTTAGCAGTTTAGCACCACCTTCAGCCCCAGGCGTGATCCTGGAGACCCAGGATCGAGTCCCACATCAGGCTCCCTTCATGGAGCCTGCTTCTCCCTCTTCCTGTGTCTCTGTCTCTGTCTGTCTGTCTGTCTGTCTCTCTCTCTGTGTCTAATAAATAATAATAATAATAATAATAATAATAATAAATCTTAAAAAAAATAAGATAGGGCTAGAGGAGTAGAGATACTTAATGGAGGTGGAAGAAGAGAAGAGTCCTCTTTGAACCTACAGACTTCCAATTATACCGTGTCTGAGCTTAGGAGGATCATTATAACCTAAATCAAAGTTCATGTTTTCATAATTACAAAATTGATCATTAATTTTTTTAAAAAAACTTTTATTTATTTACTTAACAGAGAGAGACAAAGCAAAAGAGAGAGAGAGAGAGAGAACAAGTGGTGGAAAGGGAGAACCAGACTTCCGGCTGAGCAGGGAGCCCAACTTGGTGCTTGATCCCAGAACTCTGGGATCATGACCTGAGCTGAAGGCAGATGCTTAACTGACTCAGCTATCCTGGTGCCCCCAAAATTGGTCATTTTTAAAGGTTACTAAACCCATTTAAAGGTTACTAAACCCAAAGTCCTCTAAAATGACCTGAGAAATATTCACGTTTTATAAAGTATTGACAAGATTTTACAAACTGATATTACTTCAAAATGGAAAATTAGAAAATAATAAATAAGAAAGCAAAAAGGAAAGTTATATGCCCATCTGTATTTTTACTCATGGGGCAGAGGAAAAAAAATCTCACTCCAAGTAGATTTAAGGATCATGAGAGAAAAAAATATGATGGGTCTATGATTAAATCTCTTGAAATATGTTTGTTCAACAAGATAGCTCATACAGACAATGACAGACATATACTAATATCTATCACCTTATCTTTTTCCTCTCTCTGTTTATCCCTTCATCCCTATGCCTTCTCCTTCTCCCAGTAGGGCAGAAATGCACACAAGAATAAAACAAAGCATCACAGTAAATATTGACTGATGTATAAGTTTAGCTTCAAATCCCTATTGTTACAAAATCCATTTTAATATGTATGCATGACTAGTAGATGAATTTTCTCTAAGTTGGTAGGTATGTCTAATATAATCAGGATTCCTGAGTTTTTCCAAAAATAATTGATTTTCTAATGTATGCCATATACTGTGATTTACATTAGACCAATGGCTATTTGTATGTGTACAGCAGGATTCTTCTAAGCCATATACAAAAGGTCAGTACTTTATTCTAACTATAAGGGAAAAATGTAGTATGTCATTTTTTTCAACAAACTGATGAGAAAATAGAGCACAAAAGAGAGATCGTACTGTTTTTTCACATTTTTAGACAGTTTCATTTTCAACTCAACTTATATATAAGTTAAAGAAAAAATATACATAGTAGTTCTCAAAGCCGCAAAAGCCATTTTGTAGAGATGCATAAATGAAGATGTTCATTTTACTAATGATAGATTAATCTACTGAATTTCCAGGGAAACCAAAGGTTCTTTTTTTCAAGTAGATAAACTAAGATGGGTTGATTGTGAGTCACAATTATTTATTTTTCAAATACTTCTTCAGATAAAATTCCTTAGATATAACTGCTAAAAACAATGCTCCCTCTCAGAGGGTCCATACCTACCTAACAATATTGTCTATACTGCTAGAATGACACTCATCATAATGGGATACCATTAACTGTGCACAGTTTTTTTTTTTTAATATGAGTTGAAAATAGTTATAAAGTTCAGGTGATGCGTGATTTGCATTTTAAAGGTTGAACAGGCATCATCCAGGTGGGGATAAAGGAAGTGTATTTTAGGTAGAGGGAACAGAAACTGGAGAGACAAAATTCAAGATGCTTATTGTGGTTGGATGACAGGCTGTCTTGCTGAGTGGGTAGGAGGTATGAAATAATTCAAGATCACACTGGGAGGGACTTTTGTGAAGGGAAACTGCCTACATAGTTAATTTCAAACATGGTGCAAAGCCCAGTGAGGGTTTCAGAAGAAATAAATGGCTAAATTTGATTACCTAGAGAAATTGCCAGGAATTGATAAGTAGTGGCCTTTATCCCTGAGGGTAGTGTTTGGTCAATGCTAGATTATTACCTAGAGAAAATGCCAGAAAATGATAAGTAGTGGCCTTTATCCCTGAGGGTATTGTTTGGTCAAGGCTATATTTTAAAAGATAATATAACTAGGCAGTAAATATAGAGAAGTATAACACAGACATCTTTGAGCTGCTTTTATCAGGCACTTCTGTTTCTTGCTGGCCCCTACCTACTTCTGAGTTGTGACTCTTAACAGAAAGTGAACTAGAGCGGGTGGAGATTAGTATCTATCTCAGCTTCTCTACTTGACTGGCTGTGAGACCTTCAGTTTTCCTATTTCTAGATGGGGATAAAAATATTACCTACTTCATGGGGTTGCTCTCAGAATTAAATGGCATAGTGCATGTAAATGACTTAGCCTGGAGGCTGGCAAGTAATAAATACTGAATAAATGCTATTATTATTAATATGAATAGATCAGTTAGGAAATTTGTGACAACAATCCATTCCAGAGATGCTGAGTGCTTAGAGAATGGGGCCAGATTAATTATAGAGGTATTTATAAAATTACAATGGATAGAATTCTGTTTAGATATAAAACTAAGCACAAAAATACATTGAATTTTAGATTGGTTTTATGCTCCAAACACTGTAATGATGGATTGGTAATCAGTCAAGTTGGGTATCTTCTAGAAGAGGATCTTCCTGTGCTCTGCCAAATCATAGAATATAAGTAGCTGTTTCTCTCTGTTAATACTTGAGGCTCTCTGTGTCTGTCTCTGTGATATAATGATCTTATCTCTGCTTCTGAGAACCATGGATGTATTTGGGCTGAAATCTTATAGTAGAACCTCATACTGTAGTTTAGAACCATGGCTTTTTTTTTTTTTCTTTTTACTTTCATGACATGCCATTGTGACCAGAAGAAGAGGACATGAAGTCCCAAGGTGTAGGTGTCAGATTAAGTATTTCCTGCTACTAGGCTCTCTGTTAAATTTGTTGTTCTTGGTCAAAACTATCATGGGTAAAAGGAAAATCCCTCACTGAAATCCTAGACTCAGTCTCCCCAGTGCTATTCTGATGCTAATGATGCTGGGCAGGGCAGGCTAAGAGGTGGTTGTTTCCTAGCCCCATGTAGACTATCAACCGCCTACAGGTTTTATCAACTGCCTTTTGTGAAAGTAGCATAATTAACTTCCATTTTTTTTTTAATTTTCTTCAGGAAACATGAGGATATTAGAAGAATTTCACAGCCCAGATACCTATTAAATTAACACCAAACTCCCACTCCCATTCTATGAATAGAAGAAAAGTAAATAGCTTTGAAATTAGTCTTATCCTGTAATGTAGAAAAGTAAAGTAAATGCTGTCATTTAGAAGTTTCTATACAATTTCTAACCACACAGAGAAGTGAAGAGCTGCACATGATGATGGAAAACAATTATGTTTTGATTCCCTAGACACCAATCTTCAGAGGTAGACTCCCAGACATTGTCATATAAATAAAGTATTTAAAGATAAATGAACAGTTTATACAGTATCTGACTAAGACATTACAAGGTACAAAGGGTTACCAAATTGGGAAAAATAAAATATCAATTTTAAGGTGGGAAGCTATTTTAGAATTTATAATTTTCTCAAATGTCTGAATAAATCTTAGGATGACATATAATGAGGAAACTGCATGGCTGTTTATACTTGCCTAAGGAAGAATAAGTATCCAATGACTCAGATATATTTAGATAATAAAGAACATAAACTTGAAGCATGAGAATTTTTCCCTCAATTACATGTTTTGCCTCTTAAAATCTTTAATATGATTCATATTTTCAATTAATTTTATGGATGAATAGTTATTTCAGGGTTATTATGTGTGTAATTCATGTGGGTGAGAACATTTTTCTATGTCATAACTATTGCAGACATTATTAGTCAATCACTGCATTCATTCACACAGAAGCAGATTTTAGCCTCAGAATTCTTCCCATCAGACAGCAATTAGCTACCATTACCACTTAAGTAAAGTTGGCTCCGTTGGTGAAACCAAACTACCAATCCATTCTATAATTTATCAAGTCTAGGAGAAGATAGCAGAAGCTAGAATTCTTCTATATGAATAAAATCTCTACAAAAGCCTTGCAGTGCTCCTGTGTTCCAATGCTCTGAGGCTCAGGATGTTTCCCATGAGTTCAACATCCTGAATAACCTCAGTATTGAAATTCACAACATGACTTTGAGAAATTGTTGATCCTGTGATTCTTGTTCTCAGAGGTGCTGCACGCTGATACCATTTATGTTTCCATTTGTTTGCACATTATGAAATTCTGAATGATTACTACACATAACAAGAAAACCAAAGTAATGTGTATGCCAGAAGGAGGAGGGGATCATTCAACCTAATATAGAAGGTAAAGCTGTCCAATTATCATTAAGAGAGAAGCATGACAGGAATACATAGAGACAAAAAAATTAAGAGGAAGGAAATACTTTAGGGAATTTGTAACAGTAAGTGTAGGTGATGCTCTATATCAATGTTGAAGTCATTGTTAGACTAAGCTACTTTAGAAATATTTGTTTAGTTTCAGGAAATTTGTCCTCAAAAAAGTGGCCCCTTTGGCAGTAAAACTGAAAAAAAGAATAAATTCAATCTCTGTTCAGTTTAATATTTTCTTGATTCTGACTTTTTAGCTCTCTATTGAACCTTGTAGTCACGTGGAAACAAGACCACTCTTGATGTGCATACAGATGTCATCAAGAAAGATGACTGTATTAGTTTTCTATAGCTGCCTAATAAATTGCCACAGATTGAGAAACTTAAATCAACACAAATTAATTCATTTTTTTCCGCATCAGGAGTCTGGGTATGGGTTAGCTGGTGGAATTCATCGCCTGGCCCCTGTATGACTGAGGTCACGGTTTTCTTGCTAGCTATAGTCAGAGACCACTCTCATCTCCTACAGGCTGCCCACCATTCCTTACATATGGGTTCCATGGACAGTTCACAATGTGGATGTTTACTTTCTATCAGGCAAGCAGGAATGTATTTCTGACTTCTTCCTCTGCCAACCAGCCAGAGAGAGATGATCTTCCCTCTACCATATAACATCACATAAAAGTGCTCTCTCATCACAGATTCTGCCCTCACTGAAGAAGGTTCCCAGGCTGCACACACCAGGGGGGGCAAAATCATGGGGAACATCTAAGCATTTTTCCTATTACAGTGATCAGGATAATAAAAGGAATGGTTAAATGAAGATATAATAATATTTTCAAAAGTGGCATCACTTGCTAGAATTAATACCTTGTATTTATGGAAAGCATCAATAAATTAAGCAGCAACATTTAGTTTCTGGAAACACTGACTATTGCTATTTAGACCAGCTTATCAGGCTTCTCTCTATGAACTTTGATTGCTTGCTCTTCCTTAGGCTCGGTACCCTCATCTGTCAACTTGGGATTTAATAATGTCAATCTCACAGAGTTTTCCCAACATCAAACACAAGATCTTCTTTAAAAGATTTTGGAGGCAGCCCTGGTGGCTCAGCTGTTTACCCCCGCCTTCAGCCCAGGGTGTGATCCTGGAGACCCGGGATCGAGTCCCATGTCAGGTTCCCTGCATGGAGCCTGCTTTTCCCTCTGCCTGTGCCTCTGCCTCTCTCTCTCTCTATGTTTCTCATGAATGTATAAATAAAATATTTAAAAAAAAGATTTTGCAAAACATAAAGAATAAAATAAATGTGAGTCATCGTTATTATAATAATTATTTTTTGTTGAAGCCAGAGCAACTGTATATTTTGTCTTCTTTTAGTCAATCTAATTATGCAAATGCATAGATTTAATATTTACTCCAAGGAATGTTATGATGTTTGATTTTGTATAAGTTTGTTTTCTTTCTCTCTCTTTTTTTTTAATTTAGAAGTTATAAAGATATTTCTGCTGCCAGATTTAGCACAGGAATTTCCAGAAGCAGCATTAGTACATCAAATGATGTTTTTCTTAAATAATTCAACTAATTAAATTAAATCAGACCACTTTTCAGGGCCTGGAACTTTTGTGATACCATTTTAGTTTATTGCAATTGATCTTCCAAAAGCACTTCTCCAAAATACACAGAGAATAAGTGAAATATGGAGGATTTGTATGCATACTAATTTTTATGATATTAGAAAAATAGGACAAAGAGATTAAGCCTATATAAAGACCTTCAGTAAGCTATGAAGTAAAGTACCTTCTTTATTATCAAAAAAAATTTGACTATGAACATGAAAAGCACAAAAAAACAAACACATAGAGCTTATTTTAGTTGCCATCCATGTGGTTAGAGATAGGGCTGACTTGCATGCATTGCCTCTCCAAAGGATCAGAAGAAAGAGGGAGGAGCAGGTCCAAAACGCTACAGATCAATTAATAATCAGTAAGATGGAGTCTCACCAAACCAGTGTCCCCTGAGAATAAAATATAAAATCATGGGCAGCCCAGGTGGCTCAATGGTTTAGCGCCACCTTCAGCCCAGGGCATGATCCTGGAGACCCGGGATGGAGTCCCACATCAGGCTCCCTGCATGGAGCCTGCCTCTCCCTCTACCTGTGTCTCTGCCTCTCTCTCTCTCTCTGTGTGTCTCTCATGAATAAATAAATAAAATATTTTAAAAATATACATCAGAAATTTCCATAAGTCCAATTAAAGGAGGTTTATTCATCAGAATAGCCAAAGTACATAATTCTTAGATATTACTAAGTGGTGACAGTCCTAAATATATTTTCTGAACTCTTACTTTAAAAAAAATTATTTCCATTACATCACAACAGCAAATTCTGAATTTAGATGTAACACTCCATCAATTTAGGAAAGCCTTGTCCTATTCTTTTACCTAACTTCTTTCTAGAAACCTAATCCAAAAAGCTCCCTGTAATTAAATTATTCCATGGGCTTTCAAACTCTACAAGTGCAATAACTTCTCACACACACACACACACACACACAAAAAAAAAATGTAATTATTGTTTTGTAACCAACATCAATTCAGTTGCATTGGTATCTTGTAAGAGTAGGTAAGGAAAGCTAAATGGACTTTTAAGCCTTTCAGTCCATTTTAATTTTGTAAATATTTTTTCAACAAAGAGCAATCAATTTTAAACCTGGAGCAGGTATATAAAATTTGAAGCATTTATAGTCTTTACTCCCCATTGAATAATAATTTTGCTACTAAAATTATTTAAAATTTGCCAAAATTTTTTTAAAAGTGCTGATTGATACCAAAGGGGTTCTTTATTTGTTCTGTCAGTTGGCCTTAAATCTTAATAAACAGGAAGGGAGGGAAAGAGAGCAAGGGAGAGAGCCTAACTGGGCATGTAGTGAGAGGAGAAAACTATACTTTGAATTTATGTTGTCTTAATATTAAAAGGCAAACACGTAGTTTTTAATAAATAAAAAGGATATGATAAAAGATAGTTTCCAGAAGTTAGGGAAAGATGGAGGCAGAGAAAAGAGTCAGATTTTCAATGACCTCAGAAAAAAATATGGTGTAATTACTTCAAGAGGAATAACATTTTTATATAGTACTCCTTATGAGGTTCTCTTACATTTTTGAAGGTCATGATTGGTACGATATTTTCTTAATAGTGTATATAATTATGAGCAGAACAAGGTTTCATTAATATCTCATCAAATATACCTCTATTGTCTTTGTATACTAAGTCCTCAATAAATTAGTTAGAACCTATAGATATTAATAGTAAATATTGTGATTTTTTTTTACTCTAAAAACTCCACAAGGCAGTCGAGAACTGTTTTCTCAAATATCCATATTTTAAGGAATTTTCTACGGTAGGTCATAAAATGGTCCTTTCAGAAGAATATGTTCAATGGCTTGAATCTGATTTAGTATTTATCAATTTACAGATAGATCATGATACACATAATCTGATTATCTATTAAAGAAGTGTGTAAATGTGTATAGTAACTGAAGCTGCTAGCATTTCCATATTTGACTTCCATTTATCATGCAAGCCATACATCATATAGCCTACCATGCCCAGGATTTTTAGAGAAAAATGGAATTTGTTCATTAAGTCAAGGTATGTAAAGGTGTCCTGTGATAACTAACCTCTGTCTATAAAATTTCCTGTACAAACCAAACTATGGACAATAGAAAACCTTAAATTATGCTCTCATGTTTCATTATTATCCATTAAATCTCTACATAGATCTAGGGAAAAGTATTTAACAATGTCAAGCAGTGATGGAGGCTTTAATTCAAGGGGATTTTTAAATCAAATGAGGTTTCTAGGCTTTCACTTTCTTGCAATGCCCCTGGGCCTATGCTGGAAATAGTATTAAACTATAAAGTCAAGAAAGGTAGTTTCAGGGCACATTCTTTCTTTCAGCACTTTGTGCTCAAAACCTGCTGGGACTGATTTAATGAGGTAAGAGGTCAGGGCTGGGGAAATAGATAAATAAGCAATCCTTCTGAACATATGGAGCCAGCCAATCTACAAAGTGACATAGAATATGGATACTCACTTATATTGGGGAAATAAACATCATTCAGGCAGGTTTCACCATTGAATTGGAAGATAGAAAATTCCACAGATCATGTCCTACCCTGATGCCTGTAAGAATGGGGACAAAAAAGCAATATCAGCAATAAACTGAGAAAAGGGGCTCAGTCTCCTGCAATATAAAGATTATGACCAGAAAGATAACAATACATATAAATACAGCAAAGAGTAATTTCACAGAAGTCTTACTTAAGAGTTGACAAAATTCTGACAATTCTCATAATATGCCTTGCTAACAAGACTAAATGAAAGCCAAACAGTTAAACATGGAATTGGAGACATGATCCTTAGCCTCACCAATCTTCCCAGAAAAATGATATATTATCACCTTTCAGGTAGAGAGAAATTAAGAAAAAAAAAAAGCTTTCAGGAGACTATTGTTTTGAATTTTCCTGCTGAATCCTCCCTTTCCCTGGTCACAGAGTGGCCATAACACAAAAAATAGCAGACTCTCATTTTACATCTTTGTTCAAACCTCCCTTTTCTGACATATTTTCATTGATTGACTAATTATGACTATTTCCACTGGTGAGAGGCCAGTTCTCTTCTTCTCTGTAAACTATAGCATGAGATCCAGATACATTGGATGGAAGAAAGAAAAAACAAAAATAATCATCCTAGAAAAAAAGATAACACAAGGAACAGAAGGTAAATCCTCTTGATCATTTCATGCTTTATAACTAACAAGAATATACGTTTCATAAAACAAGAGCTTAAACTGTAGTTAAGAAAACAATGAGATTAAAAGAGAGATTTGAAAAAAAGACATAATACTCATATGTAAGTAGAAATATTAAGAAACAGAATAAATGGGTCTAAAAATCAGTTTATTTGTTAATAACTCTTAAAAGTAGTGAAAGCAGATTACACTTATAAGTAGATTCAAGTATGTGAATTCAGCCTATTAGAAATAGAAAAATATCCAAAGTGATCCAATATAAGAATAATTGGGGTCATGAAATAGAAAACTAAATTGGAATAGATAAGATATGGGATTTTCTTGAAGGAACATTTTAATCATCATATCAAAGAACATCTCATGTTTTAAAAAGATTTGATGCAAGGATGCCTGGGTGGCTTAGTGGTTGAGAGTCTGCCTTCAGCTCAGGGCATGATCCAGGGATCTGGGATTGAGTTCTGCATCAGGTTTCCTGTGGGGAGTCTGCTTCTCCCTCTGTCTGTGTGTCTGCCTCCCCTCTCTGTGTCTCTCATGAATAAATAAATAAAATCTTGAAAAAAAATTGAGGCAAAAGTCTTCAACACCAATATCAAATTTATACTAATTAAGCTACTGATCTTCAATAACAGAGATATTTATGCATCCTCCCCAAAAATAGTAGAAAAAGGTGAATGCATTTTGCTAAGATATTTTAAAAACAAGCAAAAGGAAGTTATATTCAATCATGAAAGAAACTAGAGATATTTACTTCACAGGGAGCCTTAAAAGAAACCACAAAGGAGTCATGACACAATGCTAGCACCATGCAGTACAGATACAAAATAGGAATTCTAGAGGGTGGAAAACAACTATCCAGCAAAGTTCTGCACTTTATGTGGTTGCAACATAAATTTGTCAAGCAAGAACTTCTTGGAAGAGGAGAGAGAAGAGGTTAAATAAAATTTTAAAATATTTATTTGTATTCAAAGTGAGTACATTCAAGTTTATCTAATATTAAAATATATTTGGGTCTGAGTAAGGATATGGAATCTTGGGGAGAAAAGACATGATAGAGAAAAGTCTTAGAGTTAATGGATTTAAGTCTTGATGAAGTTAGCATCCAAGTAGGCAGTAAGTGAGCTGGAGGAGTAAGAGAAAATACCAAAAGAGTGAAACAGATTTTTGTAGGCGTTGCAGGTCTGGTGCAACTTAGAATAGAATCCCTGTGAGTGGGTGATATCACTGATATAAAATAAAAATCAAGGAATGGAGAAGCCATGCTATAGGAAGCTACAGAATAAGTGATAATCTATGTTTTATGAAAAAAAATGATGCTTTTTAAATCGATGGTTGTTTAAGTATTTTCTACCCCAACATAGCAAAAGGTATAACACACTATCATCATTCATAGTGTACTAATTCTAAGGAAAGAGATGCATTTGGGCCCATGATGCCTTGGAAAGTGACTTCTAATGCTGTGAGACACATGCAAGACATTTTGAATTTGGAAAAGTGTTCTCCCCATCAGTTGTTCCTCTGAATCACTGCCAGGTAAATATTATTAGCCCCTGGCTTTGTTCTAATCAATCCCTTTATGTTAATCTAAAACACATGAAATAATTTCCTCTATTGTAGAAATTCAAAATTATGAGATTTCTGCACAGTTTATCACAATACAGGTAGGCAGTGATCGAGATATCATTCCAAGCATGGGCAGTGGTATTGGTGAAATTCCAGTATGATATATTTGGAGTATTTCCATGGCTTATTTCATATCGAAGGTGCTATATGGGCCATCTATGCAAGAATACATCACTTACTACATGCATAAGTGTTTGAGCCTGAGCTCATTTTTGTGGAGTTCAGATTAGATTTGATACAGGGAGGAGAAAAGTTATTTGTTTTGAATAAATGAATAGCTAGGTTTAATACCAAACTATGATGCCATTTGATCCTCATGCTTTGAGATACAATTTTAATATATCACCCTGATTTTAAGTTGAAGAATCTGTGGCTTAAAATAGACAAATGATTGCTTGAGATGGTAATAGTTACATGATAGACCAGAAATCTGGATTCATGCCTTCTGACTCTCAAACTCACTTTACTAGCCATTTTATGGCAGATGCCTTGCTGATCACAAAGGCTATGGCTTCACTCTTTCTGGGTTTGGTTTAGAGACTGTAACAATAACTGAGAATATGATGATAGAGTAGATTTCATTTTTTAGAACAACAAAATTTTCTGACATCTCAGTATAGGCTACTAATGGGTTGGTATGCATTGTAATAGCACAGTATACCTTCATCACAACTAAATGCAATACAAATGCATTTCTATTTCCTTTTGTTATCTCATAAAGAAAATCACCATTTTTTTTTGTCTTTATTCACATAATGCTCTTTTATACCTCTCGTTCCCTCCATACAATCTCATATCCTTATTTCCCAGAATATTGTATTCTTTAACTTAGGAAAAGATATAATATGCCTCAGGTATCATGGCCTTATAATTTCAGTATTATTAGGTGATCAGCAAGCTTAATAAATCTGATATAAATGCATGAAATCATATTTTTATATAACCACATATCCACAAAGGATATAAATTTCATCAAACAATATCTAGTCACCAGCATGCCGTATATTTTCCTGATATCTGTGTTTAACTTGATAATTATTATATCCAAAAAATGTCCATGGTTTAAATTTTGCTAAAGAAATATTAACAAAAGAAAGAACCACTTTAATGGCACTATCCCCTAAAAACAATAAAAACTGAAATATTTCCAAAAAGTTTATTTCTGAGGATATTGCAAAGTTAAATTCAAATATATTTACTTGGGTGTATTGTTCTATTTATTTCAATAAATTAAAAAAATAAACTAATGAAATTTCTATATGCATGGACATCTCCCTACATTGTTAGATGTCTTTCATTCTTTTAACTATGGCTTCTATAGCCACCTCAATATAGTCATCTTCAAGATAAGTACCTTATGATGCTGAATTTGTAATATGGACACCAAGTCTACTTCCTGTTTGAGGGTGGGCAGATGGCAGAGAATTAACATATAAGCAACCATATGCCAGATATTTTGCATATACAAATTCATTTAACATTAATAGTAGTCCTGGAAAGAGAAGCCATCAGTATCTCCATTTAACAGTTAAAAAATAAGAAACTAAGGGATAGATAGTTGTTAGCATTGAAGCCAAGTTTCTGCGAGCAAAATGGTTGGGTTCTCCCCGCAACCATCATCACACACACTTAGGGACATCCCAGGACTCTTCAGATCCCTCTTGCAGTGGATGATTCATGCATCTTGATCTCAACAAATGTTCAGAATTCTCCAATTTCTTCTGTATGGTTTCTTATTTCTGTTGCTGTGCGTTTATTTATTCTGTAAATTTCCAAATGTCAGAGGTTGCATCTTCTCCTATAAAGTTCCTGACACCTTACAGTGGATTGATCAATATATGCTTCTAATGGTCAGATCATGAGTGTTAACATAAATGTTCTTTCTCTTTGCACATATGGGTCAAACTTTCTGCAGCCTCATTTTCACATTCCATCCAAATGCATATGTCATTAGAAACAACCCATTGACATAATGTGGAATGTCTGTTCATTTGTGTGGACAGATGGAGGGCTCAATTCAGACAACTGTGCAAACATTTAACAGTAACATAAAATAAACTCAACATTATATATGAACACTGAAGTCAGTATATTTTGTGAAGTG
Source organism: Canis lupus dingo (assembly GCF_003254725.2). NCBI lineage: Eukaryota > Metazoa > Chordata > Mammalia > Carnivora > Canidae > Canis > Canis lupus. Next base: position 54,762,691 of record NC_064250.1, on the reverse strand, counting down.
GTGAGTGAAAGAGAAGTTCAATAATATGAATATTTAGGTATTTAGGCAGAGATAAAAAGGGCTGGTATAGATGTAGGACATTGTTCTATTTTAATTTATCATTGACTAGTGAGGGGATGGAACAGAATTCTAGAAGCTGCTTAAGTAGAGGGGGAGAAGTACGGTTTGGGAGAAGACTTAACAAAGGAGGAAAAATGATGGTTTAACAAAACAACAACAAATATGTGTATAAATGAGTAGGAATTAGGAGGAGGAAGGGAAAAGGTATTTTAGCACCTTCTGGGGGCCACAATGTAAAATGCAGACTATGTGAGGTTCAGAAGTAAAAAGAATGGTATCAAAACTGGAAATGCTAACACAGTTTCCTCACTCTGTCTCTGCAAAAGGGACAATTTATTCATCCTTTAAGTAACCTCAACACCTGAGTGAGATGAATAGAAAAACTGAATTCTAAGACATGGGAATAACAATATAAATGTATCTTATTTTCATCTGCATTGGCCCCACATGGAAAGTATTTTCAACTTGTCTAGTATTATTAAAAGTTCCAGGATTGCTTCTAAACAAGAAATAGTGTTCTTGAACCTGGACATTTATATGTATGGAGATATGTATGAAGACACCCATAATTCAATGTGGGTAAAAATATAGATAGCTTTCACTAATTATAAGTACTCCATGGCACTTTGAAAAAATTCACATTTTTTCCCCCATGGCCTCCAAGATCCTACATTGCCTAGTCTCTACTTATCTCTAAAAAATTACCTCATACCAACTACTTTATTATATACTATGTCTCTGTCAATTTCTAAAATATATCAAGTGAGTTAATAAAAGGGGGAGGTTCTACTTAAAATCAAGAAAGAAAGAAATCAAAGAAAAATAAGATGCCCATGGTCTATGTACCCCCAATGCCGTGAACTGCAGAGGCAGAGAGCACCTTGCTGAATGGCCTTTAATACTCTAGTTTTCAAGTAGATGATGCCTGTAGTGGGATGAATAGTGACCTCAAAACATAATGTTTATGGTGCTCACTTTGATAGCACATATATTAAAACTGTAATGATAGATTTGTTGGCCTCTGGGGCAAAGATGACATGAAAATGCATGAAATATTCTGTATTTAAAAAAATATTCATGACCCTGAAAACTGTGAACATGACTTTGGAATAAAAGGTCTTTGCAGATTTAATAAAGAATCTTGAGATCATCCTCAATTACTCGCTAGGACCTAAATTCAATAGCAAGTGTCCTTATAAGACATAGAAGAGAAGAAGTCAGAAACATGGGAGATTGTGATGTGAATACAGAAGCAAAGATGGGAGTGATGTAGCCACAAGCCAAGGAAGCCATTCAATGCCTACAGCCTTCAGAAGCTGGAAGAGACAAGAAAGGGCTCCTGGCCCTGCGAACACCTTGATTTCAGACTTCTGTCCTCCAGAGCTATTAGGGAATGCATTTGTATTATGTAAGCTATTCACTTTGCGGTAATATTTTCATAACAATCCTAGGAAAAGAATATCGTACTTAATGGTAGAGATAGATGCATCAGCTTTTCAGAATTTTAGTTATCAAGATTATTTAACTAACTCTCTTATCTGAAATCATGCTCAATAAACAATCATTTAATTATGTACTAGTTAATTAAGTAGTTTTCTCTGAGGAAAGAAAAATGTATTGGTCAGCCAGTAAAATATTACAGTGCTTTTTGACAGATCTATTAATATAATGGAATTCTAGTTTACTTTGTAATCTCTTATGAGTTTGGTTAGCTTGGCTCAACTCAAAGATACTAATCAATTTAAGATACCACAGCACAATTAAAGCCCTAGACCTTAGTATGATTACCATAAGAGACAATATCCTGTAAGTCTTTGCCAGAGATGTTTTCAGAAAAACCAGAAGGGATCATGATATTGTTTCTAATGACCAAAATTGAACAAAAGGAAGTTTGTACACAGACTTATTTTTGACATTTCTCTACTAATCTTTAAATAGATAAAAAGCATATGGAGTTATAAATCTTGTAAGGTGGTAGAATTTAAGACACACATGTAAATAGAGATTCTTATTATTATTATTTTTTTGCTTCAAATTGCCCCTTTTGCTGACTGTCTTTGCACACAAAATACTTACTTTAGCTATAATTTCTTGAATTACAGAACAATTTTTCAGGCTTCCCACTAAAATACAAATAATTCAGTCTAGTTTTATTTATTTTTTTTATTTTGTTAAAGATTTGAGAGAGTGAAAGAGAGAGGAGCAGTAAGCACTTGCAAGTGGGGGAGGGGCAGAGGGAGAGAATCTCAAGCAGACTCTCCCCACTGAACATGAAGACCCACCTGGTACTCTCACAACCCATGAGACTGTGACCTGAGCCAAAACTAAGAGTTGGATGGAGCCACCCAGGTGCCTCTAAATAGTTTTATTTTCAACTCATGTGTTCCAGTCATCATGTTTCATTAAAAAGTAAAATATACAAGGAGGGCAGTGTCATTGATATTAGTGTGAAGACCACACTAATATAATAAAGAAGATGGGGAAGGACAAAAATTGGCAAATCAGGTTCATACTGTGGTAATTGATCTGATTCCTAGTACTTATATTCAAATAAGATCTCATTGACAGAAACTAATTTTTCATAATAACTTGTCATTAGAAACATTCCAATCTTCCTTAAAGGATTTAAAAAAGCATGGGCTATGATTCAGTGACATAAAAGTAAAGTACAATTATACTTTGTATCTGAAAACACAATGGAAGGAACTCTACATTTTTTTGTGAAAGACCCACCTCATAATAACAATAGACTAGAGATAACTTAATTAAAATATCTTCCTGGAGGATTGGAGGTGGTGCACTTCCACTAGCAATCACTCTTCTCTCTAGGAATATAATCAAACCTTACAGAGAGCAAACAGGTGGCACCAACTGACTACATGATATGCATAGTACCCAAGGTCATTATAGCTAAAAGGTAGAGATCCTGATGTTTGGTATCAAGTAGTTATGTTTACTCCTAATTATACTTCTTTATAACTATGTCATTGGGAATTACATTCTCTCACAAGCATTTTCTTTACCTATGAAATGGAAATATTCATAGTATTGTTGTGAGGCTTAATTGGCAGTATATATAAGTTATCATAACACTGGGTTCATACATATCTCATTAAACGGTGGGCTTTATTACCACCCTCATCATAATCACCATTGTCCATTTTTCCTTACAAGATTCATATTTTAGCGAAACAATGTGGGAAGATTTAAAGATGACTATCATTAATGAAAAACCCTGGGGATTAGCTACATATGCCTATAATATTTTCCTCCATTTTCTATGGGCAGTTGTATCTAATTTTCCCAGTGGCCCAGGGTCTGAGTTTTTGCGTCAGTCAGACACAGAAGGAGATTCAAAACTTTCTAGTTCCTCTCCTCTTTAGGAATCTGATTTCTCAGTTACACCTGTGGCAAGAAGATCATACCTACAGGTAGTGGACATTCTTTAAATATTCTAGAATCCTTTTGTCTGGCAAGGACTGTTTCTGGTTTTTATCCATATTTTAGTGGGAAATTAAAGAAATTCCACTAAAGGCTTTAGCCAAAAACTATTTTGAACCTGAAGACTTGATAAGGTTTTATTATAGACTTTGAAATAAGATAAAAATAGATATAACTAATAATAACCATTATACTAATGAGTATATTTTCTTACAGAGAAGAAGGGGGGAAGGTCGGTATTAGTTATATTTAGCAAAATTAAGATGACAAAAATAAACCATAAAGCACAAAACATCAAGACAAAAAAGATGACAGATTCAAGAATATGCTTACTAAAGCAATAAATGTGAATGAATTAAATTTCACTATTAGAAAACAGATCAAACCTGAAATAAAATCCAAATGTATGGAACTTTCAAGACATGGTCTAAAAAGACATGAAGATACGAAAATACGATGATCACAGACATGTCAGGAAAGCATATAAAATCAGTAAGACAATATTAAAAAGTGTTCACATCTCACAGAGGAAGACATAGACAGGACCAACAAGCACATGAGAAAATGCTCTGCATCACTTGCCATCATGGAAATACAAATCCAAAGCACAATGAGATACCACCTCACACCAGTGAGAATGGGGAAAATTAACAAGGCAGGAAACCACAAATGTTGGAGAGGATGCAGAGAAAAGGGAACCCTCTCCCACTGTTGGTGGGAATGTGAACTGGTGCAGCCACTCTGGAAAACTGTGTGGAGGTTCCTCAAACAGTTAAAAATAGACCTGCCCTACGACCCAGCAATTGCACTGCTGAGGATTTACCCCAAAGATACAGATGCAGTGAAACACCGGGACACCTGCACCCCAATGTTGATAACAGCAATGTCCACAATAGCCAAACTGTGGAAGGAGCCTCGGTGCCCATCAAAAGATGAATGGATAAAGAAGATGTGGTTTATGTATACAATGGAATATTACTCAGCCATTAGAAACGACAAATACCCACCATTTGCTTCAACGTGGATGGAACTGGAGGGTATTATGCTGAGTGAAATAAGTCAATCAGAGAAGGACAAACATTATATGGTCTCATTCATTTGGGGAATATAATCAATAGTGAAAGGGAATAGAGGGGAAAGGAGAAAAAATGAGTGGGAAATATCAGAAAGGGAGACAGAACATGAAAGACTCCTAACTCTGGGAAACGAACTAGGGGTGATGGAAGGGAAGGAGGGCAGGGGATGTGGGTGATTGGATGGTGGGCACTGAGGTGGGCACTTGATGGGATGAGCACTGGGGGTTATTCTGTATGTTGAAAGATTGAACACCAATAAAAAATAAATTTATTAAAAATAAATAAATAAAAAAGTGTTCACAAGCTAAAAGCATAAATGAGGCAGATAATTTCCACTCATGACATTCAAATATAAACAACAAAAAAACCTGGATGATTTTTATAATAAACATATTAAATATCATCTATAGATTATTAAAACTATTAAACTATGTCTAAAAGAAAAATTCAAAAAGGAAAGATATAACTAGACAATTTTTAAAATGAAAATACAGATTGTGAATAAAACAAATAGCTTTTCGACCAAAAAGCATATTCTACGTAACTATGAGGCCTCTTAATGCTTAGCAAGAAGTCTACTCCAAGCTGACAGATGGCAGTGTAAATTTTGTAACTATTCTGCAAGGATATTTGCAGTATATATCAGAATGACATATCATTTGGCTGTGATATTCTTTGAGAGATTTATATTCAAATTTGTTAAGCATATTGTTATTCAAAAGTCCATAAAGTTGGAAATAATCCAAATGGCTAATATGGGATTTAAAAAATAATGACGTGTTGTATTTATATGGTATGTATCGTCTCTAGGCAATACTTAAATTGCTCTACATTTGTAAAACCATATAATTATAAGAACAAGTCTATGGAGTAGGTATTGTTTTTATCTGTAGTTTTCATATGTGGAAGCTGAGACAGTGAGAGAGGTTCAAGTTCACATGTCAATAGTGGTGAAGTGGTGATGAAAGCTCAGGTCTCTGTCTGGAGCTCAGTTTCATAACCTCTATGGCATAAATTTTTTCAAATGAGAGCATCCATTATTATAGAATAATTTTTATCCCCAAAAATATCCTTTCAAGATTTTTTTTTACAATAGGAGAAAATGACTACAATATTGGTGAGTGAAATAAAATTCTACTTTGCAAGATACATGAATACATAAAACCAGACAGGCATGATTTATACAAAACATGTTGCCAAAGAAGAAGGAATGAATAGATTGATAAGGTTTTTATATTATGAATTCCCAAACGTTTCCTTTTTTTAAGATTTGTTTATTTGAGAGAGAGAGAAAAAAAAAAAAAAAAAAAAAAAAACATGCTCCCCACTGAATGGCAGAGCCCAACACCAAGTTCCACTTCAGGACCCAGAGATCATGACATAAGTTGAAATCTAGAGTTAGATGCTTAACCAACTGAGCCCACCCAGGCACCCTAATTTTCCAACATTTCTAAAATAAGTTTACTTGATTAAAAATAATGTGGCATAAACAATATTTTGTAACATAATCTATTCTATTGTGTCATTATCATCTAATGATACTGACACATTAAACAGCCAAATAAATAGCACCAGAGGTTCTTGGAACAGGGTCTATAAAGTATATATTTTTTTTCTTATTGGTGACATTTTTTTCTCATTTCAAATTATTCTTAAAAAATTGTGGCAGACTTGTGGCAAAAAAAAAAAATCGAAGTCTACATCTAAATAATAAGCTAGCTAGCTAGAACTCGGTGAGTTTGTGGACACAGAAGTAAAAACAATTTTCATTCTTCTTAAAAAGAGAAAAAAAAACCTAAAGTCTTGGTGAACTTCTATATAACAAAGAAAAGCTTTCGGGACTTTCAAGCATACCACAATATTAACCTGCATAGTAAATAACATTATCTCCATTATTCTACTTCAGTGCACTTTGATTTCACAGGTCCAAGATGAGCCATTATTCTCTTTGAGTACCCTCTTCCTCTTCCTGGATCTGTTTATTTTTTATCTTTTGGGTCTGTTTACTTTTCATGCAAAAGTACAGAAATTAAAGAAAGAATAAAACCATTTGCCAGACTGACACAAGCCTCTGACTTGTCTCTCCGAGCCTCTCCTTGCCATACTCAGGGTAAAATGGTTCTGTACAACAAACACAGGAACCTAATTATTGATTAAACCTTTTTAAAAAACAATACAAAAATATAAAATAAATGAGTAGTAGCAGAAATAAGCCCTAAAATAGATACAATAGATGAGCACAGAAAAAAAACCTCCTATGGAGCTAGAGTGGTTTAGTAAACACTTAGGATTTGGAATATATCCATGAGATTTGAGTTGACTTCAAAATACACATTTTTAAAGGATTGTGTTAATGAGTACTAGGAGGAAGCAGGGGAATAAGAGCATATTCTTTTTCTCTAGAGATGAAATGCACTTATTATTTGGCTCTCTGCCCAAATTTATACTATGCCTTAATTCTTAGCCTAGAAAGAGTTCATTGCCAGAATTACTGCTCAAAATATAAAGCAGACTGTGTCACTCTCAGCTTAAAACCCAAGATATTTCTTCTATTTTCTTCTAGTGAGGTTTAGATCCATGATGATGGCATCCATCAAACAAAAACCATTTATAACCATCTTAACTGCACTAACTATAACCCTTTTCAGACTCCATCATAAGTACAAATCCCTCTTGCTAAAACATTTTCTCAACATTCCATAAACAAGTCAAACTCCTTCAAACTTCTGTTTTTACACATGCTATTCTATCTGCCTAGTCCCTTCATCTCACCTGCTACTGAGATCTCTTTTTTTTCTATTTACAATTTTGGCTGTAATTTTTGTGCTTAAAATATTTACAACCGTGAGATCCACAAGGAAAGCAACCACACATTTTTCAAAGTCCTATTCTTAGCACCCAGCAAAGTGTCAGGCCGAAAGAATTAATAGATGCTGATGGAATTGGAGACTAAATGATGCATGCATTTGTTGACAGACAATACTAAAATGAAGCAGGTGCAATTGTGCAAAATCTACATTTCATTTTTAAAATTCTTAGAAGTGAATGTTATATTTCCTAAGTTTTCAGAAAATTTAATAATTTACCCTTTATAAAAATATGTCACTTTCTTCAGAGGTCTAAATCTATGGGCTGTTACTGACAATACTGCTGAGTGTCATGAGATTAACCAAGACGATTCACAACCTGGAAGGACATCAGAGGGAACATTTGAATACCTTGGGACCCCGGTGCTCATCCATCCATAGATTATCAGTTTGGAAGATGGCTGAGGCTGATCATGTAAAATGATCTGTGGCTCCTTTTTACTGATTTGTCTTTACCTTTGCTTTCAGAAAAAGATGTGCCTTCCCATCACATTCCTACAGCATTATGTATCTTAATAAGTCCCTACCGTTCTTTCTCTTTTTTCTAAAGATTTGAGACAGGGAGAGAGAGTGAGAGCATGAACAGGGCAACAAGGGCAGAGGGAGAGGGAGAAGCAGACTATGGGTAATTTGCTATTTGCTAGGACAAGACAGAATAAATCCTTTTAGTTTATATGCATTTACTTATGGTCTTCAAGTATATAAATCTGAGTTAATACAGATTCTTATAAATAAAACACTAATCATTGGTTTGCATTAGGTTCCTCTCGTTCCACTGATTCATTTCTTTCTAACTCATCCCTACTCTTATCCTCTCCCATATCCAACTGTTCTCATGTGGTCAGTGTGCTTGACTTATCTATGTTCTTATAAAATGCATTTTATAATTATGTGTTTTCTATAAATTCATTGTTTTTATTTAACTTAGTATTACACTTTTTCCACATTGCTGTGTACGTATTTATTGTGTTCTTTCTACTGCTATGTCATATTCCAGAGTGAAAATCTACTATGTTTTGCCATTCCCTGACTGATGGCTATCTAAATTGTCTCCAGTTCCTGGCTATGTAGACAAGACTGTGAGCAACATCTTCACTTGACTATGTTGTTACACAACTATGTCTTTGGGGTACATTCCCACATTGGAGATTGGTGCGACAAGGAGTATCTACCTATCCACCTTTTGACTAAGCACTGCCAGATGGCTCTTCAGAATGGCTGCACCAGTCTACACTCATATCAGTAGTATTTGCAGGTGCCAACATACCCATCAGACAGACTCTAATCTTTGCCAACTTGCTAGGTGAGAGGAATATCTTGTTATTTTTGTATTTGTTTGAAGAAACTGAGCATCTATTAACATGCTTCCTTGCCTTTGGGCTTTTCTCATCAATAAATTGCCTCTGCACATTCCTTGCTCATTTTCTAATTGGAGTCTTGGTCATCTTTTTTGACAACCGGGAAATTTTTAGATTTTATCCATTAATGTTCTTTTTTTTTTTTTTTTTTAGGAATGCAAGTACCTTCTCTTTAATATTTAAGTTGTTCTTTTTTTCCTTCACTAAGAAGAATTAATTTGGGGATTATCTTTATAGTTTCTCCTCTTACAGTTTTAGTTAAAGGGATATTTTCTCTTTAGTTATCTGTTAAATTTGTAGATTTTTATCTTTGACACTTATATGCTCATGGTTAGGCTTCAGTTTTATCTTCTCTTTAGTGAAGGTATTTTCCTGATGCCATCTGGTAAACAGTTTGTCCTTTACCAATTCTTTAGAGTACCATTTTAATCATGGAGTATTTCCCAAACATATGGAAATCTTTTTGAAATAACTATTCTATTCCATATGTAATTTTAAGTCATACTATGCCATTAATATTTTTATTTTTTTATTTTTTAAATATTTTTATTAACATAACTTTAAGTTTGTATCTTACCATAAATCTTTCCTCTTTATTCATTTTTTAAATCATTTTTGAAGTTAGGTTATCTTTGTTTTTCTTCAATACAGATTTTTAAATACATTTGTTAAGACCTTCCTAAAACTCATCAGTCATTGATTTTGACTATGAAAGACTGAATACACAATATCCAGATCATACATAAAAATAAAATCTGACCCACAATTTGCAGTATGCAGCTCAGGAAACCAACTCATCATCTATACCAATTGACTCAAAAAGTCAGCCTATTATGTACGGGCTAGACTTGTGGGCAGTCAGACCTCTATCACTAGTAAACAATCAAAGAGACCAAACAATAACTCCTCTAACAATCAGCCCCAAACAGCAGGGACTGGATTAATAACAGTCCCTACTTTTTTTGTCCCTACTTCTACCTACGGGCAACCAGAGAAAGCTGAATATGCACCCCTAACCAAACACAAAGGATTCCATACAATGTATTTTATTTGCATTGCTTTAAAGTATCTTCATAAAGGTATAATCTTTATCAGGTTAATACTTTAATCAGATTTTGTTTAACTCTATTTTTCTGCTTAACCCATTACTTCCTTAGAGGGGAAGGATCTAAAGTTTCTGGAGCCCAGTTATTGAGTATTTCTGTTGAATTCTGGCTGCTATCCATGTAATGCTATATTTGGGGTTTACATATGGTCTGGAAGATTATATACTCATGCTATATTTTTCATTTTGCAGTATACTGTCATCCTTGCCTCTCATGAGTGGGCATGTGACCTAGGATATTTCCATCAGGTTATTTCTTTCATGTTTATTTTACCTTCTATTTTTTGTTACTTTATCGATATTATTGACATATAAGTTTAAGATATACAGTATGGTGATTTGAGACATATACATGTTGCAAAATGATTAGCACAGTAAATTAATTAATACCTCCATCTCCTCACATAATTACCTTTTGTTTGTGTGTGGCAATAACATTTAAGATTTACTCTCTCAACAGTTTTCAAGTAAATAATACAGTATCATTAATATAGTATATTAGATGATGTATACTAGATGTCTACAACTTATTCATTATAGCTGGGAGTCTGTACCATTTGATTAACCTCTGCCAATTTCCCCTACTTACTCTCAGCCCTTGGAAACTACCATAATGCTATTTCTATGAGTTCATGTTCTCTTATTTAAATGACAATTTGGCTATAACATTATATGTTCATCTTTTGTTCCTATCCAATAATTAAAATTAGGTAGATACTAATCTTCCTGCATTTAAAGTTTATCTTAAGATAAAAGGCATACTGAGTACTTGAGGCCAAGAAATGATTATCCAAGGCAATATGAAAGACGGGTAAGTGAGAGAAGAACTTAACAGCTCTTCCCGGAAATGTACTTTTCATTCCTCACCCCAAGCAGCAGGTACCCATCAGTCCCTTCCCCACAGATCATTGTCAGCTGCCTTGACTCTTTCCAAGGACACATTTTTAATTTTTTTTTAAATATGCCCTATCTTAGGGTGCCTGACTGGCTCAGTTCATAAAGCATACAACTCTTGATTTCAGAGTTGTAAGTTTAAGCCCCCCTTTGGGTGTAGAGATCACTTAAAAAAAAAAAAAAAAAAACCTTCATAAGTTTGTGCCTTCCCTCACTTCTTCTATTTCACCAAGGTTGATTTTAAAAACTTACTAGCACGTGGTTGGGTGGCCCAGTTGGTTAAACATCTATCTTAGGCTCAAGTCATGATCCCAAGGTCCTGCGATGAAGTCCTGCATTGGGCTCCCTGCTGGCGAGGAGCCTGCTTCTCCTGCCTCCCCTCCCTCTGTCTCTCAGGAATAAATAAATAAAATCTTTTTAAAAATAAAAATAAACATGGGCAGCCCAGGTGCCTCAGCAGTTTAGTGCCACCTTTAGCCCAGAGTGTGATACTGGAGTCCCCACATCAGGTTCCCTGCATGGAGCCTGCTTCTCCCTCTGCCTGTGTCTCTGCCTCTCTCTCTCTCTGTGTTTCTCATGAATAAATAAATAAAATATTTGAAAAAAATAAAAATAAACAAAAACTTACCAGCAAGGTATATTGTTTATAAGAGAACACATAGGTCCACACTTAGAGGACTAAATGGAGAGCTAAGGAAGGCATATGCATCCAGATGACCAAGTATATGGGAAAATGAATCATTATTTTATCCTCCTTTTATCACTCTTCATCTTCCTCAACCTATTCCCTAAGTGATTTAGAACTTTTGTACAAAAGCAGATATTTTAGCTGTGAATGAATGATGGTAATTATTGTTTCTGTATATGTATGTACCATTAACTAAACTAGCAGTGAGGAGCCATTCGAACTTATTTTGCCTTCAGTAAACATGTTATGGATTGCCAAATTATAGCTTATAACAAAGTCCTCATAATTGTGGAGAAAGTAAAAAGAATAGCACCAACTATCAAGGATTCCACCCAAGTCTTCTATCAATTATAGCATCTGACAAACAAAACAAAACAAAACAAAACAAAACAAAACAAAACACCTAGCTTCCATTTGTGGACTAAATAGTATTTTCCTTTCTCACTGGGTAAACAACTGATACTTCCAAATGCTCTGGTTGTTCACAGAATATGCATTTAAATAAATCATCTTGTGTATTTAAAACTCCAGTTGAAACCATCACCCACAGAAATGGCCTCTGGAATTCTCAACAATACAAGGAGTTTGTGATAGAACTTGAAAAGAACAAACACAGAATGCTGCCAAGTAATACTAATTAAGTGGTTTCAACACCTATACTAGTGAAACTAAAACATTTTTTTCCCTTTCAGTTTCTAGGGCCTGATTCTATAAAAAGAAATACTGATAGCAAAATAAAGTAAAAATGGATATGTACATAAATAAAACCATGCTTTTGTTCATAGTTTAATGTTTCCCTATTATATAGCATTATGTGTGTGATATTTTTGTAACTGTAACTTGTAACTATATGCACTTTATATTTTATAAAGATCATTTTAATTACATTTCTTCTTTAATTCTCATAAAAATGTGATGTGCATGTTTTCATTACTCTTGATAGAGGAGAAATTGATTCAGAGAAATTAACATCCCAAAGCTAGTAAGAGGTAGAGCAGGGACTCTCATCCCGTCTGTTAACACCTCCATCCCCTCTGGTTCCAACATCCTAACCTAGTCACAATGTGGAAATTCAAAATGTTAATGACTAATATGCATAACAATTCAGAGACTTGTTTTTTCTTATAGATCTTCTGTCAGTAAATGTATTACTATAAATCTAATTTTAACATGTTGAGTGCTTTTATGATAAACCCAAATATTTGAATATTAAAATCTATGAAGTTTGTGTTATTAAAACTATTTTATTTAAGATGTTGGAGTAGCCAGATCACATCATTCTTCGTTTTCACGCCATTTACAAGTGTGTAATTTTGACAACATTCCTTAGCTTTTCTAAATATCTGTGTCTGCTTCTATAAAATGAGGTTATTCATAGTACTTATGTTAGCGATGTTAACAGCATTTCTGTAGAATAGGATCAAGCACAAAGCAAGCCCTTGGTAATGAGTTAGCTGATGCTTTTATTAATCCCAGTAGCTTCCTTCTCATAGTTCTCATCAACCATCTCAACATAGCTCTGCCTGCCTGGTTAAGTAACAGAGAAGTTAAATCTGGGCTTTCACACTTTGGCTGGGATCATTTACCAAGTGTTAAAAAAAAAGTCTATGGAGCAGTTCATAACTCAGTAAAATAATAAATTGTTATTAAATAATGTTATATTTCTGAACATATCAGTTCTGAATGCATTATTCAAAAGATATTTTTATAGTAGGTCCCCCACTGTTTCCATATCACCATTTGATGGTGACAAGCTAAAAATTATTACCCATTCTTTTCAGAACTTTATTTTTAGACTTTAACATGTACATTTTTAAAATAGTTTATGTTTATTTTTTTATTTTTTTTAATTTTTATTTATTCATGATAGGCACACAGTGAGAGAGAGAGAGGCAGAGACACACACACAGGCAGAGGGAGAAGCAGGCTCCATGCACCGGGAGCCTGACGTGGGATTTGATCCCGGATCTCCAGGATCACGCCCTGGGCCAAAGGCAGGCGCCAAACCGCTGCGCCACCCAGGGATCCCAAAATAGTTTATGTTTAAATGTAAGGATGGGTCATTTGTTTGCAGTCACCATAGGTATGCATGTGATAAACAATGTCCTTAGAGACAACTTACCTATAATTCCTACAATATGTGATAAAAAGTGAAAAGTGTTAGAACTGAAAATTCAAAGTCACTTATTTAAAAGCCACATCCCATTTTATCACAAAGTACAACACCTTTCGCCTGTAGGTTTTTTTTGATAGATATAATATTTTACTTGTTTTAAAATTTTTCTTCCCTATAAACATCCTGAGGCATCAATTCATATTATGAACTAATGGCAACAATTTTGTTCTAAATCCCTGACGAGTGGGGAGAAAAATGTCAGAATGTCGGCCAGGACTCACTCACTTTCTTTCTTTCTTTTTTTTTTAATTTACATAGGAACTATTTGGAAAATGGTGCTTCTAATGACATAGATGTGGGTCTTGTAATACAAAGTTAAATCTGTTGTCCTTTCAAACGCAAAGCTTTATTTGCACCCTGCAAATTCAAAAGCATTTGGAAATCTCTTGATTGACTTAAGCATTTATTTGACTCTGCATCAAACAAATAACCAATCAAGAACAGCCAGGCATTCTGGGCTGCCAATCTTCACCTCGGAGGTGAAATCCCAGTCAATAAAAAGCTCGTGTTGGAAACTCTGAGTGACATTTAACTAAGGGGTGCAAAGTGTATGGCTGTATTTTTGACACCATTCCTCCCACACAACTGTCAGCAAGTCTAAATTAATACTGGAACTCTATAGGTTTCAATGATGGATGAAGATACTTAAGCCATGTCATAGAACCACAGAAATAATGTTATTTATAGTTTGTTCAGATACCTATATATTTGTGTTATCTCATTTAATTTGCTTAACCATAGACACAACGTTGTAAAATCTATATACATTTCTCATATGCAATGTGCTGCATATTCCCCTAAGAAAGGGTTTCAAATTGTTGTCAGAAGATATTTTTTGTGCCAAATCAGCATTTTTTATAAACTAAAGCAAAAGATAGCCCCCTGAAATGTGTTGACTTTTTTTATATTATTAGATAATATGTTTGATTTTTTTTCTATAAATCATTTCAGATTGAATCTACATGATTTTATTTCCTTCCACATTCCCTTTACTCTTCCTTGGGCATTCAGAAGTTGATGTGAGGTGAGGAATTAATTATCAGGTTAATGTTGTTGTGACTCAGACAGGAAGGTTGATGTAAAATGCAGACTCAATCATCTCACCTGGGGAACACAGTGCCATACACATTATACTGGTCCTAGAGCACGGATTTCCATTACCCTACTGAACCCTATTTTTCTGAGTGAGAAATCCTCTAACTTCCATTTTGCTTTAGATGAGAAATCCGCGAACTTCTTTTAGGAAGGATCAAATAGTAAATATTTTAGACTTTGTGGGCAAAATAATCTCTTACAGAACTACTCAACTCTACCATTCATGGGCAAAAGCAGTCATGGACAATATGTAAATGAATGGGTATAGCTATATTTTGATAAAGTTTTATTTATGGCCAACAGAATTTGAATTTCTTATACTTCTTATATATCATGAAATAGTCTTATTTTTTAAAAAAGATAAAAATGTAAAAAAAATAGTATTAGTTTGTGGTACACACAAAAATAGGTAGATATAGGGACACCTGGGTGGCTCAACAGTTGAGCATCTACCTTTGGTTCAGGATGTGATCCTAGGGTCTGGAATCAAGTCCCCATCAGGCTCCTTGCAGGAAGCCTGCTTCTCCCTCTGCCTATGTCTCTGCCTTTCTCTGTGTCTCTTATGAATAAATAAATTTTTTACAAAAATAGGTAGATATATACAAAATTAGGCCCATAGACCATAGTTTGCTGACCTCTATTTCAGATAGTTATTAAAACTGTTCAATTATCTTTTAGGTCCATTCAAGATGAGCCAAGTCTTCTACTACTTCTTGGTCACTGCAAAAAGCACAATAAGATGCCATATTATTAACATTATTTAAAGAATGTAAAATTCGTATGACAGATGAAATCATTAGCTTTCTTACTCAATTTCTATACACAATAGGGAAAAATAATGACTAGAACTTTTCTTTGCTTTTGCAAAGTCTTAGAAAATGAGAAAAGCAAAAGTAACCTTCAGTTTTTGTCCTTTCAAAAGTTGCCTTTGAGTTGTCAGTAACAGTGTTCTTGGTCTGCTTTGAAAGGACTTGTATTATATAAGTGATGAATGTTCTATTATGAAATAATTTCTGTCCATAATGAAGCATTTTCTGCTCCTCTAGGATGAAATAAACCATGTAAAATTTGCACATATATTTGATGTGTGATAACTGATATTCCTGTAGTTGTTGTAACTTGCCTATTGTATTTTTTATTTTTCAAAGCAGATTTTCAGAGGTTAAAGATCTGAACATTGTCTTTTTTATATTTTACTTTCACTGAAATGTACTTTGAAATAAGTATTTCTACTTACATAGACCACAGCATAACTCTTACCATAAATTCTCTTACCATAAATTCATTTAAGAGAAGCATGAAAATAATTATGAATTTGCTTTCTGAGGATTAGAGAATTAAACACAATGGGTAGCTTTCTCATTGTGGATTCATTATTATCTTCTACTGGAAAAATATGACTGTAAAAGGAAAGTCATTTAATTCTGGGGTTAACCAAAATGTTTGGTCAAATCTTATCTACCCAGACCAGTTATTACACGCTGGAAAAAAATCAAGACTGCAGATGCTGTAGAAGCTTATCTCAGGAATTTTGGATCAGACTCCTTAAATCCTCTTTAATTCTTGATCCATTTTAAGATCCTAAGCCCAAATCATGAATCTGAATGCTAGGATATTTGTTAATTAGTCATTTCCTTTTCTGGTCATATTTGAAAATTTAATTTGTCAAAAAACCTAAATCATAATTTTGCATTTTATATGGAAAACAATCTCTAAAAAATATTAAATCTATTAGGATCAAGAATTGCAATAAATAAATTATTTTCATATCTCATAGTTTCCCTATGTGATAAAAAAAAAGTATGTGTTACAAATGTGATGAAAATGTGGGATCCCTGGGTGGCGCAGCGGTTTGGTGCCTGCCTTTGGCCCAGGGCGCGATCCTGGAGACCCAGGATCGAATCCCACATCAGGCTCCCAGTGCATGGAGCCTGCTTCTCCCTCTGCCTGTGTCTCTGCCTCTCTCTCTGTCTCTCTCTCTGTGACTATCATAAATAAATAAAAATTAAAAAAAAAAAAAAAAACAAATGTGATGAAAATGTGATGATGATGAAAATAAAAAGTATTTAATGAAGCTGGGTTATTGTTGTTTTCACTGAAACAGATGTTTCCCAAGTATTTTTTTTTCCCAAGTATGTTTTTTAAAAAATAGTAATCCTATTTTCATGATGGACACTAATCTACAGAAAAAAGGCAGCAATTAAGATGTTTTTATCCAATATATTCATTCTAGTAAGTTGCCGAATTAGGTGAGGGGAATGATCAACTTCCTAATACTTAACCAGAATTATATTCTTAGGCTTAAGGTCAAGGGGTAGAAATAGGTCAAGTTTTCCCAGCTAGATTTTCTCATAAATTTAATTGAAAAGTAATAGACAAACTTGACGACGATGCTAGTAATCACTGCGTCTTTACAAGAAGTTAACATGATAAGCATCAGACTCATAAGTTAGGCTGTGCCCTAAAAAAACAAAGCAGCAGTGGAGGATCTCAAAGATTTAAATTCAGGTATAGTCCTATGAATTTAGCCCAGTGCTGTGAAGTATTAGGATTACATATTAATGTAATTGATGGTTTACTGGGAAACTTAGTGATTGATGAGAGGCTATTATGATTTAATTTTAGTAAAGGGCTCCCACTTTATGACTAGGGCTAGTTAGCTGTTCATTCCCCTTTTCTATTGGGCACACACTTAGACTCATGGATTAGGCCTTCTTTTATTTAGATGTGAAATATGACTGAATTCAAGCCATGAGAATGTGTTTGTGTTTGACATGCAACACCTTCAGGACTGGGCCATAAAATTTCTCATGTGATCCTTCTTTCTCTCTTGCCTCTTTTTGCAAGCTAATGTTAATATCCTGGGTGACCTTGTTGTCATGTATTTGATATAGTATAGGCCCCATTCTAGAATCTTGTAGGAATGCATGAAATGGGATGGTGGTGCTCTTTTCTCAACCCACCCCAATTGCACTTACAGTATGAGTAAGAAATATATATATATATATATATATATATAATGTTATATATTAGTGTCACACTATCAGGATTTGACAGCCACATGTAAAAGAAGGAAACTGGATTACCATATTACACCAACACAAAAATCAACTCAAGACAGATTAAAGACTTGAATGTAAGTCCTAAAACCATAAAACTAGTGGAAGAAAACAGGAAAAAAAACTCCTTGACATCGGACTTGGTGATCTTTTTTTTTTTTTTTTTATTTGATGCCAAGAACAAAGGCAACAAATTAACAATAAGACTGTATCAAACTAAAAATCTGCCAAAGAAACCATCAATAAACAGAAAGCTACCGAAAGGGAGAAACTATTTGTAAATCATTTAACTGATAAGGGGTTAATACCCACAATATAGAAAGAACTCATATAACTCAATAACAATGAAAACAACAAAAAACTTGATTACAAAATGGGTAGAAAAACTGAATACACATTTTTCTAAAGACAACACATAAATGGTCAAAAGGTACATGAAAAGGTGCTCGACATCATTAATCATGGAAGTGCAAATCAAAACCAGATAACATCTTACAACTATTTGAATGACTATTATAAAAAATACAAGATATAACAATTGTTGGCAAAAATATGGAGTGAGGTGAACCCTTATGTACCAATGGTGAAGATGCAAACTGGTGCACCCACTATGGAAAACAGTATAGAAGTTCCTCAAAAAATTAAAAACTGAAATACCATATGATCCAGCAATTTTTCTTCTGAGTATATAGCCAAAGGGGAAAAAAAGCACTGTCTCATAAAGATATTGGCATCTCCACGTTCAGTGCAACATTATTTATGGTAGCCAAGATATGGAAACGTGTAAGTGTCCATCAGTGGATGAATAGATAAAGAAAATGTGGTAGATACACACAAACTCTCTCTCTTGAATGTTATTCGATCATAAAAAAAGAAAATCTGGTCATTGGTGACAACATGAATGAACTTTGAGGATATTACACAAGTGAAAAAAATCAGATAAAGACAAATACTATATGATCTCATTTATATGTAAAGTCTAAACAAACAAACTCACAGAGAACAAACTGATGGTTGCCAGGCGTAGGGGGTCAAATAGGGGAAATAGGTAAAGATGATCAAGGGTAAGAACTTGTAGTTCTAAGATAAATATGCTCTGGTGATGCAATGTACAGCATGGTGATTTAACACTATTGTATATTCTCAAGTAGCTAGGAAAGTAAATTTTGAAAGTTCTCACCTCTCTGTGAGGCTTGGATATAATGTGGTAATTGGTTTGTAATATATACATGTAATAAATTACTATGATGTACACCTTGGAAAATACAATCTTATATGTCAAATTATATCTCAATAAAACAAAACAAAAGAATAGATAAATCTATGGTGTGACATTAAAGGAGTCATGGGATCTCCTAAACACTTATGGAGGCAGTATGTTCTTTAATTATTTTGGAATAGCAACTGCAAAAAATAACACATACTCATTTCTTTAAGAATCAACACTGACTAAAATACAGTATTTTAAAAGTCAATTGAATCCCACTATCTGAACTACCCATGATTAACAAATAGGTAAACATCATTTCAGACACAATTCTATACGTATCTACAAGTATAAGGATAACTGGCTAGTTTAAATAGAGAGAGAAAGCTTAAAGAAATATACCATTCTTTAAAAAAGAAACAAAGACCATTAGGATTTCATAGTTGTTAGAGCTGCTGATAATGTGGTTATAATGAATACACTTAAAGTCTGAGATTTGAGTGCTGACCTGCTGAAAATCTCTCACAGCCATAATTTCTTCAACAAGAAAAACAGTAACATTTAAAAAAAAAAATGTTATGGAGATGAAGTGAAATACTGCTTGAAAATACTGAACAATATCTGGTATAAAGTGCTCAATTGATATTTCCTTCTATTAAAGAAACAATCTAATTAGTTTTTTTATTTCATAGAATTCTTCCTCTTTCTTAATTCTATTTTTGCTAACTTAAAATGTTATTTCAGCATTTTTGCACATTTCCATATTATCAACCAAATAAATCACAAAGTCACAGTTATTCTTACCTACAACTGCCAGAACCAAAGAAAGCTCTTTAAAGGTGAAAGTTGGTTGTGTAATTATAGTTTGACTAATAATCAGTGTGAGTGAAAAATTTCCTTCTCCTCTTCTACATCAATAATTCTCATCAAATATTAGCAGTTTTTGATCATTAACAGAAATGTTATATTTGAATGAATTCTTTTCAGAAGTTTCTTGATATTAGTCTTACACAACTGGAATTCAGAATTCTGATAAAGAAGGGATTTCAATCTGTGTAGCACATAATCTAAGTTAGGGAAAATGGCTTTTTTTTTAAGATTTTATTTATTCATTCATCAGAGACACACAGAGAGAGGCAGAGACATAGGCAGAGACAGAGGCATAGCAGGCTCCACTGGAAGACCCTGATGCAGGACTTGATCCCAGGACCCCAGGATCAAGACTAGAGCCAAAGGCAGAAGCTCAACCACTGAGCCACCCAGGTGCACCCAGGAAAAATGGCTTTTAAATAAATAAATAGATGGATAACTAATTGTATGTTTATAGACACATAAAGATGAGAGTTTCATGAGGGAGCAGAGAAAAGGATAAGAACAAAAGGCAGGGACCACAAAACAGGAGGAAAAAGGTGGTGTTTTCTCTATAAGATTTACCCTAAATGCCAGAATATAAGAGCAACAACATTTCACAAAATTGTCTTCAGAAAAGTGTGGATTATCTTATAAAATAGTTCTTACAAAGTCTCTCACACAAAATAATTGAGGGTACACAATTCTGAACAAAGAATTGGTGGTAAAGACACACTAGTAACTTAACATAGTTTAGCACTTACTAGGAATATGAACTCAATCAGTAATTTGGAATGAGACTGCACATCAGTCAGGGTCCTGGCAGAAAATAGATAGCTCTATCTAATGGGTAATTTCAGGAGAGTTTAATAAAAGAAACTATTAAAAATTTGGGAAGGGTTTAGGAAAATCATGACTTGCATAGATCAGGTAATAAATTTTGTTTCTGGGTAGCCCCGGTGGCGCAGCGGTTTGGCGCTGCCTGCAGCCCAGGGCGTGATCTGGAGACCATGGATCGAGTCCCACATCGGGTTCTCTTCGTGGAGCCTGCTTCTCCCTCTGCCTGTGTCTCTGTCTCTCTCTCTTTCTCTCTCTCTCTCTCTGCATCTCTATGAATAAATAAATAAAATCTTAAAATAAATAAATAAATACATAAATACATAAATAAATAAATTTTGTTTCCTTTCCTTAAATGAAATCATGTTTCTTAAGCTATCAGTTCTAATTTTGCTCACCTGATGTTCACCTAGAGCCATCTCCTTATTTTCTTTCAGCTTGGTGCTATTTTGTTAGTCAAAACTCTGAATGGTAATCTAGTGCAGGGAGTCTAATTGCAAGAGCGTTATCTCATTGTTTTGTATGTGTGGTAATAGAAGACCATTTGGGGATATGAGAATTTCTGGTCTAATGGCTTCTCAAAGGACATGATTCCTATGCTTTATACAAAGAGATAAAAGGGTGTTTTCTGGGGAGAAAAGGGAGGAGAGGGCAATTTAATCAGAGGGAAGAGCATCTGAAAGCATAGAGGCATGAAATAACATGTCACCGATGGAATAAAAGTAGTTCAGTTGCAAGAGTACCTACAGATAAGACTGCACAGTAAGGGAGATCATCAAACGTGGAGCACCATGACAGGCCCTATGCAACAGTTGGGACTTTATCTTCCAGGTAGAGGGAGAACAATATTTAAACTCAGGTGTTATGTTGATCATTGCAGTTCAGAAATCTTCCTCTAGCTGTATAAATCAATATTACGAAGCAGAGGGGCAAGGTTCTATTACAGTAGGTCAAGTGAACTAGATTGATGTCAATAACATCAGTGGTAAAGTGAAAAGGATCAAATCTTGGATTGTGTTTTCAATGGACAGTAATACCGTTAAGACAGAATTCAGGAGATATTAGAAAGTGGTGACTGTGGACCCAAGTTTTGAATGTATTAAGTAGGAAGTATCTATCATACACTTGGGTAGAGGCTCCAGAAACAAATGCTTTTTGAGAACTCCGGAGAAGAACCTGGGCTGGAGATATACAGCGGAAATCCTAAATTCCCTGTGTGATATTTACATTAGATTCATTCGACAATACCTAATGTCTTCTATGTGCCAATTAGAGCTCCAGGTAATACTGATACAACATTAAAGGAGGTAGCTAGACTAAGTGCCTGCTGTAAAATTTTCATTTTAACAGTATTTTAAATTTAAAACCAATCCATATAGTTTACAAATCAAGCTGTATCAACTATATACAATGAAAAAGTTGATCTCTTTCTCATTCCAAATCTCTAGTCTCCACTTCCTGAGGCAAATATTTGTGGATAAACCTCCATTTTTTTTTCCTATACAGTTTGTATATAAATATAATCGTGTAGTCTTATAAAGTTGTTTACATAACTGGGAGTATATTTTACAGTCTTCCATTTCTTGCTTTTATTTTTCATTTAACAGTTTATCTTGGGCTCTCCACAGCAGCACATACATTATCTTTCTTATTGTTCTCAAAACATAAATTAATCTATTAAATGATTATTAACTTATGATTGAGCTAATCCATTACTAAGGTAAAGATGGGTTGTTTTGATCATTTCCTACTACAACAATAGTGCTGCACCAAATATTTATGCAGGCATAAATTAATCAGTAATACACATTCCTAGAAATTAAATTGCTGGGTCAAAAGGTATGTTTATTTTTAATTTAATACCAATTTCCAAATTATTCTCCAAGGAGATCACACTAATACACACTTAACGATAACCATGAACCAGAACCTCTGGACCTTCACTGACAGTATATTCTATAACTTCTTTTTCCTTTTTTTTAGGTTTTGCTTTTTGAAATTCAGAAAGTTGTTTCATATTGTTATTTCAATTTTTAATTTCTAATTATGCACATGTTTCCATGTGGTCATATATCATTTTTATTTTGTTTTTTGGTTTATTTTTATTTTGCATGTTTTTTTTTCTCATTTTTAAATTGGGTTTTTGGCCTTATCCTCAGTATTTCACAAAATGCTTTGGTAGATTTAAAATCAGCCTTCTTTTAAATGTTGCAAGAATTTATTTGTTTGTTTTATAAATTAAAACTCTCTGCAAAGTTAAAAAAAATACCACAAACTGTCCCTTCATGATTTCTAGGTTTCTGTGCTTTGTGTAAAACGGAATTTCCCACTTCAAAATAATTATTAGTGAAATTTTGAAGTATTTCTTTTTTAGTTCTGCAGAGGAGTTTAATTAAAGACTCACAACAAGCCTGTAAGGTTTGCATTAACATTCCACTTTTGCAGTCAAGATACAGAGAAAGGTTGAGAAACTTGCTTTTTTGGTCCCAGAACTATTAAGTTACTGAGTACCAGTTTGAAAGCAAACTCTGACTCAGAGCACCGGGGATGTTTTATTATGAGCCTAAAGAAAACTCACAATTATCCCTTTACGTGATTTTTTTTTTTCTTTTCCCTTCTGAGAAGGCTGCCGACGTCCAACATTGGCATGGAGCTGCATATAATGGGGGAAGAAAAAACCAGTAGTTCATTACAGAAAGGAGACTAGAAAAGCTTCAAGCAAATGATCAAAGGAGAATATGTGCCTATTGTTTTAATATAAAATGGCTTCTGTTGATTTTAAGAGTCAGGGAATAACTAACACATTCATTGTGTCACCCAATATGTCTTGAGCAGTTGCGTGCGTCAGGCTAGACAGGCAGAGGACTTTATCTCAAGGAGCTTATATTTGTGGCGATTCCTTTTCACTATGCTGTGCTTTTTCTTCTCTTTCCTTATCTTTTTTTTTTTTTTAAAGGAGGCAACATTGGCCCTTTCTTATCATATGCTTTTTGTGTACTAGAGCCTCCTGAATAAAATCAAAAGGATTTTGTAAATATTATCATTTTCCAGTAACATAAAATTCTCTGCTGTGGGTCTGTGATGTGCAGCCCAGATTCTCTGCCCAGACTGAGTTGTCTCTTCCCTTAGGTTGTGGCAGCTTGGGCTGATGCCTGTCAGCTGAGTCCCGCCTCCTGTTTTATCTAGCCAAACCCTGCCAGAGGCCAATCCTAACCTCTTGACTCCTTCATGCAGCAGGATAAGGGCCTGGCCCCTTGGCCTCAAACTGGGGTCACTTCTGAAAGGCTGGGCCAGATCCCAAACTCCCCATGGGATTTTTGGAGGCCTTTCTTTCTACAGTTTTGCCCTTCAATCCCCCTGCCAAATTCTGCTTTACTTAGCCCTTGGTTTCCTGAGAACCTCCCAATAACTCCTCCCCTCCCCCAGTACAAATCTTAGATGCTTGGATTTTTCCCTGAACCTGACCTACGACACTTTCATTGCCAATTCTACAGTAGTAGTGTTCCTATTTCAGCCAATTTCCTTTATCTTCTGTTTTCTGTCTTTGTCTGAACAGCCCTATATCTGCCATTTTTAATGTGTGTTTTTGAAAACAAAGTCATATGTATTGACTTTTAGAAGTTTTATTGGAAGAAGGAAAGTCACTTTTTCTTTAAAAAAAATCATTTCATTTTATTTTTTTTCACCGATGCTTTTCTAGCAAAACCTAATTCAAACTGTCCACAACTCTTAAATCTCACAAACTGAACGATAAACCTTGTAATATTAGGTCTTCCTGTAAAATTACAGTTGTAAATTTTGAGATTTTTGCCCAGAGCCTAAAATTGGCCGTTAAATGTGAGGAAAACAACAATAGTCTAAAATATTCAGTCACCCAAAAGTCGTTCAAGCAAACAGTTTTTTTGTTTGTTTGTTTGTTTTTTTACCTGGAAATGATCTGTCTCAAGGTCAGTGATTAAAAGTCTGGTCAGACCTAGCTAAACTTACTTCCACCTTAACTACATCATGCTCTCAAGGTCTTCATAATTATAATAATGTTGTTTTAAAAGCCCAAAATCACATAGCTTTTGGATGTACAGAATATTATATGATTCATTCATTGGGCCTCTTCTAAACTACCAGAAAGTTTCTTCCCAAGATCAGATTTATCAAAGTATACAGACTAACATTTTTATTAATTTGACTAATATCCTCCAATATGTGGAATAATCTTCTAAGCACTTGTGAAACAGTAGCAAAGGAGACTGGTCAAGTTCCTTCACAGAAGAATTGGGATCCAGGGTGTGATCCTTAAATCCCGGGATGGAGTCCCACATCCGGCTCCCTGCGGAGAGCCTGCTTCTCTCTCTGCCTAGGTCTCTGCCTCTCTCTCTGTGTCTCTGATGAATAAATAAAATCTTATTTAAAAATAATTGGGATCCAGATAAAATGGTATAAATTCTCTGGATTAGGGGAAGCATTGGACTATATTCTAACATTTTAAGGGTTTTTTTGTTTTTTTTTTTTAAGGTCAGAACAGTCAAATAAGTTGTACTACCAATTAATAATTGTAAGGTACTCTGCAACTCTTAAAATTAGAGATGGTAAAGTCCTTATGCATTTAATGAGCTCTTACTTTGAGTCAGTTCTAGTTTTCAGCTTCGCTTTTATGATACTGCCCAACCCCTTTGTGTCTATCATCATTCAGCTTCCTTTTTTATAAACAGAGATTGAATTCTCCCGTGCTTATTTTTCCATGTTGTTTTCATGGCAAAGAACTATCAAGAAGATGTTTCTACTAAGTCAATTTTTCTGCCAATTATTTCTAAAAAGGGGACCTAGAAAATACATAGGATCATTAATTCAACGAATATTTATTGAACACCTACGATGTGTCAGACACTACTCTAAACACAATAACCAAGGTAGTTGAAGTTTCTACCTTCCTGATGTTTTATTCTACTGTGAAAGAAAAACAATAAGTGAAACTATCGCATAGTGGTATTGCCACATAAAATGGTCTCAGAGAAATGTGCTAGGGAGGGAGGTGGAGGGAGTTTAGAGGGGGCTTAAAGGTTCACACTTCATATTAGGGATCAGAGGAAGCTTCCTAAATCCCTAAACAAAGTTAAATATGGAAAGGAGGAACTATTCCCTAACTTTACACTTTTAATAATCTACAATATTAAACACAAAAGCACTTATACTTATGTATATTGTATAACAAATTCAGCACTTTTCATATGCTTTATGAGACCTGATTGTTCTCCTGTTGGTGCACGTATATCTAGTCTTATATTTGATTTGGGTTTGTTTAATCTCTGATAACAGATACTTGCATTTTTATCCAGTTCCTTTACAATTTCTTGAGCCAGGACTCAACACAACGGCTTCTGATATTGAAAGCAGCCCCAGAAGGAAAAAAATGAAACCCAGAAGATAGAAATAAAGGATTTGTAGAATTTGTCAGAAAATCTACCAGGTCATAGGAGAGTTTGAGGTTCAGAGCAACAAACGTATCGCATCCCAGTGGACCACCCGCTCGCTATGTCTCAAGAATACAGATTGGGGACCTTCCTGAGCTCTTTTCATTCATCAAGTCATGAATACCTACCTCTATTTCATTCACTAAATGAATGCGTATCTAATAAGTAAAATCGACAATATCTATGGCCATTTTCGTTAACTGTCTAAAGCCCAAATTTTGTTCCATTCCCTCTATACTCCAGGAAGGGCTTTGGGAGTTGAAACCAGAGTTGAGAAAGCCAGAATTCCTCTGCCCAGTTGTAAACAATGGATGCCCTGACTCTTTTGCTTTGTGATCCTATTCTCTTCCCCAGACCCCAAAACATCCCAAACACTATCCCTGCCTAAAAAACTTTTGCAACCTGAGTAATTGCTAATTTCCCAAGGAAATGTCTCTGCTTATTTGAGCTCATGTTAAACTTGACCTTTACAAAACCTCCTCTGCACCACAGTCCCTCTCTCACTAGGAGGCACATCCCAATTTGTTAATGCATTTTCTTAGCCAACATGTACTCTAGAGAAAAACAAAATTCTTGTGTATAGTGATCTACCTCTCAATGCAGGGCTCAGTAAACACCTAGTACTTGAGGGATTGTTTGATCAGCAGAACTAGTCTGAGCTACATTGTGTAATAGAAGATGCAATATTTCAGGTCCTATAACCCCACTCTTTCCACACTACTTGCTATCTCAAAATAATGGATCGGACAAACCTGATCTAGCCCCCCCATCAGGTATTCTCACGCTTTGTCAAGGTATGTAAACCTTCCATGAGGTAGTAAAGATATTTCAATGATGCAAATATA
Organism: Canis lupus dingo; assembly: GCF_003254725.2. Classification (NCBI taxonomy): domain Eukaryota; kingdom Metazoa; phylum Chordata; class Mammalia; order Carnivora; family Canidae; genus Canis; species Canis lupus. The sequence continues at coordinate 54,735,669 of NC_064250.1, read as the reverse complement.
GGAGTTTTATGAGGCAAAAAGAAAAGGTTTTTAAAGACAGATTTTTTTTTATATCTCTTTAATTCATTGCAGAGGCTACTGGTCTCTACCAATCCAGAGTAACATTTTGCTGCAATTCTTTGACTTCCTCTTTTGATGGATGGAACCTTGTAGAATACTCTTGGCAAATTGGTTAACTCTATGTCATCAAAATATTAAGGTAACCTAATAAACAAAAGAAGAAATCAACAACATGCAAGTTGAATCAGAGGAATGAATATTCTCTGCCCGCATTTTGCTCTAAGGTGGAATCTTGTTCAATTTTGTCTTTCAAGGGATTTTGCTTATCCTTTTTAGCTTTATCAACCTCCTAAGAGGAGTCTTTGATCTCTCCCTTGCTTGATGTTCTGATGCCTGCTACAATGTGGACTGTTTGTGTTTGAGATTAACTCTATTAAATGAACATTCCAGTGACAAAATGCATTGGGTAATTAATCAATGAAAGAAAGGTTGATTAATTAAGTAAATCTGAAGAGGGCTGAGGATGGCAGAGGAGGATTCTTTGAAGGATCTGAGGACTCTGATTCTGGTTGGTTTCCAATTTTCCTTCTGAACAGTGAACCCCTTATGTTTTTTGAATAATGGGATGTTAGGGGAATAAAAAAAAATATCCCCAACAAGGAACAGTCTAGTGGTTGAACAATAGGAAATGTCATCATCCTCCCTGGCAATATTCTGGGTGGAAAACTTCATCACCTAATGAAAAAAGCACTTTGATGGATTAATGTAGTGAGGTTTAAGAGAAATATTCTGATCATTGCAAAATCAGTGAAGATGAAAAATGTGAGCAGGTAATTGAATAGGAAACATTTATATGGCATTGAAGCTGTGCTGGCAAAAAAAATTATTAAAGTAACCTTTTATTTAATATATCATCACCTATAAGATGTGCTTTGTAAAATTTCAGCTTGGAAGGACTTCCTTTTGAATCGTGTAAAGTTTTGGCAAATCTTTTTATTAAACTGAGCGTAGTTTAGGGTATATAAATTAAAATGAACTTCAGAGGCAAGCATTTTGTAGTATAAAGACTTTTCCATTAATCACAGAAATGGTCAGTATATAACCTTACTTATGACCAGGACTTGCCTTAATAATTTTTATATTTCGTATTTTATGAAGTATCATTGCAAAAAAAATAAATAAATAAAAGGCTGAAAGCTAATCGGAAGACCCTATATAAAAATTATACATAGTTAAACTAGAAATCTCTTCTCTCTTAAAATGGAACAATTTTTAAAATGTCTATTTCTTCATTTCTACTCATGCAAGGAAGTAGTAGTATCATCTCATCACTAAGGATCCTGGGAAGCAGGGTTAGGGGGTAAGGAGCTTTTGTACCCTTTCACTCTGTTGCAGAATCTTCTGTGCCTACCGACCCCATCACTGGTTTGGCAAGTTGATTACATTGTCATGCTCCTTTCCTTATTTAGTTGCTAGTGGGTTTTATAGTTACTATTTGTTGCTGATTTTAAAAATTGTTAAGAATTTGAAAGTACAGAAATTCTGCATTGCTGCCCCAATTTGTCACCTAAGGTCTTGGTTATTTTTTAGTCATTCTGATTGTGGAAAGAAGAGAACCACAGCCTATTGTAACTATGTTCAGTAACATCACCAACCTCCATTATCATCAGAGAACAGTCCTCAGATCCACAACAATATCTGAAGAGACTTTGATCACATACATTTTTCATACTAAATTTCATTCTGTAGTTACTTTAAGGTAAAACATGATGCTCCTTTTCCATATAGCAGAGGAATACTAGCTTTGCTTTTCAAACCAAGGTGAGTTTACATTTTTTGTCTAAAGATTTTATTTGACAAATTGAGAGAGAGAGAGAGAGAAAGAGAGAGAGAGAGAGAGCGCCTAACACAAGCAAGGGGAGCAGCAGAAGGAGAGGGAGAAGTAGATTCCCTGCTAAGCAGGGACCTGGGATCATGACCTGAACCAAAGGCAGATACTTAAAGGACTGAGCTGCCCAATCACCCCACAATGTGCATTTAAAAACATAAATCATGTGAGTTTAATTAAAATATAATGCACTATGTAAATAACAACATAAACAGAACTCAAATAGCAAAAATCATTAGAGTGTCATCAAAATAAAGTTTGAGAAGCATTGCCTTACTTAAGATCACTTAAAACAAGGGACCCAGGTGCAGAGAAAATAATAAAGAGGCTGACTCAACTGGACAGGACCAGAATCACAAAGATCAGAAAAGAGGTGACAGCAGGCAAGAGGGGACCAATAGAATAATTGAAGAAATGCTGAGCCCAAGGGAGTTGGGTTTCTGTCGCTAATCCTTCCAATTTAAGGTTAAGATAAGAGAGTGGAGCTCCCAGTCTGCTGGTGAGGTCAAATAAGAAGGACCTGCAGAGGCTGGGGATGAGGCCCAGAGGATTCCTTGCCCTGTAATTAAAGGATGAACTCAAAGGGAATGAAGTCCAAAGGTTAAAACCAAGTACATGATAGGAAGCAGAATCAGCTACCAAACAAAATGAAACAAGCCAGACCACAGAGGAAAATGTCACTCTATTTTTGCTTTTTTTAAATCAAAGTAATGGAAATTTTTAAATACCTTTTTTTTTTCCAGTTCTTACATGTCACTGCCTCATCATAATATAAGGAAGTATTCATTTTAAGAACAGTCTTGAAATGTCAGTTTAGAACTATTAAGTACAGGTCAAAAATTATCTAAATTTAACTATAAGTGATGTAATTATGTGAAGTGTTTCTACAGGAAAATGATGTTTATATTCATATCTGTCTGCATAGAATGCCTGTAATTTCATTAGTCATTCATGGAAATTACTTAGATTTCTGTACTAGACTTAAGATAATCATTTCAAGCCTCTGAAGAAATAATACAGATATCTTTCTCAAATGTTTTGTATTCTTTGTTAATGATGCTATAATATTTGTAAGTGGTCCTCAGCTGTTAACATCTCAAACATATCATAGCTATATTAATGCATAGTTAATCATTCATCAATCCTTAATATTGTAGAAATTATAAAAATCTTTAAAAGGCTCTTAATTAAGAATCCTAGTTACCTGTGTAAGCTATGATATGTGACTAGCACACTAATGATAAAATGCATGCAGTCTGGCATGCATCTCTGCCTATCTTACTATACCCTCCCTGAAATTTAGTTGGGAAATGCTAAGTATCATTTCTTTGTAGATGTGCGACTTTATGGCAGAGTCCATGTAATAAAGAATTTTCAAAATTGACCTTTTATATCATTCAAAATGTTATTTTTGCCACGGATTTCTGCCACATACTTGGAGGGCAGATACAGACGCTCTTCTCTACATGAGGCCCCCCCCTCCACAGACTTTTTATCACTCTTAGTCTTTACCAATACGGTAGTAATGTGTGTGCATGTGTACGTGCTTCACTAAAATGGGGATTTTATTCTGTAGAGGTTGTCTGTTGATTCAATATTCACATAACTGTAATATAAATACTATACTATTATTACCTCTAAGGTCTTTAATGAAAGGTATTTTATTCATCCCTGTATCCTCTATTTATAGCACAGGTTTTGACAGATAGTGGTACCATGCACAAATGTACAATCAATGATGGAATGCCTTAAATAGCTAAACTGAAAAACAGAGACTCTGAGTAACTGATTCAAGAATATACTGCCTTACTAGGATCCAAACATAAAATCAGGTCCTTGGGTTTCAAGTACCACCAGTGGTTAGGAGTTTGGGATTAGGTATCCTCATGGACCAGTACTCAAATACTGACATGTCCATTTCCCATCCTATATGCCAATAACTTCACAAAATGCTTTGACCTACTTATTTGAGTTTAAAGGTCTATTTTAGGGGTACCTGAGTGGCTCAATGGTTGAGACTCTGCCTTCAACTCAGGTAATGATCCCAGAATCCTGAGATCGAATCCCACATTGGGCTCCCCACAAGGAGTCTGATTCTCCCTCTGCCTATGTCTTTGCCTCTCTCTGTATGTCTCTCATGAATGAATGAATGAATGAATATTTAAATAAATGTTTGTTTTATAACCTATTAAATGGAGATAAAAGCAGTACCAGACTTAGTGGATTGCTGTGGGAATTAAGTAATTTACATCAAGCTCTTATTCCAGTGCCAGTACAAGCTAAAACAAAGAAAACACTCATGTGTATTTGTGACACAGATGAGGCTATCTTTTCATTTAACACAAGTGAAAAATAGCTGTATTTGGGCTGCAGGAGAGAAAAACCATGGAAAGTTTACAACACATTATAAAGAGGCAGAGGTCAAAAATAATATCGAAGGCAATATTAACACACAAGCAAATCTCATCTTTTCCTAAAGAAATTGTTTTTAGAATGAATTAAAGGAAAGGCAGATACAAGAATGGTTCTCATCAGTGGCACCCTGTGCTATCATACAATAATGAATATATTTAAATCAACACAAGAGAGAGGCCTAGAAATGAAGGTGGGATTCTTAATGACATTCAACAAATTTTCACCCCTCTCAGACCAACATTTTTAGTTCACACTGGAGTCAGAATAACATTGCCTGAAAATGTTCAGTGGTTCAGCTCCCAAACTCTGGAATCAGATTGCTTGGATTTGTTTGAATCTTGGCCTTCCATTTACCAGCTGTGTGACTTGGGCAAGGTATTTAATACCTGTATTTTAGGATTAAGCCTATAAAATGGGGAAAATAATAACACCTAATATATTTACTATGAAGATATAATACATTTATAAAACAGAAAACTATTACCAGTAAGTGGCAGAGAGAAAGTAATAATGAACATTTATCAAATAAATGAGAGTATTAATTCAATTTCCTTTTGGGGAGCCTGGGTGGCTATATTGGTTAAGCTGCCAACTCTTGATTTCAGCTCAGGATCTCAGGGACCTGGGATGGAGCCCTGCATTGGGCTTCAAGTTTATCAGGGAGTCTGCTTGAGTCTTTCCCTCTCCCTCTCCCTCTGCCCCTCCCCCAAATCTCTAAAAATAAATAAATCTTTAACAAAAGATTAAAAAGCCCCAGGTAGAGAGACTCTCTGACAACTACAACAAAAACATACAAATTACAGCTTTAGTGGAAATTAGTGTATCATGTTCAACTGGGGACAATACTGTGGAAAAACCTTGAAATAGAATATAAACTCCATGAGGACAGACATTGCAGGGTAATGTGTATTGTTTTATCCTAGTTGCCTATTTGGCTAGCACAGAACAGTCACTCAACAGTTACTTTGAATAAATAACTAAACAAGAAGGCTTACTTAACTATGTGCAAAAGATCCTACAGACAGAGTTTAAAATACTTCTCTCCTTTTAATAACACTGGTTCAAACCTCACTCTATCAGAAATTATATGATAAAGGAATTTATCTTAAAAAGATAAATAACTGATATCAACTAAAGTTTCTTAACCCCAGTTGCATCTACAAATTAATCCGATACTCCCTCTAAACAAAGAAAATTTGTTGCCTAAACAAATATTCCATGAAAAGATATTCATCAGTGGCATTTTCTGTACTCTTTGTCAGATAGCCATACACACATTTAAAAAGTAAAAAGACTAGCCATGTTCTATTAACAATGGCTAAATTTATGCAGCATTTAATTTGCATTAATCACTATGCTATGTATGGTTCCTTCATTATCTCATCTGGTCCACTGAAAAGTGTGTATTTAAGACATTATTACATGATTTTAAGTCATTTGTCCAAGGCCAGAGAGCTGGTAAGTGACAAGCAGAGATCTCAACCCCCAGAAATCTGGCTCTACGGCTGTGGCTGGCTTGTGATGACACATGCAAGTGCTCGCCTGATGAAGTAGATAGGTCATTCTTAATCATCAGATGGAATCTTAACACATTCTAAGAATGAACCAACCCCAGTTTGAAGAAGGACATGATCTACATGTCAGCAGATCCAAGCCCTCACTATGCTCACATAACTGGCACCAAATATCATTCCTTCCCCTTGAAATAAATGTTTTAGTTTTGGTTGGTACATATATTTAACAATACTATGATAATAGGCATGGTGCCCTCTCCCACAGAGACTTGTCATTACACAACAATCTAAACACAGGATTACTGTATCATTAAGGCTGGTCTTAGAGATTTCTGATTCAGGAGCTGTGTCTCAGGCCATTTATACACAATCTTTCGGTGCCTCCAGGGAAGGTGTCAAATGCCCGTAACTGTCACTGCTACGGTGACCTGCTTAAATTTTTTAAAAGCAAAGCTGTGAAGATTTTCAATCCTAGTCATATTGGTGACCTGTGGTAATTCTCTTAAGACCTGGAAATACAGGATGGCTGTGACTTTGTCTCATTTTCAGGGCAGATACATGATGTGGCATTAAATTAAAAATAAAGAGCGTGAAGATTCAGAAAGTAAGATTGATGCAATTAAAAGACCTGCATTAGAAACCATGATTCCCTTCGATATTTGTCCAGCCAAAGTTTCACAGTTGCCAATATTGTTTTCCTTCCCATATACTGGCCTTCCTACAGCATGGAGCGCATAATTATAAATAATATTGAAAAGGGCTCATAACTTTCTTGGCAGAGTCACACCTTAAAACAGGTGGGGTTTAATCAGAAAGTACAAAGACTGTTGGTAATTTTTATAAGTAACTATCTTTGGAGCACGTGGTCTCACATAACAATGATCATTTGTCTTATTTATGGCCTATCTCCTGTAAAAAATAAAGATTGGATGACACATATGTACCAATATCTGTTTTATATCATTAAAAAGTATCATGAGTCATTGTAGAGGTAGCTGGTATTAATGATTGAGATATTCCCCTCTGTCATCACGCCTGATTTGATAGAATGACAGAAAAATTTTGCTTCCCAAGGGACAGTAGGGGTGACATTGTAGGCTCCTTAACAGGAAAGTGACAGGATTCAAAAGGGTTTGTAAGGAGTCTTGCAATAAAAACATCAAAAAGCCTATGAAGCATCTTACCTCAAAGACACCTGCTCTTGCAAATGACTGTCTTGCAGGCCCGAGATGGGTCTCTTTACATGTTACCTCCCCACACTCTAAATTAGTGCTGTTTTATAAGCCAGTGATGTGGCCAGAATGAAGGAATGACAAGAATGGTATGGTGAGTTTCAGTGGTCAGGTGTCTTTTTTTTTTTTTTTTTTGTTACCTGACATCTAGAATCCTCTGATAAAACATGAAGATTAATAGTCCTACATGACAAGTAGATCATTTACAGTGTTAAGCATCAGTGGTAAGGTAACCATGTGATGACTGGAACAAGTGGGGGCAGATATTCTCTGTTGCAGACCAGTGATCCAATAGATATGCAGATTATTTGGTTTCAGCAGTGTTAGCTTTTCCACATATTCACTAGAGCTGCCCCAGGGAAGAAAAAAAAAAACAAAAGGCAGCCATCAGATTATGGGTTCAAAGTAATTGCCAACTATTTAGAGATATAAAGACAAGTGGAATGGCTTGAATAATTATTGCCACATGGAGAAAATGCCAACTTCTATAAAGTCCCTTTAAAACCTAGTCAGAGAAATCAATTCAAAAAGTATTATTTTCTTTACTGCCCCACTTCTTTGTCATTCTGGAAGAACTGAGCTCTCATTCTTTAAGAACGGTGGTTCTTAAATTGTGATTTCTGGACCAGCAACGTTAGCATTACCTGGAAACATGTTAGAGATACATGTTTTCAGAACCTACCCCACATCTACTGAACCTGAGACTGGGTCAGGGGTGGGGTGGGGTTGAGAAATCTGTGATTCAACCTCCCTCCAGGTGATTCCAGAACACACTGAAACTTAGAACTATTGTTAAAGAGTACTACTGACCCACCAAAGTAGGTGTGCAGGTCTACTTTCACCCTACAGATTTCCAGGTGGAAATCAACCTCCAATCTATAATCTATTTATTGATAAACTTTAACTCAGAACTAAAGCACAGGAAAAGTGATTCTTGAAAACCTCATTTCCTACTTTAGACAGGAACCCTTGTGAGTCAAGAGCACAACAGATGAGCTAAACCCTAGTGCAAGCTGAACCATATTTAGTGATGGGGTGTGTGACTGCATTAATTACTACAAATATATCTCAACTGCTCTTACAAGAGATCCAACAATGTTGGTTCAAGAACAAAAACTTTTTTTATGAGATGCCTGGGTGGCTCAGTGGTTGAGCATCTGCTTTCAGCTCAGGGTGTGATCCTGGGTCCTGGGATAAGGTCCTGCTTTGGGATCCCCACAGGGAGTCTGCTTCTCCCTCTCCCTATCTCTCTCTCTCTCTCTCTCTCTCTCTCTCATAAAGTCTTAAAAAGAAAAAACAACTTTTTTTTTGGTATTCATCAGGGGTGAGTGTTCTCTATTACAGAGATTTATACTCAGGTTACTTATAACTTATAGGATAAGGGCTTGTCCCGAAAGAAGCACAGCATACATTCCCTTATATGTTATTGGTAAGAACTAAATCACATGGGAACAAGTCGCTGCTAGGAGGGGCTGGGAATCACAGTGCCTGAATCATCAACCAACTATTACAACTCCATTACAAAGGAAATAGAGGGTGGTGGGAGATAGGTAACAGTTTTAGGCAGATAAAAAATAGTCTCCGTCTAAGGTGTTTGGAAAGCAAATTATTTGTACTAGCAAACTTTGCACCCATCTGAATGATTAAAACTAGGGGCATAATTAGATATTTAAAGTATACATCTGAAGGAATTGTATATGGATAGTAAGCATAATATTTATAAATACGTTATGACATAATATCAGTATGTTGAGCAAAAGTTGTAGGGTAGGCATAGATTCATTAATATAGAACAATCTCAACCATGTAAAAGATAAGGAAAGAAACAAGGGAATGAAATACATTATTTTCTACCCCCAAAAAAATATTTTTTGAGCTCTTACTATATTCATAAAGCTGTAGGTAGTGTTTGGAGACATAATAAAATTCTGGATCCACAAGGAATAAGATTTCTGTTGATAATAGTAGGGAATAAAGAAAACTGAAACTGTTATGCCCAGGCAGAGGCTAAATGTGATGTTTTAAATACTCTTTTGTATTTTCCATGTTTTCTATTATAGTCATGCCTTACTTTTATAGTCAGTAATATAGTAAATGTTTTTTCTTACAAAAAAAAATGCAAATAGGTTTCCATAAAATTAAACTACTGCACTAAAGAACAGGAGAGAGAAAAAAGATTATACGAGGGTGTCTTTTAAATAAACACCTAAAATTACTTTCAAGATGTGGCCTCAAGCCAATATAGATTTACAAAAGGTTTTTTATACATCTGCAATCTTAAATAATCATTACAGAGCATTTTGCCAGTCCTCTAGAAATTTATTCTGAAAATCAAATAAAGACGGTACTTATGTTTCTAACATTATATTTATTGAAGGAGAGGCAAACAGATGACATCTTCAAAAGAAGTCTTTAGGGATGCCTGAGTGGCTCAGTGGTTGAAGGGCTGCCTTCGGCTCAGGGCGGGATCTATTCCTACATCCAGCTCCCTGCATGGAGGCTGCTTCTCCTCCCTCTGCCTATGTCTCTGCCTCTGTGTCTCTTGTGAATAAATAAAATATTTTAAAAAAATGAATTCTTTAAAAATAAGTGAGTTTAACATAGCAGGACACTCACTTGGAAGTCAAATATCTGGATCATACTTTTGTTTTCTGGCTAATGTCCTCTCAGCCCCCTACCCCCCATCATTGTTGTTACTACTGATTTGTGTGAAAGCTAGTGATTTTGAGCTTAACTATTCTATCTAAAAGCTGAAAAAGTATAAAAGAGAAAATCTCAAACTTTTCAATGCTCTAAAGTCAAGATGGTGTATAAAGATTTAAACCTGCTGCCCAGAAAACTCATTGAATTACCTGTTCTCCATAATTTAATGTTGCTTGTTTTAATATTTACAATAATAAAATGAAGATTGGAAAAGACTCCACATTGCAAATTTACAGTCAAATCAGAAAACAGTTTAAAAAAGGAAACCATGTGAATATTTTAAGTAGCAGTAAGAACATGGGTTTCCCTGCCGAGAACTACTTAGTGGGTCCATTTTGCTATTCTGATTAAACACAAGCTCTTGCAGGGCCTTCATCTTTCTCTATTGAAGTGCCCCCAATCTCCTAAAGGATGCTTCCCACTTCTTCTGATCCTTTTCTTGAGGCATAGTGCTATGCTGAAAAGAGTCCAGGTTTCCAGTTCTACATTTGAATCCTGATTTAATTAACTCCTCCCTTGCTAGATGGTTTTGACGAAGTTTATATGCATATATATTTTTAATATTTTATATTTATATATGTCTATAAATAAATGATGTATTTATATATACACACATATTTTACATGTATATATATATATATATATAGAGAGAGAGAGAGAGAGATCCCAAACCTTAGCAGCATTTTAGCTTTGGCCACCATAGATTTTTTTCTCAAGCTGTTTTCTCTCTATAGAACTCCCTAACCATATCCACCTTATCAAACAGAAATGAGAGAATTTCTACAGCCATTTCAAAACTCAAATGATACTCTTTCTAAACAGGTTTTTCCTCTTCTCTTTCTGCATGTATTCCTACCTCTCATGTCACTCACCATAATTTCTTTATATTCCCATTTTAATTTATTAAAGTCCTTGACCAGACTGTGGCTTCTCAGGTGTAGAAAATATGCATGAGTAATACTTGGTGCTTAGGCCTAACCTTCTGGTTATCTATCACTTCATAACAAACCATCCAAAAACCTAATGGCTCAATTACATTATTTCTCTCTTGATCCTGTGAGTTGATTGTGTTCATCTATGCATTTTCTCACTTGAGGTTTCATTCAGTTCACTCAGAAAGGTGCTAATTTTTACTTCTTCCTGGTCACAGAACTACAGTTTTCAGATGGACTTTAAAAATATGGCAGCCACAACTATGCTCTATCTAATGGCCTGTGAGAAGGGACATATGTTATTTTCAAACAAGACACAGAAAAGTAAAAAAAAAAAAAAAAAAAAAAAAGACACAGAAAAGTCCTCTCTATGCACCACTATTTTCTGCCAGCTGGATGCTGGCAATGGCTAAGTCTCTGGCAATGATAAAGCCAGAAGATGGAGGAAATCTCTGCCTCTAGACCACTAGTAGAGGAGAATCATCTCATGACCCTATCAGAGGAGCTACCTTGGACCGCTATGTCAATAAGAGGCAAACTTCTGTTGAGCCATTGTACGTTTGGCACCTATGTTCCCACAGCCAACCCTAACATGTTGGATTGGTTGTCAGTGCTGAAGGCACATTTGATATTTGAGAGGCTATAACTTTGAAATGAGTCCAAACCTGGGCATAGAGTATATGATCTTCCTACAAATCTTAAAGCAGAGGATACCTGGATATTGACTACTGCAATAATGAATTCCATGGGGCTGGAAAAGTGTTAGATGGGGGAATACTGGAGTGAGTGGATAGATTAAGTAACTGGACTATTAGGATAGAGGTGATGGTCAAGGAATGAGATTATATTGATTACAAGGTCTATAGGGGGATCATAGGAGTAGGCAGCTAGATGGAGTGGAGGAAAATACCGTTGGAGACCAGAAGGTGATGGAACTGAAAGCTCTTCACTTCAGTAAAAGAATATATAAAAGGATAAAAAGTAAAAGGATATACTGTATATATACAGTATCCTTTCAGTAAAAGGATATACTGTAAAGGTAAATGGAGGCACTCTTACTTCCTTGTGCCCAATTGGAACTAAAGTGTGATCAGACACAAACATTTATCTCCATTCTGCTTGTCAGTCCACCATCCCATAGCCATTTCCATGGCACTTTCAATTTGGTGATTCAGAGGAAAGAGTCATTGAATCACACTCTTCAAAGATGCTCAATTTGCATTTTGGTCCCATTGTTCTTAATGATTTCACTGAAAAGCTCTAAACTGTCAGATCATAACAGAAATGCGCAACAATGTAGTCAGAGAATACTGTTTTTCTTTGCTTGGAAAATAAAGCCTTTATTTCACATTTGCATTTTCCCCTAGTCTGTTTGCTCTAAAAATCTGAAGCTAAACACAAATCCAGCCTGTTGCTTCGTCCTGAGAACATTAATTGTCTCCAATCATTGTTAGAGCATCTGTTTCACATTTTGACAAGTGCACTTATCTTCTTTTTTCCCTTCATATTCCTCTGGTAAAAATAATGAATAAATTACAGGGGGATGACAAATGTGTTGATAATCAAGATGAAACACAAATGAAGTGGAAGAGGCTGTATTTCTTTGCAGAGTTGTAAATTGCTTTTTTTTTCTTGTGCATCGACATGCCTGACTTAGAAACGAAAAATACCACCACATGGGAAAATTAAAGAATTGCTCAAACAGAAATTATTTTTCACTGATAAAATATACAAACATAATTTTTTGACATCATGTATCACGTGTGCCCCACAATCTGGATACCCCAGAAGAGAATATCTAGCTTCTTGTAGCTCTAAGTGCTTAGATAGTAGTGAATCTAATGTATTATTGTTGCATTTGAAAAAGATTGTACAATCCTGAATGGAATTTTGTAATGTCTGGTTGAAGAAAGAAAATTTTATTCAATCATAAAGACATCAATCTCGGAGAGAAACAGCCTCACATTTGGTGTCAGAAGACTCGAATTCCATCTCTAGAACATTCCTTTCAAATTCCCTGTGAAAATATCCATTTTTAATATCACAGTCTCACACTCACTGTGTTCAGGAATCTCATCAGTAATGAGATTAAAACTTGCATAAGTCTTAGGGTGTTTCTGTTTTTCATTATATTGGAATGCCTTTAGAAGAAAAACAGGCTCTCTCCAATTTGCTACAATGCCCATCACATCTTGTTTTCCAACACCTGGATACTGCTGTCTATCTGCAGTTTGGAGGCATATAGCTTGTAGAGACCTAAACTCTGTGCCCTTACTGTAGCTCAAATATTCCATGGCTATTATTTCTATCTGTATTCAGATTGTTAATATCTTGATCTTTTTCCTTTCCAACTATGAAACCAGAGAATTGAGTTCAGAACCTACTAGGTCTACATGATCCATTTGAGCAAGTTCAAACTCGCTGAGAATGTATTTCCTAGTTAAAGAAAAATACACGACAAATCCCAAGAAGGACTATTCTATTTACACATCGAAGCATAATCATATGCCTTACTCTGTATGGACCCATTCTGTGTAGTAACTTTTGCCAAGGATCTTACAAATCTTTACAGATATTTTGAAGAAAAAGAGACTCTTACCATGTACCTGTGATTTCCACAAATGTACATGAAAACTTGCTTTATGATTGGATTTGCAAGAGAATACTAAACTAACTAAAAAATATTGCCTACAAACGTGAGTTCCACTTTACATATGCAAATATGTGTAGAAACTTAGAGCTGTTGCCTTGCTGGCAAAACTGTCTCACTAGATTTTGAATTGAGAAGGAAGTTTCTAAAGTGGCAAATAAGAGTTAGGAGTAACCATAGTAATTAAGAAATTCTCTGTTCTTAGAAAACTGACACTTCTCATATGCAGAAAATCTCCACTTCATAAACACATTATGTAGTTAACACCACACGGGCTGTTTGCTACAACTATTGAGATGCAATTAAGTAAAGATTTGAGATGAAGGAATGAATATGATTTTTTGGCCCAAAACATAAATCGAGTCTTATTTGAATTTATATGAAAATTGGCTTACTTTTTCTATTTTTAATATAACGTTACCTTTCATTTTAAATATTAAGACTGTTTCAAAAGTGAAACATAGAAGTCCTATACATTTCATATGGGATTGCTCAAAACTTCAAAATTAAATTCTTTCCAAAAGTGAATTTGTTTTAGAATGTTTTCCCCTTAAGTGGATTTCTGTGTTTTTGTTTTGTTTTTTTTAAATCTAACAGGTACTTATTTTGATACAAAATTTATTATTAGAGGTAAACTTTATTATAAATTCTAGTAATAACTTAAAAATATTTTTAAAAAGTGCTTCTTTTGATTTTTAAGAAAAAATACTTAATCTGGCTATTTTATATGAAGCATTACCATGGAATCTTAAAAAAAAAAATCACTTTGAAGTCTCTGGACTAACTGGCAATTTTTAACACTGATGCCATTCATAGCATGTTACAGTCTGGGTTCTCCAGGAAGCCAACTCAGACAGTTTACTGCTCAGGAAGCTTATTAGGAAGTGACTTGAAATCACCGAGAAAAAAGAGAAGGGAAAAAGTAAGATTGAGTGAAGAGAGAAGTGGAGACTTGATTGAGACCCAGTGGCTCACTCATCCCTAAGGGAGGATTAGGAGTGGACACTGTCCTTCACCAGTGTCCTGCATTGAGCCAAATTGGCCAAATCCTTTTAGTTCTGTCTCTAACAGATATAAACTATGGGCTTCTACCACAAACGTGCAGCCTTGCCCTTGGCAATTCTCTGTAGCCCTGGCCATCCCTAATGAGCTGACCATTGAAGACTGCTGACCACTCTCTCAGCAGCTGAAGCACAAGACCTGAACAGTGCCTCTCCATGTTTGCATGACCCCTCTCTTGTGCTGTTTATATTCATTTTCTCATATATGTCTAGGAAGCAGTTCTTCCAGTTTTCTGGTGGGTCTCAATGAGTAGAGAATACTTGGAGAAGTATTAGTGAGACAAGCTACAGCTCCCAATGTTTCAACTGATACGATCACAATACTCAACATTTCCCTCCATTATCCATTACGGATTGTTCATAGCTCAGGGAGCTATTCTGCTTGCTGCAGTGCATTAGGTGATATTACCCAGACCCTCTGAGGTTCTGGTCATCATGCCCCTTGAAGGCTATGGACTAATCTTCTCTGTCTACTGTAGCAGAATACCACAGGGTGAGCAATTTAAACAACAGAAATGTATTGTCTCGCAGATCTGGAGACTGGAGGTCCAAGATCAAGGTGCCAATCACTGTCTGATGAAGCCTCTCTTCCTGGCTTGTAGACAGCCACTTTCTCTGTCCTTCTCTGGCCTCTTGTTTGTGTGTGAATGTGGAGAAAGTGTAAAAAAGATACATGGTATCTGTTCCTGTCCCATTAAGGCCTCACTCTTACTGATTTAACTTTTAAATCACCTCCTCACAGGATCTTATCTATAAATAAAGTCATACATGGGGTTAGGGCTTCATCATATCAACTTGGGAGGAGCCACAATTTCTCCCATAGCAGGCTGGGATTACTGAATAAGATTCTTTACCATGACAATCAGACAAGGCAGTGAAAAGAGTTACCCACATGCATCGATTGAATAATGAACATATTTCTCTTTCTCTTCACTATATAACAACAGTTCTACTTTTTCTTTTTTTTTTATGATCAATATTTGATAATCTTCCCAAGACAGTGATGTCTCTTCTTGCCTGGCAGTCCTTAAACACAAGGAGCCCAAAATGCTCTGCTAGACAATTTTTTTAATTAATTAATTTATTTATTCATGAGAGACAGAGAGAGAGAGAGGCAGAGACACAGGCAGAGGGAGAAGCAGGCTCCATGCAGGGATCCCGATGTAGGACTCGATCCCGGGACTCGATCCCAGAACTCCAGGATCATGCCCTGGGATGAAGGCAGGCACCAAACCGCTGAGCCACCCAGGGATCCCCCAAAATGCTCTGCTACAGCTCGAGGTTATGGTTCAGTGATCGTAAGTAGAAACACTTGAGCTTCTTGAACCCATGTATTCCTCCTACTGAGGGGAAAAAAGCAGTATGTAAAGCTCTTTGATTCCAGGTACACATTGTATCCTGGTGGATGGCATTCCTTCCCTGAAAAGTATGTCCTCTAACCTGGCATTTTGGCTCTGCCTTCTGTAGGCTGTTTCCATACACTATTTGATAGGTAGCTTCTTGGGAGTGCAGTATGTGATATGCCCCATTGATACGATGGTTATGGGCCCTTTTGTGTACCATTTTTGCCATGAACTCTCAGTTCTTTGGTGTGATGTTAAGTAGGATCCCATACCAACTGATCAGATACATAATAACTCCTTGGATGTGGTGCTGGCTGAGACCTTCGTTTCCAGAATTTTGCATATGCAATCAATGTGCCATTCAGTGACCAGTACTTCTCAAGCAATGGTGTCATAGTGGGGGCTCAACATTGGTCTCTGTTGCTGGCAGGCTGAAAATTCATCCGTGGCAGTATTTTCTACTATGTTATTTAAAATATAAAAACAATAAAGGACCTAAATAGTTAATGAGGGTTTGAACTCAACTTTTTCTTGTCTTTGCTTCTCCGTATGACCTCTAGATGAGTGAATCTGATATACCAGACCCTATACGTATTCACAGCAGTCACAATAATTGTTTGATGAATAAATTAATGATAAATAATAAAAGATGGTGAGGGCAGCCCGGGTGGCTCAGCGTTTTAGCACCACCTTTGGCCCAGGGCGTGATCCTGGAGACCGGGGTTTGAGTCCCGCGTCAGGCTCCCTGCATGGAGCCTGCTTCTCCCTCTGCCTTTGTCTCTGCCCTTCTGTCTCTCTGTGTCTCTCATGAATAAATAAATAAAATCTTAAATAAATAAAAGATGGTGAATAGAATTTGGATCACTTAGTCAGCCAATGTTTACTGAGCTTGTTACACATGCATATGGAATATAAGAAGTAATGACAAGTCCCTATCCTCAGTATACACACAATCTAGTAGTTTACACAGGTAGGTACAGGAAGACAAAACAAAATTATAGTGTGGAAATGAGTGGAAAAGATGTGCTGTAACTGGAAAGTATTATTAATTCTCAAAGGTTGGAGGAGGACTTATCTGGCTTAATAGAATGCAGGAGAGGTTTGCTTCACAAAGATTTAATTAATGTCTGTAAGGAATTTTTTTAAAAAGTAGTTTGGACATCTATTGTCAGCAAATAGCAATAGCCAACACAAATGGAGGATGGAAAAGATGAAGCTAGGCAAACAAAGGATTGTGTAAGGGAAGGTGGGCGGGGGGTTGGGGTAACTGGGTGATAGCCACTGAGGAGGGCACTTGATGGGATGAGCACGGGGTGTTATACTATATGTTGGCAAATCTAACTTCAATAAAAACAAAAAATAAAATAAATTTTAAAAAATTTTAAAAAAGAAACTAGGCTAAAGGAGTAAACCCTCAGAAATAAAACCCTGTGGGGAGCCTGATCGGACAGGATCCCAGGACCCTGGGACCACAGGACTCAAGCCAAAGGCAGGAGCTCAACCACTGAGCCATATCAGGCTCCCCACAGGGAGCCTGCTTCTCCCTCTGCCTATGTCTCTGCCTCTCTCTGTGTGTCTGTCATGAATAAATAAATAAAATCTTAAAAAAAAAAAAAAGACAAAAGAAATAAAACTCTGCTTACAATGTGGGCACAACAAGGGCTGAAGTTTGTGGCTGTTTTGTTCCCTGTTGTATCCCAAGTAATTAAAACAATTGCTGCAAGCTCAGGTGTAGGTCAATAAGTATTTGTACGACAAAGATCTCCTTCAAGGTAAGGCCTTACCTAGCAATAGTCCTACATGATACTGTTAAAAACAACCTTACCTACTGTATTAGTGCATAGGTTAACTGCTGTTTTAAAGAGAGTCAAAAGGACAAAGACTTAAATAAAGCAGAAATTGTTTTTCTTCTATAGAACAGTCCCTAGGTTGGCAGTCCTGGGCCAGTGGTATAGTAGAGCCCTCCTCAATATGAAGATTCCATTTCTGAGTACAACATACCAATTCTATCTCTTAGCAAGTCAAGGGAGGGAGAGAGCACACAGAACAAGCACTTCCTTCCTCAAGTATTTGACCCAGGCGCTGCATACATCACAATCTCACGCTGGTCACATGTGACTGGCCACGACTTAGTTCTATGGCTTTACTTAGATAGAAGGGGGCTGGGTAATGTGGTTTCTAGCTAAGTATTATACTCCCCGCCAGTGCTACATGGAGATGGTGTCTTAACTGAAATTGAGAAGGATAAACGCTGGGGAAAATACTAAACTCTGAAGGTCAAGGTATTCTCATATTTTAAGGTTTTTTTTTTTTAAGATTTGTTTATCTATTTATATTTTTAAAGATTTTATTTATTCATGAAAGAGGGAGAAGAGAGAGAGAGAGAAAGAGCATAAGGGATGCCAAAAATACCAGATATACATGCCTCTCCAAACCTCTCCTTAAATTGAACCAGATTATAACTGCAGGGAGCCCGTTGTAGGATTTGATCCCCAGACCTGGGATCATGCCTTGAGCCAAAGGCAGACATTCAACCGCTGAGCCATCCAGGCATCCATAAAGATTTTAGAGAGAGAGTGCACATCCGCCAGTGCAAGTGGTGGGAGCAAGGGCAGGGGGGGCAGAGGGAGAAAATCCTCAAGCAGACTTCCCGCAGAGCATGAGCCCTATGGGTGCTCAATCCCAGGACCCTGAAATCATGACCTGAGCCGAAACTAAGCATTGGATGATCAACCAACAGGGCCACTCAGGTTCTCCCAGTATTTTCAGATGTTAGATATTTACTTTTTATTTTTCAAGACATCACTTAATCTCATTCTGCACCTGCCTAATCAGTATGTCTTTCCTCATAATTCTCTTTACTACATTTTCCTCTACATTCAAATGTCATAGTCTCTCAAGAACAGGTCTCTTTGGCCCTCCTCTCTTCATATCAACATATACTCTATGATGAAAAAGAATTTCCACAGCTTCAAACACCATTTTGCTTCTTAGTCTCTGATGCATAATTTCCCTATATGTATTTTCTAAAAATAAGTTTTATGTACTTTCTCTACTGCTCAGACCTATCTCTAAATGACCAAACACCAATTCAACATCTCCAACTGTCTAAATATTTCAAATGTAACTTGGTGAAAATTTAACTATGGATTCCCACCCCTCTAAAAACCTTCTCCTGACTCCCCAGTCTCAGTACAATGCATCACTACACTACTCACTTGCTCTTATTCTTGATTCCTTGTCTTTCCAATCCCATATCTAAAATGTTAATTTAAAAACTAAACAGCTCTATCTCTAAATTCTATCCTGAGTCTGTTTAGTATCCCTATTGATTGAGCTCCAATCTAAGATGCCATCGCTTTTCACCTATAAATAATCTATTCTTGCTGGGGCTCCCATTTATAGTTCTCCTTATTGATATAGCCTCCATATAGTAGCCAGAGTAATCTTTTGTAAAGTTTAAGTTGGATCGTTGTTCTCTTTTATTTGAAAACCTCTAATAGCTGTCCATTGCTCTTTGAATAAAAAACATCTTTCTAACATCTTTCCCCTAGTGAAAATCAGAAGCAATACCCAAGGTATTTATCATCGAGCATAGCAGAAACACTAACCAACAGACCGTGCACAAGTGAAAGTGATGGAGCAAGGCTCTGGAGGCTGCTATTGCGATCTCATTTACCCTCTAGCTGTTGGATCATGCAGGGGACCATGGGATCCCTGGCATAGGCTGTGGTACCAAAGTAGGCACTTTGAGCATAAACAGTGACCTATTTATCAAGTGGTACAGAAATATTTCAGTGTTTTGATCTGGTACCCCAAGGTCAATAGTAGCGCCATGTGTGAAAATTCTGAAAACCCATCATATTATATCTCCCTCTTCAACTTGGTTTCTACCCACTCTTGTGCAACAAACTCATCAAATTACATTTTTTCCTCTCTCTTGAAAATTTTAAAATCTTCTGGTATCAGACCGTTTCAAAATATATTTCACTATGTCTTCATATGGGTGTTTCCTTCTCATCATTCAGGCCTCCAATCAAATGTCACCTGCTCCGAGAGCACTTCTCAGACCACACTAGCTGTGATGTCTCTTCACCACCTCACACTTTTTTTGGCCTTTTCAGAGCATTTACCAGCATCTAATTTTCTTTCCTTATGTATTGACAAAAGGTTCATGGTTTATCTTCCTCCTCTAGAAGGTATGTTCTTTACTGATTGCCTTCAATACCCTAACCCTATTGTGTCAACATCCTTTACTATCCTAATTTCCAAAGCCAGAATATTTGGTGTTATATATTAATCAAGAATAAATGTCTAATCTCCAAATGACTGCTTATCTCCTAACACTGCCTCTGTGTCTCATTCCCAACCTCATCTCCTCACTTTTCTTGATCTTATCCACCAAGCAAATGAGTTTCTGAAATCTACATTGAAATCAGGTACTCTTGACTAATTAGAAGAGATGAGACATCATACTACATTCTACCCTCAACTTAAAATTCCAGGACTCCTTAATTCTTTATTTAGAGAACCTTTATTGAGTTCCACTTGGAACCAGTACTCTACTAGATGCTAGAGATACAGAGCAGAATAAAGAACCCCTGCTGTTCAGGAGCTCACAAGGCGGTAGAAGCAAGCATTGTCAGTTCCATGGTCCAAGTATCCATGAGGTGCTGGGAGAGCCATTGGAGGTAGCAAGGGGTAATGAAACTCAATAAAGATTCATTGATTCTCACGGGTGATTGGTGACACTAACTGTAAGGGATGCCAAAAAACCCAGATATACATGCCTCTCCAAACCTCTCCTTGAATTGAACCAAAATATAACTGAAACCTTGTTAACTGACGTTTGCTGACAAGCTTTAAAAGATTCTTTTGTTAGATACAAAATAAAACAGAAACTATGCAAACTGAAACTTTACACATTTCCAAGGGTTGCTGATTTAAGTTCCTCTGAAGGTATTCCTTTTTATGTTCAGCTCTGCAAGAAGAATTTATTGCTGTGATTTGGGATTTTCCCCCTAATATATTTCTATCTTTTCCTTCTATCATAAATATATTTACTGACCTCTTGTTGCCACCATCAAATCTAATAGTATTATTGAAAGACATATGTCCTTTAAAAGTATTGCAAAGACAGAGCATAAGAATGGACTCAATTCTCCTGACTACAATGTTCTCTTCAAGATCAGAGATTCCCTATAAGACAATGAGAGCTCTGTGCTAGACGGGAAACCAGTAACTCTAAGAATTGGGCCATCCAGAACCATCCCGGCAGATAATTTATCATCCTGCCTTCTCAGAATTGTGATATTTCTTTGCCCTGTCACTGCCACCTTGTTACTTTTATTTTATACATCCTTACAGATTTCATATTACTACAATTCTACTGCCACCTTTAAATACACCAATTAGCAAAAATATCTAAATATCAGTGGGAATTCATGTCATAAATTGAGGGACAAAAAAACCTGTTTGACATATTATTTTGTTTCTAGTTAGAGTTATCACTTTTTTCTATATAGCTTTCTTGTATTGGTCCCTGTTTGTCCTTTCAAGTGAATACAGTGCATTTGAAAGGTGCCAAATGATCACCACAGACTTAAATTCTTTAGTTAGGTCATACAATACATACAGCATCAGTAGCAAAGGAAGGTATATCACATCACCCGAGGGTTTATTGACTAAGGATCCCTACTATGAACTGAGCAGAATCTTTCATAAATGTTCCAGTTGATTTATCTATAATCCATTTGAAACCTAGTATCAGTTCCATGAATAAATCTCAAAAGAGAAAAGATTCTTGCAAATAAGAAGAGGGAGAGAGACTGTATATCTTACATCATACTAATAAACAGTAACTTCTTGGAACTATATGTATTAAAAAAGAAATCCTATTCCTCCATGTTCATTAAAACAAATGACATCAATTGACACACTCTTCCCCATGAAGTGATTCTGTTGGGCCTCAAAATATTGACATTTCCCAATGAAAAGAAAGGATTAAATATTTCTTAAATGGAATTTGAGGTTTAAGTAATATAGTTAGTTATTCCTGAATGAAGTTTTCTTTGGACAGTCAATTCATGTTGACCAAGTTTATATCCCTCTTTTCTGTTAACTTTCTTAAGAGCTCTAACTACAGGGAAATGAATACATCTACATTGCTAAGCAGAGCACATGAGGACAAAGTCCCTTGTCATACTATAAAACCAGCAAGTCTTAGTTAGTATGGTTAGTGCTAACCTACAGGTAAGTCTATGTTCTAGACCCGATTGTTGAGAATAAGAGATATATCCAGGCTGGGTTTGCGAACAGAAATACTTCAGATGCCCTGAAGGATTTTTAAAGTAAATGTCTCAGTTTAAAAAAAACAATCAGGGATCCCTGGGTGGCGCAGCGGTTTGGCGCCTGCCGTTGGCCCAGGACGCGATCCTGGAGACCCGGGATCGAATCCCACGTCGGGCTCCCGGTGCATGGAGCCTGCTTCTCCCTCTGCCTATGTCTCTGCCTCTCTCTCTCTCTCTCTCTGTGACTATCATAAATAAAAAATAAAAAACAAACAAACAAAAAACAATCAGATTTCCAACAATTGAGTCAATGATGGGAATCAAGGACAATCATCAATCGGTTTATGGCATCCATAGGCCATAAACCGAATACTTTCAGCAATGATTTCAGACTTGATGCATAGGTGCTTCTCGTAGTAGTTTTCCTAACTCTCCTAAGCTCCTGAGAGTTTAATCAGGTACAACCCATTGAGGCATCAGTGTCTACCCTGACTTGTTTCATCTTTTCCTCTCTATAAACTTTTTTTAAAACACTGCATCCATTCTGAGCATTAATCTCCCCCAAAACATGAATTTGGTCATGTTACCATCCTGAACAACATTTTTCAGTGCTCCCTTTGCACCTCTGTGCCCTGGATGAACCATGGTTGGGGCTTTCAAGGTGCTCTAAGTTTTATGCAGCATGCTTGTCTGTTGGTAGCTCACCTAACCTACCAAACTTGATCATTCACAGTTACCACAGGGGAGGAGGGGCAGATAGTGACCGGTTCCAATAGTTAGAGGTAAACAAAGTCTATTTAGGTCAATTCCCCAGTAATCCCATAGTCAGGTTCTATAGTATAATGAAAGCAAGTCTCAGAGCAAACTCCATCAAATCAACATTTATTAATAAACAGGTACAAAATAAATAAATAAATAAATAAATAAACAGGTACAAAAAAAAAAACATTCAGCCATTCTGAAAGCTAAGATAAATTCTCTGCTTTCTAAAAAGCTTGCGTGATAAATTTAATTGAGGTAGATATAACAAGTAGCAAGCTTCAGATAACCTTCTAGGGTATTCAGCAGAGTGAATCCTTCCTCAACAGACCTCATGGAAGCTCTTGGTCCTTCTGGAGGTCCCATAGGCTGTTGTTTTTGATAGATTCTTACACTGAACTCAAGCAGAGGCAGGTAATAATGGTGGAGTACCAGAAGCATCACTAATTTCACCAATGAAAAATTATTTCTGTCATGAGTTATGCTAATTAACAAACCTTTTAGTACTGATCAGAAATAAAGCTAATTGAAATACATATAATAACTGCCTTTGGAGTGCTGTTTCTGATTAAAATTTTTCAAATGTGTTCCTGATTAGGCTACTTCAAATGTTAACTACCCTCCTGCCACTAACTCAAAGATCAGAACTTAAACATACACGTATATCACATTATACCACGTACTTCAAATATTTAAAATGGATGAAAAACTTTTCTTTCCAATGGTGCTTTAGCCATCCTGAATAATATTTAGTCCCTTGAAAATACTAGGATTTCTGGGTCTTTTTACATGTCCTCCTTGCCTACACTTTCCCTATATTCATCCATATTTTCCTCTACATAACTCATATCCATTCTTCAGACTTGCTCTTACAGGACATTTATCTTGATCTTTCAAGTTTGAACTGAGTGACAATCCTACTTACTCTCATGTCTCATTAGCAACCTGTGCATCATCGTGTTGGCACCACTGCATCATACTGCACTTGTTTGCTGAACTGTGTCATGAGTTTTTCTCTATACCTTTACGACAGGCAAATGACTTGTCTTAGTCCTAATTCACCCCCATACTGCTTGATTCCACACCTGTGCATGAGAAGAGGCCAGCCTATTCTTTTCATCTTTTATTTATTATATTTCAAATTAGTTTCTTTCCCATTTAGTGCACAGGCACGGATTTTAGAATATTTTAACTCCATTTAATCTCAAACCAAATTTCAGCTTTTGGGACACCTGGGTGGCTCAGTGGTTTAGCGCCTGCCTTTGGCCCAGGGCCTAATCCTGGAATCTTGGGATCGAGTCCCACGTTGGGCTCCCTGGATGGAGCCTGCTTCTCCCTCTGCCTGTGTCTCTGCCTCTCTCTCTCTCTCTCTCAGTCTGTGTCTCTCATGAATAAATAAATAAAATATTTAAAAAATAAATAAATAAATAAATAAATAAAATCTTAAAAAAACGAATTTCAGGGTTTATATTATTGCTGTCAATATATAAATATATAAAATGTGTTTGTATTTAAACACTGTATTAAACTTATTTTATACCATCAATACTCGTATTTTATATCATCAATATTTACATATTAACTTTTTCCAGCATTCTTTATTTCCAATTTTCCATCTAGTATGATTTTTCTTCTGCCTAAAGAATGCTATTTAAACTTGTTGGGAAAATTTATTGGTGAAGATCTCTCATGGTTTGTTTGCAAATGTCCTTCTTTTGCCTTCACTTTTGAAGAATCCTTTCATGGAGTAGAGAATTCTAGGATTTTTAAAAGCATTTTTTTAAAGATTTTTAATTTATTCATGAGAGGCACAGGGAGAGAGGCAGAGACATAGACTGAGGGAGAAGCAGGCTCCACGCAGGAAGCCCGATATGGGACTCGATCCCGGGACTCTGGGACCATACCCTGAGCGGAAGGCAGACTCAACCACTAAGCCCCCAGGCATCCCTTAAAGCATTTTAAAAGGTGTTATTTTATTGTCTACTATTCTTCATTTTTGTGAGAAGTTGCTATCGGTTTTATTGATTTTCTGAATGCTTTTAAGATTTTCTTTGTATTTTATTTTCAAGAGTGATATGTCAATGCACCTAGATATGATTTTCTATATATTTATCCTGATTGTTTCATAGGGTTTTTTGAATCTTTGGCTTGATGTCTTTCTTCAATTTTGAAAAATTCTTGTTCATTATCCCTAAGATATTCCTTGTAATATTTAATTTTAGAATGGTTAGATTTCCAGAAAAGTTGCAAAAATAATAGAGAATTCCCATATACCCCACAACCAGTTACCCCTACTATTAACTTCTTACCTTAGTATGATCCATTTACTACAACTAATGAACCATTATCGATAAATTACTCCATCTAATTCTGGAATTTAATTCTGTTTTCTTTTATATTTTCTAGGACTCTGGAGTAATCCAACTAATAATCTATTTTTCTCAACCTACTAATCATAGTTGTTTTAATACCTATGTCCAATAACTTCAATAATGGAGTCATCTGTGTGTCCTTTTCTTTACTTTTTTTTTTAATTTTTGTTATTTTTCTTGGTGTATTTGGTGTTTTTGTTTTTGTTTTTGTTTTTTATGTCAGGCACCAGGTATGAAAAATTATGGAAGTTCCAGAAGCTATATGTATATATATATTTATATATATTTTTTTAATCCAGAAAAGGTTCATTCTATCTTCTGATAGATGGCTTGGAGAAAACTATAAACCAGTGATTGTACTGATTTAGAGGCCAAATTTTGCCAACAATTTTCATTACTCAGAAGTAGCTCTCCAAAGATTCTATTTGCAAATCTCCAGTGATAACAAGGCCTACTCTTATTTGGTTGTCTGTGTATTCCATTCTTCCCCTCTCTTTAGCTGTGTAAGATTGCAGGTAATATTGCTCTATTTTCAATGGCTTTCTGCTTAGTTCTTCAGTTCCCTGCCTTGAAACAACTAATCTGAAAATACCAGAAAAAGGAAAAAAAAAAAAAAAAAAAAAAGCCAATTTTATCTTTTTTTTTTTTTTTTTTAAGATGGACCACGATCTTGGTCCTTTAAGTTCTAGCTGCCTTGACTACAGTGAATTTTTATTTTGATTTCTTCTGACTTATGTCATCTCTCAAAGTTCTGCTAATTTCTCTACCTCTTAGCCATGGCCCTCTGCCTGGATTTCTTAACCTTTTATGTTCCATGTATTTGCAACTGCCACTAAAAGAAAACAGACTCATAGGATGTTGACTCAAGCTCTAGTTGCCTTAGATGCCTTCAAGTAATTTTTTTTCTTGATTTTATATATCCTATCTAGTTTTTATTTTTGGTTTTGTTTGTTTGTTTCTAAGAGGCTCATTTATGTGCCACAAGCCACTACATTTTAGCTAAAAATAAAAGTCCTTTTGCCTCATTCTTTTCCTGTTTTCATTGGGTTTACTCATTTTCAATGTAAAATAAATAAAATAAAATGCATAAATTGTCATTACACAGCAAAAACACAATTTTATGTAATTACATACTTATGTAACTATTCTCAGATCAAAATATCAAAATATTGAATATTTCTTATATCACAGAAGGTCTCAAGGGACCCCTTTTGGTTTCTAATAATATCCTACACTCTACAACAGAAAATCACTATTCTAACAGTTATGTTTTATCAATCAATTTTACTGTCCTTGAATCTCATGTAAATGGAATCCTGCAATTTCTCTTTTAGGTCTTCCTTAAGAGAATTTTTCTTAGATCTAAACATGCAATTACATATATCAGTAGTTTGCTATAATTTTTACCAATGTTTATCATATGAATATCCCACAATTTTTAATCCATTTTATCCTTGATGGCCATTTTGATTATTTCCAGTTAAAAATTTATGAATACACCATACACAGTCTCATACAGATATATTTATGATATGTCTGCCAATGAGCATTTTTAATTGTGCAAGTTTATTTATTCCCAATCAATATGGGAAAGACAAAATATTTATAGAAGAACCACTATTTACTATTTTTCTGGAAGTGCTAGCCACTATAATAAGACAAGAAAACAAATTAATATAGAAATATTGGTAAAGTGAAGAAAAAAAATCATGATTATTACTAGTAAGATTCCCCACATGAAACAAAAGGAAACATGAAGGAACACTAAAATATTCTGCTTAGAAATTACAATAACTATCCTAGGTAGAACTATAACAGACTATAAAGTAGAAAAAGTTTCCAAAGATTAACCAAGAGGAATGATCAAAACAGATGATTCAAATATGTGATTATCTTCAAAATTAATCTTTAAAAAAATCAATACATTTAAATATGCTAAAATAATTTAATAGGTAGCATAAAATCTAAATATTCAGATAAATAACTATTTGTTAAGGTTAAGGTTAAGGTGTTGAATAATTGGCAAAAGATATTATGAATCCTGCCCTTATCTTGATGCAAATACAGCTATTAGTTTTTAAGAAAATGCTTTTTCTATAGATAGTACATGAAATGTAACTTGTCAACCAGAAAATTATTTAGATATTTTCATATTACTATGAGGAAAGTTAGTGGAGCTAATAGGGAGGGTAGTGATTTATTTTCAAAAAAGGTAATATTATTTCTAATTGACCTACCTCTTTCATCCTAACATTTGCTTAAAGATCTAGCAGGCTATAAAACCCTTCAAAGTAGTGGACCTATGAGAGATCATTCTTTCTATATTTCTATTCTTCTAGCTACAATACTATCAAGCCAATACTGAACATCCAGAGAAACAAGTAACTGCATCTACTAGTGAATACAATCTTTAACCCTCAATTCTATTTATCTATGTATCAGTCTTTGTAAAAACACAATAAGGGTTTGCAATAAGAAGAGAAAAACTCTCTAAGAGCCTAATGTATATATAAATACATACAGGGTAGTCAATTAATCTCATTACAGTACTTGAAGAGAGTACAGTACCTACCTTGGAGGGCACTTGACGGGATGAGCACTGAGTGTTATGCTATATGTTGGCAAATTGAACTCCAATTTAAAAAAAAAAAATTGTGCCCACAACAATTACAAGAAAAATTTATAATCAAGCATGCATCATGTCCAGAATATAATTGCTCAGTACATATTTGTTGATGGATGATTGTACTTTTAAATAATATTCTCATTATACCATGATCAATAATATAGTGCTAGATACATAGTACACAATTCATAATTGTTTGCTAACCTTGAATTTGAAGCAGTATTTAGGTTAGCAGCCTGTAACTATTATTTTCTCCCTTGCCTGGCAAAAGTAGTTTTTGTTTTTTTTTCCTACTTCCATGACCCCTAAAGTTTTCTGGATGGTTGGAGATGAGATGGGGAAAACAAACATTTTCTTTGGGCAAGGCTTTCTCAATTTTCCTGTTTTGGGATAATAAAGCATGAGTTTTAATTAAGTTTGTAGGCTTACCATCTGTGAGCATCTGGAGTTTCATTCTGTTGCAATGTTGAAGCAAGTGTACCAATTCCAACTCACCCAAAAGGATAGGACATGTAGACCGAATAGCAGTGTAACCGCCAGCAGTTAATTTTTTCCCTTAAGGTCACTTTCCATTCTACCTCCAAGTCCATAAAAGAGTTAGTATAACCCTTCAAAGTCATTTATACTCTATTATTACTTGCACTGAAAGTTCATAATAAATCTACTCCTCTTTTTATTCCCTTCACAACATGCTAAATTTGAGGCTTTCTGTTCTTAGCCAGTCACTTTTAAAATAAAATTTGTTGAGATTTACCTGATTGATAAGACAAAAATATTTGTTCCACTTACATATAGGAAAAAATACAAAGCTTTACTATAAAAATAATTCTAACATTTGCTATTTTAAAATAAAAGTTTAAGAAACAAAAAAGGCTGATTATAATCAACATTTTCAAATTGATAGTATCATTTTGACTAAATAAAGTAATGCCTACCTTTGTTAAGGTAACAAAAATATCAATGTCAAATAGGAAAATTGTATCAAGTGTTGCTAAATCATCCAAAATCTGTGCCCTTGAAATTATGGTATAAAAATTCTATTGTTAAAAGGTAATTTAATGATTGGTGATATTTGCTATATGTGATCGGACTTACCTTGAATTTAGGCTTTTGTTATAGTTGCTGTCAAATATATTTTTCACATAACATGTTTCTGCAATTAGCAACAATGTGACATTGTGTGTGTGTGTGGGGGGGGGGGACCAATCTTTAGACCTAGCTATAGCTCCAAATCATTTCAGTGAATTGCATGTACTTTCAGTTGGAAGCCTTTTCAGATGCCTATAAACTAGCAGCCTTCTGTCAACGAACAACTTATGTATTTAAAATATCATAAAATACTTTGAGATGAAAAAAGCTTTTTATTAAAAGTATCTATTTTAGTTATCTACTACTGTGTATCAAACCACCTCATGCTCCAAAACTTGGCTTAAACCAGCAGCTGTTTTATCACCTATCATGATTTTGAAGGATAGGATTTTCCATAAGAATCCGTTGAGTGGTTCTTTTTTTATGTGACATCAACTCAGTCACTTGGTAATAATCAGCTGACAGAGAGTGCTCTGAAGGGTCCAAAACAGCTTCAGCTACATGTCTTCCACCTTACTGGTGGTGACTGGAAAGCCATCAACCAGACTACCTGCCCTTGTCTTCTAGTGGTTTGGGTTTGCTTACAGCATGGCTGCCTTGGGGCCATCAGATGGATAGAACAGCTCAGGATTCCAATAGATGGTTTTTACAAGAGGACTGGGGAAAGCTAAGGCTTTGTATGACCAGACATAAATCTCAGAATGTCACATAGTAATTTATTTAATGACAGAATATAGACTAACACTACCCCACACTCAAGAAGAGTAGAAACAGACACTGACCTTCAATCAAAGTAACAAAGCATCTGTGTCCATTTCTTAATCTACCATACTCTATAGGGAAAAAAAAAAAAAGGTAGATCACATAAATACACAGCTTGACACATTGTCACATACACTGCATACACCTGAGCAATACACACTCAGATTAAGAAACAGAGCATTACCAGCACCACAGAACCTTACTGTATTCTTCCCCTTTCAAGTTATAAGCTGCTCCTCAAGAATGACCACTATGCTAGCTTCTAAAAGCACAGTTTACTTATTGTGCTTTACACAAATGTAATCTAACATATCTTTTGGATCTAGCTGCTTCTATTCAACATTATGTCTGTGAGAATCCACATATATTATGGGACATTGTTTTAGTATTTATTTTTATTGCTGTATAGTATTCTAAGAATGTACCATAAAACATTTCTCTTTATTTTTATTATTTTTTTTAGAACTTATTTCTCTATTCTGCTAGTAGGTAGATAGATATCTAAGTAGTTCCCAGTTTGGGCTCTTCCAAAAATTGCAGATTTCTCACTTGCAAATTTGTTTTCCAGCTATGGGGTAGGGCTTTTTCCACATGGAACAATAAAAGTGTTTTATCATATAGGAGAAAAAGGGGGCAAGGCATTTTCATCATTTTCTACTTGTATGTTTTCAAAACATATTTACAGTGGATAAATCAACAACAACTCAAATAGGTGATTTTTAGGAAGACATTCCCCTTTTCTACAAAAGTTATGTTGAGCTATCACTATTTCTAATAACTGACCAAATATGTTTATTCAGAGAAAGAGCTGAAAAATAAGATTTTATACTTTGATTTTTGGCCAAGGGTGCCAAGATTAGGAACAATTTATTGTAATTGTCACTGCTAGGCTTTTCATAATCTTATAAAAATTTTTGTTTGTTAAGTCACAGTTCTCTACAGCTAAGTTGGTAGAATAAAGAAATTTTCCCTTCAAGAGTCCCAGAATAATGTATTACTAGTCCAGATTCTAATAAGAATGACTTCAAAACTTTTGGGGAGAGTTTGACCCTTAAAAAATAAATCTAAGAAAGAAACACTAATCAGCTATAGAAAAAAAATAAACTTCCTTATTCACCAGACAGAGTATCAACAATTTATTTCAAACTGAGATCAATGTAGCCTGAAACCAAATGACAGTGGATTTTCTATGCCTTTACACAGCATTACTTCTTGCTGATGGGAATAATTCAAGAAAAAAAATATATATGGCAAAACAAACTTATTCTAAATTTAAAAATTCAGATTATGCAAGGGAGGGGTGATTGTTTCACCAGTAGCTATCAATAAATTTCTATAAATAGTATGACATTTCCTTTAAACCGATTTTATAGAAATATATGATATAGTCCTTATTGTTTTGATACTTGGTAGTTGTTTTTCTGAGTTATGCACTATTTTATTATTTATACATTTTCACCACAAAAAGTTGATAATGACTTTCTTCTTTCTCTCCCATCAGCTTTGCACTTGTGATCATTTATATTACATCTAAGGTTAGTCATTTAACTTACATTACATCCTAACTGATATTCTCTATGTGTCAAGAACAAAAAGAAGAAAGAATTGGTCTTAAGGCTTTTATAGTAGAAGTACCCATGCCTTTTAAATAATGGTTAGATGGGGGAAAAAAATCTGCAGATGGAATAAACTCAAAAACTTTGATGTATTATAGTATATTGACATATAAAAGTTATTTTTAAAAGCTCAGTTATTATGTTTGTTATATATTTTTATTGTTTCCTAAAATTTCCATTCTTGATTATAATACTCTTAATAGGTGCCTTTATCACAATAATTATGATTAAGTTTGTCATGTTCATAGACTGAATATCTGGGGTTTGGAGAGTCTTGGGTTCACTATTCTTGGTTGGTTGGAGACGGAGCCAGCAGACTTGTATCTGTGTAAAAATAAGTACCAGTGCTCATCACATGCACCCGATTCTCTTCTGCAATCTGGAGACCTCTGCCTATGATTTGTGTTGACCCCAATATTTTAGTACATCTATTTCTTAGATAAATCTAAAGAGTAAATTACAAGGATCACAAATGATATAGAAAAAGATAAACCACAGGAGGGAAGTTTCATGGAACAAAATAACTGGATTTTAGCCAAAATATCCTTCATGGTTTTCAGTGTCCATGAGATCTACTAAAGTATGACAATTGTTACATACAGTTCAATACCCTTATCTGGAAATGCCATCCTTAAGGACGAGTTCCTATAGCATGGCTCAAATTTCCAAAATGTCAGACACAAAGTTGTTACCATAACCTCATTAAGATAATCTCATTATTAAGATGTTTTTATATAATAAAAGTCAAAAAGCAAAGGTATGAATTTTGACTCTGCTTGATAGCTATATGGATTATTCTAATTTTGGAATGTAGGATCACAAGAAAAATTACTAGAAATGTGTGGGCATGTGCACACATATGCATGTTGATATTTTCAGACATATTTCAGAGGTTCAGACAAGTTGGAGAATTTTGCTGGTTACTCCATAAGCCTTATCTTTATTAAAAACAAGAAACAGGGATCCCTGGGTGGCGCAGCAGTTTGGCGCCTGCCTTTGGCCCAGGGCGCGATCCTGGAGACCCGGGATCGAATCCCACATGGGGCTCCCGGTGCATGGAGCCTGCTTCTCCCTCTGCCTGTGTCTCTGCCTCTCTCTCTCTCTCTCTCTGTGACTATCATAAATAAATAAAAATTAAAAAAAATAAAAACAAGAAACATGGGATGGGCCAAGATTTTTTTTTTTCCTAACACAACAAATTGGACTCCCTTCCCCATGCCCTCATAGTTTTCTGCTCAGGCTTTTAGCCTAGTCCCATGGCTTTGCAAAATTGGAATGTCAGTAATGCTAAAGCAAAGAAGCAGCTTGCAATGACAGATTATTTTTGCAAGGTAAATTGTAAGATAATATAAATCAATTCATTGTAAAATTACAATTTTTTTAACTTCTTGTCATTTATTAAACAAACAAGAGTATATATTTCTCTTTCTATCCACATAATAAACCTGTGTGATTGGAGAGTCCTCTATCTATGGTGCACAGTAAAAAGTTTCTGGAAAGAGACAGATTAGGGCCAATATCCATCTCTGACACTTAATAGTTATTTGCCTTTTAGCAGTTTTCTTAACCTCCTTGTGTCTTAGTTTTTGTCATTGTAAAACAAGAATATTAGATACAAGGCTTAGAAAGTTACCACAAGAAATGATATGTAGAAAAATCTCCTAGAAAAAGTGATTACAAGCACCCCTCTATAGGAGACACTTCATGTCAGCTAAAGTTTTTGCCCCAAATGACTTCATCAGTTAGCCTAGAAAATACCATATTTGTTTTTAAAAACTCTTCTCCAGCATCACAGCCTCTAGAAAGTTTATTGACCTCAATCCATTCCTATATAATTGACAATTCACATTTCTCTTCTGCATTTGTATCTATGAAAACATGTTAAAATATTATGTTTGTCTTTTTACCCTTACAAACTCATCTTCCCTCTTTCCCCCTTTTTAGATGAAGGGGGAAATGTTCCTATTGTTACAGACCTCCTACCATAGTGCTCAACTGCAGGTTAGTAAGTATTTGAAAAAATGGGGAATGGAATGAATGCCTGAAGACATAGTTCGAGCTGCAAAATAGAAGCCAAAAAGAATACATGGCTAAGGGAAGCGCAGGACACCACAAATTTGGTGGCTTAATCTGTGGAAGCACAGATCAATTATTCTATAGATCATTAGTCATATGTGGCTACACTTAGACGATTTCAGGAAAAGTTTTGGTAGCACCTAAAAATGCATTTCCATTTTGTTGGTAATGTAGAATGTGTGTGTGTACATACATGTGTGTATAAAATGATGCAATAATATTAACCAAATTCAATAACTTCTTCATTCTCAGGAAATAAATAAGGGATAAGACATTAATGAGAATTTCCAGTAGGATTGTTTTAATGGCTTCACTCAATTATTTTACTTTGGATTTATGGTCAATAAAATGCTGTAGGCAGTTTAGATTTCCCTTAACACATCTCCTTGGAAGAAATCATAGTACTATGTGGTCATACAGAAGGAGGAATTTTGCCATGGACTGCTAGATCTTAACAAAAGGACTTCTCCCCTGAAGATGCAAGTGGCTGACAATGTTTAACTTCTGTGCAATTGGATGTGGCCATAGGATTAAGTTATAGCTAATGGAACATGGGATGAATTGATGGGTTACTCTTATAGTGCAGACCATGGACAACTTCCTGTATGATCCTGCTACCAGCTATCAAAGATCCAGGGGAATGCCAGGGCTACAGTAGAAGGTACCAAGGGCCCTGTAGGCTTGTAGGTAAGCTTCTCAATCAGAGACCCAGAACCAACCACTTGGTACTATTGCATGATTGAGAAGTAAGATTTCATTTGGTTCAGCTGTTGAAATAGAGGTTTGGAGCTGCATACACTAAATAATACAATGGCATTTTTGAACATCTGAATGAACATTCTTAACTGATTAACATTAAAAAAAACTTTAATATGGACATTATTATAGAATTTTCCTTGTCATTAAGAATAAGCTTCAGACATACTGAGAACAAAAGATTGGTGTAATGAATTTATATACTATCACCCAGTTTCAATGATTATTAGCATGTTCTAATTTCCTTTATAATACTCTCTCCCTCTTTATACATATATATTTAAATGTAAAAACAAAAATCATGATGCTTTGTCCTCAAACATTTCAGAATGTGTCTTTTAAAATAGGAAAATAATGGTAATGGTCTTCATATAATATCAATACTTAAATTCTTAAGTATTTCAAAAATTGCATTTTATAGCTGCTTTGAATAAATTAGAATTCCAGCCAGGATTCAGGCAATGCATTTAGCTGTTGTATTTCTAATCTCTTAAATCAAATAGACCAGGACTTCCCTATGCTTCTTTATCATTATTTGTTGTTCTGTGTATATTTGTTTCCTAGTGCCACTGTACCAGATTACCACAAATTTGGTGGCTTAAAACCACACAATTTTATTTTCCTATGATTCTGGAAGTCAGAAGTTCAAAATGAGTCTTAAAGGGCTAAAAATCAAGATATCATCAGGACTGATTCATAAAAGAGTCCCATGAGATAATCCATTCATTGCACTTTCCACTTCTAGAGGCTTCTGGCATTCTTGGCTCCTGGACACATCCTTCTAAGTTCTACTCCTCTGAGTACATCAATTTCTCTGTGTGCAGTAAAATCTCCCTCTAAGTCTCTCTTATAAGGCACTCATGATACATTTATGGCCCACTCAGACAAAAGAGAATAATTTCCCCAACTCAAGACCCTTAATTGCAACTCCACTTTGCCACATAAAGTGATATTCACAGGTTCTGAGAATTAAGATTTAATTTATAGATATCTTGGTATGCTATTTTTCAACTTACCAAATGGGTGGGAAATAGATCTCTGGGGCAGCCTGTGTGGCTCAGGGGGTTAGCGCTGCCTTCAACCCAGGGTGTGATCCTGAAGACCTGGGATCGAGTCCTACATCAGGCTCTCTGAATGAAGCCTGCTTCTCCCTCTGCCTGTCTCTCTCTCTCTCTCTCTCTCTCTGTCTCTCATGAATAAATAAAGTCTTTTAAAAAAATTGATTTCTGTGGTGATGAGGACAGTGGTCTTACAGAATGCCCTACATTCTGGATTTGCTTAAGTATTACTTTATTGTGTAATTTAACTTGTTCTTCTGTGTTATTTATTTCTTTTACAATGAAGATTAAGTATTAAAGCATTGTGGGGTATAGATTAGACACTTTGGGCAGAAATAATTTATAGTAGATGCTGTGAACTTCAAGTTATATCTCTGAATCAGAAGACCTGGACTGTCAGACTGCTATTGTGATATTAACTTTGATGACATTAAGGTGGCCACTCCCAGATATCTTTAGTATATTCTTCCTTTACAACTGTCCAGACATCTACAGGATTATATTTTGACATCCTATGACCATCCTATTCCCTAATAATTTACCTAATAATCTTAATTACCACTGATGATCCTACAATCTATTTTAATTCCCATCTGTTTGGTAAATCTCTGAAAACTTTCCTAATCCCTTCTTTCTTCCTTTACAGTTACAGTTCAGTGAGGATAAATTAATCTTTTTTGATACTAAATGATTTCATAAACTCTAGTGTCATCTTTTGAACATGAATTTTCTTTGAACACTAATAGACTAACAAAGAAGAGAATTCAGATGATTTAAGCAATCCTGCTACAAGGATCCTGTTTTGAGGTGGTTTGAAACGATGAGCCTTTCCTATATTTTATAATGATTTCACAGAAATGGTCTATTGGACCAGACCCACGAATAGTCATGACATCATGGACCTATTAAAAGAGAAACGAAACTATTGTTTTCTGTTCTTTACATTATAGTAAGAGGTTATCATATTTTGAAAGTTGAAGTATTTTGAGGTCATGTTTTATGCTGGCTGGAATAAAATTGCCCTGATGTGAAAGTTTCTCTCAGTGGAGCCTATCAGACTTGTTTTTCTCAAAAGAATTGCTTTTGTCCAGATGGAGCTCACTGTGAGAATGTGGTCATGAACACCTTTCCATTTGATGTTCATTCTCAAAAGATTATAATCATTTCACCAGAGAACTGATCAAAATTTCCCTGGAAATTTTATTTGGTTGAGATCTGGTGTAATTTTCTGTAGTACACATACTTAAAACTTCCCCCACAGCTGATGATGAAGCAGTCATTGCCAAACTCAGTCACAATGCCTAGGGCAATTACATGTACGATGCTGACCAGCTGTTTCCTTTCTCCACTAAGTACCCACTATGAAGATAGAGAGATCAGGACTTGAGGTTAGATTGAATTTACTTCCTGACAGAGATGTAGAACCAATGTAGGATCTAGAATTTTATTTTCTGAGCATAGTCATGAGGAAGTAATAGCTAGATCTTCAAACACACCAAAATAAGATGGAGGAAAAGATGGTTTCTTTAGAGCTCAAATTTTTTTTTTTCAAGAAAACTATGCTACATTAGAGAGTAAATGTTTAATCTTGTTTGTTTTGTATTTTTTCACTACAGAAGAACTTAACTGTTCAAGATTGATAGAAAAAAAAAGCATTTTGATATCCATGAAAGTAGCTGAAGAGGTTTCCTGATAGAGATTGACAATGGGCTTATGGGCTTTAAAATAGAAGCTGCTCTATTAGAAGGAAAAGGATTGTTGTGGTAACAAGAAAGATAGTGTTTCTTAGTTCTCAACGTATTAGGTGCTGGAATAAATCCTGACCCAATGCTCTTGGCATGAGCTTAAGCCCTGGGCAACCCTCTGCTCCATTATAGGAAAACCTAATTTTCTGAGGCTCTACCTTTCTGGGCTCAGTCTCAGAAAGGCTTGAGGATCTGGTGACTGACACTAGGGAATGATCTCTTCTCAAAGATACACTAAGAAGTAAGTGCTTCAGTACGCAGTGGGAGCAGGAGCAGGGAACCCAGCTTCCATCACTGTACTCTGAGCCCAAAGTCTCATGTGGGCAGGGGTACAGCAGCACTTTATTATCTTCAAGTCCAGTGGTCCTCAAACAAGCATTCCTCAAAATCACTTGGGGGACATATTCAAACACAAAATATTGGATCACAACTCCAGAGTCATGAAAATTTTCATTTCTAACAAATATTCACATAATGCCCCTGCTGCCAGCAGGGACCACACTTTCACATCTATTGTAGTTTTTTCTGTGTGAGAGACACAACCAACAGATGGGAACATTTACCCCCATCTTGAAACCAGTGCTAGAGAACTGAGCCATACTGACTCCCCTACCCCTCAGTCAGGACCTCCATGCCTTTCTATGATCATGGGGAAGGGAACATGTTATAACTTAAGGAGCCCTGTAAAATGAAAACCTTTCTACTTTGTGTAGCACTACACATTTATTCCTGAATAATTAGTCAGGATGCAGAACGTCACATCCTTGGCACTGGTGGTCACTTCATGGATTTGACTCAGATTTGACACCCAAAGACCCAAATCTACAGAGTGATTATTCAACTACTACCCAGTGATTACTTGCTCTTTGCCATGGTTCAGGACAATAAAAGAGGTCCAACAGAGGCCTACCACCCTCATTGAG
Organism: Canis lupus dingo; assembly: GCF_003254725.2. Classification (NCBI taxonomy): domain Eukaryota; kingdom Metazoa; phylum Chordata; class Mammalia; order Carnivora; family Canidae; genus Canis; species Canis lupus. The sequence continues at coordinate 54,697,859 of NC_064250.1, read as the reverse complement.
GCACTCAGTGCATCAGCAAGACCTTGGAATTGCTAACACAGACAGGGTTTGAGAGCCCCAGGAGAAGGAAAGCCTGCACACCTGTTGGTTCTACCAGTCCCTGATCTGGCTTAGAGATTTCTGTGGTGCATAGTTAGCTGCACTCAAAAGTGTATTCAGTATACCTGATGTCATGAGAATATCCCATCCCTTCCTATGTCATTTATTTGGTTAATTAAAACAACACATTCTTGCACTTCATAATGTTAAGAGGTAGGAAAGGGTATCAAGAAGAAAGAGACTGCCTTTTGTTGTCACAGTCCATGCAAATACATGGGGGAGGCAGATAATTCCGATTAATAACATTAAGTACTAATTATACTTCATAAATGATACAGAGAAATATAACATGCATGAAGAGTGTATAGGATATGTTCCAGTTTGATCTCTGAGGAGGGGATATCTGAGCAATATGCATTGCATTTATATAACACCCATCCAACAGATCCGCTAAGCCCCCACTTTGTGAAAGGCATGGTGACCCATTTTCCCAGGGCTTCCAGAGCAGTACTATCCAAAAGAACTTTCTGCTAGAACCTTCTGGTAGAAACTGCCTATAATTTCTACCTGGTCCACAATATAGCTTCTAACTACATGTGGCATTAGAAATGCTATTTGGATGCCTATGGAACTCTCTTTGCACAAGTTTCTTAAAGTGACATGTGCCTAGTCACGACCACATTAGACAACTCTTGCAGACTCTACAGTGACCCCAGAAAAAGATCCCTAGGGTTCACTAAGGATCTGCAAAGTTTGGACAACTGATGGAAACTCAGTAAAACAGAAAGCCAAACATTTAGTTCATCCTAACACACTCCCAGCTTTGCTTATTGTAACCTTCTGTTTCCTAGCTATGTTGTTCACTTTTCACTTGACACTATCCAGTATATTTCTGCCAAGATCATGGCTTTTTCTTGCTGTCATTGCTTTTTCTTGTCTGTCTTTTTGATTTCTTGCTCCATGATCTTATTGTTTCTCCCTCTAAATTTTATTCTTTTCCCCCCCTTCCTTTAAAACTAATCACAGTATTATATTGGCCCTCTTTTGGCTTTTATATATATATACCCTTAATATATATATATATATATATATATATATATATATATATATACCCTTAAATTCATATACTTCCTAAATTTTCTTCTCAAGTTCATATCTTAGAAAATCGACTCAAGTCAATACCTTGGATTCAATACTGAACATACTAAGAATATTTTGCATCAATAGAAATTTTCGTTTTTAAAGCATCCCCACATGTATTATATAAACAACCCAGTGAAGTTTGTAGAGTGAGTTAGCCAACATCGCACAGCCTGTTTTTATTTCCTTAATTGTTGTATGTGTGTCCTTTGTGAGACTGTACATTTACTAAGGACAGAATCCTTGTCTATCCAAATACCTTCCCATTGTGCAGCAGTGTCTGGCCTAGAACAGATGTTCAATAAATATCTGTTGAGTAAATGAATCATCAGAGTCTGGCCTCTTGCCTTATAACACAGACCATAATCAGTCATATTTTCTAAGTCTTTGCATAAGGAGTTTGTATTAACTTTCTGCTCCTTATCACTAATGTTATGCAAATTAATGCATAAAGATCCCAGCATAAAACTCCTTTGGCAATAGAAGATCAACAGTGATGTGTCAGGCACATAGTCGATTACTCACTCTTATTTCTATGATGCACATAAAAAACTTCTGATTTCTAATCCCTTTGGAGTAACAGGGGGAAAAATAGAAAAAGCGAGATTAGGACACAAACCGACTCAAAGGCTATGTGCATCCTGACTTGAAAAATTGAGTTTGAATCAAAATAAAGTTTGTCATCTTTAGGAATTTCTGGAAGAGGATTCTCTCAGAATGATTTTAGTTGCATTTACTTCAAACAGAGAATATTAAGACAACTTAAACAAGAGAGATAACTTTCTATTTAGGTTTTCTTGTAGGACTGAGAGATGAGCGGTGTTGGCGATAGGGTGGCAAGCGTGAAGGCAAGCCCGGCTATACAATAAATGATAGTTTGAAAATCAAACCCAGGCCCTTTTTCTGCATTTTAAAATGCGGTATCACTTCGCAATGATCCGTTCAAGCATTTATAAGATGGATCATCTAAAAATGATCACATGCCTCAGCAAACAAAAGCCAAGCAGAGGGAAATGTTGTGGGAAATCTCCCTGGGCTGTGTCCCTGCTATCCATCACTACCACGAACAGAGAGGAGATGGCCCCGTAATAGAAACGGGCTAATTTCTTTAGAAATATCTCATTAGGCCCGCCCTTCCCGAGCTGCTTCTCCATTAAAATGTGATAAATGAATTCTGCCATTGCCAATTCCAGCCTGTCCTTTTTTTTTTTTTTCCTTAATGAAATGAAGATGCGTCATGCTGGCAAGCACTCAGGACAGACACAATTATTCATGGGATGCTTGGAGTGTGCAATAACCCAGCCTGTCCCTACCCCACAGATACTGGGGGTGGGAGCTTCAGAAGCCAAAGAGGTGCCTGAATAAAGAGATTTATTTTCATTTTACTCAGGGGGAAAAAATGCTATGGTTGTACACTCGCTCTTAGAAGTTTTTCCTCCATGTATTTTTCTCTCCATCTGAGATAAATGTGTATGTGTAAGGAGATATATGTTTGGCACTCGTTCTTCTGGATTTTGAATATGAATCAGTTTAAGACCATATTAAGTTTGATCAAAGTTGAAATTTATTTTTTAAAATGTCATATGTAGGGCAGCCCTGGTGGCTCAGCCGCTTAGCGCCGCCTTCAGCCCAGGGCCTGATCCTGGGGACCCCGGATTGAATCCTACATTGGGCTCACTGTGTGGAGCCTGCCTCTCCCTCTGCCTGTGTCTCCGCCCCCCTCCCCGCCCCGCCCTCTCTTTTAGGAATAAATAAATAAAATATTTTTTAAAAGTCTAAAAAAATGTCATATGTAAAACATATTATATCTAGGGGTGATGCTCTATTTTAAATAATGGTCTTTTTCAAACATTAGAGACCTAGATAGGCAGGCATGCAGCCCCCAAACAGTGCAATTTCACTTCTGAATACCTGACTTGCCTTAGCTACCTGTTACTACTGTAATAGAATTACATCTATTACTTGATGTGTCTCTGCCGCTGGGCAAAGTTAAGAGGTTTTTCTCATCATTTCAAAGTCTTTATTTAGTCTTTCAGATGCTCTGCTTTTCTCCTGTACCCAAATTAACACACAAGTAAACCCACTGTTATAAAAGGATCTGAAACTCAGACTCAAATGGAAATGCCTATCATCTCAATGTGCTACCTCCGGAAAAAAAAAAAAAAAAAAAAAAAAAAAGCTTTTTGTCAGAGCCAGGCTTTTTTTCTAAGGCAAAATCTCTCTCTCTTTCTCTCTCTCTCTCTCTTTCTCTCTGTCTGTCTCTGTCTGTCTGTCTGTCTGTCTCTCTCTCTCTCTCTCACACACACACACACATACACACACACACACACTCACTTTGGTTTCTGACTTTGCTGGGCTCCCCAGGCTGCCACACGAACCACACCTCCTATCAATCTTTTGTGCTGCTTTTAGCCTGTACAATAGCACTAAAATTTACAACTGCTGGAAAGGCATTAGGAGAAAAATAGACAGCTCCCAATTTTAGGGAACTCATCACCAGACGAAGGTATTTACTTACAAAGTCACTTTTCTGCTGCTTTTTAGATCTGTTATATCCTAATGAGTTCACCCTCTTTGTCATTTTGTTTCTATTCCTGAGAAAGGCAAATCATTATTTTTGATAAGGAAATTTAGCCTAGTCTTAGGTTATTGAATTTATAACACTGTATATTTTTCTAGCAAAATCTTAGATTCATTACCATTTTTAATTTTGGAGATAGGCAGGGAATTGTATTTCTGAAATGTGCTGTATATTTAGAAACTGAAACAGATCCTTTTCCTACCCTGCGTGAGCCTGGCAGAGTAAGAGAAGACCTCAGACCATACTCTCAGTTTCTTCCAGGTTAGCAAGAAGTTGCTTGTGGGAATGCACGTCTTGATTTCTCTGCAGTTTATGAATCTAAAAATCACTAGGTAAGGCTAAAAACAAGCTAAGTATGGAAAGGAGATTAAAAGGTAGGGTGAGCATTGACAGCACAGCAAACAAGACCTTTTTACAGATCTTTTCTGGTGATTTAGAAAATTAAACACATTGTCAAAAATTTCCATATGAATAATCCAAAGATCACATAATTTCAAGACACCATGTTTCTTGTCACTCAGTTACTTCAAGGTCAGGAAAACATTATAATAGTAAGGACAAATGAGCAAACTAGAATTATTGAGTAATAACCATTGATCTGTCCAATGCTAAGAGACATGCCTTATCTCATTTCATTCTCAGAAGAATGAAGTTACCTACTATGAAGTAATGTGCCCAAAGTCCTACACAGCTCACCTCTGGGAGAGCCAAGTCTCCCTCCCTCCTGAAATTGGGTTCTGAACTATTTTATGCTCTGGGCATGTGGAGTTTTTCTTCTGACTGATCATGCATTGTTTCATTTTATATTTCATCTCTTAGCTTCCTGCCTGAGGATCTCATGTTCCTCCAGCTATCCTCTAATAAACTAAGGTGATTCACTGTAAATATTTCCCAGCAAGAGAGGGCCATTTAAGTCAAAATATATCTGAGAATGGGAAAACTCTTTTAGCAGCACATTGCTTGTTAAACTTTCAAGTGCCCATTTGTGTGTTTGCCATCCTCCACAGCTGGCTTAGCTGGGAACTGATGATAGCTCAAGCTGCAGGACAAATAGCTCTGCTGAGTTTTGTGCAGGAGGGCAGCATCTGCTGGCTAATCAGAGTGTCTGCAGAGAGAGAAAGAAAGGGAGAGAGACAAAAAACAAAAACAACAAAGGAAAATGACTTTAAAATCAATGACCTAGACAAAAGATAAGCGACAAGGCCCAAGAGGAGAGGGCAGGTACCAAGATTAGAATGTGTGGAGCCAACTGGCAAACTCCCATATACTGTGGGAAAAGTGCTTTACATGGAAAGAGTCATAATCTATAGTCTTCGAAAATGAGCACCACTGATTGTGAGTTGAGTGTTTGAGATTTAGCAGCACCAAAGGAGCAGTGAACCAGGTTTATACAACTGTGTCACTATGGTGCCCACATCTTTCACATAATATAGAAAAGACATTTTGCCTATACCTAAAAGTTTGGGTGACCCAGAGATTTAGAGCATTTTTCAATGGATCTCAGTCAGAGGGAGCCCAAACCAAACCATTCAGGTTTGGAAGGCCCCCTCCCCCTTTTCCTCTTCCCTCAGATTCCTTCATGGCAGCTCTGGGCCATTCTGAGCCCTAACCTAACAAAGGTGCTTATTCTCTTTTATGTACCTCTGACTCTCTCCCTTCAACTTCTGCATCAAATCCTAGGGCTTAGATATTCTCCCATAAATAGCTTCTTCCTAGTGGCAGGTGTTCCCTAAGCATCATCTCAGTGGGTCATAGGGTTGTTACCTACTTCCTTCCTTCATTTGTTCCCCCTTGGGAGCAAGTACAGTGGTTGGAGCACCTGGGCTTCACCCCAGCTTTGACTATTTTTCTCTTCCATGTCACCACATATGCTACCCTCCTCTCTATCAGCCCACTGCTCCCCCCACACACAACCTTTATTTTAATTTGCTTACAACTTTAGTCTCTTCTCCACAGAAGTATCATGGCTTTGACATTTCCAGTATATTCCAGCATCAAACATAGTATCTGCTGTGTAGCAGGTGGAATAAATCTCCTAATTATTAATAGCCATGAGTCAGAGACTGCACCCTCTCATTCTTTCACAGTCTTATTACAAAATGGACTTCTCTAGGATAGGATTTTTTGAAAGATAAATATATGTTAGGAAGTTTGCTTATTGCACAGCATAAACCTTTGGTAAACAGGTATAGGAGTATTATGTTTGAAATAATCTTTAAACTTCCCTTTATCCCAATCCTTAGCAAACCAGAATCTGGCTTCTGCAGGAAATATTCTCAGCATGACCAGAACAGAAAGAACAAGCACTGAATGGCAACCAAAATTTACAAACATTAACCCTATCATTTCTTACAACTGGACTGTAAGGAAACTAATTTCGTCAAGTTTTGAGATTTAAGATAAGAAAAACTGAGGTTCAAAAATTTAATAGGGTGCCTGGGTGACCCAGTCTGTTAAGTGTTTGCCTTCCCTGCTCAGTAGGGAGTCTGCTTCTCCTTCTGACCCTCGTGCCCTCATTCTCTCCCCACCCCTCTCTCTCAGTAAATAGTCTTTTAAAAAAGCTAAATGACTTTTGGTAGGCCATACAAATAGAAAATGGTGAACCTGGGCTTTAACCCCAGTTTATACTGTGAGCATCTGAAGTGCCCCTTCTTTCTGTTGCATTTTATTGCCTGTACTGGATCAGGAAAGCAGACTTACTCATGAGTTATCAGAGATATTTTGGGGTGATACTCTGTCAGCTTGCAAGAAAGTGTTTCCGCCTACATTCAGGGCTAATTTATGCACTGGAAGTTGTGGCCATATTGTTCTTGAGTGTGAACACAAATTGACTCAGTACATCAGCCAGAAGTAGGTCTTCCTTTGACAGCTGATTCCATGACTTGCCACATTTTCAAACTCCTCTGGGTGTCATGAAAGAATGTGGATGGGCATTTTACTTTAAAAAAAAAAAAAACATGAAGAAGAGGGTTGCTATTTCTGCAACATTATAAGGTTATACTTTACTGGCTAGTAATACTGACTTACCCTATTATTGTACCAGATAGAACTGACTACATTTCTACATTTAGGAAATTGAAGTATCTAAGACAAACACCTGGAATAATTTGGCAGGTGAGTAGGAATGGTAGTGAATCATTTTGGAGACGTGTCACAGCTATTATCCTCTTGAGAAATGGCCATCTCCACAATCACAAACACATTTACACCATTAGTATGAGGGGAGAAGTGGGACATTTTTCTTCACAATGCTTTTAACTCTGACTCATAAAGCCCATCCTTCTTTCTCTCTCAAGTCAACCTCCAAAGAATGGCTCTCTACTCTGTATTCTCACTTCTATCAAGAAAACAGCATCCTTATTGTTAGAATTTATTTCTTTAAGATTTCATTTCCTTAATTGTGTTGGTATTTATTATCAGTGGGGGAAAAAAAACAGAACTCCTCCAAAAACAAAAGTTACATAAAATAATAAAACAAAATTTTATGAATTGAGTAGGAAGACAAAATTGGGAATGATAAACTAAACTTTGTCATCTCAAATGTCATGTACCTTAAAAATACAAATCCTATATAATAGTTTAGGATTGGTATTAAATTTAGAAATGGAGATTTTGTTTCTTGTTGATACAACAGGATAATCTTAAATGACTTTAAATTCTAAGAAGGTAGCAGACACAGCTAATATGTTATACCATAAGAATCTATAGAAATGACATGTTAATGACTTTTTACTTATTTTTTAATAAAGGGCTGACCTCATTAGTTTAGGACAACACAGATTACCAGACCCAGTAATTGAATTCTAATCCTACCTCAGTCTTTAAGAAGCTATATGACTTTGGACAAAGCATATCTCTGGGTCTCAGGTCCCATCTGTCTAATGAAGGGACAAAATAAAATAATCAAAGTCCTCTTCTAGCCATCAAATAATAAGGTGTCATTTAACAGCTATGAATATAGATTTACATTTTAGTCATTGAAAATATAGATACATTGTTTCAACAAATGCACATCCTCTAGCCAAACACTACAAAAAATACAGAAATAAAACAGCGAGCATTTCTATTTCATTAGCAACTCCCTATCCCAGTGTCCAAGCTAAGAATTTATCAATGGAACCCATCATGGAACCCAAGATGTAAGAATATACAGTAAAACTTTCTTTCTTCTTAACATTAGCACTCACTGCTAAAGCTACAGTGAAATCTACAGATTATTACATGATTAGTTTTTACTGTAAATAATATTACATATCCAGTTTTACTCATTCTATTTTATCTATTCATTAACTTGATATGTGGAGAGTGATATACAGATGCACATCAGGTTTAGAAGATTCCTTCAAATGAGGAATAGAGACTAGTTTCTAGGTTCAGGATGACAAAAACATTACAAACACACTTCCTACTATAGGGATTAGAATCTGATAGGATTCACCTAAATGGAATTCCCATTAAAAATTCAAATCCTTTGGGGTACCTGGGTTGTGGTTGAGCATCTGCCTTTGGTTCAGATCATGATCCTGGGGTCCTGGGATCGAGTCCTGTATCACGCTCCCCGCAGGAAGCCTGCTTCTCCCTCTGCTTATGTCTCTGCCTCTCTCTCTGTGTCTCTCATGAATAAATAAAATCTTTTAAAAAAATTCAAATCATTTTAAAAGAGAGAAAATGTAGTTACTGATAACCTTCTGCATTTGCATTTGTCAAATCGAGTTATCTAATTCAAGATAACATCATAATAGAATACCGTCAGAAGATCCATGTCTCCTGCCTGGAAAATGAATGATTCCCCTGTTAAGTAGCAATGGAAAATAGCGCCTTATGAGGCTCCCATCAACTGACATTATGTCTAGGGGTGAAGCTACTGGCACTGAAGGGTCTTAATCATGCTGAAGTTCTCTCTGGAATGGTTGTAGGGAGTTTAAAGTATATAACCTACAGAGTTCAGTGCTAAATCCCAAAACACAAGCAAATGGACTTGCACAAAACATTGCACATATGGGATGGAGTAAACATTGTTATAAAAGCCCTATCCAAACCACAAACACAGGCAGCCAAAGCAGCCTACTGATAATGAAGGGAGCAATGAGATGTGCGGTGTTGTCAGCCAAGACCCTGAATTCAACTCCTGTGGATGTTGTTCCCCCTCTGAAAAAAAAAATTAACACTACTACTCAACACTTCTAGTTCGATAGAGACTTTTAATTATGTTCTTTCCACACTATCCAAAGCTAATACATAGTCACACAAGAAAAGGCACATCTTATGAGGCTTTGAAAAATCTGGTTCACGTCTCAGCTTTTGTGCTTATTAGCTGAGTGACATTTGGCAAAATTCCTTCACGACCTTGAGATTCAGATTCCTTATCTTTAAAAAAGAGATATTTGGAGAATCTTTGCCATATACTTCACCTAGTTGTTTCTTGGGAAAAAGTAAAATTATATATGTGAAAATTCCTTGTAAGTTATAAAGCAATATTTAAATGTTAATTGGTAAAAGGAGACTATCTCATTAAAAAAATGGCAAGGGCAGCCCAGGTGGCTTAGTGGTTTAGCACCTCCTTTGGCCCAGGGCCTGATCCTGGAGACCCAGGATCGAGTCCCACTTCCGGCTCCCTGTATGGAGCCTGCTTCTTCCTCTGCCTGTGTCTCTGCCTCTCTCTCTCTGTGTCTGTCATGAATAAATAAATAAAATCTTTTAAAAAAATTAAATTAAATTAAAAAATGGCAAGTTTCATGGGTTTTTTTGGGGGGTGGGGTGGGGTGGGGAGTTTATTTTAACTGCCTAGCAGAATACCTACTATCAAATCAACACTTTCTCAATGAACTTTTAGATAATGTCCAAGGAGCAGAATTAGGCATGAATGGAGGTGTTGGGAATAGCTGAGTATCTGGATGATACCAAAAAGACAGATTAAAAAATATTCGGGTATAGCTCAATGTTTTCTGTGAATCTGAGTAACGGAGCTTTGGATAGACAGGCTTAAATGGAAAACTATGGTTGAGGAATTCAGAAGCAAAAAGGGAAGTGTAGAGATTCTGGATCATTTGGTATAGTTGAAGGGATAATAGTAGGTAGGAGGTGATGGAGATTTGGGAAAGAGGGAGTAGGACTTCCCAGTTCCTTTCTGCCTCTAGGACAAAAATTGGAGGATATAAAAAGCTGTATGGTTGGCTCAGGGTTCGGGAGAGTCAAGGACTCTACATACTATTCCCAGGATAGTGGTAGAGCAGAGAACTAAGCGGCTCTGATGGAAACCCCCAATTCCCAACAATGTCAACAAAATGTGTTCCATACCTGAATATTGAGATTGTCAGAGGGTCTTAAAGAACTTTAAGTGTGGATATGCAGGTCATTTTGCAAAAGACAAGAAGAACCCTGTGCTTCCACCACCTACATTGTGCATCTATCTTAGTAATAAAAGCAGCCCACTACCTGAGATTCAGACTTAGTAGCAGTGAGAGTGACCAAATTTGGGAAGAGTCTTTTTTTTTTTTTTTTGGTATCACTTTTTTTTTTACATTTGTTTTTATTTAAATTCAATTTGACAACATAGAACACCCAGTGCTCATCCCATCAAGTGCCCTCCTCAGTACTCATCACCCATTTATTCCATCCTCCCGTCCACCTTCCCTTCCACAACTCTTTGTTTCCCAGAGTTAGGAGTGTCTCATGGTTTGTCTCCCTCTCTAATTTTTTCTACTCAGAAGACTCATGGTGATGGTCATTAGGCCACACCTTGAGGCACTAGGGGTTCAGCAAGATGAGTTTAGCACGGGTTTCATTGTCTAAGCCTAGGTCTTGAAAAGTACATTGGTAGAAAAGGCAAGAATGAACATTTTTGAAAAGTGTTTCCTCATAATCCAGGTGATTGCAACATGGACATGGGACATTATATATATATATATATATATATATATATATATGAATAAATATATATATAATTGAATGTATATGAATATATTTGAATATATATGAATAAATAAGTAAAATCTTTATATATAAAGATTTTACTTATTTATTCATGAGAGACACAGAAAGGGAGAGGCAGAGACATAGGCAGAGGGAGAAGCACCAAAAAAATGAAACTACTAAACAGGCTCACAAGAGTTGCATCTTAATATATTCAAAACAGAACTCCTAACTTCCTTTCTTCTACACAGCCATGACCATTTTGCCCCACTTAACACTTTCCATCATGTCCTAATCCAAGCTCTCCAGAAGGTATTCTGTCCCTCTCCATCATGAAACAAAATTGTTTATAAATTCTCATAAACAACCCATTGTCCAATTTTCTTAGAGTTCACAAATATCCTTAATTAACCTCTAACTTTTTTTTTTAATATGTTATTTTTTTTTAATTTTTATTTATTTATGATAGTCTCACAGAGAGAGAGAGAGGCAGAGACACAGGCAGAGGGAGAAGCAGGCCCCATGCAATGGGAGCCTGATGTGGGATTCGATCCCAGGTCTCCAGGATCACACCCTGGGCCAAAGGCAGGCGCCAAACCGCTGCGCCACCCAGGGATCCCTAACCTCTAACTTTCATTTAGTTATGCTGCTCAACCCCATCCTACCACTTATTGATTTTATGACCTTTGGAAAGTTATATGACTTCCATAGGCCTGAGTTTGCTCATTATTAAATTGGGGACTGATTCTTTTATTAATTCATGCTCCAAAAACATATGTGTTGGTGAACAAAACATATGTGTTGGTGAACAAAACAGACAAACATCTCTGCCCTCATGGAGTTTTCATCTTAGTGGAAGATATAAACTATTTGACATACAAGTAAAATATCAAAACAGGTCAGATTGTAATAAATACTTTAAAATAAAATAGTGTAAAACACAAATTGCTGGAAGTATCTAGGAGGAGCATCACAGAAGGTCTTCACACAACACTGAAGGGAAGAACTGAGGGAGGTGAGGGATGAGGATGGAAATTATATATCTAATATTTGGGAAAAGCACTTCAGGCATGGAGAAGAACAAGTGCACAAGCCCTGAGAAATAAAATTAGTATAGTAGGAGATTGAGTAAAGAAGAAAGGCAATTGGAGATAAGAACAGAGAGGTAACAAGAGTCAGATCACGTAGGACTTTATAGGGCACAGTAAGGAATCTGGATTTTACTTTGAGTGAGACTAGACTTTATTGGGAGTCTTTAATCCAACTTAAATTAAGAAATAAAAAACACAATTCTATGTTTGCTAAGTTGAAGGAGGGTAAGGACATAAAGAAGACCACTTGGGAGGCCAAGGCAATTGGGTGTGATGGTGACCTGGATCAGGGGTATAGTGGCAGAAGTGATGAAAGGTGATCAGATTCTGAATACAGTTGAACTGATCAGATTTACTTATCAGATTTACTGAAAGAGCAGATTTGGATATGAGAGAAAGAATCAAAGACAATGGGTTTTGGTTCTGAGCAACTAGAATGAAGTCACAATGAAATGAGATAAGGAATACTGTGAGAGTGGCCCTTTTAGGAGGAAATATTTGGATTCTTATTAGAAACCAAAGTGCATATGTCAACTAGTTGGTCCAATACTTAGCCCTAGAGTTCATGGGACAGGTCAGAGCTGCATATAATTTGGGGGTCATGAGAATATTTAAAGCCATGAAGCTGCATGAAACTATTAAGTGAACAAGTACAGATTGAGAAGTGAAAAGATCCCAGGACTTATCCCTAGGCCCCTCCAATACCTAGAAGTGAAGAAACTGTAACATAAGTGAAAGTAAAATATAGAAAAACAGTAGATAAAGAGACAAAACTAGGGTTAAGTGGGATTATGCTGGCCTAAGTCTCTTTTATTGTAAAGTTTTATTGTATTAATTTAAAGTACACCATAGTGACTTAAGAAAACATATGACATTCCCTGGAACAACCACAAAAATAAGAATACAAAGACACAGAGGTGAAGGTCAGTGGAGGAGATAAAATGAAATACTAAGAAATGATTAATTTAAACATATACAGAAAAGGAGACACAAGGAACAAACAGATGAGATACACAAATAAGATGGTAGACAAGGGTAACCAAAATAGTCTTTATATTATATATAGACTAAGTACTCCAATTAAAATATTATCAGACTGAATAAAAAAAAATGCCTTCAAGAGAGAAACACAAAATGTAAGAACACATGTCTAAAAGAAAAGGTTAAAAAAAAGCTGATGTGGCTATATTAATAATAGAGTAGATTTTAAGAAACAATACCTCTCACATTTGCTCATGGCATATTCTCTTTGGAAAACGTCAACTTATAAAGTTAAATGTACAGCCACCCAATAATCCAGAAAACACCCCCCAACATGTTTACCCAATAGAAATAAAAATGTATATTCATACAAAGACTTCCTCAAGAATGCTCATTGTTGCTCCAAATATAGGAAATAAGTGAGGCAAATGGAGAAACTAACTTAAATGCCCATGAATAAGGAAGACAGTACATAATGGGATTCTAACAGAAAAAAATGATCTACTATTACATGCATTAACATGGAGAGATCTCAGAAATATGTTGAGCAAAAGAAGTCAGGTACAAAATACTACATATCCTAAGTTCCATTTACATGAAGGTCAAAAATAAGTGAAACTATATTTATAGAAATCAGTAAAGTGATTACTTCAGTAGCATATGAAAAATTTTTAATGTGGGAAAAAATCTCCTTTAGGTGATGGTTATATCGTATATACAATTGTCAAAATTAATTCAGCTGTACACATTTTAAAAATTTTTTGTGCCAAAATATATCTCCATATAGGTAGCATTTTGAAAGTTATGAAGATGAAGAATTAGCAGAGACATAGAGGATATGTAGTCAATGAAGTAGGAGATTATCATAATCAGATTATGATGACCCAGAAACCAAGTGAAGAAATTATTTCAAGGTAGATCTATATTTAGAATAGATCAAAAAAGATAGTGATCTACTGTGACAAGTGCTAGTGACTGTGAGCTGACCATGGGATATAGCATAATAGAAATCATCGATGACTGATAAAAATTGTTTAGCAGGAGTGTGCTCTTCAATGTTTAGCAAAAGTTTAAAAGAAGAGGTTTAAGTAGTTGCTATAGAGCATAGAGACTTAAGTCGGTCACTAGAAAAGAAAATTTGGCCAAAAAAGCTTTCTTTTCCAGATGGGAAAATTATTTCTATCAGTGGAGTTTCAAACTATTAATCTAATAGAATGAGAAAAACTGAAAATTGAACAAAAACTGAAGGGATTTTTGAATCATGTCCCTAAACAGGTAAGCAAGCATAAAATCTAGATCAAAGATTAATATTTAGCTCTATAGGTGTGTGTGTGTGTGTGTGATTGTGTATATATGCACATGCATATAAGTGTCAAAATAATTGTGCTTAGCATAGTATTTTTAACACATATTTCTCTAAGTATCATCCATTTTACTCCAAGTTAATAATCAGCACAGGAGCCATTCTATCCTTATTACTGCTTTCAGATGGCCAGGGTTCTAATGTTCCTTCACTCTTATCCTACAAAGACCACAGGAAAAGATCTACTACAATTATATATGTTACGTCATAATATAACTCAAAGCATCATTATTTCTATGGCTATTTGCAGTCTCATATCTAATCATGACAGGAAAAGTTTTTCTCATTTTTCAATTCTGAGATTTGGGAATAAACCAAGAGGAGCTGCAGAGGAGAGGGCAGCATACATGTAGGTGCCCCTGAGATTTAACTAAAAAGGGGGTCAGTAAGCTGTTTACATGTAAAGCTGACTAAATATGAGCTGGTATCAAAAGTCTTCTTTCTAAACTTGGCAAAACACTTGAGGCTTTCTGTTTCTGTGGAAATCTATTAAGTTGGAACATTTGGATGGGTATCCATGTGTACTCTTAATTGCTTCTAAGGGCTCTCAACCAATCAGACACAAATGTCAGGTTGTACTTGGAGAGGCACAGAGCTAAAGCCACAGGGCTAAAGTTTAGGAAAAATGGACTTTTTGCGACTCCCAGACTCACCATTCTGAGTGATGAGCTCATTCCAACATTAGTGAGTCCTAGAATTCATCACCTTCCAAATGCTAAAATAAAATCAGGGAAATGTCATCAAGTTGTTAACCATTATTATCTATTAAAGTAGCACTACTGAAGACGAGGAAATCACCTAATAAAGCCAATCTTTCTTCTTTATATCGCCTAGAACTGTCAGGACTCCAATAAATTATAATGGACCCAACTTAAAACCAATGACCTGCATATTATACACTGAAAATCCCCCTTATCTCAGCAAGTAACCAACACCAGGCTTGTCAATTAGGATGGGAGAATGTCAAGGTTAAATGTTTCTCAAAGCTTCTGAAGTCTACCTTTCAAATTTGAACCACTTGAAATGTCTGTTTATTGACTCTTGGCAAATGCACTTCCCTACTTCTGAAAAAAAAAAGATGGATTTTACAAAGAGCTTTTACAGAGAATATAGCAATGCAATGATGGGCTAAATAAATGTATAGAGAGAAACATACCGGGGGAAAATAAGAGCTTTAGAAAAGCTCCAAAGTGGCCCCATTTTAAATAGTGAAATCTCTGGCAAGTTCCCTCTCCGTTTCTTTATCTAAAAATACAGATCGTAATCTCCCTCATAAATGATTATATTGAAAACAAAATTAAAATAATATATTTAAAGTATCTGGAAATAAAAATGGTGAATAATTCAAAGATATTATTGGTAGTATTTCACATAATGTCCATTAACTTATTCAACTAATATTCAGTAAGTAGCTATTTTACATAGGCATTAAGGTAGTAGACATAGGGAACTTAATAAACAAGACAAACCATCTTTACTTTCATGGAATTTGCAGTCTAGTGGTAAGTAGAGATGGTTAAAATAGCAATTACAATACAGAGTTATTTGATAAAAGAAATATGAGGGATCCCTGGGTGGCGCAGCGGTTTGGCGCCTGCCTTTGGCCCAGGGCGCGATCCTGAAGACCCGGGATTGAATCCCACGTCGGGCTCCCGGTGCATGGAGCCTGCTTCTTCCTCTGCCTGTGTCTCTGCCTGTCTCTCTCACTGTGTGCCTATCATAAATTAAAAAAAAAAAATTAAGACATATGAGGCTTAATGGATGCACAGAAATTCCTCCTGTGCAATGGTCTGGTAGGTTGGGCAATTCAGGGAAGGCTACCCAACTGAAAGAACACCATTCCAAATTATAAGCAGAAATTAGCTAGGCCAAGTGGTTATGGAAAATGCCCAAAGCACAAGGCAGTCTATGCAAAATCTTGAGGGAAGAGAGAGCATGGTGCATGCTGCTCCCAGAAAACAATTCAGAATGGATGGAATGGACAAAGGGTTGATGTTCTGTGAGGATAGCCTTTACTGCTCCTATCTGAGTATATTCCTAGAAGCCTTTGGTAGGGCAGTGAAGAGAAGAATATAATCAATCCCAATGCCTTTTATGCTTATGCTATGTCCAGAAAATGAGTCAGAGACATTAAGCATTTATGACAGTGTGATAATGTCCGTGGCTATGTGAAACATATAGAGGAGCTGGAAAGAATCAACAAAGGATTAAAGAGAAAAGCACAGCAGTTTTGGACTGCAGTAAAGAGTTAAAATATAGGAGATGAATAGTAGAAACTGAATCACACTCAGCATTTCAAAGAGCAGATTCATCTGTTGAATTTGCTCATGCTAAAGATCACCAGTCCCCTTCTTCCTTCTGGTAGACTGACATTTACATTTTGCCACCTGGCTTAAATGACTACTCCTCTATGGAGCTTTCTTCTACCCCACAGTGCAGAACTAACACCCTTTCCAGTATGTTCTCATAGCAAATGGTACTTGGGTGAGATATATTCCTTTTATAATCATCTATTAATGGGAGTTTCTCTTTTTCAAAATGAGCTGAGGATAGAGCTAAAATTGTTATATATATATATATATATATATATATATATATATATATAATTACAAAATTAGTTTTTGGCAATATTTAACCAAAGAACATATTCTTTGGACTTCTATCCTAGATACATTTAGAGTATATACATGACATCAGTGTATATATTATCAACACAAGAAGGATGCATAGGAAGTGTTGATTGATTCTTATAAGAAGTCCAAAGTTAATGACTGGGCTATCTCCCAAATTGTGTTTGGTAGGTTATTGTTTGAGATTTGAAACATATTTACCCCTAGAAAAAATGGCAGAGAGGAAATTAATTTGCCAGGGAAGTCTATTTAACTAAAACAAGTCAAATAAGCCCTATACTCTTGTTTAAACTAAATATGTTTATTAGAATTTCTGTGGGGAAAATACAAGCCAGGTTCCAACAGAAGAGATCAGGAATAATTTTCATGCACCCTTATCTTCCCTGCATTAAATGACTCGATCTTTCCATAACACAGTATGAACAGACCTCTCCATCTACACCAGCTGGATTTCAGAGTTAGAAAGGCCATGTTTTCTGAATCAAAAGTCAGGATACATGGTGTTCCCATGTATCCCATGATAAATGGACAGAATTATTGAAATTCAATGGTTTCTGTTTATAATGGAGCTTCAGAGGAGGTAAGAGCATTGGGCATGAAATGGAGAAGGTTAATTGTAGTTAGAGGAGGAACAGCAGTACTAACAAGTACTATTAATGTTTGATGAAAAATAACCCCTAAGATAGAAATGATGGTTGTAGCTCCCAGAAAAGGGAGCAAACTCTCAGGTATTGGTGCTCGGACCTTCCTTGGACAGGCATCACTCCATAGCTTCCTTCATCCATTGGTAGCAGTGATGGTGACTCTTTTGGTAACATCTGTGTGAGGCAACAACTGTGAAATGCCAACAACTGTCTGCTTATATAAACTGAAAGCTAACAGGGATGCCTGGGTGGCTCAGTGGTTGAGCATCTGCCTTTGGCTCAAGACATGATCACAGGGTCCTAGGATTGAGTCCCACATTGGGATCCCTGTGAGGAGCCTGTTTCTCCCTCTGTCTATGTCTCTGCTTCTCTTTGTGTCTCATTAATAAATATTTTTAATTGAAAGCTAAGAGATTAGGTATTGCTAAGAAAACATCAAGCATTTCTTTTTATATTGTCCTAATTATATTCTCTCTTATATTTGCCCATTCCATTCCCCACCCCCAGTAGCTTAGAAAGTGTTCACTGTGTGGTAGAACATTTTGGAGGGAAACTCATGTTATGACATTCTAATGGAAAAGTTGTATAACAGTCTTCATATAAAAGAAAACAACTGGCCAGTTCATATTTGGTCAAAAGGAACAAAAATAATCTGAAAAGGAATTCAAGTAATCATAAATTAGTGTAGAGATCAATATGCAAACCTTAACATTATAGCTTTGACAAAATTCCAAAAATCTAATGCAATGAACATGACAACAGTTAAATATGGTTTTAATTAGCTTATACTGCCCAAGATTCCTGTGATGTATACTTGGTTGGTTAAGAAACTGCTGAAATTTGAGGCTGGGAAGATGACAGAGTAAGTAAGAGAACCTTAAGTCCACCTTATCCTACAGATACAACTCGATGACACATCAGTGTAATTAACCTAGAAAATAACCCAAAGACTGGCAGTAGAACACATCCTATAATTAAAGGTACAGAGGAGGCCATGTTCAAGAGGGTAGGAAAAGCAGAAGTGTGGTGGAAAGTGGGATGGTTTGTGGTGTACACAGGTGGGAGAGAGGCAGAGTCACAGAGAAGGGAAAGAAACAGACTATCAACTCTGGAGAACCTGCATGAGCAAGACAAATCCTCATAACATTTGTAGTTGAAAGCAAGAGGAGCCTAATTTCATGAGTTCTTAAAACCAAAGAGACTTAATTTTAAAAATTGGAAGGCTATGCTCTGAGAAACACAGGAGGGTGATAGAAAACTTAGTCCTTGACCTCAAATAGACAACATGACTAACTGGCCAGCAGAGATACAGCATAGAAGCAGTAGCATGGAAAGCACTTTGGGCAAATTGGAGGGAGAGGAGTTCACATATTTCGGATCTTGTCTCAGGGGGAGACTTCTCCAGGAACAAAATTGCTGGCAGGAACCACTTCCCTCCCCTGCCCCACAGCATAAACACATGGCCACCTGCAAAACCAGCACAGAGTCATGCTCACTACCTAACTTGGTAATACCTAGATCCAGCCCCATGCATACTTCAGTGGATCCTTCTCAGTCACGGTTGCCTTAGTCTAGGTGCCATGAGTTGCCCACCTCAGACCTTTGCAAACCTTGCCAACACTATGTTTTCTGACCTGTGCATTTTGTGGAGCCTTGCTGGCAGTGGTGGTGGGCTCTCTGGAAGCCCAAAGCAAACCTTGTTAAAATTGTGCCCCTGCGCAAGCAACGCCAGTCTCTGCAATGACAGGTTTCACTTTGTAAACAGATCATCATGCGCTTTGTTACAATTGTGTGCTCCACACTGGCTGGAGAACAAACACTGCTCACAATGGGCAAAGAGAGCTTCTTCAGATCACTGGACTGAAGGGGAAAGCATCCAGGACAAAACAGCAGGGTATGCATAGCACACATAGGAGACACCTCCTGAAGTGCCAGGTTTTGAGGAACAGGGGACACTGCACCAAAGGGCACTACAAGACCTCTTCTTTATAAGGCAATTACTTTAAGAGCAGGAGATGTAGCTTACTTTTCTAACACAAAGAAAGAAAGTTAGATAAAATGAGGAGACAGAGGAATATGTCACAAATGAAAGAATAGGACAAAGTCACAGCAAAAGAACTAAGTGAAATCAATATAAGTAATATGCCAAGTAGATAATTTAAAGTAATGATCATAAGATAATTCCTGGATTTGAGAAAAGAGTGGAGAACATCAGTGAGAACCTAAAAGAGTTTTTTTTCTTTAAATAACCAATCAGAGATGAAGAACACAATAAGTGAAATTAAAAATACACTAGATGGAATAAATAGCAAGCTAGAGGAAGCAGAAGAACAAATTAGCAACCTAGATGACAGAGTAGGAAAGTAATCAGGCTGAGCAGATGAGAAAAAAATGATGCAAAATGAGAATAAAAATAGGGGACTCTGACACTATCAGGCATAATAACATTTGCATTATTGAGACCCCAAAAGAAGAAGAGAAAGAAATGGAGGGCAGAATTTATTTGAAAAAAGAAATAGCTGAAAACTTCCTTAATCTGGGGAAATAAAGATATCTAGATCCAGGAAGCACACAGATCCCTCAACAAAATAAACCCAAAGAGGTCCACACCAAGACACATAGCAATAATAACAGAAAAAAATAAAAATAAAAAAAAATAAAACCGAGAACGATAAAGACAGAATTTTAAAAGCAGTAAGAAAGAAGAGTGTTACATACAAGCCAATCAGCTGATTTTTCAGCAGAAACTTTTCAGGCCAGAAGAGAGTGGCATAATATATTCAAAGTGCTGAAAGCAAAAAAATATACAGCCAACAATACTCTGTCTAACAAGACTATCATTCAAAGGGAAAGTAAATAAAGAGTTTCTCATACAAACAAAAACTAAAGGAACTCATGACCACTAAATCAGTCCTACAAAAACATTAAAGGGAATTCTTCAAGTAAAACAAGAGACCAAAAGTGACAGTATGAATGTAGGAAATATAAAAGCAGTAAAAATAAAAATAAGTGTATCTGTAAAAATCAGTCAAGAAATTTGCATATGCACACACACACACACACACACACAGGATGTAAATTATGATACTATATGCCATAAAATGGGGAGGCAGGAGTAAAGAATGGTTTCAAATTTAAGCAACCATCAGGGATCCCTGGGTGGCGCAGCGGTTTGGCGCCTGCCTTTGGCCCAGGGCGTGATCTTGGAGACCCAGGATCGAATCCCACGTCGGGCTCCTGGTGCATGGAATCTGCTTCTCCCTCTGCCTGTGTCTCTGCCTCTCTCTCTCTCTTTCTCTCTGGGACTATCATAAATTTAAAAAAAAATTAAGCAACCATCAACTTAGCATAGATTGCTATATGTAGAAGATGTATATACAACCCTAATGGCAGCCACAAATCCAAAACCAGTAATAGATATGGAAAATAAAAGATAAAGGAATCCAAGTACATCATCAAGGAAAACCAGAAAACCATGAAATACAGTAAGATCAGAGGAAAACTACAGAAACAGCCACAAGGTGAGTAAGAAAATGTCAATACAAATCAATAATTACTTCAAATGTAAATCAACTACACATTCCAATCAAAAGAAATAGGGTGATGAGCTAGATTTAAGAAAAAAAAAAAGACCCATCCATATGCTGCCTTCAAGAGGCGCATTTCAGACCTAAAGACACCTTGCATTAAAAGTGAGGGGAGAGAGAAACATTTATCAAGCAAATGAATGTCAAAAGAGAGTTGTAGTGATACTTAGATAAAATAGTTTTTAAAACAAAGCCTATAACAAGAAGGATGCTAAATAATAAAGATGAAAATCCAACGAAAAGATATAGCAATTGTAAATATTTCTGCACTCAACATGGGTACACCCAAATACATAAAACAGCTAATAACAAACAAACTAATCTAAAGAAATATAATAGTAGTAGAGAACTTCAATAGCCCACTTACATCAATAGACAAATTATCCAAACAGAAAATCAACAAGAGTAGATTTGAATGACACACTGGATCATATGGATTTAACAGGTATTTTCAGAACATTCCACCCTTTAGAGAACATTCTGAAACAGCAGAACATTACATTCTTTTCCAGAATACACTAGAATACACAAGAATATGCTGTTCTCCAGAACACATCATATATTAGGCCACAAACAACTCTCAACAAAATAAAGAAGATCTAAGTCATACCATGCATCTTTTCTATGAAAACAAGTTTCTATGAAACACTCTGAAACAAGAAATCAACCAAGAGAAAAAAAAAATCTGGATAGAGCATAAATACATGAAGGTTAAATAACATGCTACCAAACAATGAATAGGTCAATGAAGAAGTCAAAGAAGAAAACAAACAAACAACAAAAAAAAAAAACTACATGGAGAGAAAGGCAAATGAAAACACAGTAGACCCAATATCTGGGATGAAGGAGAAGCAGTTCTAAGAGGGAAGTTTATAGAAATACAGGTCTAGCTCAAGAAGCAAGAAAAATCTCAACCTAATCTTACACCTAAAGGAGCTAGAAAGAGCATAAACAAAACCCTAAACCAGTAGAAAGAATGAAATTAAAAAGATTAAGGAGAAATAAGTGATATAGAAACAAACAAAAAAGTCCATTAACCAGGAGCTGGTTCTTTGAAAAGATGAACAAAGTTGATAAGTCTATAGCCAAAGCCATCCAAAAAAAAAAAAAAAAAAAAAGACCCAAAAATCATGAAAAAGAGGAGAAATAAAAACACCACCATAAAAATCGAAACAATTATAAGAGAATATTGTGAAAAATTATATGCCAACAAATTGTACCATCTAGAAAAAATGCATGAATTCCTAGAAACCTATGACCTATCACACCTGAAGCAGGGAAAAAAAGAAAACTTGAACAGACCAATTACCAGCAAAGAGATAGAATCAGTAATCAAAAAACTCCCCAAAAACAAAAGTCCAGGACCAGACAGCTTCACAGCTGAATTCTACCAAACATTTAAAGAAGAGCAATACCTAGTTTACTCAAACTATTAAAAAAAAAAAAAAAAAAGAAGGAGAACTTCCAACTCACTCTGAGGCAAGTATTAGCCTGATACCAAAACCAGACAAAGACACCATGCACACTAAAAAGAGAATTATAGGTCAATATCTCTGATGAATATGGATGCAAAAATCCTCAACAAAATACTAGCAAATAGAATCCCAGGACATTTTAAAAAATTATTCATCATGATCAAGTCATATTTATTCCCAGGATGCAAGGATGGTTTGATATTCATCAATCAATATAATACATCATATGAATAAGAGAGGGATAAAAACCATATGATCATTTCAATAGATGCAGGCATTTGACAAAGTACAATATCTATTTATAATAAAATCCCTCAATAAAGTAAGCTTAGGGAACATACCTCAATATAATATGAGACTTATGTGAAAATCCCACAGCCAATATTATACTGAATGGGGAAAAAGTGAGAGACTTCCCCCTAAAGTCAGGAATAAGACAAGGATGTCCACTCATACCACTTTTATTCAATATAATGCTGAAAGTCCTAGTCACAACAGTTAAGCCAGATAAAAAATAAATAAATAAATACTAAATAAATAAATAAATAAATAAATAAATAAATAAATAAAATAAAAGGCATCCAAATTGATAAGGAAGTAGTAAAACTATTTGTAGATGACATGATACCCTATACAGAAAACCCTAAAGACTCCACTAAAATACTACTAGAAGTGATCAGTGAATTCAATAAGATTGCAGGATATAAAATAAATGTGCAGAGATCTGTTGCCTTTTCTACACACTAATAATGAAGTGTAAGAGAAATTAAGAAAACAATCCCATTTACAATTGAACCAAAAATAATAAGATACCTATGGAAAATAACCTAACCAAAGATATATAAGATCTATACTCTGAAAACTATAGAACACTGATAAAAGAAATTGAAGATGGCACAAAGAAATGGAAAGATATTCCATGTTCATAGTTGGAAAAACAAGTCTTGTTAAAATGTCTATATACCCAAAGCCATCTACATATTTAATACAATCCCTGTTAAAATACCAACAGAATTTTCCACAGAGCTAGAACAAACAATCCTAAAATGTGTATGGAATCACAGAAGATCCCATATAGCCAGAGTAATTTTGAAAAAGAAAAACAAAGCTGGAAGTATCACACACAATCCCAGAACAGAAAAGCAAGCCTCAAAATCGGGGCACCTAGGTGGCTTAGTTGGTTAAACATCTGACTCGATTTTGTCTCAGATCAGACTCCATGCTCAGCGGGGAGTCTGCTTGAGATTATCTCTTTCCCTCTCCTTCTGCCCCTCTCCCCTTTCAAGAATTATAAATAGGCAATTCTTTAAAAAAAAAAAAAAAGAAAAAAGAAAAGAAAAAGAAAAATAGAAAAGAAAGCCCAGAAATAAAACCACAATTACGTGGTCAATTAATCTTCATCAAAGGATGAAAAAATATTCAATTGGAAAAAGACAATCTCTTCAACAAATTGTGTTGGGAAAACTGGTCAGCAACATGACAAAGAATGAAAGTGGACCACTTTCTTACACCATACACAAACTCCAAATGGATTAAGAACTTAAGTGAGAGACCTGAAACTATAAAATCCTAGAAGGGTGCACGGGCAGTAACTTCTGACATTGGTCATAGCAACATCTTTCTAGATAGATCTCCTAAGGCAAGAGAAACAAAAGCAAAAATAAACTATTGGGTTTACATCAAAATAAGAAGCTTTGGCACAGCAAAGGAAATAACCAACAGAACTAAAAGATAATCTAATGAATGGGAGAAGTTATCAGCAAATGATATCTCCTCCAATGAAGGGTTAGTACCCAAAATATATAAAGAACTGATTCAACTTAACCCAACCCCCCACGTAATCCAATTAAAAATGGGCATTAGACATGAACAAATATTCCTCCAAACATGACATACAGATAGTCAATGGACACATGAGAAGATGTTCAGCATCACTCATCAGGGCAATGCAAATCAAAACCACAATGAGATACCACATCTCTCAGAATGGCTAAAATCAAAAACACAAGAAACAACACGTGTTAGTGACGATGTGGAGGAAATGGAACACTCACGCACTGTTGGTAGGTGTGTCAACATGCAAACTACTGCAATCACCTTAGAAGACAGTATGGGGGTTCCTCAAAGATAAGAATAGAACTAACCTATGATCCAGCAATTGCACTACTATTTACCCAAAGAATACAAAAACACTCATTTTAAGTGATGTTTATTGTAGTACAATATTTACAATAGCCAAACTAGGGAAGCAACCTAAGTATCTATTAATAGATAGGTGGATAATGAAGTGGTTTGTGTGTGTGCATACACATACACACACACACACACACACACACACACACACAATGGAATAATATTCATCCATAAAAAAGAATAAAGTCTTGCCATTAGCAACAACCTGGATGAAGCTAGAGTATAATGTTAAGTGAAATAAGTCAAAGACAAATACCACATTTGATTTCACTCATATGTGGAATTTAAGAAATGAAATAAAAGAGCAAAGGGAAGAAAAAAAAGAGAGACAGACCAAGAAACAGGCTTGTGACATATAAAGAACAGATGGATGGTTACCAGAGGGTAGGTCAGTCAGAGGGAGGGGTGTGTGTGAAATAGGTGAAGGAGGTTAAGAACATACATATCTTGATAAGTGCTGAGTACTATATGGACCTGTTGAATCACTATCTTTACACCTGAAACTAATGTTAACACTATATGTTTATACTGGAATTAAAATTTATTTTTATTTATTTATTTTTAAAGATTTTATTTATTTATTCACGAGAGACAGAGAGAGAGAGAGAAAGAGAGAGAGGCGCAGAGACACAGGCAGAGGGGATAAGCAGGCTCCATGTAGGGAGCCCTATGTGGGACTCGATCCCGGGACTCTAAGATCATGCCCTGGGCCAAAGGCAAGCACTAAACCGCTGAGCCACCCAGGGGTCCCCTGGAATTAAAATTTAAAAAGCATTTTAAAAATTGCTGAAATTCAGTGAAAGATGGATGGGAATGCTGTGCAAGTCCCTCACAGCTTTCTCCTTAAAAACAGCATTTATAGCTAAATAAAACAGTATGCAAGGATGCACAGTGGTTACAAGTCACTACCTAGGGCAGCTCCTCCTACCATTTACCAGCAGTCAAGTTGACTACATCAATAAACCAATTATTTCTTTTTCATGTATTAGAATCTATCTAAGCATTTGGTCTACGCCTTTGACCATAATTTATTTCTAACTCTCCTGTATCATCTGCTGCTTCATCACCATCTATATTTTCCTCCACATCCCCTTACCCTCTCAGCGACAATGAGGCTCTCTCACTGCAGATATTTTTATTTGAATTTTTAAGAACTTTACAAAAAGACAGGAATCAGAAAAGCTCACATTTCATAGACCTTGTCTTCTGTTTTATGTATGTAGTGTTAAAAAAAAAAAAAGTAATGATTTTTGCTGAGATGTCCTGTCCTCCCTCTCCTCATTTTGACCTCAACCATCTCTCCTGTCTTCATCTCTGTTGGCCTTCTGCTGGCTGGATTTTGATTCCACTCGAGCAGTTTCTCCTCAGTGTAGCACCTTGTCCTAGAAAGTAGCCCAGAAAATTAACTGCGAGGAGATAGACTGTTATAGCCTCTTCATCCTTCTTAATGCAGACCCTTGTTCTCATCCAGTATTGGAGAGGACAAACCCGTTCTTTCAGAGCTACTCTACTAAAATTTTCTTATTCAGCATTCCCTCCACTCCTTCCTGCAAGCACATGCTAACAGTATGCACAGGTTGTCTTTACTCCATTATCTTTATGCAGCTGCTGTGTAGAAGTGCAAGAGCACCCAGCTCCAGGGGTCCCAAACAGACTGTAGCTCAAAATAATCCTTATGCCAAAGTGATCAATTTGGAGTTATATATTCTGGTCCCCGCCCCTGCTCCAGTATTTACAGGACAGGCTCCTCGCTATCCAGAACCAGTTTCAATGTTGTCTTCTTTTTTTTTTTTTTTCCCCCAATGTTGTTTCCTGATGCCCCTGAAGGAACATCACTTATTCCTCTCTGGATTCTGGTAGCCTCTGTTACTTGCTTTGTAGTTTGCACCATCAGTAATTACCTTGCTTATACATGAATTCTTTATTGTCTAGCTACTCAATGAACGTAGAGAAATTGTATGTACTATTCACATCCCTGGCTGCCATTATTAGAAAACACCTGGAACATAACAGAGGTTCAATAAATATACATTGTTAAATCAATAAGTGAATAAATTGCCACAAATCACCAGCTGTTTAATTATCCCAAGCTCTCAATGAAATTCTTAGGGCCAGACACTGTTCCTCCTACTGCACAATGAAAAGTTATTTCTGTTCTTATCCCCCATTCCTCTCCTTTTGGGTTTTACAATCAGCCTTGC
This sequence comes from Canis lupus dingo, assembly GCF_003254725.2. Lineage (NCBI taxonomy): Eukaryota > Metazoa > Chordata > Mammalia > Carnivora > Canidae > Canis > Canis lupus. The sequence continues at coordinate 54,671,022 of NC_064250.1, read as the reverse complement.
TTAGACCATCACAAGGCTACAACAAGGGACTGAAAGAAGGCCAAAGGACAAAATCTGTGATGACTTTAGTTCCATGGGGGGAAAAATAAAAATGGACTGTCTCCAGAATTTGCTGAACAGATGTCAACTCCATTTGCTACTTCACAAATCATTGTAAAAAATAATTGGATTTCATTGCTCCTCAAACAAGGTGACACAAAGAAAGATGAAACTGCTTTCCAAAGAGGTTTTTTTTTTTCTTTTTTCATAACAAACAGCTGAGAATTGCTACTTGGGAAGTTACTATCACATTAAGGACCATAATATCAGGACCATAAAATCAGAATTTGGGAAATCTCCACTGCCTGGCCAGCAGAAAAGGGGATGCTAGGGAAAAGAGAAAAAAAAAAAGGACTCTATATATCTTCTGAGTAATCTGTATCGTAAATATAAAAAAAATAAAAGCAGTCCACTACTTTCTTATAAAATATGTTTCTGAAAATGTGCTTGAAATGCCAGTGCCTAAAGGCTAAATAGAAATATGCTTGAAAGAGGATGGGTAGTAGAGTGGAGGCTATTTTCCAAGATTGCCTATCAGCGTAATGAAATACTTATGTACTCCTGGGGGTGCTCCTTACCTCCTTGTTTCCTGGAAACCTGGCATATAGGAAATAATCTGCAAAGGCCAGAGGCCTTACCCAAGTAAATATTTATGTGGTCCCATGGGGGTGGTCATTTCTAATAGCTGAGGGCAGCAACCATCACCCCAGCCACAAACAGCTGCTACTTCAGTGAAGACTTGCTCTATGCAACTGTGCAATAGTTCACCATCATGATTATTCTACTAATCTTAAAAAAACACCTCACTTTTACTATGTAAAAATACATAGAGGGAAAAATATAACCATGCAAAAGCTGAACCCTATTGCAAAACAAGTTAATAAATTTTAATTATTGGATCTTCAGATATGAAATATATATCATCAGATACAAAATATATATCAAAGAATAAATGCTCTTTCTTTAAACAATTTGACATATGAAAAAAAAAAGACAATAAAAAACAGACTTGTAAATATAGAAAACAAATGGTTACCAGAGGGGAGGTAGAAGAGAGATGGGTGAATTAGGTGAAGGAGAATAAGAATATACTTAACTTGATGAGCACTGAGGACTATATGGAAATGTTGAATCAGTATATTGTACACCTGAAACTAATATAACACTATGCATTAACTATACTGGATTTTTTTAAAAAAAACTTGATATCTGATGTAGGTCTGTAAATGAACTAAGCATGAGGCCTGACATTTTTATTCTGTTAACTTTAGAAAGCCTTTTTCCCAGAAGCATTAATATATTTTATGATGTTCAAAACTGTTTACAGAATACATGTTCTATACCTCTGTTCTCATCCCGGAGCAATGCCTAAGACCATTTTTGGTGTCATGATCATGGGAAGGGAGGATGCTAGCATCTAGTGGGTATTGGCAAGAAATGCTGCTAAACATCCTGTATGTATAAACTAGTACCCCACAACAAAGAATTATCTATTCCAAAATGTTAATAGGGCCCAGATTAAGAAATTCCGCTCTAGACTTAAGAAATCAGGTAAATGATAGATAATATCCATTTGTTAAAAAAAATAAAAACAAAAACATTTTTTAAAGTCTTGAGTAGAATGCCAAGCAATATATTATTAGAATATTAACACTGTCAAGCTGGAAGAAAAATACTCAAATGCACAACTTGGCATTATTTTACTCCAGAAGTTTTCCACATTCATATGCCAAAAGCAATTACCATATTCCTGATTGCTAATTAGACTGGCACAGGTTTCATCTTATCTACAGATGGCAACTTAAATGATAGTTAATTTTTAAACTAAATTTTAAATTTTGTAGGTTTAAATTTAAATATTTGAAGCTATGACATCATCTGTTAATGTATTCACTATAATAACGAACCCCACTCTGTCACATATCAGCATTGGGCATATGGAAGAACAAGGCAGGCTTTCCAAGCCACATGTGAAAAATCAATCATTTCTGGAATGCCTACCCTACACAAAGACTCACATTAAGTTGGAGGACGAACTAATTTACCATCCTCTACACACATACATACACACATTTTCCTAAAGTGACAAGAATCCTGGACTGGAAGCCAGATGTCATGCATTTTTGTCCTGACACAGGATTTCTAATTAGTTAGGTGATCATGTTCAGTCCTATTACCACTGATGCCTCTGTTTATCCATTTGCAGAATGATTGCTTAGAATCATTTTCTATCATTATTTAGCAAGGCTCTCTTTGAGAAGGTCATCAAAGCTTTTTCCTTGAAAAGCTTATTTTTCAATGCATACATTTTCAAGACAGTCCTTAAAGCCCATTTATGAATTCACTAGGCATTAACTGACTACTGATCAACAGCTTCTGTATTAAACCAGGTTCCTATACATTTTCAATTCTAAAGGAAAAAAAAAAAAGTTTTAGCCAGAGAATATAATCAAGTAGAAAAGAAGAAGTCCCTCAGCTACGGAAAGCCTGGCTACTCCCTGGCCACATTTGAGCAGAAAAGTTCATTCGAAAGGGAAAGGAGATAGGAATTATCTCAGAGAGCGATAAACAAAATCAACCTTCACAATTCTATTCATGTAAAATCATTCTTATTAGAATAGAAAGCATGCTATTAGTTTTAGAATAAAACAAAGGAAACATTTGAGATTTATATATAATTTTGAAAATATTCTAGAAGAATGTAAAATAAAACAAGTATCACAGCCAAATCATCTTGTTTCTGACTGTTCTGACAGTTTATATGTACTCTTGTTAACAAGGAGAAAGTTATACAAGGCAGTCCTTTAAGTTACCTTTAAACAATGTAAAGAAGTAATTAAATGATGATCTGACCCAGTAAGAATTACTGTGAATTTAAGAATATAAATCAATCTGCATGTGGCTGACACAAGCTGCAACAGAGTCAACTCAGGAAGGTTCAGCTTCTAAGATTTCATTTTCCTCCTTGGTCTGAACTAAAACCAAAACAACACACAAAAAGCCAATTTTGCAAAGTAGAAAAAAAAATCCCTGGAATTATCAAAAAGTGTTTAACTTGCACCAGTGTCTGGGTACACATAACTTTTTGTTAATGCCCGTGGAATATAAATCCTTTCCTGCAGTCTTATTAGGCCCATTTGGGACACATGGTATCCCTGGATCAAGAAAGGTTTGTTGGTTTAAAGGAATCATTTGTAGCAGATAGATACAGGGAAATCATCTGTAACTGTTAGATACTTTGTGCACAAAGACTATAGTCACTATTGTCAATTTGAATTGAAAGCACCTTTTAAAAACAAAATTCAGTGTCATTTATGGTCCATACCACTGCTTGCATTCTCCAGAATAAACAAAATATTAACAAAGGAGTGATGTTCGAGTCACTTCTGGAATTTGCTTTCAATAATTAAAGATTAGTACTTTTCCCCTGTGTTTCATTAGCAAAGTGGACTGTGGCCCAGAATATCAAGTCCTGTTGTTGCAGGACAAAGGAAGATGGGTTTAATCTGTGGGTCAGCAAAGTCTTTCTATAAAGGGCCAGAGAACTAAATGTTTATAACTCTGTAGGCCACATATAGTCTCTGTCCGATATTTGCCTTTTTTTAAAACAATTCTGTGATGATGTGAAAAATATTCTTAAATCATAGACCATACAAAAACAGGCCCCAGGTTCAGTGTGATTGATGGACTGTGGTCCATCCACCTGGAAGGAGACACAGGCTTGAGTTCAATGAAAGACTGAATGCAGCACCATGTGATGTTAACAGTCATTTCATGTCCCTCAGCTGATTAACCAGAAGTAGGGGGTTTAACTGTTTCACAGTGTGCCCAGGACTGAAGGGTTTGCCAGGATGTGGGACCTTCAAGGCTAAATCTAAGAAAGTCTCCAGCCAACCTGGATGGTGGGTCCCCCTGATAAATTCTTTAAATGCGGGAAGTGAAAATCTTAAGGGAGGAGGACAAAAGAAAACTGTCACTTCATGGTTTGACCATCTCTTAGAGGGAAGGCAGTAGCTAGAATGCTGCTGGAGTTGGAAACTTGGTATCACAGGAGCTGGGATTGACTCCTTTTCCTATGATGCTTGGCTGGTAAAGTCATTCATCTTCCCTGCTGAGCAAAACTTGGGGAGTCAAGGGCAAGAGAAGTCATTCACAAAGTAATGACTCAAGAGCAACAAAATAGGTCATGTTAAGTCTGGAAAACAATGATGCACTTACTCAGAAAACAGCTTGAAATTTCCACTGAAACTTGTCAACAAACCAGAAAGCTTGTGCAAGCACACCAACACTATGACTAGAGGCTGCTAGGTCCATTTTGTTCTTTGGTTTCTTTATTTTTTTTTTTCTTCCCTCTTTACTGTAATTGATAACACATCAAAAAGAGTCCATTCCACGTTTCTCTTGCTAAAGCAATGAAGCAGATGGTATCAGAAGCTAATGCAGCAGGGAAACACAGATCCACACACAACTTGGTATGAGCCTCAAAAATGATCTACTGAAAGCGTGTTGGGTTGGGAGTGAAGGGTAGTGAAAGCAATATGCCAGAGAGACAGAGAGAGAGAGGGAGATGAGAAACCAATAATGTCTCATTCCAAGCAGATCATTTCAAGGCTGAATTATGATGTTTCGTTATTATATAATAATTTCCATACAATACTATAAAACAAGGTCAATAGATAATAAAAAGATCAATATCAAAAGCAACACTCAGTGGTAGTACAGAAATCTCACTGAGTGCAAGAGCAGAAAATGTTTTCCCATAGGAGTGATCAAGAGAGGCAGCAAGACGGAGTGGAAGACCTAAGTGAAAAAGGAACTATGAGAAGGAAGGGGCTTTGCCTGAATCTCAGATGGCAGTTCTGTATTTCTACACATGCAGTCTATTCCTTAGGAAGCATAGAACATCTCACATGGTATTATTTACACAAGTGTATTAAGAAGGCTAGGGGAAAGAAATGTTGACACCCATTCCATAGACAGCAGGATTCACTTCTTTCCCCAAAGCCACATCTTAGAAAAGTGCTGACAATGAGAACACAATCTGCACCCCCCACCCTAAACTACAAAGCAACCAAACTATAAGGGCATAGAAAGGGGAAGCACAAGTCAGTCATTAGATTGTGAATATATGAATAGACCTGAGGTTAAAGGTAGGAATTATTATGATAAACAGGATGAGAAACCAAAAGATACAATATGTCATTTAAGACAGAAATCTAAGAGTGAGATTAAAATGTAGTTATACTGGGTGTCTGGGTGGTACAGTTGGTTAAGCATCTGACTCTTGGTTTTGGTTCAAATCATGATCTCAGAGTCATGAGATCAAGCCCTGTGTGGGACTCTGCATTCAGCACCAAGTCTGCTTAAGACTGTGTGTGTGTGTGTGTGTGTGTGTGTGTGTGTATTTTTTTTTAAAAGATGGGATCATGACCTGAGCTGAAGGCAGATGCTTAACCGAGTGAGCCACCCAGGTGTCCCATGGTTATTTTAAACTCAAATAGTCCCCTGAGAACATTGAGGAACTATTCCATTTGAGAGGTCCTAAAGGTTTTTGAGTATAAGGCAACTGATTAGCCAAGTAAATGGAAAAATCAAATGTTTCCTTAATTCCCTGCATCGATGCCTCATTCTTATCTTTGAAGTCTCAGTTCAATTGTCACTTCCTCAAGTATGCTTGCTCACACACATGCACACACACACACACACACAGTCATCCCCTAGGTCATCATCCTGTTTATCTTCATGGAAAGTATCACCATATAAAATCACCATGGACACTTGATATTTTGTTCCATTCTACTGAAACTTAACACCAAGGCAAGTGGTAACATTCTGTCTTGTTCACTCCTACCTTCGCAGCTCCTACCCAAATGTCTGGCAAAATTAGGTTCTCAAAAAATATGTATTAAGTGAATCAATGGAATGGCATATCAATAAATAATCTTTTAATAAGCTGGTGTTTCCTGGATTGTTACCTTTGCTTCCACCTTCCCTCACATCAAAAAAAAAAAAAAAACAAAACAAAACAAAAAAAAAACAGTTTCTAAAACATCCCACTCCATACCTACAAAAATATTTCTTCTCCACAGTCTGGTTTGCCTTATTCAGAAAGTCTTGTGCAAACCCAAGTGAGTGTCTCCTAAAATGTTCTTTGTGAAAGCTTATCCTATGTACTTAACTCTTGTTTTCTACCAACTCTTAGAGAATTTGCCATACAGAAGCATTTGAGAAAATATCTTTTCCAAAGAGATATATGAATTTAAACTGGGATTTAAAAGCACATCAGGATTTTTGTCAAACTGAAATAAACTAAAAAGGCAGATTTCCATCAAATACAAATATCCAATGACTAAACTTATTATAGTTAATTTTCTTTATGGTGTCCTGTGTGAGAAAAACTTTAGATTTAATTTTAACTATAACCATTCAAGGTTTTACCTCATTTTTCAACCAGATAATCTTTCAAAACAGTATTAAAATGCTTAGTTTTTAGGGTTGCTTACTGGGGTACACAGATTTTGTGAAAGTGAATCTAATGATTTCCTTTTGTAAACCTTAACACTATTCTGGGATTTTTTGTTGTTGTTATTGTTCTCTTACTAAGTAATTTAATGTTAAGTCCTTCAGCTTTTTAAATATCATCTGAGCACTTTACTGGTTCCATTTTATTTATGGGCCAGAAATAGAAAATAGGATCAAATAGTGTCATTCCTCCTTTATCCATAGTTTTATTATTTTAAATTATTTTAAAATTTAATTTTTGGGGATCTCTGGGTGGCTCAGCAGTTTAGTTCCTGCCTTCGGCCCAGGGTGTGATCTTGGAGTCCTGAGATATGGAGCCTGCTTCTCCCTCTACCTGTGTCTCTGCCCCTTTCTCTCTCTCTCTCTCTCTCTCTCTCTCTCAATCCCTCTGTGTCTCTCATGAATAAATAAATTTTAAAAAATTAAATTAATTTTTATAAGATTTAAGTTTTTAGTCTTCTTAAAAATAGCTATCACAGGGTACTCTTTACAGTTATATAAACTCAAGCAATTTTATCCATTCAAAGAGAAGAAAATAATGATTTTGCTTCATATAGCTTTCTAGATAATTTCAAAAGTGAATTGTTTTCTTTACTCATTAAGGGAGCTTTAAGATTCTTTGAGAAGTTTTTGTTTTAGTAATGGTTGCTTTTAGAGAAAGGGATAGGGATCCCTGGGTGGCGCAGCGGTTTGGCGCCTGCCTTTGGCCCAGGGCACGATCCTGGAGACCCAGGATCGAATCCCACATCAGGCTCCCGGTGCATGGAGCCTGCTTCTCCCTCTGCCTGTGTCTCTGCCTCTCTCTCTCTCTCTCTCTGTGACTATCATAAATAAAAAAAAAAAAAAAAAAAAAAAAAAAAAAAAGTTAGAGAAAGGGATAAATAAGAAATCCCAGGGTCCATTTTGAAAAGCATGAATAGGTGTGACTCTTTCTTTAGATATAAAACCTGAGTAGCTAAATGGGTTTCAGGTGTGAATCATAAGTAGTTCTTTGCTAGTTAATTAGATATGTGGGCTAGTCCCGGAAAAGTATCAGAATACCACAGATCCTGAAATACCTTGTTTCCAATTCTGTGTTTGAGAATCACCTAAGCCCAGAGTTGGTAAGAACTTTATAACATTATCTGAGCCTGGATCCCAGCAGTCCAGTACATTCCCTGAGAGATGCATGCATTTGTAATGAAAGCAGCTCAGCAGGTGCTAGGATAGGGCAAGTAGAAGTGGTGGAGGAAACCAGGGACCCAAGAGCAAGAAACTCTCCGGACCTTAACAAATTAAGTAAACATCCTGATTATTTCCCACATGTGAGAATGTGATGACAACACTTGCCCAGCAGAGTTACTGTGAGAATTAAATAAGATTCAAGGAAACTAGAAACACACACAGTCTCTCCTTCCTTTGCACAAGTTCTAACTTACGAGAAGTCACCCCCAGGGCCACCATGGCGAAGCGCTCCCCCTCACAGGCCAGCTTTATGAACAACTATGCTTGACTGTCATGGGAACAAAGGATCCCTCTACTTGTGTCTTTCACTGGACCCCACATGTTGTAGGGCCAGTCCTGTTTCCCTAGGGCTGGGATATAAATGGCTAACGTTTCCCTATCTTGGTCACGCAAGCAAGGCCCAGGTTAACAGTACTATGGAGATGACCTCAAACAGAGGACCTTAAAAGAGGGGAGAAGTACCAACTTGAATTTCCACTCACTTTGTCCCCTTCTGCTGCTCTTATTACTTCATTGTTTCCTAATGAGTTGGTCTTAATCTAAGATGGGGGAAAGCTGAGTTTAAATCTGTGTATTAAGTTGGTCACTATCTGGTGTAAAACTTTAAGGACACAATAGGCAATAAATAAGAGATCATTCTAGAAACACTGCTCTGCAATATTTAGCTGACAGCTGAGTCAATCCTTATACTTAATTTCTTAATCTTGGTCTAAAGGGTTGACATAAATTAGACACATAGGACTTGTAGTAGAATACTAGTGTTCCAGGAGCTGAAGAATATCCAATTAAGAGGAAAAATTTTAGATGAATAATATTTATAGCTTAATATCACTTATTTGAAACCTAAATATCTCAAAAGCCTACTTATTCACAGCTCCAACCAGTAGTATAATAAGTAAAATAGCAATGATCATTAATAACTAAAGTAAGAAAACAGAAGTATTAGAGCTTAATGACTTAGAGGATTTACCTTTACATCATCATTTAAGATCTTTTTATTCCTTTTCTAAACACAGTACTGCTAAGGGGGCTCTGGTTTCCAAACTTTCAGTTGGATGTAATAAATTAGACTAGGAGAGACTGCTTAAGAGGTATGCTGAGAGCTAGGACAGATTATCACCAACAGCAAATGCGGAAGGGAAAAATATACATATATATAATATATATATATTATATATATGTATATACACACACATACACTTAGAAAAATACAGGTGGGATGCCTGAGTGGCTCAGTGGTTGAGCATCTGCCTTCAGCTCAGGGCATGATCCCAGGGTCCTGGGCAGGGTCCTGGGATGGAGTCCTATATCAGGCTCCCCACAGGGAGCCTGCTTCTCTCTCTTCCCATGTCTCTGCCTCTGTGTGTCTCTCATGAATAAATAAATAAAATCTTTTTAAAAACACAGACAAATGTGAAACACATAAAATATATATGCACATACATATACATAGTTGCACACATACACACACACCATTTAAAGTCACACACACAAAAGAAACATTTACTCCAATGAAAAACAGTCCCATGCATTGTAGTGTTCAAGGGCAATACCATTTCCGTTGTTTCTGTCATTTGCTAGCATCTGCGATAAGTCTGCCATGACTGTGACCATTTCATATGCATTATTTCTAGGCCACACACCAACTGCCTATGGTACATACTATTTCCATTTTATAGGAAACAAACACCTGAAATTCTAAAAAAGTTAAGTTTATCCAATACTACACAGCTGCTACATGTAGAATAAAGCTGCTCTCAAAGTATTGGTTATTTCCAAAGGAAATACCAATGCTTTTAACCATACCAAATTCAAGACTACTAATTGATTTTCATAATGATGGCCTGAGTCATTAAGGGGATATAAGTATATGCTCATTATTGTATATTAAAAGATGTGAATAACACATTCTAGAAAGATAATAATGATTATCTATTTGTATGATTATTTTCTATTCTTTAATGATACTTGGAGATTTTTTTTAAAGATTTGATTTATTTATTAGAAATGGAGAGAGAGAGAGAGGCAGAGACACAGGCAGAGAGAGAAGCAGGCTCCATGCAGGGAGCCCAATGTGGGACTCGATCCCAGGTCTCCAGGATCATGCCCTGGGCCGAAGGTGATGCTAAACCGCTAAGCCACCAGGGCTGCAAGATACTTGGAGCTTTAAACAACTATTTTTAGAAATCATATTTACAGAATTCACTTTCAGAGAGTTTCAGATAAATTAAAAACTAACCTATCATCTTTCCTGGCAGTGCTATGATAGAAATAAATCAATCAAATTAAAGATAGAAATAGCACTAAACTCAAAAATCATTAAAAAAATAGTTCTTTCACAGGGAAATTCTTAATTTGTTCTTGATGACAAATGTGAACTATTTGTCAAGCAGAGAATTATGCATAAAGACATTTGGTTCAGCATTATTTACAATACCAACATTTTTAAACAAAGAAAGGATTGGTTAAGCAAGCCATGGCAGATATAAGATATCACGTTATTTTAAAATGGTATTGGAAGATGGCAGAAGAGTAGGGGACCTCGTTTCAGCTGGTCCCTTGAATTCAGCTAGATCTCTTTAAATCATTCTGAATACCTGTGAATTCAACCTGAGATGTAACAAAAGAATTGCTGGAATTCTGTATACAAAAAGCCAACCACTTTTTGCAAGGTAGGAGGAGCAGAGAAGCAAATAAATAATATCTAAGGGGGATATATAAGCAGATATATAAATGCATATATATTATGCATATATAAATATACATATATAATATCTGCTTTCATATATATAAAGCAGATAAAAGGCAGGGGATATATAAGCAGATAATATATAAACAGATAAGGGGATATATATATATATATGCAGGTAAATGGCAGGGGGATGGAGTCTCTGTAAGTGAAAAGTCAGAACCCTTAGATGTCTCCCTTGAGGGACTTCCCTGCCTGAATTGGTGCGCAGGTGGTGAATCAAGGGTGGAATCTTAGGTGGGACAGTGTCTCGGGATCCCCAGGGTCACAGACAGAACGCGAGTGCCTGGGTCGGCAGAGTTCCCAAGCACTGGAAGGGGAGCAGGCTCCCATCAGCCAGCCCAGGAGTGGGCTCCCAGCTCCGTTTGCCAGAAACCGTGAACTGCCACAGGATGGAACAACCACTCTCCAAGCAGGGGCTCTGCAATCCCCAGAAATGCTGTGACCCTCCCCCTTCCCCAGGGAGAAGCAATGTAGGAGCTCTAAGGATGGGACAATTGCTCTTGCAGCAGGGGCCCAGCTTGTGGTGGGGCTGTGATGAGGACCCTCCCTCCCCTGGGGGGATTGGTGCAGGTGTGCACCCCGAGAGTCTGTGGCATTTGGCACACACGAAAGCGACTGTGTTTCCCTGAGAGTGCACTGAAGAGTGGGGGCTGAAGTCGTTCAGCTCCAGGGCTGGAAATCAGAGAACCATCATTCATTCATTATTTCCTTCCCTTCCTTTCCCTCCCTTCCTTTCTTTCCTTCCCTTCCTTCTTTCCTTTCCTTGCTTCCTTTTCTTTCTTTCTCCGCCTCCCCCCCCACCCCATCCTCTAAAGTGGCTGGAAGCGCCTTCAGGGAACAGAAGCCACAGAGGGCAACCTGAAGCAGCTTACACTGAGCTGGGCCCCTGGGGCAAGAGGTGGTACAACTCCCTCCAAGCAAAGACACACCTGATAATAAGTACAACAGTTGCCCCCCCACTCCACCCCCAGGAGACTGGCAGGAACATCAGGCTAGCACCAAGTTTACCCATCACACAGAACTGAAAAACTGCACTCGGGGAAAATACAGAATTCACATTTTTACTCATGATTCTTTAGTTTTTCAGTTTAATTTTTTTTCTCCCCCTTTTTCAACTACCTTCCTTTTTAATCAACTTTTTAAAGCTTTAAGTTTCATTTTTACATTTTATAGATATATCCTTCACTTTTGGCTGTCTTTCACTGTACTCAAAAGGACTATATGTTTGTTTGTTTGTTTGTTTTTTTCTATACAACTTTGGAACCAAGTGTACTTTAATAGACAGAACAAAATATACCCAGGACCAAATGTATCACCCTGTTCTGTCTCCCTATTTTATTCTTTTTTCCCTTTTTTCCCTCTTTTGGTTTCTTCTGGTTAGCATATATTTCACAGGGTCATGGTTAATGTTTTTATTTTTTTATTTTTACTTCTTTTTTGCTCTCTCATTTACCTATTCTTCTCTGGACAAAATGACCAGAAGGAAAAATCCCCAGAAAAAAAGAACAGGAGGCAGTACTCACTACCAGAGACTTAATAAATATGAATATTGGTAGAATGTCAGAGCTAGAATTCAGAACAACTATAAAGATACTAGCTGGGCTTGAAAAAAAGCATAGAAGACACTAGAGTATCCCTTTCTGGAGAAATAAAAACTAAGATCTAATCAGGTTGGAACAAAAAAGGGTATTGCTGAGATGCAATCCATAATGGAGTCTCCAACTTCAGGGATAAATGAGGCAGAAGAGAGAATCAGTGACATAGAAGATAAAATTACTGAGAATGGAGAAACTGAGCAAAAGAGAGAAATAATTACTGGACCATGGGGGGGAGGATTCAAGAGTTCAGTGAGACCATAAAATGAAACAATATTAGAAATATTGAGGTCTCATAGAAAGCAGATAAAGAGAGAGGGGCAGAAGGTATATTTGAGTAAATTATAGCTGAGAATTTCCCTAGTCTGGGGAAGGAAACAGGCATTCAAGTCCAGGAGGCACAGGGAAACCCCCTCAAAGTCAATAAAAATAGATCAACACCCTGACATGTAATAGTGATTCTTGCAAATTTCAGAAATAAAGAGAAAATCCTGAAAGCAGCTTGAGACAGAAGTCCTTAATGTAAAAAAGTAGGAACATTTGACTGGCAGCAGACCTATCCATAGAGACCTGGCAGGCCAGAAAAGGCTAGCATGATATATTCGGGTGATAAATGAGAAAAACATGCACCCAAGAATACCTTATCCAGAAAGGTTGTCATTCAGAATGGAAGGAGAGATAAAGAGCCTCTCGGACAGACAGAAACTATAAGAATATGTGACCACCAAGCCAGCTCTGCAATAAATATCAAAGAGGATCCTGTAAGCAAATAGAGCCCAAATGTAACAAGGCAGAAAGAACAGAGACAATAAACAGAAACAGTGATTTTACAAGTAATACAATGGCACTAAATCCGTATCTTCAATAGTTACCCTAAATGTAAGTGGGCAAAAGCTCCAATCAAAAGACACAGAGTAACAGATTGGATAAAAAGCAGGACTCATTGACATACTGTCTACAAGAGACCCATTTTGGACCCAAAGACACATCCAAACTGAAAGTGATGGGGGTGGAGAACCATCTCATGCTAATGGACATCAAAAGAAAGCTGGGTAGCAATCCTTATATCAGACAAATTAGATTTTAAACCAAAGGCTGTAGTAAGGGATGAGGAGGGACACTACCATATGTAAAGGGTCTATCCAACAAGAAGTACTAATAATTAAAAATATTTATGCTAACATGGGAGCAGCCAATTACATAAACCAATTGATAACCAAATTAAAGAAACACATTGATAATAATACAATAATAGTAGGGGACTGTATCCCCACTCACAGCAATGGACAGATCATCTAAACGGAAGATCAACAACAAAACAAAGGCTTTGGATGACACAGTAGAACAAATGGACTTCACTCATATATACAGAGCATTCTATCCTAAAGCAACAGAATACACATTCTTCTTGAGTGCACTTGGAACTTTCTGCAGAATATATCACATACTGGGTCACAAATCAGGTCTTAACCAATACCAAAAGTTTGGGATTATTCTCTGCATATTTTCAGACCACAATGTTTTGAAACTTGAACTCAATCACAAGAGGAAATTTGGAAGGAACTCAAATACTTGGGGGTTAAAGAGCATTCTACTAAAGAATGACTGGGTCAACCAGGAAATTAAAGAAGAATTTAAAAATTCATGGAAACAAGTAAAAATGAAAACACAACTGTTCAAAACCTTTGGGATGAAGCAAAGATGGTCCTAAGAGGGAAGTACATAGCAGTACAAGCCTTTCTCAAGAAACTAGATAGTCTCAAATACACAAGCTAACCTTACACCTAAAGAGGCTGGAGAAAAAGCAACAAATAGAGCCTAAACCAAGCAGGAGAAGGGAAATAATAAAGATTACAGCAGAAATCAATGAACTAGAAACCAAAAGAACAATAGAACAGCTCAGTGAAGCTAGAAACTGGTTCTTTGAAAGAATTAATAAGATTGATAACTCCCTGGCCAGACTTATCAAAGAGAAAAGAGAAAGGACTCAAATTAATAAAATCGTGAATGAAAGAGGAGAGATCATAATCAACATCAAGGAAATACAAACAGCTTTAAGAACACATTATGAGCAACTATATGCCAACAAATTGGGCAACCTGGAAAAAAAATGATGCATTTCTAGAAACTCATAAACTACCAAAACTGAAACAGGAGGAAATAGAAAATCTGAACAGACCCATAACCAGCAAGGAAATTGAAACAGTAATCGAAAATCTCCCAACAAACAGGAGTCCAGGGCAAGATGGCTTCCCAGGGGAATTATACCAAAACATTTAAAGAAGAACTGATACCTATTCTTTTGAAGCTGTTTCAAAAAATAGAAATAGGAGGAAAACTTCCAAAGTTGTTTTATGAGGCCAGCATTGCCTTGATTCCAAAACCAAAGACCCCATCAAAAAGGAGAATTATAGACCACTATCTCTGATGAACATGGATGTCAAAATTCTCACCAAGTTACTAGCTAATATGATCCAAGAGTACATTAAAAGGATTATTCACCATGACCAATTGGGACTTATTCCTAGACTGCGAGACTGGTTCAACATTCATGAATCAATCAACGTGATACATCACATTAATAAAAGAAAGGACAAAAACTATATGATCCTCTCAATTGATGCAGAAAAATAACTTGATAAAATACAGCATCCATTCCTGATCAAAACTCTTCAGAGTATAGGGATAGAGGGAACATTCCTCAGCATCTTAAAAGCCATTTATGAAAAGTCCACAGGAATATCATTCTCAATGGGAAAACACTGAGAGCCTTTCCCCTAAGATAAGGAATGCAACAGGAATGTCCACTCTCACCACTGCTATTCAACATAGTACTAGAAGTGCTAGCCTCAGCAATCAGACAACAAAAAGAAATAAAAGGCATTCAAATTGGCAAAGAAGAAGAACCCTCACTCTTCATAGATGGCATGATACTCTATATGGAAAACCCAAATGACACCACCCCAAAACTGTTAGAACTCACACAGGAATTCAGCAACATGGCAAGATATAAAAATCAATGCACAGAAATCAGTTGCATTTCTATACACTAACAATGAGACAGAAAAAGAGAAATTAAGGAATTGATCCCATTTACAATTACACTTACAGAAGCCAGAGGATACCTGGGAATAAACCTAACCAAAGAGGTAAAAGATTTATACTCTAAAAACTATTGAACACTTATGAAAGAAATTGAGGAAGACACATAGAGATGGAAAAACATTCCATGCTCATGGATTGGAAGAATAAATATTGTTAAAATATCTATGCGACCCACAGCAATCTACTCAGTCAATGCAATCCCTATCAAAATACCATTGATACTTTTCACATAGCTGGAACAAATAATCCTAAAATTTTTATGGAACCAGAAAAGACCCTGAGTAGCCAGAGGAATGTTGAAAAAGAAAACCAAAGCTGGTGGCATCACAATGCTGGACTTTGAGCTATATCACAAAGCTGTAATCATCAAGATAGTATGGTACTGGCACAAAAACAGATGCATAGATCAAAGAATAGAGAACCCAGAAATGGACCCTCAACTCTATGATCAACTAATCTTTGACAAAGCAGGAAAGAACATCCAATGGAAAAAAGGCAATCTTTTCAACAAATGGTGTTGGGAAAATTGGACAGCCACATGCAGAAGAATGAAACTGGACCATTTTCTTATAGCATACACAAAGATAAACTCAAAATGGATAAAGGATCATATGTGTGACAGGGATCCATCAAAATCCTACAGAACGCAGGCAGCAACCTGTTTGACTTTGGCCATGGCAACTTCTTGCTAACACATCTCCAGAGGCAAAGGAAACAAAAGCAAAAATAAACTATTGGGACTTCATCAAGATAAAAAGCTCTGCATAGCCAAGGAATCAGTCAACAAAACTAAAAGGCAATCTACAGAATGGAAGGTTATTTGCAAATGACATATCATAAAAAGGGCTAATATCCATGATCTATAAGGAACTTATCAAACTCAACACCAATAAATAAATAATCCAGTCAAGAAATGGCTGAAGACACAAACAGACATTTTTCCAAAGATACAAATGCCCAACAGACACATGAAAAAATACTTAATGTCACTCAGCATTAGGGAAATACAAATCAAAACCACAATGAGATACCACCTCACACCAGTCAGAATAGCTAAAATTAACAAGACAGGAAGCAACTTATGTTGGCAAGGATGCAGAAAAAGAGGAATTCTCTTACACTGCTAGTGGGAATGCAAGCTGGTGCAGCCATTCTGAAAAACAGTATGGATGTTCCTTAAGAGGTTAAAAATACAGCTACCCTATGACCAGCAATTGCACTACTAGGTGTTTACTGCAAAGATACAAATGTAATGATCTGAAGTGGCACATGCACTGCAATGCTTATACCAGTGAAGTCCACAATAGCCAAACAATGGAAAGAGCCCAGACGTCCATTGACAGATGAACGGATAAAGAAGATGTGGTGTACATATACAATGGAATATTACTCAGCCACCAAAGGATGAATACTTACCATTTACATCGACATGGATGGAAAACTAGAGGGTACTATGCTGAGTGAAATAACTCAATCAGAGAAAGATAATTATCACATGGTTTCACTCATATGTGGAATATAAGAAACAGTGTAGAGGATCATAGGGGAAGGGAGAGAAAATGGAATGAAAAGAAATCAGAGAGGAAAACAAACCATGAGAGATTCTCAACTCTAGGAAACAAACTGACGGTTGCTGGAGGGGAGGTAGATGATGCGATGAGCACTGGGTGTTATATGCGACTGATGAATTATTGAACTCTACATCTGAAATTAAAGACGTACTATATGTTGGCTAACTGAATTAAATTTAAAAAAAATAAGAATTGTATTAGAAAAGGTTTATTGGGCAGCCTGGGTAGCTCAGCAGTTTAGCGCCACATTCAGCCCAGGGCCTGATCCTGGAGACTCAGGATGGAGTCCCGCATTGGGCTCCTTGCATGGAACCTGCTTCTCTCTCTGCCTGTGTCTGTGCCTCTCTCTCTCTCTCTCTCTCTCATGAATAAATAAAATCTAAAATGAAAAGGTTTATTACAAAATTGCTATGATCATTAAATATTAAGGCCTCAAAAGGTATATGCGATGCACTCACCATTAATGATAGGTGCAACTTAGCCCCCTTTCTAGGAAAATTATAGGATTGGTATCTCCAGCATCCTTGTGGTTGCATGGAGCCATACAAAAGGTTTTGGCACTTTTGCCAATGAAGACTCCTGTAGAACTCTTTTCACTTAGTGTAGCAATTGTCAAAATTGAAATGGTTGCTGCGCACTCAACTTAGGTCCCAGAATAATTTTTATTAGTAAAATTTCTTAAGTACCTGCAAATTTAAGAAGCTATCTTTGATGGAGTTTTATTCACTAAGAGGGAAAAACACACATTAAACACTTGGTATGCAGGAGACATTACGTTACGCACTGGATATCTAGCAGTAAACAAATAGATTCCCAGGAAGCTTACATTCTAATGGAAGTTAAACAATAAAGAAAGCAAAATATACTATATCAGACAGTTATAAAAGTGAAGAGATAAATTCCTACTGAAATAAATATTAAATCAGTTGTAATGGATTTTCACATTATTTCTAAATAGGAGCTTTTAGCTTGACCACAGATCTGGGATGGCATACAATATACTCAACGGAGCCTATGATTTTATAGGAGCATACATCAAATAGAAATAATGTTTTAAGTAATGGAAAATATTACTCCTTTTCTAAACCAGTTTCCATACAGTCCATATAGGGTCAGGACTCAAAACACACCTGTATTTATGTACACTTAAGCTCATACATACTTAGAAATGTTTATAGCCTACCTGAATAAAATATTGGGGCTACATATAATCTGTAGGTGATTCCTTTTTTACTTGCTGCAGAATTGTTATAACACATATGAAAAATTAATTCTTTAAGTTTAGGTCACTTTTCCACTGCTAAGTAGTTACCAATTATAACCCAATCCCAGCACCTCAATAAATATTTTTTCTATTTCAACTTTCAATTTCAACATGACCCAGTATATCAGCAACAAGGTGTGCATTCTCCAGCAGTCTTGGGATCCTAAAACACCCCTCTGTATAATGGCTGCTGCCTCACATCTGTCTTTAATACCACACAAGATTCTCTTGTGGCCAAGCTCTATAGGAAATGGAATCTTAGAAAGTGTATTTTCAACTTTGCTGAATTGAGGCACTACAAAAATGCCAAAGACTATTTAAAGCAAAAAGAGTAACTATGGCTTGTGAGGGTTATATTATGGGTTGAGAACAATATGTGATAAAAACACAGAGGGCAGAAGATGAGTAAATGGAAATCGTTTTATTGCACTAGAAATGATTAAACACTAATTTAAGGTAGAACATAATGAATTTAGGATCTATCCCTGCCTTCCTAAAAAGACAGGAAAGGATAGATGAGATGAAACCAAGAAAATAAATAGCATGACGGTAGACGTAAAGCAAGTATTCCCATCATATTAAATATAAATAGCATTAAAAATATTGTCAGATTGGTAAGAAGAAATTCAAATCTACCTCTACATATTTTTTTATAACACTCACTATAAACACAAAGATATCGGTAGAAAGTTAAACAATAGAAACATCTTAATCAAAAGAAAGCTGTTATAGCTTTATTAACCTCAGACACAGAAGATTCCAAGGAAAGAAGTATTATTAAAAATATAAAGACACGTTTCATTTAGGCAAAATAGTAAACAGGACTAAAACCTCATAAATTTATACTAATAATAATTCTTCAATGTGTAAAAAACAAAATTTGACAGAAATTAAAAGTAGACAAATCCACAACCATAGTTGGATATTTTAATAAGTCTCCCCTAAAAAATGATAGAAACAGACACAAATCATTACAGATAGAGAAGATTTCAACAAAACTAAATTCTTTTCTTAAATATTTTATTTATTTATTCATGAGAGACAGAGAGAGAGGCAGAGGGAGAAGCAGGCTCCATGCAGGGAGCCCGATGTGGGACTCGATCCCAGGTCTCCAGGATCACACCCTGGGGTGAAGGCAGGTGCTAAACTGCTGAGCCACCCGGGCTGACCAAAACTCAATCAATTAAATTGCTTTTTAGAACACTATACTCAATAACCACAGAATATGCATTTTTCTTAAGTGTGTGTAAGCCATTTAATAACAGAGGTCATATGCTGGGTTATAAAGCAAATGTTATTAAAGTACTTATAACATAAATGGTCTTTGACTAAATAGGTATTAAACTGAACTGAGGGATACCTGGGTGGCTCAGCGGTTGAACAACTGCCCTCCACTCAGGGCGTGATCCTGGAGTCCCAGGATCCAGTCCCACATCGGGCTCCCTGCATGGAGCCTCTTCTCTCTGCCTATGTCTCTGCCTCTCTCTCTCTCTCTCTCTCTGTCTCTCAATAAGATCTAAAAAAATAAAATAAAGTAAACTGAACTGAAAGTAATTTTTAAAAAGGAAACCAAAGATCCCCAGGTATTGTGAATTTAAGCAATCAGTAAGTATAAAAACCTAATAAAAAAAATTGAAAAAAAAAAAAAAAATTGAGAGAACACTTGAAATTTCCTTTAAAAGAGCACATCAAAATAGGTAACAATCATGAACGCTATCATTACTCATGAAATACACATTAAAACCACCCAGTAGAATGACTAAAATTTTAAAAACTGGTAATACCAAGTGCTGTCAAAGTTCTAAAACCCTGCCACATTACTGGTGGTGATATACTTCAGTAAAACAGCACTAAGAAAACTGGCGATATTTACTAAAGCAATTCCAATCCTGGTCACAGACCCAAGAGAAGTGAACATACTTGCTTACAAAAAGACATACCAGAGTGTCCATACCTTTACTTAAATAACCCAAATTTGAAACAAAAATATTTACAAATAGTAGAATGGATAAGTAAATTGAAATATCTATAAATTGAAGTATCTCAAAATCTATAAATCACACAATAGTAAACAAAACAAAACAAAAAAAATAAACGACTGCAATATGCAAGAACAAGGACACAGAGCTGTAACTTATGGATATTAGGCTGAACGATGTAAGACAGATCCAAAAGATTCCATATATGTGATTTAGTAAGTATGCATTTCAAGAAGATTCATAATCAACTTGTAGTAATGGAAGCTAGAACAGTGTTTCCTTTAGGGAGTATTGATATGCAAAGGAATACGAGAGATACCTTTTAGGTGCTGGAAATGCAGATCTTGATCCTGTATCTAGTAAAACATGTGTTTATATATTTAAACCTTCACTGAGTCAAACACTTGAAATTACTGTGCTTTAAGCTTTTTTCTAATGTAAATTTTACCTCATTAAATAAGGGAAAAGGGAAAGATATAAATTATCTGACCATTTGCAACTAGATCTTTATACATTTCTAATGTCAATTCTTTTACAGATGGTTAGTTTGTTAACAGAACCTCTTCTGCTCCATCCTGTGTGGTTAAGTATCTGTGACCCTCCGAGCACAATAACATTAGCACAAATGTAACATTTGCATTGTCTACCAACTGTTTCACTACCATTAAGTGGAAAATGTCATCCGGAAGCATCACAGACCTTTGTTGTCTTAATGTTACTCTGTCTTTAAGTGTAGATTATCATGAGGCAGTTCTAGAGTAGAAATTCACCTTCTTATACTCAAAACACGTTGCCCTTTTAAATTAGGGCTTTTTTTTTTTTTAGTACAATTTGAATATCAACATATTATAGTGTCTGTAGTAGGAAACCATTTGTCAATTTCTATGTTTCATTCCTCACAAAGATACTTTGGGAAACTCTAGATTTAATATCTTAAGGATGAAAGGAGTTGTTTACTTTAAAGTGATTTTTGTGTAATTGTGATAATTATTAGGCCCGGGTAGCTCAGCGGTTTAGCGCCGCCTTTGGCCCAGTGTGTGATCCTGGAGACCTGGGATCGAGTCC
Source organism: Canis lupus dingo (assembly GCF_003254725.2). Taxonomy (NCBI): domain Eukaryota; kingdom Metazoa; phylum Chordata; class Mammalia; order Carnivora; family Canidae; genus Canis; species Canis lupus. Next base: position 54,649,906 of record NC_064250.1, on the reverse strand, counting down.
CACATCCGGCTCTCTGCATGGAGCCTGCTTCTCCCTCTGCCTGTGTCTCTGCCTCTCTCTCTCTCTCTCTCTCTCTCTCTCTCTCAAACAAATAAAATCTTAAAAAAAAAAAAGCAACTGTCAGGTGTTTCTTGCACTCCATTTTAGTGTATTGAAATTAAGGAATACGTATTAAGTTCAAGTTTTCACTTTTAATCTATTTTCATTAATTAATTTCATTTTTTCAAGTATGAATACAGAACACTGTAGCAGGGACACAACTTTACTATCTTAGGGCCTAAAAATTAAATTGACACAAGATAGATTTACAGGAGAAAAGCATACAGATTTTTATATGTACATGGGGTCTCTCCACCCAGGAAAATGAAAACCATATGAAGTGGCAAAGCCTAAATGCTTATCTAGGTAGGCTGAGCAAAGAGGAGAAAATACAGAAAGGAACTTAAAAGACAAGTAAGAGTTATTCTAACAAGGTATGTTTGCACAGATTTTTCTCGGCTTTCACTCCTCATCCTCTGATGACAAGTTTCTTTTCTTCTCATACAAGGAAAACAGTGTCCCCAGCAGATATAAATCTGCTGCTTTCAAATATCTAGTTCAAAATTAACTTTATTCGAAGTGGCCTATCTTGAATGGCAAGTTGTGCCACTCTTCCACATTAGATAGGCACTCTAACTTGATAGTAACAGTTTCAAAAATTTAAATATGATTAGTCATTGAAGTTCCTAATTCCCTTTTAAATCTGGTAAGTCACATCAGGTTTTAACTATATTACACTCCTGTTTCAGTATTTCTCAATATTTCTAAGTTTACATACAAATATGATTGAAGAAAAGAAGAAACAAAACAGTTTAGAAAGTGAGTGCATATCATATAGTTTAAAAAAAGTTTTGGTAACATTTTCCAATTGAAGGGTTTCACAACGATCCTCTCTAAAATGTGCCACTTTAGCACGTAGATTATTTTGAGCTGAGGAAAGTCAAGGCCCACAAGATTCAGAAAGAGCTTTTTCCTTCCCCTTCACTGTCTCTAAGATTTTATAGATAAAGGACCTAGTCCAGGAAAAGACCTATCACCAGAGAGAACTATAAGAATGTGAGCTAGGTGTGGTACTTATAGTAAACTAGGGGGAGCCTAGCAAGGGTAGCTTCAAATTCCCCTCTGTATCATATTGTCTCTGTAGGGCATGACAAATATCTGTTTACCAAACATTTGCTCTTTTCATATTCCTCTGAATTGTCTTCCTTCCCTTTGAAGCCCTAGACTCCTCCTGAGCTCGGGAAGGCATATAAGCCTCAATTGCCTGGCTTAGAACCCCAACTGTTTTCGTGGAGCTCCCATATGTACAAAATTAAACTTTTTCTCCCATTAGTCTGTCTTATTTCAATTAATACACCAGCCACAAGAATTTAGAAGGGTAGAGGAAAAAAATTATCTTCTCAACACAATTGTCAACCCTGCGGAGTGGCATCAAGAACTATAAACATAAATCTGCATACAGGCATACTCTATCATGCTTCACTTTATTCCACCTTACAAATACTGCATTTTTTACAAATGAAAGCTTTGTGGCAACTCTGCACTGAGCAAGTTTATCAGCACCATTTTTTTTCCAACAGCACTTGTTCATTTGGTATGTACCATTTTGGTAAGTCTTACAATATTTCCAACTTTTTCGTTATTATATTTGTGATGGTAATCTATGATCATAACTCAGAAAACTCAGCTAATGGCTTTTTTATATAATGGCTTTTGTTTAGCAATATTTTTAAATTAAGGTGTGTACATTTTTGAGGCACCCCAGTGGCACAGTCAGTTGAACGTCTGACTCTCGATCTCGGCTCAGGTCATAATCTCAGGGTTGTGAGATTGAGCCCCGTGTTGGGCTCTACCCTGGGCACGGAGCCTGCTTAAGATTCTCTCTCTGCCCCTTCCCCCTCTAAGAAAGCAAAATTAAAAAGTATATTTAAAGACAAGTATGTACTTTTAAAGACATGATGCTATTGCACATTTAATAGACTACAGTTTAGTGTAAATGTAACTTTTATATGTTCTAGGAAGCCAAAATATTTGTTTGAATTGCTTTATTGCTGTTACCTGGAAACAAACCTGCAGTATCTCTGAGGTATGCCTGTATTGACTCCCATTCATCCTTTTCAATGAGCAACTACATAAAAATCCATTGAAAGAAGTTTTCTAGACTCCTAAAAACATCCCAGGCCATGTTATTTTAGGGGCAGAATTCAATGGGCTCTTCAGGAAAGAAGAAGTTTATCTTACCTGAGATTGCATCTATGATTAGGATTTCAAATAAGAAACTTCTAGGTTTTATTTCCTCATACTTGGAAAATAGTCTTCAAACTCACTTGGAAAAATAAAGGAAGTTAATATATGATCAGCTATGAAGAAAGGTCTTTTTGCAACATTACTCATGGTAGCTTGGCTACCAGAGTCATATAAGGTGTTACTACCAGAAAAACAAAAGGTAGACCTGGGTAGAAGGGTCCAAATCCAGTCTAGTGTCCAGTTCATTTGACTGTTATCACTAAAAATCATAATTTCCTTTAAATCACAGCTGGGTGGCTCAGTTGCTTAAGCATCCAACTCTTGGTTTTGAACAGAGGTGTTGATCTCTGGGTCTTGAGATTGAGCCACAGATGGGCTCTGCACTTAGCAGTCAGTTTAAGATTATCTTTCCCTCTCCTTCTGTCCTTCCTTTTCTTGTGCGTGCATGCACTCTTTCTCTAAATAAATATATTTTTTTTAAAGTTCACCCGGTGTTCTTCACACTTTTATGTTTTTATTAAAAGCATGATGTTATTTACTTGAGCATAGCAATAAAAAAGGAACTGAAGTGAAACTACATTGCAAATTTGATAGTTCTTGGTAAGTGTTAAGATACCCTGATTTCTTAAAACAATATATTTGGTCTTCCTCCTCATTCTTGGTCCAGAGCTCCTAAAACTCATAATGTTCTAAACTGATAAAAGCTATAGTGTCTTCTTAGTTACAATACTTAGTTTTGTTTCTTGGTATCTTCAGGAAGATAGTGTCAGAATTGAGTTAAATTGTAAATTGTAGGACATTCACCGTGTGTGTGTGTGTGTGTGTGTGTGTGTATGCACATATGTGTGTGCTGGGAAGAGGGCGGGGGGGGGGGGGGGCGGCTACAATTAGGTGACCAGAAATACTGAGACTAGAATGTTGAGAAGAGAAACATGTTTTTCCGCATTAGTGACAATATTTCCTAAAATATTCTACCTCAACAGGGGTCTGCAAAAAACCAGAGAGTAATTATTTTCAACTTTTCAGGCTACTTATATTCTCTATTAAAACTATTTAATCTGCCATTGTAGTGCCATAAACAATACATAGAATGGGGTGTTTCAGTAAGACTATTTACAAAAAGAAATAGCAGAATAGATTTGGTTCATTGGCCGTATTTTATGATTGATTATCTAAGATAAAAAGTCAAATGTAAAAAATATTATATTTATGGGGATCATAGCCTTTTTGTTTGGTATGTGTTTGCATGTGGGTTTTCACCTGTTTTGATCTTAATCAGTAGCTATTGACTTCCTGTGACCAAAAAAGGAAAATCAATCATTTATACTTACTCCCAGCCCTTCTTCAAAGCCCAATGTTTGTCAGTTATCTTGTATTATAAATATTCTACAAACTTCAGCATTAAAACCAAGATATATCTAGTACTATTCTGGGTCTACATGCCTATCAATCAAGAGGTACTAAACTATTGAGTTGAAACTATGAGTATCCCCTAAAATATTGTAAAAATACCTGTATATAAATAAGCAAACAAAGATTACACTAAGCCGTCTACAAAAAACGTGTATAAGGCAGGCCTAATTATTTTACAAAGTGATTAGAGAAAGAATTTTTATTCCACTGTTTTTATTTTCTGGAATCATAGATGAATATCATACTGAAATCCAATACCTTACATATATACCCTGAAATTAATGCCTTGAAATTACTGTCTTCTACTCCCCCCCTCTAAATGTGAGGAGGATTTTACTAGCAGATCACTAGGAAAACACACATACACACACACAGATGTTTATAAATGAAGTGTCCTCTAAAATTGGACAAATAGGGGATCCCTGGGTGGCTCAGCAGTTTAGCGCCTGCCTTTGGCCCAGGGAGCGATCCTGGAATCCCGTGATTGAGTCCCACGTCGGGCTCCTGGCATGGGGCCTGCTTCTCCCTCCTCCTGTGTCTCTGCCTCTCTCTCTCTTTCTCTATGTCTATCATAAATAAGTAAATAAATAAATTTTAAAAAATGGACAAATATTTGTAATAAGTATGCAAGCAGATCAATTAATAATTGTATGATATGGTTCATTACATATGTGTTTTACATCTATAGAAAGGAAGGAAGAAATTCTATGTGTGGCAAACAATCCCACTCACATTTCCTCTCTGCTAGCATCAGTGCCCAACTTCCAACAATTGTCACCAGCCTTTCACCGTCCAAGGGCTGTTTCAGGGCTCTGGAGGCAGCTGTACTACCTACTTGACAGGCTATAAGAACAGTGGTATCAATGACTCCAGGAACAGCCCTAAAGAATAGCTCACAGGAGTTGATGTATACATGTCCCAGTGTCCTTGCCCACACCTTGAGTCTTTTGACACAGAATTCCCCCAGTGAAATGAGGTTTCTGTTTCTCATAGGGTTACCTGAGAATTCTGTTTATTGATCACCTTCCCTTCCCATTCTTGTCTCACTTCTTTGCCCCCTGATTCCTTCACCTCCCGTACCCCAAAGCACACATCATTTGTTAGTGTACACATTTTACAGATCAGAAAACTGAAACTTAGATATAAATACAGATACTCCTAGTTGTGGAGCCCTACTGAACACTATCTTTTAATGTTTAGTTTAGTTTTGTTTTGGAGTTTACTTTAAAAAAGCCACAGGACACAGAGCCCAGCAGTATCAGTAATGAAACTTTGTAGTGCCCACTCTATGCCAGGTACAAGTATCACTTCACTTAGTCTCCATAGTAATTCTATGGTGTAGGTGCTAAGCATTTTTATTAAAGAAAAAACAAGATACAGGCACAAAAACGTTAATCAACTTAGGATGGTGGTATCAGGATTCAAACTAGCGTATCTGACTCAAAAGAACAAACATTTAAAGATTTCACTCTGATACCCCACCAAGAGAGCAATGCATCAGCACTTTTCAAACAAAATAATTATTTACCAGTTCTGCTGTGCTTCTAACCTGGCAGCACACAGGAGCGCTGCTGGAAGTCCATGGACATTTTCTGATGAGTTTTGTCAGATTAAGTAAAACATAATTACATCTATTTCCTCTTATGCTCTATGATTTATAGCAAATCTTAGGATTTAGAAAGTATTATTTCTATTTTAAAGATAAATTGAAGCTTAGATAGTTTCAGAGGTTCAAGGTCACACAAATAGTAAGTGGTAGTACCTAGATTTAAATCTAGGTTCACCTGAGTATAGAGCTAGTAGGATATTCACGAGACCTCACGGCTTCATTAGCCTACTCTATGACGTGAAAAAATGTGTTCATAGGGCTGGCTGGACAAATTTCACATAAGTGAGCCGTTTCCCATCTTGGCATTCGTCTGTTTTCTCTGCTTATGAGGAAGCAATTACCTCACCTGACCTTCTGTAAACTTTGTTGACTCCAGCTTTCTATGAACACTCCCTAGAAAGTGAGCATCTTATAGCCCTCTTAGGTTGGCAGGACGGTGGTACCCAAGATGGCTTTGTATATTGCCAAGAGCTTCCTCTGTACACAGAATCTGCCTTTCTCTCCAAACTACCCCATTGCTAGTTAGCTATTTATATATTTGTTGCTTTGTTTTTAATATTACCTCATTTAAAATTCAAAAAGGCACCATTGCACCTGTCCAACACTGTTTACCCCAAAATCTTGGAGGATCCTCAGAGTCATCAGTTAAGTCTTGGTCTCCCCCCCTTTCCACCTTTGTATTGTTGCAACAAGGCACTTCTTTGTCCATTCTTCTTTTCCTTCTACATCCTTCCCCCACACATTCATATACACAAGAACTCCCAGTTCTTATACACATTTTTAAATTTGCTCTTAAAAGATAAGATTTCATTAAATTCACTCACAGGAAAGTATTAAAATCAAAAGCTTTATCTCCATAGGACTATTTGCATTTTGAGTCTCAGTGACAGCCTGCAAAATAAAAAGTTTATCTCACTTAAGGGAATTTCATACATCAGTGACCAGCTATTACAGGGGAAAAGGCGTCTTTCTTAAAATCCTATACAAATACAGTCTGGCCTGGTTAATGGGGAAAGGAGGTTTGAGGGGTATCACTAGACATATCTTAATAGGCATTGGCCACAGTAATTGTTACCTGATGGTTTCTGTTTTAAATATGCATCACTCGGGACCCTCTCTGAAATTCAGACAGTACCACCAACATTACAAGCAGAAGCAGCAGAATAAGCATATCCCTTTCACTTTATAAACACATTTATCAAAACATGGCAAGACATTGCCCCCAATTGAATAAACAAAACTAAGATCAGTGTCTTTTCCTCAGGGGTGTTCTGTCTCTGCCAGCAAGAAAATGTCAAGGCTGACACCATTTATTCACAGCACTGATAATCCAGCAACTTCGTTCAGCATCTCTGCAGCTCTGGGGAAAGATTCTTTTGATATGGGACCTTGCTTTCAGCTCACTGGTATGTGGGGTTTTGGGTGTTTTTTTTTATGTGTTTTGTTTTTGTTTTTTGCTTTTTTTGGTCAGGGAACAGGCATCTTGAGATAGCCCAGGCCCTGATTATCTTTCTCTCTCAGCCCTTGGAGAGTTCCCCTATCTGTAGGTTTGGCTGCCAGTTTTCTGAGGGTCCAGCCAAGTTGCAAACTAACCCCTGTCGATTCCTTTTTATGCAGGAAAACTTGCTTCTCTAATTGCCTCAGTGAGGAGTAAAGCTCCAAAAAGGAAAGAGGTAGCACTTTCATTCATAATTCTGAGAAGTTTAAACATAATCTCACTGAGAATTTCATTAGATTTTACTTGGCTCCTTCCCTTGGAAGCAGTAAGCATCAGCTGAGATGCTCTCTCCTGACCCATAGTCTTTGTCATGATGCACTTCCCAACAGTTCTTAACACTTTTTCACTGATGCTCTTATCTTCCTGTATTTTAATTTTCTGATTCCCTGCCCCATTGGATATGAGGTCTTAGGGGTAAGTGTGTGTCCACAGAACATACTCTTGTAGACTTAGTAGATAACTTGGTTCACAGAAGGTAGACATTTTATTTAAAGAAAAAAAAATAAGACATTTGTATCCTATAGAAGTCTGGAGGAATCAGGTTTTGTGTTGTCAGTTCATTCTCATTTTGTCTCTAAGGACTTTGAAATCATGTTGTGAATCAATTTAGCAATGTCATTGATACTACAGGAAATTTTAATTGCAGCAAGTTTACTGAACCTAATCCTGCCTGGAAACTTTCTTATCCTACCCCAAAGCTCTAAGTGCCCTGCAAGTAGCACACTACTTCTAAGTATACCTGTGACCCAGGGATTCAGGAGAAAGAAATAATGGATAGTGCCCCTGCTGTTCTAGGTTTTAATCATCATGCCACTGTCATTGTAAAACTCAGACATTCACAGATATGGGTTGAAGATAGGAATAGAAAAAAGAAAACCTCAGAAGTTCTGAAACTCTTTCTTACAGTTACTATTAGAGAACAGTGCACCTAATCAGTTCTACTACCCTGAGGCAGACACCATCAAGGACACAGATGTTACCAGGTATGAAAACAAAAGCTACCCTTTCTCTGCTGAAGTCTGCAATACTCAACTGTCCCCTGTGTGGAGTTATCAGAGCCCTGAAGCAATCTGCAAAGAATAAATTGAGACAAAGCCTAATGTTACTGTTGAATGAGGACTCCTTACAGAGGGAGGCCCTGGATGGGATGTGGTAATGAACCAGAGAACTCGACACCTAGTGGGGATTAATCTCTCAAGAAGAGAGAAGCTTCAAGTGCAGACAGAGGTAGAGCCCTGAGGATGTACCTGGAGTTGACATTGACAATGCTTGATTTTATGCTAGATTTGGAATCAGAGAAAGAATAAATTAAAGAATAAATCCTAATGTCTGTACCTGTCTGCCTCTGGTTTGCTACAGCTGCCAGAGCTTGATCCCTTTGTTGGGGCTTAGAGAAATAGATCTGGACAGGAAGAGCCACACTCACTAGCAAGTGACACAGACTTTTATTTATTTTATTTACTTTTTCTTTTTTGGTATCGGTCTCTACAATGGAAGTTTTAAATAAATGTATTCTGTATCAAATTACACATTCACCATACAAATTATATAAGCAACATAAAAATATTCAGATTAAAAAAAACATGCCAATGACAATATATAAATCTTTAAAAGTGTTTTTAGTTGGAAAAAATTTCCAGATGTGTTTCCTTATAAAAAAAAAGTAAGTAAAAATATTAATGATTGGAAACATTGCATAACATTGTGATTATACTTCTCAGGCTGCTATAAAATTATCAAATTTAATTTCAGTTACCAAACAAGTTAAAAAGAAACTGAAACATTACAAATGTTTCTTGAGAAAAATACATATTAATTGATGATCACTAGTATTTAAGATTTGTCTGAATCTTGTCTTTTTATAATCTATTATAAATTTGGTTGATACATTTTTTGATACTCATTTTGTATCTAGTATTTAGTGATTCCATGCTATGAAAAGTGAGGCAATATAGTCTTCCTTCTTTAATCTCCCTATAATACTCAAATTTTATTAATTATATTATTAATTACGTGTTCAAGGTTTATAACTGCATAAAGTGATGCCAATCTAAGGGGCTGAGCAGAGGCTTAAACTCACGATCCCAAAGAATAACTTCTAACACTTCTTGATATTTTTAACAGAATTTTCAGCAAAATATTTTATTTAGAAACTATAAGGTACAGGCTTCTTATTCTTTTAAGAATCTTTATTTTGAGTGGGGCAGAAAAAGAATTGGAAGAAATAGTAGCTGAAAACTTCCTCAACCTGAGGAAGGAAAAAGACATCCAGATTCAGGAGACAAAGAGATTACTCCTAGAAATTCAACCCAAGGAGGTTCACACCAAGATAAAATGGCAGGGCATCCTGGGTGGCTCAGCGGTTTAGAGCTGCCTTCAGCCCAGGTTGTGATCCTGGAGACCTGGGATTGAGTCCCACATCAGGCTCCCTGCATGGAGCCTGCTTCTCCCTCTGCTTGTGTCTCTGCCTCTCTCTCTCTCTCTCTCTCTCTCTCTCTCTCTGCATCTCTCTGTGTCTCTCATGGATAAATATATAAAATCTTAAAAAATAAATAAATAAGATAAAATGGCAAAAAATAGTGATAAACAGTTTTAAAGTTTGCAAAAGAAAAGAACAGTTACATACAAAAGAAACCCCATAAAGGTTATTGGATGATTTTTTAGCAGAAACTTTGCAGGCCAGAAGGGAACAGCACAATATATTCGAACTACTGAATGGGAAAAAATTTCAGCTAAGAATACTCAAACCAGCAAGGCTACATTCAGAATAGAAAGAGAAAAAGAATTTCTCAGACAAACTAAGGTTAAGAGAATTCATAACCACTAAGCCAGCCATACAATGTTAAGAGGTACTCTGAGCAACCATCAACTTAAAACAGAATGTTATATACAGAAGATATTAAACTGAGTGATAACCTCAATTCAAAAACCAATAATAGATATACAAAAAATAAAGACTATGGAATCCAAGTATATCACTAAAAAAAGCCAGCAAACTATGGAAGAGAGCAAGAGAAGGATCAGAGAAAGACTACAAAAACAGCCATAAAACAAGTAACAAACTGGCAATAAAATACATATCAAGGGCAGCCCGGGTGGCTCAATGGTTTAGTGCCACCTTTGGCCCAAGGCCTGATCCTGGAGACCCGGGATCAAATCCCGTGTCAGGGGTTTCCTGCATGGCATATGCTTCTCCCTCTGCCTGTGTCTCTGCCTCTGTGTCTCTCATGAATAAATAAGTAAAATCTTTAAAAAAATAAAATAAAATAAAAATACATATCAATAAATAGTTTGAAGGTAAATGGGCTAAATACTTTATCAAAGACCTAGGGTGACAGAGTAGATTTAAAAAAAAAAAAAACAAAACACAGTAAGACCCATCTGAATGTTGCCCATAAAAGACTCATTTCAGACCTAAAGATACCTGCAGATTTAATGTGAGGGGATGGAGAAACGTTTATCATGCAAATGAATGTCAAAAAAAGCCAGGGTAGCAATACTTCTATCAGACAAAATAGACTATAAAAAAGGAGATAGTAAAATACAAAAGGAGGACACTATGTAATAATAAGGGGACAATCCAATAAAAATATATAACAATGGTAAATACTTATACACCTGACATGGGAGCATCTAGATACACAAAAATAATTAACAAACATAAACTAATTGGTACTAATAAAATAATACTAGAAGACTTGAACACCCCGCTTATATCAATGGGCAGATCCTCTGAACAAAAAATCAAGAAAACACTGTCTTTGAATGACACACCGGACCAGATGGATACAACAGCTTTATTCAGAACATTCTATCCTACAACAGTCAAATACACATTTTTTTCAAGTACACATGGAACATTCTCCAGAATAAATCACATATTAGAACACAAAATAAGCCTCGATGAGTTCAAAAAGATTGAAGTCATACTATGCATCCTTTCTGACCTCAACACTATGAAACTAGAAATCAATCATAGGAAAAATTCCAGAAAGATTATAAATCCATGGAGGTTAAATAACAGGCTAGTAAACAACACATGGTTCAACCAAGAAACTGAAGAAATCAAAAAGTACATGGAAACAAATGAAAATGAAAACACAACAGCCTAAAACCTTCGGGATGCAGCAAAAGTGGTTCTAAGAAGGAAATTTATAGCAAAACAAGTCTACCTCAAGAAGAAAGAAAAATGTCAAACAACTTAACCTTATACCTAAAGAGCTAGAATAAGAAAACCAACACCAGCAGACGAAAGGAAATAATAAAGATTAGAGGAGAAATAAACAATATGGAAACTAAAAAAATAGAACAAGTCAATGAAACCAGGAGTTCTTTCTTTGAAAACATCAACAAAATGATAAAGTTGCAGCCAGACTCATTAAAAGATAAAGAATGCATACAAAATCACAAATGGAAGAGGAGAAATAACCAACACCACAAGAATACAAATAATTGGAAGAGAATATAATGAAAAATTATATGCCAAAAATTGCACCACCTAGAAGAAATAGATAAATTCCCAGAAACATATAACCTACCAAAACTGGAAAGAGAAGAAAGAGACAATGTGATGAACATGTCTGATGATGAGTAAGGAGATTGAATAAGTAATCAAAACTCCCAACAAATAAAAGTCTAGGACCAGGCAGCTTCACAGCTGAATTCTGCGAAACATTTAAAGAAGAGTAATACCTATTCTACTCAAATTATTCCAAAAAATATAAGGAAAACTTCGAACTCATTCTATGAGGTATTACCCTGATACCAGAATCCAGACAAAGATATCACTTTAAAAAAAAAAAAAAAAAAAAGGAAAGAAAAAGAATTACAGGTCAATATCTGACGGACATAGATGGAAAAATCCTCAACAAAATACTAGTAAACCGAATCCAATAATATATTAAAAATATCATTCTTCATGATCAAGTGGGATTTATTCCCAGAATGGAAATGTGGCTCAATATTCATAAATTTGATGAGATACATCACAGCAATAAGAGAAAGGATAAAACCAAATGATCACTTAAATAGATGCAGAATAAGCATTTGACAAAGTACAACATCCATTCATGATAAAAGCCCTCAACAAAGTAGGTTTAGAGGGAACATACCTCAATATAATACAAGTCTTATATGAAAACCCCACAGCCAACATCATACTGAATGGTGAAAAACAGAGCTTTCCTCCTAAATTCAGAAAAAAGACAAGGACGTCCACTCTCACCACTTTTGTTCAACAGTACTGGAAGTCCTAGCCACAACAATTGGACAACACATGCAAAAATAGGGCATCCAAAATGGTGAAGAAGGAGTAAAATTTTCCATATTTGTAGAAGACATGATACTATATACAGAAACCCTAAAAATTCTACCAAACGCTATTAGAAGTGATCAATGAATTCAGTAAGGTTGCAGGATACAAAAATCAATGTGCAGAAATCTGTTGCTTTTCTATACCCTAAAAAGAAGCAGTGGAAAGAGAAATTAAGAAAATTTCATTTATAATTACATCAAAAATAAGATACCTAGGAATAGACCTAACCAAAGAGATGAAAGACCTACCCTCTGAAAACTATAGAACACTGATGAAAGAAATTGAAGATGGCACAAAGAAATGGAAAGACATTCCATGCTCATGGATTGGAAGAACAAATATTGTTATAATGTCTATAGTATTCAAAGCAATCTACACTTTTAAGGCAATTCCTAGGGCACCTGGATAGCTCAGTAGGCTCAGGTCATGATCCAGAGGTCCTTGGATCAAGCCTTGAGTTGAGCTCCCTGCTTCTCCCTCCCCTTCTGCCCCCAACTCATGCTAGCTCTTTCTAGTGTGCATGCTTTCTCTTTCTCTCCTTCTCTGACAAAAAAATATACTAAAATAAGCAATTCTTTTCAAAATGCCACCAGCATTTTTCACAGAGCTAGAATAAACAATCCTAAAATTTGCATGGAACCACAGAAGAGCCTAAAGAGCCAGAGCAATTTTGAAAAAGCAAAGCAAAGCTAGAGATATCACAATTCCAGGCTTCAACTTATATTACAAAGCTATAGTAATCAAAACAGTATGGTACTGGCATAAAAATACATAGATCAGTAGAACAGAATGAAAACCCAGAAATAAACTCACAATTATACAATCAATTAATCTTCAAGACTATCCAGTGGAAGAAAGTCTCCCAAACTGTGTTGGGAGATCTTATCAGTCATGGGCAAAAGAATGAAATCAAACCACATTCTTACATTATACACAAAAATAAACTCAAAAAGGATTAAAGACCTAAATGTGAGACCTGAAACCATAAAAATCCTAGAAAAGAGCACAGGCAGTAATGTCTCTGACATCAGCCATAGCAACATTTTTCTAGGTAGGTTTTCTGAGGCAAGTGAAATAAAAGCTAAGATAAATTATTGGGACTACATCAAAATAAAAAGCAAAGGAAATAGTCAATAAAACCAAACAGCAACCTGAGTGGAGAAGATATTTGCAAATGATATATCCAATAAAAGGTTAGTATCCAAAATATATAAAGAACTTATACAATTGAACATCCAAGAAAACAAATAATCCAATCTAAAAATGGGCAGAAAGGGATGCCTGGGTGGCTTGGGGGTTAAGCGCCTGCCTTCGGCCCAGGGTATGACCTTGGAGTCCTAGGGTGGAATTCCACATCGGCTCCTTGCATGGAGTCTGCTTCTCTCTCCACCTATATTTCTGCCTCTCTCTCTCTGTGTCTCTCATTAATAAATAAATAAAAACAAACAAACAAACAAATATGGGCAGAAGATATGAACAGACCGTTCTCCAAAGAGGGCACACAGATGGCCAACAGTCACATGAAAAGATGCTCACCATCTCTCAGGATCAGAAAAATGCAAATCAAAACTAGCATGAGCTATTGCCTCCTACCTGTAAGAATGGCTAAAATCAATAACACAAGTAACAAGAAGTATTAGCAAGGATGCGGAATAAAGGGAACATTCTTGCACTCCTGGTGGGAATGAAAAATGGTACAGCCACTGGGGATTATAGTATGGAAGTTCCTCAAAAATTTAAAAATAGAACTAGACTATGATCTAGGAATTTCACTACTGGGTATTTACCCCACAAATACAAAAACACTAATTCAAAATGATACATGTATCCCTTATGTTTGTTGCAGCATTTACAATAGCCAAACTATGGAAGCAGCCCAAGTGTCCATCAATAGATGAATGGATAAAGAAGTGGAATATTCGTAAATATATATTTATATGTAGTGTGTATGTGTGTGTGTGATGGAATATTATTCAGCCACAAAAAAGAATAAAATCTTACCATTTGCAACAACATGGCTATAGCTAGAGAGTATAATGCCGAGCAAAATAAGTCAGAGAAAGACAAATGCCATATGATTTCACTCATATGTGGGATTTAAGAAACAAAACAAATGACCAAAGGGGAATAGAGACAAACTAAGAAACAGATTCTTAACTATAGAAAACTGATGGTTACCAGAAGGGCAGTGGTTAGAAGGATGGGGTGAAATAGGTGATGGGGATTAAGGAGTATACTTGTGGTGAGCAGTGGGTCATATATTGAATTGTTGAATCACCACGTTGTATATCTGAAACTAATAGAATATTTATTTTAACTACACTCAAATTAAAATGTTTTTTTTAAAAAAAAGAATATTGTTTTGTACCACAAACAATTTGCTTGCCTTCAAAAATGGGTCTGTCACTTCAAAGTTGTGTGAATTTGAGCACATCAGTCTCAATAAGCAGTGGTTTTCCCTTCTGTAAGATGGGGATAATAAAGTCCCTACTTCACTGGGTTATTGCCAGAGTTTAATGAATTTATGTATACCTAGTACTTAGCATAGTGCTTAACAATGATAACTAATGACAGCTATGTCCTTATTATTACAGCTTTTGTTATTTTTACTAGGTGGTATTATCTTGTCCCCAATCTACTTCAATGTAATTTTCTAAAACACATTTTCTCAAATATGGTCCTGTGATACCGAATTGACTAGGTCTCAGAATATTCCATGTTCTCCCAAGCCTCTCTACTTGGCACCAGAGTTCTGGTTAAATACAGTGACTCAATTATGTAAGACGTTATAGTCTGTCCACATGCCAAGTTGTTAATCTTTTAAAGAATCTCTTTAATGTATGCTCACTCGAGAGGCATTTACGGATTTCCCTAGGTAAGCATAGTATATTCCTCTCCCAGACTTCTATTTCATTCTGCAAAGTCCTAGCTTATATTGCATTGCCCTGTGTGGTCTTTTTTGTCTCACTTCTAGACAATCCATTTCTTTAAAGAGGGACGATTTTGTCTATATGTAGTCAGTCTCTGACATCTTCACCCGTCATAGTCACAGAAAACATAAAGGTTATTGTGTTTGGTCAGGTATGATATTGATTCTTCTTAAAACTTACATATATTACTTGAATAAGACCTTCTTATTGGTTCTTGAGAGAATTAAGTTATCCCCATGTTAAAGCATGTGGAGGGCGCCTGGGTGGCTCGGTCAGTTAAGCATCTGCCTTCAACTCAGGTCATGATCTCAGGTTCCTGGGACTGAGCCCCATGTCTGGCTCTGTGCTCAATGGGGAGTTTGCTTGTCCCTCTGCCCTTCCCCTTAACCACCCACCCCCCCTCACTAACGCACTCTCTCTCAAATAAAGTCTTTTAAAAATAAATAAAAATAAAGCATGTGGAATGGAGATACAGAAACATTCTCAAGGTCATGCAACTAACAATGACAGAACTGTAGTCTTTAACTCCAGAGTCCAACTCCTTAAAAATGTGAGGAATAGACACTCATTTTGTGAATGGATGTGTGATTCCTAAGGTAACTTTTAGCCCAATATAGCACATTTTTCAAGAAGTTCTGAAACAATTCCCAAGTCATGCAACTAAGCTAAGTGCTGTGAAGACTGGACAAGAACTGCTATATGAGTCAGAGGTCTCAAGCACTTTACAGTTTGCCTGACAAAGAATACTGCGGCATATATGAAAAACAACATGGTGTGTGTATATACTAATGTAATGGATTGTAAAGAAATTCAGAAATGTTAAAATTCTGTGATGGCAAGAAAAACTGGAGTGAAATGTAATTATGAGGTTTTAAAGAGCCACTAATGGATCATATTCTACTTTAAATCATTTCTCAGGGCACCTGGGTAGCTCAGCTTGTTAAACATCAGACTCATGGTCTCAGGGCCATGAGATTGAACCCTGCATGGGGGTTTGTGATGAGTGTGGAGCCTGCCTAAGATTCTCTTTCCTCTCTCTCTCTGCCCTTTTCCCCACTCTCTCCCTCTTTCAAGACAATAAAATAAAGTCAGTTCTCAATTTCTAGTATGAGGATGCAGTGCTCCTGAGTCATTGTGAGTCTGACAGGTAAGCAATTTATTGAAACATTTGTAAAATCACTGTTAATCTAGCACAGAATGTCAGAGATATTTTGTGTATGTTTGAGTTCTTAGCACATATGGGAAAAGTAAATATAGGGTCACTGTCTGTGAAATATTATTGTTAAGTATAGAAATATGAAATTATAAGTGACTTGTGGTTGAAATTTGAACACTTGCCTTTGTGATCTGTTGTGTGGTTTATTATGCACTTTTCAGTGTCATTTGGAGGAATTGTAAACTGTGAAATAAGTCTTTCACTATGCAACTAAGCATTTGTACAACAGTTATTTCTCTTATCAACAAAATGATCAACATAGAAAAGCAAGTTAGAGATTGAGAAAACTGGGATCCCTGGGTGGCACAGCGGTTTGGCGCCTGCCTTTGGCCCAGGGCGCGATCCTGGAGACCCGGGATCGAATCCCACATCGGGCTCCCGGTGCATGGAGCCTGCTTCTCCCTCTGCCTGTCTCTCTTTCTCTCCCTCTCTCTGTGACTATCATAAATAAAAAAATTTAAAAAAAATTTATAAAAAAAAAAAAAAGAGATTGAGAAAACCTATTCAGAAAAGCCCAAGGAGTTTCTTTAAAAAAAAAAAAAAAGGTCATACCAGGAGGTCCAAAACTACCCTGAGGTCAATTAATTAATAGATGTATATTGCATATAAACTTTATACAAATCACTGTCAAGGAGATTGTGATAAGAATGTGCAACTGTAAATAACTGGCCCCTATTTTCTGAGACTTTGCATTCTATACTTTTATTATGACTGTGGATGTGAATAGTGAATTATAAATATTCCAAATTCTGTGTTTTTGTTAAATCTAAATCAGAATTAAGTAGGATTTCTTTCCCCTACACGCACACAAAAAAATAAGTTAAAAACTCACAACCCTATCCTGATAAACTAATTCATATATAATTATATTACATATTTCCTAAAATTACTGGACCATCAAATTACTCCCTATATTAAACTTGAAGTAGCTCAATATATTATTCAGGTTAATATTTCTGATAATAAAATAGGCCTATGATTTAGCCTTACACTATTTTGAAAGCTCACTGTTTTGTATGTGTGTGTGCACCCTCTCCTATATTTGAAATCTTTTCTATCACCTGGCTGATATATTATTTCCATTTGTTCAATTCTTTAAAAGAAATTCAGTTATATGTAGTTGACTAGATGCATAGCTTGAAGTTCTTACTGATGAATTTAACATTGTCTTTAAAATATAGTTGAACATTCACCTTGTTGCATTGTTCTTTTCTGGGAAGAAGTAGCAACAGACATATTCATGAGTTTTCTAAACTAAAGAAAGTGTTCTTGCTCTGAGGTAATTACAGATTTAAGCCATCTCTCCTACAAGTTCTAGGAATAAATCAATGGTGAATGAAGGATTGAATATGAAAGTAGAAAAATGTCTATATTTCTGTCATTTCTTTGTTCAATTTTTCATAACTGTTTTCTATTTAAGATTGAATTCATCAGTGTCACTCTTTCACAGAGATTGGTGAATAGAAAAATAATAAAGAAGATAAAAATAAAGCACTGAAAAAGGACAACAAAAACCATAAGAAAAAAATAGATTAAAAAACCCCACAAAAAACAATGAACCTGAGAAGGAGAATGTGGGTGGCCAGAAGAAAAATGGAATCTGAGAGGGTGGAGACCCAAATACTATGATTGGTTCTGCAGCCAGCAACAAGTATAATCTTGAGTTGGTCACAAAGTCACTCTGAACCAGTTTTCTCTGTTTTAAAAGTGTTGTACTAGAAGTGTTGAATGATACTCCTGGCCTCAAAATTGATTACTATTTTATTCTAAGAGCATAGGATAAAAGACAAGGACATAGGATAACCAAGCAAAGAAAAAGGGAATAAAGTGACAATTTAGCAAAATAATTCAATCATAGGAAACATGAGGACTGAGTAAACTAGGGGAAGATTTTTACCTAGTTCTTTTTATATTTCCTTTCTGTACTTAATGCTAACCATTTCAATATTATTTTTTTCTTCAGTAAAATGGTAGCAACTCTAGGAAAATAATAAAATTGGAAACAAAATAAACATAAGAAGTATCTGTCAATTAAAGAATGACAAGAAAAATTAGTTTGAATTTGCACCACCCTGAATTACTAGCTCCGTAAATAAACCATTTGAACATACTCTAAGGGGACATAAGGGAATCTAAAAAACCAATTTCATCCCAAATAGATTTTGTCAGTGATTAATTTTTTGGAAGTCAACGTACCAATTCTTCACTTTTTGAAAGACCTAGTGCTTTTGGCCCAAGTGTGTACCCCAACATGATCATTCAGAATAACTACTCAAATAAACCTTTTCTTTCCATTGAGAAAATTTCAAAATACTTTAAGTCTTTATATCTGTATGTCTTTTATATCTGCTGGTTCTATCAATTAGTTTAAATGTAGCATGACAGTGACTTTATCTTTATTCCCAAAGTGTTACTAAAATGATGGAGCCATCACTCATAAAGATGACTCATTTAACTTAATAGCAAACCTTTATATACCAGGCATTTGTCTGAGCACTTCGTCTATACAAATTCATTTAGTCCTCATAACTATATAAAGTCTGTGCTACTATCATGCTGATTTATAGACAAGGAAACTGAGGCACAGAGGTTTTTATAACTTGCTTAATGTTGAAGAAAGTATAAATGAAGGAACCAGGATTAAAATCGGTGTGGTCTGTCTCAAGAGATCCTGTTCTTAAAACAGTAGCAGCATACTGATCTAAAAACGAGAGAAATAAATTGTAGGGAGCAACTTTTTAAATGTGACAACCTATGGAAAGATCAAAACGACGCTTGAGTGCCCAGCCTGGACAAAAACAATATGCAGATGGTCAAGATAAATTGAAGAGGAAAATGGAAGGAAAGTGGCATTAAGTACCACTATAACAAGCTCTTCTATTAAAAACCTTCAAATATTTTAAGATTAAATTATTTAAAGAATTTTGCAAACACCAAGAGAATTCATACAGAATGCTTTAGAATATATTGGTGACTCTACCAATGCAGCTATGCTTGTATAGTACTAGAACACAAATGAATCATTTTATATATTTGTGCACTACCTAATTTAATCCTGATAATCCTAGAACACAAATAATCTTACCTTCTCCACTACAATCCTGTCACCGTCCCTATATTACAAATTAAAAATCTCAAAAAAAGCAACAAATATGGAAGCACAAAGACATGGGATAACTGGCCCTAAGCACAAACAGTAATTAGGTGATGACATCTAGGCCTTCCCAGCTCCAGATTCAATAGAGCCCGCCACCATGCTGCCTCTCGGTCTAAAGCACAGCTAGACTGCTGGTCTGACCTCTAGACATTGATGATAGAGAGACAACTGCTAATGTGAGGGAGGCTGGAAAAGAAAGCACATCTGTATGCATAAATTATTAACCCATCATGTTTGCAGCAAGTCTGTCCCTAATTGTCAACAGTAACCTAGCAGACTTAGGAGAGGTCATTGATTCATCTGAGCATTCTTTGAGTTTCTATTTGTAGAATGTCTTCTCAAATAGATGAATCGGTTGGAAACTTTAAAATGCTGAGAAAAAAAATGTTTATATACTAGTAGACAATTTTATTATTGAAGTTATTATTGTAGGGGCAACTGGGTGGCTCAGTCAGTTGAGTGTCCAACTCTTGATTTCTCCTCCTTTCATGATCTCGGGGGTGTGGGATCAAGCCCCACATCAGCCGGAGTATGCTTGTCCCTCTTCCTCTGCTTCTCCCTCCTCCTCCCTTCCACTGGTTCTTGCTCTCTCCAATAAATAAACAGAATCTTAAAAAAACAATTATTCTAAACTAACTCAACCAGCATCTCTATAATGCATGCCAATAAGAAGGCAGAAGAGATGGAGATAGTAATAAACCTCTTCCCGCTGACACACATAGAAGGTCTTT
This sequence comes from Canis lupus dingo, assembly GCF_003254725.2. Lineage (NCBI taxonomy): Eukaryota > Metazoa > Chordata > Mammalia > Carnivora > Canidae > Canis > Canis lupus. The sequence goes on along the minus strand of NC_064250.1, from coordinate 54,629,752 downwards.
CCCTTCTCTAGTTATAGATCAAATTTTTTAAAAATAGTTTCTTCAAGTCATCTTGAAGGAAACCCCTTTTACTCAGTCATTCCTGGTCTCATAGAACCAGGCCCTGTGGCCTTTAAGTATTGGGTCCTGGTATCCCCTCAAATTACTGTATTCTGCAAAGATTTAATTTTGTACCAAAGATTACGAAAAGTGGATACTGAGCAGCAACTGGAGAAATTGTATTCTCTTTGAAAAGAGTTGAAGCCAAGTCCCCAGACTCTATTTGGACTAACTTGAGTGCTTTATTCATAAAGTTGGCTTTCAAATTCCACAAAGGCTGCTTTTGTTTTCAGATCTTTGGGGAGTCTTGTAATTCCCAGTGTCAAGGGCACAACAGAATCTGTGATCTGCACGCAACTCAGCTCATCAGCATTAATTATTGCTCTGCCAAGCTTGTAAACGAATGTAATCAGAAGCCTTATGCAGAGGCCCCAGTGAGGATGCCACCTTTTTCTCTGCCTGCTCATTCCCTGTCTCCTTTCTCTCTCCCATTAACTATTGGCTTTCCACGCTTTGATTCCTCCTCTTATTTTTCACTTTCTCCCTAGGTGGGCACATCTGCCTTCCCAGCTTCAGCCAAAATTTCTATTATGAAAATTTCTAATTATACCTTTTCGGCCTCAGCCTTTTTCAGAGGTTCCACACCTGTATTTTTGGCTGCCTTCCAGGAGGGGCTCATCCTAATTCCTCTATCCTTGAGCCCATAGTTGTTTGCCCCCAGGTGCTGCCACCCTGAGCTGATGTCTCCACCCTCTGCCCCGGTGATGCCATAGCAAAAGAAAATGTCAGTTTCATCTCTGACTCATTTCTCTTTTATTCTTGTATCGTTTCACTACAATCAGTAAGCCTTTGGATCACCTCAGTGCCACTGTAGGTTCTGAACTGTTCCTACCTCAGAACTATTGCCCACTGTTGGCTTCTCCTTGTTGCTCAGTTGGAGGATTCTGAGCCTTCATCAGTCTGATGGAGGCTCTTACCAAACTTCTCTCCCTCCCCGCACCAGTGATAGCTCTCTAAACATCACTTTGCTCCTCTCTAAGTTTTTTTGTGATAAATGTATTTACTTTCCTCCAGGCAAAATATGCTTTGCAAAGTAAAGTTTGATGAAATAGATAAAAGTCAGCTTTGATTTATGTTACTTGGACAAGTTACTTTTTAAAACATAACTTTGCCTCATGCTGCTCTCAATATACATGAAACTCATTAGCCTGGTATTCAAGACAAAAGACCACCACTTATATTCCAGATATCATCTTCTACCATTTTCTCCATAAGCATTATAATTTGGACACACTGCTGGTGGCTTTAACAGTTCCTGGGACTTAGCACTGAATAAATCTTTATGGAATGAATGAACACGTTCACTGTGGCTCATCCTTGCAAAGACCTTTCTACACTCCTTATTTGCCTTTCTACATGCTACTTTCTACTTAGCTCTTTCCATTTTTCTGGACCTAGTTAATAACGGTTACCCTTTCTACAAAATCTAGCTGATATTTGACCCTTTGATTCACTTGTTAACTCAACAAGTCTTTATTAGGCATATACAAGGAGCCTGGTATATAGGATACAAGAATCAGTCCAGTGTGGAAAATATATTATAAAGTAATCGCATACTTCCTATAGTCTTTCCTCCTTGTACATGATGTAGTTTCCCCCTCCTGCCTATCTCCACAGAAACTGGTACCTGAAGACCATTTTATCTAGCACTCAGAACTATTAATTTCTGAAAAATATCTCTCCATATTAGAGTCTGATATACTTCAGGGCTACATTCTACTACATGCAACCTCTCCCCTTGTATCTTCCCTAATAAGCAGATAGTAAGCCACCAATAAATGGTAGTTATTTACAGTCTCAACTAAGTGGTTCAACATACGGTTTTGTGACTTTAGGATGGTACAAAAGTGATACACATTCAGAAGTTCAAGTTTGGAATCCTGATGTTTTCCCAGATTAGCAATATATGTAGTACAATACTCTCGTGATGCTGAGCAGTGCTAGTGAGCTGCAGCTCTGAGGCACATCCTCACAAGGGGAAACCAACACATTTACAAACCATTCTATACCCACAGCCATTCTGTTTTTCAGTTTCACTATTCAGTAAGTTACAAGGTATATTGACACTTATAAACTAGGCTTCGTGTTAGATGATTTTGCCCAAGTGCAGGCTAATGTAAATGTTAGGCTAGGCTAAGTTTTGATGTTCAGTAGTACTGCTAGGGGTATTAAATGCACTTTTGATTCAGGATATTTTCAACTTACAATGGGTTTATAGGGACATAACCCCATCAGAAGGAAAGGGAAATCTGTATGTAATTTTGCTAAGGGTACAATAGAGAATGAGCCTGTTTGTGATCAGATTGCCAATTTGGAATTCAGACTATCTGACCTAGGCAATTAAGATCTGGAGCTGATCAATTAACTTTTCTTGGCCTTTCTAGCATCTTTGTAAATCAGGTGAGACACCTACTTCATGGAGTTCTTCAAAGTATCAAGTGTTGGAAAAAAGATAGACTATGAATGCTTGTCTGCTGTTTGCCTGATTTAAGAATAAAGAAATATATATTGGTAATGACAGTTTAATAGATTGGATAAGTAAAAGAATGTAGACAAGAATGAACAACTGAGCTAGGTCAGTATTTCCTAGGTTGAGAAACTGGGGGCAGGAGTAGAAAAAGAGACACACGACAGGTCAACTCCTGCTTTAGTCAAACTGCGAAAGGAAATTAAATAATTCGTTACCTAAAAGGAGCAAGAAGGTAATATCAAAACAGTGTATGTTCATGTGATTTTGTTAAATTTTTTTTTTACAAAAAGTTGGATTTCAAAGCATAATGTTAGTTATTTCAAACAAATCTGTTTGTCGTTAAAGTCTTGCTTTTAAACATACTGAAAGATATAGATGCCTGGCCTACATAAAGTGCGCGTGTACACACACACACACACACACACACACATCAATATCCTGAGGTTCTGAAAGCACAAAACCAGGTAAAAATCTCCCTATCCCCCTGCCAACAGTCTGCTTTAACACTGCTCCTTTCTGTTTTCATATTTACTCTATTGGTCTTTCAATTCTTCTTGGCCTCCTCTTGCAGATATTTACTTAATGACTGACAGGATCATACAGGAAGAAAACCTTCATTGGGTCAGGACTCCAGAACTGAAAGTTTTGCAAGCAATGGACTTCACAATGGCGTTTTAAAAAATAAACTGCACAGATGCCAGAGATCAGAGGACACTGCTCTGTAGGATAGTTTTTTGTGTGTGTTTGCTTTAATACAAGTTGAACACCTCTTCACATATGAACTCTGCAAAGATTGACATCAAACTCTTCAATATTCCCCAAACATTTAAACTACCAGGTCTGTTTACAGGACAGAGTTCAGCTTCAGTCGATTACCTGCAATTCTCACGGTTCTTATTTGCCAGGTCTCTTTTTGCCTATCATCCTTTTAAGTTTACCTTCCTGTCCTCTTGACCTGATAATGCTAAGAATGATTAGCAAATTTCCAAAAACAAGCTGTTTGTTGAAGCACAGAGCAATCTTACAAAACCCTACAAAATTGCAGCATAAAACCACTATGAGGAAACAGAAGAAACTGTAAGAAAACTACCTTAAATAAGGTAGAAAACTGGACACTTAGTTGGCTGTTAGTTACAAGATACCATGCTTAATATTTTATAAGTGTGTCCTTATTTAATTCTTCCACACAGCAATCTGGGGAAATTGTAAGCAGGAAGGCTAAGCTTAATTTGTTCAAAATTAAATATGCTAAGATACTGATACAGGATTTGAACCCATATCTATCTGAATCTAAAATATATACTTTATCCACCATATTTTGCTACCCACAGAGTATACTGTTGTTGAGCTCTACGACCACCTTGAATGTATAACGAAATAAATTGAAATTTTAGTTTTAAAGAGAAGGTTTAAAATGTGAAGTTTTTTCTTTTTAAAAAATTGAATCATGCACTACTGAGTCAATTTACAATTTTCCTTGGTTCATGATTTTATAAATAAACATGGCATTGCTTTTGGCAGTGTGTCAATCTGACTTGTTTTCACAGCAGAAACTGAATGAAGTCATGGAGTAGCTTTTCTGGCCAGGTCATAATAATATAATTTACAGCATATTAGCCTTTTCATATCATATTGATTTTTCATGCTGAAGGGCTTCCAAAACCACAATAGAAGCTAATTCTGTGCTAAGGAACAACAATATCAAATTAAAAGTTAAAGCATGTGCCAGTTCAAATATTGAGTTGATATTACAAAATAAACATTTGCTGCTTCTTAAAAACATTGGATTCACCCATGACTAGAGTCACATACGATGAAAGAATCTAAAAAACAAAGATGAAAAGCAAAAGTAATTATTTGCTAGGGCCAAAAATAAGAGCCCTCACCAAATACTGAGCTGGAAGGTTATCAGTAGGAGAGAAAAAGAGTTACCTGAAATAATTCAAAAAGAAATTGATTATATGAAATGATGTAAGGAAAAATGTAAGCCAAGATTCAGGAAATATTTACAAATCATCTGTCCTTTAGACTATGAAAAACTTTCTTCATAGAATGATTTCAATGTTGAGTCCCATATAAGGATCCTTGCTCATCACTTTAAATAGTATTTGAGAAGTGCTATTCAGCACTTGTAAGGTAAGGTTTGGGAGTAGAAACTTCTCAGTATCAATCTCTGGTTCCCTCAACACAGACTCTTACTTTTTTAAAGCAAAAATGCTTGGAATCCCAAAATAAACTAAAAAATCTCTAATCTGTTTTGTTCCTTTGTTCCTTAAACCAATTCAATTTTAAGGTTTTTAAATTTAAATCAAGAACCATATAATAAGCCCTAGAAAGACATTTTCATTATTTTTAAAAGTAGTATATCTTTAAATAATTTCAAACATCTGTTATAGTAGCAGTACAAAGAATTCCTGTATGCCTTCACTCAGATCCCCTAATTGCTAATATCATTTGATATTAACACTTGATATAATCAAACTACATTTGATTCTTCACACACAATATTCCAGAAAAGGAACATTATATGTAACTTTGACATAACCTCCAAATCAGGAACTCGACATGGTTTCAACACTATAATCACAGCCTTAGACTCCTTCACATATGGCTAAATGTCCCAATGGTCAGGACAAAATCTTTTTCCATTCTGTTCTTGAATCCTTTCTTTAATCAGGAACTATTCCTCAGTCTTGCTCTCACATTTTTTAAAATATTTTATTTATTTATGAGAGACACACACACACACACAGAGAGAGAGGGGGGGTGGGGCAGAGACAGGAAGAGGAAGAAGCAGGCTCCATCCAAGGAGCCTGATGAGGGACTAGATCCTGGGACTCCAGGATCATGCCCTGGGCCGAAGGCAGTGCTAAACCACTGAACCACCCAGGGATCCCCTTGGTCTCACCTTTATGTCTTTGATAGACTCAGAGTCTACATGATACTCAATCTAAGTCTGTCTAGTGTTTATTCTTGAGAGCTCAGGTCAGGCATCCCCAACAGAAACATCCTAAACACGATGCTGTGTTCTTCTCAGCGCAGCACATCACAAGGGACACACCACCATCACTGTTGGTGTAAACATGGTGTGTAAATACGATGTAATCAATGTAAACTGATGCTGTTGGTATGATACATGTAACATAATGGATAACATTTCTGCCAAGTGTTTTCACACACAAAAATAAGTGTTGCCCTTGGTGAAAAGTAGAACTTGATGGGAAGGTATTCTTAGATTGTGGCAATATTCTGTTTCTGTCCAATTTCCACTGACCAGTATCTTGTATCCTTTAAGGATTCTCACCTAAAATACCCACCACCATGGTTGTCGAATAGGGAGTTTCCATTTCCATCACTGTTTCTACATTTAATACTTGTCACTACTACCATAAGAAAAGGATTACTATACTTAACACATTCCTGTCAGTATGGAAGCACAATTTTATTCACTGGTAGTCTGTTTCTTTTGTTTATTGGGTGTTTGTGGGGTTTTTTTGTTTTGTTTTGTTTTGTTTTTTGTTTTGATACTCAAGCCTTTCTAGATTTGTCCAACAGGACCCCCTTCAAGCTAGGTCCTGTGCTTTTAACACATCCCAATCATTTCTTAAAACATTTGTATTGATATACTTCAAATACCATAAAATTAACCCTTTTAAGGTATATAATTCAACAATCTTAGCATTTTCATAGAAGTATGCAAATATCGATACAAGTTTAGAACATTTTCATCCCGTCCAAAAAATCTTGCCCTGAATATGAGCAGTTATTCCTAATGCCTTCCCACAGCCATAAAACCACCACTCTGTCTCCATCCATTCTGGATGTTCTATATAAATAAAATCATAAGAAATATTATCTTATATGATGTGTGGTCTGTTTCCCTAAGTATCCACATGGTAGCATAAATAACTACTTCATTTTTATCACAAATAATATTCTATTTTATGGCTATAAAATATTATTCAATAATTGATGGGTTTATCAATCAGAGTACAACCAAAGAATAGGACCAGTAGGAGATAAAGGAATTGGTTAATGGGATTGTAGAATCTAGGCAGGCAAATCTAAAATCTATATGATAGGTCATCAGAAAGGATATTTAGATGTGACTGAACTGTCTGCAAACAGAATTTCTCCCTCAGGGAAGCTACAATTCTACTCTTAAAGCCTTTCAAGAGATTGAATCAGGCCTACCCAGTGTATTTAAATTAATCTCTTAAAGCCAACTGATCATGACTTTCATCACATCTACAAAATACCTTCACAGCAACATTTATATTAGTGTTTGAGTAACTGGGGAACTATAGTCTAGTTGACGTATCAAGAACACCATCACAATGGATTTAAGGTTTTCTACGTTTCTATCCATCATGAATAATATAGCTAAGAATAACCCTGTTCAAATTTTTCAAGAGCATAGGTTTTCATTTCTCTTGAATATACAAATAGGAGTGGAATTGTTGGGTCATATGGAAACTAATATTCTGTTAGGACACACGGAGGAACTGCCAAACCGTTCAAAGTGGCTGTAACATTTTCAACATCCACCACCAATGTGTAGAAGTTCCAATTTCTCTGTATCCTCAACAACATTCTTTTGGGATATAGCAACCTAAAGGATGTGAACAGGTATCTCATGATGGTTTGATTTGCATTTACCTAATAGCTAATGGAGCTGAGCATCTTTTTATGTGTCCATTTGTATATCTTCTTTGGAGGAATTTCTCAACAAATCTGTATCCTGTTTTTAACTGAGTTTTTAAATTGTAAGAGTTCTTTATTTGGGATACTGGACCCTTATCAAATATAGAAAAAAAATTTTCTTCCATACAGTGAACTGTCTTGATGGTATCATTTGCAGTAGAAAAGTTTAATTTTTATATAATCCAGTTTATCTAGTTTCATTTTTCTCTTTTGCTTCTGGTACCATATCTAAGAAACCATTGCCTTTTGAAGATCAAAGATTTAATAGTATTTTTTCTTTTTAAGAATTTTATAGTTCTGTCCTTTACCTTTAGGTCTATGATACATTTTGCGATAGTTTAAAAGATTTACTCTTCCAAATATTTTTGTATAACCTATGAAGGGATCCATCTTTGTTCTTTTCTGTGTATATATCCAGTTATAATATCAGTGTTGTAAAGTCTGCTCTTCCTCCATTGACTTGTAAATTGAAAATAAATTGACTATAAATGTTAGAATTGAGAGTCCTGAAATTAACTCTAACTCCAGTGATCTATCTATATCTACCTATATGTCAGTATCACGTTGTCTTTATAATGGTAGTGTAAAGTACATATAAAATCAGAATATGTGAGTCCTCTACAATTTTTTAAGGTTGTTTTTGGCTGTTATTGGTCCCTCACACATCTATAGAAGTATTAGGATCAGCTTGTCAAGTTATAAAAAAAAAAAAAAAAAAAGCAATGTAAGAATTAAATAGGGATAATCTTGAATTTGTTAAACAATTTGAGGAATATTGTCATCTTAACATTTGGTCTTTAAGTCCATGAACATGATTTTTTTTTTTAATTTTTATTTATTTATGATAGTCACAGAGAGAGAGAGAGAGAGAGAGGCAGAGACACAGGCAGAGGGAGAAGCAGGCTCCATGCACCGGGAGCCCGATGTGGGATTCGATCCCGGGTCTCCAGGATCGTGCCCTGGGCCAAAGGCAGGCGCCAAACCGCTGTGCCACCCAGGGATCCCTGAACATGATTTTTCATTCAACTTTTGTCTTTAATATCTTTCATCAGTTTTGTAGTTAATGTACAAATCCTTTTTTATTTATTTATTTATTTTTTTACAAATCCTTTTTTAAAATTCATTCCTATTTTTAATGCTATAGTAAATGGAATTTTATTTTTTGAGGGTTAGTGTTGAAATATAATGAACTTCATATGTTCTTTTACTCTGCAATATTGCTGAAATTGGTTATTCTAATTTCTTTTGTAGAATTTTTTGTAGGATTTTTCTAGACAAGAATGTCATCTATAAATAGAGATCATTTAATTTTTAATTCCAAGATCATTTTAATTGTTTTCCAATCTGGTTGTCTTGTACTACTTTGCTTGCCTCTTTAATCAAACAAGAGCCCTCATGTACAACACTAAATAGAAGTGGCAAGAGGACATCCTTGCCTATGATCTTATGGAAAAAGCTTTCTGATTTCTGCCTTTACAAATAAATTCTTCTTGTAGATGTTCTATAGACTGAAAGAGGAATATTGGGGTATGTAGACTGTTGGGTATTACTTTTTGAATGAGTGCTGGGACGGAGAGAATTTAAGAATTACTACCAATTTCCTCTGAAGATTTGGTAAATTTTGCCAGTGAAGCTATCAGGGTCTGGGCCTGGGATTTTCTTTGTGGCAAGCTTTTAAAAATTAACCCAGTCTCTACTTGTTATAGGTCTATTCAATTTTTTTTTTTTTAATTTCTTCTTGAGTCTATTTTAGGGTTTGTGTCTGAGTTTGGCCATTTCATATAAATCTGACTTGGCATACAGTTTCTCATGGTCTTCCCATAATCTTTTCCTTAAGGTTAATAGTGATGCCACCTCTTCTTGACATTGGTAATTTGAGCCTTTTTTTCTTGGTCAGTTTACTTAATGGTTTGCCACTTTTATTGATCTTTTTAAAGAAACAACATTTCATATTGTTTTTCTGTTCTAGATATTTTCATTCTTTTTTTTTTATATTTTCATTCTAATTTTATTTTTTCCTTTCTTCTCTTTCCTATAGATTTAATGGATTTTACCACTATTTCAAGATGAAAGCTGAGACTATTGATTTGAGATCTTAGTACCGGTATGTACAGCTGTATCTTTTGGAGGACTAATTTATCAGCATGCTATATGGTTATTTTTGTTCTACACAAGATATTCTCTAATTTCCTTCTGATTTGTTCTTTGACCCTTTGGTTATTTAGGAATGTCTTACTTAACTTTCACTTGTTTCTTAGTTTCCCAGTTCTCCATTTGATTTTTAACTCAATTCCATTGTGATCAGAGAAGATGCTTTCTATGATATCAACCCAAATTAAACTACTGAGGCTTGTTTTATGTCACAACAGTCTATCCTGGAGAATTTTCCATGTGCAGTTAAAGTACTCTGCTATTGTTGGATGGAATGTTCAACAGAGGTTTGTCTTTTTTTTTTTTTTTCCCCCATCCCTTCCCCATAGATAACCCCAGGTACCAGTTGGGGTAGGAAAGGAAGTCCTTCCTTTTTTTTTTTTTTAATTTTTATTTATTTATGATAGTCACACACAGAGAGAGAGAGAGAGGCAGAGACATAGGCAGAGGGAGAAGCAGGCTCCATGCACCGGGAGCCCGATGTAAGATTCGATCCCGGGTCTCCAGGATCGCGCCCTGGGCCAAAGGCAGGCGCCAAACCGCTGCAGCCACCCAGGGATCCCAACAGAGGTTTGTCTTATCTAGTTGGCTTATAATGTTGCTAAACTATTCCATTTCCTGGTTGAGTTTCTGCCTAGTTGTCCTATCCATTATTGATAGTGAGTGTTATGGACTAAAATGCCCCTCCAAAATTCATGTGACTCTTTGGAGAGAGGTGCATTAAGAGTTAATTTAAAATGAGGCCACTGGGTGGGTCTTAATCCAATCCGCCTGTTGTCCTCTAAGAAGAGGAAGGGACACTGGAAAAAATATCATGTGAAGACACCCTGAGGAGGCTGCCATGTGTAAGCCAAGAACAGGCCTCAGTAGAAACCAACCCTGCTGACACCCCAATCTTGGACACATCTAGCCTCCACAACTGAGAAAGTTTCTGTTGCTTGAGTCACTGGTTCTGTGGTATTGTATTGTGGCAGTCCTAGCAAACAAATACAAAAGGTGTTGATGTCTAGCATACTAGCTATTCTTATTGAAAGGTCTACTTCTTCCTTCAATTTTGCCAATTTTTGCTTATGATATTTTGGGCTTTTAAGTCCGTGCATGATAACATTATAATTATATATTTGTCTTCTTGATGGATATTTCTAATAAGTTTCAACCCTTTATATCTAGTTACATTTTTGAAATTTTAAAGTCTATTTTGTCTGACATGGTATGGCCAGGTATTACATAGTAGAGCTATCATATCACCTCTCATGTTGCTGTTTGCAGGTTGAATCTTTCTTCATCCATTTATTCTCAACCTACTATATCTTTAAAATGTGTCTTCTGTAGATCGCATATAGTTGGGTCTTTAATTTGACAATCTCTACCTTGTGACTGGATTGTTTAATCTGTTCATACTTAATGTTGATATGGTTGGATTTGTATCTGTCTTTTTTTTTTTTTCCTATCTGGCTCATGTCTGTTCGGGGTGCCATTTCTTTCCTTACCACCTTGTCTTTTGTAGCTTAACATTTCAGCTTATTTAATAAGTTTTAAGTCATATAATTTTAATTATTTTCTTAGTGATTTCTCTAAGGCTTACTATGTATACGTGTATGCATGCACTTCAGACTTACATTAACTTGAGTGAAACAATTTACTTATACAGTTTCACATCCTCTTCTAATTTGAGGCTGTTATATAAGTTACCTGTTTGTATAGTGTCATATTACTTTATGTGATCTTAAGTCTTACAAGGAGCTGAGATTATAAATATATACTTGCTCTGATTTTATGACTTTTAAATCTTTTCATTTATCCTTTCTGGTTCTCCATTTCTTCCTGTAGATTGAGTTATCTTCTTTTTTTTTGGGGGTGGGGGGGGGAGATTATTGAGTTATCTTATAATGTCATTTTCTTACTCCAGCTCTGGTTTTATCCTGTCTCTCAGGTGCAGGAACACTTGGAGATATTGCATTTCTATGTGCTAAACCAAATATTTATTGTATATGATTTTATGTAATATAACAAATTATGTATAATGGAATATTTTATGCAGTTATTCTCTAAATCAGAAGGGGGAGAAATAAGCAATTACACTTACTTTCATAATTTAATCAGTCATTTTGGTTTTTTTTTTTTTTTTCATGGGAATTTAAATTACCGTCCAGGGTCATTGGCTTTAGGTCAAATACTTTAGTACTTCTTATATGGAAGGTCTTCTAGCAACAAATTATTTCAACTTTTATCTAGGAGGGTCTTTATTTTGACTTTATATTTGAAAGATAATATTGCTGGATATAAAATGCTTGGTTAAAAGTATTTTTGTTTTATTTTTATACTTAAAAAACCTTGAGGGATCCCTGGGTGGCGCAGCAGTTTGGCGCCTGCCTTTGGCCCAGGGCGCGATCCTGGAGACCCAGGATCGAATCCCACGTCGGGCTCCCGGTGCATGGAGACTGCTTCTCTCTCTGCCTCTCTCTCTCTCTCTCTCTCTGTGTGATTATCATAAAAAAATAAAAAATATTAAAAAAAACCCTTGAATATGCCATCCCTCTGCTTTCTGACGAGAAGTCAAGCCATTAATTCTATCAGGGTTCCCTTGTACACTGAGGAGTTATTCTTTTGCTGCTTTTAAGATTTTTCTCTTTGTCTTTGTTTTTAAACATTTACTAGACTGTAACTGTGTTTGGAGCTTTGTGTTTATCCTTAAAATTTGATGACATTCTTGTATGCATACATTAATTTTTAAATCAAATTTAGGAAATATTCAGCTACTATTTCTTTAAATACTTTTGCATTTCCACTAGGCATATGTTGGTACACTTAATGTCATCTCACATTTCTGAATGTTCATTTTCCTACATTGTTTTTTTCTTTTTTTCTGATTGCATAACCTCTATTGATCAGTCTTTAAGTTTGTTTTCTTTTTTATGGCAGCACAAATAAACTGTCCTATACTAAATTTGTTTTAAATTTTAAATTTAAATTTAAATTTCACTTGAGTTTTTCAGTTTTACTACTGTACTTTGTTAACTCCCCACATGGAGCCTGTTTCTCCTTCTGCCTATGTCTCTGCCTTTCTCTCTCTGTGCTTCTCATGAATAAATAAATAAAAAGATTTTCAATAAATAAATAAATAAATAATAGATAGATAAATAAATAAAAATTCAAAAAGAGATAAAGAAATCTTAAAAAAAGTAATTTCTACCTTTGAAAACTAGACATTTTCAGATAGTACATTATAGAAGCTTTGGACATGGGTTTCTCTCACTTCTGAAGAGCTACTGTTGCCATTTACCTGGTTGTTTGAGTCATGACTTGGCAGAACTGACTTGAAATCTATAGATGTCTGGCAATATGCAACTTCTGATGTCCCCTAAGATTATTTTTTTTTTCTTTTCAAGTGATCTCAACCTGGGACATGAACTCTCAACCCTGAGATCAATAGTCACATATTCTACTGACTGAGCCAGCCAAGTGCCCCTAAGATTTTATTTCCTTGTCTTTTACCCTGGCTACTTATGGTTTGCCCCCAAATCAGCAATGATCCTCTTATAGATTTAAGATTTGCTTAATCCCTGGACACCTGGGTGGCTCGGTTGGGCATCTGGCTCTTGATTTTGGCTCAGGACATGATCTCGGGGTCCTGGGATCAAGCAAGATGTCAGGCTCCACTCTCAGCACCAAGCCGGTTTATGGATTCTCGCCCTCTGTCCCTCCCCCACTGAGTGCTCTCTAAATAATCTTATAAAAAATATTTGCTTAATTCCTTTTAGCAGTCCAAGTTTTGCCTGTTACTCTTGGATGTGTATGTAGCTTAGAGGCTGTATTACAGTTCAGAATTTACAATTTTGACCACATTCATACGGGGACTAGTAGCTTGACCTTCTCTCTTAGCACTCCTGTCTCTTACAGGGCATGCAGTCTTCTAGATGCCCAGGGTTGCATAAGATTATGTTTTTAAGCATGGATTAAATAGGACTTGCTTTTGGATCAGAGTAAATTATAGTTCAGTCAGTAATTGGACAGACATGTGTTAAGCCCTTGCACCAGTAAGCCTTCCACTCTGCTGATGGCTGTGTGTGGAACTTTGGAAATGTTTTTCGAGTCTGCCCTACATCCTACTCTGCTCCTTGAGTGGGTGCAGCCTAGCATATATGCACAGCCTTCCTAATCCCCAGGGTTGACAGAGACCCCATCTCCCCGACCTCTTTCCCTGGTACTATGTTAAAACTCAGTGCTCTACCATTTTACTTTTAGCTACTTGTATCCTGGAGCCGTAAATGCACTCTCTTAATGGGTATCTACTAAGATCTCTAGTGTTTTCTTCATCATCCTTTGGTATGGAATTTTACACCCTATGTTTTAAATAAAAATCAGTTCCCTTAGGCATAACTGAGGAACTCACTAAGTCCTAGCCTGCCCTTTCTTGTGGGACTACACAAGAAGTGGAGGCAGAAACAGTATAACACTTCTCTCAGAGGGACACTCTGCTTTACAAGTGGGTTCTGGGAGAGGGAAAGTTCTACTTTGATTTAGTCCTATAGATCTAGAACCTCTACCCAGAAAGGGAGCGTGGTGGGTCATCAGGGGCCAGCATTCTCAGCCTGCAAGCCTGGAATGGGGTTTTTGCTATAAATATTGGGTAGTCTGGAGGAAGGTAATCCTAGGCACATATACCCTGTTTTTCTGGTGTAGACCTTCTGCATTGTGGGACTAGAAGGGAGAGGAAATACTTGAGGACTGCCACTCCAGAGATGGAGTCGCCTAGACAGAAGTTGGGGGAGATGGTGTCCCTGTCTTTTTTCTTTTTAAATATTTTATTTATTCATGAGAGACAGAGAGAGGCAGAGACACAGGCAGAGGGAGAAGCAGGCTCCATGCAGGGAGCCCAATGTGGGACTCAATCCTGGGACTCTGGGATCATGCCCTGTATGGAAGACAGATGCTTAATCACTGAGCCACCCAGGCATCCCAGTGTCCCTGTATTAGAGCATCCACCCAGTTAAAAATCCTAGAGTAGTTTCAGTAAGACAGTCATATATGGAGTGCTGCAGACTCTGTTCCTATCAAGTCTGTTTTCTTGAATAAATAGTTCCCCATTTCCTGTATGCATTCAGAATTTCTGAATAATTTAGATGATTTTTAAAATAATTTTCTCCAATTCAACAATTGCTGGGGTAAAGATCCAGTATAGTGCTCCATAACAAAAAGCCAAATAGTGATCCTACCTAATAGTGAGATTCTAATATATAAGAGTAATTTTTAAGTCTCTATAAATTACTTACAATTAGATGTATAATTTAGAACAAAAGATACATGTCAATTCAATATTAAGTATTATTGGCACCTATTATAGGCCTGCAACCATTAAATGTTGGTTGTTACAAAGATGAATAAAACCCTGACTTCAAGGGACCCACAATCTAAAAGATCTAAGAAAAAATGGATTTGTAAATGTCTTCAAGCATGTATAAATGATATATATGTGAGTATGCACATATGCACATATACATATATATATATATATATACACATGTGAATTTAAAATGTTGAAAATACCAACAAACTCAGATGTAACTTAGCTTTCTACCTTTCTCTTTATGGCTAATTTACCTGGCTCAGTTTCAATAAACATATGTTGTGTATATTGGAGTTTAATTACATCCTTTCTCTTCCAAGTTTTGAACCAACTGAGATCAAAACACAAAATTAGATGGAGAGGGGGAAAAATGGTAGTTTTATTACTGAGAAAACTGACTAGCAGTTACAAATTAGGTATTTAGCCTCAGAATTTCTAGTACTTTCACTGATTTAAACTTGGCCACTCAGAACTGTTGGCCATCCATCCCATGCCCACTTTGCACTGGGGTGGAGGCTCACATGAATACACCATACAAAGGAGCAAAAAGGAAAAAAAATGTATAGGCTTAGCAGAAAGATTGGTCCACAAGAAGCAGCTAGAAGCACCTGAGCCATACATGTCTGTTCTTTCTCCTAATCTCAGCAAACAAGTGGACTAGATGGACTTTTTTGCAGGTTTAAATCTGTATCAGTGCATGCCTGTCAGAGTGGTAGCAATCCAGAAGGAACAACGGCTTCAAGAAGCATACAATCTATTGAGCTTTCTAGAAACTTTGTTTCATTGCTATTTAGTGACTGCCACACATATTCTTCTCTCTGGCTTGAATACTCTTCATGATCGCACATAGTAAAAAAAATAATAATAACTGATAAAAATTATAAAGTACTTAAAATGACCCTTCTGGGGTACAGAAATGAAGATGCCTCATTGAACAAAAAGTAGTATAGTTTCTCTTGAATAGAACTTTGTACAGTGATCCTTCCAACATGTTGTGTAGCATGGAATGCAGAGTCCTATCTTTCATTTTTTCCTTTGTCTTCTCGGCCACTTCCCATCTTATTTCAAAATAAAGCCACCTGCTGCTGTCATAGTGGCCAGAACATGCTCTTACTGATCTACTCACCTGCTCAGTAGATGTTTGGAGTTTAACCATCTGATTTATGGCATCATGAGTGAGGTTATGAGTCAATCAACCACCTCTTAGTATTTTATAGGTACCTAGTATTCTGTCTACATCTAAATTAGTTCACAAGCTCTTTGGGGCAAGCACCTTGTCTATGCTGCTTTATGCTTTGCTAAGCTCCATGCACACTTACCACACTCTATAAATATTCCCACAGAATATTTATGACAAGTCTAACATGGCAAGCAATTTCACCAGGGTCACTTTACCCTGGTAGATTTAAAGCTACATAAATTACAGTAGATACCTACTTTGTAATATTTTATCTAAAAAAATCTAAGTTCCAAAGCAATTTCCAGATCCCAATTTTTCTAGCTTGCTAAAGAAAAAAAGTCTCACAAATTACTTAGTGCCATTTCAAACTCCATGGGTGTTAAAGAGCACCATCATAAGAGTAAAATTACTGATTTAAAATCTGGATTTGAGGCAGATTTGTCTGAATTCCAATCTCAGCCAAACCACTTTCTATTTGAACTTGAACTTTCCTAGATCTGGGTTTCCTCACTTTTTTTTTTAAGACTTTACATATTTATTTATTTTAGAGACAGTGTGTGAGCAAGCATAGAGGGAGAAGCAGAGGGAGAGGCACAAGTGTGCCTCTGCACTGAATCTGCACTGAGTGTGAAGCCTGATGCAGGGCTGGATCTCATGACCCTGACACCATGACCTGAGCTGAAATCAAGAGTCAGATGCTTAACCCACTGAACCACCCAGGCGCCCTTGGGTTTCCGCACTTGTAAAATGGGCATTATAATAATTATACCTATCTCTTGGTGTGGAACAGAAGGGGATGTTATGAAGAGTAAATAAAACCTCATACTTGGTGTGTATGCTTAGTACTTCTTAGCTGATAGAAATTGTGGTAGTAGAAACTGTAATAGTAATGTAATGGCAACCGAAAGCCCATGCATATAGATCTGGAGAAATTATAAAAGGCACATTAAGTAATTCTTGGTGGATAAAGGACATCTGGAAATGCCAAGGCCCAGTTGATCTCATAAGAACATGGACTCTGGAAGCAGAGTTAAAATACAACCGCAGTTATACCAAAATCTACACAATTGCATATTCCCAGTTTAAAGAAAGCATGTGTTGACAGAATTAGTTTCTAAGAGGTCTAGTCAAATGAAAACCCATAAGTAACCAATTACTAATGTGCTGTTTGAACTGATTAGACTATATCCTGATGTATTTGCAGAAGTATTTATAGCAATTTGACAGGTATACCCTTATACGCATGAGATGGATCTGTCAAGTTGTCAAACTGAGATACTTCTTGAATTATCCAACTATCTCCCTTTACTTCAATGCCACGCTCCTCAAATACACTTCTGATGAAAGTTGGCAGCAGATGACCATTTCCTTTCAGGGAGATGGCTCCCTTTTGCCATTCTAATTAACAGGGTGGCAATTTAGTTTATACATCAGTCTTTTGTGCATTTAGAGATATTCACATATTCAAAGTGTCCTACTACAACATGATTTCAGAAACTAAGATATCGAAACCAGGCTCTAGACTGTCATAATGATACAATATGTCCACATCAATGATTTCCTCTTTAGCCAACCACTGACCTCACTAGATGACACTACTCAACTTTTTCACTGTAACAAAAATCTAAAAATAGGAAGATTTTTAAAAAATCAACTTATTCCTGGCCTCCTTCAAGAGAATAATGTGGATTGGACATCCAGGATTTTAGACTCTAGTACATAATTATAATTCAGTTTTTATACTTAACAGCAAAAAATAGATCTCAGGAAGAGATTATATCCTTGACACAGGGAAAAACAAAAGAGAAAAGTAAAATAAAAACATTAGATTAAAAATAGACGTTCTGTTGATACTTGCATCTCTCCTTTTATTTTAAATATTAATTGGGGGAAAAAGAGGAGATAAACCTCCTATTGAAATTAATAAGCTAAATAAAAGCTTAGATAGAGACTGCCATTTTAGCTTTTTCCTTCTGTGAAATATTTCCTGCTTCATCTGGAGCCAGCTTTCTCTTTACAGATTTGAAATAAAGGGTGCTTCTAATTTATTCAAATTAAAAGAATTTGGTGCTTTCTTTCCAGCCAGAGTACCCTTGTTATGGGTAAATACCATGTGCTCTCCAACATCACACCAGTGGGCTAATACAAGAACATCCATTAATTTACATAATTTACATAGTAGTAGCCATATAATTATAGGATCATGATTTCATTTACAAGCTCCATGAATGACTCCAATTTCCTATTAGAAAAGAAAAATGAAAACATTCTATAAGTTACCTGAAAATTCAGTTTCCTGTAGTATCTAAGCTCTGTAATTTGTGGTCATGACCTGCTTCACAACTAAATGTAGCATTTCTGGGAAATTCTTTTCACAGTTTAACATTTCAGGAAATTTCTTCCCTTATGCTTAGTTAATACCAAACAAAATGTCTTAATTTTTTTAAGTTTGCATAAATTTAAAGGTGAATATTCACTAACATTTTTTCTGCTTATTCTAGAAAGGGTAAATAGCAAGCATCAAATTTTTGATGAGTATATAATCACAAAGTTATTTCCCTAAGCAGTTCTCCAATTCGAATTTTTATTGTGACCAATTAAAATTACTTTAGGTGGAATCATGTAAGGTAGTGTCAAGAGGGGCTTATGATTTTATTTCATATTTATTTTGGTCACAGAATGCCTAGATGCTATGGAATCAGAAATCAAACAGTTTTATTATCTTAATAGGTTTCTGTACAAATCTAGTACTCTTATAGTTTATTGTCAAGTATTTGTGTGAGAGTGTGTGCATCTGTGTGTGTGTATATGCACATAAAGAAGGTGAAGAGATGTTCTTGACATGGATAGTAACTATAGATATTGGGAAAGTCACCAAAGAAAAATAAACCATTTACAAACATAGTTTATATAAATGCAATGTTCCATTTTATGTTTAATGCTTTCATTTCTGTGTAATTTCCATACAGAAAATGATTGGACATATTATACATGTGGCTTCAGTTTATATAAATTTCACTTGGCTATATTATCAATCTGTTCATATGGTCATGTGTAGACCATTTTTTTATAGGTTTCTGCCCTTGTAGGAAGGCCATCTGCTCTCAAATTTTAAAAATAGGAAACAATAGTTTTATGGTCAGGAAAAAAAGCATTCTATAAAAGAAAAAAATACAGAAAAGAGTAAAATTCAAACACAAATGAGGATGTTAAATTCCATCCTAGAAAGTAGTCTAAGTAAAACCAAATTTATCCTTCTAAAATTCTGATTTCAACAAATATGGTCCCAGTTAATCTATGGGAAATTATAGAATGGTTATGATAGCAATAAAAACTTCAGCAGCTGCAAAAAAGAAAGTTTGACTCTCATTTTTCTCAAAATGTTGGATTTTTTTTTGATAGAACTGTACTGAATATATACATAACTGAATTTCAATCAAATTTTTAGGAGGTATCTATGGTGATAGGAAGGCTTTATTAACAATGAAATTATGTGATACAGGTCAGACTTGTTCATTTTATTCTTATTTATTCAATATTATTATGTTTTGTACCTAATTAGTATTAGGCACTGCTCTAATTGCCAAGGATACAATGGAGAATCAAGACAAGACCCCCACTTTCAAGAGACTTTTTATTCTAGTATTATTCAAGAATTTAGAAACAGAGGAGATGGTCCTTGCTTGCCATATGAACAATAGAGCTTCACGAACAGGAGTTTCATACTACTTACCCATATTATCTACTGCATTGATTTTTTAAGCCAATCCTGCCATTCCCTTCCCCCCCTTTTTTTTAATATTAGTTATACCCCCTGAAATTCATTTAACAACTCCGATTGCATGTCCCATTTACATAGCATTGGCATGTCATGGCTGTGGTCCTAAGGGGCTAAGGTGGTGTAGAGGATATAGTCATTGGAAGACTAGAGTCAAGGAACTGTTAGGTCAGGAAATGAGAGGTGCGACCAGGTAGAGATGAGACCCAACAAAAAACTTGTGTAGAAGACTGGGATCACAAGCCTTTCATGGATTCTTAAGAATCTTGAAATTTGACCTACTCTAAAGATGAAGCTTTTAAAACTAACTTAAACTGCTACCAGACTAGATATAGACTAAAGTACACAGGTAGTATAGAACAGATTACACCATGTGTAAGGAGGCACTACTGGTTCACAGGATATGTCATTCAGAATATATTATAAGCATTCTGTGGGTAAAAAACTAGCTCTTATAGTGAACTACTACTTACACTTTTTTTCCTAATCCCTCAAGGTACCCAGCACATCGCTAAATCCCTTAATGATCTCAAACGCTAAAGAAACTTATTTAAAGAACATCAACATCCAAGTATAAAAAAGAAACTTTTAACCTTATAGTTTATCTATATTAACCTGAGGAATGTGTCATTTATCTAAAGAGAGGTGGGCTGGATACATCCCCTTTAAGGTGTCAAAGATATGCATACTTTCTCTTCTTGCTACTACCCATCTTAGAATCAAAAGGTTATGGGTCAAATAAAACAAGCAGAAAAAGCAAAGAGTCATAAATATTTCCCATCATTTTCCTTTATAAATACAAGACTATCAAGGGACAAAACACTAAAAGAATTTCACATGACTACAGAATAATATATCAATACAGTTTCTTACACTCCAGTAATTACCAATTGAAAATGCAATAAAATAAAAATACTGTTTACAATATCTATCTTTTCTATCTAGAATTTTTAGCAATTAACCAAATAAAGATTGCTTTGGACTATATGGGGGGAAAAATCCAAATTGATAAAGAAGATAAATGAACTTAAAAAAATGGTGAGCTATACCTTCTCTCCACAGTAAGAATGACTTAACGCTGCAAAGATATAAATTCTCTCCAAAGTACTTAATAAAATTAAGTCCAATTCCAATTAAAAGACATTTATAGGCTAAGGGAGAAATAAAATGATTGTAAGATCTTCATGAAACAAAGTTTAATACAGCGATAATTTTTCAAAGAACAAAAGGGAAGATTTTCCTTATCACATGTTAAGTCATATGCCAAATCCTTGAAACTTAAAACCATACAGTTCTGGAACAATAGATTAAAAGAACTAGGAGACCAGTAGAGAATCTAGAAACAAAAGCATTTATATGGGGACTTAGCATATTTCAATTGGAAAAGAATAGGTTATTTAGTGAATAGTGTTGGGAAAATTAGCTCAATATATAGAACAAAAAAATTAGACTCCTACCAGATAGCACATTGAAAAATTAAGACCAAGTTGATCAAAGACATGAATGTAAATGGGGGAAAAATCCTAAAACTTATTAGAAGACAACATAGGACAATAGATTTATAAACTTAGGAATGAAAAGAGATCTTAAAACAGATCAATAAAACATAAGTCATTAAGGAAACAGTTAATAAATTAAGCTTGTGAAAATTTAAGATATCAATCCAATAAAGAAAATCCTATTCAAAGTCATCAAGGAGGTATCAGGCTAAAAGAAGATATTTGCAACCATCAAAAATCAACTAAGGTTCCATATCTGAAATTTCTAGAAAATTAGAGAACACAAAGAAAAGGGAGATAATGATATGAACCACAATTCAGAGAGGAGCATTCCTAAAGTCAATAAATATACATAAAGGTATCTAACTGCACCAGCAACTTATTCAAGTTAAAATACTGAAATTCACCTCTAAATTTACCTGGTTTGAAAAAAATATGAAATCAGATAATATCAATCAGTGGTTGGAATGAGAGGAAACGAGAATCTTCTTCTAATTGGGAATATAATTTTGCGTAGCAATTTTTTTGAGCAACCTGGAATTATTTAGAGAAAATGGATACTAATATTAATTGGAGTAATGTTAGATACTGATGTAAACAAAAAAGCCCAAATGTCAGAAGAAGAAAGTTTTACTATATTAAATAAGTAACTCTCCATTGCCAGTCTTCCTGACAGATGGTTCTCCTGTAAACAGTTTTGGGAACCCAGTTTCTTTTCATGATGTTGCTTTTTCCTCTTTACTACATGGCCCCTAAAGTTTTCCAGGAACCCCTTGCCATTTTAACCTAGGAAGAATAGAGAGGGAAGCACAGGGGGGGCTTGAGGGACCAGGCTTGGAAGTGACTCACATCACTTGCACACCCGTCACTGGTTAAGACTGAGTCATAGAGCCATTCCTAACTGCAAGGTAATATGAAAAGAGTCACACTGTGGGCCTAGGAAGAGAAGGAATTAGTCTGAGGAAGACCAACAGTCGCTAACAAATATATCGATGATCAACTCCACTTGGGAGTTTATACATCCCCAGAAGCACAGCAAGACAGAGGGATACAAATAGAAACTGTCCATTGATGTGTCATCTGAGATGACAAAAGGGGAGATAAATTTGGGTGTTCATCAATGGGAATGGATAAATGAAATGGCCCTAAGGATACCATGAAATATGTGGTAATCAGAGAAGATGACCTAGATTTACAAATAGCAATATATATAAATATGAAAAATGTGTTTTGCATTTTTTTAATTTTTTGCATTTAAAAAATTTTATTTAAATTCAATTGATTAACATATAATGTATCATTGGTTTTAGAGGTAGAGGTCAGACTTATCAGTCTTTTTGTTTAAGATTTTGTTTATTTATTCATGAGAGAGAGAAGCAGAGACAGAGGCAGAGGAGAAGCAGGCTCCATGCAGGGAGCACAATGTGGGACTTGATCCTAGGACCTTGGGATCATGCCCTGAGCCGAAGGCAGACACTCAACCACTGAGCCACCCAGGCATCCCCCATCAGTCTTGTGTAATACCAAGTGCTTATTGCATTATGTGCCCTAATGTCATATACCCAGTTACCACATCCCCTCACTCCCCTCAGTTGGTTTCCTATGATTAAGAGTCTCTTATGGTCTCCCTCTGATTTCCCTTTATTTTTTTCTTCTCTTCCCCTGTGATCCTCTATTTTGTTTCTTAAATTCTACACATGAGTGAGGTCATATGATAATCTTTTTCTTATTGACTTATTTCACTTAGCATAATATCCTCTTATGGATATTATGTCATTGTACCCATCCATCCATCCACCCATATTCCATTCATGTCATTGCAAATGGCAAGATTTCATTTTTTTTGATGGCTGAGTAGTATTCCGTTGTGTATATATATATATATATATATATATATATACACACAATGATATATATATGATATATATATCACACCTTTATCCATTCATCTGTTGATGGACATCTAGGCTCTTTCCACAGTTTGGCTATTATGGACATTACTGCTATAAACATTGGGGTACAGATATGCCCCTTTGGATCACTACATTTGTATCATTGGGGTAAGTACCCAGGAGTGCAATTGCTGGCTCATAGGGTAGTTCTATTTTCCACGTTTTGAGGAACCTCTATACTGTTTTCCAGAGTGGTTGTACCAGCTTTTGTGTTAGAAATCTTGTCTATTTTTTTGCACAGTATATATTAGTGCCATTTTTGAAAACCACATAAAACAGTGCTATATGTTTGTCACAAATATATGAATAGGTTAATAACTGGATGGTGAAGAGAAAGGACATTGTCAAAACAGGTGTGAATAACTATTGAGGAATGAGCTTGGGGATAAATATAAATGCTAAAAAAAGAAAAAGAAAATACATACAGACTTCTGATGACCATGTGCCATGAATTTTGAAATGTCATCAATTCAATTCCATTCATCTGAACTCTTCCCCAGAACAAAACATCCAGATCCAAAGCAACCTGACTTGCATACAACCATATACAGAAGATATCACAAGAAACAAACTGTTTGGGGATTACAAAAAGCTGAACTACCTCCAAGTCACAACAGGTTCAATATTTAATATTCAAAAAAGATACCAATACACCAGCCTGTGTATCCTGTGTATAAAATGGTCCTTATCCTCAAAGCATTTACAGATGACAGGGTGAGGTGGTCGGAGTAGAGTGCAGACCTTAAGTAATCACACAAATTGTCATAAAAGCTTAAATGAAGAGAAAGATTTATAATACGCAGACCCAACTCAACTGGGGAGAAGTGGAATCACTGGAATGCAATCTACTAGACTTAATGCTAAAAATCAAAGTTACTCAGAAAAGATATGAAAGAACTCTGCAGAAGCGGGGGGAGAACCACATGAGGCGGAACCCCCAAATGTGAAGTATTTGAGAAATTAAAGAACAGCGAGTCTGACTGCAACAGAAAACAGAAGGGGATTGCCTCAAGATTGGAAAGGAGACTGGCACTCAATGGTTGGGTTTTGTCATACATGTTAAAACACTAAATTTTATTCTCAACTGCATCGGAAAGCCCATCCTGTGATCCAATTTTTACAAACTTACTCTATGTTTAAAAAGATGCTTAACCATGTTCTTGAAGATATAAAAATATCTTTAATTACAGTGTTTATAAATTTGAAACATGGAAAATAAAGCCTAAATATTTATGAATAGTTATCAAATGAATAAAGGAACACTTTAAAATTTTTGAAAGAATGAGGCAGGTAAAACCAGATCAAAACAATGGATTGGGTAGCCTGGGTGGCTCAGCAGTTTAGCGCCACCTTCGGCCCAAGGCCTGATCCTGGAGACCTGGGATCGAGTCCCACGTGGGGTTCCCTGCATGGTGCCTGCTTCTCCCTCTGCCTGTGTCTCTGCCTCTCTCTCTCTCTCTCTCTCTGTCTCTCATGAATAAATAAAATCTTAAAAAAAAAAACAATGGATTGATAAATACACAAATGTTAAGTAACATGTCAGCCTCACATGTACATGTATCTGCATGTAAGATATACTTTAATTAAGTACCTATGAAAGGAAATGGGTAGTCAGAGACAGAGAGATGGAGAATAAAGGACTTTCAACATTTCATAGTATGTACTTCCTAAACCATTTATAAAATTCACATTGCCTGGTTAGTAATAAAAAATAGAAACAGAAGAGGTTTTTAAATTTTATTTTATTTATTTATTCATGAGAGACACAGAGAGAGACAGAGACATAGGCAGAGGGAGAAGCAGGATCTCTACAGGGAACCTGATGCGGGACTCGATCCCAGGATCCCAGGATCATGACCTGAGCCAAAGGCAGATGCTCAACCACTGAGCCACCCAGGAGCCCCTAGAAACAGGAGAATTTTAACCAGAAAATAAATAAGTTGAAATAAATTAAGATTCTTAAATGTTTATTTGGCTTATGTAAAAGTCACAACAAAAGATGATTGTAGTTCAGTACTGATACTGGAGACAAACGGACAGATTTTTGGATATACTTTGGAAATTGAATTGACCAACAGGCCATTAGAACCAATGGATAGAGTAGTCATACCAAATAGAAATGTCAAGAATGATAGCAATTTTCCAGGAATTCAAACAAGGTGGGTTGAGATACCATGGAAGAAGATTGTGAGGATGCTGGAGGACAAATTCTGAAGACAAGGATCAAGTATTTATTTATGTATCTTTAAGTTTGAGATGCCTATTTATCCATCCCAAAGGAGCCATCAAGGAGGCAACCTAAAATGGTCAGCAGAGGAGCCTGCTCAGGTGTTAAGAAAATAAGACTGAATTTTGAATGCCTCTAACCTATATAGTACACCAAGTACATCATTTTGCTGTTATTTGACAGAGGAATTGTTATTACTATTATCAAGATTTTAATATTATGTTAATGCAAGTATCAACGCAAATAGTGTTTTTGCTCCTATACTTAGAGGTGTGCATGTGTGTACATAACCATCGAGAAATTCTCCTAGCTTAATTGCTAGAAAAAATCTACCTATAAATACCCTAGTGTTTACTTGAAGAATGCCAACAAAAACAGCCAAAAACGTCAAGAAAAAAATATGTTGAAATAAATAAGCCAACACTTGTGACACATTCCTATTATTTATATGTGGGGAACATAATCCTTGAATATTTTTTTTCCTTTCTATAGAACCATCTAGAGCAATAGTCCCTGCTGTGTGCAGCATTGGCACCACCTGGGAATTTATTTAAGATGCAAATTCTTGAACCTCATCCCAGACCCACTGAATCAAAAATCTGGGAGTGGGACCTGCAATCTGTGTTCTAATAACCACTTCCCCCCATAAATCTGATTGATACATCCTCATGTTTGAGAGTCACTGGTTTGGATAGAATATCTGTACCTCAATGCATAGAGCACGAGGAATATTTAAGAACAGTTTGAGGATAAAGTTACAGAGGGCTGGGTTAGTGAGAAAATAATAAAAATTTATTTAAGCTTAGTCAGAAGTTAAACTTCCATTCTGTACGTAATTTTGATTGGCACTGACACTGACCTTTTGGAAGTGTGAAGCTCCTGGCACAAATGCTTTTTAATCTAGTACAGATTTTTGACCTCATCATTGACAGAAGGTTGGCATTTCTGATACACAAAGACAAGACTATCTGACCTTTTTGCATTACAATGATTGTCGTGATTGGCAGGCCTTGGCCTCACTTTTGAAGAGATGTGGCACTTGGCACTCTCCAATCATATCAAGAACTTTCATCCTGTCCTCTATAGCCTGAGCATGACAGATTGCCCCATCTGGTGGTATCCAGAGATCCTGTTGTTTCAATGAGTCTATGGAGGACTACCAGCTTCCTGATGACAGATAGTGTATAGGTTGGCAGATGCCATTCTGATGCCCTTATAGCTTTGCAGTGATACTGCTTTGACAGCCAAGACCTTTTCTTGAACAGTAGTGAGTGCTGATTTCAACTTAACAAGGAGATAACTTTAAAATCCCTCATCTAGGCTGGGATCCTGCTGGAAAAATCAGACAGGAGGCAACGCAAGAAGCTAGTACCTTCATTACTGGTGAAAATCCAAATAGCTCAAAAGTAATATTTTCCATCAAACCCATATCACCAGCTTTAAAAAAATCAGCATTGTTGCCTCCCCAGCCAAGCACGTTGCAAGGCACCAGAGGAAAGGACACATAAAAGGTTCAGATTTACCCTCGGGGTGCTTAGGATCAGTTTGGCAGAAAGAGATAGAGAGGTTCACACTCAAAGCAGCAGCTTCTACTCAGCTCCGGGTTGTTAGTGTCTTATGGGAGTGACTAAACTCTCCATTTTATAAAAATTTGAAATTTGAGATCTGATACAGTATCAATCCATTCCAACTTTTAATATTTAGCTGATTTTAAGTCTAAACGTCTGCACAGATCTGTGTTATGTGAGGAAATCAGGACACGTTGGTGTGTTGGATGCAGTCCTCTGGTTTTCAAACTCTGTTCTCCTTGTTTCACCAACTAAGGATGCCCTCTTGTAAAAGTCTCTCGCCTCTTACTGCCAAAATAATCCAAACACTGATTTTGAATTGGAGCAATTATCAAAAGGCAGAAAAGTAAAAATTAACCTTTGATTCCAATTGAAGTATTTTTGTTTAAAGGACCTTATCTGATGGGTTTGTGGGGCTTTTAAAATCCACTGAACTACCATCCATTGAAAATATACCAAGTGGATTTATATATCCATACTGTTGTTATGGATAAGACTTAAATGCAACATCCCCAAAATCCAAATGCACACTTCCTAAGTCAAGCAAATACAAAATTACATAAACTCTTCATTAAAAAAATGACCAGAGGTCTCAGCATTTAATTCTCCTAATTGCTAAAGGAGAAACAGTAGGGAGAAAAGGGGGGGGGGTTCAGAATACCACCTGCCTTGATGGTTCTCAGATACAAATGGAGTGTTAGGAAATTGTATAAAACATGGAGGAAAAAAGCAAAGAAAAGGAAACACAAAGCAAATCACTGTATTGAGTGGCTCAAAACCCAGGTTTCTAGTGCCAAAACCCAGGTATCAGTAGCTCCACACACAGCCACATCTGATAACACTACATACCATTAAGTGTATCGTTTGCGTTTCCCAAAGATTTTGAAACACAGAAAGCTGGGTCAGTAGACCCATTATTCAAAGCAACAAAAGAAAGACAGAATATTCTAATAATTGCAGATCTCACCCCTTATGAGTAATCAATTACTGTCTTATTTCATTTGAATTTTCCACCATGAATTTAGATTTCAAATACATCATTCCCCAACTATTGAAGATTTTCAACTATTTCCATAATTTTTCTGTTCATCAGTTCTTCCTATAGATACTGTTACCAATTTCAACTTGCCAAAATCCTACCATTATCACTTTTTTTTATCTCTGCTTTAAACTTTGAATGGTTTTGTTACCTCACAGGGTACCTGAGCTCTCCACAATTACCTTATTAGCCTGTTGAACGAACGTCAATATAGCACATTATTATGTGGCAGGTATTGTTCCTAGTACTTCTTAATATTAGGTTCTTTTGGCAACAATATAAAAGGAGCTGTTTTTATCATCATTTTAAGAATGAACAAACAGAAGCAGAATGAGCTTGAATACCTTGCCCAGAGTTAAGACAGGTCAGTCACAGTGGCTGCATTAAACAGGAAGTCTTGCTCCAAAGATCAGGTGTCTATCCTCCCAACTTTTCCTCCATTGTAGCCAAATTTCTTGATCACACTCAGCTATAATAAAGTTCTAATTTGGGTTCTATAAATTCCCTTTCCTTCTGTTTCCACTTTCTTTTCATATCTCCTTCCTTAGATACTTGTGAGTACTTTCATTTTTGTGTCAGGCATAGGACAATTTCTGCCAGAAAGAGGTCATCTGCAATGAAAAGCCATTATGGAAAAATCTCACTCACCAAGAACTAGATGAAATCCCATTCTCTCTGGTTTCAGATCAGCGTTCTCCAGAGAAATGGAACCAACCTGAAGTGTGTATCTATGTGCACACATACACATGTATGTACATATAAATGTATATATGGAAATATGTGTATACATAAGTGAGAGACTGAAAGAATGATTATAGGCATTAGCTCAGGCAGTTATAGAGGCTATGAGGTCCCCACATATGCCTTTTGCAAACTGGAGAACCAAGAAGACTGGTGACATTAATTGGCCCAAATTCAAAGGACAGAGAACCAGGGCAGCTGATGGTTCAACTCCCAGTAAGAGGTCAAAGGCCTGAGAACCAAGCAGTTGCTGACATAAGTCCCAGAGTCTGAAGGCACATGTGATGTCCAAAAGCAGGAAAAGGTGGACATCTCAATTCAAGAAAAGAAGTTTGCCTTTCTTTCTCTTTTTGTTATATTCAGGGCCCCAACAGATTGAATGAGGTCTACCTACAGTGGTGGTGGTGGCAGATCTCTTTACTCAGTCTACTGAGTCAAATGCTAATCTCTTCCAGAAACATCCTCATAGGAACACCCAGAAATAATGTTTTACCAGCAGTGTGAGAATCTCTTAGGTCAATCAAGTTGACACATAAAATTAACCATCACAATCCATTCTACAAATTTTGCTTGCAGCTGAATATACTACTTCACTAGAAAAAAAAAATACTTCAGGACAAGGATCAGTCTTTCCTCATTTACTAAACACATATTTGGAGTTCCACACCTATGTATATACCAAGCCCTTTTGTAGGTGCCTGGAAAACCATGCTGAATAAAATGGTACCTGTCCTCATGTGGCCTACAAAACCAACAGCTCATCTTTTCTTCCAGTTCCTACTGTGAGGTCTTAAAAATAATACCATTTATAAATACCTGAAAACAGTAAAAGTGAAGAAAAAAATGAACAGGAAAGTAAGAGGGATAGAAACAGAAGAGATCAGTGGTATTGTCAGCTAGTTCAATATTGAGTGACCATTACGTATACAGAAATTGAGCATTCCTTTGAAGTGACTTTAACGAATTTGTACCATTTTTTTATAACCAGTTTTTCAGGATCCAGGAAGTTTTATATACAAAAATAGGTATGTAAGTTATATTCTCTTTTTAGGGACTTCCAGGAAATAAATCATTATGCCCCATATCTAGGAATGTGGTCCCCAGTTTCACCTCCATTTAGGGAGAAATAAATTGGTTTTCTAAATGAGTTGTTCAAGATTGAGCCTAGTTAATGACAAGGCTCTAAAAAGAATGTAAGACTTCGCCTGGAATTAAGTTCCTGGTCTAAACACTTGGGCACTTTTTGCTTATAAAATGAAATTATGGCCATTTCCAATCCTAAATAATTTGGGCCAAATAGACTTTACATGTGATATTTATGACTCATGTACCCTATTCTGTAAAACTTCCCCCAAAGACTCATTAAATCTGTTTTATGTGAATTTTTCCCAGCCTTGCACTTTCATTAACTGGAAGGAAGAGAATAAAGTCTACTTACAATGCCACCAGATCCATGCCAAGACCCTTATTTGACGGATGTCTTCCTAATAAATTATATATATTGTAAACAAGGAGTATGTGCCAGCCCAAGGTTTTCATTAATTTTTCATTAATGAAATGCACCACTTAGCTTGTTTGACATTTAAGCGAGTCACATAAATTTAAACTAGAGGTCACCATAAAGAAAGCATTTGCAAGTGTCACTGAAGGAATAAACTAGCAGCTGCTCCACCTCTTAACTCAAATCCTGCCCCAAACCATGTTCAAGTTTACCACAAACAGATTAATAAAATATGTAACAAGTAAATGATATTATAATTAGCTGCTAATGACTGATTTGAAATTTAGTGACCTCCATTATGATTAAAGAATGTTGTAGGTTTTTAGCAGTTTCTACTTCATTTTTGTTCCCTAATGGACAACTTAGATATTAGGTGTATGGCAGGCATCTCAGTTTTGTAGGATTTAAGTGCTGTGTATTTAAATCTCTACCTCCATATATATAGCTTCTACCATGCATTTCAGGGTCCCAAAAAAAGAACTCTGAATTAAGACAATACACCAGAAAAACAGTCTCAAGCCATTGTTAAAAAACAGCCTAACAGGAAATCCAAATGCCTATAGGACCTGAAAAACCCAAAGTTTTCATATCAGAGAATTCCTAGCAATGCAAAAAATAAATAAATAAATAAATAAATAAATAAACTACACTTTGAAATAGAAGGATTTGAAAAACAACCGTCTTTCCCTTAATTCTTGATGCACTTAGAAATCAAGCTCACTCAAAGCATATCAGTTCTAGAGCAACACATGTAACCCTAGACTCCTCTAAATGATGCAAATGTAGCTGCCTAGGTCTTGCTCACCTGCTCAGAATTGGCATAAGATCCAGGTAGAGCTGAGTTTACAGAAGTTTTATCTGTAGAGTTCTGTGAAGCTGGAGAAGGTAGAGGCCAAGTGAGAAAATAATTTTTTTTCTAGCTTAGATATACACCAACCATGCAAAATAAAAGCAAAACCAATAAAAGATATTGTTGTGGTCTCTCTCCATGTTGGTCAAGAGGTGGGGCAGTTTTCAATTACACAAACTTTTATTATTCTGTGCTCGATACCATGGTAGACATAGAAAATACAAAGGAATATAAGAAATGTTCTTACCTTCAAGGAGTTCATTTTAGTGGTGGACACAAACAGGCAGTCAGGTAGTACAGTAATAAAGGCAAGAATAGAGTATTCTTAGACTGTTTCCTCAAACAATAAGATGAAATTGAATCAATTCCCATTATGAAGTAGATGCTGGCTGCTACCCTCAACAGGTTCTGAGATTTTACCTCATTTCATCAAATATAAGTCATACAAAACATTGCTCCCAGATATAGTAGCATGTTTCTGCATGAAAAATTTAGTAATAAATGAACGAAATAAAAAATCATTTGTTCTTATGGGATGCCTGAGTGGCTCAGTGGTTGAGCGTCTGCCTTTGGCTCAGGGCATGATCCTGGGATCCCAGGATCAAGTCCCACATCAGGCTCCCTGCAAGGAGCCCACTTCTACCTCTGCCTGTGTCTATGCCTCTCTCTGTGTCTCTCATGAATAAATAAATATATTTTTTAAAGAATCATTCGTTCTAAAAGGAGCAGTATCCCCTTTGCAATTCTGTTGTGAGTACCACGTTTTAGCTACAGAGATTCCCTTTGGAAGTACTCTAGCCATCAATTTTCCATCCCCAAGTATGTTTGTTTTCTGGTGATCCCTTTGGGACTATTCTTATTTCCTTCCTGCTTTCAATCTATCACCATTCAGTTTATCACCTAGAGTTTACGCCCCCACCTCCAACTACTCCTTTGCAATATTGCTTCTAAGGGATTGCCAGCCTCTTCTTTCCCTGTTGTTCCTCAAGAGGAAGACACCAAAGATTTGTTCTTAGAGGACCTCTGCTCAGTATTTAGTGAAGTTGACTAAATGACAAGTCTGCCTCAGAGCAATGTCAATGTGAGAAGAAAACAGTGCAAACCAAATCTATACTGAGGATTTGGTGAGAGGAACACCTGGGTGGCTTAGTGGTTGAGCATCTGCCTTTGGCTCAGCTCATGATCCTGGGGTTCTGGGATTGAGTCCAGTGTTGGGCTTCCAGTGGGGGAGCCTGCTTCTCCCTCTACCTATGTCTCTGCCTCTCTCTGTGTGTCTCTCATGAAAAAATAAAATCTTTTTTAAAAATGGTAAGAAGGAATTAAATACAGAACTTAGAGCTGGACTCATTTAAGAACTCTCACTATTAAAAAAAAAAAAAAAAGAACTCTCACTATTTCCCAAATATCTCTGCTTCCTCTATTAGTCTCACATATACAGCTATTCTGATGCCTCTTTCCAAATATCAATGTCTAGGCTGTGAGGCTTTTCAATCACCTCGCATCTTACCTTATACCTAATTATACAAATATACATATTGTCTGGAAATCCTCTCCTTTTCTGTTGGCCAAGCCTTTGACACTGAATATCACAATACCTTCTATTTTTACATTCCTCAAGGTTAAGTTCACCAAGATGTACTCTGCTTCCAATCTCCAGCCCTTCTCTAGGTCATGAAGACCCCATCCTAGAAAGCCCATTCCACCCCATTATGCAACAGACATGTAAGTGATGAGGTCACAGGAAAGCAATAAGTGGAAGAAATTTACATTTATCCAACTCACATGTTATCACTTCCACTGGAGAACTAGGAGTCAAATGGGATCCATCCACTTTCCAACCACTTTCCCCATAACTCTTATCTTCTGATTATAGGACTATTTAATTCACATAATTATTAAAATAAGTACATATATGAAACAAGTAGATTTACTTATTAGCTTTTTAATGACAGAAACCTGAAATATCAGCGTGACAACTAAAGAAATTTATTTTCTTTGCATCTTCAATTCCAAATGAGTATATTGCAACTGGAAGATATCCTCATCCACTAATTCTAAACATTCCTCCAGGGGGGAGGGGAAAAACAAACAAAAAATAAACATCCCTCCAGAATTTATCAATGTAGTTTTTTTTTAAAAAAAAGGAGGATCAAAAAAAAATAATAATAAAAATAAAAAAATAAAAAAATAAAGTGAAGGCTTATCATTGGTGCAATAGTACTATTTTCTCCATGTGGCTTCTACATAGTGATAAATAAAACTTAGAAGATGTAAATTAGTCTTAAAGTCTAAGTTATCTGCTATAAAAATATCCCACTCAATAAAGGATATCACTTCTGATTACAACCACTTAAGAACCTCAAAACTGTGAGGCAAAATAAAATGCTTAAGCTTCTACTTTGGGAGTTGATACATTACAAAGCAATACTGGATACAACCCCTAACAAAGAACTAAGGAATCAAAATGACACAAGAGAAGAATGTCAGTAATAAAATGAAAAACTGAACAGAAGAAGAAGAGGAGGACAATTATTTTTAACTGTTATTTTGGCTTGTAAAATTCAACTCCATAGATTTGAATGCATTCATTTCTGGTTCTAATTCATTTCTCTAGTACTATTTTTAGTCTCATACATTATGTGAAAACCCCTCTCGATGTGTTGAAGACTGAGACACTCCACCCCATCCCCAAAATCTTTTCTTGTTACTTCAACAGTTTATCAAGTTGCTGGCATTACAAAAAGCAAAACTAGGCAGAGATGATTAACTGGACAAGTAAATCGTCTAACTCATTGTACAAGTTCAGATGCCAAACTTTTCCCTAATGTTAGACAGTTGTGTTTATTATCAAAAGACCTTTAGATTCATTACAGTAAAGTTAGTGAAAACGAATTTCTTTTGTAAACCAGTTAGACTTCGGAATTAGATTTTTCATTTACATCATGAAAAATAACTTTCTCTCTGCTCCCTATGTGGCCATCTGATTTCCCATCTTGGATAACCTACATAGACTTATATCCTCATTTTCAATGAAAGATACATTCCTATCAGGCTCCTCATCTAATAAAAGGGAGATAATTTCATATTCTATCACCCATATACCACAAACACCTTAATTCCTAACTGTGCATTGGATCCATTCTCTATCCTTTATAATCTCCCCTAGGCCCTCATTATCTTTCCACTGCTTCACTTAATTGCCTCTTCAAAGCTTGTTCTCAGCCTATTTACAGCCATCCACTCTGCTACCAATACAGGGTTCTTCTAAAAAACAAACGTGACCTTCTCATTTCCCCACTTTAAAGTATTCAATGACTTTCAAAGAGCTATAGGGACAAATACAAAGCTACTTAACATTACCCTTCAGGAATCTGCCTCCTATCAAAATATTATCCAGTCTTTCACCTTATTGCTAGTTATTCTATATACATGTACTGCATGTTCAAGATGATTCCAAGCTTGGAATCATCCAAAGTTCCATACATTCTATACTTCCAATAGAATACCAATTTCTCTACCTGCTTCCAATTCTTATTTACCTGCAAATTCTCATTTCTCCCCAGACTGACAGGTGATTTTCCTGTAAAGCTCTCCCTACCACTCCAGAACAGATTCAATCACTTCTTCCACTGTACTGTTTTTTATAGTCATCTACAACTCTCAATTCCAGTTTCATTATAGATATTTGGTTGTAGTGATACTTGCATAGCTCATTCACCAGACAGCATTTTGGAAACCATAAATTATGCCCCCTTAGTGAATCACAAATTAGGATAAGAATGTATAGGGTAAGGCAGGATTGTGAGGAAACTTAGTTTATCACGTGTAGTAAGGATAACACTATTTCCAAATTCTACTCTCAGTAGGGAGCATGCATACACACACACACACACACACATACACACACACGGTCACATACTGGAAAGCAACATACAAAAGATTTCTTACTGAAGACCATAGTTAAAAACATTTGGAAAATAACAAGACTATGAGCACACTGAAAACGTAGGCCAAGTTTATAATAATTAAAATTGTAGCAGTTTTGTCTGCATATGAATATCTACTTGGACCAAGGTCCTGGCCTTTCTGATCTGAATATGTTAGTGTCTTGACCAACATGTTGCTATACAGATACTATCATCTCTATTTTATAAATCTATACCTTTAAAATATATTTTAAAGATAAAATATATCTATTATTTGGGCTAACAAATTCAGTTCCATTCATTTGGATGCATTGCATAACATTCTTATTCTCTCCCACTTCTTTGATAAGCACATTAGTATATCTTTTCTAATCACAGATATCATATGGAAGCCATTTTTCACATGTCGGAGACCAAAGGATTATCCAAGAAGGAGAAGTAATATTGGAAGAAACAGCAAGTCTATTTAACCCCCAAATCTATACCATTTCCCCTAACCTATACTATTCTACCCTAGCTCTACTTACCTAATCCTATAGGATTCCTAGAACCTGACATGTAAGGGCTTATAAAACTATCATGGCAAAATGTGATTTCACTGAGCTGATTGAATGAGTAGAAGTCATTAAAACACATTCCTTATCCTCTAAAATGTCCATACTAATAAAAAGAGAGTAATAGAAATATGTGCATAAATATCCATTATGACCTAATTATGGAAAATGACCTATTTGCAGAGAGGGATATAGAGAACCACATAGGAGCACTCAAAACCCTTAAAAGTACTTTGGCTACTAATAAGCATTATAAACAAAGCCCTGTCAAGTTGGAAAGCAACCCATGGTCTTTATGTTTCTAATTCATTAATAAGCACAAGGAAATTTCCAAATACATTTTTATGTTTTGTTTAACATTCTTATCTCAAGTGTAGGTAATTTCAAGTTTGCTTTGGTAATAGAGCTTTTTAAATGTATATTGACATTTCAGTTGTGAATATCTTTACTCTTCCACATTTAGTAAGGTCTGAGTCATTTTCCTGATATTATGTCAGTCTACTGCTACAAATGAATAGACTTGTTCTTACATTTAAATTATTACACTAATATATAGGTATATAAAGGAATAGCTACAACTACTAAAATACAAATATAAGTAAAAAAAAATATATAGTATAGTCTCCCCAGAGTGAGGGCCCCAACAGAGATACTCGCCTCTAATTCAGACTTGAGGAAGAGGACACAGCCTTGTACAATCAGAATGTGCAGTTAGAATCAGGTCACCTCATCTGGCTTCACATTGCAGCTCTGTCCCTCTGTCTCCCAAAGCTACATGACTATTTTACTCAATCACTTATGCCTTCAGTTTCCTTATCTGTAGAGATATTCATCTATCCCCTAGGACTGCTTTGAGGATTAAAGAATCTAGGACAAAGATTGTAAGAGACCTGGCACTTATGAAAACTCAATAAATGGCATCTATTGTTAAGATCTGATGATGTGGTAGCTGGGAAAGTGGTTAGGATTTTATTTTCAGAAGAACTTCGTGATAAACTTTAAGCTCTGAGATCTAAGAACTCTGTTCAGCACTTTATTCTCAGCAACCAGCAGAACGTCTGGCAAATAGCAAGTTTAATAAAGGTTTTGGAATGAATGAATGAATGACAATAGCAAAACTTATTGTTGCTTCCAAGGACTCCATTATTTGGAGGGAGTAACAGCTGCCCCCAAATACCAATTCCTGCTTCCCATTGATCTCAACTCCCAAGCAATATGTGAAAGTGAGATGCCACTTGCCCCAGGGGGTGTTTCCAATGAGCTTGATTTCAGTGGAGGAGGAGGCAGCAGTGAAGGGGTAGAAACAGAGTTTTTCTGTATCCTTAGTCTTTTTTCCTCAAGTTTCTAGTATAGGATTCTAATGATTTTTAAAGGGGTAATTGCATAAAAATGTTACTACTCAATGGAGAAAAATGAGAACATGACTACTTTTTTTGTGTTACCCAATATTGAGGTCTAACACAATGGGTGGACATATTCACCTGCTTCCCCCCAAAAACAATTTCATCTTGAAGTATTTGACAAAGAAATTGATGAACTCCAGGCCGACACGCGAGATCTTA
The DNA here is from genome assembly GCF_003254725.2 of Canis lupus dingo. Lineage (NCBI taxonomy): Eukaryota > Metazoa > Chordata > Mammalia > Carnivora > Canidae > Canis > Canis lupus. The sequence goes on along the minus strand of NC_064250.1, from coordinate 54,592,604 downwards.
AGGCAACAAGTGGACCAGGTTTCCTTCTGATCTAATGTCAAAATGTGGACTTATCATTGGTATGGTTTCTGTTACTCAGTTATCTATAGCCTGGAAAAAATATATATTTCTGTGTATACGTTGCACAGAAATATAAAGTTAAAACATGCATATGCAGAGGTACAATAAGTTTCGATAAAAATGTATAAAACCAGACTCCAACAGTCCCTCCCACACTTAGAACAAAAATAAGCTAGACACGATAAATTTAGCCCAGGAGAGCCAAAATGCAACGTTTACTTATCTAAGGCAAACATAGCTGGGCACTGGAAAGAAATCAACTAGAATAGTTAATAGGTGACAGCCACAGATATAGAGAAAATGTGCATATCCCTTAAGCTCTTCCCTTAGACTACTAGGCAGTCGCAAAAATCTTTGCCCAAATTACTGAAAAAGCATTTATTGTGCCAGCCTGAGTAAAGAAAGGAACAGGCACAGCAGGGGAGACTAGAAACCCCACGAGGATCTCCCCATCTCTTCTGTGGAACAAAAGCCTTAATCTGTGGGGAAGGTATTCCCAACAGTACAACCTCAGGCACTAATAGAAATACATTGCAGTCAGGAGGAAAAAAAAAAAAAAAAAGAACAAAAACAAAAAACAGTAAGACATAGAGGCCAGGAATTGAAGTTGTTCCAGAAAGTTAGAAATGGGGCAAGAGCTCAGAGAAGTTTGTATTCCAAAGACATAAGGTCACAAAAATGGAAGCTTTATCTGAATAGGGAATATCCCACCCCAATCTCCTGCCATCAGGCTAGCAATTGTCCACTAGAGTACTGCTAGAAGAGTTTAAGAACACGGGAACATGTCCTCTCTGAGATACAACACAAAGATATGACCTAAAGCAGTGGGTATAACAGCTGTACAGTAAAATCCTCTGACAAACCAGCCCCTTCCCTAAACATAAGATATCTTAGGAGAATTTGAAATACACGGTAGCTGATAGCAAAAACTGCATGATCAATGTTAAAAACAGTACAGTTCTAGGCTAGATGAGTCCATTTTAAGACTAAAGCCAAGAATAAAAAATACTTTTATTTTTTTTACCACCCGAGGAATCATTGATAGGGTATAATTGTATATACCAGCATATCTTGCTTTATTGTGCTTTGCAGATATTACATTTTTATAAATTGAAGGTTTGTGGCAACCCTACATGGAGCAAGTCTATGGGTGCCATTTTTTTTTTCCAACAGTACTTGCTCACTTTGTCTCTCACTGTTTGGCAATTCTTGCAATATTACAAACTTTTTCATTATTTGTTATGGTGATCAGTGATTACAATTTGTTGAAAGCTATTAGGGTTAGCATTTTTTAGCACAGTGTTTTTAGCACATTTTCTTTTAGACATAATGCTATTGCACACTCAGACTATGGAATACTGTAAATATAACTCCTATGCCCTGGGAAACAAAAAAAATTCATCTGACTCCCTTTATTTGCAATATTTGGTTTATCATAGTGGTCTGGAATGAAACCTGCAGTATCTCCAAGGTATACCTCTATTTAAAGTATACAACATGACGATTTGATTTACATGTACATCGTGGAATGATTTTTACATCACTCTTTCCATCTATACAAATGTCCAGATTAACAATTATAAAAAACATACCACACTGCCATTAATCAGTAGAATTGAACTGAAGTATGGCACAGATGATGGACTATCACCAAGTACTGAAAATTTAAAAGACTAAAAAAAAGGTACAAAATATGCAAGATACACTTTCAATAGAATTATAGAAACTAGAAAGAATCAACTGAAATAATGGAATGGGGCAGGAACACAGCAACAGATAAAAGGAGTCATCAGTAGCCTTGACACAGCTGATGAAGTTATGAACTGGAAGATAGCTCAACAGAAATTTCCCAAACTGGAACACAGAGAAAGGGGCTGTGGGGAAACAGCCTGTGGGGAAACAGCATTCAGAAGATGTGATGATATCAAAGTCTAATACACACACATATGATTTGAATCCTAAAGAGAAAAAAGGAAGAAATACTTATAAATGTTAAAAAAATTTTTCACATAGACATAACAAAATCAAGAAACACCCCCCTCAAAAAAAGATAAATACTAAGAAAACACAACAAACTAGTGATCTCATATCCAAACTTGAAACTGAGACCAACAAAATCTTCAAAGTAGCAACACATATTTTTTAGTGTAGTTAAGGATTATGCACAGACCTTCAACAGAAACCATATACGCCAAAAAAGAAAAAAGTAACATTTTTATAGTACTGAAAGAAAAAAGTAGAACTGCCAGTCCAGAAATCTATAGTTTTAAAAAATACATTTAAATGAAGAAACAAAACTTTTCAGACAAACAAGCAGAACATTCATGGCCAGCAAACCTATGCTAAAAGAAAATGTTCAAATGGTAAAGGAAGTTCTGCAGGAAGGGGGAATGTGGGACTAGGCAAAAACTTGGATGTACAAAAAATATATATAAAAGTCTCTAGAAATGGACTAACTATGCATAGAGAAATCCTTTTACCAACATCCCGTCAGGAATGTAGGTGGTGCAAAAGCTCAACAGAATATCAGCATGTCAATATCTAAGAAGGATAATATATCACCAACTGAGGTTTATTCCAAAAGTTTCAAGGTTGATTCAATATTGGAGAGGGGAACGGTGGCAAAAAGTCAATCCTTATGCATCTATAAAAAGCCATAAAAGTTTAGAGCACAAGTAATGAAACTTAGGAACTTTTGACATCCTTTAACTGTTACACAGATACATAAACAATCATGGTATGGACTGCTGTTCAGGAAACAAAAAGGAACCATCAATTTACATAATATGGATGAGTCCCCAAAGTGTTCTGTTAAGTGAAAGATTATATATTGTATGTGATTTTGTCTGACATTCTAAAGAAAGCAAAAGTATAGGAAAAGAGTACAGATCAGTAGTTGCCAGAAACAGAGCATGTGGGATGGTATTGGTTACAAAAAAGACAGAAGTCTTTGTTGCCAGAATTGTTCTCTATCTTGACTATAGTAGTAGACACACAAATCTATGAATTTGTCAAACCTATAGAATTTCATACCACAAGTAAAATTTACTGAATATTTTTTAAAAAACATAAACCTATAACTCAAAAGTCCTAGAACTTCTTCATGGTTCTCAAACTACTACAAAAGATTTTTTTTTAATTAAAGAGCATATTTAAAAGCAAATTCCAGATAATTATTTTGCCGTAGCATATGATCATGTATGGTAAAGCACGTGGTTGCTTAAAAAAGTCATTTAAGGAAAGAGAAGGGATTCAGGGTCAGGATATCTGTTCCTCCTTTAAGTTCAAACTTAAAATAGGCCTGTATTATTGAGTCTTAAATCAATATATTTAGTGAATTCTTTTTACTTTCCACTCTACATGTTTTGTGGTAGGTTGAGCTTTGTATCTTATTGCTATACCTCTACTTCAACTGCCAATTATTTTAGATAAATCTCAGGTAAGGTATATGTAAATTGATTATAGATGGGAAAATATTCTAAAAATAGCACCAATGCTATTCCTGTTCCTAGCTTGATCCTTGGTAAATCTTCATAATGATGAACATAATGGCAATGAAACTAGGAAAAATTAAGTTTACAATAACGACACATAATTTTTAAATCAATAGAATCAACTTTTCAAACTATAACATGCAATTAAAACTCTAGAGGTGTTTACTAGCACTGTGGTGGTACAGGAGAGAATTAGATATTCCATTAAAGCCAGTATGAGTGTTTCTATAATTATCACCACCACCATTATGGTAAAATAATAATCCTTACCTCTCTGTATCCATGTAAAAGCAAACATGATATATCCACATAAAAGCAAACAGTTATAGTTTGCTTATATTTTAATTAGACTCATTTAGGAACTATGTGATTGGAATAATAAACACATAGGGGAATGAGGAAGCATCTTTAGAATAATAAACCCTATGAATTTAGAAATGAAATTACAAATTTTATAAATACTGATAGATCTGTGGTTTCTACATCTAAATGTATCAGCATGGAGTCCATGAGAATGGTAATGTTCAAAGCTCTAGAATGAAAAATACTAGTAAAAATAAAGGTTATGAATATTTGAATTTCTTTATATATTTTAGTTACAACTACAGACACAAACATGACTATCTATCTCAGCTTAGAATGCTGTAACAGAATACCATACGCTGGGTGGCTTGCATAGGAATTTTCCCACAGTTCTGGAAACTGGCAAGTGCAAGATCAAGGTGTTATATGATTACTTTTTCCATGATGGCTCTCTTTCTGGCTTGCAGAAAGTTTCTTGCTATGTCCTTACACAGTGGGGAGAGAGGTCTGGTCTCTAATAATTCATATAAACTTAATTATCTCCTAAAGACCCCACCCACCTCCGGATATCACATTGTGGGTTAGGGCTTTAAGAATTTTTATGGAGACACATACAGTCTGTAACATCACTGTATAAAGGACCATTCATCTAAATATATAGTAATGTATGTGGAGGCCTGGAATGGTAGTACAGGTGGGACACCATTACTTATGATGGTAACACATGGTGCTAGCCAGCAAGGGAAGAAAACTTAAAGTTGAAATTGCTTAGAAGATTAGAGTCAAAATGTACAATATACCCGCTTGTAGAAACAAACTCTTCGGTGAGACATGAAAGGCAGTCAGCTAAGAGTATTTTAATAGGATGAAGCCCTAGAACATAGATTTTAATAAAATTCAACTTAATTAGGTCACATCAGTAAAAATACATGCAAATTTATGGGCTTTCAAAGAGCTTGGCAATAAAACTCTAATCCATCATTTGTAGAAGCAACACAACTGTGCACAGGGTATGTACTCCTCTTAACCCCATCATTATACAAAAATCATACAACCACAGGAAGACTGACTTTAGATAATGATGATTTTGCCCTTTCAGGTAATTTTTTAAAAAAGATTTATCTATTTATTCATGAGAGAGAGACAGAGAGGCAGAGAGAGAAGCAGGCTCCCCCTCAGGAAGCCCGATGCAGGACTGGATCCTGGATCCCAGGATCACACCCTGAGCCAAAGACAGATGCTCAACCAGTGAGCCTCCCAGGTGTCCCCCTCTTTCAGATAATTTAAATGAAGGTGGGAAAACAAGAAGGGAATGTGAAGGGATCCAGAGTCAGAACAGCAAACACCTTTAGCAGAAAGGCTGTTAAATGGACTGGCCTTTAGGGGCTCCTTTTTAAATAGATTTTTTTTCCTCTAAAAGCAGAAGAGGCATCTTGTAAGAATTTGTGGAATATTTTTGATATCTACTTGTAAGACACACATTGTAAATTTAATCTCTGTATACTTGTTTATGACACGCATATACCTATAACATATAGTCATAAGTGGGATCACATAATCTCCTATTTACCTCAAATTCTACCCTTACCCCTCCTCATCCCTCCCTTCTACAGAAGGGGGAAACATACAAAGTCTTAGACTGATTGAGAAACAGAATATCTGTGAGGCTGGACCATAAAGCTGTAGGATAGAGTGGTGGTGGTGTGGGAGGGGGGGTTGGGGGAGACTTCCTAGAAGTTGGCAGAGACCAGGTTCTATAGGGTCATAAGGATTATGGAAGGATCTAGTAAAATTTCCCTTTGACTTTTGCCATGCCTAAAATGCAAGGGAGAGAACTAAGACAGTTGACATTTTGAATAAGCCTAGCTGCAGAGTGGTTTATGCACTGTTGGTGGGAACAAGTACAAGTAGGAAATCAAGGTAGAAAATTCCCCCATTAGTTCAGACACGACTGGACTTAGTATGGAAGCAGGGGTTGCGAACAGAGTAGTTGTGCACCAGAAGGTAGAGTTTCTAGGACTTGCTAAAGAACTGAATGTCCCACCATTGTGCCTATTCACACTGTTGATCGGATGGCAATGCTGCTTCCCAGATCTCTGCCTACATATCCAATCTACCTATTAGTGTCGAGCTCAAATGCCCTCTCCATGATTCCTCATCAGACCATACCATCCCACAATAATTTTTTTCAGAACTCAGGCTCTCTTCCAGCATTTCCCTAACTGTTGATAAACCCCATCAGCCAAAGAACAATAGCCAATCTAGAATCCAAAAAATTAACTTGCTGCATTAAGGGAGACTACTGTCAAAGAACCTGTGAAGTACCTCACCAAATAAGATGTCAGGACAAGACAAGATTTTGAAAGGTGGGGTTTAGATCAAATTTAAGTGATTCAGTGTTTTGTCTAGAACAGGACAAAGCAGCCCAATGGGTAAACATTTAGGCTTAGGCTGAGAAGCAGGACTCAGGGTCCCATTCATTTGGAAATGACAAGCTAGGAAAATGTGGAATTTTGTGTCCAAAAGCCCTTTATTTGAGACTTTCAATAAGAGCCAAAAAATCAAAGCTGCTCCTCTGTATCAAAGTGAGTCAAATAGCTGAGACCTTCCAGACAAGAATGGGAAATCCTATTCTCACTGTCAGGATTTGAGAGAGCAAAGTTTGTGATAGTTTAGGATTTTAGATGTTTAAGACTTCTCTTAATGAATAGAAGCAGCTTTGAGAGGTTTATACTATGTACTATAGAACCCTGGTATTCAATGAGTGATTACTGGTCATCTTTTTCTGGAAGTAAGGGCAGGAGGAGTGCTGATTTTTTCAAGATTTTAGTTTTAAGCTAGGTCATAGGGAATTAAGAAATGTGGACATATACTAGGGAGTTGTGTCACTGGAGACATGAACTTCTGAGGTTTATCTGCAAGCTGCTAAGTAGTATGTACCATTGAACATCTGTTTGTGTGTTATCTATTCCAGATGTCTGTCCTCCAACCTCTGTCTCTCTCTCTCTCTCTCTCTCTCTCTCTCTCACACACACACACACACACACACTCAAATTTACAATATTCACATACTTCAGCAAACTTAATACAGACAAGGTCCCACTATAAATTTTCTTGAACCAGAATTTCCATACCTATAATCTTATAAAGTTTCCCAGAATGCCTTGTATCTTTGGTGATCATTGGTCTATCATGTATATTATAGTTTCATAGGGTTGCTGTAACATTACCACAAACTTGGCAGCTTAAACCAACAAATGTATTGTCTCACAGTTCAGACTAGAAGGCCAAATGTCACTTTGCCTGTGGGGCTGTGCTCCCTCCAGAGGCTCTAAGAGATTCTGTTTCTTGAACCTTCCACATTCTAGTGGCTCCTAGCATTCCTTGACTTACTGCTGCTCCTGTCCTCTCTTCATGTTTACCTCTACATGATCTTCCTTGTGTACCTGTTTCAAAATTCCCTCAGCCTCTCTAAGGAAACCTAGGGTTGTACTTAGGGCCCAGCTGATACTCCAGGATAAACTCTTCCTTGCAAGGTCCTTAATTTAATCCCATCTTTTGCCATATAAGATTTATTCTTTGCCATTTATTCTTTGCCTTGCCAGGTAATAGTCACAGGTTCTGGGGATTAGGATATGGACATATCTTTGGGAAACCATGTAGCTTACTATACATTTTCTTATAAATTAGAAGTGTAATCATTGAATTTCATCAAGTTTATTGTAGTTTAACTATTTAAAATGGTAATTTGATCACATGTTGTCTTAATTTCCCAAGAATATGCTGGGTCTACTATATTCAGCATTTATTAGATCTCAAATGATCACCATTGTTCTGTTAATACATTTCCCAAAAACTTATGTAGAACATAAACATTTCCCAATTAACACAATTGGCTATTATATAGTTATTACTTAATATGAAGCAATGTGCTTTTGTTCTGGTGCACAGCTCTAAACACTGAAAGGTTATTGTTTAAGTGATGAAGTACCTGTATTATATGTAGTTTACAACAATGGTTTCTTTCATTTATATCCAGCACAGAGTCAACAATGGCTCCTTCTACATCCTATTTATTCTGGGACCAGAGCTGAAGAACAGTCACTATTAGGAACATCCTAATCTTGTTGTAGAAGAAAGAGGCATTTTCACAAAATGACTCCAAAGACTGCTACTTGAAAGTGACACACATAATTTCTGCTCACCTTCAATCAACCAAAACATGCAGTGTGGACAATTTGGATATAAATAGGACCAGGATGTGGGGGAGGGGAGGGAGGAAATATATAATCTTCCCACAGGGAGAGACTATACATTTTTGGAATACCTACTCCACCATTTCTAGTTCCTGGCCATTTTTCTTATCAAAGGTGAAGATACTGATATTTCCTCAAAAAACCTTCTTCATATGGTTTTGCCCTTAAATGCATTTTTTTTATTATTAATACCTTGGCCCAATTGTTCTGGCCATGGCAGACTTGCTATGCTCTATTGCAAGAATAAAGGGAATGCAGAGTATCACTTTTTCATTAGTAAATTAAAGAAAAATGCATGGTATAGAATTTGTAGTAAAATTGCACCCTAACATAATATTACACACAGACCCTACCTTGACCCTTTGTCTGCGAGATTCTTCATCCAGTTTATTCACCATTCACAAGTCCTAGGTTAGCGGGCATGTTTTTCATTGTTCTATCCACCATTCTTTAATCTTATCTTTAGCTCATATAACTTTATATGAGGCAATAAACAAACACACCAGGGGAAAAAAAAGAAAATTATTAAAAGAATCCCGTAAAAACTAGGTCATTAACTAAGGAGTACCATTGTGGCAGGTTACAGTTCTAATGATGGAAGATGTAATTAAAAAAATAATTCAAACCTATAATACATTGGTAGAAATCTATTTCTCTCTGACCAACTTACCACAGATCAATAAATACTCACCAGACACCTGTGGATACATATTATAGAAGTGCACTAAACGCCTAAACACTAGAAACTTCACAGCAGGATTGCTTAATAAAGCTTTTTCTAACTCTCCATTGTAGCACAGCAGGTAATATTAAGTCCAGGTAAGAATTAAGCAGAATAAATAGCAAATGTATTATTAATCCCCACTGACCATGAATTCCTGGTTAACAAAAGACAGGTTGGCCTAAGTGTTAATTCAAGGATGATATTTCTAGTAAAGTAGCCCTTTTGGTCAGATAGAACATTAATGATCTCCAATCAAAAGGCACCATAGGCCTTTCAGTGACTATGAGTAAACAGTATTTTCCAGATATTTATGTCAGGTGATTTTGGAGAAAAACCGGTAACGAAAGTTATCATACATTCATTCTTTTTTTTTTTTAATCTTTTTTTTAAGATTTTAATTTATTTATTCATAGAGACACAGAGAGAGAGAGAGAGGCAGAGACACAGGCAGAGGGAGAAGCAGGCTCCATGCAGGGAGCCCCAAGTGGGACTCGATCCTGAGCCTCCAGTATCACACCCCAGGCTGCAGGCGGCGCTAAACCGCTGCGCCACAGGGGCTGCCCCATACATTCATTCTTGAGTTGTAAAATTCCTTATGTTTATGTGTTCAACCATTGCAGGATATTTCCCAAACATTAGTTAGAACAAACTACTATCTACAGTGTTCTGATTACTTCTGGGCAAAATGAGCAAAATGTGACCAAACAGAAGATAAGAGAAGGACCTAGAATTGCTGTTGGATTCAAGTTCAATATTCAGCAACAGTAGGGTACACTGGCCACAAAATTAAAATCTTAGGTCATAATAAGAGAAGTATGAATTCCATAACAAGGAAGTAGATTGTTGTTTTTTTAATACACTCAAGTAGAATAAAACTAACAAACAACAACAAAAAAACTTTCCTTCTGGGCATTGTATTTGGAGAGAAACCTAATATATTGTCTGGAATTTAGGAGAAAGGAAAGCAGTTAAGAGAGACTTTAAGTAAGTCATCCTATCCTTATTCACTCAAAAATAAGCACTAAGAACGTGTGTTAGAAGAAAGTTTGAGGAATCACATTTAGCTAGGAAAAGTAGATGGAGATATAGAATTAAGAAGTGATTTCTCAAAAGTATTAAAATCTGCATAAGAAAGACATTTGACTTATTCTGAGTAGCTTCAAAGAACAGAATGAGGACTGAGAAACAGATTTGGACTTTTATATTAAATCAAAGAAACCTCTAACAATTATATTAATCAAAGTTAGGAGAGAATGAAACAGTCATTGTAGGGGGGGGGGAGGCACTCCTAAACTCCAAACAAAACAAGGAAAATAATCTGTTCTTTGGCTGAAGTACCAAACTACATGGCCTTGACAGTCTTCTCCAATGGTTAGATTCATTGAATTTATAATAAGGTCTGCAATGACCCTCACATCTCACAAAATAGCAACAGCAACAAAGGATCGGGACGTGGAGGGCGTGCACCTGACAGCAGCAGGGTGAAATCACAAAGTGGAGGCCTAGGTTTGAGTCTGTGTTTTGTTCACGCTCATCGATAATTTTCACTTCTCGTGTGCTACCGTAAGGGGTGAAAACCTCCCCCACGAACATGAAGCCCAGAGTTGGAAAAGAATCACAAGACCCTTTTAGAATTTTTAGCTTTATGTTTAAGGATACATCACTATTCTAATACTTGTGCGGGTGACTCCCTAATTATTATAAACTGTCACTCAAACATAGAGAAAGTAAATAGACACTGTTTTTCCACTTGCAGCTTGCTTTCAAAATATAGTCTAATTAGCTATGGAATGACAGCAATGTTAAGAGGACAATTTGCTATAGAAAAGGAATCTTATAAAACAGTCTTGTAGGTAGACTCATCGTTGATAGTCTTCCTATCCGAGTCCTCAAGTTTATAATATGTGCCTTGCTTCAGCTCTTTGAATTTTTTGGTCAATTCTGAATTTGCTTTTCCTGCTTTCAGCTCTTCCCATGACGACCGACTCTCCTTTAATAGGTGCTCAATTATGTGTTCTCTGAATTGGATCGCTCATCTATGTACAATTGTAATTCTATTTTTAAGAAGGTGAGTCTGCTCAGATTTTGAGGTCTGTTTCCTTCTAATATCATGACTGAGAAATCTTTCTCAGCTTTCAAAGTCAGGAAGGATGTTTTCCTCTCTGGTCCTCCAGGCCCCTACTTCTAAAACACTCCCTGTCACGTTCATGTTGCATGCATTACCTCATTTAAGCCTCACAACTATTCCCATTTTATAAATGAGAGAAGAGACCTGGAAAAGCTCAGTATCTTGGCCTGAGATAGCACAATAAAAGCTCTGTCTGGGAATCGAGCCCTTGCCTGACTCCATAAACCATAAGGGTCAATATGTCCACAGATACAGGGAAAACAATTCTCAAGCCATCACCATAGGTTCCATTGTGAACTTTATAGTTGGTCTTCAGAAAAGGTTTAATGAAGGTTTTGGGGGCATTGTGGGAGATCATTAATAAAACGAAAATAGGAAGACGTTATCAATAGGCCTTGATAACTAGGAAATGAATATATCGAAAGCTCTTTCCATAGCATTATCAACTTACTTCAGGAAAAAGAAAAAATGAAGAGGTCTTTGGTGACTGTTTCTGAAGAAGCCTTATAAGAGCACACAAGGAAATGGTAGGTGGAGGAGAAAGGGTAGATTTGCTAGGATAGGTTATTTGACTAATCTCTGGTACTCAATGTGGCCTAGGAGCACAGGAGTTAGCACAGTGTAAATGAACACAGCTATTCAGCTCTGAACACTGTTGCCTGTTACTGAGGATCATGAGATGCTAGTGAACAATAAAGGAGATTCACACAACAATATTGTTACTGGATAAAGAATAGTCTTAGTTTGAAAATTTAGGATTGCTAATGAAAAAAATATACTACTCCTGAAATTCAGTATCACTGTTGACTCCACTGCTTGTGCTCCAAGTACTGCCAAGTGTCAGAGTTTGGTCTTTACTGCTATGCTGCCCCAGTGCTGGAACATGAATGATCATGTTCATGGGGATGTTAGGTATCAATCTAATCTAAGTATCACTGGAGCCTAGGTTTTATTAGTTTTGTGAAACAGAAGGAAGAGATAAAGAGTTGGGAGGCCAAGAGGGGGTGCTCTCAGGCCTTACCCCTGTTGTTAATTGCACACCCCAAGGGGAAGTGTCAAACCTTGACATTTCCAACAGGAAGAAGCCTATACTTTACCATCCTAGTGGGAGGAAGAAGAATTTTTCTCCTCCACAGAAAACAGACCAGACAATGAGACAGTCACAATTCAGCCAATGAAAAGTCACGGTAATTTCAACTCCTGGTTTACTCCACTAGAATTTTTGGTTTATAACAGCTCCTCCCGGCTCCCCTTTCCTCTGTAAAACAATGGTCCTCTCCTTTGATTTCTGGACTTGCCTGTGGTTTTGCCATAGATTGCTTGTCTGGAATTGCAATTCTCTGCTCTTCCTGAATAAATCCATTTTTGGTAAAATATTTGACAGTTTTACTCAAACTTTTTAAGATTTTATTTATTTATTCATGAAAGATAGAGAGAGAGAGAGAGGCAGAGACATAGGTAGAGGGAGAAGTAGCCTCCCTGTGGGGAAGCCAATGCAGGACTTGATGTCAGGACCCCCGGTTCATGACCTGAGCCAAAGGCAGATACTCAACCACTGAGCCACCCAGGTGTCCCATTGACAGTTTTACTCTTAAGGTAAATAGTTTAAGTTTAGGAAATCTAACTCTCTTTGCCACACACAGCTTCCTGCGTACTGAACTACAGCCGTGATGACTGAAAAAGCTTCCTTTATCCGTGATACTGACCTAGTATTCCTTATACCCAGCACCAATTTCAAAAGAAACAGGAGACCCTCATCCCTCTGGTTCTAATTGGTTTACCCAATTAAACAAGTTTATAAAGTTATTTCTTATTATTGTATTAAATAAAACTAAATATTTTGAAACCTTTTTAATGCTTTGTAAGTAGTGCTTCCTTTATTCAAAAGGACAGTGTTACACATATTTCTAGTTAATGCTGTAAACTCAGTATTCTAAACTGTCTCATGACTGTCAATTTAAGCTCAATACTGATTAGAAATTTTTCGAGATTATCACATAATATATTATTGTGACCTTTCAACAAGAAGTTTAATGTGCTTCAAGTTTTGCTGAACAGCAAGATTACCAGTAGAATCTGCCAATGAGGTTTCTAGTTAGTTTGGAGGCCTTTTTAGGACATTTATTTTTTTCTGCTTTTAATAGTGAAGTCATTTTCTAAAGTTGGGTTACACAGAACATACACTTGCAATCGTGTAATACTCAGTTGGATTCTTTCTCAAAGTATTCTTCATTCATTTATACTCTCCCTCCTTTATAAAATGCCAGTATGTAATATTGAAAAACAGTGTCAGTGTAAAAGTTTACATTTGACACTTGACATCTAATTAAGACTCGATTTCACTTTAAGAGGTAATTTTTAAGAAGTTGTATCCTTAACTGAAATCAATGTAAAACTACTTATCAATATTCTCCATAGTTATGCTTAAACTCTCAGCCACATAAGAGCATTTAATACGTGCTATCAACACACTTACATTCTGGCTTGTTTGACTTCATATACTTCATATACTCAAACTGAAAAGCAGTCCATGTTTGAAATGGGCTAAGATTTTGACCTAGAGATCTTGGTTAAAGGAACATTGCAAACTCAGGAAGATAGAGATCTTGGTTAAAGGAACATTGCAAACTCAGGAAGATCCACAAATGGTCTGAGATTTTTTAAAAATAACTTTCTGCTAAAAAGTGAAAGTCTTTCCAGAGGACTCTTAGACCAAACACACACCCCAAGCTGAGCATGTCCCCTTTCACTAGAAGGAACCATGCAACTCCCTCTTCGTAAATAATGAACGAGAGCACGGAGCATGTACAAATCCAAAGTGAACATGAAGGGCTGATCTTGCTCATTGGCAACTTTCTTCTAGTAAATAAACCGATCTGCATATCAGCTTTGTGAGCTTTTACTTCAATCACTTAAGCTTATGAAGGTTTACTCAGGAACAAAGTGCCTCCAGACTCATTTATGTCCTCTGCCATTTCAATAACTGAATTAAGAGTAAGAAGGATTACCAAACCAAGTACGAGATCCATAGGATTCAACTCTGCTCATTGACTTTAGATTATTTCTAGTCTAAAGACCTCTGATCTTTTTCTTTTCATCCCCTAAGATCATTGTCAGTCTACTTTTATTTTCTCTGGCTTTTAATACTCAGCCTCAGTATGATGCTAAAAGTGAAGCTTAACCACCTTCCAAATTTGATCTCTATCTAGGCATCCTTACAGTGGTCTGTGCTTCTTTTAGAAACTCGACCTGTTAGTATCACCTAGTCAATGTGTGATCAAACTTGTAAACAGCCCCATAATACGTATTTTGGTTTTTGAGAGCCAAATGGTCTGTTACAGCTTGATCACAAAAGCAGCTGTAGATCCCATGTAAATAAATGAGTGTTTCCATGTTCCAATAAAAGGTCACTTACAGAAACAGTCAGGAGGCCAAGTTTAACCCCCACTGTACTTTGCCAACTCCCACTCCTTTCAAACACATTGTACCATAAACAGAACTTGCCTACTTCTCTAGGATTATATTAATCATCTGGATATTTATTAATTCCCCCAAATAATCCACTCAGTGAGATACTGCTTAGAATTTCTCTTTCTCTCCACTTTCTCTTCCAGCTCTTCTTGGAATATCTGAAAGCTAGGACAAGCACTCCTATCACTAAGTTATATTAGTAGTTTTAATTATATAAATATGTAATGCTCATATTGCTATTGGACAGATTTCCTATAAATACATGGATACATGGGCAATTTCATTTATTTTTTTTTTTACATGGGCAATTTTAATCAGCAGAGCCAAATCCTCTTACCTTTACCCCCGACCCTTTCCCTAGGCAGATAGTGTATCTCAAATCTTTACAGCTTCTGTGTTTAACCTCCCATTTCCCTGCATCTTCTGAATACTAGGAACACCACATGTTGTAATTTCTTTTAACCTGATACTTCTATCCCCTTTTCTGCAGATGCTAGCCACTCCTCCCAGGTTACTGTCTTCTGTAAAGCCATGGATCCAATCTTAGCTGATGCTTACCTCAGCTACCCTGTACTAGAAGCACAAGCATGTCCAAGTCCATTCAGCTGCTTGAGGAGGAAATTTTGTTTGGCCTATGCTGTCTCTGTTTTTGTTTTTGTTTTTTTCCAATCACATTTTCACTCTTAATCAGAAATATGTTTCTCCACTTTCCTAGTGAGTATTCCAGTGGGCTCTGGAGATCTCATGTTCCATATGTAGTGCCATTGTTGAGCTATAGACATATTAAGATTACAGATCCAACTATATGTGTAGCATTACTTGTTTAACTGGAGGTCTAAGAGTAGGTAAAGAATGAGCATAACATATCTCTGGGATTTTGTTTTTTTTTTTAAATGAGGACTTATAAATTCTTTTTGAAAGATACTATCCTAAGAAACTAACTACTAAAAAAATATAGACCATATGCAGTACAGAGCAATTGTGCAAAATATGTGTACAAGTTTTATAAGAACTAAAACAAATACAACAGGAAAAAAAAAAGAGTGACAGTTACCAGTGATAGTGGATGGGAGAAAAAGGTAAAGGTTGTCAAAGATACAAACTTATGGTTGTTAGGTGAATAAATTCTAGGGATATAATGTACAGCATGGTAACCACAATTGACAATACTATATGGTATACTTGAAAGTTGAGTAGATTTTAAAAAGTTCTCAACACTCCAAGAAATTGTAATTATATGAGGTGAAAAATGTGTTATTTTTTTAAAGATTTTATTTATTTATTCATTAGACACACACACACACACACACACACACACACAGACATAAGCAGAGGGAGAAGCAGGCTCCTCACAGGGAACCTGATATGGACCTCAATTTGACCCCAGGACCCCAGGATCATACCCTGAGCCGAAGGCAGACACTCAACCACTGAGCCACCCAGGTTCCCCTGTGATAACTAATCGTGTTGTGGTATATATGTGTAGGAAGTCACGACATTGTATACATTAAACTTATAATATTGCAGGTCAGTTGTATCTCAATAAAGCTCAAACAAAATTTTAAAAATCGTATTTGGAACATTGTCTAAGAGGGAATAGAAAGGAAAATGACAAATGAGAATAAAGAATAAACAAAATGCAAAGGTTCTGTGTCTGATCAATACTAATCTCCAGGAACTGAAGGACATAGATTACCTCCATCTTGGACAGCTAAGGGTAAAATTACATAAATAAGAACTGAATTTAAAAGACAACAAACTTGACCAAATGAAACTATACTTCATTTACTAGAATGATCTGCCAATCAAGTAATGTGTTTTCATTTTTTCTTGAAAGTTAGAAAGACATTGAAATTGTTATTAATAATTAAATCGAGGCTAGTTTTTTGCCATGAAGGCATAGGACTACTAGTTGTTAGTTGAAAGAAACCTACCACTGGGACAGCCTATAGAAATGCAATTAAGAACCATTGGAGCCATCAAGAGACCAAATGAGTCTAGAATATAAATGGACTACAAAGATTTACAAGGAAATAGTTCCACAGAGGGAGTCTAGTGACACATAACCACCAGAGCTCAGCTTTTCAATGACTCATAATTTTTTTTTAACAGAACTCTGGGATAGAATTAATTTCATGTAAATTACTGCAAAACATCTATTTTGTATTATAATTTGGACATCTGACACCACATGCGAACTTTTTTTTGCATTGGAACATTTAAAGCAACTGAAGCATTAATTATTGAAGGAGGCATGCTAGGAATTATTAGAACCATCCCAATGCACCAACTGCAGGGCTGTGGATGGTACAACTGTTACTCAGACCTGACTCCCAAGGCTTCAATAGGAGCTTTGCTGGAATGAGAACCACAAAACATGATCCCACACTCATGTTTGTTCCCCTCACTGAATTTGTTTTAGTTGCAATCAACCACCTGCAGGAAAATAGCATGTTAGAGTGGCTTCAAATTATTCATCTTTGCAATATCAAATGGTTCCTTACCATAAGTCTACAATCTTACAACTGGGGGCTAACATTTAAAAAAAAAAAAAAAGAGAGGGGAAAGTAGGGGTCTCCCAGGCTGTCCTACCAAAATACCACATACCCAGTGGCTTCACAGGGAGATTGGTTTTCTCACAGTTTTGGAGACTGAAGTCCAAGATCAAGGTGTTGGCAGATTTGGTTTCCTCTGAGGCCTTGCACACAGCCACCCTGTGTCCTCAGAGCCTTTCCCCTGTGTTTAGAGCCCTGTTGTCCTTGTGGGTCCTAACTGCCTCTTATAAGGACACCAGTTAAATTGGATTAAGGCCCACCCTAATGTTTTGCATCATTTGAAAAATTATCATCTCTGAATTCTCCATCTTCAAGTACAATCACATTCTAAAGTACTAGGAACTAGGGCTTCAATACATAAATTTAGGGGAGGGGACACAATTCAGTCCACAGGGAAGAGTGAACCTACAGGAAGAACCTGAAGCCATTAGAGAAAATGCAGTGATTTGATTTGTGGGAATTGGCCACACATGATTGGGAAATAGTAAATTGCTGGCAAAATAATCCTTTTATGATCAGTTCTGCCACTTACTTCATGGATAGACCTTGTTATGGAAATAAAGACCACATTTGTTGCATGGTCTACTTGTCCTGCACTATCTGATAAACTCTCAATTATTTCTATTTCCTCTAGGTTTCTTTCCACTCTCTGGATGGGCCATGCTTCCTTCTTCATGGTATCTTTGCTAGTGCCCTTCCTTCTACTTGGAATAGCATCTAGTCATCATCTATCCTTCTTATTTTGACTGTCATATCCTTGAACTCTCACTCTGACCTTGTTCAAATTTCCATGCTAAATTCTTTGTAGCACAATGACTTTTCATTTATAATAACCATTACAGTGTGTTATTTGTATGCCTATTTTGATGAGAGCTAAATTGTTCTAACTCCAGTAAATGATAGATTATAATACAAGTTATCACTTATATGGCATCTATTCCATGGTAGATTTTTTTAAAGGTTTTACTTGACACAGAGAAAGAGTGTGCCAGCAGGAGAGAGACCACAAGCACGTGGAGTGGCAGAGGGAGAAGCAGGCTCCTCAGAGAGCAGGGAGCCAGATGTGGGGTTTGATCCCAGGACCCTGGGATTATGACCGGTGCTAAAGGCAGCCACCCAACTGACTGAGCCACACAGATGCCCAATATTTTTTAATTCACTTAATTCTTGTAACAACTCTAAGATGTATTTAATCATTTGTATTTTTATAAAAGGGATAACAGAGGAACAGAGACTCTATAGAAATTTCTTAAGGTCATATACATAAGAAGAGTGCTGGAATGGAACACGAAACCAGGAAGCTATGGTTTTATAGTTGGTCCTTAACCAATATCCTATTCCATACTAATTAATAAGTATACTTATTTATTAGGTGCCATAACATTCCTATTACACTGCACATCTCAAAATGTCTTTATGAGGATATCAAAAACCAAATTTTTAAAGCTCCATAGGGTTAAACTAATCACACGAGCAACAAGAAAGTCACACTAGTTTTATCTCCATGAAACTGAGGCAAGATCCAGCTCTTCTAACTCCATAAAATATTGTTGGTGATCCATAAACACAAAGTTTAGGGCTTTAGCAAGAGTCTAATACTGGGTGTGGAAAATGAAATCAGACCAAACCCTGCTCTAAATCACTGCAACTGGCACATAAAGCAATGGAAAGGACTATATTAATTGATCATCCAAATGATTACTGAGACCAATTTTGATATCTTGTAAGACGCATACACATACCAGTTAGCAGTAAATATCTACTAATCTATTCTTTACAGAACATCAAAAATGTTCTTTGAATAAAAACAGAAATGTTTGATTCCTTGGAAACTCCACTACTATTTACTATGAAGAAGCAGAGTGTAATGGTTAAGAGACTAGATTCTGGAGCCAAATTGGATAGTTTCAAATGAATAACTAGTTGTGTGACCTCAGAAAAAGCTCTATTAAATGCCTCCAGAATATAGTATACTTAGTTTTGGGTTTGGTAGTAAAGTTCAAATAAGTTACTACATACAGAATACTTAGTACCTAAAACACAGTAAGTGCTCTAGATGTTAGGTATTCTTTTATTCTCTGATCAAGGAATTTTGATTTCTTGAGTTCATATGATTTGTCATTTAACATCACTCTAGATATTTAGGAGTTATTTTTTGAGATCACACAAAAAAATTGCAATTCACTTAGAACGTGAGAGTTAAGGTTGCTCTCGATCTATGACAGAATTAGTACATATAGTTAGGTGGTCCAAATATCTTTAGCAGTTCATCATGTTACCTAATCACCAATAAATTAAAGTTGTTACTTTTAAGTTTTATATTTTTCATGTTTTCTATGTACTGATTTTTTGATAGTAGGAAAATAGAATAGATGAGGAAGGAAGGAATTAAAAGAAGCTAAAGCAAGATAAGACAAAAAAAATCCTCAAGAGAGACAGAACAGCATGAAGATGAGTATTTCAGATAATTGTTAGCAACAGATTTTGAGACATAGCTAAAAATATGCACCTTTTCGTCAGGTGGAATAAAGAAAAAGAACAAAAATCTAGCTAGTCCTAAAAGACAGAGGACCAAAGAATAAGATCAAGTGTTCAAATACTATTACATTCAGTAAGTATCAATCATAAGCATGTGAAAAATTCAGTACCAGGTAGCACAGTAGAAGGAAGCATCAAGTAGTACAGAGGTGTTAACAATACTTTTTCCAACCCTTAGCAACTTCCACCGGGCAGTTAAGACACATACACATAATTCTTGATGTGGGACTTAAGTTTATTTCTCATGGTTTATCATAGTTCTTTTTGCTCTTATTTCTATTACTCATTTTGAAAAATAGAAATATAGCACAAAGGAAAAAAAAACTTTTGAAGTTCAAAAGCCTAATACTGATAAATATAAATGACAAGATTGGCCAATAAAAGATAACAAATATCAGACTGGATGGGGGATAAAACCAATTCAGCTTTATGATATTAATAAAAAACCTAAAATTCAACATATTAAAAAAGGAAAAATTAAAAGCCAACAAGACAAATAAGAAAGTATTGCAAAGGGAAAAATACGACTGTAAGTGATAGAAATCTCCCCAAGAACTACAAAATGAGTAAATAATGAGATTAACAAGAAAATTCCATATAACATGAATACCAAAATGTTTCAGCAAAGAGAAAACATCACCACCAAGGTAAACAAAATTATGAAAGGTGCCTAGCAATAAATCCAGTGAAACACAGGATATTGAGAATGTTTTAAAGAAATGTGTAAATTAAAAAAAAAAAAGATAAATCTACCTCACATATTGAGGGGACATAAAAGGACATTTAAACATAAAAGAACATTTCATCAATATGAAGACGTAATATCAGAAAGATGTCAAGCCTACATTACCTACAGATCTAATATAATTATAAACAAAATCCTAATAAGTTTTTTGTGGGGAGTCTATATAAATGATAAAAAAATTATATAGAAGTAAAAAATCTAAGAACATAATTGAATTAGAATACAGCCTTGCTATACCAGATATTAGATCTATATTCTTAAACTAAAGCAATTTCTATATTATGAATGCTAGTAAATAGTGACTAATCAAAAATGCAAGTTGGTACATCTTCTTTAAACACTAGTATCACAAAGTTAATATTTCAAGTTACTTCAGACCTTTTGATTATTCAACAAATAGTCTTTACACAATTAATTAGCCACATGAGAAAAGGAAATTAAATTCCTATCTATGTTTTAAGTAGGAGTCAGCTACCAGTGTATTATAAATCACAATAATTAAGATAGCATAGTATTGGCAAAAAACAACTAGATGAACGGAATAAAAACTGAAGACCCTGGGAAGCCTGGGTAGCTCAGCAGTTGAGTGCCTCCCTTTGGCCCGGGGCAGGATCCTGGAGTACCCGGATAGAGTCCCACATCAGGCTCCCTGCATGAAGCCTGTTTTTCCTTCTGCCTATGTCTCTCTCTCTCTCTCTCTCTCTCTCTCTCTGTCTCATGAATAAATAAATAAAATATTAAAAACAAAAACAAAAACTGAAGACCAATGCATATGTGGATATTTAGGAAAACCATGGCACCAGACATAGTTGGTAAAAGAACAAGCCTATACAAAAATTATTCTGCAATAAATGAATATCCACATGGGTGAGGATAACAATGCACCTCTATTTCACATCACACATGACATCAGTGGCAAGTGGATTCAGAGCTAAGTGGGAAAGCCAAAGCAATACAGCCCCTAAAAGTTATATGTATAATTTAGTATATACTATGATATAAAACTCATGATACATAATACAACAAAACTATTGTTAAATTCTTAATCTGAATAAGCAAGCATTAACCATTAAAAAAAAAAACAGATAAGTTTGCCTATGTTTAAGTTAAACTCTATTCATCAAAAATACCATTCGGATATTTAGGGGCAAATCAAAATGTGGTAGAACTTACTTGCAACATATATAACTGGTAAGACTTGTATCTGACATATTTAAAGACAAAAAGCAAATCAGAGACAACTGCTAGAAGAGCCAAGGAATGTGAACAGACACGTAACAAAAGAATACAGAGCAATGAGCTCCAGTGCTGTGCTGGACAATTGGTTGGTATCTTAACTTTGGAAGAAAATTTGACATTCAGTTTCATTATTCTGTACTTTCTGTGAAAAAAGTAACCATGTTCAAGACACATGTACAATAATAAACCTACTAGCATTTTCCCTAATAGCTCTGTTATGGCTACTTTTTGTGTTGGTTTGGTTAGGCCAAGTAAGCAATCTTTGGTCAAACACCAGTCTAGATGTTGCCATGAAGATATTTAAAATGTGGTTAATGGGATTCCTGGGTGGCTCTGTGGTTGAGTGTCTGCCTTCGGCTCAAGTCGTGATCCTGGGGTTCTGGGATCAAGTCCCGCATCGACCTCCTTGTGGGGAGCCTGCTTTTCCCTCTGTCTGGGTCTCTGCCTCTCTCTTTCTCTGTTTCTTGTGAATAAATAAACAAAATCTTAAAAAAAAAATAAAATAAAACGTAGTTAACATTTAAATTAGACATTAAGTAGATTTCCCTCCATAACATGAGAGGGCCTTACCCAATCGGTTGAAGGCTCTAAGAGGAAAAAAAAAAAAAATGGAGATCCCCAAGAAGGAAAGAATGCTGCCTCCAAACCACATTTAGATTCAGGACTGTAACATTAACTCTTCCCTGAAGCTCTAGCTTGTTGGTCTACCTTGCCAATTTTGGGCTTATGAGATGCCACAATCACAAGGGCTTGCTGATTCCTTAAAATCTCTCCTATATGTAAGTGTGAGTAATATATAAACACTGGTTTTGTTTCTCTGGAGAATGCTAATACAAGCTCCAAACTGGAAACAATTAGCCGTGTAGCAGTCTATTAACATTAGATAGCTAGACTGAGAGTCCTACAATGGAGTACAAAACTCCATGAAATTGAAGTATGCCTAGTGAAATGTGAATTTCACAAACAAAATGATGAATCAAAAGAAGCCAAATACAATACCATATATGATATGATTCCATTTAAATAAAGTTCAGAAGTAAATAAGACCCAATTTTAGCATCTAGGGATGTGTCTTTAGTTGAGTAAAAAGATAATGGTGACAATTATTGACAAGTAAAGGTTATCTTTGGGGAGGAGAAAAAAGACCTCAAAGGGGCATAAAAGAGCTTTCTGGGGGATTAAGATCTACACTTTCTTGACTTAGGTGACTATTCTCTAGGTTTTGTTTTGAGATAATTGAGCTACCCATTTTTGAGTTTCTGCAGTGTGTTCTATCCTACAGTGAAAAGTGCATTAGCAAATGAGTGAGAAACTGACTCAGAGGCAGGAGAATGAGATCACACGTACAGACATTAGTAATAAGTCTAGTTCTTAGGTTCTGTTTTGGATCCTAATGCTGTCAGACATTAAAGTGGAAACATAATTTACTACTAGCAAGGTCTCATGTTTTGACTTCTGGTTCATTCCACAAAACTGAAAAGCAAAACGACAGAGATTAGAATGGCTACTTTTCCTGCGCTGGTGGCCGAGGCCCCTGCAGAGGCAGATGTTCTTAAGAAATCAGTTCTTGCTGTGATAGCAGTATCAGCCTGCATGCAAGACTGAGCATTTGGAATGATCGGTTTGTGTTATTTGCAGGCCATGTGGAAGCTAAGCAGAGCTGAAGCAATGATCCAAGAACACAGTGTCTGGAACTTATGGCATCCTGAATACCTGTTTCAGCCTTCTGCAGCCAATTGATCACCCAACACTGCTGTGGCCATCTGGTTTTGCTAATACTCTTACCCTTAGCTGATTAGAGAGCTGTTCTAGAAGACGCTGATAATACCGAAGACATTTTAGGAGAAATTTAACCTGTTCCAAAGTGGCAGATTAGAACCATAGAGCTGTGACTCCTGAGACAGGCCAAGGATATGGCAAAGAGTATATATACTCTGTCAAGTTCCCTGTATCTTGGCGGCCAAATGATTATTCCAATCAGCTCAACACTATTTTCTTCAATTAGAAATATTCTATTTATAACACCCTCAACTGCCAATTCAGTGGTTACATTTTACTGAGACCAGATAGCATCTTTTTTCTCCTGTAACTCATGCCCATTCCACCCTGCAGTCTTGCTTTGTAATCATAGTCCTTATGCTGTTTTTTTGGAAATCAGGCAGTTGAATCCCCATGAACAAAATTACGGTATTTTTTTAAAATAAGTAAATAAAAGAAAATTTTAAAAAGGGCTCTGATAAGGAATACGGTGGCTATAGAAGGTCTAAACACTGAAGCACATCTATGGACACGGTTTTCTTTTGTTTGGCTTGTGACAGTGCTAGCAGACCAAACTTTTAGCTAATGTGCAAAACCTGGACCACCCGTATGGGTATACCTGCTGTCTCTAAGCGCCTTTTTGGTGAAAATGTGATTGCTATTGTAAGGTTCTTCATGCCTGCTATTTGGTGCCTTAAAAACATCACATCCGCATGATTTTTGTTAAAGCTGAATCTTTCCATTGCTAAAGGATATCAGAAATCCTAATTTATCTACTCTCTCCTGCCTCCTTATGAAAGTCCCAATGATGCCAGGCCTCTTTAACAACTATAATTTCTGATAAAGGGACAGAGGGGTCCACTGATATCTGCAATTAGTGAGGAGAGAATGAATCATGATAGGAATTTAAAAAAAAAGCTTTTTATTTAAATTCAATTTAGAACATAGTATATGATTAGTTTCAGGGATAGAATTGAGTGAGTGCTTTTTACATCACGTGCTCTCCTTAATGCCTATCATCCAATTATCCCATCCACCTCCCCTCAAGCAACCCTCAATGTGTTCCCTAGAGTTCAGGGTCACTTTATGATTTGCCTCCCTTTCAATTTTCATCTTCTTTCTTCCTTCCTTTCCCTTATGTTCACCTGTTTTGTTTCTTAAATTCCACATGAGTGAAATCATATTGTATTTTTCTTTCTGAGTGACTTATGTTGCTTAGCATAATACACTCTAGTTCCATCCATGTTGTTGCAAATGGCAAGGTCTCATTTTTTGATGACTAATATTTCATTTCATATACATGCACAGACACACACCGTATCTTTATTCATTTATCTATTGGACATCTGGGCTGTTTTCCATATTTTGGCTACTGTGGACATTACTGCTATAAACTTTGGAGTGCAGGTGCTCCTTTGAATCACTGTTTTTATAACCTTTGGATAAATCCTCGTAGGGCAATTGCTGGGTTGTAAGGTAGCTCTATTTTCGATTTTTTGAGGAATCTCCTTACTGTTTTCCAGAGTGGCTGCACCAGCTGCATTCCCATCAATAGTGTAAGAGGGTGCCCCCCCCCCCTTCTCTGTTGTTGGTGATTTTAGCCATCCTGACTGGTGTGAAGTGGTATCTCATTGTGGTTCTGATTTGTATCACCCTGATGCTGAGTGAGGTTGAGCACTTTTTCATGTAAATTTGAGATATTTGGGACTATTCTATCTGTAGTTCTTTTGTCTTCTCCCAACTCCTGACAACACAGACATACACCCTTTTTTACTTATTAAAAGACTCATGTTTAAGCAGATAATCAGCTTGTTGCAACACTCAAATTATGCAAGGCAGGAAGAAGTGGCTAGAATCTACTCAAGAGTCTAAGCGATGTTAGGCCAGGTGTCTGGGAAAGGAAAGAAAGGAAAATAGATACATAAAAGATGGGAATATGTCTGTAGTACCTGAACCACTCAAAGCTCTTTCAAAGGGATATTTAGGCATTTTTGATAGTTGAAATTTAAATAAGTCATCAATCAGAGAGACAAATTGTTTCTCAAAAAGCATAAATTATATAAAAATATGTCACCTAAAAGTGACTTCTGATTGGGACAATTATGCTAATAACACAGAAGTAGGGCAAAGGGACAATTGTTACTGAAGGGTGGGTTGGGGGAGGGGCAGCTTCCGAGTCTGAGGTTTACTTCTTAAGGCCTCAGGTGAGCTAATTTTCCAATTCACAGGAGTTCTGAAAATCAAGAGAAGATTGCACAAATACCAGACTGAAAAAAGTTATTCACTTTATGCTACAGAAAGTATATGCACACACTAAGCTTTGTAAGCTCAGAGAGAGCGATGGGGGGAAAAAAGACTTTAAGATGCACATTAAAACCCTATCCAGGCCCACATGTTCTGATTTGTACTGGAAGCCCCCGTTCCAGTTCTTCTCTGGTTATGGGAGACTTTTGTCATGTGAGAAAGGGTATAGGACACGGTGGGAAGCCTGTCTCATGCCAGAAAACATCCCAAGAATATCAACATCAGGCCCATATTAACAAGTGACACTTCTCAGCACCTGAAACCTGGTAATTTCAGATGCTTTACTGCCAATCAGCGATCACAATCACATCATTTACAGCACTCTTCCCTTGATATAAAAAGATGCCACTGGAGAGATATTAGGATGCTGAATATATCAATCAGTTATAAAAACATAGTAGAAAAAGATAAAAACCGTTCAAAGATTATGCCTATACCAGCAAAGTATGGATAAAACTGAAAATAGAATCTGTCAAATAGCAATTTAAGAAAATCCAATTTTCCCTACCTTTCTCAGGGTTTCCAACAGTTTCTATAACCCATCACACACACACACACACACACACACACACACACACACACACTGTTGTATCCAATTATATCTTTCTCTTAGTTTTTTCTCTTCAAGCATTGTCCAAGCTTTTGAACATGATAGACCATGAGTTCCATTTATTTACTATCTCCCATTGCTCCCAGGCAATAACTGATTAGTGAATAGTGTTCTATTTATTTGGTTCTGGAAATAAAAACCTGAGTATTAGGAACGATGGTTGGAGACTAAGATTTCAAAAATGAAACATGGTGCTTCCCTTCAGGAATTTACAATCCTGTGAAATAGGGGCTAGAATTAGATTTCAAGGCCAGAATCAAAACATATCCACCTTACAATGGCCCTAGAAAATATGGGAAACACTGTTTTAACTATTTTGCAAAATAGTTTTTCTATAACACAATGAATGAGAGCTATCCCAAAGAGAAAATATACTCTTTTGAGAAAATAAAAAATTATATTCACATACACACCTCAACAGAGGCCACACTTGAACATAATTCAATTCAGAAACTGAGTTGGTAAAATCGCTGCAAAATCCTCTAAATAATTCAATTTTTCAATGTGTCCCTCGTAAGTATCTTGCAAAAAAAAAAAAAAAAAAACACAGCTATTTAATTTACATGTATATTCTTGTCAGGAGGGAAGAAACATTCAAAAACTTCTGAAATCTATATTTTTGAAAATGAACATAAAATTGAGGAAGTATACACACTGTTTTCCAAAGGCATTATATAGCATGTAAGCTTCATCTTTAACCCCAAGCATGTAGACCATAATGAAAGTGTCACACAGGTTGCGAGAGTGTATTATTAAAAAACTAAAATATAAATCAAAGGAGGTAGGAATATTGCTATAGAATTTACTGGCTGTAAGCTGTGTCTCATATTACTCATCAAAATTGAAAAAGTCATACTTATTCTCATAGGAAATTAAGGAGACTTGAAATGACTTAATGCAAGTTATTTTAACTTACAAGGTAGTTGTGTAAAAGTGAACAAATTAAATCCCCACATTCAGTGGAAGCTGGAGCAGAAATGCAGGTAGCTAAAGGGCAATAATGGAGTAATGAGACAGCTTGAAGGCTTGAAAGTAGTTTTTTTATAAGACTTTTTTCATTAGGTCTTTCCAGAGTCACAGATGTTAGGGTCAATACCACTAAGTGGGCAGCAATCAGAGGGTAGGCCTGGCAGGTCACTCTTCTTGAGGTTAAGAGACTAATAGAAACCAACTGGCCAGGGCAGGGAGTATCCTCCAGCACATCACTGACACACACAGCTCATGATTTCAAGAGACGCTGGTCTACCACTCACTAAGAACGGGATAAAAATAAATAAATAAATGGCCTGGGCCAGGAGTTCTCAAACCATCATATCAAATTAAGTAAAAGCCACCCAAAATCCTGAAGTACAATTCATACACTATCTACTTATAAAAGATACTTTCAAATTAGTTCAGTGATCTGAAAGCCCTGTGGTATTTTCTAATAAATGTTTTCTATATTAATGGATCTGGGACAACTTCCCTAGAAGAATAATGAAGTTGTCAGACCAAAATATACACCCTCCCCAAATTTTTAATTTGGAAGCCACAAAGGCAGACCAATATTAGATACGTATTTTTATGACTTAAAAAGGCAGAAAAATCATTAATGACATTTCCCAAAATGGAAAAGAAATATTAACAAAACTTTATATAAGTGAAATCATTCCACAAAAGCCTTGGAGTAGCATGCCTGGAAAATTTAGTATATATTAGATCTATGCAAAAAATACCTTAGGTTTGTATGTAGACTAGAATTGGGTAATAGTCTTGTGATTATAAGTAGGCCTAGCCAAATATGCACTTGCAGGATGTCAAGTATCTCCCCTGCCCCCAAATTACTAAAGCTTCTAGTAGTCTCCAAACCTTGGAATAACCACAAAGTCCTGCAGACATCCGAATTTCCCCTATGAAGTAGTACCTTCCCTTTGAAAAAAGGGCTACCATCCTAGCCTTGGGGGAAACGATTAGCAGCCCAAGTCCTAATAGAAGGAAGCACAAAAGAAAACAAGATAATTAAGCATCTATATAAGCTGGTTAGTACTCTATGAACTTAAAACGTTATACTTCATTTTTCTGATAATCCTGCAAAACAGATGAGATTACACCCATTAAAACACACCAAGTCTCAGAGGGCAAATAATGTTTCTCCAATATGTGGCTGGTAAGCAACTGGAATATATTTTGAATACAGTCCTGGAGTTTTGTACATTTCATCTCACCATGTTCTCCACAGTTGGCAAGAAATGCAACTTTAGCAAGAGAAACTAATAAAAGGGGTGTCCGGGTGGCTCAGTCAGTTAAGCATCCAAATCTTGATTTCAGCTCAGGTCATGGTCTCAGGATTGGGAGATGAAGCCCTGCATTGGGCTCTACACTGGGCACAGAGGCTGCTTGAGATTCACTCTCCCTCTTTACCCTCCCTGCCTCTCCCCATCTCTGAAACCAAACCAAACAAACTAACTAATGAAAATGACATTACCTTGAAAGGATATGTTGATTTCTATAGGAGAAAACTAAGTTTTATAAATACAGAATTTATGATGCAATGTAAGAAGTTAAATTTATGAATAAGATTGTATTCTACAAAGCCTAAATTATGGAATGAATTAGACATATCTAAGTGTAAAACTAATTGAAATTAGAAACCTACAGCTAAGCTTAATGAACAAACAAAAAATAATGGAGGGAGAATTTTTAAAGTCACATTTATTCCACAATATAGGCCCAACCATCCTCACTTTTAGATTTGTAAAATCCTAGTTTTAATGAACCCCTTTAGAAAACCAAACAGATCAACTTCATGAAAACTTGTGGTGAAATGGTTTCTCCCATGACAGGCAGAAGCAATGATTTACCTCATCATAGTGATTCTAACTGGCCAACCCCCCTTAGTCCCCTCTTTATACTCTTAGAGGCTGCTTTAGTTTAGTCAATATTTACCTCATTAATCACTGCAGAAATTTCTCAACTGGTCTTCCAGTTCTACCCCCATTTTAATGAGTACTCCTTATTCTTACCAGGTTTTTTTCCCCAAAATTCAGAAGGTATCTTTCCTGCTCATTATCATCATCATCCTATATTTTCCTCATCATTAACAAGATCAAATCCAAGTTGTCTCAGCATGGTCCCTAGGGATTTGGGTTCTCTCAAGTTCAATTTTCACCATTCTTCTAAAATATACTCTATCATGGAATCCTACCAACCCATATGCAGTTTCTTAGATGAGCCAGGTTGTCCCTAGTCACTAGTTTATCTTATACTAGGTTTCTCTATCTCCTGTAACAGGTTTCTCCATGATTTGCTTGGAGAGCTCACACTCATTCTTTAGAAGTTAACTCCAGCTACATCTCCTCTCAGAAAACTTGGTGACTACATTTTTATCTTCTGTATATCACTGTCCCCTATGTGTGTATATTATTTAACAGTGGTTGGCTTGCTTCTCTCACTGCCTATGATCATTGGACTGGACATCAAGGAGATTCTGTGATCTGTGCCCCCAAAATATAGCACATTGTGAACACTAGTGAATTTTTACCGAAGTAGAAAAATGACATTCATTTTATTCTAGAATAAAGCCATACATACTACTCTAACATTAATTCATTTTGTGATTTTAAAAATGTAGTTTATGTCTAAGACATTTGAAAACAGTGCAATTTATAACTGATACATATAGAACAATATTAGAAATGTCTATAATAAGGAGTTATATACATCTTTTGTTGATTTATGGTAAATTGTGTCTCAACTCTAATAAATCCACAAAATATAAGTGAATAGTCACTTTTTGGAGAACAACTAAGTCAAGGACAATATGTTCCACTGTTAAAAGAAAATGCAGACTTCCTATTAAAAGGCAAATCCCTCATTTTGAAAGCATGAATAAAATAGGGCCTTAAAAATAATTCCAACTGGTTAAATTTAGTCAGAGTATTCTGTGTCTATCACCTCTTCATTTGATTTGAAATTGATTAAATTTTCATTAACTTTAAGCCCTTGCCTCTTATTATCTCTTCTTGAGACTGTCAAAAGAGTGTCAGTAGGAATATTGAGCTTGGTAATGTCTCTCATCCTATTTAAGTTATCTGTTTTGGGCTGAATCCCTGTCTGAAGATACAGGTATTGATTGGTTTCCAATGATTAAAAACTATGAATTGACACAGTTTAACCATTTTCATCTAGAGCCAAATAACCTCAGCAAAGTCATACTTTTAGAGCCATTACATAGTCTTTTTGATTCAAAATACACTTTGATAGTTAATACATATTATTTGTAGAATAACCACTAAAACAGTGTAAGTAGTATAGCTAAGAACACAAGAAAAGTAAAATAAGTTTAACTTAAAAGGCATGAAAGGAGTGAAGAAATAAAACAAAAGGAACTAATGGAAAGCAAGTAACAAAGGGCATACTAATGCCCATATATCAAGAATTGCAGTAAGTGCAAATGGTTTGAATACTAACTAAAAGGCAGAGATGGCAGACTGAATCAACAACTAAGACAACTACATGCTGTCTATAAGAGATGCACTGGAAAGTTAAAAATACAAATAAGTCAAAAGACAAAAAGATATACCATGTTTATGCTAAGCATAAGAAAGTTGTTCTGGCTACATTAATATCTCAAAGAATAGACTATAGAACAAAAACCATTATAAATGGTAATTAATTATAATTATAATTATAAAGGGTAATTTCATGATAAATTAAAGATTAAAATTCATGAAACAAAAGTCTAACAAAGGGACAAGTGTAGAAATCTAAATCAGATTGATATAGTTGATTCAAGAAATTTAGAGTACTATCAACCTAATTGACCTAATTGAGTTCATTGAACATTTTATACGTAAAAAATTAAACATTTTTTAATTGCACTTAGAATACATGAAGACAAACTATACAATGGCTCCAAAATAAATCTCAATAAATTCCAGAAGATTAAAATTGTGTAAGTGTTACTTATCTGACCTAAAGAGAATTGAATTAGAAATTAAGAACCTTAACATATATAGAAACACCCAAATGTAAGTTAAGTGCCATACTTCTAAGCCTATGGTTCAAAAAATAGTGAGTTATAATAGATTGCAAACTAATAAAAAAAGTGCCAAAACATGTACGATAGGGTTTAGAGGGAAAATTACATCTTTAAAAAGGTTATATTAGAAAAGATGAGAGGTACATAAACAATGATCTAAGGTGCCCCCTTACACCAGAAAAGTAAACCTAAAGTTGAAATAACCAGAGCAGAAATTAGATAGGAAACATTAAAGAAAGTTAACAAAATCAAAGATTGGATTTAATAATTGACTGGCACCATGCAAAGCTATTGATTTCTTAGGGATGCCATACCAAATTATTATAAACTAGGAGGCTTAAAGTAAAAATTTATTCCTACTGTTCCAGAAGCCAGAGATCCAAAAATCTATGTGTCAGCAGAATTTATTTGTTCTAAAAGATTTCAAAGAATCCGTTTTATGCCTATTTTCTGATGGCTGCTGGCAATTTGTAGTATTCCTTGCTGGTGGCTGTCCTGGAACCTCTGCCTCCATCTTCACAAGTCAAGTCAATATTCATGACAAAAACTCCAACTAGGAGAGGAATTTTTTTCAATCTGAGAAAAGGTATATGAAAATGTATAGTACTATCCTGTTTAATGGTGAAAAACTACTTTCCCATATGATTGGGAACAAATCAAGGATATCAATTCTCACTGCATCTTTTCAACATTGTACTAGAGGTACTATCAAGTGCATTAAGGTAAGAAAAATAGAAGGACATTATTTAAAAAAATCTGCATGGAGATCTACCTAAGAAGTTCTAGAAAAAAACAAACAAGAAAACCCACAAAAACAAAACAAAACAAAAAACACCTACCAAAAAACCCTGTTAGGATTAATAGGCAAACTTATCAAGGCCACAGATAAGATACATGGTTACTGTAAATAAAAGAATTCTATTTCTATATGCAGTAACAAGTAATTGGAGGAGGAAATACTATTTCAAGCAGTGTGAAATTGAAAGTAAATTTAATGGAATATATACACAAGACCTCTGGCCTAAAACCTACAAACATGGCTGAGAAGAAAGAAACAAGACCTAAATAAATGGAGTTTTGTCACATCAATAGACACTATTGCTATAAAGTTCATTTTCTCCCAATTAATCTGTAAAGCCAATTCCATCCAATTAAAATTTTAGCAGGCTTAATTTTAAAGAATTTACAAAAAGACTTTGAACTTTGAAAATGCAACTCCAAAATAGCCAAAGTTCTTTTGACTCGATAATTAGGCAAACAACCTTACAAACAGTGAACAAAAATTTGATTTTTCACAGAAAGTATACATTTTGCTTATAGCCCCATTAAATCCTACTCAATAGCATTAGCTACCAGGGAAATATAAATTCAAACCACAATGTCATACTAGCCCATAATTAGTAGAACCATTAGAATGTCTAGGATTTGAAAGACCTAGGACAACAAGGGTAGGTGAAGATGTGGAACTACCAGAATACTGAAGTATAAAATGACCCAACTACTTTAGAAAACATGTTGGCATCATCTTATAAATGTTAAGCACCTACCATTTTACCTAGCAAATCCATCCCTAAACATTTACCCAAGCAAAAGAAAAAAATATATCCAAATAAGTTATTGTACCTGAATGATCATAGCAGCTTTATCTGTAACAGAAGAACTGGAACCAAAAGGACTATAAGTAAGTAGATATATAAACAAAATGTATAACTACACAATGACCTACTATGCAATAATAACTACAAACAATCATGTAAGCAATGATAAAAGATTTCAAGGAAATTACCTTGAGCAAAAGCGGCCAGGCACAAAAGTATATTGTATGCTTCCACTTATATAAAAATGGTATAATTTGCAAAAGTAATCTGTAGTTCTAAAAAAATCAGATCATTGGTTGCCTGAGACAGAAGAGAGTGTGGAATAACTACAAGATACACATTTGCACTGCCTCCAAAAAGTTTTGTGTATCTTTATAGATGTATCAATTATATGGGCATGTATATTTATCAACAAATTCCACACAATAAAGTTTTGTGAGTTATATTTCTATAGAGTTGCTAAAGATGAACTAGAATAACCAAACACTGATTAGGACAGATTTGGACTGAGGCTATTAGTAACCCTCTTGCCAGTCCTTAATATCTCAGAGAAAAGATAGAAATAAAATTGCCAGCAGACAGAAGTTAAAGAAATGGAGAAAAAAAGTAACTATGGGCAGACTTAATGGAAGTAAAATGTAGAAACATAGAAACAAAATGGCTGAAAAGATGAATTAGAATATGCAGAGCCAGTGGGAAAAATAGGGCACAAGTCCCTAAAGCACACAATGTGCAGCCCTGGTTTAAGAAACTAGGTGTAAAGTTGCTAGTGAATAGGATTTTAAAGATTTTAGGTAAGTGGCAAATCCCTCTACCTATTCACACCAGGACCTCTGATTTAACTACTTTAATTCCTTCTTTTTTTTTTTTTTTTTCACTCCACATTTTTTTTTTTTAAGAGAGAAGGGCAGAGGGAAAGGAGAGAATCTTAAGCAAGCTCCACACTTGGTGTGGAGCCCATCACAGGGCTTGATCTCACAACCCTGAGACCATGACCGGAGCTGAAATGAAGAGTCAGACACTTAAACCAGCTGAACCACCCAGGCACCCCCATAGGCTATTTAATTTCTATTTGTCTGGGATCCCTGGGTGGCTCAGCGGTTTAGCACCTTCCTTTGGCCCAGGGCGCGATCCTGGAGACCCGGGATCGAGTCCCATGTCAGGCTCCCTCCATGGAGCCTGCTTCTCCCTCTGCCTGTGTCTTTGCCTCTCAGTCTCTCTCTGTCTATGATGAATAAATAAAATCTTTAAAAAAATAATTTCTATTTGTCCTACGCATCCTGAAATATCCTAACATAAGTGACATTTCGGTGCCTTAAGATAGTTCATATTCATCACAAGGGCAAAAAAAAAAAATGGGCACATGATATCATTGGAGATTGCAGAAAGATACCTTGACTTGGAGAGGGTAGAGGCCTGACTCAGAGGAAGGATGGTAGAAAAGACATTTCAGTTGGAAGATTCAGCATAAAGAAAAGCACAGGACCGCGGGAATACAGGGTATCAGACTCGAGATCTATATATTATAATGGGGAGATTGGAAGGCACCATATTGTAGAGGGCTTTCTACGTTATCTTTACCAACTTGGACAGGTTTTTAAACATCTTACAGAGGTAGTGTGATCATTCAGCCAGGTTTGCCTGGCACAGTCATGGATTATATCTGCCCTCCAGTGCTAAGTATTCATAGCAGTCCCTTTTATCCTCAAAGATGAAACAGTTTAGATAATGGAAAGGTGGTATCTTTTATACAGTTTTTGAGTATTAACAGAACTAAATTTGTTTTTGATAGAATACTCTTGGTTGCAGCTTCAAGGATGCATTTGAAGAGACAAATAGGATAGTCGAAGCCCGTTAAGGAACATGATACAGTAGTCCAGTTAAGAGATGGCAGGAGACTAAAATCACATAGTACCAATGCAATCGGTGAGAAGAGAACCATTTTAGGAGGTATCTAGGTAGCCAGGTCAGAATAAATGTATAAAATGAAAGAAAGAAGTCAAATACTCAAGTATTTGCAGG
This sequence comes from Canis lupus dingo, assembly GCF_003254725.2. Lineage (NCBI taxonomy): Eukaryota > Metazoa > Chordata > Mammalia > Carnivora > Canidae > Canis > Canis lupus. The sequence continues at coordinate 54,557,779 of NC_064250.1, read as the reverse complement.
GAGACTAGAAGGAAACACAAAAGGTAGAGAAGGAAAACACAGATGGAAAAATTAGGGCAAAAACAAGCAAAGTGGTAACAGGGAGAGTGATCAAAAATATTAAATGCAGCTGTGGTCCAGTAAGGCAAGGTAGACATATGGTAGGGGATGGAAAGATACAGAATGTTTTAGAAAACAGAATGTGGCTGAGTTTTGATGTGAGAAGGGATGGCATAAACTAAGGAATGGTAGGCCATGATCCATATCCTGAAAGACACTTGTTGGAGGTTCACTTTGTCCTGCGGGAAATGAAGACTCAGCAGAATCTTAGAAGGTAGGCAGTAAGATGGTCAGCTTAGTATTTGATGTACCCCACAGTGCTTTGGCATAACAAGGCAGTATTTTATAGGGGACTGTACTCAAAATACTGTTTGGAGGGGAAGAAAGTCTACTACCACCACTATATTAAGGAGGTTTTTGCACTGAAGATCTGACCCTTTTACAGTGTGATAGCCTAATGTTTTAGATATCATATATATATATATATATATATATATATATATATATATATATATATATTTGTGTAACCACCAGATCAGCCCCCAAAGACTTGGCCCCTAAGACCCTTAAAGGTCAAGAGCTGGGGAATAGCAAGAATTTCAGGACTTAGGATAATGAAGGGTTTGAAGAAATAGGCTCAAATATACATTGGCATTGGGTCCTGACCAACTGGGGAACATAGACTGGTATGGGAAGATTGTGCTACATGTAGTCACATTTTGTTCCAGGCCAGAACTGCTAGCTTCCCCTTTACCCAGAAAGTATAAATAGGGAAATGACTAAAGAATGGTGAAGAAGACAGGCTACTGAAGCTTGGCAATGCTTGGTAAGGTTGCACAAAGATTCAGCTAGTCATGGCTAATCCCTTCCTAAAAAGGATCTTAAGAACCCCAGTGAGTCAATTACTAGCCTGAAAGTGATGAGATTGTACTTCACTGTATATATCAGAACCCATATTGTCAAAGTATATCCCAAACCTTTATAGAGGTAGGTGGCCAAATTAGATAGGAAATTCTTAACAGATAAAGATTTGTTTTGTTTTAGGGGATTTGCCTTTTCTCCCTTTGATTTTTCTCACTATACATCTACCCAATCCAGTGGCTATTTTAAATATTGCCTACATAATGCTCACATAGCAGGCATGCTTTTGGTCGAACAAGGAAGGCACAAGGAAGTTTGTTCGCAGCATTTAATAGCGTGAATATTCCAGCACCCAAAGTACATTTTTTATTGCCCCTTTGTGATTGTAGGGAGCCTGGAGGCACTGTACATTTGACTAGAGAATAAGAAAAAAGGAATTCTTTCTTCTTAAAATGAGAAAACACTTCACATAAAAGCAAGAATCAGTTTAATATCTAGAACCACGATAGAGAACATGAAGTGGTATCTTTAGAAGAAAATAAGAGAATGTTAAGCCATTGAATTTACTTTCCAAGGTCACACACCAGTCACTGACAAAGTAGATAACCTAATACATGCTCTTTTTGCCTTTCTACATTCAATCCAATTTTAAGTTGGATCGAAATGGAGTCAAGTCACATTCAGCATTTCAAGGAATAAGACTTTTATCATGTCCCCAGAAAGGTAATTTCAGTCTATTAGATTTCATTAGACTGAATTTTAGCTTGAAAGCATTTCTGAAAGCATAGCTATGGAGTAAAGTACAACATAGTTTAAAATGTTCCCCAGTAACCTGTCTATACTTAGCGTAGTCTCATTTCTAGTTCTGCTCCTTTGGACCACCTGAAAGTACTATGCTCTTACTTGATGTTTACATCCTTTCAATGACTTGAATTCGTTTAATAAAATCTACAGGAGGTTAAGACCTTTCTTACTATGTTAGCATATTTAGCCTCTGGGGAATGTCTGCTTTCACATAATTATGCACAGATTTCATATTTATACAAATATTTTGTGCCTGCAGGGAGGTAAAATGGATCTCATGAATATTCAACAGTGCTATTTCTTCTAGGAAGACACAAACATCTTTCTCTGTGGATACTATACATGAGTATGTCTATATATCCCCCCCCACCTTTATGCTTTGTTTGCTTAAAACTGATGAGATTCAGGGACTGCCAAAGCAGACATTTGTTTTCCCCAGGTACCACAATATTCTCACCCCTCCAAATAATTCAATAGCATTTTTCAGATTCAAATCTTCACTATCAAATAGTTTTCTCCATTTACATGTAGAATTATGCATTTTACCAATTCTATATATGATATATAATAAAGTCTAAAGAATTATAGATGCATAAAAGGAGATAAAGATTGGGCTTCAAATTGTAGCGGAAAGGAACTAGTTGGGGAAGGGTGCTTTATTCTCTTTGTGGCATAGCTTTCCAAAGACAATCTTCTGAATGCTGACTGCAGATTTTAATAGTAAAATGAAGGCTGATGGATCCCTCTCTGGAAAGAAATCTGAAAAAACTCTTTAAGCAATTTCCCCTATATGATAACATTGTTCACACAAAGTTGTTCATTTATGCATTTGTTTTGAGAACCAAGTATGCTAGGAACTCTTCTAGTCTCTGGGAATACAGTGAACACCAAAACATAAAACAGATAAAGTCACTGTTATGACAGAGCTTATATTCTAGAGGAGACACCAAACAAAATATGAACAACAACAACAACAACAAAAAAACAGCTGAATGAATGAACAATATGTGAAATAGTGGTGAGCACTATGAAAGCCTGTTAATTTTAGAAATTAATCAGACATGTTAATACACACATTAATATACACATTCACAGATATTCTACTCACACATAGTATTTCATAGGCCATAATATATATTGTTTTATTCTTTAAATAAAAAAAAGCAGTGAGTCTTTAGTACAGGTACTAGCACTTCAAAGATGAGGGGAAAAAAAACATCAGTTAACCAAAAAGCACATAGCTAGCACATAGTGAAATTGTGAATTTAATCTACAGGAAGAGATTCCAACTTCAGACTTTTCCCACAACACAGGCCTTGATCTTAGGTAGTGGTTCCTGTGCTCACCCATTTCACCATGACTTTCAGAAAAGTGCCATGGAGAAGGTCAAGATGGGACTGGAAGATAAGAGGTATTATGGGAAATTTCAGGACTAAATATTAACATACAAAAAGGGATTTAACCACAGCAAGAAAGTTGCAGCCTAACTGGAGACTATTTAGGTTAAAATAGGAAAAAAAAGTTAAGAGGAAGAGAAATAGTATTCTCTAGAATGTAGAGAAGAGAAAATATCCTTTCCCTTCTTTTTTTACCAACTTCAGATGAATATGTTACAAATAAGGGAAAGGGAAGATTTTGTAGAGAAGTTGAAGGAAAATATAACAAGAAATGACTAGAAGCCTGGGACGCCTGGGTGGCTCAGTGGTTTAGTGCCCGCCTTAGGCCCAAAGGCATGATCCTGGAGTCCCAGGATCGAGTCCCACATTGGGCTCCCTGCATGGAACCTGCTTCTCCCTCCTCCTGTGTCTCTGCCTCTCTCTCTCTCTCTTTCTCTCTGTCTATCATAAATAAATAAATATATAAAAAAAAAAAGAAGCCTGAATTGCAGGCTTCCTTCTTGATTAGTCCAACCCAGCTGATGCAGATAGAAGAGAAGGCCCTACCCAGGTGATTTTGCAGTACACCTACCACCATGGGAGTGCTTTCATGGGTTCCTCTGGGCACTTTGCTAAAAAATCATGCCATTGAAGTGAGGATGAAGGACTTTCTTTCCCTAAGGTTTTGATCTTGGTCTGTTCCATTGGCAACCAGCTTAGAGGGACACTAGAGGAAGCCTAAGGATCAGATGATCATTTCTAACCACTGGTTATGCCAACTAGGACTGTGGCCCCCACACTTCCTCTGTTTGCCTGAAAGCTCTTAGGGAGGTGGTAGTTAAAACTATGAAGACTGCATATTACTTCTTCCATAGTTATAGTGAGCTTCTGAATCAGAGTTCCTTTTTCCTTTTTGTTTCTGAAACAGCAATGCCATTATTTAAACAGCCACCTTGTAAAATAATGTTCTAGCAATTCTGAAAGAACTGTTCTCTTAGATTTCTTAGTCTAAGCATGTTCTTTATCCATTCACATGAAAAACTCCTTTATGTTACAAATAGCTTTCAAATAATTCCCCCACAATGTCGTAGATATTCAAATCCTTTTAAATCTGATGTTATCTTGAAAAAACACCACAGAGAAAAATGGACTAGATGACTCACTGGAATAAACCTTTTCCATCTCTCCCCCACCTCCTAAAAAAAGAGAGAAAGAAAGAAAAGTCTGTTATGAGAACAGTGAAAAATCTGCAGGGTTATACTTTTAAAATAATAAATAATGGGATGTTGACTATGTCCATCTAGCCTCAGTTAGCTTTTAGGAACCCAGACAAGGGTAAATACTTGTAACAAGAATGTAGACCTTAGATCTAAAAACTTTGAATAGTCATGCTCTTTGTTGGATGGCCAGGAGATTATGCCATAAAAGAGGTCATGTTTTTAGATTTAATATTTTTTTATCAACTCATGATTCTTTGCAGTCTCAAATATTAAATATTTCTGAGTAAAATCTTGAAATTGGCAGGAATATAAGCTAGAAGTTAATATTCTGGGAAGTTAGTTGGATTCAGATTGACAAACTTCATTTAGAAGAACCTCTAATAAAGTAAAATTTAGGCAGATCTTGAAAAGAATACAATAAAAGCTAACAATCTCAGCTACTTTTCCTCAGTTCTTACGTTTGACCTCTCCATTAAAATCTAAAAGGTTAGTTAGCACTCCAGGCAAGGAATGATCCCATTCTCTTTAGTGAAAGTACTTAGTTGAAAATAGTCAAGATACTCAGCTATCAAAAAGTCTTCTGGAAGCACAAATCCCACATCACATATTCATCCTGGAAGCTATGGTCAGCCAAGAATCTAGCTATTTGGACATTTTAAAAGATTGCAGCTACAACCTTGAAACCAACCCTAAGATTCAAATTGTAAGTGGCTATGACCTGAATGAACTCCATCTTGGGCTTTAGAAAGCTGGACTGAGCAGAAGGTGATGGCCTAAAGGCCTCCTCTGCTGAAAACAAGTATAAGTGGAAGGACTAGAGTCCATACTACCAGTTAAGAAAGCAAGTTTTCAAAAACAGAAAGCAATTTCCTTTCCTCTCCAGTCACTGTACTGATGTAGGACTTCAGTAGGGAGGGGTTTTAGTCCACTCATGCAATTAGAACAAAATAGCATGAACTGGGTGGTTTGTAAACAATGAACATCCATTTCTTGAAGTCCTTGAGGCTGAAAGATCCAAGATTAAGGCCCCGGAAGACTGTGTCTGGTAGGTGACCGCTTCCTGGTTTATAGATAGCTGGCTTTTCATGGGGTCTTCACATAGTGAGGAAGGGGGAAAGGGAGGGAAGCTCTCTGGGACCTCTTTTATAAGGGCACAATTCCCATTCATGAAGCCACCATCCTCAAGACCTAATCACCTTCCTAGGATCTCATCCTCTAAATACCATCACAATGTGGACTAAGTTACCAATATATGAATTTGAGAGACATAAACATTATCTGTAGCAGCTAGTAGGATATGTCTATACAAAATCCTCAAGAACAGATTCTTCAAAATCACAACTTTATCTTTCCTGGATGGTGGCATTCATATTTAGATTCCAAGGTTAGGCCATCTAGAGTCCAAGCAGCAATATGGAGGGAGGGATGAGAGTCTTACAAACAGCATGTATGTGTCCAGTAAGAAAGGCTCTCAGAAGTTGCACACAACACTACTCAGCCATGAAAGAAGAAAGAAAAGAAGAAAGGAAAGAGAGAGAGAGAGAAAGAGAGAAATCTTGCCCTTTGCAATGATGTGTATGGAACTGGAGGGTATTATGCTAAGCAGAATAAGTCAATCAGAGATAGAGAATTATCATATGATCTCACTCATATGTAGAATTTAAGAAATAAAACAGGATCATAAAGGAAGAAAGGAAAAAATAATAGGCAAAATCAGAGAGGGAGACAAACCATAAGACTCTTAACTATAGGGAACATACTGAGGGCTGCTGGAGGGTAGGGCCAAGTGAGGGGTACCTGGGTGATGGACATTAATGAGGGCATGTGATGTGATGAGCACTGGGTATTACATAAGACTGATGAATCACTAAACTCTACCTCTGAAAGTAATAATACATTATATGTTAGCTGAATTTAAGTTAAAAAAAAAAGTTGTATGTGACATTCTATTTACATACTATCACGCAGAAATGTGTCACAATGGAGGCAAAGAAAGCTTTCTCCTGGACATAGTATGCCTAGCCAATTCTTCTGTGCTAAGGAAGAGAGATGGACTTGTAAGGAGTTTCTACACCTGACTTAAAACCTGCATCGGTGGAGTATCTCTTAAGTTACATCCTCTTAGCATTAAAAAGGCCAGCTTCTCTGTTACTAGGAGCTGAAGCAGTTTTAATAAACAGGATGCCTTAAGGAAGGAATTTGAACATAAAACTTGAAAACTCAAGATTTTCAAGCATCTTCTGATAAGAATTCTTTGCCATCTCCGTGGAAAAGATCGGATAATGGAAGCCATCCCAGATGCAAAGATCAAACTAAGGAAGTTGTTTTACCATCTAAACCCATGACCGCAAGTAGCATACTCATTAGGACTGTTTACCTTACTTACATACACCTCGGATTGCACTTCTCCATTCTTTGGTGTTAGAGGTGCATGAGAAACTTTCTCTGGGCAATAAAGCATTGTGGAATGCTTTTCACTGCATGTGTTTAAAAAGCAACTTTGCTAACCCAGTCCTTGAGAGACTACCTTGATGAGTTTCCTGCCAAACCTTCCCTCAACCCCACTAAACCGCTGAGATTTTAGAACTGTCTGTTCCTACCTTATGCTGGTGGATACAGGTCTCTTCAGGGGATGTTACATAATGTTGACGGGGAATGGGCTAAACTCAGATGTTGGTAAATTAAGGACCAAGTAGCTTAAGAATTACATACAGTCATAGTTTGGCTATGGTTTATATAATGAGGCCTCCAACTTATATGCTATTTTTTCAAAGAAACCATAAGCTTGGTTTTATAAAAATCTCCATTCCTAAAACTATCTCTCTATCCTGCACTGGCAGGAAACAAATTATGAGAGCTGTGTAGTTCCTAACAGACAAGATGTCTAATGCCTACCTCAGATAGAGGAGGGAAAGGTGAGATATAATGAAGACCTCCAGAGACGATAGGACTAGGGACCACAAAGATCCCTTCCAGAAAGCAGGAGGAAAGTTTTCCAGATAGTCTTACAAATCAGTTACCAGTAAAAAGAGCAGCTGTTACTTTAGACCAGTGACCTGGTGACTGCCACGTGTGACCCTTGGTCTTCTTTTCTTAATGGTACTTTTTATGGTTGTAATCCTGTCCCTACTCCACGATGGCGTATTGTGAGTATGGAGGCAAATTCATTTTTTACTAGCTTCCACAGCAAGAGGAGCTGTACTAAAACACTACCAAAAAGATTATAATATTAGAGACTCTAGATTTTGAGATAGAGATTGAAGCATAGATTCTTTTAGAAAGGTGGTAAGCAGTTCCATGAGTGGAAAGAAGGGTGTGTAGGAAATTTAGGAGGTCAATGAGACAAACTGTCAGATGCCTACTTGTGCTAGAACACTGGTCTTCTATTGCAATATGCATCTTTAACTAAGCTTACGTACACCTAGAAGACTTCAGGCCTCAGGATCTATCTTAGCTTCCCTTGTAGCTATAGTAAAACTCCAGTCAATGGAATATAAGTGGAGTTCTTATGAAGATTCTGAGAACTTCGATTAAAGAACAACTGGTACACACCCTTTGCCACCTTCTTCATCCCTTTCTACATCATTGTGCTTTGATACGTAGATCATGATCTTGGATCATGGAGATAGAGACCAAATCCTGTGGATGGTACCATGGTAGCCTAGGGAGACTAGTTGGACTACTGCAGAACAGAGCTGATGTACTAGCACTGGACCACTTACCCTCCAGATTTAAGTGAGAGATTAATCAACTTCTCACTTAGATTAAGTATTCTTTAGAGTTTTCTGTTGTACTTGAAGATAATTTTCTAATGTTAAATGACCTTATTATAAATATCACTGCTACAGTAAAAGTTCAAAGCAGGTGTTCACTAGATCATGAAAAGAAAAATACGTGTTAGAACTTGTATATCCCCGACTTATCTGTTCTGGAAGTAAAAATGTCTCCTTGAAATGGACACTCCAATTCCTACCAAATTCTCAATCCTCATGTGCTTGACTCCAAGAGAACTCAAGAACTCCCCTAGGTTGGAGAAATCCCATGAGCTCAGGACCAAGTCTATTATTGCTCTTGCCATTTAATCTCATCCATTCTGTAGTTTCTTCATCTCTTGGTGGAACCACTCTTCTGGGGATTCAGCAACAGCCCAGTGTTTCATGGTATGTTATAACATTTCAGATGGACTCTGGTATCAAAGAAAAATTTCACTGGACTGGTTGAACAGGCAAGAAAAATGAAGATGATTGTAATAAGGGGATAAAAAATGGAGTTCAACTCTGCTAAAACAGAAAACAAGGGAGTTTGGTGTGGAGGTGAGCTAGTGGCAAAGTACTCCATGGCATTCAAGGGAGGTAGGTCAATGCCATTAGGCCATCTGTGGCCTAACGTGTTCGATGATTGGCATTTGTTGAAGTTAAGCTCCTACCCTCCCATAGAAGCTGGAGAAGAGGGGCACAATATTCTTTGATAGTTACGTTTCACAGGGATGGCTTCTAAGTCCTGCAAAAAGATACCTCTTGGTTATAAATCTTAGCCCAGCCACTTGCCAGTTTTATATATCAAAGGAGTGGGCGGGGGGAGAAATGCACAATTGCAAGTTTTCTAAAATAACAACCGTAATAAAAGGTATGGCAGGGGCCTCAAGTCAGGAAGAAATATTCCCCTCAGCTTAAGTCTCTTCAGTCACTGGATAGGTTAGAAGAGTCCATAGATCAAAGAGCCTGAGTGCCCATCAACTGATGAATGGATCCAGAAGATGTGCTATATATACACACTCAATGGAATATTACTCAGCCATAAAAATGAATTCTTGGGGCACCTGGGTAGCTCAGTATTTGAAAATCTGCCTTTAGCTCAGGTCATGATCCTGGGATCCTAGGATTGAGTCCTACATCAGGCTCCCAGAGGAAGCCTGCTTCTCCCTCTGCCTAGGTCTCTGCCTCTCTGTGCATCTCATGAATAAATAAAATCTTAAAAATAAATAAAAATAAAGAAGAATGAATTCTTGACATTTGCAAGGAGTTGGATGGAGCTAGAGTATCTTATGCTAAGTGAAATAAGTCAGAGAAAGACATGCCATATGATTCTGCTCATACATGGAATTTAGGAAACAAAAAAGATGAACATAGCAGCATAGGGAGGGAGGGAAGAGGCAAACAGACTCAACTATAAAGAATGAGGCTTACTGGAGAGGAAGTGGGTGGGGGATGGATTAAATAGCTAATAGGGACTAAGGAGGGTACTTGTGATGAGCACTGGGTGTTGTAAGTGATAAATTGCTAAATTCTATACCTGAAGTACTGTACATTAACTGGAATTTAAATGAAAACTTGAAGAAAAGTCCATAGATCTACTTCCACTAAAACTTGCCAGTGTAGTCAAAGATACAGAATAACAAACATGAGGTGGTCGCATATAATAAGAACAGAGCTGCATATTGCATTGGAGTTATCCTTGGCTCCTCACATCTCTGAGGGAGAGAAAAGGTGGCCCAGTATACATGGACCCTGTTCCCACATGCTAAAATCTTATCCAATCAGATAAACTTTGTGCTATGCTACAGCCCTTTTTAAAAGTAGCAGAGGGGATCCCTGGGTGGCTCAGCGGTTTAGCACCTGCCTTTGGCCCAGGGTGCCATCCTGAAGTCTCGGGATCGAGTCCCGTGTCGGGCTCCCTGCATGGAGCCTGCTTCTCCCTCTGCTTCTCCCTCTGCCTGTGTCTCTACCTCTCTCTCTCTCTCTCTCTATGTCTATCGTGAATAAATAAATAAAATCTTTAAAAAAATAAAAATAAAAAATAAAAGTAGCAGCTAATTATGCAGGGGAAAGTTATATAAGATTTATGCCTCCATAAGAAATATCTGTAGAGGTGCACCTGGGTGGCTCAGTTGGTTAAGCTTCTGCCTTTGGCTCAGGTCATCATCTTGGGGCCCCAGGATCAAGTCCTGCATTGAGCTCCCTGCTCAGAGGGGAATCCGCTTCTCTCTCTGCTCCTCACCCTGCTCTCTTTCTCTCCCCATTTTTTTTAAATAAAATATTTGTAGACCTTTAAAATCATTGTTCTTTTTTATTAATATATATTTTTATTGAAGTTCAATTTGCCAACATATAATACCCAGGGCTCATCCCGTCAAGTGCCCCCCTCAGTGCCCGTCACCCAGTCACCCCATTGCCCTGCCTGACTCCCCCTCCACTACCCCTTGTTTGTTTCCCAGAATCAGGAGTCTCTCATGTTTTGTCACCCTCTCTAATTTTTCCCCACTCATTTTCCCTTCTTTCCCCTATAATCCCTTTCACTATTTCTTAGCCATCAGAAAGGATGAATACCCACCATTTGCTTCGACGTGGATGGAACTGGAGGGTATTATGCTGAGTGAAGTAAGTCAATCGGAGAAGGACATCATTATATGGTTTCACTCATACGAGGAATATAAAACTATTAAGTTCTTAAGCCAAATACAGAATCCATGACTGATTCTACACCCCAGGAAGGAATGAGCGTGGTCAGGACCCAGGTATCTCAGAATGGCATTTCTAATTCCATGTTTTAATCAGAACAGGAATTTCTTTTCAAGCAAGCATGCCCTCACATCTTACCTTCTTTGTTCTTTTGACAGGGCACCAAAATAATCTTTAACTTTGGTAGAACAAAGCAAAACAGCACTCCCAATACTAGATCACCCAAGTAAAATACTTGGGGATGAGAGGGGAAGTTCCTACCCTGCTCCTGGCCCCTAAATGCAGTCTAGTTGAAATGGCAGGCTAAATTAGGCTTAAGAATCACAGAATACCTGGGACTTACATACAAGCAGTTATTTGTTGATACTGCCCTTGCAAATTGGCCAGCGTTTTGTTTAGTTTGAGCTGGATTCTAGGACATGGTTCATTTCAGGCCGGCTCCACAGACCTCTCTCATGATCTTTGGACAAAAGGCTAACGAAGGTACATCTTTGCATGAAGAAAGGCAGGAACACCAGGGGACAATATCAAGCAGACACATTTCAAGCCTCAACTCTCATGAAATAAGTCACACATTCCAGGCTACATTGAGAAGGAAAGAAAATTTATTCTTCCTGTGTAAGTCAAGGAGAGGGAATGCATTTTTTTTTTTTTTTTGGATGATAGTTCGATTTAAAACAGAAGCCAAGGACCCCAGTTATATCTCTGTATTTTCTTCAAGGAGAAGGTAAAGGTCTACTAAAAAGCTTTGCTGAAGCCCCTCAGATCTAGTCACTGAGTTCCATTATTTTTTTTTTTTCCTCATCCCACCTGATATGGAAAAGTTACCTGATCCAAAGGAAAATGAGACTGCTGAGTGTTTAGGGACCTGTTCTATGAAAGTAAAAGACTATCAGGAATTCCTTCTCTCCAGAGATAAGATAGACCAGGGGCTGTTTATACCTTTGTATGGGAGGGCTAGCTGATATGGAGTAAGAACACTGAAGATAGGAAGAATTAACCACCTACCACTCTTGAACACAGCACAAGAGTCTGGATTAGATTAACATTTGCTATTGCTGCTATTTGAAACATTTCTCACAAATGTTAAGTAACTTTAGGATGCTATAGGGCTATTGTTGCAATAGCATAGGTGAACTCCCTTACTTAGGGATTCAGTAAACAGAAACCAGATTTTCAGATTTACAGACTCAATAGTTGATGAATCGAAAATAAATCACTTGGCTACTGGTTCTCTTCTACCCACTGTTTTTTGGCAAACCTCTCTTGTCATCTTATTTGCTGTGAGAATTTCAGCAAATGTGATCTCTCTTCTATTCATTTACTGATGCTTTTTGCCTTGATGCCCCAGCTGCGTTTCTATGCCTGTTCTTCCCTTTGGCTCAAATCAAACTGTTTATTTCTTAAGAGCCAGAAGCTTCCACAGAGAGTTAAGCAATGATTTCTAAGCATCTAGAGAATTGTGTGTTTTCATGCTATAAAATTTGGGGGGAAGGAGTTTAATTGAAACTGAAGGACTTTCAACTCAAAACGTCCCATTCAGTTAAAACCTCCCTCTTAGGTTTCCTTTTGGACTATAAGCAATAATGCTGAGCCAAATTAACTCTAGTTGTAGTGAACTTGTTACAGAACTCAAACTACCCAAAATTCAGTTAAATGGAATCTAAGCTAAACTATATCAAGCAATATATGCAAGTGGAAAGAACAGAAACTTCTATCATTTTTTTCCAAGAAATTAAAATCCAATGGGAGTCTTATGGTCAGAACAGATTATAATCCTATCCTAGTCAGCTTCTGGGGTCTGTTCCTATAATCAGCAGCTGAAGTAATTCAGCTCTATGAATGTGTTGGTAAAGAACAGTCCCTATACAAATTTATTCCCAATATGTATATTAGCAATAGGTTTCAAATATCCTGAATCTAGGGATCCCTGGGTGGCGCAGCGGTTTGGCGCCTGCCTTTGGCCCAGGGCGTGATCCTGGAGACCCGGGATCGAATCCCACGTCGGGCTCCCGGTGCATGGAGCCTGCTTCTCCCTCTGCCTGTGTCTCTGCCTCTCTCTCTCTCTGTGTGACTATCATAAATACATAAAGATTAAAAAAAAAAAAAAAACAAAAACAAATATCCTGAATCTGGATACAGCTCCAACAATAATTTCTTCCAGCTACTATACATACACAATTATCAGTAAAGTTCTTCCAGGGTTTATTGATCAGAAGTATACCCTTCATAATGTTAAAAGCTATCAGTCAGGAAGCAGAAATCCTTTATCACCAGCTCATTCAAGGTGCTGACAACTTTCCAACCAATGCAGAAATTTCAACATTATGTTAGTCTTCTTTAATGATTTTTTTATACCACCTTGGTACATAATCCAAAACGCTCCTCTTTCAGGCATGGAGTAAAATATGTTCATGAAGCCATGGAGTAATGGCCAAAGAGAATATAAAGTGGAATAAACTAGTGTAGCTCATTGACAGTGACACGAATGTAGAAATGAACACTTACATGTAATAGCTCCCACTCTTGGCTTATATACTTTGAAACTTTGAAGAATATATCCTAAACTAATACCAAAATGGAAGATATGAATATACATAGTTAAGGATGCATGTATACCTCTCATATATTATTTCCAAGTTAACACTACACCACCTCCCTAGAGAACAGATACGCAGTAATCAAGTTATGCTCTAACACTAAAAAGCTTCATCTGTTCTCCAAAACAATCAAGTTCACAAGCAGAATAAGTGCTTCCTACTGTCTTATGTCCCACCTGTTGGTCCAGCCATTTCCTAAGGATCAGTTTTTTTGAAGCCTTCAGCCAGCCTCACGCAAGCAGTGTGGAGGTACTTCCCATTCACACGATAGAGCTCCCACTTTTTTCTTTGATTCCAGGGAGTGGGACACCTTGCCAAGTATCTGTCACATATTCATGGGCACCTCAAGAGTTCAAAAGGGTCAATACCTTTGGAGCCACTGTTGACCAGTGAGGATAGAACCTTTAGATAAAGGCTTTTCTGGTTTGTCTCCTTTGTAGTTAAAACACAAAAAACACAATTAGAGAGCAAGATGAGAAAGAGACTCTGAGACTACGTGAAGACATAGACCTAGCAATCCCACTTGAGTCTGGATTTCCAGCTATCTCCCTGCAGTGACTTAGATATGTATGTAAATGGTCATAGACTTTCTAGACTGGGAAAGCTCTTGGGGGGGCAGACAGCCAATATCAAGTGAAGAACCACCAATCAGCATGCAATCTAAGAGGTAACAACATAGTGGTGGTTTGAAGCCACTATCCACACACCAGCTTACCCATCATCCAGTACCATTCACCCATAGGACCATATAACAAAATCTTTCCCCCCTTAAAGACAGATATCTGGTCAGCCCTGCCCATACCAGAATCTCATCATATTGGACAGCCAGGTAGATAGTTTTGAAGTGCATTTCGTAAAACTCCTCAGGAGGTGCTACAACATCTGCAAAATATCCTCAAAACCTTAAATTAAAAAAATTAAATCTTTGTGTTGTCTCCCTTCTCAATTCTGTAGGAGGAATTTCCGAATGAACTACCTGCACAGAAATCTTTGTCTCAGGTCTATGCTCAGGAGAACACAGACTGAAAAGCCTTTTGTAAGGAAACCAAATGTCACAGACAGACCTAATATTCACCATACTACCCTTGTCTAGGCAGCAATATAAATGGTTTAGGATGGCTTTCAAATACTGGGATAAAAACCAGTATTTTTCTAATTTCTATTATGTAGGCAATTCAATTATAAGTTGTTTTTACTATTTAACATTTGTATTTTATTTTGTAACAGATATCCTGTAGTAATTGGTATGATGTTTTATTTGGACTAAACTTTCTAGAAAATCCCATCTGTAATGTCATATAGAATGTTAAGAGGATGTAATCCCAATATCCATTTGCCCACTTTCTAATTGAAACCCCCAAAGAGATTTGGAGAGATGATGTGCTTAACTACAGACTACAGAGTGAGGTAAGTGAGGGAGGGCTGTGCAGATAATTTCTTGTCAATAAAATGAAGTTGAAGAGTACAGGACTTTCAGGAATTCTCTTTAAAGGAAAATATGGTCTTCTTGGGACTTCCTTGCCTTCCCTCTTGATACTTCTGGGAAAATGTGTGTGGTGACTGGATATCCAGCAGTAATTTGAAGTATGAGGTGATTGAGAAATGAAGCCAAGTGCAGGAAATGCAGGAACAGAAATTTGAAGAGCCTGTGGAATTGTCATGACAGCTCTGAATTACCCACCTTCAGATTCCTGTTGCATAAGAAACTCCAAATAATGGTTAGTTAAAAGGCTTATCTGTCACAGGCTATCAAAAATAAACAAAGCCCCACATGGTTCATGAAGGCAGCGATTCTCACTAAGGGGGACAGTGTCCCAAGAAACATTTGGAAAGGTCTGGACACATTGTTGGTTGTCCCAATTTGAGTGAGTGTTGCTACCAGTATCTAGTAAAGGCTGGAGATGATGCTAACCATCCTATATATAATAGATGCACAGAACAGTGTCACCAAGAATTATCTGGCCTAAAATATCAATAGTGTCAAAGTTGAGAAATTCTGCATTAAGACCATCTACCCACACTTTTTTCTCTCAACACATACTGATTATTCTAAGATTATTTGGACAACTTCTTGAATAGACTAAACTCATTTTGTTTGCTCATTGCCTTTGGTTTTAACCTGATTGGTGCTACTTTCTCTTCAAAGGTAGCAGTTTTAAGTTTTACAACACCGTTAAGAACATTCTCTTGTTCTCCCCTCACCTTTTAGGTTTAGAGAGATCAATGACTGATAAAGTGAGAATTAGTGCAACTGAATGAAATACCTGATATAACCCAATTCCACTCACTTCATTGCTTTCTTGTTTACAGCTGAAGAAGTTTGACATTGTGGGAGGTGATATAACACGTATTTGGTTATTCTTCCTGAAGTTCATTAGGACAAAAAATATTTTCCATTTACTTCCTTATTAAATAAAAAAATGCTCATCCTTAGAACATTTAGAATTTATTGAACAAAGGGAAGAAAATTACAACCATTGATATCCCAACAGACCCAGGATAACTATTGTCAGCAATATATACACTTCTATATCATTTCTATGCACATACGTTAGCACATAAGTGAGACTATACCTGCTCTTTATAACAGCCCTCCCCCTCAAACTCAGAAGTAGATCCTACTTTAAGATGTTATTTTTTAAATTTTATTTATTCATGAGAGACAGATAGAGAGGGCAGAGACACAGGTAGAGGGAGAAGTAGGCTCCCTCTGGGAACCTGATGTAGGACTCGATCCCAGGACCCCAGGATCAAGACCTGAGCCAAAGGCAGACGCTCAACCACTGAGCTCCCCAGGCATTTCAATAGATCCTACTTTAATCAATGGTTATCTATCTCTTTGAGAAGTCTCCCCCCTTTTAAAAGGGAAAAATGACTTGTACAAATCTATCATTGAGAAATGTGCCAAGATTTGCTCTGTTTTTAAGATACCTCCTTAAAGGCTAGGGAGCTTTCCCTATATATAGCAAGCAAGGCTCCTTTCCTGTATTGTTTATAGCATCAATTACCTTGTAAGTGACACAATCCATCCATCTCCCTCAAACACATCATAAGGGCACACCCGCTTGCACACTTGTGCATGCACACACACACATAACCTTGGTAGAAAAATACTTAAGGTTTTATATTTAATACACTTCCCAGTGAATCCTATAAGAAGATACCTTATATAGGCAAAGCTTCAAATAGAACAAGAACCTCCCAGTTTATTACTAACTTAAAGAGTAAATTGAAAGCTGTTAAGAGAGATGGCTTAGGAGGGGAGCTACCTCGCCTGCAGAGAAGAGGTAGGAGGTTAGGGATATAGTTTGTACTTACCACCCTGAGATACTCCTTAAAGAATAGAAAATCATAAAGGTTGAAAATCTGTGCATTTGGGAATTAACATCACGCTCCCCAGTATTTTGCATGAACTCACCAAGGGATGATCACTGCAGTAAAAGAACCTCGGCTGATTTGCTGGGCCACAATGCCCAAGGTTTGCCTTCTCTGAGCTGCACTAGGGAACTACACTTTTCAATGTTAGCCAATTCTGAATCAATTCTGATTCATGTTCACCTCTCCAAGTTGTAGATAACTGGTATCAATTGAAAGTTATTGTATATAAACATGAAAACAAATCATTTGGAAGGACTTTTCCCTCCTCCTTAGGAAAAGATTGTTTGGACGCTTGGGCAGAAAAGGATTAATTCACAAGCCTGCATTACTCAAACCCTGTACACTGCAGACAGAGGCCTGGCTTCAGGACTGGCTTTTGGTCAGTTCCAAGGAGAAAATCTCTGAGCCTTTAGAATATTCTTCCTGACAAAGTTTTATAGGTTTTTAGGCTGAGCTACTCTGTACCGTTTTGCCCAGACAAGTGTATCCTAACACTACAACTCCAGTGAAAGCCTTTTATTGCTCTGAGGGGTAGGCTGCAGTCAAAGTGGCTGAGGTCAGGTGGATGCTGCAGGTCTATGTGACTACTAGCAAAACCCATGGCCACCAACACTCAGGTGAGCTTCCCTTCACGTGTATCGTCACACATCATTGCTGGAAGAATTATGTGCATCCCTGTGAGACTCCAGAGAGGAGACACCTGCAAACTTAGGCCTCGTTTTTCCCACACATTGTCCTCTGTGGCTTCTACCTTTGCTGATTCTGTGTCTAATTTGCATCCTTTTGCTGTAATGATCCATAACCATGAGAAGAGCTTCTGAGCTTCTATCTAATCATTGAGCCTGAGGGTATTCTTGGAGACCAACACACCTCTGTCTGCATATTCTTTTTAGTATCTCAGATCTATAAATGTACCTGTTCTTCAGGTTTCCTTTGAACCAGTCATAGCATTATCTGATTCCCTTGTTAGGGAGTTAAATCTTTAATGTGTATTCATTTTAAGTCTAAGTCCTGATTTTAGCTTTAAAAAAAAGGGAAAAAAGAAAAACCTTAGCAACCGTGAAGTTTCCTTAAATATTGGGACCCTCTCCTAGGGTAAATGCAAATTAATATCCCTTCTCCTTGTAGCTTTGCTACTGGTTAGTATCATTAGTCCAGGACTAAATTCCTCTGTATACTGTGTAAACGCATGTTAGCAAGTGGCAATAAAGGAGGGTTATACCATGTGTTCTGTTGCTAAGCTCTCCTGATTAGCAAACTCAAAAAGCTCTCAGGAGGCAGATTAAGTAATACTCTGGTGTAGACCCAGTCTGTCTTCTGTAAGCCCAGGTGGCAGTGGCCCCTTTGAAGTGCTTCACGGATGGTCTTCTGTCCAATTCGCTAAGTTCTTTTAAGATTTATTTTGAGAAAGAGCATGTGCATGTGAGGGAACAGGGGGAAGAAGGGGCAGAGGGAGAGGGAGGAGGAGGAGCAGAACCCCTCCTAAGCAGGGAGCTGGATGCAGACTGGATCCCAGGGTCCTGGGCAGACACTTAACTGAACTGAACCCCTCAGGTGCCCAAGATTGCTAAATTCTTACATTTCATTTATGCAATTGCCATCAGAGATATATACTTACTTCCTAAGCAACCATCTATGTTTAACACATTTCACTGAAGGAAAATGATTTCTAACACCCCTTACACTAATAATAAACTTCTCTTGTATAAATTTCCATATGAGAGTGCTAAGCTACCACCTCTGAAGGTGCTGATTTCTGATTGGGGTACTATAAACACCAATTTACCCCAGTGTGCAAATTAGTGTTAACTTACATATACAAACACATCACACTGTTAATACCCAAATAGTCTTAAATTCTACAGATAATAGCAGTGCTAGAGAACAACACAAACTCAGAGCAATCATGGTCTTTCATGTATACTTCATTTCCTTTCTTTCTTAATGACTAATCAAAAAATTTTAAGCATCACAACATCTGAATAGGATTGTTAGGTTATTGAGTTATTTAAAAATGATTAAGCCTTGGTCTCTCTAAATAGAATAGACTTACCAAATGTCTTCAGATATAGTAATGACTTTAAAAATATTATCCTTAGTTTTCACAAACTTTCACCTTGAAAGTTTGGTATCACCATCATATAAAAGATAAAACAAGTTCAGAAAGGTAACATATCTTGCCACACAAAGTAAACCCACACTAACTAGAATCAAGGTGTCTTAACCAATGTTCTTCCCCTTGAGTATAGTGAATCTCCCTCCCTGCCAACCACACCCCCCCCCAAAATGGACTAATACAGAAGCAGCAGTTCCTAAGCATCTTCATACTGAAATGAAATTGATCTTCAACAAGTGACATAGCAGGACAGCCACTGTGTTAAGTATCATACATGCCTTATTTTCTCAAAGATCCTCGAAGCTTTGGCAGAAAATATACAAAAAGAAGTTGCTTGATTAGGCATAAAATAAGTGGTAAAGTGAGACTTGAACTAAACTTTTTTCATATACTCTATTATCCTCCTACCTACTTGATAAGTTAGTAATGCAAAAAAAATTAAAATGACCATAATTATCATTAGATACTAGAGTGGGATGTGTCTGGATTAATCTAAATTAAATTCATAAAGAATGTTAGGTTTAAGCATTAAATATTGAAGATTTGTACATATGAAAATATATGAAATCTCAAAGTTCAGTGTTATTCAGAAAACAACTCATTAACATGAATGGAGCTAGGATTTTTAAGAGGTGAAATATACACAAATTCATATGGAAGGTATTTATTCAACAAATAATCATTGAGTAGCAACCACTGTTGGAAATAGATACTGGAGATATAACAATGAATAAAATGGACAAAAATACCAGCCCTTCAATGTGCTTATGTTCTAGAAATACCAGTGCAAATAAATTAGGAATAAATGGACTATTCAATAAATGTGCTGTGGAGAATTGACTGCCAAGATTAAGTACCTATTTCACATAGTACATTAGATACATTTTAGGCAGATTAAGAATCTACATGATAAAAAAATGTTAAAGCTAGAAGAAAATAGTATTTTCATAGATACAGATTCACAGATATTGCAACATAACATTAACAGAAATTTAGAAAAAATAGACCTTTTGTATGACAAAATGAAGACACACTACAATGTGTGGATATATATCAGGACCAACTCATGAGATCCCCCTGCCAAGTCAGAAAAATTCACATGAGCTTTCAAAAATTCAATGTTTTTTAGCTCCATAAGTGTCATGTAACCCAAAGAAAATAACAGATTTACACCAACCTTAAAGACCAAGAAGAAACTCGGTTTAACTTTGTTTTATAAAGTTATTCATTATTAAAACTTCAATATGGTCTTGTTTACATGCTAAAAACAAAACCCTACAAAGTACCTCAGAACACAATGCACATACAGTCCTTTTCTCAAGTACTTCTAAAACTGCTATATATCAACTTAAGAAAAAAATATACATTCTGACAGAGGTATGAGCAATTAGCATATACAGGTAATTCACAGAGAAGCCTGAATGTCCAATGAATATATGAAAAGATGCTTACCTTTACTAGCATATTAGTTTTCTACAGCTGCTTTTGAAAGTTACTATGAATGTAGTGGCTGAAAATAACACAAATTTCCTACCTTACAGGAAGCCTGACGGGATCCCCCTGGGCCAAGGTCAAGGTGGCAGCAGGGTACATTTCTTTCTATAGGCTCTCCTTACCTTTTCCAGCTTTTAGAGGCCACTATCCTCCTTGACTGGTTCTCTTCCTCCATCTTCAAAAATGGCAACATCTACACAAGACCTCTTCGTGCTACCATCTCCCATAGTTCTCTTCTGTTGCCTTGTTACCACTTTTAAGCATGCAATTTAAGTGATTAAATTGGAAACACTTGGATAACCAGGGCACTCTTAGAGCCAGTTGATAATAATAGTCATTTTACCTGCAAACCTTCACAAATTAAATATTCATAGGTTTTGGTGATTAGGCTGTGGACATCTGGGGCAGGGGTCAATATTCTGCTTGCCACAATTAGTATCATAGGAATTAAATAAGACTCACCTATTCCCATAAACTACCAAAGGGAGTATAAATTGATTCAACCACGTTGACTTTTGTTTTTTAACTTGAAGAATCATATTTATAAAGAAACTCAAGTGGGTACAAGGTGTCTAATACCATGTTCCATTCTTTAGAATAGCAGAAAATTTGAAAGGAGCCAATTTTCCAACAGGAGGAGATGGGCAAATAGTAATAATCATATAGTAATATATAACATTAAAATGCATTAAACAGATCCACATGTGTAGATAAGTGAGTATTTATTTAGATTCCAAAAAAGAAATCACAGTGAATTACTAAAGTCACTTTTTTTCTGAGATTCCCACAAAAATTTTATCAGAAATGAAACCTGGCTCCCCTCCCCCTCATAGATCACCCTCCACTGCATTTAGAGAGCCCAGTTTAGGGGAAAGGAGATGCTGGGGCTTCAAAAAAAAACCCACCTCTGTACTTACATATGATATAAAAGCACAGACACGTGTATATCTATCATAGGGATAACATTTTCTTTGTCTAAAATAAATGATTCATTTTCCTTTAATAACAAATGGATAGTGAATGAATAAATAAGATGATTCTTCAAACAACCAATTCATACTTTTCCCTCATTACAAATGTGGCGTCTGAAACCCAACCCGTTTACCCCCTACTCACTATCTTACAGCAAAGCCAGCTCCCCATTTGACTGTTCTTTATACTGACACTACTTTTTCCTGAACACCTTAATTATTGTCCTAACTTCCTGTTCTCCCTGCTTCCATCCTTGTCCCCCACTTTCTATTCTGTACAGAGCATTCCAGATGTTCTTTCAGAGTTATAGATCATATTGTATCACTTCTGTCCGCAAAACCCTCCAGGGGCTTCACATTTCACTCAGAACAGAGTTTTCACAGTGGCCTTGTTGCTACTTCAGGTGTTCACTTGGCAAGAATTGGATTTTCTCCCCCTCCCCTGACAGCTCTGTGGCTCCTTCCTTCATTTACATGGGCCTCCCATAAAATGATCTTTATGAGAGAAGCACCTCCAAACCACTGTATTCAAAACAGTTCTGCACTATCCCACATCTTTTGGTCCCTTCTGTTCTGTCTTCTGATTAGTTATCACCACCAACACTCCTTTAGTTGTTGGCTCTCTTTCTCAGACTCTAAGCTACAGAAGAGCAGGGACTCCTATTCATTCATGTGGCCAGTCCACACAAAGAACACTCTCTAAACATTGACAACATGTGAACGGACCGAATGAATGAATGATCCAAGTTGAAGTATTTTTTTTTAAGATTTTATTTATTTACTCATGAGAGACACAGAGAGAGAGAGAGGCAGAGACACAGGCAGAGGGAGAAGCAGGCTCCATGCAGGTTGCCCAATGATGCAGGACTCAATCCTGGGTCTCCAGGATCATGCCCTGGACTGAAGGCAGCGCTAAACTGCTGAGCCACCTGGGCTGCTCCAAGTTGAAGTATTTTAAGATTGTTAAAGGATGAGGCTTTTGAGGAAAGAGAATTTCCAGATATGCAAGGAAGATCCAAAAGAAAAGTGTAGTGATTTACCTGGAAGGGAGAGTTGAAGAAAAACTGATCACTGGCCAGGCAGCAAGAGACACACTAGGGAGACAAGGGGACAAGGAAACAAGTGCAATTTATTTTCTCTGGGGCATCAAGTTTATATGAAAAAACACATCTTAAAATGCTTCTTTCAAAATGTTCCAGTTCAGGACGATGATGTAGGAGGATCCTGAACTCACCTCCTCCTAGTGAGGAGTAGACTACAGAGTGAAGGGACATCATCTGTAATGACAAGATACCAAGTGTATATTTATTCAATTGTCGAGGATCAATTTGGAGATGTTTTAAAAAGCCAATTTTGCAATCAGAGGCATGCTTCAGAAGAATTAATCCACGATTCTGTGATAGATGAATTAAAGAGTGAAGCAATGAGAATTAAAAAGTAGGTGAGGTAGTAATTTAAGACAGGAAGTCATAAGGGTTTGAATTAGCTGTAATTTTGAAGAGACTCAGTAGATGTAGAGTATACACCATAGTCACGTTTATCCTGGCCACTGGTTAAAACTATCTCCAAAACTTTCTAACAATCCCAAGCCTGGACCACACCCTCATTCAATTAAATTAGAGCATCCCGTATAAGACCCATATATTAAACTCCCCAAATGCTTCTGATATGCAACCAGGATTGAGAATCACAACTAACGGTAATTAATCTCATCACTGGGATAGTGATTCTCAAAGTACTGGTCTTCTCAGCATTAACTGGGGATTTGTTAGAAATGCAGATTTCTAATTTGTTAGAATTCACCCAGACTTACTGAATCAAGAAATCCACAGTGAAGCCCACCAGTTTCTTTACAAACCATCTAAGTGATTCTGATGCACAGTGGTGTTTGAAAACCACTGGCCTAGGGTTGCCAGACTTAGCAAATAAATTACAGGATGTCTCATGGGGTGTACTTGTGCTAAAATATGATCTGTTGCTTATCTGACATTCAAATTTAATTGGGCATCCCGTATTTATCTGCCAATCCTAAACTAAAGAGCTAGAAAGGCATTATTGTAGAGATTATTTTGTCATTAGTTTATCATTAATAATTACGGATTATTCTGTTATTGAGATATAGTTGGAATGCTTCAGAAAAAATGGGATTATCAGCTAATTAAAGGAGGAGAGTTACTAGAAATATCTGGCTTTGTTGAGATCATGGATATGGTTGTAAACATTTTGGGATTAAGTTGTCTGGGGAAATCCAGGTGAAAGTATGACATAGAATATATTGGAAATAGGCAGATAGAAATGTTTGCATAAATACTCATAAGGAAGTATCAGAAGACAAGGTGTCAAAACCCTGAACTTTAGGGAAACATCTATTTTAATGTGAGAAGGGAAATGAGCAAGCCAACGAGATGAAGAAAGCATGTCCCTTTTAATGTACTTACCACCAATTTATTTGGATGATCATTATATTGCAGAATATTAATAAACTATTCAAGATATGCAAAGGGTGCTAGTAAGCCCTTTGAAGGCAGGGACCAGAGACTTTATACGTGTCCAAAAAAATACCATACATTCTAGCATATTAATATACACACAGGGGTTAGTCAATTAACTTTCAATTAACCTCTTTCAAGTGAACGACTGACTGGATTAATAGTTTGGAATTAAATGAGAAGAAAAGCTGTTTGTGCCATTAAGATATCGTTGGAATGAAAGCATGCCTATCCCGGCATTCTACACTCACTTAGTGTTAGGCTCAAAGACGGAAATTGCATAGCAGCAAGTAGTTTTGTTTCACTGTCTAAAAAAATAGTGGGGAGAGGGAAGGTTAACAGTATGCTTTCTATTTAGTACCACATGAAGGAACTAAAACAGCTTTACAAACAATGACACAGGATATTTGAATGGAGACCTGGTCTGAAAGGACATGAGAAAATTATCAAACCGCCAAGCTGGGAAAATGATGATATATGAAGAGTACTTAGTGCTTTACTTCCTGAATATCCTTGTATTTTAATGGAATATTTCTTTCTTCAGTAATCAGTGCATTTTGGTAGGATGCTTTTTACTTGAAAATGCAGATGTTGTACTCCTGGCATCTCAGCCTAGACTGGCCTTGTGGTAGGTTGTGCTATCATTAAAAAGGAACTGGTTGTAAAAATAAGTCTTCATCTCAATAGAAGAATTTATTGCTCCAATAAAATGAAAGGCCCCCAAGGTTTACTGACTCCACTTTACTGAAGAAAGAGAAAGTAAAGCTTAGGGATTTTTCTGTATTATATGACATGGTAGCCAACGTGGGCGGAGGTGGTAAATAGCTGAAGATATTAAAGGAAGTTCAGCCCAAGGGGGAAAATAGAGGATGGACATTTGGGTTGTTGAAATAAAAATGAACCTCATTTGGGAAGGTGCAAGTGAGAAGTAATTTGAGTCTATTTTACTCTATAGGATCTTAGCTGGATGTTTCTACCGCTCCAATAAATCATTTATTGAAACTGCCTCTTTGGGCAGTATGTTAGTTTCCTATTGCTGTTGAAACAAATTACCACAAGCTTAGTGGCTCAAAACAACACAAATTTATATTTTGCAGTTCTGAATGTCAGAATTCCAAAATGGGGTTTTACTGGGCTAAAGTCAAAGTATTGGCCTGGGTGTATTCCTTCTGAAAGCTCCAGGGGAGAATCCAGATCTTTGCCTTTTCTAGTTTCTAGAGACTGCCTGAATTCCTTGACTCATGCTCCTCCCTCCATCTCCAGAGTCAACTATGGCCTGTAGTATCTTTCTCACATCAAATTACTGAGACACTGATGCTTCTGCCCTTCCCTTTGCACAAATAAAGACACTTGTAATTATATTTGGCTAACCTAGATGATGACATCATCTCCCTACCTCAAGGCCCTAAACCCAAACACATCTACAAAGTCTCTTTTGTCCTGTAAGGCAACATATTTGCAAGTTCCTTGGATTAAAGGATGGCATCTTTGGAGTCATTATCGTGCCTACCACAGAGAAGTAATATCTTTTGGGATTTTTATTTGAATGTGTATGTTCCACAGTAAACATTCATAAAGAGTTGAGCATTGTGAGAATTTCCAGGTATGAATGATCATATTAAGGTGCATCTGTGTGCTTTCTGCTTTGTACATCATCAACAGTCATAAAAATGACTATTAGTATTTAGGCAGTGGTATTTCCACTTACTCAAAGGGCAAGAAAGAAGCCATTTTAGTTCTTTTATAAATCTCAAGACTATTGAAAAGTCAACAATACTATGATCTTATTATGTCCCTAAAATGTATTTCACATAAAGATGCACAAGAAGAGGGTATGTAATGGGAAACATAACATTTTACCTGGGCTTGTTTTATATTATCCTCACTCTTCATGGAAAACAGGGGTGAGGGAAGTCTCGAAGAAGCAGAACTGCTAAAAGAGAGATAAGATGAAACCATCCAGATTGTTGAAAGGAGATGGAATACTGATGAAATCATTGAACCATCATCAACATGGAGGGAAGGTCTGAGCACAATAATTAAACCTAGCAGGGTGCATAGTCTACAGTAGCATGTGTCCAATAGGAAACAAGTTAATAAGACTGCAGATGAATGTTTAGTTGGGAGGGAGGGAGAAAGCAGGTGGCATTGAAGCAATGGAGGGGTATTTGTGAATGGATCACTTAAGAGAGAATACCAAGTACACTTCCAGGGCACCAGCAGTTGTTAAATTAATGGATGGAATACCAATGATAATGGTCTTTTGATCAGTGAAAATGTCCAAGCTCTTGATCTGCAGAGTGTATCCAGGCACTCAGGTGGGAATCAGGAGATGTGTTAATAAAAGGAACGCACATAATAGAGAAGGTGGAGGTATGAAGGGGAAAGAAACTCAGCAAGAAGGGCAACAGCCATTCTATTAATCTGGGACCCAAGAGAACAGAATCGGCACAGAAGAAACGCAGTTACAACATGAAAAGCATGTAGTTATTAATAATATCATAAAAAGAAATTAAAGCAGTCAAATCAATGCTTCAAGTGGCAACTTGATAGTGACAGCTCAGATCTTCACACACATGGCTCTGTTTTTGAAGTAAATTCAGTTAAAACACTCGTAGATTATTCCACAGGATCAGAGTGGGCTGGGATAGATAGACCAAAGGCAGAATAAAAAATGTGACATAACAGAAACATTATTGGACATAAAACAAAAACAAAAAAAAATGTGGGGGCTTCATTTAAAAGGCCCATGAGCAGCAGGGCAAAGTAGAATAAGTGAAAAAAATTTTTTGTTCTCTGTAAAATGGAAAGGACTTAAGCATGCTTTTGTCTGAGAAACTATGTTAATATAATAGTATAAATGTGCTCTGTCTTCAATTCCACAAAAGCCAACTGAGGAGAAAATGCATTTATCCTAATTAGAATCCGCAGCAGTGTGGAAGAGTAAGGAACCTCTGGCAGATGAACTCACGTCTCTGTAACCAACAACCCCTGTTTGTGTTTGCATCATGAACTTTTTGGGTTTTTCATTTTTTATGTGTTTGGCTTAGTGGATTGTGAACATTTTTAATCAGGCAATAAGTTATGCAATACATTTAATTATAAAATAAAACAAAGATGCAATGAATACAAAAGTCTTTAAAACATCCCTTCTTACATTTAACCAAATCCCCCAATCCTGTCATCCTTCCTCAAAGTGGATGTTCATAAGAACCTATAGAGTGTTTCCTATCCAGATAGTTGTCCGCATATTCTATGATATATATATATATCATATATATCATATATATATATCATATATATCATATATATATATATACAAACATTTAAGGCTACTTTTAATGAATCTATGCATATTGTTCTACTTTCATTTTATCTAATAGTATGTACTTACCTTTTTATCTCTCTGTTTTAAATTTTCTATGGTATTCCATAGGACCATAAGCCATTTAACTATTTGTCTACTGATAGATATTATTTAGATTTTTCTAATATTTTGTCATTATACAAAAAATACTTGCAATGAATGTCCATGTGCACACACACACACATTTATTTTTTTCTTTGCAGATCTAATTCCTGGAAGTAGAGTTGTTATGTCAAAGGGTATAGGCATCTTCTTCTCTTTAAATAAACATTTTTCAAATAATTTTCCAAAATAAGAGAGCAGTTTACATCTCTGCCAAAGGAGAATGAGCATGCCTTTCCAGCTAAGTCCTTATAAACCCTGAATATCATTGATTGAATGATTTAAAATTTTCAAGCATATTACTAATATAACAAAATGTTTATACTTACAATAAACAACATAAGGAAAAAATTCAAATATAATGGGTAAAAATGATTTATGAGAGTTTTAATCTATAATAGCATAATTATTGGGGATCCCTGGGTGGCTCAGCAGTTTAGTGCCTGCCTTTGGCCCAGGGCATGGTCCTGGGGTCCTGGGATCGGGTCCCGCATCGGGCTCCCTGCATGGGATCTGCTTCTCCCTCTGCCTGTGTTTCTGCCCCTCTCTCTCTCTGTGTGTCTCTCATGAATAAATAAATAAAATATTTTAAATATATATATATAATAACGTAATTATTAATGAGGTTTAGTATCTTTTCAAATGTTCATGACAATTTGCATTTTGTTTTCTGGAAATTGCTTGCTTTATCTTTTACTGATTTTTCTACTAAATTATTTGCATTTTTTTCTTAATTGGAGTGTTTCAGTCAGTTTGGGCTGTCCTAATAAAATCCCATAAACTGGGTAGCTCATAAACAATAGAAGTATTTCTCATAATTCTGGAGGCTGCAAGTTCAAGATCAGAGTGTTAGCTGGGTCAGGCAAGGTCCCCCTTCCAGGTCACAGGTTTCTCATTGTATCCTTCCATTTTTCGTTGTAGAAGGGAAAAGGGAGCTCTCTGGGCCCTCTTTTATAAGACCACTAATTCCATTAATGTGAGTTCCATCCTCATGACCTAATCTACCTTCCAAAGATCCCACTTCCTAACACCATCACTTTTGGCATTAAGTTTTCAACACATCAATCTTAAGGGGACACATTCAGACCATATGGGGAGGAATCTCAGTATATCATGAATCTGAGATTTTTCTGTGATGTTTTTACAATGATTTTATTCATTCCATCACATCTTACAGATACTTCCTTCCAGTTTTTAGCCTGCTTGCTATGTGCTTTTAATTAGTTCTGCATACTGCGTTTCATCAAATATTTTCTCAGTATCTATCAATTAATCATATGAATTTCCCCCATTTAATCCATGACTATCATATCAATCTTTCTCTCCTGAGATAAACTCACCTATTTCAGTTATTATTGCTGAACAACACACCATACCAAATACAGTGGCAAAAAAAAAAAAAAAAAAACTAAACATTTTATTGTATTCACAAATTCTGTGGTCTGGACAGGACGTGGATGGGCAATTTCTTTGCTCCTTTTGACATCAGCTGAATGGTCCTCAACTGGCAGACAGGCTGGTCAGAGGGTTCCCAAAAGACTTCACTCCATTTCCAATGACTAGAGGATGACAGGAAGTCTGAACTCACTTGGGACTATTGACAGGGATATCCACATGTGGCCTCTCCATCATGATAGTCTCAGAGTTGTTGCAATTTCTTACACGGCAACTGGCTCCCATCAGAGCAAATATCCCACGAAAAATAGAAAGAGCCGCTTGCCTTTTTATGACTTATCCCTGAAAGTCATACAAATTCACTTTTACCACTCTGTATTGATCAAAACAGTCACAGGCTCCTCTCACCCCTTGACCCTCTGATTCCAGGAAAAGGATATAAAACACAACCCCTAAATGGAAGAAATATGAAAGAAACTGTGGACATTTTTTTTTTAACTGCCATATTACCTGATCAGGATAGAATTTCACTCTGCTATTAGATTCATTTTGCTTATACATCATAAAATATTTTTGTGTCAGTGCTGCTTTGTAAAAATATCACTTTAGCTGCTTATCTTATGGCTTTATCACCACAAGACCAGCAACAGTTCAAAATAACCCAAGGTCATAAAGCCCAGGCTTCCTTGGTAGTTGCCTCTTCTCCAGAAGCAAGGATTGTGTTTTGATTTATCACTTCTACCTGAATGGAAGCTGCAGCAGCTCTAAAACTCAGATCAGACCTGGCCATCTCCACAGAAGCTCAGAGTACCCCAGTAGCTGCCAGAAGAAGCAACAAGAATGGAGTATTAGAAAGGTCCATGGAGAAGATTTTACCTAATGAGAGATAGGAGCTGGGGAAGACAGAGAAGACAGATTAGTTGCCCTGCTCCCCATGAAGGACTTCTCCCAGACATAGTAGTTTCATCTGGCCAGCCTAGGGACATTCAGTGCCATCAGGCCATCACCAGCATTTGTTTTTTGTGTTTTTGTTTTTGTTTTGGGTAAGTGTGGCCAGCTTAGTAGCATACCCCCTGAATTTGCTTCTCTTCCATCACACTCTTCCCACTTCTCTTCCCTTTTTACCTCTACCTGTGCTTCCCTGGCTTTATATCCCTCAATAAAGTATTAGCACATAGGTTTGGTGTGGGCTCTTATTTCTAAAGAATTCAAATTGAGACACAGTATTATACTACCATTATAAGAGTACAGAGTGGCGTTTCCATTTTTCACTTGCTCTGGAACAGTTTGTATAAAATAGAAATAACTCCTCTACCATTTAAATTTTTGAGAGGGTACAGTAATTGGTCTTCTTAGGTTTTAAACTCCTTGACCTGACTTTTGACAATTTACATTTTTCTAGAGAATTGTCCTGAGACTTAATATGAGCAACTCATTACCTGTTAAATACACTCTTTTTGATAAACTTCTGGGAAAAAGAAAAACACTGATTAATATTTATCTTGTCTCCATTATGAGTTAGTATATCAGGTGGGACAAGTAAATGAACTAATCTGCATTTCAGTTCATTCATCTGTAAAAGAAGAAATTTAGACTAGAATATTGCTCTTTTCCTTCTGGCTCCAAAATTCTTGATGCTATATGTCATTGGTTCCATATTATCTGAGGAGTAATGCCAGAGCTTTGCACACTGTATACCACATTTAACCATCAATGTGGTCAGGAGAAAGCTAATTCATTTCTCAAAATAAAAAAATAAATAATAATAATAATAATAATAATAATATATTGAAAAAATATATAATATATAAATAAATTGAAGCAAATTTAGTGATTATCAACCAGAGGAGACACTACATATCTAAGGGACATATATCAGAATCTTCACCATCAGATTTTGATAATGTTCTTGTTGTCACAACACTCCCCTATTAGAATCACTGCCATAGGACAATATTATGATCATTGGATGTCTCACTGGAAATGTGTTTTTATGTATTTTATGTTTTCATGTGTGCAACCATTTATTAATAATAATGAGAGAGAAAAGGAATAGAAAGAAGGGTGTAAAAAATTTATCAAATTAATAAATTATTTATTATGAATTAATATTTAGTAAGTTATTAATCAATTAATAAAAATATTTATCAAGTGTGGCTCACAATACTAATTTATTTACTTCAAAAATTACCCCTGTGAATTGGATACTACTTGAAATGATCATTCTAAGATCGTTCCCAGTTTTATGATTCTAAAAAGACAGATTTCCAGAAGTAGAAGAACAAAAGCAAGTTTTCAACACCAAACTGGAAATAAATTATATATATACATGTATATATACTTGATACTAAAAGGAGAAAATAGTGTTACTTACATATTAAAACTTCCAGTCAAATATAGTGCAAATTGTATTTGGAGAAAGGCTCTAAAATAGTCATCAAGAATGGAGAAAAAAAAGACCCAGTATGAAAGTTACCAGAAAGAATTTTAAAAACAAAAGCATGTGTAAATCTATAAAACTTAAATGCAAACAAGCAAAAAACAATAGACATGATAATACTACTAACATCAAAGTAGATTAAAAATAAAAGCATTTAAGAGAGATAAACGGGAAACATTCCACTGTAAAAAGTTTAATGTGTAAAAAGAAGTATCTGTGCAAATCTTTATGCACAACATAAAACAGAAAGAAGTAAAACTAAACTGTTAAACATACAAAGGGAAGGGTGCCTGGGTGGCACAATCAGTTGAGCGATCAACTCTTGGTTTTGGCTGAGGCAGTGACCTTGGGGCATGATCTTGGATGTGAGCTCAAGCCCCTCTTTGGGCTCCGGCTTGGGCTCAGCCTTGAGTCTGCTGAAGACTCTCTTTTCCTCTCTCACTGCTCTCCACCCCACGC
Organism: Canis lupus dingo; assembly: GCF_003254725.2. Taxonomy (NCBI): domain Eukaryota; kingdom Metazoa; phylum Chordata; class Mammalia; order Carnivora; family Canidae; genus Canis; species Canis lupus. The sequence continues at coordinate 54,526,210 of NC_064250.1, read as the reverse complement.
TTTCCCTCTAAAATAAATAAATAAATCTTAAAAAAAATACACAGGGAAACTGACAAAACCATAAGAGAGAAAGACCCTTACCTAATTATGTGTCTTTATATAACAAATTTAGAAAAGAAGTACATTTATGATATGAATAATACGCCTTCAAACCAAATTAATCAAACTGAAAACTAAAGATACAGAGCATATGTAAAAGCAGTCAGGAAAAAAGACATCATTTAGGAAATATAAAGTTCAGATGTGAAGTTTGAAATATAAAGTAGTACAATACTGACTCTAAGTTAAATAGATTTTTTTTTTAAGATTTTACTTATTTATTTGAGAGAGAGAGAGAGAGAGAGAGCACGAATAGGGTGAGAGGCAGAAGCAGACTCCCAACTGAGCAGGGAGCTCCATGTGGGGCTCAATCCCAAGACCCTGAGATAATGACCGAGCCACCCGGGCGCCCTCCAAGTAGATTTCCAAATAAGGTTTCTCAGTCTTAGCAGAATTGACATTTTGGGTAAGATAACTGTTGCAGGGGTCTCTCCAATGCATTGTAGCATTCTTTGCATCATCCTTGGCCTCTACCAGCTAGATTTTTAACAATAAAAATGTCTCTAGATAATACCAGATGTCCCCACACACACACGCTGGGAGGGGGGTTGCTGGGAAATCATCCCTGATTGAGAACCACTGCCCTACAGCAATCATTAAATCATAGTTGTCCCCATAACAAATACGGACTATTAAAAAATATTCAATAACTCCAACAAAGTCTGGAAAGAAGCAATAGGCAATCAGAAAATAAAAAGAAAGTTGATAATAAGTAGCAAGATGCTATATTTAAATTAAAACATCAATAATTGCATTAAATATAAGTAAACTAACACAACAGAAATGGTCATAATTGTATTGATAAAAATCAAGACCCAACTGTACAGTTTCTACATGAATGCACTTTAAAAATAAAAAAACCCAAATCATCTTAAAATAAAACAATGGAAAAGAGATACCCCATGCAAACCATAGGGAAACAAGAGTGGTATATTCATAGCAAACAAAGTGGATTTCAAGATACAGAATAACAAGATAAAGAGTAACTTTTAAAATGGTAAAAGGGATAATAAATTACAATAACCCTAAATATGTATGCCTTATAAAAAATAAAACCTATAACAGAGACGATGAACCTAATAACTCAAAATTCATGAACTGTAAACTCTATAATAACCATTTCTACCATATCCTCACACTTGCCTTGCACGTGGTAAATGGCCATCAACACATTTTATTAATTTAATTTATTTAAATTTAATTAATTTAATTAATTTTTAATGTATCATTCTTTTCGCTTTTTGCTTCGATTCGATTCTTTTCGATTCCATTCGATTCGATTTGATTCTTTTCGATACAATTCGATTCGATTATTTTCGATTGAATTCGATTCTTTGCGCTTCCATTTGATTCGATTAGATTCTTTTCGATTCGATTCAACATAATTGATTTAACATTCTCCTTTAGATATAAGTTGTTTCCAATCCTAAATAGGTTTGCTCTGAGGGACTGCAGGGCTCTTGGGTGTCTTTCCTTAAACCTTTGTTCTTGATCAACAAGTCTATTCTCCTACCTTTTATGCTATAAATATTTTATTTGGTCATGGAGTCTGTACTGCCTACTTTGGTGCATATCCTTTGAATGAGAAAAACCATGAGATCATTCTCATTATTTTTTTTAGTTTATTCAGCTGTGTACTTTTTTCCTTATGTTCCCTTGACTTGTAAATGTACAAGATAGAAATAATCCTAAAAATGTTGCCTATGACCTAAAAAAATAGACTTCTGTTTTTCTTTAATATACTACATGTGAAGGCATTCAGAAAGCTGGAGGTAGCTTTTCATTCCCCATGTATATAAATAAAAATATAAATGAATGAAAATTATTGAACATTACATCCGAAACTAAGGATGTACTACATGTTGGCTAATTGAATTTAAATTAAAAAATGAATAAAAGTCAGGAAACAGACATAAAATTGTTTTCTCTATGTTACCATGCTATCCCAGTAATGATAAGAGATCATCATGGCATTCAAGAAAGAGAAAGAATACTGGCCTCAGAGTCCGAAAAATACAGATTTCAGCCCATCTCTGTCATTGCCAATTTTGGAACTTTGAGCCGTTTCCTAGGTATAACTAGTTTTACCTTTCCTACCTAAAAAAATTGGAACAGCTTATCCCCAAGGTTCATGGTGAAGATGAAATAAGTTGCTGGGTATAAACACATTTTGTGAATTTTCCATCTAATTATAAAATATCTTCATTTTTTATAATTTAGATTTAAAAGGTCTGAAAAACATTAGAGAATCTCTATCGCTTAGGATTACTTTTTGAATAGAAAACCCAACTAAGAAGGGCTTACAAAAATGAGTTTTCTTTTTTTTTTTAAGATTTTACATATTTATTCATCACACACACACACTCACACACACACACACACACACACATAGGCAGAGACATACATAGAGGGAGAAGCAGGCTCCATGCAGGCAGCCCAATGTGGGACTCGATCCCAGGACCCTGGGACCCTGGGATCATGACCCGAGCCAAAGGCAAACAGTCAACCACTGAGCCATTTAGGTGCCCTAAAAACGAATTTTACTTTGATGTTTTCTTAATACCTCAGAGAGGCTTCTGTTTATAAAATGCCATTTACCTAACACTAATGCATGCAAAGAGTCAAAAATTTCTTTTAAGTAAGAGAAACAGGGAAATTGTAACGCACTGCTTGTGACTATTCATACTTACTTACCATGACTGCTATTATCATCAACCTCATTATCTCACATATCAAAAATGATAAAAATATTGAGGAATATTTTGACATTGCTAGTGATTTTATGAAATGTTAAGAAATACCCTCAAGCCTCAGTAGCCCTGCTTATGTTGTGAGAATTGTGTTTTATAAGTGAGTTTAAGTGAATATTTTATCTAAGGAGGCTGGTCAATAGCTAGATTTCTAGAAGCCAGAATGAAATCCCAAAGATTGAATACCTCCAAAACAGCTACAACTTCATTTTGCAAACCTTTTTTTTTTGTACATAGTCTAAAAGCTCTGAACAATAACAATACATTTTCAAACACGACAAGTACAATAAAATCCATTAAAAAAAAAGCAGAAGTAAGCAAAACTGATTTCAGATGTGACTCCAAGGTGACTTGCATAGCTAGTGAAAGGTGAACAAGCTTATTTGATACAGAAATCTGAGATGTGATACACTGCAAACAGCATGCATTGGAGACTGTTCAATTTAGCCAACTTGACCTTGTCACATGTCTTCATGGCCAAGTTTGGAATTCACCACTCTAACATCCCATCCTCAGTTCACCCCATTCTTCAAGAGTGGCAGGACAGATGCAGAAGTGCAATGAGTGAGATGCATCTATGAGACATTTATATGCTGAGGGAGACTCTGAAGTGGGAGACTGGGAAGGTAAGAAGCAATCTGGAGATGGAAGTAATTAAAAAATAATGCTGTTTTTCACTGAAAACCATAGAGAGAAATAAATGGTGTAAGAGCTTCCACTTTTTAACTAAGGTGTTGTTTGCAAACTGGAGAACTGCTAAAATATTTACATCTTTAAGTGCATGTAGACAGATTTTTCTCCTTTAGCCACTGTCCCCAGAGAAAAAGAGAATATTCTGGAAGCACTCTAATACAGATGCTTTCAATTTCCAGCGGCTACCCCTGAGGAGAACTCTAAAGGAGGAGTGAGGTGGAATGAGGTAATCAAAAGTCATGTCTCCTCAGCCCAAACTACCTAAAAAAGAGACTTGGTGTGGCCCTTGACACAAAAAAGATTCCTTTGCTACTGTTACAGTGTCATCAGAAAGTAATATCTCATAAATAAAGCCAAACTGCCATGCAAGGGCACTAAAAAAAATCACTTGGTCCTATAAGCTTCAATTTAAATAGCAAAAGTATATTGATTCTTAAAATGAGCTTAAGATGATCTGACTATTCATTAAGCCATTTAACCAATATATTTATTAGCAGTTGACTTAAGTAGAATTACAAATAAAAATAGTTTTAGTGATATATCAGGTGTGGATAATATTTTGTGTGTGTATATATGTATATACATCTCGCTTTTATATTCATATCCATCCTTAAAAGAAAGATACTCAATCTCTTCTAAATAAAAGGAATTATAAGGCCAGAATTCCATCACTCTCTAGAAAACTGATTGTGTCCATGAGTGAGACATTAACCAATCCTGTGTGCAGAGTAACAGGTCCAGAAAATAAAATTTGATCCATGTGGGATTCCTAGACAGAGCTGCCCTCATCCTGACCCTTTTGCACATTCACTTTCCATTGAAGCTGCCTGTAGACAAGTACAAAGATTTCAAGCCTTGCCATTCTTCTGCTTCATGTGGCATATTCAGAAGAGACAGCATAGGGATCACTGTTTTGTATTTACTAACATCATGTGGTTGGTACTGCTCAAATGTCATCTATTAATGTCATATTTCAAAGGAAAGGCATCAGCAAGGCACGATTCTACATTCTGCCTCATAAATTGCTTTCCCTGTCCCTCCTATGTGCCAGACATTCTGTAATGACCTTTCTACCTGCGGATCTTCCAACAAGTAACTGGGTACCAAAAAATGATAAAGATGAACTTCTAATCATGACCAACATCCTTTGTACTTGAATGAATGTCCTCAAAAGCTTGTGGATGCCGTTAGGTATCACATAGGTCTTGACAATACCCATCATCCAAACTGCCTTTCGACATTTTTCTTTCTCTTGCAGTTTTCATACTCATCCTATATTCTCTATTGTGAGAACTCCCTTATTATTTTCTAGCAATCTCTTTGTATCTGCCTTCCCCCTCTCCCAACAGAAGTACTCCTTACAAAGTTCTAAATCTTTAAATTTTTCCTTCCATATGATTATTTCTATACTGAAATGACAGAACAAATGTAAAATCTTGTCATGCATTTAAAACTGTTTGTAATATAATAAATGATATAAAAATTGCTTCAGCAGAAGTCTCTGATGGATGATTTTGTGTATCAATAATCTCCTCTCTGTCATTTGCATGTAGAGAGCTTCAGGTATCCTCTCCTAGTTCACTCAGTGCAGGTAAAACTAAGAACTGGTTAAAGCACACCTTTCCTTTCTGATTGTAGCTTTTCACTGCCTTTGAGCTGTTTTACAACTCTATAAATTGTAGATTACAGATAGTAATGGCAAAATAATCCTTGTCTATAGAAATGCAAATAAATTCTGTCTGGGGAAGTTCAATTGATTTCTCTCTATCCTCCTGTGGAAAAGCCAGTTGTCTACTTGTAGATTTATTTCAACATTGATTTCCTTCATATAAATTTGTGCACCTTTGACTTGTTTTGAACATCTGCCTGATTCCCTTATTAATAATAAGTCAAATAAAATATTTAACTTGTATTTATTTTATATCTGTTGGAGATTCAAGTTTTGCCCTTTTTGAAAAATAATTCCTTAACACTAGGATTTACAGGCCAACCAACACTGTGTAACTGGAAGGCACAGACTATGAAGACACAGGGAAGAGTACACATACCTAAAATTCATTGCCTTTGGTCTATGTTCGTGACAATGACTGAAAACTCTTTCAAAAATTTTATATATAATTTACGAAGTGTCTGGAGTCCCAATAACTCAAGGTGTTGCCAATTAAAGAAGTTAAAATGTAAAAGGTTGAAACATTAAAACAATGAAAATAAATTACTTAAGTCTGTCTCCCCTTCTCTTGTCTTCTTTTTTATATTCTCTGACCCTCAATTGTTGTTTTTTTTTTTAAGATTTTATTTACTTATTCATTCATGAGAGACACACACAGAGAAAGGCAGAGACATAGGCAGAGGGAGAAGCAGGCTCCCCTGCAGGGAGCCTGATGTAGGACTCGATCCCAGGACCCCAGGATCATGACCTGAGCCAAAGGCAGACACTGAACCACTGAGACATCCAGGTGCCCCTCTGACCCTCAATTATCAACAGGAGAAAATAAAAAAGGATAAAAGAAATGCCCAAAGAACATGCTCTCCTGATAGTATTTAGAAAGAAATGCTACATATAGGAATGTTATTGAGTGTTCCATTTAGTTCTTCTAACTTCTTGCTGAACCCTAGTTGACTGTGATGAACACAGGTTCCAATCTGGGATCCTGCTCACTACAGTTTATGGAAGGTGGCATGGCGGGGTCAAGATCTCCAGCTCCAAACAGCGTGAGTTCAGATTATGGCTCCGTGAATCATGTGTGAGTCTGGTCAGTTCATGTAATGCCTTTGAGCTTCGGGTAGTTTATCTATTAAAACTATGATAGTAATAATAGTAATGATACTGCTTTCTGGAATGATCTGAGTTTAAGTGAGAAACTATCTATGAAGCTCCAAGAACAAGGCCTGTCATGTGTTAGTTACTGAATGAATGTTATCATTATCCCTTGTTTGATGTGCTTCCAAAGAGTTGTTTTAATTTGTTCCTAAACATCAACATTGCCTACCAGTTTTCAAAATTGCCTAATGTAAAGGAAGTCCTATCATGTACCTACAAGAACATAAGGAAGATATTTTATACACATAAAATCAAGAAATAAAGTATCTAAGATCAAAAAATTAATTAGTTAAAATACTCTGTGTCATAAACTTAACTGTCAGGTGAACATGTGAATTGGCCAGTATAGTGGATTTCTGTAACAGATACTCTGATAATTAAGGAGATCTCACCCAAACAGTAGACTTTACTTGGAAATCAGGCTAAATCTAACTTTATCTTCCTAAATCTTTTGTCCAAAAGTAATGTGCTCGCTCTATTCGGTTGAAGCACCATTGCACTGAAAATAAATATGTAAGTAAATAAAAAAATATTTCAGTTGTATATGTTAAACATATATCATATATTAAATTACATATATAAATATACATGCATGTATGTTTATATAGATATATGTATGTATTTAACCACATGTATGTATATACATGTGTGTATATAACCACCATTGGAAGCAGAACATCTGCTTCTTTGAATAATTTTAAAAATTCATTGGAATAGCTGAGTTTTACAGATATATATATATATATATACACACATACACGCATGTATGTACATGTCTGTATAAATTATGTATATAATATGTGTAGGTTGTGTAGATATAACATGTACGTGTGTGCATATTACGTACATGTATGTACGTACACATGTATGTATATAACCACCATTCGAAGCAGAATGTCTGCCTCTTTGAATAATTAAAAAACTCAAGGAATAGCTGAGTTTTACAGATAAGATACAGGGGCTGATCAACTGCATGATTTGTGGTCAGTAATAAATTCACTCCATTTTAGTTGCCCCATTGGTAATAAAAAATTCTAAGATGGTCAATTCTTTTTACACAATCATGTAGCAAAGATGAATGAAACAAAGCATTGAAAAAAAAAATCTATGATCAGTTTGGAAGATAAGGTGCTATATAAATCCAAGTTGGCACTACTCTGCAGAACACAAATTTAAGCACTTTAGATGCCGTAACTAGATGTTTGTTGCAAAAAAGACTCTATTTCCCCACCTGCTTTTTCTCCCTATACACTTTCCAGGTGCTGCTGTATAATTTTTCTCACAACAAGGCAATTACATGCCCTGAATTGTGTGGTTAGTCAGCTAACCATCTGCTTTCTAGGAGCAGTCATGTGCTGGGTTCACAATTTTCTTGATTCAAACCACGAGGAGGATATAGAAATCTCAGGTGCAATATTCGAGGCATTATTTATTCTGGAATAATGAAGTATAAAGATGAAGATGTTGACTACCCTTGACTTGCTTGTGAAGTACTTAAGGCATCGGAGAACAAGGTTGGGGAGGCAAGGAAGATAACGATCATGGTCACTTAGTATATACATATGAATATAAATAAATATATATGACTTTTTTCTTGGTTGCACTTCCCTCTAGCATCCCAAACTGAACAGGCTGTAAATGTATGCTTCCAGGCACCCAGAGAAAAGCTGCAATCTTAATTAGCCAAATTAAAACAGCAAGACACATCCGATTATCCCTTTTTAGTCTAAACCAGCTTCTAAAATGACAACTGATGTGAAAATAATTAAAACAAGACAGACTGGAAAAAGAGGAGAAATAATGTATTTAGATTTTGAAGAGAAGTAATTAGTTTTGGCAGGTTATTTTTTTATGTAAATTGAAAAATTAGGTCTCCTAGGCAGAGGCGATACATTCAAGTGTCTGCATTTCTGGCGCAACACTGGAGAAAAAAAATTTATAATGAAAAGCAACAAAGATGAATTTCAAGCAAGAAAAAGACTCTCAATTGTTTTTTTCTCTTTTTAAGGAAGACAGATTCCCAAAGAAAATAGAATTCGTAAAATCTGTCTCGATAGTTCAGTATTGCTGTGGAGGAGAACGCAATTTTACTAATTTCCTAAGATTGTTTTTCCTCAATGCAGATAGATGTTTTTTAATTTAAATAGCTGTCTGTTCTTGTGTCACTCTGTGTTAACATTCATAAATTATTCTTCCTTCAAATTGTCATTTTTATATAGCTTTACTTCTTCATTTCAGCTGCTTCATTTTCAGTAGAAACCTAGACCAGTCTTTACTCCATCATGAACTTGTTGTGTGCCATCCATGTATATGTGCATGGTCCATGCATACATGCAAACTGCTCTTGCCTAGGTTCACCCACACACATGCCTTCAACCATCACAGACAAAACAATGACTCCAAAATCTATGAATCTAGCATCATTATCCATACTTACATGTATAAAGCTACCTACACTGTCCTAGAAGGTTTTCTTGCTGCCTTAATTTACCCATCAATTCCTGCAGAAACTATGCAGTGCCCAGATAGAAGAATGAGCAGGATATGGGCAGTAGGAAGAAGGGAATGGTAAATCCTATGTGATTTGTAGTGCAGGTGGGGAGGAAGGATGGTTAGGAAGAAAAGGTTTCTTCATAAATGGCTTGTCTTCCAACACCCCTCCCCCTGCATGTTCCAATAACCACAACTGTCTTCATAGAAGAAAATTATTTGGGATAAATGAAAAAAGAGTGCACTTGCCAGCCTCAGTTAACCACTAGTGAGATGAGGGTACTCACATATAACACACACACACACACACACACACACACACACACACACACACACGTTTCCAGTTAAATAAAAACTAAAACCAAAAAAAACCAAAGCACTCCTTTCCTAACCAAGTCTTTAGTTAATTAGATGATTTCCCATCTTCACCTGTGAAATAGACACAGAAGTTTTAATACATAGGATATTATTGTGAATCCTTGGCATTCTATGACTTATGTGGACGAACTGCCATATCCATTTATGGTCCAACATAATTCAAGAAGTCTATTGGTTTTGGGGAACCTGGATGGCTCAATGGTTGAGCGTTTACCTTTAGCTCAGGTCATGATCCCAAGGTCCTGGGATTGAGTCCCACATCGGGCTCCCTGCAGGGAGCCTGCTTCTCCCTCTGCCTGTTTCTCTGCCTCTCTCTCTGTGTCTCTCATGAATAAATAAATAAAATCTTTTTTTAAAAAAAAGAAGTCTATCGGTTTCAAAATTTCATTGAACAGTACCTCAAGAAATCTCACATTCTTCTATGATTTTCTTCTGTGCAATGAAGTAAGCTTGAAGAAAATGAATTAAAGACTGAGAGAGACCTGTGGTCTGATGCTGATGGAGAAACATACAATGTACTCACCACAGCGTCTCCCCTTCACAAAGGAAGACTGTATTTCCAGCCTTCTTGGAGTTAGTCTGCTACTGTGTGACTGACATTTCATCAGTGGGAATAGGAACAACAACAAAAAAAGACAGAAGTCGGTATGTGTCCTTAGTATCACTCTCATATCTGTGCACTGGAAACAAACAGCTTAGCTTGCACAGTGGAATTATAAGGCAGAAGTAGCTCAGACCCTGAGCCATAATTTTTGAACAGTCAAGCAGAACCACCTAACTTATGAGTCAGAAATAAATTGGTGGTTCGGTGATAGAATTCTTGCCTGCCATAAAGGAGCTCCCGGTTTGATTCCTGACCAATTCAGGGCCCGATAGGCTTAAGGGCACCTGGGTGGTTCAGTTGGTTAAGCATATGCCTTTGGCTCAGATCATGATCTCTGAGTCCTAGGACTGAGCCCCACACTGGGCCCCCTGCTCTGTAGGAAGCCTATGTCTCCCTTGGCCTGCTTCTGTGTCTCTCTCAAACAATATATAAATAAAATCTTAAAAAGAAACCACATTTTTCTGACAAGCCACTGAGATAATGGAGATTATTATTTGTTTGTTTGTTTATTTATTTATTTATTTATTTATTTATTTATTTATTGTCACAAGAGAGTCAACCTATCCTCACCAACACGATGTTGTAAGAAACTGATCCATCAATACTTTTCCTCCTAAGTGAAATGAAGAAAGAATATAAAAAAACTATTGGTATTTTATCAATTGCACATAGTTGATATGAATGAAAAGACTGTGTAGATTAAATATTTAAAACTAGGGCTCTGAGGATAAATGGCCTAAGTTCAAAATCTGACTCTGTCTTTCATTAGGGGGATGATCCTGGGCAAACTGTTCAACCTCCCTGTGCCTCAATATCCTTATCTATAAAATGGGAATATTATCACTATCTACGTTATGTATTTTCATAAAGGTTAAACGAACTAACCCCTGGAAGGAATCTACTACAGTCCCCAGCACATAGGAAGCCATATTGACAAATATTAATTGCTATTGCTGAGGTAGGACAGTACATAGTTCCAAAGGAAAGTGCTTTCCAAATTTAAGTTACTACTTATACAATTGATTAAAATGTTTTGATATTCTTTTCAATAGTCTCTATAGAGGATAGCTGAGATGTATAGTTAGGCAACAAGAAGGGGCCAACTCTTTTCCTGAGCCCTGAACCTTTCTGACAACATCTGATTAAAGACCTTACCTGGGCAGCCATGCAATGCACTAGATAAATGGTGAGATCCTTCTAATGCCAACGAAGTTTTATAGACAGCAGCACTACCTATTTACAACCTCAGTAAACAATTTTACAATTTTACCAATGCCTCTTAATTTGTGTATTTGTAGCAAAGGAAATGGCAGGAAGGGCCAGGAGCAACAACAACCACAAAAACCAATTCAAGATGATATAAGGCTAATCTAATTAGAGCTTACCAATATAATATTTTCTAAAGTTCTATACTGCATTGCATGCAATTATACTCACATGAAAAAGAGACATATTCTGATTTCCAACTCTAAGACTCTCAGAGTCTGTGTACACATACTACGTTTATATACTTTTTAAAAAGGACGGATATTTACATGTATGGACTTAAGAACAACTATTGCCAGGTGTTCCCTCATACCTTTGAGATACTCCTGGGCAAGAGAACCAAGTCTAGGCCTATAAGAAACTACATTGCAGAAAGGAAACCATTTGTTCAAATATTCTTAGGTAACTTGAACTTGTCCCTCTATTCTTTTCTATATAAAAACCTGAGTAATACCTCTTTTCCTAATTTTTAGTCAAAACTATAGCCCCTCATTAGGGCTCACGGTCCTATTAATAAACACAGTGTCATTCGTTGACCCTGCACTAGGCAAACTCTGACCTCCTAAAATATTCCTATATTTGATGGTGATGGTGGTGATGATGATGATGAGTTTAATAATTTTTTAAAAATTATTGACTAGCTACTATTTGCCAGATGATCTATTAAGTTTTTATACTTAATCTTCATTTAATCCTGATAATAACCCTGAAGTATAATATTATCATGATTTTATGGATAAGAAAAATATGGTTTAGAGAGATTAATAAACATATTGAATTCATATGACTAAAGATCACACATGTTAGATGTAGAACTTAAACCCAACAGGCAAGCTCTAATTTCTGTGTACTTCACCACCACAATATATGACCTCCCACTCCCCTGTCTTCCCTTATGCCTCAGTTATAGCATATTTCTTGATGCATAGCAATTGTGATATATCTAAATTATACAAAGTGTGAATGAATCATATCTTCATAAACATGCTCTTTCTTAATTTAAGCAACAGCTCTTTTGTTGTGCCCTGTAAAATAAATGAAGGTCACTTACCACCCCTTGCCTCAGTTTTCTCACCTGTCAAATAGATAAATAATACCTTCCGTACTTAATTTTTTTTAATTTTTATTTATTTATGATAGTCACAGAGAGAGAGAGAGAGAGAGAGAGAGAGAGAGGCAGAGACACAGGCAGAGGGAGAAGCAGGCTCCATGTACCGGGAGCCCGACGTGGGATTCGATCCCGGGTCTCCAGGATCGCGCCCTGGGCCAAAGGCAGGCGCTAAACCGCTGCGCCACCCAGGGATCCCTGTACTTAATTTTTTAAAGAGATTATTTATTTATTTATTTATTTATTTATTTATTTATTTATTTATTTATTTATTTAAAAGAGAGAGTGTATAAGTTGGGGAAGGGAGAGGGATAAGCAGACTCTGCTCTGAGTGTGGAGTAAGTGCAGAGCTCAATGCAGGGCTCCATCTCAAGATCCTGAGATCAGGACCTGAGCTAAAATCAAGAGCCGCCCAGGTGCCTCCTTTTTTTTTTAGAGATCTTGTTTACTTACTCATGAGAGACACATGCACAGAGAGGCATGAGAGATAGGCAGAGGGAGAAGCAGGCTCCATGCAGTGGCCCTGATGTGGGACAAGATCCCAGGACCCTGGGATCACTACTTGAGCCAAAGGCAGACACACTCAACCACTGAGCCACCCAGGCATCTTTTTTTAAATGATTTTATTTATTTAATTAGTTACCTTATATTTTTAAAAGTTCTTTAAGTAATATTAATCAACAGCATATAATAGTTTGGTTGGAGATGTAATCATTATCAGCATAGAAAATGATGTCAGAGCAAAAGATAAACACTCATTAATTTAACAAATATTTATCCAATAGCCCATAATTCCAGGCACTGTTTTGGATTCCAAGGTAACAAAAGTTGAGATTAGGATAGTAGTAACAGAAATGGATAGAAACAAATAATGACTGAAGATTTTCTAAGTGAAGGTTTTCTTTGTCAATAAAATGGCATTAGAACAGTGGTTGTGAGAACTGGTTTGTGTCAGAATTACCAGATCTAACAAATAAAATCCTCAATTAATGAGGTCCTGAGCTTACTGATTGCAATGATTTTCAATTGATTCCCATGGCACATACAAATGTTTGATATTCACTGGGCTTTGGATTCTTTAGGGCCCTTCCAATGCTAATGATCTCTGCATTTTTGATTTATGATTATGATTCTATTGCAAGAAAGGGGAAATCTCAAGGATAACTATGAACTGCTTAGCAGTATCTCTATGAAATGCTTCCAGTTTGCAGTTCATTCTAGAATTTCATCTGTAGAGACAGGATTTCAGGGTTTTTTTAACCTTATTTATTTCTGATGTTTTATATTTATGTTTTTAAATCCAGTACATCTATTTTTAATTTCTAAGTTACACCTACATCCTTACCCTCTTGTGATGCAGTTTTAATAATGCTAATTAAGACAGTGCTGGAAAGTGAACCGTGTGAGTATGTAGATAATTTATAACATTTGTTTTACAATGACCTGGTAAGGAACACACGCACACACACACAATTTATTATAACTCCCACAACCTCTATTGCCAGCTGTACCTCCTTAATATATATGATTGTCATAATAATTGTAGGCCCTCTTCCTCCCAACATGGATCATTACCTACAAACCTGGGCTGAATTTAGCTTCATTATCATTGACCTTACATGATTGAGCACAATAATGCATAAGAAAGTATTTTATAAACTGAAAGGCATCACATGATATACACTACTCTTATCTTCAAATTAGTATGCATTAAAACTTTATTGGTTGAGTGAAGTTTTACAATTTTGAAGCTTTAAAGCTTTGGGAAAAAACAATTGTGAAAACCTGTGTATAGGTAAGGACTATCTTTTTGAGGATAATTGTATAGTAAATAGTCTTGCGAGACAGAGAGAGTGTCTCTCTCTAGGGTAGAGCGCAGATTTGTTTGCTATCCAGGGTAGTAGAGATGTCTCCCTCCAGGTAAAAATTGGGTGATTTGCTTGCAGTCCCTTATAGTATTGGGGCTTGTTAACCTCAGAGCCCCTTATCTAGAATGTGAGCCCACTGTGTGTGCACCATCAACCTAGAACAACTTCCTTGTTGCCTCTATTGAAATTGGCAGGGGTGGGTAGTCAGACTTCTGAACATGAAGCTCACACTGCCTGATGTGCTGTGAGTAAAAAGGTCCTCTGTCTCTGACTCAAGAATCTTGTGTCTTCTGCCAGCATTCATGAAATTATGCAGAGCAACCGGTGTAAGCAGGGTAAAGCCTTTCATAGTGCTTGACAGGATGTGGATGTATGATACTCTCACAGGACAAGGAATGATATTTAGCCAAAATAAAAAGTAATACACTCTTCCATAAAGGTTGACATCCTAAAACTATTCTTAAAAAAAAAATCTGTGTGAAAATCTCTCTCTCTCTCTCACCTCCCATCCCTTTCTCCCCTCTTTCTTCTTTCTCTCTCTTTTCTCCCCAGTCTCCCATCCTCCCTCCATCCTTTCCTTGCATTAAATTTTCTATGCTGGTTTAAGTTTGTTCTACAGTTCTAATATCTATCTGCATTAGCATGTTCACTGTTCCAGGAACAGCATGTCCCTGAAAATCTCTGCTGGATATAAAACTTTCAAGCATAACTAATATGACAGTGAAATGAATTTCATTTAAATGAACAATGCATTTCTTGGCCTTCATGGGTCAAGGTTACCGTGGAGGGAACTGCCTTTGTTTACAATCATTTGTCATCCATCCACAAAAACCTAGTTAGCTTAGAGTGCTTGTGTGTACACAGGAATGCCTTTCTTTTTAAGAGCACATTGTCTTTAGAAAACAAACTAAAATCACAAAGAGATGACAATTTATAGTTCAGATCAACTGCCTCTACTTGTTATTATAAATGGAAGACATAACAAAGTGATTACTCAATCGTTCTTAACATTTTAATCAAATCAGAAATATCATGAAAATGAGCAGCATCCACCTGATCAAAGGGGATCGAGGATCTAAGTGAGAGGTGATCCTAAATTCTGGGGTTATGGACTAAACCACTGTTGACAGCCTGAATTGGGCACACTTCCCGCCCAATGCAAAAATTTACTACATCATGCTGCCTCCCTGATAAATGCCATCTCTTGCCCCTGCAAAGGTGAGAGTTGTTTCCTTATAAATCCTTGTTTCCTACATTTTCTTTTAGGTGAAACCAAAGCTATGGAGTGTCACATGCCAAGCCCATCAGTCCATAAAACTGGCACAGAAGCAGTAAATTACTACCAGAACTTGCATTTCACTATTTTTCATTCATTTATCTACCATTATTCAACTGCATCCTGAGCCTCTTTGGAGGACCAGGCATTGTGCTAGGCTCAGACAAACAGGCAATTCAAAAATAAACACCAACAAGTAACACTCTGAGAAATTTTGTTTTATTTTACTTTTAAAGATTTTATTTATTTATTTGAGAGAAAGAGAGAGAGACTGAGAGAGAACACAAGAAGGGAGAAGAGGCAGAGGGAGAGGGAGAAGCAGACTCCCCACTGAGCAGGGAGCCTGATGCAGGGCTCAATCCCAGGACCCTGAGATCATGACTTGAGCTGAAGGCAGACACTAGCTGGCTGAGCCACTCAGGCACCCCACTCTAGGAAATTTTAAATAGATGTTATAAAGAAATGTGTGGGAGAATAAAATAATAAAACAATCATTTATGGAATAGTCTAGAAAGTTTTCATCAAAATTTGGCAATTGATCTGTCTGCTAAAGAACATTTGGGCATTTTTTTTAGATGAATAAAAGTCATCGGGGCACTATAGCTAGAGGGAACAACATGCCAAAGCCCTTATGTCCCCATGCAAGGAGGTGCACTATAATTTTGAAGGCAGCTCTGAGTCAACAGTCAATAATGGTTTTGAAGCTGGAAAAATCCAGGATCATACTTATTTACTAGAAGATTATTCTACTGATGGTATGATGAGTGTTGAGAGGAACAAGACAGACGCCTGTGCAACATTTCGAAAGTTAGACAAGAGCCACGAGACTGCCTTCTTTGAAAGGTATCGTGAAATAGAGTTACTATGATTGTAACTTACCGTGTGATATGAGAGCAAAGACCCCAAAGTGCCTTCATGTGTATGAAGGAGAGTGAAAATACAAGTTCAGTATTTATAGAGTATGCTACATTCCAGTAGAACAAAAACAAAAACAAAAAAATAAAACATTAGGCAGAGATAATTGGATATGCGAGCATGGGGCTCAGGAGAAAATTTGGGTTTGGAAATATAATGTGGATTTGTGTGTCACATGAAAAGGAGTAATAACCATTGATTTAAATGCTGTGCCTTAGGGAAATAGCAGAGATTTGGGACAATATAGAACCCAGGATGGATTTCTGGGGAATGAAGACTTATGGTGAGATATCAAAAAAGGAGGTAGAACAAAAGAAATAGAAAAATCAGTGGTTATAAAGAAAAACATCCAGGATGCCTAAGAAAAGAACTCCAAAAAGTTGACTAAAATGGTCAAGTAGGATATGTCATTGGCTTGCCAATGAATGGGTCACTTATGACACTAATGAAAAGGTTTCAGGAGAATGGGGGGGGGGGGGAAGCCAATGCTTGGATGGGAAGTAAATGGGAGCCAAGATAATAGAGCTACCGAATATTTCCTATGTCACTGGCTACCACATGTGTGATGTACAATCACACAGGCCAACATGGTCTCTGGGTAAGCACAATGATCACCTGTGTCCATGGTCACTCTTCCTCCCACTGTCTCTTGTAGCACCACAATCAGGGCCCATTTTTGGCCCTGGGGCAGGAGAGGGAGAGAATGGGAGGAGGTCCTCTTCGTACGTGTTTCATGTTCACCAAGTATCCCCAAGTTGAAATCTTAACGTCACCTCTGAATGAAAATTTACTTCAATCAGAGAGACGTACTAACAGGATTGAAGGAAAAAAAGATGCTTGAAAACTGGATCCCAATACT
Source organism: Canis lupus dingo (assembly GCF_003254725.2). Classification (NCBI taxonomy): domain Eukaryota; kingdom Metazoa; phylum Chordata; class Mammalia; order Carnivora; family Canidae; genus Canis; species Canis lupus. The sequence goes on along the minus strand of NC_064250.1, from coordinate 54,509,083 downwards.
GTACATCATCGCACATGATGAATTATTGCCTTTTATAAAAATCAAGCATGGATACCAGAATTATTTCTACATTCCTATTAATATTTCAAAAATATTACTTATACTCTACAACTTTTGAAACTATGCTTTGGCATTAAAAAAAAAACCTTGTTTTAGGGATGCCTGGGTGGCTCAACGGTTGAGCATCTGCCTCTGGCTCAGGGCATGATCGCATGATCTTGGGGTCCAGGATCGAGTCCCACATCAGGCTCCTTGCAGGGAACCTGCTTCTCCCTCTCCCTGTGTCTCTGCCTCTCTCTGTGTGTCTCTCATGAACAAATAAATAAAATCTTGAAGAAAAAAAAAAAAACAACTTGTTTTAAATGACCAGGAGCCACCAACGGCAAAATGGAATGGGCCTCTCTTGCCTTGTCCTGATGTCAATCTTCCAGTATTTTCCTCCCCTTTGGACATTTCTGTACATCTCTACAGGCTTTTCTGCATCTATAGGCCAGTCAGCTACCTGATCTGAGTGACTGGTGTTTACTACCCTTGGGTCACAACCATTGCTTCCTCCAACCAATGGTGACCGACAGTTCTACTAGAATTTTCACCAAATGGTACAGCTGTCTCTGCAATTTACTGTATCCCATCTTCTCCCCCTGGGCTCCTGTGTGCCTCTGAGGTCTCCAAACTGGAAAGTGTGGTAATTAAGAAGGATGTCTCTCTCTGTCCTTTGAGTTTCATTCTCTCAGAGAGGTAGCACCTTCCTCCCCCCACCCACAGACACCACAGGATTCAGACATGAGTCCATGAAGGTTGGGCTGATAGGCAAATCTTGTGGCAAATATCATGACATACTCAATATTGTCCTGCACTTTGAGACAGAGGTCTTTCTTTCGGGTCAAGAAGCTTTTCTGTTTGTCCCTTCTCTTGGTATAATCTTCTTCCAAATGACTTCTTGACCCTTGTAATAACTCAGCCCAAAGGCCAGTGCTCCTGGATCAGTGTCGCCAACACCTTCTCATGCCCTTTGATCACCACCCCCCCACCCCTCCTGTCACCATGCAGTTCACTAGGAATTATTACAGGAATTGATTGACCTCTTACTATGTACCCAGCACTGTCACAAGTGATTTATTTGGCTTATTTCATTTAATACCCACAAATAAAAACTTCTAAAATATTAATGCCTCCATTTTTATAGATGAGAAAACCAAGTTTCAGAAAATTATGTAGGTTTGCCAGCACCATGCAAAAACCAGGCATTGAACCAGGGCCCACCACTGCTGGGCTCCAAAGTCCGAGTTCTCATCACCATGTCATTCTATAAGTGTTAGGCACTGAGAGAAAAGCACAAGGCAGGTGATCTGTCCAAATCATTCACCACTGTACCTGCAGTTCCTAGTACTAGGAACAGAGCTGAGTAGGTAGGGGTGTCAACTAAAATTTGTTGAATAAATGAAAAACAGTAGAAAATAAATTTCTCCCTATAGCACCATTCATAACTGACTTTGGAATTTGCTTTGGGATGTAAGCTCAGACTTATTTATGAACCTCCAGCCAATCAATTATTTAATACTTACTCATTGTAATATACATGGCCTTATTCTGCTGGGCTTTGTGAAAGAAACAAAGGCAGAGAAACACAATCCCTAACCTCTTGGGTTTACTAGTTTGTACAAAAGAAACAAACAAGTAAATAAAACTCATATGCATGGCCCCAGAGCTTCCCATATCAAACTTGAGCCAGAAGCTAGAGATCAGGGAGTCCTGAGATGCAATCAGAGGTCAGCCTCCAAGACATGAAGAAGGGCAGACCCCCACAGAGAATGAGTCTGGGGAGGGAGGGGAGTCTCTCAGAATAACCAGCATGCTACCACAAAACAGTTGCTGCACAATAAATACTGAGCTCTAGCTCAAACATCTTCCTTTTTGACTCCAAAGAGTAGTTCATCCAAGCCAAACTATCAGCTCTAGTGGATGAGCTCATAATTAAGGATCTCCAGAGTCCTGTAATCAAGAACTGCCAGTGCCCCGAACCTGGTTGGCAGCGTCCGTGGAGATCCAAGTACACTCACCTGAGGCGCTGAATGTCTTCCATTTGTCTCTTCACCTCCACTTTCCATTTCTTCATACTGCTCTGCCCTGGGAAGCTGATGACCTACTTGTCACTGGCTTCTGGTTGATTCTGCTGATGGACGGCACCTGTAGGAGTTGGAGGGAGAGAGAGAGGAGAGTGAATCCAGAGCATATATTACCCTAGCTCTTCTCTCTCTTTTCAGCATCCACTCCCATGGGGCTTCTCTTCCATGCATAGAGCAATATCTCTGTCTCTCTCTGTCTCTCTCTGTCTCTCTCTCAGCTGGCTAACTATGCCTTCACATGTAGTATATGTGTTGCCCTGTTACTCTCTCCTGAGTACTGCTCATCCAGTATTGCTTCTCCATATTCTGTCAACGTCTTTTTAAATGGTCCCTTCAGTAAACTTTCACCAAAAGACCCAGTTTGAGGCATAATCATCTGTTTTCTAATAGAGCCCTGCCTGACTGACAAACCAATACTACGGAGATATGCCTTGTTGAGAGAAGGAAAAAGAAATACTCTGCCCATGGGAAATGAAAACAGACTTGTAGAAACTTGAGAAGCCACTCCTTATGAACCTGCCTAATTTGCTTAATTAAGGTCTAAAGCCATAGAAGCTATTAGATTCCAGATAAGTCTTCACGAGTAGTGTCGTACCAAGTGTAAACTAGAAGTGAAATTCTCAGTCATTCTGTCTTCCTGGTCCTGAGATCCTATGCTTTATCTTTTCTTATCTTCTAAAGTGGAAGGGAAATCTTCACTTTTCTCAAGTGCCACTACAGTCATACGGTGAAAGGATTAATGAAAGTTTATGTACATAATGATCCACAATCTCCTTGGATTATTTAATGGAAATCACATGCCATTCATTACACACAAGCACTCTCTTAAGAGCACTCTGGGGAGATATTCATAGGAATGTTGTGGCCAGAAGGTGAAGGCTTACAAAGGCTTGTTGAGGTGCAAGTTGGAATGTGTGAGACGTGTAGTTTGAGTTAGCAAAAAAATATGGGAACTAGGGGATTGCCTAGTAAATCACCAAGAAGTAGAGGAAATGCTATAAAAATGATAGCCAAGTCAAGGGATATTCACTGTCCTCCAGGGTGCAGATGTTAAATTTTGCCGTGCAAATTCAGCAATTCTTAACAGATTCTTTGATATGCTTATAATTATTTCTTTATTACACAGTCCATATATTTTACATTTAACCAGATGTTTTCTCCATCCAAAGACACAAGTATCTTCTACCTTTTCCCTCCCATGACTCAGTGGAATTCAGCCAGGTGAACAAGGAAAGTTTTGCACACAACTGTGCTAGCCATACCATAGGCAAGAGCTGAACGCTCATTAATTTACTATTTCAATATCTTAATTGAAACTTCTGTCTGGAGAAGTTTTGAGAAAAGTGCATTTAGATGAGACACAGCTGTAAACATTGAGACTGTTTTGAATGAGTAACGATTTTCATGGGGCATGTGGGGGTGGGGCGCGTCTGGAGATGTTTTGTTCCAACCATAGCAGAAACAGCTTAAGAATCACAATCCACTGGTACTAGTCATGGACTAGATATCTCTGAGGAATCTTTTAAGGCACTCTAATAGTTCAAAGCTCTGTTAAAATATCAATAACAAGTCATCATTTAGACAAACAGAGGTAATACAGTCTCAGATTACTTGAAGTTGGAAAATTGGGGTTTACTGAGTTTGACTTATTAAGATCACATTTTCTTCATGATGTTATAACCAAAACCATGCCAAGCCTCATGCTGACTAATGTTATTTAACTATGTCATATCTTAAATCCTAGGGTAAAAAATTTTATCTTCAGTTTTAACATATTTTTAAATACATTATTCAAACTTCATGAAGTCATTATCTCTATCTTATCCCATTTTGTAGTGTCACTCAGGCTAAGCGAATTGGCTAGGAACACACAGCCAGTAAGCAGCAGAACAAAATGCAAAGCCAGCTTCTCAAATCTAAGTTGTGTCCCATTTTTACCATGTAGGCAATTTCCGCTTTATGCCAAAGTGCTTATCTTCTTGATCTACAATTGGGAGATGTCAAGCCATCGATCAAAAGAGAAGTTCAATACCACTTATAGGCAAAGAAGAACCTCCTGAATCTTCAGGATGTTACTGGAATGTGCTGTTTGAGTGAGATATAAAGGGATGCTTTTTGCTCTGTTTCCTCTGCTCATTTTCTCACATGACTCAAAAGAAATTATTTTGGCCTAAGTCTCAATCTCTTTGAAATAAAATAAAATATGTGTCCTCTGCTTTAATTTGGGGGAAGGGAGATAATAAAATAAGAATACGGGATAGAAGGCCCAGATGCATGCTCTTCACTGTTTCAAAAGTTCAATTGGTCTCTTAGCTACTGTCCTCATCACATTGAAATGCCTTCTACAGAGATGGATGCTTCATCCTGAAGTCATCTATTGCTGGCTATGGCTTATTGTTATGATTCTCCTGGGTAAAATGCATTCTCAAAGTGCATCTTTCCTTCTAATTCTCCTCAGCAAATGTGTAAGTGGGTAGTTTTATCTGACCATGTGCCCCTAGAGTGTGATCACATTCTACAATCTCTGAGTCCCAGGAGAACTCGGGAATCCCAACATTGAAATAGGCATTGAACCAAGGCAAAAAAGTAGCTGAGTTACTAGGGGAAGGAGACAAGATGGAAAGGGCCACTTTATGATTTACAGCCCATATCTGAACCTTTTAAGTGCTTCAGTGGGGATTTAGGTCCACTAATGATTCTTCTACTTACTTTCCTGGAGTGGTGAAAGAACAGAGGGGATTGGGCCTCTCTTAACTAAAGGAAACTGGCATCAACATGAAAAAGGATTAAAGCATCAAGAGGAATGCAATAGTGTGATCCAGTCAAATTTTCAGTTCTGCTTCAAGTATTTAGTAACTCACATTGCAGTATTCTAGAGAATAGATTACTTACAGATATAAGCCATACTAAGGATGAAAGATAAACATAAACACAAGGTGAATTTCTAATCAGAACCCAATAGGGTGGGGATCCCTGGGTGGCGCAGGGGTTTGGCGCCTGCCTTTGGCCCAGGGCGCGATCCTGGAGACCCGGGATCGAATCCCACGTCGGGCTCCCGGTGCATGGAGCCTGTTTCTCCCTCTGCCTGTGTCTCTGCCTCTCTCTCTCTCTCTCTCTCTCTCTCTCTCTCTGTCTCTGTGTGACTATCATAAATAAATAAAAATTTAAAAAAAAACCAATAGGGTGATATAGGTTCACAAATGAATGGTGTAAAAGAAAAGTCAATAGGCTCTTTGAAATAAGAACATATTAAACCTCAGTTGTTTATTTTTTTTTCCACCTAGAGGTGTCTTCAGATAGCAGTAAATGTTGTCTAAACTCCAGTGCTAAGGATTCTTATTAATGTTCAGAACTTTTGAAAATAAAAATTCCATCCAGAAAAAAAATTCAACCCAGATCCAAGGGAAGATAGATAAATGCCTTGAAATTTAAAGTGTTTGGGGCATCCACTGACAAATCACACATAAGATATCAATCAATAACTGCCATTCTAAAGAATACTAGAGAACACCAAAACTGGCAAAAGGCCTCCAGGCCTATGTGGATAAATATATTCAATGTGGAAGTGAAAGATTGATGGAGATGAATACTATCCAAGAAACTTGTGAATATAAACTCTTTTGACAGTGTCCCTCACTCCTGAAGCATTTCTGAAATTCTTACCAAACCATGGTGCAAGAAGCTCCAAAAGACTATTCCAACTCACACATCCAGTAGGTATCATAAGCCATGAAAGTAAGTGGAGTCTGCTTTCTACCTTAGGAAATCTCCTTTCTAACCACTCTAAATAGAGTAACTCTTAAGTGTTTTTTTCCTACCGTGGTATTTGCTTTTCAGGTGAATAAAGTTTGGAAAGTACTGCATAAGTGTACAAAACTAGAAAAAAAGGAGGAACTGTATTACTATCCAAAATAGAATCCATATATTTCAACACATACCTGGACTTCTGGTTTTCCAGTTGATAAGACTATATTATCAAAGTTAAGGCCAAAGGAAAAATGTTTTGTAGGCACTTCTTTTTATATTTGTAGTGGTTAAAGAAACTTTCTGACATTTTTTTCCTGTTCTAAAAATAATTCATGCTTAACTTTTTTAATTTGGAAATACTATACAATCTAATGAAACAAATAGTATAATCTATACTTGCATCACTTATGATTACTGTTAATGTTTGTTGTACTACCCTACAGTGTACTTATTTTTAGGTTATTTATTTATTTATTTATTCATGAAAGACACAGAGAGAGAAAGGCAGAGATGTAGGCAGAGGGAGAAGCAGGCTCCAGGCAGGGAGCCTGATGTGGGACTCGATCCTGAGACCGCGCATCACGCCCTGAGCCATCAACCGCTGAGCCACCCAGACATCCCCAGTGTACTTTTTTTTAGCATATATATTTAATTGGTCTATTGTGCTTCACCAGCTGAGGCTCACAATCCTTTTTTTCTTAAGATTTGATTTATTTGAGATAGAGAGAGTGGAGGCAGGGGCAGTGGGAGAGGGAGAGAGAGAATCTCAAGCAGACTCCATGCTGAGCACAGAGACTGACATGGGGCTCCATCTCGAGACCCTGAGGTCATGACCTGAGCTGAAATCAAGAGTCAGACGCTCAACTCACAGGTGCCTCCACAATCCTTTTAATATGATGAAATTACCCAGCTACCCAACTTAGAGATTTGAGACTCATTCTAGATTTTTCACTTCTCCTTACCTACCACTCATATTCAATATGTCATCAAATATTGCAGATGATATTGCCTTCAGTCTAACATAGCTCTTTTTTTTCCTCTTTAGCCACAATGCTACTGCCTTAATTCAAGCTGTATCTATCGTTGCTTACCTTGGCTATGGAACTAAATCTAATTTAGATCACTATTCTTAGTTTTACATTTCAACTCATCTTTCACATTACTTACCAAATTATTATTTTTAGTGCACCAAAGACTGTGTTATTCTACTTTATAATATTTGAATGGTTTTCTATTTTCCTGAAAAATGTCAAACTCCTTATATAAATACTATATAAAGTTATTCATCCTCTGGTGCCATCTTACCACTATACTCTGGCTGTATTCAGTCCCCTTTTCTTCCCTTTATGTTCTAATTATTCTGAGCTGCTTCCATTTCTCCAAACCACCAAGATAATCCATGCCTTGCCTAAATGCCTTTGATACATCTATTTCTCAGTCAAGAATCATCATTTCCTTTCTGAAAAGCTCTCTTGCTCTACCATCACTTTCCAAGTGAAAGAAGCACTATCCTTTATACCTAACACTGTGTGATACTTCCATCCATATAATTCTGCCTTAACCTTTTATGCATTTTTCTCTTCCTAAAATGATACTCTGTAATATTAGAAACCTTGTCACCTTTGTTTCCCCAGGCTCTCAAGTTCAAGCTCCAGTAAAAAAGAAATGTTCAAAAATTTTATAAATTAGCAAACAATAGGAGTAAGTATTGCTCTGTTGGTAAATGTCAATCAAAAACTTCGGTTGACTATCATTTGAACCTGAGTATGTTCTTCTGATTCCTACACCATGTTCACTCTGCGTTTATCCATTTTTGACTTTGTTGAACAACCACAAATGAAGGGCAAATTCAGCCCATTTAAAATCCCCATGGAATGACAATTCATAAAATGCTATAAAGAGATGAAACTCAGCAAACACCACAAAGCCATTATGAGAAAATTGTCATGCACTAAATCTGCTCAGGACTGCGGGGCGCTTAACTGATAGTCACATTTGTTTTGGGATGTTTGCCTAGAAATGTTCTTTTAATAAATGTACTAAATAAGATGCATAATTTAGTTCCTTTTCTGTAGCTTGCTGGCCAGCTGCCAGCTCCCAGCTCCTGCTCCGCCTCTCTTTCCCTCCTCCCTTGATCTCTCATGATCTCTTTCTTGGGTTTGACTCAGCACCAAGGTTACCTGCTGGCCTAGTACAAACAATCTCATTAAAAAGCCATCACAATTGTGTCTGATGGCTTCATTTCTTCCCCAATGGCTCAATTTATATCTTCCTTTGGAACAAGTAGAGAGCAAGTTCTCTCCAGGATGGCTTTATCCAGATGTACTACATACACACTGGCAGATAGTAAGATGAAACAATGAGAACTCTTGCTTTTATTGGGTAGATGAAAAAAAGAGCTTTCCTAGTCTTCCTCCACTTATCACCATGGGGTTTTCTTTTTTTTTTTTTTAATTTTTATTTATTTATGATAGTCACACACAGAGAGAGAGAGAGAGAGAGAGAGGCGCAGAGTCACAGGCAGAGGGAGAAGCAGGCTCCATGCACCAGGAGCCCGACATGGGATTCAATCCCGGGTCTCCAGGATTGTGCCCTGGGCCAAAGGCAGGCGCTAAACCACTGCGCCACCCAGGGATCCCACCATGGGGTTTTCTTAAGGTTCTACTTTCCTATGGAGGCTACCATAGTCAGTATTCAATATTTATTTCCTTAATCCTATGTAGCCTCAAGTAAAAGTATCAGAAGACCTTGCTTCAAGATGGACCACTGAAAAACTATGTGTGATATGGAGAGTAGCATAACCTCATTGACCTGACTTTCCATATCTCTCTTTTTTAAATTTTTCACAAGAGATTTATTTATAATAGTTCAAAATGAGGAATAACCCAGTTGGACAATTCATCAACAGAATGGCTAAATTGTGATGCATTCACATAATAGATTACTACCTCACAGCATGAGGAAAATGAACTTTGGACTCGCACAAAAACATGGATGAATCTCATAGACAATATTGAGCAAAAGAGGATGTGACTTCATTTTTACAAAATTCAAGAGCAAGCAAAACTAATATATGGTGACAAAGGCCAAATCAGTGTTTCCTTCTGGGGATACTGACAAGGAAGAGGAACAAGGGAAACTTCTGGGGAGCTGGCAATGATCTATATCTTGATGTAGAGGGTGACTGCCTATATTTACACACATATGTAAGGACTCATCAAACTGTACACTAAAAATTGGAGCACACTACTAAATATATCTCAGATAGTTAGGGAAAATGTGGTATTCAAACAAAGACAATTTCTGGATATGGCTCACAACATTAATCTCTGCCCACCCACATCCATTCTTCTCCCTTAGTCTAGAAGGAGCCCTATACTTTCTGCTTTTCTCTTCCAGTCAATGTGTTTTAGGTGGAACTTACTATTTCCTTTGCCCCAAATCAGGGCACTATTTCCTCTGGTTGCAGTGATTGATTAGGAATCAGGATGGGATCAAGTTGGCTAATGAGTCAATCCCAGAATTTTTTGTTGGAACTAGTAGGAAAAGATGCTCTGCCCACTGTAATTGAGTATCTATCAGGATACAACCCTGGAGCTGCCAATGGCCATCCTGGTACCTTTGGAGAAGTAACAGGCCTGATAAACAGGGAACAGAGAGAGAAGCAAAGTAAGATTAAATTCGGCCTGATGACACTGTGTCAGAACCTGGATCTAGCCATCCCTGTACCAAAGCTTTTCATTAGATGAATTGATAAATTTCCTTTTTTTAGCTAACAGCTTTGATGTCAGTTTCTTACAGTTATAACTGACATCTAAGACACTGGGAATCTTGGGTAAAATCATGAGAAGTAGGGGGGCAGGGCTTGGAATATAAAATAACATTGTCCAAACTGTTTTGTGGCTGCTTGCTCGGTGACACCTATGGCCCTGCCAGAAGGTGGGTGAGGCAGGCCCAGGGGTCATGTGGGAAAGATTCTGGTCCTTGTTTGGAAAGATTCTGGACTAGGAATCTAGGGAAATAGATTCTGCTGTCCATTTTGTTGCTTCTCAGTATCAGGAACTTAGGCAAAATACTATACTTCTTTGAATTCTTTCTATAAATTGGAATATCATTAATTAATTTGAGCTTTCACTAACTCAAAGGGTTATTATGCAGATCAAATATAAGTTTCCCAACTTCTCCAGCTTTTTCATACCTTTAGCTGAGTTACTGCTTGCATCTTATGCATTCCCATTATACCCAGTATAAGCCTCTGACCATTGCTACAATGATCCTTAATAGTTCATGAGCTCCCCAAGGACAAGAAAACATTCATCCCTGTGCCCTCTTGCCAACAGGACTGGGCACATGGCTAGCAGAGACTCCTGAATCCAGAGTAAGAGGTCTTATGGGCCAAGGGCTCATGATATTGCAGCCCACCCACCCTTCTGCCCTTCACTTCCTTGCCTGATAGATGAGGCTGATTCTGACATCCTTTATATGGTAGAAGGACTCCAGGGAAATTGCTGAGACAGTCCTGGCTTTGGAAGTTGAGAGTTGAGAACCCACCATGGGGGCCGGATAGGGCCTTCCCAGCTGGTCAAGAGCAGGTGCCAAATACAGTTTGCTGAGTGAAGAATGGGAACTGAGACTGCCTGGGTATCTTCCTCAGATCTGGCTGTCTGAAACAAAGGCTGAACAAAGGGCTCCTGAGGCCATCACATTCATTTCTTCCCTAGCTCATTTCTGGATCATAGTAAAACTTCTTGTAAGCATCTCTAGACCTATAACTCCATGGGACAAACCTAGTGCTGTGTAAGCATTGTGTGGGAAAAGGCCATCTTTCCATATATACTCCCATTCATTCATTCAACAAACACTTCATGACATACCTCTCCATATTAAAAAAGTAGAGATGCAAGAGGCTATGTCTCTGCCCTGAAGGGACTAGCTTTAAGAGAGCCATATTGGACACAGTCTCCATTTTTGCTTCCCTATCTGTCTCTTTCCCTGCTCCCCTCCATTTCTTCTCCACCTGACAGCAAGAATGATCCTCTCAAATAAGGTAGAATCTCAATTTAAACATAAATACCGGGATCCCTGGGTGGCGCAGCGGTTTGGCGCCTGCCTTTGGCCCAGGGCGCGATCCTGGAGACCCGGGATCGATTCCCACATCAGGCTCCCGGTGCATGGAGCCTGCTTCTCTCTCTGCCTGTGTCTCTGCCTCTCTTTCTCTCTCTGTGACTATCATAAATAAATAAAAATTAAAAAAAAAAAAAAAAAACATAAATACCTCCATAAAGCCCTCCATGACAGAGGGAGGTAGATGAGTGGATGAGGTTGTATTAAGTTTAGAACACCTGGGAAGCCTTCCTGGGCAAAGTTGCCAGGTAATTTAGATGTTTATCCCGTCTCCTAAGATCAGTATTTAGAGCCCTGGGAGTCTAAGAAGGGTGAGGATGAGCGGTCAAGGCACACATAGCTAATGGCAATATAGCCCCAAACCCTAGGTTTGTTAAGTTACAGTCTGGCTTATGAAAGAAAATCTTTATTTAGATGCTTCAGTGACCAAGATATAGAGCATAAGCACATGTTATACACACCCATACACAATACATAAAAGCATTTCACAGACAAAGAGAAAAGCAATGATGGGGGGAGATGCCATAAGAGCAGTTAGGGGCTGATTCAGTGAGGAGGATCCTATGATGGTGACACTCCTTAAAATTCCTGCTTGAAAGCTACAAGGAATAATCCACTCTCAGTGAAGTCCCAGGTCATAAAACACAGCAGAGTTGGATAAATCGTAGTTTGGGCGGGGGACATCTGTTTTCTCACTGCAGAAACCTACATCAGCCCTCCTTTCTATCCCTGGGGGCCCTATCCTATTCCATGGTACCCAGGCATCTCCTGTGGATGATAGGAGAGGGCTAGCACCACAGCAACCTGGGTAGGTGGCCTGTTGCACAAGGAAAAGAAGAGGGCTAGGAGAACCAAGGAGCACCAATAAACTCTGAGCTGGCTGGCATGAAGCAGTTTGTCTTTAAGGGCACAGAACCATTGAGGGGACTTGGATGTGGGAACTTCTCCACATGATCCTGGGTCAGAGCACCTCTGATGGAGAAGAGGAAAAAACCCATCTTGGAGTTTTCCATTATCCACACAGTACTGAGGCCTTCTCCAGCTCCAGCTTTTCTCCAGCTGCTGATTGATCTTTAGAACCATTCAGGAGTGGTGGAGAAGGGGCAGAAATGATAGCGCTGCTCTGTCAGAGCTGTACCATTGCTCCAGGAGGAGACCTCACAGTGGGCAAAGAGCTGTATAATTGGCCAGTATCTGGAAGTGGCTTTGATGGGGCAATGACTTCCATCTGCCCTTTCCCACTTAGGCCAAGATGTGGTGTGAAAGCTTCAGGTTCCACTGGAGCTACTTAGAGCCCATGTAGAATTCAGTTCTTTAACTGCAAACTGGTTCAAAACTGACCTTCAGAGTAATCTCAGACCTGGGGCTCTGACATATGGCCCCAAGGGGTCGGGGAATGGAGAAAGCCATTCTCCAAACTACCACCCTGCCGGCCACAACTCCTCTTGAGATCCGCCCCTTTCCCTTGTACTGATCTACAGGGCCCATCCCAAAGGGGAAGAGCCAGGATGGCTCTGGACCAATCAGATGCTATCTATGACCCACTCCTGCCTTAGGGTCTATGAGTTCTCCAGGTATAAGAAAGGAGGAAAAGGGACCAAAGGGCAGCCCATGCTCATGGGAAGCAGCTGGTTCAACCTCAGATGCTGGACAGAAACACCTCTAGTCTTACAAGGTGGTTGGGTCTTTCTAAAAGGGCTGCCCTTGCATTGGAATCTGGCCTAGGTGTGATGCCCTTGGGTTGGTGACTGGTTCTTGTATTTAAAGCCACTCACATGAACTTGATACTGTTCTATGGAATTCCACACCATCTTACACATCTTGCAGGGGTAGCCCTTCCTTGCTGATGAGTCAGGGACAGCACAGTCTGCCAGCTGCCCATCATGTGCCTTGGGTTTGAGCTTGGTTTCCTATTTCCTATTTTCTTGCCCACATAACATTGTGGAGACACAACAGGGTGGTTAAAAATCACACAGCAGAGGCTGCAGAACTTGTCTGGGTCTATCACCTCTATTCAGGTGCAAGGCTTCCACCTTAGTTCACTGTTGCTTCAGCTTTAAGTTCTTTGAATGGGTCTTCCCCAGGTAGTGCAATGGGCTATGCCAGGGGAGGAAAAGGCTGAGTTACAAATAGGGCAGCCCTGGTTCTTGTCTTTGCTTCTGCTGGTCTTCTGATCTGAGTCGAGCTTCTTTGTTTCCCCCTTTAACATCTCCATTCCATGGATCGCTTGGTGTCTCTTCACTTTGTTGGCATGCTTTTTGCCTGGTAGTGTGCCAGCTTCTGGGATTCAGAAATGAGCAAAATGCAGCAAACCTTACATGGAGTATTGTTAAAGAGAGATGGATTCTTCTGGATCATGTGCTCCCCTTTCTTCCCACTCTACTGGTTGGGCCCAGGACACTGCTTCCCACAGGTGGCACACCCTCTAACAGTGGAAGTGCTGTCCATCCTGTTCCCATCCTGGATTCTCTGAGCTGTTTGTTGTATGACCCTGCCCCTCCAGGGGCTACAGCCTTCAGGGTGCCCAGTGAGGGCTATTCCATCTTTCTTGCAAGCCCTACTGACAGCCAACTCATAAACCTTGGTCTCTACTTTCCATATCTTTAAAAGAAAACAAATAATATATAATAAGCACTACCAACCTATTTGGTAGTGCCTAATTGCCCTTCTGCCAACGCATAGTCATTTGACCTCTTTACAAAATCAGTAGGTCAGACTAGTCTGAGTATTGTTATTCTCCTTTCTCATCGAGGAAGTGCATATTCTTTGAATTTAGTAACTAGGAGAACCTTCTATTTTTTCATCCTGTACAACCCATTAAAATCCATTTTCTTCAAAAATTATGGGTTTGGAATGGTAGTCATAGTCTAGGTCTGGGATAACTTCTGGGAAATAATTCTTCACAGTTCTGACAACCCCATCTCTTATTTGTTTAAGAGAATTGGGCTCAAGAGTCTGGAAATCTATGAAGGCTGGCTAAAATAATGACAGACGGTAAAAATCAGCTGCATGTTTAATAACAGCTAATATTAATAATTGTCACTTGTAAAAAAAATACATATTATCTTTCTTAGATAATATAATCCTTACAGCAATCCTATGGAAACAACTCTGCTGTTTTCAGCATCCTACAGTTGATGACACTGTATCACAGTGGATGTTGGCCAGGTTACTTCGCTTCTTCAAGTTCCAGAGGTAGAACCCAGGTCAAGGTTTCTCTCCCCCAAAGTCCATCCTCTCAACCACAGCAACTTCTCTTCTCCACACCTAAGTCACATCTGGCTTCAACAACCAGGAGTGGAGGATAAAGCCAGATGCTAACCTCAGAAATTGACCTGTAATGAACAGCATCAGGTCAGTGCCTATTAGTGTACTTGTTTCCCTTACGTTTCTCCAGGCCTGTGAATCTTTATATCCATCTCTCCTCCCTGGATTGCAACTCAGCCTTGGCTTACCATGATTTCTTTTCCAGCTGCTAACCTTGTGCACCGTGGCACCGCATGCTGTCTGGCTGTCCCACGGAGAGGAGGCTGTGCAGAGCATGGCATTGACAAAACGCAGGTCATTTCTCTGAATGAGCATTATTCATTTCTGTCGGATAAATTCAGAGGTAGCAGCCTGTGTTTCTCCCACTGGGCTGCTAAGAGGAACTGCAGAGCATGAGGAGACATTTTAAAAATCAAAATACTACGCTGCTTTCTCCCACGTTGAGAAAGGCATGTCAATTCATCTCAGGAAGCCCTCCTGGGGCAGAAGTTTTGTAAACATGCTCCAGTGGCCCCTGGGTCCTAATTTAAAATATTGCTGTTCTATTTTATGCCAGCCCTTGCTGTTTTGTTCCTGAACCAAACCCATCGTTTGTATCCAGTGGGGAAAGGAGGCAGAGCACGGTTCTTTCATAGTTATTGTCCCTTGAACAATAGACTCAACCTTAAAGGCTCCTCAAGTTGGAAAAAGATCAGGGTGGAGGAATTTTCTCCAAAATATGATTGTTTCTGTTTATAAAATATCAATGTGTTACCCATTAAATCTATTTATGTTCCTTGCATTTCTATATGAATTTGAAGATCAGCTTTTGAAATTCTGCAAAAAAAGAGAGTGCTTTGAATCTGTAGATCAATATGGGGAATAACTCCATCTTTGAGATATTATCTTCTACTCTATGAACATGGAATGTCTTCCATTCATTTACTTCTTGTTAAATTTCATTCAACAATGTTTTATGGATTTTAATGTGAAAGTATCACAGACTCCTGTTTAATTTATTCATATATTTTATTCCATTTGATGCTGTCGTAAATAAAATTGTTTTCTTCATTCCATTTTCAGAATGTTCATGGGTAGTTGGTGTATAGAAACACTAAACATTTTTGTATATTGATCTTGTATCCTGAAACCTTGTTGAGATTTTTTTTATTAATTCTAATAGTTTTTCATGGATTCTTGAGGATTTTCTACATAGAAAAATCATCATTTGAGAATACATGATTCTCATTTCCAATCTAGATGCCTTTTTTTTTCTTTCTTTCTTTCTTTCTTTCTTTCTTTCTTTCTTTCTTTCTTTCTTTCTTTCTTTCGCCTAATTGGCCTATGAGATGAAGATAGTTTTAATTGTCCATTTCCAATCTGTATGTTATTTACTTCTTTTTCGTGTCTAATTGCCTGTTAGAATATGCAGTGCAGTGTTTACAAGTAGCAAGAGCAGGTATCTTGTCTTGTATCTGATCTGGTGTAGAGAAAATATTCAATCTTTTACCATTAATTATGATATTAGTTGTGGGTTTTCCTGGAAGTTCTCTTCCAATCCTAGGTCAACAAGTGTTTCTGTCATGAAATAGTGTTTGGTTTTATCAAATTATTTTTCTACATTTATTGAGAATATCATATAGTTTGTGCCTTTTATTCTATTAACATGGTATATTATGTTGATTGGTTTTCACATGTTAAAACAATCTAGCATTTATCCCTGGATAAATCCCACTTGGTGATCGTTTATAATCCTTTTTGTATGCTGTAGGATTCAGTTTACTATCATTTTGTTGAGGATTTTGTGTTGATAGTTCTAAGGAGTATTGATCTTTTTCTTTTTTCTGTAATATCTTTGGACATTAGATATTTTTTGGAAGAGTTTGTGAAGGACTGGCATTACTTAAGTATTTGGCAGAAGTCATCAGTGAATTCTAAGCTTTTCCTTGTAGGAAGGTGTTAATGTGCTGCTTTTTAAATTTGTTAGGGCTATTCAAATTTCCTATTCTTAAGTTTTAGTGTTTGTGTTTTTCTGGAGTTGTGTCCCTTTCATCTAAATCACCTAACTTGTTGATAATCAGTTGTTCATAGTATTCTCTTATAATCATATGTATTTCCGTAAGGTCAGTAATGATGGGATTTTTTTTTTTTTTTTTAAGATTTTACTTATTTATTCATGAGAGACACAGAGAGAGAAAAAGAGAAAGGCAGAGACACAGGCAGAGGGGAAAGCAGGCTCCACGCAAGGAGCCCGACGCGGGACTAGATCCTCTCCAGGATCACGCCCTGGGCTGAAGGCGGCGCTAAACCGCTGGGCCACCGGGGCTCCCCGTGATGGGAAATTTTTTAATTCCTGATTTAGTAACTTGAAACTTCTGCTTTTTTGTTTGTTTGTTTGTTTTTGTTTTTGTTTTTTCTTGGCCAATCTAGGCTTGTCAATTTTGTTTATCCTTTCAAAGAAGCAAATTTGGGTTTTGTTTACCTTTTTTTCTATTCTCTACTTCATTTATTTCTACTCTAACCTTTCTTATTTCCTTCCTTCATTTTACTTTGGGTTTAGCATCTATTTTTTTCACGTTTCTTAATATTATGCCATTGATTTGAAGTCTTACTTTTTTTCTAACTTTTTAATATAAGCACTTAGAGCTTTAAAGCTCTCTCTAGGGCAGCCCTGGTGGCGCAGCGGTTTGGTGCCGCCTGCGGCCCGGGGCGTGATCGTGGAGACCCGGGATCGAGTCCCACGTCAGGCTCTCTGCATGGTGCCTGCTTCTCCCTCTGCCTGTGTCTCTGCCTCTCTCTATCTCTATGAATAAATAAATAAAATCTTAAAAAAAAAAAACAAAACGCTCTCTCTAAGCACTTATTTAGCTGCATTCCATAACTTTTGATGTCTTGTATTGTCATTTTCTTTCATCTCAAAGTATTTCCTATTTACCTTTACATACATTTCTCCTTTGACCTCGTATTACCTAGGTTATTTACAAGTGTGTTAACTTCCACATATTTATGAATTTAAAAAGTTAATAATTTTGTTTTTAATTTCTAAATTCAGCCCATTGTAGTCAGAAAACACACTTTGTATGATTTCATGTTTTTTAAATTTATTCTGGCTTATTCTTTGGCATAATATATGGTTCATCTTGGAGAGTGTTCCACGTGTACTTGAGGAAAATGTATATTCTGTTTTTGGATGGAGTGTTCTATGTATGTCCGTTAAGTCTAATTGGCTTGCAGTGTTGTTCACATCTTTTATTTCCTTGTTGGTCTTTTCTTTGGTTGCTCCATCTATTGTTGGAAATAGGGTATTGAATTCTACAAATATTATTGTTGAATTTTCTATTTTCCCTAATTTTTGTCACTTTTTGCTTCATGTATTTTGGGGCTTCACTGTTAGGTGCATATATATTTATAATGCTATGTCTCTTTGATGGATTGACCCTCTTTGTCATAAATGTCATTTTTTTATCTCCAAGAATAGTTTTTACCTTAAAATCTTTTAAATCTAATATTAGTAAGCTACTTTTGTTCTCTTTGTTTATTGTTTTTGTAGTATATCTTTTCCCATCTTTGTACTTTTTTTTTTAAGCAAGAGAGAAAGAGCACACATGTGCAAGGGGCGGGGGGGTTAGGGTCAAGGAGAAAGAATATTAAGCAGGCTCCATGCTGAGTGGAGCCCAACATGAGGCTCAATCTCATAACCCTGGGATGACCTGAACCAAAATCAAGAGTAGGACACTTAACTAAGCCACTCAAACACACACAGCATATTGCTGAACCATGTTTGTTTTAATATAATTCTATCAACTCTGCCTTTTGTTTCTCATTCCTCAGATTTTTCCTTTGAAGAATTTTGGCCATCTTTTTATTTTTCTCAATTGCCTTGGCCGTTTCAGACATTTACCGTGTTAGACAATTACAACTGATTTTGTGTCTGTGTGTGTGTGTGAGAGAGAGAGAGAGAGAGAGAGAGAGAGAGAGAGAGAGAGAGAAATGTCCTGGGGATAGAGCTTTCCTCATCAGTGAGCTCTGAGTCAGATTAAATAAAGACAAACTTTATCAATAAAGACAAGATCATGAACCTGCCAAACAGATCAAGTAGCAACAATTCTCTGAGGATGAAACTTTCTGAGGAGCTCCAAATCCATTCTGCTCTCCCCAGTGACTGTTAAGTTGCTAATTTTCACATGCATTGTAGTTCTATAAGTTGCTATATTCAAGACCATCATGGGGTAGCTTTTTACTTCTAACCTACTTCTTTTCTGGGGAAGACTTGACCATCACTCATCCAAGTTGCTATTTAATGACATATACTCTTACACTCTTCAAGTTCTAAATAAGGAATAATGGCTATTTTGGTTTATGTCTTTAAGTTAAGGCCTTGGATACAGCTTGTTTTCCCTTAAAAGAAATAAAACCTTTCTGATGATGTAGAGAAGGAAAGAAAGAAAGAAAGAAAGAAGAAAGAAAGAAAGAAAGAAAGAAAGAAAGAAAATACCTGAAAAAAAATCTACTTGTTTATATATCATGCTCACTCAGACTTCTATGAAAGAGTTTTTGCCATCTTCAGTCAAGTTAGACTTGCTAAATTCAATTTTTTTTCTGTGAGCTATATAAACTCTTTATAAACTCTTGTCCATAGTCTTCTTAATAGTATGCACTCTAATTATTATGTGAGTAATGCACCTTAAGACTTTAAACTATTTTTTTCTGAATGTCAGTGCTTGAAGATGAAGAAATAACACTATATCCCAGAAAATTGTATATTTTATGTTCTCCTTTTAAAAATGAATGACTATCATTTAGTCTATTTTTAAGTGTAGTTCTTTATACACCTACACTTTCTTCCAATTTTATTGCTAAATGACCTACTATCACCTGAAGTTAAGAACTTCAGGAAATGGTGTCTTGATAGCACCTTAAAACACTACTATAATGTTAAATATAACTCAGCTTTTCTTAAAGTAAACCTAAATTTAAAACTTAAGGAAAATATATAGTGCTTACTTTTAGTTGTTACCCCTACAAGGTGTATAACATGCATAACATACAGTAATAGAATCTCTGACTTTTAGTAATGGCCATTTGGAATACAGCTACAGTTCTTAGCCTTCCTCATAGCTAGTGACTTTGTGAAAAAGATCTGATTAGGAACTTATAAATGGAAGTGATATGTGTAATTTCTGGGTAATAACTTTACTGACATGTGAAAGGAGAGTTACCATAATCATCCTTATTCTTTCCAACTGAATGGAATATAATATAAATCCTGGAGTTCTAAAAGACAAATGGATCTTGAGACAACCTTGGTGTAAAGCATGCATGTTTCAGAGTCACAGAAGCCAGATCCCTGACACCATGAACCCACCATGACCACTCCCACTCAACTGCCAACCTCAAGACTTTTACATGACAGAGAAATAAATGCCTGCCTTCTTTGAGGTTTTGAGTTATTGTTATTTGAGATTTGAGTCACCCCCAGCTGAATTTAATCTTACCTCATAGAGCCGTTTTCAAGGCTTTAAAGCTTACTTTCCTGAGCTAAGGAAGCTATTAAATACATCATAGAAATTCAGTTAAGTTGCTCATTGATGATCAGTACTGCTTAATCAGAATGTGCTTGGAGGAAATCTCTCTGCAACATGATAAAATGAATATTCTGAGATAGAACCATTTCTCCAAACACTAAGGTACACTCACACTTATACCAGCTAATTTCTTATAAAATTGAAAATGATCTTCTTTGTACTTTTGGTTGGTTTTGCAAGGTTGTGAATATTCACACATTAAGAATCTGTGTCTCTTTTGCCTGGTCACATTGTTTATCTCTGTTACATATTATTGTTTTTGTTGTAGAATCTAACAATCACAGTCTCTTGAAAAGTCTCTTGTTTTTCTAGACAAAATCTGTACCATTTATCTGCATTTCCATAGTATTTTATAACCAACTTCTATCATTGAGTTCAACACATTATTATTATAGTTGATATTTCCACATCTGTCTGGGTTACTCTGCATCTCAAAAGAAGTGACAGTGATCTATCCATCTGTGATTTCAACACTTCACACAGAGCATAGAATAGACTCTATTAGCTTTCTATTGCTCTGTAGCTAGTTACCACAAACTCGGTGCCTCAAAACAACACCCATTTATTGTCTTGTACTTCTGTGGGTCACAGACCCAGGTGGATCTGACTAGGCTCTTTGTTTATGGTGTCACGGGCCAAAATCAAGGTGTCAGTCAGGCCAAGCTTGGACCCAAGATCTCTAGATCAATCTACTTCCAAGCTCATTCAGGTTGTTGTCAGCAACCTTGCATTAGTAGGACTGATAGATCTTCAGTTTCTTGCTGCCCATCAGCAGGGAGCCACTTGAGCTTCCAGAGGCCTCCTGCATTTTTTGTCTCATGTGTCCCCTTTGTAGCCACAAGCCAGCTATGGTGTGCCAAATTCTTATGCTTTGAATGTGTCTTCCTTTTCTATCACCTGCTAAAAAACAGTCTTTTCATTTTAAAGGGCTCATGTAACTAAATTAGGCTCACCCAGATATCCCTCTTTTGCCACATGATTTAACAAATAATCTTGGAGGTGATAATGTCATTTTCATGGATTCCACTCACATTTGGAAGGGAGGTGATAATACGGATGGAGAGGCATTGGGGGGTCATTCTTGCCTATAAGGTAAACATAAGAAATGTATCTAACAAGAAAATAACCCTTAACATGTTGGATTTTATTAACATGTAGATATTTAAATGTAAATGTTTCAAGGTCCATGTTGATTTTTCATTCCCAAAGAGCCATTAGTACATGGGCATAATTTCATCTTACAATATGATGAGTATTTTAATTATCAATGCCTTAGGAGTTTGGGTGACATACCATTACTAATTGGGTCAAGAAAAAAGAAAGAAGAAAACAACCGTAAGAAGAAACAAAGCTAAGAATAAAGTATATAAAGTCCTATCAACTTATTTCCTAAA
This sequence comes from Canis lupus dingo, assembly GCF_003254725.2. NCBI lineage: Eukaryota > Metazoa > Chordata > Mammalia > Carnivora > Canidae > Canis > Canis lupus. Next base: position 54,487,861 of record NC_064250.1, on the reverse strand, counting down.
GCAATGAATGCTACATTTGCAAATAACCAAAGGGCTACATGACCTTTCTAGGACAATTAAGACCTCCTCCAAAGGGACCTCTCTACCTGCCTCTACAGAGAGAAGCTGGCACTTTTTCCTTAAAGGCAGTAAACAAATCAACAATGACAAAACTATATAAGAAATAAAAAATTAAAAAGAGTAAATATAAAAAAAATAAAAATAAAAATAAAAAAAATAAAAAGAGTAAATAGTGGTGGTGAATCATATAATGACGAGTCAAATGTGATGGCCTATACTGAACATAATTCCACCAGGCCTATACTGAACATAATTCTGTGATCTTTCCTTTCACTCATAGGAAGGCTGTCAGGAATCCTGAGAGGTAGAACATTTCTCTAAAACACTGCCCCCTCTGCTTATTGCCAGCCCTTGGCTGCTTCTGCTCTAATCAGCTAAGATTGTCTTCTTCCAGGATTATAGGACTCTTGCCATCCTTAGCTGCAGCTTAACCAGCTTTTACAATGTTTGCCAATTCCATGAAGAAAAGATTAATTTGTGATTTTGTAGTTGCCACCATTTCCCATCTTTCTTTAAAAAAGATTTATTCATTAATTTGAGAGAGAGAGAGAGAGAGAGAGAGAGAGAATGCATGCGTACGTGCACACAGGGAGGGGAGGGGCAGAAGGTAAGGGAGAAAATCTCAAGTAGACTCCTCAATCCTTGGGGAGCCTATGCAGGGCTCGATCCTAGACCCATGAGATCAGGAGTCAGTCACCCAACTGAGCCTATCTAGGCACCCCACCATTTTCTCTGTGGACAGACCAGAATGCCATCAGATCTTCCCATTCAGATGCTTAAGCCATCATAAATCCTCTAAAAGTTCCTGTGCTCACTTAGTCCTTCAGTCTCTTTCCTCCTTTAAGGGGTTTTATACACTTGCCATCTTACATAATGAACACATATTTTGATTTTGTCTGTTAAGAATAACCATGCCAAAAAACAAAGCAAAACAAAAACAAATGGATGGCTTAGGAATCTTGATATGACTGCCAGGCATTGTTCCTGTGTAAGTCACAAATGGGATTTTTGATCTTAGTTGCTAGTGACTGTAATTTGTGGTCATTTAATTTTTTGCCACAACTCGCATAGGTTGAGGCCATGAACCACTACTTCGTGGTTTAAAAACATTGTTCCCTTTGTAGATATCCACAGTCATCACTATAGCATATTCTAATTATTGTAATGACTCAGGAATAAGGAGTAAAGATGTTTGGCTGTATTGGAAAATTTTGTCTGGCATCTGGATGAAAATATGCTTCTTGAAATCTTTCCCCCAAGGTTTCTATTATTTCTCACTGGAGACAGTCATCTGTAGACCTCTGTAATATTCTACATTTTCTTTAAGTTAGCATTTATTGCTATTATTTAAATCCTTTTTGGTCACCGTCAAACAATTTTTTTGCCATAATATTTCTAATCCATTTGAGAATTAAAGGATGGCTTTCACTCACTTTAGCCACATGTAATCCTCCTAGCTCTGTTAGTTATTTCTTTGATAACAATGTTATATCCTAATGTGTGAAAGATCCCTTAAATTCAATCAAAACTTGACTGCATTTGTTTTCATATTCCAAATACATTTCTTCTGTTTGGTCTTTAGGGGCCAGTTATTTTTGAGACAAGCAAGAAAAGAAAAAATCTTATTTGAGTCACATCCAACTAACTAATGGAAATTCAAAGGGGAAATGGAGATTTGGCTTCTCTACTTTCTAAATTTAGCCTGATTAGACAGAATGGAAAATAACTGACTTGAGAAATATAAAAATATGTGTGGTTAAATGGAGATATTACCTTATTCCATACACATGGATCAGCTGCTTAGACAAGACTGAAATAAAAGCACTTACCAAAAAATATATACTCTTATGCATGGAAATAAAAAGTACATTCATTTCTTAGGATCGGATGTCAAAGTTCAAAAGTGCATAGAGTATTGATCCAAAATCTTCATGTTTAGCTCAGTTGGAAAAAAATACAGAATGTTCTGAAATCAAATATGAACAGAAAAACTGAGAAACTGAGCAAAGTTTTAGTAATGAATTGTATCAATTCAAACAATAGACTCAGCACTTCTAGTATATATTATGCTATGTACTCAAGTATTGGTGAAAATAATTCACAGCTTAAAACCTATTAAGTCTTTCAGTTACAAGGGCATCCTAGGGACAACTTTAAAAAAAGGAAATAGAAATGCTTCATTTTATAAAAATACTGTTGCAAGATTAGCAATAAATCCTGAATCAAAAACCCACCTTGGGTTATCAACAATTGAAAAAGAACTTTAGTTTTCAACCTATAGACTCAGCCTAACCAACATATACAAACCACTATGTTCTTTCTCTAATTAATAAATAGAAATCCATGAGGATTTTAAATTTTTGCACACATTTCTCTCAGCAGTTGAAAGATTCTGGGTAAGTTGGCTCAAACTTTTAAAAGCATGTTAGTGACTCTATGTGAGAGTCTATACATGTAAAAGAAAAACATCTTGCTTTTTTCAAATTTAATATAATGGGATTTTCTAATTTAAAAGATTTGACAAAAATATGAACCCAGAAGTGATTAAATAAAAAACTGAAAGCAACCAAACTCTGTTACACAAAATTTATGTGATTAAAGTCATAATCCTTATGGATATAAGAATGTGTCTGAGATGATCTACTCTCCTCTAATTTAGAATAAATTCTACTATGTCAGGAATCTTAGTTTCTAAGCTCATATGAAATTACAAGTACCATACTGAAGTAGCAATGAGGTTGTTGGAGGCAGACACAGTAAGGGAAACAATGGCTAAAAAATGAGAGTTGAAAATTGAGAGAAAGGTCAGAGAAAATATATAAAGAGCAAGCTCAAAGACCTCTGCATCCAGTAGTAGCTGAATAAAATTCTGCTGTATTATACCCCATTCATATGACATCTATCTATAAGCTCCAGACGTAATATAAAATATACTTGCCAGGTACTGGAGAATCAGACATATTTAGGTAAAGTCTATAATTGGACTCGGGGATTTATAAGAAATGAGTTCCTATTTTCATGGCTTTTATCCAGTCACTAAAATATCTGAAGCAGTATAATACTGCAGTCCTTCCGGTCTGGGGAAAATAGAAGACTGAATCTGGGAAAACCATGGCCACTAGTTATAGAGAAGAAATCTCAGAAGGGAAAGACACCAAGAGAAGATTTCCAAATTCTACCTATGCACCTCTTTGGCTGGTGTCTGAATTAAACAGTTGTAAAACAGACTGAAAGTAGCCCCAAGACAAAAGGTATGAAATGAAACAAAAATTGCCACCTAAGAGAGAAAGTTGCAGCACAAACTCCAGCCAATTGCCTACTAAAACAAATCCAAAATTTACACAAACTTTCAGAAATTTGAAAAAAATATGTTCAATTCATTCATGATGCCAGCATTACCTTGATACCAAAACAAGAGAAAGAAATTACAAGGAAAGAAAGACATAGGTGCATATCTTACATAAACATAGATGAAGAAATTCTAAACAAAATATTAATCAACTAAAAATGAAAAATCAAATGATCATTACAATATGTGCCAAAAAGAATCTGACAAAATCCAGCATATTTCTGATGAGAAGATCTCAACATAAAAGAGAATGTAAAAGAGAATGTTTATATCTAGATAAAAAACCTATACCCCACATCATATTTAAATCTGAATGCTTCTCCTCAAGATTAGGAAAAAGTGAAGGATTTCTGCTTTCACTACTTTAAATATTGTACTGTAGATTCTAGCCAGTGCAACAACACAAGAACAAGAAATATAAGCTTTTGAGATTATAAAGAAAAAAATAAATTGAATTTACTTGCGGATGGTATAATTGGCTATATAGAAAGTTTTAAAGAACCTACAAAGAAGCTACTAGAAGGAGTAAGTAAATTAGTAAGGATACAAGTTAGCAAGAAAACAAGAATGATACACAAAACCAGTTGTATATCTCTACACTAACCACAAACAATTGGAAAATAAAATTTAACTTAAATAGAATTAATTTAAAATAGCATAAAAATACCAAATACTTAAGGATTATTTTGGTAAAATATCTATAAGATTTGTCCCCTGAAAACTATAAAATATTGCTGAAAGAAATCAAAGAAACCCAACAAATAAAGAGATATATTTTATTCTTAGGCTAGAAAACTTCATTTTAGTAAGATATCCGTTCTCCCCAATAGATTCAATGACAACCCCAATCAAAACCAGAGCATGTAATAAATGAACAAGTTGTGGATTCAATTTAGCTCTGTTGCAATTCATGCCCCTGCGCCTTGCCTTTATCATGATCACATACACCTACCTGCAGCTAATCGCATCAGTAAAAATGGCATTCACTTATGTAAAATTCACCTAGAACCCTAGGTTCCATCAGTCTAGAACCCAAATTGTTGTGTGTGTGTTTGCCTTCAGTTTCACTTAAATTGAGATAGATCTATGTTTAATATGGTTAGCAGTGACATGAGACATTCTTGAGAAAAGCTCAACAAAGTCACAGATTATTTTTCAAATCAAGTAATTACAAATTGCATCCAATTGGTTGAAAATCTAATCGAAGTTTGCCAATTCCAGAATAGATTAAGAAAACCCCCTAGGGCTCATGTTGGTAGTTGTCCCTTATAATTGTAGGTACACTCTCAGAATCACGGCACTTTGCTTTTTTCACAGAAGCCACCTATGGCAGCACCATTTTCCCCCGCCTGGTAAACATCCGATGTCCAAAGGAAGGGACCCCAGGCTTTGAATTATCTCATGAGCTCTTCTACTCTCAATTTAAAGGAATTTTAAAGATACCATTATCCCTTCAGTTTGGATAACCAGATGGTTTTTCCAGAGTATGCTGTCACAGAATATAGGCCGCCTATTTTCCTGTAAAATAACTGTCAATCTTTTAAATATAAAATATCAATACCAGTTTTTCAATATTATAGCAAAATACAATGTGCCAATTGACAGGGTAGGTGAAGGACCGCACTGTTTTATTGGTTGTTATAAATGAAGTGAATTGAAATGTATAAAAAGGGCTTGTAAACACTGAAATGCTATTCAAATACAGGATTTGTTTGGGTTACCTTCTGTTGGTCTCTTTGGTTATTAAGTTATAAAGTTGCTAATAATTTTAGGTACCTCTATTTTCTTCACAAGAACATTTATTAAAATGCTTAGCTTTGGGGACGCCTGGGTGGCTCAGTCTATTGAGCGTCCAACTCTTGATTTCTGCTTGGGTCATGATCTCAGGGTCCTGGGATCCAGCCCAACATTAGGATCTGCACTCAGAGTGAAGTCTGCTTGTCTTTCTCCCTCTGCTCCTCCCACCTCCCACCCCACTCACACTGTCTCTCTCTCAAATGAAAAAATAAATGCTATCTTAAAAAAAATAACAATAGTAAAATGCTTAGCTTTTTAAAAACATGTAAATGAGAAAGATAATTTTATTGACCCAGACAGTGCAGTGTGAGAGCTTCATGAGAAGCTTAGAGATTTGATTTGGTGCTATCCTCAAATGAGATATTTGCTTATTAGATTGAGATGTTTAGCAGAAAAGAGGCAGGGAGTAGATACTAGATTAAGGTTTTTTAAAAACACAAAGAATATTGCAAGGAGAAAAACATTAGGGTCTGTTTTTGTTGTGTGTAGGTTTTTTCCATTCTGCTCTTTTAAAATCTATTTTATAGATTTTGTAATTTTTTTAAAGTTAAGACTTTGCAGCCTAATTTATGTGATTATCAAGAGAAGCTAATTCAAAAAGTGGACTCTGTGGAGGTGACTTTATCAGGCTTCAAAAGCCAAAATTTAAAAGGAAAACTAATGTCATCACAAATATCCTTCAGTCAGCAAAAGCTCTAATTTAAAGTGGTCAGACTTCCTGAAACACTTAAGCAGTTAAACTCCCCTGATTTATTTTACGTCATGGGAGGAACTCAAGCAACATGACCCATTTCAATTCTCATCCAGAATATCAACCTCTCTTTAAATTTACCTAGTTGTTAGATAGTAGTACTCACTGGCTATAGAAAATATTAGAAAACCTGACTCTGTGTTTGTTTATACAAACCCTTTCTCATTTCTGAGCTGGGACATAGCTGTGTATACATTTCTGGGTGAAGCCAATGGAGGCCCCTTTTCTGACGGTTTTTGCCACCAATATTCATTGCCTGAAATGTATTCAGAAGGATGATTACGCATAGGCACATATTCTAAGTTGCTAAGAAAAACTCCACTGTGAATTTCTCAGAAATGCCAGCGTGCCCACTCTTCCACATTCCTTCTCTCTCTAGTCTCTTCCTTCAACTACCACCCCTATTTCTGGATATCCAGAGGATTTATCTGAGGATATTTGAGTTCAGACTGAAGAACTAACTCACTCAAGGTCACTAGACAGCAGTTATAATAGCAGCCCAGAGAAAGGAGCTTCTTTTTTGTTTAACATAAAACTGGCAGGTTAGTCATACCCTAACGTCTACCATGGGAAACTCGGCCTCATCCCCTAGGTGACTGATTATAATGGGATGTAAAGAAAAGGATCAGAAGTAGAATCTTTAAGGAGACCCTTACAAGCTAAACAACACACAGAACACAATCACTTACTTTGAAATCATATTCATGTTGTACGTCTATGTATTTGTATACATTATGATGCATGGAGAAAAAATTACGGAGGGAGCACAACTCTATATTATATGAATTGCTAAAACATTCCTTATAATAAAAGAAAAAATTAAGTGTTAAAAATTACATATATATAGATAGATAGATAGATAGATCAAAATATCTAATTTTTTAAATTAAAGGCTATACCAAATCACTTCATGATTTATTTTTCAAAAATTTTTGTCTAAAGGTAGCAATGACAGTAGGAGCAGAAATCCAGAGATGTGCATTAATTTGCATTTGAATGTTGCTAATCACCAGCTGGGTGAACTTGAGTGAGTAACTCCCCCTGAGCTCTGCTCATTTGTGAAATGATTGAATTGAGCCAGTAGCCAGTATGTTTTTTGCCACTATCAAAACACATTTGGGTCTTGCATAAGCAAAATTAAAAATTTTACAGAGACATTTCAAGTTATTTCATGTATCTAAACCATTATTAAGACACCTTGTTAGCTAACTCTATAAAAAAGATCTGGCTTGTAAAATAGACTGGTGCTGATGACAAGGTGTCCAAGGTGACAAATCTCTCTGCCTAACACTGTTGGCCTTTGAACTCTAGACTGCTTGCTGGGAAAAAGGAGCTTGGAGGACATTGTTATATCCCCAGGGTGCGTTAGATGTCCCATAAACATTTGTTGCATGACTGATTTGGCCCTTACATCGAAGTCTCTTATACTCAGTTAAGAGATCTATTTTATGAACCAGAGAATTGCTTTGTCTCATTTAAAAGAATGAATGAATGAATGAATGAATGAATGAATAAATAAATAAATAAATAAATAAGAAACATATTTTACTGGATTTTTGTTTTCTGTTTAGCAGTCTTCAAAGAGCCCTGTACCTTGCTTCCAGTTAGGAAGAAACCTCTTTCCACTCTTCTTTAAAAATTATCTACTGATTTTATAATTGCAACAGAGCACACCAGTGCATGTGGCAGCACTGATGGATGTATTTCTCGTGTGAACTTGAAACCTGAAATGTATGTACCTGAACTACAGATTAATCAACACATGAACATGGGCTGCTGTGTCTTACTGATTAATTATGCTGAATGATGGATACAGGTTTAATCACTTTACCTGATAGATGTAGGGAGCCTGCAAATGACAGTTACCGTATCATTTCTCCATAAACTGCTTTCTAACCACCTTATTGCAGAAACTTCCGGAAGTTGCTGTTCTAGGATGGGGGGCGGGGGCATAGGATTTTCCATGCATTACTTTCCGCTTCTATTAATTTTTCTTTAAGTTTGTGCTCTGACCAAAAAATCATACTTACGTAGATACAGTAATTACCCAGGAATTCCATTGTCTGGAAATCTGTCTCATCAACTGGAAAACATAATTTAAAAGGTTAATAGGATTCATAATCAGGTTTATAATGTTAGGGAAATGGCTCTTTCCTTAAGCTAGAAAACCAGCAACTCATGGTTAAAATTAAACCATGAGGTACTGTCTAAAAATAAAAAGGAAGAAACATACCCACAAACCACTTCTTTTGCTTTTAAGGGGAAAATGCTAGATTGGTTCATGTAAGAAAAATGGAGGAGCTTAGTGATCACTTCTTTAACTGAAAGCAAAGAAACAAATAAATTAAAAAAAAAAAAAGTACTGTACAATTACTCTGATCCTTCTAGGCAATTTAGTAGACAGCCCTAAGCAGAAAAGGAATATCTGGACCAGTGAGATTTAACAAATTGGTAGCAATCTCTCCCACAGACACTGAAGTTAACTCTTCTTTCCCGTTTCCTTTCACTGCATTTTATACTTCTGTAATGGTTTATCATTAGAATACTATGATAATTAATATGAAAAATTTATTAGAGTTATAGATGGACATTGGTCTCTACTTCATTAGAGGTAGTGGTGTCTTGGGAAACAGTGGCCAAACTGTATTATTTACTACAGTTCTGCACAATCTTTAAATAGCTCCCTACTGGTAGTAGATGCTCAATAAAATCTTATTAAATTAAGCTGAATAAATGTATAGACTCTGCAGAGAAAAAGGTTAGTTTGTCCATTCCTGATCTCTGTAACTCCTTTCAACTACATGTAAACTGCCATAAACCTCAGTCCCACTCGGGCCCCGACTGACTCTGTACGCGTTAAGGGCAGCTCTTGAATTTGGGGGCAGAATCCAGCCTTTGCTGTGAGTGCCCGGGCATCTTCCAAGATGTACCCTCACTGACTCTCTGTCACTTTGTATAGGCCATTCGTGAGTCCTCTGCCACATTGTTCCTTCATGAGAATTTCTGTCTTCCTGTGGGGCATTAGCCTGGGGCTGGTCATGGAGGTATATGAATGAAGAGGGCATTTTATGGGGCTTAGTTTCCTACCAATGACCCTTGCTGAAATCCCAGTCCTCGTCAGGAACTTGAGTAACTACCCTGGCTGGGAAGCTTCAGTTGCTGACACTAGCTCTTATTTTTATACCAAAACTTTAACTCTTTCCACCTTTTGTCCCAAGTCCAAAGCATCCATGGGGAAGCTCCCACACCCAGAAAGCAGTCACCATGCAAGGGGCTAAACCAAAGGATGAGGATCAGGGTCAACACATTTCTGATTTGAGACTTCAACAGACGTGTGTGAGTGAGATTTGTTGGGTTGTCATTGAAGGTAGAAGAGTAGTGACAGAGTTTTAGGTCGAAAGACCTTTTTGTGGCAGTGATGGTAAGATGAAGAATCTTGAGTTCCTCAGCCAATTTCTTCTCATCTTCTCTAAACTTCAGTTTCCTCCCCTAATAGAGATATTACCTGCTTTGTTGTAAGGCTTAAGTGGTGAATGGAGAAAGCATATAAATGGCCTAGTACAGTACCTGGTTTATTAGTGTGTAACAAATGTTAACTACAATTCATTTTATCTTTTCATGTAAGAACAAACTGCAATTCACAAAAAAAAAAAAAAAAAAAAAGTTAGAGAAATGGGCCTAGCCCTGGAAGTGACTACCGACCGCTGCCAAGCAGACTGAATCAGTTCAACCCTAAATGGTGCTGATTCCAGTCACGAAGTGAGGAGAACTATAGGCCTTGCTCCTCTGACAGACTCTGAGTTTTGCAGTGACAAACTCAGACCTGGGCCTTTTGCCAACTCTGCTGCTACAAGGCAAAAACTAGGCACATGACAACAAGAGTACTTATAGATATGTCACCCCAACACCTACAGGACCCAGGGCAAGGGTACAAATGGAAGCTGATAAATCTTATATCTAAATATCTAAAAGTTACAAATAAAACTATCAGGCCATTAAGTAAAATACGTTTCATTCTCTGATCTTACAAATATACTCTCATATAACTAGGAAAGCCAGGTTTGAATTTACTATCCTTGGACTGTGATGCTACAGTGAAAGCTGTCTCCAAACCCTGTGTGGCCCAGCTTAGGTCTTCATACTGAGGGTCTTGCTGCATTCTACCTTCTTCAAAAGAAACCCCTTAGGCAAGAGGGTAAGTAAACTGGTGGCTTGGTCTATTTTCAGGCAGAAAGGATCAAGGAGTAGGCTTCTACAGGCTCTAAAAGCTGACTCGTTGCCATGTGGCATGGATGGAATACTGGGTACTCAGAGTACAGTCTAGAAGGAAGAGGTACTGTCAATAGTGAGGACAGCCTCTTGGTCTTCTGCTTTTCTGATTTCAGCCAAGGGAAGCTAGAATAGGTTTCTGTAAAGTCCAGGACTGGGGAAAGAAGTCCTGCTTGCACAAGTCTAAGGGAAAGATGCTTAAGTGATGGGTTTGGTAACAGAAAGGAAGACCACTCCCTGAATGTGGGAGCTGCAGCCTTAGGTTACAAAGCAGCATGAGTTATGTCCAAGGATAGAATATCTGACAATCAGTTGCTGATGTGCTGTGACAGTAGCTCAGGAGAATTTTGCATTGGGATTTTTTTTTTATTTCTTTTTCTCTAAATTTCTTCTTTCTCTTTCCCCATTTTCTTCTCTTACTTTTTTTCCTGGCTTCTATGTGTGTACACTGTTGTTTTATTGTAGGGCACTAGCTGGGTTTTTTTTTTTCCACTCACAGGATAGATATGTAATCCTTGAGTCTTTTTAATAGAAAAATGTACATATAACTTTTATTTGGGTAATTGATCAATATCTTATGTGAAAAAAGCCTTGAATTGTTCTTGCAAATGATACAACTCACCTAAGACCCTCTGACCAAAGCTTTATCTACAGAAGACAATAAAAGACTAGTTTTAAAATAAAGATTTAAAACTTCTAAATCTGTATTCATCCTATTTTCCACCTAGGGGAGTTCTCCAAAGCAAGAATAGCAAGAATGGAAAATTAGCTATCTATCCAGAATTGCTACATTTGGGAAAAAAGTCTGAATGACAGGCAGTTACTTAGAAACTAAGGTTTTCATTATTCAGATTATTATGCCACTAAAACTAAGATGGTAGTTCTTTATAATAAGTATAATCGCAGCAATTTTAAGTTGGTAAGGACTTTAAAAATGATCAAAATCACTGTGGTGGGAGGTATATTTGAAAAAAATTCAAGGGGTGTAGTCAGTTGCTCAAGGTCCTAAGAAGAGAGATTGGGCTGGAACTTAGCTACAAACGCTAAGTGGATATCTTAGTCAGTTCAAGCTACTATAACAATTTACTATAGGGTGGGAGGCTTAAATATCAAACACTTGTTTCTCTTAGTGTTGGAGTATGAGAAGTCCAAGATCAAAGTGCTGGCAGATCCTGTGTTTGGTAAAGGCCCACCTCCTGGTCTGCACAGGGCCATCTTCTTACTACATCCCCACAAGGTAGAGAGAGAGATCATCTCTCTCACATCTCTTCTTTAAGGGCACTAATCCCATTCATGATGACTCCACCTACATGACCTCATCTCCTACCATCTCCTACCAAAAGCCCCACCTCCTGATGGCATCACATTAGAGGTTAGGATTTCAACATGTGAAGTTTGGGAGGATCTACACACACAGTTCATAATAATGGGCTTTCCTCTATAATGAGGTACCAAGTCTAGGACTATGAATACAAAAGTGCATTTCCAGATTTCTTTGAAAGATTTAAGATAAAGGTAAGAAATATGGTAATCAAAGGGGGGAAGAGATAGAAGACTAAGAGCTTCCCTACACCTTAGGATATCTATAGAGGAGATCCTCCTGGGTCAGACACATCCACGGAGGCTGCTACATTTTCTAGAACCCAGTGCCTATTCTGGAACCCTTAATATCTTATCTTTCTAAAGAAACTGGTTGATCTAAAGATAGAAATAAAAGAGGCAGAAAGTCATAGCAAAGAGAACACTATCCAGGAATTTGAAATATTGAACATCAAGTTTGAATTTGGTTTGAATCATCATCCCACCCGTAAATTTTCATGAAGTACAGAACTCACAAGGCACAGGAAGATGAGTCAAAGTCTTTTCCTCTACAGAAATCACTTTCTGAGTTGCTCTTTGGGGAAAAAAGCTGGGTAAAATGAGACCAAATGCTTTGCATGTTTGATCTGAAGTGGATCTGACAATGACACACCAAGGAGGCATCAGCATTGGTAACCAGAGCTGGTGCTGCTAAGCAGCAAGCCAGAGGCATAGAAATCTATAACCACAGAGAATCAGCCCAAATAGGATTAATTTAGGACTGCCAGTCAGTTGTGACTCTTGGGCCATTTGTATAAGGAGGACTGGCTTGGATTGCAAAATGTCCTTGAACTTGTTTTTAGTTGTCTCTAGCTGTATGGACTTACCCATAAATTTAGCACAAGGGGATGAATGATTGAAAGGAAACTGATAGAAGGTTAGTGATTCCCCCAAGGAAGTAGGTTACTCTTACATAAGACCACGCTAAGGGCATGCATTCTGAGGAATATGCTTGCACTATTTACTCACTTAGGATGGGAGCTTCCTTTTGCAGGGTGAGACTATATGTCACATATCAAATCCTGACTTGGCATCCCCTCAAAAGCAACTTGGGTATAATCCCTTGAGAAATAGGAAAGGCAGCATCACTTCCAGAGTAATGTTGGGAGTGGATTCTTGGAAACTTTACATGAGAAAAGCAAATGTGTTTCATATAAAACGCAGAAAAAATAATGTCTCTCCTAGAGTATTAGACATGGAAAAGATCCTGGAGAGGAGAGTCATCTATTTTAATCTCCTTATTTTAGAGATGAGGAGCAAACTTCTAGAAAAATTAGAGAACAGAACTAAGATTACTGAGCTAATAGAAAAAGGTAGTATAGAGTAGTGGCTTTACAAGGGTGATCTGGCATCAGACTCCCTTGGTATAAATGCTGGTCCTACTGATTACAGGCTGTGTAACTGAGTTACCTGAACTTTCTGCATGTCAGATTTCCCATGTATAAATGGGAGTCACAGTTTCTACTATATTGAGATTACTATAAAAATTAAATGAAATATTTTATATAAAATGATTTGTGTAGTTACAAGTCAGATGGTAAATAATCAGTAGATGCTAACTAATAATATAATAATAATAATAATATGATGATGATGATAAATTCATCATTTTTGTTATTTGATAAGAATTAGTCCAGTAATCTCCATTTGTGCCCTCTGATACAGCAATTTCAGAGTCAAATTTAGTTAACTAGTCAACTATAATCAAATGAGAGGCTTTTCTACTGAAAGAACTAATTGCACTACTGGCAGAATGAAGATTCAAGTACTTTTGGAAGAGTTGAAGAGACTGGGGTGAGTAAAATGACAATTAAAGAACTTAGTAACATGTGGAACCATTAAACCTAAATGGATAAGGAATTTTAGAGATGTCAGCCTAGTCGAGGGATCTAGTGAATCATCACAGAATTCTTCTGTTTCATTCTAGATAATATATTTCTAAATACCCTCAACATAGAAGATGATGCTTATCAGTTAGGGGGGTGAAGTTAAATAGCTAAGCTCAAAGTTTGGCAAGCTATAGCCAAAAGATAAATCTGGAAAGAAAAAGTGTAAACATACATATTCAGATTTTTAAAAATCAACTACATAAACAGGAGACAACCGAAACATGTTTTAGCAGTAGCACATGTCAAACATTTATCAATTTTAGCTGCCATTAAACCCAAAATGATACAAAACCCAAAGGGCAGCAAATTTATTGGCAACAAACCCATGCATCAGCCGAACACTGTGAGCAAACATTTTATCAGGAATTTGAAAAGCTGAATGTCTATTGCCCCTCTGGAATAATATCACAAAGTAAAAATCAAAGTCCTCAGGAAATAAATGGTGAGGAAAGTGACAGAGATGAAATAAAAGATGATAGATCTTTGAAAAGAAGGAGACAAAAAGTAAAATCAACACAGTAGGAAAGATAAAAAATGGGAAAAACATAAAAGTGAAACAAAACAAAACAGAACACTGAAGAAAACACCAAGGCAGAGAGGAGAAAAATACAGCAAATTTACAAAAGACACAAAAGAATAAACCTAAATGAGCAAGAAAATGATAGAGAAGCAAACAAAGGGAAATCCAGCATACACCTATGTAGAGTCTCCAGAGAAGGAAACAAGTTACTGGGAAAAAAAAAAAGTCCTAATTCAAGAAATGTTTTCTGAAATAAAACTAAACTTGAATCTGAAAATGCACATCTTTGCTAGAGAAATTGACCGAGAATAGTAGATACCAAGATTTAGGGACTGAAAAGTACAGAATCCTTTCCACAGACAGAAAAATAGATGAAACCATGAGGGGATGGGAAAATCTGCAGGATCATTCAAACTTATAGGATTGTTAACCAAAATATAAAGTTAACTTAAATAAAGAAAATATAAACCAAGGAAATTATATCAAATCAGATGATTTTTTTGTCTATAAACAACTACAGGCAAACTGTTGAATAAATAAGAACTTAGTAAAAATTGCTCCCATGAGTCTTTCTGGGGAAATTACTAGAGGACAAAGTATAGCGTCCAAGAATGACAGGGGGTCCCCATAGCAGCAGGACAGGCAGGGATGTGGAGCACTGAATGGTGAATCTCTGAGAGTCGAAGGATATCATTTAAAGCTGACAGATCAAATAATAGAAGCATAAGAGCATTTACCTCTACAATGACAATAATTAAAAAAGACTTTTAAACTGACTAAAATTTAAGGAGAGAAGAGAGAGGGGAGGGGAAGGGGAGAAGAACTATGCTAATTGTATCATCTCTCATAGAACAGAGATTCATTTTTATTAAAAGCTTTAAGTTTGTTTTTTGTTTTTTTTTAAGATTTTATTTATTTATTCATGAGAGACACAGAGAGAGAGAGAGAGGCAGAGACACAGGCAGAGGAAAAAGCAAGCTCCATGCAGGGAGCCTGATGTGGGACTTGATCCCAGGTCTCCAGGATCCCACCCTGGCCTGAAGGCGGGCACTAAACCTCTAAGCCACCCAGGGATTCCCCAAAGCTTTAAGTTTGTTATACAAATTTATCATTTTAAAGGAATGCAACCTTGCCTAAACATTAGAATTACACACATAAAGACACAGAAAAATGAAGAAAATGAAACACTTAGTGAAACATACACATAAAATTATGAATAAAAAATCAACTGCTTTCATAGAACTAATATAAATATGAATGTGTATATATATATATATATATATATATATATATATATATATACTGGCCAAGTATTTCTCTCTCTCTCTATATATATATATAATTACTTTATTAAAATGAAAAAGGTTGGATTCCGGAATACATTAAAATTTTCATTAGCGAAAGTAGAACTGTATTAATGATCTGGACTTATTTTTTTATTTTTATTGACTCCATCTACTCCTGGCTTCCTTGCTGTTGTGGAACATGCCATATCTCCTTCTACTGCTTCAAGGCCTCTGTACTTGCTGCTATTTCTTTTGCTTTCCCTGGGATCTTCTCATAATCAGCCAACTCAGATTTGTATTTTCTAGGTCGTTAGGTTCTATTCCCAGAGAGAGAGAGATTTTCTCAATTATTTATATATATATATATATATATATATATATATATATATATATATACACACACACACACACAAGCCAATACTATATATAGTATTGGAAGGTTAAGCATAAACTTAATAATTGTTATCTCCAAAAGAAAAGGAAACTGAGGTGTTGAGACACAATTATGGGGGGAGAATTTTTTACTTTATATCTTTCTATACTTTGGATATTTGAATCATGTGATTAAATTATCTATTTTTAAAAATGTTTTAACATAATAATGCATTGTGATGAGAATCAGAAGAAGGGCACAGAACCCAAAAGAAAGTCATTAAGAGTTTTTTTGTGTGTGTGTGACCACATATTCTTACAAGAGTTTTAGACTAAAAAAATGGGGTAAGCCAAGAAGGGTAGAAGTGATGTATCTTCTATCCTTAAGGTAGAAGGTAAGATGAAGACAGTTTTAAATCTGTCAACCAGCATTGTATGTGCACAGAAGTACAAGCCATATACAAGTATACAAGTATACAAGTATACAAGTATAACAACCATAGTGTGCAAGATAGAGTGTAGACAGAAGTGAGGCTAGAGATATAGGTTGTGTCAAGTATATGCATCATGTTAGCTATCTTACATCTTATCCTGGAAGCAATGAGAAGCCATTGGAGAATTCTAAGTGAAGCTTCAAAAATATCACTGTCTACCAGAAGTTAGCTCAGTTTTTATGTAATTGATAATACTTATATTAACTCATAATATAAAATCATAACATCAAATCGGTTAAAAGTCTACAATTAGTTTTGGCAAGAATGTGAAGAAATTCAAACTTCTATACTGTTGGTCATTGTGTAAATTTGTCCAGGCATTTCATATAGCAATTAATCAATATTTATTTGCATTGAAAATGGCATTACATATATCCCAGTAATTCTATGTCCAAGTTTATACCCAAGGCAAACACTCAGGTAAAAGCACAAGGAAGCAAGTACAGGAGATTGTTACAGAGGTGTTTGTAATAGCAAACCACGGACAGCATCCACGTCTCCATAAACAAAAAAGTAGATAAATACATTGTGATATATTCACAGAATATTATTCACAGTCAAAATAAAAGATCACCTTATGGTGAGCGCGCACGCACACACACACACACACACACACAAACCAATCAATAAAGTCAGTCCAGGTAAATGGAGTCCAAATATCCTGTATTCAATTGTTGCTGTAACTAATTACTACAAACTTAGTGGCTTAAAACAATAAAATGTATTATTTTGTAGTTCTGGAGTCAAAGTCTGAAAAGGATCTCAGTGGGCTAAAATCAAGGTGCCAAAATCAAGGTGCCAAAAGACGGAGGCTACCTACCGTCTGGAAGCTCTATGAGCATCTTTTATTTTTTGCCTTTTCCAGCTTCTAGAGTATCTGCTTTCCTTGGGTTGCAGCCCCTTCTTCCTTCTTCCAAGTCAGCAGTGACTGGCCAAGTATTTCTCTAGGTGCCTCCCTCCAACACTGGCTCTTCTGCCTCTCCCTTCCATCTTTTAAAGACCTCTGTGATTATACTGGGTCTACTTAGATAATCCAGGAAAATCTCCCTACTTAAGATCAGCTGATTACTAACCTTAATTCCAATTGTAATCTTAATTCTTTCTTCCATATCAACACATATTCACAGGTTCTGGAGAATAGAATGTGGACATCTTTGGGGGCCATATTTGTGTCTACCACATTCCTCGGACAATTGATGATTCATTACACTCTGATCCATCATCATGATCTAAGATCTGCTCAGTATAGGGGTGAGTAATTGTGCAATGCTTCCTCATTTAGATATGACACAAAGTGAACTTTGGAAATCAGAAAGCACAGATTCAACAGGAATCTCACCATCACTATCAGCTCTTTGAAATTCAAGGTTGACAACTTTTGAATTCAAGGTTTATAGCACTTAACTGGGCTCAGGAAAGATTCAAAATAACCTCTTCGGGAACCCACAATTGAATTGGAGACATGGTCAGCCAAAGTCAAAATAATATCCATAGACATGAGCAACTCACATTGATCAGTGCAGAGGACACCAACTAAAATAGCACAAAAGGCCTTTCCGTCTTGAGTTTTCATGCAGTTGAAGTCCAATTGCTAAAATCAAGTGGGAGAAGAAATCAATGCTTGCTCTTGATTTTCCAGACTTCTAGCACTCTGAGATGATTTGGAGAGTTGCTGTTCTATCAAACCAATCATGAATAAATGACTGGACACTCATTTCCATTTAGAATGTCTGTTTAAATGCTGATTTGACCTCTAAGTGTACTAGGGTTTGAGTAATGTATGTAAAACTGTCATTAAAATTGCATATGAAGCACAAGTTAAAACGAAGCTACTACATCTTTTTCTTCCCTGGAATCCTGAGAGGAAAAGAAAGCAATCATCAATAAGATGAGGCAGAGCAAGGAAATTGTAATGTTCATTATACAAATATCTGAGCCTCTCAATTTTGCTGAGAGAATTAGACCTCCTCCTGCTAAAGCGCTTTATGGTATTTTAAAAATACAGTGGAAAATAACCCTCTTAAAACAAGACCACTGAATGCCATTCTGTTTTTGCACCGGAAATTAAGGGTGTAGAGTGTATAATATAAATGTCTTCAGAGTTTCACAAGAAATGCTCAGTGAAAATCCTTTTAAATTTATTTGGTGGTTTACCTCCCACCCTGAGGGGTTGAAAATCTCAAGCACAGGAAGCAGTTACTGATTTACTGGTTGATCCGAAGCCTTTTGTTTCAATGACAGCTCATTTGACCCATTTCATTTCTCTAAATTGCTTTTTAATTTCCTGAGGACAGCAGCGTTGTTGTAGTGTGTTTAGGGTATCATGTGTTTCAAAACGCTGAACTCTCTCATTTTATTTCATAATTCATCTCCATTGCTGAGGCAGATTTCCTTAAGAGGAACAAGAGTATAGATTTGGAGGGTCAAAAGATCCAAGTGGAGTCCCTGCATTGCTGTTTGCCAGTCATGTGACCTTAGTTCTCTGAGCCTAGGCTTCCGGCATCTATTTAAATAAGGGACTGAACTGTATTTCCAAAGATCCTTTCTGTTCTAAAGTGTTATGTTTTTTAAAGGTATCATTCTGGGTGCTTAGCACTATTAAAAATATACACTGTCATTTTTTTTTTTTTTATACAACGAAAAGGTGATTTTGTTAATTTCTGGAACATTAGTTCATCCATGCATAACCATCTGGAACAAAATAGCATGTTTGTTCGTTAAATAGCAAATACTTAAGACAGTTCATTCTATAAGACATGTGGCTTGTGTTTTAATCTGCTTACTATATATACCTCTTTCTTCTTATTAGAATATTCATTTAGGGGCACCTGGGTGGCTCAGTGGTTGAGTAGACGTCTGCCTTTGGCTCAGGTCATGATCCTGGGGTCCTGGGATTGAGTCCTGCATCAGGCTCCCTTGAGGGAGCCTGCTTCTCCCTCTGCCTATGTCTCTCTCTTTTTTTTTTTTTTTTTTTTTTTGACCCCTCTTCCCCCATTTTATTTCCAATGTGGAGAACAAGAACAAAGCAGAGGTTGCATCTGAAGAAAATGTCTCAAACCAGACAGGGTTACAGTAGAATAGAGTTCACACAAGGAAACAGAGCAGTGACCCAGCCCAAGTCCTTTGTCCCCTGGGCCCCTGGTCAGTGGCTGGCTGCAGTCAGAGCCTGACTAGAACACTGAGTGGGCAAGCATGTCTCTATCTGAGGGCTGAACTATCACCAAGTAGATCGATGACACTTAGACCATTTGAGGATTAACTTGAGTTGAAAAGCAAACTATTTCCTTCAGAGCTTGAGCTTTCCTTAAGTTCACACTTATAAATTAGTCTTCACAGTTAATCCTATTTGGGAGTAAGAAATAAGTGAACATAGTTCTGGTTTCCCATGCATAATACAGTTGTACGTTAATTCTTGACTTGCATGGTCCATGGACTTCAGTTTTGTGAAGGGGTGAGTGGCTATGATTTTTGGATCATCTACAATGTTCTTGGTTACTTGCGTATTTTATTTCCAATTCTGCCAGCAACACTGAAGGTAGATACTATTAGTCCCATTTTACAGATGAGGAAACTAAGAAAGGCTGAGAGAGTTGTCCAGGGTCATAGTAGGCGGCTGCAGAACCAGAACTTACACAGAGAACAGCCTGAGGGCACGTTTTATATTTATATGTTTTGTATCCCATGCTTCCTTCCCACAGAGGAGAATGCTTAACACTGATTGTTAAATGAACTGCCAGCATTCCAGCAGGTGACGGAGTGCCTGACATGCTTGGGACAGAGCAGGTGTTCCGGGGAAGAGGGCTGAGCGGCTGCATGGAAAACACACATGGTTTTCAAAATACTATCTGCCTTCTGAAACTCTGTGCCAGATGCTGGGTTCTCCTCATCGTCATTCATCAAGTTATAAACATGGATACAAATATTAGGAAAATCTCCACTCTACTTTAAAAAATTATTTCCATTTTATCCTTTTACAACAGAGCAAGCACACGGCTTGATTTTTTTTTTAAAGATTCTAAGAGCTAAATTGAACTTGCTACTAACCATTTTGAAAGGCCTCCTATAAATCACACAGTCTCCTGCAATTCTCCTGTTCTTAGAAACCTTGACAGGTCACTGAAGGAATTATCCTAAAGATTCACATTACAATCCAGATACAAGGGGGTGTGTCAGTGGCTCACTGAACTACCCACCCTTGGTAACAACCCAGCCGAGATTGTCCACAGACAGTTTAAAGAAAGGACTTTCGAATGTGACCACCAGTTAACATGTGACTGGTGCCCTTCCTCCCAGCTGCTCTGCTTTCAGCATCTGTGTCAAAGCCCGGCCCCCTCCAGGAACCTGCTGAACCCTCTGGTCTTAGTTGGTCTAGGCTACCAGGCGGCCACTTTGGAAAGAAGACTCCAGTAAGGCGGAGTGGTGCGGCTCTGATAAGGTCTGCTGCGCCCACGCTCAGGTGCTTGAAGTCCACACGTGCATCTGTTTGGCAACCTGCTGCACATATCCGATGTCCAGTCTCTGGTTGGGGTCGGGGTAGATGCACATACTGACCAGTTCTCGTAACTTCTCAGAGTAAAGTTCTCCAGGGAGAGCTGGGTAGTCACATTGCTCGATCTTCTGGCAGAGGGAGAAGAGGTTCATTTTATCTCCATAGAAGGGGCTCTGGAGACCTGCCATCTCATACAGCAAACAGCCCAGAAACCAGATGTCAGACTTGAAGTTGTAGCCGTTCTCATGAATCCTTTCTGGTGACATGTAGTAAGGTGTCCCCGCTAGGGAGTGGGCTGCGGTGGTCTCAGAACTAAAGAAGCGACCCAGGCCAAGGTCACCAAGCTTCACGACCCCTGTGTCTGTGATGAGCATGTTGGCAGGCTTGATGTCTCGGTGCATCACCCAGCAAGAGTGCATGTGTTCCACAGCTGTGCAAAGTGCTTCCACACCATCCTCTCCGGGATGAGCCGCTTCTGCTTCCTAAACTACTTGATCATCTGTGAGAGGTCACCCGCATCAGCCAGCTCCAGTACAATGTTCAATTCGTTGTCCTCAATAAACCAGTCCAAAAACTTGATGATGTTGGGATGGTTCAGTTGCTTCAGGAGGCCGATCTCCTTGACGCAGTCTTCCCTGGCTTTGGCATCCATCATCTCAAATATGCACCTTCTTTAGAGCCATGGTCTTCCTATCCAGCAGGCAGGTGGCCTTGTACACCTCGCTGAACTGTCCTCGGCCTATCTTCTTCTCTATCTGGAAGTTGGCCAATGAGCCACGAAAAGACAAGGTGTTTGGGTGTCTCTGGGTCAGGGGTGTGTGCCGGCCCTGGGGTGTGGCAGAGGTTGTTCGGGCTCCCTCCATGGGGCATGTGGCTGGGCTGGCCAGCCATCCTGCATGCCAGCCTCACAAGGGCACTGGCGGCTGGCCAGAGCGGAGGGTCCCACACATCGCTGCCACCTGCTCTGCCTATGTCTCTGCTTCTCTCTCTCTCTCCATGGCTCTCATGAATAAATAAATAAATAAATCTTTAAAAAAAAAAAAAGAATATTCATGTAGACTCTGGGATGAAGCTCAACCAGGTGCTAGTTATAAAATGCAAAAGCTGAAACCACTGATTTTTTTTTTCCAGCTCCAAAACCTTTTTTCAGAGTGTCACACTTCATAAAATTTGCTCCCCTTCTTGGTTATCTTTTCAAACCTTATCCATCCTTAAAGGCCTAGAAGGAGTCTATCTGATCGATAAGGCTCTGCATGAATAGTCCAAAGTTTGTATTTCCTGAGTCACCGTAGAATTTGATCATAGCAATGCTAATCAGAACAACAAATATTTATCGACTCGTATGTTTGTGTACCAATTAAAAGGTATAGAGGAAACATAGAAAGGTAAAACATAGGCACCGTTTTCAAAGAAACTATAATTAACATAAAAATAAGCACATACGACTTAAGGGAATATGTTAGATGCAAAGATTACTTAATCATTTTAAGGTTACTTATTGTTAATTATTAAATGAATGATTAAATCATCCAGAATTTTTTAATATTTTTTTTACCCTTGAACTATTTTACTTTCACAAATAAAATAACTTACCAAATTCAGATCCAATAAAGTTAGAAATGATATGGTTGACATGAGGATAGGAAACCTAGGTCTTCTCTGTAGGTAGATCCCAAAACACATCCTTATAAATTTAATACTCTAAAGAAAATGATTTTGAAACTACAAGGCAACAGGGTTTGACACTGAATGCATAAAAGAAACATAAGCTGGATATTAAGTCTTCCTAGAAGCAGTGAAACTGAATTCAGATTTAAAAATGATGCGTGGATGTTGCGTAGATTAAGATAACCCGATAGAAGCCTCACAGGTTAATGGAAAGAGCATGAGGAAGGCATTGAGGGGCCATTGCAGGGAGATTTGGAAACAGAAACAATTATAATGAGAGAAATACTTTGTGAAATGTATTATCTTTCTTTTTCTATTTTAATGCATGAGGCTTTGTCTTTAGTCATTTGGGATTACTTCTCTGTTTTGAGTGGTTGAGTGAGGATGGAGGGACACAGAAGTGGAAAATTAAAACTTCTAGGGCAGAAACACAGGAAGAGTATTTCAGGGCTTTAATATCAAAAGATTAATTTTGAAATGAAGTAATAGTCTTGAAAGCTAAACTTCGAGAAGATAAAATAATTAAGTAGCCTTAATAATCATTAACATATAAAATGCATACTTCTAGAGTTTGGGGGCCTGGTGTATGTATGTGTGTGTATGTGTATCTCCCTTTCTTAGGCTGTGGCTTTTCTCCATGCTATGTGGTTGGGGGGTGGAAAATGGTTTGCCTGCTAGGTAGAAAAAGAACATTAAATGTCCAGATGAGTTTTGGTAGACCAAAATTGATCAGAGGTGATAATTATTCCTCTGAGTATAACATGGGACAAGCTCAGGGCACAGAATGAGCATGATGGGACAAAAGCTGCCAAGTAAATAACTTGACAACGGAGCTCCGGCATCCCTGGCATCTGAGTACAGTGTTCAGAAACCCAGAAGATCCTGGACACTGTGATAGTACATGGAGGGTTCTGTAGAGGTTGTCACTGTGTAGGGACTCTCAGATTGATGGCTATGACTAGGACACAGACTCAAGAGCTGTGTGCCAGCAAAACATTTGCAAAAGACCTGACAGGACCAGCTTAATTTAAGAGGGATCAGTTTAGAGAGAAGACCAAACTAGCCACCAGACAGCAAAGAAAGCAAGACCAGGAGATAGTGTACCAATATCAATAATCTGCAGATTCATACCTCCGTCACCAGGAGAAGCCTGCAGTAAACACTTTAAACTCAATGCCACCAAAAGGAAGGGGAAAGAGAGAACAGGCACTTGTGTGAGGTATTTGAGCCATCAAAAAAAGTACT
This sequence comes from Canis lupus dingo, assembly GCF_003254725.2. Taxonomy (NCBI): domain Eukaryota; kingdom Metazoa; phylum Chordata; class Mammalia; order Carnivora; family Canidae; genus Canis; species Canis lupus. Next base: position 54,464,313 of record NC_064250.1, on the reverse strand, counting down.
TGGAATTTTGGGACTGGTAGGATTAAGCTTAGGCTCCCCTAGTAGGTTTTTGTGTGATCCCATATCCAGGTACACTCAGAGGTGGTCTAGGGGCTGGGGAAAGGGATGGAGTAAATGCAATGAAGAAAAGACAAATTAGAAAATAATGAAGTTATATTTAGAATTAGTTTTGGTAAAATCAAGTCTGTTTGAAAATAATTGAGAATTCACATATGTAAATAAGGACAATGAAGACCAGAAAGCCGGGCCACGATGAGGAAAATCCCAAATGTAAGTGTTAAACATTTCAAATGATGTCCTTCTGTATTCTTCTGGTTTCCAAATCCTCTCTCCTCCCTGTCACATTCAGCCTCTTGGAAGGTAATTTTTCTGCTACTCCAGTGATCTTTCTTCCAGGAATCTACTCATCTATTTTGTCCTTTCATTCATCAGATAAATGGGCAATCAAATGAAACATAAAAAACAAAACAAAACAAAACAAAAAAAAAGAAAAGTAAGAGGAGCAAGGTACAAGGAGCTGTGAAGGGTCTGAGCTAATCAGCTAGCCTGGCACTGTTTCTTGGTTAGTGGGTTAAGACATGAGAGCTCTGGGCCAAAAACAAGGACTTTATTACTCACAGTAATAGCAGTAGCTACAGGATCAGCATTTTTACTGCCTCCCCAGGCCCAAATCCCAATAGGACAGCACAAAGAGGGCTATGTAGCATTTACTCTCCTAGTGGGTCGCATTACCAATTGCATTACATAACCCTAAATTTACGGAACTCCAGTCTTTTATACCAGAGAGTAAGATGCCTGCCTTTTGCCTCCAAAGGAAGTTATTATCTTTATTGCATTATTTAGTAAACAAACCTTCTGTTGGCTCGGAAGAGCAACCCTATTTCTACTTTCCAATGCTGCTCATTCCACAAACATTCTTGGAAAGATAGTTTGGAATAAAGATAGTCTGCTCACAAGATGTGCAGAAAAATGAGAGACCTATGGAGAACTGTCTCCCAACACAAGGCTGTGAGGCTCTCACCCTAATTATTTACCTAATCATATATGATTAAGATTATCATTTACCTCAAAATTAGGGTTATTAAAAACATTTAAGAAAAAAAGTATTGTGGTTTTCTTTTTTTTTTTTTTCTTTTTTTTTATTTTTTAGACAGAAAGAGCAATACTTGTCTTTGGACTGCTACATCAAGTTTGGACCGTTATATCATGATACCATAGACTGAGTGGCTTAACAAAAAAGATTTAATTCTCAGTTCTGGACACTGGGAAGTCCAAGATCAAGGTACCAGAAGATTCAGTGTCTGGTAAAGGCCCCCTTCCTGATTTTCAGATGAGGTTGCTATAGTCTAGCATGGCAGAGAGAGAGGAAGTAAGCTCCTTTGTTCTGTCTCTTTCTCTCTCTCCTTCTTATATCTCTTCTTATAGGAGAGGGCACTAATGCCATCATGAGGGCTCTACCTTCTTGACCTAATTACTTCCCAAAGGCCCCATCTCTTAATACTATCCTGTTGGGGGTTAGGGTTTCAACATAGGAATTTTAGAGGGACACAAACATATTGTTCATAATAACACTGAGGTTTGAAAATTGGTTGAAAGGGAGATTGAAGAGAAAGTGACATTTCATTAGTCCAGATGAGAGATATAGTTAAATGTCATTTATTATATGACTTGTGTTTTTTTTTTTTTTTTTGACTTGTGTTTTTCTTAATTCTCTCACTAGAAGTTTGTTCTCTTTGGAATCCAGACTATATGTTATATGAGCTAGCCATTTCCCACATCACTATCATAGGAACAAGCACAAAGTAGGCACACAATACCCTTGCTGATAGAAGGATTTATTCATTTGAATCTGGGGGTTGCTAAGAGCACTGGATATAGCTTTTAATGACTAGCCAAAGTAGCACAGCATAGAAGACCTGAATTTGCTGACACGTTTTCATTACACATCTTATTCCTCAAGAAAGTAATCATCTCCTTAATGCTACTTCCTTTTGGGAAATTTCCTTCATAAGCAAGTTGCAATATACTTATAAAGAGTATTATCTAAGCTGTTTGGGCACATACCTTTAAAAAGTCAGCTTAAAAGAGAGTCAAGTTTCAAGTTTGTGGCAATGCTCTCTTTTTCACCAAGGACTATACTGGTGAAAAGAAGCTGTACTTCTTTATGACTCGTGTTTTTATATCAATGGTAGCTACTGTGTAGCTGCTTTCTAATTGCACAAGACCAATGCTATAAATTGAATTTCTAATATTGACGCTTCCCATCTAAATGGTGCAGTCAAATTTTCTTTTAATTAGTTAGCAAAATAATGTTTGTTAGAGTAAAATGCCTAAAGCAAAACCTGATTCCAGGTACCAATCAAAGGGGAAAACAAAACACTCAATGCTCACTGTGTGAACAATCTTTTAAGGTCAATGCAACAGATAAAACTGCAGTGCTTTTTGTGGTTGCTTTACTTACTTGTCAGCCCTTTTATTTAGAAGAAAGTGACAGCATCTCTTCTTTACATTTAGAAGCTAATCTTTGCCAAATGATGACAGAAATAACTAACAATAGTATCTTACTTAGCTAATGAAGCTTTATGATGCATCTCTATGATCTCCTTTGATTTCTTCAAGGATTTTGGAGCCTCAAAAAACATAAAAGGAATTTTCATGGGAGGAAATTGTAAAGCAGAGTTGAGGTGAAAGATCGAATGACTTCAGTAGAATAAGTCCTATATATTTCATAGTGACATATGACTTTATGCACAATGTTATCTCAGGACTTGAAGAGTGGAGTCCACTCCTGTACCAAACTAATGCTAGGCAAGTGTTTTCTCTTGTTTTTGTTTTTTGTTCTTCTCTTTGACCCACTCTCTTTTAGAATCAGTCATTCATGTTCTAGTTCTTGTTCAGCTTTGTTTCTTTTCTTTTTTTTTTTTTAAGATTTTATTTATTTATTCATGAGAATACACAGAGAGGAGAGAGACAGAAAGAGAGAGGCAGAGACACAGGCAGAGGGAGAAGCAGGCTCCATGCAGGGATCCCAACGGCGGGACTCCATCCAGGGTCTCCAGGATCACGCCCTGGGCTGTAGGCGGCGCTAAAACGCTGAGCCACCGGGGCTGCCCAGCTTTATTTCTTTAAATTATTTAACAATCCATTATTTTTAAGGTTTCTCCTCCTCCTAAGACATTTATGATTTCTCTGAGCCTTGCTTTTACTATATATTGTGACTTCCCATGGTGAGTGCAAGAGTGAAAACTGAATTATTACAACCCACATACTTATCCAAAACTCCTTGCCAATGTGTGTCTTTGCTAATAAAGATAACGGAAAATAAATAATCCTTAAAATCCATAAAAAATGGCTTTAAATCCCACCCTCGGAAAGCTATTCTGGTGGATGTGAATAAGCGTTTTCTATGTCATTAGGATATTGCGCAATAAATAAATGTGTGTGTGTGTGTGTGTGTGTGTGTGTCTGCATGCATGCATGGGGGGTTAATTTCTCCAGCATTGCAGGTAAGAAACAATAAAACCTGTGCAAATTAATTGATTCCTGATGAGATCTTATATAATGTGATTTTGTAGTAGTCTCCTCTTCATATCAATTTTATTGTTGTTAATTCTTATCTTCTGTTTTATTCTGGAAGTATTACTGTTTCCTCCATTTTTTCTCTGGTGAGAGAACGTACAAGAGGAGTGAGGAGTGTCCTCTTCAGTTCTTGTTCTCAATACATGAAATGCTTGCCATTATCAACACAATCTGGTACCACAGCCATTGTCACATTCCCAGACACCACTGTGCACAATTTATGAGGTTTACATAAAGGTTATGTGGAATAAATCACTGGCCTTTATCTTTGCTTGCTATCCTGTTTGCATTATTTATGAGCAAAGAACAATGCATCATGCTGGACTCTATGTTAGACTGCTATAATTCACCTGGTAAAACATTATTTTCCTGTAGATTCTGACGTTAGAGTACAGAGGCAACTCCCTCTTTTTGAGAAGAGCCATGCAGCATGTTTCAGATAATACATCAGAAAGACAGTGACAGTACCTGATTCATAACGATCAGTCTTTCGATGCGGCACAACCCACAGAGGAGTAAACTTTCCTAAGCCCTGCAGTCTGGAAGAATGGCACTTATCTTGTCCACCCTCTGGACATCATTAAGTCATTTATTCCACAACATATTGTTGTGAGTGCTTACTGTGTTCCAGATACTACTGTAATTGTTCAGAATTCTCTAGTAAACAGAGAAACAAAAATTATGGTCTTGGCCCAGGTTTCCCTCAAAAGGATCTGAGATAAGGGCTTGAATGCATGAAGTCAAATTTGGGACATGAACCCAAGCAACTGGAGTAGGGACCTAGGAAAGCAACAACACATGGAGGAGAGAAAGTGAATTTAAAATTGCATCATTGGGCAGCACAGGTGGCTCAGCGGTTTAGCGCTGCCTTCAGCCCAGGGCATTATCCTGGAGACCCGGGATCGAGTCCCATGTCAGGCTCCCTGCATGGGGCCTGCTTCTCCGTCTGTGTCTCTGCCTCTCTCTCTCTGTGTCTCTCATGAATAAATAAATAAAATCTTTAAAAAACTAAATAAATAAAATTGCATCATTGAACTGATTATCTCAGTGAGCAACCAGAGCACCGTTTCACTGAGGATCTTCTCAGGAGCCATGTCTGAGAACCTCAGAATTGTCCACCTGCGATAAAGAAGAGCAATTCTAATTAATCACCAGTTACTGAGGTTGTCCCATAGATACTTAGCTCTCTTCTGCGTGCGCCACATGGCTAAGCAGATTCCCAGAGGCATCCCCTTATGGAAGTAGCAGGGAAAATCCAGGGCCAACTGCAAGAGATTTGAAATGTGTTTACACGTGCTGCATGTACCTGAAGGCCACATCCATGGCTGGAATGAAAATAAATGCCAAAAACTTATGAGGTGGAATGCAAGAGATACCTGATACAATCCCTGCCCTTGAGGAGGTTCTAGTCAAGTGAGTTGCATTTTATCCAATACAGATGCTTTACTTAGGGCTGTCTAAACCCAGCTTCCAAGCCTTTCCCGAACATTCACATCCACACTTTAAAGATTCTGAAAAGGTAACAGATGAACTTACAGTTCTTTGGGAAAGCTGATAGGGTTCTGTGACTTCTACCCCAGCCATGGAGAGGAAGCTGAGAGGGCTTTAACTTCTCAAAGCCTAGGAAAGGGTCTTCAGTGGTATGCCCTGGAAAGCTTTATCTATTTTCTATGTATTACAGAGCTACAATAGCCATTTGTGAGAAACTTAAAGGGGGAGAGAACATGGCTACCTGGCTGCTCTGATAATGGAGATAAAATAAGGGAGAACAAGAAGTTAGGGATTCGGGTGTAGGCTCTATTCCTAGAATTTTTGGGTATAGTCAGAGAACTGACAAGTAATTATTTGATTCTGTCCAAGAGAGTTGTCTGAATTAGGAAGGTATCCTCAGCCAAAAGAATGTCTTGAGTCTGAGGAAAAGTAATAAATCATCAGCCAGAAGAGATACACTTACCCACATCAAGGCAAATACATTTAAAACCTTCCCATTAACAGGAGAAAGGATCTCTGGAAACCTTATAGAATCACTTCACAGAAGAATGAGCATTTTTAATATCTACCAAATTTGTAGTTTGTCCACTTTAAAGAATTGAAAAAAGACCTAACATCTAACAAGGATTCAGTAAGGTGTCACCATTCTAAAATGGAATCAAGAAGGGTTATCTTTCATACTTGGACCGTGCAGTAAAAGCAGGATAAAGCATGGACTCTATGAAGAGGAGAGAAGTGAGAAGGAAGGAAAGAGCAGAAAAACTAAACCGAAAGCACATTCAAAGATTGACAGTACTTGGAATAGAAGGCAAGCAATCAGAAAATTTCTCTAGTGTTCATGATAAGTTAGTAATATAAACTTCTGGTGATGAATGTCTGGTAATGAAGTTTACCTGCACATATTCCAGATATCATGGGACATTATATCAAGATCTCATATAACAAAAAGCAAAAAAGGAAAGATGAAAATAAAAAGTATAATGATGCATAAAGTAGGAGGAGGTTTACAGGTTATCACCCTATATCTCCTTTGGTCTAGCTGCCAAAGGAGAAATCTTATGCTCTAGAATCAATAGTCAACACACTTTTTACTCCAGGACAAGGCAAATGAGGGAATGCAAGTCCTTAAACATTCTATTTCACGTCAATCTTTCTGCAGAATCTCTAAATTAGTAATGAGTGAAATGCAGTAAGATTGACCTTTCTTTCAAAACATGAAAGTTATGGGTGGAAGCAGCACTTTCAACTGTTTTCAACTGTTTCAAATGAGGATCTTATATCCCCTCCTTAATTATGCTGTCGGATCATAACTCTTCAATATCAAGAGAAGCTGGTGACCTTAGTGGATGAAACACCATGACTGTCGATAAATGAAATCAAAGCAACCAGCTGAAAAATTAGAACATAGACAATCAACAATTTGCTTTTTCTTTGTGACATCAAGTGACTAATTTGAGTGATTTTCTTTTAAATTACAGAGTGTCATGGATAGAGCCTGTGTGAGCCAGAGTATAGTATTGAATATACCTAGGACAACAGGAGCCAACGGCAACCTGTTGTAGAAACATAATCAAATGATCAGACAAGTACAATCTTAGGAGAGGGAATTATCTCTTATTTTATTTGGAAAATTTTACCCAGATTTCACAGATATATCAGATGCTGCAAAGTGCCAAGTTAGGAATGCCAAAAGATTTTACTAAAACCGACATTCTCTGAAAGGAAACTGTTGTTAGTAAAGTTTAGTGAGAAGAGAATTTCCATTTGTTCTGAGAAGACTTTGTTCTGGTGTTCAGAATATGATGGATGATTATCAGGCTCCCAAGTGAGCAGAGCCTCGCATTGTGTCTTCCTTTTTCTAAAGGGGGGTTAGCAAAGATAAAGTGATGGGAAGTGTGCTTTCACCTGCATATGAAGAAGAAAATTGACTGTTTTTTTTTTCTTTTGGGAGCTTAAATACCCCCTCCCCCACAAATCTTGACTCTTTGTTTTATATTTGTTTTCTTTATTTTAATTTTAACCTACCATTGTTCAATAAACAGCTTTCCTTTACATTTATAGATTCCCATTGCAGTTTAACACTCTACGTAGAGGCAATGTATAACAGAGCTAATTGATTAGTGCAATTTCAATTTGCTTTAATATACCAAATCTCTGCTGTGAAATACCCATGGCTAATGATCAGCAACTAAACTGAGGACGTTGTAACTATTACCAACTCTCAAATTTAATTTTACAGATGAAAAAGAGAAAAAGATCATTAAAGTGTGTGTTTCTCTCAATTTTAATATCTTCTATGTAGATCTTTATAGTCTTTTATCGCTTTGCTTCCTTATTAGCTAGTGGTTTCCCTTATATGATTAACTCATTTTATAGGCTTTTCGAATTAAAACCTGTGCAACCAACAACATGAGCCTTTGTTCATAACATCTTGGCTTCTAGTACTTAGTTTCTATTATATCTCAGTAAAGGTGAAGCTTGTCCAGAAAAATGATTTTTCAAGGCTTAATCATGTTTTCATCCTTTCTACCATCCCTTTGGAAGTATAAGGCTACTTTTCCAGAAGTGATATTCTTCAAACAAGCAATCCCTGAGAGAAAGGAGAGAAGACAAAAAATCATTTGTTATGTCTTTGAATGTTCTCCACAGGGGTTGGGGAAGCACCTTAATGAGGATAAGCCATGCATGCAAGAGCAGCGGATCCCACTGGGCTACCCATATTTCTTCCTAAAACCCCTGGAAAACCACAAATAATAATTATCACATCAGGAAGCATTCACTCAGCATTATTATGTGTCAAATTCCATGTTAAACACACTATATACTTAAAAGCACTAGATCTTTAGAAAGATCCCCACAATGTTACATTAATGTACCATTATTGTTCTATGATTAACAATATTGAGAAAATGCAAACAGGACAAGCAAAATCACCTAGTTGTATGGCTAGTATAAACCAAGATTTGAACCCAGGACCAACTGATCCCAAATCTCATCTGGCAAAAATTTAATACTTCACATCAGATTCTTTTAGCTTCATCTGCTTCTGAGTTCTTTGGCTGCTTCACCTACTCCAACCACCACTGTTGTGACCAACTCTGTGTTCAAACTGACTAAATCCATGCAAGACACCCTGATGAGGTTACATCTGGTACGCACACTGCACACCCTTCACCTCCTGCCACTGGGGTTAATATTGGTGTTGAGGCACCTGAGCTACCCAAAAGTGTGGATGTAAGTGATGCCCTGTGGGAAAATCATTGACTAGTGGAAGATGGAAGCTGTATATAAGTTTTTCATCCATTATCCTGCCTAAAGTCTCCTTTTAGAAGCAATTTCACAGCCTCTCAGAGGCTGAGTAAGTGAAATATATGAAGTGAAACACTTATGAAAGAATTTAATACAAGCAATGAAAAGCTTCTATAGCTGTTGGAAAAGCTATAAGAAAGAGCTATAAAAAAATAATCACTAATGATCTCATATCATGGCATCAAAGCAGATGTTTTTCAAAAGCATACCCAGAAACCACTACAAATCTCAAGAAACTCTGATCGGTTCCGATCAACACTTACTGTGCAACAGTAAAGGTGGGTGATTCTCATACCTCATACCTCCCACTCACTTACAATGCTGACTACCCCATCTTTTAAAGAATAATAGTTTCTCTCTCTTGCCTTCCTTTCAAGAGCCCCTTATGAACAGAATATAATTCAGAACTATACAGGGAGGAAGATTCTGGCTTAGGAGATTTTAAACCAAGGGAAGGTGAGGGTGCTAAGTTGACCATCAAGCATATAGGCATATGGAAATCTAATTTGATTTGATATGGATCCTGATTGAACACTGGTCAACTGGTCAAATCTAGTATTATTTCCACATAATACTAGATTTCCACAAACATTGCAGGGCTTCTAAACTCCCCGAAATCCAGAAACATAATGAGATGGAAAAAATTTTATAAACCAGAATTCCTTTCTGGAAACCTATGTGCTTAGAAGAAATACTCTGATAAGTCATTGAGGAAGGCTCCTGAGACCACTGGGTATCATGGTGAAATAGAAAAATAGGATCACCAACTCTCTTCTAAGAAGCACAGACCTGGTTCACAGCAGGGGTCCTGTCATGTGAATCAGGTTGGCAATCTGATGCCATGTCACCAAAAGTCCTCCTCCTCTGTAATTTACCCACACGCCTTTCCTCTAAATCAATATTGAACAAATATTTAAGAATGTTCTTTTAAAACATCAGCAATCATTGGTCTACATGAAGGATCCACGTGACTCAGTCCAGCTAGCTCTACATTCATGTGAACACAATCAGTTAACAATGTTCCAGTGAAAAAGCAGTCGTAAGAGCCCCTGTTTCAGTCCACTGTGTTTATTAAGAAACTAGGCTCAAGAAGAGATTCTTTTCTGATGTCTAAGTGCCTTTTTAAACTCTAGTAACTGAGAATTCAGCCAGCAACATGCCAGGAACTAATTGCTAGTTCTGTATTTACTGCCTTTATTTTAATTCAAGACTAATCTTATTTAGTGAATCTTTTCTCTTTTTATTTATACTGTGCCATAACAATTAAGAGCATTATATTGCATTGATATATAAGTAAAGTGATTAACCAGTTGTAAGACCCTTGAGTATAAAATGTTTAGTTAAACAGATGGAACATTCTCAGTGGTTGCTCCAAGGTGTACTTCTGGTAGGAAAACAATAACCATAAACACAAAGGCATATTTATTTAAACTCTATTATACCAAAAATCATGTAGAGTGTTGAGATGATTCTAATAAAGAACAGGTAAGAAATTATCATGATTCACAGTTTGACCCATTTAGGCTTTAATATATTACTAGTTGCAAGTAATTTGAAAAATGCTTAGTAAATTATTGAAGTAATAATATGTATTAATAATGGTGCATTTAAAAAAAAAAAAAATAATGGTGCATTTTTCTAAAATTAATTTATTTAATTACTTATTTAATTTTCTTCCATATATTATTCCAAGGACAGAGAGATATGAACATCAATTGATAAAGTTGATGACAACAAAATATTTTATATATTAAAATTGTATTTGAAACATAACAAGGAGCTACTGAAGTGATAGACATGGCATCAGGGAACAGCAAAATTTATCTAGATTTTTCTAGCTTTTCCAGTTTTTTACTCTTCTTCAAGGCTCTATAATTGCTGCAACTCTACTGCTACAGTTCCAAGGAGTTCCATTTTTGGTGACTGATGTGTAGTATGCCCTAGGGCTTTCTTAATGCAACAATGATAGTACTGAGTTACCTGAATTCCATTCTTCATGGTGTACAGAGTGATTGAGCTGGCTTAGGCATAAGTAACCAAAGTGGGAGAAGTTAGATGAGTTGTCCAGCTCCCCAATTCCTTTTAGCTTTACCTTCATTTTCCTAGGATAATGATTAAGCACTCATGGCAGCAAGTATATTAATAGCATATGATTAATTAATATATACATATCTATATATAGATACTATATAGTATACTATATACTAACATCCCCGAGTTTAACCAAAAATGTAGATCCATTCAATTTATTATAGGAATTATATCATTGGAAATACTTAAGCCCTTTGTAAAACTCAAACTAGAACTTCATAAAGCATCTTTAATCATACTATCAACTCCTAAAAAAGAAATTTAACTTTTCATGGTAGATCTTTTTCAGGAAGTGCCATACCCTAGTTTATTATTCAATAAACTATATCTAAGATTCTGAGGTTTGTCTATCTTTGATTAAAACCAGCTGTTTATCCTATCATTCTCATTAAAGAAAAAGCAAGTTGTAATAAATCGTCCAATATGTTCTCCTCAAGTCCACAAATGATATTTGCATTTTAATCCAATCCCTTGGAAATCATAAAGCAAAAGTTCAATGCATTTTAAGAATATGTACTGTTAATTGCCATGTGGTCAAAGTGAGCTTATAGGTACAAAAGAATCTAGATATCAAAAGGGAGAAGGGGTTGTTGCTGTTATTTAGGTTATTTGCAAATAGCATGCATCTTACTACAAATCTAAAAGACTCATGTGAGTCATCATGTCACGATATGTCATTCTGTACCCCAAAGCTTTTAACTCCCCCTTCCAAAAAAATATGTATATATGTATATGCCAGAATTTAAATTCTAAGGTGATTTAAGTTCCATAAGTATAGCACTGTTACTTCCTATAACATAGCAGGACAGACACTCTAAAAGACTTCCCTCCTAAATAAGATATATACTTAAACTATTTCTCACCTACTAAGAAGAGAAATATTCATTACAAAAATAATTAATTAATTAGTTAATTAATTATTACTCAGAATTCTTAATAACTCTCTTAATTAATATTTTAATATTTAATTAATATTAATATTAATTAATTAAGAGTGATTAAGAATTCTGAGTTCAGGGGCACCTGGGTGGCTCAGTGGTTGAGCATCTGCCTTTGGCTTGGCTTGTGATCCTGGAGTCCTGGGATTGAGTCCCGTATCAGGCTCCCCACAGGGAGCCTGCTTCTCCCTCTGCCTATGCTCTGCCTCTCTGTCTCTCATGAATAAATAAATAAAATCTTTTAAAAAAAGAATTCTGGGCTCAAACTGGAGCAGGGGAGATAATGCAAACCAATGGTGCCCAAGAATTACACATTGACACCAAATACTAGGCCTTGTGCCAAGCATAAGTAGAGGGTGAACTGTGATTCTACTACCAAGTTTAAGGTTATCAGTGGGGGCTACAGTGATCACAAGCCAGTAGTGTCTTCTGGCTGCCAGCAAAAGCAAATATAATTCCTCTCTGAAGGACAGATTCTCAATTTAGACCCTCAGCATTTTCAGTTTAAACTCAGCACAACCAAACTTAAATGCACAACCAGATAAGACACTATGACAGAGAGTCAGCCAAAACAAACAGACAAACAAAAAAACACTACAGATTCAGATGGCTAGAGGACTCAGACACTAAAATTATTAGATTTAGGCTATATGGGTCTAATGATTTATGACATATGTAATGAAATTTTAAAAACCAGTCATATATTACAGAAAAATCTAAAGTTTTATTGAAAATATAATGATTTGAAATTAAAACTCAATGTGCAGAGTAGGCATATTCAAAATAATAATTAGTGAATTAGAAAATAGATTTACCCAGAGATATGAGAGAATGGAAAATATAAAAGTTTGAGATGTTGAGAATAGAAATAAATTTAAACTATGCCAAATCAGAGACCTAAAAAAGAAAATATGAGTTAAGCCATATCCATATTTGAATAGATAAAGGATGAGAATTGCCTAAAACTGATAAAATGATGGAATCTACAAATAAAAACAACACAATGTAACATCACTTAACATCACTTATAAAACTAGCATGAAGGTTAAAATACAAAAGTGATAAAAATAACTATACCTACAATAATTAGTTAAGGGATATGCAAGATAAAAATAAATAAATTTGATATTATAATCATAAAATGTATGTGTATGAGGCAGAGTAAAAATGTAGACTTAGAATGTGTTGAAACTTAAGCTGTTATAGTTCAAATGGACTTATAGATATAAATTGTTATATATAAGCCTCATGGTAACCACAAAACAAAAGCCTATAATAGATACACAAAAGATAATGAGAAAGGAATCTAAACATACCACTAAAGAACGTCATCAAAGCCCCCAAAAAAGAAGCAAGATAAAAGGAAAGGAACAGGGAGGAGCTATAAATGGTCAGTAAACAATTAACAAAATGAGAATAAGTACATACCTATCAATAATTACTTTAAATGTAAACAGACTAAATTCTCCAATTATGATACAGAGTGACTGAATGGATTAAAAAACAAGATTCATCTATTTGCTGCCTACAAGAGACTCACTTCAGATACAAGGACCCACACAGACTAAAAGTGAAGGAATGGAAAAAGATATTCTATGCAAGTGGAAACCAAAAGAAAGCTTGGATAGCTATACTTATATGAGACAAAATAGACTTTAAAATGAAGACTAATAAGAAACAAAGAAAGGCATTACATAATAATTAAGAGAGTGACAAAACATGAGAGACTCCTAACTCTGGGAAACGAACAAAGGGTAGTGGAAGGGGAGGCAGGCAGGGGGATGGGATAACTTGGGTGACGGGCACTGAGGAGGGCACTTGATGGGATGAGCACTGGGTGTTATACTATATGTTGGCAAATCAAACTTCAATAAAAAAATAAAATTTAAATTTAAAAATTTTAAAAAGAGGTCAATCCAACAAAAGGATATAACATTTGTAATGATTTATATGACCAATATAGAAGCACATAAACATATAAAGTGTTAACATATCAAAAGGTTGAACTAGACAGCACTACAATAATAATAATAATAGGAGACTTTAATGCTCCATTTACATCAATGGATGAATCATTCAGACACCAAATCAATATAGAAATGTCAGCTTTTGATGAAACCTTAGACGGATATGGATTTAATGAATATATGCAACATTCCATCCAAAAGTAACAGAATATATGTTCTTCTCAAGTGCGTAAGGAACATTCCCCAGGGTAGATCATATTTTAAGCCACAAAACTAGTCCTAATATTTTTATTGAAATCATATCAATCATTTTTCTAACCAGGTAGTATAAAACTAGAAATCCATTACATGAAAATAAAATGGAAAATTTACAAATATGTGGAGGTTAAATAAAATGCTACTGAACACCCGATAATCAATGAAGAAATCAAAAGAAAAATGAACAAAATACCTTGAGACAAATGAAAAAGGAAATACAATTTAAATGGAAAATTTAGAGGATGCAGCAAAAGCAGTTCCAAGAGGGAAGTTCATAGAGGTAAATACCAACATCAAGAAATAAGAAAAATCACAAATAAACCTAACTTTACACCTCAAGGAACTAGGAAAATGAAGAACAAATGAAACCCAAAGTTAGTAAAAAGAAGGAAATAACAAAGATCAAATTGGAAATAAATGAAATAGAGACCAGAAAGACTCTAGAAAATATCCATGAAACTAAGAGCTGATTCTTTGAAAAGATGAACAAAATTGATAAACCTTCAAGTAGGCTCCCCAAGGGAAAAAAAAAGAGAGAGAGAGATGTCTCAAATAAATAAATTCTAATCTTGTATGCATAAAATTGAGAGATCTCAAAATACATGAAGCAGAAAAATCTATAGCATTATGGGTAAAAAAGGGAAAATCTATAAGTATGGGAAATTTTTCTAAATTTGTCTCTCAACTATCAATAGATCAAACAGGCAGTAAATTTGTAAATATATATACAAGCAACACAATTTAAAACCTTCATTTGGGGCACCTGGGTGGCTCAATAGTTGAGCATCTGCCTTCGGCTCAGGGCGTGATCTTGGGGTGCTGGGATCGAGTCCCGCATTGGGCTTCCCAAAGGGAGCCTGCTTCTCCCTCTGCCGGTGTCTCTGCCTCTCTCTGTGTGTCTCTCATGAATAAATAAATAAAAATACTTCTTTTTAAAAAAAGCTTCCTTTAAATGGATATGGATATAGATAATACATAGGTATGTATCATATTATATATATATATGTATACAGTATATATGTATATAATACATATGTGTATATATAATATCATGCATCCAATAATTAGTACATTTTCTCTTCAAACACACGTGCTATTTGTAAAACACGACCACAAAAATATTTACTATACCATAAAGCAAATCTCACTTGCCTGAAGTCTGTATCCCACAAACTATCTTCTCTTACCATGTGCAGTTAAATATCAATTAAAAGAATATGAATTTTAAAACACAAATATAAGAATGGAAATTAACAATCACATTTTTAATAACCAAGAATCAAAGATCAAATGATACAGAAAATTTAAAAATATTCAGAACTAATCTCCAGTTCCTACACTCCATAACAAAGCTTAGGGAATACACTTAAAATGGTATTTAAAGGAATGTTTTGAGGGGCGCCTGGATAGCTCAGTCTTTTAAGCATCTGCCTTCAGCTCAGGTCATGATCTCAGGATCCTGGGATTGAGTCCCACATAGGGCTCCTTGCTCAGCAGGGAGTCTGCTTCTCCCTCTCCCTCTCCCTCTACCCCTAGCTCACGTGCTGTCTCTCAAATAAATAAATAAAATCTTTAAAAAAAATTAAAGGGATGTTTTGAACAGAAAGGTTAAGTAGAGGGGCACCTGGGTAGCTCGGTCAGTTAATTAAACCTTTGGCTGCCTTTGGCTCAGGTCATGTTTCCATGGTCCTGCCTTTGGCTCAGGTCATGTTTCCATGGTCCTCAAATCCCAGCCCTTTATCAAGTTCCCTGCTCAGTGGGGAATCTGCTTCTCCCTCTCCCTCTGCCTCACCCCCCTCATGCTTTCTCTCTTTCAAAGAAGTAAATAAAATCTTTTTTTTTTTTAATTAAAGAAAAGTCAAGTAGCAAAATTAAAGAATTAATACCAAAGAAACTCAAAGGTAGAAGGAAAGAGAAATTAATAAGCAAAAATTAGAGACCATAAAAACAAGGATAAAGAGATATTCACTAGAAGTTGAAGTTGGTTCTTTTATATATTAATAAAGTTGTGGGCAATATTCACCAAGAACAACTAGAGAATATCCAAAGGAACAATATCAAAAATAATTTTTAAATGAAGCATAAAACTACAATCAACAACTATTTTAAAGAAAGAGCAATATGATAAATGGGTTTTTGCTGGAAACTTTTAAATGAAGACAAAATGGATAAACTCCTCATAAAATACAACAAACTAAAACTAAACTAGAAACAAAACAAAACCAAGGCAGAAAACCTCACTTGACGGATGACATTTTTTAAAAAAATTAAATCTATAGTTTATAGTTTAAAATTTATGGTTTAAAAATCTTCCCTCAAAGAATACATTATTACAAGCTGAGCTCATAAGGAATATTTCATTCTAATTTATACAAATCCTCCCAGCCAACAGGAATCAAGTAAATATTACCTAATTTACATGGTATCATATTTTTCTGAGATTACTCAGGCCTCAGTCCTATAGCCTTGATCCAGTGCTGCTTGGCCTACACTTTGAATTTATTCATTTTGTCTGTAGGGACACTGTGGAGAGCTAAGCTACATTCCACCTTGGGGATTCTGGATTATTTAGCTAAATCACAAGGAATTCTGATTAGAAGAAACAAAGAATAATTACTATTGCACTGATGGTTCAGATGACTTTAGGACTCCTGAAATTTTAAAAATTTAACAGCTTTATTGAAGAACCATTTTCATACTATAAAATTCCCTCAGTTAAATTATTTTTAGTAAATTTATAATTATGCAATCATCGGAACTGTTGGCTTGCAAACTCAGAGCTTCCCTGGTGACATCTGAAACTGGCCCCTTTCTCGAAGGGTGAGGGGAGACAGGAGGAAGAGAGGCAGGTCACTCCAGATTGCTAAGTGGGAGGTTTAATAAGAAAGGAAACTTACACACGAGGCTTGTGTTGGGCACCTGCAAGACGGCAGATCTCCACACTCCCGCTGGAATCTTAGGAGTTTTATGAAGGCCTTACCTTACCCCCAGGTAGATTGTGCGGATGGTCTCAATAGCACATCACTGTTGAGGGTGAGGCAGAGCCCCCAATGGCCCTGGCCCTGGCCCTGGCCCTGGCCCAGCGTGTGAGTCAACGGGCCATCACATTCTCTCATACCCTCCTCCAACAATCCAAAAATCACAACTCAGTTTTAGACTATTTCCATCACTTGAAAATGTTTTTTTTTTCTTTTTCTTTCTCCTTCTCCTCCTCCTCCTCCTCCTCCTCGTCCTCCTTCTCCTTCTTCTCCTTCTCCTTTCTTCTTTACTTCAAAGCTTTTTCTTATGCCTGTTTAAAACCAATCCCAGGAGGCCTGGGTAGATCCCAGTTGAGCATCTGCCTTAGGCTCAGGGCATGATCCCTAGTTGGGGGATCCAGTCCCACATCAGCCTCCCTGTGAGAAGCCTGCTTCTCCCTCTGCCTGTGTCTCTCTGCCTCTCTCTCTCTCTCTCTCTCTTTCTGTGTCTCTCATGAATAAATAAATAAAATGTTTTTAAAAATAAAAATAATAAAAAATAATAAAGCCAATCCCCACTCCCACTCCCAGACCAGGTATCCATTTGTTTTTGAGTAAAGAAGGGAAGGGCCAACTCAAACTCTGGGATTTTTACCCTGAGGAAGGGGGACAAATTAGATACACATATTTTCATTACTATAAAAAGTGTACTTATACCTGTGTTACTACTCTTCTGAAAAATTTAAAAGACTTGATGTTGTACATTGGGGAGGGGGGGTGTAAGGAGGGGAGAGAGAACCGAAAAAGAGTTTTAAGAATTGAGATTTAAATGTAGCAGATAGAAATAAGAGTACAGGAAATAAGCTGGCAGTTTTAATGAGTAGAAAATGTGGCCAGATCAGGGACCACTGTCTAATGTGCATCTTTTTATCTTTATTTCTCACATACTGATTAAAGTAGGTCAGACCAAAGATTGGTGAAAATGATGATCTTGACTCAAATAGAAGTTATTTTCACTTTAGTTTACTGTAAATCAGGAGGAAAGCAGTGCAAAGAGTTAACTAGATAAAGACACAAATGAGTAGATAGAGAGCACCAGGCCTCCCAAAATCCTCAGTTGTACTGGAAGATTGTTCAATGCAGCTCTGACAAAGGGGAAAAAAAAGTCTCTGTTCAATAGCATGAGCTTTCAGCCTTGTATATGGTCAGGATGAGCAAAGGGCACTCCAACTTCTTATGTGATATTCCATCCCATAAGAAATTCTTCCTATGACATAGACACGTTCTTCTAAGTCTGCAGTAGACCTAGCCATGGTGCACTACACCGGCCTGCCCTTCCCCCCACCCCCCCTTTTTGAGTACAGTGGGAAAAAATGTTACGTTAGTTTCAGGTGTTCAATATAGTGTTATACTGGCTCTTTTCTATGCGTTTTGAATTCAGTTTGCAATGGGCCATTCTCAAAATACACAGCATTTTTCGTGTCCCCATCCTTTCCCACAGTGCTCTAATGCTGGTAGAAACCTCGCTCCCGTTTTAATTTATTTCTGTGTTTCTCTTTACTCAAGGCACAGTTCAGTCACTCCAACCTCTAATTGGAAACAACTGTTTCTTCCTCCATCTTAGGATTTCAAGGGAAGGTTGTACTTCCTTAAAAGTATCTATGTAAGCCATCTTATAAAACCATTATTTCTGGATATTATATCAATCCTTCTACAATAGAAGATCCTTAAAACTGCAAACCTGGATACAGCATAGTACCTGCATAAAAGAGTTGTGCTTAAATGTAAGAAAATGAATGAGTAAATTCACCCGGTATCATGAGAGAGGTTTGGACCAGGGTCTGAGGGAAGCAGCAGCAGCAGTGAAAGAACTTACACGGCATCTTAGATTTTCCCCATCCTGAGCCTCTACTCCAGTCCTAGGAATCAGGCCCAGACACTGTCACACTAAGTTCCATAATTTTAAACATAGGTAAAAACTCCATAAAGATGGATGGTAGCACTTAACAAAGACCCCCAGCTAGTGTGTGTGTTATGTGTGTATGTGTGTGTTTTCCTTTTTCCTCAATTTTACTTTCATAAATTTTCAATGTACAGAAATGTTAAAACAATCCCTGCAATGAACACTATATTCTGAGCCCAGATTCACCAAATATCATCAGCATTATGCCAATTTTTTCAGCCTTTTTTCTCTGCTTCCTTCCTTCCTCTTTCCTTCCTTTCTGGGTTTTTCCTTTTCTCCTTTAAATTATCCAATTACGTTTATTATGAAAGCATTTAAAATCAGTTTCAGATATCATAGTTCCTTCTAAAATGACTCAGTATCTGGGACACCTGGGTGGCTCAGCGGTTGAGCGTCTGCCTTTGCTCAGGGTGGGATCCCAGGGTCTGGGATTGAGTCCCACATCTGGCTGCTTGCAGGAGAGCCTTTCTCTCCTTTTGCCTATGTCTGTGTGTGTGTATGTGTCTCTCATGAGTAAATAAATCAAATTTTTTTTAAAATGGTTCAATATCTCCTAAAAATAAGATTATTATTCCCAATAACCACAATAATTTGTCACATCCAAGGAATATGGACAATACATTATATAATGTACTGACCATATATATACATTTTTCTAATTGTCCCCAAAATGTATTTTATGACTTCTAGCTTTCTTTTTTTTTTTAAGTCCAAGATTCAAACACAAATTGTGCATAGCATTAAATTACTAGGTTTCTCTAGCTGTCCTTAATCTAGGACACTCCCTAGCCTTTCTTTTATATAACATTAAAAAAGCAAGTCCATTTTCTTACTAAATGTCCTACAGTCTAAATTTATCTAATTTTTCCACATGAGGAAGTTGGAGTTAAATAGTTTGCGTGAGAATAGTTCAAAACTATTTACATGATATTATGAAGTATTAGATGTTAGCTTGAACAATTATTGATTGTTGCTAAGTTTGATCACTTGAATAAGATGGTGTTTGCCTCTTTCCCTTTTGAATTAATTACAAATTCATGGTTTGGTACATTGAGATCATGTGAATATCTTTATACCCAACAATTCCAATATCTGTTCAGGATCCTTGCTTGAAATAATTGTTAGAGTGTTGCTTTCAAAATAATGATTTCTAATTCTATCATTTCTCCTATCTTAGCTGGAATTAGCTGGAATTATTCTATGAAGAAGAAATATATTCTTCCCTTCTTTTTTGATATCATGATGGATTCATGGATCCTTTTTTAATTTAGTGAGTTACGATCTATTCATAATCCCTTGCCATCACATAGCCTTTTGATGCTCAGATTGTCCCAAATTTGGCCAGTGATTTCTCCTTCAAGTTGAATGTTGTGTGTTTTACATTTTTTTTCTGTTAGTCTTTTAGCACTTCCTTGATTTTCAGCACAGGGCTTATAAGCTCACCTCATACTTTCCCTGCCATAGTCTTGTAATCAGCCACTCTCCAAGTGGCCCTTATTCCATGTAATTGAGAATGATATTTAGAAATTGAGTTTTAGGTGCTAGGTGTATTTGTTGATACTAGAGGGTCATTGATTCTAGACCTTTGCAGTGGATGGATAGATAGATGATAAATGGAGAGATAGAAAGATAGAGAGGTCGAGAGAGAGAGAGGGAGAGAGAGAGGTAGATAGATAAACTGAGATTTATGTTTAAGGGTCATTGATTCTAGACCTTTGCAGTGGATGGATAGATAGAAGATAAATGGCGAGATAGAGAGATCGAGAGACAGAGAGGTAAACAGATAAACTGAGATTTATGTTTAATCAATCCAAATCCAAGATCTCAGGGTTCTTTCTCTCTTTCTCCTATTCCATATTGTATTTTCCTCTACCCTGTGAGAAAACTAATTCCAAAGAACATCAATATATTTCCTTATTTGTTCTACCCAATACACACAAAATGGTTTTATTATTAAACATCAGTCTCATTACCAACACCAAGGCAAATAAAGAAACTTCACGAGTTCTTTGTAACGTTCTATGTCTTTAGATTATAGCCCACTAATTATAAAGGGTAAAAATACTGTGTTCAAAAGTTATTTGAATTCATTTATTTGAATTCAGTTATTTGAATTCAGTTTGTTGTTGTCAAGTGGTTACATTATATTGAAACAATTAGGCATATTCATTTTTGTTTATATTCGATTTAGGAGTGTGATTTTTTTTTTTGTTCATCTGAATTTAATTTGTAAAGATACAAAATGTTTACATGGTTCAAAGGCCAAAACTCTAAAAATGTATAATCAATGATATCTCAGTGCCTTCTTTATCCCTTTTATTCCAGTTCCACTCACTCCTCATAGGTATCGTTTTCAATAGTTTCCTTTTATTCTTAAGTTTCAGGATCTTTTTTTTCTCTGAATAAGCAATACTGGTGTCCATGCTCTGTGTCCAATATTCTCGTTCACACTCTCTTCTCAGGATTTTGGTTGGATTCAACACAGGTCATTGGCAGGAGCTGTGTGTGGGAGGAAGGACCATGAGGTTGGAGTGTTGATTCCCCTGGCTCCCTTTCTAGGAGCTCACAATAAGCCTGCAGGGTCTCTGGAACAAAGGTCGCAGTCAGATCAAGAGGTCCTCTCCTCTTTTCAGTCCTAGAGGTGTGAATAATCACTGCTGTTATCAGCTCCAGGGTGAGTTCACCATCTCTGTGGGTTTCCTGTATGCTAACCATAGCTTTGTGAATATTCCCGATGTTAAACTCCCTGCAAATTAATCAATTAGAGGGCACCATCTGTTTGCTAGAGGGACCCTGACTGACACTGTTAATTGTGGCATTCTGGTGTTCTTTTCATATATGTAGGAATGTTAACCCAAGGCCAAACTAACCTGGCCTTTTGTTACTTAAAGCAAAAAGATTTGTAATTAAGTTTTCTCTTAAAAAGAGTTAAGTTTATAGTGAGCAATGAACTGAGGCTTTGTATCATTAAGATGATTATTTTTCAGTGATGGGAGAGCCACACAGATATATAGAAACCTGATGTGTCATCACTGCAGAGCTCCAGTAGGCCCACTCTGTAAGAATCTCCCAGTGCAAGTCCAACACTCACACTTGCTGAAAATGCAGTATCCCTTCTCAAAAACTGCTCATGTTTCTCTTTCTTTTAAATGAAGTCAAATATGCAGTATAAAAGTTTAAAAAATCAACTAATAATTCCCATATCTTGTCAAACTTAGTCTTAACACTAGGACAGGAGAATACATAGTCTCTAAAAAGTCTATACAGAATATGAGCTCACATTCAATTGTTGCCTTAAGCCTTAATTGCAAATGTTAATTTTTGTACACTGGTGTGTTAACTAAGAAGCTATTGAGAAGAACAGATTTTTCCCTAGACTAAATGGTCACACTACTATGTTTTATTATTCCTTAGGTCTATTTTTTTAGACTTGCATACTGTCCTTCATTGTTGGTATTGTGGTTTTCTCCCAAAACTATTCTCTAACACTTCTTTTGAAGAGCGGCCATGTAGTTCAGAAACTGACCTTTCTCTCAGTTCCAGAGGGATAGCTAGTCAGAGTAATTCCATTCTTTTTGCCACAGTCATTGTTTCAGGCAGGACACTGTCAGGGCTTGACACTCTTCTGACAGATGAAATTGATTGGTTCAGACATGGCAAAATAAGAAACAAGCTCTCTAGATGCACTGAATGTGAATGAGGAACACACCACTGGCACCTAACTATGAAAAGCAGCCTGAGGACGAAACCAAACACAATGTTGTAGAGCTAAAAGGACTCTAGAATTGACATCCTAATTTAACCATGACTGAAGGCCACCATACCACTGTTTTTGTTTTTGTTTTTTTTTATAGTTTTATAATTCAATAAATTGTCTTATGTGGTTTAAGCTGGACTTCCGCTGTTTACTTTCAAAGTCACTGATAGGCCTTTCTGGCAATTAACCATAACTCCATTCACTATCCTATTTGTCACTATGTTAGTCTTAACATCATTTTCTTCCTGTGTTTAATGTCTAACTTGGCTTTCTATTTGCTGCACATTGTAGAAAAGACTAGTCAAGCTTGAAAATTAAGTCTTACTTATACCAAATATCTAGGATTATTGGAGAAAATCTAAGAGTTACTCTATATTATATCTAAGGAATAGTATGCAAGCTTAGTGATAATGAGTTTTCTCACTTGGAGCTCATTTTTGCACACTTTATATATATGTTCAAGGAAGCTTCATTGCTGGACACTTAATTCCTAGATCAATGGAAAGTATTTGTGCCTATTGATCCCTGTAAGAGTACATGTGTGTTTGTGGTCTGTGGAAAGCCTTCTTTCTGCCATATTCTGGGAACTAGAGTAAGTATAGTGGATTATTCCTTAAATGGTGGACATTATTCTTTTTTGGCACTTATTTGTTATTCATTGGACTCATTAGAAAGTCTGAGGCTAAAACAGTTGGAATAGCAAAAATTGTAAATTTACAGCATATTGCTGAATTTTGATGCAGTGATACTTCTTTCAGGTATCATGTATTATGTCAGAACATTGTGTTAATAAATTAACAACACTAGAGAAAAATAAGAACAGAAAAAGCTTGCCATCTTGGGCATTATAATTCTTGATTCCCTCAAAGTCTGACATCCAAAGTACAAGAACAGGAAAAGCCTGAATTACAATGTCACCAATTCAAAGATGGCTCCAGAAAAGAGTTTCTTGTGATTTGAGATGTCAGGGTCCATCAGTAACAGCTTTGCTCATGAACCAAAACTGCCAACCTCACTGACACAACTGACTTTTCCAAAACAGTATTCAACTAGATTCCTTCAGCAGCTTCTACTATAACATATGCTAACTCTACAATTTGTTGTTGTTCTTGTTGTTTTTATAATCCAAAACTGTTTTACCCTGGTAGTATCCTTTTAGACATACGCATCTTTTTTTTTTAATTTTTTTTTATTTATTTATGATAGTCACAGAGAGAGAGAGAGAGAGAGAGAGAGGCAGAGACACAGGCAGAGGGAGAAGCAGGCTCCATGCACCAGGAGCCTGATGTGGGATTTGATCCCGGGTCTCCAGGATCGCGCCCTGGGCCAAAGGCAGGCGCCAAACCGCTACGCCACCCAGGGATCCCTAGACATACGCATCTTATTCTTTAGCGTAGATATCTTGAGAGAGGGAATCATGTCCCTTTTTCCTTCTTGCACCACTACTGGGGACTTCTAATGTATGACCGTATCCAGTTATTCTCTCCTTCTGGATACATTGCAGGACTACACTTCCCTGGTTCCATGCAGCTGTGGCTGTTCATGTGAATATGTGTACCTGATATAATGTGATTGGAAGTAGTGTTTGTCGCTTCTTGACTGAGATAGTGAAAAAAATTTATATGCAATTCTCTAAGTTTCTCTTTCCTCACTGCCCAGAGCCAGGAAGCTGTGTTTCCAGGTGAGGTGTTATAACTAGAAGATAGTGGGGCTGCCATCCCCTTGGACCTCTGCATAAAACCTCCTTAACTCTGATATGAATGCCAAGTAAATATCTGTCTTGTTAAGCCAGTAAGATTTGGAGTTTATTTTCTCAACAGAAGGATAGATTACCTTTATTAATGCAGTTGTGTATATGATAAATAATTATTAAATTTATATTGTTTAATTGGCTTTTAATTAAATCAGACCTAATTATTTACTATCTGCCATTTTGAGCTCTCTTCTTAAATAGCAAAGGTATCAGAACAGAATACTTGTTTTTCCCTTTCCTTCAGGATATGTGCAACTATTTGTCCTGAGTGAAGGGATTCTTTGAAAAACTCTATCAGAAGTTCTTAAACTGAAAAGAAGAAGAAGGAGAAGGAGAAGGAGAAGAAAAAGGAGAAGAAAGAAGAAGGAGAAGGAAAAAGAGAAGAAGAAGGAGAAGGGATTCTTAAACTGGGATCAAGTAACATTTCAGATACCTTCAGACCTAAGTCCATTGTCTTCTCTGGATTTCTACATCTGATGGGAGTAACAGATCCTCTTGGCCTTTTACCACATTTTTAAGTGTCCAGAACTACAAATAGATAAAAACTCCTAGATTAAGTGAAACCTAGAATTTCTATAAAGTAGGACTTCAAAATCTTAATATATATGGGACAACTGTGAAAGTTGAGAGGAGACTATGTTCTTAATCTAATGCTCTCTCATAAACATATAAAATAGTTAAATAAATGGGATCCCTGGGTGGCGCAGCGGTTTAGCGCCTGCCTTTGGCCCAGGGCGTGATCCTGGAGATCCGGGATCGAATCCCACGTCAGGCTCCCGGTGCATGGAGCCTGCTTCTCCCTCTGCCTATGTCTCTGCCTCTCTCTCTCTCTCACTGTGTGCCTATCATAAATAAATAAAAATTAAAAAAAAAATAGCTAAATAAATTAACCAGATATTTCCTCGTGTCTCAAAATTTTATTTAAAGTAGACAAGCTCTCTGATTTACTGTGTCTTAAACTTTTCAACTACTTGTTTTGATCTCATTTAAATTGGTGAAAGAAAAAACACAGACTCTAAGAAAAAATCTTTAAATCACTCATTTTGTAACAAAAGATCATGGCATGTAGTCAGATAGTTCTATCATTGGACCCATATTTGAATACTTCATACCTCCTAGGCTATCATGTTAATGTATAACTATTAAGAGATTGATACTCACCCATATGCCTGTAAGTTGTTATACAGTATGAATCTCTTAGTAACCCATTTTACCTATTTGTAATAAGTATTCAGCTCCTGATAGGTTGTTGATTTACATCACCCAATGAATGTAACTCTTATCTCAACCTCCAGAAAAGTTTGAAAATAATAATTCTGCTACAATATACTCAAAGGCAATGGTGCCAGGAACTCTTGAATTGTCATGATGTTGAAGCCTTCACTAAATATTCCAAGGAATAAATATGTCATCCTTTCGGAGCCACTTTCTTAGTATCCTATCTTTCATCTCTACCCAGAGGATAGGTTACAAACAAAAACTGAAAAAAACGAGACACAAAAAAACAAAACTTCTATCTCCTGATCATTGGTTCAAGTACACATATCCTTGCCTGAGTTCATGAGAACTCATTAGTATTCATCTACCTTTTCCTTTCTCTAGACTTCATAGACTAGATGAAATATTAGTCACAAATATTGTTCTATGCAAAGTAAATGCTTTATTTTCTTCTCTTATCAGTGAATTTGCTTATTGCCCCTCAGAGTGAATTAATATATCAAAATTTGCAACATAGTTACTCATATATGTCTGTGTCTTGGATCATATAAAGATGCCAGGTCATTACAAATAAAGATCCTGTTATACCTAGATCTGTGACTCTTACAAGTTCCTAGTGCATCACCTTGAGCATAGCATTTCTTCGGTAAACATGCCCTGAATTATAGCTATAGATTGGATAGGAAGGTGGGTAGATAGATAGATAGATAGATGATAGATGAATAAAAGTCACAGAATCTGTGTAAATAAGACAAGAAAGCAGGATGTTATAATTATTAAAAAAAATGAATCTAGGAGAATAATACCAGATTCACCACTAACGAGCATTAACTAGCCCAGAAATCTTAGACAAGGTAGTTACCCACTGTGGACTCCAGATTCGTCATCTATAAAATAAGGGTGCTAAGGTTATGTGGTCTTTTGTCACCTCTTTACTATTAAAAGTCTGTGATGGATAATTACCCACTAAGCTTGATACTATAGTATTTCAAGTCTCTCTTCCTTTCTTTTCATCAGTGGCCTTAAATATCTTTAAGTAACTGTCCATTTTTCTTTCACCAATAATCCTACACAGGCTGAAACAGAAACCCTACAGAGGAAGATCAAGGAACAGTCATAACTTTGATCTTTAGTCTCTAGGTATAAAACAGCCCAAGGATAAGAAGCAAAGAAAAGCAATGCCAGACTAGGCAGGCTTAAGGGGAAAAAATGGATGATCTGCAGGGGGGAAAATCCGGAGTTAACAATTTTGCAGAGAGTTTTTGAACAAAAAGTTGGGGCTTTGAAGTGAAGGAAGTTGTAAGGAAGAGGAAGTTGATGATTCACCAAATGACAGAAATGTGGTGATAAAATGGGTTAGATGTCCCTGTATGCTGGAGAGTCTGTAACTGGAAAAAGACACTGAAAAGCCATGAGTAGAATACATTAAATCATTTTTGTTCTCATATAGAATGGAAGGACTCATTGCCTGATACTGTGGCCATGATAGAGGTGGTAGGGAGTGGCAACTAACAGCAGCATTGGTCTGGGATTCAGACTAGTTTACCCCTTGGATGACTTTCTAGCAAGTATCTGAGTCCTCTGCTCCCTTGTCGATAGTAAATATGACCACCGCATTGGGCTACCATAATGATTAAATGAGGGAAACTTTCTATAATCCCAGTTCAGTGTCTGGCACAAGTAAGTGCTCAATCCATATTAATTATCATTAGTCATGAGGAAGAAATTAAGATATTCTTATTGTTTGAAGGCCTTTGTCCCAATTGAATATAGCCAAGTCAGAGTGAGGTTGGATAGAAATATACCAAAACCAGCCCAGAAAAGCTAGCATAAAGGTTGCTGGTAAAGAACGATAAAGTTGTAGGATTAAGGGAGCAAGTTTGCAGAAGTTCCCTGGGGCTGAATTTGCATGCAAGCTAGGAATTAATAACATTTTCAGAACTAGTGAGAGTTGACAACTGGTTCTAAACTGGGTAATTTACACAAAGAAACTGCCCATTTGTGTTTGGTCATTACTCTGCCTGTCAAGCAAGTAAACCACTGTTCAATTCAATCCAGTTTTCAATACCACAGAGTCATCAATAGCTCTTGGTAGTTTTTATAGGTTAAGCATTGAGAACATTTGATCTTATTTCTCAATTCTGTTCCTCTTTTTTAGCTTTTATAGGATTAAGAGAGAAAGGGTATGTGGCTGGGGTTGGGGGGAAGTTTTCAAAAGCTCTTTTCCAAGACAACCAGAAACTGAAACACAGATCTAATTGATAATTATAATTATCCTCCCAAAACTTAAAAATGTGCATTGAAAAATGTTTCATTATATGGTATTTTAACTAAGACAATAATTAACATGTTTTTGACCAAGTGGGAACCCAGAAATTTTAAAACCCTTGTGCTAGATATTAAATGTTGAAGCTACATATATTTAAATTTTCAACATTAGGCAGTGTAATTTCAATTCCACTTAGAATATGGTGAGGGAAAAGAGGAAGTAAATATATAAGTAATAACACATCTAATTAAAGCATCTTTTTTCCACTAAAGGCACATTTTTGACATAGATATGATATTAGAGTTGACAATGTTCCTTAATGTGTATATAGGAGGAAAATTATATATTTTCAAGATTTGTATAGGAGTCCCTAGAGTGATATGGTTTCTAGAGCACATTTATATCTCATTTACTCATCTTCTCCTATTGCCTTACACTTTACAATGCACATTTTCTGACTCTTAATTGTATAACTCATCAAGTTCCAGATTCAAGAGGGAACAATATATCATTCAATGTAAGAGATAAAATGAGATGCATTTAAAAAGCATTTGAAACCTTGTAGAGAAATGTTCTATCTGATTTTCATGTTTCTAAATTCTGGTTTCACTGGAGCAAATGCCAGAAAATGAGCAGAAATGAAAATCTCTTGATTTTCTTTATTTTCTTAAATCTTTGTTCCTTGTGCTCTGTCATATACTACTTGTAAGAAAAGCACATACATATTCAAAATAGATACTCATGTTTAATAAGTTAGCAGAGAATTCTGTTTTCATAAAATGACTATTGTGATTTTTTTTCAAACATTAAGCTCTTAACATGCTAAAATGACAGAATGCAAATCCATTTATTTTATTTTTAGAATTTTGTTTCTTGAGTGGAACAAATGAAAAGCTTAGCCAAGCTGATTTTATTTTGATTAATTAATACATGTGGATGAATTGTCTTTCTCATGTTACCAGTCTTTGGAACAGTTGGATCAACATATTTACAATGTTAGACGATACCATTGACTTTGACATTGGGAAAACAAGGAAAATGAAAAACTAAAACAAAACATCTCAAATTTCATAGAATTATAATATTTTTCATCAATAACTTTGCCATCCAGAAGACACTAATTAAGGATCATTATACGAACAGATAGCAAGTGCACAAAATTATGCTTAAAAAGATATGGCAGCAACACCATGGAGAAAGCAAGTTCAGAAATGAGCTAATTAGAATTACGGAAAGTAATAGGAATCTCTTTAATTATAACATTATTATCATATATATGACACAAATACTTATTACTTTTTTTCTTAATAGATTCTCCATTTCATCTTACCTTCTCTGAGCTAATACAGAAATAAAATGTTGCAAAATAATAAATAACACATTTTGGAAGGTGTAACTTCTTAGTAGATTTTTCTTAAGAATAGATTTTTTCTTACTTCACATAGGAAAAAATTATTTCATTACAATTTTTTCATTAAAATTGTTTTGAGGTAAAAAAATTGTTTTAAAAATGCTAATCTTTTTCATATTCACATCACTTTCCTTCTCCTCCCCATTGGTCATTCTCTGTTTGCTAGTTTGTTTTTCTTTTTTTGTAGTTTCAAGTTTTTATTTAAATTTCAATTAGCTAACATATACTGTAATAATAGTTTCAGTTGTAGAATATAGTAATTCATCACTTACATATTACACCCAGTGCTCGTCACAAGTGCCCTCCTTAATATCCATGCCTCATTTAAACTATCCCCCTGTGTACCCTCCCTCCAGCAACAGCAGACTTCAGTTTGTTCTCTATTGTTAAGAGTCTCTTTTATGATTTGCCTCTCTCTCTCTCCTTTTTATTCTCCCTATGTTCATTTGTTTTGTTTTTCATTCTCTGGTTTGGTTTTGTCTTTAGCACCTGCCTCCCTACTCTAGCCACTTTCTGCTTTATTTCAAAGTTGACTTAGGCAGATCATTCTAATAAATTGAATTAGTCATTTACACGGCTAAATATATTTTTTAAAAAGTTTTAAAAAAGTTTTTTAAGTGAATGATACTAGAATATCAAGAGTCATGCAAGTAAAGTCCAACTGGAAAATATATGGGAAAGTATAAAGTTTTGCCGCCCTCTATGACTTTCAGCCAGTATTTATATTATTCTAAAATTTAACTAGTAACTAGTATACAAAGTCATCTTGTAAACTAATTTTTCTCTCTACTACTAAAAATGTTGTTAAGGGCAGATGATTCTGAAGATACTTTTGAGCTCGTGTAAGTTTCAAATTTTATAAGCAGTTTTTTTCAGCAGCCCCTTCAGCCAATGATATGAGCATAATATGAGCTTTGTCTCCATATATATATAGAGAAATATATATATGGAGAAATATATATATGGAGACAAAGCTCATATTATGCTCATAATATGAGCTCATCTATCTATCTATATATATATATATATATAGAGAGAGAGAGAGAGAGAGAGAGAGAGTAGGAGCAGCGGCGGGGAGGTGCAGTGGTAAAGGGAGAAGCAGACTTCCTGCTGAGCAAGGAGCCTGACATGAGGCTCAATCCCAGGACTCTGAAATCATGATGTGAACTGAAGGCAGACACTTAACCGAATGAGTCACCCAGGCACCCCTTTTTTATTTTTAATGACTTTTATAAATTTGTATCTCCAAATTATATTTCTTTGGTTGACATTTCTGTTTTAAGTATCTTAAAGTTATTTGTACAGATAATTTGTTCCTAAGAACCCCTTAATATTAATTTGCTTGTTGTATCATTGAATAATAGGTATTGTGTAATACTAAACAGAAAGTGTTTCAGAGACTCAGAGCCCTCAGAAACAAAGTCTCTTAGAGACCCTTAGGTGGCTCAGAGGTTGAGCATTTGCCTTCAGCTCAGGGCATGATCCTGGGATCTAAGGATTGAGTCCTGCATCAGGCTCCCTGCAAGAAGCCTGCTTCTCCCTTTGCCTATGTCTCTACCTCTCTCTCCTCTCTCTCCTCTCTCTGTGTCTCTCATGAATAAATACATAAAATCTTTAAAAAGAAGAAAGAAAGAAAGAAAGAAAGAAAGAAAGAAAGAAAGAAAGAAGAAAGAAAGAAAGAAAGAAAGAAAGAAAGAAAGAAAGAAAGAAAGAAAGAAGGAAGAAAGGAAAGAAAGAAAGAAAGAAAGAAAGAAAGAAGAAAGGAAAGAAAGGAAAGAAGAAAGAAAGAAAGAAAGAAAGAAAGAAAGAAAGAAAGAAAGAAAGAAAGTCTCCTAAAGCTTGTTTAGCCAAATGAGGATTCATTGAAATTTATCACAACTTCATTCTCAGGAATAAGACCTAATGTTCAAAAGAAGTTGTCTAAGGTCCACTTCATAAATTAAATAATATTGGTCAAAGAATAGGATAGATAAAATAAGAGAAGTTCCCTAGAATTTTTGTCATTGATGTCTCATCAAATAACTTTGAGCAATATCCAAGTGTGATAATCATTTTGAAAATATTTAATCAACTGTTTTCTGTCTTCTTATTCAAAACTCCAAGTGTTTTTTGAAGACAGTTAGCCATTATTTTTCTCCAAAATAGCAATGTTCTACCTCTGGTTCTTATCTTCAAGTTTTCTCTTTTCTTTAAACCATCTAGCCATATTCAGTGCTTCATAATAGGATTAAAGGAGTGAACATTTATCAAGTCCCTGCTATATGCCTGGCACTAACTGGTTACTTTAAAAATGGTATAAAATCAAATCCTAAAAAATCAGAACTCTACTTCTGGCAGTGGAATCATGAAGGCATCAGGTAATTCTCTTAAGCAGAAAACAAGTTTTAAATGGATTGGAATTATTCAAAATAATCACTTCAAGAACTGGAAATGACCAAAGAAAGGCAACAACTCAAGAAGTGTTCTTTCATTGAAGTGTTTATTCATCAAAAACTACTGTTTTATTGATTAAGAAAGTTGAATTTTTAGTCTTTCCACAATGGATTGTTCTCATTTCCAACTGAAAGGATGAAGATCACAGCATCACTTGCCAATAGAATTTGGTTCAAAGGGCAAAGCACAACAACTAGAAACCAGAGCAGAGGAGTTTGGAATCGAGATATTCATCATAGAAAGGCTGAGATAAGCTCTACATACATCTCTGGATAGCTCCTAAACTAAGCATGCTAGTAGGACAAAGAGCCCCGTTAAATTAAATACTTGAAGAAATTTGGAAAATTGCTGCATTTTGAATGCATTCTTCAATCCACAGCTCAAAAAGCAGTGGATAGAAGAATTTTTGTCTTAAAAAAAGATTTATTGGTTTTTGGTGTCTGAGCATAGCCTCTGTCTAAATCACTAGTTGACTTGTGAACTACACAGACACAAAGTAGACTCCTAGAGACCAAGACTCAAGAAGAATGAGCAGAGACATCAGTGGACACACACCACAGAAAAGATAGATTTTACACTTGAGGACCAAGAAAGTTAATTACCTACTAAAACAAACAAATAAAACCAGCAACTCCCAGAACAAATAGAATTAAGAGTCACTGTAATGAATTATCTAGTATGTGGCTTTTAACCAAAAATTACTAGACATGCAAATAAACTGATAAATGTAACTCATAATCAGAAGGGGAAAAAAGATTCCACATACTGAATAAAATAGACAAAGATTTCAAGGCAATTATATGTTCCAAATTTAAAGGAAAATTTGTCCAAGAAATTAAAGGAAAATATGCTAATAATAAGTGAGCACATAGAGATCTCAAGAGAAATTAAAAGAATTTCTTTAAAACCAAGTAGGAACTCTAAAGCTGAAAAATATAATAGCTGAAGGTAAAAATTCACTAGATAAGTTTAACAGCAGGACTGAAATGACAGAAAAATTATGTGTGAACTTGAAGATATATCAAAAGAAATTATCCAATTTGAAGTATAGAGGGGAAAGAATTAGAGAAAAAAAGAACAGTCATCTAAAACAGCAGCTAAATCTTTCATAAGATCCCTAAAACTGAAAAATCTTTAGCTAGAATCTATATTTATTTAGCTAAATCTTTACCTAAAGGAAGAAGAAATGAGTGATATACACATTACCAATATTAGGAATGAAAAAAAAAATCAAAACAGAGCCTATAGGGCAGCCCGGGTGGTTTAGCAGTTTAGTGCTGCCTTCAGTCCAGGGCATGATCCCAGAGAGCCGGGATCGAGTCCCACGTCGGGCTCCCTGCGTGGAGCCTGCTTCTCCCTCTGCCTGTGTCTCTGTCTCTCTCTCTCTCTGTCTCTCTCTCTCTCTCTCTCTGTGTCTCTCATTAATAAATAAATAGAATCTTAAAAAAAAAAGAGCCTATAGATACTAAAAAAATAAGGAATATTATAAACACTTTTATTCCAAGAAATCTTTTATTTTATATGAAAACAACAAACTCTTTGAAGAACAAAAATTATGAATATTAACTCAAGAAAAATAGACAATTTGAGGGTCATCTGGGTGGCTCAGTCGGTTAAGCCTCTTCCTTCAGCTCAGGTCATGATCTGGGGGTCCTGAAATGGTGTCCCATATCAGGCTCCCCACTCAATGGGGAGACTGCTCCCTCTCCCCCTGCTTGTGCTCTCTTTCCCAAATAAATAAATAAAATCTTTTAAAAAAGAAGAAAAATAATTTGAATATTACTATATCAACTAAATAAATAAAATTGGTTATTTAAAACCCTCCCTCAAAAAAACATAGGTCCAGCTAGCTTCACCCGTGAATTCTATCATTTAAAGAAGAAACTGTACCAATACTGATCAAACTTCCACAAAAATAAGGAAGAAATATTTCCGAACGTTATGGAAATAATATTACATTGACATATATAATATTTACAATAATGTTAAAATGTTACATATATTATATTGATAACCAAGTCAAAGGCATCATATGAAAACTACGGATTGATATTCTTTATAAATATAGGTATAAAAATTCTTGACAAAATATAAGCTAATCAAATTCATCAATATATGCAAAGGATAATACATCATGATCAAGAGATGTTTACCCCAGGGATGCCAGTTTGTTGCAAATTTTAAAATCAATCAATGTAATCTAAGATAGCAAAAGATACTCACCTATGAATTACTTTCTTTCTCATTCTTCAACTCATTTTATTTTCAGTTTTCTATGAAAGACAAATCAGAGATCAAGAGGGATTCAAAAATTAACCAAATGTCACGTATTGCATAAAAGGGAATAAGAATTTTAGCTCAGTGATGACTGACCCTTAGTTATTCTTTTCACTATGGACTCTATCTTCCCCGCTGCTGACCTGTAAAAATATAAAATATATATGGGCAGATGAGAAGGTCTTGAGGGTCTCTTTAATAAATCACTTGTGCTGTATCCAGTAGTACCTTTGCCAACATACTTTATATTCTGGGTGATAAACACTTAGTCCAAAGTAGTACATTCCATACTGCTGGACCCATACAAACTGCTTCACTTCCCTTACATAGCACTAGATGCTCAGACACCAGTCTCAGTAATAGTTTTGAAACCTTTGAATATGAAACATTAAATACACAAAAGTTCTCTATGTTCCATTTGGTTTAAAAAAAAAAAAAGACTGTCATCCTGCCTGCAGTCCAAGGAAGGAAAAATGCACATGCAAATGGTTTGAGTCCTCCTTCAGAAGATGCTTTCTTTTCTTTTTGTACAAGTAAAAGCAGCTCCAGTGAGTTAGTACATGTAATTAAAATCCATAATATGAGATAATAAAATGCCCTTCTGTATATAAATATCCATGCATACTCTTGTATTAAACCTACAAGATCTTTTGAAGCACTTAAATAAAAATGTCATGAAGCAAAAAAAACAATCCACTGCATGAGAGCATTTGAGACATGATAGTAAACCATGTGAGAATTCAGATTAAGTTCATACCTTAGAAATGCTTTTACAATGGAATATTACTCAGCCATTAGAAATGACAAATACCCACCATTTGCTTCGACATGGGTGGAACTGGGGGGTATTATGCTGAGTGAAATAAGTCAGTCGGAGAAAGACAAACATTATATGGTCTCATACATTTGGGGAATATAAATAATAGTGAAAAGGGATAGAGGGGAAAGGAGAAGAAATGGGTAGGAAATATCAGAAAGGGAGACAGAACATGGAAGACTCCTAACTCTGGGAAACAAACTGGGGGTGGTGGAAGGGGAGGAGGACAGGGGGTGGGGGTGACTGGGTGGCGGGCACTGAGGGCGGCACTTGACAGGATGAGCATAGGGTGTTATTCTGTATGTTGGCAAATTGAACACCAATAAAAAATAAATTTATTATTAAAAAAAAGAAATGCCTTTAAAAGACTTTTTAGAAAAGTATTAACATTGAAGTGCACAAAATTATTCTTCAATGTTTAAATAAGTTGTTAACACAGAGCTTTCAGATTTAGACACTCAGACCCTAAATAACATCACTCCATTCTCTGGCACCCATTTCAAGTCTGTTCTCAATTCCTTTCCCTGATTCAACATGGACCTTCAAACTTTCTTTTATAAAACTCATTATGTAGTTAATATCTAGAAATATAAGAAAATATATATTAAGTCTATCTGCTTACAAGAGCAGACCCAGTCATTTAAATAATATAATAATACATATATATATATATATATATATATATATATATATATATATATAAATTTCCTTTACTGGTACTTCCTATTGCTGAATTATTCTCTCCCTGGATTTTCATATCAGGATCTTTTTCTTCCTCCTTAGTGACTAGCTTATGGGTTATGCCTAGAAAGGATGCCCATGTATAGATCTAATAGTGATGAAGTTCAGCACATTGGAATAAGATGTAAAAGAAGACTTTGTATAGGTAAAGATGTCTCAGGTCTGAGAATTGGTACCTAAATTAATTGATTGGAAATATAGCTGGAGTCTTAAGAACCATCTGGATTGCTCATCAAAAATATAAGTTCTCTGCTTCTGCCCACAAGCAAATTCCAAGAGGAACCTACATTTTTAAGAAATATTCCTGATGATTTGGATACAAATAGTTCAATAATCTTTGGCACTAGACTATAACTTGGAGAAGGGTTCAGCCTTTAATAGAGGTTAGACCTATCAGGTCATGATCTGGGGGTCCAGAAATGGTGTCCCATATCAGGCTCCCCACTCATTGGGGAGACTGCTCCCTCTCCCCCTGCTTGTGCTCTCTTTCCCAAATAAATAAATAAAATCTTTTAAAAAAGAAGAAAAATAATTTGAATATTACTATATCAACTAAATAAATAAAATTGGTTATTTAAAACCCTCCCTCAAAAAAACGTAGGTCCAGCTAGCTTCACCAGTGAATTCTATCATTTAAAGAAGAAACTGTACCAATACTGATCAAACTTCCACAAAAATAAGGAAGAAATATTTCTGAATGTTATGGAAATAATATTACATTGACATATATAATATTTACAATAATGTTAAAATGTTACATATATTGATAATCAAACTTTATGATATCCATAAAGTTTTATTATTTTATTAAACACCAAGGAAACTTGGGTGTTTTCAGAGCGACAGTAATTGCTGGCCACAAGGCAGTGCTACTCACCAAAAGATATGGTCCTGTGGATGGTACATGTCAGGATACAGAAATTTCTAGAAACAGATCTTAGAGGGACAATTTAGTATTACTTACACTGTGAATTACCACAGGAACCACAACTCATCTCCAAACAAGGCATTCCTGGGGGGAAAAAAAAACCTACCCTCACCTTTTTTTATAAGATTTTATTTATTTATTCATGAGAGACACAGAGACACAGGCAGAGACACAGGCAGAGGGAGAAGCAGTTTCCATGCGGGGAACCCGACGTGGGAGTCGACCCCGGGTCTCTAGGATCAAGCCCTGGGCTGAAGGCAGGGCCAAACCACAGAGCCCCCCGGGCTGCCCTATCCTCACCTTTTTACACGATTCCCTGCTCTTAAATTATAATGATACTTTGCAAGTCCCTACCCTCAGAAAACCTCTCCAAAAGCCTAATGCATTCACATATTACAATTCTTTAAAAACTAGCCAAGGAATTACCAATTATAATAAACATTCTTTAAACATGGTATGTCAGTTAATTAGGATGCATTAGATGTCTTAAATGGAAAGTTACAGAAACCCAAGCTCAAATAGCTCAATCAAGATAGGTGCCAAGCAAACCAGAAAAATAGACTAGAATTAAAAAAAAAAAAAATAGATCTGGCTTCCTTCACTTTGGATTTTCTATGGCCAAACAGGAAAAAGGAAGACATTTCAGAGGAAAAAATTCATTATTCTTTGTGTTTATAATAAATTCAAAAAGACACAGAGTAGAATGTTTGCCCTTATCTACATCAGGCTCCATCATTTTTTTTAAGTATGTATTTATTTGAGAGAGAGAGAGAGAGCATAGGCTGGAGGGGCAGAGGGATAGAGAATCCCAAGTGGACTCCACACTGAGTAGGGAGCCTGAGGCAGGACTTGATCTCATGACCCTGAGATCATGTGAGATCGCCAAAACCAAGAGTTGGATGCTTAACCAACTGCACCACCCAGGTGCCAGCAGGCTCTATCATTTCTTCCCACAGTCATCATAATCTGTGTTCCACTACTCTCATCTCATAGCACTAATTCCTTCCTTCATTTTTTCTAGTTTATGTTAATATGAGGCTTGAGATAATAAGTGTGTACCACATGGGCCCAGATCTGTAATGAATGAAGAGAGGACTGTGCATGGGGTCAGACTGGCTCATCTCAAGAGTGCAACGTTTTCCTATTCAGTTAATGGTCAGATTCAGTCTAGTAGTTACCAGCTCCTCAGATGCCATATCACATCAGTGCAGAAAGCCTCCATCTGGTCTGAAACATGCTGTCATATTTCATGTAAGCCATTCCTTTCTATTCTGCAAATATTCCAATAAAGGTGTCAGACTCAGTTAGGGAAATCAAGTATAAGTATATATCATCAATGCAAATATAAAATCAAATCAGTGTTAGGTCTTCAATACATTAAATTCCTATCTAGTCTAATTACAGCTCCCTCCAACATCCTTTCATTGGAGAATACTTGGTATTGTGGGAAAAGTAGCAGGGATCTTGTTGCAGACATTGCAATTCCCAAGGACAAAGGGTTGAGACTTTTATCAGTGCTTATATGAAATGGTAGCATCTGCTTTCTAAGCAAATGCATTCACTTATTTAAAACCTTCTTTAATATTTAGAAGCATTTTGTTTTTCAAAACTATCAGAGCTATGCATTTTAATGTGAGCTAAGCTAAATATTAGAAATAACTATCCAACTATAGTGCCGTTCTACTTTCGTATTCTTTAAACATATCAAACCAAGAACTAAAGTTTAATTATTTTTTAAAAACTTCCTGGTGCTGTAGTCTCATCTTTGATCACTAGGAGTCTTAAGCTTTTTCTAGTCAGTTTGACTATCTCCAATCTTGGCATGAGTGATGTTTAACTTTTTTCTTTTTTCTTTTATTTTTATTTACCAACTTACTGATTCAGCACTCTTACTAGTGATATATCAACACAGAAAATCCTAGCTTATAAGAGCAAATTGTTAATACTTAGGGATTCTTTTAAGCCAGTTTTAAAATAATAGGTGGCTGGAATTAGATATGGTCAGAGCATTTACATCTGGGATATTGGCAAGTGCTACAAATAGGAACTCCTTTTCCACCCAGAGAGTTGGTTTACTAGCAAATGAATGGCTATAGTAGAAAACTGTAATATCAACCACAACCACAATATCTTTTCACATTTAGGAAGCTGCCTCATTTACAGTTTCTACTGAGAGAAGTCTCTATAGGTACTTTAGGCCCTGGAGGACAAGTTCTGTTTTATATGATATTATCTCCTCCTCTCCAAAGATTCAGATATTTGTACCACCATAGTGGGTACCAAATTTAACTATAATCAATATTTCAACAGCAGAATAATCAATATGGTGGTCTAGTATGAAAAGACACTAGAATGTGTGATTGTAAATAAATAATGAACCAAAGTCTCTTTTGTTTCACTATAAGCAGAAGAATTACATTAGTAGAAGGAAGAGAATTAGATTGATGCCAAACAGACAGAAAATAAAGGAGGGATAAAATGATGGATCATAGCTTTATGAAGAAGAAGAAGAAGAAGAAAGAAGAAGAAGAAGAAGAAGAAGAAGAAGAAGAAGAAGAAGAAGAGAAAGCTTCACTTCTAAATGCTTTTTTTTTTTTAAGGATTTTATTGATTTATTCATGATAGACATAGAGAGAGAGAGGCAGAGGGAGAAGCAGGCTCCACAACAGGAGTCCAACACGGGACTCGATCCCGAGACCCCACGATCACGCCCTGGGCCAAAAGCAGGCAATGAACCACTGAGCCACCTAGGGATCCCTGAAAGTTTCACTTCTAAAGAGAGACTTGTGCTCAGGTACCTTGGATTCAGAACCAACTTCTAACATATGACATCATGAGACTTGCTGCCATTTCTGAGATTCCAGACTCCCTTCCAGATGCCATCTGAATCCTTACTATTTAATTTGGGTGCCCTAAATCTGTATCTTTCAATAATAAAAATGTCCAACACCTAGTCTGAAACATCCTATGCCAACTGGCCTTTCTGTATGATCTTCAGTGATCATTTGCTTCATGCTTGAATTTTATGATTCTTTAGCCTGGACAAATTTAATATCCAGGCATGCATTTCATAAGAAATTCAAGAAATTATTTCAAAAATGCTACATATATCCTGAATGTAAGCATTTCTAAAAAGGAAGTTTCCAGGACTTTCAAAAGATTCTCAGAGGCATTTGTGACCCTGCAAAATGTTTCAGTGACTGCTATAGATTCTATATTTTGCTCAAACTTTGTATTCATTAAGATAAAACTAAGTGCTTTAACGAATAGTATCAACCAATCGGGGATTATTTACTGTCCATGTAACAATATGGGATGAATGAATGGATTGTCAGAGAAATCTTGATGCCATCATCCAAAGATATAGGCTGATGGAGCTTTGCCATCTTCAACACATATCTTCCAATGATTCCCTATAGCTTATCTCTAGTTCAATCAGCCATCATGAGAACAAGCAAGAAGGAGTGCATATGGAAGCTCATAAACCAAGTCTGTCAATGGAAAATGCATTGTCATATATGATGGTCTAGAAATCTGTCATATGCCATGTGGGTTTAGATGCCTAACACCTAATCTAGTTTGAGTAACTATTTGTGCTTTCCTTTTGCTTTTACATTTGGATGGTTCACCTAATTTAATCAACTGTATGGAATCAATTCACTGCATTCTATATAATAAAAAACCTCTTGACCTTGGAGAATGTTTCCTTTTTCAGACTTTGTCAAGTTATGTTGACGTGTTTCAATTCCCAATCTAGATATTCAATCTCACCTTCTCATAGCCCTATGAGACTTCCATAAAAGATAAATAGGCACCTCATTTTGGGCAACTCATTCTACTTAACTCAAAACCTGGTTAATATTACTTTTACTCCATATAATAATATTTACAGCCCCACTAAGTTTTAATTTTAAACATTTCTAAGCAGGTATAATTATGACGCCCAAGTCAATGAAGGTGGAGCAGACACTCCTTCATCATACTCACACATGACTTACTGATGTTTGATATAGAGAACAGCAGCAAATTGCCACACCCTCCTTTATCCTATGCAGGGAAGTGTACAACAGCCCTTTTATCCCCATAGTGATGACCCACTAGATGGCATATAACTTGGCTTGTATCAGTCAAGTGCATGCATTTAAGAGAAGAGAATTACAAAGTATTAGGCATGTGGGCTATGCCTTACAATAGAAAAGAACTGTTTTGAATGAATATCTGGACACAACCATTCTGAGGACTGGAGTACAGAGAGTGATGTTGTAGAAAAATTTGTAAAATTACAAGTATATGAAATTTATTCATTTTCACACAAGTTGCATATGCATTATATATTAACTGGATATATTGAAAAGAAGAGCAGATCTATAGTAATCTACTTGGTAAAATACTCTGGCAACAACTTTAAACCTAGTATGTTGCTGTGAGAAAAGCAATGGTGGTAACATTTCGTTTCTTTTTTTTTTAAGATTTTATTTATTTATTCACAAGAGACACAGAGAGAGAGGCAGAGACATAGGCAGAGAGAGAAACAGGCTCCGTGCAGGGAGCCTGATGCGGGACTCGATCCCAGCACTCCAGGACCATGCCCTGGGCTGAAGGCAGGAACTGAACCGCTGAGCCATCCAGGGATCCCCTCATTTCTTTTTAAATACTGCATATCTGAGGTCTTTCACAAGCTCAGATTGGCTTTCCCCCATTCCAGTCACATACAACAGATTGATTTGAAACATTTCTCCACAAAGTGGCCAAAGTCCAACTTGGAATAATAGAATGAATGAGATTCATCAGTACATTTCGCCATTAACCATGTTCATTTGTTAGTAACAAGGATGTGTCCCATCTTTACATAGCTGATCTCAACATCAGAATCAGAATATTAAAACTGACAAATCATATACTCTAACTGCATCTCTTGAAGTGAGTCAAAGAGAATGGTCAAAAGTCAAGGAGTGAATTACCAGTGGAATCAAGATTGTAACCCAATGGTCTTTCCACCTTGTCACTTGAGTCTTTTTTCAAAGACTATATACTTGTATAATTTCAGGTTCTATGCAATTGTTATAGAGTGCAGGTTAGGTTTATTGTAAAGTGCACATTAGTCTTTGTTCACTAAGGTAACCCAAGTGTCAGGACGGTATGGCAAAAAACAACCAAAGCTTGACTACAATAAAAAAAACATAATGGCTGTTGTTTTAGCCTGCAAACATTTTTTTTAATCACTGAAAGGAGAAAAAGTTTTCCCTGTCTTCTTTTTTCCCTCCTTTTAGGAGAATTAGGTAAGAAAGGGGCACAATATGGCTCATTTCTCTGGACTCTAATGTCCCCTTTGAACTCAACAGGGTAAAAGTGGAATTATTTACTGAAAGTTTCCCTGAGGCTAAAAGCTAACATTGCTGCCAAATCTAGCCTTTTATGGCTGCAAAGATTAACATAAGCAACATCCATATTCATTAGCTGCCTAGAGTATGAGCGCATATGATAAGACTTTAAGGCAATCTCACCACAGAAGTTGGAAAATGGAAAGAAAGAGAAAAAAATAATGCGTGTGCAGTTCAAAAGGTTCTCTTTAATGTGCATCAAACAGTTTTACGTAATGCAAGTAACTACAGGAATTTGCTATTTAGCAGTGATGGGTCATGCACGAGCTGGGTTTCTCTTGATCCCCTGTTGGGCTGGCAGCATGTGCTCGGTACCAGTCATCTGCCAACATGTAAAGGATGCTAACAGATTTCTCTATAATGAGCTCACTGGACTGGAGCACTAGTTAAAGGAGAAGGTCAAAGATTCATGTTTATTTAGCTTCCTCCAACACATCCATGTCTTCCTCAAATTTGCAAGAAGCTAGCTTTATCTTGCTTGCTACAGTTTCATGCTAAATTAGCCTACTTGTCAAATGGATCAAGGTAAAAAGGTCGTAGCAGTCAGAAAAAAAAAAAAAAAACACCAAATAGAGAGAACAACATACAGAAAACTCTATCGGCTACATACATTAGCACAAGTCTCCATTTTTCAGTCTTTAATGAAGTGAGGATGAGCCTTAAGGATATTATATTCTGAGAAAGTGAACATTATATTAAGACTAAAATATTCCCCAAAGGCATAACTCCAGTGTTCAGCCTACAAGCACATTATGCCCTTAAGCGCATCATTATTCTTCACAAGTAAATAATGTGAGATAAGCTCATGGACATTTCCAAGAGGAAAGGTTTTTGTTGAACTAAAAGATAGCTCAGCCAAGATGCAAAAAGGAAAAGACACAATGTTAAAAACCTGAATGAATGTAACATGCCAGGGTGAATTCTTTAAGTCTTCATCTAACACACTCTTAATTCGGTGTTAAATTATTAATGTCCTGCCTCAAATACCCTTTCTCAACAGTCTTGTCCCCATCACTGAATGTACAAAAAAAATTCCAAAAGGTCACTACAGAATTCCTCTTTCCTGATGCACCTTCATTTTGCTCCTATATTATATATGGCTTTTCCTA
The DNA here is from genome assembly GCF_003254725.2 of Canis lupus dingo. NCBI lineage: Eukaryota > Metazoa > Chordata > Mammalia > Carnivora > Canidae > Canis > Canis lupus. The sequence continues at coordinate 54,421,666 of NC_064250.1, read as the reverse complement.
ACATTCAGAGTCTTGGCAGACCGAAAACAGTACTCAAATGGTCCAAGAGACCTAACAATATATTTATGAAAGATGTGGGAAAGGTTAATGAACCCAGAAATGGATGTTAAGGAGATTAATAACAGTGAGGTTTCACTAGCACTCAAAAGAACAAAACAGCAAAGGAAGCAAAGAACATTCTGAGCGCATTGAGCATTCAGAGCTCAGAAAATGGAGAAGTGGTTATCCTACAAAAACTGTAGTTATGGGAGGAACAGCATCACCAGAAAGTACATTCTAGATCATGATGGAGAGGGAAGAAAAAGCCTCAATATTTCTCCCTTCCCAACTTCAAATTTCCTACTGGTGACTCCTCTTGGCCAAGCCCAACTAAAAACCAAAAGACAAGATGACTGGAGCCTCGGGTCAACCTTTGGGTGAGGACAGCAGGGCAGACAAGGGAGGGGAGTGGGTAGATTTGGGGAGGAGAGTAGCAAATTGGATAAGTACTTGGCATACCTTCCTTATGGGATTCTTGAGGTCAAACTGTGCTTTCTTGTCTTTGGGTGCTCAGCATTTAGCAGTGTTGAGTGCATGGTACTTATTCAACAACCACTGAACAAATGATCAATTGAAGCTGACAGGATATAGATTTTGATTTCAGTGCCAATTTTATTCTTCCACTATACTATTGTGATCCATTATAACTTGTTCATATTGTGGTACATCTCTAAGACAAGGGGGATCCCTTACAAGACCCTGAGCCCTAGGCTCATGTCATCTTACAACTTAGCCATGAGTTGATCCACTTTCTCTTCAAGGCAGCTTCTCTATTTTTAGTGTTAAAGTATCCAATGGATGTCACATGCTAGGTCAGGAAACCTTCATGTAATTCTCAGATTTGTGTAGTGACACTGAGAATAGTGAGAATAGAATATCAGTGACTCAACATCACTCACAGAAAACTATTCTCTAAACAACATTTTAATATTGTTTATATAGCATAGACTGTCGTCACTTCTCTCACCCTAAAATAGATTTCTACTGTATGGCTACTCCATAACTACATGATAGGTAAGGTGACACAAAACTCTTTTCTTTCTCCTCCCTCCTTTCTCAGTGGTGTCATGGTTCTTGTAATTAAATCATTTTTTGGAGGTTGAGCTGCAGATTCATTCAATTTTTCAAGTTGTGAGCCCTTAGAAGGTAATGAAATCAATTAAGTTGACCATGACCAGCATTCTTTAAGGTGATAGGGTAAAATAGGAGGAGATGAAAATAAATACAATACAATAAAATAGACAAAATAGAATGTAGTACAGATAGCAAGGTAGCTGTGGTTATTAGGAACTACATATATGTGTTTGTGTGTGTACATGTGTATTGTGTTGTGAAATGTATTTCTCAAAGTTATTCTTTATATGTTATGACAAAAAGACGTTTGAAAAACACTGTGCTATATGCTATATGGATATTCTTTTCAAAAAGTTTCATATCACAAAAGGGTCATTTCTGAAATGGAAAACTCAATAATATATCCTTTTTAATTTTTTTCCTCATTTCACATACCTACATTCATTTTATGCATAATTCACTTAATTAATAACATTTCCTGCTGCAAATGAAATCTTTTCTTGATGTACCATAGTAAGTATACAAAACTTTCTATAACTCTCCTTAATATATGTTGAAGGTAGTTTTTTTTTTTTAAGACTTTATTTATGTATTTTAGAGAGAAAGAGAAAGAGTTTATGCTGGGAGGGGCAGAGGGAGAAAGAGTGGGAGTGAATTTCAAGCAGACTTTGTGCTAAGTATGGAGCCTGGCTCAGGCTTCCATCTCACAACCCTGAAATCATGATCTGAGCCAAAATCAGTAGTTGAATGCTCAGTTGATGAGCCACCCAGATGCCCCAGTTGAAGATAGTTTATAAATCTTCAGCTATGTTGCCTCAAACTCTTCTCATATTAAGAGAAATTCTATTTCCTACCTCAGTTTTGTGTTCTGTTTTCTTCTCTCTCAACTATGTTTCTGGAAAGTAATAAGGAAGGGAGTAGACATGACCTTTCATAGACCACAGAAGAGGACTTTGTAACAAAGAAGAGATTAAACTTACTGCCCAAATTCCATCTTTCCTTCTCTAGAAGTATTGTGAGCCCAAGATCATTGATTGTGGCTACTGATCTTATAGAAAATTATTTAAAAAATACATATGCTAAGTAAATACAAAAGCATTAGAAGTTATATTCATATTTCTAGGTAAATGAGCAGATTACTCAGTTTCCTAAACTATGAAATCAAGTATAATAAGACTGTTACTGGACAGAGAACTGGTTCTGAACTCCTGTTCAACTGTTTGCTGTTTGAAAATTAATAGTCAAGAGATAAATGATGGTGGCAAAGGAAATGTTGCTTTATTCAGGAAGCCAAGGCCTGGAAAAATGGTGGACTAGTATCACAAAGACCATCTGCCCTGTCCAGCAAAGCTAGAGGGTTTTTTTTTTAATTTTTATTTATTTATGATAGTCACAGAGAGAGAAAGAGAGAGAGGCAGAGGGAGAAGCAGGCTCCATGCACCGGAAGCCCGACGTGGGATTCGATCCCAGGTCTCCAGGATCGCGCCCTGGGCCAAAGGCAGGCGCCAAACCGCTGCGCCACCCAGGGATCCCAAAGCTAGAGGGTTTTAAAGGGGAAGGCACAGGAAATGGTGGGAGAAACAGGTGCCCAACAGATACTACTGTGTCAACATGAACCTGAACAGACTTACTGTCATCAGAGAAGCTGTTTTTGAATGTGAGGAGGCCTTCCTTGTCTTCTGGGAAATTCTGATCCTTCACTGCTCAAGGCCAGTGATCTGCAATATCTCAAGAAAATAGGTTCATTCTGCTACAAACCAAGGGACTTAGATCAGGAAGGAAGGATTGCATAAGCTTAAGCCAAATTAACCCTTATGACTGGTTGGAGTGCTATTATAATACCAACAACTGAATTAATATAAATAATAAATTGCTTAATACCATATCTAACTCAGAGTAGGTGCTAACAAATGGTATCAATCATTGATGGACTCCACACTACATTTGGATTTGAATTAATTTTGGGAACTTACACCTGAGGTCGTTGACCCATCATGATCTGCAGATTAAGTCATAAGAACAGATCTGAAAATCACTTTGTAAAGTCATCTCTGTAATCATGTCACTTCTCTTTTTTTAGTATTTTATTTATTTGAGAGAAAGTGAGAGAGAGAAAGAGAGAGAAGGAGCAGGAGAAGGGGCAGATGGAAAGGGAGAAGCAGACTCCCTACTGAGCAGGAAGCCGTGACATGGGGCTCAATCTCAAGATTCCAGGATCATGACCTGAGCCAAAGGCGGATGCTTAACCGACTGAGACACCCAGGTGTCCCTCATGTCAGTTCTCTTTAAAACCAAGGTTTTCATCCTGGGATCCATGAATATGGGGGCTGTGAGAATTTAACTCTCTGATCTCCAGCTACAGGGTGTGTCATTGATGTACAGCTCCAGCTGTTACCCTCTAACTGCCATTAAGATTTTCTCACAAAGTACACACATGCAACAGGCTGCTCCCAGTCAAGGACTGAGCATGGCAGGGAGACCAACGCGTATTTGGTTTTAGAAGATGAGGGATTTCTCTGGTGAGTAACTTTGGTTGGAGGGCCCTCAATAGCCTAATAAACTTTCTTAGAACCATACCGCAGTCCAAGATGGTTTCACCCAAACTTCCTTCCTTCTGTTCTCCCTCACCTGAGACAGATCTGCCTTGTGGTCTGAGAGGTCCCCCAGTTTCCTCCAACTTTTTTTTCCCTTTGTTGTTCACAGACCTCACCCCTAATAAGTTTCTGCCTCCGGAGGGTCCAGATTGCCAACATAATAACCCATAATTTGCGTAAGATTTTATGTGCAGGAATATACATTTCCATTTTTCATAATAAGAATATCTATTAGTTTCATCAGCTTTTTAAAGGATCTGTGACCAAAACATATTAAAAGCTACTGTCTCTTCAAGTTCTGTTCAAATGATGTAATACCATCTCCACTGCCCCAAAGCTAAAAAAAGTGCGTACAAAAGACCAGTATAGAATGTACCAGTTCTTGTGATATCATTTTGATATTTCCAGGTCCTATTCTTATTAGCAACACAACATATGTGAAATTATATTATTTATATTCTTGATACCTGTTTTTGCCTTGACCTCCTTTGACCAAAACATCCTATGCTTTTATATATCCTGCTAAACTATAGCAATTTGATTCTTTGTATCTCTAAACATAACTTTTCTTCCCCAAGTTAACAGCTTTATGTGACATGTAACCCACATTTTGGTATTTATACTCTTAACATTCTGAATCTATCAAATGTGGCATTTAAAAAAAAATTACTCTCGTTAAAAAAAAAACCTAAAACTTAAATATGAAAACTCTTAACTTTTTGGAGACCTTTGAAAGTGATTCTTTGAGTTGCATTGGAGAAATCATTATTTAATTAAAATTATTTTTTTACAATTTAAAACATACACAAAAGTGTCCAAAACTTTAAGTTGTAAAAACTTTAAGTGCACATTTTGCATTTTCAATGCTACTGGAATCCCAAAGGTTTGGAGCTCATAAAGTAGGAACTTGCATTCAATTATACTAAAACTTTTTCAGATCTCATGCTATCAGTCACCAATGAGAAGACAGGAATGACTTCAAAACTAATCCTCTTTCTTCAATTCTTATTCTTGCAATAATGCATGATGCTGTACAAATGCTTAATTTTTAAATTTTATTTATTTCTTCCAGCTTTATTGGAAAAAATTTATTTATTTATAAGTTTATATTTATATAATTGACATATAACATTGTGTAAGTTTAAGGTTTAAGGTGTACAACCTGTTGATTTTATATTTATTTATTACAAAATGATTACCACCACAACATTTGCTAACACTTCTACCAAATAACATAATTGTCATTTTCTTTTTGTGGTGAGAAAATTTATCTACTCTCTTATCAACATTCAAGTATATAACACTGTTATTTTTTTCAATTAGTTAAATCAGAATAAACAAACAAACAGCAAACAATAGGTGACCCATTTCTTCTACCCCCCAAGCCTGTACTTCTGACAACCATCAAATTATTCTCTTGTATCTAAAAGCTTGGTTTGGGGGAGTTTTTTTAGATTACACATATAAATAAGATCATATGATATTTATCTTTCTCTGACTTATTTCACCCTCAGGTTCCATCCTTGTTGCAACAAATCACAAGATTTCATTCTTTTTTATGACTGAGTAAAATTCCATTATATATATATATATATATATATATATATATATATATATATATCTCCACTCATCCATCAATCGTCACTTAGCTGTTTCCATATCTTGACTATTGTAAATAATGCTGCAATGAACATGTAGCATTAGTATTATTTGTTTTCTTTGAATAAACACTCAAAAGTGGAATTGCTGGATTATATGGTACTTCTATTTTTAATTTTGGAGAACCTTCATTCTGTTTTCCTCAGTGACTGCCCCAATTTATATCCCCACCAAGAGTGCACAAATTTTCCTTTTTCTGCATCCTGGGCAACACTTGCTATTTCTTGTCTTTTTGATAATAGCTATTCTCACAGGACTAAGGTGATATCTCATCATGGTTTTTATTTGCTTTTCCTTGATTAATGATGTTGAGCTTCTTTTCATGTACCTGTTGACCATCTGTATTTCTTCTCTGGAAAAATATCTATTCAGATCTTCTGTCCATTTTTAATTGATTATTTATATTTTGCTATTGAGTTGTATAAATTCTTTATTTTAGATATTAACCCTTTACCAGATATATGATCTGCAAATATTTTCTCATTCAGTAGGTTGCCTTTTCATTTTGTTAATAATTTTCTTTGCTGTATAGAAGCTTTTCTAGTTGATGTAGTCCCTATAATACAGTATTATGACCTATAATCACCATGCTCTACGTTAGATCCCCAGAACTTGTTAATCTCATAACTTTAAGTCTGTATCCTTTGACGAATATTGATGATTAATATTTTAATGCATCTGTTTAAGCATATAGCCTTTAATCTTCCCTGTTGAGTCAAACAGGTAACTTATTCGTCTCTTTCCATTTACTCTACTTAAACACAGTTTGGGCTCCTCTGATTGCTTGTAAACTCGATCAATATTTGACTCCTTAAGATTCTATGATCAAAGTCCTAAGACATCACACTAATCTTTTATCTATAAACAGACCCTGGTCATTTTGTCTCTTTAATTGCTGAGAGAACTTTACTGCAGCTTGGCATTACACTTTCCATCAGGCCTCATTTGGGACTCCCATCTCAGATTTAATCACACTGCTGCCAATTGTGTTAACCTGACATAGTTGTTCCTTTTAAAATAAATTCCTCTCATTTTATAAATGAGAGAGAAAAATGCCTTTTAGTGGTGTAGTTTCTGACCATGCTTCTATCCTGGAGATAAAGGCCTTGACTCCAGGCAAGTGGTAAAAAGCTATTTCAACCCCATAGGTCAAATGAATGTTTACATTAGCTTTCTGGAGATGTTCTTCCTCCAGAATCAGTCTCCACCAGCTCTAAAATATACAATCTGTAAAGAATAGAAATAATCAAAAATAATCCTTCAATTCAAGGTGGCCTAAGAACAAGAACTCAACTCTCATTGAGGTAGCTATGTTAAGCCTACTTATTTCTCCCAGCCCCCCACATTGTGATATGAGGGGGGAGTAGTTTCATAAGTCCTTGGTTCTTAGTTTATACTTTCAAAATTAAATATAACAAAGTAGTGAGTTTTTACCAGCAAATGTCCAAAGGCTGAGAAGTGAAGAAAGAAGTGATATGATTATGATAGTTAATGGTGAATTCAAATGGGACAGCAAAAGCAAACCCAGCTTTTACCTTTGTCAAGAGAAAAGAATTCCCAGAAGTAACAACCGCCAAATGGTCACAATCCAGAAACACTGATGATTTAGATTTATTTTCATATTAGGAGATAACACAAGTGTTTAGGAAAATTTAATTTACTTCCTCTGTGATGGGGCATGGTAAACATCAGATACCTAACATCATTTCACGCTCTGTAGTAAATTCTCCTTCCTCATTTTTCCCCTTCCTTCTGTCCACTCTTTCCAAAATAACTTGAAAGTCGTAAGCCCCATGAGGGCAGGGACCTTGTCTGATTTGGTTCACCAGTGTGTCTCCAATTCATAGATTCATACATGTATTAGTTAAGGAAAGGATATGAACCAATCATCTCTACTGAGTGCTTGCTTTTGGCTTTGTGCTAAGCCTGGGATAAGGTGAAGGTCATGATGAATTTGACAGTGTTCTTACCTATAAAAAGTTTACAACATAGTGGCAGAAATAGAGATAAACAAGCCTTGCTATTATGCAGTGTTAAATTATTGTAATAAAGGAGAAATGTAGTATCCAAAAAAAAAAAAAACCTGAAGTTTTCCTATTAAAGAAAGAAGATATTGAATCCATGGATCCCTCTAAATTATGAAAAAATTTCATTGAACCTAAAGACCAAATATGAAACACTAATTGCTTTGTTTCTCTTGCTGTACATCTGTGTAAAACAGACAAACAAGAGAAAGAAAACCATTCTGATTATACTGTTTCCTTATCTGAGAGTAGAAGTACTTTTTGAACATCATTCCAAGGAGTATCAGGACCAAAAAGTCAAAATGAGAGGATTCACAGAAAACAGCAATAAAGGGACAAAAATGGATGCAGAGAAACTTGAGTAGTTGGGTGTGAAATTCTAGCCTAAACAGACAAGAAGAGGAATCTTCTTGCTCTAGACTAAGTGCTTATTACCAGATGAGAAGGGAAATTGGCTTGGCTTGAATCAATAAATGAAATAACACATGGCTGAATAAATGATGTTTAAAATTATCAGAATTGATAGTTCACACAAAATTTCAGCTTTTGCAAAAAATTCAAAGAGAGAGAACATTGTGCCTTATAGGAGTTTCCAAAAACTTGCAAACATTATCTCTCAGTAAATGGTTGTCAAGTGAATGAACACAAACTGATGAAACATGATAAAAGAGAGAATTCACATGAGATTACGGCTTTCCCATGTAAGCTGAAGGATAATAACATGGAATCATAAGATAAATATTTTGAAACAATACAGATCTGGATCTGAAACTTAATACACCTTTTACTACATGTATAACCTCAGAAAATTTCATTTAAGCTTCTGAGACTCAATTTTCTCATTTGTAAAACATGAATGGTGGAGTAACTCACAGGATTGTACAAAGATTAAGTGAAATAGTGAAATTATACATATATAAAAGCCTTTGTACGCATCTCACACAAACTAATTAACTAAATATTGGATATTGTTACATACTATAATTTAAAAATTTATTTTAGTTGCCTCTTAAAACCTCTAATTAGAAAATTAGCAAAAAATGTGTAAAACTTTGAAGTAGTAAGAAAATGAGAGCACCTGGAAAATGATCTGGAAATGATGTAAATAAGATAAATAGAAACTTTTCATATGGTAATGAGGAATAAGGGGCAGGATTTGAATGTATCAGGCTTCACTGCAATTTGATGGAATTCACTTTACATCATGTAGATGTCAACAGAAGCACCTTAATTAAATCACCCCAAACTGAGTGGCTATGAGTTGACTTTCCTGTCATTCAAACTGGTCTTCAGGGGCCCTTCTAACCAAATCACTAAGTCAAAAGCTACTTCTGCTTTTTTTTTTTTTTTTTTTTTTTTCCTGGGACTGGCAAAGATAATCAACACCACAGTCAGCACTTAGACTGATTGTGGCCTTTGGGAAGGTACATGGCTTGCTGTTCAGAATCCCCAGTTACTTCTCAAGGTCAAACAGACCTTGCTTGAATGAGATATTTAGTCCTAAGAACATGCTGCCAGTCCTGAAATTTTCTTGAGAACCTAGGTAGAACATTTCCCTTGAGGACATTTGCATTGGGGGGATTTTACATTTGCTTGCACAGTCTGTCGGGAAAAATCATCTGAAAATGTACTTAATTTACCTTATTACTGAAAGGAAAAATGTGCTCCAGTGCTGCAGTAAAATCACAGCAAGATAAATATGCTTTTTGGCACATTCCAGTATATAATATTGAAAAACTGTAATATGTTTGTCTGAAAAGATTAGTTTAAGATGTGGAGTAGAAATTTTAATCAAGAATTGCACATTTTAAAAAGCAAATTTTCGCAGAGAAGAGTCTCTTGACAAATACTACACTTCAATAGTAGCACTTTCCTTTGAGTTTCTATAAACATTATTGCTTACATATCTCAATTTCTATCATTTTAATAATAGCCACATGTTGCCTTTTAATTGTACTTTATTTCACTTTCACTTTCTTCTGTAATAAAATTTCAAACTCATTAACTGCAGATGGATTGATATCTCAGAGATCATACAACAAACATTTATTAAGCATCTACTATGTGTAGGAAGTACCCATAATACACTAGAAGATAGTATGATATCGTAATAGAAAGTGCATACTTTAAAAACCAGTGACCTTGAATTTAAAATCAGCTTCTACAGTGACAGCCTTATGACCAGTGGCCATTTTACTTCAGCTCCATGAGCCTTGATTTCCTTATATGCATAGTGGTACTAATGGTGCTTTATGAAGTCACCATATGAGTCACTTGAAGAGTTCAGTAAAGTTATATGCAGAGTCAAGACACTTCCTAACACGGAATATGTACTCAGTAAATGCAAGCCCCTCCCCAAGTCCTATGTGTCAGGTGCTGGAGAGCCACATGATAAATGTGTCAAACTCCCAGGGGCAGGGATAACAATTATATTTATAACTCAAATCTGTGCTAGCATATTAATCATTCTAAAGGCAACCCTGCTTACTCAGGCTCCTCCGTTCCACCAAGAAGCACTAAATGAGATCTGATATTTCCAGAGCTATATTATATCTCATTTGGGATATTTCCTTAAAAAGGATAAGAAAATTTGGCACTAAGGAATCTAAATACATTCATAGATTTGTCTTCAGCTTGTCTGATGCATTTTCTTAGATATAAAGCACTTTATAGTTTATAAATGAGCACAGCTAATTCACATACCCCAGGGTGGTTTTGATTTGCTTGCATTTAAAAAGGAACACTATCAAATGATGGAGTTTATCCTTTTAATAATTAGGAAGAGTTCTATTAAATTCCACCAAGGCCATTCTTTCAACTTAAAGGTTGCAATCTCTATCCAAAAAAGAATTTTTTTTTTAATTATCTCCTTAACCCCTCTTAATTCTACCATGATTTATAACTGATTGTAATTTGTCTCCTTCTGGGCCATTCTTGGCCTAACATCCACAGCTCTGCATGCTTCCTCTCCTGTCTTAACTGTCTTCTCAAAATTAGAATTTGTTTAACACCTTAGTCCTGTTTCTCAGAGTCCTTCTGGTGAAAAGAACAATGTCCATTTGACATTCCAAAGTTGCAGGAAGACTATACTATTTTGCACATTTCTTTAATTACATACATATTAGATAATCAGTAAATATTGTTGGTTGACAATTTTTGTTGGAGTAGTGTAAGAGTTAGAATTAAGAAATGACATGTGCTCCCTTATCATACAGTTGTTGGAATACAGCTCTTAGAATCCTCTGGATCCAGCTTGAATCTGGACTAAACGTGGAGAAGAGTGTCTGAAAGTATCCAGGCTGCCATTGTGGTGCCATACCTAGAAAAGACTACAGACAAGTCATGAGTATCCAATGTCTCTGTCCCAGTCAAGTCCACCTGGCTCCATTTTCACTCCTGGTTTTACTCTTTGTTTCTAAGTTTGCAAATGCCTTACTTATTTTATCAAATATATTCATTTCTTTACTCATTTTCTCAAATATAACTACTGTCCTTGTCTCTGGACAAATTCTCTGGGGAAACTAACTTAAACCTTTTGTTTTTTTCCTGAGATAGATGAGACTACACTAACTTTTCTTTCTGGTTTCCAAAGCAATAATGAATTTATTTGTAAGTCCCTAGGAAAATGTTATTTTTCTATGGGGCAGTAACAATGACTAAACTGGTTAATACAACATTGCAGATGTGGAGGGTGAGTATTGTAGCAGAGAAATTGGGAATCAGATTCTGGAGTCAGATTTCCTGGAAATGAATCCTGGATATATCATTTTTTACCTGCATAACCATGAGAGAGCTACTCAACCCCCACCCCATCCCCCGAGCTTCTTTCTCATCTGTATAGATGGATAACAGTACCTATCTCATAAGGGTTGTTGGATGAGTAAAATAATCTGTTATATTGCAATTTGAAGCATAATCAGGGCCAATAAACATTCACAAATTATTGTTACACCAAGATACCTTGATTTAATATTTGACTAGGTCACAAAAGAAACAAGATCACTCAAGGAATAGAACTCACAGTAAAAATCACATAAGAAATGGGTCTGTGAAAGAACCAAGATCATAAATGTTTTTCTAACGTGTCTCATTAGAGAAAAACACTTCTTTGTTTTAAGACTAGCATGTAGAGGGATCCCTGGGTGGCGCAGCGGTTTGGCGCCTGCCTTTGGCCCAGGGCGCGATCCTGGAGACCCGGGATCAAATCCCACGTCGGGCTCCCGGTGCATGGAGCCTGCTTCTCCCTCTGCCTTGTCTCTGCCTCTCTCTCTCTCTCTCTCTCTCTCTATGTGACTATCATAAATAAATAAAATTAAAAAAAAAAAAGACTAGCATGTAGATCCCTTGGAATTAAAGAAAAAGAAAGAAACAAGAGTGAAGTAACACAAAGCTGACGTGATCCATCACGGTAGAGGCAGATAGACGCACGGTAGAGGCATCCTCTGATGCAAGCATCAAGCTGCAATCAAAAAGCTAAATGAGCAGTATTGTTGGAAGGAATTAGAAGAAATGATGAGCATTCACTAAAGGAAACACCCGCTATGGGCTGTTGAAAATTCATCTTTGAGAAAATGAAACAAAAAAAGAAAAAGAAAAAAGGAAAAAGAAAAAGATTGTGCCAAGTCTTTTTAATTGATGAATAATTTATGGATGATCAGCAGGAACATCTATCCAGGCAGCTGATTAAATGCAAAGTGTTTTGATAAGCAGAGTTACCACCGCAGGCCTCCTAGGAAAAGGAAGCCTTCCCAGCAATCGAAGCCAGTCTATGTATTGATGGGTGCTACCCAGTCCTTTCTAGCAGCCTATTTCCCCACACCATCCACCTTTATCCCTGGCAGGAAAAGTTACCTCCTCTGTGAGTTTCATCCTCCTGTCAGAATGATGGAGGTTAAATGTGGATAAGAAAGGCAATTAAAATAGATCTGTCACAAGTATGCTATCCCAGTGTGCCATCCTGATTTCCTTCTCTAGTGTGAACTGCTACCGAAGGATGATAATTGAAATTTGTCAGTGTTGACAGCTGATGACTAATATGGAGATTTTCATTACATATCCCTCCTGGAATGAAAAAGAAATGAGCGCATATTAAACTCCAGATGGAGGCAACCATAGGACAGAAAAATGCAGACACTATTCAAGCCAGCAGTGCAATGACTGTTTAAGAGAACCCTGAGACCCTCTAAAATTATTCAGTATGGAAACAGAGATGGTGTTAGTTTTCTTCATCTTCTGTCTGGGTAAACTCATCATTTTCAACATGGCCACACAGCTCATTCATGTTACTATCACCTGGAAGCTCCACCCACTGACTTTTGGTAGAATCAGTTTGAAAAGGATGTATGGCCTCTGCTACTTACTCAAGTTTGAAGATTTTGTGATTTTTATAATATAGAAACCTAGGAGTCATTTCTGTTTGAGTTATTTTAAATGTGGATTTATTAGAATCACTAAAAGAAATCTAACCATATGATTCTGCCAAACAATACCAAGAAATCACCTTTGGTTAAAATTTTGCAGAGTTTTGCCATTGGTCAAGAGTGAATACTCAATTAAATGATTTTCTGGTGTGTGAGACAGGAAGTAAAATGGCTTGAAAATTATGGCACAGTGTTCTAGTTAACCTGTTGGATAACAAACTACCCCAAACTCAGTGGATGAAAATGGCTTGTTTATTATATCATATAAATCTGTGGGTCAGGAATTTGGGCAGGGCTCAGCTGGGTAATTCTTCAGTTCCATGTGGCACTGGTGGAGTTACTGCTATAGTACACAGCTGGCAGATGGCCTGATCTGGGGCATCAAAGATGGTTTTACCTGTGTTTCCAGTTATATTAACTATATTTTCTTATTTTCTGTATTTTTGATGTTCTGGAGGCATCTGAGTCCTAGCTGACCTGGGAGAGATTGTCCCTCCCAGTGCTTGTAAGTTACTAGAGATAGCAAACTAGTCCCTGTAAGATAACCCTTCATGTGCAACTCAACCAATCCAAAGTCTATATCCTCCACCCATCCCATTTATTGGGCTTTCATAGAGTATTTACACTCAAGGGCCAACATTCCCCTATCTAAATCACCTCACAGCCAGATACCAGACAGACAAGTTGGGCCAACCCAGTCCACTGAAATTACTCAAATTATCCAATTTCTTTGCTTTCCCTACATCTCCCATTCCTTTCTGAAAAAGAGGAAGTAGAAGCAGAAGCAGAAGAAGAAGAAGGGAAAGAAAAGGAGGAGAGGAAGGAAAGGAAGAAAAGGAAGGAGTGGGAGAGAATAAAATAAAATGATCAATAAATAAATAACAAAGACCTTGCCCATGCTTTCCCTTGATTCTTTCTGCCTCTTTGCCAACCCCAATGCTTCCCCCTATGGCCCTGCATGGCACAGCATGCCTCCTTCCTCTTGGGATCTAGGAGTGACAAACTATCTTTTCAAGGGCAGTCATCTTCTGATCCTTTGGCCTCACTCTACCTGATAAAACCTACACTGAAATTTAAAAACAAAAAACAAAAAAAAATTCCCTAGGGCCTTGACAGAGATGACTGGAAGGCTAGGCTCTGCTGAAACTATCATGTGGATACCTATACATGATCTCAAAGTAGTCAGACTTCTTTTTAAAAAAAGTTTATTTATTTATTAGAGAGAGAGAGAAAGAGTACAAGCAGGGGGGAGGGGCAGAGGGAGACAGAGAATCTGGAGCAGACTCTCTACAGAGCCTGGAGCCAGATGTGGGGTGCAATCTCAAGACTCTGAGATCATGACCTAAGCCGAAATCACCAGTTGGATGCTAAACCAACTGAGCCACGCAGGTGGCCCAAAGTAGTGAGACCTCTTACTCAGTAGTTCAAATCACCCAGAAAGAACATTCCAAGAGTTCTGGGCAGAGGCAACAAGGCTTCTTATGACCTTGTCTTGGAAGTCTCAGAATGTCAAGGTCTCTAAATTGATCAAGTCAGCAGGTAAGTCATGACTCAATGGAGAATTAGCCTCCATCTCTCAAAGAGCAGGGCAATAAAGAGTTTGCAACAATCTTTAATCTACTACAAACAAGCTCACTTCAGTCAAGCCTCTATAGATGCCTAATTGAAGATCAGTGCTGGTGGTTATTCTAGAGGGATTCTAAGAAAAGTTGGTTCCTAATTTTGTAATCTCCTGGGGCTTAGACAGCCTTGTCTAAGAGTGCTACCAAAGATTTCTGCATGATTTCAGGCTGAGTTGTATCTGATTAGCATAGTCAGTAATGCAAAAAGCAAGAAATGAAAACAGTGGTGGTTGGGGAGCTCCCCTTCGGGAGATAAGCTCTGTCACATGCCTGTGGTAAGAGCGACACAAATAAATATCTCTCCTGATTTCATGAAGGGAGGCATGACATTATGATGATTATAAAGATCTCAGAGATAGAAATAGATGTGTGCAAATGCCCCTAATGAGGCATTAGAGTTGGAATTGTATCCCATTTGTTTTCCAAACCACATGCTTTCTAAACATGTATTTGCATTTGGATATAATGAGTGTAATTTGCTCTTACTGACCAAAATTACTTTATATGTGGAAATGCTGAAGCTTTAAAGTGAATAACTCAGCTGATCAATCACCAGCATGCTAATGACCCCCAAGTTAACAGGAGTGTTTTCTTCCCAGACCAGGCAGCTAAGACCTCAGCCCCATACCAAGAGTGCATTTAGTTTTCTTAGGTTCACTCAATCTCTGATGGAAATGCTATCATCACCAAAGAAGAAGGGAGAAAAATGCAAAAGAAGACATGTTTTACTCTTCTAAGCCTGACAAAGGGCATTTATGTGCAACAAAGCATTTTTAAAAATACTGTGCCTATTTATTTTGTATCAACTTGTGGTAAAATATGAATATATCCAGAATCTAATTACATCAAGAATATTACACAAGCAACTTCCTTACATTTCACCAAAAAAAAAAAAAAAAAAAAAAAGAGCAGTCATACTGCTGGACTACATTCAAAAAGTCATCACTCTCTTATATCACCAGACAATTGTGCTATTTTACATAATCAGTATTCAGGGGATGGTATTTTGCTAATAGGCAAAATCCTACAATGACAATTTAAATGGTTTGAAACATGCACAAGATAATTTAGAGTCACAGCTCTGCCAATTGCTAAACAAGTGCAGCAGGAAAGCGGGCTCTCTACGCATCCTGAGTGCTGTTGGGGGAACAGGCTGTCCTGTTCCATCAAGGAAACTTTGCTCACATCAAGCAAGAAGCTCAAGCCAGCTAATATCACCATCCCAGACTCTTAATAGGGGAGATTAAGTGTCTTCACTGGGTAAGTCCATTGCTCATCATGAGCAGGAACATAAAACAGGCAGATAATTTTTAAGGGTGAAGAGGGCAAACTCAGGCTATAAGAACAAAAAGACATTGGTTTGAGTCCCCACTCTGCTGCTAATCAGTTCTATGAGCTTGGATAAGTAAGAGTTGATTCTTTATCTTTCATTTATTTTTTTAAAAGATTTTATTTATTTATTCATGAGAGACACACACAGAGAGACAGAGACATAAGCAGAGGGAGAAGCAGGCTCCCCCAGGGAACCCGATGTGGGCCTCCATCCCCAGACCCTGATCCCAGCACCCCAGGATCACTAACTGAGTCAAAGGCAGACGCTCAACCACTGAGCCACCCAGGCATCCCTGATTCTTTATCTTTTAAAAACTAAAACCAGGAGTTACCTCCTAGACCTATAAGGATTATTGAAATATTACATGTAAAACAGCACAAAATCTGACAAATAGCAAGTATTCCATTAAAGTTAACATCTGCTGTTTAAAATGGAAAATTAGCATAATTTGGAAATGATGAACCCCACATGAAGGGGTTTTAGAGTGTCTGAATCTCCAGAAAATGTGACAAAACTGTGAATCTTTCTGGGAAGAGTTTTCAAGGCTTTAATTTGGGTTTCTAACAACAAGAACAAAAGGTAATCATCGCTATCTTATGTATTTTCCAGTACAGAAAAGTTATGACCATGGACCTTCAACAATATTCCTAATGTTTAACTAAGCATCAGGCACCATGCTGAGTTCTGAGGCTGTAAGGATGAGTCTAAGTGCCTCCCCTAGGGAGGTAGGTATGGAGATAGGGAGAATAGATACCAGTGACTAACCCATCAATATATGTGAAATGTGACAAATATTATGAAAATGAAGAACAAGGCACACAAAGTAAGGGAAATTTATCTAGATCATTTTTAGACAGTTGTGCACATGCCTAAAAGTTGAGTTGGTTTGGCTCCTGCTGGACAAGGGCTTTGCATCCTCACACTTGTTCAAGGGGGTTTACAGCTGGGGCCGCCCACCTGGTCCACATGTTTGGAACTGTGTGTACAACTACTGTCTCTCTTTAGGAGTCCTACTTGGTGCCAACCTCCTCACGGAAGCAATCCAATGCTCCTACTGATTTGGCTGAAGTCTAGATGTACTACACAGCGGGCTCCTTCTTCCTCTTTTAGAATTGATTTATTGCAAAACCTCAACATAGTGGGAGCATGACATACATTTATTTGTTCCAACAATTACCCCATCCCATACTATTTCAAGTACCCTTTCCTGCTTGGAAGCCATTTCCTAAACAACAGCAACAATTTTGTAACTGTGTGTAGTAATAGATGCTAACTAGACTTATTTTTTTGGCGATCATTTTGCAATGTTTAAAACTATTGAGTCGGGCAGCCTGGGTGGCTTAGCGGTTTAGCGCTGTCTTCACCCCAGGGTGTGATCCTGGAGACCTGGGATCGAGTCCTACGTTGGGCTCCCTGCATGGAGCCTGCTTCTCCCTCTGCCTGTGTCTCTGCCTCTCTCTCTGTGTCTCTTGTGAATAGATAAATTTTTTAAATCTTAAAAAAATAAAAATAAATAAAACGGTTGAATCACTGTCCTATACCTAAAACTAATATGGTGATATATAACAATTATGCTTCAATAAGAAAGAAAAAATTGTATTAATCTTTTAAAAATGTATATAAATATGTATATGTATAAATAGATATGTTAAATAGATTATAGCATATTTGCCCTTTTTTGTATGGTCTTTCATTTTCTTTTGCTTTTTTCCACTTCTGCCTCTCCTTCTCAACTACATTACTCCCCCCAAAACACTGCCCTTATTAACAATTCTGCTGGTATTATGTATGTACACAAAATCATATCATTATCCATGCTCATAAAGTCATATATTTTTGTGTGTGTAACAGAAATAGAATCATATAACAAACACTTTTCCACATCTTGTTCATTTTAGCTAATATTTCATAGATATTCCTCCAAGTTAATTATTACAGTTCTATTTAAGTTTTTAATGGCTGCATAACATAATGTGATTGCTTCAATAATTTTTCTAATGTTACATATTTACCTTTCCCATGATTTTATACCATGGACAACTTGACAAGAAGTACCTATATTCCTATTTACTGGTAGTTCCCAAGAGGCTCTGCTCCATCAAAAGTTATATATCTTTGTAATTTTAATAGCTACAGTCAGTTTATTTCCCAATATGACCAAACCTAAACAATCCACATTTTGTTTCCACCCATCCTCATAGGTAGGTGTGGGGTACTCAGTGTCAATTGCTGTGTCCTATTCCCCACCCAACTCTGCCCCAAAGGACTTCACCCTTCCAGGACTTGCAAGAGTTACAATCCACAAAATTTTACCACCCTGTAGGCCCTATGCTGAATTCCACTTGATCATTTAACAAAGATTTATTGAGTCCCTAGTATATGGTAGTTACTTTTCTAGGCACCTTGGGATGCAAAGATAAACAAGATACCTGAAAGCAACTACAAGTGAAGGTTACCAAAAATAAATTTGAAGTGCTGAGATGTATTTGTTAGGGAAAGCTCACCTATTCTGGGAAGACTTTGCTGAGGGAAGAAACAGTCAACTTTTTTGCTCTTTTTTCAAACTCATTATACTGTTTTCCTATGGCTGCTATAACACATAGGCAGAAATGTGGTACCTCAAACATTTTGCTCCTTGTTGCACCCTGTGAATTAGCTTCCGGATGCAGCACCACTAAATCACCACAAACTTGGTGCTTGAAAACAATAGCATTTTCTAGCAATTCTGGAGGCCAGAAATCTGAAATCAGTTTCACTGGACTAAAATCAAGATGTCAACAGAGCTGTGCTCTCTCCAAATGCTCTAGGGGAGAACTCAGTCCTTGTTTCTTTTAACTTCTGGTGGCTGCTGGCATTTATTGGCTTGTAGCTGCATCCCCCCAATCTCCGCCTCTCTGCTCACATTGCCTTCTCCACCTCTATCTGCCTCAAGTCTTCTTCTGTTTCTCTCATAAGAATAGACATGATTGCCTTAAGGACCGCCTGGAATAATCCAGAATAATCCCATCTCAAAATCCTTAACTTAATCCCATCTGCAAAGTTACTATTTATAACCAAGTACAATTCACAAATTCCAGGGATTAGGTCATAGATATCTCTGGAGAGAAGGAGGACATTATTCAGCCAACCTCATTCATTTATTTTATTTTTGCATCAAATTTGTATGCAGACAGAGATAGTTTCCTATTTAGGATGAAAAAAGGTTAGCATATACTATATTCATGATTATGGAAAAATAATATAGATAGTGACTAACAAAGACCATGAAACCTTAATCCAGATCAGTGGAGTGAGGTGGAGATCTGAGGCATTCATTAGTATTCTAAACTGTAGTTTCATTATTTTGAGACTCCAGCTATCTCCAAGAATTGTGTTGTTATATCTTTTGAACTATAAGAGAGAATATTTGCAAAGCACTATATATGCAGTAAACATTAGCTAGCATTATTGAATTTTCCCACAAAACATCACGAAGTAAGTTGTAGTTCTCAATCTGTATCCAGGTCCAAGCACTAAATGATGAAGAGTTCCTTGTTCAGTCCATTTTTCTTGCATTAATTTAAGCCGCAAGTATTAGCATATACCACTTTTTTCCTCACAGTTTAAAAAATAATTTGCCATTGTCTGTTTCCCTTTTCAGTTCCAGCCTTTCAGTCCTTTATTTTCTCCAGCTGACCCATTATGTCCTAGCCTTGTCCCAAGGACTGCATAATCAAGTTGCTGCTTTGCCTTGCCCCCAGACTGTTGAATGAGGATGCAACCTAATTATTTGTCTGCTGAGTAAAATGTGTATATATATATATATATATATATATATATATACACAAATGTTACAAAATTTTCATGTTCAGAATCAATTTTTAGAGCCTTAAAGAGACCAGAATTTATGTTTCTACCTTCTATATTAACAAGAAAGATAAATTCTCCCCAACTCTCAGATACTTGGCTAAAAAGAAAAACAGTTTGGAATAATTCATTAAACATCGCATGTGTCTGTGTGTGTATGCCTTTAAGTTGGCACAGATCCATCCAATCTCCTATAATAATAATCAATCCTATATTGGCATTTATGTTTGACAAAAAAAAAAAGTCCATCTTTTAGCCAATCACTAAAGCATTCTTTTTAGCTGAGATTTGGTTTTGAATGGGACAGCCCAGAGTCACCAATTTGTCAGAGGGACACCTGAGGGGAAACCTCTTTACCATCCCTGGATAAACTCACCAGTCTTGACTTCACCCTGCATCAGAAATCTGTTCATAAATTTACTCGGGTCAATGTTGTGGGCAGTATATTCATATCTCATGGTAATTTCACAGGGAACTTATATTTTTAAGTATACTTTTATTGAAAATATAACCCTATGTGCTAGTTCATTCAGCAAATCACTTTCCTTGATTAACTTTTAAGAGTATTAATAGCCAAAAATCATGGCAAGGAAAAAGTCATGTTCTATATTCCCTTTGGCATACATTTTTTTTTCTCTTCTTCTACACTCTGTAATTTTCTCTTTTTCTTTTTTTTTTCTGGAACAAAATAAATAATAATAATAATAAATATGCATTGTTTTAAAATAATATGTAGCATTTGAAATCCTCCGCTCAACAGTTGGAGATGTTCTAAGTCTAACAAAAAATGAAAATGTGTTCTGAAGTTCTTTATAGTCATGAATTAATGATATTGTTTATCTCATCACCACAAAAATCCAATAGATCTTGAGGTGAAAGACAAAGCTTTCCCATGGGAAGGCAGATGACTGACATCTCAGAAGAGCAGAGGAAATTAAAAACTTCACAGACGAAATTGGCAACTTGTTTTTAAACTTCCATATTAATTCCCTTGCAAGTGAGTCAAAAAAAAAGGGACTAAAGGCTGAAAGTGACAAAGATGGAAATATTATACGTAAAACACAAACCAAAATCACTTTCCTAAGCAGTAACAATAGACCTTAGGCCAGTCCTTCCAAAACTGTGACTGATGCTTTTTTGGGAGGTCTTTGAGAGGACATGAACTGTGAGCTAGAGCAGGGCAATGGGAGGCTCCTCATCCTTAGAAGGAACACTGCCCACTGTTGCCAGAGTGGGAGGCATTTTCAAGGATGCAGCCTTGAGAGAGCAATGTGTTGTTGAGACCATCCCAAAAGTCTACTTGGGGACTAAGCCCAGGGAAGGCCGTCATGTAAACTTTTAAGATTCTGGCTGGCTGGTGAGGAGAGATGTCGTCTTGCAGCTCCTCCAAACAAGCCTCATAAAAATTCAAACATGTGTAAGTTCCCTTGCTTATTAAACCTACCATCCTGGAATCTGAAGTCGCCAGCCCCTTTCTTCCAATTTGCTCTCTCTGGTGTTCCAGGGGCCAGTTATGAACAAAAGGCTTTGCAATCAAACAGGTTGAGCTCAATTCTGTCCCCATATCCAATTAACTGGTAATCTCAAACAAGTCACTTTGTTTCTCCAAGCTCCTGTTCTCCTCATTTACAAGAGGGAAAATGTCAAAAAAAAAAAAAAAAAAAACAAGAGGGAAAATGTGGCATTGTCTAAATTAGTCTTTGCCCTAGAGCTGTCAGATAAAATACAAGACACTTAAATTTGAATTTTAGATGATCAGATAATTTTTTAATGCTTCACACTTACTCTAAAAGATTATTTGGTGTTTATCTGAAATTCAGGTTTATCTGGGCATCCTGTATTTTTATTTGCTAAATCTGGCAACCCTACTTTTTCTTACTATTGCTTTTCTCAGCAACCTGCAGTTTTCCTTCACAGTCTACAATTGCATTGTAGTTTTGATTATTTATTTAACATATCTCTGTTCCACTGGACTGTAAAGCTCCAATGGGCAGGATTTAGTTTGTTTATTTCTCTTCTATACACCTAGCAAGAAGTACAACTTGCAGCACGAGGTAATAAAAACAATCTAGAAGAGTAGAATTAATGAATGCATAGATACACAGAGGTAGGCATGAATTTGAGTCCCAAAGTTTATAAGTTGCAATGTTATTTATTATTATTTATCTCTAAAATTAGAGCTTGGACAATATAATCCTCTTGAAGTGAAACTTCTTTGCTTATATGTTTTACTATAAAGCAATTGAACTGCTGAGTAGGACTTTCAATGCAACAATTTCTAAAATTCTGAAATAGCTAGATATAGCCATAATGATAAATAGGGCGATTTGGCCAACTCCATATCCTAGATTCTTAAATTACATGACTTCTAGTCCTTGAATAGCCTTTCAATGTAAGGATAGATTCATTTTGAGGAGAGAAAATTAAAATTCAAACATTTGTCCCAAATCACAGAGAGAGGGAAATGACTCTGGATTGTTTTAGTAAACCTCCAATTAACCTGATGAAGCTCCAATGAACATTTCTTGGATCCCCTTCAAACTAGGGTTCCAGATGTGAAGTAGCCTCTACCCATTACATACACTCCTGCAAAATAAGGACAATGGCCATGAGGCAGAGACAAACTTCTCGTGGCTCTTGGCTTTTGTTTCTGGCAACCAAGACCATGAAAATGTGAGATTTTACCTCCATAACAGCCCAGTGTCATCGCCTGGTATCTGGGATGGTGGGAAACAGCTGCAATGGCTGGGCTCAAAGAAGCTGCTTGCTTCCAGCATAGCTCCAGAACAGCATCAAAAGCAGTGCTATCCTAGGGAAGCAGCTCTCTATAGCTCTTGGAATCACTCCAGAGGAATAGCCTACAACCTGCTTCTCTAGCCCTAACAATTTTATAAGCATCTATCCCCTCCATTAAACTCCCTCATGCTTCAGATACCTACAGTAAACTCTGTTTCCTGCACTGAATCCTGATGGATACAACAAGCAATCAACAGACCTCAAATTTGATTCCAGATTTCTTTGGTCTAAATCTTGCTTTACCATTGTGCTATGCTGCATATAATTTTTATTTTTAAAAGAAAATGTTTTTAAATGTTTATTTTTAGTTTTTTTTTTAAGATTTTATTTATTTATTCATAGAAATGCAGAGAGAGAGAGAGAGAGAGGTAGAGACACAGGCAGAGGGAGAAGCAGGCTCCATGCAGAGAGCCCAACATGGGACTGGATCCAGGGTCTCCAGGATCATGCCCCTGGCTGCAGGCAGCGCTAAACCGCTGCACCACCGGGACTACCCTAAATGTTTATTTTTAAAAGAGATAATATGTTCTTTACTCCTATAAGTGTTGATGAAAAAGTCTATTGTATAGATAGATAGGTTCTAGAAAGAAAGATTGTAATAAAGAGTTTGACTCCATTTTTTTGATGTTAGATTGCTGATAGCTTTTAAGCCTCCCCCTTCTCTCATCTCCTTCTAGCCCCATCTGATGACGCTGACACTGAAACCTCTGATGTTCTCTCCTTTGGTTCTGGTGGGAAGTTCAAACCCCTAGCAGGAGCCCTTACTCTGGCCTTACCCTTCTAATTACCATGAAAATTCAAGCTGGTCTCCTTTTCTTGTTCTCTCAAGCCAAGTCAGCTTGGGGTCCTGCCCTGAACTTCCCAGAAAGTCCCATTATGTTGGTAATAAACATTTTCATATCATCTTGATGTATATGTGGTATTAGCATCTTGTCATCCAAACCAAATTTTGGATGAAGGTCCACTCTGCTTTTACAAAGTGACAGCAACAAGGACTAGCTGTGTTTATCTTAGTTCAAATTGCTATAACAAATTACCACGCACTGGATAATTAGAACAACAGAAATTTATTTCTCACAGTTCTAGAGGCTGAGAAGTCCAAAGTCAAGGTGTTGGCTAATCTTATGTCTGGTGAAGGCCCTCTTCCTGGTTGCAGATGGTTATCTGCTCAAAGCATTTTCACATGAGAGAGAAAGGTCATCTTTCTTGTGTCTTTCTTATAAGGGCCCTGATTCTATTCATGATGACCTTACCCTTATGACCTAATCACCTCCCAGAGGCCGCACCCCCAAATACCTTCACTTTAGAGATCAGGACTTCAAAATATGGATTTTAGAAGGAGGTGTACACAAACATTCCTAGAAATAATTTAAGTAGCAGACGAAAAAAAAAAAAAAAAGAAAAAGCAAGAATATCTGATCTAACTGGAGGTAAAGCTGACTCACGGGGATCCCTGGGTGGTGCCTGCCTTTGGCCCAGGGCGCGATCCTGGAGACCCGGGATCGAATCCCACGTCGGGCTCCCGGTGCATGGAGCCTGTTTCTCACTCTGCCTGTGTCTCTGCCTCTCTCTCTCTCTCTGTGACTATCATAAATTAAAAAAATAAAAAATAAATAAAAAAAGGCTGACTCACGGATAAAATTTCTTGTGGACAAAACAACTTTATTTGAAGAACCCTTACCCATTATGTGAAATATCTACACATTAAAAACTTTTATGTGAAATCCAATTGTGATTCATTCTAATAGCTTCAATAGAAATGCAATTATTTCCCACATCCAAGCATTTTCAGAAACAGCCATTGTGTTAAAGAGCAGTTTTAATGCACAAGCAATATGAGGTTGTTAAATATTTTAACTACTGAGTGAGTGACTAAGAATTAATATTTTAAGATTAAAATTCATTGATTATTGAATTTCTGCTATCTAGTCATTATAAATCAATGATTAATGTGATTTCCAAGGAACATCTTTTAGTTAAAGAAGTTGATAAATCTAACAGTCTAAACAGAGCCAAAAATACCACTTAGTGTTTCAAAGAGGCCTTGAAAGAAGACAGCATCTCTCCTTAGAAGTGCTATGTATGTTTCAACAAAATGAAACAAAATCACAAAATTTTAGTTATAGGCAGACAATTTGAAACTGTGATCTTTAAGCCCTTAACTATAAAAAAAAGGAAAAGATTCATACAAGTTAGGAGTCCAGTGGCCCATGGGAAAAAGAACTGGTGCTGTATGGGCACCAGATCCTACAACAATTAATTCAATGCTCTTACTCCTTTAACATTTCTGTAGGAATTCTAATGGGTAGCAAACAGTCACGATGGTAGGAAACATATTTTTGGAATATTTTAATGTAATGTTTATTAAATAAATCCGTTTCTCCTAGTCAAAAAAAAATGCTCATGTATGCTCAGCAGATTGTAAACAAAATTGCCGTTAGCTATATAGCACCTTTGTGCAAGTAGCAAAAGACATACCCTCTGGGTGGATGTAGCAGGATGCAAATGAGCCATATTGTCAGCACCCAGGGACCCCTCAATGGGTGCCTTTATGTACTGTACAAAGTGCCTCTCAGTGGCCCAGATTATGAAATCATTCTTTCTCTCTCCCCTCTGTGTGACTGTGTACATGCTCAATCTTTCCCTAAATCTTCCTCTAACTCTTCTTCCCACTCTTCCTCTTTTCTGCACCATTTTAGTTTAGTAAAGCAGTGCTTGTGTTTTCAATTTAAGCTTTAGTTCCATGCACTGTGAGAGGCAATATGCAGTGGGTGATTTGCAGCATGTGCTCCAGAACCAGACATACTAGGTTTGACTCCCATCTCTGCCATTTACTAGATGTGAACTTTGTTAACTTTCTCAATCTTGTCTGGCTCTGTTTTCCTTATTTTTTCTTTATTTTTTTATTTTTTTAAGATTTTAAAAATTCATTTATTTGAAAGAAAGAGAGATAGCATGAGAAGCAGGGAGAGGGGCAAAGGGAATGGGACAAGCAGACTCTCCATTGAGCAAGGAGCCCAACCTGAGGCTCAATCCCAGGACCTCAAGATCATGACCTAGGCTGAAGGCAGACACTTAACCAACTGAGCCACCCAGGTAACCCTAGCCCTGTTTTCTTAACTACAAAATGATGATAATGATATCATTCTCCTTATAGAGTGTTGTGAAGAGTTAATACACATAAAATATTTTTAAATACTCCCTAATGTACAGTAATCTCTACAGAAATGCTTCCTCAGCCTGAATTGCCTATGAAAGTCATAGTAAGAATCAGGTAAGATGTTTATCTCTAATGTGTGAACATGGCAAACACACTCCAAGGAACTTCATGACCAAGAGTCTGTTCCTGAACTGGCCAGAATGCAGGGGAAACAATCCCCCTAAGAACATGAACCCCCCCAAAAAAAGAACATGAATCCCAATGTGAAAAGGGACATAGGAGGCTAGGGTGGCAGGAGGCTGCTCCAGGGAGGAAGGAGTGTCCTGATGCAAGGTTTCAAAAATCATGAGACTTTCTGAGGAAGTTCAGTACTTGTGAGCCAGATGGACAATCAGTTCCTGTCATCAGGAGAATAATGCACTCTCCCCCACAAAAAAAGTCCACATCCTATTCCCAGACCCATAAGTGTGTACTTTATGCAAAACAAACTTTGCAGGTTGATTCAGTTAAAGACTTTGAAATGGAGAGATTAACCTGTATTCTCTGAGTGGTCCAAATGTAATCACAAGAGTCCTTATAAGTGAAAAAGCGAAGCAGAGACATTGGAGATGACATGCTGCTGGCTTTGAATATGGAAGAAGAGGACCACAAGCCAAGGAGTGTGTATGACCTCTAGAAACTGGAAAAGGTAGGGAAACAGATTCATCCCAAAAACCCATATAGAAAGAATGCAGTGTTTTCAATACCTTGATTTTGTCCCATGAAGCATATGTTGGACTTCTGATCTGCTGAACTGTAAGACAAGATATTTGTGTTGTTTTAAGTCAGTAATTTGTTGCAACAGCAATAGGGAATTAGTGGAGCCTCTGGGTGCTTCTATGCCCTGTGATTTTTTTCTGTTCTACCAAGAAACAGTTATGTACCATCACTCTACATGGTTACAATGAAGATGCAAGGAAATCAAGATGCCAGATCGTGTGAGGGCCATCAGTATTTGTCCAGCCAGCACTTCTGCCATGGATCCACATCCCCTCTCCTAAATAATCCAAGGAAAGATTTGGTCTCATTTTCAAAATTTGGTCGAAATTTAGTTTTCTGTGAGGTATTTAAATCCTTAGGTTATTTTTCTAACACTGTAGGAGAAAAACTCTGCCTCCTACTAATAGAAGACATATTTTGAAATCAAAGGATTCTTCTCTTAACTCTGTAGTCATTCATTCAAGGGCAAGGTTACCCAGAAGATATATCCTGGTGTCTGTGTTCAGATGACGTTGAGGATTTTGAGATCATCAACTTTCTTCCATCTCTCTGTTAATCTTGTCCCAATAGTTTAGTTAATTAAATTAATCTCTTAGCTCAGTTCTCATCCCAACATGGTGAGATGCTAGGCACTGAGGATATATTTTCATTTCCCCTTTCTTTTCATGTATAGGTCTATCCATACCCAATTTCCTGATCTCTGAGCTACACAGCAGATAAGTGACCAATGGCCACCACCTTCTGCTTTAGTCAAGCATTTAGATCTGCATTTCATCAACTTCTGAAACTCAAGGCTTTTTCAAAAGAGATGTAAAGAGACCAAGCATATGCGACAGAAGATAACACTTGACCCTGAGAAATGCACACAGAGGTCCTCACCCCAGAGATCAAACCCAAGTTTTCCATCTTATAACATAGTGGATATTAGCTACTGCATGGTGATTTTATTCAATTCAATCCAACATGCATTGATTGAGACCTTACTCTGGGAAAGAATAATAATTAAGTCACACATGGCATTAGGGAAACTGCTGACATTTGTGTTGATGATAGATACTAAAGAATTAACACAATTAGAAGGGAAAATCTAAAAAAAAATGCTGTAGTGGTATAAGAGTAATACTAATTACAGTAATTTATGGGAACTGCTTATCACTAATGTCTAATTATTATGCAGCAAAATCATGAGTATGCATGCCATTAAATGTGTGTATGAGGGACTTTGGTGTGTGTTGTATTAGATTAGATTAAAACAATGAAATATAAACATGCATGCTCAGTCCTCAAAATGTGTTACTATGCAGTAATTTGTCATCTGCTCACAATTTTTAAAAATTAGAGAAAAATGCTTAGCCCATGAATAATATAACTTGGTTCTTTTATACCAGGGAAGCTATAAATTGATTAGTGCACTTGATTTTCTAAATGAGTTCCCTATTATTGCCATCAAGAATTGTAGTGTGTTTTTTTTTCCTCCAAGGCTTTCTTATAAATAATTTCAATTTTTCCTTACCAGCATTCTATTCTAGAATAAATGCAACTCTAAGATGTTCGTTATCTTGACAGTCTACAGAGAGAATGAGATAGAATGAGTCTGACCACTCTGTGTGGTCAAACTAATCCATCTAGCTGTTTGCAGATTTCTTACCAATTAGACAAGAAGACCAAGTCCCAATTACTTCAGGTTCAGTTAAAATAACAGAATAAGACAATATTAGTGTTAACACGGTTGAATCATGCACAAGGTCATATTTATGTGCCACCAAGAAAATTCAATGAAACCTTCTGGCATAAAAAGGATTTAGAAATAAACAGCAGCCACTGATGTCACAACACTGTCTCCTGTCTCAATTTATTCATTCTTTCAACCAAATTATTAGATATCTGTTATGTGTCAGGCTTGGAAATGCAAAGATTTATGAGGCTGAATCCCCCGCCCCCAAGGACACTCATAGTCTAGTGTTAGGAGTTTCCTTGAGGTCTACAGAAATGTAGCAACAAAGATATTGGTACTTCTTTTGGGTATATGAACCTAACTATATAAATGAGAATATAAGTATGTATCATTGACTTTTCAAGGATGTAAAAGAAAGTAAGGCCAGATACATTAAAACTAAATGAATATATACCCACTCCATCTGTTCATCGCATCCCATCCTCATTTTATTTTATTTTATTTTTTAAAGATTTTATTTATTCATTTGAGAGAGAGAGAGAGAGCACATGTGGAATTGAGAGGCAGAAGGAGAGGGAGAAGCAGATTCCTTATTGAACAGGGAGCCCAACGCAGGGCTCAATCCCAGGACCTGGAGATCATGACCTGAGCCGAGGGCAAATGCTTAACCATCTGAGCCACCCAAGTGCTCACATCTCCATTATTTTAAAACTATGCCCAACTTCAAGGGTCGGAGGGAAACTCATCCATGCCTTCATTAGCTCTCTTTTCTGTTCAAGCTAAACTGCAGCAGCAAGAGCATATATAGTCCCTGGGAAATAGGTGCAGGGACATATAAAATAATGTATATTCTACTTGAATCTCTGGAGCCATTCTCTACTCTGTGCCTTTCCAAGTCCATCACTAACAGGGAGGAAATCCTGACCATTAACCTCCTGCTTCATTCAATAGTTTAATGAAAATGAACCCCCTTACCTTACACCCCTACTCCACTGTTATTTCTCACTGGGGTCTCATTCCTAGAAAATTTGACCCACCCCTCCTTACCCTACCTAGATTTTTTCCTTCACTTGGACCCTTTATTGGGACTTCTAAGACCTACACGTTAGCCTCTCTTTCGACCACTGCTCCCATTTTCTCCTATGAAGAAGCTGGCTTTCACATTTTGGGAGGAAGTAGGCTCTTCCTTGGAATCCATTGCAACAAAATTTTCACTCCACTTGACACCCAGGGTAAGCAGAATGGGTCAGTCTATCTAGTTCTCATCACTGATTTTGCTGGCAATCTTGGCCCTAGAATGATTACAGTGTCTCTAAGGTTGGGAGGATATAGATATCAGATCATGTGTATACATGAATGTGTGGACATGTTATAAGAATTTGTGGGATGTGGTTATACATGGGCAAAGACTCAGCTGATCACTGTTGGCCACCATTGATGTGCTTCCATCTCACATTTAAAGTCTATGCCATCCATTAATGTGAGCTCATTCAGTTTGACTTTGCAGGTTGTGCCATGTCTGAAAGATTCCCATACGTAGAGCTGGAAGCCCAGCTGAAGTGCCATGATCTAAAATCTGAGCCCCAGTCCAAGGCATCATCACGACTTTCTAATTACACAAAGACTAGTGTGGCTGGTTGTCATCCTGCTTTTAAACCACCCTCCTCTCAATTTCATTATCTTCTGAATGCCTACAACTTACCCACCTATGCATAAGCTCCCAGGCCACCACTTGTTCTATGATTATTGCTGGTAACTTCACATTAGTGTCAATAATCCTTAACATGTCGACCTCACATATCCATCACTTCATTTGAGCCTTGAGTCTTATTATTTGACATTTCTCCACTTCCAAGATCTAAAAATCTGAATCTCCCCACTTTGACCATGCCTTACATCTTTCCACTTCCTCTGCTCTGTGTTGTACATATTCTTCTTGCCCCTTGTTCCCTCTCATCCTTCAGTCCCTTTTAACTCTACAAGGCATGTGGCTCTTCTCCAAATTCATTTGCCTTCATACCTGGTCTTGGTCCGCTACTCCATTCATTGTTACAATCCTCACTTGAATGTCCATATAACTCATTTATATGGCTATAACTTGTGTCAAACCCTGAATAGGTTGCACTACTCACATTCTGCCCTCATGCTTTCAGGCAGCCAAGCATTCCTGGGAAGAATTCTACAGAGTCTACTTCCATCCATCCTCAGTTGGGCCTTTGGTTTTGTGGCTCAGCAAAACATTATTCACAACGTCGTACGAAGAGGACATACTTAAAATTGGTGTCTCCATTTCCTCAGCCATAAAATGAGGATAACAATGTGTGTATATGTATAACACACAATCAAATAACATAAATTACCTAAGACAGTGTTTTACATCTGTTAGCAGGTCAGGGTGTTAATAAGTATCTGTTCTTTTCTTCTGTTGCAGGAGAAAACCCTAAAGAAAACTAAAACCTGGGCCTACTGATAGATGCTTCTGATAAATCGGCCTTTGATTCACCAAAGAAAGTCAGATTTCTGTAATAATCACCAATGGGTGGATTGCAGACATGTGGATTGAGATTTCAGAAAAGTTTAGAGAACCTACAAAAGTGTAAAAAAGATCTAAAAAATGGCAAATAGGTCTTACATTCTTCATTTCAGCATCAGTTGTGCATTGCTATATTCCTTGCCATTAAATGAGGCTTTACAAGCTTTTACATATAAGAAGTTTTTCATCAACCACATTACTATGTTGTTGTAACAAATATGCATCTAATATCTTCTATGACCTGTCTCTCAAAATGGCATTCCACCTATCTGTTTTTCTTACTCTCAATTTTTAAAGAAAGAAAGATAATCTTTTTTCAAGTCTAAAACTTTGACTTGATTTTATCTCAATCTTTCTCTGTAGAATATGAGCTCCCTACATCTTTATTCATTTCTTCTCTGCTGATTCCTTTCTATCGGGCTAAAGATTTTTCATCATCATTTAATATTTGAAACTTTATATGTATCATGAAATCCCTAACTGGTGATTTTCAGCCTGTAAACAAGAACCACCTCCTCTATGAAGATATTTTTAATTCCCAAAGCGATAATTATTCCATCCTCTGAAATAGTATATCAACTCATCTAACACTTTTGTAAGGCTCTTCAACCACAGATAACTATGAAAAAGATATAACATGAAGTTTCCACAGTAGCTGAGCTTCTTTAATAAGGGATCTATGGTTATTGACTTTGATAATTACAAATAGTCAGTATTCAATGAATTGTTGTATGAATCCACTTTCAATCACACTTCACTAAAAATAAAAAGTGTTGGTGGTTTTGATTAGATAATGACAACTACTCCAAAGGTTTTCCACTTCTCCCTGCTGAATTAATGCACTGTTTTGGGTCTTGAGAAAAGACAAACTCCAACATTTATTTCCAACTGAAGGAGAAAATTTTGTTTCTCCTTTGTACTCCTCTCCACTCTCAATACTTCTCTCTGACAAAAGATACCTTCAGTCATAATTGGTACATTTTTCTCTTTTCTGTAATATGCTTTATTTCAATTAAAACTTCATCAAAGTATAAAAGTACCAAAGCATCAAAGTATAAATCAAAAACCAAAATTTAGAACATGAATTATCAAGATTTAAGATGTGAACTTGGCTATATTTAGAGGAGAATATACAGCTATAAACCCTTTTATTTTTAAAGAAGAAAGAATAAAGTGTGTCATGCAAAAAAGTTTCTAAAAAGAATACCAAACCAAAAAAAAAAAAAAAAAGCCTAGCATAGAGAGAAGGAAAGAATTTATAAAATATTGGCATTTAAGTAAGTTAATTAGGAAAATAGGAGCAATATAGCCAAACTATTCATCTCATACTTGTTTCCTTAAAAAAAACCAAAAACACAGATAAACCACTCCCTGGCCTAATGAAGACAAAAGAGGGCAAACAAAGAAACAATGACAATAAAAAATAAGAAATCAAGAATGATTTTAAAAGATTAGTATTTTAAATCACACATAAAATTTATGTGTCTTTACTAGAAAATTACTTACAATGGTGGAAACATGGGAGCAATTAAATTTCCACTAAGAGGGTATTGACCATATAATGTTAACCATATTACTTTTATGTAATAGATTTTATTCAATATTATGTAACTATTGAACAGATTTACATAGATACAGTTATATTTGTCCACAAGACTTTTATAAATGTTATACAACAAAATGTTAGCTTTTTATCTCTGAGTAGTGGTATAATCTGTGAATTACTACCCTTTACTGAGATTATTTAAATTATTAAATGAAATAACGTATGTTTACTTTTTTATATTCTACAATTTCATTCCAACACTTTTTATATGTCAGACACAGTGCCAGGTAGTTAAAGAAAAAAGAAAAATCTTTGCTTTCATTTTACTGATTATCTGCTTTTTGAATTAGACATTAATCACACCACCACAAAAACAAACTGCAATAAGCGATATTTATAGTGTAGTTGGGAACATATAACAAATACCTAACAATCTAGTACACAACAAATGCTCAATTCATGTGTGTGTTGATTTTTCTACCTCTCTTTCTAACATCCAACTTACTGTTCTTTTCAGGAATTATATGACTTCTCAAAGGAATCCAGAATAGACTTATTACAATTTCCTAAAGTAATTACAAAAAAATAATAAAATCAAGGAATAATAAAAACCAGTTTCAACTCTAGATATTGAGGCAATTTGGACCATTGTGTGCTAATGACATCCAGTCTCTAAATCCCAACCATGTAGGCTTGCTAAAATTCACAGCTCAGGAGAATGAGTAATAAAATACCTGTCCCTGGTACCTCATTATCAGTCAAAAATAGGTCAAACACCAGCCTAATAAAAATGCAAATATGGAGTCCAAATCCATGTGAGAGGCTGTTTTAGCTGTTCCTGACCACACACAGGTCCTTAACCCACTTGGACCAATATCACCACAAAGGTGTGGGTGGTCCAACTGGTCATGGGTAGGACCACTGAGGAGAGTGTGTATAAACCATAGCACTCCTCATGATACTTC
The DNA here is from genome assembly GCF_003254725.2 of Canis lupus dingo. NCBI lineage: Eukaryota > Metazoa > Chordata > Mammalia > Carnivora > Canidae > Canis > Canis lupus. The sequence continues at coordinate 54,388,621 of NC_064250.1, read as the reverse complement.
ATAATTCCCTTCATAGTACTTACCATAATCTGTAATTACATATGCCTTAGTTTTGCTCCGATGATTATTTGATCATGCCTTATTCACCTTGTGAATTCACCTTATTCACTTTTTAACTTTCTGCACGGCACTTTTCATAACCAATTTTTTTTCTTGTTTCCTCCACAGCTGAGTGGAAGAAAGAATAGGGAAATGAGAAGATGGTGGATTCTACAATGGTGGCAAATGGGCTAGACTTGTTACAGGAACTCAAGACGTACCACAGAATGGGAGTTTAGAGAGTAAAGGGAAAATTGATATTAAATAAGTTCAGAGGAATATTGGGTTTTAGAAAGCTGGGAAAGAACTCCATTGTTTGCTTTGTACTAAACGCAATGAGAAATCTTCCACTATTTTTCATCAAGGGAACGATGTAGTCTTACTTATATTTTTAAGAATCACTTTTGCTACTGTGAAAAGAATGATTCATGGAAGGATCCAAATAGTAGTGAGGATACCAGTCAGGAGGTTCTTGTATTTGTCAAGGACAGAGGAGATGGATTTTTGGCCAGACAGGGTGCCAGTAGCAGAAATGGAGACAAACAGATGGTTTGGAATATGTTTTGTAGGAAGAGTGAGCAGTATGTACTGATGACTTTGAGACAGAGGATGTAGACAGAAATAAAGAAATAACACCTAGATTTTGGTCTCTGAATCTGGATGCCACTGGAGCTTTTTACAGAAAGGTGGAAAAAGAAAGAAAGAAAGAGCTGGTTTGGATAGACAAACCATGAGTTCACTTTTAGTTTGAGCTGGAAGAAATCCAAGTGATGAAATCAAAACATGAGTTGATTTGAAATATATGGAATTAAGATTATAGTCTGGGCTTAAAGGGGTAGGAAATATTTTGCCTTTTTGAAAAAATTTCACATATTTTTGTTCTCCTTCATTAATTTGTATTTTATTGCTAAATCCCAGAGAACAGAAATATCTTCTCTCCTATTTTCATGGTTTAGAAAGATCCTTTATTCAGGGCACCTGGGTGACTCTGTCAGTCAAGCATCCAACCCTTGGTTTCAGCTTCAGTCATGATGTCAGGATCCTGAGATGGGGCCACATGTCAAGCCCAGAACTCAGCACAGAGTCTGCTTGTCCCTCTCCCTCTACTCCTCCCCTCTCTCACTCTCATAAATAAATAAAATCTTTAAAAAGGAGAGAGAGATATATATTCTTTATTCTAACCCCTAATAGAAACAAGGGATCATAATCAACACAATCACTGCACATGATGAACCTTAAAAACCTATTCTTGACTGATAAGGTTCTCAATGTCGAAATACCTAAATGATGACAACCAGTGATATGCATACACACACACAAATATAAATATAAATATATATATATACTTCCTTTTCTAAATGGCACATTCAAAATGTACATTCATGGTGACAATGACTCTGACTCGCTGGCAGCAATTGCTTTAAAAATGGGAGCATGGCTATTTTAATCCAACTCAAAATAAAAAGACGCTAGGAACTTGTATTTGAAGCTGGCCTCCATCTCCAGTTATCTGCATGACCATAGTCAAGTTATTATAACATCCCAGTTTCTTCCACCATAAAATGAAAGTCCCCAACAAGATAATCTCCAGGTCCCTCCCATTCACAAAATTAAATGTAAAAGAAATCCACAATCCTCCCAGCGCCAGGCACCCTTAACTGTGCCTCATAAATAATAATAATAATGTTTCACAGAGTGTATGGCATGAAGTAAGGATTGTTTGCAAAATGCAATTTAAACAGATCGCATTTTATGGCTTGCCATTTACCGTAGTAGTAAATAGCAAATAGGCAGTTGTGCCTATGTGTATTTGCTGATCTGTCAGACATTGGAAATAAGGCCAGTGCATTATCCCCTTATAAACCAGAGCACGCATTCATTCTCCGGGAGAGGCATTAAGTTTTTATTGAAAACGACAAAGCACTGCAGCTGGGGTGAGCCACAGAGGGGGCTCCTCCATTACCATTTAACATATGCATACACGTTTTTCAGAGAGAGTGCCAGGGTTTTCTTAGCCTTGGTCTGCCATGTGTTGGAGTCAGCATCCCCATCTATTTTAATGATTTTAAAGACTACCGTTTTCTCATCACATTTTATCTACCCATGTCAGGCTTCACCAGCTCTAATTATGTGACTTCCTTTTTCCTGATTCTTTTACCTCAATGTCTCCAATATGATTTGGTTCCACAGCTTCTTCAACATTCTTTCCAGGCCCCAGGTGGCTAGTTCTTCACAGCTAAAATCTGCTAATGCTCTTAAGATAATGTCCTTCACCCTTGGAAATAGAAAAAGAAGAGCAATAATCACTGATTCTCAGTATGAAATCTCGAAACATTGTATGCCTCTTTCTTTTAAAATGCCTTCCATCCTTTTATTTTTTAATGAAGTAAAAAGCACCTGGGTCTCATAGTATTAGCTCTCTTATAGATGCTTGAAATAATCAAAATTCTATGTGATTGATGTAGTTACAGGCTATGAGGTGGGATTGTATCCTCATCTATTTTATTCTTATAATGAAGCTACAATTGGTACAGCATATTATAACCCAGTTGCTGCATGACACGTTGCCTGAAAATGAGAAACATTTCTCTGAGCTACATCACAGAAATTGGAGAAAAATTCATTCAGATTCTTCATTCAGATCAGAAATGAATAGGATTTAAAGATTAAGTCTGATCTGGTACAGAACTTTTACAATTTCGGGGTAGCTAATCAGATGCCTGAATTGTTTGCTGATATTTAAAGCTGCACTTTAGGAGCACCATTTATAATCCAAAGGATATAGCTGGTTAATTTAGTTCAATAAATCCCCAGAACGATGTATAATTTAATGTAGAATTCAACCAAATTTTCATATGGCCTGTATAGAATGGAGCATGTGGTACTTAGGTTCAAGGGAATTGACAGAGAATTCTGGTTGGTAGATGGTTCTGTTTGTGTTTGAGTGAAAACGATAAGTCACTTTCTCATATATTTTTAGATTAGTACAGGTGCAAAACTCCTAAGGTCACATACACACCTTACAGGTTACTCTGTTGTCTAGTACCATTTTACAAGATTATATTGTAAGCTTACTATATTACAATAAAATAGAGATTGAAGGGGGAGAAAGGTGCCATTTAATAGGAACTAAATCCAGAAACTGATCCACAAACATAGTATATCAACACATAAACTCAATTTTGGATTATTCAGGGTAACATCTAAATGAAACCAACTGCTCTGCTTTTCCTGAATGGATAGGGTTACCCAATATTATTAACACATCAGAGTAAACATGGTTAATGTATAATTTCAGGAAAATTAAATGACAATCATGGTTCATGATGATAGCATAGATAAACAAGAAGCTTCTTTCCTTTCTTCTATTTACCCATTCACTGATTCCAGTCCACTTGAAAAGTTCCATTCAAGGTCTCCGCCATTCCAATCCAAGGGTCACTCCTCTCCTCTTTTATCGTAAGTCAAGCACAAGGTTAGACTTCAATTGTCACTTTCCCAATAATGGGAAGTGAGGCATCGATTGTCTTTTTGAATAGTCCTAACATTGATGCTCACATGGAGAAAGTCCTATATTTAATATACAGTGCATTCTTGAAATGATGCTTGATGATTGAAAGTCTAAAAGAAAAACAGTAACCTTGCAGATTTTACATTAAGGTTCCATTTGCAGAAAATTAAAAATGTTTTACAAATTCTTCATTGAAAATATACTGGCAAAAAAAAAAAGAAAATATACTGGCTTATTGATGTTATTGCTATTGCTTTTCTTTAGGTTATCCAATCTCTAGAATTATTTCAAATGTTAACAACTTGAATTTTCATTTGCTATAGACCATACAAATTAATTTTATGTATTTTGGGACGCTAACATTCTAGCTAAATTTAGGTGGCACTGAGTACAAGGAGAAATTAGTTCTAATATTTAAGACCAGAAAAATTGCAAGGGATTGAGCATGGATTAAGTCTGGGGTTGTGAGGCTGGTTTTTTTCGTTTTGTTTTTTGTGTAGTCTATAGACAACAAAATGTAATCAGAGGAAAGAGAATGGCAATCTTCTCCAAACAAAGGATTCTCTGGTGAGCTCTAATCCTATCGATAGCTAGGCGGAACTATGAACTTCCCTTTGCATTTAGATTACTAGAATGATGTTTTGATACAAATCTGTGTGACTGATCAAGTCACCTGAGGTCCCAAAGCCTCAGGTTCATAAAACCAGGAATAATAAATCATTGTTGGGAGACAATGTTCCATGAGTCTTTCATATTTCTGCATGTCTTGTGAACCAAGGTCCTGACAACATTTTATTCAAAACAATCTTTTTAAAAAACGTTTGCATAGCAAACAACCTTGGAAGATAGAGACAGAGCCAGGGTAGAAGCACTATCTTTTGTTGTCCAGAGTAATAATCATAACGTCTCCCTCCAGGGCAAAAATTTGGCAGATTTACTTATAGCCCCTTTCAAAGATTGAGCTTTCCTAAACTTGGGATTTCTGGCCTCTAACATAATCCAAGAATCACTTGGCCCTCACTGCACTGCCCCACAGAAACCCAGGCTTACAGAACCAATATAAATGCTGACACTGGCTTTTGCTGTTTCTGTAGTAAGCAGTTTGTTGTCTCTGATCCAAGAGTCTGTATCTTCTACCATCAATCTGTGTCATGCTAACTTGTTAGTTGGCAAATGGAATAAAATCTAAGTCCCTTCACACTTCCTGACATATATTCATACGGTTGTTGTGGGAATTAAATTATACAATGCATTTGTAAACCTTAACTCTGTGTTTGGGGGAAAAAAGCATTCATTTTTTGCTACAATATTGTTAATTATTACTCAAACTACAGTTTAATAACTTCTACACATTTATCATTAAGCCTCACTTTTCAAAACCGGACTCAATTATAGATTTCTAGGATTTCATGTCGTTTAGCTTTTTATTTTCTTTCATAATTGAATTAAATTTAATGAACATTCAAACGGATTAAAAGTTTCACTCTTAATATGCTTAATATTCCCATCTTTTTAGTACTTTCAATTTTCTACTCATTTCAAAAGACTAGACATTATGACATTAAATATCAAATAATTGCACAAACACTGTTATACAAAGATATTAATAATGCCAAAGTCAAACAGTTGGCAGACATTTCGAGCCTAAGAAAGCGGCAAATACTTGTCAACTGATGTAAGAAGGCAGATTCAGTATGAAGAGAGTAGTTGAGGGAAGGGATTGATTATTTTAAGGCAATGTACCACCTCTGGGCAAGATATAAATTTAAATCTCAAAATTTCAGGGGTGCCTGGTGACAGTCAGATGCATCTGACTCTTGGTTTTGGCTCAGCTCATGATCTCAGTGTTATGAGATTGAGCACCACCTCAGGCACTGCACTCAGCATGGAATCTGCTTGGGATTCTATCACTCCCTCTGCTCCTCCCCCTGCTCAAGTGCTCGCTCTCTCTCTCTCTCTCTCTCAAATAAATAAATAAAAATAAAATATTTTTAAAATATGCATAGGTCAGCCCAGGTGGCTCAGCGGTTTAGTGCTGCCTTCAGCCCAGGCCTGATCCTGGAGACCCGGGATCGAGTCCTACCTTGGGCTCCCTGCATGGAGCCTGCTTCTCCCTCTGCCTGTGTCTCTGCCTCTCTCTCTCTCTCTCTCTCAATCTCTCTCTGTCTCTCCTGAATAAATAAAATCTTTAAAAAAATAAAAAGATTTAAATATATATATATAAACTGAAAATTTGGTACATTTACTCACTTCTTTTCCTGCTATGAATCCATGTCTCACATTTTATAAGCTTTCCTTATGTCTACCTATAGCCAAACTACCAAGTAGGAAAGTGAAAGAAGTAGGTACAGCTAAAATTAATATAAAAATGAATAACCAAATAATTAACATTAAAAATAAAGATTTACCAATGATATCAATTTTCTGAGTTTCTAAAGATATCAATTTTGGGTTTTATAGCATATAAATGACATTTTTTCTTTCTTTCTTTTTTTTTTTTTTTTTTTTTTCCAGTTTAAACTATATATAAAAGCTTCACAGGGGCACCTGGGTAGCTCAGTTAGTTAAGTATCTGCTTTCTACCTAGGTCATGATCCCAGGGTCCTGGGATCAAGCCCCACATAGAAGCCTGCTTCTCCCTCTCCCTCTGCCTGCCACTCCCCCTGCTTGTGCTCTCCTAATCTCTCTCCCTGCCAAATAAATAAAATCTTTAAAATAAATAAATAAATAAATAAATACATACATACATACATACATACATACTTCACAGATAAGGAAAGCAGACACATCTTAGTGTGGGGGATCCCTGGTTGGCTCAGCAGTTTAGTGCCTGCCTTTCACCCAGGGTGTGATCCTGGAGTCCCGGGATCAAGTCCCACATCGGGCTCCCTGCATAGAGCCTGCTTCTCCCTCTGCCTGTGTCTCTGCCTCTCTCTGTCTCTCCCTCTCTCTCTCTCTGTCTTATGAATGAATAAATAAAATCTTTTAAAAAATAAAAATAAATAAATCTTAGTGTGGTATCCAAAGCATAAACACAGATAAAAGTATGCCCACTGTATCTGTGAGTATATTTGAGAAAGATGTGTGTGCAAGCATGTGTATTTATGAAAATGAAGGAATTTTGGTACAGTAAAGATTGCCCACACACACTATCAGAAACAAAATAAATCTAGAGCATTTTTTCATGTGTTACTTTATTTGGCAATCTATAAATGGATCCCAAATATAAGGTTCTAAGGACTAATGAAGTACTAATGAAGAACCAGAGACTGTATTCCACAAAGTCTTTTTTATTACTGTAAAGTTAATAATGAAAGTTTTAAAAAATAATTGGAAAGGAAGATATTGGTTTAAAACAAAAAAAATGAGAAACTTGAGTATATAGATATAAGAGAGACCACTTAAACATCCTTAAAGGAAAATGAATTCACAATCAACTAAAATATTATAAAGCATTGCTAGAGTGTACTTTTAAAATACTTAAAATGTTTCCCTCTGTTTTAAAATGTAAATTTTAGGGGCACTGGGTGGTGCAGTCAGGCAGCTGACTCTTTTTTGGCTCAGGTCTTGATCTCAGAATTTATGAGATGGAGCCCCACGTCAGGCTCTATGTTCAGCCGGGAATCTGCTTGAGATTATCTTTCCCCCAATCTGTGCACCCCCCCGCCACCAATGAATAAAAAAATCTTAAAAATAAAATGTAGATATTATTATTATTAAAGTGTGGCAGGACAACAGATCAGGGGATGATTGCTATTGAAAAGACAGTTGAAAAAAAAAAGAAAAGAAAAGACAGTTGATTATATTCATAGATCCCAAAAGGAGGGGACATAATTCTCTGTGGGCAAGCCACACAGGGAAGGGCACGGTGTCAGGGAGGCAGAGGAAATAAAGGAAAATGTTGGATTTAATTGTGGTTTCTGAGAAGAAATAGCAAAGCTGACTAAGTAGGCTTAGAACTGGCTACCTTGAAAAATTTCAAGGGGCTAAGGGACTGTCTCTATTGTCTGGTATATGGCCCTATACTGATAAGTACAGGGGAATAGTGGCCCTGAGTGTGAGAGCCTGAGAGAAGAAGTGGTTTGGTGTGTGGGCTCTGGAATGAATGGTTCCTACGTAATAGACAGCTTTGCAGGCAATTCCTTTACTATCTCTTGGAGTTGGCTAGACCTAAAAGGGGCAGTCCTCTTAAGGTCAGCAAGGTCCCAAGGTATCATCAAAGCATCAGAAACATATGATTAATACAGCTTATCTTTTAGAGAAAATATGAGGCTTTATGAATCATTATTTATGAACCAATTATGAATATGCTGGTGATAATTATAGTTGTCTAGCATTATGACCTTGTATCAGAGTTCTACCAGACAAACAGAAGGAATAGGAGATGGATCTATCTGCCTGTCTATCTGTCTATCTATCTATCTATCTATCTATCTATCCATCTATCAGAGAGAGATTGATGGAGATCACAAGGAATTGGTTTATACAATTGTAGTGGCTGGCTAGCCAAGTGTTAAATGCATAGGGCAGAGCATTAGGAAGGCCCAGTTGGACATTCTCGAGCAGGAGCTGCCACTGCAGTCCACAAGCAGAATTTCTTCTTCCTCAGAGAAATCTCAGTTCCCTTCTTAGATGCTTCAACTGATTGGATTAGGCCCACCTAGACGATCTAGAATAATATTCTTTACATAAAATCGACTGACTGTAGAGGTTAACCACATCTACAAAATACCTTCAAATAAATGCCTTAGATTAGTGTTTGATGGATTAACCAGGCACTATAACCTTCACATTATCACATTAAACTAGCCATCATAGGCCTCATCATCTGGAAAAGATGGGGGCAAGGTGCGGGGAGTGGTTCTTTGTGTATGTGTAGTTATCCAACCAAATAGAAGGGGAAGACATGAGAATAAATTGAATAAAGATACAATGAAGTTGATTGGAGTAATTTTCTATAACAAGAACTCTGCAGAATTATTTTCTTGAATAATTTCTGAACCAAATTATTGAGCTGAATTTAAAGAAAAATAAATCATCTTTACAAAAGAAGGCTTACCAATTAAGAAATAAGTTTTTATAATATGTTACCTTTCCTCAAATTAATATTAAGAAGGTAATCAATAAATATTGAATAAATAAAAGAAAAATCATGAGCAGACTATATAAGATTTGATAGATGTTTGTATTCTCTTTTCAACACTCTATGTTTATGGATTTTGATTTTTTCAATGAAGGAAATCCTTTCGTTAATTAGAAAGAAATGTGTTATTACAGTTAAATGGCATTAATATAGGTATTCTTCAGTAACCAAGTAAAAGCATCACAAAACAAATAAAATGAACAGTGAAAGCAGTGTCTTATAGGAGATAAAGTTCATTATCAGATTAAAGGTTTATTCCACATCAACAAAAAATTCTCTAACAATTGATAAGAACATATTTAATGAAAAAATTTTTAAATGATGTAAGGAATTTTCCATTATTAATAATATATCCTAGCTTTTAGCTACATGTATTTATATACAAATATACTTCCTGTTTCGTGTATTGTTCACACAAAAGGAAAATTTAGAAGGCTTTATTCGACATTACATAAAATTCTCTTACCACAGCTATGTATCCAACTGTTTCTTATTGAAGTAAGTAAGTTGTTATTACTTTCCTTGCACTACCTGAGTCTTCAAAGCAAGAGAAATGTATAGACTAAGAGAAAGAAAGATAATTAAAATATATAGCTCACCCTTGAGCAATGCTGGGGTTAGAGGTACCAACCTCTCTCAATAGTTGGAAAATCTACATATAACTTTTGACTCTCCCAAAACGTTATTAAGAATAACCTACAATTGACTTAAAGCCTTACCTATAACATAAACAGTCAGTTAACACATATTTTGTATATCCTATGTTTTATATACTGTATTTTTACAGTAAACTGGAGAAAAGAATAGTAAAAAAATCATAGGGAAAAGAAAATACATTTATAGTACTATACTGTAAAAAAATCTTCATATAAGTGGACCTGTGCACTTCAAACCCATGTTGTTCAAGAGTCAATTGTATTAACAATAGATAAGATAATTTTAAAATTTCAAATAGAAATTATCAACGTGTTGCATTAAATTTTATTTCAAAGAATGTGTGTACATTTTCTAGGATAGAGTATACTAATGGTCCAACAATGGAATTATAAAGTATTCATATTTATCTTTAAAATTTTTTCTCAAACAATCACAATTAAAAGTCAGTTGGAGTTTCAAAACTACAAGGAAAATATATGGTAGAAAAATTCAGCCCATTAAGATGAAAAAACATTGAAAAGTTCCTTAAGCCATAAACTCAGGCCTAATGAACTCCATCACAAGACAAGTCTTTACATAACACTGTTTATTTTAGAGTCCCTTACCAGTATTATCAATGCAATAAGCATAGACAAATCCTGCTGTGTCCTTCAAGGCTCTCAAATGGCCTTTCTAAAGTTTGGAGCCTAATCAAATCCAGATGTACTTGTTTCTCCTCTATAACAAGTTAGCAACAATTGTTTAAACCATATAAAATTTTAGGGAGCACTTCATCTGAATAATTTTGAATCCTATGAAATTTTGATGGTTTAAGATTTGTTTCCTAAAACTAAAAACCTTGTTCTAAGTTTACCTAGCTAACTTCTTTTACCTTTCCAGTTAATAATCTAGACTTCTTATTTGACTTATGTAGAAGAGAAGATAGAGAAGGCATAGCTCACACAGAGATTTTAATCTACAGCAAATAAAACAAATGTAACCAGATACACATATTTTTAATTTTGGTTAAACAATATTCAATGACTGTTACACACCTCCCAATTAATGATCTGACCAAAATACTAAATAGATAATCTTTTCTGAGGGGAAAACAGTTGACTTAGTTTATATTTATTTATTTGTTTGTATTCTTCAATATCTCTCTAAGCTTCTGTTTTCTCAGTCAACTATCTGATAAAATAAGTAGATTAAAGCCAGAAAATGTCTGTCCCAGAGAGGTAGGAAAACTGTCTAGCAGAATATTAATGAATCCTAGATCCAAGCATAGCTGTCCTAGTCATTGGTTTAAATTAACAACTTAAAAAAGAGGAAAGGAATTGTGAGAGGACAGGCCAGGATTTCAATATGCCCTCTCCCATCTCTGTGATTACTAATAGAACCTTTGCCTTTCTCCAGAATCTTTGGATATTTGTGATGTGATATATATTCAAAATACATACATACACCAAAGGCACCATAAGCAAGAAAGGTAGAAGCTTGCAGTAGTCAAGAAAAAGGGAGATCAGAAGAAATAATCAATATAAAAAATCAACAAAGAAATCATTATTCATGCTATCTTTTTTCCATATTCTAAACAATGAAGAAAAACATCTTTGCAGACGAAGGAACTTCTAAGTCTTACTCTTCTGTTAGAAAACTGTACCAATGACTAGAAAGTGAATGCTTTGTTCTCTACACAAGCCTTCATTCCCAAAGAAATTAAGAAAGGATCTCAGAATAATTTTGCTATTTATTCCACCAAAGTGTTACTTCTGGCCTCACTAGTCATTTTAGCCAGGAGAAGCATTCTTAGCTTAGTGATTTTGGCTTCAGTAAAGAAAAATCTAAAGCCCATACTTCACAGGGGTTTCTTCAAGGACCACCCTTGCTCACTCATCCTTACTCATGGGGCTTTATAAAATTTTAATTTTATAATTTTTTAATTAAATTATTTTAATTTTTTTTAATCCAGGAAAATTCCATGTCAAAGCACAACATGATATTAGCAAGGGCCTCTTACTTGATTCCAATATCAGTTCCTTACCACATTAATAGGAATTTAGTTGTTTTTGTTTGTTTGTTTTATGTGTGTATGTGTTTTTCTTTTTTTTTTTTTTCTTTTTGTTTTTCTTAAGATAAGAATTTAGTTTTTAGGGAAGCACTAAAATATTTTATTCTATTTCCTTATCGTGATTCATATTTCTCTCTCTCTCTAAGGACTTCAAAAATTCAGTCAAATTTTCTTTTTTCAGTAGAACTGTCCTGGCTGCTGAAGTGAAAAACAAAGTAGTATTATGTAATATATAAATTAAAAAAGGTTAATTATTTTGTTTTGCCAGACAGAATTAGGTTTCAATCCTAGCTTTGCCAAATGTTTTCTGTGGTATCCTATCCATGGGTGAAATGGAATAATAATTAGCTTTCAGTGATTTTGAGAATGAAAAGAGATGATGGAAACATAGTGCTTATCACATCTCTAAACATAAATATGCTTCAAAAATTCTGTTTTATTGTCAGTGGTTGTGGTTCTGTGGTAAGAACTGGTTCTTGTTTTTCAAGAGATGACCACTCACTTATAAATATAGCACAAACTGTCAAAAACTAATATTAACTTAAATTTAATATAATTTAATTATATTAATTTAACTAATCAAATTTTAATTAATTAAATTAATTTTTTAAGATTTTATTTATTTATTCATGAGAGATACAGAGAGAGAGAGAAGCAGACACACAGGCAGAAGCAGAAGCAGGCTCCATGCAGGAAGCCTGATGTGGGACTCAATCCCGGGTCTCCAGGATCACGCCCTGGGCCAAAGGCAGGTGCCAAACCGCTGAGCCACCCAGGGATCCCTAATTAAATTAATTTAAAAATTAAAGAGACACATGTGTCTCTCATGCATACATAAAAATTAATTTTTTAATTAATTTAATTAATCAACTATATTTTGATTTAAATAAATCAAAATTATTCTCTCAGACTATATATTTATATAAATTCAAATAGAAGGAGAATATAGAGATCCAGTGATGGTCATAAATGGAACAGAGGATCAAAGTGAACTTTGAATGGAAAATGGTCCAGATATTTGGTCAACCAGATGGGACAACAAGAAACAAATTTTGAGCAAAAGTTTTAGTTAAGATTGAGAAATACTAAAAAAAAATTTTAAATCTTTCAAAGATAAATAAAATTTGTGAACAACTTGAATGTCATGTTGTTGAGTGAGAACTTGATCCTGACATAATGAGTAGTCAGTTGATAATATATATATTTATATATATGAGCATGTGTATGTGTATGTATATGTGCATGGGTATGTATATATTCATTTGAGAACATATATATATTAAATATATACATATGTATGCATGTATTTAATCATGAAATATAAACCCTGTATATGTTTAAACAGTATGGGATTGGCATTTTAAAAAGGTAATTCTAAAGCCATGTATACAAAGAAATTAAGGTGAGAAAGAATGAAGATAGAAAGAATGACATAAATTGAGAACTATTTGGAAGGGAAAGGAAGCTCTGGGAATAGGAGAAAAAAGAAATAGATGCACAAGATATTTCAAAGGATGGATCAGCATAAATTAATGTACTAAATATCAAAAATTACAGGACTGAATGTTTCCATTGAGGCTTCTTTTATATTTCTATTCACACAACTCTTGCTTCTAACCCTTGCCTGACCTGTCTCTTTGGAGAAAAAAGAGAATAATAAACAACCTCATTATTTATGTCTCAAGTCTATATCCACATCCTTGGCTTTCAAAATATAAAGGCCAGATTTATAAATCAAGTGAGAGAGAAAACACAGTAGAGTGTGGTTTAAGTGCTTTTCAACTTGAGTCGAATCAGTGATAAGATGTAGTGGCTCTGTCATAAGCAGTTATAAAAATAGAAGACTCTAAGGTAAAGAATAGTTCACTGTTCAACCACCATACCTGGGACAACAGACCTATTAGCTTTCTAATCATATGAAATAATTAATGCATTTAACATCATTCTTTTCAGAAATGGGCTTGAAAAATATGATCTGGTTTCTAAGACAAAATACCAATGAACTTATTAGAATTTTGATAAATTCCCATTTATAATTTTGATAAAAAATAACACTTCATTGCAGAAAAACAATTTATTCAAGTAAAGTTTCACATGACATCTTCGTTAAAACTATTCTAGTGAAATCAGAAGGATAGTCTCAAAGTCCTGACAATACTCCTCCCCTATCACAACTACAGGGAGAGACATACTAAAAGACCTCAAAGTCTCTGCAGAACGCAGTTTAAAAAACCACTGCCTCAATGGATTTGAACTATTGGTGTTGAACCAATATTTATAACAGGGTTGAAGGCACCTAGGTGGCTCAGTGGTTGAGCACCAGCCTTTGGCTCAGGTCATAATCCCCGGGTCCTGGGATAGAGTCCCCCATCAGGCTCCCTGCAGGGAACTTGCTTCTCCCTCTACCTATGTCTCTGCTTCTCTCTCTGTGTCTCTCATGAATAAATACATAAAATCTTAAAAAAAAAAAAATAACTGGGTTGAGGATGAGGTTCTAAAATGGAATCATTCTCTCTACCAAATCAATTTTAGGGTTGAAATATGATCTTGAATTCATTTTATGAATACTTATCTGAGCTCACTAGGCTAATATGCAAAAAGACCAGATGCAACATGAAAAAGAAGAAAATCACTCACCTTCTCACTTTAATTAATTTAGATGCAAGCAGTCTTTTAAAATCATTTTTAAATCTATATTTGGTTTGGGCTCATATACATGCAGCACTCTGTAAACTACCTACTGTTCATTCACATGATGATAGACTGGCAAATATGCCTTGCATATTCAAGGCTAGGTAAGAGAGTGTTAAGAGGGCACCTGGGTGGCTCAGTCAGTGACTATTCCACTTAATTTCAGCTTAGGTCATGATCTCAGGGTCATGAACTCAGGGTCTTGGGATCAAGCCCTGTGTTGGGCTCTGCACTGGGCTTGGAACCTGCCTGAGATTCTCTCTCTCCCTCTCCCTCTTTTACTCTCCCTGCTGGGCATGCCCTCTCACTCACGCTCTCTCTCACTCTCTTTTCTCTCTCTCTCTCTCTCTCTCTCTGCTCTTAAAAAAGAGAGAAAGAATAGTAAGAAAGACAAATGAGGAAGATGAAAAGTAAGAGAAAGTAACCTTTAATAGAAACATACTGTTTAAATAATGATTTTCAATGTATAATCTTACATGATCTTTTTCGAGAACTCAGGGAGTAAGCAACATTATTATTTCCATTTTATAGGCAAAGAACCTGCAAATTAAAACTTAGGATATAAAATCTGTTCAGGATCATGTGAATACAAAGTGGCAAGGCCATGGCTCACTCAGATCTTTATTTTGAGTTCTGAAGAGAAGAGAAAAATGAGAAAGGTAGATGCACAACAGAAAAGCATGATTCATGAAATCAAAGATTCATAAATGAAACATCATTAAAATTAAACTCTTTGGATATGTGAAAGACTATTAAGAGAATAAAAAGAAAGGAGATTGGCAGAAAACATTTGTCAAATATGCACCAGATAAAAGACTAGTATCCAAAATATACAAAGAATTCTTAAAACTCAATAATAGGAAAACCAGCAACCCAATTTAAAAATAGGCAAAAGATTTGAACAGACACCTGACCAAAAAAAGAAATACAGATAACAAGTAAGCATATGACAGTATCCTCAACATCATATGTTCTTAGGGAATTACAAATTAAAACAATGAAATACCATTACACACCTATTAGAAGGCTAAAAGTCAAAACATTGACAACCCCAAATGTTGATGAGGATGTGGATCAACAGGAAATGTCATTCATTGTTGATGAGAATGCAAAATAGTACAGTCACTTTGAAGACAGTTTGGCAGTTTCCTACAAAATTAAGCATAGTTTTACCATAAAATTCAGTAATCATAACCCTTGGATTTACTCATATTAAGTGAAAACATATATCTACACAAAATCCTGTGCATTAATGTTTATAGAAGCTTTATTCAAATTTATCAAAACTTAAAATTAGCCCAAATGTCCTTCAAATGGTGAATGGATAAACAAACTGAGTACGGTTGACCCTTCAGCAATACAGATTTGAACTGCATAGATCCACATATATGTGGATTTTTTTAAAGATTTATCTATATATTTGGGAGGAAGAGAGAATGATCAGGGGGGAGGGGCAAAGGGAAAGGGACAGAATCTTACATAGTCTCCACACTGTGCAGAGCAGAGCCTGCCACGGGGCTTGATCTCATGACCTGAGCCGAAGTTAAGAGTTGGACAGTTAATTGTGCCACCAGTCATGCCAGTATGTGGATTTTTTCCCAGTAAATACACTATGGTAATTTAACTGTATTTTCTCTTTCTGATGACTTTCATATTTTCTTTTCTCTAACTTCCTTTAAGAATACGGTATATAATACTTTTAACATACAAAATTTATGCTGTTTATGTTATTGGTAAGGCTTTTGGTCAATAGTAGGCTATTGGCTCTCCAACCTCCACATTGTTCAAGGGTCAACTATACATTCATACAATGGGATATTATTCTGCAACTAAATGAAATGAACTATCAAGCCAGGAAAAAATATGAAGGAATAGCAGATTGGCTAAGTTAAAGAAGCCAATCTGAAAAGGCTATATTCTGTATGATTTCAACCATAAAACATTTTGGAAAAGACAGTAAAAAAAAACTGTGGTTGCCAGAATTTCTGGGAGTGAGACAGGGAGGGATGAGTAGGTGGGGCATAGAGAATTTTTAAAACAATGAAATTAGTCTCTGTGATACTATAATGACAGGCGCATGGTCTTATATATTTATCACAGCCTATAGAATGTACACCACCAAGGGTACACTTCAGTGTAAATCATGTTCTTTAGTTAATAAAAAGAAAAAGAAAGAATAGAGAGAATAAGAAAGAAAAAAGGAAGTTGGAACAAAACCAAGAAAACAATGGCAAGAGGCATCGATACTGACCACATACATTTCTTGGCATTACCTTAATGACTCTCATTATATTTGCTCAATTAACTATTGTCATGTAATACTTTTTTTCATATTTTCCCTTTCCTGCTCATAAATCTTTATTTTCAGTCTTCTGCAAATTAATCTTAACCCACTTCTGAGTCAATCTTGTGTCAACAAATCAGTTGACGAGGCAGCTTATTTTTTATTATAAGGACTTAACGATCTCCCACTTAATTAATTTGTTTTTCATAAATAATGATTTATCTATTGGCTCCCTTAAAAAAAAGTAATACACAGACAGACTCAATAGGCATATATACACACACAAACTACACAAACACACACACACACACAAATGCATACACCTGACAAGAACAAGCCTTCTGCTTTTTCCTATAAAACTCTGTTACTAAACGTAACAGCAAAGTCCCTAGAGAACCCTACCCAAGAAACAGAAAAAGCATGAAAATCCTAAAATTTCAAAATGTAGAAATTAGAAAGAAACAGATGGCAAGTCAATAATCATGACATGATTATCACAAATATGAGGAAAAATAAACTGAAAATCTGAGAGAGGAAAGACTGTATTCTTTTCAAGGTAATCTGAATTTTCAAGTAAGCAACTAGCCCTTGAACTTAATTCTCAGTTTCACGGGCCTCCAAATAATTGAGTAAACAATAAATGGCTCGGGGAGAATTAAGGGAGAGGCACGATTTCACACAATGCATCCAGAGAATGGAGGAGGGGGAAGAGGGAGTTAGGGATGAAGGTGAAAAGATTAATATTCAGTCTTATTTTTATTGCAAACATCGACAGGAAGATAATGAATTCTAGGCCTGGCTCCTGAGATGCAGGTTACCTCCATCCAGGCGAAGGAGGCATGAATAATTAATAATCCACTTCAAAGTTCACAACCCCCATCTCCTCCCCAAGGTAGTCATCAAGAGAGGCAACAGCCAGCTAATGGGAGGATTGCTTAGTACATCTCATGCAAATTGAAGCTCCTCTGCCTCAAGGTTTTCTCTCCTATGCCAGGTCGGGAAGCAGCTGCTTCCCTGAACTCCAGGAGAAAACATTTAGCCCCTTTCAAGCACAAATCAGCCACCCTGTCTTAGCTTCTTTAAAAGTTCAAAACATCATAGGGGGCTGGCCATCAATCAGTGATGGTGTTTTTTCCTCAGTCTCACTGTAGCTGGAATGTTATTCTTGCTGGAGAACCAAGTCTATTACCCAAACTACAGAGCTCAGTATACACAAGGACTCAATTTATCTGTTCAACTAAATCCAAGCAAGATAGTCATTGTTTTTTAGGGGGAAACATCTTAAAAGCCAGCTTTCTTCCATCATGACTAAGCAAATACCAGGCTAAGTGCATTTGCTGATTTTGACGTAGCTTCAATGTTCTTCTACCAAACCTAACAGCTTAGTTTCAAACGTGAGGTTCATAGAAATTGTTTGGAAATTTTATTTAAATTGGAGGCTTCTGGACCACATCCCTGGAAGTTCTGATTAGGTAAGTCTTAGGTGTGGCTGAAGAATATGTATCATTGCTAAAAAGAGCTTATATTATAGTGATACAGAGCAATATAAGCAAAGTTGGCTTGCTTAAGCTAATATGTTGCACATCTCAAGATGGCTCTGTTTTGTGTGCTTATTCTTTTTGAAACAATCCTCACAAAACGGCTTCCCCACAAAAGGAGAAAAAAAACGTCCCTAGAAAATGGTCATCAAATGAATGAGAAAACTTTAGGGATTGTTGAAAATGTAGACAAGCATAATGGCATAATGGAAGAACAATCAGAGCAATCATGAACTCTTGGAAGCACCTCTACAGGATTCTCAACACTGATCAGTGATAAATAAGAGAATAAGGAAACTTTCACATACACACACACTCGTGCACACCCATACACATTCATACACACTCATATTCAGCCACTAAAAAAGGGGGGTAATGTAAATAAGTCCGTGTCTCCTAAATTTCTCTTCTACAAAATAAGGTGATTAGACTAAATTCTCTGTAGCACAAATATCTGACTCTGTTTGCCAAAAACTTTGCTGAACTTTAGTGACTGTGATAATGTTATTAACTTTACCTTCATGTTAGAGCACCAGCTATTTTTTATTTCTGAGTTATTTCTCCTCAACGTCTCCCTTTCTGGATGTGTTTCTAAACTGTCCGTCCATATTTATACAGGACTCACTTATGATATATGTGAGTATATGTCTTACATACCTATATTAGTTGGGCTTCCAAAAGTAACCAGTTGGAACACTTAAAGAGGGTATCTTGAAGAGAGTCGAATCAACAAACTATTTTAAAAGTGAAGGCATTTTTAAGGAAATCTTAAGGGGTAGTGTAGCACTCTCTGCAAGCACCGGAAGGGAATCTGTTAGCATCCGTAGCACTGAAGGGGCCATGGGGAGGGGAACAAGACCTGCTGCCAGGACCTGTGCCCTTTGGTGGAGGGAGGCAACCAACCCATGACAACTTTGCAGAAAGGAAGTCAGGGAACTAAATTCCCCATCTCACTTTCCCCCTTTCTCCTACTCACCTGCTAGTACTCTCCATCATTCAAACCAAATCAGAAGTCAGAAGGCAAGAGAGTCCTTTGCTAAAATCCATAAAGATTAACTTTCTGGCACACAGAGCACTGTGAGAAAGAAAGAGCAAATCTAGAAGGAAAAAATACGGAAAATTTTCCAACACAATTCCCCCTATTCCTTCCATAGAAATCAGTTGCAGCACAACATGAGGTTTCTGCAAATTCCCACTGGCTTAGCAATTCTCCTAGTCACCTCTGAATTCACAGTCCTACTGAAGTTTGGAGTTAATGTTCATTTTGTCTTATGAACATTATTTTACCTCATTCCATATCACCTTAAAACTGGGACTCAGTAGTTTTCCCTTGATTTCCACAAAACAGCCCTTGCCTGAGTCCTGTGTGTATAGAGCAGATTTTACCAAATGGTTGGGGAAGTAGGGAGGTGAAGACCACAACAATGCAACAAACATTGAATGTCCATGTTCTCCAAAAACTCTCACTCTTTCCCACCCATTTAGGCTCCAGTTTCTTGTCATGGTTTTGGTCCCTTCTCCTATTGATAATCAAATCCCAAATGAAGATCCATTTTAAAAAGTATTTGAAGGAACCTAAGAACTCATGTAGTCCTCAGGCCCCCACTTATCACTGAACCCTATGCAGCTCACTTGCTCTGTTTCTTTCCATTTATCACATTGCCCTAAAATTTGGTTAATTATCATCTCACTGATCTTCTAGACTTCAGAGGCTTTTTTTGAGGACTGAGTTATTATCACATCTGGATCTCCAGGGTTTGCCATCATATTTTAATAAAGTAGGCACTCAGTTAATGCCTTTTGAATAAAGGTGTGACCTTCCAGGGTATGACATCCCCCTGAGCACATATGCATGTGGGTGCACATGTGCACACACACATGCACGCACACACATACACACATGCACGTACACCCCTTTCATCAGATACAAGTTTGTAAGAACTAGGCTCTTGAGAAGAGAAATAACATGCCTCAGAACCCCAAAAACAAGAGTGCAGGTATCCTACCTCCTTAGATTAATATTCCCCAAAAAACTCTACTATTCCAGCTATTTACATGCAAGCGTGTTCAATAAATTTCCTTATCCTAGCTCTGCTATTAAAACCTCTCTACAGCTTTTTCTCAACAAAGTATATTTAAGAGAAACAAGTTATAGAAAGAAATTTTCTAATGATGGAAAAATTTCCTGTACCAATAACCCAGCATTTTCAACATGTGTAAGTTCATTGTATTTATAATATTAACTAATGGAAAACTCTAAGTAGCATCAATCCTTGGAATCAGTACTAAACCAGAGGAGGAAAAAAATTAACATGTAGCGATGGTTATTTTGGCCTCAAAGGACAGTATATTTCTTTTTTTTTTCAATATTTTATTTATTTATTCATGAGAAACACACAGAGAGAGAGGCAGAGACACAGGCAGAGGGAGGAGCAGGTTCCATGCAGGAAGCCTGATGTGGGACTCGATCCCTGAACTCCTGGATCACGTGCTGAGCAAAAGGCAGACACAACCACTGAGCCACCCAGGCATCCCAAGGGCAGTTTATTTCTAACATTCAACCTAACACTCTGTACCCAAAGCTTTCCTCTGGTTAAGTGGAAAAACAAAACAAAACAAACAAACAAAAAACAAACAAACAAAAAAACTTCCCAAAAAAAGAAAAACCCAGAGCTTGCAGATAGTGTATTTTGTTTTCCTAGTGAAAATCTATGAAGGAAATTTTTAAAATATTTCAAAACATTTCATTGCAAATCTGTTAACTTTTTATAGGAGATATTTTGTTGTTGTTTCATCAGAAAATGCTGCTAAGATTTCATTATCACTGATCATCCTTCCATGACTCATTAATTAGTTTCACATCCAAAATGAACTGAATATTTTTACTCAACTATTCACACTGTTTAAAACCTGACAAAGTGAAAACACAGTATCACCTTTTAGAAGTCTCTGTGCCTCCATGTTGACTGTATTCCTAGGTACTCCCTGGGAGCTACCAATTGTGGAAAGAGAAACTTGCCCTCTGTGCAACATTCTGCAAAACCTTCCTCCCCTACCATTCTACAAACACTCTCCTCTACCCATAGCTTTCCATTAGCTACTCTTTTTTTTTTTTTTAGGACTTTTATGGACAAATTAAAAGTAATATTTTTATGATAAAATGACTTCAAAAATGCATTTTTGAAATAGCCAACTAATTTATTTATACAAGTGCTCCCCTGGTTTATGTTAGATAGTGTAAAAACAAGTTTTAACAACTCTTTTGTCACATCTGTTAACTTTTTTCTTCTTTTGATCTCATATGTAAGGAAATGATTCAAATATAGTAGGCTTGTTCCCAAACTTACTAATCAGAATCTGCTAGACAGGAGATAGGCAGTTGGCATTTTTTACAGGGCTTCCAATAATTGTGACAATTATCTAGGTTTCAGCACACTCCACCAAGCCCAAGAATGGACCTATATAACCACTGAAATTAATTGTAAAATACTTATGTGTATGCACTAATGTATTTTTTCTGGAAAGATTATGCCTTTCCCTTTTTAAATTCTCAAAGTCATCTTTCAGACTGGGACAAACACACGAATGAAAATAATTCATATACTGAAAGATTCGGAATATTTTAGGATCTCAAGTCTCTTGGCATGAGATCAAAATAGAATGATCTTTTCTAAATTCTGTTCTCTGTTTATTAAGGAGAATTATAGTTCCAGAGCTCTGGATCTAAAGAGCCATAATAGAATGATTCCTCCTCTATGCCAAAAAAAGGACTTCTAGATTTTCCTACTAGCTTATGTGCTTTCCTTTTCTAACCCACTCAACAAACTTCTCCAGTATCATTTATTCCTTCTACATTATTATGTGCTCTGGACTACATAGTCCCTTCCATAGCCACCTTTCTCTCATCACTTACCCTAGATAATTGTACACAGTTAAATATGCTGGCTGTGTCCAAACACACTGGCCAATATGGCATAAGGCTCTGTGAATCAACACAGTGCTGAAGGCACTACCCAAAGGAAGTTCCTTTTCTCCTATTCATATACAAGTGCTGTATAGCCCTGCGTTTTCCCACTTTTTTTCTTCCTGCTGGAAAGAACAGCATATGTAGATCCAAAAATAGAAAGTCATACATAACTTGTCCCCTTTCATCCCATAATCTTGATCCTTCTTGGGTCTTCTAAAGAGTAGAAATGTTGTAAGTCTATTTCTGCCTCTATGCATTAACCACAATAAAGTCAGAGTTGAGATAATAACAGTAAAATCTTCCTACTTAGTAACCAGCAGATTTGATGGTAGGCACTTTTGATAAGTATTTTGATAAATTTTTATTTGATTCTATTTCCTCATCTGCAAAATTAGAGTAGATACTTCACTCATTGGGCAGTTGGAAGTTAGGGAATCCCAAGAGATAGCATACAGGGAATATTTTGTAAAATCATACAATGATCCTGATATAAAATGGCACTAATATTATCAATACAGTTATTATTAAAATTTGCTGTTGGCAAAGAGAATAGTGCTTAGGACTATAAGAATAAGCCATGTCTCTGACTTCAAAAAACTTAAAATTCAGTGAAGGACCTAAGACAGTCTATACAAATAATTTACCATAGATTAGAATGAAATATTAAGTTATAATTGTGTTAAGCAAACAATGAAAGCAAAAATACAATTATTCAATTGACATAGTCTGAGAAAGCTTATGGAATAGAAGATAAACTATACTTTAAAAGATGGTGGTACCCTGGGTGGCTCAGTGATTTAGTGCCTGCCTTTGGCGCAGGGCATGATCCTGGAGTTCCAGGATCAAGTCTCACATCGGGCTCCCTGCATGGAGACTATTTATTTTCTGAACAAATAAATATAATCTTTTAAAAGAAAGTTTAAATAAATAAATAACATATGGTTATTAGTTGGATAGAAGGTATGGTGGGAAAGCCAGAGAAATGCTACCTTTAATTAATACTTTTTCTTTTTTTCAAGTTCTTCTTCTAAGGAATGTTCCAAATTTTAATAAAATTTTAATCCTCCCAGGCAAAGTCATTAGAAGCATAGCATAATGAAACAATAATTGGCAGATCAGGATTAATAGGAAAAAGACAATTGGGGGAAATGAAAGGTCACATTAGCTTAAAACTTCATTTATTGTGTAAGAGTGCCCATTGCCTTGTCATTTCCATCTTGCTTACAGTAAAGGATTCATTTAAAAGTTTGGCCTAAAAACAATCAAGTTGGTAAAAGAGGTGTTTTTTTAAGTGCATACGTCTTTTGGGGCATGGAGTACAGAGATTCATCTCTAAATTTTAAACTACCTTATAGGAATGTTGGAACTCTGAAGGGCCCTCCTCAGAGAAATTCTCTGTGGAGAACAGATTCCTCTTCTCATGTAGTTTTCAATTTATGCCTCAGATCTGGGCATGTTTATAAGGTCCAACTTGAATGCTGGCTTGTTAAACTCAAGCTTTCTACCATCAGAACCTAATTCCTATGATTTGGTCAAAAATAAAACAAAACAGCTTTCCACTCATGGAAGCACAGAGATCATGAAGACTTTGAAAAACTCCTACTAACCCCCCAAAATTCATATAACACAAGTCACACTGCAACATTTCTATTTGTTCATATTTAAGGAGCATATGATATAATTCATGGCAGGTGAATTTTTGGCTAAGCCAATGACTACCCTTCAAAATAAACAGAAAGGGATCCCCAGAACATGGCTAGTCGTGTAGTCTTCTTTTTCTTTCTGGTGATTGCCTTGTAATTCGTCATCTAATATATCATGGGAACTTCTGAAAGAATAAAAAACATTTGTTGAATAAATGAATTAATGAATTTATAAGGTATAAAATTACAGAGAGCATTGAAATGTAAAAATATATGGTTACCAAATCAGACTTTCATTATTAGCATTGGTAACAACAGCTGGGAACTCATCATCTATTGAGAGCTTCCTATATGCCAGGTGCTTAGATTTTTGCACTCCATAATGAATATTCATCACAATAAGTCCTTCAGGTAAGTTCTATTATTATGCCTACTTTATAGATGAGAAAAACTGAGGCTTAGTAACATGTGAAAAGTCATGTAGCATCAAAATAGCCAGACTTGAATTCAGAATAAAATCTATCAAATTCCAGAGCTGAGCTCTTAATCTCTGTAGAGTTTCTATCCCTATCACTCCTTCAGGCTTCACAGATTTCTGGAGGTGGAGAAAAAGTGACAGAAGTGAAGAAGTTGAACTGTTAGGGCAATGGGAGGCAGATTATTAAAAAAATCTGTGTAGGAACTTGAATTGTAAACTTAGGTAAATATATAAGACAATTAGATTATATGATATGGAAGCACTCTATAATTTTTGTGTACATTTTCGTGCAACAAGTTACTCTGTTAGTTTCAATCCAATTTTGAATTATATTTTCTTCCAATTTCCTCAGTTATGGTTGCCATCAGTAATAATAATAGCTACAATCTTTAGTAAATTCAGAGTCCACAGGGGTCTACACTTTAATAATGTTAAATAAGAAGGAAAAATACCTGGAGATCATGACTCAACCATCCTCACAGCCACTTGGCAATATGATTTAGTAGTCTGGATTATCCCTATTCTGTGCAGTGTAGACATCTATTGTCATAAATAAATTATTTCTAGGCAGTAAAAGAAAATTTAATCACTTATCTTGGTGCTATCTGATAGGTCTGTATTCCAGAAGCTTCAGTCTAATATTTTCTTTTTTTTTTTTAAGATTTTATTTATTTATTCATGAGAGACACAGAGAGATAGAGAAGCAGAGACACAGGCAGAGAGAGAAGCAGGCTCCATGTAAGGAGCCCGATGTGGGACTTGATCCTGGGACTCCAGGATCATGCCCTGGGCTGAAGGCAGATGCTCAACCGCTGAGCCACCCAGATGTCCCAGTCTAATATTTTCATTCACTACTTACTTCCTTAATCTGATACTCACTTTATTTATCCACAAATAATTAAATCAGGTATTTTTCCAGTGGAGGGAAATTATTTTCCAGAATTCAACCAAATTAACTTGGAATATTATCTAACCAACTGCGCCTCTGTTTTCTTATCTGTAAAACAAAATAGAGTTAACAAAATAAAAAGGGAAGGGGTATAATAAAAGTATCTGTTCAACTGTCTTTACTCCATTTTAAAGTGATTACATCAAAACTATAGGAAGACAATATGAGAATGTTAGCTGTTGTGCTAAGGAGATACAGACAGTCTCAGGCAAAGAAAGACTTCTAGTAACTATTTTCCAAAATTGTAGGGGGCTGGGTGATAAAGCAGTCCTGTTTTTCCTGGAATCATTTTTCCCCATTGCCTACAGCCAAGCAACACCAAATAGGGACTTAGCTCACCACCAGGTGATTTGAAAAAGCATATGGAATAATGCCTATAGTTTGCCATGATGCAAAAATACATTTTCTTCCTTGTCTAACTCTTATTTTTTTTAGGTGCTAGTTTATTGTAACTTACAGGGCATAACACAGTATTTCTATTACAGATGAATTCACTGCCTCTAGTAAGCATGTCTAGACAGGGCAGGTAAGAGAATCAGATAGATACAGGGGAAAAAAAGCTGGAGATTTTGAAAAATTAAAAAAATAGTTAAGTATTTTTCCATGAAAGGATTTTTCTCTTCCCAAAAATCCTTGTCAATTTATTGTCATAAATTATTGAGTTTACCTGTATCCTCATCAAAAAAACACAGTTATTTCCATTATTGTTCACAAATACCTAATTATAAAGCAGATTATTTACTCCCACACAATTTTATTTACCAGTCCATTTTAGAGATGAAGAATTTTGTGCCAAACCAGTGTTTGAAACCAGATCTGATTTTGAAAGATGAGTTCATTTCTGCTACACTAAGCATACTATTATATATAACAGTTTGTGAGAATACTTCATTATGAAATTATTAGTATTTGGTTAATTATATAATTTTAAGTTTGCTACATTCTTAGGATGAATATTTTTTATTCTTCAAGATTCAATTTTGATGAGAGTATATTTCAGAAATCACAATATAAAATCTGATTTACAAATTAAGTTAAGAGAAACGTATTTATCATTGAATTTTATTTTTCTATGATATATCAACATGTAAAATGAAGACTTTGTCTTTTAAAGATGTGTTGCCTAGTGAGAATTTCATAAGTCTTGGAAAAAATGAAATCTTGCCCCTGCCTGAAAGTATCTCTGTAGTTAGATCAGAGTGAAATAGAAAAAAATAGATTTCTTTCATGAACAATATGTGTTTCATCAAAAGAACAAAGAAACAGGGCTCTAAATGCTGGGTATTCTGCTTCCCTGAGATGTTTAAGATTGTCGAGGATGACAGGTTCTGATGTTCTCATTCTGAATTTTAACCTTCTGACACATTCTTACACCATACCATACTCCAGACTTTCGAGGAATATGGGTAAGAGAAATGACATTTATTGATTTCCCTCTATATGGAACAGAGTGCAATTTTATGTATATTACCTTGTATGATCCTCATAAGATTAGTTATCAGTTTATGGAAAAACATTATGGCACATCTCTCCACTACAACCTAAAAAGAAGGAAAATAAGATTGTGGGTTTTATTATTCTATCAACACGTAATGAGATATGCAATGGCACTTTAAAGAAACTATATAGGTTCTGTGCCAGCAAGAATTTATTCTGACAAGAATGAAAGTCTCTGCATATCCCCAAAAAGGGAGAGAGGGATGGTCACTCGTGTGAGAAGAGTCACAGGGATTAATTTGGCAGTCATCATCCAGATATAGACTAAAAGAGAGGGGTCTTTACAAAACAAGTGCAGCTACCCAGGTCCCATTGGCAAAGCCTTCACTACTAGGGAGGTAGATAATAAGATTCTAGCCAAAGCAATCCAAATGCTCCTGTCTTATCCCATTGCCATTCAGCAAGTAATTAATCTAACTGTCTTTGTTCAGAGTCAATGTTCTACAAGCCACTTTCAGTTATGACTTGTCTTTCCAGATTTGTCTGCCGAAGAGTCAAAAACAGGCGAAGATTCCCATCTATGTGGCAGAATTTTATTTTTTAATTACAAGTCAATTTACTTGATTCTGATTATGGACCAGTTTACCAAGCTTGTCTGCCTAGAGGGAGAAAATGGACTGGACAGAAAGACATGCCTTCCAGTCAGTGGGAGAGTTAGATCGCACACAGAAACTTGACAAGTCATCATTGTGATTTTATGCATCCATCTCATATCCTGGCTCATGGGAGTGCATCCCTAAAAGGGATGTGGTACCTAAGAATTACATTCTGACACTGCAACCTGCAAGCTAACCCTTGGACCTTGGTATATTCACTGAGAGTTTCCTACGACAGCTATAACAGATTACCACAAACTTGGTGGCTTAAAACAATCATTTAGTCTTCTATTGTTCTGGTGGTCAGAAGTCTGGGATCTGTTTCACTGTGCCAAACCCAAGGTGTCATCTGAGTCATGACACCTCCCTGAGGCTGTAGGGGGGAATCTGTTTCTTCATCTTTTCCAGCTTCCAGAGCTCCATTCTCTGCACTTTGACCCTTTTCTCCATCTTCAAAGCCAGCAGGGCAGCTTCCTGATTCAGTGGTCACATCGTCTTCTTCTTTTGTATCAAATTTCCCTCTGCCTCCCTCTTATAATAGGAGACTTGTGATAGCATTTGTCTCACCCAGATAATCTCCTTATCTCAAGATATTTAATTCAATCACATCTCTTTCCACATATAAGGTAATATTTACAAGTTCCAGGTATTCCCCAAACCTAAACAGCTTTGGAGGCTGTTATTCAGCCTAGCACATCATCTTTTGAGGAATTTTCAAGGAGTGAGTTGTATAAACCTTTCTGTATTTGTTGAGTGGATACTTAAATATTTCCTTTGAAATTCTACAACCGTTAAATATCAATCATGGTTCCATCAACAAATAGGATTCACCTTAAATGGTTCAAATGAATGTGTGGAAAACGGGATTAAGGGAATAAACAAGGCATGTGGGGCACTCAGAGATTAGCAACACTGGGAAGCCTTTATTTGACTTCCTCAGGTTGTGAGGCAAAAAGGGAAAACATTACTGGAGTCTGGTAAGAGTAGAAACCACGAGAAGAATCCATATATCAAAAACTCTAGTCATGACCAGGACAAAGCCACTTCTAGGGACCTGGTGCCAAAGTAGGGAGAGAGTGAGGAAGAGATACTGGACCTTTTCTCCTTTGCGGTTGGTATCTCCTATTGGCTGATGTCAGCCAGCAGGAGAGCTCAGGAAAAGCAGTCACAGCCATCAGTCTCTGAGGCAAAGAGAACAGAGAAAGGTGGAAAATTGATACAGACTTGGAAGGTAAAGAGGCAGGGGAGCTAACACACATATTAATCCTATATTACCCATAAAAAAAATGAGTTTCAGAAAAATAGAGAATTTAGCCAAAATGACATAATACATGGTTGACCTAAAACTTGAGCCTACATCTGTCTGAAACTTGAAAAAATTCCTTTTTTCACATTTCTCAAATTTCTCTCACAGCTTGCTACTTTATAGCATTTGGAGTTTAAGTTTACCCCATTTTGTATATCTGCCTCTGAATTGCTTAACAACAGTCAAGCAGTAAGGAGTCATTTCTGATTTTCATAACCATTCAATATACAAAATTGTATTATCTTCTCATTTATAATCTCAAATTGGTTTGAGTGTCCCTCCCACTGTGTCTCTCCCCCAGCATTATTTCTCTAGTTGGAAGAAAAAAAAAATGTCCTTGATTGTGTTCAATTATTCATCCTCACAGCAAACTCTGAATCAAGAATAATTAAATTATATATTTCCCACCCCCAATCCCATGCCCAAAATAGTTTAAGTTTCATCTGTGATGGGTGTCAGTTTCTAAGAATGTTCTTGCACGCTCATCAATGTGAGAGTATTGATTTATATGCAGAGTTTACAAATAGATCCATTATATATGAAGTCCCTGCCTGATTTCCAGATTTTACATTTCTCTGGAAAAATTATCTTTTTTTTTTAAGATTTTATTTATTTATTCATGAGAGACAGAGAGAGAGAGAGAGAGAGGCAGAGACACAGGCAGAGGGAGAAGCAGGCTCCATGCAGGGAGCCTGACGTGGGACTTGCTCCTGGGTCTCCAGGATCAGGCCCTGGGCTGAAGGCAGTGCTAAACCGCTGAGCCACCTGGGCTGCCCTCTGGAAAAATTATCTTAACTGGGAGTTTCTTCCAAGCAGAGTTGATGCACTCAGCATGATCTCCTTCAGAGCACTGCCCTCTTCTCATCTAAACTGAACACACTTCTTATACCCTCACTAGAGCACCCTCCCCTATCTTTCTATGGGCATCTTGCCTCAGGACTGCTGCCTTATACATCCCTACTCATCACCTTTCCAGAAAGTCTGCATTGAGTGACACTGCGTCTGCCACTTCGGAAATTAGATACTGGCTCCAAATCCCATGCACCGTTAAGGAAACTCCTTGCCCCTTGCCCTTCTCCTGACACTGCCTGGCAGCCAGAAACTCCCAAAAGGGAAGCAGAGAGGAGCAATCAATAGCATCTCTAAACAGAAGATGCCATTGGCAAGGAGGTAGCTCTCAGCCACCACAGTGAACCACAGGCCTCTGATTAAGACACTCTTGTGAGCCTGATTGATCTGCCTGTCCTCGCTGCATGCAAACCAGCTACCTACCCTCCCTCCCTTTGCTGCTTCATCCCCCTCACAGAGAGGAGAGCACTTGAAAAGGAAAGTGGTGCTCCAGTGTGTGAGAGCTTAAAAGGAATTACTGACAGCTGATTGTTCTCCTTGAATTCAGATTCTATAATCAATTAGAAGAGATTTCATAAAAATGGCCATTGGAAATGAAAAATCCCCATTAGGCCATACTACCCAAGCTCCTTGTGGCCTTCTTCATTAAATGGAGCAATCTCTCAAAGATCTGTCTGTGCAATTTGATGCAATCCAGTTTTGGACCACGCTGGTGCTTTTAAAACACCAGGAACCTATAGGTTACAGTCAGATGAGCCTCACAGCACTTTACATACAGTCAAATGCTGGAACATGAAGTTGGATTGCAGGTCGGGTGAATTTACTTAGGACCTCCCCAACGCAAGAAATATTCAAGCTAATTTCATTTTCTGAAGGTCCAGG
The DNA here is from genome assembly GCF_003254725.2 of Canis lupus dingo. NCBI lineage: Eukaryota > Metazoa > Chordata > Mammalia > Carnivora > Canidae > Canis > Canis lupus. The sequence goes on along the minus strand of NC_064250.1, from coordinate 54,358,541 downwards.
TGTATATTAAATATGTACATAGGTAATACCCAACACATGTGTAACATGGACATCCATAAATGGTAAAACAAGGTTTACAAAGCTATAAAAGCTTATAACATGTGGACAAGATATATATTTTTACCTTCTATATTGTATATCTGTTTATGTAAAGTATGTATGTATACTGTATATTTATACCCCATTTATGAAACATATATTATGCTGATTTGTATTATAACAGTACAATATTATGCTTAGCGTATGTCAGTCATGGAATTAGCCACTGTGAGAGGGAAAGGTAATAGATGGCATTCACATCCTAATATGACCAAACATTTTATATAGCACTACACTTCCTTAAATCTCTGCAGTGTGAATATCGTTAGCCCCATTTTTCAGAAAAAAATTAAAACTTACAGAAATCAGATAACTTGTCATAGTTTTTGTCACTAGTGAACTAGCAGAGTTGGAATTAGAACCGTATAATTTATTCACTGACAGGGAGACATAGAAGAATAGCCATGGCCTCTACCATCCCATAACATAATTATACTGTGGAAATAAGTCATCTATAGGTAAAAGGTCAGGTGATAATACAAAAGCACACAGGAAATGTCTTGGATGATAAAAGTGACTAATTCCAAAGAGAAGAGTATAAACAATAAGTATTTGGAGTTCAGCAGAAAGAGAGCTTCCTTTCTTTCACTTGCTTGCAGCCATGCTGTTGAAACCCTCTTCCCCACTTACTCTCCTTCCTAGGTGTTTATACCCACCACAAACCTCTGGGCAATTGTTCTTCCCCATCATCTTGTCATTTACTCAAGTTTATTATATACTTGGCCTCTGATGGTTCCTAAGAACTCAATACTTCCAACCTGCCACAAACCATATTTTCTTTCATTTCACTGAACTCTTTCCAATAGTCATATCTTTCTGGAACTGGGCCTCTGCACCAAGCAAGGGAGCACACCAGTTCAAAGGAAGCCAGGAGTTGCCTGAAATAAACCTCCAAGTTCCACTTCTTCCTTCTGCACACCGTGGCAGGGTGGGTATTTAATCATAGAAATATTTCTCAGGGAGAGCAAAGCTGAAAGTACACAAGCTACTCGCCAATCAGTGATAGATAAAAGGCATGGCAGGGGGAAAGAGCTTTAGTAAGAGGAGGAGACACTAAAACTTGACAAGAGTCTGTAGAAAGTTTTAGGAAGCCCTTCAGTCATTTAAATCATGGAGAGTTTTTAAAGTAGTATTTCAGTTAGCTGGTTGCTCCAGCCTAGAAGAATGTCTAGTTCCTACGTAGGTTAGCTCTGTAACAGAGCTTATAGTGTAGCAAGGAAATCATTCCAGCCCTACTTGCCTGATGAAAGAAGAAAGAAAGAAGAAAGAAAGAAAAGAAAGAAAGAAAGAAAGAAAGAAAGAAAGAAAGAAAGAAAGAAAGAAAAGAAGAAGAAGAAGAAGAAGAAGGAGGAGGAGGAGGAGGAGGAGGAGGAGGAGGAAAGGAAGGAAGGAAGGAAGGAAGGAAGGAAGGAAGGAAGGAAGGAAGGAAGGAAGGAAAAGAAGAAAGAAAGAAGAAGAAAGAAGAAGAAAGAAAGAAAGAAAGAAAGAGACAAAGAAGAAGAAGAAGAAGAGAAGAAGAGAAGAAGAAGAAGAAAGAAGAAAAGGAAGGAAGGAAGGAAGGAAGGACGGAAGGAAGGAAGGAAGGAATGAAGAAAGAAAGAAAGAAAGAAAAGAACAAGAAGAAGAAGAAGAAGAAGAAGAAGAAGAAGAAGAAGAGAGGAGGAGGAGGAGGAGGAGGAGGAGGAGAAGAAGAAGAAGAAGAAGAAGAAAAGGAAGGAAGGAAGGAAGGAAGGAAGGAAGGAAGAAAGAAAGAAAGAAAGAAAGAAAGAAGAAAAGAAAGAAAGAAAGAAAGAAAAGATCTTATAGTTAGAAAAATTGATCTTAGTACATTTCTACTATGATAAATGTATTTACACCCTGCTTTATTTCAAAAGAGGGTTTCAGCATTTGTATTACATACATGTAAATCCAACAGTGTAAGGATGTGTAGATATTATGACTGAACATTAAATTTAGCTCTGAGTTTCCTAGTAGTCAAAGAAAAAGAAAAAAGGGTACAGAGGTTTACACTGTCATTATTTGATCATAAAGGAACTAATATCTTCATGAATGACTTTTTGATGCTTCTGTATTATAAGGCACCATATGAAAGAATATCTCCATTCTCTAATTTAATCATAATGATAGCCAGCACTAACTGGTACGTATTCTGTGCCAGACATTGTTTTAAGGTGTATACACAGTGCGTGTGTGTGTGGAGATATATATATATATATATATTCACACACACATACATACACATATATGCATATTTTATGTATATATTATAGTTTAATATTCATAATATCAGTTTAATATTCATAGTAATTTTGGATATATGTACTATTGTTATCCCTATTTTATAGATAAGTAAATCAAAGTACAGAGAGCTAGGTGATTTGTCCAAAACCACATACCTAGTAAGTGGTATTACTGTAACTCAAACCTAAGCCTGGTTCCAGGATTCAAATTTTTAATCATGAAAGTACTAGACCTCAATTTAGTCCTCTCTAGTGGGATACTAGAGGAAGAGGATGAAGTTATCAAATGAGGGTCACTAAGACAAGAATTGCCAGACGTGGGGTTCAGATCTAGTACTCACCAGTTCCAAAGCTCACATCTTTCCACTGCATTCCACTGTGGTCCCTAAAAGGATGGAATCCAATGGATCTTTATGCATAGGGTATTCAATAATTTAGAGCATGTGCTCTATAGGTATTCTTATATTGACTCTTGATAAACGTTAAAGTTGTTGCATTAAAACTTCACTCATTAAAGGCGTTTCTATAGAAAGTTTAATTAAGGAGGTCTAGGAATGGTACTTTCTGGTGATCTAAATTGCTTCCAAGAATTTACTTAATCTGAAGAAGTAGTTCAAAAGAAAACTCCTTATCACCTTTTGAGGTAACATTTTTTTTCTCTTTGTGTTTTAGTAGGAGTCGGATATGGTCAAATTCGAATGGCTATCTGAGGAGACTGAGACAATATTCATATTCTATCATGATAGTTGAGGATTTTGATGTGAAGACCTGACAAGCCATCAGAATATACAAACTGACCTAGAAGGAAGTCAGGTTAATTAGAACAAATAGGTACTTTGGGCAAAAACTCATCAAAAATCCATGTACTATTCACAGGTTTCCGTGTTGCTCTGGGTTAAGTGAGGCCATATGATAAGTTCTGGCCAAGGAGCGACGCATGAGTGGGAGGGATGTGGATCACTGTCAGGCCAGAGAATAGCAGAGCCAATGTATGTTTTTTTTTTTCCTTTGCTCTGGCAATACTGGTGGCTCATGTTCAGATGATGAAAATACAAGCTCTCAGAGCATCCCATTAGCCTGAGTCTTTGAGCAGCTATGTGGAAAACAGCACCCTACCTGTGTTGGGACATGGAAAATGAGACAAAAATTAACTTTAGTTGTTGTTGGGTCATTGACATTTCAAGGTTAATTTGTTTTTGCAGCAAAATCTACTGTATCCTGACTAACATAGTACCTCAATACTCCATGGGGAGGGACTACATCTAAAAGACTTGAATTATTCTTATATACATTTCCTTAAAATGTATAATTTATTATAAAGACATTTTTAATTCCTGTGAATATCACTTCATTTCTACATATGATATCACATTCATAAAGTGGAGCATTGTTTTCCAAAGAAATAAATGTACCCAATTTTCAAACCCTAGGCTTTTATTTGCTGCACTTTGCTTATTGTCCTCTAGTCACGATTTATTCTATGTATTGAGTACCTGCATCTATGATAAATCTTTCTTTAAAATCAATTTCCTGGGCTTTTTTTCACCCCAAATCTAGTCATTAGTTGTTCTGCCATTTCAAAAGTGTCAAAAATCTCAGTTCCAATCTACAGCTTGTCATAACATTAACCAACTCCACGGGCATGCTTTTGGAGTAGGTATAGTTAAAATATTAAATAATAGCCTGTGTAATTATACCCTTGGGAACTGTCCCATATCTCAACCACCAGGTGTCCCATATCTCAATTTCATCACATTATATGTCCCATTAGGTAAGCAATGGCCTAAATGGTGTGAAAAGATTTTTTTTTTCCTCTGCAAGTTTGCGCTTTAAAGAAAAGCTAAGAGACACCAGGAACAGAGCTCAGGACTATGAATAAAGAGAGATGGAAGTCACCATTGTCTGGAAGTGAGAAGTCATTGCTTTCTATGTGTCTGTGGTTATGCCAAGTGTACTGAAGGTGGGTTTATACCCCAGAGGAATGATGTTAAGAATAATTTTAGGGTGCCACAGACATTCTCTGTCACTCTGCTATTAGAAGTCAGATTATTTCTTGGGAAACCATAGACCCTAGACTAACCACTTTCCCTTAACTAAGACTTTGGGACTCAACCTTTTCACTGTTTTTCTACTCTTAGTAAATATCTAGTCAGTGGCCCAAAATCTTAACCAGAATTATGTGGAGATCTGGGTCCCACCCCCAGAGTTTCTATTCAGTATGTATGGAGTAGAGCCTGAAAATTTACATTTTTAATGAGCCCCCAGATAATGTCGATGCTGTTTATTCAGTGAACACACTTTGAGAACCATTGCTTGACTATGTGCCAAGCTTTGGGGTGAATCCTGAGACACAACAGTGAAGATATATAGTTGCTGCCTAACAGCATATAACCCTTCATTAATTGTAAAAAGAAAAAGAAAACACAATTCCTCAACCTTTTTTGAGTTTCACCATTCTCGTCTATAAGTAAGGATAACATCACCTATCTTACAGGTTTTCCATAAGATTAGATCAAATATATATGCAAAGATTTTGTCTAGTACTTAAAAAATAGAAAGCACTCAGTATACGATAGCTCACAATACCTGAGCATCCTTAGAAGGCAGAGAAACAGAGAAGCAGGCAACTTAATCAGTGAAAGGGCTAGTGACTCATCCACCTCCAGCTTTTAGCTGAAGTAATAACACAGCAGGAAGCCCTTTTCAACAATCCCTTCTCCCCTTTCTACCAAAGGCAAATTAAAAAAAAAGAATTAACATCTGTTTAATATTAGTAGTTATACTGTTCAGTATTCTTTCAGATATGAATGATAAAAACTCAACTTACACAGCATAGGCAAAAAAAAAAAAAAAAAAAGAATGCTGAGAAATAACTGAGAAGTCTGAAGGCAGAAATGATTTAGGGCTCTACTGAATGCAGATGTTCCCTCAATATCTCTCTTTCTACCTCTGCCCTACCCCCATTTCCTTCTTTTTCCTATTGCCACATAATTTCACCCTGCTTTTCTCTGTGTGGTCCTGATTTTTATACAACCTCTCTCTATAATATGAATTCATGACGATGGATGAACCTGTTTGGATCAGGTGTTTATCTATAATGGCTTGAGTGATGGCCCCCTTTTGATGACATATCTACCCAGAATTTGTGAGTGTGAACTTATTTTGAAAAGGATCTTTGCAGATGTAATTAAGTTAATGATCTCTAGATGAGATCATCTTGGATCAACTAGATGGCTCCTAACTCTAATCACAAGTGTCCTTAGGAGATACAGAAAAAAAGACACTTAGAAGAAGTTGGTATAAAGATGGAGGCAGAAATTAGATTGATGTGTCTACAAGTCAAGGAACACCAAGGATTGCCAGCAACCACCAGAAGCTAGGAAAAAAGCATAAAACAGATCCTCCTTCAGAGCCTGTAGGAGGAACTAACCCTGATACACCTTGATTTTGGCCTGTAGAGATGTGCAAAAATGCATTTCTATTGTTTAAGAATTAATTTCTATAACAATTCATTTCTCTTCCTGTTGTTATGTGGTGATTTTATTTTTATGGCAGTCCAAAGAAACTAATACACCATCCTTTGGACTAATTCCTGAGGATTTCTGGTCAGTCATGTCTCAGTCTCTGGCTCAAACTTTCAAGCACAGGGCATAGAAAAAAAACTGTTATTGACAGCCTCATTAGAACAATACACAATGGGGTAGGGCATTACCCCAAAAGACCTGATGATGATGATGGTAATGATAATGATGATGATGACTGTGATGCTAACCCTCAGTGAATGCTTACTATATTTCAGAAACTACTAAATGTATATGCATTACTGCATTTGATTTACAGAACAACTTGGGAAGTAGGTATTTCCAGCCCCATTTTATAGATGAGTAAACCAAGAATCAGAGGTTAAATAATTTAACATATACTTAATTAATAATGGAACTAAAATTTGAAATCTGTTTTTTTTCTGATTTTGAAACCCATGTTTTGAAAACCATTCTACATGTCTCCTGCAATTCTCATCCCTCAGTTTAGTCATACAACAAATAACCATTTCTAGGATTTGAACCTAGGTATGTCTGACCTCATTGTCTTTACTCTTTGGTAGGGCAACTTGACACCCCCATGGGCTTCCATACTTGGTAGGAAGCAGTGTTCAGAATATTAAATCCTCTTTTAAAACAATTACTAGAATTCAATTTAGTAATATCTCCCTTAGTGATAACATACGATGCCCAGGAAGGATGTTAAGATCACAGCCTCCTCTCAAACACTTTTATCTTGATGAAGTCCCAAGTAATCAAGGATCCTTGCATCCTTCTAAGAAAGAGCCTTCTATTCTGAAGTGCATGGTCTTTTTACAACATCATTCTACTGTATGTAAAAAAAAAAAAAAAAGTAAAGGACACTACTTGAACTCTTTAATAGAGTTGAGTATGTATAGGCTGATTGCTCAGCAAGGCGGCATGCCAAACAGGCAAGCAGCATAGCCTAATAATTTAAAGTAAAACTATGGAATCAGACTGCCTGACCACAGTTGCTGACTTTACTTCTTAATTAGCTTTACGATGTTAGGCAAATTATTCAGCATTCTTTGCTTAGTTTGTCCATTTGCAAAATGGGAAGAATAATAGTGATAATAGGAAAGCTGTTATGAGAATTAAGCCATTAATATAGTTAAAGTATTTAGAATTGTGCCTGTCACATAGTGAGTGTTATATGTGTTTATAAAATAAAATACAGTTAAATAAACTTAAAGCATATTTATCTCAAAAATGGAGATTGTTCTTCCTATCACAATGGAAAATAGTAATGCTTACATAAAAACAGCTGGAGAAATACATCAAGGTGAAGTTTTAACACTTAGGATGGACTGAGCTGAATGGTTCATTTATGATCATTTCCTTCTTGTAAAAGTCATCAAAACATGTGGCCTGACTTCTTGACACTTATGCAAGGTATTTTCCATCCCCCTTTCATTTATATATTCTCTAATAGGGATCTGGTTGAGTTAACAGGCTCCTCTGCTCTCTGACTTCTGGTTTGGTTGAACCATCTTCAGGATCTTCAGAAGATTATAAAACAAAAGACGGTATAATCAGCGTTTCTTTCTCCCTGGCCCGCATTTTCTCTAGGTTCGGCTCACACTTTGTAAATAGCTAGTTATGAATCCTTTAGCATTTACCCAGTTTGAATGAGCCATCTATTTTCTTCCAGGACTCTAAGACAGTCCTACAGCAGAAATGTACTCTCATTACTCATTCCTCATAATTAAGTCCTACAATGCTAAGACTGCTCCCATAGTAGAGTTATTTAAATTCCAGGTCCATCAGCTTAAATGAAGCATCTCCAAAGCCAAAATGAATTTTCTTAGCTTCATCACTTAGCAAACAAATTGATGGAAAAAGCTATTCCCTTCACACAGCCAAGGTGGCGTATCCACATTTTGTATATTGTGGCCAGAAATCCCAAGAACATTTGAATTGATCTTTGCCAATCATACTCCCCTTAGTCCTACTCACTTCTAAAGGGTAACACATAAACAATAGTAGAATGAAAATCCAATTATCATTTCCCTACTTCTAAATATAAATTTTTTGAGCCAGTGGAAGAAAAACGTAATTCCAAAGGGCAAAGAAAGCATAAGACAATAACTTTATGAGATATAACACTGCCCATTAGTAAATTGTGGACCTATGTGAACCATATGATTGGTCATAGTAACTCTCTTCCCTTTGAAAAAAGAGACAATTCATGACACGAATGTTATAAGTGTGGGGAAGGGTAGCACAATAGGGACATCGATCTATCATGCTATGAAATAATCATGAACTCTATCATGACTCTATCATGGACACACTGAACTCTATCATGAAGAGGAGGGAACTGAATATCATCTCATCTACTCCAAAATCCAATTCTTTTTATATGCAGAATGCCTGTGTTTGCCAAGATATTAATTCATTATTTTCAGAAAAGGGTTGCACAAACAAGTCAGAGAAACACTAAATTAAGCAGAGCTAAGTAAATACTCCTATTAAGAGAATTTAAGAGAATCAGAGTTTTTACTATATTGACAAGCATTATAAATTTCCAAAAGGAAACCTTACTATATATGCACTCCTTCCTAACTTTATCTGTCTCATAAAGAACAGTTCTCACTTTACAGATGAGAACACTAAAGCAGAGAGGGGTTAAGTTCTCCAGGATAACACTGAAACAGAGTCTGAAATCTTCTGGCTTTGATCCTAGTAGTGACTTCAACCATTTTTATGCTTTGGAATTTTATATCTACACATATTCACGTATATATAATTATATATATATACATGCATATGCACATATATATGTATTTGAAAAGCAGTAGAGAAATTATTCTGTCAAATTCCATTCTCCGACCTAAAGAAAACAGGATTTTAAGAATTTACCTAACATTAACAAAGGCACTCCATTCTGCTAACAAATACACATATAGGATAGGCACCAAGTCATCTTTATATTGCAGACTGATATTTGGAAGAGCCATGTGATTTCCCCAAGGTCTTTTATTGGTAAATGGTAAAATAAGAATTTAGATAGATAAGTCAAAGGCTGCTCTTCGCAGAGCTTCATACCAAAATGAATCCATGAATATATGGTTTATGTCCCAAGGCAGTGCCATGAAGGGACTCATATTCATGGCACCTTTCAATTAACCAGAGTTGGAAATGCCAGTGTGCAAGAGTCTCTGCCAGGACAACAAACTTGAAATTCAAGAGAAAATGAAAAAGCATAATGAGAAAAATCTCAAGAAGGCTTTTTAAAAACAATGTAAAAAGGGAACTGGGACAAAGAGCAAAGGTTATTGCTTGGCACAAGGTAACGATGATGATAGCTAACATTTGTCGAATGCTTATTATTTTCTGGGCACTGTTATAAGTGCTCTATGATTGTTACCTCATTAAATTTCACAACCATGACATGAGGTACACACTATTTTTCTTCCCATTTTGTGTACAAGAAGCTGAGGCTCCATGAGATTAATTAACTTGTTTAATTAATACTTAGAAAAGAATATTTCATTTGATCTGTATTCTCAACCACATTTCCAGAGAAGTCAGCATTTCATGCTGCCAAGACAATTGGCAGTTCTAAAAGACATTTCTAAAAGACCTGCTGGGCTGGAAATAATTGAAGCCAGACCCTGCACCCTCATCCTTTTCCTTAGCTGCATTACATTTAGTTAGCTGGAGAACAATTATCTTAGTCCCTGTCTTTTCTGTGCTCTAAAATGTCACATTAAAGAGTAACCATCCATCAGTTAGCCTTATGGTATTTAATTAGTAACTCAATTTCATCCCTGTGAAAGCCCTAAAGAGTCCACTAACCTGGGCACAAGAGTATGTTGAATTTGAAAGATGGTTAGGGATATCTGAACGAGTGATCCAGAGACTAACCTAGGTGATGGTAGTTCATTCCCATCTTCCTCTTCCCATCTAAACTCAGGAGCCATGTCACGACCTTCTGAGTTCTAGAGAAGAAATTGAAAGTGCCTAGTTCAACAAGTCTCTAGCCATGATAAAATTTGTGGTTGCTATTACAATGTGCATCGAAAATGAGAGTCAACTTGTTGTATAAGGAAGAACATGGGCCTGGAAGACATAAGAACATGGGATCAAATCTGAATATGGCTACAAGTACTAGTTAATTTCCAATTACCCCCACTCCATTCTATTCTCCATTCTTCCCTGACCCACTTTATGCCCTGGGAGGCTGACTCTGGAGCTCCCTGGACTGCTGGCAACCAGTTGGGTTCAAACAGTAGGAAGCACCTGCAGAAAATAAGAAAGCAGGAAGTAAGGGTTGAGTATCTTTTCTTTCACTCTACAGCTCTGGCAGTAGCTGGAAGCCTCTACTACTTTAGTTCCCACCAGTTCTCACCGAGTTTTGGAAATACTATTTCCTTTTTTGGTCCCTCCAGACCTGAGGGGTTTTAATGGCTTCCTTTAAGTTCCTTGTCTCTGGGAGATAATACCTCATTATCCCCTTTTTATTCCCTTTACTGGGCCCACACCTCTACATGAAGATTGTCATTAAATTCTTTTCATTTGAACCACCTGGGAAGAACTATTTCCTGTTAGTATCCTAACTGGCACAGCTATTCACTTATCAGCGATATGATCTCCTTTCTTTAGTCGCCATCTGACCAACTGCAAAAAGGATATACTATTTATTTTTCAGTGTTCTTATAGATAATATGTTATATGATCCTTGAGATCATGTATGTTGAGTTTTTGGCTTACATTAGGGATTTGATATAGGGCAATGAAAGTTCTAAAAATGCAAACTCTAACATGTTATTACATGGCCTACACTGTATGTTATATTTAAATTCTTATTAGCCTGCAATGTTCATGATTATATAGATTCCTTACTTCATTCTTCCATTTATTTTCCAGGACTTTCGTCATGGTTTAGTCATCTGCATTACATCGGTGGAGATGAAAAAAGAATATGTAAGATGAAATTTAATTCAACAAAAATTTACTGAGCATGTACACCATGCCATTCATTGTATTCAGCCCAAGGGACACAGTGATAGGAATGAAGTAGGTGTCTATACTCAGAGTACTTAAAGCAGTGAGAGTCAACTACAAGTTTTGTTTTAGTTTTTTTTTTCTTTTAACGCAAAATTTGAATTTACACAAAATGAGATGTATTTATATGAAGTATATATTCGCAGTTTTAATAAATGCACATATCTGTGTAACCCAAAGCTCTATCATATATCAAACCAAAAAAATTTTCTCTTATCCATTTCTAGGCAGTACCTGTCCCTGCCCCCTGCCCCCCTGTTCTGATTTCTTTCATCATAGATTAGTTTCACCTATACCCTTGCATGTAAAATGTCATTATTCTCTAGCTGCTTCAAAATTTCCCCTTTATCCTTGGCTTTCAGCAGTTTGATTATGCTATGCTCTTGTTTTTGCTATTCTGTTATTACCCACAGGTCCCCAAGGCTCTGTTCATTTTTTTCAATCTTATTTTCTCTGTCTTCAGATTAGTCTTCTATTGAGTTAACTTTAAGTTCATGGATGACTTTCCCTATCATCTCTATTCTGCCAATAGCCTATCTAGGGGGTTTTAATTTCGGTATTTTATTTTTCAGTTCTAAAACTTTCATTTACTTCTATTTCTCTATTGAGATTTCCCATGTTTCCATTTATTATTAGCTTATTTTCCTTTACTTCACTGAGTATAATGATAATAACTGCTTTAAAATCTTTGCTCATTCTCACCTCTGAATAATCTCATGGTTGGTCTCAGTTGAATTCTTTTTCTTTTAAGACTGGTTCTCCATATATTAAGTAATTTTGTATTGTAACCAAGACAACACAGATATTATGTCACAAAGACTCTAGACTCTATCATGTCCTTCAAAAAAGTATTGACACCTTAGTTTTTATAGGCAGTTAACTTGGTTGCACCCAATATACAAACTGTTTTTTGGGTAGCAGCTCAATTTCAGTTCAGTCTTTTATCGCTAGCTATGAAGATTTGAGTCTTCTCTGCCCTTGCATGGATCAGGAAGTCAGCCAGAAACTTAAAACTGTTTTAGTTAGTTAGTTAGTTAGTTAGTTAGTTAGTTAGTTAGTTAGTTAGTTTTTGAGAGAGAGAGTGAATATGCACATGCACACAAGCAGTGGGTAGCAGGGGGAGTGGGCAGAAGGAGAGAGAGAGAATTTTAAGTAGGCTCCAGGCTCAGGGCAGAGTCTGATGTGGTGCTTGATCTCACAACCCTGAGATCATAACCTGAGACAAAATCAAGAGTCAGATGTTTAACCAACTGACCCACCAAGGTGCCTTAAACCATATTTTTATATAGAATTTGAAGCTCCCCCTTTCTGGTTCTCTCCATCATAATAGCCCCCATCTCTTTTTCATGGCTAGTGTCCTCAAAATCTGTACTCTGCTCTTTAGACCAGCTTCAGATTTTCTGAGTTTTAACCACCCTATGCGGTGCTGACATTGGCTTATTCTCAGGATAAAAGCCATTAAGGCAGGAAACTCATGTGGCTCTACAGACTTCTAACAAGTTTTAAGTATTCCACCAGAATATGACTGGGTTTTTTATTATTTTCTTGTATCTTGTCTGATGTTTAAAGAGGGTTGGCAATAAAATGTAAACCTGAAATTTGCATATGCAATTGATAAAGGTTTTGTTATGAAAAGGGAAAGTATAAGAAGTAAACAAGAATAGCTGGGTGGTTAATACATGTAACATAAACTCGTGAGCCCAACAGGTCCTTCTGTAAGCAGCATTATCTAATATATGTAGGAATTCATTTTGAAGAGACTTGTATCTATGAAGTTTTTAAACCTCTTCTTATCTAGAAAAAATTACAGTACAATAGTGGCTTATTCTCAGAGAAATGATAATGAAAATACATAGCTTGATAAGCAAATTAAGCTGACACTTTTGTGTTATTAAAAATAGAGTTAAAATCATTCACAGCATAAACACTTTAAAAATCAAAAAGTTATAAAAAATCAAAGTCCTCCCATCAAATTACTTATGTTTTTATAATTCAGGTAAGGTAAATATAGACATCAAAGTAACACTACTACAGCTATTGATACCATACAAGTTACTCAGTGTTAAGAGCAAGAAAATGGACCTGTCATTTCTGATTAAACATCCAAAAATGAAAGTGTCTTAGCTGTGTTGTCAAATCAACAGCAATGGTACAAAGTCAGTCATAAGTAAATACTGCTTACTTGCTGATCTATTTTTGGTTTGGTGCTTTCAGGTTTTCTTTGCTTGGCATACCTTATTAATAACAAACTCTTTACAGATTAGAACCTTATTCTAGTCGTGCCAGATTTGATAAAGTATGAAATGTATCAGTGTTCTCTTCTCTTTCTCTTTTAGATCTTGAGTGCCCAAGAAGTTTATCATTTGAAACTACGTTTACAATAGACACCAAAAGGGATCCCTGGGTGGCGCAGCGGTTTGGCGCCTGCCTTTGGCCCAGGGCGCGATCCTGGAGACCCGGGATCAAATCCCATGTCGGGCTCCCGGTGCATGGAGCCTGCTTCTCCCTCTGCCTATGTCTCTGCCTCTCTCTGTGTGTGTGACTATCATAAAAAAAAAAAAAAAAATAGATACCAAAAAAATTTACCAACAATTGTCTATTTGAACACCAATAGCCATCAATATTTGAACTCTCAAGAAAGTATAGGATGCTTGATTATGGCCCAAATGAGAGTGAGTGACATGATCTATTATGGTGTTCCTTTACAGTAAACCTAGGGAAAGAATGACCTTCAACAAAACAGTTCTTTATTACTGAAAAACAACAACAACAAAAACCTGTGTTGAACAATGTCATCCTAAGTCATAGAAGCCAAAATCTACCAGAATTGGAAAGTAATAAAGTGTTTACATATATTCAAGTGGAAGAAAATATCAATGCCTTCTGGCACACTTAATATGCTCCTTTTGTTTGCCAGTGTAAACGCATCATGTATATGTTTGGGGTCTGAGTCCAGTCCAGTAAGAATTGCTAATTAATTACATTAACAAATATCTGGAGGTTATGTGGGGGGGTGGGGGGGGCGCACACCAGGTGTGTGTACTTTGCAGGAGGAATGGATGGACTGAGAGACTGTGAGGAGAACACTTCCCGCTAGGCAGGGAGCCCAATGCGGGGCTTGATCCCAGGACCCTGTGAATCATGAACTGAGTTGAAGGCAGACGCTCAACTGAGGCCTCAGATGCCCCAAGAACATTCATTTTAAGAAAAGGCAAAGTCTGATAGGCAAGAAGAGAAGCAAAATTGAGGATGCAATATTATCTTTCATCCAAATTTGTCTTACAGAGCAGCCCCCATAGACTGATCCTTCCAATTCTGAAAGAGAAGATTGCAAGCCATAGAAGCTAAAAGACCTAGGTCTATTTGCAAAATGCGAGGTGAGACCGTCTGCATGCTTCCAGCACACTGGGACTCCAGAATGGAGTGCAGCCTTGGAGAAGAAGGATGCTATCACATCAATAACACCAGACACTCCACAAAGCTACCATGATGCCTTCTGACCCAGCACCAGCAACCACCAGCTGAGGCAATGGCTGAAATAAGAAGGGGCGTCATACATCCCACAGGAATTATAGATTCAGCTCAGGAAATGAGGAAGCTGAAGACCATAGTGTCATCATGGGAAAGACTTCTTAATAAGCACACAAGTGACATGCCTTGGTGACTTCCAGAAATAATGGAGAGATTTCTCAGAGCCGTGAAGCCTCACTGAAATAGATACTGATGATAAGTATTCTTTATTGAGCAATGACTACGCATCAGAAACTGTGTATATTGCTTTTCTTGCATTTACTCAATCCCTACACCAACCCCATAAAATAAGTCCTATGAGTACCACTATGGCACATGGAAATAGACTCAGCAACAGTAACCCCACTTCTACCTTCAGCCTTTTTATGACCTGAGGAAACAGAAATGTGATCAACTTTTAATTAAAGTATTTCAAAATCTGCATCTTTAACATACTGGAATATTTCATAAGTATGTTAAATTGGCATTTTCCTAGTTCATAACCATGTGCAAAAATAGATAAACTCAACTGTCTAGCACTAGAGATGGGTTCTTGTTTCTGTGGTATCTATTATGTCTGGGAAGAGTCTGAACCCTTTCATACCAGATGTCTCCCATGTCCTGCCCACTCCCAGGTTATTGTACTCAAATGCCTCAGTTTCCTTGCCTGTCACACTACCCTTATTGGTGCTAAAATTCTACTGAATTCAGCACTCTATTTGGCCGAGGTCTGGATCTTTCTTTTAAAATCATGAAAAGAATAACATCATATAAAGAATAAAAATAATCCAAATGCTCAAAGTAAGGAAACAGCTAAGTTTTAAAAAAATGTCATGTCGGGACATTGGATTAACACTAAAAAAAAGAAAAGCCTACTGGAAAATTTATAAATATTTAGTATAAAATGACTATACCTATCTTTCAGATTATATATGATTTTTATTAACATGTATGTATCAGTTTACAGTGCATCATGTGTTTTTGCATCAATTATCCCATGTGATTCTTAGAATATTTGCAGTTTAAGGCAGGTGCTGGTTAGAGAGGCAGTAAAATAGAATAAGATCAGAATATCTGGTTGAAAATCTGATTTTACCACTCTGTGGCTGAGTGCTGATGGTCCTCAAATTATAATGGTTCAACTTCTGATCTTTCAACTTTATGATGGTGCAAAAGCAATATACATTCAGTAGAAACTGTACTTTGAATTTTAAATTTTGATCTTTTCCCAGGCTAAAAATATGCAGTATGATCTTCTCTCATGATGCTGGGCAGTGGCAGTGAGCCACAGTTCCCAATCAGCCATGCAATCGCCAGAGTAAACAATCAGTACACTTACAACCATTCTATACCTATATAACTATTCTGTGCTTCAATTTCAGTGCAGTATTCAATAAATTACATGGGATAGTCAACACTTTATTATAAAATAAGCTTTGTGTTAGCTGGTTTTGTCCACCTGTATACTAATGTACATCTGTTTAAGGTATGTTTAAGGTAGACTAGACTAGCTACGATGTTTGGTAGGTTAGGTGCATTAAATGCTTTTCAACTTAAAACATTTTCAATTTACAGTGGGATATCAGGATATAACACCATTGTAAATCAAGGAAGATTTGTTACATAATCTCCTTGGGAGCCAGTTTCTTTATCTATAAAATGGGATGACAAAAAATAGCTCCTATCTCTATTGTTTGGGCCATCAATAGATGTGATAATGCATATGAAGCACCTGGCAAATAATAAACACCTACTCCATGACAGGCACAATTCTAAGTTCTCTACATATATCAATTACTTAGGTTCTCACAATGAAGTAGATACTATTATTCGTGTTTTACAGATCAGAAAACCAAGGTACAGCAGCAAGATTTATAACTTGCCCAACGGCATATTTTCTTTCAGAGTATTACATCTTTCATTCTTTTTTCTTCTTATTAGAACTATTCCCTTATTCACAAAGAAGCCAAGCTTATAAAAATAAACTGCCCGCATTATTTTATTAGAAAATGATAGAGCTGGAATTTATATCCATCTTCTTTGTCCTATTCATGTGATGAACAAAAGAAATCATAGATTCATGTCATTGTATTACATGGTATATAAGAACTCCATATTTTTGCACTATCATTTATTGGAAGGTTAATATAGATATGATTTGTATGAAACAAAATTTTTAAAATAAAAGGAAAACCTTTCAGAAAATGACTATTAGAAAACAGGCTGACTAATACAAAACCCTCTAATATACCCCCAAAGAAGTCATTTAAAATCAGGGTCCATGGAGTAACTAAATAATTCAGCTGTTTATTGGTGGTTCTTAACATGAACTTATATTATGAGCAACTGCCCAATGTTTTTTCTCTCAAAAAAAAAATTCTCTTAACTTGGTGAATGGAAATAAGATAGTCAAGGAATAAACAGGTATCAATGAAGCAATTGTTCTGTGCCCACCCCCATACAAATCACAGCAGAGTACCAGCACTGATTGCAAATAGACCAAAGACATCAGTATTGATCTAGTATCAACCTACCTCTAACTCAAAATCCACATTCATTCTGTAAATACATGATATGATCATACAATTACAAAATAGAGTGTGCCACTAAGCTCAAGATCATAATCAAGTGGTAAAGGTTCTTACCACTTCAAGTTTCTTTAAAGATGCTCTAACTCTTTCTAATTTGTTTTACTTTGTTTTATTTTTGTCTTTACTCAATTCCTCCTCTTTGTTTAGTGTCAAACTATTCACGAACCACACTTCATGAAAATAAGAGTTTGCATGTAGATTTGAGCCTTTAGTTCGCTGGCCCTTGTCACCACTACCACTGACTGGCATGGGAAAACCAAAGGTGCCCAAGTTAATCCCTGGTTCCAGGGAGGCCAGTTCCTCACCTCTATTACGTAGCAGAAATCCTAGCTCCTCATGGTAATGAAGATTGATTGCCACCATAAATCCATTGCTTCTTTCTTTCTTCACTGGTCCATTTGCATGACAAAGCTGAGGAAATCAAGTGTTAATCACAGCTGCAAGTTTAGTGGCTAGATACTTTTCCGTCTCCTGCTGGAAATGTTCCTTCCTGAGACCTGGAATCTCTATTAGAACAGAGGCTAAAGTTGTAAAGTGATAAGCACAAATTTCTTATACCAAATAGGTCCCTGTGAGTTATGGTATAATGGACCAGTTCTACTTCTATCCCTTGGTTCCTGGATCCATATATGCTAGCTTTTGAAGATACAATACTGTATATTGTTCATTGATTCAGCTCAAGTACTGCACTGTGGAGGTCAGAATCCCAAAACCACCAGATGTTATTTTTGACCTGGTATGGTAGTCAAGACTTAACAGGCAATCCATCATTTTATTGGGCCAGTTCTGAGTGATGGGGTACATGAGAGCTAGCCTACCCTTCTCTTTCTTTGCCATCAAATGGGTTCTTCAGTCTTAGGCAATGTGGTTATTAAATCAGGCGTTCTGTGTGCCTTCTGAAAAGACACCAGTATAGAGCAACAGGGTGTAGTAAAGGCAAACACAAATCCAGAAGATGTACACCTTTGGAAAGGAAGAACTTAGGCCATACTTAAGAAGCATAGAAACATGGAAACATGTAAAATGTATCCATTGACCCTTCTCTCTAAGGCATTAACTCCTCCCTGCTTCTGCCTTGGGCACTGAGCCACACGTGTAGATACACAGGGTCTCCAAACCTCTGCATCAGCAGGAGACAAGACATTTGCAGCATGAACTGCATGGAGCAATGTCAAATTGGATCTGCATGTGTCAGTGAGAGCCCACAGATTGCTGATTCTTAGCATCAGCTGGAATAAGACAGGGGTGAGGCCAAAATAATCTCAGGTGGCACATAATATAAGGTTTCCTTTTTAAACAATGCTTAAACTTTTAAAAGTATAGTTATCTATCACACAGTTATAGGACTCGTGAACATAGGCATCTAAGAGTAATAGCAAGTATTTGCACAACATTTTATTTGCCAAACATCCTAATTTTTTTACATGCGCTAAGTCATTTACACTCATGATCAATCTATAAGAGATGATAATCATGCAAATAAGGAAACTGAGACAAGGAGTAGTTGTGTAAATTAGCTAAGGAGACAATTCTAGTAAGTAAAAGGGCCAGGACTTGAACCCAAATTTTTATACTACCTAAAAGGTAAATTGTTCTGCAGTAGCTTTATTCTTTTATATCTTATTTTATTTAAATTAATTAACATGCAGTGTATCATTAGGGTTTTTTTTTTAAGATGTTAGTTATTTATTCATGAGAGACACAGAGAGAGAGAAAGAGAGAGGCAGAGACACAGGCAGAGGGAGAAACAGGCTCCATGCAGGGAGCCCGACATGGGACTCGATCCTGGGACTCCAGAATCACACCCTGGGCGGAAGGCAGGCACTTAACGGCTGAGCCACCCAGGGATCCCCCTATCATTAGTTTTAAATGTAGTTCAGCTATTCATCAGTTGCATATAATACCCAGTGCTCTTTACATCATGTGCCCTCCTTAATGCTCATCACCCAGTTGCCCCATCCATCCACATACCTCCCCTCCACCAACCCTCAGTTTGTTTCCTAAGTTAAGAGTCTCTTATGGTTTGTCTCCCACTCTGATTTCATCTTATTTTATTTTTCATGCCCTTCCCCTATGATCTTCTGTTTTGTTTCTTAAATTCCACATATGAGTGAAAACATATGGATACTTGTCTTTTTCTGATTGACTTATTTCACTTAGCATAATACTCTCCAGTTCCATCCACAATGCAGAAATAGTAAGATTTGATCCTCTTTGACAGCTGAGTAATATTCCGTTGTATATATACACATCTTCTACATCCATCTGTCAATGGACATCTGGGATCTTTCCATAGTTTGGCTATTGTGGACATTGCTGCTCTAAATATTGGATGCAGGTGCCCCTTGGAATCACATTTGTATCCTTTGGTTAAATACTCAATAGTACAATTGCTGGGTTATAGGGTGGCTCTAATTTTAACTTTTTGAGGAAACTCCCTTTTTCCAGAGTGGTTATACTAGCTTACATTCCCACCAACAGCATAGGGATACAGGGAATATACCACAATATCATAAAAGCCATCTATGAAAAGCCCACAGTGAATATCATTCTCAATGAGGTAAAATGGAGAGCTTTCCCTTAAGGTCAGGAACACAAAAGGGATGCCCACTCTCAGCACTGTTGTTCGACGTAGTACTAGAAGTCCTAGCCTCAGCAGTCAGAAAACAAAATGAAATAAAAGGCATCCCAATTGACAAAGAAGTCAAACTCACTATTCATAGTTGACATGGTACTGTATATGGAAAACCCAAAAGACCCCACCTCAGAATTGCTAGATCTCATACAGGAATTCAGTAATGTGGTAGGATATAAAATTGGTGCTAATCAATCAGTTGTTTTTCTTTATACTTACATAATAAAGGGAAATTAAGGAATCGATCCCATTTACAATTTCACCAAAACCCATAACATACCTAGGAATAAACCTAACCAAAGAGGTAAAGGGTCTATACTCTGAAAACTACAGAATGTTTATGAAAAAAATTGAGGAAGACACAAAGAAATGGAAAAACATTCCATGCTCATGGGTTGGAAGAATAAATATTGTTAAATGTCTATGCTAATCAGAGCAATCTGCACATTCAATGTGTATCCCTATCAATTCAATGCACTCCTATCAAAACACTACCAACATTTTCTACAGAGTTGGAAAAAATAATCCTAAAATTTGTAGGGAAACAGAAAAGTCCCCAAGTAGCCAGAAGACTATTGAAAAAGCTAGTGGCATCACAATTTCAGACTTCAAGCTATATTACAAAGCTGTAATCATCAAGACAGTACGGTACTGGCACAAAAACAAACACATAGACCAGTGGAACAGAATAGAGAACCCAGAAATGGACCCTCAACATTATGGTCAACTAATCTTTGACAAAGTAGAAAAGAATATCCAATGGAAAAAAGACAGTCTCTTCAACAAATGGTGTGAGGAAAATTGGACAATGACATGCAGAAGAATGAAACTAGACCATTCTCTTACATCATACACAAAAATAAACCCAAAATGGATGAAAGATCTGAAAGTGAGGCAGGAATCCATCAAAATCCTAAAGGAGAACTCAAGCAGCAACTTCTATGACCTCAGCCGCAGCAACTTCTTCCTAGATGTCTCCAAAGGGAAGGAGACCAAAGGCAAAAATGAACTACTGGGACTTCATCAAGACAAAAACCTTTTGCAGAGCAAAAGGAACAGTCTGCAGTAACTTTAAAATAAGAGAAGGGATAAACATGTAGGCTTCCAGAGACCAGAACTAGTTTGGACACGGGGCAATCCTAGGGGTAAAGAGGGACATGAAAGATGTCTGTCCCATGCTTCCTGGGATTAATTACCTGGAAGGGATTATAGCACATGGCCCATGGTACTGTAGCTCTTGAATTACTGTGTTGAGAGCTGTTAAAGCACTAGGTAACTGCCTCCCAAGTAACATAAGAAAACTGTAGAGCTTTTTGTGCCATGGATTCCTTTGTCCTTCTGGTGACAGAATATTTTTAAACACAGAAAATGCAACTGATTATTATAAAGGAAAGCGAATTAGTTAACATTTTTGAAAAGAAATAAATCTGTGATACAATACATATATCTTCTATGTTATACACTAAAAACTTAAGATCTTGCTGGAGTGAATAGCTCAACTTCAAAAATATCTTTGACATATAAACAACAATTGTGGTAAGAAATATTTGTGGTTTCTCTTGGTGACCAAGTCACTGATTCTGCTAAAATCACTAAAGTTTGTGGCTTATGCTCAGAAGAAAATGCTAAATGTGACCTAGAAGTTAGTGAAAATAAAGATGTAATTTTTCCCAAATTAATCAACACCTTAGATTCTGTGATACACACTTTGCAGCTTCATGAAACCCCTAGAGAGGGATAGGTATATAGAAACATCCAGTGGAAGAATAATGGGCAGTAATTTCACTTCTTAAAACACATTTCCACGTCCTTTGTTGTTTCACTAGCCTACTGGATTCACAGCTGGTTAAACAATGGTGAACAAACAGTGCTTTCTGCACTCATGTAATTCCAGGTAAGTGCATGCATGCGTGTGTGCATGCATATGCGTCTTGGGTAGAGACTATATACATTAGCAATTTCTTATGACAAATTATGCCTAAACTAAATTATGACGGACTAAAGAGTGTCTACTTGTTATGATACATACTATTGCATAAATAATGCTGGTATTCAAGTACTGCCTAAATTAATTTAGCAGGAAAGCTAAGAAAGGATTTTCCAAACAAATTTTCAATTTCTTTTTCCCTTTTAATTCTTCACATGAACTACATCAATAAAGGAGGAGTTTAAAAATTAAAAACATTAAAATTTATTTTTTCAAGAACCATAAAGGTAGCAGAAAAATCAGGAGGGTTCAGAAAATGAGATGCCAATGTTAAATTAGTGTATTTCATATACATTTTGAACTGGCGAAATAGACATGCTCACATTCACCTAGAAATACAGATAGAGATGTAGTGTTGTTCTGTATTCACCTGTAAATACAGAAAAGATCTAAAGATGAATATGAAATACTTTTGTATTGGCTTCCATTCAAGGCATACTAAGCCTTACTTTTTTGTGGGAGTAATTGAGAAGAGTTGATGTAGGATATAGAGTGGGAATCAGAAATCTTAGTCCTGAATGCTAAGCAGTTCATCTAAACAACCAGTAAATCTATGAAGGTTGCACAAAACACTGACTTCTATTTGGTGCTTGAAGCCTTGACATTGCTAGAAATTAATAATGATTGCAATAACTAGAAAGTAATAGATTAATTATCATTGTAATGACTAGTATAAAATTAAGTTATAAAATGGCTTTCATAAATCCAATAGAAATGACCACAGTCTAAAAGAGTATTGTGGAATTGTGTTTTCATTAATTTGCCAGAGGATCCGGCCTACCAGTAAGAGATTATTAGAGGACTATTATTCAAGGTTATTCCTATATAGAGTAGGTTATAGAAACTTTCTGTGACAGAAAACCTTCTAGGGACACCTGGGTGGCTAAGTGGCTGGGTGTCTACCTTTGGCTCAGAGCGTGATCCCAGAGACCCAGATCCAGTCCCACATCAGGCTCCCTGCATGGCGCCTGCTTCTCCCTCTTTCTGTGTCTCTGCCTCTGTGTGTATGTGTCATGAATAAATAAATAAAACCTTTAAAAAAAAAGAAAAGAATAGAAAACCTACTACTAACTGCAATTTATTTCCTGTAATAGACCCTATATTAAGGAGTATACAAGGCCTTCCAACAAGATCCAAAGCTAAATAACTACATGCTTCACAGATATTGAAACCCATAAAAAGTTTCCAAATTTACTTTCCTATTGAAAGTTTATGAGACAAGTATACCATGCTATGCTAAGTGCTGGGACTACAGTAATGAACAGAATAGACACCATCCCAGACTTCTTGGAGTCCAAACATCAGGTAAGTAATCATTGTAAAGTGAGATACATGTTGTGATGGGAAAACTCCAGTTAGCTGTGGCAACACAAAGAAAAGACCCTGAATCTAGTGGATGGTGTTCAGGAGCTGGAAAGCATATGGAAGAACTGGTAAGATGGAAGGGAGGAGGGTGTTACACAGAGCATTCCAGAGAGAGGGACTCTACTTCTGAGGACTTGTGGGATTATAGGGATCATGGTATTTTCAAGGAACTGAAAGTCAGGAGTGTCTGGAAAGTAGAATGAGAGGAGAGGAAAAGGAACAAGGGAGCCTAAGAAATTACACAGGAACCACACCATACCTACCTTGTAGGTCACTGTGGAAGTGAATTGTGTACCTCCCAAAAGACATTAAGGAGTCTCAATGCCCAGTACCTGTGAATGTGACCTTATTTGGAAATAGGATCTTGCAGGTATAATTCATCTAAAATGAGGTCATACTAATTTAGAGAAGGTCCTTTTAAAAAGATCTTATTTTTAAGCAATCTCTACACCCAATATGGGGCTCCAACTCACAACTCTAAAATCAAGAGTCACATGCTTCACCAACTGAGCCAGCTGGGTGCCCTGCAATTGGTTTTCTTTTTTTTTTTATATAAATTTATTTTTTATTGGTGTCCAATTTGCCAACATACAGAATAACACTCAGTGCTCATCCCGTCAAGTGCCCCCCTCAGTGCCCATCACCCATTCACTCCAACCCCCCCTCCTCCCCTTCCACCACCCCTAGTTCATTTCCCGGAGTTAAGAGTATTTACGTTCTGTCTCCCTTTCTGATATTTCCGCAATTGGTTTTCATATAAGAAGAGGATGCTATGTGAAGACACGAAGATCCAGGGAGGGAAGCCTGCCATGTGATGACAGAGGTATGGAGACTGCATGTGTGTAGCCACAAACCAAGGAAATTCTGGGGCCATCAGAAGCTAGAAGAAGCAAGGCCCCAAGAGGCCTTCAGAGGACCTTGACTTCAGACTTTAAGCCTCCAAACTGTGAAAGAATACATTTATTTCATTTTAAACCACCCCAGTTTGTAGTAATTTGTTTTGGCAACCCCTAGGAAACTGATAACTGAGGAGTTTTGACTCTTTCTCTGGCTAGAGGAATGCCACTGGCAAGATTTGATTAGGGAAGCAATCTCATCGATTTTCAGTTTAAAGGGATGACTCTGACTACACTGGAAAATACAGAGTGGCAGGAGAGCAAGACTAGTTGGAGAGAAACTAGAGACAATAGCAGTAAAACTGGAAGCTAGGCTGCCAGGAATCACACCCAATTATATCCTATTAGAGTTGTTCTAGCAAAAACACCATGACTTCCACTGCTTGGGCAGCAATACTGTGGCTCAACTGATGCTCCAAACTTGAAAGCAGAAGCTCTAGGACTTGCCACCATGCTAACCCAAAGGTGGAGTCTGCACTGGTATTTCCTTATGTTCCCTTCTGAGGGCACGAGGATACTTCCTGTAAAGCAACTCAGCAATAAAGAAAGTAGTGACAGTAAATTCTAGCTTTGACTTTGGTATGACAGCATAGTAATGTAAGAATTTTTCAGGCCCAAGAAGAGAATTCAAAAGGTGTTGAATAGCCAAGCATGATAATGCCTGCAGTGCTCAGCAAATGAAATTATCAAACCATAGCTCTTAAATCAGAAATTTGAGATTCATACTTAATTTATCCCTTTTCTTATCCCCATATCCAATTAATCTTCAAATTATGTTGATTTTACAAGTGTAATATCTCTAAGCAGATCATATTTTTGTCTCCTGCAACCCCCTATTTCAATGTAATTGGTTATTATTTCTGGTCACATCACTTCTGAGACTGGTTCTCCTACACCTTAAGAGTCTGTGAGCTAAGTACAATTTAACTGATATCCTCTTATTAAGCCAATCAGAGAAGATTCTGTTGTTTACAATCAAGAATTCTGACTTCTAAATGAAAAGCAAAAGCTGGAAAAAGTTCCGGTTTGGTGGAAAGCAACTGTTAGATAATGAGTTGTCACAAAAGGTTATGTCCATAAACAAAGAGAACTTTCCTGGATTGTATGTAATAGACCCAGAAAAGTGAAACATCTTGACAGAATTTTAATGCAACCACGTTTAACTCATTTTCTTATTCAAACTGCCCTTTGATAAGTTTATCACCAAAAAAAAAAAAAAAATTACATGGAATGTGTAGTATTTTGTGTGCTGCTTTGTGTGTATGACCTAGTAAGGATAAAATTGTACAATTTTAGTATATGGGAAAAAAAATAATTCCCTTACACATTCCATTTGAATCCCCTATAGGATGGGAGCTGTCATTGTTTTACTAACTGATCGAGTCATTTGTGATGGGAAGTGAGACCCTGAGGATATTAGTTAACAGAAAGAAAAGATAGCTAAATTGATCTATATCCAACATGAGTGGGAATTGGATGTATGCTAATAGGAAAGCAGAAGACAGAGGGAAGGTTAAGAGAAAGGAGGAGAAAATGAAGGGAAGGGAGATAAATGAGGGAGAAGCAACCTTTTGAGAGGCTAGATTCCACATTGGTAGACATGGCTACAAGATACTAAAAGATTGATGCCTATTATGCAATTGGTAATTTGTTTACATGCTACACCATAACTTAGGCAGCATCCCCAATACTAACCACACCCACCACACACATAAAAGTTTGGATGATTTTTGGTTTCGTGGTAATCAAAGAAGTGATTGAGTGTCCTCTTTGACTTGACATAGTAGAGGACATAAAATCTATACAGTGGTCAATATAAATAACTAATTCTTAGGCATAGGTCAGAGAAAGAGGTCCTTGGAGATCTGGACCCTACCTATCTGAAGTCATGCTCCTTGTCCTTCACAAGCCTCCAGCTACACTAGCCTGGTATCTGCTTTTTAAACTCCTTGAACAATCTCCAACCTCGGAGATTTTTTATCTCCTCATCATCTACTGAGAACACCCCTTTCTGTATTCTCTTGGTGGATATTGATCCTCCAAGAAAGGTTAAATCTTTCTTCCTTAAGAAAACTTTTAGAGTAATTTCTCCCCAATATACTCATTCAGAACAATATATATTACTGAAGGTAACTATGAAGTTACCTCCATAGTACTTACCTTGTAGGATCATTTTTTGAGGTTTAAAGGAGATAACTCTAGAAGGTTCCAACTACACTATAGACACTCCAAATTTTCTAACTGCTATTATTAACATTATCATAGTCAAAATTGATCTGACTTGCTGTTGGCTTCGTCTCTCCCAAGGAAAAACAATCCAGCTGGCATGCACATGTAACTCAAGATGCCACCCCCTTTAATTCCTGAATCTGCTCTATCTCTAGAATGTTTTGAGGGTCAACAACTGGGATAAGAGAGATGCAATGCTGAAAGAATTTGGGCATTGAAAGGCTATTTTTATTCATACAAAGAATCAAATGTACCCAAAATTGGTCAGTCTAATTCAGTAGGGTGTTTCTACAGAATTCTTTGGTAATGGCAACTTGGAGACATAAGTCCTGTCTTTTGGAAATGGGGCCCAGCACTTCTTGGGAACTTACGAGTCTAATAATTAATGATACATGCTGAACTTAGCAAAGTGAGGAAGAAAAGAGTACACTCACTCTGATAGGAGCATCACTTAACAAAAGTACAATACTAACAATAAACTTTCAGACTTAGTCAATTCTTTCCTAGAATATTTACATTGCCTTAAAGACGGAGTTCCACTGCCAGTCTCTTTTTTTCCATTGCCAATTACTTAAAATAATTAAAACATGTTCTAATATAAAGGTGTGTTAATATTGTTCCACAAGATATAAGGAAAAAATAACAGTCATTCCATTTGCTCTGTGCTGTTCTATAACTAGTAAATGATAAAATGTTAATATGCAACTGTCGCTCCCTATTAATATATGTAAAGCTCTCTGAAACCCATTTGGCAGTTCTTCAAATGTGCCTCTACAAGTTTCTCTTCTCTAAGACACAAAACAATGGAGACTGGTTGATGGCAGGGCTGTATCATAGGAAAGTTCAAAAGAAAACAATAAAAGATTTTTCAAACTGTTCACTCTTCCAATCAGTCTCACATAAGAAACACTTCTCATCAGCCTGTCAATTGAACAGATTCTCAACACAAGGCACGGAGAAAGGGTGTGGAAGGGGAAAACCTCTTCCAGATTGTCCACTCAGAGTCTCTAGCAACCATCACACATGTTGCCCATACACTAAAAAAAAAAAAAGATGAAAGAGTATGTACCTCTTTGAAGATTATAAATCATAATCACTATTGTTGGACAGTATCAGGGGTAAGAATCACTCTTTAAAAAAATATTTGTCAGCATTAATCATCGCATAAAACACTCAAAACACCCTCCTCCTCACAGAAAAAAGTGGTTTCACTTACATAAGATGGAAGAAAGAAAGGCTTGAAGTGTCTCCTGGCCCCATCCCACCCCACCACCATTTCCTGCACTGACCTTCCACTATTCAGGGAACCACAATACCCTAACTTCCTAAATGCAGAGATGTGTTCTCTCCAAAGCATTTAGCAGTGAAACTGCCACTGATCAGAGGGATAGTTAACGTACTTTGGGCACATTGCTGGAGCTTCCCATGGAAGCATTGTTTGCCACAAACTCATCATTACACAGCTTGCTTCTGAGACCCAGGGCTGGTGAGAATTAGGAGTTTGCTTGATTTGGTGGCATTATCTCTGTGTCTAATTATGGAAGAATTAGACGATCTTATAGAGAGATTCAGTTCTTCAAGGAAAAAAGTCTTATCAGTTGTGTAGCACGATACAGACAGCAGTTTCCAAAGTTTCATTGGCATAGAACCCCTTGGTCAAAGGAATTTGTTTTCTAATTGCAAAAATGTTTTATAGTTAATTATTTTTGTTGGAATAAAACACATACCACATAACACTTGCCATGTTCATCATTTTAAAAGGTACAATTCAGTGGCATTAATAACACTCACAATGTCATTAACATTCACAACTGGTGGTGCAATCATCACCACTATTGGCAAAACTTTTTCACCACCACAAATAGACACTCTGTACCCAACGAACAAGAAGTGCTCATACCTCTCCCTTCCAGTTCCTGGTAGCCTCTAATCTACTTGCTGTCTCTAGAAACTTACCTACCCTAGATATTTTATATAAATGGAATCATACAACATTTATCCATTTTCACATAGCATAATGTTTTCAAGGTTCATCCATGTCATAGCATGTGTTCTTTTTATGTCTGAATAGTATTCCTTTGTATGCATATGCTAAATTTTTTTTCATCCATTTATCTATTGATGGACGCTTGGGTTGTTTCTACCTTTTGTTTATTATGAATAATGCTCCAGGGAATATTGGCACACATGTATTTGTTTATAATTCTTTTGGGTATATACCTAGGAGTCATATTGATAAGTCATATGGTAATTCTATTAATTCTATGTTGAACTTCTTGTACAACTACCAAACCATTTTCCACAACAGCTGCATCCTTTTTCATTCTGTTTGTCCATCTGTTGTTTGTTTATTTCCCATGGAAGCTTAATGTGTAAAGCACAGGAAGGCAGAGTGATTCTGGTGGAAACTTCTTGAGTTAGCCTCTGAGGAAACACCTGGAAAGTTTGGCTTCTGCAAACAACTTTTAAAAGCCTCTACTCCTTCTTTCAAGAAAGACCTGAGAACAAAATAATTTCCTCCAGGTCACACCACTAAAGAATGCTCACAGTGGGTATCAAACCTAGATTGCTGAATATAAGCTAGGTTATATTCCCTGCTGGTTGCATCTGACTAAAATGGACATGTTTTTTATTTAATATTTTACTTTCTCACCTTCCCAAACAAAAGTATCTAAAGATGTTAAAATAAATATTCTAAAACCTTTCCTGTATATGCTTTAGGGTGTAGATGAGAGAATATGATGAAGAGGGCTTGTGCAATCACCCGCATTTGTGCATTGTGTTTATAAGAACTTAGTTATTCAGATATAAATAGCAATTTCTTTCTTTTCTTTTTTAATTGCAGAAAATGTACCAACTGAAATATGTATAATAATCTAAAAGGAGAAGAAAGGGTATTTCACACTCACAAACTAGAGCCTAAAATCCTTCTGCATGTCATTGCTCTTGTTATTGATCATGTTTTAAGTTTATGAGGCAGACCACTGGTACCTCTCCAATTCTGGTCATAGGACCCATGACACACAAGTGCCCCCATGTTGACTCACAGCCTAAAGAGACAGACACCATGTTGGTTTGTTTGATTTATTACATCTGCGGTACCAACAGAAGTAGGAACTCTAAAATTATCCACATTGTGCTTACCACTAATTTTACAACCTTTTCAGTCCAGGCTTTATAATATATTCAGTTGAGGATGCCAATGTGGTTACAATGTCCAATATGTCAGAACTTAACACAAGACAGTTTCTCTCTCAGATCACTGTCCATACAGGAGGAAAATGGGGTGGTGTCTGGTCCATGTAGTTATTTAGTGGCCCAAGCACCTTCAAACTAGTGGTTCTGACATTCCATTTTCAATTTGATCTTTGGATTTGGCTAGCTGGTAAGAGAAGAGAGAAATTGAGCATGGAGGATAGTATAGTAGTTTTCTAGAGTTGCCTTAACAAAGAACAAAAGACTTGGTGGCTAAAACCAATACGCTATTATTCTCTCACAGTTCTGGAGGCTAGAAGTCCAAAATCAAAGTGTTGGCAGAGCCATATTTCCCCTTGAATCTTGTAGAGTAGAATTCTTCCTTTCCTCTTCCAGCTTCTGATAGCCCCAGGCACTCATCAGCTTGCAGCTGCAACACTTTAATATCTGCCTCCCCAGTTAAATGGCACTCTTCCTCTGTCTCTGTGCTTTCACATGGTGTGTTACTCTGCTCTATCTGCTGTAACAAAATTCCACAGACTGGGTGGCTTAGAAACAACAGAAATATATTGCTCACAGTTCTGGAACCTGAAAGTCCATGATCAGGTGTCTGCATGGTCAGGTCTTGGTGAGGGTCCTCTTCCAGATTGCAGACTATCAAGTTCTCACGGTATCCTCACATGACATCAGGGGCAAGGGATATTTTGTGGGGTGCTTTTATAAGGGGAATAATCCAATTCATGAGGGCTCCACCCTCATCACGGAAATCACCTCCCAAAGGCCTTACATCCTAATATCATCACTTTGGGTGTTAAGATTTCAACATATAAATTTGGGCCAGGTGAGGAAACCATAAACATTCAGCCCACAGCACACGGAATTCTCCTCTTCTTATCAGGACACCAGTCATATTGGATTAGGGAGCTACCTTGCTCCCTATGACAGCATCTTAATTCAACTAATTATATTTGTAGTGTCTATATTTCCAAATAAGATCACATTCTGAGATGCTTGGAGTTAGGACTTCAACACAGCATATTTTGGAGGGGTGGGAGAAGCACAGGGATGCAGGTAGGCACAATTTAACCCATAGTGATGGAGAATTCTCTATGAGCCAACCCTGGATATACTATATTTCCCCTCATCCATTTGGGCCCACAGTTCTGAAATTGAGTTTGAGAAGTATAGTATAACCACAGGGTCTGGTGAATACATAACACTGACTGTGCCATAAATGGTAAGTATGTAACACAAGTAATTCAATTTTCCACCTTCTACTGGTGAGAAATACTGAAAATATGGTTGTTAGTTACTTTTAAGTTATATCAAACACATACATGCAAAGATAACTGACCCATTTTCATCCATGAAAATGGAAATGCCCTATTTTCTTAATTAAAATAGGATCAGGGTAGAAAGTTAGAAAAGAAGGTTAAGGAAGAATATGAGACAGAAAAGGGAATGTGGCATTATTTCCTATCCCATATACTTCTTTCACCACTCAGTTTGGAGAAAATAGACAAATGGTAGGTTTTATTCATTTGCTTGCTTTTGAATGTGTTTGACTCAGCCTTTTATTACTACTTTAAATCAAAGGGGAGTCTTCTGAATTTATCGATGGACCTTTAAGAAACTTGCTTTGAGGATTTTATTTTTCATATCAAGATGTGGTTAGGTAAAACATTATGAAAAGTTGGTGTACATGTGGCTCAAAATGTTATAGAAGTTCTGCATCAATTTCCTGAGTGTGGTTGACTGTTAGTTTTCTTCCCAATGTTCCATACTCAGAGAAATAAATTTTGATGGAGTATTAATATGTCTAGCCCTGGGAGATAAATAACAAATATTGGGAAGAAATTCGATAGTCAACCACATTTAATTAATCATGGCAAACCTGTTTGGATTAGGCTTAGGTAAGTCGCATGACCCTGTTCTAGAAAATATAATGTAAAATAAACTTCCCAAGAGAAATCTCTGGAAAATATATATTTTTTGATAATGAGAGAAGTATGCAGGGAAAGGTCTTTTTTTCCTTTTCCATTCCTACTTCTTGTTCAGAATGCTGCCACATAAAGAAAGACTTGTGCTTGGAGCCATAGCTGCCATCTTGCAACCAAGAGAGGAGTCATCATTAATACATTAGGAATGGTAAAATGGCAAAATTGAACAATTTCATTTTCAATCACAGAATAATTCTGTGACTGCCTGCCTACTGAATAATTGTTAAGTAAAAAAATAAGCATCGGTGCGGAATGAACTGATTTTATTCAGGTGATCTGTTACTTGTAGTCAAACACATCTTAATTGATACCATGCATATATGCCTAAGGACCCACCTATCTTCCAGGGTCCTTAGCAGCTAAATTCAAGAGGCCTCTTATCTGCATGTTCAGCTCCTCTTCTTAAATAGTCTGTCCTGCTGAGAGATAGAAATAATATCTAGTTCAGCATCCTATAGACTAGCAAAAGATGGTTGAATTCATGGTTACCCATATAACAGGTGATTTATGATTATTATTCATCTTATTTCTAGGTCTGATTCTTCCTCAATTAAATAAGGTGTGGACTTGGTTTTCTCTACTGGCTATGTAAGCTTTATTCTGGATTTGAAGTTGGCTCTGCCTCAATCCTAGACTACTGAGGTTCTAATATGCTATATAGTCCTGCCCACAGCTCATTCTGGGCATGGCTCTTGTTGCCTTAACCCACAGCTGGATACCCACTATTACCAAAATGATGATATCAGGGCCGCCTGGGTGGCTCAGTCAGTTAAGCATCCGCCTTCAGCTCAGGTCATGATCCCAGGGTTCTGGAATTGAGTCCCAGGTTGGGCCCCCTGGTCATCAGGAAGTCTGCTTCACCCTCTCCTTCTGCCCCACCCTCCTCTGCTCCCTGCTCGTGCTCTCTCTTGCACACTCGCTTTCTGTCTCAATCTTTCAAATAAATAAAATCTTTAAGTAAATTAACTAATTAAATAAAATTATTTCAGACCTTAGACTCCATCATTTTTAATATACTTGTTCCTGCAGTTCTCCTCTTGTCCTGTTTCCTGGAGTAAATTCCCAATATTACTTTCTGACAGAACTATATCAAAATTTGCCACACCGTTTATAAAGCCTTGTCCATTGGTCCTTGCTGGTTCTGGCCTGGCCACGCCACTATGTTAGTGTCTCCAGCTCTCCCATGTATCCTGCATCTCCACTTCTCCCTGCTGATCCATGTTGCTGATGCCCCTGGACATCTCCTTCCCAAAATGAGATCAGCTGGAGGCAGCAATGAGCTATAGTACAAATAGCCCAGGAACAGGAGTCATTCAATCTGAAATGTAGTTATAGCTCTGCCCCATACTGTCTGTGTGACCATGAGCAAATCACTTAACCTCTCTGGGTCCTGGCTTTGTCATCTGTAAAATGAAGGGGTTGAACTAAATGAACTCTAAGATCTCTCCATGATCTAAAACTTCAAAATGAAAAGCAAAGCTTTAAACTGGTTTGACCACAGTCATTTATTTTCACAGTGGGAGTCTTTAAAAAGTTTGCCTTTTGCTTGAAGTTTCTTCCATTTTTTTGATTTTCTTTTCCTTCTGGATAACTCTGATTCTCTATTTCTATGATAATGCCCTAAAACACTGTGCTCTATGAAATATCTAGGCTTCTTACCAAAACAAGCTATAAAGACTCATTCTTTTTTTTTTTAAACTTTATTTTTTTTAAATTTTTATTTATTTATGATAGACACACAGTGAGAGAGAGAGAGAGAGGCAGAGACACAGGCAGAGGGAGAAGCAGGCTCCACGCACCGGGAGCCCGACGTGGGATTCGATCCCGGGTCTCCAGGATGGCGCCCTGGGCCAAAGGCAGGCACCAAACCGCTGCGCCACCCAGGGATCCCTAAAGACTCATTCTTTAGAGGATTCTCGATCTCTCTCTCTCTCTCTCTCTCTCTCTCTTTCTCTCTCTCTTTGCTGGGGAATTAAAAATGATGAAATTTTTTAATATTAGTTAAGGGTGAGCCTTCTCATTATGCCATCAGTCTAAGAGCAAGTCTACAGAAACCCAAAGAAAAAATAACTCCAGAGACCTGAAAATACAAGGGAGTGTCATAATAGATTAATTGCTTCTGAGGTTTTCCTGATTAGTCCATCCCATTGTGATTTTTCAGTTTTTTGTCAACTTACTACATTCGAATCTGTACCAAACAAGCAAACTAGCATTTGTATTTTCCTCTAGTTTTTTTTGATATGCTATATAGAAGCTATAAATGCTTCAAAACCTTTATGGAATTGGAGCAGATAATGGATAACTGGGTTAAATTTATCCAGCCAACGGGATAATGACTTTAGTGTTCGTAACATAAAAAGTATATACATAAAATAGTCTAGATCTAAATGTTCTTCTCTGTAAAGGTGTTTGGTGGGAAGAAGTGGGTGTTGGGAAGGAGGTGGCATAATACCAAGGTTTTCTAGGGACTAATGAGTCAGCTCTGATACTCAAACTGAAAATGCCACCCCTGCAGCTGCCTCTAATATGCACCCACAGAGCTCTCTCCTGAGAATATATGTGCAGGAGGGGAAGGTGGGTGTTCAGTTTCAACAACTCCAAGGTCTAGTACAGTCAACTCCTACAACCTGAGCTTGTGAAGAGTGTCAGATAAGAAGCAGGAAGCATGGGCTTGATTTATTCCATTTCATGGCTCAGTCCTTTTTCTCTCTCTAGATCTCAAGTGCTGACCAACAACAAATTGTTCGATAAATGTGTATTGAATATGTAATCTACATAAGGCAACACATTAAGTTCTGTGAGGAATACAACACAGAGCGGGAGAGATGGCTCTTGACTTAGGAAGTAGTTTAAGACTCCAGCCATGACACATAGTCATGTCATGCTAGGACCAGACCAGGGATGGAGGGGACATACCCCACCTCTTTCACTTTAAGGACTTGAAGGGACTAGAAGGGCTTCCTCCAATTTTCACCAGGGAAAATTTAAGTGAAACTTAATAACTGATAGATTGAATCAGAGGGTCTTATTCTAGATCAGGGAGCTTTAAAAGTCAATTCCAATTACTTTTCTAGAATTTTGCAAATGTCTTCCACATTACCCAGAGTGAAACTCCCAAATCCTGCAAGAACCTAACATGACCTGGGCCCCACTCTTTATTCAATTTCATCTCCTTGACACTCTTCTTCCAGCTCTCTCAGCTCCAGGCACTGACCTTCCTGCTGTTCATCATACAGATCAAGCTTAATTTCACCCAGGGGTCTCTGCATTTACTGCCCTTCTCCTGGGGATTCTCTCCCTTAACCCCTTCATTCTCTTTTCATTCAAGTTTTGCTCAAATGTACCCTTAGAGAAGGATGACGCTTCAACCCTCTAAAACGGAGATTGCTGCATCATCTGCTCCCCTTTATGACCTGTGTATTGGTTTCCTGATGCGCTGTAATGACCACCACAAGCTGTGTGCTTGAAAATAATAGACATTTCCTCTCACAGTTCTGGAGGCCAGAAATCTGAAATCAGTTTCACTGAGCTGATATCAAGATGCCAGCCAGGCCATGCTCCCTTCCAGAGACCCTAGGGGAAAATACATTGCTTGCCTTATCCAGCTTCTGGTGGCTGCTGGTATCCCTTAGCTTGTGGCTGTATCATTACAAACTCTGTCTTCTCATGGTCTTCTCCCACCCTGCTTCTGAAATCCCTTCTGTCTCTCTCAGGACACCTGTGATGGCCTGCAGGGTCTAATCAGATAACCCAGGATAGACTCCCCATCTTAAAATCTTTAACTTAATCACACCAGCAAAGACCATTTTTTGAAATAAGATAATACTTACCAGTGCCATGGATTAGGAATGAAAGCTTTGGGACATTTTTTTTACCTAGCATATCCCATCTTATTTTTTGTGACAATACATTTCATTACCTCACATGTTATTCATTTGTCATATTTTTATTGATTTGATATCCCTGTCATATCTTCATATCTCCAACATAAGTAAATAGGTATTTGTTGAATGAATGAATTCAGATTCCCTCATGGCCAACCAGAGGAAGCAGATAAGGTCAAAGAGATGATTGAAGGATGGAGCAGAGAGTGTTGGTGCCCTTGTCCATCAGAGCTTTTATATGCTGCAGAAACTCCAAACTGCTAGTATGCATGTCTCTGTACCTGGAGATCTCTTCTCCAGAACCACAGAAGACCAGGCTCTCCAAGCATAGTAGACCAACAGCTCCATTGAAATAGCATATCTTGAGAATGTTACCCCCAGGTTTCAATATATAAATACCCTAGTTCCCTTGGTCCTGAGATGAGGTAGCTCTGAGTGTGTGATCAAGACATCATTTTTTAGAGCTTCCCCATGGAACTTAACCTTAGTCACCCACTGTTGTATTTAGCCTAATAGCACACAACTGACTGATGTTTTTCCTTCAGTGTATCACTTCCCCACTTCCTGCAGGTGCTCCTTTCAACGCCCACATAAACTACCAGCACTCTACCCTGTGTCTCAAGGCCCCCTCTTAAGTGAATCCAAAGATATAGAAGGGTAAAAAAAAAAAAAAAAAAGTTGCATTGTGCCAATAATGAAACGGCTAGTCAGTGCCTGATTATTTAATAAAGAATTTTCAGCAATGGACCCCACCTTTAAGGACTCTGAGTAAAATAAACAACTTGTCTATTTGGAGTAATTCTAGTTCTGATTACACTCTGTCACTTATTTGATCAAGTCAAGTATTTCCTACTATTGATAAGAATGCAAACTTGTGCGGCCACTGGGGAAGACAGTATGGAGAGTCTTCAAAAGGTTAAAAATTAAACTACCCTACAATCCAGTAGTCATATTATCCTGTATTTACCAAAAAAAATATGAAAACACTAATTTGAAGGGATATATGCACTAATTTGAAGGGATATATATGCTATGTTTATTGCAGCATTATTTGCAATAGTCAAACAATGGAAACAGCCAAGTATCCATTAGTACATGAATGGATAAAGAAGATGGAAGATATCTATCTATCTATCTACCTACCTATCTATCTATCATCTATCTATCTATCATGAATATTATTCAGCCATAAAAAAAATAAAATCTTGTCATTTGCAACAACATGAATGGATCTAAAGGTTATAATGCTAAGTGAAATAAGCCAGTCAGAGAAAGACGGATGCCATATGATTTCATTCCCATGTGGGATTTAAGAAAGAAAACAAACAAAGGAAGAAAAAAAAGAGACAACCCAAAACCAGACTCTTAACTAGAGAAAATAAATAGTTGGTTACCAGAGCGGAGGTGGAGGGGTATGAAAAAGGTGAAGGGGATAAGGAGTGCACTCGTCCTGATGAGCACTGAGTAATGTATGGAAATGTTGGATCACTATGCTGTGCAACTGAAGCTAATATAGCACTATATATTAACTACACCAGAATTAAAATTTTTAAAAAGGCAAATGTCCCCTAAACCTGTATTAAATTAAGTCTTCATTCAAGGTAGTACAAAGGATTGGAGTATCTGTCAAATCAGACTCACATGAATCAGAGATATTTCCCAATGTTGAGCTATAATTAATAATCCAAGAATACAAATTATTACAAAATACAGGCATGGAGGGAAAAATCTGGGACCATAAATGCATGTAAAGATACACTGTCACTCATATTTAACATAAGGCTTCTAAGTGATGCCAACAGGATCATCACTTACAGAAAAGGAGCTTGTTTGGTCATGATAAATTTGCATTTTTTATTCTACTTATTATATAGCTTTCATGACATTTTCCAGTAAGTCATTCTTTATGAATCAATAGATTCTAGGTTTGTCTATCATAGTCAGTCCTAGGTAGACCAGGTACTTTCTTCTAAAAGGATTTCACAGATGAAGGATTTTGCAGATTCTCCTGCAAATAAACACCAAGTATGTTTGCCAAAATGTCTATTATTAGCATATTGATGAAAAGATTTGACCAGATAATCATTCTTTCTTTCTTGAGGCATCACCCGGTAAAGGGAGAAAATATACTCTAGACCTATTGGTAGATCTTTCCTTCCTAACAATTCAATTAACATGTTAAGATAATATGGAATGAACATCAAAAGGTTAATAGACTTACTGATTCACTTTGAAGAGACTACCCATCTTTGAAAGTATCTGCTCTTAATTACCTCTTCTTTCACAAAAGACATATGTTTTGGCAAACATTAGCCATTAGTTCCATTATTTTCAATAAAATTTTGGAAGAAATTTCCATAACTGGTTAGCAAAGCTGAGACTTTCTTACGCAATCTTTTGAAGCATGTAAATGAATAGAGTAGCTCTGGAAATGATCCTAATAAGAGGCAGCCCGGGTGGCTCAGTGGTTTAATGCCACCTTCAGCCCAGGGCCTGATCTTGGAGACCCAGGATGGAGTCCCATGTTGGGCTCCCTGCATGAAGCCTGCTTCTCTCTCTGCCTCTTTCTCTCTCTCTCTCTCTCTCTGGGTCTCTTATGAATAAATAAATAAATAATAAATAAAATAAAAATAAATGATCTTAATAAGAATAATGAAATTCAAGCCCCTAGTGAAAGAATGGTGGATAACCATTACATAGAGCTTGTTTGAGACATAAATAACCCAAGGATGAGAGATTATCAGTCTATCAGAAGTTTTCATCCTGAGCCTAACTCCTTTCTTTCTGGGGGGTAAGAAATGAAGAAGAGGGCTGAAGAAAGGCATAAAATTGTTTAGTTGTGTAAAAATGGCAAAGTTTGTCTGAAATACTCAATTTTAGCACAATTTCTACAGGTAAGAATTTCTCTTTATATATAGAAGTTTTATATGTATATATATATACACACATACATGTGCATATATATATATAATATACATATTATATATATATATATTCTTTCCTTGTATAGTTTAAATCAGAAGGGAAAACCTAGAGGAAACAAAAATGAGAATTGGGCTAAAGAACAAATTATACAACTTTCTGCTTCTCCAACTTTTATCATATGAATTTTGAACTCCTAAGTTAGGGCTGAATGACTCAAAAACATCTCTTCTGCTTCCAACTGTAGCAATTTTCTTTTAAATAAGACCAGGTGTAGGCATTTGGGGCTAAAATAGGGAAGATGCATATAATTCTCTGTTTTCTCATCCTCCTTTACCCAGAAAGTAGTACACCACAACAGAAAAAGGCTACCAACACCATCTTAATTAAAGGGCTGACTTTCATTTCAAGATCAAGGGGGCTGCATGTGCCAAAAGAGGCTCCATTACCCCTTTTGGAGAAAAATAGTTCTCTCCAGTTCTTTTTGAAGTTTAAGAAACAAAGAAGAAATAAAAAGGTTCTGAGCAATAGGTTGCTATTTATAGGGAAAATAAAGTCATACCAGTTTTCAAGAAGACAAGTCATAAAAAGGACTAAAATGGAGAGTTAATTTCCCAGGGTTCATAGCAGTCTATTTTGTATATTTTTCTCTCCTTTTCTTGTTCCACCACTGTAGGTTTCCTGGGATTTTAGAGTCTTACACATACTTCCAAACCATTTATGTAGGAAAGATTTGGGACCTGTTTATTTTAGAATGGAACTAAAGATATTTTTACTCTCTTTTGGGTACTTACAATTTCAAATTTTCTTTTAAATTATAAACTGAAAACTCTTATTCATTCTTTTGTCATGGTACCCTTTGCAGAAAAAAAAGTAGGAAATAAAATGTATATATCAGATAGAAAGTGTAATTCTCCATTTCACAATGAAATCAATCAAAATTTTGATGCTGTTTTTGTTATTTGTAACCAAGCTAAATATTCACTTACTAGTAATATAAATCAAATGCATACTTACAATTTTTAAAGTCTTAATTATGTATGTATCATTTAAATCACATTATACAGAACATGGAAAAAATATTTTTTTCTACTCACATTCCTTAAAATAATTTTAACTGAATTCCTCACATCCTCCTCTAACACAGTGTCCTGGCATTGTCTTCCCTTCAACTAAGTTGTTTGAGGTAAAATATTTTGAAATGTTTTTGATTCTCACTACTTATTTTATCCTAAGCTAAAAGTACCCATTCATAAAAATCAGTATATTTTTAAATCCACTCATGGGCAATATATTCACACTGCAAATAAAATACTAAAACTTACTTACTTACTTACTCTATTATTTTTAAAGTGTTCTCTACACTTTTGTACTGTTTACTGTGTCACTGTACTTTGACAGTTGTAAGGATGACTAAGAATAATTACTAAATCTGAGGTTAATTTCTTTGCCTTCATTTCCACTAGTTTTGTCCAGTGACCTCTACCAGTATCCAAAACTAGCTTTGATTGATGTCATTTCAAGCAAACTTGCTTACTCAACATTAATTTCTTGTTAAAAAAAAGAAAAGTGAAAAAACATGGATGAGAGAGGCTCCATGTATATATGTATAAAGGCTCCAAAAGAAGGCAACTAACTCATTACTGAAAACAATCATGACAGGGATAAGTTCAACCCCAAGGAAACCACTGTTAATGTCTTTATACACTTCTTTTTAATAATAAATTATTTTACATATTAGTTCCACACTATAAGCAATTTTGTATCCTGCCTTTTTCTTACCTACCTAAGCATTCCTCCATATCATTAAATATTCATCTTAAATATCATTTTAATGGCTGCACAACATTCCACACTGTAGATATACCATAATTTACTCAACATTTCCCTTCTTGATGGATGTTTAGATTATTTTCAATGCCTTATTATTACGAACAGTGCTTCAAAGAAAATCATTGTGCATAAATCTCTGTCGGCATTGCTGATTATTTTATTATAGTAGATTCCTGGAAGAGGAATTACTAGGTAAAACAATATGTAAAACTTTGAAGCTTTTGAAACAGAGGCTTCTGAATACATTCCTTTCATAACAACTATACTAATTTTCCATTCTTACCAGTAGTAGCAAGAGAGAGCCCAATTGCTATATCTTTACCAGTATGGATAACTTTGCATCTGATTTTGTTAATTTGGTAATTGGAAGTATTAATATTGCTTTGTTTTTTAATTATTAACAAAAATAACACATTTATAGTCATTTATATTTTCTTTTTTGTAATTTTTTTCCATGTTCTCTCTTTCGTTTACTAAGTATCTACTGCTTTCCTTAACAATGTTTATGAGCTTTATATATGTTTATGATATTAATATTTTAAAATCAGAATTGTTGAAGTCACACCTCTATCAGTTTTTATAATTTTTATCATTTTTGCAATCAGAAATTTTTAGATTTCTTTACATAGTAAAACCTATTTTATTTATTTCACATATAATTCTTTAAACCATCCATGATGGATAAAACTTAAGGTGGCCTCATAGCATCTATCTCTAGACAAGAACCCTGCTCTGCCTTACAATTTCCTTGCAGCTTTGCATGGGACCCAGGTAAGCCATGCTCAGCATTCCCCCATACGGAAGCTATAAGATAGCAAAAGTTTGTTGTTTTAAGCCTCCAAGTTTGTGTTTATGTGTTACACAGAAAAAAATTAATACATATTTCTGTATCAGCACTGGGTTGCTCATGTAACAAATATATAAAAGTATGGAACTATCTATAGAAGCTAGCTTAAGGCAGAGGCTGGGAAAATCCTGAGAAACATGATAGAGAAAGCCTAACCGGCTTTGCATAGGCTCTTAGTAAAAACCTGGATTTGGATTTCCTTCTTTTTTAAAGGCCAAATAACATTCCAGAGTGTGTATGTGTGTATGTATGTGTATATAGTGAAATAATCACCACAATCAAGCTATAACATATCCATCACTTCCCATAGTTGCCATTTTGTTTGTGTGTTTGTGTGTGGTGAGAGCACTTAAGATTTACCCTCAGCAAATTTTAAGTATACAATCCAGTGTTGTTAACTATAGTCATATTGCTGTACATTAGATCTCCAGAACTTACTCATCTTGCATAACTGAAACTATATCTGTTGACAACATTTCCCCATATCCCCTTCCCCCAACCCCTGGCAACCACTATTTTACTCTCTTCTTCTATGAGTTTGACTATTTTAGATTCCAGTATAAGTGAGATCATGTAGTATTTGCCTTTCTGTGTCTGGCTTATTTCACTTAGCATAATATCAGTAATTCCACCTCTGGGTATGTATCCAAAGGAAATGAAATCAAGATCTAGAAGAGATATCTACACTCCCATGTTCATTGCCACACTAGTCACAATAATAAAGATAAAAAACACCCTAAATGTCTGTTGATGGATGACTAAAGGAAATGTGAGATAGATAGATAGATAGATGATAGATAGATAGATAGATAGATAGATAGATAGATAGATACCGTCTCTTGAAGGGAGCAGGTAATTTGTCTCTGTAGTGTTGCAAGTCCAGAGAGAAGAATTATGCCTTAGGAGCTACAATGGACAGATCATACATGGAAATATCATCCACGCTTGATTTACATGATAAGATTTTTTGTTTTTACTCTAAACAAATGCTTTAATGTAACAAGACTCTTGGAAGCATAGGAGAGGATGAATGTATTTTGCCTATGGGAGGAAAATGAATCACTGGAGGCCAGAAGACAGACTGGTAGACAGATTTTAAAGTGGTCCCCATGGCCTCCACCTTTTGGTGCTCATAACCCAGTATAATCACCTACCCTTGAATGTGGGCAGGACCTATAACCTACTTCTAGTCAATAAAATATGACTGAAGTGATGGAATGTCCCTCCCATGACTATGTTACATTATATAATATTCTTACTGGGAGACTCACCTCACTGTCTTCTCATTTCTGGCTTTGAAGAAGCAAACTGCCATGAACCCTACAGCTCCAAGAATATAAATTCTGCCACCAGCCTCTGGATGTTGAAAAGTAGATGTTTTCCCAGTTGATTCTCCAGCTGAGAATTGAATTCCAGCAGACATCTTTTTATCAGCCTTACAAAAGACCCATCCCCTGCTGGGTTCAGACTCCTGAACCACAGAAACTATGGTGTAGTAAATGTATGTAGTTTTAATTCACTGAATTCATGTTAGTTTTTATTCAGCATAGAAAACAAACACAGTATCCACAATGTATTTTGGTATAAGATATAAAATGAGAATCCAAAATAATTTTATTTCCAAATGGCTACCATGACTTCCACTGAATTTTTAGAGAATTTGGAAATAAAGAAGATACTTTAAGATAGAAAGTGGAATCTGGAGCCCTCAAAATCACATTAAGCAATTGTTTGCCTCTCTACTTAAAGTTGCCCCTGATGCCTATAATATCTTAGCAGTCAACCAGTCAGAAATATTTTTTGAGAATGCAATGCACTCAAGTAGATAATCTTGGCGAGATATCATTGAGGTACAAATGAACTTTTCTAAATACATAAGCCCATTCAAGGGTACCTGACCTAAGGGATGCCAATTCCTCTCTGATTCTAAAGAAATAAGTGATTTATTTTACCTGAGCTGGTAAAGGAAGATTTCATAACATAGATGACAGTAGCCTTGGACTGAGTCTTGTTATGTTAGGCATATACTAGTAGATGAATGGGGGAGAGAGCATTACAGATCTATGTGAAATAGAGAAAAAAACATTTGGACCACAGTGCAGAGATAAGTTTAAATAAGACATAGTATTTCTCAAAAAATATAATAAATGATAAAATGAGAAAGGGTAAATTGGACCCAGAGAGTGGAGTATCTTAAATGCCAGCCTAAGAACTTTGAACTTTATCCTGAAGACAGGCAATAGCAATAAAATGTCATTTAAACCTGATTAATAGAAGATTTAGAGTATAAAACCCATATTAGTTTCTGTACTTAGTTACAACCAGTTAACCACTTCTCAAGTCAGTTAAAATCTGAAATTGAGAACATGATGTAATTCAGTGAGCAAAAATGATAGCTATATATTCTTCTTCCAGTCTGTAAATTTGTAATAGTATTGCTCACCGTTAGAACTAATGTGGTGAAAGGGGGAATATTCACATTTAGAAATAGGAGACCTGGGTGGGGCTTTGAAACTGCCATTTGCTACCTAATGTCACTGGTTAAGTCATTTAATCGTCTTGAGACTTTCATAATGTTAGGTGTCAATACATGATGATGGTAGTATCTGCCTACAGACATCATAATTTTAGTAAAAATTAAATCATATTTGTAAACAACCTAATTTTTGAGGGGCTCTATTCATCAAAAGAAGAATTTTTTATGGGTTAAAATAAATTGAGTTTAACTGACAAAAAAAAAAGTGGGTTAAGCCATTGAAGTCCAAGAAATTTGTACAAGTCAACAAGCGCTTTGTAAAGTAACAAATAAAGAGGAATCCATGAAGTATTTGCACTCTGGCTCACACAGGACAACAGAGAGTAAGAAACCCAATTGGAGTTTGACCTAGGTAAGCAGAGCATCTGCCAAAGACTGAACTGTAGTCTGAGCATAGACTACTATGTTAACAAATATAATGAAAAGGGGGTGTCTGGGTGGCTCAGTGGTTGAGCATCTGCCTTTGGTTCAGGTCCTGATCCTGGTGTCCGAGGCTACATCAGGCTCCCCACAAGGAGCCTGCTTCTCCCTCTGACTATGTCTCTGCTTCTCTCTGTGTGTCTCTCTTGAATAAATAAATAAAATCTTTTTTAAAATAGTACAATGAGAAAAATCATGTACAAATGACCAATATGTGGTCCAGCTACCACCTCCTGGGGATAGAATTTGAATGCAGTATTACAAAGAAGCAAAAACCCGAGGGATCAGAGTGAGTGAGTCAACATAAATGCCAGTAAAACAGCTTATGGCACAACCCCAAAATGGAATACCATAAAATACTACTGTAGACATGAAAAAGAGCTATTGATATTTATTGATATGTCATTAAAGGAACATTGTATATAGCATCATGCACACAAATACTCATGCAAACACACACATACACACACAAATACAAGGGAGGAGAAAGAGAAAATAGACAACAAAATATTGATGAAAAACATTAACAAGACTTATTTCTAGGTGGTGAAACTTGGAGGTGGTTTCCTTTGATTTATTTGTGATTTATTTGTAAATCCTCTAAACTGGAAAAGTACTATGTATATAATGAAGTTATAATTTTTAATCGGATGATACAATGCATAATAAAATACTATGTAAATGGTAAAATGTCACTCAGATGTGAGTTATTATTAATCACCACTCGAACTTTTTCTGCCCAGCTGCTTCTGTTATTTCAACATAAATCATATCAGTGGGAGGCAGATTATATAGTCTTTGGAATAATATAGAACTAGGGGTCAAATCTTAGCTTCCCCTCTTGGTAGTTGGATGATATTGGACAGACTAATTAACCTTGGCATGTCTTAGATATTTTAAAGGTAAAATGGGTATAATACCAACATCAAAGGTTTGCTGTGAACATTAAATAAATTGATGAAAATAAGGAGCTTGGCCTAGATGAAAATAATAAATCAATACAGATTAGCCACACCTAATTGCTGCTCTATACATTCAATAAACATTTGCTGAGTTTGTACTCCATGCCA
Organism: Canis lupus dingo; assembly: GCF_003254725.2. Classification (NCBI taxonomy): domain Eukaryota; kingdom Metazoa; phylum Chordata; class Mammalia; order Carnivora; family Canidae; genus Canis; species Canis lupus. Next base: position 54,313,709 of record NC_064250.1, on the reverse strand, counting down.
GGGAAGAAGCTCTTACCTGGAGGAGCTCACAGACCTGTGAGAATTTTTTTTTAAGATTTTATTTATTTATTTATTTATTTATTTATTTATTTATTTATGAGATAAAGCGAATAAGTGGGGGAGGAGGAGAGGGAGAAGGAGAGAGAGAATCTGAAGCAGATTCCCCACTGAGTGTAGAGCCCAAGGAGGCTGGATCTCATGACCCTGAGATCATGATCTCAGTCAAAATCAAGAATCAGACAATTAATTGACTGAGCCACCCAGATGCCCCTGGGGAGAATACTTTTGAGGCAATTCTGTAGTATTTCCATGCCCCATACAATAAATAAATATATATATATATATATAGTATAACAATTGAATAAATAATTTTGATAAGTGTAATGACAAGTATATATGTAATCCTATAAGAATGGGAAAGAAGTTGCACATATGACTAGGAAAATGTAGAGTTTTCCCAGTGAAGATGACTCCTGAGCTACCTAAAAGGATGAGTAGTTGTTTAACAGGAAAGGGGAGGGATGGAATTACAGTACAGAGACAGGAGTGCATACTCAAACCAGAGGCATAAAAACGTCTGTCATATTCCAGGAACTGGAAGTAGTTTCATAGGGCTAGGAAATACAAAACAATATATTAGTCAAACATTAGCATTCCCTTGCTTTACTCCAAACACATGTGAAATTCTGAAATGCAACTGGAAGATTTAAACATGACCAAGATAATTTAGTGCAGTGATACACAAGGAAGTACCATTTCACAATTAAATCCATAAATCAAGCAGCAAAATCTTAGAAAGGATCGGAGTTTTTTAAAATAACATTTCACGTATAAAATTAAGGAAAATAATTTGACCTTGGGAGCAAACCAAATGTTATTTTCTCTGTTTTCATTATCACTATGCAGTATTTCTATAATTACACTGTCAAACAATATTAATATTGATGATTTATGAAGACATTCATGCCCACCCTTTTGGCCCCTAGAAGAATACACAAGGTAAACATGAAAATATTTAGAATCTATATTTACTTTGCCTTTAAAAAGGATCAAAGTCCAACATAAGATTTGACTATTTTAGGTGGGCATTGGAATGCTTCCATTAGCTCTTTGCTTTTAAAACAAGGAGGAAGTATTGGACACAAAGAATACGTTAAGCGAGATAAGTTTTTGTAAGTGAAGCATAACTCTTCTACCAAAGAAACTAGACCAATGGTCTGATGTTAGACCATCTCAGTTGCCATCACTTAATCCAGTGCAATACACAAGTGACACATGAGGGGAATTGAAGGGAAAAGGCTGACTTCATTTGCTTTAGGTAATAAGTGTTTTGCATTTGAAGTAATCCAACTAATTAGAATTCAGCAGTTCTTAGCAGACAGCAGAAATTATCTAATCTGAACTCTGGAAACTATATTGAATATTATTGAATATCATCTCACACTTGATGCTAAGCAAGATGAAACTATAGAGACAAGTCTTAACAACAACAAAAATAGTTTATTTCTTTAAGTCACCAGACAAACATAGAACATAGGAGTTACCATACAATTGAGGTGCATCCATTGGCTCCCAAAAACCTGAAAGAAAATTACATGATGGAGGAAGACAGGAAGGAACATGCTGATTGAAGTGACATAAACAACATTTGGGAATGACATATGAGTTTAGAGATGGAGAGGTGGCTTAATAATCATCCAGCCCAAATCTTACAGTCTTTCAATCTGATGCCAGCACCTTGTCTGTACTTGTCCGACTCCCCAGGCTTAGCTCTTCTACTTGTCCTAATGTTCCTGCCACACTGGCCTTTGGACATGGGTTTCTTCTTTCTGGAATGTTCTTTTTTTCCTATATTCACCTCCAACCTTTTCAATTTTTGCCAAAGTCCTTCTCTGAATTCCACTCCTAAATCTATTTCATGTTGCCTGCCCTATTACAGGCTTTCATTTGTATCATTATTTCTCCTTTCCAGCAGGTGTCATAGTGTTATAGTTATTTGTGTGTTTGAAAAATGTCTGTCTTCCCCCTCTGGATGTTAAACTTCATGTGAGTTACAACCATGTCTATTTCGTTTAGCTTGTATCCCCCAGTGACTGACTCATAATAAGCCTTTTTTAAATTAATGGATGGAACTTTTACTCTATCATGAGAAAATATTTAAATGGCCCAGAAGTTTTTGCTTACACCATTGTACATGTTATTTCTTTAAACTAAAATATCTTCCCTAGTTTTCTCTGGTTAATTTCGGCCCATCCCTCAAGATGAATCTGAATACCTTCTTTGGAAATACTTCCTCAACTCTAGTTCAATAGAGATTAGTAACTAGACGTCATGTGTTCCCAATGTTCGTGTAGTTTAGAAAAGCTAAGGGATCCATGGGTGGCTCAGCAGTTTAGCGCCTGCCTTCGGCCGAGGGCATGATCCTGGAGTCTGCAGATATAGTGGCACGTTGGGCTCCTTGCATCATGGAGCCTGTTTCTCCCTCTGTCTGTGTCTCTGCCTCTGTGTGTGTGTGTGTGTCTCTCATGAATAAATAAATAAAATCCTTTAAAAAAAAAAAGAAAAGAAAAACTAATATATGGTGGCATCAGTGGGACAAGATTTCAAATTCCATTGAACAAAATTATATCCTTTTTTTTTTTCAATTCAAAATACACGTATTAAGGGACGCCTGGATGACTCAGCGGTTGATTGTCTGCCTTCAGCCCCGGGCATGATCCTGGGGTCCCAGGATCAAGTCCCGCATCGGGCTCCCTGCATGGAACCTGCTTCTCTCTCTGCCTGTGTCTCTGTCTCTCTCTGTCTCTCGTGAATAAATAAATAAAAATCTTTTAAAAATACACATATTAAAACCTTACTACACATCAAGACTGTGTTGAGAGTTAAAGACCCAAAGATGAAATATACCCAAGTCCTGCTACCACTGTGCTTTAAGACAATAACATTAAACATCCATACCCAGACTGGTGTCTCATCTAAACTTCCACAAGAAATGCTGCCAGGTGGATTGCTTATGAAATGACTGCAAAGTTGAGTCCAGTCTCTGCAAAGCAGAGTTTCTTGGGTACAGGAAACAGTTGTGGGCCAGGCAGCTTGGTCACTAACTTCCCATCTCACCTTGGATAGTTTCTCTTCAGCAATCTGCACTTCGGTTCCCTCATCTGTAAACAATCTTCTGAGTTAAATTTCTCTATTTAGCATCTATAGACTCTCCAGAAACCTTAACAGTCCTTGAGAGCCTGACTCAGATTCTCAAAGCCTCAGACAGGAGCATTTGGGGAAAGAGAATAAAAACAAACCATCTGAGGTCTCCATTATCCCAAAGGAAATAACCCAAAACAATAAGCCCTATAGTCCAATTACATCCAGCAGAATGTTTCCTGCTTAAGTCAGTACCTGCTAATCATATGGCTAAGCTGTCACACAAAGTGATACATGCAAAAAAACAGCCTTCTGGGGAAAGAGCCAAAAATCCTCTCTTCCTAGCCAAAGAAATCAAAAGAAGTGATTGCTTCATTCAACTCCCAGGGCCCTAGTGAGAAGGAATTGTTTCAAGCTAGGTAAATAAGTCTATCTTCATCTATGTGTGTTCTCAAGGACATTCCATGCCTTATGAAAAAGGCCCAAAAAAATCTAGGGGCACCATTAGCTCTAAGAGGTATCTCTTGTTTAATTCATCACTTCTCTCTAAAACCAAAATCAAGTAAAACATTTCTCTGACTCCATCCTAATTTGTACCACATACCCTTACTCGGTGCTCCCCAAATCCAGATGTAACCCATTATCACTGTACTAATTATTCATAAGTCTCTTTCATGTCTGTTATTCTGACTGTATAGTGAGCTCCTTGAGTGCAGGGACTGTGTCTAACCTGTCCTTTTTTGTATCCCTCATGACAAACACAGTGCCTGACACAGAATTCAGAAACTATATTAAGCAAGTAAATTGCATATTTACCTATCTGTTTATCCCACTGGATTATAAGCTTTCCAAGACAGAGTATGTGTCCCATTCATTTTAATATTACTATTACCTAACTTAAATGCTGGCTCATAGTCAAGATAGGCTTGTTGAGCAAGTGAATGCACACTAAAGGGATGGAAGCACTCTTCCTACATGCTACCTCCCATCTTGGGATTGAGCAGATTTCTTTAATGTGATTCATTATGAGTATGTCCATTGATGCTCAATTGTACAGAAGCCTTTATATCCCCATATTAGGCTGGGAAAGCTCAGATCCTACATGTTGTGGCATATCCTATGTCCTCCTATAAACTTATTCTATACCTACCCAATGTAGCAGATATTTCAATGCCCTGAAATTCAAAAACCCTGAACTCTAGTCCCAGCTCTGCCACCAAACTCTGTGAACTTGGCACATCATTCAGCCTCATCTGTTCATTAAACTATAAAATAAATGGATTAACTAACGACTGACTATTCAAGTTTTCTTCCAAGAAATGTAACGTGTTATGAAGCTCTAACATAGGTTGAGCCCATAACCATGTGATTATAATTACACAATTGTCCTTCTTACTTCTTTTCCATAGCATCAGCCATTCAGAAGCAAAGAACTACATGTTTCAGGTTATTGTTGGAGCCTTGAACTCAAAAGACTTAACAATGTGCTTTCCTATATCTTGAAGAGCCCCCCTCTTCCTATATGGACTGATCAGAACACTGTGTGGTATTAATAAATGAGGTCTCCAGACTCATAATGTGTATGATGTCAATTAAGACATACTCAGCTTTTAAAGCTAAAACCTGAGGTTTATTGACTTCTACTGTTATCCAATTCAAATATTGCCCTAATGACTTCAGAAGAGTTCCCATTTCTTGCCAATAAGATTCTCTTCTCTTCTGCACTGTGTGGTCATTGGTCTATTTAAATCAAGGGCACAGCTTGCATACATTTTTTTGAGATTCTTTACTCCTTTTTCTCTGAACAAAACAAAAACAAACCGTTCAAGAGATACGTTGAAAGTACAAATAATCTCCCAGAGTCACGGTGGACCTCAACTGAAATGAGTAACAAACAACATTCTAGATGGCTTACTTTTAAGTAATCAAATCACCTATTTGATTATAGGCCCTAATAATTGGAAAAGGGGTATCCATTCAAGATAATCATTGTGCATAAGATCTAAGAATATTTTCAGTTAACAGGGGCTGATAGCCACCTACCTACTTCTTTTCATATACACACATGCACACACACACACACACACACACACATTCTGTATCCAGTCATGCACAAGAGAAGGGGAATGATTTTGACTATACTTTAAAAACAAGTAGAGAAATAAGTTGGTTATTAATTCTACAGCCCTTAGATGAGGCCTGAAGGTGAATTTTTTTCCAGCATAAGTATTTCCTAGAAATATGCTCATCTCAGCAAGTGGGTATAAGTTACACTTTGAAAGATTGAAGGGTAACTCCTAACAGCAAAATGGGTCACTGGTTCAGTTCAGAAGTTGAAGAATACCACTTCTTGGATAGTACAGCATTTTGTAAGTGAGTTGGAAGACAAATTTTGAGATATGGCCAAGGGCAACCAGTGTGCTACAGTTGGGTTTCTCACAGTAATGATATCTTTACTCTGTTTGGGGTTAGAATAGATAACTTGCCAAATAATCTCCTTTATTGGCCACTTATCTGAAATAGAGCTTTTTTTAATTTTAATGTGCAAATGATTCACCTAGGATTCTGGATATAATGAAGATTCTGATTCTGTAGGTCTGTGGCAAAGCCTGAAATTCTTTACTTCTAACAAGCCCCCAGGCGATGTTGATGCCACTGTTCCTTGGGCCATACTTGAGTAGCAAATATCTCAATCAGATCAATCACCCCTCTAGTTCCAGTGATAATTTTGTTTACCTTTTATAGTGACAAGAAATAAGAAGGATTTGGTAGATATAAGGCTTTTTGTTGTCTGAAGATAGACTCCAAATAAAGAGTCTCTTCTGTAATCATTTCCTATCCTCATTTGGTTACAATTATCAGAATATTATTGGTAGATAAATCATGGGTCCCTGTGGTTGTATAGCCAAAATACGAGGTGAAAATATTAAGGATTAATATGTATTTATAATCACAAATCTTAGAGCAGAGAAGGCATTCAATGTTGGTTGGATCAAATCATAAGTATCTCCAGCGGTCTCCCAGAGTGGGGGAGAGTGGATGAGGTCTCACTTTTACTGATAGCAGAACAAAGACCGGAGCCCAACTATTCTCACACCTACAAGGAAGTGCTTGGTTTACTTTGAGTTTGTAGTAGTAGTAGTAGTAGTAGTAGTAGTAGTAGTATTGAAAAGCAGAGAGGGCACAATAACAATTTAGTTATTCCATCTCTTTTCCCTACAACAGTATCTTGTCAGCATTCCATGAGATATTCCATGAGAATAGGTGAACACACCTATTCCCAATTTAACAACCAAAGAAATCAAAACAGTAGCAAAATAAGCAAAAAATTTGCTTGAGAACACACACACACACACACAATATGCACACACAAACTGAAATACATGGGTAAAGCTACAATGAGGTTTTTCTCAAATGGCACCCTGATCTGTCATTAAGCCAAGCTTTCTCCTAGCTTCATATTTTATATAAACAAAATGTGATAGATAAAACAATGTGTTCCGTTGTTATTATTTTTCTGTTTCCTTTCTTTCTGAGTTTGCCCATGTGTGAGCATTGATCTTCTTCTCATCCAGTGTTATATTGTGTTTTTTTGTTTTCATCAAAACAATTAGTTGCAGCTCAGAAGATATAATTTGAGCAGCACATCACAGAAAATCCTGTTTCCTGCCTGCTTTAATGAAGTCAGGCATCATGGGAAGCTGAAACACCAGGGAAAAGAACACGTTGTAAAGTATAATTGCTTTCAAGAAGAAAGACCTTCCCCTGTGGATCCATTTTGGATTAAGCATTGTAGAATTGTTTTTTTTTTCTTTCCTTTTTTTTCCCGGCCCTTCTTTAAGGGTATTTTGTACAGTGCCCCAGACTGAGGTGCAAGTTTTGTCCAGCTTCCAAGAATGTTAATGCAGAAGATGAACTAAGACCAAAGATTAATTTCCAGCCTGTACCCCTCATCCCAAGAAAGCTTTTCAAATGCCATTCCTGCTAGTGTTTTGATGTTGAATCATTAAAGTTATCTTTAGGCTCTACCCACCCACTTTGACCCCCACCCACCCACTCAAGTTCTGGTCACAGCTTCACTTTTCCTTTGTTGTGTATGCTCCAACCTTGCTGGCCTTCTCTGAGTGTGTCAGGCTTGTTCCTGCTAGGAGCCATTTGCCTTCACTGCTGCTTCTGCAAAGGATGTTCTTGCAACTCATTGTTGCATGTCTGGCTCCCTAGAGGGGCCTTCTCCAAACCCTCAATGTGAGGGCACCCCAGCAACTCTCATTCACAGTGTTCTGCTTTTATTCTCTTCAGAGCATTCATCACTCACTACCTAAAACTTCTGTGATTGGTTTAGTTTGCTGTTCGTTCCAATAAAAATAGAAGCTCCATGAGATCAGGGACCTTTTATTTTTTATTTTTTTATTTTTTTTAATTTTTATTTATTTATAATAGTCACACAGAGAGAGAGAGAGAGGCAGAGACATAGGCAGAGGGAGAAGTAGGCTCCATGCACTGGGAGCCCGATGTGGGATTCGATCCCGGGTCTCCAGGATCGCGCCCTGGGCCAAAGGCAGGCGCTAAACCGCTGCGCCACCCAGGGATCCCAATCAGGGACCTTTTAAACTGTGATCATCGCTGCACTGGCAACATACCTTGGCACACAGTAGGTGCATAATACATTTTGCTGAATGATTGAATGAACAAGCAAAATAAATCAATCATAAGGTACATGTTTAAGATCATAGAATCTTAGAGCAGGCAAAAGAACTAAATGTTGACATCATCTAGCCACTTAAGTACCAGAAATATATGGTGAACTCCAGAATTTAAAACACCATTTTGGGGAAGGATCTCAGAAGCCTCTGCAACAGAGAGATAATTGATTAATTAATTCTCTCAGCCAACAGTTGTCGGGTGAGAAACACTATTGAGAATAGTTTTCTCAATACAATGTATGTTAAGCTCATTGGTCTCCCCACCATTTATACCAAGAGATGGCAAAATACTCTGCCAAGGACCAGATAATAAAAGTTACAAATGGTGGGAAAGACAGACATGGTCTTTGCCATGACGACTCTTAGACTGATATGGAGGAAAAAGGGAAAGAAGGAACAAACCCTGCAATGTGTTGGGGGAAACATTACTCCCCACACCCAGTGCACTAACGAACACCGCCAGAGTCTCAGAGATAAAGGAAATTATACAGCTATCTGAAGCACAGAATATAAAATATGAAAGTGAAGGAAATAGGTAGTGTCAATTCTGAACTACCTATCAGTTCCATTGTTCTGTGACTTGGAAAAACACAAAGCTATCAAAATAGAAACTAAAATAAAAATGAATTCTCAGTGCCATCTCTCGGAGAAACTTCTCACCACCACAGCTGAGTAGGACCCTTACCACTCAGGAGCTCAACACAATCATGATTCCCCCAGAATTCACAAGGGCCAAATGAAAAATCCTATCTACAAGACAAACAACCTAGACTAGAATTTTATTCTTCTGAAAATGATTATTAAGGAGTTCCTAGGGAAAAGAAGATAAACCGAACTGTGTAAAAGAAAGTTTTATCATTAAGAAGGTGTAGCAAACCCTCAGTCAGCACTATTGAAGTGGCAAATTTCTAGGGACCCACGTGTAAAAAGTATTATGCAATAGATAATTACACTCTAGTGGTTGTAACTTAATCATAACACAATTAGTGGCAGGAAAAAAATTTTTTTTAAGTATTTCACGCAAGCATTAAAATCTGCCAACTTAAACAAATCTTGCTCATTGGCACATATCATAAGCAGAATCTTAATCATAATACAGTCTTGATTTCAGTCCCCCTTGGAAACTAAGTATGGCCTCTTAATTATTATCAATGACTCAGGGGATAGAATGGGTAAGTTTGGCTGCAGCACCTACCAAAAATTGTATATTTATAATAAATTTAGAAACTGATGGTTAATCTAGATTATTCTGGACAAATGTGCTTGACTTTTCTGAGGCTATAAATGGAAAAGAGAAGTTTATTACTGCTGCAGTTATTCAAGTCTCAAGAGAATTTCATTTTCTAATTGAATGTTAAAAAATGTTTCATCCACCCTATAAATCCAGGAGTCATTGGCCTTGGTTTAGGGAGCCACGAATCCAAAATAAACAAAAAAGAACAGTTTCGTCTCTCTGGCTCTGTCTGTATAATACCAAATTGACTATCAGCTTCAAAAATAATCAGTCAATTTTATGAAAAAAGTCAAGCTGCTCTTAGCTCTACAGACACAGGAACTGAAGATTGAGCAAATCTTTTCCACCAGTGTTAGGTCATGTGTATGCTTTCCATAGAGCTTTTTGAATTTCAAAGGCCTAAATCATAACATCACAGATCAACCTAGGATAGCATACTCAATTCTTTATGCTCAGAATAGTCAATACAATGTATTTTAAGCTCATTGGTCTCTCCACCATTTATACCAGGGGATGGCAAATACTCTGCCAAGGACCAGATAATAAAAATTTAGATTTTGAGGGCCACATATGATCTGTCACATATTTTTCTTTTTTTTGATTGTGTGTGGGTTGGGGGGAAGGGGGTTGCTGCTGTTGTTAGTTTTTACAGCCGTCTAAAAGTGCAAAAAACTAAACCTTGCCCATTAGCCATATAAAAACAGGCCACAGGCCAGAGTTTACTAACCTGTGCCTTTTACCCAACATCAACAGGTATTAGGTATGTATAGTCCAAATAAAGAGTGAAATAAATGACTTTTCCTTTTGTTTTCAAGATTATCCCTATAGGAAATTTTACTTGGTTATTATAGCAGGGATAAAGGGATAATTTTTAAAAATACAGCACACTCATATCTTTTCTAGTTGAAGTAGCTTTTCTAGTTGAAGTAGCACTCACTGGTATAAAGAATAAGCCTCCAAATCTTAACTAGAAAAGACAAGTTTATTTTTTTACCCCATAGGAAGATGAGCAGGGATTATGTCCTACATATAGTCATGCAGGAATCCAAGCTGACAGAGGATCAACCAGTATTAATACAAGGCTCCCAAGGTCAGCATTAACTATGCTAACATCATCCAGCGAGTGACAGGGAGCAAGAAGGAGCACAGAGTAACTACACTCTTCTATAAACTGTATCAACCTAGAATTGACACACCAATTTCCTTTCATATTTTATTGGTTAGAACCAGTCACATGGCCACACTTAAATGCAAGGATAAGTGATACACATGGATGATTTTCCAGCAAAAACCCTACACTACAGAATGTGAGCAAAAATCTTAGTGGAGCTAGAGTTTTCTGCCCCACTTGGGACTCCCAACTGCTTCCAATTGCCCCAAGAATCATTGCCCTTCAACATATTATAGCCAAAATATTTGCAAATGCTTCCAGGAATAGGCACAAAGGCCAAGAATAAGGAAGCCATTGTTCACTATCTGTTTGATCCAAGTAGACTTCCATAGATCCATAGTTCAATAGTATTCCCAAAAGCAAGGCTTTCCTGAAAACTCAGAAAGCTGGATTTTTACATGATGCACAACAAAACATGAAGATGTGACCACAGAGTAAATGTAGAGCAGGAAGGAGCTAGGATATGATATAAAGAATGTTTCTTCCCCATAAGTGAAGGGAAATCCTCTTCCAGATTAAAGATGGGAAGTGGGTTGAAAAACCCAAGAGGGGTTTAGCAGAAACAAAACAAGGGTTAAATGCTGCTTCTGTTTTCGACTGAGCTCTGGCATTTGGCCTAGAGCTGGGAGGCATGCCAACCTGAGGCAGCAGGGGTGGAACTGAAGGAAGGTGTGAAGGGTGGGACAGAGAGAGGGACTGAGGAGGTCCTCCCATGACTCCATTGGCCATCTGTTTGTGGCTTTCAGCAGATTCACTAGTTTCCACACACCCCAGGGAGGGATAAATATGAGCTACAAATCTACTGAATGCCAACAAAGAAGCTGTAGAGTCTATGAAACCGGATCTTCAGTAGCGGCTATCAGGCCCTATCATGGGCCAACAAGGAGTAGTTTCCTTACCAACAGTGACCAGCAAGGATCCAGACACTCCTGCCCTAACCAGAGATACCACTCCCCTGCAGGAGAATGGACCATAGCTTTTCCCAGCACCCGGTGGCATACAGAGAAAGAAAAGAGAAGGATGGAAGTGAGGTAGCAAAGCCTGCAATAGCGAGTCCCCCCCTCCCACTGCCATCCAGAGTCAGGAAGCTTCAAACTGGGCATTTGACTGCAAATTCAACTAAATTGAATAGAATATTCTAGAATGCCATAAAGTAATTGTGCTCTAGGCAGCTTCAGGGAACCTAAAGACAAAATGGAGCTGAGTTACAGAAAATGAAAAAGTTATAGTTCTGTGCCCCTGAGTGGTGATGCATGAATTTATACCTGATCCACTATGTTTATTTTGTTAAACTGTCTTGTTCCCCCTCAAGCTGAAGGCAATGTGGCAAAATACATTCACCAACTACAGGAAAGAGTATCCTGAGTACGATCTCACGATGTTAGATATGAAAGCATTTTTCACGGAAGTGTGAGACTTGTGCAGTTGTAATAAACACGAGCTTCAGATCACAGCCGTGGCCATATGCCAGCCACGGGGCCTTGAGCTGCTCACGTAGATGTTGTGCCCTTGGCTTCTTCCCTTACAGAACACAAACAACCTGTACTTCACAAGGTTGCTGTCAGTTGAGTAAGGATGTGTATGTAACACACTTACTGCAGGACTTGGCCACAGAATAAACGCTCAAAAGAGGATCACTAGGGCCAGGCCAGCCCCCACATTTTCAGATAAGGAAATACAGAGCCAACAGGTTCAGTGGTTCACCAAAAAAAAAAAAAAAAAAAAAAAAAAATCTAATATTAAATCATTAATTATATTATTCAGATTTAACAGAGTATGTGTTTTCAGAAAGTAGGTCAGAGCCCTATGTCATAATTGTTTTATTTTTACTGTCAGGACCCTTCCTTTGGGCAGGAAATTCAATTCCTAACCACTAACTGGCAAAGAGAGACAATGAGAGCATACAGATCCCATGGATGTGCTCCAAGTTTAAGGCCAAGATAAACCTTTAACACTGTATCTGATATAGAAGGATTTCTTTCAAAAATGAACAAACAAAAAAGTACTTTTGTTGAGAATCTGGAAGTTTTGCTATTGATTACACTAAGTATGAATGAGCTGAACATTCAAGGTCAAATTAGTTTTCAGTCCTTGGCAAAAACTGCACGTTAAACACTAGTGGTGGCAGCATGCAGTGGTAGATGGCGCAAGTAGTGATAGCGAACACGTATTACCAAGCATCTTCTATGTGACAGAACTGTGGGAAGCAGTTCACCACACATAAGCTCATTTTGTACTTAAAACAACTCTATCCCTGTCCCGTTACCATGTCCATTTTCAGATGAGAAGCTCTGAGAGGTAGCCAACTTACACAGCTAACGAGAAGCCGGGCTTTCCACCAGGAACTCACTCAGGGCCAGTCTTGATTTCCTTTTCGTTCAGCTTCCAGGCAATTGTATCTGTACTTCCTAAATGCAGAAAATAGTGACAGTGCCCTTGCCATCTCCTTCAAAACCCTTATGATTTGGCACCGGGGGGGCCTTGGTCAGTTGAGCACCTCACTCTTGGTTTTGTCTCAGGTCACGATTTCAGGGTTGTGAGATCCAGCCCCACATCAGGCTTCATGCCCAGTAAGATTCTCTCTCCCTCTCCCTCGGCCCCTCTCCCCACTTGTGCATGCAGTGCACATGCTCTCTCTAAAATAAATAAATCTTATTAAAAGTGCATTCTGTTTTTTCTTTTGAGGTATCATCTATTCTATCTTTTATTAATGCTTATTGCTGGATGAACAAAGATGAACTATAACCACCTCTACATGGTAAAAACATGGTCACCCTTGTCCATGCTGTCCATGAAGTCCAACCCCCTGATAAGTAATGTGGCCACAGTCGCACAGCCTGGGCATAGCAATGGAGCCAGAGACCCAAGCTGTCACTCTATCATCAAAGGCCTCAGGCTTGACCACTGTTTCTTAGTTGTATTTGTAGCTGTGGCAGCAGCAGCAATAAGAGAAATTCACAGAACTCATCCTAACTTGGGACTCTTTGGCAAATCAATTTCTCTGAAATCTCTGTTTGCTCATCGGCAAAATGAGACTTAAAACCCCTGAAGACCTTGACCTTACAAAGACTCAGTATGGAATGTTTGTGAAAATGTCATGGCATGGAAAGGATGGATTGTCCCAAATGCCAGGCAAAGTACCAAACCCATTAAGATGGATCGCCAAACAGACATCAGGGAGGGATGATATTATCTTCCTGATGCAGGACGTTATCTCCTGATGCAAGATTAAAATAAGAGGCTCTTGACTAAGAGTCTCTATATTAAACACATAATTGACCTAGTTCTTGAAGTGCTCTTAAAACATCATTTCCTTTGGTTCAGATACTGGGAAATATTCTTCAAGGTGACAAAGTGCAGGTAATGATGCCAATCCCCTTTCTATTACTCAGAGCCTTTGTTTTTCATTTTCTCTCTTCGTCGTGAAATCATTTTTCTTTTCTCCATTCGTTCTCAATTGTTGGATGATGAGCTTTTGTCAACGATGACCTACAACCACCTCTTAGTAGTAAAAACAGGATTGCCCTTCTCTACAGTGGATCAACCTCTCATCCTCTAGAACATTTTCCTCTCAGCATCTGTCAAGTGCCCCTACCCTTCTTAGGATGGACATCCGTAGTAGCTCTTGGGATGAGGTTGAATGGAAAGAAATTAATCAGAGTCCTAGACCTTAAAACTGGAAGAATTCTTAGCTCTCACCAGCCTTACCGTCTCAATTCACATTCAGCGGACAGGGAATTTTTAACATGCACTAAGCTAAGGTTTCATGACATTAACTCATTTAATTTCACATAATCCTTACAAAAATTCTGTAAGATCTCCATTTTAGAGAAAATGAAACAAAACGTGGAGATGCTAGGTGCTTGCCAAATAGCCGAGCAGTAGCAACAGGGCACCTACCCTGAAGAGCTTTCTCTCCTAGGTCAGGGAACCAATTGTTCAAATGCAGACCAACAATGGTGCACTGTCCATAAAATCCATAGCACGTTGCCCAGAACAATGAACCAACAACAGGCTGAAAATTAAATTAACACTAAGACTAAATGCCGAGGGTTAACATTCTTCAAAAGGAAAATTCTAATGTAAAGAAAAAAACATCCAAACAATCCTTGTGCCGTGAACGGTTTACATAATGGTTGTGCTTCATTTCTGACAGTGAAGGCTGGTAAGAAATGTTTCTCTCCAGATTTTCTTAAAAAAGAATTCACCCAAAGTTGGATGTTCTTGTTTCGATGGTGCGAAAGATGAGAACAGAGAACAGAGACTGATAAATAATTTATGAACAAGACTGCTTCACTGATCAGATTGGGTGATGAAAACTTCTTTGAAAACCCATGAGAAGCATTCTTAACGGAAATTATTTGCACTTCTCTTGGGTCGTAGGCGTCTTTTTTTTTTTTTTTTTTCTCTCCCCCTGCTATTAGTTTGATTTTGGCTTGACAGTCTCCACTGTGCAGAAATGTAGCAGCAAACACAATGAAAAGCCTTTCCACATGATTATTTTCGAAAGTAATAAGACATGTGTGACCTGGAAAATCAGCCCCTCCAACGCGTCAGGTAAGGAGCGTGGATGATTGTATTTTTAAAAACTGCCTCCAGCTTTGCACCGTGTAGGAGCCTAGAAGCAAAACTCCGGGAGTTTAGGGTGGACGTTTGCTGCCATCTACTGGTCCACGGTGGAAGAGCAACGGGCGCTTCTGGATTCTCTCAAGACCAAAAGTGGGGGGTGGAGGGGAAATAGTCTTTTTATTAGGTAAGAAATTCCCAGCGGAGAGGGATTTCTACCACCAGTCAGGGAGCCAAATGTAACTTGTGCTAAAAACCAATTAATAGCAGCCCTCGCCCATAATCTAGGGGTTTTACCAATAAAAAGAGATGCCACTCTCCCCTTGTTTCTTCAGCCCTGGTATGTCTGAATGAGCCTCAATTCACTTTCATCCCATGGAAGCTGGATGAGATCCATAATAGTTTGGCTCCTCCGATGGAGGCTTTGGTTGTCACAGCAAATTAATCATTCCTACCTGGCGGAAACTTCAGGAAAGTTACCTAACCCCTCTGAACCTTAGGGTTCCATTTATAGAAAATGGGAGACAATTGCGTTCACTTCATAGTGTCATTGCTCGTCTCTTATTCAAGGGTCATTCACCGAGATGCTGGCATGAGGATTAAATGTGATCATATGCACAGAGTTGCTCGCAAAATGCCTGAGGTACAAGCTCTCAATAAAGGCTAGCTCTTACCCCTGTTTAACATTATCATTGCTTACTTTCCTTCATGTGAGAATGATCAACAACTCCAGTTTGTGGTATCGAAGGGGGAAACTTCTCAGAACAACCTTCCTGGGTCATAAGCTTCTCTGAGAAATTAGAGATCCACTTTTTTTGTGCCCCGGGGAAGACCATGACAAGAACGAAACGTGGCAACCCTAAAAGCGAAAGACAGCTGCACACATCAGAGCATTTCTGCACTGATTCAGTCCAGATGAATAGCAGAATATATGCTAATTCCAGTTCAGTTTTCATAACAACCTGAAAGATGGGGAAATTATTTTCTAAGGCCGAGAATTTGGAAGAATGGATGTATATGGAGATTTTAAATGATTAGACTCAGATCATTTCTTTAGTCCCTTATATTTGTTTTATGAGCGACACTTATGATTTGGGTAGATATGCAGATCCTGGAGAACTTAAAGTTATGTTCTTAGGAGGGAGAAGGTAAATAGAAATAGGGAAAGGACCACTTCCTATTTATGTCAATAGATGATACCTGCAAGCATGTGATAGTCTTAAGCAATTACTTTCTTAGCCTTATAATCATAACCATTAAGAAGATTTCGGAAAATAATCATGCCATATACATAAGTCTTCTGACATGTCCCCTATGAATATATTTTAATAAGCTTCAGGAATTTCTTGAAAAGGTTAATAATTGTGCAGGATGCTGTTTTAGTCACAAAATTAATCCCAAATCTATAGCCAGTCCCTACCTCTTAAGCACTTCATTTAGATCAGAGACCACGTCATTGCTCAAAAACTTAAGGAGTGGAGAGGAAAATAGTGGCATACAGTGGAGAAGCATATAACGAAGTAGATTTAAGGACAGATTCTGAAACTGTGCTACTGGGTTTCGGATCCCAGCCCTGCCATGTACTGGATGTATGAATCATGGGCAAGCTAAAATGTCTCTGTTCCCATTTTTCCTCACCTATAAAGTAAGGGTAAAAACGATGCCTCGTTTATGAAGCTGTTTTGAGGATTAAGTGAATTTAATACATGCAAATCCCTTAGAATAGTGCCTCATGTGTAGTAAGCACCATAGGTTGGTTATTATTGCAGAAGCAAAGAATATTTGGAATAAAAAATTCTATAAGAGAAGAAGAGAAAAGGGAAGGGAAGGGAAGGGAAGGGAAGGGAAGGGAAGGGAAGGGAAGGGAAGGGAAGGGAAGGGAAAGGAAGGGAGAAGGAAAAGGGGAAGAGAGAAAGAGGAGGAGGAGGAGAAAGAGAAAGAGACTTTAGAATTTTTCTTTATGCCGGTGATTTCCAAAGCTTCTTTTTTTCCTTTTTTTAGCAGTAGAATTATGTTTCAAAAATAAAACCATACCAAGTCCAAATATATAAAAGATGAAAGCAGAACTGAACTGCCTGGAGCAGGTGGCAGCCAGGCCATCCAGACATCCCTTGAAAGACTCTTGAGATTCCACGGAAGAACCAAGGGAAGCCCCAGAAAACTAAAAACAGTGAGAAAAACCATTGATATTTGCCATTTGTGTTTCCCAGCACAAACCTTTTTGGGAATAAGCTTCACCTGAGCAAACAAAACCAGAAACACCAACGGAGAAAGCTGTAGAACCTCTCCTTGTGCCCAAGCAGGCATCCCACTGCAGGAACTGCTTCTTAGATTATGCGTACTGAAAAAACTACATGTAGACAGCACTGTGAGCTCCAAGAAAGTTGCAATGTCAAGTTCCCCTACTCGAGAACAGTGGTTAGGTATCAGCTCTTCATCTCATGGATCTCCATGGCCTCAGAGAGTAATGAGACAAATGGAAGGTTATTGAACATTTCACGATAAAGTAAAACAATCCAATTCAGGGAATTAGATTACATTCCATAGGTCTTGGGATTGAGTGTCATTCCGCTAATAAAGCCTCAGCTATGTGCAGGGAAGTTGGGTCTGATATCCAACCAACAATACATGTCTTGGGATGACAAACTCAGTCCCCAATCAATTGTTCTTCCTTATGTGGATTACAGTCTTAAGAAGACAATGCTTCTGCTCACTCTAAAGCTAGTGGTGCTGGTGATGCCCTCTAAAATGGGTGGCTTTGAACTTCAGCCAGCAGCACCGATGTTGCTTCTTGAACATGTCTGTCCAAAGAGACATTTCTTCTAAATGAAAGCATTTGGTGAAGAATTACTTTAGTTTCAGTACTTAAGTGAATATTTAGTTTCAGCTCTACTTTTGAATATCACTATATTAAGTGGTTTCTCGTGTATGTTTTATTTCTTAAGTTTTTAAGGATCAAAAATCTTTTTTTTTTGCCTTTTTTATTATTGAAATATTTGTTGGCCTACCATGTTATATTAGCTTCAGGTGTATGACATAGTGAGTCAACAAATCTATATATTACTCAGTGCTCATCACGGTGAGTATAGTGACCATTTGTCAACCATACATCATTTTTTATAATATCTATTAAAGATGAGTCTCAACTTCAGATGTTCATTTTCCTAGTTTGTTCAATATAGAGACTATCTGGAAGTTTTAGAGTATATTCCATCCTATATTTCTGTTTTATTGGGGCCTCAAAAAGTTTTTCTAATTGTACATGTTCTATTATATCACTTGACATTGGTGATGCTTTTCTAAAAGCTTTCTAATTATTCTTCCTTTTTAATACATCCCAAAGGTTGAATCTTCTTTAAAAACATGCTTTTGTAGCTAGAATAGTTGAGTTTTTTAGAAAAGACTACTCTGTCATCTGCCAGAATGTTTCTATAACACATACTCAAATCCTCAAAACTTATCAGTGCTACTATGTCAGTCCAGTGGTTTTCTATTTGCTCTCTAAAAAGGTAAATGGTATATGAAATAATCTCTGAACCTCTCACATAAGACGATGAGGTAGAAGGATAAAAATGGGATGGTTGGCTGGCTGAATGTAGCCTTACAAAGAGTAGACCAGTAATATGAAATCTAAGATTCCCTCCACCCTATTCAGCATATGTGGATATGAATCAATAGGCCTGGGAGAAAAATATTGACTTTGATTCTTTTTGTTTGTTTGTTCATTTGAAGTTTTTATTTAAACTCCAGTTAGTTAACATACAGTGTAATATTAGTTTCAATATAGGTCTTCAAGACTTCCATACATCACACGGTGCTCATCACAACAAGTGCACTCCTTCATCCCCTATAAACTCATCCTCCTACCCACCTTCCCAGTGGTAACCATCAGTTTGTTCTCTATAGTTAAGAGTGTGTTCCTTGGTTTGCCTCTCTCTCTCTTTTTGCTCATTTGTTTTGTGTCTTAAACTCCACGTATGAGGGACATCATATGGTATTTGTCTTTCTCTGACTGACTTTGATTCTTGTAGTGACAATTCATCACTTATTTTGGCTACAAAGCATCAGAACCCTTTTTATGTTTGGAGAATTCCACAGTTTATCATTTTGGGTGGACAGCAAAGACCACCATTAGAAAATAGAAATGAGAGCTGATTGTTTTCATAGCATCCCTTCCTCCTCAGACTCAGAAGGTGACGAGCTCTTCCAATCAGAGTTACCCATCCTCGACTTGGCCCCCATGGCTAGTGATACCAGAGAGCAGGGATGAAGAGTTCCCTTTTTGCTTGTGGCAGCAGGGTTGCAGTGGATGCAGGATTGAACATCTGACCCATAATTAGCAATCATGCCAATTCTAGAATCTGATGGCCAGCAGCAGAAGCAGCAGTTTACTCATCAGATGTGTTCTAAGCCATGCCTTTTTCAAAGTTTATTCGAGGGTTTATTCTTCTGCTCTCCCAGTGGATCTATGAGGCACATGATAAGTTTAAACTCCATTTCCCTAGTCTACTAGACTCAGCTTCCCTTGCTTACAACCAAGAACTATGAATTAATAACTCAAGACCTTCAAACTACAGAAGTTAAGCATTTACTTACATATCCACCCCAATTTTTTGAACTTAGTTTTACTTAACCAACACCATTTAGCTCCTTACATATTAGAGCTCAGTCTTCCTTTTTAAAATACCGCATACACAAATAGCACAATGCCATCTACCTATGATGTGTACCAAATCGAAATTGGTCAACTGATTGAATAATTGGTAAAGACAAAAAAGGAGGAAAATAATAATAATAGTAATAATAATAATAATATTAATAATATAAATTCCCTGTTCTCTCTTTACCATGTCATTCATGGAGATGTTTTAAGGTCATTTTCAACCATTTGGCAAAAATAGAAGGTAAGTAACTGCTTTAAAATAAGGTCAACTAAGCCCACAACTGGCTATGATTATCAGTCTTCCTCAGAGTTTTCAGACTAAAAGTTAAATATTCAAAAAGAAACTAACATAGCAATTTATGTATAGCACAGTGCATTCGTAAAAATCTGTTGTTCACACAAAAAGTCTAGATGTCTTTGATTTTCACCACCAACATTATGTTTTCTGAGGCTCCAAATATGAAAATGAAAACACTCACGTTAGGTCACCTAAAAGTCACTGGAAAGAAATCCCCCAAATAAGGAGCATCTTGCAAAACAGAAAGAGGAGAAGCCCCAGACTACAAAGTTTAATAAAATTAAACTTAGCAAAAGTATGATTTTAATGTTATCTTCAAATAAAATCCATCAAATATTTAATTTTATTTATTTATTTATTTATTTATTTTTATTCCTGATAGACATAGAGAGAGAGAGAGGCAGAGACACAGGCAGAAGGAGAAGCAGGCTCCATGCTGGGAGCCTGACGCGGGACTCGATCCCGGGACTCCAGGATCGCGCCCTGGGCCGAAGGCAGGCGCCAAACCGCTGAGCCACCCAGGGATCCCCAAATCCATCAAATATTGAATCAAGAATTGGGGAGTGTCAAAGGGTCTAGTTGGAGGAATTCAACAAGTATTTGTTCAATAAATGAATAAATTACATTAATTTTCAAAATATTCCATAAATAATAGTACTAAGGTGAGGGCCAAATGCAGATAAATAACCTTCTGTACCCTTCCTGTGAAATTTCACCAGCCGTCTTATTCCTTTACATTCACAGTCTTTCTCTCCTCTTCCCATCCCCAAATATTTAGTAGTGTGTGATTTTGCAGACCCTCTGCAAATCCAAAAACTGCAACGGTTATTATCCACTGGCTTTGAAACAGGTTGCAACCTGTAGAGGGTAGATTCTCCAACACTGTTTTTTAAATTGTTCTAATTTAACCTTTGCTAATCTCTCCATCCTTCACCCTCAGATCATGACAATCATTCTGCACATATGGGACTCAACATGTTTGTTAATTTCAATTGCTATTCAGCCCCTCAGCTGAGTGCATTTGTGCAGTGAACAAACCACACAACAGTGTGCAATGGTGTTGCTCATTCTCCTCTTACTCCTGCTCTATTTTTCTTTACAATGCTGTTACTATGTAACATACTAAATTCTAGCTTATTCATTTCTTATCTGTTTCTCCCACCCAAATAGCAGCTTCAAGAGGGAATGGACTGTGACTCTTTTGTTCCTTATTATATCCCTATGCTGCAGAATAGTCTCTAGGATGTGGTAAGTGTTTAACAAATATTGGTTGAATAAGTGAACTAATTAAATTATTCTTTTAAATACTCCATAAATAATAATGTTGTGGTGAGGAGGGAATATAGACAGTCTTCTCTATTACCTTTTGAAACTGTCAACCATTTTTTTCCTTTCTGTCTGCCATTCACTCTCTTTCTCTCCTCCTCCCCATATAGCAACAATGTGATATTGCAAATCTGAAAACTGCAATGGTTTTTATCCATTGGCTTTGAAACAGGTTGCAACTTGTAGAAAGCAACTTATCTTTATCTGTATTAAAACCAGTTTACTCTGCCTTTCAAAAGTGGCTTGCAAATGTCTCTCTTGTGCTGGGGCTGTGGAGCCATAGGCTGAATGGGGTATGGTCTGTGAAGGTTCATTCAGTTCTGTGAACTAACTGGATCACAGTGAAGAGAGCAAGCCCCACCTCCCACAGTCAACCAAACAATGATAAATGTTACATTTTATTTTCCAAAGCATCATCTTTCAAGAAAGCAGTCAAACAAGTAAAAATTGGATATATCAGCATAAATAATACTTTATCTCCACTTGTCACTGATACTTGCTGCTGACAAATTGGTATAAATATTTGAGGTGCTAAAAAAAATGTGGAGTCATTGTGCTGAAACCAGTGAATCCATTTCCGAAGAGTTGAAATGAGTTTGGTCTTAATGTGAGGATAGACACTATCACATAGAGATGAGGCTTTCCACATCTGTCATCATGGTTCCAAACTTCTGTGGGAGAGGGAGAAGAATAGATAATAATGAGATCACAGTCAGAGTCCAAAAGAGACATCACATACTGATGTCTTTCACCTCTCCCTGGAGCAAACTTCTTCCATGTCGCTCAGTTAGACTCCTCTTTATATTAAACATCTCAAAGATAGACTTTATTTTGATTTCATGTAGCTATTAAAGGTATTACATTAAGTATTTGTTAAGAAATAATACCTTATTGCTTTTTAAATAATGTTTTAAAGAATACGTTTTGATATTAGTAAGCTGGTTCATGTTAATAGTAAGCCCTAGGTTGGTAAGAACAAAATTAAAGATAACATACAGAAGCAAATTACAGACAGGTTTCTTCCAGGTTTCTTGTTCTTTTGAATCCAGGATTTTGGATTTAGCTCCCAGGAGAAGACCTCTGATTTGCAGAATTATAGAAGATTCTCTGAGAAGGAGCTCTTCATAAATAAGAAGCTTTGTGGTCAGAAAGATCTAGGTTCTGGTCCTACCTCTTGGATAATGTGACTATTTTGTGCTTCAGTTTTCTAATCTGACAAATGGAGGGAAATGATACTCTTTTAGTAGTTTGTTTTAAGAAATAAGTAGGGTAGTCTATGACCATACCACCCTGGATGTACTGATCTCGTCTGATCTCAGAAGCTAAGTAGGGTTGGGCCTGGTTAGTATGTGGATGGGAGAAATAAATGGGGTAAAAATTTAAAAACACAATATATAGCACATAGTAAGCATTCAACAAACATTAGCTATTACAAATATTGTTGTTTTTATACCTCCAAAACCTATGCCAGACTGCCCCAGGCTCTCTATGGTTATTTTGCTGCTGCATTAAGATCTGAGTCATATGAAATTTGACTCTAATTCAGCTGTATTTCCTAAATTAACCATCTCATGTAATTAGCATCTCCTGATTTGTGTGTCTGAGTGTTTTTTTTTCCCATAATTATCTTTTCTTTTCCCTCTTAAACAACATTGCCACCCACGTAGTTTTTCAAATTATAGCTTTCATAGCCTTAGCTTATAAAACTGCTCAAATGGCCATCACTTTTTTTTTTCCTTTTTCTATCACAGTACATTAAAAAAAGAAGAAAAAAAACCTTGAGGAGCAGCACTCTGTTCCTCAAATCTATATAAAGGTCCATCCTGGACAAAAGGGGTAAAGAACCAGTTTGACGTGGGTTTTGCCCCAACAGTGAAATGATCCCACTTCCCTCTCTCACTCCCAGCTACTTCCTCAATTTTTCTCAATCAGAGCTTTGTGACTAATGGTATGTACTAATTTTAAAATTCATGCTGACCTTTGAATTAAACAAAGGTGAAACAGATATGCCTCCAAGCTACTCATTCTCCAACCATGAACACTGAGGCCCACTAGGTACTCTGTGAGATTTAGAGACCAATTTGGATTATAGAATATGAGATGCCAAAAACTCAGAAATGAATTTAGCTCATTCTTCCATAACCCTATGGGGTTCCTGCCAGGTTTGTACTGGCAGGTGGGGCATAAAAGAAGGGGAAAATTGCAAGGCAAAGGGAAACTTTCTTCATAACAGAAATTTACATTCATAATTAGTCCCAAAGAGCAGACATGGCAAGCACAAAACAGTACTATGGTTTCACTTTGTTTTTTGCATCATCCTTTCCTTTCTCTGCTTCAATCCAACTTAATTTTAAGAAAATAAAATCTTAGCACTGAAATTTAGAAAGAAAATGTATTTTGCTTCAAAAGAAAATCAGTGAGATCACTCATTCTTTCATCAGTTGTATAGATATCCCACTGAGTAACAAGTTTAATGGATGACACAAGAATGTTTCAGCAGATAGATTATCCTACAACAGTACCATGTCTAGTGCACATTAACATAACTTTTTCAAGCTGTGAAATTAATGAAGAGCCTCAAAGTTCCCTGACTCCATGTATTTTTTAAGATGACCCTTAAAAGAAGACTCCACACACAGCTCTTCTCTCGTGTGGTAGTTAGGCCTTATCATTTAGCAGCTGCTATTTTCCCTATGGGGGATTAAGAAAAGCTGCTGTCTCAATCTCTTGGACTGAGAGTGACCATCCACTTTAATGAAACCAACCAGCATGAATGTCAAAGTCCCCTTTTATCCTTCTATATACTACAAATGAATTACTAAACCCATGAACCTGCTTGAAGTTGGGAAATTTTAAGTCTTTAAGTTATAAGAGCTAGAAATATTTTTCATAAAACTTTTACTGAAATTTTAGCATACAATCTGGGACTGAATAATCATGTCAGAGAAATTATCTCATGTAATGATTTCAGAATCCTCTGAGAAAGGTCCTGAGACTGCCCCATTTGCTCAAGTGAGACATATGAGTCTTGGGAGTTATATTTCAATGTTAAGTATTTTTCAAAATAAATGAGGAAAACTGTAATCAGATCTGATTCCAAAGCCCATTTGTTTCCCTTCATTACTGAGCAAAATTCGTAAAAATAAAAATAATTGAATGTGTAGAGATTGACTCATTATCAGTTAAAAGAGTATAGCAATAAAAAGTATCTACAAATATTTCTAAGGTGAAAACAGCAAGAGGACAATTAATGTGAAGAAAAGGAATGATGGAGATGTGATGGAATGAAATCAGACAATGATGAAGTCTCTGTATCAACTGCCCCATCCCTTCCTGTGTGAAAAATAACCATGCTGAGAACAGAATAAAGGACTCTTTGTTTCCATATGCAGAAGACAAAGCATCTGAAGCTGAGTGTTGTAGCTGCCACTGTCTTCCTGTTTCCCTGCTTGAGGGTCCAATTAAAATAGAAAAAGTCTGGAGTTTGTGTTTTTCCGTTACCAATAGCTATATATTATTCACTTTGATTTCTCTAGGTATAAAGACAGTTGGGCTTATGGGAGGAAAGAAGCAAAGAGACCAGTGACTGCCATCTGCTCAGATCATAAGGGCAGCCTGTCAACAGAGTGCTTAATAAAGCCATTTCTTTCAAGAATACTTATCAACTATAGGGGCTACAGGCCACTGAACCCTGTGCAGAGTCAGCGATGGAGTTCCTTTACACCCCTCCCTCTAGGCAAATATCAGTGTCACAGTTTCCAGTGTTATCCACAAGACGCTAAACACCTGTTATTAAAAGGAAATAATTCCATCAAATAGCTGGAGACTTTGAAGTGTCTAAGCACTAAGTGAATATACAAATAAGTCAATATTTGTGTCATTCAATTGATTGTAAAATACTAATCAAATGTAAGGTGGTGGGCAGCCCGGGTGGCTCAGTGGTTTAGTGCCCCCTTCAGCCCAGGGTGTGATCCTGGAGTCCCAGGACCGAGTCCCACATTGGGCTCCCTGCATGGAGCCTGCTTCTCCACCTGCCTGTGTCTCTGCCTCTCTCTCTCTCTCTCTCTCTCTCAAATAAATAAATAAAATCTTTTAAAAAAAATGTAAGGTAGTATTAGGTAGGATACAGGTTGCTCTTATGTATTACATTGTGACATGTTCTCAACAACTGGATGACAGTTGTGTTGATACTTTGTATTGCATTGATAGTTTTCGAATAACAATACGGTCTCTCAAAAATTTTCTCAAAAGTCCTAAGAGTAGGAAGTATTATAGACTACATACAAATGTGGCTCTTTTTATTCCCATTTCAGCAATTTCTTCACTGTATCATAGATCTCTCATTTTGGTTATTTTTTATTGTTACATGGATATCTTCAAGAACAATTTTCCTTGAAGGAGGGAGACAGAATATGCCACCTCAAAATCTGCTACTTTGAGCTGACCACAATTTAGAAGAAGCAGATACCAGAAAAACTCTTGTCCTCTACCTATTTGCCTAAAACAGGACATAAGTCTGTAAAGGTGCCCCCCTCTCCTCTCTACTAGGAAGGACAGAAGTTAATCACCGGAGACAAGTCTAGATCCTCATCAGCCCAAAGAGGGTACTGGAAGGGTCTGCATAACAACCTTTATTAATTAGCCCTTAACTTCCATTAGTTACCCTCCATATAATTCCCTTCCCACAGTTTGCTGCCTTTGGAAGCCTAAAATCCTTTTCTTTTGTCTTGCCAATTCTCTATAAATTTATTGTTCTTGTTAAGATGCTGTATAAGCCCAAGTTCTAACCATTTCTTTGAGTTATTCATCATGGAGTTTTCTCCCATGTGATGGATGCTGCACATGTTAATAAACTGTGTGTTTTTCTCTTATTAATCTCCCCTCTTTCTGTCAGTCTACTTTGCACGGCCCCAGCTAGTGAACACAAAATAGGTGGAGGGAAAAGAAAATGTTTCCTTTCCTACTTTGGCACAGTTTATATCGGGAATATTGAAATAATCTCCCTGACATATTTTCTGGTGTTAGTTTATTAATTAAATGAGAACAACGACAACCTAAGATCTTCAGTTTTACCAGCCTACTATTTTGGAATTGGTTTGTGCAGGCTTATAAATGCCAACACATCATACCCATAGTCACTTTTTTTTCACATAATTTTTATATCTCTGACCCAAGAATTTCTTCATATCTGCCTGGAACAAATAGTTCAATTCTCCCATTCTCTCAAAATCTGAAGAATAAAAAAAAAAAAAAAAAAAAAAAAAAAAAAAAAACCCTAATGCAAAACAATATCTTGAAGTGGAAGAACATATTCAACATCCTTGAAAACTACCACCTGACTTTCTTTAACCATAGCTCAGTGTCTTTGAATCTGCTGTTTTATGGGCCTATGATAATCTTATTGTATTAGAAATTGTCTAGAGTCTGTATACTTTATTAAAGCCAAGCCCCCTGTCTACCTTTTCTGTCCAGGTGAGAACTGACACTCTTGAAACTAGAATAACCCAAATGTCTGAGCCAGAACTCTCTTTCTTTGCAAATTACTCACATGTGTCCCAAACTGTTGGTGAGCTGGTGTTGAATGGCTCTTGGATTTCTTTGTGTAGTTAGTCCCTACACTCCAAGCCATTGACTTATGGGTAATGTGGTGTGAAGCTTGCTTTTCCAATTGGAACTCTCTTTTCAATTCCAACCTTAGTCAGTGGTGATTGAATGTCATCACCTATAGATTGATTTTTGATCCTAAAATGTCACAGAGCATTCATCTCAGAATGGTTCCCAGGAGGTGACCATCAGCATCCCAGAAACCACTACCAGCAGCATGGTTCATCAATCAATATCTGCAATATTTTCTTTAAAACTCTGAAATGAATCCAAGTTTTCCCAAACCTCAAGCCAAGTACAGATGCATGGAAAATGTTAGCAATTTTTTTTTTCTTATAATTGGCTCTGTTTCATGCATACTTTGCAAAGATTTAGGTTTTTAGGTAAATAATGTATATGGCGGTTTCATTTGGTGGCAACCAAAAAATCAGGTGAAAACATGGTAACTCTGTCCATCTTTTCTTTTCTATTCATGGATTTATTCAAATCCAGATGATTCTGAGGTATGATTTTGTACGGACAACAACAAAATGTTCAAATAACCAGAAACAGTCAGCGTTCCTGAAACTCAGTCAACTACTATTAAAAAAGTCAAAACTGCAAAACTGTGACATTCTTAATAAAAAGGAATTAAGATGATTTTTGTTCAGTTAAGCAGAAAAAGTAGTTATAAAATAAAATCATAAAAATGTATACAAATACAGATAGACATTTTATTTTACCTTAAATACACAAATAAGCATGTGCTCAGCAATCTTTCTTTCTTTGTTTTTTTTGTTTTTGTTTTTGTTTTTGTTTTTGTTTTTGTTTTTTTCCGGCAATCTTTCATTAAGGGTCAAAACCTTTTCTATGAGGCTAACTCCAATAATTTAAATTTAACTCATCTTTCTTTCATAAAACCATATGTAGCATCATCTAAAATGCCCAGTTTTAATTTCTTTAAAGAGAAAAGGAGAATTTAAGGAAGAAAGAACAATCTGAATTAAGATCTTTCTAATTATTTTGCTCCAGTCCTTTTTTTTTAACATTTATTTTTAGACTCTATTCTTAAGTAATCTCTACACCCAGTGTGGGGCTCACACAATCCTGAAATCAAGAGTTGTATGCTCCCTTGACCGAGCCAGCCAGGCACCCCTCTCCAGTCATTTTAAAAGCTCTTACCAACACTTCATTTGACTTAAAATGTTTTAACAATGCATTTTCATTAAGTCTTTAAGAATTATTCAACTTAGTTTTATAGAAACAAGTTTTTTCTCTAACATGATTTGTTGACTACTATAACATAAAGTAATTTATGTAATTCAAATAATGGGTGAAATTGAAATTAAAATATAGAAACAAAGACAATTGACTCTTAGTGTATAACACAAAGGTGGCAGAAACTGATACGTCTAACTTGCAGAAACATTCAGTATACTGGGGCATCAATTACATGTTCATATCTGTTAGCTGTTGCTATAATAATATTTAATAACAAATAAACACACAACCTAATGTCATACAACATCAAACATTTACATTTCTCGGTCACAAGTTTCTGGGTCCTTTGGGGTTCAGCTGAAATGGGCTCCAGGTCAGGATAAGGCATGTTCTGTGTATTTCACTCTGTATCCCAAATTAAAAGGGAGTAGCTACCTGGAACATTTATTTCATGTAAAACACTTTAGAGAGATGGAAAAAAAAAATGAGTAAAGAATTATCTTTGCCCTTGAGGAGATGATGAATTATCTATGTTGAGATATAAAGAATAGTTCAGATTAGACAGTGAAAAGGAAAAAAAAAATGGTTCTTTGACTTTTAATGCCTTTATAAAACAATGGATTTACCTTCCTAAGTATGGTTCTGTAAGAACTAACAATAAAATTAGCTAATATACACTGATTATTGTTAGCAGCAAGTAATTACCCATTGCATTTTACGTGCATCCCCTCAGACCATCAGACCTGATAGGTTAAGTATAAGAAAACAAGGAAATATAATTCATTCCTTAAAACTAGGACACTGTGGTGCTCTTCAATAGAAGACACTTGGATAACACCCAGTCAATAAACAGGCAACCAACTGATGAAAGAAAGAAAAGTTTGACAATAATAGAACAGGGCAGTTACTTAAATTTCTTTTACTGTAAGCAGAAAAATGTTAAATGTACTTAAGGGAGTTGTATAGCATAGAGGAAAGAACACTGCACCATCTAAGATTCTTCCCTTTCCATCTCTTTAAAGTAGATTAGAACTTAGACACTCAGTGGGGTGCCTGCATGGCTCAGTTAAGCATCCAACTCTTGGTTTCAGCTCAGGTCATAATCTCAGGGTTGTGAGACTGAGCCCCATGTCGAGCCCCATGTAGAGCACATGGTGGAGCCCCATGTTCTATACTCAACAGGGAGTTTGATTGAAGATTCTAGTCTCTCTTTCTCTCTCCCCACTTGTACACATACCTGAACACACTCTCTCTCTAAAATGAATAAATCTTTAAAAAATAAATAAAATAACTTAGATACTCAAGAAAGTGACTGAATATAGATTCCAATGTTTGCTCTGCTACTAATTAGCAGTGTGGTCTTTGGCAAAGCACCTAGTGTTTCTAGAGATTGTCTTCCCTAGAAACCTTCTCTGATTACTCTTCTCCCAAATCTGGGATAGATGGGACATCCTTATTCCTTTATATCTTAATATTATCTCCATTACTTTGTCTATTAAATTGTTTTATAATTACTATGGATTATATTTGCCTCTTGTACTACCCTGCTCCTTGAGATCAGAGTCAGTGTCTTAAGAACTTTTTTAAAGATTTATTTACTTATTTTAGGGATGGAGACAGTGCAGAGAGAAAGAGAGAGTATTCTGAAGCAGATCCCCACTGAGCACAGAGTCCATCACAAGACTTAATCTTAGGACCCAAGGATCATGACCCTGAGATCATGACCCAAGCTAAAACCAAGAGTCAGCCACCCAACCAACTAAACCACCAAGGTGCCACATCTTACACTTTTCTGTAGAATTCATCTAAGAAAAAAAAATAAGACTTCTTGGTGATTTGTCTAAAGCACTCACACTCTACCATAGGCCCCCTCAGAAACTGTGTGAAAATCTGTTAAGTTCACTATGGCTGAGGAAATCCCAACATTTGCCTGAGAACATGTGGTTAAGAACTCTCTGCCCCATGCAGTATAATAATTTCTATTATAGGAACCAAATCCAAATTCAATAGATTAAGTTGATATTTTATTCTTCAACATCGCATTTAAATTCTGGCCTGCTTATATGACTTTGAAAATAAAATTTAGGCCTTTAATCTGCCATCTTTTGCTTGTTGGCAATTAAGAAAAAATGCACAAAGATGAAAATCTTGGTGTTTCCTGAACTCATGACAACTCTCTCCTTAAAAAAAAAAAAAAAAAAAAAAAAAAAAAAAGCCTTTTTAATAAGTCACTGGTATGACCTAAAGAAAATAATTCAATGTTAACTTTAGAAGAAAGTTGAGGTTTGAGTCAATCTAAGATTTTTTTTATTTTATTTTATAATTTGAGAAAATTGAGATCCTGAGACATAAATTAACTTGTACAAAGTCTCCTAAATGATACGCCAGGACTTTAAAAGTCTAATATGTATTTTTTTAAGAAGAATAAGATTAAAAAGAAAAATGACACAGTATCTTACTTCCTTCAGTGCCACACATATTACTCGTTTTTATCTGTCACCCTGACAACTCTTCATGAATATTCTTCAATCCAGAATCCTCTACTTCTATTTATGAAGAGCTGTGCAATGATGGGCAAGCCATTAGGCCTCTCTGGTTTCAATTCAAATAAGGAACTTTGTTTATATGATACTCCAGATCCTTTCTACATATCTCATGCATAATAGAGAGATTAGATTGGGATTTGGGAATATGTGTTATAAAATAGGATTTGAGGTATATATATTGCTGGAGAGGTTTGTTTTTTCCTATAATAGGAGGTTTACATTATAACACCAGAGTCTTGGAAACAGAATACTTGCACTCAACCTTGATTGAGTTCTGCACTGATGTATCACAAAGGGGCTACCAAAAGCTGAAAGCTCATATAAATAAAGTGAGATAATTTAAATTAAGGCAGGAAATTGAGTGTCAGATAAAGAGAGGAATATTACATATAGAAAAATATATATTCATATCTTTTGTTATTGCTAATTCATTTTCAAAATTCTCATATTGATCTTGGTTCTTTTTTGTTATAATATCCATTGAGGGAAATTTATAATAACATGGGCAAAATTACATACCTGGTGAAAGTTTAATTTGCTGGCTTTGTTCTGGTAATATAGTAAACATCTTATAAATGACCACTTTTGATCTAGCTTTGGGAGTTTACTGGGATGAAAAAGATTCATGTACAAAAATATCCCATATGGCTTGTGAAAAACTGCAAATGTTCTACATGACCAAAAGGAGTACCAATAATTTAATATTTAGCAATTACCAGATTTTCTAAAACCTTGAGCAGCATTATCTGTTATTTTATCTACATTAGCATCTTAACCATCTGGACCATAAAAATAGTCAAAGTAGACAGGTCCTTTGTCACCATCTTCTCCAAAGTTCTCACTTGAGAAATAGGAAAGTGAAGGCCAAGATATTAAGGGAGTCCCCCCACATGAGCAGCCATTTATAGTCACCAGTAGTTTCTCCTTACATAGCACAGGAGGGATGGTTCTCCAACTTCTCATCTAGCCAAATAGTAATCAGCTTTTACTCTTTTTTTTATCATAGTTTTATTACTCTGCAAAATACCTAGTTTCTACTGGCAAAATTTCTATTAGGTCAATTCTCAGAAGGAGAATTATTGCCACCCACATGTTCAAAAATTAATCTATTTTCTACTTTGGTTGCTGATGAGTACAAAGACATGATCACATCACACTGGTCCACCAGACTATATTCCAAAGGCCTTTGTAATGCCTAGTAAATCTGAGCTCAACTCGAAATTTATAAAAAACAAAATCCCTGGCTTTTCTCATAAAACAAAGTAGAAAGCTTTTCTTAGCTCTGTCTTCTATCTTGCTCCCAATTTAAGACTAAGCGTGCCTCTGAGTAGATGACATAAAATGGCCACCTCATGAAGACCTATTCCTACTCCAACTCCTGAGCAATCATATTTTCTAAGACAATGTACCCTAGAGGGTTAAAGTAAATATTTTGTATGGCACCCAAAGTCATTTGCAAAGCCTAGTAATCATTTCAGGTAATGAGAAAATAATAGAGGAAGCTCTGGAACGCAGCCACTAAAAGCCATCTTCTGAGGCTAACGTGCAAATGGGTTGGCTCGGTTCTGTTGCTTTTAAGGCACAGTGATTTAGGTGATTGTTTAAGTCCTTTTAACTACATCAGTATTTAAACAGCATTTGTATGTCTGAAGACCAGAAGACCTATAACAAATTTCACAGAAACCAACTCAATTTATTAAGAAGGAACAGCTTTAATAACCATAAGGATTCACAACACATGTGAGTCTGAGAACACACCCCAAAGATCACTGGAAGCCTGGAGCAATCTGCAATTGGCTATCCTCACCATAGAAAGCATAACAAACAAACAAACAAACCTGTCTTTTCCTGAAGTGAAGTCTACTTCCTTAAAAAGCTCAGTGACCTAGCCACTTAAAGTTTGTCTTTGTCTGCTCCTCTTTCCTCTGCTTTGAAAGCAGGTTAAGCCTTCTGGGTTATGCAGAGTCTGTAGCATAACCTGAAATACAACTTAATATGAGCCCATCACCAAAAAATCTTCATGACTACCCTGCTTGGTCCCCTGCAAAGCACCACTGTCCATATGGAGAGGTGTTTCATAACCCTTCCATGTTTATTGCTCCTTCTCAGCATTAAAGTATGTAAGCATCCAAAAGGGATGATTTCTTGGCTGCAATAGCTCATTTGAAATGCACTCCATAATTAACAACTTTGAAAGCAAAGAGGTAAATTTTGTCACATGTATTATTAAAGCAGAGTGAGATCCCCCAGGACCAAATTAGGCGCCTGATTAAAAATGTCCATGTTAAGAGAAACAAGTAGATAGGGAGCTGTGCTCTCAGCCATCCCAAATTAAGTCACTGATTGAAGCGCCTGTTCAAGCCATGTGGAAAGATGTAGAACTTGGGACTGCCCTGGTGCATCAGAACTCAAATGTCTCAACTTGAATGCAGGTCAGCCAGAGTCCATCTCAGTG
This sequence comes from Canis lupus dingo, assembly GCF_003254725.2. Taxonomy (NCBI): domain Eukaryota; kingdom Metazoa; phylum Chordata; class Mammalia; order Carnivora; family Canidae; genus Canis; species Canis lupus. The sequence goes on along the minus strand of NC_064250.1, from coordinate 54,280,802 downwards.
GGGTCATCTGCAAGTGAGGACTTGAGGGACAGGGATGAGTTACCTGATGGGCAAGTAACCAAGTAACCACGATGCAGTAAGAAAAGTAATACTGGGAACTGATTCATTCTACAATATATTTTCAAGGCCTGAGCTCTATGCTAGGTTTTAGGCTTCTGGTGTTTTCTTTGCCCCTCTTGATTTAGGCCAAGATTTCTACCACCTCCACAGCCCTGGTTCCACTTGTATAAATTGTGGGGGTGGGAATAAATGACTCATAAGGGAACTCTTACATGATTTTAGGAAAAGAAGTTAAAAAACATCTATCTGAACTTTTATTTTATTATGGGATGCAGTATATTTTCATTTAACCACATTCAAATTGATTTTATAAAGATTTTTTAAACTCTAACTGCTGCCAAGCTTCTAGAATGATTTGCAATAATCTCTGAGAAGTGCTACACAGCCATCAAAAGAAGGCCAAACTGCAGCACCACAAATACTGTCACGTTAGGAGCGAAGAATTCCTAAAACTCTGATGCCTAAGAGAGATGAGAACAACAAAACACCCTCTTAACTTATTGGTGATTGTGGCAGGCAAGAAAGAATTTAATGAGCTTGGCAAAGTAGCTCAGTGGCGCTCTGCCTGGACTCAGCTCTGTGCATCCCACATCCGGAGATGGCTCTTTGTTTAAACAAGCCTAACTCCCTGGAGTTACTTTTTCCCTTTTCCTAAGGCAGTGTGTTTGGTTGACAAGAAATGTCTTCCCCAAATGAATGCAGCTACCAAGGATACACAAAACCAAAAATTCAATTAAAAAATTTTTTAAAACTGAAAAAGAAAAGAAAACATGCTAATGTAGTAATCCCAGAGACTCTGTCTTAATGAGCATGCTGACTATTGCCAAGTTGAAACTGTTGTGGGAATCATAACTCGAAATTTCCTGCTCTATGTAAATTCTCTGGGGCCAAATTGCCACAAAGATTTGTCTTATATTGAAATTCCATGTTTCCAGAATGTAAAGAACAATCTACCTTCATATCCAAAGTAAATCAAATTTAAGGGAGGAGTTACAAGGTGACCTTGGATATGTCATTTCATCCTTCCGAATCTCATCAAATGAAACGAAGGTTTTTGGATCTCTTAGTCCCTTGCCAACACTAACATTGTATGATTCTGTTTTACAGGTGCTACCCAGTAATTGAAAGTTATATAAATCACACAGAAGTAAGAAGGAATGACTCAGGAAAAGCAGTTAGAAGCATCTCCTTCAAAACGTTAGCCAACGGGTTAATTTCTTTGGCGTATTGCCTCCTTAACTTTCAACATCTAATATCACTTTCTCCACAGGATTTTAAAAAATAAAATCATTTTTAAATGACCCAAACTCTAAAGGATGACTTGAAGCTAAGAAGATAAAACTACTATGGATAAAAGGTAAGAATGACCATTCATTGAAGAACCTGGTCTCTGTGTTTTTTTATATCATATTCTGAAAACATTTTTCCTAATGTTCTTATTTCAAGGTATATGATACATTTCAGGCTTTATCCTCACATGACAACCTGTGTTTTGCAGAATCCTTAGTGGGATGAAGCCCTATGACATAATATAAGGTTTAAATGACACAGAATGTGCAAGTGAAAGCCATCCTCAATGACAAGGAAGAGAGTCTAGTCCTTTCTTCCTTCTAGATATTGGTTGCATTTTAATTCATATTTATTTTTCTCTCATTCTTGTAAACCACTCTTGTCCATGTGACAAAGATCTAGCTATGGTATGCAGAAGAAAATGAAAACAAAGCCTAAGAAGAAGGAGGAGGAGGAAGGAAAAAGAAAGGAAAGGAAAGGAAAGGGCATAGAATATAGTTGGTATGAGGTTGTGAGAGTGAAGAGCAGTAAAAAATATCCAGGAACCCAGCTTTGCACTAATTAACTTTGTGCTTGATCTTTAATAAAAGAGTAGATGTCTCTGAACCTCATTGCCTCAACTATAGAATTGATTTGGCTGGATTATTCATGATTATGAGTTGCGTTTACCATTCCTTCCAACTGAAACATGTTATGACATAAGTGACTAGAAAACAGTTATGATTTGAAAGCCCAAATGGTGAAAAACCGTAACGTCCCTAGTTGTGATCTTTTTAAGATCAAAAAAAGTTTTGGTAGGCTTGGCAGGAGGAGGCGAGGGAGGGGGGGGTGGTAATTGGCTGCTTGCTTCTTCTTAACCTGCTATTAACATTCTTTTTTCTCTCTACCCTGTCAGCTCAAGGGACACGTTTTACTCTTAGCACCTCTCCTAAATTCTGAATTCACAATATGCCAGAAGGTCATCAAAATTGTCTTGCTCCTTTCTCTAAGTACCCAGAAACAATTATTCAAATGTTTGCCACTTACATGGAACTGAAAGCGGCTCCGAAGAGTTGAGGGAGTTAGTATAAAGCTTCTGTCAGAGATGCTAGATGGAGGGGTGATAAGACTCATTGAAATGTAGATCGCGGAGAGAGAAGGTTTACAAAGCACTTAGAGAGTCTAAGATGAAAAGAATTATATTAGTGCCAACGAGTATTATTCCATAAAAATTCCCTTTGTGACTGATGAGAAGGAGTTCAAATCTTCAAATAAAACATTTAATTCACACCTGACAGCAATTTTCAGGGTATGGAACAAGCAATGTTAGTAATTCCATTCTTAGCCCAGGGAAAAACCGTGCAGTGGAATAGAGTGGCAATAAAATAAATGTCTATGGTTCTTAGAAAAGAAAAACTCTGAAGAGAAAGGCCCTCTGGCAAAAAGAGTAAACCCCATGTGCTGGTCTGAATTTCTCTAACTTTCCATTAGTGGGCTAAGGGGATTACAATACCTGTGCTATTTCTAGACTGGTTTCACTCACACACTAGTGCATGCACACAGTTGACCCTTGGCATTTGTGAATTCAGCAGTTGTGTTGTTGATCACTTACAAGCAACTTCTGAAGGTCTTTGACTTGTGGTTGTCATTTTGCTGAAACCCCAGCATAAATAGAGCTGGGTAGGAAGGTTGCTGAAATGAGTCAGTTAATGATTGAACCCAGTAACTACTTCTCAATGTGACTGCACTATTCTCTACTCTTCTGTTGGTTTGCTTTAATTTCCATGAAGTAATATACTAGATGGCTCCCTAAATGGGAAAGAACAAGAAGCAAATGATAGATTTGTGTCCTATATGTTGGACCTAGGATGGACAATTGCACCATTTCTGCTACCAAGTGTAACCAACTGAAGAACAGAAGGCATAAGCAGATGAAGTATCAAGACATATTTGGTTCCCAGTAAACTGGTTTAATGAATGCACTTTGGTCTATTGCCACATTTAGGCTTCCCACCATTTTCCTCCTAGAATGAAATACACCTATCCTGTCATAGCAGAGCACTAGACAGAAATAAGTCTTTGCTCCCAGTAACTTGTAGCAGTAAGAGAAGAGAAACATGGGTGTTTCTGCCTCATAGGGAGGTTTTGCTGTTCTTATGAATAGAACTTCCTATTCTCTTTGAAATATTAGGAATTTCTTTTCTAGTTTGTGCTTTCCTCCTTATTCCCTTACTCAGTCCTATCCAAGAAAAAGAAGACAATTTGGATTAATGAGATTGGAAACAATCCATGGGATATACGTAGCAGAACCCTTCTTGTTAGCTTTCAGAGCATTCTTTCCTCTTCAGTTTGTGTGGAAGATTGCTCGTCAAGCAGTGTTTCTTCACCTTATGGCAGAAGGTTCACTCAGGATGTTCCAAAAAGGGAGGAGGGGCCTCCAAATGAAAGTTTATGAAAGCTTCACCCTGTGTCACCAATCAAATATGCCCTCCTTCTTGGAGAAGGAGTAAGTAAAAGGTAGAAAGTAGGGCTAGATGTATTATTCATGGAAGCAGGTGGACACTTTGCTATCTGAATTTATGTCTTCCACATTTCCATTTTGTGTCTGGAAGAACTCATTAAGATCTGCCAATAGTAGTAGGAGTAATTACAATAAAAATAACATTCTGATAAGATAGGCTAAGGTACATCACAGTAACAAACAACCCTAAAACCTCAATGATATAAAACATAAAAAAATTACTTCTTAATCACTTTCTATGACTACTGCAGATTAGTACCTCAGTACTAAAAACTGAGGGCAAATAGCAGATAATAAGATAGGTGTGGAAGATGCAAATATTCAAAATAGTTTTAAGTATGTGATCTAGTTCAAGAAATTGTTGGAATATAATTCTTTATGGGTCTCCTGAGTTTCTGTCCATCTTACAAGGAAAATAATGACAGCTTTTGTTCTTGACTTTCTTTTAAAATATACTAATGTAGCAAGCAGCCTTGGAAGAGAATGGTAATGTCTCCCTCTGAAGCAGCAGGAAGATTTACTTTCTATATAGAATAATAAAGATGTCTCCCTTCAGGAAAAATGGAGGATTTGCTTATAGTTCATTATAAAAGAGTTATATTTCCCAATTTGGAGATATTTGGCTATTGACATAAACCCACTGCAGTACCCAACTAAATTGCACCTCAAATGGTATTTGAGGAGCAAAGAAAATCAATGTCACCATGAGGCACAGCATCTTGCCATGCTACAAGTAACAGTGTGATATTTCTCTGATCCAATGAGCCCTGTATCTTCTGTCAAGATCCATGAAACTGTGGCATGCTAATTTGTTACCTTGAAAACAAAATAAAATCTCAGACTCTTCTCAGTTCTTGACAGATATTAAACAATTAGATGAAGAATTTCAGCAGAAAGCTGGAAACTATTATAAAATGGAAATCGTAGGACTGGAAATACAGTAACTGAAACTGAGAACACAATAAACAGGTTCAATAGCAAATTAGACACAGTTACAGAAAGGATTAGTAAACTAGAAGATACATAAAAAGAAAATAGCCAGATTGAAGCTTGACAGAAAGAGATGAAAAATACAAAAACAACTTCAGGTCTGTGTGAATCCATTCATAATTCTATTACCTCCACATCCTAAAACTTTTTGAATTCAATATGTATCATACTCAAGTATGTCTCTATAAATTTACTTCAAGTATGTATATATGTACTGTATGTTTGTACATATACTAAACAACATAGAGCACTTTCGTACTACTAGAAACTTTATCTCAGTGGTATTACAATATGCTCGCTTTTTTTACTTGAATTCTATATAAAATTGTTCTTAATAAACCATTTTCATTGACTCCTCTTATTTTATATAACACAGAAAAATTTTAACATTGATTAACGTGTCTTTTCACCAAATTTTATACTGCTTTATAAAGTGATTCTACAGCTTTCCAGGCAGATCCATATTTATTTCCCAACTTCAGTCATAAACAAAAACCTAGGCTAGAAAATAAAAGTTGAAAACTAAAGAATGCATTTAAAGAAAGTAAAACACTCTGAAAGAAATTTAGAGTCAATATCAGTACATGACAAGACCTGGAGAAAGATGTGAAATTAAGGCATTCAGAAAGCTCTTTATAAAATTTATCAGTTACAAAATTTATAAATTCCCTAAGGAAGATGAAAAAGGGATCAGCATGATTGAAAATTAATGGAGGAATAGATAACACAAAATAGATAACACAAAATGGTCCTCAGTATCTCAGAGCTCTCCTGTCATAAGGTAATAGTGTCCACTGCAGATCATAAAGTGACACTACGAAATATTCAATGACCAGACTGAACCATGATCAAATGGTATTTTCTCTCAATAAGTTGCATGAAGCACTACAGAATGAGCGGGGGAGAATTTCAGTCCATTTCAATGGAAATGCATAATGCATTTATGCATTCGGAAATGCATAAATTTGTTCATTAGAATTTCTCACCAAGATAAATACTGACACAGTTACCAGAGGGAAGGGGGTTGTGAGATGGGTTAAACAGGTGATGGGGATTAAGGAGTGCATTTATTGCAATGACCACTGGGTGTCATACGAAATTGTTGAATCCCTATATTGTACACCTAAAACTAATATAGCACTGGAATTAAAATAAAAACTTAAAGAGCCAAAAAAAAAATACACCAAAGATAAATGTTGACATATGTCTTCCAATTCAAGAAAACTGAAGAAATAATGTCTAAAATACATGGAATTTGAAAAATATCACTGCCTGAAATAGGGAAAAAGATAATTCTAACATATGAAAAATTCATTTTATTATAGTCATTGAAATGAGGAAGGACTTGCTCCAGTAAAAATATTTAAAAGAAAGCCTTAATATCATTCCTGGAACAGGTTTTCTGTAATGAAAGTGGTGAAGGTTAAGACAATATTTAATAGGGCACACTTTGTAATAGATATGTAAAAAGAAGAGTTTTGAACTATTTAATTTTATCCAACTTAAGCCTACCCCCAGAAAATACAACTTGACCTTGGATAGGACCGCTCTTGGCAGCGGAGACAAACCCTAATGGAGCTGACACCTTGAGGTTATCTGATGACTGCACTCCTTCAAGCTGGGCATCTGGGCCCTCTTTGAGAAAAAAAAAGAGAGAGAAAGAGAAATTTGGGGAGCTGGGCAAAAACACAAGCCTAACTCTTAAGACAGGAATGCAGAGATCTTTTCCTCTTGGGCCAGTCTTGTAATGGTAAGACTTCCCCAATGTTAATAACCCTCTGTGCTGCATATTTTTCTCTTTGCCCCTCTAAATCCACTCTCTTTCCTCACCTGTGACCCTTCACCTGACCTTTATTGATTATATCAATAAGCTTTCTTGACCTTTGGTTTGCTGTTCAGTTCAGCCAATGAGAATCACCTGCAAAACATCAAAGGGCAATAGGAGAGGAAGGTCAGGGTGTTTATTCCCTTGCTGCAACACTGCCAGGCTTTGGATTAGTGGTATTCCCACACAAGTCACTGCTTCTGCTACACATCCCTCCTCTACAGCTACTCTGCTCTCTCCACATGTCAATAATGGCTCCTTCCACTAGACCCTCCATGATTACAAATGTGAGGGCTAGTTATTGCTGCAGTAGGGGTGGGTATATCATTATCCAATATACATCATCATTGCCTACACCTATGCAAAAAAAAAAAGTCCCTTTACTAAGCTGTTTTCAATTATCCTCTCTCTTCCTATTAAGACCTTGGCTAATTCAGTCTACTTAGAAGTCTCTCTACAAATACTTTTCAAAGGCAATAAAGAAATCCACTATAATATACTGCAGGCAGAGGGTGGAATAGGAGGAAAAGTTATTAGGGCACAATTAATAAGGCTGAATCTGATGAGCAGCAAAAATTTGTTCATTTTGCCAGGAAACCCCTCTCAATTTTGTGCCTCTGCTGTCAATGCCCCCTTTTTATTCTTTGGAGCATATGAACATACTAGTTGATCTGCCCAGAAACTACTTGGCCAGAAAGCTTTCCAAAAAGGCCAAGTTTCTTTGTTCATGAACCCAAAGAATTAGTAAACACAGTTTATGGCCAATAAAAATCCCACACACAGCTTGGGCAAATAATAAGGTGAAAGCAGTTTCTTATTAAAGCTATGATTAGGTTTATCACATCTAATCATAACAGTCTCACCAGGGAGAAAAGTAAGCAAGTCTTCATTATGCACCACTACCTGCCAAAGCCAAAATTCTCTTAGGAAACAAAAACAAAGCCGAAGTGAACAATAGCATGCTTTTGGAATATATACCTTTACCCAAAGAATTTGGTCCAGAATGGAATGCAACTGATAAGTAATCACTTGACCAGTTAGTTGAACCAGTTTTACCATGAAGCTAATGAAGTTTAAGCTTTAGCTTTACTTTACTTGCCCAAACCCCTTCCAAGGCTCTGGGAGGAACTCCAACAATATGTTCACATGGTCAGTATGTGTTTGAAGATTTGCCAAAATAAGAATTTTAATCACAATTGGTTAAGACTTATCTGTTTCCACTCTGCTTTTCTCATCATTGGACTTCCAACTGTGTTGGATAATGTTCGAGTGGCTATAGGCATTTTTACAACCTGGCTAAATAGCAGTTCAGTTAGGGGTACATTTAGTTTGGATTGATGTGATATATGTATGTGGTTCTCAGTCACTTCTGCATATAGTTAAGTTACTGCAAGCTTTCCTTTTGTAGGCATGGCCTACAGGAATGTTCCCTCTGCCCACTGTGCCAACGCATCCTACACTAGACACAAAGGTGCCGGCCAAAGTGTTACCATGATGTGAATATGGTGCCCGGGCCTAAGTATTACCATGATGTGAAACAGTAGCATGAGGGAATTAGAGGAGAAACAAACTTGAAAGTTCTGGATCCAGAAGCTGGTATGTGCAATAATGTGAATAATTTTACATATTAGACAGGTGACATTATCCATAGATTCAGTACTCAAAAATGCATAATTAAAACAGAAGTTCTCTCCTATCAGGAATATACTCAATAATACACAAGATGCAGTTTCCAACAGCATACATGTCTTTTCTTTTTTGATGAGAATCGAACAAAGAAACGATCAAACAGAAATCCTGTGGTAAAAGAGGGCAAATCTATAGTCATCCTACAAACAGAGAAGTACATCTATATTTTTATTATTATCAAAAATATAAAAAAGTGTCAATCAACATCTCTAGAGGAAAGACTGAATTATCTTTCCATTCTCTCCATAGAAAATGATATCACAAAATATTGTTATGTGAAGAAGCTGTCAAAATAACATATAGGGAAAAAACGTATAAAAGACAAGTGGCAGGCTGTTAAATAATGTAAAAATCATTATTTTTCTGTATTTTTTATGTCTGTGATGTTTGCCACCTTTTTAAAAACTGTGTACTTGGTTGTGATTTCTTTTTCCAGATAAATATTCACTTTTATCTCTAATTTTATATTTGTGAATTTTTATTCTTTTTCCCTAAAGAAGCCCCTGCCCAAATTGTAGAGGCTTCAAGGCCTATGAAAGCTGGATTTCTCTGCCAGTTGGCCTCAAACACAGTGATGTACCTTCCAGGCTCGAGTGCTGTCTAACTCCATAAACACAGAGCAAGTGCTACATAGAATGGGACATAAGGGAATTGTCTCGATATTGGAAAGAATACTTATTGTGGGTAATATGATGACTTCATCTACTCAGAAATGTAACTTAATCAATTGCTTTGAGAAGGTCATCAGGTGTATTCTGTTATCCAGAAAGGAGCTATGAAGTTGGACTTCAGAAAAACTGTCCCTTTGTTCTCTTAGTCTATAGTATCTTCTAGCCACAAAGAAGTCAGATGACTTCTCTGGGCCTTTTCAGCTTCTTCATGCTGAAAATAGGTTGCCTCTGGGCTACTTTTTCTTTACTATCTATACAAAATGGCTCAAGGTCACCTCACCTTCGCCTCACCCATTAAGACTTCCCAGAAAGCCCTTGACCTCATGGTCAAGCTCTTCCTTCAGTCTAGAGCTTTTTTCTCATTTTTCTCTTCAAGTTTCTTACCTCCTTTCTTAAATAAATTGACAATTGCAATATTCTTTTTTACTTTATTGTTTAAACCAACTTTAATCATTTTTGTCTGAATGAACCCCAAATAGAAAAAGTCCTGGCATGAGGTTTGGCTATATTTCATAAAGAAATAGGTCTATTCAGGCATTTAAAAAAAAAAAAAAAAAAGGTGGGGCATCTGGGTGACTAAATTGGTTGAGGGTTTGACTCTGGATTTCGGCCAGGGTCATGATCTCAGGGTTGTGGGATTGAGCCTGAATCAAGCTCTGTGCTCAGCAGGGAGTCTGCTTTTCTCTCTCTCTCTCTCTCTCCCCTGCCCCCTCTGCCTCTCACTCTGCTTGTGCTCACTTTCTCTCAAATGAATAATTTTTTTCCAAAAAAAAAAAAAAATGGAGGTTAATTCTCTGCTATCTTACCCGGCCAACCAACTTAAAATACATGCAGCTTTTTAAAGTAGAAAAATTCTTCCAATGTTCAAATATTAGAAAACTTTTGAAAACTAAATGGAAAACTTTTAAATAATTGAAATTTAAACTTTAAAATTGTATTTAAGTTTCAGTTAGTTAACATACAGTGTGATATTAGTTTCAGGTGTACAATATAGTGATCCAACAGTTCCATACAACATTCAGTGCTCATCACAGAAAATGCACCCCTTAATCCCCATCACCTATTTTACCCATCTCCCCACCCATTGTTTAAGTAGGCTCCATGCTCAGTGTGGATGGGGCTTGAACTCATGACCCTGAGATCAAGAGTTACATGTTCTATTGACTGAACTCTAATACTAAGTAAGATATTGTAAAGTATGCATATATAGAACTACAATTTATTACATTAATTCTACTATAAATGTTATTATTATCACCTCCAGAGTTATTTTTTTCCCAGAGTTATTTTAAATTTCCCTTTTTCTTGCCGTTGACTCAAGTTACAGAAACATGCAAAATAGATGCTAACAACAACAACAAAAAAATCACAGAAAAAGAAGATGGATACAGCTATTCAGACCCATAAAGTGGGTCATTGTTAAGAAAACTGAGCTGTTTTACCATCCCAGGAAGGGCAGCATCCATTCTTCTAGCGAAGACAAAAAGTCCCACCTCACATTCAATTGGCTTCTCTAGGTCTCTAATTTCTATATACAAAATGGGGCCAAGAGATGGAAGAAAGAAATACCCTCTTCACACATAGAACTTTCTTTTAAGTAAAAGAATTATAGAATTATAAGGAACCTTAGAGATCATTTATTCTAGTAGCCCCATTTTAAAAATGAGAATAAAGACCCAAAGAACCTAACTGGCATGGAGGATCATATCCATATTCAAAGCCAACCTGGGCACCAATGCAGTTCTCTTGATTCAGGCCATTCTAATCTCTAGAATGCAATCTACTTACTTAAATTTAGGATGCTAAAAAGATTTATCTTTAGGTTTTAGTTGTTCAGGATACAGATTCCATGGGCACACAAAAATGACACACAAACTGGAAATACCAGTCTTATGTTTAGTCACAACAGTCTACTTGTTTTATGATTTTTTTTAACAAATTCATTCCATATGCTTGGCTTGTATTAACAATCCCTCTCTCTTTTTTTCCTGCAGAAATAAAATGCTGATTTTTCAGTGAACACTCAATGCTATCAGCATTTAATTGCACAAGACTTAATTGTGAAGCTAGGTGGAGTTTTAACAAAGGATCGATCTCTTCATTGCAAGAGCAATGAGTTTCTAATGGTTCATTGGTCTGCCAAACCTCTTTGCCCTCCCAGTGCTAGGTGGAACCCTCTGCTGCCTATCTAGGTGTTAATCACTGTCTCTGACAGCTGATCAAAGGCATTTTATTTCCAAAAGCATTTTAAAAAATACACAGAAAAGAGTAGGAAATAGAAAAAAAGTAATTACCCCATTGTGTTAGCACTACAATAAGAGATCTCCAAGTCTGCATTTCTAAGGAAATGTATCAGTCAAGGTCTCTTAGTTGCAAGTGATAGAAGCTCACTGCAGTTTAGGCAAAATAGGGAAATTATTGAAAGGATACTGAGATGTCTTATATGAAGGCCAGACGAAAAGAAGTGCAGCTGAACCCCAAGGACAACTGGTATTGCCATTTTCTCATTCTTGTTTCCTTGTACATTTTAATTCCATTCTCAGAGACTAACCTAAACCACAGAATGAGGAACATGACTGCCAACAACTCCTCTGCTTTCTACCTCCAGCATTCAGGATGTTCAAGCTTTAAAAGTCCCAGGGAAGAACATAATTGGCCCAATTCCTTCCTGGAGGACTTGCTAAATTCAGGCAGGCAGGACCACACCAGGCAAAAATTTCATGACTGAAAGAAGGTAGTGCTGCTTCCAGCAGAAAGGAGAAGTGCTTGACAGATTAAAAATTAAAAATAATTTAATATCCACTAAAAATATTTTCAATTATGGAAGCCATAAGTATATCACTAGGGACAGTAGGGTATAAGTAGTTCTGGTCTCGGTTTCCAAATTTAATAGCTCTGGACCTCACGCCAATACCTTAATCCACTAAGCGCCCTTGGCCTCAGTAATTAATTCATAAAATGGGAATAAATATTTAAAATTCCTAAAGGCGGGAGACTAGAGAGGGCATGTGGCAGCCATGAGCATACGCCTTGCAAACCTCCAACATGGAAAGTGTATTCAACCAGGGGCCTCAGCTGCTATGCTTTGAAATTCATTGACTGGCTTATGCCAAGGCTGCTCTCAGACAATGACTGAGTATGGGAAGAGTGGGGGCAGGAAGGGAGTGTTACAAGAGACAGACTCAGATTCCTGGGAGACAGAGTACTCTGCTGTCATCCAACTTTAGTTCAGAGTCCCCAACAACTTTGCTGCTTCATCCTGAGACTGCATGGCTATCTATGTCATATTGACCTAAACTTCTCTCCCTCACTTGGGATCAGACTTCCATTATGTGGTCTGGGAGGTCTTCCAGTTTTTTTATTCCCTTTCCATTTCCTTTCAGACAAACATTTTCCCAAATAAAATCCACACATGTTTAGTCCTGTCTTTGTACCTGCTTTTCAGAGGACGTGGACTAATATAAGATGATACCAAGTTCACTATTTAATCATCTTCATGATCTGTGATATAATTAAAATGCATTTCACCTGTAACAATAGGTCTATGAATAAACTAAATCACCCGGGAGATTTTTTTTAGGAACTGATTCCAATTACTCCTCCTCTACCTACTGAATCAAAGTCTCCCAAGCTTATTCCTGGAATTCTATATTTTATAAAAAGGCTCTTGTGATCAGTGTGGTAATCATAAGTACTATAATAGTTCCTTTCACCCCTTTCTCCATCTTGAGGGCACTCAACAGGATTGAACTCCTTGACTCTCACTGTTGGGAGAGGGAATACATGACTAGCATCAGCCAATGAATTTTGAAAGGAAATAACATGTTGTTTACCAGAGTAAGACCTTCCAGATCAGTAGTATTCCATAAACTATTTTTTCCCAGTCCATGAAAAGATAAGTACAAAGATGGAAATAAATATTTATAAACTGTAATAGTAATTTAGTATTGCTACAACATCCAAACATGTGGTCAATGATTTATCTTTACCATATTTTATAAAAGTATTGGTCCCTAACAGATTAGAATAAAATAAATCAATGAAAATTGGCCTCCTACCTCAGATAGTTTAAAAAAGTACAGTTTAGAACTTTCATTTTGGTCTGGCACTATGAATGGCAATCAAGGTGATGATCATTCTACTAATTTGAATCCAAGAGCAACTAATGAGTGGAATCCCCATCCCATCTCTACCTTCAGCTCTTAGTGAACCCACAGTGGAAATGTTAACTTGAATAGGAAATAAACTTCTGTTGGGTTAAGCCAGTAAGATTTGGGAATTGTTATTATAGCAAAATTTAGCCCATCCCAACCAATACAGTCTCATAATTTAGGACCATGTGCACAAAAAGAAAATAGAAAATCTAGTTGATATACTTATGGATCAAAGAAACCTAAGATGTCATCAGAGGAACTGAGAAAGATGGAATTTAAAACTAGAATTGGTCAATGAAGAAACTTCATTAGATAGCATGCAATATTTCCCTTAACATTGCAAGTAAGAGAAGTTAATCTTCATTAGGCATTCCCTGTTACAAGTGGAGGTAAATTATTAATAAATATTGAGTGTCAAACACCATGGTAAGCACTTTAGATAGATTACCACACTTAATCTAATACAAACTCATGAGGCAGGTCCTATAATTAGCAGAATTTTACCAATAAAGAAAATGAGCATTGGAATATTTAAGTAACTTGTCTAAGGTCACAAAGCTAGTAAATACAGAGTCAGATTCAGAGTCAGGTAACTGTATGCAATAATAAGTTATTAACCTTGTCCAGAGCTAAAATATGCCTCTTTGTCTTTTCCATTCTACTACACCTAATTCTTATGAATGGCGAGGCAGGTTAAATTCAATCCCTTTCACTTTAATGGGAATCTAAACATATTCAAAATATTAAAGGGAGCAGATGCGAAAACTAACAAACACTGGATGCTTATTATAAGTATTGTAACATTTAATTCTCATAGCATAACTTACACAGAAGAAAATAAGGCTCAAATATTTAAATAATTCTTCCATGACTAAAACCATAAGTGGAAGTATTGAAAATCAACTACGTGATTTTTCTCATGTCACTGTAGAGCCTGTTGATTAATAGAGACACAATAATTATTCTCTTTTAAGAGTTCATCTTTCCCAATAATTAAAAAATATTCATTCATTCATTCATTCATTCATTCATTCTTTTCACTTATAATAAAAGACAGTTTTTACTTTGGCCCAAAAATGTCCTGCATTTTCTGCCCCCTAATACCATTCTGAATTCACCTCAAACTACTCTCTCCCTTTTTCACTCAATCTCAGTCACTGTAGTTATTCTAGTTACTATTGCATAACAAACCACCCCAAATCTTTGTGGTATAAAACAACATTTATGTAATACGCTCACAAAGTCTGGCCAGAAAAATGGAAAGAATATTAATATCACATTGTAAGAAGCATATGTGAGATGGATATACTGTGTGGCCAGTCACACTAGCCTTCTTGGTATTCCTTCATGTTGCAGGTCAACTTCTACCTTAGGGCCTTTGTGGTTTCCTCCTTCTGGAATGCATTTTACCCAGATATCTGCCAGGCCAACTATCTTCTGTCCTTCAAGCCTTTGCTCAAAACTTACCTTCTTCAAAGAGATTTACCCTAATCAGTGACAAAAGCTCTGTCTTTAGTCAGACTTAATCAGGCTCTCTCAGTCTTTTTCTCACCTTGGCTTCAGTCAAGAAACCCATCTTTGGCCAGCCCAACACAGTACTAGCAGGAATCCTGCTAAGGTTTATTTGATCCTTGGTATCTGATCACCCTTGATTTTTAGTCAAGTTTCTCATACCCCAATGTTGATGAATAAGTTCTTGGTCTGCCTCTAACAAGAATCCTGTTAGGCCAAGATAGCAAGAACAACCCTATCCTTGATGTAGCTACCCTCTTAGTAATTTTCCACCCACCTATTCTGTCACTCTGCTTCTTGGCTATAAATTCCCAACTGTCTTTGCTATGTTTGAAGTTGAGTCCAATCTTTCTCTCCTGCTACAATACCTCTATTGCAAAAGTCTTGAATGAAGTCTTCTTTACCATTTTAACAAGTCACAATTTTTCCTTACACCAACCATAACTAATAGTTAAATCCAAGTTGCTAGTTTGGACCATTTAACCTAAGAAGACTGTTCCATCATCCAACCTTTAGAGCCAAGTCTAAACTTCCACAGACTGACAAAAGCCTACCACTGATTTCCTAAAAGAAAAATGAGTTGTTAATCTCATTTACTTTCTCTGCATATTTGAGTACCATCTGAGGAGGCCTACCTGGTTCTGGCAGTGAGAATGCCTAAGGAGCCCTTGAAGGTATCCCAACACTTGGAGAGACTTGCTGAGATTTGATGTTGCCTCTGTATGTCTGTGGTTTCTCCCTGTGGAGGCAAAAAGATTTTAATCACAGTTTAAAAATATATCTAATTTGTGTAGGAAGAACGCTAAAAGAGAGAGAGAGAGAGCAGGGAAAAGGTAACTAAGAAACATGGAAAGCCAAATAGCACCCTGAAGAAATAACTGCTTAGCCAAACAATACCATATGTACCCCAGATTTATCTCCTCCTAATGATCATGATAATAACAGTAATAATCAAGAAAGAAAAAAACTTCTATCTAAAACCACACTAGATCCCAGTATGTTCTGCTGTGTACTTGACCTTTTGTTTAATTCAATAACTTGATAAGCTACTTTGGGTGTTAAAGGTAGACTATGGAATCATACTTTCTAAGGAGACTATAAAACAGAGAGAGAGTTAAACTGTTTAACATAAGAAATGAACAAGAATGGGGCAGCCCGGGTGGCTCAGCGGTTTAGCTCTGTTTTTAGCCCAGGGCCTGATCCTGGAGACCCAGGATGGAGTCCCACGGGCTCCCTGCGTGGAGCCTGCTTCTCCCTCTGCCTGTGTCTCTGCCTCTCTGTCTCTCTCTGTGTCTCTCATGAATAAATTAAAAAAAAAAAAAAAGAAATGAACAAGAATGTAAGACTGTTAGAGAAAGGAAGGTGGGTCGGAGGATGTAGAAGAAAAAGAACTAAGAAATCAGTTGACTTGGAGTCTAACAAATGTCAGCCAGTAGGAAATCCCTAATGACAGGGAAGCCAATGGAAGCTGTGGTCATTTTAAACTGCAGTTGTTAGGATGTATATGTTTGACTGCCCCTCTTATTCATAGACTCTCAGGCTGGTGACATCTCAAGGGCATGGAGTCACTGGGAACTCATCTCACAGGGGGACATCACACCAAAACTGAACAACACCATGCATTCCACTGAAGCAATCACCCACCGAACTTTCACAACAGAATCAGGAACTTCAAATCAGGCTTGACTTGAAGAACACTCCAGAGCATGCACAAATGAGATTTAAGCCAATTCCATTTCAGTCTCAAAGAACAGGGTAACCCTAGTAGACATGTGAGCAGCAATGATAGTGGCAAGATTTGAGTGTATAAAGAAAATTAGAATCAGCAAGTAAGATTACTGGGTTTCTCCAGTGGCAAATTATGCATTGTTTAGAGCACATCACTAAGGGTCACCTGATTCTGTCTTTTCATTACCTTTGAGCTATTTTCAGCTGTGTAAAATTGTAGAAAATTAAAATGCAATGAAAATGACTTTTGAGAAACTCCTGGGTGGCTCAGTGGTTGAGCATCCAGCTTCAGCTCAGGCTGTGATCCCAGGATCCCCGGATTGAGGGCCTACCAAGCCTATAATATTTATTATCTATCTCTTTACAGATAAGGTTTGTTGAACTCTGTAATAGATGAGAAAATAGGCTTTGAAAGGTTATGAAAATTACCCAAATTCAGTGAGTGAGTGACATAGCCCAGACCCTTAAACCTCCTACCTTGTATTTTTCCTCAGAAGTCAGTGTTGCTGGCTTTTATTTGTCCCAAACCAGATCATCTCCTCTCTGGCATACTTTTGATGTTTTTAAAGTAGAGCTCTTCCTGTCTCCATCTATACACTCATGCTTGGAATTTCTTTAGGAAAGGACTATTCTTTCACATTGCAATGATAACGTAAAAATGAAAAATATCCGAGAGAAGAAAACTAAAAAGTTTGGTTTGTGTGAAGGTGATAATGACAGAGAAAAGACCCTGTTCACTGAGTAGAAAAAGAGGTCAAGCCATTTATTTTCACCTAAAGAGAAACTGGAGTGGTTCAACGGGAGGCTGGCACAAAACAAAACTGGGGTTGCCTGAGAGCAGTCAGGTCCCTAACTCAATTTATCTACATGGTTTTCTCTCCCTCACTACTCCAATCTGGTTTGCATTTTATTGTCAAAAGTTGGAGGGGGGTGTTATTACAACAGTCACCTCTTATTAGCTGGTATTAACCCCTCAGGGCCTCGTTGAAAATGGCAGGAGCAATTGTTCTATCTAAAGCTGTTCTATGAAGTGGTATTTAACAAGTTTCCTTTTGGAATATTGTCATCTCTCCCTCCTTCCCCGTCTCCAGCTCTCTGCTCCCATATGACCCCAATTAGTGTGTGTGTGTGTGCAGGGGGTGGGGCACTTGGTTTCCTTTCAAAGAAATGAGTGCACAGGGCTATAAAATAAATGAGGTCTTCCCAGCACTCGTGTATTCATTACAATTTTTCAAGACCCACAAAGAAGTGAAAGAGCCAGGGTGTCAATGGAAAGGCTAATCAGAATTTAGAAGGGCAATGAAAATCATATAAATGGGATTCCACTCGAAACTCTACAAACTCCTAAAGATGAAGTATTCAGGCAATTAATTCACTAGTAACTCAGCACAACTTGGAACAAGAGGAACATAGCATTTGAATTTTATTTCCATCCCTTCAAAAAGAGGAGAAAACACTTTTCCAGAAGAACGCCGCTCTCTTACCTTAACCAACTCTTGACAAAGTTTGGACACAAGCAAATCTCTTCAAACAAACCAAATGATGTAAATTCCAGTCACAAAACGAAAGCCAAGGAGAGGACTCCATGGCACCCAGGAAGAAAACTCATCACTGCCCATACCAATTATATAGATATATAGATATAATTGATTCTTGTTCTTGATATTCATGTTCTATAAAGTCACTGCAGACACTGAATTAGTGAATACTAAATCATTGCTTCTGGGGGAAATCCAAAGGTAGAATCCTGAAAGCATTTTTGTCAACTGATGGATACATAACCTGTTTCATGTGTGTTTCTGTTTAAAGATACCTTTTAAAATATATACAGTTGATTTTAACATTGAACTTCTGGCTCACAGCACTATAACTCATGCCTGAATGAAACTTGTCTAACACACATGTTTTCACCATAAGGCACCATACAGCCCCCTTATACCTAGAAAACCTAGACAGCGCTTCAGCTGTACACCTGAGGGTCATTTTAAACAGAGAAATCACCCACATAGAGCACAAAATGTGAAAAAGGTGACACTAAATAAACCGTGAAAAGGATACTTGTTTACAGTGTGAGAGCTGAAATAAAAGGACAGACTATCACCTTGGTCCTCCTCAGCTGGGAACATGTACCAGGGGACTCAAATTTTCACCATCCTGCCATGCTTATGTCTAAGAATGACTAGAAAAGCACCTTAAGTATTGATTTGGGGGTTACACATCACTTTTAGCAAGGTAAGCATTTGCAAATACAGAATCTGGGAAAAATGAGGATTGACTGTATCTCTTTTTCCCCAGAAGCTGCATAAGCAACAAATAACACTGTGGGGATAACACAAACAGATCAGCATTGCCAGGATATATAATACAAACATTTTTAATTCTAAGGATCTGAGGCACAAGGAGCTAGAGAATTCACAAATACTGTGTATTCTTTAAGGAGAAGGTCAAGTTGAATAGTTGGTATGAACGATTTGTGAATGGGGGAAATGTTGATTGCTTTATTACCTGGCAGGGATTGTGTGAAACAGTGGCCAATTTTTGACATCGAGGAAGCTGGCATAGTAATTGATTTCCCAGTTCTCTAAAACTAAGCACCTAAAAATCCAATCTCAAGCAACCCTAAGGGCTTCTCAAAGTGTTCTTCCAAAAATTCTCAAACCTCCCGCACATTAACCTTGAGAATATTAAAAGTCTCTAGGATGAAACCCTGACATACGATTAGCCTATTAAAGAAAAGGTTGAGTCAAGAAAATACTGATAGTTGAGAAGTCAACAAAAAATCAGTATTAGCTATTTTGCATTTATTAAAAGAATGTGTTTCAGAGAAAACTATGTATTGTCTACATACAGCACATCCTACCAGTTTATCAGATACTAACCTTTTATTATTTTTGATATGTTGCAATCCTTCTGCGTTATAAATAACTGATAAACATGTAAATTCTGTCCAATCTGATAGAGATTTAATTGATTCTCCTTATCCCCAGGGTAAAAAGGTTTTTTTGTTTTTGTTTTTGTTCTTTGCCTTCAGTGGATATTCACTTCAGCATTCCTTTGCTTGCCAGGTAAGTTTGCAGTATTTTGACTTCTCCTTTGAACCACTTATAACATCTGTGTGGTTCCCTCTGTCTTTCTTTCTATTCTCATAGTTGCAGTACCAGGAAGCCTAAGAATTAACCTAATAAAATATATCAGTAGGAGAAAAAGCATACAATTTTTATTAATGTTTATGGGCACTGGAGTTCACAAAGAAGAAGTGAAATGCAAATAAGAGGTTAAACTAAGGGGAGTTATATGCCATTTTAACAAAGAAGGTTGTGCTTCAAGAGCTAATAAATCACAGGGAAGTTTGGGGGGGAAATGGAGGAACTAATGGATGATAAAGTCTTATTTTGAGATGCCTGGGTGGCTCAGCAGTTAAGCATCTGCCTTAGGCTCAGGATGTGATCCTGGAATCCCTGGATGAGTCCCACATCAGGCTCCCTGCATGGAGCCTGCTTCTCCCTCTGTCTATGTCTCTGCGCCTCTCTCTCTCTCAAATAAATAAATAAATAAATAAATAAATAAATAAATAAATAACTTTTTTTTAAAAAAGTCTTATTTTGGTAAGATCTATTTACAAACTCATTGCAGTACAAATTCTGTCTCCAGTGATAAGAGTGTTCTTGTCTTCTGGGGTGGGGAAAATAGAAAACCTACAGGTAGAAGGGGATGGTCACCTTCACAAAGGGAGTCTTATATCTTGCTTTAGGCAGGTAAGGGGAAGGCAGAGAACTCTTCCTGCATCTGTTGGTTCTCAGTTGCCTTCAATATACCAAATAATCCTTGGTATATTTAGGGGTGGCATACTCTCATCTCCTTCACCACATATATAAGTATAATAAAATCATTCTTGCATGTTCATTTTTAAATCTGTATAATTGTCATTATTTTACCTTTTTAATTTTTTTAAAAATTTAAATTTAAATTTAAAATTTTATTTTATTTTTTTTTAAGATTTATTCATGAGAGACACAGAGAGAGAGGCAGAGACAGAGGCAGAGGGAGAAGTAGGCTCCATGCAGGGAGCCCGATGCAGGACTATCCTGGGTCCCGGGATCATGCCCGGAGCTGAAGGTAGATGCTTAACCACTGAGCCACCCAGGCGTCCCTATTTTACCTTTTTTTAAAGAGCTATTCACAGGCCTTTAATTCTACTTGTCCTGTGAGAGAAATGTGGGAAGATGAAAGTTCAATGTTTGCTAAGTCTTATGCATCATTGTTCAGACACTAAAGAGTAGATATGGCAACAGTTCTACAATAGAGCACAATTCTATAATTTGTATGCAGGAGGGTAAGGGAACGGCCACTCTGGAGAGTGTTTGTGGATGGGGTTAATCAAGGGATGTATCTTAATCAATCAGAGTAGCAAAGGACTATAGAGAGGTTTGTTTGTTTGTTTGTTTGTTTGTTTGTTTGTTTGTTTGAAAGATTTTTCAAATTTTAGGTGGCACTCAAACTTGGGATAGAATTTTAAGCAATTTTTCAAGACAGCTTTTAGAGAATAACTACAAAATCAGGTTGCTGAGGAACCCAAGGCTCCTCTAGACTAAATTGTCCAGAGCCTCAGGTATCATCTGAAGGTAGTTATTGGCCACCACTTAATCTTCTGCTAAGAGATAATTCTAGTATAGATAGCTTCCTTTTGAAAGCATATGAGTGTGTGTGTGTGTGTGTGTGTGTGTGTGTGTGAGAGAGAGAGAGAGAGAGAGAGAGAGAGACAGAAAGAGAGAAGATAGATCCTCCATTATCTAAGCAACAGTCCAGAGGCATGATGGGTGGAAACTGTTCTACTTCTCATCAAGTTTCTATAACAATTACCAGAAATGCAGAAATTCATGGCTGGCCAGGACTCCAGGAATCTGAGAGATATTCTCAGGCAGGCTAATTATAGCTACTTTATTTCTTCTACTCTCAATAGTTGAAAACATCTGATCACTGTCTCCAAGCTCAGCCCAACATTCACAGTAACAGTCATGCAGCTTTTCTGACCTAAAGAAAGAGATTCTTAAACATCCCAGTTCATTATGTTGGCATTCAGACTCAAACCATTCCTGCTACTTAGACAACATGAATGCAATGTTGCATTTCCAAAAACTAGGTTTAAGCTTGATTCTCAAAGCTTGTTCCCTTGCTAATAGCCCTTTTACATGTGGTGGGATTTTATTCACTCGGGGCATCTAGTATACAATTTCTCCTTTCTGTTTACACTCCGATCTTTTTTATGAGGAAATTCTTCTTTATGAAGATTTTTGGTAAGAAAAAGAGCTGACTTCCTACCTCACAACCAGAGAGTGACATTACTTAGTCTTTGTCCTGGCATAACCAGTGAGATGGGTGCATTACTTAGTCTCAGCCAATCAGATGTGTCACATGCATTTGCTTTTTTTTTTTTAAGATTTTATTTGTTTATTCATGAAAGACACAGAGGGAGAAAGAGAGAGGCAGAGACACAGGCAGAGGGAGAAGCAGGCTCTGTGCAGGGAGCCCGACGTGGGATTCAATCCCAGGTCTCCAGGATCACACCTTGGACTGAAGGTGGCGCTAAACCGCTGGGCCACCGGGGCTGCCCGCATTTGCTTTTGGGAATATTCAATTCTATCAAAT
Organism: Canis lupus dingo; assembly: GCF_003254725.2. NCBI lineage: Eukaryota > Metazoa > Chordata > Mammalia > Carnivora > Canidae > Canis > Canis lupus. Next base: position 54,258,737 of record NC_064250.1, on the reverse strand, counting down.
AAATGAATGTGTAATTTATAAAAATAGGCAAAGCCCTTTTAAGGTGTTTCAGTATAGGTGAGGAGCTAGTAAGCAAAAAGTTTGTGGGATATAAGCAGATCTTACAGGGTATGATAAGCATGAGATAAGAAGCTAGCAAATAGAGCAAATGTCTCCCACAAAGAGGAGAATTAAAGAACCAATAGATACCTAATATCCTATAGCACCTGGTTGCTAAGTACACATGCAACTAAATACACAAAAAGAACTAAATATTCAGGATACATTATATATGAGCATTTAATATATACGATGCCTTAACTTATCACCTAGTGGTGACACCCATTCTGGCCTCTTGTATTTTCTGTCCACGAAGCACAACTAGAACCCATGACTGCTGTTTAGACTATCTGGTATTCTCCAGATACCTCCAGGCCTCTCTGTTGGGGGAGCTCACATCCCTGACCCGGGCCAGAAAAAGGTTCTCTAAGGAAACTTCCTCACAATACAAAGCCCAAGAGAAAGCAGATTAAGGAAGCCCCGGAGACCCCAGAGACCTCCCCATAAGAACTGCCATCCGGGACAGAAGACCAGCGTGTCCTGGCTCCCAGAGCACTTGTCTTCAACACCCCTGCATCCTGGGGGCTGGAGACCAGTGGGGGGAAAGAAAACTGTCTTTGTCAAAAGGATGCTCAAGTCTTAGTTATGTATAAAGGGGGCAGGAAATAAACATCCTTTAAGACAGCTCTACCTTAAAAAAAAAAAAAAAAAAGTTGTGGCTGGTTGCACTTATCCCTGTGTATATCCAAGAGAGCGAGTGTGTGTCATTGGATCAAGGCATCACACATCTATGGGCGCATTTGCTCAAACCTCAGTTTTGGTTCTGCACGCACACTTTTGGTGGAGAAGACTCATGTGGTATAGACAGATGGGATGTATGAATATTGCATACCCTGAGATTCAGATTCTGTGGCCCTCCCACATATACCTATCCTAAGTGGGTTAACTTACCTCGGTTTTTCCCGTTGCTTTTCACTGTGTGTTTTAAATCAATTTAAGAAATCATCTCATTTGAGCATTTTAATTTGGTCATCTCATTTGAGCATCTTAATTTGGTGAGGTTTTCTGTCCTATGACCTCTGGGAGAGCACGCCTGGTAGTACATATGGAAGCTCTTACTACCAGGTAATTCTCCTTTGTCCTGAGCCTCTGAGTCAATAGTGAGTGATGCAAGGGTGTGTCAGCTGACATTGGAATCATGGCTGTGGTGTAGTGCTGCCCCGCAGCTCTTAGAGTCCTCCTGATTTCAATATTTTGGAGCATTTTATTTAATTGTAAACTAAGGCATACATAAGAAAAGTATATAAAGGGTGTGTAAAATTTGGCAAATAATTATAATACAAACAACAATGAAACTTCATCAACAGGTAGGAAAATTAAAGCCAAATGTAGAAGCTGAATTTGCCCATGACTACTTCTCCTATAAGTTGGCCTCTTAGAAAGAAAAAAATGGTTTTCTGCAATGTTCCATGGAAATGGGCAGCAGCCTGGTGTTAAAGGCGATTGATCTTGGTCAATAGTAAGAATTGGCTCGCAGACTTTTTGAATCTCCCAGGAGATGATGAATTTTGGTTTGACAAGTCCTGTCACTCACTTGCCATGCTGTAGAGCCATAACTACCAGGCTTAGACCAGCCCCGGGTTGTGAAAGTATGGTGCTACCTCCAATGGAAGGGCTAAGCTGATGGGAAAGGAACGAGCCCACAGTTTTATCATTGCAATTAATTTCTAAAGCCCAAGGGTTGCAATCCCTAACCAAGAGTCTTACATCTGGCTCTGCTAGATATCTGTGTGTTGCCCAGGATCCTGCACATGGGGCACTGATACTCATGCATCAGTGAGTCAATCCTCTTGACCCCAGCAGGTATGGCATGTGCTCTGCCTGGTGACTAGTCCTCACTGGCACAATGCAAACATTACCAGTGCCTGCTCCCCACTCCCATGACTTATAATACCCTTCCTCTGTCCTGGAAATAACCATAGTCCTGTCTTTTGTGCCCATCATTTTCCAGGTTTTCTTTTAATTATACCACCTAAAGATTCATTACCAAATAACTCAGTTTACTCTCTTTGCCTATTTTGAAACTTTATGTAGTATGTGAGATTTGTCTATGTTGCTGTGCATAGAATGCATTTTATTCTGTAAAGTTATTTATAGATTCATTCAATTACAGATTAACATCTCCAACTGGAATTGCTGTGTGATTAGGTATACATGTGCTCAGTTTTGAGGAGATAATGGGAACAAGTTTTCCATAGTGCTTGTACAGATTTATGTGCCTGCAGAGATGAAAGTCCTGTTCTACATCCTTACCTCCACTTGGTATTATCTGATTTTTTTAATGTTTGCCAATCTGATGAGTGTGTAATGATGCCTCGCTGTGGTTTTATTTTGCATTCCCCTTATTTCTAATGAGGCTGAGAGCCTTTTCAGGTACTTACTTCTTTTGTTAAATGCCTTTTCAAGTTCTCTGTACAAATTTCTATTGACCCATACGTCTTTTTCCTATCTCCTATTTGTAGGATCTCTCTGTATATTTTGGATCTAGGCGTTTGGTAGTTAAATATTACAAATACCATCTCTGTAGTTTGGTTTTTCCCTCTTTTTAAAGAGTTTGGGTGTATTAGTTTTTGGTTTTGGGGGTTCTTTTTGATGGATAGAGTCTTTAATTTTAATGGAGTAGAAAAAATATGGATAGTATTTTCCTGTATGGATAGTATTTTTGTGTGTCTTGTAAGAAAATTCTTCCCAACTCTGACTTCATGAAGGTATTTTCCTGCACTATCTTCTAAAATGCTTTATAATTCTACCTTTCACTTTTAAGTCTATAAGCCACTGGGAATTGATTATTTGTGAATACTCCCACTTTTTTTTCCAGAACCAGGTCTCCAACCTCCAATCAATTTTGGAAGTCTCTGATAACCCTATAATAAATTTTCTTTTTGCTTTAGATAGCCAGCATAAGTTTCTGCTGCTTTCAATCAAGAGGTCTGGCTGATAAAATGGACTACTGCCTTGGCTTCCATTCCTGGAATCCTGCCTTTTAACCCCAGCCCAGTTATGTGCCCTGTGACCACATGCAGACTGGTTTTTGTCCGTGGTTTGGACTATGCCCAAAGATTGCCATACTCCATGATCTTGTGCCTTACCCAGCAGACTACTTCATATTTCAGACCCTACAGTTGGATCGGTTCCACCAGCTCCTGTCCCACTGCCCAGTTTCACTGTAAGTTAAAAACCATGCTCCACTGATTCTCAAGATATGATATGAAATTGTACGCCAGCCCTTAGACACTCAGCTGCAAGAGTGAGAGGCCCATAGAAAGAGCGTTATAGAGATAACATTCATAAGTCATCGCCAATTGACGTCATCTGCTAAGCCAGGCAAGTGAAAGCAGGCTTAACTCCCAGTTGGGGATTTCAGATCTTATTGCCATTCTTTGTCTCTCCTATCAGGAGACCATACAGGAAGATTCACACTTTACTTTTTTTCCAAGTGGTTTATTGATTTGTGGATTCAGAGAAATGTGCATCAATTGAACTAACCATTCCCTTTAAGTAAGGGGGGGATTCACACTGTGCTGAAATTAATGGGCACAACAGTACTGCCTCTTAGAGTTCAACCACAGCACAATAGATGCACACAGTGTGAGGGCAATCTGGAGATTAAATAGCTCTACTTCATCCTTAGCGATCAAAAGCCAGTGTGCTCTTATTCTACTTTCTTTGGCTTCCTCATCCCTCCCGCCAGACATACACACTTCGAGGAGATTATGTGCACTATTTAATAGAAAATAGATTTCTTGCCTTCCCATCTTTCCACTTTCCCTTTATATTTCTAGGTTTTATGTTTCCTCACTAGCTCTTAAGCGTAGCAAACTTTGGATCCTTTCTTCCTAGATTCTGCTTAACTTCACATCTTCTCTGATCAAGTCACAATGGAAATAACATCTAAGACAAGACAAGATAGCAAATATATAACACTTAATCAATGATTTTTTCCTTATAAAAATGTAAGCACTATTCTTGTACATGGATATGATTCCACTGACCTACTGTGTTTTTTTCTCTTGATAATAGATATATCCCTTCCACCACTGTGCTTATGGCTGTCATGACTAATAATTACAGTATTTGTCAATTTTATAACTTTTACAGATTTAAGAGTCCTTTGATAAAAATCACACTTCATTTTATTTCAAAAACTACTAATAAAATAGGTAAGACCTATAGCATTATCCTTAGTTTCTTGAGAAGGAAACTGAGGCTTAGAGGGAATTAGTGAATGATCTAATGTACAGCCAGGACCTAATCTTGACTATCATGACTCCTTGGCCAGTGCTCTTTCCCAGATGATTGTCCTGTATTGAAAGGTTCTCAAAAAAAAAAAAAAAAGAAAGGTTCTCTACATAACTATAATAACATTTATTTTGTGCAAAATTTACCAAGAATAAAACCTGCAACACTGGTCATTTTCATATCTTTTTTAACCATCTGATTCCATACTTGGCATAAGGATGCTACTATATGAACTATAAAGACATTAGTTGTACGATAATGCTATTAATAAATATTAGCATGTGCTAGGATTCTGGGAATATCTAATATATGAAATACAATCTCATTTGAGGTTTCTGAGGCTTTTTTTTAGCAATTCACATTCAAAACTTATCTTATTCATTATTGAGATTAAAAAGGCAAACATATTCCAATAAAATGTGTTTAAACAAGAAAGGTCAAATTCCAGACTTCCATCTTTAATAGCAAGCAGATTGAGTAAACAGGCTCTTTCCAAACATATTTAGGTCTTTATAACTGTACAGAAGAGGCAGGGGATGGTTGGTTTCAGGGCACAAATCTGATAACACAATCTGTCCCTTTTATTTTTATTTTTTTGAATACTTAGCTGTTAATTTCAAGGCTCAGTGAAGTTCTACTGCACTAGAAATAAAGGATTTGTTTAAATAGGATTACAAGAGATAAAAGAAGAATGTTCAAGAAAAGCTATTGTATATGTATATTTTTTCAATCTTCTATGCTGATTACCCTGACTCTTCCAAAAGATCAAAAGGAATTTCTTTTTTTCATACTATCATTATTTAATTCATTCTTTCATTTATTTAATTTCATGCAAGTGTTAATTCAATCTCCATTACTCATATAGTAACTACCATGTCTTTCTTGCACTAAACCACAAGCTATAGAAATATGGGTAACAAGTGTACCCAGAGGGGTGAGATTACACAGGTTGCCAAGAGGTCCCACAGAAAGAGAACCAATCACCACCTTGAAAATCAAGACAAGCTTGCCAGAGGAGGCACTGTCTAATCTTGGAGGAGCAAACAGGAGCATCCCTTACAGTAAACCCGATTTCTTCAGCTGTTGTGTAACATTAAAGCCTTCCTATGGAATTTAGTGGGACATGAAACAGGAAACAAAATTGGAAGCCTATGGATTTGATGATTTCCATCCCAGCAGCCCACACTCCTATGGCTCCATTAACTAATTCCAATATTTCGAACAACCTAGAAAAAATCAAATGAATCTTCTTCAGTCTTGTTGGTAGTTTACTAGCTGCTCTGACTCCGAATTTTCTTTACCAGTCTGAGCCGGCATACTTCAGAAGATAGACCTTTTAAGTTATGTATCCCCAACATAGTTCATAGAAAATACCTCTAACTTCCTTATTTTGCTTCAAAGTCTATTCCTTTCCCACTTCACTTAACCTACCTTGAATATTGTGCTTATTTCCCCATCTTTCTGTAGAGGAACTAGGAGTGGTTTTAGAATAACTTTAGCCTTCATAATTTTCATCACCTTTTTCCCTCCCCCACACACAAAATTATTCCAAAAGAGAAGAAGTTCAAAATTTAAGAATGAATTCTATATATATGTATATTCAAAAACAGTAGAAAGAAACTACCTGGTCTCCTCCTCAAACCGAAATACTGGCTGTAGTATGTGTTTTTCTCTATATCCGTAGCAAATCCTCCCTACTTCCTTGCTAAAAGAACTGTGCTTTTGTTCAAGAAATAGGTAGTAAAGTGCTCAGAAAAGATTATTTTCCCTTCCCCAGGGACTGAAATCTGATTGTCAATTTTATATTGCCAGTGTTGGCTCAGATGTATATACACAATCCATTTCTGTCCAGCGGCATCTGAGGGCAAGTCAGCTAAGAGCTTCTAGAAAATATTTTACTCTGTGATTTAAGAAAGAGAGACATCTGATAAGAAATTTTTCTTTCTTCCTGCCTGTAGATGTCTTTGAAAGCTTTGGGACCCCTTTGGACTCCTTTTGGAAAGAATGTGATGTGATCTTGTGACCATGCGTAGACAAGCATAAAAACAAAGCTACCATGCTGGTTATCATAGAGTAATAACTTAGAAAGAATTTAGATCCTATGTGACATCACCAACCCATTGTACAACCCTGTCAATGTTCTGTTCTGTCTCTGCACTTTAAAATTGAAATACAAAATATCCTCCTGGTTTAATTATCTTTGATAGAGATATCTTGGAGCCATCACTGTCCTCTTGCCCTTTTGACCTGACAACAAACCTGGTTCCCCAACCTTAAATTTTGGTTGTCCCTAAAGAATTTAACTCAATCTTGAACCCCTACTTCCCACTCTGTCTGGATTTCTTTCCAATCTAATAGAACCAGAAAAACATACAGCTCAAGTGGATGTACCCAAATCCTGACTTTGAGTTATTTGACCCATCTTGCTAATTTGTGAAAACACAGAGGATGAAGATGTACTTCATTATATATGCCTTGGATGGCAAATATATATGGAAATCACTTCTTACATGATAATTTTCTTTGAAGCAGACAAAAGCAGTTTAAAAGATAAAATATGTAAGTATCTTTTTAAAGTTGTGGTACTAAGTGTTTGCAAATCACTATCAAAACTTGGGTATTGATTTTGACCTTGTGGGAAAAATCCAGAAGACAAGAATCTCTTTAAGATGTGGTCTACTGAAACCTTTTAAAAGTCAATAGCCAATTTTAATTCTGGGTGATTATTCACATAAAAGTTCCAAAATCTGAAAAAAGCTTAAGAAAAAAGCTATTTATACAGTTAAATATCAGAAACCATCTAAATAACAAATAGTGGTAGAGAATAGATTAAGTAGGTTATGATGTAGCCATATAACTAATACAATAATTAAAAGAGTATTTTAGTATTTTATTAGCATGTGAAATGCTGATTTGTTGTGTAAGGAAACAAAATACAAATCTGAGATGTATAATGTGTTTGTAAGAACAATGTTCTAATAAGACCCTATAGGGAGAAAAGATAACAAGATGAAAATATCACTGAAGTGTAAAAATAGTTACTATATTTGATAATAGAAAAATTAGAACTTTTTACTTCCTTCCTTCTATTTCTTAGTACTTTCCAAGTGTTCTTTTGCAAAAGTTTATTGCCACCTTTGGTTGATTGGTGGCTTGCTCTCAGCCAGGATCAAGGCTTGGCAAACACCCCCAAATAGATAAGGCATAACAAGTATACATATCACCTAACCAGATGAAAACTGAAGGTTTTAACCAAACAATCCAGACGTTCCAACCTCCTAGATGCTTGCTGGAAAGTAAACTAAGTCACCAAACATCTAACTGCTCAGCTTTGTTTCCCCCTTGGAGTTTTGGCTGTTAAGTAGCTGGGTGTCAAAACAGCAGCAGCTAAGTTTGCTGAAGAAGCGGAGCAGGGGAGGCTCTGGCAGAGAAACACACACACACAAAAGTCAACCTTGCAACTGTCCAAAGTGCATCCATGCTAGAGTAACTAGCTGCTTCCAAAAGAAAGGTCTAGATTTTTAATAGAAGCATGTCAGGTACAGTAGCTTACTGGATGCCTCAACTGGCCTAGGAAGAAGGAAAGAAATATTGCCATTGACACAAGATGAAAGGATGCCCGGATTCCATTAGGAATCTCTTATAAGCCTCTAATCTTGTCTTCAAGGACTGTAAAGAGTCCCTTAACCGACAACAGGGACTTGGGGTTCCTAGAATAGGCATAGCTCCTGAGCTGCCTCCAAATCTCCCACTTGCCTGGAGAAGTGCCAAGGTATTAACATTTAAATCACCAAAAAGGGAATTTGGCCTCTCTAAGTTGTTCATATCCCGTTGAGGCTATTTCTCGTTATAGCCTCAAACTTCCCAAGGGAGTGGAAAGCCTCACTCTATTAGTATCTGAATCAGCTTCCGAGGCAACAGCTGCAGCATCCTGGAATAAGAATTAGGTGGGGAATCAGGAAGGCTCACTTCTAATTCGAGCTCTTCTGGGGATAACTTTGACCTTAGGCAATCCATTAAAACTCAAGGTCCAGGGATTCTTTATCTCTAGGAACTCCATAGGTTGATCTCTAAGGCCCCGATGATTCTATTTCCTTATCCTTAAATGTGACCTAGATGTTCGCCACCCAAATGCCCACAGAATTCTCCCAGAATCACCTTTTACCTTAAAGTGTGGAAATTCCAGCGTTCTTTCCACGTTTTCTGCCAGTTCTCCGGAAACATATATTCTTTTTTTTTTTTTAAGATTTTATTTATTTATTCATGAGAGACACAGAGAGAAAGAGAGGCAGAGACACAGGCAGAGGGAGAAGCAGGCTCCATGCAGGAAGCCCGATGTGGGATTCGATCCCAGGCCCGCAAGGTCACGCCCCAGGCCGAAGGCAGGCTAAACCGCTGAGCCACCGGACTGCCCTGGAGAAATATATTCTTATAGTCACCTCTTGCTCTAATTTCCTGCATCCACTGCATCTTCCATCAGCTAACTCGTCTTAAGTCCAGCCATAGTCTCTTCTCTTCATACCTTTTAACCCCACAATGTGACACTTCCCTTTCTTGCTTATGGACCCCCTCTGTCCTCTATCTTCCTCCCAAAAAATAAGTATGGAAGGGTCTGGAGACAACAGAGAATTGATGACAGAGACAGTATCCAAAGGAAAGCAGACTTGGGAATCCGGATGTAGGCTGAAAAAATCCAGCCTAACAGGAGAGACTAGGCAGGGGGATAAAGATCAGGTCCAGTGATTTAAATAAATAATTAAATAAATAAATGTAGAAGAGACAAACCTTTCTAACAGAAGAATTCTAAATAATAAAATACAGTAGAAACTGTAGGGGTGGAAAAAGTCCTCTGCTCTCCCAAGTTCTTTCCTGAGTCCACATAAATTAGAATGAAAAAAAAAAAAAAAGGTGAACAAGAGAAAAAGGAACAGAAGTTGGTTTTGGTTTTGGTTTTGGTTTATTTTTAAAGATTTTATTTATTTATTCATGAGAGACACAGAGAGAGGGAGAGACATAGGCAGAGGGAAAGGCAAGGTCCCTGTGAGGAGCCCGATGTGGGACTTGATCCCAGGACCCCAGGTTCATGACCTGAGCTGAAGGCAAATGCACAACCACTTAGCCACCCACGCGGCCCAGGAACAAAAGTTTATTAACACATGGAGTGAGCATGCACAGGAGAGAAGCTCAGGGATGAGTAACTCCAGGGATGGTTAGAATTTGGGCTTATGTAGCTTACTAGCAAAGAAAAATACTTGTAGAGAGAAGTGGCAAGACAAAGGAAAAGGGTTTTAGGTTTCCAAGAGTGACAAACTCTGGTAAAGTAAACCAGTGGGGGAACCAATGGAAGATAAGGGCTGCTTTTGCAGGTTCGTCTTGTTACCAAATTCCTGTCTTCTTCATGGCTGTAAAACTTCCCCAAGAGAGGAAATTTATGGCAGTCCTCACTCCCTAGAAGTTTCTTCTTTTAGTTCAGATATAAAGTAAGAACTAGGTAGCTTCTCTCTGCATCTGTTGAATCCCAAATGCCCCTACCGCAAGATAACCCATCTGCCAAAGTGCCATATTTTGGGGTGACATATTTTGACCCCCTAGAATACTCTCCCCTCCAAGAAGTGGAGCCTAATTCCCTTACCACTTTCTTTGAGTGTGGATGCAACTAGTGACTTACTTCAAAAGAACAGAATATAGAAAGGGTAAAACAAAAAAGGAAAAAAAAAAAAAAGGAACATTACAGTGGATAAAGTGAACCAACAGCCACCTTGGTCAGGTGCAAAGGTTAACTTCAACAAGGATAAGTCATATGAACAGAAATTTCACAGAGAAAGACATAGACATGGCCAACAAACACATGAGAAAATGCTCAGCATCACTTGCCATCAGGGAAATACAAATCAAAACCACAATGAGATACCACCTCACACCAGTGAGAATGGGGAAAATGAACAAGACAGAAACACCAAGTGTTGGAGAGGATGTGGAGAGAGGGGAACCCTCTTGCACTGTTGGTGGGAATGTGAACTGGTGCAGCCACTCTGGAAAACTGTGTGGAGGTTCCTCAAAGAGTTAAAAATAGACCTGCCCTACGACCCAGCAATTGCACTGCAGGGGATTTACCCCAAAGATACACATGCAGTGAAACAGCAGGACACCTGCACCCCGATGTTTCTAGCAGCAATGTCCACAATAGCCAAACTGTGGAAGGAGCCTCGGTGTCCATCGAAAGATGATGGATAAAGAAGCTGTGGTCTATGTATACAATGGAATATTCCTCAGCCATTAGAAACAACAAATCCCCACCATTTGCTTCGACGTGGATGGAACTGGAGGGTATTATTCTGAGTGAATTAAGTCAATCGGAGAAGGGCAAACATTATATGGTCTCATTCATTTGGGGAATATAAAAAATAGTGACAGGGAATAAAGGGGAAAGGAGAGAAAATGAATGGGAAATATCAGAGAGGGAGACAGAACATGAGAGACCCCTAACTCTGGGAAACAAACAAAGCGTAGTGGAAAGGGAGTAGGGCGGGAGGATGGGATGACTGGGTGACGGGCAGTGAGGGGGGCACTTGATGGGATGAGCACTGGGTGATATGCTATATGTTGGCAAACTGAACTAAAATAAAAATAATAATTAAAAAAACAAGGATAAGTCACGTGATGGTACATGCCCTTGATATTATGTGGCAAAAAATGGCACTTTACCTCTGTGACCTTCCTTCCAAAGACCTATAACCCCAACCTAATAATGAGAAATACATTAGAAAAATCCAAATTGAGGTACATTCTACAAAATATCTGACCAATGTTCCTCCAGATGGTCAAGGTCATCAAAAACAAGGAGAGCTAAGAAACTGTCAGAGCCAAGAGTTGTCTAAGACATGACTAACTGTCATGTGGTATGTTTGATGGATAAAGAATATTGTTCTAAAAACTAGTGAAATCCAAAGAATATGTAGAGTTTAGTTCATAGTAATGAACTAACATTAGTTCATTTCTCAGAATGACAAAGGAATGACAGTAATGTAAAATGTAAAGAATAGGGGACCTGCATGAAGGGTATGTGGAAACTCTGTACAAAGCCTTTGCAACTTTCCTGCCAATCTCACACTATTCTAAAATTTAAAAATTGATTTTAAGAATCCACTTCCAAGGCCAGTGGGCTGAATTTGGAGGTGAGCAAAGTAATTTCAGAGGGAAAATAGGAAATGAGTCTGGAGAGGTTATGGAGAGCAATTCCCAGGCCCTCTGAAGGGGACCAAGGATTTATGGGAAGGAGGGGTGAGGAGGAATATGGGAAGGCATAGCGCTAGAAACTGGCCACATTATTAGTAGGTTTTTGCAAAATGATTGGCTCTTTTTTTATTCAAGGTATCATATAAAAGATAATCCATATGTCCAAATAACTGTATTTCCCATTTAGAAAGCCTAAGACAAGACTGGCCTCAGAATCAAGCATTTATACTTCCTTCAGCCACGCTTATAACAGCACATCGTCCTTGAAAAGATTTTGAAGAAAACCAGAAAGCCCTGCAAAAATACCTTGCTGAAACAAAGAGAAGTGACAGTGACTGACTGGCTTGAACAATGTGAGATTAAGATTGTGCCTGAGGATAAAGTGACGGCAAAAGCCAGGTGGGAATCTGACTAAAATTGCCTGCTATCTCAGAAAAGAGCCTGAGCAGAAATGTCACCTTTTCACTCAAGGCATTGGCTTCAGGCTCTCTCCAAGTCACATTGACTGAGCTTTCTGAAAGAAAGAAAAAAAACAAAACCCACTTTTCCTCCTTTTAACCCCATGACTCCACACACAACTGTCTTCCTGCCCTTTTCACCATCTTTCATTGTGAACTGCAGGCATGGGAGCTTTCTGGGCAGAAGTAGGCTGGCTGGGCTGAAGGAACAACAGTGTGAAAGACCAGCTGCCTTTTCCTCCTTCCCATATTTTCAGGGAGGGTGCCAAGTCCCAAGGATGAAAGGATCTTACCTTTCTTAGTAGATGCACCTCCAATCACCAGTCCAGCTGCACAATTGTCAGATCCCCACTTTCCCTCATGCCCTAACCTATTCCACCAGCAAATTGCACCAATTTAAGCACTGAAACACTGTCAGAATCTGCCCACATCTTTCCACTTGTATTACTCGTATTTCCACTTTCCACTTCACCTGGGACTTCTACAATAACCTCATTTTGCCGATAGGGGTTCCCCAGTTTCCCTATATGTCTACAAATTTTCATATTGGCAAGTGAAAAATATATTAATGAAAATTAGCCTTATTTCTCTCTCAATATCTCAGAACGTACATATTGATAATCCATGAAATCAATCTTATACATAGAAGGTAGTCAGACAGTTGGGAAGGTGGATGGAAAATTTATGTCCCTTCCCCACAAGAATATCCCAGCCAAGAATTTAAATCTAAATAATCGACATTGATACCAGGTATCAGCGTTCTCAGGGTCCCTCAGCTATTCCAGAATGATTTTCCTGGCCATCTCCTCCTTCCCTTAAGCTTCATTTCTGCCACATTATTGAGCCTCTAGCTCCTCTCTGTTGAACTCCTCATTCTCCTCCTGGAGCCTATTCATTCCAAACACTCATAATTACCATTAAGTCTAGTGAAGAGCCATTTACCCAACCCATAGCAAGTTCAGACTACATTTGAAGGGATTAATCTTCAAAATCTAACATGCTCACTACTTTACATCCCAAAATAAAATCAAGCCTCTCCTTGGAAAGAATCCCACCCTCAATTGCCAACAAACAAAATACAACAACAAAGGAAAATCTTTTCTTCCTATTGTGGGGACTCACCTGGAAGCTCATAATTAATATGAAGATTATTTTAAACTGAAGATATTTGAGATTCAACAGATACAGAAAGAAGCTTTCTCAGAACTTCCCTTATCTGACTAAAAGCAGCAACTTCTGGGAAATGAGGCTGCCATAAATTATCTTTTCGTGTTGAGTCTACTTCTGGGAGGAAGAAGGACAGTAAACCTGCCATAAATCCCTCACTCTAGAGAGTTTTATAGCCCTGAAGAAGATGGAAAGACCATTCACATCTGCATGGACAAACATCATCACAAAGTTTCTTATCTCCTAGTTGTTCTCCTAAAAACTCATTTGTCGTTCCTAAAGAAATCTATTCATTCTTCCCATAGAAGTCTTTTCTCCCCCTCCCACTTTCCCCTATTAAATTTCCCCTGCTAAGCCCTTAACTTTAACTATTTAAAGAGCTACTTCTTTTGTAAGCTTCCATATGCGCACAAATAAACTTTTCTCCTGTTGTTAATCAGTTTAATTTGCATGTCCCAGTCACTAAACTTAAGATAATTAGAGGGAAAGTTTTATTGTACAAGGATGACCCCAATTTCTATATTAGGAAGCCATGGTGTTCTTTTAAGACTAATATTAACTTAGTGTTAAAATTAACTTGTAGTTGTCACTCAGCACATGTCATCCAGTAGTTAGGTTTGCTCCGCCCTCCATAAAAAATATTACCATCCTCAAAAGAAAACCAAAAATACCTTCTAGGATCCATGTTCCCCAAACACCTATAGAGTTAGTAACATTTAGTTAAGCTCTTTTGGATAATTCACCCTTGAGGAGACTTGATCTCCTTACAGGTGAGGCCTTTTTCTTATTCATTGGTCTAAAAGCAGCACCAGTAAAAAAGGAGGTCCTCAATAAATGCTTGCTGAATTGAATTGATTAGGGTGTTGGTTGTAAATTTAATCTTGGCAGTAAGATGAGACTTATAATAATAATTTTTAGATACTTTACAATCCACTAAAAGGTGTAATCACCACAAAAGTAATATCATTTAAGTACAACTTGGTCAAAACAATATCATTTAAGTACAACTTAAGCCCTCTGACCTAGGAACTGTAGGAAACAGACATAACTCAAATAGTACAACCACAACCACACACACACACACACACACACACACACACACACACAGGTTATAGAAAAATAAGGAGCACACTCTCCAAAGCCAACCCATTGCCTCCTCCTCAGCTTCCCTACTCTATCTAACTCAGCCTGTGGAGAAAGCTTAATTCCCCACCTCTTTTGAGCCTTTAACAAGATAAAAAAGAGAGAGAGGGAATGTTTTGGGATTAGTTACTTCTCTTGTACACACCCTACAGTCATTATGGTGTCTTTTTTAGGATGCTTTCCCCATCAATTTTGCACCTGGTGGGTTTAATTTTTTTTTATTTAAATGTCTTACATTCAAAAAATATAGTTTTATCATCAGAGTTGTGTTTTGTTTGTTTACCATAATTTCATCTCGGCACCAATTAGGTAAGGGATTGGGCTAGAAAGAGTCTCAAAATTCACACTTTCTCATCTCCTTAGGGACGGACAGGAGGTCTAAAGGGAAAGGCAGGCTAAAGTTAAACTCTTAATATTGTTTCTCGGCTCCGCACCTGCATCTATGATTTCTCAAGTAAAGCTGAAATGGAGAAGTCAAGAGAGACAACTTCTAACCCTGCCCAAATCCTCCTGTTCTTCCTAATAGAATCTCAAGATACAGACCACATTACGAGCAATAGATGACATACAAAAAGACCCGTGAAGACAGATACAAAGGAAGGGGAAAATGAATTTTAGTTTTTGTCTGTTTAGCCAAAGGGCTGGGGGGAGGGGAGGAGACATTGAACAAAGATTCTTTGAAAAGTTACTGATCTCCCACTGGAGGTTGGAGTTGTTAATTGAGCTGTTCATTCCCAGCCCGTCAATTCAATGTGGTAAGAGATGTGGCCTGTTTCCAGAGGAAGAGAGGAAATTAAGAGCCTCACACAGCTTCCATTATTACATCTTAGATGTATTCTCGTCAGCCCCCAAATAGCAGTCATTGCTCTTCACCCACTTAGGACTTGCAGCTATAAAGACCCAAAAGGCTCGAAAGTGGGAAAAACTTCAGGGAATCTTCATGACCTTTCAGAGTCCTTAAGTTTAACTCAGTAAAAGTTCCCAAAGTCCACAATTACGAGTGATCAAGCAATTATTCAGGTTTAAATAATTTAGCACTAGCTGACTCTCTCGTTTTAATTGCAGAGATAATTTCCCTGAAAGTTTACAATTTGTACTCCTGGGGAAAAGTAGAAGAGAATGGCAAACCCACTCAGGGACAGGATTTGAATGATTTCACCCTCACCAATTCTGCTAGTTATTTAGTTGATGGTAGCTCTAGCCTTCAAGCATTGACATTTCCTTTTGATTTAGGCAGCTGCTTTCATGCTTGTGAATTCAGTCCCAGGTGACTAAAATAATGAAAATAACTAATATGACAAAAAGTCCTTATAAGATATGAAGGCATATGGTCAGATTACTCCTGTAATCATGTTCAGATTTCTTATCATGGCACAGAAAACCCTTTACCACTACTCCCTACTGTACATTACCAGCTTCACTTTTCAGGAAATACCACCACCTAACCCTGCATCTAACTGCACTGGATCATTCACTATTGAATGCACATGTGCATCATCTGCAGCCACTGCATGAAATGCCCTGCTCAAGTTTTGTTTTGTTTTTTTGCCAAGTAAATCCATCCTTCAATATAAACATTAGATATCAACTCCCAAGGGAAGACTTCCCAGATTTCTTTGGGGAGAATTATTTTGCTTCTTCTGGGCCTCCAGAGTTCTAGGTACACCCCTTAACTGTTTGATTTGTGTCCCACAACAGATCTCAGCTTTTTTAGGATAAGGTTTCTTCAAGCCTGAGACAATACCAGGCACATAGCAAGCATGCAAATGATCACCAAATACATGTGGGTGGACTCTCCCACTTGTGAAATTCTGTTAACAGCTCTCAACAGTCATGACTAAAAGAGGTGCTGTAACATTTATTGCTCTTTTAATGCTTGCAATTAATACACACTACCTGCCCTGTTCCAAAATGGCATTTTTAATGATTCAATTAACAACTTTAAAAAAAAAAAAAAACTGTCCTTCTAATTTACTCCTTCCACTTTTACTGTTTTAAACTTTGCCTCTCCCTTTAAGCCAATCCTCCCTGGGCAAGTATATCAAACTCTGAACATGGATCCAATTATCTAGGAGCACAATGGTGTCATACTGGGGCCCTGAGTGTGATTGCACAAGGGACCCAAATACTATGCAGTATCAGGAGACCCAGTAAACTCTTGCCTCTTCCAACAAATTACCAGGACATAATTAAATTTTACTCACAAAGAAAAAGCTTCTCAACATTTATTTTTGGAAAGAAAATGGAGAAGAGGAAATCTGGATTTTCAAGGAAATAGAAAAAAAGCAATGCTGTCTGTGTTTCTTCTACAAAGTTCTTTCACACCTAAGCCAAAAACTCTGGGTTTCACTTTCTAATCAATTATTCTACATTTTGCCTTTGTCTTTTTGTCTCACTTAAAACTAGCAGAAATGTGTTGGGAGCCTATAGTCACACAGAAATGACTGGCTTCAAGGAGTTTACAATCTGTGAGGAAGACCAACATATAACATAACTATCCCAAATGCAGGAGGGTGACATCATGTACACTTAATTTGATGGAAGAATCCAAATGAGAGAGTATTTACTTTTGACTGAATATCAAAGAAGCCCTCTCAGAGAAAGTAGCACTTTAGCACTTAAGGGTTAGAAGAATTTATGTAAGTGGTACCATGAGCATAGACACAAGGCATGAATTAAATGGCAGATTCAATAATAGTAAGTATTCCATTGCAATTGAGCTAAAGTGGGAATGAATAGAAGAGAGGGGGATTTATATTTTTCAAAAAGTTAATTCTGGAAGGATCTTTGGAGGTCAAATACTTAAGAACTTAAGAAGTTATAAAGAGGCACTCACACATCTTTTTTCCTGAAAGAGTTAACTGATTTTGGACAAATCTAATAACTACTAATAACTAGTAAAGCTAGTGATGTTACATGAACTACATTTAAATTGTCCCTTTCTTTAATATATCCCCATGATAGCACCTCTATGGTTTTCCAGCATGATAAGAGGAATATCAAAAGATAAATACAACCCAATGGGGAAATCCAGTAAAAGTTAGGAGAGAACAGTAATAACAATATCCTGAAATCTCAGATGAAGTTCTTAGTATTTTCTCTTTTTTTTCCTTTTTTTTAGATGGAATTTTAATTATAGCTAAGATATAAATTCCTTCTAATTTGAGGGTGGGGACAGGATTCAGTCATGCATAGTTTTAATTGATTTCCACTAGGCTTCAGTCCTAGTGGAAAGGCAACTTTCAACATCAGAACTTGGAAAACCCTACTCCTCGATATATTTTTTCCTATCCAGTCTTTTTCCTATCCATTCTTCTATTTCCTGCCTACTTGCCACCATAGTGAATGATGGGGGCAATTTGCTATATTGACTGGCAAGGATGCAAATTCACACAAAGCAACATCCATCTCTCTGATCACTTAAAGAAAGCTCATTAGGAACCAAATAACTCATGAACTAAGGCCCATCCATAAAGAATAACTTGCACTAATTGTACTAATTTAAACCGATAAATTCTACAAAATTCAGAAACAAAATCCCTGTTGTGTCAATGTGGAAGTATTTTCTTGTTTTGAAACACAGAATTTCACTAGCAGGTGCTGATGAGTCCACTTTGCAACATTCCTTCCCACACATTAAACATTAGCCCTTACAAGTAGTTGTGTCCAATAGCCTTCCACACTTGAACTTAACCAAAAGGCCGAGAAGCGATTGTGTCCAACAGCCTTCTATGAGCAATCTGGAGATCATGCCATCCCTTGACTGGAAGACAATGCATCATCCTAGGCTCGGAGTTCTCTGAGATTAAACCAACTCAAGCAAAGCATGTCCAGCCAATTCTTCCAAAAACACTCTAGGTATAGAGTAGTTCCTGGCGTTCTTACCACCACTAGAAAACATTCAGAGCAGATTATTCTGCAGGTCACAAGGCAACATAGGATTGCTCTCTGGAATACCCCAAACCTGGGCTCATTTCTGACCCAACTGAGAAGTTATAGAATCCCTTCTGAATTTTGCCTTCCAGTAGCAGACACTAATTGAGGAACACTCATACTTGCTCAGTCATGAGGTCCTGACAATCAACAAGGCATGGGAATGGCAGTGTGGGCAGACCAGCACAGTGGAAAGAATGTGGGCTTTGGAACCAAGCAGAGCTAGCTCTGACACTGTTGGTTTTCTCACTTTGGGTAAGACTATGACCCTTGAACCTCTACTTACTCATCTGTAAAATAAAGTTAAATGATAGGATTTGCTATAATAATTGTGAGAGTTAATTAGATAATGCACTCAAATAATCACATATAGACATTCCCTAAATGGTAATAGTTATAATATTAGTGCCCAGGTTATGCGAATAATCTCCATTGGATGATAAGCCACTGGGTCATCCTAAGTGTGTGAATGAATGCAAGTCAACACACCTGATTTATAGGGAGAAGAAAAAGTAATTCTTAGAATAGTAATTCTTAGAATTATTAAGTAATTCTTTCCATTAGAATGGAAATCCCATTTATCAGCTTCTATCAGTTTGTAAATAAATCTGTTCCTTTTCTAGTTGACTAAAGCCAATGTCAAGAGAAACCTAAGGTATATAGTTTTAAAAATCTATGTATTTATATATTTATTCCCCAATTATAATAAAATAATAATTTATGAAATTAATCACCATTTGGGAGGAGATATATCCCAATGTCTAGTACAATATCAACATATTCAATAAATATAAATAAATATTTGTTGATCAATAAATACAGAGCAGTTTCTTATTATTTCCTACTTGGAAAATTTTTGTTTCCCAAGACATAGAGTAGGGTTTCTTTTAGTAAAATAACAAAATATGGCTGTATGTATCCATAAATGCTTGAGGATTCATAAAGATACACATTGGTCACCCAGGATTTCAAAAACTTAACTTATAGACTGGCTTTACTTTGGGGAAAAGCAGGAAACAATTCACACTCTGGAGAATTAAACCTTAACTTGACAAAGCAACTGGCAGGTACTGACGTTTCAATTTCACCTACTCTTACGTTCTCAGGAGAACTTTGAATTAATCCAAACTGAAAATAAAATTCCAATTCCAGTCTGTCATTTTTTTTTATTATAGTTCAACTTAACGGGCACCATGGAGCTTTGGGGAAGGTAAGCTGATGAGATTCTTTGAAGATATATAATTTAGAGATGACATTTGGAAGTAAATAAAGACCTTTGGGAGGCCAACTTAATGAAATACAGTAGTTGTAGGACTGCCATTAGGTAAAATAAGTTTTAAAAGAGTTGGTTTCCTCCACTTTGAGCACAAAGTCCTTACTCAGCCTCAATCTTTAAGACATAGTAGAAAAACCTTTCAAAATTCCGCAGTAAAGGTAATGCAAAATACTTTTCCAGGATAAAATTTGTGGCAATAGCAAACACACTTCAGATCATGGAATAAAATTCTGAAAATGTATGGAAGCCAGGCTCTAGTGCTTTAGTGGTCAAACGGGTCCCCATTCATTCCTCACCTCTTTGCCACATTTGTTCCTTTTCTTAGTAATAAGGGAGTAAGGCGGTGGTAAATGGCGAGGGGGTGGAGTTCAATAAAAACTTCATGATTGATTATTGCCTCATTAGTCACCTTCAGCTCCATTAAGACATAAGAAAAGGAGAAAGAAAGAAACAGACTGAATAAGATCATTCGTCTTGTTCAAATTCAGATGTGAAGTTTAGAGAGTGACTCAATAATTATGTGTAAAGTTTTATTTTGTTCGTAAATTCTCAGAAAGGAAAGGATCTTGGAGTTACCTAGTCCTCATCCAAAGCTTAATATTCAATGCCTTTCGAGCAAAGTTCCATGGAACCCTAAGATTCCTTAATGGTACTTCAGCCCCAATCCAACCTAAGAAGTATCATGTTTACCTGATTTATATATTTAAATTCCATTCATCAGTTGATGGGCATTTAGATTCTTTCCATAATTGGCTATTGTTGATAATGCCACTATAAATATTAAAGTGCATGTATTAGGGCCAACCCACTTTGATTAGAATTTATCCTAGAAAATATTATTTACCCTTCTGATTATAAAAAGAAATGACAATTTTAATATTTGTTGATATTTTATCATATTTATATAATAGTATTAACAGTATTATGTAGTAATATTGTGATACCTGTAAGAAAATTTAGGGAGGAAAAGACTATTTCCCTGCTTACAAAGAGTCTCAGGCTTTTGTAAAATTTGAGATTTTACCCTTCAAAAAAAATATATGTTCAATGGTCCTGAATAGGTCAGACCTTTAGGCCACATATGGTAGCAAATGGAATTAGATAACACACCTCCATGGTATCTGATTCTTTGTGGTTTTCTTATTTTCATGAGATCAATCAATATTTTGTTTGGAGAAGTTTTTGGACTATGATATTTGAAATGAGACCTGCCTCTAATCAACATCAACAACAACAAATATCAAGTTCTGTAGCTCTTTTTCCTCAGCCCTAGGAATTCTCCTCTTTACAGTGGATTTAGTCACATCATTTAACTTATAGTATGTCATGACTATAGAATACTGAGGTTTGCACCATGATCAGCAGCCCATGGACAGGGAGACTGATTATCTAATGGTAGTTGGTAGCTCAGAAGGTGACAGCAGGCAGTGTCAATGTGGGCTAATAGAGCAGCAGCCAATACTGGCTAAAATTAGAGTCAAGAGAAGTACTTGGAGCAGAGAAACCTGGAAGTCAAGATAGTTGACAAAGGTGGCTAGGCCCACACACACCCCATCCCCCAGGACATTTTAGAAAGAAGTAGAGAAAAGGGAGTGGCTGAGGTTCTGCCATTTGACACAAGGGGCTAAGGAGCTGATTTAGAGAAAACTGTTAAAAAACACCTTGCCCTAAGATCCACCAAGTAAGACTTGAAGGAGACTTAAGTAGTGCAGGCAACTTTCTTGTAATTTTTTTTCCACACTGCTAGAAAGTTTGTAGACCATTCTTGCTGCTGTCAGAACAATTCTTCTAATGTCTTCTCTAAACTCTAAAAATAATTAAATAAGCTTTATAACATTATCTAGAAAGAATCTGTTGATACCACATGAGAGCTAGGGGATACTTTTTTAAGTATAGCCTTGAATCTTAACCCTTAGACCATATGGCATCTCTTGGTAACTAGACAAAGTCATAGTCATAAGAAAAGGGCAGATAGAGGTGAAGCCAAACTAAGTCAACTTTGTCTCCTAAATAGACACTAGTTCTACAATTCCACCACGTGTCTGAGAATCATGACAGACACCCATTGCATCGTCTTTATTAATTGCACAGCATATATTTTACTAAAAAATACCTAGGACAATAAAAAGTTTACTTTGAAAATCAGAGAAAAATCAACTGGGGGACTGCCAGCTCTGGAAGCATTTCTAAGCCTCCTAAAACGTCATAGATTTGGTTTTCAGCTTGATGATTTCTCCAGAGTCCTATCTTCTGTAATATGGATGCTTATAATATTTGCTATTTAGTTGTTAAGATTAATTAAAAATGGTGTGATTTAAAAATACATTTAGTTGAATTACATGAGCTTCTAATATGGAACATTTAAACAGCACATAATTACATTCAAACAGCTGGTGGGCTATCACATAGGAAGAGATTTTTAAAAGCTGGCACTTAAATCTTATGTGCATGTAAGAATGGATACTTGTTTTGGGAAGCACTTGCCCTAAATTACTAACCCATTGATGAAGTCATCAATAAAAACTTAAGTGAACATCTATTTTGTGAAAAGCTAATTTGAGTAGGCATTGGGTAAATGAAGAAGTATAGAGGCAATCTGAACCAGAGGGTTTATAAAGTGGCTATAATTTAAATATAAACTACCATCAATGCTTAATAATAATTGTTAGTTACAGTTACCAAATCATCTTGAAGACCTTTAAATTTAAAGGAGAACTTAGAGTCCAATACTACCTTTAAAAATAAGGACATCGAGGCCAGCAAAATGAACATCTCCAGTTTTAATTCTACATTTTAAAACATTGGAAAATATCTCTTTATTTTTCATCATTTCCTTTCTATTTGGAGAACTTCGTTTTTTCTTTTCTCCTCCTCCTTCTCCTTCTTTGTTATTGTTCTTCTTCTACTACTTCTTCTCCTTCTTTCTTTTGACAAATTATTACTTTTCTAGAATCTGAGAATGTGCTGATTCCCCTTTCAGTTTTTCTCTGGATATCAAATATGGTACTTTTTTTTTAGCACTTGAAAAATTTTGTACCACTCTCTTCTGGCCTCCCTGATTTCTGATGAGAAACCCACTATCATTCATATTGTTCCTCCTTGATAAACAAGATGTCATGGCTCTATTACTTCTTTCATGATTTTTTCTTTTTCTTTTTTTTTTTAAAGATGGTATTTATTTATTTATTTATTTATTTATTTATTTATTATTTATTTATTGAGAGAATACACAGAGGGAGTCGCATAAGCAGGTTCCTCTCTGATCAGGGAGCTCAACACGGAGCTCAATCCCAGGACCCTGGATCATGACTTAAGCTGAAGGTAGGCACTTAACCAACTGAACCACTCAGGTCCCCTTAAGAATTTTTTTCTTTGCCTTCTCAGAAATTTGACTATATATCTTATATGAATTTCTTTGGGCTTATTCTGTTTGGGATTCACTTAGTTCTCCTGAATGTATAGGTTTATGTCTTTTTCTAAATTGGGAGTTTTCCATCATCATTTATTTCCTCAGCCCCACCCTCTTTCTTCTTTCTTTATGGGACTCCAATGACATGAATGTTAAATCTTTTGTTATAGTAATGCAGGTCTCAAGGTTCCTTTTTTTTTTTTTAATTTACTTTAGTCTATTTTTTCTCTGTGGTTCAGATTCAATAATTTCTATTGTTGTATCTTTTAACTTACTAATTGTTTCCTCTATCCCTTCCATTCTACCATCAAGTTTATCAACTGAGTTTTTTATTATCGTTACTGTATTTTTATTTTATATTTGAAATTTCCTTTGATTCTTCTTTTAATTTTTTTAAAAGATTTATTTATTTATTTATTTATTTATTTATTTATTTATTTATGATAGAGAGAGAGAGGCAGAGACACAGGAGGAGGGAGAAGCAGGCTCCACGCCGGGAGTCCGATGTGGGACCCAATCCCGGGACTCCAGGATCGCGCCCTGGGCCAAAGGCAGGCGCTAAACCACTGAGCCACCCAGGGATCCCCTTCTTTTAATCTTTTATCTCTTTGCTAATGATATTTATATTTATTTGTTTCAAGCATGTTTATAATTGCTCATTGCAAAAAAATGATGACTTATTTATTTATTTTTAAAGATTTTATTTATTTATTCATGAGAGACACAGAGGGAGAGGCAAAGACATAGGCAAAGGGAGAAATAGGTTCCCCACGAGAAACCCATATGATGACTGCTTTAAATTCCTTGTCGGTATTCTAAGATCTCTGATATCTCAATATTAGAATCTACTGATTGGCTTTTGTCACTCAGTTTGAAACCATCCTTGATCTTGCTATGAAGAGTAACTTTCAGCAGAAACCTGGACATTTTGGTATTACATCATGAAACTCTGAATCTCATTTAAACCTCTGGTCTAGATGACTTTTTCTGAAGCCACTCTAGCTGAATGGAGGTGGAGGTTCTAGCTCCCACCAAGTGTCCACTGATACTGGCTAGGAGGAGTAGGAGTACTGCATTATTGTACCTCACATGTTCTCTACTGACACCATGGTGGGAAGGTGTGGCCCCATGATTGTTGGGTAGTGATAAAAGTCCCTGACACTACCCCAGTGGTGTGCATTGGCAGGAGTTGGAGGGGGTAGGGGGGCTCCTCATTTCAGCCTGGTGAGTTCTTGAAGTATAGACTCTCCCCTTGACCTTTGCTGGTACATATAGGGGTAAGAGTGGAACATATATTTTTCTGTGGTGTTTAGCAGGAATAGAATCTACAAGTATTCTGCCCTCTTAGGCTTCACTTTCCTGGTTTTGTTGCTAGAGAGACTAGAATATTGTCCATAGGGATAAGGGAAGGGGGAAGTCTGCACCATTGGCACTTCTACATTGCTGGCTTCTTTAGCTACAAGTCAAAACCCAAGGAATTCATCACCATGTTGTTCCTTAAGTCTTGAGGTCCCTAGCCTTCTTCTCTCCACCTTTAAGAGTTCTTTGGCATTTGTTCTAATATTTTAGTTGTACCTAATGGGAGAAATGGAAAAATATATATCTATTCCATCTTCCCTGAGCAGAAGTTCCGTTTCATCCTTGTTTTTGTGGCCTCTTTTTATGAAAGCATAATCTCCCAATATTTTTTTTTAAATGATAAAGCCATTTTGGAAGATAGGTTAGGCTGGTTTTTTTGTTTTTTTTTTTTAATTTTTTTATTTATTTATGATAGTCACAGAGAGAGAGAGAGGCAGAGACACAGGCAGAGAGAGAAGCAGGCTCCATGCACCGGGAGCCCGACGTGGGATTCGATCCCAGGTCTCCAGGATCGCGCCCTGGGCCAAAGGCAGGCGCCAAACCGCTGCGCCACCCAGGGATCCCATCTCCCAATATTTGAATAAAAAATTAGCCTTTCATATTATGCCTTAGAATGCTGAAAATCTATGTCATTTTGCCCTCAAACTAGTCTGTTAGATACAGCCTCTAGTTATCAAACAAACTCCTCACCTTCACACTTGTCCCTGTGCATTGCCCCTAGGAGTTGCTCACAGAATCTTTACCTTTTCTAAAATTATCACTAGACAGCCACTATCTATCATTAAAGTGTGACCTCAGTATGTCTCAAAGCTCCCAGGTATTAGCATCTCCGAGTACTGTTGAACTCCTGACAAAGTTAAGAACAGCTTCTCCTCTAATAATGCCTTGCTTTGGCATTTGGATCCCAACAAAATTCCTTTTATTCCTAAACACCAGCCTCCAATCCCTCTCTCCACAGAAGCTGGAAACCAGTCAAGCTACCAAATGAGAGCCATTTCCCATTTTACTTCTCACACACCTAGCTCCTACTCTTGCTCCTAACACCAACTTCCTCTTGCTCTCCTAAACAGAAAAGTACCCATGTGTATCTACAAGTGCAAATAGCTAAAGTAAGTGATATCTTTCCTTACATTATCTTACTTCTGTCCTAAGCCAACCAAAATACTGCCAAACATATCTTATTCAAAGCAATAGTGGATTCAAAAATGTATATGACAATATTTATGAGATCAAAGGCATGATCATCTCGTTTCAAAGAATTCACACCTCAAAAAAAATCTAAATAAAAGTCTTTGAACTATATATTAATATACCATATTAGTGGGGGGAGCATCTGAAAAAAATCCCTTGTCAACTTTTCTCTCTTAAATTTTCCAAGAAAACACAAAAACATGAGAAAAAACAGACCCCCCAAAATTTAAGTGGCTTGTCCCATGTTATTTCACTAGTAAACAATGATTCTAGGACTAAAACCTAGTTGGCTTTACTGAGTACTAGACCATGTAAGGAACTTTTAATGAGATCAGTAAGTATTTTAGCTCATGCAAACACAAATCATCTGAAGATTAAACTGGAGAACAACGACAGGAAGAAAAGTTAGCAAAGTGACAGCTCCAAAAGACTTAAATGCAAAAACAAAGAAAAAGAAAGGCAATGTCTAGAAACCTCCACAGATAAGATTTGAGATGTTCATCTTATAATGGCATATATTTAAAAAGAAGAAGAAGAAGACCTATTTCTCCTAACAATCTCACAAGATAAAATTCTGTTTACTCTTGCTTTAATGCCTAAAGCTCTTACTGTCTGTTAGTTCCTGATT
This sequence comes from Canis lupus dingo, assembly GCF_003254725.2. NCBI lineage: Eukaryota > Metazoa > Chordata > Mammalia > Carnivora > Canidae > Canis > Canis lupus. Next base: position 54,232,599 of record NC_064250.1, on the reverse strand, counting down.
CAATAATTAGTAAGTGGTAAACAGGTGAGATTTAAAGTTCCCTAATAAAAGTTTCCTTATAGCAGGCAATAGAAGTACTAAGAAGCTGTAATTGTGAAAATGGTTTTCAAATAGTCATCTATAAGCAACAGCATTTGATGATGTGAAAAAAATACATGAAAAGCATTCTAAAGGTAGAGATGGTTTTAAATTTTGTTTATTACTGTATTTTTTCTTAGAATAATGTACAACACATAATAGGAACTCATTAGATATTTGTTAAATGAATTCTAGGAAATTATTTCTGTTATTAACAACAAAACTCTCTTAGAAATCCATGTAATATCACTTGATGTTGTCTCAGGACAATTTTACTGAGTCAAAAACTAACTTCTGAGTCCTTGATCTCATCCTTTTTGTCCAATCAACCAACAGGGTAGAAAACTTATTAGCAACTCTGACAGATACAGTTTCATCACTTACTGGAAGAAGCTGCCCTCAATTAACCAAAGCCAGGTTCCCATATCCGTGTCCTGTGGGAGGATGAAACAGAGAGAAAAAATTAGAGGATCTGATGGTAGACCTAAGTTCCAATCCCACTTGTGTCATTTGCTCACTGAATAATCCTGATCTTCAGGGGGGGTTTTATCTGAGAAATAAAAACTTCATCTCTTAAGATACTTATGATGAATGCGGAAAAAAGATTGGTAAAGAGAAATATATTACACATATCTTGACACAGAGTATGTACATAATATTTGCAGAATATTTAAGTCAGATCCTGAAAATTCACCCCTTCTCTATGATGCTTATGAACAGATTTATCAGCTAACCTGAGATAATTCTATTAAATTCTAGCAGCCAAAAACCAGACATAGGGCTATTTCCACAGACAATTTATGCCTTTATAATTCTAACTCCCTTCAGAGTTCCTAAATCCTGTAGCCTTTGATAGTTTGGGACAAACAGAACCTTCCAGTTATCCAAAGATTAGAGGTAAAGATTCTCAAAACGTGCAACTGTTTGGTACATAATCAATAGTCACCTATGGTATGGATAACAACACAATAAAAACATAACTCCATATCCTCCACTGAAGCTCAAATATAATCACTCTGGAAAACAATATCTCAGAGCTGGCTTATTCTGAGCTCCGATAAAATATAGCCCACAAAGAAATGCTGTCAATGTGGCCAACACTGAATCTGGATGATTGGAGCCAAAGAAAAATAATCACTGAATCACCTTGAGTCTCTCATTATAGATTGGGAATCAGAAAAGACTTAGATGAGATGTCTTCAGTCTCCTTTCACGTGGATCTAGATCTTTCTACTTCTATTTTCAGCATCCTGTACATATGTGAAGGTGTGCAGTTACTTAGAGGTGATAGATGATGTGATTTCTAAGGCCTCCTTGCTCTAATATCCTTGGTTTTTTTTTAATTTTTATTTATTTATGATATTCACACACAGAGAGAGAGAGGCAGAGACACAGGCAGAGGGAGAAGCAGGCTCCATGCACCGGGAGCCCGACGTGGGATTCGATCCCGGGTCTCCAGGATCGCGCCCTGGGCCAAAGGCAGGCGCGAAACCGCTGCGCCACCCAGGGATCCCATATCCTTGCTTATTAATATTCACTAATATCCTGTGAATAACTGAATAGTAGGTGACATGAGTATTATGATAACAACGGCTAATGTTTCTTTGCCATGTACCAGGTATTATGCTAAGTACTTTCATTTAATTTTCTTTAATAACAAAGGAGCTAGGCACCACTAATAATATTTTATTAATGAAGAAATCTGGACATCACTTGTTTAAGCTTCACAGCTAGGACCCGTAGAGGTGATGAATGAACCTAGACTGTCAGCCCCCAAGTCCACACTCTTAACCAATGCTGTTCTGCTAACCAGGACATCATTTACAGAACTCCTGGGGCCGGCTTAGAGGCAAATAAATTCAAGGGATTTTCCAACCCAACTTCTGAAGTATGAGCTGGTATGATCTTTTTTGACTACCTTTAAAATAAAGGGGAAAGGAAAAGTCAGAGAAGAATCAGAATGATTTTCTTCATGTGATTTAATAAAGAGTTCTTTCCTAAATTTCCTTTGTCTGCTTTCTGAGCATAAGAATAGAAGTAGAAAGAAATGAAGAGTAAACCGTTGAGCTGGGGGAAGGTGGTTTTCCAAAGCATGGTGCTCCAAAATACAGTAGCTGAGGCGTTCCTAAAGCTGAGGATGAAATACTACACACCTGTTTCCCACCCCAACCTCATTTCTCAAGTCACTTGCAATAATGAGCAGTAAAAAATAATTATATGCACACACACACACACACTCTCTCTCTCTCTCTCTCTCACACACACACACACATATACATATATATATTAAATCTTCCACCTTTATGCATTCTGCTTTTCAGGTTTATTAAAAACAGCACTCATTAACACCAAACAAGAATTTATATCTACTGTACATAAATTAGCATGCCAATTTCAACAATCCTTACCCTATGGCAATGAAGTAAAGTTAAAAAGAAAAATCAGACCAGCTTTAGTCATCCTATTCCTTCCCTCTTCCACACTTTTAATTTATCTTTTGCCTCCTCTAAACCTGCTCCCAGCCGCCAACTACAAGCTGTAGGAGTTTCAAACCTCAGGCATCAAGTGGTATTTATCCTGAGGCTGACCTCTACAGTTGAACAGCCCACTTCAGGTTCACAGAAGCCTATGCAAGGACCCTACTCTCTTTCAGTCTTGCTTGTTCTTTCTCTGCCGTGCACTCTCTGGATGTTCTCAGGATACATATCTCAGTAATGTTCACACAAGGTAACTTCCCAGACCTATTCCTTCATCCAGATGCCACGTCCTGCATTTTTTAATAGATTTAAAAGATTATTTTGTCTGTGCCTTCATTGAAAGTCTCAGTCTCAGTCTTCTGTTCTGGATGCAGCAGGTGTTCAGGTGGGGGAACTCTTATCAATTCTATCTGCACCCACTTTGTTAATGGATCCCTTCCACAGTAAATACGGGGATAAGGGATTGGCCAGGAAACCCAAATTACTTACTCATAGTTCTTAGAAATTAGTCAAAAGACAGAGTGATAAGACTGATACAAATTAGAGGCTGATTTTAATCAATAATGTGGACAAGATAATGAGGAAGGTGGAATTGCAATTTGTCTCTGAGTTAGGGGAGAGTCAGTTACAGGCATACAGGCACAGTGGAAAAGACTTGCCTTTTCTGGGAGCCTCGGTCTTAAATGTTTTATGTTTAGGCTTACATACTAAATAAAATTTTCCTGCCTTGAAACATCTGGAAAATTGTAAAAGATGAAATGGAAAGCTACTGTATCTAGAGGCTTTAATTAAATGTTTAGACAGACATATGATTTCACTGGTGGGATCTAAAAACCAAAACAAATAAAACAAGCAGACTCTTAAATACGGAGAACAAACTGCTGATTGCCAAAGGGGAGGATAAAATAGTTAAAGAGGATTAAGAGGTACAACCTTCCAATTATAAAATAAATAAGTCACATAGATAAAAAGCACAGCATAGGAAATATAGTCAATAATATTGTAATTTGGTTGTGTGGTGACAGATGGTGACCACACAGATAGTGGTGAGCACTGTGTGATATGCAGAATTAGTGAATCAATGTTATATACCTGAACCAAATATAACACTGTACTATACTACATTATAATACTTCATATTATATAGTATACACTCTAACTTTATAATCTAATAATAACATTATAATATAGTACTCTACTACATTAATTATTCTCCAATTTTGAAAAGGCTTTGGCATCCAGGTTGACTGCTTTAATATTTAAATGTTTCTCATCATTACATTTGCATATGGAAGATGGCCATTTGTTTATTCAAGTCATTTATTCATCAAGAATGCATTAAGCAACTTAGGGAAAGTCCTATGCTAAATGTGGGAGCTACATCACTGTATAAGACAGGGCTGCTATTCTCAAGAGATGTATGATACATAACAGAGATGTAGAGTCTTCCTCTTTGCATAAACCACCGTCCTACTGGTAAAACGTAAATTCAAGATCATCTAGCCCAGCGCTTCACACACATTAAGATACATACAAAGCATTTGAGGACCTATTTAGAATGCAGCTTCTGATGTAGGTCTCAGATGGTGCCTATGATTTTGTATTTTTAACAAGTGCCCAGGTAATGCAGAAGCTTCTGGAACATATGAGATACCTGGTATTTAGAAGCAGCTGGAATCACTATACATTAATCTTTTATACACCAATAGCCATTACCCCAAAAGAGCAGCCTCATAATACCTTTACAACATAATGTCCCCCAGAGAAGCAGCATGCCCACATCTGCGACTCACCAGCTATTTCGTTTTGCAAGCTATTTACCTCTGTAAGCCTGTTTATCCATCTGAAAGATGGAAGGCAATAATACCTAGCCAAAAGAGTTGTGGAGAGAACAAGACAGATCATGCTGCTATAGTACCCAGTACATAGAAGTTGGCACCCAGAAACAAGAAGCTCTTTTTACCATTATTATGAGCTGAGGAAAAAATAGGTATTTCTTTTTAAATTTTAATAATTAAACTTTATCTTTTTTAGTCATAAGAGGCAATATCATTAAGAAGAAAAGTAAACCTCAGTAGGAATTTGCAAGTTGAGTCGTTTTTAAAGCACTGGTGAAGGACATGTTCCAGCACTACCACTTGGTCAGAGGCTCCCATCAGTAATTAAGGACCACTCGCAATCAGCAGTGTGCGTTTGCATTATGTAAGACATACTGATTTCTGGAGGAAGTCAACCCAGATCTCTCCCTTGCTAATAAGAAATTGGGAGGCACGAAACAACCCCAGATGGTGCATGTTTGTAGTAACAAATGGAGGTATTTTAATAGTGTGAGTTAAGTTTTACTTTGCGTTTTTAATGAGGGCCTCACTGCCCGCGACATTTTAATTGTAAACTAGATTGCCTCATGAGGTCTTAAACTATTTTATGTTAAACATAAAGCTTTGTAAATTTGTATCGATGATATTATTCATCCCCTGAAGCACAGAGGGATATAAAAATATTTCATAATGAGCCATGAATACATAACATAACCCCACAAGTTTAATAATACTAACCCATATTTCATTTCACCAAATGATTCCTACTTCCACCTGCATGAAACCATGTTCAAATGAGAAGATTCAAAGTCAGTTTCAAAGATATCAACAGAGTTATTTTCCTGAAATTCTAAGTGAGAATAACCAAGCAGCAAGTGGGGTAGGAGATAAGATTATTCTTTTGACAGCATATTCTGGATGGACAAGCAAGTCATTTACCAAAATCTCTTTTCTTTGATTATTTGAAAAGTAGCATTATTTTGGGATAACTTATATAATAAGATCAGTCCCCATCACCCAAGAACTATTCAAGCTTTAAAGTTCTCATCTCATTCAATAGAATATTTTCTTCCAAATGAAGACATGGGGAAATGAAGCTACTGGGAACATTTTTAAAGACTTTCCCAGAGATTATGAAAATAAGACACCTTGAGGCACATTAAGAGTCACTCGCACTCCATTTAAAGAAGAAAATTAGTTTCTAATCCCATTTCTGTCACTTAATATGAATGTTTGTCCTTGGGCAAGTCTGTGAATCTTTAGATCTTTCTTTCCCTGTCTCTCAAGGAAGAGTTTTTCAAAATCTAGTTGAGGATCACCTATCTACAGCATCACCTGAAGAGCATTTTAAAGTACATTTCCTGGGTCACACCTATTGCTATCAAATCAGACTCCAAGAGTATCATTTTTCTTGGCAAGTGTTTTCTTATGCTCTCAAAATATGAGAAACACTGGAGTAGTAGAGCCAAGCCTTCAGGTTTCAATATTCTTTGCTTTGGAATACAGAGGCAACCTGAATTACAACACTCGACAAATCTCACACCCAATCCATTTCACCATTTCCCTATGACACTGTACTTCAGTACAGTACTGTCTGAAGTACTGTACTGTCTCCACTTAGAATTTGAGTTCTGCCATCAAGGTGACAATTACTAATTGTGTGCTTACAATATGCAATGTCTTCTTTATCTCTACGCTAACTGAAATGAGGCATGTGAAAAACCTTAGGGGAAGCATGTGAAAGAGGGTGTAGACAACTAGCAAAGGACTAGAAATGACTTACGATTAATACACCCAAGGCTTCCTTCCATTTATAATCAAAAGAATCATACCTATGTTAAACTATTAGAGTTAAGCCAGTCGCTAAAAGCAAGATGTATTAAAGTATGTCTAATATCATCCTATTTTTGTAATATAGCATTGAAAATGCTTTTTAGGGAAATGTGTATGTGTGCAATGTTTATGTAGGTGCAGTGATGATTTTCATATAATATATAAGCATGAGAATAAAAGGAAGCAATTACTTTCTCCGAAATGTTAGTAAGGAGTGACTTGAGTGGGAAGAAAAAGGAAGAAAGAAACAAGAAAACAGAGAGTAGATTAGATACAGCAATTATGCATTTATATAAAATTATAAGTCTATGTGTATATATAAATATATTTTAAGATAAAGTAGAATAAATTTGAATATTGAAAAACTAAAGCCAGAGGTTATGCAAATAACTCAACAATCATACATGTTTTAAATATATTACGTAAAACTGGCCATCTGCACCATCCTTCAGAATACTATGGTTCTATTCTAATTAGATACTTTCTAATTTAAAACCTAGAAACCTCAGGACTTCTCTATAAAGAAGAAACTTTGGCTCTATTCAGGGCAGAGGATCAGCAAAAGTTTTGTTTGGATCAGATTAACTCTAGCAGAAATTACCTGCATAATTCTGAGCAGTCCCTGTTGTCACTCCGGTTTTCATTAAATCATTTGTAGAATGAAAATATAGATACAGATTTTTAAGATTTTCTTCATAATTTGATCCTGTTCTCCGCAAATTCTGGCTCTGTAGAAATCCAAATTTATTTATTTTTTCTTTTTTTGTCAAGTTTCAGGCAAAAAGAAAAATCACTTTGTAAAAAAAAAAATTTTTTTTTAACTAATTTCCCTTAGTTACCCCTAAAGAGAGAACCACTACTGACACCATAAACCATACGGAAGACAGTGACAAGATAAAATTCTTTCCTGCCAGGAAGAGGCAGGAGTAGAGAGGGATCCTGAAGCCTTTTCTCTAAGAAATGAGGAAAGAGAAAGAATGAGACAGAGAGAAAGAAAGAAAGAAAGAAAGAAAGAAAGAAAGAAAGAAAGGAAGGAAGGAAGGAAGGAAGGAAGGAAGGAAGGAAGGAAGGAAGGAAGGAAGGAAGGAAGGAAGGAAGAAGAAAGGAAGGAAGGAAGGAAGGAAGGAAGGAAGGAAGGAAGGAAGGAAGGAAGGAAGAAAGGAATGATGGGAAGAAAGATGGAAGAAATGAGTGAAGGAAGAAGTGATGGAAGGAAGGATGGAAGGAAGGTTGGAGGGAAGGAAGGCTATAAGGAAGGATGAAAAGAAAAAAAGATGTAAGGAAAGATGGAAGGATGGAAGGAGAAAGGAAAGAGAAACCTTAGCATCTATGGTGTAAGAAAGGGCCTTTCCAACCAAGCAGGTGTATGCCTGTTGAATGTAACCTGCAGGAAAAGGGAACTGTCCCAGAGAAAGTGGCAGTCATATTCTTATCTCAGCCAAGATGTGGGTAATAATCCCATCTGTTAGGGAGATGATGAAATGTGAGGCAAAGAAAATGAGTTCATGAACTTGAGATGTTAAAAAAAGAGAGAGAGAGAGAGAGTTCATTCAATATCTCAGGACTGCCTAAAGCTTTCTTTGAGCCAAGTTTAATTTCCTTTGTCAAGTACAATTTGCAGATCTCAAAGGACATAAGTGTGGGTACATGCGTTCTTCCTAGTACATTTTGTTCTGTACTGTCCATCCACAGCTCAGCAGGGTGAACATATGAAGTAATTTAGGTAAAGATTCAGATTCCTTTCTGTAATACTGGAATTTTCAAGTCTAAGCAAGTCTGCAGAAGACATCATCAGTCAGCTTTGTGCTTAATAAAAAACTGCTTTTCCTGCACTAGAACTAAACATTTAAAATGAGCTTATAGATTTCAATGCTCCTGGGATTGTATTGTGTGACCTTGAAGATAGTTACATCACCTTGCAGTGTCTTTATTTCCTGGTTCCCAAAACAGAACTTGTATGTCAGATTCCAAGCAGAGGCCCAGAGATGTGAAGTGACATATTCAAGGTCCCATAGCTGGTTACTAGCTGTGTCTAGGAGGATTCTCAGCTCCCAGTGACTACATACCCATCCCAAACTGGTTTAAGCAAAAATAATTACTAGTTCAAGTTTAAGAGTAAGGCTAGCTCCAGGCTTAAGTTGATGCAATGTCCCAAAAATTCTCATCAGACCTAATTCTCTCCCGGGCTCCTCATTCTCCACCTTCTAAGTTGGCTTTATTCTTAGGTAGATTCTCTCCTTATACTACAAGGTGTCTGCCAGTAGTTCCAGACCTTATTCTCTTATTCTTGAGTCAAAATCCAGTAGGAAGGAGCAACTGCTTCTGTATCATAATTATCAGAAAAAAATTGTGTCTGATGTCTTTGTGAAAATAAAATGTCCTACTTGAAGCAAAATGTCCTGCTTATAGCCAGTCCTAGAATGTGACTCAATCATGTGTCTAGCTCCAAGGTAGGAGTGGTACTCCAGGAGTAGCGCATAGACTGAGAACACTAGAGGCATGTAGAGAGTCTCAAAGAGCAGATGCTGCTAACAGAAGGAAGGAAAATGGATAAAGGAAGGTCAACAAGTATTTATCATGCTGGCAGAGACTGCACCAGGAACCAAATTTTCACGTTACCAGTTCCTTCCTACCTCAACCCATTTTTTTTTCCATTCTGTGTGTGGCTGTGGTATTGATAACTGATGGGGAGGTTAATTACATGGTGAATCCTAAGATTTAAATGAAAATCAATCTTTGGTGATAATCCAAGGAACAAAACCACTCATGTAAGTTAACATTATACTGTTAAAGTCAAGTACATTTTCATCTTTATGACCTTGGATTTAGCCATATATCGTTAGATATGACATGAGCATGAACAACAAAAGAAAAAATAGATAAAAATTGGGCTTTATCCAAACTAAAAGCTTTTGTGCATTGAAGGATACTATTACAAAGTGGAAGGCAACCCACATAATGGGAGAAAATATAGGGGTTTACTACCTAGAACATAAAGAACACCTACAACTCAACAACAAAGACCACCCAATTTTAAAATGGACAAAGGAACTGAATAATATTTCTCCAAAGATTTGCAAATGGTCATTAAGCACTTGAAAACATGTTCAACATCATTAGTCATTGGGGAAACACAAATCAAAACCATGAGATAACACTTCACAATTACTATGACAGCTTTAATGAAAAGATAAAAAAAAAATTAAAAAAAAAAACAGAAAACAAATGTTGGTGAGAATGCAAATATTGGAACCCTCTTTCATTGGTAGTAGAAATGTAAAATGGTGCAGGCATATAGAAAGTAGGGGAGGTTTCTAAAAAATTAAACATAAAATGACCGCATGACCCAGTAATTCTACTCCTAGCCATATACTCAATGGATTGAAAACAGAGGCTCAATCAGATATTTGAACACCAATGTTTATTGCAGCATTATTCACAACAGATGAAAGGTGAAAAACAACTGAAATGTCCATCAATAGGTGAAGTGATAAACAAAATGTGATATCATACATACAATGGAATGTTATTCCGCCATAAAAAAAGATTAGAGTTCTATACAGGCTGCAACATGGTTGAACCTTGAAATAATAAGTCAGACACAAAAGGAAACACTGTATGAATATACTTACATGAGATATTCACAATAGACAAATTTATAGAGATATAAAGTATGTTAGAGATTATGGAGGGATGGGAGATTATTGTTGAATGTGTACACAGATTCTGTTGGGGTAATGGAAAAGTATCAAAAACAAATAGTGGTGATGATTGCACATTGTGAATATAATCAATGTCACTGAATTATACATTTAAAATATATTAAAATGGCAAATTTTATATATATTTCACTGTAACAAAATAAAAAGAAGAACAAAGTCAAGCACATTGCCAATTTTTATACTGGTAGAGAGCAATGTCCTCATATATTTCATTAACTCAGAACTATCACATAGCCAGCTACAAAAGAGGCTAAGAATTTGTTTTTATTCGAGTACACTGCAAACCAAAAAAAGACATCAATTTAGTAAAGTAGACGTAGAGAGTGGATATTAGGTAGGAAACCAATAGCATCTAATATTTATGTTCTTTTTTTCCTTCTGATTTCCTATCAAGTATCCAAAACTCCTCCAGCATGGTAACAACCACTATTTCCCACTCATGAGGATATGTAGATGCCACATAGCTAGAGATCTTCACTGATGTATTTGGCAAAAATCTAACTACCATTTGTGTTAAATATTGAAACCACCTGAGCCTACGATTTATTAACTTTATGAGAAATTCCTGTCACTTGCAGATGTCAAGCGAAAAAATATATATTCATCTGATATATATATTCTGTACTGTGTGGCTGTACATATGTAAATTCCACACCTTGCATTCAGGTACTATATTCCAATAGTTTTGACTGGAAATGTTTTCATTCACTTATTGATTGATTTATACATTCAACAATCATGGTGCATCTACCTGTGTGTGCAAGACCCATAAAGTAATGGAAATATCAACCAAACAAAGCATCCACTTTTAAAGAACCTCTAAGTAGGAAAAGTGAGACAAGCTGTCAAATAATTATGTTGACCTAAAAACTTCTCGAGTCCATATCTCCACCCAGAAGGTCGGGGTTCCTTGACTTTCAATCTCCCCCTTTCAACAGACCCCCTTAGTGCTGGTGTTCTCAGTTTCCGATCTCTTTTGGACGTGGTTCAATCTGACTTTGTATCCAATTCATAATGAAAGCTTCAGCTTTCCCTTGTTCTTCCACTCTCACTATTCTCCCCAAGGAACTAAGGATTACCTTAAAATCTATCCAGTCATCTATTTATTATGTATTCATTTACTTAAAATATTTTATTAAGCCAGCCCCTATGATAATTATAATGGGGGTATTATAATGAGCAAAAGCAGCCATGGAGCTTAGCCTACAGACAAAAGTATACAGTAGCCAAACTTTCTCCCAAATAAACTTAAATCTCCATGGTGACAGGGCTATGACAGAGTGGCACATGTCACTGGGAGAATCTATAGTGAGAGAGAGTAGTCCTAAGCTCTGTTCACCACCATCAGGACCATCTGATACTAAACGCTAAATCCATGCATTCATGTTACCAACAAACATATTAGTGGCAAATTTAATGTCAGTTAACCATTTGTTGCTTACTATATGCTTGGTTTCCCTGATTTCCACCTGCCTCTTGGCATCTCCACAACCTACTGGTTGGCATCTCTGATGCTAATTATTTCTATATGGTAATACTATTGCTAGGATCACTATTATATTTGCCCAACATGAATTTCCTCTCATGAAAATTGGCCTAAGTCATAGGAGTACCCCACCCTAGTAAGCCTGACCAGTTTCCAGATCCAGATGTTTCTGGGGTAGCTTGTCCCAATTATATCCCAAGCTCCTTAAACAAGATTTTTAATTTTTTAAAATATATGTATAACAACTTATAATTTGTTTCTTCTAGTGAAATATTCTGGGAGTATTCCTCTATCTTATTAACCTTAAAGTTTGATCTCTTAAAATTCACGGCTTCATCTGGAGTTTTGGCTTGCTAATACTCATTGTAGAAGTAGCATGATATAGAATTGCATCTAAAATATTTAGGTAGGTGGACAATCTTCTGCTGGAAAAGACAGGGTCGGGGAAGCACAGTTATTTGCTCCCAGCTCCAAGTCAAAGGCCTGGCTCTGATCTATGTGAGAGAGGAGCTTCAGGCCTTGTGGAAGGGGCTCTTCATGTGAGGAAATTTGAAGCATGAATACCACAAAGTTGCTTTGGAAAAGCGACTACACTCTCTCTGTTTTTTGTGGGGGCCACAACTTTGTTCTAGCACAAAGAAACCTAAGAGAAAGCCTGGTATCCTGAAAGCCTTGATGCCTCAACATCTGTGCACAAAGCCATGAAAACCTAAAGGACAACAGAAGCCTAGAGACTTTTTGAAGAAACCACAGTTAGTAAGCAGCTCTGGCTGCCAATTTCTCGGTACCCAGACGTCACTCGTTCCTCCCATTTGTCCTGGCCATCAGAACACCAGTTTTGTTCAGTGGCAATGTACTCTATCCCAATGGAAGAACCACAATTGGGTTAAGCCAATCCTAGTAACATCACAGCTCTTTGGAAGTGATTGTTGTAGGGGTAGGTGTGAGACCTAGTTCCAGCCCAAGGAAAATTTAGTACGAGAATTTTTTTTTCCTTTTCAAGTAAGGGAGGAACATACAAGGAGATGCTCCCTGCCTCCCCCTTTCTGCTTTTGCACATTTTCTAATAGAAGAAAAAGGGGGAGGGGGGAACAAGAGTGGAAAAGCAAAGAAGCAATCTACATGGTGCTGAATACCATGAGTCCTGGTGGTCACCATGGCCAGGCAATTTGGCCTCTGTGCTGTAGGAGTATGATTGGTACACCTTGCCCTTTAACCTGTGCCCCTTGTGTGGCCAGTATGCAATGAGGAAATTGAGAGGGTCTGAGCGAGGTCCTTCGCTGTGCCATGACTAAAGGCATGGTACAAATGGAAAGCATTATCATCTTGTTATCTCTCATTTCAGGAGGGGTCCTCATTAACAACTGGAAGCTGTATCCTGCCATAGTCATAAAGCCATAAACGGTACAGAAATGAGCCATAAATTACTTCTAATTGCACTATCCCATCACATTAGAACCAGGGACTGCTCCAAATTAACAGGCAGCAAATTTAACGCAGATATAGGGATATCATTTTCTATGCAATACTTAATTAGCCTCTAGAAACTGCTATCATGGGGCATTACATCAGGGCCCTAGATGTATCTCCAGGAGAGCAACTGCAGTCATAGTACATAGTACAAAAGGTATGGATGGCCCCTCCCAGAGTTTGCAACCCATTCTAATTGCTCATGGACTGTGATCAGAAAGGACGTTCCAGAGTGGCATACTGTGCAATTGGCCTCTTACTTATTAAAGTGGTCTATAGCTGTTTCTTTATGGCTAGAGCGATGCTACGGCAAGCCCCTTCATTGCCTCTCCATGGTCTTGTCAATGATCTGACTGAGACAGCGGTGGCTCTTTATGTATACAGTTTAGAACAATATCGAGACCAACTAAAAACTCTAGCTGCCAATGAAGGATGGGTAATCTTGGTGGAGGATTCTATAGCCTTCTGTTCAATAACTGCTTAGAGTGTCATTGAATTCAATATTAGAGTTTAACCTGGACCAGAGGGGAGAAAGTGGAACACTCACCCGGGAGAGCACAACTTTCAGCACGGCCAGTCATCTCTGCCAATGACAAAAGGAGATCAGAGTTTATTTTGTCCTCCACTGGCTCAATCACTGAAAAAGTCCTGTGGAACTGGCTTTAGCAAACTTGTCATCGGATACTCTTGAGATACAAGATGTTCAGGGTCTAATCCTCCTTACTTCCTTGGATTCTGAACATTGTTGCTGGGAATGTATAATCATACTCATTAGAATACACAAGACCTAAAGCCAGCTGGAAAATCTCTCCTTCAAATTTTTCAAAAAAAAATAAAAAATAAGAAACAACTAATTATATCACAGAAGCGAAAACATGGTAATTAAAATGACCATTATGTAGCAAGCTTCCTATAATTATTGTTATTCATTTTGGCAACTGGGAGTTTGAGGATTTGAATTTTATTTTCCAAGCCATAAGTGTGAAAAAAAGCAATTTATTTACTTTACTGTTGGCCACTAGGAGATAATTTCCACCCATTTTCTTCAGACTTCATTGGAGGACTGTATCATTCCTCTTTATCCTTGTCATTAATTTTTAAGGGATAGTTTTCCCGTCTATTCTCAGATCACATTGACAGGCACAATTCCTACACTATGCCAATCACTGATCTCAGTGCAGAGCCTCTTCTAGCTACGCACTCTCCCCAAATACTTCTCTCTCTTTTTTTTCATCCAGGGAAGGAAAAAGTTAACTCTGCAGAATTGTTTGAACTCATCTGCCCAATTTGTTATTGATGGCCACAATCATTTCCTAATTATTGCCAATTCTATGTCTAAATGTTAGATTTCATCAAATCACCACTATATATAATAGTGTCATGCCCAGGATAGAAGGATATAATGTATTATGTGGAAATAATAATCTTAAAAACAATAGTAGGAGAGGAACACAGAAATTCTACAAAATAGAAAGATGAAGACCAAGAAAGGAACATATGAGACGACAGAGGAAAAATAAGTGTTACTCTATGCAACTCTTATAAATCCAATATCGTACTAGGAATGCTGTATGCATTAATCATGCACCTAAGAATAATCTTAACAGATGTTTTTGTCTGCATTTTATAATTGAGACACAGAGAGGTTAAATAACTTGTCTGTGATCATTCAGAGATAGAACTTGTAATTCATAACCAGATTTCTTGATTCCAAAGATTAAAATAATCATTTTTTTCATTTGCATATGCATAGCATCTTCCTTCATCTCTTTGTTTTTTACTTACCTGAATTTTAATAATTAAAGTATGTTTTTCAGAGACAGCATGTACTTTGGTCTTGTCTTTTTATTCACTCTGGGAATCTCAGTCCTTTAACTGGTACATTAAGCCATCCACATTTAAAGGAATGATGGAGGTGCCCCAGGGTGACTCAGTCAGTTAAGTGTCTGACTCAGTTTCTGCTCAGATCATGATCTCAGCATTGTGAGATTGAGCCAGCTTGGGATTGTCTCCCTGCCCCTGCTTGTGCTCATCCAATAAATAAATTAATAAATAAGTAAATAAATAATAAATAAATAAATAGCTTTGATGTATATAGTTGGATTAATATCTGCCATTTTTGTAACTGTCTTCTATTTGTTGCATCTGTTCCTTGATTCCTTTTTCCCCCTTTTTCTTTTTTCTGGTTATTAATTTTTAACTTAGCATTTTCTAGAATTCCATTATAGCTTCTTTCTTAACATATCATTTATACTTCTTTTTAAAATGTTTTGGTGGCTACCCTAGAGCTTATGATACACATTTTAAAATAATCTAAGACAGCTTTCACATAACACCATACTGTTTCACATGCAGCATGGATATCTCATAGGAGAGTATCCTCTCATTTCTCTCTCCCGCCCTTTCTGACATTGCTGTCATTAATTTTGATGATCCCTATGCTATAATCAACCAATATGTTGCTCTGTTATTGTTATAAACAAACCATTATCAGGTGCCTCGGTGGCTCATTTAGTTAAGCGTCTGCCTTCAGCTCAGGTCATGATCCCAGGCTCCTAAAATGGAGTCCCACATAGGGCTCCCTGCTTAGCATGGAGTCTGCTCCTCCCTCTTCCCTCACCCTGATTGCTCCCTCTCTCTCAAATAAATGAATAAAATCAGTTTTAAAAAATAAAATAAACAAGCTATTACTTTTAGATTAAGAATAAGAAAAGTAAAAAATATATATTTTACTTTTATTTATTCTTGCTCTCTCTTCCTTTCTTTATGCAGATTCAAGTATTTAACCTGTATCATTTTTTTCTCCTGCTTGCAGAACTTTTTAAAACATTTCTTGCAGAGCAGGTCAGCTGGTAAGGAAGTCTCTAATTTGTTTGTTTGTTTGTTTGTGAAAGTATTTCTCTTTCACTCATGAAGAGTAACATTGTTGAATATAATATTCTAGGTTGGTAAGAGTTTTTCTTTCAACCCTTTAAAGATTTCACTGCACTGTTTCTTCCCTGCATGGTTTCTGATAAGAAGTCTGCTATAATTTTTATCCTTTTTTCTCTATAGGCAAGGCAATTTTATCTCTCTGGCTTCCCTGAAGTTTTCTCTTCATCTTTTTATTTATTTATTTATTTATTTATTTATTTATTTATTTATTTATTTATTTATTGTGTGGTTTGAATATGATACACTGAGTTGTGAGGCTTGGGGTGTTTATTTTGCTTGGTATTCTCTGAGCTTCTTGGATTTGTGGATGGTGCCTGGCATTAACTTTGGAGAATTCTCTACTATTATCATTTCAAATATTTCTGTTCTGTTTTCTCTTGTCTCTTCTTCCAGTATTCCAACTATGTATATGTTATACCTTTTGACATTATCTTACAGGTTTTTTTCATTTTTTCAATTGAGGTAAAATTAATATACAATGTTATATCAGTTTCAGATGTATAATAAAGTAATTCAACAACTCTATACATTTCTGAATGGGAAATTCTATACATTGCAAATGTATATCACTTGCAAATGATATACCTGATAAAGCGTTAATATCCAAAACATATAAAGAACTTATACAACTTAAACACACACAAAAACCCCATAAATAATATGATTTAAAAACAGAGAACTCGAATAGACATTTTTCCAAAGAAGACAGACAGATGGCAAACAGACACATGAAAAGATGCTCAACATTACTAATCATCAGGGAGACACACACCAAAAAAATGTCACTTTACACCTGTCAGAATAGCTAAAATCAAAAACACAAGACATAACAAGGTTCATTCTTTTGTTTTTCTCTTTGTATTTCAAGTTGGGATCTTCCTATTGACCTATCTTCAGCTTTACTGACTTTTACCCTCAGCTGTGTCAAGTCTACTGATGAGGCCACCGAAGACATTCTTCACTTCTGTTACTGTATTTTTTATTTGCAGAATTTTCTTTTGGCTCTTATGGTTTTCACATTGTCCATGTGTTTTTGCATACTGTTTACTTTTTCCATTAAAGCCCTTAACATTTTAATCATCATTATTTTAAATTCCTTGTCTGATAATTCCAGCATCTGTGGCACATCAGAATCTGGTTGTAATGATTGTTTTCTCTTCAGACTTTGAATTTTTCTTGACTTTTCACAAAACCTGTAGTTTTTGTTGCATACTGGTCATGGAGTATCGGTAACAGGAACTGAGGGTTTAACCAGGCTATTAGTGTGAGGATTTGTGCTAAGCTGGCTAGGAGATGGCCTGTGTTAAATGCTTGCCCTAACTGAAAGAACCGGAGACTTCAAATCCCTCCAATGTCCTTGTTTTTGTCTCCCTCTTGGCTTTGAGGTATCATCATATATAGTTCAGCTACAATCCACTGCTGAGACATGGAGACTTTTGGTGTGGTGTTAGGTAGGGTACAGTGGGAGGGAATCACTCTATAATGTTTAAATTATGTCTACATCTTTTAGCAGGCCGTGGCTTAGGCTGGGGCCTTCACAAATGCCTCTGTCCCTCCTCCAGAGGTGTGTATAGCTTTTTGCTTCTGTTCCCTTCCCTAGCTGAAGCATTCCGAATTTATTTCATTGAAACCCTACCCCCTAGCAATTATATTTATTGTTACCCACTTAGGTGAGACAGGAAGGATGAAGAGAGTTCAAGGGAATAGAGAGAATTTCTTTTCCTCCTGTTAGGATAAAAATTGCACCCTGGCAAAGTCCTTTCCCCTGGAGAAAATACCTATGTCATGGAAGAGTCTTAGGGAATATTTAACAATGGTTACCTTTCTCCTCTCTCTGCCAAAGTCACAAGAGAATCTTTCACAAAGCCAGGTTTTAGGATTTCTCACTTTCAAGCTAGTCCACACTCAGCCTGCAGCAATTTGTTGAAATTACCACTAAATGTTCCTACCGGTTTATAGTTCCAGTAGCTCCTGCTCCAGGGTAAGCAGATCTCCGTGGCTGTATCTTTCTGTATGCACCTGTCTCTACAGATTTCAGGGTGATGTTTTGCCCTGTAACCTCAGTTCTCTGATGTGTCCAAGCAAAGTGGATGATTTTTCACTTTGTCCAGGCCTTTCTTGTTGAAAAGATGGTGGTAACAACTTCTAAGTTCTGTACATGTCAAAGCTGAAACTGGAAGAAATCATCCTTTTTTGGATAAGGACAATTTGGTGAGGAAACTAATAAAGAATAAATTAAAGTTTGATGAATCAGACACAGCCAATGTCTAAAACACTGGTCCTTCTAGAAATTTTAATATTCATTTTATGTGCATCTATAAGTAATAGATAGTAGCCAAAGCTTCCAGATTTCTTTTCTACTTCCACCATGACTTCACCATATATACTAGTCTATTAAACACTCTGAGGAAAAAAAGATATCCATTACCAAAAAAGTAATTCCTTTGGAAATAAAGGCTCAGAAAAATCCTTCTTTAAGAGTCACATGTCGGGATCCCTGGGTGGCGCAGCGGTTTGGCGCCTGCCTTTGGCCCAGGGCGCGATCCTGGAGACCCGGGATCGAATCCCACATCGGGCTCCCGGTGCATGGAGCCTGCTTCTCCCTCTGCCTGTGTCTCTGCCTCTCTCTCTCTCTCTCTATGTGACTATCATAAATAAATAAAATTAAAAAAAAAAAAAAAAAAGAGTCACATGTCCAGTGCTATTGATACCAAATGTTTCCCAGATTTATCTGACTATGAAACTCCTTGATTCCTTCTTATTACCTATTAATATCCATGATGGACAGAATAATGGCACTCCAAAGGAGTCCAGATCCTAATTCCCAGAATTGGGGAATATGTTACCTAATTGGCAAAAGGGACTTTGCAGATGTGGTTAAATTACAGATTTTGAGATGAAGAGATAATCCAGGATTATTGGGGGCGGGAGCACCACCAAATTAATCACAAGTGTCCCTGAGGGAGGCAGGAGAGTCAGAAACAGAGAGAGGTAATGTTACCATGGAAGCAAAGAGAGATTTGAAAATGCTATGCTGCTGGCTTTGAAGGTGTGGGAAGAAATCACAAGCCAAGGCATAAGAGAGACTCTAGAAGCTGAAAAAGATAAGCAATAGATCCTCTCTTAGAGCCTCTGAAGGAACCAGTCCTCCTGATATCTTGACCTTATTTAGCACAGTAAGACTAATTTTTTACCTTAAACTTCCAGAACTGTGAGATAATGAGTTCGGAGTGTTTTAAGCCACTAAGTTTGTGGTAACTTGTTCCAATAACAATGGGATACTAATACAACACTCTATTATGTTTTCAATGGAAAACCCTCTGGGAAATGACACACGATAGGCAAGTTATAGTATTAGGCATTATAATGGATATAAAGAGAAACAGACAGACGGTGCTCCAACTAAGCCTACAAGTGAGCAGAGTACGCAAAGTGTAAAAAACAGATAGAAGACAGACTATAAAAGAAAAAAAAATGTCCTCCATGAAGATACCATCATTGAAGGATCACAAAAAGAGAGATTAATTTTGGCTAGGTAAATTTAAGAAATGTAACAAATATTTGTTTAAAACTTATTGTGAGATAGTCATGGTGCCAGGCAGAGTAGCTACAGGGATGAATAAGAAATGGTTCATGTTCCTCCTTTGATAAATAATTTCTTTTGCACAAGAGCCAAGTTAATCACTATAAGACTGGTTATGGCCCATGTTATAAGTAAGAAATTTTTTATTAGTTTTGCAGAGTTGAAAGTACCTAAATCATTGAGTGAGAAGATGTAATGAGAAAATACTCATTTCGGTGGTCTAAAACATTCATTTCTAGGCATATGAGCAATATGAAAATAGAAGGAGGCACTTTAATCTCTCATCCCATTCATAAATGCTTCACAAGCATTATTTCATTTCATCTTCAAAATATCTAGAAATGAAAATATTCACACTGCCATTTTTGCCTTAGAAATAGGAAAACTGACACTCTATGAGTTTGCACCCCAAACCTTCCACCTTCTCTACCTTCATTCCTCAGCGATTGATAACTGGTGAGGTTTGTGAGCACTGGTGTGGCACGATCAAGCCTGTGAATCTCATTGTCCTTTTCATGTCATGACCTGTCATCCTGAATCACTAGAAATGCCAAATAGAGATTAGCACTAACAGCTCCCTTCACTCTGAGTTTCCTTCTTCCTACAGAAAGCTAAGTGTAGGTAGTGCACCACTGCTTCACAGTGAATAGTCACAAAAGGCTACACGGTTTATGTTAAAATTACTGAGACTACATAGTTGATGTCAAAACTGTTGGAATTTCCAGGACAAGAAATTAGAAGGTAAAAGGAGAACATGTAATTTACCTACACACTCCAGTTCCCAGAAGACAAATACACATTGTCATTGAGAAGGGTTCTTTGGTGCCTGACAGCTACAGAGTCTGTATCTCATCTTTGCTTAGAGGTTCTAATACAAACACCAGGTCCTAAAACAAAATGGGAGATAAAAGTCTGCAGATATTTCTTAACAAATATTGCTCATTTTATCCCTAAATTCTAAGTTCTTATGAAACTTTGTTTTAATCCAGATAAAAGAATGAAAGTCATTATTTCAGTGATTATTTAAGTCATAAACCTTGAGAAATGGTTATCAGAGGCAGTTAATGACCTAGCCTCTCAGCTAATGGAGGTTAACACTCTAATAAACCATTTGTTAACTGCAGCAATTGACTGATTGCAAGAGAATTACAGCTATTATAACTCTTTTATGACTGATGGCGGGGGGTGGGGGGGAGGCATGGTTAGATGGGGACAGCATGTACAAGCACACCAAAAGGTGACTATAGAGAAAATGATTGCCACCTGCCACTGAAATGTTCCCCTTACAAAAAAGTGAGAAGGAAAGAGGAGCCACCATGATATAAGTAGATAATGAATAAGACTTCAGGAAGTGTTATTCTTGATATGAAAGTAAAAATTGCCAGAACTAAGACTGCCTGAAGCATTCAAATGTATTCTCAGTAAAAATGAACATTGACTACTTTGATGAAAGTTTGAAACCACTCAAACACTGAACATGGAGAGAACTTCTGCCTTCATAAGGAAATGTCTTTCTAAATGCAATTTAAATACTTCAAGAATCTATATTTTGAGGACTGGAAATTGGAATCATATTTCCCTGACAATTAGTGAGATTTTTTTTTCTCAAATACGGACATTTTTAAAGCAAAAGAGTAGGCATTATTTTTCTAAATTGGAGAGTCAAGAATATGCAGTTTTGGTTAGGATTATATTTAATGATTGTGAGTGGGGAGAAAAGTAAAAATAAATGGCTTCAATCAGATCAATTTTTATTTCTCAATTGTATAAAAGAATTTAGAGCTAAGCAGGCCCCGCTATGGGTGACTTTGGCACATGAAGTTGTCTGAGGTCTAGATTCCTCCTCAGACACCAGGCCAGCAACTCTAAAATGTGGTGTGTTCCTCCCAATGATAGAGAGCTCCATCCATTAAATGGGTGTTCTGGCCAGCAGGAGGAAGGAAGAGGGACAGAAAGCCCTGACCTTCTGTGTAGTGGAGAATTAACCTTACCAAAAAAAAAGAGACTCGGTCTTTGCCCTCAGCTACTGAGAGGTGATTTCTTGGTCCCTGAAATTCTCCACATGATAGAACTGTTTGCGCCATGGGATTTGACCATTGGACAGCCTAATAGTGTGACTTGTGATGGGCCCTACACAGTATACATTCCAACCACCAGAGGAAGTGGAGACTATAGGTAGGAGCCCAATCTCTTGGAGGGACTGGAGACTTCAGGCCAGCCAATGATCAGTATGTGATGGAACCCCACTAAAAACTCTGGACACCAAGGCTTGGGTGAGCTTTCCTGGCTGAAAAGACTCCGTGTGTTTGTCATCTTGTCACACATCATGACCAGGAGGAGTTTATGCCATCCATAACTCCATGGGGGGCCAACAACAGAAAGTTCTGCAGTTGGCTCATTGCTAGATTCTGTCTTCTTGCATCTCCCTCCTTGGCTAATTTCAATCTGTCTCCTTCCCCTGTAGTGAACAGTAAATGTAAATACAGCAGCTTTACTGTGTCAGTTTTGTGAATCCTTATAGTGAACTACCAGACCGGAAGGTGTTTTGGGAAGCCCCTGAACTTGTAGTTGGTGTCAGATGTGAGGCAAGTCTTGTGTGCACTGTGTTCCCTCTAACCTGTGTACTTAGCTGAAACTCCCATAACCTGCTTTTTTGAGGAACAGTCCAGAAATACTATAAAACTCTTCAATTCACATCTCATTGGCCAAAACTTAAACATATGGACACACCTACCTGTAAAGGAGTCTGAGAAATACAGATTTTTGGTTGAGTATATTTCTACATTAATAAATCAGGAGTTCCATGACTTAGAAAGAGAAGGATAATGGGCCACACATTGTGATACACACCTTCCATAAAAACAGACTGTAAAATATCTATAGTCAAAAAACTTCATGTCTACATCCTAGATAACAAGTAAAATTGGAATGCTCATGTTTTTGAAACAATCAAGAATTTTCTATTTAACTGAAAGTAGTTTTCATGTCAACCTTCACTTTTTGCCTTATAATTTATATGCTTGCTTCTAAGCATGATTACCTTTCACTTTATGCCAAACATATTATTCTTGATATCTTCGGAATATAGAAGCAACATAGTAACAGCTACATGTCAAGTGTGATATGTTTGGTGTTATATAAAAATCAAACTACTCCGTCAGAGAGGTAGGTATTTCCATTTTATAGGTAAGAAAACTGTAGCTCGTAGATGCTAATGCCTAGCTAATGCCTAGCCCTCTGGGGCTTGAAAGATTGGGGGTTCCTATATTCTTTCAAAATATAGGCTTTCCACAGAGGTCTCAAGCCACTGCTTTACCAAAGTCAAGATGGACACTATCTGGAGTGCGTATAGCCTCTCACTACCTTGTTGGTCTGGGTTGATACTACTCCAATGTAATCCTTGCTTCCCAAGGAAAGAAAGGCTGAGCTCTAAAACACCAGAGCCCCCCCTACCTCTTTTTTCCAAGGATGCCTCTGAGGTTTGGGAGATATATCTGATTTCTATAAAGTAGTAGAGGTGGCAGAGGATGGACGTCTGGTCCTCTCTGCAGCTATCTGCCCACTCAGCACCCAGGAGACATCCTTGTCCCTCTGTGGTGTTTGGTTGTCCATCAGTACAGATCACTGCTGGTCAACCTCGTTTCAACCCCACGGTCTCATCATGTCAGAGGCTTTCTGCAAGCCATAGCTGAGTCCTCCTAAATGCTCAAAGCTATGATTTCCCTGCCTCTTGAGTATGATTTATGTTTCTGACTCTTGTTCCTGTCTCTAGCTCTCAAACCTGTATACCAAGACATTGGATGTAGTCACTTCAGCTTCCCCAACATGCTGAGCAATGGGGCACCAAGATTGCAGCTTCCACAGGATTCAGCTGGCAACAGACATAGGCTTTCTCTGCCTTCTGATCTACCAACCTTTCTGGGGTTTCTATTCCCCACCTTCCTCCCATCCCTGCTAAGAGAAGAGCCCAGAAATAACAGGTTCAAGAACCCACCAACACCTATGCTTTCCTCCATCCTGTCTATCCTGGGAAGGTTTTCTAGTCTCATAACCCAAAAGAGCCAGATAAATATGATCACATGTTTCCTACACCCTCAGTGGCCTAACCATCTGAACTTTCAAAATGGAAAAGCCTTGACTGTGTTTCTGCCCTAACAACCTTTCTCTGGCCTATGGGCATTAGAGAGAGGGATGGTGCAGTGGTCTTGAAATGTGCCCTTCAGACCAGTAGCATCATCACCACCCAGGAATTTGTTAGAATATGCATGTTCAGGCTCTCCCCCTGATTTACTGACTCAGAACTTCTGGGAGTGGCTCCCAGCAATCTGTAACTCAAGGAGTCCTCTGGGTGATTCTGATGAATGCTCAAGCTTGACAAACATGGTACAAGGTTAACTGCTAGAGTTAGGCTGCTTGGGTCTCACGAGCTGTGTGACCTTGGGCAAATGGCTTAATGTCTCTGTGCCTTCTATAGGTACTACAACTGCAAAATAGGGATGAGGCTAACATTGAGGCTTTTGTAATGATTACATGGACTAATAAGTGTAAAGTACTCAGAGCACAGTCTGGCATATAGTAAGTACTATAAAAATAGGTGCTACTTGTACTATATCTTCTGACTAAAGCTCAAATTGCGTGAAGGGCTGGAGCAACAAAGAATATCAGGGTGACAGGCATCAGTTAAGGTTTCAAATATACCAGCTCACAAAATGTAAAAAAATAAAGCCGCCTTACTTCAATTTCTTTAAATTCATTCTATAATCCATATTTTGTATCTGTTGGCTTTCTCACTCTTTAGTTTGAATTAAAGATCACATTGAATCACACAAAAAAGACTTTCTAAAATAATTCATTCAATACTTCTACCAAAAGAATGAAAGAATTACGTGGGAACTAAGGCTGTTTCATCCACGTAGGAGCAGTGACCAAAGCACTTGTTTACTGGTTTTAGGCACTCAGATGTGCGAATCATGCCACTGGCTTAGAAATGGGAAAGACGTTTAAAATGCAAATTCTTTTCCTACAATAGGATTTGACCTGTATTACCATATGCTGGCTGAGCTTACTGTTAAATAAATTACCTGCTGAAAGAAATTGCTCACTCATTCACATGAGGTGAATTTAATTCTTCAAGGAATTCAGTGTCCCATTTAGTAATTTAGGCAATTTACTCAACATTAGTTATTTACTCTAGGTTCCAGAAAACGCTCGCCTCATCTGATTCATCAGCACACCTCTAGAGATGAGATCAGCTACAGATTTGGAAATGAATACTTCCCGCAATTTTGTGAAGCTATCACCTACATGACTAATGACCCACCTCTCATTTAAGAGGGAGTGTGATCCTGGTGTCAACACTCTCTCCAAGGTCTTCCATGAGGAAAGGGTAGCTCCACTGATGACGATTGATAAAAGCTGGAAATCTGCCTTTCCTACTTTCTTGGAAGGAGTATTCAAAAAGGTATATAATGTAAAAATATGTAAGGATTAACTACCTCTTTTAAATCCCCCAACCATCTGCTTCATTTTGGTCATCATCCCCTTGTCAAATTCACAGGAAAGAATAGTCCAGTGTCAGGCACCCTGTGGAAAACAGAAAAAATACTCTTTCGATACAATACAATACATCTGGTATTTGAAAATATCACTGTTTTGGCTCATATTCCAATCTTGATGTGGGTGATGTTTGGCATCATGGAAACATGACAACAATGAAGTTAAAATAGAGTAAATAAAATCATAACATTTTTAGGTTGGAGAGAGCCCTACTGGTGAATCATCTCATCCAACTCCTCCATTTTACATACGGGAAAACTCAAGGCCAAACTGGTGGCCTCTCTGCAAGCTTCTTAAAACACTGTGGATTTACAAACACCTGGACTTAAAATTACAAACCTCATCTTATCATAAGGAGGACTGTATCTGCATTTTCTAGGGACTCTCCTAGCCACTGGCAGTTCTGAAGTTGGGTAAGACCTGCTTAAAGACAGGTAGACACAGGATGATGAAAGACCCTATGTCCCATGCCGAGAAAAATGCACCTTCTCTATTAATAACAACAAACACTGATTGATTTCATTATGTGCCACAGTGCTGAGTCTCACCAACATTAGTTCATAAGGTCCTTACAAAAACCTTGTGAGGAAGGCTTTATCATTATTCCTTTTACATATGGAAGAACTGAAACAACAGTTGTCCTTGGGTTACCCAAGGTCAAATGGACAACTGGCAAAACTGGGACTCACACTTGTCTGACTCCAAGGCCCATTCCCATAACTGTCCCTTCTTGAGCAAGGGAATGACATGATCACGCTCTCCTTCTAGAAGATTAATTTGGCAACAGCACAGAGCATGCACTGTCTTTTTCCTAGCCCACAGCACAAACAGGAATAACTTAACTACGGTTTCCTTTAGCCATTTAGAGATTTATGAGAAAGTCGTTTCATACTTCTCGGATTTAAAATGCTCATTTCTCTTTACATCAACATTTTTTTTTTGAGTCCTGAATTGTGACCTAATGGTTTCCTTATTCACAGGTTTCCCTTCCCTCCCCTCCTCTGTCTCTCAGTGGAGCCAATTTCTCTCTTGATGACCATTATTGCTTTCCTAAGGCCTTGGGCAAAAAGACAGGGCTCTCCTACCCAGGCTAATCACCAGAATAGACACAAAAAAAGGAGAGGGGAGGGAGGAAATTTGTTCGATATAATTACAAACAATAGCACACAAAGCTGCCTCTATCCCTTAATGCTGAAATGTATCCGTTCAAACTAATTGGTTTTGGGGGGACCACTAATAAATCCTAATATTTCTCAAAGAGAAATGGCTTGTAATTTAATTTATATTAAGCTGTTACTAAAGTTTATGCTAATTAAATCTGGGCTTCAATAGCAATTAATCCCAAGAACAATCTGAAAATATAAATAATGTAATAAAGTAAACAACTCTGCATGCCCCCCGAGAAACAACAGGGAGCGTGGGGTGGGGGTGGCTCTGAGTTTGCGTGCATGAGAGCAAAAAGGAGAAAGAACTGTTCCTTGTCCTCTCAGCACAGAACATTTCCTCTATAATAAGCATAGATAGATTCTGCATGTATTTCCTTCAGAGAATGGATCCTCTGTTGCAAATGCTGAAGGTTAGCTCTGGAGGTGTCTTCTGTGAACAAATGACTTGTCAAGGCCCACCCTGGGAAGAAAATGAACTGATCAGCATGGAGGCACAAGGCAATCTCCAAGGACACTGCCAGCCCTGAAGGCTCAACCCAGCATAGGTATGCTGCTCTCTTTGGTTATATCAGATGCCTTCTGGTCTTCCCAAGGGTGCAACACCTACCAAATGTGTATTCCCCTTGGCCCATTCACTGAAACGCCAGCCCAAAGAGAATGAGATGAGCCCTGGTTATATATGAGGTGTATCTCTGCATGCACTTTTCTAGTACAGATTCTTTAGGTTTATAAGATATATATTTTAAAGTTTTACGAATTCTTCTAAGTAAACCTTCACGTAGCTGCAGCCAAAAGGGACTAAAGTTTAAAAAGTCTGATTAAGGAATAAAATAAGTACCTCCCAAAGCAGTTATCCTTTACACCCCATCTTTGAACCCTTCAGCATACAAAAAGCTAAAAAAGGAGCTCCTGGGAGGCTCAGTTAGGTAAGCTTCTGACTCTTGATTTTGGCTCAGGTCATGATCTCAGGGTCATGAGATTGAGCCCCATGTTGGGCTCTGTGCTGGACATGGAGCCTCTGTCCCTCTCTTTCTGCCCCTTCTCGCCTCTAAGAAAAAAAAGAAAGAAAAGAAGAGAGAAAGAAAGAAAGAAAGAAAGAAAGAAAGAAAGAAAGAAAGAAAGAGAAAAGAAAAAGAAAGAAAGAAGAAAGAAAAGAAAGAAAGAAAGAAAGAAAGAAAGAAAGAAAGAAAGAAAGAAAGAAAGAAAGAAAGAAAGAAGGCTATTAGTCAAATTCCCTCAGGGCTAAAGTGAGAAAGGCCTATGTCTTTCTAGATACCTTCACTAGAAGTGAAGGTGTCTAGACTCCTCCCTCAAGGAGCTAATCCCTATATACTCCGCTGGATCTCCTTTCTGGAATTTTCTGCCCACTTTATAAAAGTGTTGTAAGTATAAGATGATATGAATTGGAGGCTGTATCTAAATGCCAAAACCTTCCAAAAACATAGGCTATTATCTTTTTTAAAAAATAATTTATTTATTTATTATTATTATTTTTTTTTTTTTAGGGTAAGAGAAAGGGAATATGTGAGCATGGAGGGGCAGAGGGAAAAGGAGAGAGAGAATCTCAAGCAGACTCCGCACTGAGCATGGAGCCTGATGATCATGACCTGAGCCAAAATCAAGAGTCAGAAGCTTAACTGACTAAGCCACCCAGGTGCCCCAAGGCTATTATCTTTGAAGACTAAATGAAGTAAATCCTAAATCTTTCTAAATAGGTTGCCTCAAGCAATCAGTGCCTAAGCAAGGAGACTGGGCAGGGGGTTGGGGGTATGAGTAAAGACTTGAAAGAGTATCATTAAATGAGGACTTAATTATTTACAAAGTGCTAAGCAAGGCATCTCCGTTTATAACACCAAATTTAACTTTTAAAACTTTCCTCTGAAAGAGATACTGTTACCCCCACTTAACAGGTGGGTAAGTTGAAACAACAAGGGTTAAGAATCTTGCTCAATGTCACACAACTAGTCAATAGCCAAACTTATTCTCAAACTCAGGGCTCATGAATTTGGATTCTAGATACATAATACTTAAAAGGGAACCAATTTTTCCATCTTTGGATTAACCATCTTGTTCAAAAGCCCTGTCATGACTGCTACTGGATCATGGTCTAAAAGCAGGGACTTTTTCACATCAGTTAGACATTAGGCAAGGTTTCTACTTTCTCCATCTAAAATGCCCTACCTCAATGTCCTCTCTGTCTCTGACCTGTCTATTAAATTCTGTAAGACCCAGAGCAAATACCACCTTCAAGAAACCTTCCTAGAACGCTCTATTCCTCAGTGATCTTTCACTCCTCCTTAATACACTTCCAATTGAGCACATCTATTCTTGGGACCCTTAATGATATGCATTTGTCTGCTGATCCTGAAACTGTTCCTGAGGTTGGGGCTTCAGTCTGCAGAAAGACCATCACCTTCTTGAAAACATAACTCTTATCTGTCTATTAATTCATTTATTTATATTGTACTCTCCTAGAAAGACTGTATGCTATCTTTAAAATATTTAATGATATTTATTGAGGGGTGCCTGGATGGTTCAGTCAGTTAAGTATCTGCCTTTGGCTCACTCAGTTCATGATCTTGGGGTCCTGGGATTGAGCTCCACATCAGGCTGTCTGCTCAGGGATGATCTGCTTCTCCCTCTCCCTCTGCCTCTGTGATCTCTCTGGCTCTCACTCTCTCTCAAATAAATAAATAAAATCTTTCTAAAAAATGATACTTATTGAGATTATTTTGGTACAGGACTGTATAAATCCTTATCTGTATTAAGTACTAATATAAAGTACAATCAGATAAATATATGATTGACTTCATTGGATTTTCTCAGAAAGATACAATTTTTATCCCCATTTTAAAGAGGCAGAAGCTTAGGTTCAGAGACTATCGTAATTTTCCCAATGTTGCTCAGCTAGTACAGAAAACAGTAAGATTAAAACCAGGTAAGTTTAACTGCAGAGCTTAGTTCACACCCCCTGGGTAGTACCACCTTTCCATGACACAGGCAATTTACATTGATCTTAATAGACTGAATCCAGTATCTACAAAAATATCCAAGACTGACCACCAATTCCTTGAGCTTAACTTTGGTTCTAATTTTCAAAATGCCTAAGGACTTGGGATTTAAGATATTATGCTCTTTTTGTACTATTTAATTGTTCCTTCAGGGGTTTCTGACATAACAAGATGGTAGAGTGGATGAGGTTTCTGAACTCTTATTTGGCATCATTAGGTTTTATAGTCCCTACAAGTTCTATACTCGAAAATCTTGAATCTGATATCAGTGTGTGTGTTATGGTCTCCTCTAAGTAAATTTGAACCTAGCAACAACGGTACCAACACTCTGTGATATATACCTACTGAGAAAAGCTTTCATTAGTGTTGACCCACTATTAAGGGCTTTTTTATTAGACTACAGACTACAGAGAAACATTAGGTTGGTCTTATCCAAAGTCAAATTTCTTGAGCATGACTACTGATATCACACACATACATCCAAATTAGAAAATGGTAGGTGTGTTATTAACACAAGTATAATAATATAAAAAAATGAAAGAATTTAAAAAGTATAAGGATAATGTGAGTATACATACAGCAGAAAGAGTAAGAACAAGTGGCCAGAGATGCCAGCACTGTGAAAACGAGTGTCAGAAATGGGAAATATAAAGCATTGCATCATCATAATTTGTGACATCTACACCATTATAGTAGTGCTTGGAGAGTTAACTGAAATCAGCCAGATGTAGCATCTATTTGGGGTTGGTTCTAAAATACTCCATTTTCCTTCTCATATTTCTCATTTCTCCAAAATAATTATACAAACTATACTGCAAAGCCCAGAAGGGAAATTCAATTTTTATGAAGAAAACATGAAAAATCTTACACAAGAAAAATATGTTTAAATGTCTTTCTCCTCCGCTTCCCTGGTTTCTCATCTATTTTAATTAAGACTCTCTATTTAGGCGACAAGTGATTTCATATTCTAAGAAACACAAACAAAAATTTACCCTTCTCATAATGTTTTCTAGTCTTTCATTGAATTATTTCTTGGCAGCCAAAAAAAAAAAGTCTTTCACAAAATCGATTAAACTAAAATTAAACAAACTGAATGATTTTAAGATGAACATTTTTCACCCTTGAAATTATTCCCCCATTGTACTATATTGTATATGTCCTTTCATTTACACACACACATACACACACACTATCATTAATTGCTAATATCTCTCTGAACAGCAGAAGGCTAAAGAAGATGTCTTTCCAAAGTCAGAGAGGCAGACAAACTATAAGAGAAGTTGAACTCTAGGGAACAAATAGGATTGCTGGAGGGGAAGGGAGGGTGGAAGGATGGGGTAACTAAGTGATGGGCATTAAGAAGGGCACTTGATAGAATGAGCACTGAGTGTTATAGGCAACTGATGAATCACTAAATTCTACCTCTGAAACTAATAATACATTATATGTTAACTAAATTGAATTTAAATACAAAATTTTTTTAAAAAGATGTCTTTCCTATTTGTCAACTAGTAACCTTTTGATATTAGGAAGAACCATTTATATGGAGGCCTTTGCCTTTATTCAACCCAATCCTCAACCCACTGTCTTCTATATCCTCCCATGCATAAAGTGCACGCAGGCATATTTCATTCCTTTGTCCATTTTTGTTTGGGATAAATCAGAGAAAATCTAATATTCTAAATGAAACAGCAGTTTGTAGCATGGTTTTAAAAGATTCACATATGGCAAGATTGCTAGTGTTACTAAAAGATAAAATATTCATGGTAGATCAATTTTCTCTTTAGATCATCACAGCATGAACACAAAAATATCCGTCTATATCTATCCATTTATATGAAAATATTTTTCTCATACAATTACTGAGAGAAATTATATACTGTACCAGCCCAAGAACTTTGGGATACTTCTGGCAAGTTACTCTACACACATGTAGCACTTGATCTTTTTTCCAAGAATTTTTAGGAGCACAAATTCATTTGGATTTCACAACAGCCTAGGAGAATAGGAAAGCCAGTATTATAATCATTTTAGAGAAGAGCAAATCCAATGCAATAAGTCCTTATTTAATGTCAGAAGTGAGTGGAAAATCCTAGACTCCCAAAACTTTGATCAGTTATCTTTCCACTGTGCCACAAAAATAGGCTTTGTTTGTCTTTCACTGTTTTTAAAATACTCTTACAAAGACGTTCATTATAAATAAATTGTGGTTTTGAATTCTACATATAAAAATGCAAATGTAAATTGTCTTACAACTCTAAAAGGCTGGATCCATCAATATCTATAGTAATTTTTATGAAATATTTACACTCTAGTTACTTATGTGTGCATCTTAAAGAGTAAGAGTCAGCAGACTAGAGCAGGCCAAATCTGGTCTGCCACCTTGTGTTTTGTTGTTTTCTTAACAGTCTGTGAATGAAACATGATTTTTACATTTTTAAATATTTGGAAAGGATCAAAATAAGAAGAATTTCATCCCAAGTGAAAATCACATGAAATGCAAATTTCAGTGTCCATAAATAAAGTTTATTGGAATGCAGCCACACTCATTCTTTTACATATTGTCTTTGCCTTTGCTACTGACTTGAATAGTAATGAGAGATCACATGGCTCAAAAGCCACACATATGTATTATCTGACCTGTTACTGGAAAGGTTTGCCATACCTGTTATAGAGTATACCCTTTTTCATTCCTACCAAATTATCTTTTCTTGATCAGGAAATAAAAGAATGTCCATTTCTAGAGCACCTTCCATGTAATACTCCTGTATTTCCGTCCCTAGAAAGGGAGATAAAAGTTGAGACCTTCCTAAGAAAATAATTATCTTACTAATAATCATAGGAAAGTCTATATGACACAGGAATAAAATATTTTGTAATTTGGAAGGTTCCAGAACCTAATTAGTTCCATTAGATAAAGAGAACTACAGGGTGGAGGTATAAGAAAGCACAACAGCCTGTACTTGGGAGCTCCTACCCAGCTCTTTGGAGTAGACGTATTGAAACATCTTCCCAGAGTAAAGTAGAGAAGTTTCCCTAGTTCCTAGTCTCTAAACGGAGGATGTTTTCAGAGGGAGATAGATTCATTTCTCTTTCCCCAAAACTATTAAAACTACAAACATCTGAGAACTCCACAGACCACTAGACCCAATTAGCTTTGGACATTGGCCCATGCAAGTCACAATACATAACACAATTGAAATTTCAGGCCAAAGTCACCAACTTTGGGCCCAGTCTGTAAAAGGGGCCAACACACCTGTTAAAGATATGATGGCAAGCTGCCATGTTTTGCAGTAGTCAGAAGTTCAGTGTCATGTAAAAGACTTTTGTCCCTAGTGCTGAGATAATGAGCTTGCTCCTTCTTGATGATTTATGGGATGCAGATGAGAAACTGGCTGATTGAGACTTTGGAAGATGAAAGTTTTCTGCTCTTGGCAGTAGTACGAGTACCCTGGAGAACATGGTTTAACTGCTCCAGTTCTTTTACTGCCATTGGAAAAAAGTCTAATAACAAATTATGCCAGGTGAATATAAATAATACTTATTTCACTCAATTTGCTGTCTGGAAAGCACTCTGAACTTCTTTGCTAAACCAAACTATGATATTCTGATAAATAGTTCTTGACATACTCCAAAGTCTTGCTTTTCCAGAGCAACTGGCTGGTCCCTAAATTACTTCAGTTGTGGTGTTTTGAAGATTGACATCAAAGATTGAATAGGAAAGCCAGTATTATAATCAGTTGTGGTGTTTTGAGCTTAAATTTAGGCCTCTACATTCAGTCCCTATTAGCCATAAACATAACCTTTTTCTCCTACCTCCTTAATGTAACTCAATAAAAAACTTGAATTTTGCTAGAATGTGAAAAAATTTCAATGTACCAATGGTATATACCTGAGGTTAATGAGTACCATCTTGTATTATAGATTCTGCTTTAAATAAGCATTAAATAAATCCTTCTGTCTAATATAGTAACCACCAGCTACAGGGACTATTAAACTTAAATTTAAATTAAGTAAAATTAAACAGAATGTAAAATTTACTTCTGCAGGCACACTAACATGTTTCAAGGGCTCAATAGCCACATGCGGTCAGCGGCTCCCATATTGAACTATGCATATGTACAGCCTTTCCATCATTGCAGTAAGCACTATTGGACAGGCTTGTGCTAAATCTTAACCCACAAAAGTAAAATTATCCTTTAGTCCTCTTCTTATTTTCCACTTATTCTTAGAGCCAAAGCAAAGCTTTTGTCTTTTTACTTTTGAAGAAAAAAAATAGAAACTAATATTTTTTTGAGTATCTGCTATGTACTAAGCATACATTCCTGGTTTACTCAAATAATTCATTTAATTCTCCCAAAATAGTCAAAGAGGTCCTTTATTCCCAGGTCTGCTCCCTTTAAGGCCCCTGATCTAGGCTGTCTCCACACCTGTCTCTTCACTGTTTTGTTTTGTTGCCATTAAATAAACATTTACTGTGTACTTATATTATGCCTAGGAACTGTTCTAGAAGTTGTCATCTACCTGGTGCTGCCTCTGGGAATCCTATTTTGTCAATCTTTGATGTCTTCATCTTTCTCAGGAATCCTTCCACAGCTCCTCTTATCAGAATGAATGTAGCCCATGTTCTCTCTGAGCATCTTTCCACAGTTTTCCTTCAACAACCCACAATGAATCCCAAACCTGCCTCTTCTCCATCCTGCTCTTTAGCTGGTGAGCTATGAAACCACTGAGTCCTTCTGCCAAAAATGCAAGGAAGATCTAAGTATCCCCATTTCTTCTCACAATTTCATCCAGAAATTCAGTTAAAGTGTGTATATTAAAAGACAATCACTATATAGTCATTGCTCTGAGAAAGTCTAGTTGTCTTATTTGAACAGCAAATATTTACTAAAGGCTCTGGCATCTCAGCTTCAAATGGTTTTCAGAGAGAAAACACTTTATTAGAAATACATTGAATCCTTAAAAACCTAAATATGAGACCTGAAACCATAAAAACCCTAGAAAAGAACACAGGCAGGAACTTCTTTGGCATTGGCTATAGCAACTTCTTTCTAGATATGTCTTCTGAGGCAAGAGAAACAAAATCAAAAATAAATTATTGGAACTACATCAAAATAAAAAGCTTTTGCACAGTGAAGGAAACAACAAAACTAAAAGGCAACCTATGGAATGGGAGAACGTATTTGCAAATGATATATCTGATAAAGGGTGAGTATCCAAAATATATAAAGAACTTATCAAACTCAACATCCAAAATGAATAATCCAATTAAAATGGTGGAAGACATGAATAGACATTTTTTCCAAAGAAGACATACAGCTGGCCAACAGACATATGCAAAGATGCTCAACATCACTTATCATCAGGGAAATGCAAATCAAAACCACAATGAAATGTCACCTCACATCTGTCAGAATGGCGAAAATCAACAACATGAA
Source organism: Canis lupus dingo (assembly GCF_003254725.2). Classification (NCBI taxonomy): domain Eukaryota; kingdom Metazoa; phylum Chordata; class Mammalia; order Carnivora; family Canidae; genus Canis; species Canis lupus. The sequence continues at coordinate 54,198,025 of NC_064250.1, read as the reverse complement.
ACAACAGGTATTGACAACAATGTGGAGAAAGGGGAACCTTCTTACACCCTTTTGGGGAATGCAAACTGGTACAGCCACTCTGAAAAACAGTATGGTAGTTCTTCAGAAAGTTAAAAATAGAACTAGCCTACAATCCAGCAATTGCACTACTAGGTATCTACCCAAAGAATACAAAAATACTAATTCAAAAGGATACATACACCCCAATGTTTATAGCAGCAGTATCCACAATAGCCAAAATATGGAAACAGCTCAAGTATCCATCAACTAATGAATGGATAAAAAAGTTGTGGTATATTCAATGGAATATTGTTCAACCATAAAAAAGAATAAAATAATGCCTTTTGCAATGACACGGATGGAGCTCAAGAGTATTATGCTAAGCAAGGTAAGTCAGAGAAAGACAAATACCATATGATTTCTCTCATATGTGGAATTTAAGACACAAAACAAATGAGCAAAGAGAAAAAAGAGAGAGGGAGGCAAACCAAGAAACAGACTCTTAACTATAGAGAATAAACTGATGGTTACCAGGTGGGAGACAAGTGGGGGATGGGTTAAATAGGTGATGAGGATTAAAGAGGGTACTTGCTGTGATAAGCAGCAGATGATGAATAGAAGTGTTAAATCACTATATGTTACACCTAAAACTAACATTACACTGTAGGTTAACTAACTGAAATTTAAATTAAAACTTAAAAAAAAAAAATACATTGAATCCTTTATGCAAATTCAAGGCAAAGTCAACTAGAAAGAATGGTGGATGAAAAATGGCCATACATTCTTTAACATTCCTTCAATCCAGAGGTGGCCCTGGCCCGGCCTGTAGCTAGCTGCTTTAATCAATGAAGAATGGTGGGAGTGACATCGTATCAGTTCTGGGTTTAGCTTTAAAAGAACTGGCAGCATTAACCATGGTCTCCCTTCATAGCTGGGGCATCATATAGGCATTCTGACTACCTACTGGAGAGACCACATAAAGAAGTCCTGAGACTACATGAAGAGGGAGGTCAGCTTTCCAGATGTCCCTCCAAGATGCCAGGCATGTGAACAAAGCCATCCTGGACCCTCCATACTAGTTCAGACACCAGTTGTGTACACCCCATGACCAGAGTCTCTGCCAGGTAGAACGGAATAGCCTAGCCAAGTCCTGTTAAATTACTGTCCCAGAAAATCATGATAGATAATAAAAAGGTTGTTGTTTAAGCCATTGCATTTTGGAGTAGCTTGTTATGCCATAACAGATAGCTAGAGTTTAGGGCAACAGATTAACCTCATTTGGACATGTTTCAACATGATCCTCTAAAAAATTATGAGGAGATAGAAAACACCCAGACAGATTTTGCAGAGAGAGTGAGTCATACAATGTACATGATGTGCCCAGAGAGACAAATATTATGTGGGTGAGAAAGAAGAAAACTTCCTGGTTCTCCTGGATGCTGTCTCCCATTATTATACCAGATCTATTTGCTTTTAAGAAATGGCTTTTAAGAAATGGCCCCTTGTTGATATTTTCAGTTTACTTTTAAGAAATGGCCCCTTGTTGATATTTTCAGTTTACTCCCCCATCTCTTTTAAGAAATGGCCTCTTGTTAATATTTTCAGTTTACTCCCCCCATCTCCCCACTAGGCTATAAGTTTCCTAGAATCAGAGATCTCTAATCTAGATGTGTCCCCAGCATGTAGAGATTACATTATAAATATATGAGCTATGACAGCACTCAGTTTCTAATCTAGCCCTACTACTCTCTAGTAATTTAACCTTGGGCAACTTAACCTCCATGTACCTCAGTTTTGTCATCCGTAAAATGGGAATATTAGTATGGTACCTATCTTACTGGGTACTGAGAATTGAATGACAAAATATTGAGTTTGGTGAATGAATCAAAATATCAACTACTTGATAATCTTGCCTTAGGCTAGCCCAGAGCAGCTTATAAATCTCAACAAAAAGTACACATTTATAAAGATTAATTATAACACAGGAAGGGATCTCAGAAACCACACCAGGCAGGGTCTTCAAATGCAAGACTTTTCAGAAAAGCACATAGTGACACTAATTAGAGCTCTCAAATTCAGTTTTCTTTCTAGCTCCTGATAGGAGGTGACTTTTATTGGACTATGGTGAAGGAAAGGACAGGAAGAGCTTTTTCATCCTCAAGTTGGAGAGCAATAGCCCAGATTCAAAAGCCAGTCCCTGCATTGGCCTCTCCTGGCCCACAACCCAGTTCCAAAGAGCCTAATAGGTACAAATATGGTTCAGGAGACGTGACAAAGGGTGAAGAAAGCAGGAGAGATGAATGCTGAAGCCCTGAGGCTATATGGATGTGGTTCTGTTGTTCTGGAGGTGGCTTCTGGCTGGCAGAGGGTAGGTGCTAAAGCTGTGGAGGCTTGTATAGCTTTTGGTGGGGACTCCACAGCTGAGGCTGAGCTGGGCCCACCAGAAGGGACTCTCAGTGTCTCCCAGTTCAGCAAGTTCTAGGAAAGTCAAGTGGAATCCGACAGCAGAACCTGCTAATCTGTAATTTCTGGAAGGAGAAGGAGAAAATTTTCAAAGCCTTCTAGAGAGTGAAAATAGCATAGGCATTGAGGATTCAGGTCCTTAGGTCTGTACTGCCAAGTTGGTCTCTCAGCTCCATTACTTTCTTGAGCAAATGGGTTAACCTCTGTAAGCCTGTTTCCCCATCTGAAAAGGGGGAACAACATCAGGGAAATACAGATGAAAACCACAATGAGATACCTCCTCACACCAGTGAGAATGGCTAAAACTAACAAGTTGGAGAGGATGTGGAAAAAGGGGAACCCTCTTGCACTGTTGGTGGGAATGCAAGCTGGTACAGCCACTCTGGAAAACAGTGTGGAGGTTCCTCAAGAAGTTAGAAATAGAGCTAACCTACCACCCAGCAATTGCACTACTGGGTATTTACCCCGAAGATACTGATGTAGCGAAATGCCAGGACACTTGCACCCCAGTGTTCATAGCAGCAATGTCCACAATAGCCAAACTGTGGAAGGAGCCTCAGTGTCCATCAACAGATGAATAGACGAAGATGTGGTCTATACATACAATGGAATATTACTCAGCCATCAGAAAGGACAAATACCTACAATTTGCTTCGACGTGGTTGAAACTGGAGGGTATTATGCTGAGTGAAATAAGTCCATCGGAGAAGGACAGTCATCATATGGTTTCACTTATATGTGGAATATAAGAAATAGTGAAAGAAAAAAAAAAAAGAAATAGTGAAAGGGATTATAAGGGAAAGAAGAGGAAATGATTGGGAAAAATTAGGGAGGAAGACAAACCATGTGAGACTCCTAACTGGGAAACAAACAAGGGGTTGTGGAAGGGGAGGTGAGTGGGGGGATAGGGTGACTGGGTGATGGGCACTAAGGAGGGCACTTGATGGGATGAGCACTGGGTGTTATACTGTATGTTGGCAAATTGAATTTAAATTTAACAAAAAAATGAAAAGAGGGTATAAGAATAGTACCTGCCTCAAAAGTATTGTGAGGATTCAATGAGATTTTTCAGGAACAAGTATACCTCATGAAATAGGGTATCTCTTGCCCTCTTCCACTTTTTCTTTCTCCATTACATTTAACACTGTCTGACATGTAAAATGTGCGTGTGCATGAATAATAACAGTATCTATATAGCCTATACCTTAGTGTTTCTTTCCTTCTGTTACAACACAAGATCCAAGAAGGCAGAGATATCTCTCTGTTCTTTTTTTTTTTTTTTTTTTTTTTTTTTATAATAGATCACAAGTACTTAGAAGGGTGTCAGATGCACAGTAGGAGCTCAGGAAATATTTTGTAAATGAAGGTAAAGCCCTTGACGCATAGTAGACACTCAAGAGCTACCACTGTTGTTTGCTTACTCTTGCTTCTTAAATCCTGTCTGAATTGCCTTCCCAGCAGTTCTGTGTTCCATAATGCTGAGCTCACTCCTTTCTTACAGCATTTGTCCCATTTTGTCTCATATTACAGCCTCTGTATGTGTGGATCTTATTTCCTCTGCTAGGATACAAGTGCAGCAATTTGAGGATTAGGTTCAGTGACTAAAGGCCAGGCCAATATGCACTGTCGTTAAGAGAATAGGCTTTTGATTCCAACTCAGTTTTGTATATCCAGCTTGGCCACTTACCGGATGCCCTTGGGCCAGTTACTGTCACCAAGCTTAATTTTCCTCATCACTTTAATGAGTGTCATGGTTGTTCTGCACGCAGAAATGTTGGGAGGATTAAATGAGATACTGCTTTTAACTCGCTCACACGTTGCCTGACACCCAATAAGAAGGAAGTAAACGTCAGCTGTGATTATTCATTGTAGCCTCCCTCCCTCTGGGTATTTTGCATGGTGCCTGGCACAAAGCATCCAGTAGAGTAAACAATCACTGAACAAATGCATTTCGGATTTAACCTGAAGCAACCCACGACTTCACACAGTTCTCCTAATGTTCTCTCACTCTGCCCTGCCTCGCCCTCTGTCCCCATCCTCCCAGCCAACTAACTAAGTTCCAGTCTCCCCTGCCGACTGACCGTATCACCCCTCACGTCTTCCTGCTCCCATTTGTGAGCCAAAGCTGTCATTCTTACAGCAGTCTGGCGGGGCTGCAGGCTGCTTGTCAGAGATCAGGTCAAGCAACAAAGGAAGAGATTAGATGCCAAGGACTTACTGCATTTTAATGCTTGGTCCCTGGACCATATTTATGCTAAGGCACAACAATTACAACAATATGACCTTGCATAACAAATGGATCTGTCAAATCAGGCCTTGCAAAATGACTTGCGTGAATTCAAGCTTCACTGGTGAGTTTCCAATACACAGTCGTTGGTATCCACACTGGCCTACCATACTCATTTGTCAAAATTGAAAGGAAAGGGATGCATTCATTCATTCATTTGTTCATTCGTTCACTCCTCTATCTGTCAAGAACCATTTGCTCAGCACTAGGCTAAGACTGTTGAATAAGACGTAATTTGCCCTTTGAAGGAGCTCACAGTATAGAAGTAGAAGTGGAAGTCACAGTATAGAGTAGAAGTCACAGAAAAGTCAGCATTCTGCGTAGAACAGATCAAACCCCCAAAACTTCTGATTCCCTCTGGAAAGCTAAGCTACTGTCTTAGCCTTAGATCGGGCAGCTATAGCAAAATACCATAAACAGGGTGGCTTATAAACAACAAAAATTTATTTCTCACAATTCTGGAGACTGGGAGCTCCAAGATCAATATGTTGGCAGATTTGGTGACAGGTAAGAGCCTGCTTCCTGGTTCACAGACAGTGCTATTTTCGCTGTTTTCAATATGGTAGAAGGGACAAGGGCCTCTTTGATAAGCGCGCTCAACCCATACATGATTCTGTCCTTATGTCCTAATTACCTCCCAAAGGCCCCACTTCCTAATACCATCATAATGGAGGTTAAGATTTCAACATGAGTTTTGGGGGTTCACAAACATACAGTCTATAGTAGCTGGTAACTGAGGCCAGAATTTGGGAAATTGGAAGAACTATGACATTTTTTAATGTTCCATTCATCATCTAGCTAATTATCTCCTTTTCAGTTCCCTCTGCCGGAGCAGATTTGAAGACTGTGTATAAGAGGACAAACATGTCCTATCATTGCTCTCCTTGATGAAAGTCGTCCGGCTGTTTTTATCCACATCTATGTTGGTCAATGTATTATTTTCCATGGCTGCTGTAATGAATTATCACAAACTTTATGGCTTAAAATGACACAAAATTTAGTATCTTTAGTAATAGAGGCCAGGAGTCTGAAAAGGGTCTTACTGGCATAAAAGTATCAGCAGGGCTTCTTTCCTTTCTGGGACCTCTCAGAGAAAACTTTCTCATCTTTTCCAGTGTCTACAGGCTGCCTACATTCCTTGGCTCACAGCCTCCTTCCATCTCCAAAGCCGGCAATGGCAAGTCAAGTTGAGTAAGGGACAGGCAGGGCTAGGTAGGGAGAGAGAGATAGGGGGCTATGTGATCAGGCTTACAGAAATCCCAAAAATGCTAAGGTATAAGGAAACCAGAGATAAGGGAATAAACCAGATCACCCTGCCCTAGGTGTGGGTATGGATGGGGAAGGTGTCTTTTTTATGACAGTCATCTGTGACCAACAAAGAATAACCAGACCCCAAAGAAGTAAGCTATTAAAGATGTTATCACGAGTCCTCACTCAAAGACATCACAAGAATGATAAGGCCACAAGCTCCCTGGTCAGTTCTAAATAAAAGTCTGTCAGTGGAGGCTCATGTTGGCAACATTGTCAGGACCCCTCTCACTCCCGAGAGCTTTTTCTGCGTCCTTGCTTAATAAATTTCAGTTGCTTTACTCCTTCTCCTTTGTCCACAAAATTTATTCTTCCACTCCATGAGACAAGAACCCAGCTCTCCCACTTCAGAGTCTTTCCCCATATCACTTTACTACTTACTGTCTCTTCCACCTCCGTCTTCCACATTTATTTTTTTTTTTTAAGATTTATTTACTTATTCATGAGAGACACAGAGAGAGAGAGGGGCAGAGACACAGGGAGAAGGAGAAGCAGGCTTCCTGCAGGGAACCTGTTGTGAGACTTGATCCTGGATCCTGGGATCACACCCTGAGCTGAAGGCAGATGCTCAACCGCTGAGCCACCCAGGCGTCCTCATCTTCCACATTTAAAGGACCCTGGTGATTATAATGAACCCACCTAGGTAATCCAGGAAAATCTTCTTATGTGAACACCAGTTTATTAACAACCTTAATTCCATCGGCCACTTGATTCCCCCTTTTCCTTAAAACATAACATATTTACGGGTTCTGAGGAGTCAGATGTGAACATTTTTCATGGACTATTAACCTGCCTGCCATACCATTGCTATGGCAGCTTTGCCTTCATACTGTCATTATGGAGTTCTAAAATATTTAGGACAAAGGAGAGAGAGAATCACTCTGAGTGTCCCAGACCATTGGATGTAATAGGTGTTCATATGGATGAGTTGCATGCAGAGCTAAATCCCAGAACTCAAGTCTCAGAAAATATAGCAAATACTTCACTAATGCTACCTGTTACCAATTGATACTTTTATCAATTTCTCATCAGAAAACTACAATAAGGACAAGTGTGACTCTGATTCCATATAACTCCCTGGATATGGTTCCTGATGATGAATAATCCATCAGTCTTAAGATCTTTCCGTTTCAAGTGGCCATTCCTCCCTGTCTGTCCCCAATTCTTCCCCAGCCTATCTTCTATCTGATGCCAAAGTGGGAAATCTCCTGTAGAAATTTGAATAAAAATTTGTCGTTCCTGCGGGCATTAGCAAATTTTGAAATGATTGCTTAGGCCAAAAAACTTTGGAAAGATGCATGATTCTTCTCTTCCCACCACCCCACATGCAATCCTCTGGTAATTCTTATTGGGTATACTTCTAAAAGATATACCAAATCTAAGTATTTAGATTAAGTACTTCTCATCACTTTCACCAGGCCCACCCTTCTTCAAGTCCCACCATCAAGTAATAACTCCCTCCACTTGTTTTTCTGGGAAGGGGTACAGAATATGCGACCTCAAAATATGTCACTTCAGCAAAAGATTCATTTCACCTGAAGGCAATTAAGAAGTAAGAAAACTATCTGCCTTCTCCCTCCCTATCAGGAAAGGCAGGATAATTCTGAATCACCAGACTAGACTCTTAACCCAAGGACAGCACCAGAATAATCTACAAAACCAATCTTGCTAAAAACAACCCTTATGTTTCATCAGTTTCTCTCATATATTTGCCTTCCTTTGATTTGCCACCCCTAGAAGGTCAAAGTCCTTTTCCTTTGTCTTTGTCACTTCTCTACAAATGTATGGTTTTTTGTTAAGATGCCATAAAAGCCCAGCTTCTAACTACTCCTTTGAATTATTAGTCTCTGAGTGCTCCCACGTGTAAGTGCGACACGTGCAATAAACTTCTATTTGTTCTTCTCTTGTGATCTGCCTTTTGTCAATCTAACTGACAGGCCCCAATGATCCTGAGATGGGTAGAAGAAAGAGTTGCTTTCCTCCCTTGTATCTTCTTCTCTTACTTCCTGGCTGTTTTCAACCCTGAAGTCAGAGTGATATCTTTAAAACAAAAAGCAGAAAATATCACTCTTGTTCCCAGGTGACTTTTTCAGTGATTTTCCTCCCACTAAAATAAAATCCACAACCCATAACATGGCTCACAGGCCCTACACCACCCGTATCCTCAGTCTCTCCTCTTGGTTCCTAATTTAAGGCATCTTACACATGTGAATTCCCGGCCTGCCAGCTCCCTCTCTAGGGCTTCCCATAGCCAACTTCTTCGCATTATTCAAGACACGATTTAAGTGTAGGGTTGCAAGATAAAACAGAAGATGTTCAGTTAAATTTGAACCTAAGATTAACAATGAATAATGTTTTAGTGTAAGCATGGCGCTTGTACGTACATACCGGACATTTTGTACTTTTATTTGCTAAATCTGGCAATACTATTTAAATGACATTTATTCAATGAGGTATCTATTCTCACCCACTTCATGTTCTTTTTAGCCTGATATGATTATTAATTATCATTATTGTTACAGCAGTTATATTGATTACTTATAAGTTTCTGTTTATTGTCTATCTATGCAAGTAAAATGTAAGCTTCACAAGGTAGGGACAATATTTTAAGTGCACTGTATCCCCAGTACAGTTTAGGGGTTACATTAATTATTTTTTTTTTAATATTTTTTTTTCAATTTTTATTTATTTATGATAGTCACAGAGAGAGAGAGAGAGAGGCAGAGACACAGGCAGAGGGAGAAGCAGGCTCCATGCACCGGGAGCCCGACGTGGGATTCGATCCCGGGTCTCCAGGATCGCACCCTGGGCCAAAGGCAGGCGCCAAACCGCTGCGCCACCCAGGGATCCCTTTTTTTTTTTTTTTTTAATATTTTTTTTTCAATATATTAATTATTTATTAAAGAAATAAGTAAATAACTTTCTTTGACCTTGTGCTCTGACTGTATAGTGGCCTCCTTGTCCCCCTCAAAGCAATATACAGTTGTCTGGGCTGGGATAGAGAAGGCCCAGCAAACTTGATTATCACAGGAGGTAATTTAAGAAGGAAAAAGCCCCCCAATTTGTATTTTAGAATATGTTTCCATCACATGTGTTTATGCAGGTTAGCACTGGTCAAACACTATAGACACTCATTCAGTCAATGTCAGACCCTCTGCCCTGGATCACAAGGGCAATGGCATTTCCCTTTCTGTTTGAGGGGGATAAGGAGCAGCTGGCACAGGACCCCTGGGGAAATCCATTATGCATTTAATTGCCTGGGCACTTAAAGGAAGGGATGGGGTCACTTTTCCAGTTCTGCTTTTCCTGTTCATTTAAATGCATACATTTAAATGGGGTCCTTCTTCCTGTCTGGCTGACAATTACCATATTTGACAGTTGCTAGTCCTCAGCAATGCCTGAGACTTGTGAATAATTTAGGAACACTGGGTTATTGTTTAATCAGGACAACTAAATAAAAGTGAGATCTGGACTTGTAGCATCAGCAGCTCCTTGCCAAAAATGGCAGCATTACAACTGAGGAAGTGATAAGCACATTGAGAAGGAGAAGCACTATCCTACAGCATTCTGCAATGTGTTCATTGTTTGGATATAATCTCTGTCTAACATTCATATCACAATAGCTATAAATCCCAACTTGACATATAGCTGACAAGAATAGAGGAAATTCACCAGTACTATATCCTAGATTTTATGGAAGAGTCTTTACTCCAAAGAGGCTGGGCCCTGTCCCCCAAAACCACATCCCATGATATTTGGTTTGGAAACTATGGTCACTATTCATTTGTTCAACTATCAAAATTGCATCATATACCTACTATGTGTCAAATACTGTGCTAGGCACCACGATAAAATTCTCAAAAAAAATAAGTGCAGCCCCAGGGCATATAGAAATTACTGGAAGAAGTAAAAAATGTCACAAGTATGTGCATTTATCATAATAAGTGTCATGAAAAAAACTTAAGAATGAGATGAGAGCCTGGTAAAGGGAACACTGATTTGGATAGTGGGAGAAGAGAGAGCTGGTCAGGAAAGTTTTCTTAGAAGAAATGACATGAAAGAAGATATTCAAAGAATGAGCGAAAATTATTCGTGGGAAGAATAGATGTAAAAGCTTTCAAACCAACTTACAGGAAAACTCGGTGACAGTCATGAGTTTGCAGCTTTGGAACAGCTAAAATAAAAACCAAGATGGCAGGACCCTAATGAACCAGGGCCAGAGGAGTGGAGAAGTGCTTGGAGAAGGTAACAGGTCAGATTGGAACAGGGTAGGAGGGCCTCTGCGACCTCTGGGAACAGGATCTCATTCATAATGCAGAGGGAAGCCATCTTAGTCTTAAACAGATGAGTGATAGGATTATATTTGCATCTCAAAAAGTTCACTCTGGCTCTTGAAAGAAGCACATCTTGGAGCAGGTTCTCCAAAGTGAAATGAAGCTTCAAAGATCCACCGGGGAGTGAGGAAAGAATACCAGAATACTGATTTTTTTTATTTAACATTTCTATTTTTATGTGTGTTTTATAATGCACAGAAATACTAGGGCAGCACTACCAGTATATAATTTATATACAAATAAATATACATATAGTGGAGTTCTGTGCCTACTGATAAGATGATAAAAGGACAGGATAAAATAAATCTGGTAACCAATGGCTTAGGCAAATTAGAAGTTCATAGAGAAAAATGAGAGATAGATTTGAGATAGTACCTGCAGGAGAGGGAGAGAAAGACTTCTTTATTGTACCCTCTTAGGCTCTGTAAATGAAGCCTGCAAATTAGACTGATGACTGACAGATTAACGGGAGAAAAGGCATACAAAGTTTATTTGATGTCAATATTTTAATTTTTATATGCATGGAGGCCTTCATAGAAAAGAAGTGAAGACCTAAAGAATCAGTTAGATCTGGGGATTTGTATATCATTTTTAACAAAGAGGAATACATTTGTGAGAAGTGATACAACAAAGGAAAGGGGGCTTAGTGTTTTAGGGGCAGTAATTGTGAGAAGGTAAATATACTGGGGAAACTAATAGAAGATAAGTGTTATTTTAGTAAGATTTGCTTATGCAGACTTATCTCAGTGCCTACTTTCTCTCTCCAGCAATAAGGGTTCTTCTTCTCTTGGTGTGGGAAAGGGGTGGGAGGGAAAGAGAGAACTTCACGAAGGGAAATATATGTCCTGCTTTTAGGGAGATGGGAAAGAGTTAAGACCTCTTTCTGCATTGCTTTATTGCCTTCAAATCAAAATAATCCTTATGCCAAAGGGACATATTTGGGGATGGCATATTCTGATCCCCTTCATACCCTGGAGGATGCCACATAAAGTTGCCCATGTGAGAAGCTCAAACATCAACCGGCAGCCACAACTAACCTGTCAATTTAAGACTTTGGATCTTGGAGTCATACCATTGACTCGCTTTCTCTGCTCTCCACATTTCAATATGTCTGGCCTATGTCTTCAGATATGGCCCACTACAGGACTCTTTTAACTATCCCTCAGTCTCAGTTTCTCCAGGGAAGGACTGTTTAACTCGTTAAGATACTCCCATGGCCCCCTGAAGTGAATTCTGCACACTTTTCAAAGGCTGCATTTTGAGTTCTACTATCCCAAATACATCTTGTAGCCAATAAAAATTCACTCAGCCATTTTCTGAAATGAGATAATGGTCAAATAGAAATCTGAGTTGTTATTGTCCATCTCCCTCCTGACCCCGGACCCTTATAAAGACTCCCCACAAAAGATGAGGGGCTGATAAAAGTCTTTCAGCTTTCAGGATTCATTTTGCATTCTCTATTGTAAACCCATTCACTCTGAAGCCCAAGTCTTTGGTGGGCTCTACCACCATCTTCTCTGAGTTAGATAAGCATTCACTCAACAGGAAATTTTAAAAAGAGAGAAAAAAAAAGTCAGGCACAATTTCCTTGTGCAGTTAGGAAATTTGCTGGGGCTCTGGTGTGCCTGGATAAGTCTGAGAAATTTCACTGTCTTTAACCTCAATCTGCATAAAAAAGCTGGTGTTGGCTGCTTAACATAATGGGAAGATGTTCAGAATACCACCCACACTTGGGATGCTCAACAAAATACAGGCAGGCACAACTCTAAATCCTAGGACTCAGGATGAAGGAGGAATTCACCCTCCCTTGCCTCCTCCCACTGTGTGGAGGGCAACCAGCCAGGGACACAGGTGTGCAGCTCATTAAGAACAGAATTAAGCCCAACGGGATAGGTAACAACCACATGAAGAATGCTCTGCTGAGTACAGGCACTCTCTTCCTGCTCTGACCTTGAGAAGAGAGTTAGGAGGAAAAATTCTACCTCCCTTATTTATCTGTTCACTCTGCCATCAACCCAGGGAGGAAAGCCACAAAACTGTTTTATCTCTAGATCTGCAGCAGGAGTCCCCAAGATATGGTTGTTTTTAATAATATATTGGAGGAAATAGCTGCTAAGTGTATACAGTATCTCAAGAACTATCCCGAGAGCTGGAGAAGCTAATGAAAACAGCAAAAAGCCAACATTTCAAAGGAATCCCAAAAATACGTGAACACATCTAAAATACTATTTCTCTCAACATTTTTTCAGATCATAAAGCTACATTCAGATGGCTAAATCTCTCACTCCCAAACCATACAGTCTCACAGAGCATGAGGCCTTAGCAAAATTAGAGATCACTTCACTTCACAGACCTCAGGGGTTGCTGTCAAATAATAAAAACTAGAAACAAATCCTCAGTGCCTAAGATCTATTCAATAGGCTTGTTTCCAAGAAGAAAGTATGCACAGAGATTTTGAGCCTAGAGAGGAAACAAAATATGAGCTAGACAGAGGGAGGGTTGGAAGTTTCCAAGTATAGATTACAAGAGGAACTAGAGTTTTGGTAACCCTGTTGTCTTAATGTATTCTAAAACATTGAAAGCAGCACGAAAAATTTCATGACTGGTTTATTTTCTTGAAAGCCCTCAGGAAATTTTTTAATTTGTCTGAGCATCTTGGAATATGGTATCTAACAAGTGTAAGTGATGTCAAATAAAGATAAATTTGGGCTTGGTAGGGAGAGACTGTTTGAAAGGATTATTGCAAGTGGTAAACATGGGAAAGCTATTGGAATAGGGAAGGGGGGCTATTACAGTAGGAAGAACACTCTGACCATAACATCTATAAGCATCTCAAGAGTAAGGCAGAAAGGATGCTTCTTTTATGGGGTAGGAGTAAACAAGGCTACAAAGAACCAGATATGGGGAAGTGGGATGAAAAGATGGTGTTATGGGATCATAGATGAGAGAATGCTTTACCATGAGGCCAGTCTCAGGAGAGGCTGTGTCTTAGTCTGTTCCGGCTGCTATAACAAACTACCATAGAGTAGGAGGCTCATGGAAATTTATTTCTCACAGTTCTGGAGGCTGTAATTTCAGGATGCCAGCATGGTCAGGTTCTGGTGAGAACTTGCTGCAATTTGGAGACTGCCTACTTCTTGTTGTATCCTCACAGGAGAGAGAGCAGAGAGAGGAAGCAAGCTCTCTCCTGACTCTTCTAAGGGCACTGATCCCATTCATGAAGCCTTCCCCCTCATGAACTCATCTCATCCTAATTACCCCCCAAAGCACCCACGTTGTAGTATCATTACGTTGGTGGGTAGGATTTCTACATATGAATTTGGGGAGTATACAAACTTTCAGACCATAGCAGGCCATTAAGGAAGGGTTACATACAGGCTCAGGCTGAGAAGTAGAGCAAAGTATGAGAAGGGAGCCTTGACCAAAGCTTAGTTAACAAGCATTTTGTTTCGGTTAATGAGTGGGAACAAAACAGTTTAGCTAATCATTTAAAAGGTGAAGAATGGAAACTTGAAGTGTCTGTGTCTGGCCTTATCGTGGGCAAACAAGGGGGGTATCCATGAGTCTTATGTAGGTCAGATGAGGAAAGATGGTTCTTTGGATTAATCATTTCCAGGAACACAAAGGGTGGGAGGATTCTTACTCTTTGTTCTTTTCCAAGAACACAGGGCTCAGGTAAAACTTAACATTATCAGTAAAAATAATTATAGAGGTATCAAGGCTGTTTGTTTAAAATCAGATGTTCCAGAAATATCCAGTTTGAATGGAATCTCTTTTAATGTTTGGACATGGTGTTTTGGCTTTTAAGTAATTGGGCATTTACTTTTTTTATAGAAATCCACAACACAACACCCTTCTAGGGTGCCATTAGAATACTGCATTAACCCGACAAAGCCCTCAATTTAAATATATTATAGTGAAAAAGTAATTGTCATGGTGAGGAAACCTCTCATTTATGACCAATTCAGCAAATATCTATTGAGTGCCTACAGTGTGCATCCTGCTTATTACCTACATATTTATGCAGACAAATTCCACCAACACTCAATTCCCCAAATCCAACTTTTCAGTAAAATCTAGCTTAAACAGCTAGTTCAAGCAACCCTACAATAAACATAATTTATATACAAAAGGAACTTTGTCAAGGAAAACTGTTTCTTTTCCCCCTGTTACCATATCTTCCTCTGGGTTGTTTCTATGTGAGTTTTACCAAAAGATATTTCTTAGCTGCTGGAAAAAAATATTCAGGTATCTTTAGAAAATTCCTGTTAGAGAATATGCAGGCAAAGGAGCATAAGAAATCACAGAAGAAATTAAAGTGATAAAAAATTAATTACAATTTAATCCCTAAAATGCTTTACAACCTATATACACAATGTACTGAGCCAATGTAATAAGCAGTATACATTTTGATAATCCATTTTTAAATATTACTTTTAAACTATAATCTCCTTCAATTATGGAACAAGAATAAAGCATCATTAAGCATGTAACAATGGAAGGGTAGACTGGCTGAGTTACATGTTAAAAAAGCAAACCGCCCCCCCCCCCACCAAGTAAACACTTAGAAAGGGCCCTCCTGCCACTCCACCTACCCCCTAATTATGTTTCTCCTTCTGCTCTCTCCACCCACCACACAGAATTATTTCAAAGGAACTAAAGCTCTTATTTACTGAGTTACCAGAGTGTTAATCATGTCTAATGGTTTTAACACAAAAGCAGCCAAACTTTAAATGTGTTACTTAGAAGCCATTATTGCCTTGCCTCCTTTTGTCCATTTGGATTTCTCCTCCTGTCTCAAAATTCCCCCCTGATTCCAGTAAACCTCCCTCCCTCTATTGAAATCACATCTTTTTTCAGTAAGCCTGTTTTGGGGTAAGGGTGGTGGGGGTGTGTGCACAATTTAGGAAAGGCACAGCAATAGTGCAGACTGTTGGCTTCAGGAAGTCGCCTTATTTATCCCTATGTCACCATCACCACTGTAGGGAAGGAAAAATTTTCCCTCTACCCTTTTAGGGTTTTTCCTCTATGCTTTAGAATTAAACTGACATAAAACAAATTAACAGAAGAGAAGCACACAGATTTACATAAATTTTATGTGACATGGGAGTCCAAATAAGTGGCAAAACTTAAATGCTTTTATACTGCATTGAACAAAGAAAGGCAATTGTGGAAAGGTAACTAAAATATTCCGAAGACTAAAGGAAGGTAAGAATTATTTTGACAAGGTCTGTTTGTACAGAATTCTCTCGGCTTTGGCTCCCCACTGAGGAATGTTTCTTTTCCCCCAATACAAGGAGAATATCTTTCACATGGGAATTTTTAATCTCCTGTGTTCAGACAGAAAAGGGAAGATTAGAATGCCTTTCTTTTGCACCTGCTGTGTTTCTAGTGTCTTTAGCTCAAAATAATCCCTATGCCGAAGTAAGTAATATATTTCAGGGTGCATATGCTGCCACTCTTTACCATCTAACACAGTGCCTGACCCCTAGTAGATACTCCATCAATATTTATGAAGTGAGTGGGGAGGGAAGAAAGGAGAGAGGAAGAAAAGTAGGCAGGCAGGTGATGTTACTCCTCATTAAGAGGATGGAGAACTCCCACTTCTTGGGGGGAATTTACCAAAGAGATCAAGCAGAAAATAAAGATACTGGGTGGCTGGGGAGCTCGCCCACATTTCCTATTTCCCTCCTGCTCTATAAATGTTTGCCCTACAAGGGTAGATATGAAGTGGTTGGTCCTAGGACACAAAGAAAAGTCAGCTCTGGAAGTCTCTGTGGCCAAGCTGGTCTAAGAATTAATTGCTCTCTCTTAAACAAGTTCAGGGTTCATTAGCTCAGTGATGCGGCAAGGGCCTTAGGGCTCCTTTCTCTGGACTCAAGTACTATCGTCCATCATCACTGGCTAGGGACAGTTAAGCAATACAGCATAAATAGAGCTGGGGTGCAGAGTTTGTTAGCTACAAACACTAGAAACCACCTACAGGTCACTGTTTGGTTTTATTTCCCATTCTGTATAATTTCCTGAGAAGGTATGGGGTAATCAGTAATTACTTAGAATACAATGGTCAGAGTTAATTGTTCCTCTTCCAACTGTGTCAAGAAAAAAAAAAAGAAAAAAAAAGAAAAAAAAAAACAAGGGAATTAAGAGAATTGAGCCTGTAAATGGGCTTTGTGTAGCAAGAGGCATAAAATAACACTGAGTACTTTATTTAGGAGTTTGTTTGTTTGTTTGTTTGTTTGTTTCAAAACGCTTGGTCATTGACCAATACCTTATTTCTACAGAATACCCTTAGGGGATTGGCCTGGTCATTTTGCTAATCTTTCAAATCTGTCAGGAAAAAAGAAGGTTGAGAGCGTTTGGTGTCCCAGATTTATCACTGTGAGTCACTGAATGAGTGAGCTGTGCCTGTCAGACCAACCTAACCTCTATTTCCACAGAGAAGTCACCCCAGAAGAAGCTGAACATGGCAAGATGTTCTTCACAGGTAAGCCAGCAAAGGCAGGCTATTATTATTGTTCACTGTTAGTAGTCCACACATTTTTGAGAATTAAGTATCCAGTCCCTCCTTCACTCCACAGCTTCAAAAACAGTTAACAAATCCTGGGGATCCTTCTAGTTTTCCTGTCCTAAGAATTAATTATTAATAAGAAAATGTAGGATACAAACTCAGAGGTAGGAATAAACATAGACATTGTAGATACAAATTTGCCTATACATCTTACATGATTCTGTGCATCGGCATATGATGTAGGAAAGACGTTTGGGTTTGAAGCCAATGGCCAAGAAAGAATATTTGAGACATTTTTGGTGCAAAAAGATGATTAATTAAAGCACGGGGAGAGGACCCATGGGCAGAAAGAGCTGCACCAGGGTCATGAGTGTGGGACCCAGGAAATTTAACAAAAATCCCCTACCCCTGGACAAGCAGAGCAGGACTAACTCCATTTTGTGCTACACCTGCCACCTCCTGTATGACCCCCACATAACCTGCTTATTGCTTAAGGCGCTGCCCCACCCTAGTCCAGCCGCTGGGCACACCCTAATGGGAAATCGGCTCATAACAATGTAACCCTGCCTTGTGCCCGCCAAAACTGCGCGCCAATTCTGACCAAATAGGCCAGCTCAAACGGATACTATAGGGTAAGATGTAATCCAATTGGCCACCTGCGTGTGGACCGACATGACTGTGCAACTTTCTGTGTATCCCATTGGCCACTGGCCCCTATAAAGCTGCCAAGCCTCTGAGTCTCGGGGTCCAAGTCCCTGCTCTGCTGTGTCGGGTGTACTTGGACCCAAGCTCAAGCTTGTAAATAAACCCTCGTGTGTTTGCATCGGTGTGGGCTCCCGGATTCGCAATCTTGGGCACAACAATGAGGAGTGGCCCATTATACACTTTCAAATTGGGAGGGGGGTAGGGATAGCATAAGTCTCAGAGGAATGTTGGAAGCAAGGATACAGGACCTTGAGGAGCTAGGTATTGTTGGGAAAAGGTCATTTATTACTGTCTAGTAAAACCTTAGTCATGAGACTCTTCAGATATATATCAGTAGGTCATATGCTTGGAGGATGATTGCCAACATGTATCTTGGGGTGGGTGAACAGAGGTGAGATAAAGGAAGTTTCCAAAGGAATTTTTAAATGTTAAGGTAGATTACAGGGTCCTGGAGGATCAGGCTAAAATTGCTTTTTGCTCTTAGCAAAGTATTAACATCAAGGCAGCTGAGTCTCTAGAGGAATATCACTGTCTGTTTCGAGGACTTGTCAATGGGCTCTAAGTAGTGAGGAAATTACTTAATTAATAATTTTTCTTCTGCCTTTGTTTCCCACATCTATATATAGAGAGAGAAACACATACATACACATAACCTTAAAGTCATGACATGCCAGTGTAACAACCAGACTACAAAGTCAAAAATGTGGATACCAGTGACATCTTCCCAATATACCTCTGTGTAAAAATCTTTCCAGTTCTAATTGTATCAGACCTCAAAAAAGCATTAATTTATCTTTATAACACTCTGTGTCTCCAACCTTTTAAATAATTTATTTAAGGGCTGTGTTACTGTTGTAAGCATTAATTTCTTGTTAACATCTTGCACTTTTCCAGTTGAAGATGTGCCTCTCCAGACTTACATTCAGTCCCTGAAACTTCAAGAGCTCATCCTCTGCTAAATGAGACAGTGATGTTTAGGATGGTGACAGGAGAAGTGTATGAAGAATGGCCATAAAACAGAGAAAAATCTACTCCTATTCCTTTTAGCAAAATTTCAACCATCTGTGTATGGAATGGCTCTTTCTGAATGCCATTCTTAATCTTAAAATTTTTGTTCTAGGAAGTCTGAAGAGGAGGAGAAGGTAAAGATATCTATATATACCAAGAAAAGCAGATTTTAAACATCTCCATGAAAAGATAGAGGTAATTCCTTGATGAGAAGCATGCTGAAAATTTTTTAATCTGATATTATAATTAAATTATCCCAATACAAAAGAGAGAAGCCTCTGTGGAAATGTTATTATTAATAAAAAGCCTAAAATCCTAAAATTGTGTTGTCTAATATGATAACCATTAGCCATATATGGCTATTTAAAGTTAAGTTAAAATTAATCAAAATTTAAATATCAGTCCCTTAGCTGCACTAGTAAAATGTCAAGTTTTCAATTGCCACATGTAACTAGCAGGATTGTTTTGGGAAGCGCAGATACAGAACATTTCCAACATCACAGAAAGTTCTAATAGATAGTACTGTTCTAGAACATGGGAATCTTTCTAGAACTACTTTGAAATCTAGATGAATAATAAAGGGCTAAATAAATGTTTCCAACCCACATTAAGTTAAATCATGGTACTAAGTGAATCTTGAGTTATTATCATGATGTCAGTGTCTTTGAGACATTCAAGAAGGCAAATATACCAGATGAAAATGAAAATTTTAAATGAAAAAGGTTCTGGAAATTATAGACTAATCAAGTTCATGTCTTTTACAACACACCCATACCAATAGCTAATGAGAATATTGGTATACTCACAAAGAAAAATGTGATGATTCTTAAGAACTAGCATGAGCTTAAGACAAAATACACTCTCTTCTCTTTGTGATAAGGAAATTTGATAAGACAATACAATCTTACCAAAGACTTCAGCAAAGCTGTAACAAAGCTCTTAGGACACCTTTTGGGCAAAACGAAGAAATGTTTGCTGGCTGATAATACCATTACATGTTTTCACAAAGGGTAGGACATTGGAACCTAAAAGATATTGATTAAAGTACCCACGTCTGTCTGGAGGGAGGTCCCAAATACAGACCTAAGGGTCTAATTCTTGGTTCTATCCTATTCAATAACTTTATCTAAAGTTTAGATTAAGACATAAATGTCATACTTATCAAATGAAAGATGACAGAAATTTTCGCTGGAGGACAGAATCAAGCCATAAGAGATTCTTAAGGGAATGGAAATAAAAGAGAGAGAGAGAGATGAAAAATGACATGATAAAATTTAGCAGGAATAAAAATCAGACACTCTATTTAGTATTCTGGGCTATTTCACCAGTTTGTACCACTACGTAAAGTGAGGTTCAGAAGGTCAGGTCCAAAAGGCTCCAGTTGACCTCTGTACTCTCTATAAGCCACGAAAATCTGCTTCATTTTATTAATCAAATTGTAATTTGAGGCTGCCTTGAGAGAACTACACTGATAAGATCAAGAGAAGTCACAGTCACCCCAGATTTTCTATAATTTAGGTAGAAGGAGAGCCAGAGCCTTAGAGCCCAGCCAGGAGGGAAAGAGAGGGAGTATCAGGGCTGGAAGGCTGCCTAAGGAAGCCCTCCTCAAAATCTCCAGACTTCATGTTCTGTGTTGTCTCTCATGGTTTCATCTCCTCATTACTCCTCTAAAATAATTTCATCATAGTCTTAACTACCACAATATCAATGTATTCCCTTTAAAAGCATTGGAAAGACATTCTTTTAAGAGATTGCATTGCTTTCCTGACCCCTTTCTCTTCTGGAAGTTATATT
Organism: Canis lupus dingo; assembly: GCF_003254725.2. NCBI lineage: Eukaryota > Metazoa > Chordata > Mammalia > Carnivora > Canidae > Canis > Canis lupus. Next base: position 54,177,615 of record NC_064250.1, on the reverse strand, counting down.
TAAAGGAAATATTAAAGACGGAGGGCGGATCTTCAGAAAGGTGGCTAGGAGAATAAAAGATTCAGAGAAAAAAAATTCCAATTCAGTTCAGCATAGGACAAAGACGAAGAAAGAGAGTGGAAATGCACACAAATTAATATGCTAATTGACATGATATAAATTCCAAATGCAAGAAGGAAATAAAGTGCTTTGGAATTGTCATTTATGTAAGGAATAGAGATTTTTATTTAGCCTCTAGAAAAGACTGATAGAGGACATGATAGTGAGCTTCAGCTATTTGGAGGGCAATTATAAGAAAGATGAATTAAATCTATTCTGTGTTACTCCAGAGGATAGAATAAGGGCCACTGGGTAAAAGTTATGGGAAGCATATTTCAACTCAATAGAAAGAAGGATTTCCTAATAATTAGTTCTGTCCTAAAGTGAAATGAGATCCCTCAATAGAGCAATCATCATTCTCGGTGGGATGTTCAACAGAAGCCATATGTCGGTGGCACTTGGGAAAGACTCCTGCTACTGGCAGAAGATTGAACCAAATGACCTCTAAGAACCTCTGTACTTCTGAAAGTATATGACTTTGTTTTCTACTTCCTCTCACCTGCTAGGTAGAAATCTAGGGAGTGGCCTGGCTATTCAATATAGGATCATAAATCAGATTTTCCACTGTTCTCTACCCCCTCACTGTCTCCAAGCAAGATAATGTAGCCACCCTCTCAAAGCCTGCAATGTGGGGGAGGTCATGATGTATTAGATTTTTTCTGTGTCTTGGATTTTCTTGGCTTTTATATAAACAACTTAATTTGTCTCACTTTCCCTCCTCCTTGGATACAACACATAGCATTCATTTAACCCTTTTCTAAGCATTAAATGTACCATCCAAAAGCACAAGGAGAACTTATAGTACAAAATATAATAATGCAAACTAAGATACATGTGGCAATTTGGGACTTTGTTTAAGCGTTTGATTCAAACAAACATTTGTAGAGTAATTTCTTGGGTATATATATTCAATTACTTATTTAAAAACACCTTTATTTTCTTAAAAATGGCACCTAATTAAGGATTTAGCTGAAGTACTAAGATTCTTGATGTAGAATTTGAAATTCTATTTCATTCAAAGTAATCTTTAACACCAACTATTTATAAAGTTTATTGCTAATCACTATGGAAAATACAAAGATAGTTACAAATAAAGCCTCTGTAATGAAGAAGCTTACAGTCTAATGATATGCAAATACTTAAAGCCTCCATAGAGTTACGTATCCTTTGGAGAGAAAGTTCACAACTGGCAAGGGAATATCAAAGCAAATTTCCTACAAAAGAAGGGCAAAAAGCCATACCATAAAGGTCCGTTAATCCTGGAATAATCTGTTTGTTCTTCATTCAATAGATGTAAAGAAGTCAATAAAGGCTTTTGTGCAGTAGTCTCATAACAAAAATTATATTTAGGGAAGATTAATCCAGTAGCCATGTATATGCTATACAGAGAGAGGAAGGAATAAGCTTGTTGATTCTGGTTGGAGGGAAACTACATGAAAAAAGTAAGAATAGAAGGCTAAACTGAAGACATCATGTGGGTTAATCAATAACATTTGGAAATTGATAGGAAATGATTGGAGAAGTCCCTGAACTCAAAATGGAGAGGATGGATTAAAAGAATTTCCAGGAATCACAGGCTTGAATAAGCATAAAGAACTTGTTGAGTGGAATAAACAAAGAGAGATAAAGGAGGACCAGTTATATGCAGGTAGTAAGGGAAATTTCAGATAATAAGATCCAAAGTGTGTGTGAAGTATGGTTAATCTAATCCAGTGCTTCGTCATGGTAGTTTAATTGAATATGGTGACCATTGGCACTGACAGGGTGGGAGTATTGGTGGAGAGTTGAATTCCCGAGTGTGAAAATAGAATATCAAGTTAACTGTGTGGGAAATGAGAAGGAGATTATTAAGTGGGGAAGAAGAAAGAAATCCAATCATTAAGAGATCTGAAGAGAATCTAGGAGACGGGGATCCCTGGGTGGCGCAGCGGTTTGGCGCCTGCCTTTGGCCCAGGGCGCGATCCTGGAGACCCAGGATCGAATCCCACATCAGGCTCCCAGTGCATGGAGCCTGCTTCTCCCTCTGCCTGTGTCTCTGCCTCTCTCTCTCTCTCTGTGACTATCATAAATAAATAAAAATTAAAAAAAAAAAAAAAAGAATCTAGGAGACGGGATATACTAACCATGCCTGTTTGTATTCTGTATTCTCTGACGTTCTGACATCTGGGGCCTTGCAACTCCTTGAGAGACTGTTTCCCCTGACTATCCAATTCTTAGAGACTATAAAGGACTTTCCTGCAAGTTCTCATTTCATATGAAAACCAATTCATCCAAAACCCATACCCCTCAATCACCTCACTTATCTGTCCCTACACTCTAGGCCAAGATCTATTTGCCCTAATCATTCCATAGTGGGGGACCAGACAACTCAAGACAACCTCTGCTCTTCAGAGCCTGCTGAAATTATTCTCTTTTTTTCCTTTGAATTCAGTTTGCCAACATATAGTATAATACCCAGTCTCACCCCATCAAGTGCCCTCCTTAGTGCCCATCACCCAGTTACCTCATCCCCCCTTCCACTCCCCCTTCTGCAACCCTTTGCTTGTTTCCCAGAGTTAAGAGTCTTTCATGGTTTATCTCCCTTTTTAATTTTTCCCACTCAGTTGTCCTTTCCCTTATAATCCCTTTCACTATTTCTTATATTCCACGTATGAGTGAGACGATATAATGATTATCCTTTTCCAATTGACTTATTTCATAGCCTAATACCTTCCAGTTCCATCCACATCGAAACAAATGGTGGGTATTGTTCTTTTCTGATGGCTGAGTAATATTCCATTGTGTATATATACCACATCTTCTTTATCCATTCAGCTGTCGAAGGACATCGTGGCCCGTTTCATAGTTTGGCTATTGTGGACATTGCTGCTGTGAACATTGGGGTGCAGGTGTCCTGACGTTTCACTACCTCTGTTGTCCCAGAGTGTTGTCCCACTCTTTTCAATGGCAGTTATCTTCTCATCGTATGGCCTCACTACACCTAAATAATAAACCAACATTATAAGACACTAGAGATGACTAAAAAGAGAAAGGTATAAGTGGATAGTAAGAATGTTAAGAGGGGGCAACATTTTAAATGAATATATTAAACTAAAGGAAGAAATTACAGTGTGTCAGGAAGATTGGAAAATCTTTATAAAATAGAACTATCACTTGAGAAGTACAAGGAAGGTTGAACTGGATGTTGGAAGAAATATACCAAACTCTAAGTTGGCTCCAAACTTCTAGGGAACACCAAAGGATTATAAGAGTAAGAAATTACCGGATATTTATCTAGTATTTATTTGTCTTGTGGGAGTGAAACATGGTTTAAATTAAACCTCAATAGAAGTTTCAACAATGTGTATATAGATTAAATAAGATTTAAGCCCCCCTGCAGGAGGTTACCAGAAATAAAGTAACGAAGGAAAACTCAGTTTCAGTTGTTATGACCAAAAAGAAAGGGTATTAGAAGTAGGTTTCTAAATGACACTATAATAGGGTGAAAAAGGGGTGGCGTATGTTGTTGCATTAGTAAAACAGGAGTATTAAAAGAAATAAGTGTATGAAAAGAGATGGAGGGGGAAGGGTTGGTCCCTGTGGCCCAACTATCCATAAGAGGGACTACAAAAAAGGGGTTCATGCTGCCGCAGGGAGAACACCAAGTAAGCATAACTGCAATCCTAGAGGAATTCAGAGGACAATTCAGTAAAAAGTGTGCCACGTAAGATCTCTGTGCTCCCTAATAGGCCTCTCCACACAATAGTCCAAGACCAAGGAGAGTACTTACTAACACTTTTAATCCAAGTAGAGCCCTGAGACTATTTGTTTATGGGTATAAATACAATGTAGATATCATCTATGCTTAACAGTGACCATAGTTGGGATTGGAGGAGCTGAACTTGTAGAAAATGTGAAAGACATTACAAAGTCACCAGATATTTATCTGGTATTTACTTACCATGTGGGGGCGATTTGAAGCTTAAATTAAAGCTCAGCAGAAGCGTCAGCTATGATGCCATAGGGATGTATTTAGCTTTGAGAGGTTTTGTTTTTAATCTCTGAAAGGGAAAAACAAACATTTCATAAAAAGTAGCCTTCTTCCCATCTCAGCCCTTATTCTATCTCTAAATATATAGATGACATTAAAAAGTAAATGTAACATATCAGAATATTTACAGAAATGCTATGGACCAAGGAGAAAGAAGGGCAAGGTAGGCAGATTAGGAGTGCCAATTGGCTCATGGGCAGAGCAGGTTGAGATATGAAGTATGATGCTCAGGGAGGTCTTACTGAGAAAGAAAGACTTGAAGAAATGCTTAGAGTAGGGGAGGGGATGAGCAAAGTGGCTATAAGGAGAAGCACTTTATAGATGCCAGGCACTGTGTAAAATGCTTCACAAGCATGAGCTTGTTTTCACCCCTATGAAACATTTACTACCCATTATCAACCCTTGACAGAAGAAATGTAGTAGAGAGAGGGTAACTAGCTTTGCCAAGTTCACACAGCTAGTAAAGGACAGTCTGGGTGGGGACCCAGGCAGCTTGATCATTAAAGCCATTGCTTCTTTCAAAGCTCCTTCTTTCCCTTTAAGCTCCAACCTGAATTTCACCACACTCCACACTGTCATGTAGAAGGAGGAAAGTCCAGAGAATGCCAGCAAGTTGGTTACAGGAATGTTAGTGCTGTATCAGTTCACAACCTCTACCACAGGGAAGGAAAAGAAAGTCTCGAGCACCAAAAAGAGAGCCCCATAGCCAGGCTATCACCTTCAATGCACAGTGACATCACTCCTGTGAGTGTGGCCGACTTGGGGACTTGGGGTACTGGAATGTCCCTGGAAAGAGGCAGAGAGGAAGTGAGCTTAAGTGAGAACTTCGCCTTAGTCTCTCAGAATACCCTACTTCCTCATTTTTAAGGGACTGCCCATTCATTCATTCATTCTTTCTTTCTTTCTGCAATGGCTGGCTGCCTCTTATGTTCACCACACCTGGCTACAGTTGCACACAACAGACATGGCCCCGGTGCCCATGGTATGTCCAGTTCAAGGGAGTGAAGACAGTGAGAAGGTCACCTCTGATGGAGGAAAGGGGAATCAGGAAAGAAATTGTAAGTAAGTGATTCACAGCATTCTAGAGGAAAATATTACCACCTAAACACATGCAAAGATTGGAAAATGAATTCTAAGTTTAGAAACTTTAAACTGAAAAACGATTTATTTTTGAAGAGAAAATTTATGGATTTATCACTTTTAAAGTATCTGGAGTTAGAATCTGAATGTAACATATGGCCAGTAAATTAGTTTCCCTGAGTGACTGCCCTGCAGTCATCCTACCCCTCAGTGAAGATGTTGTATTGTGGTAGAATGAATTGAGATGGAGACCTGAATCTCTCCCTCCTACATCCGGTGGATTATCCATGGATTATCCAGCAAGTCTGCATAATCACAAAAAGCCCTTAAAATCAGGACTCACTCCCAGCTGAGGACAAAAGGGGAAGTCGAAGAGATTCAAAGCATGAGAAAGACCTGTTGTGCTGTTGCTCATTTGAGGATGGAGAAAGCAATGTGATGCGGAATGCAGGGGTCCTCAAGGAGTGGAAAGATGCTACAGCCCTACCACCAGCAAGGAAATGGGGACCTCAGTCCTATGACTACAAGGAACTGAATTTGGCAGACAACCTGAATGATCTTTTTTTTTTTTTTTTTAATTTATTTATGATAGTCACAGAGAGAGAGAGAGAGAGAGGCAGAGACATAGGCAGAGGGAGAAGCAGGCTCCATGCACCGGGAGCCCAACGTGGGATTCGATCCCAGGTCTCCAGGATCACGCCCTGGGCCAAAGGCAGGCGCTAAACCACTGCGCCACCCAGGGATCCCCCAACCTGAATGATCTTAAAAGCAGCTTCCTTCCCTGGAGCTCTGGGAAGGAAGACAGCTCTGCCTATATCTTTATTCCAGCCTTGTGAGACTCTAAGCAAAGGACCCCATGAGCCACACTGTACCCAAACTACTGATATACAGCACAGAGATACAAGTGGATATTATTTTAAGCTGCAAAATTATGATAATTCATTACTGTAGCAATGAAAATTTGATATAAGGGCACCTGGGTGGCTCAGTCGGTTAGGCATCGACTCTTGATTTCATCTCAGGTCATGATTTCAGGGTCCGAGGATCGAGCCCTGAGTTGGGCTCCATGCTCAGTGGGGAATCTGCTTAAGGATTCTCTCTCTCTCTCTCTCTCTCAAATAAATAAATAAATAAATAAATAAATAAATAAATAAATAAATAAATATTTTTAAAAATTGATATATAGGTCAGTGTAGCACTATGGCAAATCTACTCTATGTTGTCATATACTCTTAAACTTTAATCTCAGATCATAAAGAGAGCTAGTTACCATACCTCTCAAAGCATGGATTTAGGATACTAAGCCCTTAAAAAGGAGGCATGGTTTCACTGTGAGAATTAAATTAGCTGAGATATAGGAAAATGACTAGCATATCAAACTTTTTTTTTTTAATTAACTGAACTCCATATTCAGATTTCCTTAGTTTTTGCCTGATCTAGGAAAGGCCTTTTTTCTGTTCTAGGACTTCACATGACATTTAATTGTCATGTCCTTTCAGGCTCCTCTTGTCTGTGACAGTTTCTCAGACTCTCCTTTGTTTTTGAAGACTTAGGTAGTTTTGAGGAGTACTGGTCAAGTGTTTTGTAGAATGCCTCACTATTGGAATTTGTCTGATATTTTTCTCATGATTAGACACAGTAATGGGGCTTGGAGAGAAGACACCAGAGGCAAAGATGTCATTTTCATCATATCACATCAAGGGTACATGTAGTTGACATGATTTATGATTGTTGGTGTTGACCTTGCTCCTTTAGCTGAGGTAGAGTTTGTCAGGTTTCTCTTCTGTAAGTTCACTCTTTTATCCCCCTCTCCATACAGTGCTCTTTGGGAGGAAGTCACTCTGTGCAGCTCATACTTTAGCACTAGGGAGTTATGCCCCACTTCCTTGCAGGGGACAGCAGAGGGGTGGAGGGAGAGTATCTACAAAAATTATTTGGAGCTCTTCTTCATGAGAGATGCCATTATAAACCTTTAACACCCTTAGTGCACTTTTAGTTCTCAAAGGCTTCCAAATTCTGATTTTACAATATCATCTTCCTCTCTCTGAATACAACCCAAAACCTGATTAGAGAAAACAGGATTATCATCCAAGGGGAGAATTTGTAATCTCTCTGAGGAATGGGGCACTGTTGTACAGATAGTAATTTTCAGATGACATCTGTTTCAGTCATTATCTTTCTCCCAACAAAAGTACATTTGATTCAGTTCAAGGTTTTGAGGGGTCATACAACTGTCTCTCAACCTCTCATTCAGCCTGTTACTCATGTCCAGATGTCAGAGACTTCAGATCACAATCTTCAGCTTTGAAAACCGATGTTCTCAAGAGTGCTTCAACACTGTGTACTTTTGACATAAGCAGCAGGAAAGAACACCTACAGCATTTCATTCTCTGTCTATATTAGTCTGGACTATGGTGGCAGTCCTTGGCACAACCATAATAAGCTAGAGGAAAGAGTAAAATTAAAGTTAGAACTGAATGGACAGGAGAAATGAACTTTCCAATTACAGTGCAGGATAGAGAATAGACTGACCTTCTTGCTGGTTCCAAACTGTTGATCTGCAACTCTAAGCCACCATCCAGGGCACACAGAGTGTGGAAATTCCATGAGAGAAGTTATCTTTGCAGTGTCTCCAGCCTTGTCTTGAATTAAGAGGACCAGAAATGCTGGGAGACACTTTCTGCCTACAAAATTGTGTTAGCCCCATTTGTGCATTAGAGAAATTGGCCAGCCCTGGCAAGCTCTTGGAGGAACATCTGTGTTTCCAAGGCTTGGCTTAGCGAACCCCAGACCTCCCCATCAGTGCTGTCATTACCCACTGAAATTCAGAGCAATATCAGGTGTTGACAGTCTCTCGGATTTTCCCACCTAAAAGAAATCTGCAATTAAAATATGGGCAGAGGACAGGAAAGGGAAGAGAAGTGCCAAATAATTTTTATGGAACATTTAATATAAACAACCCAAAAGCTCAGGTATAAAAAATCAAGAGCTTGTTCTAGAGAATAAAAATTCATTCATGGAAGGTGAAAATGGAGAAACAAGAAGATCTCAAAATTCTATGGAACTGACATCACCAGCTTTTTCCTAGAATTATATAGTCAACTATCTTCTTAGTTGTTTCTAAGATATATCTTAAAAAGATACAAAACACAAGAAATATCCTCAAAGGTTTACTATAGTTGTCATCATTCACAATTAAGGCATGAGCCCTGTTTAAGTCTGTGAACACATTTTCATCAGTTTCAAGGCTTCCTCAACAGTCCTTACAGCTCATGGGTCCTGAGATCATTCAAAAGAAGATAAACTTGGCTTACTGGCTCACACTTATCCTTGAGGGTAAGGGATAAGGTATATGTAAAACATGCATTAAGATACTGCATGCCTATCTCATAGGTCTATAATATTTTTTCTTGATATATATATATAATATATATATAAAGAAACTCTTCCTCCAGTACAGTATGATATAATTATGTCCCTATTCCAGGCCCTCCAAAAAAAGTAAAGTGATTACTCACATCTTAGGACATATTGTGGGGCAAGTGGGGGGTATTATAAAGAAGAATGGGATCATTTGGTTATTTGCCACTACAAATGTTGCCCTTTATCCTAGAAAGTCACTTTGAAGTGACTTCCCTGAGGGGCTTCAAAGTTCTTGATATCTTGTGATCAACAACAACACAATAACTTGAAATTATAGTGTCACAATGCTGTTCTAAACACTGTGCATGTGTTAATTCACTTCATATAACAATATTGAGAAAATTGCTATTGTTATCCTTGTTTTACAAATGAAGAGAGTGAGGCACAAAGAGTTAAGTAACTTAATCAAGATTACATAACTAGCAAGTGAAGGGTTGAGTTTTGACACTGGCAATCTGCCATGAGAGCACATTGTCTTAATCATTCTACTGTTCTTTCCTAGGAGCCAGGCTTATTGGTGATGTGAGGGTCACTCCCCAAGTAGATTTTACTCACTGAGTAGAAGACAAGACAAGAACGAAAATATGACAACTTGAATAAATATCCAGAGCAGTTATGAACTGATACCTAAATGCTTAGGTGGGAACTCAGAATTTCAACTGAAGATATGTTAAGACACTGAAGAAAGAGAAGTGATTGTTCAGCCATCATCTGAGCAGAACCACTTTTCAACATGGATAATCCTAAATTTTATCTTAAGTGCATGTTCCATTGTTGTGGTCCCCAAACAGAACTGGACTCCCTAGGTATCAGGGTCCAACAGAGAGAAAACACTCTCTTTAGGCAGGTGTATTGCTGAGAAAGGGGCATTTATCTTTGTGAAGCAAAGTAAAGCTGTTAGTAGAGTATACACCAGGTCAGTAAACCAGAAAGGTTTGCAGACAGTGACTTGGGCTTCTGGATAAACCAAGGGTCCACCTAAAATGTGGCCTGCTAAGGATTGTTTAAACCTATGCACTGGCTCATGGAGTTGGAGAGGAGGATTCTAATCATCACTTGGACAATGGAAAAATTGAGGGAAGAGTGGTGACAGAGAAAACATAGGGCTCTCCTCTCTGCTCATTTTTCTCCTTGTAGCAAGTGAAGGTTTGGCTGGGTTTTCAGTTTTCTCTAGATTACAAAATGAAAACTTCCTACCAACAAACTTGTTGTTTTTTTTTTTTTTACCTGAAAGTCCTACCACTGCTCTTGACTCTGACAAAATGAATCTCTTCAGTCTTGCCTCCAGGCCTCTGTCCTTTCCACTCCCTCTCTAATATGCCTTTCCCCACATTGTATTACCCTCACCTCTTGGCCAATTTATCTACTCTTCCTTCCAGTCTTAGTGGAGCAACACAACTGACATCTACTATAAACTATTTAGGGATGAATAGAAGGTGATGAAACAGAACTTGCAAGTTTAGGCTTGCTTGGTTCAAAATTTGGGTGATAAGTAGAAAATGAGGCCACGGGCTTTAATACATTAAATGGGTTGAGAGAAATGGGTTTTCTGAGATGAGGAACCCCAAGCATATTTGTACTTTAAGGGAACCTGGGCTCCATTTGTTGGACCAGAGAGGGAGACTAAACAATCAAAGGAGAGACTGACTGCAACTGAAGGATCAGAGAAGGAAAAGTTAACCTTGGAAAAGAGGAGATAGGGTTAGCAGAATCTTGGAGTGAAGGCTCACAAGACATTAGACAAATTGGGGAAATTTGAACATCCTCTGACCCCCCACAGCCACTTTTAAGCAAATAGTATTTTCTTACCTTCATTATGAAGATGGAAATGTGGGGTTGAGAAGACAAACATTCCTGTCTTGGGGCTATAAAGATAAAAGTTATGCTGATTTAAGTCAGGTTGTTGAAAATGCTTATGTAAAATGCTTCATATGTTTGACTTGAATGCCAAATGTAGTCCCTGAAAATAAAAACACAAATGTATGTTCTAAAGTAATAACTATGCTGTAGATGCCATCAGATTTGAGCCAAAGGTAGGAAAGATACAATGTAGAAGTGTAGACTTTTAAGTACCTCATTCATTTCTCTAGGTGGATCAGAAAAAAATCAATGAATTGCCCCTGAAGACCCATGAATATTTTCAGATGCCATAATAAGGGAGGCAAGTTACTTGAAATTTTTAAAGCTTGAACCCTAAGCACATGATATATCTTAAGGTGTAAAACTACACAATTTCACAGAAGGAAAAATTCTGACCTTAGCAATATATGATGTCCCAGTGGATACGAGGATTAAGTGTCTGAACAGGCAGTTGTAATACAGCAGGGAAGTTACAACAACCACTGAGGCATGAAATGTGAAAGAAATAATAAAGCGTGTTCAGGTTATAAAAGGCAGCATTAAATGTTTGCTGATGTGATTGTAAGAGCTGAAGGTTTACCCATGATACATTCTATACACATAAAAGAAAAGGATGAGATCCTGTGCAGAGTATGACACTGCTCAAATACGAGCCAGAAAGAATAAGGGGGACACAGGACTAATAAGCTGATTACCAAGAAAGCAGCAATGGAGAGATGCACTTGATAAAGCAATAGGAAAAAACCCAGATGGCAATTTGAGGATTTGTAAGGCTCCGAAGAAGCCAAATGAAACTGTCAAAGAGGAACATTTTCATCTGCCAAGCCAAAGCAAAACAATGGGAGAAATGGCAGGAGTGCTGGGGATTTCTAAAGCAGATGTTGTTGCTGGTTCCGGGCCTGTGTTTCTGACTGGATCCAGTTCTAGAATGCATCCATGGCACGTACCACTGCTGAGGTCTGACTAGGAGACACAGCAGAGTCTTCTATAAACAGCACAGGTCAGTGCACAAAAGAGAAAGGAAAAGAGATCAATACTACACAGTCAAGTTGTTGAAGTCAATGAAGGAAAAAAACTTTTGAGTTCAGTTCCTGGATCTCTTCTGTGCTGTTAAGTCTCCATCTAGGCACTTCGTCTCTTGCGGTCTTGCTCCTTCATCAGGGATGGAGAGTCTTGGTAATAAGTACTTACTGTACAGAAACTCCACTAGGGTGGTAGAAAAAGTGTGACATAATCAGCCATTTTACTCCTTGTTAAAGCAGGCTATATAGAAAATTGAATAACTCCAGGAATCGCACTTGAAAAGTGAGTATTATAAGAAGATTTTAAGATTAAGCAAAAATAATGGCTTTAGTCCCTGTCTCAGGATGTGGGGACCATATGAGTCAAAGGAAACCAAATTTGACAATGTAAAAATGAAAGCACTTCAAAAAATAGCTTTGCTACAGAATTCTCAGTGGTAGTCCAGGCTTCAAATGAATACTTAATCTTTTGGGAAATCCATCCCAGTGGCAAATCTAAAACAGTTGATGTTCATCCCCACTGAGTCTAGACACAAAAAAAGTGGGGACTCTTGTAATGCTTTTGTATTCGATAGGATACTTCTATTGTAAGCAACAAAAACAAATGTGCTAACTTAAGCAAAAAGTAAATGTATTAGAAGGATGTTGGTAAGAGAATAAAGAACCATGCTCAGGCTTAAAACCTGGCAGTTCCAAACACGTAAGCAGCAGGAAGTACTCAAAGAACCTCTGCCACTGAAAGAGTTGAACCCAACTATTTATCCTCCTATGTCACTCTACCCAAGATTCATAGTCCCAGAAACAAAGTCTGCTGAGATTAGCTTGGGTCATCTGTCTGACCTTCAGGTAGAAAAAGGTAGGGAACTTTGATGTACAGTTCCCCCAAGATCAGGCAATTGAAGAGAATTAATTCCCTAAAAGAATATCAAGAACTGATACAAAAGAAAAAAATGGATACTGGATAGTAGAAAACAAATAAAAAACAAGCATTTGTTTCAATTAAAAAAAATTTTGACTTAAGAATTTTAATGCAGAAGCAACTATGGGCTACTGTTCCTAATACATATTAAAATCGAATAAGGCAAATACATTGATGGTTAATTTTATATGTCAACCTGACTGGATCATGAAACGTGCAGATGTTTGGTCAAACATTATTCTGGATGTGTCTGTGAGGGTGTTTCTGATTGAAATTAATCTTAGAATCCTTAGACTCAGTATATCATATTGCCTTCCTTTTTTTAAAAAAAGATTTTATTTATTTATTCATGAAAGACACAGAGACAGAGGCAGAGACATAGACAGAGGGAAGAAATAGGCTCCTCACAGGGAGCCCAATGTGGGACCAGATCCCTGGACCAGGATCATGCCCTGAGCAGAAGGCTGACGCTCAACTGCTGAGCCACCCAGGCATCCCTGTATTGCTTTCCTAATGTAAGTAGCCTTCATCCAATCAAGAGGATCTGAATAAAACAAAAAGGCTGACCCTCCCATAATTAAGAGGGAACTCCTTTTGCCTTGAGCTGACAGGTTTTTTCCTGCCTCCAGACTTGAACTGAAACTTCAGTACTTTCTGGATCTCAAGGCTGCCAGCATTCAGACTGGAACTCACACTATTGGCTCTCTTAAGTCACCAGTTTGGAGATTGCAGGTCTTGGGATTTGCCAGCTTCCATAATAGTGTGAACCAATTTCTTAAAATAAACAAACAAACAATTGATTCTGTTTCTCTAGAGAACCCTAATACACTCACTTTCTTAAAGTAGAGATATATAAGTACATGTTTTCCTCCCCTGCCATATTTAGAGTAGTTTGCCTTATTCTATAGTCATTTCTTTGATGCTATGTATCATTTGTCTTTCTGCAGTAGGCACTGGACTTTAAAACTAGAAAACTAATTTTAAGTACTAGTTCTGACATAAATTTAATCTTGTAAGAACTTGTAGCCTTCAGTTTTCCCATCTGCCAGACATGGACAATAATAATTATACAGCATGATGGCTTTGAGAAATAAATGACATAATTAAAGAGAAAGTGTCCAGCTGATCCTAGTAAACAGTAGGTGTTCAACTAATGTTTATAATACCCAATATGGAATATAAATCATATTGTCTACTTTCTTGTCTACATTCCCTAAAGAGTTAGGCATAGTAGATATTTGATAAATGTCTGTGGGCAAAAATGAAATATGCCGATAAAAACTCTTTCTTTGGTTTCTAAAATTATACACACTGGTATATGCATGAAATGAACTGTGAATGTGTAGAGTTAACCAAATAATATCAACCACGAACACATGGCATGTGATCTCAGCACAAAAATGAGCAATTGGTGAACAGCACTAAAGACCAAATGGACCTAACAGACATATACAGAACATTCTATCCAAAAACAGCAGAATACACATTTTTCTCAAGTGCACATTGAACATTTTCTAGGCTAGACCATATGTTAGGCCACAAAACAAGTCTTAGCAAATTCAAGAAGACCGAAATCATACCAAGCATTTTTTTGACCTTGTGGCATAAAACTAGAAGTCCATAACAAGAGGAAAACTGGAGAATTCATGGAAATTAAACAACACTCTCCTGAATAACCAATAAATCAAAGAAAAACTTAAAGGGAAAATAAAAAAGTTTCTTGAGACAAATAAAAATGGAAACACAACGTATCAGAACTTGCAAAATACAACAAAAGCAGTTCTAAAAGGGAAGTTTATAGCAATAAAGGCCTACATTAAGAAGCAAGAAATATCCCAAATAAACAACCTAACTCTACACCTTAAGGACCTAGGAAAAGAACAAATTGACTCCAAAGTTAGCAAAGGAAAGGAAATAATAAAAACTAGAACAGAAATAAATGAAATAGAAAACAGAAAAAAATAATAGAAAAGACTAACCAAACTAAGACTTGGCTCTCTGAAAAGATAAACAATGGACATCTGGGTGGTTAAGCGCCTGCCTTCAGCTCAGGGTGTGATCCTGGAGTCCTGAGATCAAGTCCCACACCGGGCTTCCTGCATGGAGCCTGCTTCTCTCTCTGCCTATGTCTCTGCCATTCTCTCTGTCTCTCTTATGAATAAATAATATCTTTAAAAAAAAAAAAAGAAAAGATAAACAATATTGACAAACCCTTAACTAGACTAACCAAGGAAAAAAGAGACTCAAATCAACAAAATCATGAATGAAAAAGGAGGAACAACCAATACTACAAAAATTCAAAATCTTAAAGGGCTATAAACAACTATGTGCCAACAAACTAGATAACCCAGAAGAAATGGAAAAATTCTTAAAAATGTACAATTTACCAAAACTGGACCAGGAAGAAATAGAAATCTGAGTAGACCAATAACTAGTGAGAAGATTGAATCAGTAATTAAAAATCCCCCAAGGAAGAAAAGCCCAGGACTAGATTGTTGCACTGGTGATTTTACCGGGCATTTAAAGAATTAACACCAATCCTTCTCAAACTCTTCCAAAAAAAATGAAAAGGAGGAAACACTCCCATCTCATTTTACAAAGTCAGCATGATCCTGACACCAAAACCAGAAAAGAAAACTACTAGAAAAGAAAACTACATGTTAATATTCCTGACAAATATAGATGAAAAAATTCTCAGTAAAATACCAGCAAACAAAATTCAGCAGCATGTTAAACAGATCATTCCCCATGATCCAATAGGATTTATCCCTGAGATGCAAGGATCGTTCAACATATGCAAACTAATCCATGTGATACATCACATTAATAAAATGAAAGAAAAGAACCATATGAACATCTCAATAGATGTAGAAAAAACATTTGACAAAATTCAACATGCTTTCACAACAAAACGTCTTAACAAATTAGGTATAGAAGGAACATATCTCAACATAATAAAGGCCATATATGACAAGCCCACAGCTAATATCATACTCAATGATGAAAGATTGAAAGCTTTTCCTCTAAGATCAGGAACAAGACAATATTTGCACAACATATATCTGATAAGATATCCAAAATGTGTAAACACATACAGCTCAATAGAAAAAATAATAACTCAATTTAAAAAATGGGTTAGGTACCTGAATAAATATTTCTTCAAAAGACATACAAAAGGGCAACAAGTACACAAAAGGATGCTCAATAACACTAGTCATCAGTAATGTAGATTAAAACCACAATGAGATATCACCCCTTGCGTGTTAGAATCATCATCATCAAAAAGGCAAGAGAGAACAAATGCTGACATAGATGTAGAAAAGGGGGACCTTTGTGTACTGCTGGTGGGATTGCAAATTGGTACACTACTATGGAAAATAATATGAAAGATCCTCAAAAAAATAAAATATAACTACCATACCATCTAGCAATTCCACTTCTGGAAATATATCCAAAAGAAATGAAAACACTAATTCAAAAAGATGTGTGCACACCTATGTTCATAGCAGCATTGTTTACAACCGCCAAGACATGGAAACAACCTAAGAATCCATCAGTGGATGGTGGATGAATGGATATGCAATGCAACATTATTCAGCCATAAAAAAATCAACAAGGAAATCCTACCATTTGCAACAAAACGGGTAGACCATGAAGGCATTATGCTAAGTGAAATAAAGACAAACACTATACAATCAATCTCACTACTGTATGGAATCTAAAAACAAAACAAAACAAAAAACTAACTAATTAGAAAAGACCAGATATGTGGATACTGGATGCAAAGGATCATGTCAGATGAATTAGAAGAAAGGGGTCAAAGGTACAAACTTCCAGCTTTAAGATATATAAGTACTAGGAATATAATGTACATCATGATGACTATAGCTTATGATGTTATATGATATATGGGAAAGTTAAAAGAGTAAATCCTAAGAGTTCTTATCATGAGAAATTTCTTCTTCTTTTCTCTTTCTTTTCTTTTTACTGTATCTGTATGAGAAGATGGATGTTAGCTGAATTTCACAATTTATGTAAATTTCACAATATATGTAAATCAAACCACAATACATATAAATCAAGCCATCATGCTGTACCCCTTAAACTTATACAGTGTTATATGTCACTTATTTCTCAATAAAACTGGAGGGAAAAAATGAGCGATTTTTTAAGACAACTGCAGTCTTCTAGGAAGAAGAATTCAACAGCCTGCTAATAAAAGTGTAATCTTTAAGATAAATGACAAGGCCAGTGCTATGGGGGGGATGTGTGTTAGGAAAAATTTTCTATCATCTTCAAAAAAATCAAAATTGAAGTCATGCTGATGATATCTTAAATGTTATTAACATAACTCTAGTGAGCATGCCTTATTTTTCTATCATCACCATGGATCACTTCTCAATGGAAAATAATCAGCTGACAACTGGGAAACATAATATTTGTATCTCATATCTCAGGATTTTAGGGGTCAACTATTCTAGTTTAATCTCCTTTTAACTATTCATTTGAATTGTGCTTATATAACCTGAAAATAAACTTTTTGTCATGTCAAATAACAGATTTGATGGAATCATTTAGTTATTTTGGCCTTATGAGGACATAGCCACAGAGTAAGATGCACAGTAGTAATTCCTAATTCCAATAGTATGATTGTTTTGTATGACTATCAAAATCTGAAGGCAGTGAAAAGAAAAATATCCATAGAGTCAGAAAATATAAGTATAAAAATTCTTTAAGAGTATCAAATGCTTTGATTTTAAGAAAACTGAAACCGGAAAGAATATGAAGATTTCCAATTTTTATAGGACTGGTTTTGAACCTGATCCAGATTTATCTGACTCATTCTTAAATTCAGTCTTTCAGAAAATACTAATTAAGCATCACCTTGTGCCAAGCATTGTTTAGAAGCTGTACACAGACAGAAAAGGACAGCACTCTCAAGAAACTTGTAGTGAAACAATAAAAAATAAAAAAGTAAACAAATAACTAAGAAAGTCCCAGATAATGAAAAGTGCTATAGAGAAAACAATTTGGGATCATGTATCAGAGTAATGTGGATGCCTCTTCAAAGGGAGTTGTCAGCAAAGAACTCCCCAAGAAAGTGACATTTGAACCCAATCAAAGATCACGAAGAATCAGCCTTGCAAACACCTGGGTGAAAGATATTCTAGGCAGAGCCACAGCAAGTGCAAAGTCCTCAGAATGACAAACACTTGACAGATTTGAGGGACAGAGAGAAAGCCAATGTGGTTGGAGCATATGGATGAGGAAGAAAGCGGTGACACAAGATCGAGGTATTTACAGCCATGATGAGAAATTGGGACTTTATTTGCAATGCGGAGGATATTCCCAGTCCTGTGCTCTCACAGTCCAGTGTTCCCCATTATCATGAAGCTGAACATTTTCTGGCAACAAATGACTCTACTTCTGGAAAAATAACTAAAAAGCAGGTTTGGCTCCTTTGCTAAAGAATTTCATTTATCTGTAACATGAGGCTGTGCAGTAAGCCAAATGATTCCATAAAACAGATTCCCTCAGATGGCCCAATCCATTTAATCTACCAAAGGGGTGCCATTTGTTTCCCCTGGGCTGATGCAGAGTTGTATGTCCAAGTTGGACATTATGTAGTCGTCTGGGAAGCAAAAACCAAGCAAGTGAGTAATGACGGATGGCTTGCCTCTGAGGAGAATACTTCCTCAATGAATCTGCATCAGCTGTGCTGGGCCTTCCAGCTTCTTCTCTAGAACAGGGCCAACTCCACAGGCTCCTTAGAGACAAGAGTAATTTTTGCTCACATTTTTTTCCTGCCTGAGAAACAGAGAGAGACAGCTCTGTTTTAAATCAAGCCCCAATCCAAGGCTTGCCTCCATCCTATAATGGCTAAATGAAACAAGTGAAAGTTGTTTTGACTTACACCCAATAGAGTTAGAAATTCATTCAGGCATTCAGTGAGCAGTTGAGGCAGGCGGTGACCATGGGAGTGGCCAAGTTAAGGTCTATCTCAGGTCATCCCATTTTCCTCAGCTGTTATTCTTTGTTACAGCAAATAGGATCCATTTATATGTCAGATTTTCCACTAGACTCCCATCCAGTTTAATTCCTCCACAACCTCAATTCCATGATCTATTTTATAAATCTTTACACATCCATCTCTGCTGAGCAAGAGAGAGGGAAAGACTAAGAAATCAGAAAGTAGGTGTCTTGGTCTTGGGTCAAGTTGATGTGAGAATATAGACCTTCCCTTGTGCAGTTGCATTTATCCTACAAAATTTTTTCATTCTCAGAATGTCTCAGAAGGAAATCAGACACTGACTGAAAATAAAGATAATGCCTGGGGCTCCTGGGTCATGCAGTTGATTAGGCATCTGACTTTGGCTCAGCTCATGATCCCAGAGTCCTGGGATGGAGCCCCACATCAGGCTTCCAGCTCAGTGGCAAGACTGCTTCTCCCTCTCCCTCTGTCCCTCCCCTTGCTTGTGCTCTCTCTTGCTCCCACTCTCTCTCAAATGAATACATAAAGTCTTTTTTAAAAATTTAAATTAAATTAAAAATACATAGATAAAAATAGTGAAAATGCCAGGAAAGTAATTATAAAGAAAAACTTCCGGGGAAAGAACAACAATATTAATGAAGTATCATTTATTAAGCACTTAATAAGGGCCAACCACTTTATTATGAGTGCATTAGCTACATTTTCTAACTTATTCCTCAGCATTACCCTATGAAATGGATAGCTTAGAAAGTGGCAAAGTAGAATCCTGGCCTTTGTAACTGCAAACCCTATACTCTTAACCAAAACTGGAAAATATGTTAGTTAGGTTTTTTATTTGAAATGAAAATTAATCCTATTTTAAGAGAGTAGATTAATTGGAAACACTGAGTATTCTTCTGTTATTCTGTCTCTCAGGGGTCACCAGATCACAGCCAAATACACACACACACACACACACACACACACACATCCATCTGATAATGTAAAGAAAGTTCTATTAGAATGCAGCCTTGCCCATTTGTTTATATATTGTCTGTCTGTTTTTATGCTACAATAGCAGAGTTGAGGTGGTTGCAACAAACACTATGTGGCCCACAAAGTCTGAAATATTTGTTATCTGGCCCTTTACAGCAAGTATCTATTGACCCCTGACCTATATCTCCAATAATTCTCTTCACACAAAGATTTAGCTTAACCGCAATAAGTCCTGGGATATCTTTCTCTTAAACAAATTTATACAAGATGGATATTTTACATGGAATAGCAGGCTGTCCGTGCCCTGGCATGACTTCCTTCATCTCCTAACTGTTCTGATTTGGTTCCTAGCAGTTCACAGATGTATCCTTCTCCTGAGAATTGCTCTCAGGAGCGTGACTGGAGACATTTCCCTAGAAATCCTTGCAAGGTTAGATCTTCCTTCCAGGGTCACTCATTGCCAATGACTAACTGATGTGAAATATAAAACACTAGCTCCCTTGCTCCAAGCAGGACAATCATGTGACACCAAAGCTCCCTGTGGAATGAGGCTAAGGCTGGACTTTTGTGGAATCTACAACTTGGCAGAGCTTCTATTCCTACCCCATCCTGTTTCCTCACTTCTCTAGAGTTTTACCTGCATCACTCTCCCAGCAAATCCCTTGCAGAAGAATCCTCTCCTTAAAGAATTCTCTCCTCTGTTTCTTAATGACCTACTTAGAACATATGGCAAATATACACAAGAAATATTTATTGTATCCATATATAATGCAGAGGAAATGTGTGAAAGTATAGTCTGCATTATGAGATGATGTAATGAACTTGGGAAGCTAGAGGAGGGGTAGAAAATTTTTTCCTTTATGCTCCTATATTTAGTGATGGGGGTGTGCAAATTAAACTGAAAAAAAAAGACAAATTAACTAGAGAAAGGGGTTTTTGTATGCACATGGGAGCCAACAAAAGAAGTAACTGGCTTCCTAAAAGGTTGAAGTTAGAGGCTTATATACCTAATTTAAATCAAGGAAGTGAGATAGAAAAGTCTTTTATGAAAAGAACAGCCTTTTTTGGGAAAGATAAATGGGCTTTTAGAAGAAAAATCAAGAAATAAAATATATATATATGTGATGTTTGTCTATATAAATATGAGTGGGCTTTCTAGCTCCTTCAGAGCCATAAAACTCCCCCAGAGAAGGGATCTCAGGTAGGTTTTATTCTCATTTTTCCTTCTGGGGGAAGATCTCTCCTAAAAAAGCAATTTATGGTAGCCTTATTTCCCAGTAGTTGCCCAGGGAAGCTTCAAGAAGGTTTCTTTTTGTACCTGTTGATTCTCAATTGTCTTCATCTCAAAATAATCCTTATGCCAAAGTAGAATATTCTAATCTCCGGCCTTATCAACTCTGGGGTTCAAGCTGGATCCCGTTGGAAAAGAAGAAAAGGAAGGAAGGAGGAGGTGCTATCTAGTGCTATTCTACTCTAAGCTGGGCTAGTCCTCTGCCATAAAGGAACCTCCATTGTCTTCCTTTTCCTTCACCTGTAATATTGACTATTACCCTCAGGATAGCACATCTTCTGGCTGAAGCCTTGGGACTACAGATGCCAAAAAAAGATTGAGAACTACCATCGTGTAGACTTCATTGGTGCTACTGCAAGATTTGTCAGCCTACTCCCCAGTCAGGAGAGGACTCAGAGAAAGTAGCAGATGACAACTGAACATAAATGGTCCATTTAAAAATGTATTTTGTATCTGGTTCCTAGTCTGACATGTTCCTTGCCATGTGAACTCCAGAAGCTTATGGGAGTGAGAAAAATAAGAACAGCTTTCTTCTTTAAAACAGTGCACAGTTGTCATGTACTTTTTAGCTAAATTGTGTTCTATTTCTGAGGTCGAAAAAAATAACCTTTTTGGAATACCCTCTCTCCTACACAATCGCCACCACCCCCCATGCACCCTGTGAGACACCTTATTCTGCTCCGGGTATACTCACACACCCCAGGATAGACAGCCCATTGGAATGTCTGTTAATAAACGTCCTGAGGCATTCTCTTTAGCTGAACAATTAAGAAAAATTTCTAAGAGACTGAACCATGTGTGACCTAAATTGGCTTTAAAAATGCTATTCAGAGCAGAGGGAGCAGCATTTGCAACATAATGCCTTCCACCTTGACATTAATTATGCACCGTGGTGTTCAGAGAGCAACTCTGAGCCAGGAATATAAGTGTTTGTAAAGTAAACATGTCAAGCAAGGTAGAACATTGTAAAAAGAAGAAAATATTAAATCCATGCTGTTATGATCCATTTCTCTACTCTTTTTTCTTTATAAATCTTCTACATTCAACCAACAAAGGGATGGCATTTCCCTCTTCAAAGAGAGATAAGGTAACTCAACAATACTTATAGTTTGAATTTCTTGAAAGAGAAAAAGAGAAAAGAAGGTGCTTTTTCCACTTTGTGATTGAAAATAAAAGGGGCTTGCTGATTTAAAAAGCTGCACAGCCCTAGGGAACCTGTAGAAAGCATTCTCTATAGGAACAATTCTGTTTCTAGACAGCCATATGAACTGTAATTTCAGTCCCCTTTCTGCATTATCAAGGACATTTGCATGACAGCAGGGTCCTAGCACTTCCTGAGTTTACCTATTCCTAATCCTTACTTCTTCATTTGCTGCCATTAGCCCTTGTAGGTGGCATCCTTATCAATTGTTAGAAATAAAATTTCACTGCCACAAAAGATTCTAGCTTTAGCAAGAGGCTTCATGGGAATATTCCATTGTTTTTATGGAAAAATCCTCAGATAGTAACCAAAATATTCCAGTGGCTTTCAAAATAATTTTTAGCCATTCTTCAACTAAATCTTATGACAAAGCTTGATTTAAAATACACACACACACACACACACACACAGACCAGATAAAGGTGGAGCATCCTTAGTTGAGCTGGGTACCACCCCTTTTATACACATCCCCCATCCCCATGTTGGCTGTGTATATAACTCCAAGAAACTCTCAAGGCACCTGACAAGCTCAGTTTAGAAATCAATAATTTAATTCACTCACAATATATTGTTGTCTTCTGGTTGAAGTATTTATACTCACTGACAATAGGCCTATTAAAATCATCTCCTTTAAAACCATTCTGCAGAAAAGCATCTCTAACAAAATTGCGCTCACTGGAAGACAGGTAAAATACATTTTTTCTGGGAAATGCTGCCTTTACTTCTCTAGACATGTCTTTTGACAAAACATCTCTGCCAGGAAGCTCAAGTTAGTAGAAATCGTGAACACATTAGAAGATCGTAACGTTAAAAAAAGGAAAAACATCAAGGAAGGACTTATTTCTGGTTAAGCTCAAAAAATTCCTAAAGCAGCCAAAGCTCTCTATAGGTCAAAAATATTTAAATTTTCTTTTAGAAGGAAATTAACAAGCACTTGAGAGATGTGAAAGATAATTTAAAGATAGAGAGTGACCAAAAAAAGTAATTCTATGAGGTCAAGTATAGTCTCGTGGGTATAGGAAGGTGATCTCTGATAGATAGACAAGTACATGAGAAAGAGACAAAGAGAATCTGATTGTGTTTAGCTAAGAAAGAATTCGTGTAGAAATGTAAAAATTGAATTGTGTGCATATGTTTGAAATTCCATTAAGTTAAAAAAAAATAAACTTGTTCTATGTTACTCCAATAGCAAAATGAGAAAACTTTTCAAGAAATGAGATTTCATACAAACATAAGAAAAGGCCTTCAAACTAGAGCTTTAAAATGAACCAACTTAGGAGGTAGTAAGCTTCTAATAATAGAGTTCTAATAATAAACTATAGAGAACTGGGATTCTTGAATGGGATTTGGTGCTTGGTAGACAAGACCTTAAAAGTCCTTACCAGTGCTCAATATACATATTCCGTTTTCACTACATATGTTAAAAGATAAACTGAGACATACTAAAATTTTAAGAGTTTATTTGAGCAAAATTGACTCAAATTAGGCAGCACCAAACAGGAAGTGGTTAGAAGCACTCCACTCATGGGAAGTAGGGAAAACTTTTAGAAGGAAAGTGTAGAATCAAAGTAAAGGAATTACTGATTCGCTTAAAGCCTAGTTGGCTGCTTGTGACCGGTTGTTTTTAGGCTTTGATTTGGTAAATCTGAGGTATCTACGGGCTTAAGTTTTGCTTTGTTTACGTGGGACCACAGTATTAGAGCCACCTCAGTCTAGAGAACTTTTGTCGAATTAAACAAGTATGAGGAAAAGTCAAAACACATTCTATCTAATGTCTTTATTAAAACGTCCATTGAGGCACCTGGGTGGCTCAGTGATTGTCTGTCTGCCTTTGGCTCTGGTCATGATCCTGGGATTGAGTCCCTCATCAGGCTCTCTGCAGGGAGTCTGCTTCTCCCTCTGCCTATGTCTCTGCCTCTCTCTGTGTCTCTCATGAATAAATTAAATCTTTAAAAAAAATAGTCCATGAACCACCAGGAGTGCTCAAAGTCTTCATCAATTTGTTGCATGTAGTAAAATCCACATATAAAGAAGGAAAAGGTTAGGAGCATCTTTGGGAACTGTGATGTGATCTCCCAAGTGGTTGTAAATAAGATTTTTCTTCACCATTTAAACACTCCATATTTAGTTACACAATACATTTTGGAAACATGGATAGTTATCATATACATTACTTTTTTTTAACATAAATATATGTCTGAAGTTGTTTTCAAATGAAAAGCCTTAAGTAATAAGGAGCACACACACAAACACACCCACAGAGAGAACAACATTAAATCACAGAACCTCAGAATTTGGAGTTTTTTTCACACTCTGTTCTAAAAGCTTTGTATGACCTGCGTATTGTTTACTTCAGCTTGAGCCCCCTTTCTCTACTTTTTGTGTTAAAAAACAAAAACAAAATCTACTTCTCTGAGTGCGCCTCTCTTTTATTCAAACTTCAGCTCCCAAATAAAATACATCTTCCTCAGAGAGACCATTCCAATTTAAAGAACACCCCCTCCCTTTATTATTTATTCGTTCTTCTTCTCTGCCTAAATAATTGATTTATTTCTTTAATCTCTAAGTCTGTACTAGATGAAAAGTTCCGTGTTTGTTTAGTTCACCATTGTAAATTCAAGACCAAAACCACAGGAGGCTCCATAAATATTAGGAAAGATAATGAACAAATCTGTAAGTATAAGGAGAAACTTGTTTCTGAGGTTTATTATGGAAAGTCTCTTTAAGCTTTCCAAGATGTATAAGCATTTCTTTTTAAGTGCTATATAAAAATTTTAGTCTTCCTTCTTTCCATTTTAAAAATTCAATTTTAAACCAATAATTAATTGAATAACTACTATGTGCTGATGTTATGCTAGGTATTGTGTGGTAAATTAGTAAATGTTCCAGATAGTACAAACTCAAAAACTTCACTCAGTTTGGATACATAACATATACTCAAACAACTATCTGTAAGATTAGGCAATAAATGATATTCTAGAGATAGGAAACCTGGCACAATGATTCCAAGAGATAGGAGAAAGATAAAAGAAGCCAAATTGTTTCTAAGTCTTCAATTTTTTTTTTGTTTTTGTGTCTCTGTGAGGAAAAAAAATACATATATATATATATACATATACACATGTGTTCCTACATGTATGGATGGATATACACATATATATATAAGTATGTGTAAGACTAATGTAAGGTAGTATACAAGAAGGTCTACATAGGTATTATAAAATAATTGATATCTATGTAACTTTCAATGGATCTATATTCTTTAACATTAAACTTATTTAAGCAATTTTTTAAAGAAATATTTATTTTTTGTATAGTATTATAAATAAACCCCAAGTTATATTTTTTGTTTCTCTACTAATTGTTATCTACCATGTTTATTATCTTCACTGTTTTAGTCAATATTTGACATTCAAAAGAGAAAAACACTCCATTAGAGGAAGGATTTTTTAAAAAGTCACTTGACTTAAATGTCAGGTGAAATATTCCAGAGGACATAGAGACTGAGATCTGGTTAAGAATCACTCCAGAGAAGAGGCAGAGGGGAAGTTATTCCAGGCAGAGAGAACAGCATTGTTGGAGTGAGGAATTGAAAAAGAATATGGCTTCTTCCAGACACTGACAGAAATTCTGTATGGCTGGAGTATAGCAGGCTTGCAGTTGGAGCAGAAATGGCAAGTGATGAAGCAAGAGAGGTAGGCTGGAGCCAAATCCTGAAATTTCATTTAAACCCAAGTTCAAAGTTTGGAGGACTTTAGCAACAAAGAGTTGCTTTTGAATATGGCATGAGCAGTAATGGGGCCTGCTTCTTTTGCTAAGGAAACTCTTTCTTCATATTACCTTGTGATGTTTAATAGGTTTTTAAAAATTTGAAGCAAATATAGAAAAATGCTATGATTTACTCAAACAATATTGTTTTTTAATAGCATTCTCTATACTTTTGTATTATGTTTAAAATTTGCATCATAAAAACTTAAGGGTAGCACAGACTGATACATAAGCCCATCCAGTAAATAAGGTTCTCTACTTTCTGCTTTCAAGACTCCAGTATTGTTACTGTGAAGAAAGTCTTAACTCCTGACAGTGGTCTTCACTTTAACTCTTAAAAAGCAGAACCTTTGTAAGTTAAGGACTACCTTTCAAAACGGAGCTGACATGATAGGATCTCATAAGGTTTGCTAATATATATTAGCAAGAAAGAGTCCTACAAAAATCATAAGAAGGTAATTTGATATCCCCACAATAAACCCAGAAATGCATGTATGCCTATTGAACATCTCTCTTACAAAAGTATCCACCTATTGAGACTACTGAATCATTTCCACCTACTGACGGGAGTCCTGACCTTCTGTGGCCAACTGAAGATGTCTAAAGACTCCCACACACCAGCCTTTCATTCCAATTTCAATCTCAGGTTTCTGAACATGTATGGTAATGTACAACTACTGTTTTTCCATTATACAGTACTCCTGTACTTGTAAGTGTACACCAACGTTACAATAAGGTAAGGCTCATGCCTGAGGTGATGGTGCTTATCTGAGAAGCATGAACCAGTCTCATCACTTAAGGTAGCTCCCTCCCTTCCCTACCAGCCAATTTAGTTCTCTGATCCGGAGTATGAAGATTAGATGTCCTTCTTCAAAAGCAGTATCATAGACTTCTCAGTATTTAGCTATCAAGTTATCCAAATGCTTAACAAAGCAAATCACCCATATTATTCCAAGGTTCTCTCTACCAACAGAAATGACATAGAATTAAAGAATTCCTATAGGCAAGCCATGGGGAATGACTATCAGATATTCCCCAGGGCCTTCATTTCCTGAGAAATGGCACTTCACAGTGCCAACTTTCCTATCCCTAAAATACCACTTACTGCACAGTTTTATGGAGAATTGTTTGTGTTCCTCCTTCTCTTGCTAGACCATGAACTCTTTCAATGGACAGACTGACTAAGGATTACTCCTCTTCCAAAATCTGGCAATTAACATACTGCCTATAAAAAAGTAGAAGCTCAGAAGATGTTAACCAAACTCCATTGGCTTGCAATCATCTATTTTCCAGAAGAACTGGGCTTTGTGAAAACCATTGCTGAGTCAGACATTGGCAAGAACCATTTTATATCCCATTGGCATGTGGTTGTCTCCCCATTTCATAGGTGTTTCTTTCAAAAATAAATCTGCCGAGAGCAGAACTCAGGTGTTGACAGCCAGCTGGGTGTATCCATTTTCATCAATTGCAGAACTTCCAATGTGGTTGGGGGTGTGAGTTGAAATTAATACAAACATTTTTTCCCAGTGTCCCTAGCACTGTGAGACAAGAAATGTTAAAATTAAAGTTTCAATATTTGGTGAAAACATAATGAATTTATAATATTCCAAAAGAAATAAGGTTTGTCTAAATTGTTTTGTGAATGGTCACAGAAATATATGCTGTATCAACTTATTTAAAACGAAAACAGAAACTTAAGAGCTCCTTTAAAAACATGAAAATTGAGAGTCTGTACTTTCTGTTATTCTTCTAATCATCTACCTTCAAAACCACAATAAGCTTTCCTCATTAGTTCTGCTTTATGGAGAAATACAGCTGCCTGAGGTGACAGCAGCAATTACACTTTCAGAAGTAATATGCAAGGTTACGTGCAATCACTTTAGTTTTTTTTTCCTTTTCCTTTTTATGTGTGTTAGTTGCCATTGTGTTCTCTGCCCCTCACTATAAAAACAATAATCAAAAGTACCTTTAAATGTAATAGGCTGAAGATTTATGACATCTAGTGCCAAGGGAACGTCAATAATATTGTTTACTGATGTAGGACGCAGGTATTCTAGAAAATCCTGATTGCCATGTGGCCCAAATGTCTTCCTGCTAATGGAAAAATAAGAAGGTCTGGTTGGTGATATTTGCCATGATTTTAATAAGAGGTAGAGAGGAAGGAGTAAAAACAACAACAACAACAAAGTTGCATAAAAACTCTTAGAAGTTCTAACGAGTCAGAAGAATGAGAATGAATCTAGAGCAGAGAGCTACTCCAGAAAGACAATCTCCAAGAAATGAAGGAAGAAGAGAAAAATCCCAGAAGTCCTTCTGAATATATGCAACCATGGTTGCCTACAGAATCTAGAGCATGAAATGTGATTTAGAAATGATTTTGGTTTATTTTGTCCTAATTATACAAGGAATAGTTAACGCTTGTGAAGATATGAATAACTATTTAAAGATTAACTATCACTTATTATTCTAGTCCTCAACAATAACTTCTGTGAACTGAGTGTTGTATTTCCTTCCAGATACAGAAACATATGCATGTTTCATAACATCAAGACTATACTGAATATATAATTTTTTGTATCCTACATTTATTTACATTTTCCAGTGCCATTAAAAACTTTTAGTACATAATTATATGGATGTACAATGGTATACCGAAAGATTAGTTCAATACTTGAATATTTTTATTTCCAATGATTCAGTTATTTTTAGAAGATTGTTGGGAATTCATAATCACCGAAACCTGGAAGCAAGATGCCCTTCAATAGGTGAATGGACAAACTGTGGTACATCCATACAATGTAATACTGTTTAGCAATAAAAGGAATGAGCAGGGATCCCTGGGTGGCGCAGCGGTTTAGCACCTGCCTTTGGCCCAGGGCGCGATCCTGGAGTCCCGGGATCGAATCCCACGTCGGGCTCCCGGTGCATGAAGCCTGCTTCTCCCTCTGCGTGTGTCTCTGTCTCTCTCTCTCACTGTGTGCCTATCATAAAAAGTTAAAAAAAGGAATGAGCAAAGCCACTGCAAAGATACAGATAAATCTTAAATGGATTATTGCTAGGTGAAAGAAATTAGTCTAAAATGGTGACATATTTTGTGATTCCATCTATACGACACTCTGTAAAAGGCAGAAATTTCTAGAGCAGTAAAACTAGTCTGACACTGTAATTATGAATAGATACTATGCAATTGTCAAAACCCATAGGATTTAAGAGAAAAAAAAAAAAGAATAAACCTTAAGGTATGGAACAAGAGAAGTGACTTTTAAAAATACTGATCTAGGGCAGCCCAGGTGGCTCAGCAGTTTAATGCCGCCTTCAGCCCAGGGTCTGATCCTGGAGACGGGGGATCGAGTCCCACCTCAGGCTCCCTACATGAAGCCTGCTTCTCTCTCTGCCTGTGTGTCTGCCTCTCTCTCTCTCTCTCTCTCTCTCTCTTTCTCTCTCTCTCTTTGTGTCTCATGAATAAATAAATAAAATATTAAAAAAATAAAATAAAATAATAAAAATACTTATCTAGGAGGTCAGGGGTCCTGTGTCAAAATGTAGACGGTAGCAGAATGTCATATTACAAATGTATGAACCAACCTCATTGAAAGAGATGGCAAAATCGTTCTAACCTAAATAACTTTGGAATATTATTCCAAAAGGCAAAAGGTACTATACATAAGCAGTGCACTCTTGATAAAACTGTTTCCACGATGATATGATTGGCACGATTTGAAACCACTCCACAAGTATAACTGGATCTGAAGAATTAAGCACATAGATGACCGATGGTAAGAACCAAGTTTTTCCTGTCATAGTGGGACGTCACACATAAGCAATGGTGGAGGCTAAAGTGATCCATGTGGTCAGGGATGAGAGCTGGAGACCACAGGATGCACTCATGTTTAGAGTTCATATAATATAAATACGGATTGTTACATTTAGAAATAGTTCTAGGTATGTGTATATATGCTAATTAGTATACACACATCCATTTCTTTGCTCTGTCAGCTGAGAGAGCTCAGAAACACCATCACCATAGTAGTAACAAGCCCAGGTCTTGTTTTCCAATATTCCAGTATTTTCAATATTATTCTAAGGGACAAAGGCTCCTTAAAAGAATTGTTGACTTTAGGACCAGAGTAAAATGCAAGGTGAGTCTGAAGCATTCAGTAGTGATGGAAACTAAGGAAATACTCAAAAAAACACAATGATGGGTTATGTCAAAGGGACACAGGCACCGACTAAAAAAATCTCCAAAAGCTGGAATAACTTAAGCAAGAAAATAATGAAG
Source organism: Canis lupus dingo (assembly GCF_003254725.2). Taxonomy (NCBI): domain Eukaryota; kingdom Metazoa; phylum Chordata; class Mammalia; order Carnivora; family Canidae; genus Canis; species Canis lupus. Next base: position 54,147,676 of record NC_064250.1, on the reverse strand, counting down.
TACTAGATTATAACCAAAAGTACAAAATAAATATCTGTGAATCCATACTGTATCCACAAATAGATGATTAAATGAATAAGTTAATGAAAGGAAAAAGTCAATTTTCCTGTGGAGAAAATTTCTAAATTATGTAAATACTCTAGTCTTAAGGTAGGTACATAATTTCCTCCTCCTTAAATGTAAGCTGCTTATACTGGCTTTCTTCCAAAAAGTACAGCGTGGGAAGGGGGCAAAAGAGTAACTTTATAGTGGAGAAACCTGACAAACACTACCTCTGCCAGGTAGTCAAGATCAACAGCAACAGTGATAAGTCATGTTGGTAGTATGTACTCTTGATAGGATGTGACTTCACCTTGTGGTTTTCCTCTCAAAACCCACAACCCCAGGGTAATCATTAGAAAAACAACAGACAAATTCTAATACAAGGGGATCCTACAAAACATGTGACCAGTACTCCTTAAAACTCTCAAGGTTATCAAAAACAACGTAAGTCTGAGAAACCCACAGTTTAGAAGAATCTAAAAAGATCCTGGATAGGATTTTGGAAGAGGAAAAGGTTATTAGGAGAAAAAATAAGGAAATCTGAATGAAGTGTGCATTTAATTAATAATTATGTATCAATATTGGTTCATTCATTGTGATAAATGTATCATAGTAATAAGATGGTCATGATAAGGGAAACTGGATGTAGTATATTGGAAACTGTACTATTTTAGCAATTTTCCTATAAATCTAAAAATATTCTAAAGTGAAAAGGTTATTTTTAAAACCCTTAGGAATAATATTTGGGCTACAAAGTGTTGCCTATATTTTTCATTATTTTGAGAAATGGAATAATTGTTTAAAAGGAAATAATATTTTAAAGGATCATAATGCCAATTGCTTACCATTAACTTTGCACTAACTTACAGTGTCAGTGATAGCGTTTGAGACTTTAGCCCTCTGTAGAAGCCTCGAATAATAAAAGTGACTTAGACTTTGAATCTTCTTCACAGAAACCAACTATTTAAAAATGCTAGTTTTATTCAACATTAGGGTTAGGGTTAGTGGATAAATGTTCAAGATAAAATGTGCGTGTATGTGTGTGTGTGTGTGTGTGTGCCTTTTCTGTGCCTTTCTTTGCCAGCAGAAAACTAACTATAGGTAGCGGTCACTTTTCTGTGCCTTTGAGTGAGATACTTAGATGCTCTGAGCCTCAGTCTTTCTCATCTGTAAAATGGTGATCATCAAATGTTCCGCCATGGGGTTTAGAGGAAAGCTAAATGAGATAATGCATGCAAACCAAGTGGTACAGTTGCTGGTACAAAGTACTTGATGTTAATTATTATTATAGTTTTTAGTCATTCACTTATTTATTTAACAAATATTTATTAAAGAACCACCATGTGTTAAGCACTCTGGAAGGTTCTGGTAAACAAGACACAATCCCTACATGTAGGAGCTTACAGACTAGCAGTAGAGTGAGAAAATGTGCAAGGAATTGCAATATCATGTGATAAGTGTGAAAACAGATGAAGATCAGGCTACAGTAGAAGCATATGGCATGAAGAGAAAGCATTTTCAAGGAAAGGGGCAGCTAAGCCTGCATTTGAAGGATTTGTATTAGCCCAGTGGTATGCTGGAGTCGGGAGGGACCCACTTGCTAGGGCCAGTTGTGTTACATCTCTTTTCAATTCCCTGTTCAATGGCAACACATTGGTAGCCTGAAAGGAGCCATAGTAAAAGTATTTACACCATGGAAGTTGTCAAATGCTGCAAATCAGGGCTCTCCCCCTACTCTTCGTTCACCCGCATAGCAATCAAATTTCAAGGAAATGCAAAGAGAGACAAGAAGCATGACAAATTTGGGAAACCGGAAAGCATTTGGCCTAACTAGTGTGTGAGGGGGGAATGAGGACAGAGAGATAAGCAGGGACCAGATTATGGTCATAAACCAAATGAAGGTGGTGAGAGCCACTGAAGGGTACAGAGCAAAGGATGGGACTTAGTTTGCATGTTAGAGAGATTTCTTCTGTCTTCAGAAGACAGAGTAAAACTGGAACTAGATATGGGGTGCCATTACCATTAACTTATATGGAGCATTTTTTAGCATTCCAAGATCCCAAAAATAGTCTTAGGCTTTTCTGATACCTTAGGACACATCTTGTTAACAGATACACAAAATAAGTTGGGATAAAGCGCAGATGCTCACAGACACAGTTCAAAGCTCCTGTGGCTTGATGCTAAGATGCTGATGTAGCTCCCAGAAGGAGCCTAGGAGGGAGCCCCTCTCACTGCTGGGGGTGCGCGCTGCCTCTATTTCTGCTCACTGAAGCACAGACACTGAACACTATTTGCACTCTTTGCCTTTTTTTCATAAAAGCAAAAATCCTCTTCAGATTTCTTTCACTTGGTGAAAACAAGTACTAATGTGGATCTTTTGTTAAGAGCAAAGTGTCATAACGATGAACTTTCAAAAAGCGGCTGCTACCTATAGTTAGTTTTCTGCTGGCAAAGAAAGGATAATGTTCACTTTTGGCTAATGGAACAATTGGAGCCAAAAACTAGTGACAAGAAAGTGCATGATATTTACAAAAAACTGAGTAAGGTATAATGCTTGGATAGAGAGGGGTGGAAGGATAATTCTAAAAGATAAACCCAAAAAGTTGGGTGGAAGCCAGATCATAGAGGCTCTTGAACTTGCATTCAGTTGTTCCAAAATGCAGTGAGATCCCCTGACAAAGTTAGAAATAAACCAATGAGTGCATGAAAAAAGTATGTTCTAATTTCATTTGTATTTTATTCTCATTCCTTTTATTCACATTTCTGTATATATGTATTGTAATATATAATGATATACCTAGTAAGTGCAAGTATTTCATAAATAAATATGTAAATCTGCATACATGGGATGTTGAGTCAAATTTTTTATTGCTAAGAGTACGTAAATCAAAAATCTAAAAACACTGCTATAGACAATGGGGAACTATGGAGGTTTTTGAACTGAGACTATTGTGACTCCGTCTGTGTCAGCGGAAGATGATCATGGTAGTGGAGTGAAGAAGAGATTTCAGGTGAGAAATCTGAGACAGCTGGACCAGGTTTTGGAAGACCCGTTGAAATCCCACCTTTGCCACTCAACAATTATGGACTCTTAACTTAAGTCACACAGCCCTGGCAATTTTCAATTCCTGCAGGTGGAAATGGGAAAAATAATAACACAATTTTTATGAGAATGAACGACATGAATATGTGGAAACACCCAACACAATGATGAATTATAGCAGAGGCTTCAAGAACGTCCACTGACATTGATGCTGATGTTTTAATATACACTAGGAAGAGGAAGCAAACGACCAGTTACCAGATGCTGATGGTCTAAGATTAGGGCACTACTGGGGGGACTAGAAAGTTGGAATTTACATGGTTAGTTTGGATGAAGAATCAATCACTGAACAGGTGTAGGAATCGGGGAGAAAGAAACGCTGATTTGGCTCCGGAGTTTCTTGCATGGATGTGTGGAAAGGTGGGCCTTCTCCTTGTGATGGTGAAATACAGGAAAAGAAGCCGGTGAAAGTCACAGTGTCAGTTTGGTGCGTGTTGTGTCAAAGGTACCTGCCGCACAGCTCCTTGGGGTTTATTAGGCTTGTAAATCTAGACCACAGATTCAGAGGGGAGATGTAGATGGTGTCTAGAATGAAGCTTTTCTGTGAGTCACAAGGCAACGAGCTGAGCTTCCTGGCCTGACAAGTCATCCAGAAATTGTGCTCTGTACTATTCTCAGATAGTTAACTTGCTTCTCGTGGTCAAAAACCATGTGTTAGGAGTCTAATTAGAATGCTAGGCAATTTCAACTCCATTCCCAGTGTTTCGTAGATACAGCCTTACATACACAGACAGGGGGCCTTGATTTAACCATGTGGAGTCTGTGAGGGCCTGATAGTGAGCCACAGTCTTTTATCCAATCTCCAGGCCTGGTCTCAATCTTTAATTTGCACTAAAAACACCCCTGACAGTTTTTTATAAAGATTCCTAGATCCCTTACTGCAAGATTTTGATTTAGCAGGAATTTGTATTTTTTTTCTCTTTAAAGGTTTCAATTCTAAGCAATTTCTCCCCCCAAAGTGGGACTCCCAACTCACAATCCTGAGATCAAGAGCCGCTGACTCCTCCATGGACTGAGCCAGCCAGATGCCCCAGGAATCTGCATTTTTAACAAGCACTTGGCTTACTTACTGTAGGCTCCCTGGAAAAGAGATAACACTCAAGACTTCCACTGTGTCGGTGGACTCCTCCTTCATTAACAACAGCAGTAATCAGCAGGTTAAAGGGGTCAGCAAGGAAATGTGATTTCTATTGCCCATGTAGGAATTATGGTATAGGAAGTTGAATAGAAACAAGAACTTTGCAAGAATGTCAGTGGGAATCATTGCAACTAATTTGAGTCCTCTTTGGGTACCCGTGACTGCGTGAGGGCTACGATGCTTGGAGGAGTAGGATTTTTGACCCAACAGTTTTGTGGTAATAAACAACTAATCTGTTGCAGCTACATTCATCTTTTTATTGCATCCCAACCCGGCAAAAATCATAAAATAAGCATTTATTTACAGCCTAGTACTTCTTGTCCTTGTGTTTATTATGATTGTGGAGGACGTTGGTCACCGTGTCCTCTTTTTGAGGACCTTAGGGAAAAATTTCTGTCCAGTTTTAGAGATAACTATGTTTCTCCTGGGAATGCTTTCAACCTTAACCTTATATGAAATCCAAATTACCCACTTGACCAGATTCCCTTAGGTGATTGCCTCCTAGACCTTTTAGAATCAAATTACTTGAGATCAAATGGAAGTTTCCTTATGGTATGAACATACTTTCTAACATAAGATGAAGAGGAGGAGCACCTGGGTGGCTCAGTGAGTTAAGCGTTTGACTCTTGCTTTCAGCTCAGGTCATGATATCAAGGCCCTGGGATCGAACCCAACTTTGGGCTCTGCACTCAGCAGGGAGTCTGCTTAAAGATTTCTCTTCTTTTCTCCCTCTGCCCCACCCCTATTTGTGCATGTGCTCTCTCTCTTTCCAATAAATAAGTAGATCTTTTTTAAAATATAAGGTAAATATTAATAAGCATGTGTGTATTACTTTTAGAATTTCCAAAGGATGTCACATATATCTTATTAGAACTTAATATCAGTTATTCTCATTATTTTAACAGATGAAAAATTGAGATTCAGAGCAACTAAATTGATTTTCTTTTTTTTTTTTTAAGATTTTATTTATTTATTCATGAGAGAGAGAGAGAGAGAGGCAGAGATGCAGGCAGAGGGAGAAGCAGGCTCCATGCAGGGAGCCCGATATGGGACTCGATCCTGGGATTCCGGGATCACACCCTGAGCCAAAGGCAGATGCTCAACTGTTGAGCCACCCAAGCGTCCCCTAAATTGATTTTTTTGAAATCACACAACTAGTGATGGGAAAACTAGAATTTTAGTACACAAATTCTGACTTCAAATCCAGTTCTCATTCTGTTGCCACTACAAAAAGAAAAAAGAAAAATCTTTTTTATTATGCTCTTCAATTTATGAAACTATATATACATATATGTCTATATACACAGAGATGTATAAAATTCTATTTAATCTGACCACCAATCCTGAAAAAGAGCCACTTTTATTTATCAAATGTTTTACAGATCTGAGACACAGAGCTTTCAAAAGACTTGCTCAAGGGCAATCAGCACAAGCCACAGTGTTTGGACAGAAACCGCAAATTTGTAACACCAAATTCTGGGCCTTCCCTTAAACTGTTTCTAATGTGCAATCTGCTATATTCAGGGGTACACTGATATTCCCTCTATCTGACCACTGTTACTACCAGGGAGAAGCAAAGAACTGAAATGCCAAAATTTTTCTAATTGAATAAATTTATATTCATTATTTTTAAAAAGTCATCATAAGATAGGAAGCCATGTTCCCACCTTACCATGTAGTGATGTAAGTGAATGTGCATTGAGCAGAGTTTAGGGAAGCGTAGATAATGCACAGATTCTGAGAACATGAGGTACAGAGCCACACACTAGTGAGAATAGAAAGCCAGTGGGTGGGTGGGGGTGGGCAGAAACCTTGATAACCAGCACTGCCACCCTTATAATCCTGCCCAAGGAGGGGCTCAGAAACCAAGAAATTATTCCACCATGGCTGTCCCTGTGCTTCTTTTCTGTGAAATGAGAAACTGAGGTGGGGGGAGGGTTAGTTAAATGTATGTGTCTCTGATAGTGTCAATTTTTCAAGAGCCTAAATTCCCATCTAATGTGTTACTTTTCTTAAAATATCATCTGGAAAAGAAGAAAGTCACTGAATAATTTTTCAGCATGCTACAAGAGCATACCCAAAATACGGGCGTATGTTTGGGGCTTTCATTCCACCCATCCTAGATTATTGGAGCTGCAAGTCTCCTCTGCAAGCAGATTGTGCTGATGGGTCATTATAGATGGCACTAGGGTACAAAAGTGGACCAAGTGGAAATGCGAGGCTAATCTGTCAGGCCCAACAAAGATAAATATCCCGGCAGCACTGTCATATTTCACAGCACATAGTGTTGACTATAGATCTCCCAACATGATAAATTTTATGGCCAAATGTGGTGGCATTTTGCAACCTCGGGTCTACTAAGGATGGTTGGTCCTTCTCTGATGGGGTCAATTTTGATAAATCGCCCTGTTGAACTCCCCATGAAGGATGACATTTCAGGTTAGCCAAATTCTCTTTGATGTGCATTATCCCAGTTAGCCTCAAGACATTTACTGGAGGAGTTTTTCTAGTTAGGAAGATATGCCCTTGTCTTCTTATTACTTTGTCAACCATGAAGAGGAAGGTAGGAGAATCTCTTTCCTGGGAATATTGTGGACAGATGTCCTTCTGGGGTAGCACAAGATGGAGGGCACTGCCTGAGAGGAGAGAGAGAAATAAGACCACCTGTTCAATCTCTTGCATCTTGTGTTGATTCCCCTGGCACAGAGCCACCACTCAGTTTTTCTTTTGGGTTGTCTTTCTTCATACATAGACTCTTGAATAGTTAATGAGCTAATGCGACATATTCTTCAAGGAGACTGTCACTTATCCAGAGCAAGCAAGAATTATGTCTCCATTCACAGATTTATTTAAGTGCCTCACATAAGGAAAGAAATCTTGAAACTTGTGCGGGCCACCCCATTTCTCCAGCTTTTCAAGACTGGTTGATGAATGGCAGCGAGAATAAAAGCACCTGGTACCTGCAGGCTAATGTCACCATAACCTGCCTCCAATTAATTCAGTCTTGCACACAAAAGCATAAACTGTCATGGTTCCAGCTCTGTCACAAAATAATTGTGACCCTGGGCAAGTCACCAAACTTCTCTAGGACTTTGATTTCTCATCTCTAAAGTGAGGCTTATTATATTACATGATCTCCATATTGCCTTCCATAGCAAAGCTTCTAGTGGGTAGTACAGCAAAGTACCCAAGAGCATAGGCTCTGGAACCAGACTCAGTTCAAAACCTGGATCTTCCACATAAAAGCTGAGTGTCCTTGAGCTGCTTATGTAATCTCTCTTAACTCCATTTTCCTCACTTGTAAAATGAGGATGATATTACCACTCACCTCACAGGTCTGTTATGAGGATTACATAATTTAATATATGTAAAGTGCTTATAATTATAAATGGAAGATAGTTTTCCATAAGTGCTAGCTAATATCATATTAAGATTTTATGTTATCGGTATTCAAAAAATGGTGACCATTCCAATACATGGGCTGTTATATAGCAAAATAATTAACATTTTCTTAATTCTTTGCCTTCACCTAGAACTGGACACTTTCATGTGGACAACTTATTTTCCACATGAAACTACAGGGATGGAAATGTGTAATATTGATTATTATATATTTTTTAAGATTTTGTTTATTTATTCATGAGAGACACAGAGAGGGAAGCAGAGACAAAGCAGAGGGAGAAGCAGGCTGCCTGTGAGGAGCCTGATGTGGGACTCAATCCCAGGACCCCAGGATCAGGACCTGAGCCAAAGGCAGATACTCAACAACTGAGCCACCCAGTGCCCTTGATCACTATATTTCTGTTTCATTTACCAGTTTATGTTACTACCGTAACCACAAATGGTAGCATCGTACATTTCTCTCCTCTTAATTATTTCCACCTCCATATCCTTCCCCAGTGAACACACACACTCAAACCTCAATAATTATGCAACTAGTTTCAACTGCTCAATATTTCTATAAACATCCTTTCTTTTCCAGTCCTATTATAATTGTATGTAGGACACATTCAATAAAGTTGCATGGATGATGATAATATGCCTGAATATGAGGATAATGGCCTTTTATTAGTAAGTTGTGTTAATTATTTCCAAAGTATATACATAAGTCACATGTACTTCATTCATTAACATAGCAAATATTTTTGAGAGCTACCATACATCAGGCCCTGCAAAAGCTCTGGTGGGTTCAAAACAATGATGTAACAGATCAAAACATGGTCTAAATTTAAACTCAGACAAAATTTCAATTATTATCCTATGGTTACCCTACAGAATGTTAATTTTGTAAGCAATTAGTTGCAGAAAATAATTCATTAAGTTACTAATTCTTTTCTCTTCTTAGAATTTTGCCCTGGTCTATAGATACACCTTTCTCCCTGTAACTTCCTCATTTGAATAGTAAAGGAATTTGACTAGATAGCCTGAAAGGTCTGCTACTTCTCTAATACTCTTTGGAACAAATGCAATCAGCTCCCTATGACTAGGGTTTAAGAAAAAAAGAACAGCCTGGAAATAGAATGCTTTCTAAAATAATGACTAAAAGGATACACACAAAATTGATTATATCTGGGCGGTCAGCTTGCAGATGAATTTTATTATTACCTTCAAGTAATGTTCCCTGTTTCTCCTCTCTATTTCTTTCTTGTTTGGTTGTACTATTATTACATGGGTTGCCAAAAAGAGTAAAATGTAGCCAGCTTTTCTGGAACACTAAGTCTGGAGAAGTTCTGAGAGGATATAGTCCTGTCTCCCAATTGATTGATGGGTCAATTGAGCAACAACTGATGTATAATGGAAAAACCATAGACTTCAGAGCCCAAAGACAATATATTAAGACTCGTTTTTCTCCTTCGGCTTTATATTCAACCATGGGCAATTCACATATCCTCTCTAAGGTTCAGGTTCAGCATCTTTAAAATGCAGACCTTCACAACTGGCAGGAGTAACCTTAGGCTGATTGGCTATCTCTATCTATCCATGTAAGATAGATATTGTTATATCTTGCTTTCCAGATGCAAAAGCAGAATCTCAGGGAGATTAAAAGAAATCATATAGGTAAAAGTAGATTATAAATCCCCAGAAATCATATAGGTGAAAGTAGATTATGAAAAATGTAATTTTTATTACTGTTAGATTACCCCATCTAAATATCAGAGTTTAATGCCTGGTTGATCACAGTAATGTAGATAAAATAAGTTTGATTATGAGTAAATGTTTTCCTTCTCCTTGACTTGAGATATAAAGAAGAAAAATCATGAGGACAAGAGCATTTATTCTTCCTACTAAACTTTAAGCAGCAAAAGGAATGGTCTATGTCTATCATATTTACTAGTGAGTATCTCTAACATATAGTAGAACTGTGCCTGGAGTATAGTAGAAGTTCAGTTAAGTAGGGTAAAAACCCATCCAAAGAGTGATGTGAGCTCAACTATTCATTCATATAAAGTGCCTGACCACATTATTGCAAGATTAACAAAAGGGGCATGTAGTTCACTAGGTGGGAGGTGTGGGGTGTACCACCCAAATTCATGTAATCCCATGACTGTGGCTTGGTCCCACCTCACCTCGTATTTATCTTCTCTGTTCTAAATATTTTTAAATATTGATTCTGGCTCTTCTAGCTATCTAAGATTTCCAAGATAGCAACAACAATTACCAGCATATCCTTATGCCTTTTGGCCCCAATTCAGGTAAGAATGGGAGAACATAGAAATATGAGGATCCAGCCTCCACATTTACCCCCAAAACCGTCCCTGCTATTTCTTCACCTAAACTCACCTTCTTCTCTTCCAACACAGTATCATCTTCCCATTTCCCTTAGATTGTAAGAACTTTAGTCAGGGGCTGGGCAGAGAACCAACATCAATTAGCAATCACTAATCACAGTATCTTACTTTTGATAAATTGAATAAATATATAGCCAGAAGGATAACCTAGATAAATAAAAGTATATTTATAGCATATTTAAGGAGGTAAATGAAACTAGTGTGTATTGGGGCAAAGGGTACTCCTAACAAGATTTGAATTTTTATTTCTCGAAGTGATAGAATGAGCTCAGAGGAAAAGCTTAAGGAAAAAGAGAAAGAGAAACAGAAAGACACGCATACTAGTGACTGGCCCAGTTGTGTTTTTAAAGATAGACCACATTTGGGGAAGAAAACAGACTCACAGACAAAAATCTCCCAAACAGCAACTTTGTAAATCTTCAGCTTCCACTATAAAAGCAATTACTTTTCCATGAATACTAACCCTCTTCCCTACTCTGACAATATATCTAAGAGAGAGTCTATTTTGGAGTCACTTAATTGGGTCCACTTGTTCTTCATAAGCACCACATCATTGTACACTCCAAGTCTGAAGGAATCTTCCCATATCTACCTCATCAGACTGTAGTTGGCTACCATCTCAGCTTATCAAATTTATGAGCTGTGAGTGTCCATGACCACTAACAGCTGTCTTGATTTTCCCTGGGTACGTGGCAGCATTGGTTGAGAAGAAATTCATAAGTGTTTGGCTTTGAAAAATCATGGTGGCCTCCTGAGACTTGAACACGAAAAGAGAGAAGGTTTCTGTTTCCTCCAGATTTGATTTTAACAAGACCAGACTGACATAATTTTCCAACCAAGTGGGATCACTTTAAATACCATGATATGGGGGGGGGGGGTTCCTCACTATTTGACTTTAATATTTAGGTTTTTTGATCCAAAAACCATAAGACAAAAAAAAAAAAAAACATAAGACATCATTTGGTAAATATTTAATAAACTGTTATAATTAGACAGTACTGTGCTAGGTCCTGCTGAAGGCATAAAAAAAATAAGATGACTTGCTTCCTGCCCAATTATGATATATATCATACATACATACACATGTACCTATGTGTATATATTATATATATAAAACCTCACAATATATGGCAACACATAGATTCAAAGAAGGTAATGGCAATATGAAAAAAATGGAGATTTAAGAAAGAGTGGGAATGCCAGAGAAAAATTAAAAGATATGAGCTGAGTTGGTCCACTCACCCAAAAAATAAAGAAGACTTCAAATAATAGAGAGGAAACGGGGGAAAGATACGATATCTTCTTGGGAAATATTAAGAGATAATTTTTCAATGATACTTAAGGGCTGAATTTTAAGAGTCCTTAGAAGTCAGGCTAAGGAATTTGGCCTTCATGCTATGGGTATGAAAAAGCCATTCACAGATTCTGAATGAAGGAGCATCAAGGAAGTGGTATGCAGGAGGATCCATCCATCTACGAGCACTAATGAGACTAGTTGAAAGTAGCTTGGAAGCAGGAAGACCAATAGAATGAACTTACTGGAAAGTCAGAAAATGTAGGAATGCTCTCTAATATCCCACTGATCTGGGTTCAAATCCTACACACGAGTTCAATGGCCTAGCTTCTCTTTGGTTTCACAGTGCCTCCATCTACAAAGCAGGAATTAAAAAAAAAAAAAAAAAAAAAAAGGAAACTTAACAAGTCCTGGGTCAGGATGAAATTGACTAGCATGTGGAAAGTACCTTGCAAGTAATTCTCTCAATATTTGTTTATAAAAAATATATATATATTTGTTTATGGTAGAATGTCTTTATTTTGCCATCACTTCTGAAGACTAAATTTGCTGATAGTACAAGTCAAGGTTGATAGGATTTTTCCCTTCAGCACTGTGAATATTTTTTCTGGCTCCATTGTTTCTGATGAGCTGTAAGTCCTCATATTATTATTCCCCACCACACATTAGGTCATTTTTCTTTTGCTGCTTTCAAGTTTTTCTTTTCTTTTTACTTTTGGCTTTTCAATAGTTTGTGGTATATATTTGGGGACAGATATTTTGGTCTTTGTTGGGATTCTTGGAGCTCCTCATTTTGTCATTTTGGTAATGATTGAATGAGCTTCTCTCTTTCAAGTAATATTTAAGTCAATCCAAACTTATAGTTTCTTCAATTTTGAATTTTAGCTTATTTAGCTTAGAACCAATTCTCCTCTTTGCCTGTGATATTTTTTTTTGACATTTTGCCTCACCAAGCACCACTCCACCACTCTTATACTTTACTTTCTCTCAAAACTCAGAGCAGATACATTATCAGTTTCTATGCTATAAAGAATTAATTTGTAAAATTTTATTACATTTAATAAGAACTAGTATTTAATGATCACTCACTCCCTACTCACCTCTAAACATCTTACTAAGCGTTTTGCAAATATTCTCATGTAACCTTCATCAAAAACCTACGAGCTATATATTGACATTATTCCATTTTACAGATGAGGAAGCAGAGACCCAATGAGATTAAATAGCTTGTCCTAGCTTATACAACTAGTGAGGAATAGATGAGCCCAGATTCAATCCAGCAGTCTGGTCCTTAAGCACTATGTGTTACTGCCTCAATTGAAACATGCTTATTTAATTTCATATTCCTTTTCCCAAAGGCAGAAACTTGTTTTAAGTCTCCAATCTTCATTATAACTTGAATATGATGAGAATGTGTTTTACATTTCCACTGGAGCCTCTATTTGTACTCCCATACAAGAAGCAATACTAACACACTGTTTCATGTACCCTGATTTTGGTGATAGTTTACCTGGATACGAATAGGGGTTCATCTCTGCTACTTCTGTAGACCTGACAAGTTATTCAAAATCACTGTGTCTTGGTTTTCTTATCCTAATTCAGCATAATAAGAGTAACTACCTCATAGGACTTTTTTAAGGTTATTTGTTTATTTATTTATTTATGAGAGAGAGAGAGAGAGAGGCAGAGACACAGGCAGAGGCAGAAGCAGGCTCCATGCAGGGAGCCTGACGTGGGACTCGATCCCAGGATTCCAGGATCATGCCCTGGGACTAAGGCAGGCTCTAAACCACTGAGCCACCCAGGCATCCCCTCATAGGATTTTATAAGAATAAAATGACATAAGAGATATAAAATTTTGGGACAATGTCAAGTTACAAATTAAGCTCTCAATAAAAATTGGAAATTACCATTATCTTGTCTGTCTTACATTGTACATATCTGATTGCCTCATGATCTTTCCTGCTTGTCTGTCTCTCCCTATTACATCATTAACCCCAAAAGGCCAGGACAATATCATTTTCATCTTGGGGGCTATAAGGTTTAGCAGTTCTGAAACATAGTAAAAGCACATTAAATGTTAAAGGGAGGGATGAATAAACAAGTCCTTCTCAATTGGCAAGCTAACATTTTACGTCATATGAGGCTTTCAGCCCAGAAAAGGATAGGCCAGGTGTTCTCTGTTAATTTTCAGAATGCCTAAGTTCACCACACTCGTAGCAGTAAACCGCCGAAGGCAAAGACATCAAGAATTCCCTGCAAACCGTGACAGAGGTGTCTGTGGCCCCAGCTCATTACACATCTCCAGCAAATCTAGTTTTTGTAATTCCACAGAAGCTAATGAGAAGCAATGAGGACTAATGACCTAGAAGTTCTCTTGAATTCAAAGTAATCCACACGAGTCTTACTGAGGGTCAAAACATTAGAACATTTGTGTAGTTGTCTTCACCTGTACATGTTGTTTCATCCCCCGTTTCTCTTGTAATGAATCATCAGGTCACCTTGCCCATCCTCCCTTCCTCCTGCCTCTCATCCACACCCAGTCCACATAGGCACTGAAAGAAACACCTGCATCCCTATGCCACATCAGCCCCTTGAGAGGCCCTCACATTTGGAAATGTATTTAGTCCTAAAAGAAACAAAGGAGCCAGACAATATCATAGCCCTGTACCACAAACACAGACGCATACACACAAAAGAGCTGGCCTATTGGTATTCTTAGAAATTCAGTTCAGCAAACATGCAGTGACACCACTTGGGCTTGAAGTTGTTTTCATTATTTGCTCCCTGTGCCTCTTTTTCAAAAAGTCACTTCTTTGAGCATCTGTTTCCTTATCTACAGTTAGGAGATAATAGTCCCTTTCTTGCTGGCTTGATGTCAGGATGAAAGGAGATAATTAGGTAAAGCATTTGCACAATGTCTGGCATGAAATGAGCAATTATTAATATTATTAGTCTACCATGTGTCAGGCCTTGGGAATATTTACAGAGAAGATACTTTGATGGAAATACATAAGTGGTACAAAAGAAATACAGATGCGGGAACAAGGAAAGAAAGGCAATGTTACTGGAATTCTCATTTTACAAACGTCGAAAGTGAGGTTTGGAGAAGTTAGCAGCCAGCAGTAGGGTCAATGTCCTTAACACTGAATTCAGGAAAATTCAACTTTCTAGATGTCTAATTTGTTCTATTTATCATATTGACTGTTTTAATGAAAATGGTTTTTATAATCTGTACAGATGAGGAAACTGAAAATTAAACAGGAATATTTTAAGAGCTTAAAGGGAAGGTCAAATTTCGATTTCTGCTAATAAAACTTTGCTTAAAAACAAATGTCAGCACTTTTTATAAAAATTTCTCAATTCTAAAAAAAAAGAATTTCTCAATTCTTATCTGAAATTTCAATTCTTATCAATTTAATCTACTGGTTTCTAAATTCATTTTAACATTATTTCTGTTTTGTCAGATTTTAGCAGTTTTAGTATTTTTTAGTCTATTTTTAAAATTCTTTCTTCCCATTTTCTGATTCCTTGAAGAATAGTAGCAGTACTAATCATATGTCTGTCATAATAAAAGATTGTAAACAGTCCCACTTCCTTTATAGTCTTCTAACTTTTTTGTCCCTTACATCTGATATTTCAGTAAATTTGCAATACATTGACCTACTCCAATTGTCTCTTATCAGTAAACAGAGTTTCTGCAATTCCCATGAGTTTTTATTTTTTCAGATGATTTTTTCTTTAAGATGCTCTTGGATTTAAGTTTAAATTTTAATTGAACTTAAATACTCAGTGTGATTAAATCTTACTTTAATAAAAATAACTGAAAATTAGACTTAATATAAAATAGGTTTAATTCTATTTCAAGTTGAAATTCAATATAATTTAAAATTAAAATTTAATTTAATTTAAAATTGTGATATTTCACATGCTATTGAACTTAAATTTAAATTTTAAATGGCTAGAGATACATGCTGAAAGCTGATATGCCATTTGAGATGTTGGCAACATAATATTAAAAAGTGCTTAAAGTTTGAATAAAATACAAAATGACAGTCAAAAGCATCCAAATTCAAATCCAAAAGGAGATGAAACAATTCTAACATGTATGAAAAGTCAAATTCTGGTTGGAAGATGACATTTCTTATAGGAACTTTTTATCATTTTTTAAATTCTTTGACCATTTTCTTAGCATATCAACTTCAGTGTAAACCATACTTTCCTAAACTTACTAGTATTTTGTTAAAACTGTCACAAGAAAATTTAGGAAAAAAAACTGACTATTTGGTTAACAGATCATCAGTAGAATTGACCTGCTTTTTGGAGAACCTGCCCAAGGTCAAGGACTGAAACCAAAATCTACCTAAGACACAGATAATGTTCCTGTCTGTGCACAATTTCAGAGAATATGAGGGTAACAAAACTCAAATGGAAGTCTACTTTAGCAAGTCTTACCAGATGCCAGACAAAAATGAAATTTTGGTTTTGACCACCTAATCAGAAAAAATAAAAAACATGTTATCACTGTTCCAGATATTTTGTGCTGAAGAATAAGCCTCTTTCTTGTGTCCTCCCCCTTCTCAGCTAAATATTATCTCCCAAACATCCTTTTTTGATTTTTTAAGTAAGCTTTATACCCAACATTGGGCTTAAGCTCACAACCCTGAGACTCTGAGACCCTGAGATCAAGAGTCGTACACTCTACCTACTAAGATAGCTCCTCTTAAATATCCTTTTCATCAAACAAGATGGGAGTTCCATTTTCTGGTTCCCCAGTATTTTATTCAAAACTATATTATTTACCTGTTTAAAGAGCCAGACTTTGAAACATGCCATAATATTTTTTATTATCCATTTCATTCCTTAATGGAGTCAGTAAAATGCTCTCTTTTAAGAGAAAAGCAAGATGATGCATTAACAAGAAAAACATATTTTGATGGGTACCCAAAGAAACAGAAAAACAAACAATAGTTGCCTTTTCCTTCCAGAACTTAACAGTTTTGTCTCATTATTTTGAATATATGGTTCCTGTTTAGGAAACTCCTGTCACCACTGTTTGTGATAAAATGTTACTAAAATACATATTTATCCTATCTCTTTTCAAGAGTTACATAAACCTCTACTTATTTACAGAAAAATGTCATACTTTTCAATGATTTATTTCCTTTCTGTAATAAAAAGCATTTTAGAAAAAGCCAAGAAAATTAGGAGAGAACATGGGACGATGCACCACACATTGTGTGTAGGTGTTCAGTAAATGGTATTTCATGTCGATAAGGAGGAGGAGAGAAAGGAGGGGAAAGTATAATTCTAGGGACATTTGCCTTCTTAATTTATGCTTCAAGACAGAATTATTTAGTCACACCTCTGTATTTAATGTAAAATCGGTGATGAGACAATCACTAAAAGTGTAAATCGGGCAGAAGAGAGTAAGAACAAAGATCTACTTTTAACCATTTTCTTGGTGAGTTGAGAAGAAAATACTACTTCACCTTCCATGATGGGTGTGTTTTAGGAATTCAGGGGGTCAGGGATTTCTTTCTTATGCCTCAGGGCATGTCAACATGATTGTCATTTTAGTTACCAGTTGTCAGGTGCCTACTATATGCCAGCAATATATTTACTTATTTAATCCTCCAGGTAATATTACCACCACTATTTTATAGATAAGGAAACGAAATCAAAGAGGTTATGAACCTGTCCACATCTAATGCCTTAGAAGCAAAGGAGTCAAAACTTGGTAGATGGAATTCCAGAGCCTGAGTGAAAGTGGATTTTTTTTTTATTCTGAGAAACAATGTTCCCTGGTGACTTAGCATGAACTCTAGGGCCGGGCTGTCTACATCTGAACCCTGGCTCTGCCACTTACTAGCTGTATGATCTTGGGAAAGTTACTTAAATTCTCTGCCCTTTAATTTCTTCATCTGTAAACTAGGTTATTTATTTTGATTATTAAGTAAATCAATATATCTAAGGCAATCAGATCAATCAATGCCTAGTGCCAAGTAAGCACTATATAACTGTCAGCTATTATTACTAATTTTTGCCCAGGATCTATTTCTTCTTTTTCTAGAAAAAATAATCCCCATTTCTCCTTAGGAATTCACTCCTCCACTACTCTTTGTATTTACGTGTTTCGAATGGTATAACTGCATCCTGGTTCCTGACCATGAATATATGCTCCAAACCTATTCAGTCAGAGCAATGAATCCCTACCATCACTGGTTCAATAATGGATTTAAGACATAGCTGATCCAATAAAACTTTTGAAAAAATCATTTGGGGGGGAAAGAGGCTCTTACAATTGGATTGAGAGCTATCAGAATGTAAGTGTGGACTGTCCAGAAGTCACCTTGTAGAACTGGAATGCTTAAGAGTAAATGTCATGTGGGACAAAGCATAAATAAATGACAGAAAAGGAGAAAACTAAATTTAAAAGTATCATTTGAGCTCCTCTATCTAGTTTTGACGGGCAAAAACCTACCATTGAGCTTTAAAGATAAATGACCCAATTCTACTCTTTGCTCAAATTGGTTTGGATTATGTTTCTATAACTTGTAAACAAAGGTAATCTTACTAATGCCTCTGCTGCTATCTTCGGAAAAGCTAAGCATCTACTCATTCTGAGCGACTACTGTTATACACCCTCCCTGCAGGACCAAACTGGGCCAAAACCATGAGCAGTGCTAAATTTGGTTACATCAATCATGTCCACTATGCAGAAGAGGAAGCCAAGGCTCCAGAAATTAAGTACAACTTCTGAATTCATATATTGATCCATTGATTTATGTGTTACTTCATTTTTTAAAAAAGTATCTAGAGCAGATTATCCAGATACAGGTAGAACTAAGAGAGTTTCATGGACCCTGTTTGAATTCTCTTGCTCCCCTAAATGATCAAGTTCCCAAGCTCTCTCTTAAAGAAAGAAAGAGACACAGAGACAGAGGAAGGAAGGAAGAAAGAGAAAAAAGAAAGGAATATCCTGACAGAGAGTTTGGCCTGGTCATCAAATGTTACCATAAAATTCAAGGATTTTTTGTTCTCTTTTCCCTATAAGCTGCCATGAAATTACATCCTTGAATTCCTTATATCATATCCGTTATATGAAGAAAGATTGCAGGGCACAGAGAGACTTGCAGCCCGGGTGTAGGCACACACTTAGCATTTGGCCTTCACAGACAGACTCCCTGGTTCCACAGAAATGAGGTTTTTGGAAGTACAATTTTAGATACCAATTTAAAATTCCAAATGCTACTGAAGTAAGAATTTATTTTCACTATTACTCTTTAGCATTACTAGATGTGAGAATGATAAAATTACATGTGAACTCTCTGATTCCCAGCCAGGCTGAAAGTCTATGACATGACATGAAATTTTGGGCAATTACAGTGTTTCTTATGCCAGTGAAACTATTTCTTACACAATCCAGTGAAAACATTCAGATCTACACTCTAAGAAAAGGATCTCTTGCCTCCATTTCCAAACAGCTTACATAATTTATGGGACAATACACATACCAGGCACCACCATGAAAATAATTCCCTATTACTTCAGACTAATACAAGCAATATGGCTTAATTTCCTAATATCTTCCACATGCAACTGTCTCACAAGCTATTTAAGTATCAGTGATCAAAATGCTGGAAAAGAAGCAGGGAAAATGGAGGATGATAAACTGAGAGATAAGAAGGCTATTAATAGCTGTAGAATTAGACAGCCTTGCTGAATTAAGAGGATGGAGTTGGCGGTTTCATAATTGCCTCTGATTGATTGATGTGACAAATGTAACAATAGCAGATGATATACGGCACAGTCCCAAATAGCAATAAGTTATATACATCAAAACACAAGAGCAGACTTCTTTTTTATTCTCTTTTAATTTTAGCTAAATCTTTGAAAGTTAACCTGACCCACTGACTACAACGTCTGGTTTTTCTTTTCTGGAGACGGAGTCTAGCTTGAGCTAGGAGAGTCATGGTGGGCTGGAAAGAGGGTCTCTTGCCCAGAGCAGTGGGTGCTGTCATTGCCAAGAATCCCATGGACTCGATAGTCAAAATATAAGTTGGAGATAGCCAAAGATACTGAGGTGGAAAGAAGAGGTCAAATAAGCCAGTAACTCAGTTAGGAAATGGGAAACAAAATTGGTACTTGAAGCACACAATCAAGGTTAGAAGGGACAGGGACGTGAAGCAGGAGCCTTGAGTAAAGGCACCAGGAGTCAGTGTAAGTGAAATCTGAAACAGGAGCCGTTGGCCTCTGCTGTCCCAATGGTCTAAGGCCATCATGACAGAGGAATAATGGTTAACAGGCCAAAGAGCCAGAGGACACAAAATTGAACTAATGATACCCTGTAATCCCCAAGCTGAAGTGCCAGTAGAAGGTCATTTATAGGGGCACCTGGGAGGCTCAGTGGTTGAGCGTCGTCTGCCTTCAGCTCAGGGCCTGATCCTGGAGTCCCAGGCTCAAGTCCCGCATCGGGCTCCCCATAGGGAGCCTGCTTCTCCCTCTGCCTGTGTCTCGGCCTCTCTCTGTGTCTCTCATGAATAAATAAATAAAATCCCAAAAAAAGAAAGATCATTCATAGAAGAGAAATCTAAAAATAATTATCCAGATTAACTTCTCAGTGATTCATACATGGGATATGAAAGAGTAGATGGAGAATATGCTTTGGAATTCCACCAGACTTGGGTTAAAGTAGGAGCTGTTTCTCTGACTATTGTACATTTTGGTTAGTAATTTTGTTCATGTAAAACTCAAGGCTCCTGAGAATAATAATAGTGCTTACTTCACAAAGTTTTAGAAAGACAAAACTGTGTAATTCACATAAAGTGCTGAAAATATTACCTATTACATAGAAAGTGCTGTGTACTTTTTTTTTTTTTTTAAGAACAGCTTTACTCAGGTACAAATGACCTACAATAAACTACACATATTTAGGCTACACAGCCTGATAAGTTTTAACATACGTATTCATTTATTAAACCAGCTCCACAATTAGGAAAATGAGCATACACTTATAAAATTGCATAGTATGGTAGATAGATTTATACACACACACACACACACACACACACATATAAAATCATACAGTATATAGTCAGTACTCATTTTATGAGAGGGACAGAGTCTAGCTTCTTTCACAAGTTCAAGACCACCCTTAGCTTCCATGATTTGCTGGGAAAACTCACAGGACTCAACTGCCCATGGCTGTGATTTATTGCAGGAAAAGGGATACAAAGTATAATCAGAGAAGGAAAAGAAGCATGAAAAAAAAAAAAAAAAGGAAAAGAAGCATGAAGTGAAGTCTGGCAGGAATAAGAGTCCTCTCCCAATGAAGTCACACAGGACACACTTAGTTCTCCCCAGCACCAAGTTATGACAACACATATATAATGTTATTTATCAGGAAAGCTTATTAGACACTCAGTGCCCAAGGTTTTTATTTGGGATTGGTCATGTAGGCAGCCTCTGCTTGGCGTGTTACAAATTACCAGACTCTCAAAAGAAAAGCAAATGTTCAGCATAAACTACTGTTTGTGAAAACAGGTACACTGAGTCTTTTTTTTTTTTAATTAACATACACTGCATTTCTAGTTTCAGGGGTAGAATTTAGTGACTCATCAGTTGCATTTAACTGCTCATTGCATCAAGTGCCCTCCTTAATGCCCATCACCCAGTTACCCCATCCCCCCACCCACCTCCCCTCCAGCAACCCTGTTTGTTTCCTAGAGTTCAGAATCTCTTATAGTTTGACTCTCTCTCTGATTTCATCTTTTTTAAAAAATATATTTTATTTATTTATCCATGAGAGACACAGAGAGAGAGAGGCAGAGACACAGGCAGAGGGAGAAGCAGCCTCCATGCAGGGAACCTGATGTGGGACTCCATCCCAGATCTCCAGGACTACACCTTGGGCTGAAGGCAGGCGCTAAACCGCTGAGCCACCTGGGCTGCCCTCTGATTTCATCTTATTTTATTTTTCCTTTCCTTCTCCTATGTTCATCTGCTTTGTTTCTTAAATTCCACATATAAGTGAAATCATATGGTATTTGTCCTTCTCTGATTGACTTATTTCACTTAGCATAATACCCTTTAGTTCTATCCACATTGTTGCAAATGGCAAGATTTCATTCTTTTTGATGGCTGAGTAGTATTCCATTGTACATATATACACCACATCTTCTTTATCCATTCATCTGGCAATGGACAACTGGGTTCTTTCCGTATTTTGGCTATTGTGGATATTGCTGCTATAAACATTGGGGTGCATGTACCCCTTCGAAGGGGCACATATACTGAGTCATTCTTAACAGTTCTGGGAATGGTGGGAACCCTCTTGAAATCCAAATTCCCAGGCAGCCTGGGAGGCTCAGCTGTTTAGCGCTGCTTTCAGCCCAGAGCATGATCCTGGAGACCCAGAATCGAGTCCCATGTCCGGCTCCCTGCGTGGAGCCTGCTTCTCCCTCTGCCTGTGTTTCTGCCTCTCTCTCTCTCTCTCTCTCTCTCTCTCTCTCTGTATCTCATGAATAAATAAATAAAATCTTAAAAAAAAAAAAAGAAATCCAAGTTCCCAGACACCAGCCAAGGGCCAACCATTTCAGCAGGCCTTTTTAAGGAAAACAGCCTCAGGCCTGCCAGTGTTAGCCCTTTTCTGAACATCTACTCATGTGGTGCATATATAAATAGTCCATTTATTTTCAATATTGAATAGGATTCCATTATACATTATATTCCCTTATCCATGAGATGCATGTTCCAAGAACTCCAGTGGAGGCCTGAAACTGTGATAAAATCTATATATATTTTATATATATATAAAATATATTTTTTAATTTTTTATTTTTAATTCATTTTTTATAAATTTTTAATTTATTTTTTATAAATTTTTAATTTATTTTTTATTCATAAATCTATTTTTTATTGGTGTTCAATTTGCCAACATATAAAATAACACCCAGTGCTCATCCCGTCAAGTGCCCACCTCAGTGCCCATCACCCAGTCACCCCCACCCCCACCCACCTCCCCTTCCACCACCCCTAGTTTGTTTCCCAGAGTTAGGAGTCTTTCATGTTCTGTCTCCCTTTCTGATATTTCCCACTCATTTTTTCTTCTTTCCCCTTTATTCCCTGTCACTATTTTTTATATTCCCCAAATGAATGAGACCATATAATGTTTGTCCTTCTCCGATTGACTTATTTCACTCAGCATAATACCCTCCAGTTCCATCTACATCAAAGCAAATGGTGGGTATTTGTCGTTTCTAATGGCTGAGGAATATTCCATTGTATACACAGACCACAGCTTCTTTATCCATTCATCTTTCAATGGACACTGAGGCTCCTTCCACAGTTTGGCTATTGTGGACATTGTTGCTATAAACATCGGGGTGCAAGTGTCCCAGCATTTCATTGCATCTGTATCTTTGGGGTAAATCCCCAGCAGTGCAATTGCTGGGTCGTAGGGTAGATCTATTTTTAACTCTTTGAGGAACCTCCACACAGTTTTCCAGAGTGGCTGCACCAGTTCACATTCCCACCAACAGTGTAAGAGGGTTCCCCTTTCTCCGCATCCTGTCCAACATTTGTGGTTTCCTGCCTTGTTAATTTTCCCCATTCTCACTGGTGTGAGGTGGTATCTCATTGTGGTTTTGATTTGTATTTCCCTGATGGCAAGTGATGCGGAGCTTTTCCTCATGTGCTTGTTGGCCATGTGTATGTCTTCCTCTGTGAGATTTCTGTTCATGTCTTTTGCCCATTTCATGATTGGATTGTTTGTTTCTTGGGCATTGAGTTTAGTAAGTTCTTTATAGATCTTGAAAACTAGCCCTTTATCTGATACGTCATTTGCAAATATCTTCTCCCATATATATATATATATGTATATATATATATATACGCTCACGCTCACACAATGTTTTTCCTATATAAATGTACTGATAATAAAGTTTAATTTATAAATTAAACACCAGAAGAGATTAACAAGAATAACTAATAATCAAATGGAACAATAATAATATATTGCAATAAAGTTATGTGAATGTCATGTTTCTCTCTCAAAATATATCTTTGCACTGTTCTCACCCTTCTTGTGATGATGTGAGATGATAAAATGCTTACATGATGAGCTGAAGTGAGGTGAGTAAGGTAGGCATAAGGATAGTGTTAGGCTAGCTACTGATCCTCTGATGGTATGTCAGATGGACTTCTGAATCAGAGTTGACCACAGGTAACTGAAATCACAGAAAGTAAAGTCTTGGATAAGGGAGGGGGCTATTGATGTCTATACAACATTTTGTTTATCCATTCCCCTCTTGAAAAGCAGATAGGTTGCTTCAGGTTTGGGGCTCTTATAAATAAAGCTGCTATGAACATTCATGACATAGACTTCGTATGAACATATGTTTTCACTGCCCTTGGATAAGTACCTGGGAGTGGAATGGCAAGGTCATTTGGTAGGTGTATGCTGAACTTTGTACAGAACTGTCAAACTGTTTTTCAAACTGGTTATACCACTTTACATTCTTACCAGCTGTGTATAAAAGTTCCATTTGATTCACATCTTACCAAAACTTGACAATCTTCATTCTTCTTCATTTTGGACATTCTAAGAGGTTTGTAGTGGTATCTCATTGTGGGTTTTTTTCTTAATATTTATTTATTTATTTATTTGAGAGAGAGGGAGAGGGAGCAGGTGCACACTTGAGTGGGGGGAAAGGCAGAGGGAGAGTCTCAAGCAGACTCCCTGCTGAGCACAGAGCCTGAAGTGGGGTTCAGTCTCACAATTCATGAGATCATTACCTGAGCCGAAACCAAGAGTTGGATGCTTAATCACTTGAGCCACCCAGGTGCCCCTCACTGTGGTGTAATTGGCATTTCCCAAATAGCTCATAGTGTTGACCACTTCTTACATGCTTATTTGCTGTCCATATTTTTTGTAAAGTGTCTATGCAAACAACTTGCACATTTTTTAAAAAGTTGTTTCTTTTCTTACTATTGAATTTTCAGAATTCAATACATTGTATTCAATACAATACAATCAAAAATACAATGAATTTTTATACATTATGGATAAAAGTCCTTCATCCTGTATGTGACTTGCTGATATTTTCTCCCAGTCAATGGCTTTTAATTTTGCAGATTGTCTTAATTTGGAAAACAAGCAACTTCTCCATTTTTTTTCTGTAAGCATCATGCTAATTTCTAATTACTATTTGTTCTTTATGGTGAGAATATTTAAGATCTACTCTCTTAGAAACTTTCACGTATACAACACAGTACTGTTAGCTATAATCGCCATCCTATACATTACACACCCAGAACTTGTAGATCTTAGAACTGGAAGTTTGTAGCCTTTGACCAATACCTCTCCATTTCCTCCAAGACCCTGTGTCAGTTCCAAGCACTTTTACTAATCATTTTGCATGGTTATTTCTCCAGTCTCAATAGTTCCTCAAACATGCACTGATCGATATTCAAGGAAAGGTTTGATGGAAGTCCTCAGATCTCTATGGCTCTTTCCTTTCTGTGGCTCCAGCTCCCTTGACCTTCCCAGACTCCCAGCTCCATCTCTTTGACTTAGGAAGAGGTCAGTTGTATTCCTCTTCCTTCAGCTGCAGCCTAGACAACAATCAGGATATTTTAGGGCTTTTCTTATCTGTTCTTTGTTGATCAACATCTCAAAAATAGTTGCTTCATAAACTTTGTCTGAATTTTAATAGTTTCAGGTTGAGAGAGTAAATCTGGTTTGTTTCTTCATCTTGACTGGCAATCCTATGTACTTTTTCATGTCAATATTTTCCATTACTGAGGTATTTAAATAGATCTGTCTGCAATTTATTATAAGGTATTTAATGAACCATTAAAACCAACCTATGCGTATATGTTTATAGGTGTTTTTTTTAAGGTTTTTAAAACAGAAAGAGATCTTAGAGAACTTCTAGTCCAAAGGCTTCAAAATTTGTTAGATTTGTTTTTATTTTTAACTGTAAGCCACATGATGAGAAGTCCATGTAAATGTGGACTACATAATGTCTACTTCGTTGATAAGAACAATAAGTAGAGAAAATTCATAACTAGCATATAAGAATAGTACATAATAGGTGAGTCAGCGCATATCAAGCTTTACTCATAGTATGCTACCTTTTAGTCAGCTGTTTTTCATAGTGTCCCAGCTTCTGGATGTAATTTTGGTTCAATTAAACTTGAACAGCTTAAAATTATATAATTAAATATATTCAGCTTCAATTAAAAATGATCACGGATTCAAAGTTGTTATCATAATACCTGGTAGCAATAACACAGAAGCACCAAGAGTCTATTAGTTGATGTATATCAGATAATTACTGAAAAATAGGGGAATGGAAATGGGTGGGTAAAATAATTTTTTCATAGAATACATTCAATCAGGAAGACATGATAGATAACCTGAATGTAATGCAATGCATTACATCCGCCTTTTATAGATGAGAAAACTGAAACTCAAGTTTAACATCCAAAGTTACACCCTAGGTATGTGACTAAATATGGAAATGAACTCGAATCATTTGACTCTCAGTATCGATAATTAATTTACCTGCCAGTTTGCTCAAAATGAAAATCGTTTCTTTAGTATAGCACATTTATCCATATAAGACTTTGGGATCCAGGGAGAAACCCATGTTGAGTCTCAACTCATCAATTATTCACATCTTCATGAGTCATCTCATCCATGATAGATGTTGTTTGGGTAATATAAATAAAAACTTAATTAATTAACTAGTGTGGGTTTTTTTTTTTTTTTAGCATCTTCCCCATGCCATTCATCCTTTTAGGTGCTAGGGATACGGAGAAGAATAAGACAGACAAGATCTTACCCTTCAGGATTTTGCCTTTTAGTTGCAGGGGAAAATATAGAATGCAGACAAAACACAAATACAGAAATATAAGTTAACCTGAAACCATGGTGAGTGACATAGTGAATACAATGATGAAAAGCAGTTGTCACAAAGAATGGTACAAATGAATGAATTCATAACATAATTGGAGGTAGGACTCATTGGATTTTTTAATGGAATGTCTGAGAGAAGTGAGAGAAAGAAAGAAATGAGATGAGGGTGGTAGTAGTTATGGAGAAGAGCACCTGGGAAGGAATTGGATAGGAAAAAGAGTCAAAAATTCTGTTCTGGCCTAATTCAGTGTGAGGTGCCTTTTAGAATAGTTCTTCTCAAACTTTAACATGCACGGAAATCACCTGGGGATCTTGTTAAAATGCAGATTCTGATTCAGTAAGTTTGGAGTGGGCCCTAGATCCAACATTTCCAACATTTCCCAGATAATGTCAATGATGTTGATAAACAGATCGTGCTTTGAGGAGCAGGACCTTAGACAACCAAGTTGAATACAAGTACAACAGAAATCTGGAGTTCTGAAGAAAGATTATAAAACTTGGGAACATTGGCTACATTACTTAAAGAAAGTCAAAATTGATTGAAATATATGAAAGAATGAGCAAACCAGAGAGTTTAAAGGAAAATCCTATCAAATCTAGTATAGGAGAAGCTGGCATGTGCACAACACAGAATATGAATGCAAAAGAAGTTTAAAAAGAGAAGGGATTGTTGTAGGGCTCAGGAAACAGAGACCGGATATGGGCTGGTTATTGCACCCTAGATCTAGTAGGCAGGTAAGATGAAAAGGTTCCCTCAGATTCCCTTTCCACTAATCCTGTCCTGATTCATCCTGGAAGAATCATTTGGAATTTTAGATTTTAAAAAAATCTGGGAAGGCTTGGGGTGAAAAACAGAAGGCAAAGCCAAAAAGTCATTAGAGTTTGGTGAATTCTAGATACAAAACAAACAGCTTAAAAATTAATCCTCAAACTAGTGGCTAACTGGACCATTTGGGGGGAAATGGAGAAATATGAGCACATCCAGGGACTGAAGAAGTTAAAACTATTGCTGAATTTTGACTGAACTCTAAGTTAAAAAAGAAGAAGATCCCCTAAAGGGCCATTCAAAGCATTTAAATTTGAGCTCACCAAAGCATGTACTAATGTTTTAACAGCTGGAGTGGTTAAGCATTCTTCTGTTTTAGCAATTTTAATAGCTGATGACAAGAGGGCAAGGTTAGACACCCAGAGAGCTCGGCAGCCTCACGGGCAACACCTAAAGTGAGGAAGAATCTGTTTTGATGGGATGGAACAGTGTCTTCTGAAGAACAAAAAGAAAAAAAAAATGTTTAATAGACTGTTCTATATATTTAAAGTGGATTTGCCCTTTACTTAAACTTGACCAGCAATCTCCACAAAAGCCCTAAGCAATAGTAATGCAATTGCTGGGTTGCAGAAAGGGTAGCAGATTACCATCAATGAACACATATCTAGTGACTATGGCAGGAGAGTACATCTGTTCTGTGTTCAGACAGACACCGCATAAAGCAAAATAGGGATTTGGACATAAAGTGAAATAGGGATTTAGTAATTATCCGGTCCACTCAGTCAAAGCAGGAGGCAAATTGGAAAATTGAGAAATGGGATTAGGCTCTGTTTCCTTCTCTCTTTCTTATGTAAGCTCTATGTCATATTATGCCTAGTCATCTACAAACTTTCATATTTCAATGTCTTTTACCTTTTACTGGGGCCTAAAAATAAAAACTGACATAGACATCTTCCCAGGAGCACGTTATCTAGTAGAGCAGCTGTTACACATTCTCCATGTAAATATGAGACAGAATGTTCAGTTTTGGAGCTGTGGGATTCAAACTGTATCATTTAATGACCCAGAGTGCTTGTGAACCCACAGCCTGTTGAGCCTCACCTCCAGAGTTCATGAGTCAGTCGGTTGTGTGGAAGATTTGCATTTCCAATCAGAATCATGGTATTGTCCCTGCTGTTGCTCTGGTGACTACACTTTGAGAACCACTATTGTAGAGGATGGCAGATAGTACTTTCAGCTGAGGCTCTCAGAGATAGCTTCCTTGAGACAAGTTAACCATGAGATGGGTCTGCAGCATGGGAAATGGGGGAAAGAGGGTATTAGAAACCAAAGTAATACACTAATTAATAAGGTAAAACTACAAGGACATTTCTCCACCCCTACACTTTTATGGTCCTTGGATCTTCCTTGGAAGATCTAGGAATAAAAGACAGATAACGAAGATACTTCCATTTTCATAATGCTTAAAAAATTCAAAACAGTTTCAAAGGAGTTCCTCTGGATCCTAATTTTGCAATATCTTCTCTAATATTTCTTTTGCTGCTTCATCACAATGACAATCTACATGCAGAAATGAACAAAAGCATTAACCAAAATACTAGAGCAGCTTTGGGAGCTTTTTTGTCCAGGGCCTGATTTTCTTCTTAGACATCCATAGTCACTAATTCTATTGCAATTGTTCTCCAACTACAAATTAATTGAAGCCTTTGTCGCTTTTTTGCTATTGTCCAGGATACTTACATTTAAGAATAAAAAGAGAGAAAAAAAATACTTTTTAAATGAAGTATGAAAACATTTAATTAGAGGGCTATAAAACAATGTTGACAAGGACAATGAGGAATATAAAGTGGTTCTTAAGTCAATTGCTGAAATAGCAATGAAAGAACCAGAAAAAAAAAAAAAAGATATTACTCAAATGCCATGAATGGCATTATATCCTGAAGAAAAAACAAACCTGGCCCTTAGATCAATTTTGGAAAAAAAGCAAAAAAATAAATTTTTAAATATTCTACTTTCTAATTTGTAAAAGCATAGTTTAACCCAATTCTGACTATAAAGGGCCCTTAATACAATATAATGGAGGAGAAAATATTTGGGGAACAGTGAGTGGCCATATCTCTCTGGAGCCTAGATAGGACTCTGGGAACAATAGAAGATAAAGCTGAAAATGTAAGTTGAGGTCGGATTATTCACAGGATTTAAGATGCCTAAAGAGAAGACTCAAACTATATTACTACCAAGAGAAAATTATCTTCTCCCAGAACCGTAGCCAGGACAACACCACAGTAGATATCTGATACACTTGTCTACTCAGCACCTCTCTTTCTTTTTGGAAACTGTCCCTTTCCTTCTCCATGTCATCCAGCAAAATTGTCAGCCACAATGCCTCACCTACCCATGGAAGCTGTACAAATGGACCTATGACTGTCTCCCATTCCTTAAGCCACAGCAGGCACTTTACCAAAACAGAGACTATCAATTTTCCTTTCAAGAAAATGTTATATAAAATTTGGGAATTGAAAACTTCCTTTTCACTCTTATGCTGTAGACAAATCAGCTTAGGGCCATCATCAGCCCATCACTATGAAGGACACATGAGAAGTAGAGTCTAGAGATGGGGGCAGAGGTAGTAAGCTGACATCTTTGAGATCCTGGATCCAACAGAGGCAACCCCAAAGCTACACTTGAACTTCCTGTTTCTACAATACAAAATTTTCTCCTTTGTCTTCCTTAAATCTGTTTGAGTTGGCTTATGTTATTGACAGTTACAGGAATCATTAGGCAATAATAAAAATACGTCGGTTTTGCAAATGGCCAGAAAAGAAAAAAAAAGCTACATTTCTTATGAATCTTTGGGAGTCTTGTGTTTCAGAAAAGTCACTTCTCAGCCTCAGTTGTGGGAAGGGCTTTTAAGGTATCTTTAGAAGGCATTATTCCCTCTATTTTTGTAGGAAGACCCTACTGAAGTCATAAGAGAATAAGAATAAAAGAGAAGAAGGAAGGAGGGCAAAAGGGAAAGAAGGAGGGGGAAAAAAAGAAAGAAGAAACACTGAACTGAAATGAAAATCCAAAGGATAATTTCAGGCAGCCTTGGCAGAAACAGCTTTTGTCTAAGGAGACTGAATTTCTTCAGAGATTAACTGTTACATGCAAAGAATATTAGATTAGGTGACACCCAATCTGTTTGCATGTTTACCAACCAGCATTTCCATTTGAAAGTCTGATACATCCATTGTAATCAAACCAGACCCCTGGGCCCACAAATTGACCCCTTGTTCACAAACTACACTTCTTACAACAAAGGGTCCTGGCACCAACTTGGGAATACTATGGCCTACCCCATCCAAAACCCACCCCACAGCTCTGCTCCCTCCCACCACCCTGTGACTGACCTTGTATCAATTACAGTTCAAATTCATTTCCCTTTCAGTCTCTCTCCCAATTCCCTTGCAAGTCCAGTAAACACCAAGTCTCCTCAGTTACAAAATACTTCAGCAAGAGCGTGAGGCTCCGTCAAGCCCTGATAACCTTTCTTGCTGCAAGAATAATAGAATGGTGGCCTTCTTGGGCTGCTTCCATCAATTACTATTAAACCTATCCTTCCAAGCTGTCAAACCACTCATTCCTCCTTCCTCCTATAGAGATGCCAGTGGGTTGGGAGCAGCAGGGGAGAGGTGGAAAGCATGGGGGTAGAGGGGGAGTGTGAAAGGGACAGCTGGTGTAGGCTGACTGGGGTGGGGAGGGCATCAAACCCTACATGACCTGTGTATAAGGACCACAATCACAGGAACTTCACTTAATCTCACCAAGGCTATTAGGAGCTACATTTCCAGGTTGCATCTCGCTGCTCAGAAAGATAACTGCTTTGTGGACTTCAATATACCTTGAGAGAATTAGATTTCTCGAAGCCAAAGATTGAATTCCTTCCTGCTTTTCCCCCCTTCTTCGCTGTAACCAGGGCCTCATGCAAGCAATTTTATTTTCCTTGTACACCGGGCAGATGACATCCCGCTAAGTATGCAGAAGCAGGGAAGACTGAAATACAAGACCTGTGACGTCGCTTGCCAGCTCGTTTGCTTTGCTCACCTATTCTACTGAAGGGGCTGCTGCAGAGAGCCTTAATCAGAAACCTAAAAAATTAAGTGCTCTCTGCAATGGCCAGGAGCCGATCCACCTCAGCAAAGAGGAACTTTTACTTAGAACCCTTCGCTAGTTGCCTGATGCATTTGAGCTAATTGTAATTGTTCGCTCTGTTATAGAGCAACCGCAGATAAGGGGCAAGATTGGTTGCCGAGCCCTTAAACAATCAAATGTCATCTCAAGGTTGGAGATATAATGTGGGAATTCAGTATTGCAACTTCACCACCTGCAGGTAGTATGTTTTCCATGAAACCAGCTAATTTCCCAAACAGAGCCTGCCCCCCCTCCTCTGTGTTCCCATAATACTCTGTTGCCACCTCCACTATATCATTTGTGACATTGTATTACAATTACTTGTTTGCATACCTACCTCCTCTTCCTGGCACTAGAAATTCCTTCAAAGCAAAGGGTGTATTTTGTTTATCTTAATCTCCAATTCCTGCATAAAGTTAGCACATGGCTGATGCTCCTCACATCCAGGTTGAAAGAATGAGGAAACTTAATTTCTCATGTGTTTCTAACCAAAGGACCATAAATTTATTCACAAAGATGTTTTTCCACCCTAGAAACTAAATCAAACACACACACACACACACACACACACACACACACACACATATAATCAATGAATGAATATGGGGCAACTCTTTTTAATATAGTAATCATTTACCAAATAAAAAATAGTAAAATAGTGGATGACATTCAGATCACTACTGGCAGCTTAGAGGTTTGAAAAGTGTCCTTTGGAAAATCCCAAGATACTCTTTAGGCTAGGTGTGCCTGTCGCCTTCCTGTCCTGCAAGGGGGTCATCTATATTGGGAACTTACGTAGTGCAGAGCCTTTGAAGGTCTGAGGATCAGCTGATGCAGGGGAGCAGCATGTGGTGGGGGAGCTATTTCCCAAATTCAAGAGCATCACTGACCAGAGTAAAGGGCCCAGGCCAAGGAGGAGACCATAGGCCAAGCCATCCCCGTAGATGTCATCTGTACTCCCCTCACTTGGCACCTTTGAACCTGTCTGCACAGAGCCCAGCTCTCCACTTTCCCAATTCAGAACCCCTTTTTTCAAACTTCCCAAACAAAAGGAAATAAGTACCTAAACACCCTGACTGCATTGCTTTATAACTTAGGACCTGAGAACCTGAGTGGAGCGACCCTTGTCTCCTTGGATCAAATCAAAACAAGGGTGTAGCAACACAGTCAAAACCAGTGTTCGGGGGGGCGGGGCTGTCCCATCCCTGAACTGGCCCCACAGCCTTTTACCTCTTCAGAGCCAGCACTGCTTTCAAGGGAGTAACAAGCCACTTATCTTCAGTTCTCCCAGAATGACCTCTCAGATGGCTCAGCCTCCATTTTTCCTCACCCTCATCCCTCTTAGTCCCAGGCATTCATCATCCCTATATTTTTTTTCTTTACTCCTCAGGGACTGGTCCTTAATCTTTCACTGATACAATGTACAAAAGCCTAAAAACATAGAATTTTAACCTAAACTTTGATGCTCTAGCTCTACAATTCCCTGGAAATGGAAGAGGATTCAGGGTTAATGGGACTTTCTTGGAATCTCTGAAATAGTACTTAGGGCCTCAAAGGATGTCACTAGATTTGGCCTCAGTCCTCCAGGGCAGACTACTGTTAAGGCAAGAGGACAAGAATAAAAACTGAAAATGTAGAAAAACCATGGGCATTTGCAGTAACACAAAGGGCAAAGAAAAGTAAAGGAAAGCAGAAAGAGGGTAAGAGGGTTAGGGACCGCAAGGAAACATCAGCTGCCTTAAAATGGGAAATACGGCTTCTGCCGGATGTCCTCCGCCTCCTTCTCTTGGTGTTGCAGAGAGACCATGTGCTTTCTTATCAGGTAGACATGGACCTTTCCTTTCGTTCGTACATATATCCACCAGGGATTTCTCAAGTGCCCACCATGTACCAGACACACACTACATTTGACTTCTGTCTTTTACTTGGTAAGATAATTTAATTTTCTAGAGGCATAAATGCTTGGGAGAAAGAGCAAATGAGAACTTTGAATTGAAGAAGTGGTGTATGCTATGGTTAATGTGCACACAATGAAACGAGCTAAATCTCAGTTTGAGCCCAAGCTCTGATACAACCTATTATTCAATCTCTTTCATTCAGCCTTAGTGTCCTGTTCCAAAAAAATGGAGATTGTGATCATTATATCCTCACACCATTTTTGCATGGATTAAAAGAGGTAAGGGATGCAAGGTACACTTTGGGGCAGAAAACAAACATGCAATACATATTAGCAAGTACCATTTAAATAGAGGAAAGCAAAATCTGAACCGAAGGCCGCCCTTTCCACCAAAAGCCAAGTGTGGAATGGAAGTGTTGAGTTTCAATATCATTTTATTTTATAGCAGCTGGAAGTGACTGTACAGTTTAGTGCAAGAGAGAAAAGAGAGATGAGAAATCAACATATATAATGAATGTTTTGGATTATCTCTGGACTCAGAATAGCTATACTTCATTATTACAGAAAACCAGGAATTGTTAGAACAGTGCTTCTCAAGTTTAATGCATATGAATCACCTGGGGATCCTATTAGACTGTAGGTTGTGATTCAGTAGGTTTCAGGTAGAGCCTGAGATTCTTCATCTCTAACAAGCTCCTGGTGATGGCAATTCTTCAGGTCCACAGACCACATTTTCAGTCTAAGGGGGTAGATAAAATTAGGATTCAAGCTACATTACACACACACACACACACACACACACACACAAATGTGGGTAGTTTATTGCTAAGATGCAGAAATATATATATATACACATATATTACAGGCATACATATACATATACTATATGTGCATTGTGTTAGCAACAAACTAGTAGCTGAAAATCCTAACTTCTTGCTCCAGGTCTGCCACAAATCAGTGACATGGCTTAGTTTCTTCTGGTTTCATTTCATGTTTGAAAATGAAGGGATTGAAATATGTTTTTAAAGTTTCCTTCCAGCTTAATTTTCTAGATGAACATTTTTTCCACTGGAGGAAAAAAAAGAAATTTACTTACGATTGTATGGGATTTAACAGACACAGAGAAAGTAACTTTTGATACTCAGATACTTTTTTTCACCCAGCCTTCAGGAAAATCCTCACAGAGACCACTGCTTCGGACTCATTTGAAATGGAGAAAATGTAGCAAATTTCACATAACCAAAATATGAATGTCAATGAAGGGACCCTATATAGATATTATTTAGAAAAGCAGCATTAGATTTTCACATAAAAGAACTCAGTTTGACTCACTGTCATAAACAAAATCGAGCATTCAGCCTCACATCTCTAACAATTTCAAGGAATATAGGAGGGGGCTGTTGGGTGGAGGGAAGTTCAGAAAGAACCTTTAAAAGCACCCCTAGAGAAAAGTCACCTTGGCAAATACTCCAGCTGGAAGCACCTCTTTAGCCAGCATAAACACTCAGACACACTTGTTCCTACAACACAAGCTATGCAAATTGTTCTCATTTTCTTCTTACAAACCCTGTCAAGTTTGTATTATTTATGAGCTAACCAACTTCATAGCTAACCTTTCACCTTGTCATATTTTCCTACATTCTCAGAGCTAAGCCAGCCTGCCTCGTACCTTTCCTGGTTGCATTGTATAATATGAAAATGGACATATGAAAAGCATTGTCTCTGATAAGAAGAGAATCCATAACTAGGCAAAGGGATTATATCAATGATGAGGGAATCAAGACTATTTTCAAATCCACTGACCCTTCCCTTTTCTTCTTTTTTTAAAAAAAATCTTTTCCTTTTTCAGACATTGTGTCAAGTATTTAGAGGCATCTACAAAATAGCAAATGGTTTGAATATTTTGACTAATTTTTTTTACCAGGTTAAAAAAAAGGATGTAAAAGACACTTTAAGTGATCTTGCCCAGGTTGTCTGTACAATCCTTTCTCATAATTCTAAAATATTCCCTTCAGGCACACTATTGGAACTGGAACATAAATGGCCAGCCAGGCACATGGTGCTGGATAATTTTGCATAAAGACAATATATTTATACATTTTAGAAGGTGTGTTAAGAACCAATATTCCCTTAGTTGTGTTATAAGTAATAGTAAGTAGATAAGGAGAGGATTAGATTTTTTTTCTTTCCTGACCAAGAGCAGCACCACATTAATGGTAGATACTACAAAATTTCGATGAGCTCTTCTTTAAGAAGATAAAGCACTTCAAACTACATCCACACTTGAGATTTGAGTCGTTAAAAGTCTAATGATAAAGGGGCCCAAATGAAAGGTGTGGCTAAAGTAGGCATATCTATGCCTGCACACATAATTACACAGAATATGTATGTATAATTTGCCTTTAAGGGTATTTCTGTCTATACCAGAAATTCCCAGGTGTCCTCAAACAAGGACAGCTTTGTCATGTCACGCCTGTAATGGAGTCCTGTTACCATGGGAATAACAGAGCTCCCTCTCAGAATAGCATTTAGTTCTGACAATTGAAGAAGCTAGAGAATTTCAATTAAGCCATAGTCTTAACACCTACCAGCACCTTCAGGTTCCCAAGTATCGCCAGCCTGCGGGAGAAGATGCTGACTTCTGGCCATGTTTCATGGTAGCACATGTATCCAAGTAAATATCTTTTCCATCCTTTATCTTCCAATAGTCTGTAACATGGAAGTATACATTGCTAGGTCCTCTCAAGAGCAACCAAGTGTAATCCATTAATACATTCACTGGTTCATTCATTCAGTATATATATAGAGAGAGATCGTGTCTGGTAGAAATCTGTATATGTGTGAGGTTACACACTTGCACAGTTCTTACCCTCAATGACCTTGAAATATATGGTGAATTATTGTTAAGCATTAAGAGACAGGAACACAGGGTATAATAAGAAGAGAAGCAGGAATTAAAGAACCAAGTAGGTACAGAGAAAGGATCTTGGGAGGTCAAATGAGTTAGAAAATGTCTCTGGCAAGGCTTCAGAAGCAAAGGTGAGAAGATGGTCCATCAGCAGCCAAAGCAATTAAATTGTCCTCCCTCTGGCCACACTACAGAGGATTTAGCATGAGGGTCTCAGGTCAGGAGTGTACTGAATTGTCAACAGCTCCGTGGACTGCAACTTCCCCCAAGGTGGGGCATGCTGCAGTCACAGTTCAGCAACCAGAGAAGCAAGGCCAGAGCCAGCAGAAGTGCAACCGTGGAGGGCAGAGTAATGGTTCACTGGAGACAAAGCAGACAGGGATTTCCTGCTTGTTCCCAATATTCAGTTTTGCCACAGAGACCAAGAAGCTACACGGAAACTAGAAGCCCTCAAAATGTCACAAACCCATCTAAGTCACTCTGCCCAATAGAAGAAATGGAAGGAATTTGGTGCACTGATGTCACCTTGGAATTCTCAGAGCCTGTGTGCCCACTTGCTGTTTCTTATGTAGAATTTTCTATTAGCCGAATGTCCCCATGTACTTTATGGCAAGGGTGTCCTCACCATGAATGTTGGACATTTCCTAAGACTGCTGAGACAAGCGGAAGCAAGTCAGGACCATGTTGAAAAAGTAAGAGAAATAATAAAAGACCCCTTCTCTGCCAGACATTCAAACCCTGGCAATTTTAGCAAAATAAAGGGGTATAGAGTAGGTTCCACCACAGCCCTGGCCCTGCAGTGTAAGCAAGCACATTTCAAAATTATTAGAAAAAGGATTTTACTGCATTTCTTGCTTGATTATCCTTTGCCAGCACCAATGCAGTGTAAAGGTTAAGGACATGGTTTCTATAAATAATCTGGTTTCAATAATGATATATCCCTGTTTAATAGTAGGGTGATCTTGACCAAATTCATCTCCCTAAGCCTCAGTGTCTTTATCTGAGAATTCTCTCTGCCTGGCACTATAAGACTTTTAAACACTGAGTCATTTAACCCTCTTAACAGTCTGTAGGGAAGACACTATTATTATTACCACCTTGTGGACCGAAAAGCATAAAGCACAGAAAAGTTGAGAACTTGCCCAGGATCACTTAAGTGATGAGTGATAGATCCAGGATTTGAAGTCACATGGTTGAGCTCTAAAACCTATACCATTCATCACTATACTGAATTCCCAAAATAATACCACATGCCTGATTAAGAAGCTTACTTGAGCTAATTTTATTTATTAATCAGCTAGGGCTGCCATAAAAAAATACCACAGAGGGAGTGCCTTAAACAACATAAATTTATTTTCACACAGTACTGAAAAGTCTAAGATCCAGCTGCCATCAGAGCTGGTTTCTGGTGATGCCTCTCATCTTGGGTTGTAGATGACCACTTTCTGTTTCCTAACGTGACCTTTCTTCTGTATGCATGCATGAGAAGAGAGATCTCTAGTGCCTCTTCTTATAAGAGCACTAGTCCCTAAAGGACACTCACCCTCATGACTTCATTTAACTTTTCCTCCAGGTAAGCCCTGTCTCCAAATGTACTCACATTGGAGGTTAGATTGTCACCAATTTAGGGAGATATAATTCAGACCACACAGAACTTTACATAGTAATTGATGCACATTATAAGCATCCACATTGCAAGCACACAACAAAATAGCACTGATTCATATTCTATGGACTTATATGTTCAAAGACAGAACTGGAAATTTTAAAAGTTTGTTAATGCCATTTGAGCAAGTTATTTCTGTTCACTTCCTTTTCTTAATCTGTGAATTAAAATACAACCATCATCAAACATTAGTGTGGCCATGTGTTAAGAATCATATTCTTACTGAAATTAAGAGAGCCCAAGAAAGAGAACTACTTCTGTAGGAACCAATTCTCTTTGTAGGAAGTAGTTACATCCTGGGGACTCTAGAGCTTCCTGCAATCTTCATGACCTATAGATCCCTGAAGTCCTGATTCAGGGCAACTTAAGGCTCTCTCCTCTGAATGGCTGTCTGAAGTTTGACCATGCTATATCTATATCCCAAGCACCTCCCTCCGATGCTCTCTACTTCCAGTGGAGAGCTCATTATAAATGGACCTTTATTGAAGTTTGTTAAATCCATAAATTCATAATCTATGCAGTCCTGATTGTTGCTGTTCTTTTCACTGCCCACCATGCAGTGCATTTCATTTGAGATCAAAGAGATCTGCTAAGGTTCTACTTTTCATGTATTTAATGTCTTTTAATATTCTATTTTCCTATCTGTTTTATGGTTGATCACACTAATTCAGGTCCCAAGTGAAAGTTGGTAACAAGGTCAATGCAGACAAATTATCCATCCATATACAAGGATGAATCTAAGAGAAGGCCCTACTGTAATTCAGGGTTTCCCAGGATCTCTCTGACCTTTTTGTGCCAAGAGACACATAGTACCTAAGACTGACTTCCTGATGAATTATGGGTAAATGTCAGTTTCCTCTCTGTGACGATCAGAATGTCACCCTGCATATGCAGATAAACCTTATCCTAACCTCAAGGACTCCAGAATATTATTATGAATAACTGATGAGGTTGTGGAAATATCTTTCCAAGATATCTTTTAAAATGGATTCACTTCTATTGCTGGGTAGTGATGATGTTATACTTCCAGAATGGGGGAAAGTGGGCCAGATGACTCTAAAGGCTAGATGTTGTTGTTCCTGTTGTTCTTCCTCAAGATTGCCATGAAGAGCATCCAGGTGAGGGGATAGATAAATGAGGCTGAAATTCAGCCACAGTTCTGCTCACCAAGCTATGCACCTTGGTTTATGGCTGTGTTCACCTAGAAAAAAAAACACTTTTCCTAATTCGCACAAAGTAGCATAGGAGTTAAAAAGATCCTGCTTCAACCTGTAGGTCTATGAGTGAATCTAGATCCACTTTTCAATTTGGTATAATAACTATTCTATTCTACAACAATTTAATGAGCATCAATTATGTTCATGGCCAATGTCCCCCATTCTTCCCAAAATATAAGAAATCATTAGTGCTATTTAGGAGCTCTGATTTCAGGGCATCATTCCAAACTAAATACAGAATAATGATTTCTATGCCTGTGGTTTAAGGGAGTAAGAACAGTTCACATCATTAAATATTGTCAAGTCATTGGGAGTATTTTTTTAAATCTCTGAACTAAGAAACATTACCAGATCTGAACATTGATACAACATGACATGTGTGTCTTTATCATATATTTTGACTTCTCCCTATATTTCTTCCCTCAATACTGTCATCCTAAAGCAGCCCCTAGGTGAGGAGTCAGAACACCTGGTTTCAAACATTGGCTTTACAATTTGACTCACTTTTTTACTTTGAATACAAATCACTTAAGTTCTCAGGGCATTACCTTCCCTCTGGACAGTAAAAGAAAAACTAGTCTCTGACTCCACAGGGATGTTGTGGAAATAAATGAGATGTAGGTCTACAGAGTCACTTTAAGCTCTTAGGAATGAACGAGCTTAAAGAGATATAAGGTTTCAGTAGTTATTCTTTATTTTTTCAGCTTGCAAGTGAGAGAAAAAGTTCCACCTTGGTAAGTCTGGAAGAATACAGCCTCCCTGACTACTTCCCCAAAATGTAGTTTTTTCTCTTATACATTCACAAAGTCTATTGTAATTCTGGCTGTTGCCTCAGTGAAATTAATAAGGATCTGCTGTACCCTCAGGCAACAAACAAGAGTGGTCACGCTCTGTGTGGGGTGAATTATCTGCTACCAGTCGGGCATCATACAATGCATGCCCCTGCAGTGGCTGTGAAAAAAATTCTCTAATGAAACAAAGAAAGTGTTACATTACAGAAAAGAAGAAGTTGCTAAGATGGAGTTCCCAGCTAGGATATTGATCTGACACAGTCTAGAAGTCCAAAGGTAGAAAACTTCCAGCACTTTCTTTTAGGAGAACTAAAACCACATTTTGCCAGTGTCAGAGATACTCTCTCCTAATGCCAACAGAGGAGTCCTGAAGAGGCTCACAAGTAACCAGCTAAAACTCCTAATACTCTCCTCTGCCCCAGGATGAAGAGTCCCTGACAGGTGATACAGATAAGTGCTGTACAACCTGTCACTTTATCTTCCTTAAGAGAGCAGCATAATCCATGGAACTCACAAAAACTCTTCTGTGACTTCGATCCTATTCTGACATTCCAGAGAAAAGTTGACAGCCATAGATTAAAGGAAAACAGTATAGTGAAGAGATACTTACAATAGGTGGCTATAACTAAAGATGTGTTTTGGCAAGAATTAGCTAGAAAGACATATTGGCATGCTGGCATGGGTCTGTAAGCTCATGGATTAAGCTAACATCTTTGTCTTGGTCTCATTGGGGCCCATGTTTACTTACTATCTTTGATATTCTTTATTTACTCATTCAATAGATTTTCCTTGAACACTGTGGTGGAAATAGATGGTAGTGTCCCCAAATCTACTCTCCTCTCCTTTCTAAGCAAGTAGCTATCCAGCAAGAACCAAAATTGTCCAGCCCACCTTGCAGAGAGATGTAGTGACCTATTTGCACTGATGGAAAGTAAATGGAAGTGATAGGGGCAACTTTGGCATTACTTGCTTTAAAGAAAATCCTTGACCTGGAAGTCTGCTTTCTGCTGCCTACTTACTGA
Source organism: Canis lupus dingo (assembly GCF_003254725.2). NCBI lineage: Eukaryota > Metazoa > Chordata > Mammalia > Carnivora > Canidae > Canis > Canis lupus. The sequence continues at coordinate 54,106,944 of NC_064250.1, read as the reverse complement.
AAATGGCAGTCAAGACTACCTACCATGGACTGTAATGTGAGAAGAAAATAAACATCTGTGTTTTGAATCTTTTTGTTACATCAGCTTAGCCTTCACTTTTAAACATATAAGTGTTTTGAGTATTGAATCCTGTGCCTTCACTTTTAAAAAGCCTTCACTTTTAAATCCTGTGCCTTCACTTTTAAAAAGCCTTCACTTTTAAACATATAAGTATTCTGAGTATTGAATCCTGTGCAACATGCCGGGTATTTAACTTAGCAAAATATACATAATATATGTCCCCATGGGATATATAGTCTAATATCTAACCTACTCTTCTGTCTGGAAACCAAAATCCATGGGACACAAGTCTCCCATACTCAATGACTTTAACAGAACAGGGCAGAGAACAAGAGTAGAGGAGTGGATAAAGACTGGGGCTTCAGTGCTATGCTAGATCAAACTCTAGCTCTATTTGTCACTATTCTTGGGGCAAAACATGTAACTCCTCTAAACAACTGTATTCTTCCTTATGAACCAGGGACACTAAAAAAAATAATATATACTTATTAGGATTGTGATGACAATCAAAAAGATTAGGCACATATATAACTTAGACACGGATTTATGTATTACCAAGAGTTATTATCAGAATTTGGTCCTTCCACTGCTCTCAGTCTCTCTAACTTTCAGGGGGAGAGACTTACAGAAAAGGTACAAGCATCGTTATCTTATTCAACCACATGTGAGGCAAGTGTCATCCTTCCCACTTTGTAGATGAAAGAACTGACTCTCAGAGAGAACATCACTTAGAAAGTGGTTGATCCAGAAGTTGTTTCCAGATCTGCCTGATGCCAAAGCCATATCACTATACTAAATGTATCACAATTAGGGCCAGTAATCACTTCTAGCTATTAATCCAGTAAGGGCAATTCTTCAAGGTCCTATCATAAAGTTTCCAGCTCTAGATCCAGTGGATAAATTGGTTCCCTTTTCTATATTTCTATGGTGCTTTGTATCTCTGTCATAATTCAGTTAACACTGTCTCATAATGTTTGTTCATCTGGCATTCCCTACTAGAGCATGAATACTTGAGATAGGGACTATTTCTTAAACATCTCTGTTCCAGGACTTAGTATGATGTCTGGTATGTACTAGGTACTCTATTAATAATTGTCATGAATTGCTGTCATGTGAATAAATGAATAGATATTTAAAAATGGAGTGTGGGGGCACCTGGGTGGCTCAGCGGTTGGGTATCTGCCTTTGGCTCAGGTCGTGATCCTGGGGTCCTTGGATCCAGTCCCACATAGGGCTCCCTGCAGGGAGTCTCTGCTTCTCCCTCTGCCTATGTCTTTGCCTCTCTCTGTGTGTCTTTCATGAATAAATAAATTTTTAAAAAATCTTTTTAAAAATGGAGTATGAATAAAGAAAAACCTACTAAGGTGGTTATTTGTTTGATGCAAAGGAAATAGAGGCATTCAGTTTTGAAAATAAATGGATGGCAATGAAATACTTAATAAAATCCATCAAGTATAAGAAATTAATACAGAGATGGCCCTATGATGGAAATGAATATTTTCCAAAAGTTATGTGCCAGTTGTTTTGACCTCAAAGACATAATGAAATGATATACAACACCAATAAGGTCCAGTCCACAAAAGCTTTTAAACTCCAGTTCAAGCTGAAACAGTGCACAATTGCATTAGAAAAAGATATACGACAAATAATATGGTTGAAACATCAAAAAAGTAAAGAGAAAACCTGAAAAAATAAAGATTTTGTTCTTCGGTAAAAGTAAGTTTAGTTAAAGAAAGATAGGGAAGTAAATGTTGACTTTTAAGGATTCTGAATGCATTTACTATGCATTTTTCAGTGGGTTTAGAGGTTCAATGCACTGGTTCTTTATTCTCCCTAATTCCACATCAAAGCCTTCAGCTTCCATTCCCTTTACTATAGAGATAGTGCCATCAAAACTCATATGCTGAATAGTCTGAATTGGCCTCTTTTTTCCCTCGCAAGTGAGACAAAGGAAGGGAGAGAAATATTTCTAAGAAAACTGGGGGGAAATGAGTTGCATTAAGAAAAGTTAAATAGGAGGTAAATAAGTAGCCTGAAAGAAAATTGCTGGTGTGAAATATACTGACCTTTGATCAGTGAAATGCTAATAAAATGGAGAAATTAAGCAAAATCTTTATAATACTTTAAAAAATTAAAAGCAGAAGACAATGACTCATAGTATTCTTCCACACTGACCAACAAATAGTATCATCAGCCTAAGGAATTTGGGTTATTAATAATAGACTGGAGGATCAGATACATTGTTGTAGAGGAAGAAATAAGGTATAATAGAAAGTTTCCATTCATGTAGATCAATTAATTTCAACTTGATTTATTTTTAAATTGAGAGAAACTGAACTGAAGTGTCCTCCATGGCTGTGGAAAGGTGAACACAAAGAAATCATGTAAAATGGGTATTTAAATTTGATGAAATACAAAAAATAAACTCCCTGACATGATATGCATATGAAAGCTAATATAGCAAACCAAGAACTCAGCATGGAAAATAAAACACTAAAGGGGAATCACTTTGAACCCTTTATAAAAAATGTTGTTACTGTTAAAAAAAAAATAAACTTGATTAAGAAATGAGAAATACCAGAAAAACTTCGGAGTTACTTACATGGACTTAGCAGAGTAAAAGTGATGATTACTGGTTGAATGAATGAGACTTTTTTTTTCGTTTTCTAGGATGATGCCTAAACTCTCCCTCTGCCCCACTCCACCTCACTCTCACTCAAAAGAGCATCAATGGAAATATCACCATCAGCACCAAGGACAGCAGCCCTGGTCGCCATAAGTGTCCGTGATCATTGAAAACTGGATCTATTGATGATACACATTTCAGGAGCTCATTTGAATTCAGATTAGAAATCCTTAGAGCCTAGCTCAAAGTTGTAATCATCTGCTCTACAGTACTACTTATCTTATTCATATTATTATCTTTGGAGTAAATCATTGGCAAAACCGAGGATCAGAAACTACCAGGTCTTGAAAGACCATAAGTCTTCAATCTAGCCTATTCTTAAAGACACATTTACTATTCAATCAGATTCCCATTAATCATTTGTCATACGAAAAATGCCAAAATTAAAATTTTACAGCCTAGTTCTTGACCTCAATATTTTACCATGTCTCTGTAATAATTTGGCAATAGTACATCAACTCATGGGATTGGTTTCTTTTTTCAATAAAACTATGACCAATAAATTCACACTTCATATGCCACATGCCAAATATTTCAAAAATATGAGTTTATCCTTAATTTTTTGTCATGGAGAGGATTATATGCTTGAATTTCCCCTAGATACAAATTTAGTGGAAATAAGTTAATCTGTTCATATTCAATTCAGGTATCAGCTCTTTTAGAAAGCCAAGATCTCAAAGTCTGGGCTATGGGCCCCTATCTTCACTCTCATAGTAAACCATGCTTACCCATAATAGTGCATTTATCTCATTATACCAAAATTACATTTTTAGGTGTCCACCCTCTAGCTCTATGAGCAACTCTGGGTGGTACAAAGGCCTCCCCATTCTTAGTGTTCTCAAAATATGCTGCATGAAACACATTGTACTATGCACTAAAGATGTAACTGTGAAAAAAAACATTACTTCTTATCTCAAAAAGTTTAAAGTTGAGTAAGAGATATGAAGAAGAAGAAACGTATTACACTGTATCATAAGAGAGAGTAAAACAGGCTCTGATGTCTTACCAATGAAGGTTTAAATCTTAATTCTACCATTCCTAAAACATCTAGGAATAGGATAGGATAGTAGTTAAAAATGGGATGATGGCAATAATAACTACTTAGAGTTTTCTTAAGAATTAAATAATGACAAGTGAAATTTTCTGGCTACAGTGAGTGCTAACTAAGTGTGAGATTATGCACCCAGCTATAATATTGAGAGCACAAGATACCAAGGAAACAAAGAGCAGTGGTGCATCAGTTTGTTATATTTCCATCCAAGACTTAAGTACTTCAGAGAGATGTAAAGTCTGTAGTAGTAGAGAAGGAGCACTACAGAAAGCTTCCCAAAGGAAATGGTATTTCCATTAAGTAGGAAAGATGAGTGGCCATTGACCACATGAAGGGGGGTCGAAAGTAATCCAGGTTGAGGGAGCACCTTTTGCAAAGAACTAGAGATAAGAAAGAATATGGTGCTTTCAGGTAATTACAGGCAGTCCTGTTTAACTGTGCCATCAAATCAGAGGTATGCTAAGAGGAGGTCAAAGATGAGGCTGAAGGGCAAGTAGTAGCAGGCATGAGAATCTCAGGTGTCTTTCCAAGATCTAGCATTGTACGCTGAAAGCAATTGATAATCACTAAAGCATTTTATTCATGCAAGTAACAGCATAGAAAACTAACTCAAGATCTTGTTCTTGAAGAACAAGCTGGGAAAAGACATAATGATGAAGTGAGACCAGAAGCAAGATCTTTGGCTAAGAGACTGGGGCAGTAATCTGGGAAAAACTAAAGGTAGTCTAAATATTTTGTATGCCAAGGGCTTAGCACATAGTGTCTGACACCAAATGAGTGCCTAACTAACTTGTTGAACTAAGTGAACAGTAGAAAAAGGAATTAATATACCATAGTGGGAAATCAACATAATTCCTGGCTACACAGAATAATCTATATATGTTCTTCAATTTTGCATTTTATGAAGTCCTATATACTTAAAAGTTTCAAGACCCCTTTGAGAAGAAAAGAGATAAAATAAGAGAAGCATGATCACTCTATAGATGAATGGATAAAGAAGATGTGATATATATATATGTATATATATATGGAATATATATAAAGGAAATCTTAACCATTTACAATAATGCAAATGGAACTAGAGGGCATTATAACAAATGAATTAAGTCAATCAAAGAAAGACAATTATATGATTTTACTCATATGTGGAACTTAAGAAACAGAACAGAGGGTCAATCATAGGGGAAAGGAAGGAAAAATAAAATAAGATGAAATCAGACAGGGAGACAAAACATAAGACTCTCAACTATAGGAAATAAACTGAGGGTTGATGGAGGGGCAGTGGGTAGAGGGATGAGATAAGTGGATGATAGGCATTAAGGAAAACACTTGATGCAATGAGCACTAGGTGTTATATAAGACTGATAAATCACTAAACTCTACCTCTAAAACTAATAATACACTATACATTAATTGAAATTTAAAAAAAAGAAGTATGATCACAAAGTCTAATCACTTTACATTACTGGTATTTTGAAGTTAGGATTAACACCCACTTTTATGCTAATTGTGATGTCAGGTTTTATATGTGTATATAACCTATGTTTCTTGGTCCATGATTTGACTTTTAGTCTCCCCAAATCCATGAAATAGCAGAAGATACTAACATGCATAAGCCTGTTTATTTATATCAATGCAAACATACATATATATATATATATACATTTCTATCTCCATATTTGTACATCACACCTAATTTGAAAAGAAAAAGCTGCAGTATATTAACAAAGTTTTTTAGTAACATAGATCCTCTATCCTTTTCATGGTGTCTATTTCTGGTTCCTTAAACCTTTTCGTTCTTCACTGTTCAGTTTGTTCAAATTGGTGCTTGATGTGGGATTCTCAATGCTCATGACCATGACCACAGCCAAATACATCTACATAGGTCATCCCCTCCCTGTCCAATCTATTACAATTTCAAAGGACTTTCAAAGGGCCTAGTGACTTCTGGTGGCTTCCCAAAGGCACTGTGTGTCTAATTTCCTCATGACCCCCCATTTCTTGGCATCCGTGTCGGAACAGGTGTGAGCAGACACAGGCAGGTCCATGGAGTCCACAGTTCAGTGCTGGCACGAGATAAGGGTTATTTTTTTTGTAAGAGATGACTCCGACAATGTTTTCCAAGATGCCAACTCCCAATTAGTGTCATCTTTTGCTCCATGTCCTAGGGCAAATGTCCAGTTTATAGTGAGTAGACACAGGCTATTCTGAGAGATGGGCATTAATGCCAGAAAAGAGATGCATTTCAGCTTCTTTCCCATAGTCAAGGAAAACTGGTCTGTCAACCAAAGACACAGTCATTGCTGTCCAGGGCAAGGTCAGCCCCTTGTTCATGAACAAGGATGCTAATTTATTTTCCAACAATGAAGCCAAATGTGCTTCCAGATGTTGAGCTATGAAGCAACTGCAATTGTTGAAAGCACATGGGAAAAAAAAAAGAAAATCCCACAGCTAAGACCTATAAATTGTCCTTGGGAAACTATTTGTACTGGGGGAGTGTGTTGATATAGACAGCAAGGCAAAATCATTTGTCAGCCAGACTCAGAATGGTCCTTTAACAGTTACCCTATTATTAACAAGAGACAAAAATTCTTATAGTAAATTTCTGAAGACCATAAATTTCTTTATAGCTATTGTGTAAAAAAGAGCAGGGGGAAGGAAGCAAATTCTTTTCATAAGACTATGTTCACAAGATGCCATAACACTGTTGGTGAGGGCAAGTCAATGCCAAATATGTTAAAAGATAATTAAGTCAATCATTTTTTGTTTTGTTGTTTATTTTATTGAAGAATAGCATAAGCAATTATCAAGGAATGGTGCTGTGTAGACAGAGAGTCTTTACAATGGCTACCATTTCAAATTGCTGGCAATCTGCAGGGCTTGCCTGACACCTGAGTTTGATAGAAGAACCTTATCCAGGGACAAGCAGAGACACTGTTGCTCTCTCTATTCTCTTACATGGGCCTGGCCCATTCACACAGAAGACCAACATTAGGCAATACCTCCTTGTCTCCTTTTAAGTCCAGACCACTGGCCAGCTTTGATCTACTCTTCTATGTCCTCATATCTGACTCTGAAGACACTTTATTTATTTATTCATTATTAACCCTTGATGAACTCTCTTACATATACGTCTGTACTCACATTATGATCCTACAAGATATAAATCAGAGAGATACTTCAGTGTCCTTTCCTAATCCCTAAATTACCAATAACAGCCAGGCTATTATTCTACTTTACAGTCTCCAGTGAAAAAAAAAAGAAAAGAAAAAGTCAACTCTTGTGCAAAGACTAATTTGAGATATGGAGTCACTTCAAGTATTAAACTATTTGGCAACTTTCCTCCATCTTAAGTCCCACTTAAAATCTCATCTGAAGTCTACTCGCTTTCAGTCAAAAACGAACAAGCAAAATCAAAGCTGACATGAGGACAAGAGTTTTATGAGTGAAGTAGCAGAAGAAGGACAGGTTTTGGAACTAGACAGCCTTGATTCTGAAGTCCAACTTTCCACTGCACACTTGCCTGCTGTAAGAGCTTATGTTAATCACTTGAAGTCTCCCTGCCTCAGTTTCCTCAATTGTAAAAAGAAATATTAAATGAGAAAAGGCACATGTGGATATTAAGCAGAGATTTGGGGATGTAGAGTCATACAGCTCTTTTTCTCTTTTTAATTATTGATAAGGAAGTGGAGTTCCCAATGATATTAGCACTTCTATAGAAGTTCTATTCAAATATAAGTATTTGTCATAATCTGAATGTGGCAGATCACTTTTTACAAAAGTTGCCCCAGCAATATTTACAGTCCCATTTGCTCTTCCAGCATCTTGCCATACCTCTATCAGAGGTGAAATCTATTTCCTATCCCCTTGAACTGGGCAGGCTATTGTGACTTCCTTGGCAAATATAATGTGGTGAATAGGATGCTGCATGACTTCTAAGACCAGCTCATAAAAACAATACAGCTTCCTACTGCCTCTCTCTGGGTACTCATCCTTGGAACTGAGCCATCATGCTGTAAAAGCTTAGGACACATGGAAATGCCATATATAGAGGTTTCAACCAGTAGTCCCAGCTAAGTTTCCAGCCAACAGCAAACACCAACTGTCAAGTTTATGAGTGAACAAGCCTTCAGATGATTCCAGGTTCTGGCCTTTGAGCTGCCTTAGCCAATGCTAAGATGACTTATCCTCTTAGATTTTTGCCCAAAATGTAGATTTGTAAACAAAATGCATGCTGTTGTGGTTTTTTAAGCCACAAAATTTAGGGGTAGTTTGTTACACAATAAATAACTAGAACACTGAAGCTTAATAAATTAAATGCACTGCTATTAAGTTAAAAGTCAAAAGAATTTTTAAATGATGTCACCTGAAATTCTTGGAATATTAACCTGTAACATAGGCTTAACAATTCCCCAGTTCACCTTCATTTTGTGAAGAACTGAGGGCCAGAGATATTTTGTGACTTGCTCGAGATCCAATCCATAACTACTGTTAAGGGTATAACCTAACCTAAGTCCAGTTCAGTACTTCTCTTCTCCATAGTACTATGAGTACCAAACAAGCTTGCTGGTTCAGGGTTCAAATGATCAATTTGGGACAAATATTCTCTAAGTCTGCTAGCCTTCTATACAATGTATCTATGCCCTTCTGTGCTTCTTCTTCTTGTGTAACAGAGAGACTGATCTGAACTTGGTGATTTAGTGTGTAACATTGAAAGGCAGAATGGGATCCAACAGGTTCAACTGTGCTAACAAGAATTAAAAAATGTGTCAAGCTATGATATCAACAGATATGACTTGAAGCAAGGGAGCAAAAGAGCAAATGTGCTAAGTGTGAGGCTGCTGTTTTTCTACAGTCACTTTCCCGAGTATAAATCCCTAGAAATTCCATATCATTGATCAAAAGGTTTGGCAGATTCCTGTATTTGGCAGGCAGAGAGTTTTCCACATGATGGTTTATCTCAATAGAAGCTAATCTATTATGATGTACTCACATACACATATAGCCCATCAATTAGACAACGTTATATCATGTAATTGATTGCAGACTCTTCAGTCATTGAAGTGGCAGCAGAAAAGAGTGTTGACATGAAGATCTGTCTTTCTTCATTGCTGCTAGACATGCAAACTGCTTAAATTGCCTAACAAACTTTCTTTCTTGAGGCTAAAGTGTTCTCCCACTCTCACTCTAAATGAAAATCAAGCCAGGATTAAGTATTAACTATCTGTCAAAATAGCCCAAGCATTCTCTTGGAATGGATTTATGAATGGGACATGTGCACAAGTCTAAGATATACGGGAAACAATAAAAGAGAAAATTGGGATGAAAAGTAAAAAGAAGAAAGGCAAAGAGGAGAAAAGAACAGAAGAAAGGACTACAGAATTAGGTTAACTGCATTTATCACAGCTGTGGTTCAGTACCTTCCTTTTAGTCCAAAAGACACACCTCAATTAGACAATAAAACTACAGATTCTGTTGATTAGATTGTTAACCATTTTCTACTGGAGTTTTAACTCAGAACCCAGAGTAATTCAAAGATCTTTTCTCTCTATTCTCCTCAAATGCTTAATATTAAATCAGGGGTCAGCAAAATACAACCCTCAAGTTATACTTGTTTTTCAAGTAACATTTTATTGGAATACAGCCAAATTCATTTCTTTAGTGGTGTCTATGATTACTTTTGCGCTACAACGGCAGAGTTGCAACAGAAGCCTCACCACCAGAAAGCTGAAAATATTTACTTAAGGAAACTTAAATACTATCAAGTTTGTGGTACTCATTCTAGCTTTGTAAAGCTCTATAGAATTTTTCATTACCCGCGTGATTCTCTTTTTCTACTTGCTGGTGGAGGGATCTGATTTTAAAAGAACAATCTAAAGGACCACTAATTCTACTATTTCAATAACATTGAGAATTTTCTCCATGAAAACTCTCCACCAGGACGGACTTTAGAATCTGCTTATGGAAAACACAGCTAAGTTTTTATCATAACTTTACTTTTGTTCCTTTGGAAATATTTGCAGCATTCTGTAAACATGTTACTGAAAAAAAGGGGTAGGAATACCTTCTGTGAATCTATCTTTAGCCATTAGCCAAAGACACACAACTACTTTTTGAGCAAATTCTGCTTCAGTGAGAAAGTCAGATATCTTTCTCATTTAGCTAAAACACTGATTTTCATGTTCTACAGAGAGATAAATGAGAAAGGTGAAAGTCAAAACAGCATGTCTTTTATGTAGTTTGGTGCTAGATCTTTTGAGCTATAAAGGTCTAGGGAGAAACTTAGACCTATTTCACCTCCAAAAAAAGTAGAAAAGAGCAAAAGAATGGAATCTAAAAATCACAGAAGATAGTAAAGCTGTTAATCATTTTTATTGTTCTTACCTGAGTTCTTTTAAAGAGTCACATTAAATGGTTATCTAAGCAAAGTGAATTATTGTTGATGTTTAAAATAAAATGAAATGTAGATACTGACTACTGCTATGCGACATCTGATACTGCCCAGAGGGTGATAAAATGCATCTGAAGAAGGACCCAGGAGAAGTAGCAATAATGTTGGTATCTGACACTCAAATAGACACACACACACACACACACACACACACACACACACACACCCCAATGGCTTGAAAATGACAATGAAGCCAGAAAATGAAAATAGCAAGTTAAAACATGAAGGATAGGGAATGAGGAAGCTTAGAGAGGCTGAGCTTTTTGTTTGCTTTTTCTGAATTTATAGTGTGGTTTTATATATTGCTCCGAAAGAAAAACAAATTGAAAAAACTTTTGAAAATGTCTCCATACATACCTCAGTGTTCTGATGCCTTTCCAATGCACACAAGCTGGGTGCTAATGGCTCATTATAGCATGCAAGGCACATGTATGCTCTCACAATCCACAGGCAGTTACTCTGCACTTGTCTGTAGATGGTGAACTTCCAACACATTAAATCGCCAGTTTTGTCAACCCTGGCTGGTTACATTCCCAGATGTTGACTGTGAGGATTGATTGTCTTCCAGATGTGTTAGGTTTTCACACATCTCTCTCAACTCCAAGAGAGTATGTGAATGCTTGCTTGCATCAGTGACCACTGATGGATCTCTCCCAGATGTCTCCTTGGCAGAAGTACCCCGTTTTCTGAGAAATCAAGTTAAGCAGTGGCTTCTATAAACATTAAAACATATTCATCACCATCCTCCCCAATGTCACCAGTTGGTTTTAGAAAAATGAAAAACAGATGCAAATTAGCATACCTGATATAGATGATGATTTGGTGATGTTATAAACTAAAAAATAAATAGGCCTTAAACTTAAATCCAAATGAAGTAATATCAATGACAGAGATAGCTATAGGGAATGGAATACAATGTTTCCCAGAACTATGGAACTACTGTACTTTGGACCTAGAGGTTTCATGAAATGTTGATTGTTTTTTGTTTAAAAATCACTTTTTGATTTCTAATTGCTTTTGTGTTTGTTTGTTTAATTTTAGGAGAATGTACCAAGTACCTTCATAGATGAGGCTTACAAAGTCCCAAACCAGACAAAAAGTTTGGACAAGTTTCATTTAAGCATCCAAGTTTAACTATTCTAAACTTGGTTAGAACTCTGGGCTTTTGCAAATCCTCCATTTTTGATAAATCTGGCAAGGTGCCCACTGAGAAAACATTAACAATCAAAGGATAAACCAAAACTTGGAATAATCCCAAAGTAAGATTTCAAGAGGTTTGTTTTTTTTTCCAAAGCAGGAAGGCATTTGTCTTTTTTTTCTCTGCAATGAATGATAAAAATGAAGACACCAAAATGTTATTTGGTAATTACTATTACAGATCATTAATATGGAACCAAGCAATTATACTACAACCAGTTTGTCAATGAACAATTCTAAGCTTTTCTAACATTCTGGATATCTAGATAACTCTTCATTTTTCCCATTTTTATTAGGACATTAAGCATCAAATACACAGTACCTCACTGTGAACTAACTTCAGGTAACCATCAAAAAAGAGCTCCCAAACCCAAGTGTTTGATCCAAAGAATTTTTCTCACTTGATATTTATTAATACATAGTTAAAACAGAGTTTTATTAACAAAGAGTTATCAACACCAAGTTTTTAACTCAGAGTCTGAATTTATTAACACAGAAGTAATACAGAGCTTTCAGAATAATTTATGATGGTATCTCACATAGAAATGTCATAACCTGACTGAATAAAACATCAAAAACCAAAGTTTTAAAGAAAGATGTCCATGAACAGACCTAACCACACCACCACATTACAGGGGTTTGGGGGGGAAGAAAGCAGAAATCAAAACACACAGCCATAAGTCCATATATTCTTGGCCAAAACTTTTGCCCACCAGTCTACATGCTGTTCTAAAATCATTTGACTGGCTTCTTTTTCAAACAATTTAATTCTGAAAGAGAGTGAAAGAAAAATGTGCCCATAGATAAAACTATAGAATTGTGGAACTAGATTTTCCTCTAGATTCACGGTTTCCATAAAGATGGAAACAACCACTGGGAATGAACCAGTGGAGAGAGAGCAAGGGTTCCTTGCAGTCACCTCTACTTTTGTCTGTTTTATACATGAACATTCCATATTAGATTTCACATAAGAAAGATGTGATGTTGCCTGTAACTAAAACCATTTTGAACGTGGGTCTAAAATTATGGTCCATGGACCAAGAGCACAGCATTACCTGGGAACTTCTTAGAAATGCAAATTCTCAGTCCCCATCTCAAATCAACAGAATCAGAAACTCGGGAGGAAGGGCCCAGCAATCTGCATTTTAACAAGCCCTCCAGACAATTTGATGCAAGCTAAAGTTTGCTTCTTCAGCCACACTCCACATACACTTACTCTACATACTTACACGGATGCTAATTTGGGTATATATTTTAGTCTATTGGAGCTACTATAAAATACCATAGACTGGGAGACTTGTACAACAAACATTTATCTCACAGTTCTATTGGCTAGGAAGTCTACGATCAAGGCACTGACAGATGTGGTGTCTGGTGAGAGATCAGTTCCACAAAATGGTTTGTAGACAGCCATTTTCTTGTATCCTCACATAGCAGAAAGAGAATTCTCTGGGGTCCCTTATATAAGTGTGCTGATTTCCATTCATGAGGTCTCCACCCTCATGACCTAATCACTTCTCAAAGTCCCCATCTCCACATATCATTATTTGGGGATTAGGTATCAATATATGAATTTGAGGGGGACACAAATATACAGTCCATACTGATGCATAAATACCCTTCTGGATTTATATCAATCAAAGCAAGTATAACATCTTTTTTAGTGCTATGATGGTTTTTATGTATCGACCTCTCCTACAACCATTTAAACTCATGAAGAACAATGATAATAGAGTACCCTCCTTTTTTTTTTTTTTTTCCATATTTGGCCTTTAGTGTAGTGGCTGGCACAAAATAGGTGCTCAATAGCTATTTGTTAAATAAATGATGGATACACTGATATTTATGTATTTGATTTACTTATTTACATTATACATTCTTTGAATAAACAATTTGAGGTTTTATACAGGCACACTTGCACAAATACAATATGAGCAAAATTAAACCAAGTAACCAAGACCAAAACAGCGAAGATCAGAGGGTTCGATCAGTCATCCTAGGATCCATGTTTCTACCTCTATTAATATTTGTAGCACCCAACAGTCTCTGCTCATTACTGTTTAGTCCTTCCAAAAAATTCTCTGCCTCTCAGCCTTCTTGTAACACCAGGCTATGCTTCAGGCTACTGTACTACATAACACATGGGGATAGCTGTTTCATTAACAGTGGTAATTCTGAGAAGAAAGGACTGGGCCCTGTATTCTAAAAATGGGTAGAAGAGGGGATCCCTGGGTGGCTCAGCGGTTTAGCACCTCCCTTTGGCCCAGGACGCGATCCTGGAGTCCAGGTATCTAGTCCCATGTCAGGCTCCCCGCATGGAGCCTGCTTCTCCCTCCTCCTGTGTCTCTGCCTCTCTCTCTCTCTCTATGTCTATCACGAATAAATAAATAAATCTTAAAAAAAAAAGTTTTAAATTAAAAAAATAAAAATGGGTAGAAGACAGTCAGCAATACTAAGGAACCCCCCTGAGTGTTTTTCATACTCTTTTCTCCATAACCCACAATAAAACAATACATTTTCTCTCTTGCTGGAGTACACACATACATGGATATATACACCTATGTTTCCTGAAGCCACTCATTCTTATTCCATAGGTTACCCTGTGGTATTTTCTCTTGTATTTTATTTTCTTCTATTTCACTAAAATTAAAATGTTTGGGAAGTAATAAGTAAATTTCATGATTCACTATTGGGTTGCAAACTATAGTTTAAAAAGTACTATACTATTTTTTATAATGTACTGGATGATTTTTAATGTAATGAAGTGATTTCTTGGTTTTGTTTTCATCTGTTTTTAAGTAAGTCATGGTTTTTCAAATTATATCTTCTCATACTTAATCTCTTCTTTATCTTCAAATGTAGAGAACACTAACAGGTCCCCCAGTATGGCTAACTCTAAAGGTGAATTTTTCCAGAACTCCCAGGGATAGCTTAGTAAATATGTAACCCTGAGTATCATCCTGAATACTCCTTTCCTGAGTTGTAAAGCAAATGTCCTAATACCCCTCTTGTAGAACTGTGATTAAGATAAAAAAAAAAAAAAAAAACACAAAAAGCATCAGGCCATAGGTATTTAATCAATGATAACTGTTCTTATCATCCCAGACCCCTGATAAGACCATCAGTTAACTACATGTAAGGCATTCTCAGATTTCCATGTCAAGAGGCACATCAAAATTCTATGCTTTGGATCAAACTGTGCGGAAACAAAAGTTCTTACCCAAACTGTGATTCCATCCCTCAGGAACAATCTTTACAACTCCAAAACAAGTCACACCTGTCGGGAGCTGGCAAGGTTTCTTTTGTGATGAATAGGACTTGGATCTCTTAGGCCTTTCCCACTAGCACCTTGCATCATCAATAAAAGAACCATGCCCTCTCTTCTGAGAGAGTCTTTGGAGTTTAAAGAGCTGTGAGCCACCTAATCATTTGCTACAGTTACTGGTGCAGATTCCATGTCCTTATTGGGCTCATCAAACCTGATGCCTAAAGACTACTGTTACATTTCATTTTCAGAAAGATAGCTCTGAAAAAAACATGAATAAAAATTTGGATAATATATCTGCTTATGTGATCCCAATATGTTGGATATTTAATACCTGAGTAGAATTTAAAATGTCTTTGATTAAAGCAGTTGAAAACAAACAGGAAGCAAATTGTAATACAGGCGGGTCCTTAACTTAAAAACTTAGGTCCTACATTATCAAATAGATGCCTACCAACACTCTAGTCCTAGATACTAACTACCCCATTCCTCCTATTTTCCCAGAGCTTTGGAACCCTTTTGAGAATACCTAAATGGAGAAAATGTGTGTTCAGAAATTGAAGGAGTAGAAAAGGCTGTCAAGCAAGAATAGTTTAGAGCAACCGAATACTGGGGTCATTTTTCCTTAGGCAAAAAAAAAAAAAAAAAATACAGCTGATAACTGAGCAAATGTATTGCCCAAATATATTTTCCAGTGTATCTCCAGATTACATTCATCCCCTTTGTCACTCTGAAATTTCACCATTCAGAGGTTTTATTGGTTTAATGAGCAACATTTATTTGAAAAAGAAAAATAGAAGGTTTTTAGCTATCAGTTACACATCAGGACAAATAAATTAAATGAGATGATTTTCCTCATAATGCCAGGCTGAAATCAGAAGTTGAATTTAGGAAATTATAGAGCATGGTGCTTTCAAAGAGCTTCTAGAATTAAAATTCCCACAACACTGAAAGCGTGAAAGGGACTCTTCCTTCCCTAGATCCCTAAAGTGAGACTCAGGGTACACTGCTGGGATGTGTCAGTCAGAACAAGTTGATTTCCTAGAGTAAGAGAGAATCAGCCAGTGGAAACTGGTTTTCATGAAAACCAAGAACCTCCCAAAAAAAAAAAAAAAAACTGAGCTAAGTTCTCAGTACAGCACAGGTTTTTAGAGACCTTTCTTCTCTGTCTGTGTGTCTTGCCAGCCTCCTACTCAGAATGATAGCAGAAATAATAGCCAACATTAATTGAGCATATTCTATGTGAAGACTCTCCCATAGTATATTTATACATGGTATCTCATTAAATCTTCATCACAGCCCAATGAATAGGCCTCTTTATAATCTCTGGTGTACAAAAAAGGAAATGGAGGCTTTGAAAGGTTAAAACTTGTCCATTGTTACACTGGAGTTTTAAATTAGAACTTCTTGAGCTATACTGTTTCCATTCTGCATTCCCTGTGGAAGGATCTGGGACTGATAATGTAGTGGAAAGATCTAGGAGACAAGAGAAAAGCAGAAGGGTCAACTCTCAGGAGAACACTTAGGTACCATTGTAGGTTGAATGATGGCCTCCTAACAATGTCCATGTCATGTCCTAATCCTCAGAAACTGTGAATATATTACCTTATATGACAAAAGGAACTCTGCAGGTGTGATTAAATTGAGAATCTTGTGATGAGGAACTTATCCTGTATTATCAGGTTGGGCTCAGTGAAATCACAAGAGTCCTTTTCAGAGGAAGGTGGGAGGGTCAAAGACAGAAAGAAAGATGGAAGATGTCACATTGCTTTGAAGACAGAGGAAAGACAGAGCTGTGAGTCAGGGAATGCAGGCAGCTTCCTTCAAGTAGGAAATACAAGGGACAGATTTCCCCCTGAGAGCTTTTAAAAGGAACTCAGCCTTGCTGACACCTTGATTTGGTTTCTTCTGACCTCCAAAATTATATAATGAATACGTGGTGTTTAAAGCCACAAAATTTGTGATAATTTGTTACAAGAGCAAGAGGCAGTTACTACAGATGCCTTTACAAAGAAAATGCATGATCTTTTTCTATTCATGCAAATAACACTCAGGTTTGTTTGCCTTCCAGCCCCTGGAAGGAAGCAACTCAAAGCTGCCTACTTCCAACACTAGATGGGAGGCACCAAGCCTGCCTCATGTGGCAATTGTACCTTTGCATTCCCAACACAAACAGCACAAGCTTGGCACCTGGAAATCTTCTGCAAATTGCTGAGGCCTTTGGCTCCTTGGTGTTCCCAGCTTCCACAGCAGTTACTTATTCATATGCATTGTAGTAGCAAGGCCTTGTAACTTTTCTGATTTCGTGTCCCCCTCTTCCAGTGACCCAGGTTCCTCAAGAGAAGATATCATCACCTCTTTTTCTCATTTCTGCCTCTCCAGCACAGCACCACCCCAGGTAGTTGTATCCAAGTACAGAAAGACGGGGAGCATGTGTGGGGGTGTGGGAAAAGAGGAGCATGGAAAGATGCCCAAAGCCAATCCATATTTCATGGTGAATTCTTTTTTTTTTTCACGGTGAATTCTTAAAGCCAAGTATGTGCTTCACCCTCACATAATCTACACTGAGAAACAAAGCTATCTCCACCCCAAGGTGGAAAGTTTTTTTCCTTCCCCACACCATCCTCTATCTCACTGTGACCCATTCTGTATATAGATTAAAAAAAAAAAAATCTAAGTCTTTAGAGCCCTGAATTATGATATTTGTTGTGTAAAAAAAAACAATCAAGATTTGTGGTATCTTTTGTTTAAGCTTTGAAACTGATTTCCGTCCACAGGATCTGAAATGAATTTGACACTTGGATATCAGCCATTCGAGGTAAATGTCCTTTTGTCTGGAAAATCTCAGACCATTTCTGCCCAAAGAGAACCTCTGTTTCAGAAGTTCTCTAATAGTTACTATGCTCACTGATTTGGTACCAATTTTATATATCTTGCAATATATAAAATCCCCCCAATTTTATATTTGGGGGCATCTTTTCTTAGTGTATTTTCTTAATGCCCTATGTCTCTTTAACCAGAAACAAAGCCAACTGACCTCTCTGGAGGCACTTCTGCATGTCAGGCACTGTGCTAGATTGTGAGGGTGCAGTAATTTGAAAAAGTCACAGTTCTGTCTCACATGGGGTTGGTAGAAAACAAGAATCAAGTTTTTTGTCCCTTCAAACTCTTCTCATCCCCCTACAGAGCCTAGCACAGAGTACGAGCATGATCTATTTGTGTCTGTAGACTGGCTTCTTGGCCAAAATAGATAATAGGATATCTAATCATAGACATAGTATGCCTCACATGGTTAACCAGAACCACAGGGATTACAGGTCGTCAAGCCCTAATCTTTGATAAAGACACTGAAGCACAGATAAATAAAGTTATATAACAAAGTATACAACTAGGGACAGGATGAAGGTTGTATTCCTGTCTTCTGGCTTCTAATTCAGTGTGCTTTCTAATTGGACCCAGAGGTGACTGTTATACTAAATTCTGGGGACAGCTCAGTTTGACTCAGCCTGACTTGCTACAAACGTTCGAGCTCACTAAGCTGTGCCCATGTCTGATGGCACTCCCAAGTCCTTACCCATGCCATTCACCTCACTGTCATCCTCTCAGCAGTATGAAGCTGCAGCTGGTACTAATGACCTTCAGGGTCACTGGGAAGCAATTTATTTCATTTTTTTAAAATAAAGGAAATGTTAATATCACAAGATCTATGTCTAAAATGCCCCTGAGCAAGTTTCCTCTCTGACTTTCTTCTCTCTTATTTTCAACTTCCTTCCCCCCCTCCCCACCCCTTTCTCCATGTCAAGTTGTCAGGATGACTTTGATCTTGAAGACAGGTCTCTTCTCTTTCCCTGACTCTGACAGAGCTCCCACCTGCCACCCTGAGACAATTCCACAGAAACCCATTAATTCTTTCAAGTCTAAGATCAATCCCTGTGCTCTGTCCACAGGGGCAGGGAGTGTCCCCAGCACAAAAGACAGATGTAACTCGAAAGAAAAGTGTAAGTGCACTTGCATATCAATTGGGCTTAAAAACCTAAACCAGTTTGTCTTCTTGGACCCAGAGATCACTGTCTCCAGCTCTATTTTAAGAAAACCTTTAGAAACCAACTTTCCTATCAAGCCAAAAACATAGCAAATAGAGCTTATTGTGTTATTCAGAACAGTAGCTGCACATTTGAGCTGTGGCCTTATCACTTCCCATTGATAGGAATTACATTTCAGATTAGGAGGAGATGGTTTCAGGTTAGGGAAACCCTAAGGAAGCCCTTCGATTACAGGAAAATGGGGCATTTTCATAAACGTTATAGTTAATTCTGGGTAATAAAAACGTGAAGTTTAATCAATGGCAAACAAACATTTTGGCAGGAAACTGAAAATGGTTTACCGGTGAGGACTAAACAAAAGGGTATTATCTGTTAACAGTCCACCCATGCCAAGTTTTCTTTACACCTTGGTTCTTACCTCCCCTGCACTCTCCTCACCTTCCCCCTCCCCCACTCTGTTCCAGAGGACATATGAGGACAGGAGAGAAAAGCAGAGAAATGCAGACTGAGAATCAGAACTGCATGACTGCCTCACAAATAATAAACCTCTATTTGTAAATTACCTACTTTTTGAGAAATTTCAGTTCATTTAAAATGTTTAATACATGTGAAGAGCTCTGAGTTCCATAAAGGAAAAGCAACCAAGACAAAATATCTTTGAAAACAAACAAGAGAAGGGAAACATCCATCACATACTTGCCATTCCATCTTCCAAGAAGTTGCAATCTTAGGTCCTGTGAGGGGAACTATAATTTTTATTTGAAAACCTCTCAGGATGGTTCTTTTGTATTTTCCCTTTCTTCCTTCGCACATCACAGCAGCAATTTTCTTTTATCATCAGCTATTTATAGTTTTCTTTTCTAAAAACCTTGGCCAGAAGGAAACTGGGCAGAAAGCATTTCTTCCAAAAGCCACCTTATTTTGTAGCACTGTTAAAAACTATTAAGTACCATCCTAAGAGGCAAAATAAGAAAGAAGAAAGAGAAAGAAAGAAAGAAAGAAGAAAGAAAGAAAGAAAGAAAGAAAGAAAGAAAGAAAGAAAGAAAGAAAGAAAACGATAACCCCCCCAAAACTTTTTCAACTCTTTTTTCCCCATGTGGTCTGTTCTACCTTAAGAAGGGAGAGCCAAACAAATATTCTCCTCCTGCCCCCAGAGTGGTTGCAGATACGGGAAGAAGCACCACTCGAATACTATCTTTCCTATTCAGAAATGAACATGCCCTGGTAAAGGAAAACACTTGGTATAATGATGTTGGCATAAATCTCATTCTTATTTCCCATATCTCAGACATTTCACTGGAGTTTCAAAATACTCTGGAGAGATTGGGACGTGTGTGTTCAAGATTTAGAGACCTGTCCACTAACAATAACCTCCTGGCATCTAGTCATTTCTTTTGGACCCATAGTAGAAGAGTTAAAAGACTATTTGTAGTCAGATATATATGATTCCACATTTGCCTCTTGTTAATTTGGTGACCTTGGCAGAAAATACTTTTCCTCTCTCAGGCTCAGGTGCCCCATTCATAAAATAAGGGTAATTTAGACCTTAAGCTTAGGAATAAGACATAAGGCTCACCAGAGAGAAGAGACTTTGCAGATTGTGACCACGCGATGTACAAACAGTGCTTATTCCTGTTGGATTGCCTTGTCCTGGGCTTGCACAGGTTACTATTAGTTGGGACCATATGCCTGTGTTTTGGACAAGATATGGACAGATATGGTCACTTAAGTCACTTCCAGAACTAGCTATGAAAGTTCTGGACAAGCTATATGGACAAGATATGGTCACTTAAGTCACTTCCAGAACTAGCTATAAAAGTTCTCTCTTCCTCCAGATGTCTTCATGATAAGCCTCAAAGTCAGGTACAAGTCTGAGCTCCTGTCAGCTTGGGTACCTATGAGGAGCAAAGCCCCTCAAAACTTACATTGGATACAGAGCATAGGAGAAATCAACCATTTTGTGTTAAGATCCTGAGATTCTGAGATTAATCTGTTACTGCAGCATGATTAAGCCTATCCTAATGCTCCCTAGGTCAGTTCAAGTCCTCCAAGAAGCAGATGCCAAGACAAAATTAGAAGGACAAGAGACTTATTGAAGGAAACCCCTCTCTAGATAAAGAGGAGAGTGAGCAGAGTAAGCAGAGCAAGCCTTCAGATCATGATGCAGATCAGGTCTGATGCCCGGAAGGAAGGAATTAGGGTGGCAGGAGTTGCTCATGGTGGTAAAACTATGAAGATCTAGGTCAGGGGATGAGGAGCTACAAAGCAAAGAGTGCCCACCATCCAGATAAATCCTGTATTAGGGCAAAATATCCCACCTCTAGCTCCCCCGCTGTCCTCAGGCACTAGCTAGGAGCAACCCAGAAATGGGGTGGCCTCAGCATAGACAGCACAGTGGATTCCAAAGGTATAGCAGTTGGAGGTTGTCAGCTAACATATGTCCTGTCTCAGGATGCTTTTTGAAGGGCATCTGAGTAGCACGCCTCCAAAGCTGCCACAATCCCTCAATAAGTAATAGCTATTTTTTACCAACCCATAACTCTACCTCTGAATCTCCCTTTTATGGCATTAATCCAAGCAAGCTTCTTGAGGGCATCATCAATGGCTTCCTCATTACTATATGTCAGTATTTGGTTTGTATATAGTAAGAACTTAATAAATGCCAAATGATGGACTGAGTGACAGAGTGTAAATCCTTGGAGGAGTAGAGGTAACTCCTAGGAGGTTAATGATGAGGAAAACTAATCCTAAGCATAGTGGGATACTTCATTTGGGGAGGTTACACACCCACCCACTCTCCACACCTAATGTTGGGATTTCAGAGCTGAGCCCAGTGACAGAAGTTTGTATGCTCCAAAGTAGCTAAAGTTATGGAGAATGAGCACTGCAATGACAGTCCCCATCTCCTCACTCTGAGATGCTCTATGCACCTTTCTTGGGGCTTTAGATTTGCTGCATTTATCCTCTCTTTAAGAAAGAAAGGATAAAGTGGGAGAGACAAGAAGAGGGAAGATGAGGAGGCACATAAGATGGCAGAGCATAGACTAGGAGAGTAAGGAAGCCTATGGGATGTTCCAAAGGTTTAGCATCCTGATCCTAAGTGAGGAAATATTTGGGTTGTGTGTAGGTACCCTGTAAAATGTGGCTTTATGGGTGAGACTTCGGTCCAAACCTCCAACCCTGAATGTGTGATTCCAGAAAATTCACTTAGCCTCTCTAGTACTAAGAAGCATGTTGTATGAAGGTCAGGATCATGTTTGTCTTGTTTATTCTCTGTACACAGTGACCAGCATTGCTCTGAGAACATGACTAATACTCAAGTTATCTCACAGTTCTCAGAGCTGGGGTTGAGCTGTCTGGATTTGAACCCTGGCTCTAACATTGACTAAATGTGTGAGGCCACATGAAACTCTTCAGCCCCGCTTCCTCGCCTATAAAGTAGTTACATGAATGGTAACTACCTCATACGGCTGTTATGAAGATTGAAATTAAATCATCCAGATAAGCATTCAGAACAGTGCCTGGCAGTTTGCATGCACCCAATAAGTGTTAGCTATTATTACATTTATTGTTATTTGTTTCAGAGCTTCCATTGTCTCATCTGTAGAAGACTAAACATCCTGAACATTTGTGCTAAGGAGTCCATGAGATAGTGTAAGTACAAAGTCTGTCTTTGTTTGGCACAAAGTTGGTCTCAAAAAGGATCATTATTCCCAGCCCCATACTTAAACCCTGGCATCACTCTGAATTGAATTCTTCCTCTCAAAGGCCTTGTTCAAAGTTGCCATAGCCCTTCCTAGGATCTGGAATGCATTTCTGGGTGTCTCCAGAACACAGTCCTAAGCCCTGAGCCTGGATGCTCTAGAGCACAGGACTGAGTCCCATCCCCTTCCGTCTATGTACCAACCACCCTGAGCTCCATCCAGCCATCAGAACTTCCCTCCTTCTGGCCTCACAATAGGGACTATGGGCTGTCACTGCTGCATTTTCCTCAAAAGAAGAAAAGCCTCAGTGTACACATCTTCTTCCCTGGCTTGGGTTCCTTAACTGCTCTCTTCAGATTCTACTCTTTACAGATGCCTCCATCAAACTGCTTTCTGCAATGCATTCTCCACTGAGTCTCTGCTTGTGCCTAAAGCATTGGTGATGCAGCTTCTATGAAGAACATGATGCAAACTAATGTTGCATTCTACTCTATTCTATATCTCTAACCTCAGGACATTCTTCTAGAAGTTTAGAAGTCCCAAAGTCAATGGAGATCACAGCAACCAAAAACAGAATCATCTGTTTTCCACTGCAGAGAATGCAAACTCTGGCAATGCCATGCTTCCATTATAAATGAGTTTATGTTTAACGCTTCAGTGAATGCTAGAAAGAAAGAGCAAGGATTAGGCAGGAGCCACATGGCTCAGATCCTCAGCACCAAGGATTGTAGAGCAGGGACCACCAACCCTCCCTCTCAGGAAGGAAAGCCCTTCCTCTCTCCTTATGGGGACTATATTATACAATGAAAATACCAGGACACATACAGGCAGGTAAAAATTTTATCCCACAGAACAGCAGGCCAAATATTCAGAGTTTGAGTTTGATATTGATTAATGAGCCATGCAAAAGCATCCCTATCTCAGAACCTGCCCAGTAAGGAAGGGCATAATGAGTAGGCAATGGGTCTAAAAGACATATAATAGCTACTTCTTCTCACTTTTCTTTCTTTTATTGATTAGGTCCTTGGTGAGTTATCCCAGACATCTGTCTCTGAAGAGGAAGTTGGAGGATGAAGGGTAGAGATTTCTCTTTTCTAAGTTTAATGATGAGATGAACAATTAAAGAAAAAAAAAAAAAAAGGTAATACTGAAAATGACCAGGAAAGCAAGACTTGTAAATGGGTATTGCCTATATATACATATATGGTATGGGAACCAGGGGAGTGTAATTGGCTTCCCCAAAAAGACACCTTCTAAGGAGACCAGTCATTTCCCTGTATTAAATCCAACGGACATTATTTCCCTCCTTTTGAGCATACTCCCCACAGCTCAACAAGATTGCATTGTAAAAAAAAGTACTCTTTTATCTCTCCTCTGACAAAATGATTTTGTCCTTTTACGCAACTTTAAACACCATATGCCAATGAAAACCAAAAGTTTACAGCCCTAGCCCAGACTATAAACTCATACTTACTCTTGCCTCTACCTGGCTATCCTAAAGGTACACCATTCTCAGTGTGTCTGCTCTATACTAAACTAATGTTCATGTTGCTGCCTACCACCCACTTCGTTCTCCTTCTGCCCTCCATCCAACTGCATAAGTCACAAAACTTCCCTTGTCGCCATATAAATATGTACATATATTTATGTGTGTAATATTGCAATTTATAATAAGAAATATATATTTGGTCTTCATCCCCTTTCTTGCATAGAGCTCCTAAAACCCTTGGAATTTCCTAAGTGCTCAGAGTGATCAAAGTCCCTTTTTTTTTTTTTTTAATTTATTTTTTATTGGTGTTCAATTTACTAACATACAGAATAACCCCAAAGTCCCTTTTGTTATGTTAATAAGGTGACTTTCTGAAAGCATGTAAGGATAGGATCTGGCATCTTGGAGGAACCAAGCATGTGATCAGAAGGTTGGGAATCCTCTGGGGAAAGTAGAGGAGCTGGGGATTGAGTTCAATCCCCAATGGTCAGCGATTTAATCAATCGTGCCTAGGTAATGAACTTTCCATAAAAACCCAAAAGAGTGGGATTTGAAGAGCTTCTGTGTTGCTGAACATGTGGACAGGGGATGGAAGCTCTGTGCTCTTTCCCCGAATCTTGCCCTATGCATCTCTTCCATCTGGCTGTTTCCGAGTGATATCCTTTTATAACAAACCAATAATCTAGTAAGTAAAATGTTTCTCTAAAGTCTGTGAGCTGCTCTAAGTAAAGAGCACAAACCTTAGGAGGGGGTTGTGGGAACTTCTAATCTGTAGCTGATTGGTCAGAAGCACAGGCAGTAACAACCTGGACTTGCGAGGGGCATCTGGAGTAGAGAGTAGTCCTGTGGGACTCAGCCCTTAACCTGTGGGATCTAATGCTATCTCCAGGCAGATGATGTCAGAATTGAGTTGAATTAAAAGACACCCATGGGATACCCGGGTGGCTCAACGGTTGAATGTCTGCCTATGACTCAGAGTCCGGGATTGAGTCTCACATCGGGCTCCTGCAGAGATCCTGCTTCTCCCTCTGCCTATGTCTCTGCCTCTCTCTCTCTCTCTCTCTCTCTCTGTCTGTCTGTCTTTCATGAATAAATAAATAAAATCTTAAAAAAAAAAAAAAAAGACATCCAGCTAATGTGGGAGAATTGCTTGGTGGTATGAGGTATCCCTCCCTGCCAAGACACACCTCACCCGGGAAATGGTACTAGAATCTTGGTATATGCATCCTGATTTAATTAATGTTTGTTTCCCCTAGTAGGCCCACAAATGCATAGAATATGGACTTTATATCTAAAGTCTCATTGGTGTTGCAAGTTCCAGGTACATAGTAGTTCTCAATCAATATTCACTGAAAAATGTAAGTGAACAAAATAATATATATAAAATACTTGCCATATGTATACCACCATCCAATAGTTCTCTCCTTCCTCTGAGCTCAATGACTCACACTAGAAGATAATAGCAGAAGCATGGGAGATATAAAACAATAAAAATTCCACAATTGCTTATATTTAATTGTGAAATATTTTTACTCTGAGAATTCTTATTGAAGGCAGCAATAAAGCCACCGTTTTCATCTGTCTTTAGACCCCAAGTATTCCTCCCATGTGTTCTGGGAAGAGAAAGCCCTTCACTTCCAAACCCAAGAAAATACAGGAAATGTCTCTGTCTTGATTCTGATACAAATCCTCTTCTCCTCCTCAGGCTTTCCATTGTTCTCTGATCTGTGTTTTCTGCAGCACCATGAGGCACTGGGAAGCCAAAACAAGGAAAAAATATGTGAAAAGTTTGTGTAGTTAACATCTCCCTCCCTGGTGAGAAACCAGGCCTTCTGTGTCCTTTTGCATGTTGCCCATCAAAGGCCCTAACCCAACTATGGCTCCTCAGTAGATAGTTTGTCTGCCTTCCTACTTGCTTGCATGCTATAGCACCTCTCAATAAACTCAGAAAAGGTTCTGCTTCTATGCACACTGTGTTAGCTTCACCTGCCTTTGACACAGATCACGAACTGGACTTCTCCTCAAGAGAAGAAAAAAAAATTCTTGGTTTGACTTAAGACTCTCATTTTGCTTCCAAAGCAAAGTAAACAATGAAACTGAAACTTAAGATAACTTTTATTCCCAATTCTCTTAAGCCCAGGCACCTTATACCCAAGTGTGGTTCAGTGTTCATCCCACCCACAGACCTCTCATGCTCAGAGCCCTGCTGTGCTTTTGATGATTGCTGACTGCAAAATAAATCTGAGAGAAGTGTGGGTCTCGTCCTTGGGGTGGTCCAACAGCCCCTTTAGTTACACTGTTCTTTCCTCCCATTGTGTGAAGCCATTGACCAATATAATCATTGTTCACTCCTGCAAGCCCCCAGCCCCTGCAGTAGGCCATCAAATATTATTTCAGGTGGCATGAGGGTCACGCAGGAGCCTCTCTATGCCGTACATGACATGGAAGAAACAGATACTGAAACTACAAATGCCTGATGTTCATTTAACTAGGTGATCTGGCCTCAAAGAACTCACAGATATTGTCACCCTTACACAATATTTTTCTCCCGCTTTTTTAGGCAGAGCAGATCTCTATGTTAACCCTGTACATGCATCCCTCCTGCCTCTTCCCTCTATCTAATGGATGAAATAAAATTCTTTGGTAAATTTGACTTCATATTTTGTAAGGATTAATATGTTCGTACTTAAAAAGGATGAACGCTTTGTGGAAAGGAACGCTGGTAAAAAGAAATCTAATTTGGATCCCAAGACCTAAATTCCAGGACCGGCTCTAATAATACCTGGCTAGGTCAAGTGGGTAGGTTCCCCAACAACTCTGAGTTTAATTAATCCCATCTTACAACATGGAAATCAGTCTTTCCCTTCCCTGTCTCCCATGGATATTATGGGAACAAATGGGAAAACCGTAGTAAAATTGCACTGGGATAAAGACAATGTATGAACCCAAGGTTATATGCCTCAGTGGTCATCATCACCATCATCACCATCATCACCACCACCACCACCATCATCATCATTATCATCTTCACTCCATTTATTGTCTTGATCCTTTCCATGTTGTACTGCTGCCACCTACTGGCAGAGCTGAACAAACTTGAAGCTTTCTTAAAGTTGTGCAGTTGGGTTTTTGCTTTAATTTGTATTCACCTGGACTGAAGTCAGAAAATGTGCAGATTCTGAAAAAAAAAAAAAAAAAATCAAACAGAAATGATTGCACTTGTTATACTTGGCAAGTGGAATTCAACCCCAACCTTGACTAAATGGGGCAGAAATGAGCCCAAGGTCTAGATTAAAGGGAAAGCCCACCAGGTGGTCTTATTCATTTTTTATTGGCCCAAATGTGTTTTGCATGTTAGAAACCATGCTCCTATTAACTTCCAGACATAAAGTGAAAACATGTAGGGCAAGCTGTGGACTGATTGTCAGAAGTGGAGGGAACGTGGCATTTTGAGACTCTTGAGACAGAAAGCGGGGTCTCTTGGTGTGAGAAGTTGTTAGCAGCAACTGGTTGAAGCAGCTGTGAGTTTGGCTAGCTAGAACATCTTTCTGAGGAGTTTCAGACTCTACCATCACTCCCAAGGGGGCGAGAATGTCTCCTTGCACACTTTATGAAGAAACAAATGCTCTTACTCCTTTTTGGTCCCCTTCTCTAAACATTCTAGTTAGACATTCCACAGGGCAATAAAAACTAATAACTAGCCAATTGCACTTTTCATTTCCATGGTAACTTTCCTGTGGAGGTATTCCAAAATTCTTATGAAAACAGGGAACGCTGATTGAGCGACATCCAGGAAATGAGGCGATGGCTTTATTTCAGGTCCAAAGCAGAAATCTTCCTGTATTAATATGAGTATCTGTCCACAGAAAGTCAATGAAGCTCCAAGTGCCACTTGGACAGAAATCTCTCTCAATAAGACAACCAAAGGAGATTGCTTACTTCGGGCTTCACTCCAAAGGCATGAAAGCCCCAAACCAGGTTGGTGAAAGGATCCTTCTGTCCCAATGCAACTTGGGACTTTATAAAGATAACAGAAGATATTAGAGAATGACTGGCTTTATTATCCTTTGAAACGAGAACTAAGCATATTTTACTATACTTTTAATTAAGAATAAATCTTCAGTATGACAGAAAGTCTCAGTGAAAAACAAAAACTGTACTAACAGAAAAATAGAAGATAAAAATATAAATTGTCAAACTGGAAGAATCTTCTCAAATTCATAATTTCAAGCAAGAAATACATTTTCCAGCTCTGTAAATGATTCAAAAGTAGCAGCTTCCATTTTTTCCAACCTTCAGGCATGACTCTGGTCTGCACAATCAATTCGTCAACGGTCCAACCCCACCATCTTGACTAGTCTGGAAAGGTATTATTTTTCAAGAAAGTCTGGTAAAATTACAAACGTAAGATGAAAATGGAATATATATACTACACTTACTATAAGCCTAGAAAAGTAACCTTAAGAAGGAATCAAAATAAGGGGAAGAATAGAAAAAAATTACAATAAAAATGGAAATAAGATTAGGAATAGAAATAAGAATAAACATGAGAATGAGAATGAGAATAAGGACATTAAAAGCCACATTTTAATTCATGCTATGTGCATTATGATACTAACTTTTATTGTAAGCATAATAATTTGTTAATCGTTGAGACATTTTGTTTGTGTTCTGTCTGCATCCTAGCATGTTTAATATTTTTTAAAACTTCTGGAGATTTGTGCTTTTAATTAAATCAGGAGAGTTTCATGAAACAACTTTAACTTTGCGGTCAATGTCTAAGTATTTAGGGAAATTTATTTTATTATATCTATAAGTTCTCATTTAACATGATCTAATGGTATGTGAATATTTAGAAGAGTGCTTATTGTTTACTGGTAAAAATTTATTTGATAAGTTCATAATATCAAAAATTTGGGCATTAAATAAAATCAAAGAGGTAATAAAAAGGATTTCCTGTATATAAGAGTTATCTAGGTATAGACTCTATTCATAGACAGTTATACAATATCCCTACAATACAGTGGATTTTGTAAATGCTTGGCTTTTCTTCTCAGTGGGACTGATAGGAACCTTACTTAGCCCATTATCCGAGCAAGTGGTCCCCAGTGTCTGGTGATCCTCTCCTGAGAGTCCTTACCACCTTTGAGGAGATGCTGTTTTCACATTTCCAGTCTCTTATTATTATTGTTGTTGTTGTTGTTGTTGTTTTGTAAGATGTCCATAGTTTGGTATCTATATCTCTAACTGGGTCTGTGTTTTACTTCTCCATCCTATCAGTTTTCTACCTTGTTGACTTCATGGGAAGGATATAGTCCTATTGTCACTGTAGTGTGAATTAGGGTTTACGCTAGCAAAGGACTCCTCGATTGCTTATCAGAAGTCCCTACTCAAACTACTGTAAACAAAACAGAGAAACAAAAAAATATTGGCCCATGTGCTCTGCACAGGCAAGGGTTTCACCGGGATGATCAGCTCAGGCACTCAAGTGTTGCTGGATCTCTTGTCTCTGAGTCTCTCTGAATGAATACTGGCTTTATTTTCTCTTAATGTAAACAGGCTCCCTTCGCACTGTTGCAAATGTGGCTGCCTGTGTCAATGGACTCACATTCTAACAGTTGCCTGACTAAAAGACAAGAGTGGTTTTCTCTTCCTGCTTGAGTTGGAAAGATCCCACGGAAGGGCCGTTATTGGCCAGAGAATGATCATGTCCAGCCCAGGGCTAGAGAAGTTAGAGGACTATTATTGGCTCACTTTGGCTCATAAATTAATGCTTATCATCTCACAAATGAGGTCTGTTTCCAAATTAAATAGGAGAGGCTCAAGTATGATCACTGGGGAAATTGTCATGATCTGGAATATCATGAACAACCCAATTTGTACAGGGTGTACCAAAACCCAGCAGTACCACAACATGTTAAAGATCCCAACACTGATAGCATCTGCTAATGGAGATTAAGACCCAATCATTTAAATGTTCAGTACCTACAGTCTTCATAAGGATATTCAGACAGAAAACTAAAAATAACCCAAATATCCACAATATCTATTTCCACTCATTCTAATAAACAAAATAATATATCTCTGAAGTATACTTGTGTGTCTCATCTAAAATGCTTTTTGTGTGTGAATGAACAAATTTCTGTTTTTGAGCTGCAATTTGTGTAAGCAAGGCAGACTCACAAGTGTTTGAAAGACTAAGAGGTTAGAACAAATTTGTTGAGCTTCTACTACTGCCAAGACCTTTAGATGAATTGCAATGAATTATATTAAGTCCCTTGGCCATATCCGTTTCTCCCGTGTCATAATAAAACCTGAAATTACACATAAATATAATCATATAAAGATAAAACTTAAGTTACATGAAGTCTTCAGGCTCCTTTTTGGATTGAAACTGAGAAAGACAATTAAAAGAAAATATAAAGGTATCCGGATACAAATTAAAATTCTGAATGAGTGACAATAAGCCCCACAAGCACCAATGAAGCAACTACAAAGTATTGTTAACCACTTGATTGGAAGCTAAGTGGATGCCTTGCAGATGTTTTTGCATAAGAGAACTGCAAGCCTTGGTGGAGCTAAAACAAAAACTTTGTCCTTTTTATAAGAAAATGGTGTGACTGGTCCCCCTCGGTAAATTAGGAGCTTTGATATGTGCTTCTTGCCCTCTGAATTGTTTTTCCAACAGGAGGAATAGATTTTCACTAAGCCTGCTATATTTTACCCAATCTCTGCTTTTGATCAAGGTCACACATTTTTAAAAACTGGCTAGGACTCCTTGATGCCTTGTCATTCTAAGCCCAACTCAGACACTGGAGGAGAAATGTTAGTTGTAAAAGTCAGCACTTCTAGAAGTCCATGCCTAAAGCTAAATACTCAGCCTTGCAAAGACTCAAATGCTTTTTTTACTTTATTCCTGCAAACATCCTCATCTTCCCACTGGAAGTCATAGGAAAGGGGATAATAAAAGATGGATTTCCATGAAAACAATACCTATTGAAGGCCCCGCCATTTGGTGCCTTGACCAAACCCCACTCCCCCACCCCCGCCAAGAATTTGCTTGGAGTCCAAGAAGAAGGACCCAGACAGGCAAAAACCATATAGCAGATGATCTAATAAGGATATTTAAATCCAGTTTTCTAAAGCCAGATTGAGTGGTACGAAGTCAGATACCACCGTGCCAGACTCCCATTATCTTAGCCTCTTGCCTTAGACTTGTATAATGCCTATACATTATAAGCCTATAATGGTGCATGCATTGGGTAGTGGGCAGTTGTCAATACCAGTAGCAGCAAAATGCATACCCACCACTACAGAAATCCTCCTGTTTAAGATCTCTGCTATGTATCTCCCACTACTATTCATTCCCCACAAATATTTATTGAGCATGGTCTATGTTGCAGCCACTGTTCTTGTCAACAGGAACACAGCTGTAAACAAACACAGATATGGTCCCTGCCCTCATGGCATTTACATCCCAGTGGGGAGTGCCAGGAAAAAAAAAACATCAACAAATTAGACAACCATAGATCGTTTCTATGAAGTAAATAAAACCGTTTTGTTTTTCAAAATGTCAGTGAGGGGATGGGCTACTTTAGACTAGGATAGTGATGGAAAGCCTTTTTAGTGGATGACTAAGCTAAAACCCAAATGATGAGAAAGAGCCAGCCATATAAGGACCATGTGGATGAGCTGTGCAGGCAGAGGGAACAAGGGACAAATGCCTAGAAACTGAGAAGAGGAGAGGTTGGGTGACTGAAGCATATTGGAGATGTTGGGGGGGAGGGGTTTGCAGCGTGTAGATTAAGTAGGGGAGGAAGGAGAGGAGGGTGGAAGAGAGAACATGTAGAGCCCCAGGGAGGCTACTCCATTACCACCTACGTCCCTTCATTATTATACATATAACAATATATTATAAAAGTTAATTTACTCTTCTCTCTCTTTGAGTAGTTGGTGAGTTCCTTAAGTACACTATATCTTATTCATGATAATAATTATAGCTCCCATTTATTGAGGAATAGCAGGCACTAAGCTAGCTACTTTGCATACATTATCTCCAATCTTCACAACAACCCTGCAAGGTAAGTATTATTAGCATAATTTTAACAGATGAAAAACCCAGCTAAGTGATTTGCCCAAGGCCAAAAAGCTAACATGTGGCAAAGCAGGCATTTAAATCTCTGTCTTGTCCAGCTCTGAAATCCGGCCTCTTCTTACTATCTATC
The DNA here is from genome assembly GCF_003254725.2 of Canis lupus dingo. NCBI lineage: Eukaryota > Metazoa > Chordata > Mammalia > Carnivora > Canidae > Canis > Canis lupus. Next base: position 54,074,773 of record NC_064250.1, on the reverse strand, counting down.
CCACATTGTCTTCACGTCATTGCCCTTATTTCTCTCTGTAGTCCCGGCTCCCGGCACACTGCCTGGCACATTAAGTAGACTCAGATAATCAAGAAATGTGTATAGCACTGAAGTGAAGTGAACCAAACATAAGCCCACACAAGAGGAGGCCGCCAATTTGGGGAGACTTTACAGGACTGTGCATGACGGTAAAGGTAGACTCTTCTGTCTCAGGACAAATGGAAAAAAAAAATGATAGAAACTGGCAGAAAGAAGACAGCACTTAATAAAACTGAATGAAAGCTAGGGGGTTTCCTAAAAGCTAATGCATGACACACTGACACAGCTGCGTATCGTGTTCAGAAAAAATTAATGGGATTTTAAGCAGAGAGGCTGCTCAATGTGCTTGCAAAATGGAGATACAGAAGAATGCACCCCAACGATGAGGAGGAAAGAGCAGGGACAGAGGAGGATGGCACCGTTGTAATTGCCTGTAATTCTCTCCCCCTCCTCCTCCTGACTTTAATTAGGACACTTGCAAGACACACACATTTGTAAGAGTGACAGAGCTAATTGAAGAAAACCACATGTCTCATCAACAACCAAATCAGGAATAATAATCAAAGCAGCAGAAGCAAAATTGGAAGCCACAGAGCTGTCAAAAGCAGGAGGAACTCAAATACAATGAGGCATGTAATTTAGAAAAAGCGAGAGGGTTATATGGAAGCATTAAAAATGGGACATGAAATAAAACAGTTAACTTGACTCGAACCGAAACTTTCACTCCCACAATCTGGTCACAATTAAATCTGGTCAAAATTCATCTAGTCCCTTCAACCTGTGTTCTGGGGATGGCTGCATTAGTCCATTTCAGTGGCCCACACAGTCCAGTTAAGTGAGAGCACCCACTCTCTCCCTAAACTCTTGTCGACCACACATCACTCTCCTGTCACCACATTGGCCAGTTGGGTCCTCAGTGGAAATGGAAAGTGACAGGTCCTCAGCCTTCATCTGTCATATTGCTTACACTCAAAGGTCATTATTAAGTCATTCCTCAATTATTTGCAAACCCACGGTAAAAGATGAATTAGCAGTTCAATTGGGGAAGACTCCTCCTCACTCATCCCATTTCTTACCTGCCTGGACATCTGTTGCTTGCCTCCCCAGCATCCATGCTCCCCTCTCTGAGCAGTGCTGCCCTCTGGGGCTCTGTCCTCTGGCATATTTCAGTGCCTCGGGGTGGTTCAGGGTGGGCAAGTGACCCAAGCTGGCGAGTCAGAATCTCAACACATTCCTAGTCCTGCTGGGACAATGATGCCTGTTCTTTCTCACAATTTGACTCTTGGAACTGTTTAAACAATTGCAGAGGAGGAGGACACTTCTCCTGTACCCTCTTAGGTTCTCCAGCTGGGTCTGTGAAATAAACCAACAGCAGACAGATTAACAATAGAAAAGGCACACACATTTATTTGATATTAAAACTTCTCCAAAAAAATAAAAAATAAAAAAAATAATAATTAAAAAAATAAAACTTCTCCACGGCGCAAGGGACTTCACAGAACGGAGAGAAAATCCCCGAAGAAACAGGCTAGAAGATTATTATGCCATTTGGACAAAAAAAAGGACAGATTTAAAGAAAAGTGACAAGACAAAGGAGAGGGACTTTTAGCTTCTAGGGGCAGCAAATTGTAGGAAGGCTAATATAAGAGAAAACCAATGGGGGACTCGATAGTGAGGTTTGTTTGTGTGGACTCTTTCTTGGTGCCATGTCATTGCCAGGATGACAATGGCATTTCCTGGTACAGGGAAGGCAAGGGAGAGGCAGGGACACCTTCATAAGGAGAATTTATGATGTGTTTGGGGACAGATAGAAAGATAGCAATGGAGAAGCCCAGGTGGCTCAGCAGTTTAGCACCACCTTTGGCCCAGGGTGTGATCCTGGAGACCCAGGATCGAGTCCCATGTCAGGCTCCCTGCATGGAGCCTGCTTCTTCCTCTGCCTGTGTCTCTGCCTCTCTCTCTGTGTCTGTCATGAATAAATAAATAAAATCTTAAAAAAAAAAAAAAAACATAGCAATGAGGTCATCCCATATCTGCTTTTCTTCTCAATTGTCTTCAGCTCAAAATAATCCTTAGGCCAGAGTACCATATTTTGGGGTGGCACATTCTGATTCCCTATGTAATCTTGCCACCACATGGAGATTGAGAATGAACTAATTCTATCTCAGGAAGAAGCCAGAGGGACATCTTTGTCACATTGTATAAACCCTGGATCAGCCATTCCTGAAGTCAGATCTCTTCCTGAATTTTTCAGTTTTTATATACGCATAAAACCAGGGGAGCACAAACCCGATGGCGCAGCAGTTTAGTGCTGCCTGCAGCCTAGGGTGTGATCCTGGAGAACCGGGATCGAATCCCACATCGGGCTCCCTGCATGGAGCCTGCTTCTCCCTCTGCCTGTGTCTCTGCCTCTCTCTCTCTTTGTGTATGTCTCATGAATAAATAAATAAAATATTTTTTAAAAAAATAGGTGAATATTGGTTTTCATTGTCTTAGACAAGAAGTCTAAATATAATTAATCATTGTAATGGTAAATATAACAATAAAAGAGTGATTAAAATAACAGCTGGTACTATCAGGTGCCCTTTAGGTACCAGTTAATATTCTCAAAATTCATTGTAATGGTAATACAAGAAGAGAGTGGATCAGAATCTCAATTCCAAAAGGTCTTGTGTTCATCAGTGAAAAAATAGAGAAAAGTGGCCTGCTTTTCTTTTTCCTTTTTCTCAAGATACTTCTCGATATCCCTGATAACTTCCATCAGGCTTTTCATCCTACCTCTTTCCTCACATATATCACAGATTTGCTGATGTTTTCCTTAAGTGCAGTGCCACACAAGAGAAGCACACCGCAGAAATTGGAATGTTTGTCACCATTCATGTTCACAAGCACCCAAATGGATGTGTACAAGTAAAGGTCACACTCCCAGAGAGAGATCCACTGAATTTAGAAGCTGTTCAATAGAAGGAGAGAATTGACCACTGCGGTATATACAAGTTTCCTGAAACTAACCACACAAAGTCATAGCAGAGTGCTGTTGTCTAGGTCAGGTACAAAATTCTGTGCTAAACAACCATGCTCTTATCTCATTACTAGAGTCAGAAGTTACCAGGTGGTTCCTGGCTTTCTTTATCGGTATATGGCAACCATCTGTAAACTAGTATTTACACCTCCTTCCAAATCTACCCCACTCTCTCATCATTTCATTCCTTAATGCAGGTATCTTAGCCTTTGCCATATCCAACCTGCCACTTCTCAAATGTGTGGCACCATGGAGGGTCAGCACCTGAGCTACAACAGTGAGCATGGACCTTATTTTCCTCTTTGCAGTTCTCACCAAATGTATTGAGTTGATGTAGGAATAACAGAAAACCTGAATTCATATAAGAAAATGGAGAAAGATATCAGAAACATGCAGGAAAGTTTGAGAACATTTTCACAGATGCGGCACCAATGGGACACACACTGAAAAGAGTTTGACTTCCATGAAAGGTAAGAGAGGTGCCAAGGGAGATAAATACTGGAGATCCCAAACCCAGCAGCATTCCTGATATGGGAGATGCTAGAAAGCAGCCTGGGAACCCATGGAAAAGATGGGGAAAGCACCTCATTTATGGTGGCATTTCTTAAACCACCATAGCTCAGCACTATTTAGGGTAGCTGTGAAGTAGGCTTCACCCAGTTGACTGCCAACAGAAACACGGGAGGAACTTCTCAAGTAGCATCAGTTTTGGCCTGATGTGGCAGGTTCCGCACCAGAAAGGAAATGGAAACACAGAAATCCTGTGTAGGGAAAACTCTATACAGAAAGAAAATTCCTTCCTTATTTCTTCATACCAAAGGATCACCAGACTGGTAGCCAACCCTATAGCTTAAAAACAAAAGAGATTCTCACAACATTCTAGTGGAAAATAAGCAGTACTTTTTAAAAGAAGATGCCAGATGCAGATAAAAGTCTAATCACTCTATGAACATGAGTTAAATACACAAATAGATTATATATTATATATTATACATCAGATAAAAAGATTCTGTAACACAAAGAAAAGAGAATATGTACTCAAGATACAGAGACAAAAATGCGTGTTTGAAACATATTTATTTCAAGGAGCATAAATAAGAATTAACATTAACCTTTTGCTTAGAATAAAATAAAATAGTATTCTATAAAACAAAAGAAAAAAAGATGAATATCCTCAACAGAAATGAAAACAGAGCTGGATGAGAGGCAGCAGATAGCAAAATGAGAGCCAGGTGAGATAAAATAGAATATCCATAATTTAAAAATTATAGGAGAGTTTGAAAGTGGATTAGAGGTAGTAAGTTGATTAAAAAAAGAAAATGTTAATTAGCTTGACTGTAGAAATCATTTTACTATGTATGCATATATCAAAGTATCATGCTGTATACTTTCAATATATAAGTTTTTTTTAAAAATACAACTATTTTATAACTATAAGAGCAATAAATTTGAGATGCCTGGGTGGCTCAGCAGTTGAGGGTCTGCCTTAGGCTCAGGGTGATCTCGGAGTCCTGGAATCAAGTCCCACATGGAGCTCCCAGCATGGAGCCTGCTTCTCCCTCTGCCTGTGTGTCTGGCTCTCTCTCTCTCTGTGTCTCTCATGAATAAATAAATAATTTTTTTTAAAAAAGCAATAAATACTTTTATAAAAATTCATACTGAAAAACTTGGAAAGCATAAAGTATGAATAAGAAAAGAGAAAATCTTACTTTACAAGTCACTTATAATTATAATTAATATTTTGTTATTTCTGTGTTGGCTTTTTTCTAAGTAGAGGAAATTTGTTTCTGTGTAATAACTTTAATATTTGATCACTTCTTTTTAAATACAAAAAAAAAAAAGCAGTAAGTTGACACTAGGGAAACAAAATCAGTAAAATAGAAGACAAATTTGTTCACCCAAATCCAAAGAAAAGAACAAAGAAATAAAAACAACAAGAAGGATGATGATAGTTTTAGGCACAGAATAGAGATGCAATTAAGAATTTACTGGAGAAGAAAACAAATGCACTGAAAGAGAGTCAAAAATCAAAGATATAATGGGAGAAAACTTTCCTGAAGTCAAAGATCTGAATCTGCAGATTTAAAAAAGAAATTAGTGCATGGAATTGAGTTTAAGTAATTGCTATAAATATGGTTACAATAATAGGTTAATGTCATAAAATTTAAAATAATATATAATCCAATATTCTAACTTAATTATACAAAACTAGGAGGTTTTGCCACAGGTTGAGGTTAAAATTCAGCAACAATTCTGTGGTGGTCTCAAAATGAGTTCTAGCAGCTCTTCTTTCCCAAGTACAACCCAACCGTAGTCTACCTCTCCTGAGATAAATACCAACCAAGAGACCATCAGGGTGATCATGGAAAGGGGATTTAGGCCTGGGGTTCTAATGGAGTTCTAGAGGATAGCACTGGTACAGGACATTTTCTTTCTGAGGTCAAGGGATTCATGCAAACCTGAAGTCAAGAGACCCGGAGTGAGGTCTGGACCTCGTGCTCCCTGAGAGCTCGGCCTGAAGAAAAGATAGACTCCAAAGAAGAAAAGGAGTGCCAGCCCCTGTGCATGGTCTTAGGAGAACCTGCAGATATCCCTGTTGTATGAAGGCATCACACAGACGGACTGAGTTCCTCCTCGACTCTGAGACATGGAACTATCACAACCAATGAAATCAGAGAGCAAAGAGGCTTTCTCCTAGAGTTCACCAGAAGACTGGTAGCTTGTCATTTGCTAAATCCTTGAAGAGGGAAGAAGCAGGTGCTGCTGTGCCAACCATCACTCAGGGGCTTGTCACCTCTCAAAGTACTCAATAGCTTTACCCATGCACCAAGGATAAATAGAGCATAGGCAAAGAAAATTAACAATGCACCCAAGGGAACCCAGCAATTCAAAAGTGGAGGAAAACAAAGAAATTTCCAATTGTGTACCTTTAAGGAGATAAGAGTCCTGGAGGATATAGATAGATTTTTCAGAAAAATTCAGTGAAATAGCATTTAAATAAGTCAATTTTAGCACAATAAAAATATTCTGCAACTGGAAAACATGGCTTTCCTCTTTATAAAGTGAATATATTGATGTAAGGAAAGGATTGTCATTATTGAAACTAAATTGGTGACCTAGAAAATCAATTGGAAGAAATATCTCACAGCCTAGAGGAAATATACCTAGAGATGGAAATAATGAAGGAAAACTAAGATTCTTAAAAGATGGAAAGTAATGGGAGTTTCATAAAGAGAAAGAGGAATAACTAGAGGATAGCAAAGGAAAAAACTATTCCTCATTGGAACACTTGAGCCTGCAGATTAAAAGGGTTGAGTTCCAGAGTGATGAGGAAGGAAAGGAGGGAAAAAAAGAAAAAAAAGATGAAGGGAAGGAGGGAGGGAGGGAGAAAGATCACTTCACAAAAGGAAAGGAATAAAGTGGTTAAGGGGTGAATTTAGTTACCTAAATGAAATCCTAACCTCCAGCACTCAGAATGGGACAATATTTGGAGATGGTATCTTTAAAGAGGGAATTAAGTTAAATGACATCATTATCATTAAAGTGAGCACTAAACCATTATGACTAATGTCCACACAAGAAGAGGATATGAGGACACAGACATGCCTGGAGAAGAACATGTCAAGAACATGTCAAGAAAATGTCAAGACACAGAGAGAAGACAGCAATCTACAAGCCAAGGAGAGAAGGCTTACCAGAAATCAACACTGCTGACACCTTGATACCATACTACAGCCTCCAGGACCATGAGAAAATAAATTTCTATTACATCAGCCACTCAATCTGGGGTACTTTATGCCAGGCCTAGAAAATTAATACAAAAACTAACATTAAATTTTTCATCTGTAATTTTAGATGCTAGAAAACAGGAGAATAATATCAATTGGTTAATGAGAAAAAAGGATTACAACAAAAGAATCCTATACTCAGACAGTGGAAAGGAGTATATTTATACATATATAAAGGAGTCAGAAAGCACATCACTCACAGAACCCAACTGAGGAAAATATTTAGGAAAGGACTCTAATCAAATAAATGAACAGAACAGATGGTGAGATAAGGATGATGACAAGGAGAGAAACCAGCAGTCGGCAATAAACTGAATGGATATAATGAATTTGTAATATTAGAATTGTTGAACTAGCTGAAACTCACAATAGTGTGGAACTAAAAATAATAAAGTATCTCAGCAAAACCTTTGACCTGGTAGGGAGCAAGGAATCACAATCAACATTTTTATGGCACACTAACACATATGGCATAGGCTCTACTTTAGACACTTTGATGAAATCATCACAACAACCCTGTGAAAAAAATATTTCTATGCCCACTTTACAGATGGGAAAACTGAGGCAAAGAGAACAGCTTGCCCAAAATGACACAGATAGTCAATCACTTAGAGTGATTTTCACTCCTGACCATGATGCAGTAAGGAGAGACTTAAAGGCACTCTAGAGGGTGTGTACATGAGAGGGGAGGGGGAAGTCAAAGTGATCTTAAACATTTAGTTTATTGTGTGCTAATCATACACATATAATTTATTATACAAATGAGGACAGTTTTAGATTAAAGGGGCAAAAATACGATTATGTCAAGAAAACAGAAATAAATTAGGACTGGCACAAGCAAATCAGGACATATAATCACCCTGTTATCTTTAGGTCTCAGCTTAATAATTGGAAGCTGTACATAACTTTGGTTGAGGGATATAGTTAATATTTATTTCATATAATAGTAGAGAAATACAGTTCTAGACCACTGCAATAGAACAAGTACAACAATAAAGCAAGTAAAATGAATTTAGGGGGATTCCCAGTGCATAATATGCTACATTTATACTGTATTGTAATCTTTTAAGTGTGCCATAGCATTATGTCTGAAAAAACAATGTCCATATCTTAATTTAAAAATATTTCATTGATAAAAAAATGTTAACTATCATCTGAACTTTCAGTGAGCCATCAACACTGATCCCAGATCACCATAACAAATATAATAATGAAAAAGTTTGAAATATTGTGAGAATTACCAAAATGTGACACAGAAACACAAAATGAGCAAACGCTGTTGGGAAATGGTGCCTATTGACTTGCTCCACGCAGGGTTGCCACAAAACTTCGATCTGCAGAAATATCTGCAAAGCACAATAAAATGAAGCACAGTAAAATGAGGCATGCCTGTATCTATTCAATTAAGTGTATTGGGAATAACAAGATTGCAATTGACAGAACACAAAAGTCCCAAGAAACTTCTAAACTCACATGGGGGGGGGGGGAACTCACATGAGTTAAAAAGGAAATGCACAACTTGATCAAAGATACAAAAATTAAAAATAAGAAAAAAGAAGAAACAAAGTAGGACAGAAAGAATAAAGCTAAGGTTTTCATTCTTAAATGTAAACCATATATATTTTCTTAGCAAAAGATTAGGGAAAGAACAACAAACAAAATACATAAGACAAAGCAGAAAACAAGAATTTTTTTTTTGAATATTTTATTTATTTATTCATGAGAGACACAGAGAGAGAGAGAGAGAGAGAGGCAGAGACATAGGTAGAGGGAGAACCAGGCTCCATGCAGGGAACCTGATGTGGGACTTGATCCCAGGACTCCAGGATCACACCCTGAGCTGAAGGCAGATGCTTAACTGCTGAGCCACCCAGGTATCCCAGAAAACAAAATTTCTAAATAAAGGTACAGCACTGACCAAGATAGAAAAATTGATAAAATGGACTCCACCAAAATTAAAAGCTTCTGCTCATCAAAAGACATAGGGATCATCTCACCACCCCGAGTTCATTACCTGTGCGACTCAGGTGCCCTGACATCACTGAGAAACTAATAAGCAAGCCACAAACCAGGAGAAAAATAAATGCAGTACTAGCTGACAAAGGACTAATGTCTAGAATATATAAATAATTCCTACAACTCAATAAAAGTCAAAAGTACAGGTTTTTAAAAGATTTTATTTATTTATTCATGAAAGACACAGAGAGAGAGGCAGAGACACAGGCAGAGGGAGGAGCAGGCTCCATGCAGGGAGCCCGATGTGGGACTCGATCCCGGGTCTCCAGGACCATCCCCTGGGCTGAAGGGAAGCGCTCAACCGCTGAGCCACCTGGGTGTCCCAAAAGTACAGTTTTAATAATGAGCAAAAGAATAGACACTCCACAAAGAAAGATATACAAACTGGTAATAAGCACATGAAAAAGTTCTCATGGTGATTAGTCACTAGAAAAAGCTAAATTAAATCTGCAAGGAGATATTGCCACACACCTGCTAGCATGGCTAAAATCAAAAAGACTGACATGGTCAAATGTTAATAAGGATACATTGGAGGGGCATGGTAAAACCTTCTTGAGAATCATTCTAGAAGTTTCCCACAAAGTTCAACACACTCCTATCGTATGAAGAAGCATTTCCACTCTTCATTAGGTATTTGCCCAAGAAAAAAAAAATGAAAGCATCTGTCCAAAAAAAGACTTGGATATGAATGTTCACAGCAGCTTTAAGTATGATAGCCAGAAACCGGTCACACACCAAATGTCCATGAAAGAAGAATTGACAAATTGTGACTTAGTCACACATGGGATGCTACGTAGCAGAGGAAAGCAATGAATTACTGATACATACTACATGGATGAAGCTTCTTTCTGAGAAAGAAGCCAGACACATATCCTAAGTTCCTCTGACAAAACTAATCTATGATTAAAGAAATCAGAACATTGGCTGTCTTTGGAAGAAGGGGTAGGGACTGATTGGAAAGGACCACAAAGTATCTTCCGGAGATGATGTTCTGCACTTGTTATGTGTGTGTGTACTTGCTGAGCACATGGAACCATGTACTTAAGATCTGTGCTTTGCACTGCATGTAAATATTAAAACTCTATGAAGCTGTATCTTATAAAATCATAAGCAATGAGTTATTAGATAAAGAAAACAAAAGCAGAAGCAGTAATTAATTACTAATATTAAAGGAAACAAGTTTGGAAGCACTGAACAGAAAAAAATTGTACGAAAGTAACTGGGCCTGTTAGAGCAGCAGAACAGAGCAGGTCTAAGGCTGCAGCAGTGAGTGAGGAGCAAAAAAAAATATGCATTTTACCATCTTCCACAGAATTCAGTAGTTTCATTATTACATTAATAGAAAAAAATAGTTTTTTGCTCCATAGACCTTAAGAGAAACTACTACTAGAATGAAGCATATTGTTTTCCTATTTATGAAGAAAAGCAATTTAAGTCCAGAAAACAAAGACGTATCAACAAAGTGTAGGGGCACCTGGGCGGCTCAGTTGGTTATGTCTGCTTTAGGCTCAAGTCATGATGTCAGGGTCCTGGGATTGAGTCCTGCAAAGGGCTCCCAGTTCAGTGGGGAGTCTCCTTTCCCTCTTCCTCTCCCTCTGTGATCTCTCTAGTTCTCACTCTCTCTCAAATAAATAAATAAAATCTTTAAATTAAAAAAAAAAGAAATTGAAAAAAAAAAAAAAGGAAGCATGAAGTAAGGGGTTTGCTCTAAGACCTAGTAGCAGTGAAAGGGAATGTCTATGGGGTTTTTAATGTGGAGGAAATCAGAAAAGAGGAGGAGAGACGATAAAGTCAGCAAACTCTTGCCTAATTAATAAAAAGTGAACAAAGAATAAAGATGAAATAAGGAATGATTTTTAAAAGACAATGCCTTTTTGTAGAGGTGCACGTCAGTACCATCTCCTCCACCAGGTGGTGGATAAGCCAAACCCAGAGACAGGTGTGGACAGCCCAGAAGCTGGATAGCAAGCCAGGTTGACAACCCCCTCCCCTACCAGGTTACTGTGGCTTCTAGTCCAAAGAAGGATTTCTCTATCCCCGGCTAAAGGAAATGAGAGCCTCAGGAAAAGAGAAGGGGAAAGAAATGTGGATTTTTTTTTACATTATTTTAATTTAAATTCAATTTGCCAACATATAGCATAACACCCAGGGCTCATCCCATCAAAGAAATATGGTGGATTATATAAAGAGGATCTCAGGCCTCCCGTGCCCTGGCACAGCTGTTAGCGTTCAGCAAGAGTGCCCTCTAGTAGATGGCAGTGGCCAAGAGAGTATGGGGACATCGCTGGTGGACTGCTTCATGTACCAGCAGGTCACAGAGGTGACAGAAAAATTACTGGGCACCAAGCATGGCACAGAAAGCTGATAACAGTGGAGGAGCTTGTCAAGCACATGGGCACGGCTCCTTGTGTTGACCAGTGACACACGGTCAAACCTGACAGTGGATATGGCAATGTGTTCTACCTACAGAAGCTTGTTTTGGACAATATTATTTCTTTAAAAAAAATTTTTATCTATTTATTCATGAAAGAACAGAGAAAGAGAGGCAGAGACACAGGCAGAGGAAGAAGCAGGCTCCATGCAGGGAGCCCGATGTGGGACTCGATCCTGGGTCTCCAGGACCGCGCCCTGAGCTGAAGGCAGGCACTTTAAGTGCTGAGCCACCCAGGTGTCCCTGGACAATATTATTTCTATTTAATCCAACTTTCTTGCCAGCAGGAGCTTAGAGGTCTAGGAAATCAAAACATTTAATACTGCTTCTCTCCCCAACTCCCACCAAGACTTATTTAAGTATGAAGGAGAAAAGAGCAGCTGAGGCAGGGGAGGAGAGAGGGGGAAAGAAGGAGAGGAGGGGAGCAAGGAGCTGTGCTTAGTCCAAGGTCTCAGGTCTGCCTAAGGGACAATGCTATTCAGCCCGGGCATCTTATTAGCAGCAGGGAATAATTGAGAAGGGGAAGAGGCTTCAGGGAATAGAGAGGAAGCCTAATAGCCTTGTAATCAGATCGTCTCAAACCAGTTCTCAATTTTGCTTGAAGAATTATAAATTTCCACATTAGAAATATGCATATTTTAAAATTAAGAAGTCTATACTATTATTCCAATTGGCTTCTACCCCTCAAAGCCATTAAGTGGGCTATCAGTCCTAGTTATTTTAAGTCTAAGCTTCAAATTATTACCAAAGCCAAATGCTGAATAATATAATTAATACAGAATGGAAGGTACATACCTGGTTGATCAAAGCTATGTCCAGCAAAATGTTCATTGTTCATACACAGATACAATTTTCTTTTGCACTAAGGGTACATATTTTAGAAATGAAAAGTAGAGTTTAATGATGTAAAATATTTTTCAGTATCTGCCACCTGTGGATCTGGTTTCTAGACGTCACTGACAACAATGCAGTCTGTCACTCGGTGTCCTGTTTCAAATCACTTTAAACATTTTCATAACTACATGTGTAGCAAATGGTTCATCCCAGGACTGATCTATTTTCTGTCCCACTGCCTCTAACTGATGAATTGAATCTTTTTAATGAAGCAAATTTCTTAAACCCAAGCTATGAATAAATAAAAATATTATCCTAGAAAAAAACTGAAAAAAAAAAAAAATACAGGCTGACATGCAGCCCTTCAAGCCATTGTGCTAGGCCAAATTCTAGAATATAATCTGATTCTTAAAATAAGTATTGGGGGTGATCCCTGGGTGGCTCAGCGGCTTGGCGCCTGCCTTTGGCCCAGGGCGCGATCCTGGAGTCCCTGAATCGAGTCCCACATCAGGGTCCTGGCATGGAGCCTGCTTCTCCTTCCTCCTGTGTCTCTGCCTCTCTCTCTCTCTCTCTCTCTCTCTCATAAATAAATAAATAAATAAATACATACATACATACATACATAAATAATAAATAAATCTTTAAAAAAATAAAATAAGTATTGGGTCAAGATTACAGTTACCAACTCCAGGTATTACCTCTGAAATACAGATTTTTAAATTTGGCAATGATGGGAGAACAGAGGTTTAATTTAAATATTTAAAGATGGAGTAGGGAATAGGTAAGGATGATGGCTATTCTGGATTGGCATTAGAAATATAGAGAGCTAGCCTAGAAAATAAAGCTTCATTTATTTTTTAAAGCTTCATTTAATAAGGAAATTTTGCCAAAGGGGCTTTTGAAGATAACATTCATTAGAATTCCAACCAAATAAAAGGAGAGACTATGTAGAAAAGCAAAGGAGAAATCAAAGAAAAATACCATCAACTAAATTTCCATAAATATAGCCTGTAAAGGATTATGTTTTTTGTTCCCTTGAATCACAAAACCATTACAGACAACTGCCAAATAGAGATCCATCCTTGTCTGACTCAAGGTTTGTTGTAACTATTAATCCTAGAGAGTTGAATACCCCCCATAAGGGCCCAAAATATAGGGGAGATAAATAAGCAAATACTAACAACTCACTAGCTCAATGCATTCACTTCATGATGAAGAGAACCTGCTTTAGGGCAAGAAGTAATGATGTCCCCATCCAATAAAAACTACACAAAAAAATCCAAACAAACTGAATGTGATTATTGGACTCCAGTTCTTATTTGGCAAGAACTCTCGAATTTAATGTTCTCACCACATGTGAATAGAGAGAAGCCATTCAAAGCACAGCTACTTCCCTGTTTCATCCCAAATGGAAGTTCTGGAATCCTAAAACTTGTAATTGATTCAACACCAACATAAAAGCTGGGAGACCCTTGTTGTAATTTATTATCACCCACTTTGGTATGCATGATTTGGATTATTTCAGAATATTAAGATGACAGTGAATGTTGATTATTTGTTTCTTCATTTTTATTTATACTCTGAAAATCCAGATTATAGCCTACAGAGGGTATAATATCCTGGTTCCAAACTAGACATTCTAAATATGGCTTAAGTAAGAATAATAAAATCTCAGGGCAATATTTCAGTGTTGTCTCAACTCTTTCAATATCATAACAAAAAAAATGAAAGAAAAAAGAAAAAATACCAAAAAAAAAAAAAAAAAAAAGCTGCCTGCAATCATCTTCATCATTTTCAAAAAGATACACACTCATTCTGGGAGGCTTCCATACCCTGTTCTAGCAGCCCAACACCTTGGATATCTCTGGAATTCTGTATCAAAAGGCCTGATAAATACAGAAATTGAATAATCTGACTAGGATGTACATTTCAAGGAGGCAGGGAGCATTTCTGTATTTGTCGTTAAACTCCCACACCTAGCACATACCGAGTGCTCAGTACATTTTTGTGAATTGCATGAACAATCAACTAAGGGAAGTTTGAAGTTCAAATGTACCAAAGCAGAAAGTTTTCATGTTGTCACTCGGACTCCTATCTAATTGATAAACCTACAGTATGTCAAAGGGAAAGTTGCAGCATTGCTCAATCATGAAGCACAGTAGGGAAGAGCTCTGTCCTGGAGAGCTCTGAGCCACTGGTGCTATGAAAGCTCCTCTGATTCTTGTTAAAGTCACCCTGAATATAGAGAAATAAATATCCACAAAACCCTAGTACTGAACAGACAATAAGGTAACCTTGTCCACAGAACCCTCTTTTATATATATATATTTTTAATTGAAGTTCGATTTGTCAACATATAACACTCAGTATTCATCCCCTCAAGTGCCCTCCTCAGTGCCCGTCACCCAGTCACCCCATCCCCCTGCCCACTTCCCCTTCCGCTACCCCTTGTTCGTTTCCCAGAGTTAGGAGTCTCTTATGTTTTGTCACCCTCTCTAGTTTTTCCCACTCATTTTCCCTCCTTTCCCCTATAATCGCTTTCACTATTTCTAATATTCCCCATATGAATGAAACCATGTAATTATTGTCCTTCTTCTATTGACTTACCTCACTCAGCATAATACCCTCCAGTTCCAATCACATCGAAGCAAATGGTGGGTATTCGTCATTTTTAATGGCTTAGTAATATTCCACTATATATTAGACCACATCTTCTTTATCCATTCATCTGTTGTTGACATTGCTGCTATAAACATCGGGGTGCAGGTGTCCCAGCATTTCACTACATCTGTATCTTTGGGGTAAATCCCCAGCAATGCGATTGATGGGTGGGAAGTAGTTCTATTTTTAACTCTTTGAGGAACCTCCACACAGTTTTCCAGAGTGGCTGCACCAGTTCACATTCCCACCAACAGTGCAAGAGGATTCCCCTTTCTCCACATCCTCTCCAACATTTGTTGTTTCCTGTCTTGTTCATTTTCCCCATTCTCACTGGTGTGAGGTGGTATCTCATTGTGGTTTTGATTTGTATTTCCCTGATGGCGAGTGATGCAGAGCATTTTCTCATGTGCTTGTTGGCCATGTCTATGTCTTCCTCTGTGAGATTTCTCTTCATGTCTTTTGCCCATTTCATGATTGGATTGTTGTTTCTTGGGCATTGAGTTTAATAAGTTCTTTATAGACCTGGGATACTAGCCCTCTATCTGATAGGTCATTTGCAAATATCTTCTCCCATTCTGTAGGTTGTCTTTCACTTTGTTGACTGTTTCTTTTGCTGTGCAGAAGCTTTTTATCTTGATTAAGTCCCAATAGTTCATTTTTGCTTTTGTTTCCCTTGCCTTCATAGATGTATCTTACAAGAAGTTGCTGTAGCCAAGTTTGGACGTTGCCAGAGATGCTCTCGACTGCAAGTAATAGACTACCAAACCAAGAATGGCTCAAGTAATGAAGACTTTTCACTTTCTCACATGATGAAAAGTCTGGCGCTGGGTGGTCTGGGTTTTGGAGAACTGTTTGGGAATACTGTCAAGGACGTAGATTCTTTTCTATGCTTCTGCAAGTCTCCCCTCAGCATATTGGTTCTTTGTCTCTAGGCTTCTGGTCTCATGTTTTCAAGATGGCTGCCACAGCTCTGATCATAAATCCTTGCACGCCATTTCATGCAGAAAATTAGAACAGGCCTTACCACCATCTCTTCCCCTACCAGAGAGAAAAATCTTTCCCAAATTACCACAACAGATTTTCTTCTATGCATCATTGCCTAGAATCTGTTCTCCTGCTCACCCCTAAAGCAAGCACTAGCAAAGGGAATTAGATTATGCTGCCTGCCTTAGACAAAATATGATTTATCTTCTCAGGTTGTGAACTTGTCTAGTTTTCATGGGGGTGGGGAGCAGGAAGTCAAGCTTTATAAATAAAGAAGGATGGGGTGAGGATCAAGGTTAGATGAGCCACTAAGAGTAGCTGCCTAGATCCTGAATTACTTTTAGAGCCTTGGCTCCTTTCCTCCATGAAAGATTCCCATCTCTGGGGCACCTGGCTGGTTCAGTTGGTGGAGTGGGAGACTCTTGATCTCAGAGTTGTAAGTTTGAGGCCCACACTGGGTGTAGAGATTACTTAAAAATAAAATCTTAACAAATAAAAAAAAGATTTCTATCTCTCTTATTCTCACATTTGTCCTTGAGATAGGCTGAGTGAGCCTCAGGCTTTATCATAACCAAATAGCCTAATCTATACCCTAGGGAAAGGGAAAGGAACCATATTTTTAATGCATATATATTTTTTTAATGCATATTTACATATGTGGCAGGGGCATGTGTATATACACACACATAGGAGAGATGTGTATGTATCAATATACACACATTAAAGTTTACATCAATATCTATCTTTATAGCTAAACTTAGAAAATGATGTTGAACTTCCTAACAGAAAAGGCTTCCCTTGTTTTATATTTACTCAACTACATGGCAGACTGTGTGATGGCTTCAGTCTATTTACCCAGGGATTTCTCATCAATCAGCAGCACTGAAAATAATTACAATTTCATTTAAATAAATGCTAACTGCCCCAAAGCTAACAAAGGGTGGAATTAAATCCAATTTTGACATCCTCTCTTTCAGTTTGCAAAAGGCTGTTTCCACTGGTGTCCACCGCCTTCGAAGCTCTCATTTGCTCCGAAAGTCATTAGACTACAGCTATCAGCTAATGAGGCAGTAAGTGTTTGGAAGCAGCCTGAACTGCTTCAGCATGTCCAAGTTAAAATAAGGCAAATTAGTAGTGAAATCAAATTGGTTTAAACTGTGAAGTGAGTGTGAAAACTATTCCCCTGAAAAGTAGTATTGGGTCAAATTGCTACACTGGGACGTTGAGAATGATTTCAACTTGCAAGAGAAAAAAATGTTACTTTTAATGAATTTCATTCTTTAGAAGGCAGTGTATCTTAATTATCCTGAAAGTTCAAAAATTTTATTCATGGAAGAAAAATGATACCCTGAGACGTAACAGTACATGGTTTCCCCATCAAGGAGACAAAATGTATTAGCACTGGGATGCACTGGGGAGACGACGAGTGGGGAGGGAACTATTAATAATTGCATGGGATAGCAGGTGTAAAATAGGGTATATGGTCGCTCTTAGTATCTGACCCCTTTAGGGAGGGTGCCAAATACATGATAACAGAAGAGAATCTCTACCACTAATACAAAAAGCTAGAAATCTGCTTCTTCAGCACATTTTGAAAGGAAGGAAAGAATTAAGTGTTACTGAAGTTACATAGTACTTGCTATGTGATTAAGAGTCACACAAGTTACATGGTACTGAGGACAGGGAAAACTAAGCTCCCTCCCCATTCTCCTTTCTCACCCACACACAAAATGTCCAGTTCTTCTCTTAAGCAAATGGTGGACTTATATTAACAGAGATGAAAAAAAAAAACCTCGAACTTCAGGGGTGCCTGAGTTGGTTAAGCATCTGTCCTGGGCTCAGGTCATCATCCGAGTTCCACATTGGGCCGCTCTGAGGAATCTGCTTCTCCCTCTCCCTCTGCCCCTCTTCTCCGCTCCCTCTCCCACCCTGCTCATGACCTCTCTCTCTCCTGCTCCCCCCCCCAAATAAATAAATAACATCTTTTTTAAAATATCCGACTTCAGATACAGAGATTAGAGGACTCAACGTGTATCCCTTTAGCTAAACCTGGCCCGGGAATGTGTTTTGTTTCACTTCAGAGGTCATTCTTTTCCTTAAATTGGAATGATTTGCCAATACAGAAAGAAAGATTGGAATATGTCACTTACACATTAGCATCTCCAGCTTGTACATGGGGTCTACATTCCCTAGAGTGACAATGGGCTTAGAGGTGGCTAGTTGCTACTCTTTGTCTTGCTTCTCTTAGATCAAGATGGGATGTTGTGTGCAAAGGGTTTCCTGGAGGTACTCCTGGGAGACACACTGTGGAGAAAGTGAGAAACAAAGAACCTGGCAAAGGGAAAAGTGGCCTGAAAAGCATTTGTCTTTGAGGTCTCAGGTAGTCCTATGGGGAGCTCTGGAGCTGAAGCAGACCTTTCGGATTGCCCCCCACTGAGGCACAGGAGTCAGCTCCTTGTGCTCCCTCATCTGCCAGACTTTGGCCACAATCCACCCCAGGGATGGGGCATAACCTTGAGTGGCGGAGGACAATGCTCAGAGAGGCATGCAGCTGTCAACCACTAATGGTCAACATTTCCAGGGCACACTGTCCCTGAGGATGAGGATCTGGGTAGAGCACTACAACATATACTAGATCCACCCAAAACTAGGCTTGCCTTCTCGAGTTCACTGAGCCTTCAAGTGCCCCACTTCACTCATTTCCTGATACCCTCAGCATTGATGTTTGCAACCCTCCTCTTTGGATGGATCCAGCACTGCTTCCATTCTGTACATACTTCCATCAGCTCCACTCACACCATCTCTAGAAATGGAATGTCTCCAAACCGCCTCCCACTTGCCTGCTTTGCTGTTTAGGCTTTTTTATTCTGACTTTCTTATGTTGGTTCTAAACCTCAACTTCCAGTGTCCCTTAGCCCTTTGAATGGTCCACTTGATTTGGTTGCTATTCCTGTTAAACTGCTCTTCCTGTTAACTGACCCTCTGGCCTCATACATCAAGAACGCAATTAAGGCAGCCAGGTTTTTAGGGCCAAATCATAGGTTTCACCTATCACCCCCTCCCACCTGAGAGCGAAAGAAAACACTCCTCAGGTAGCTCAAAGCATATTTCTCCAATAATCTAGGTATTTGTTTGTTCCAGACTGATGGGCTACAAGCTTGGACTTAATTATCTATTGCTGTGTAACAAATTACTCCAAAACTCAACAGCATAAAACAGCAAACATATTACCTCACAGCTTCAGTTGATCAGGAATCCAAGCATGGCTTCCCTGGGTGCTTCTGCCTCTAGGTGTCTCACAAGGTTGCCATCAAAGCATCAACCAAAGCTGCATTCTTATGTAAGGATTCAACTGATAGAGAAGCTGCTGATCAGCTCACTCAGGTGATTGTTGTCAAAGTTCAGTTCCTCACAAGTGGTTAGGCCGATGGGAGGGGTGGGTGTTCCTGGCTGTTGGCCAGAGACCTGCCTCAGCTCCTTACCTTCGGATGGCTCACAACATGGCTACTGGCTGCCACCACATCAAGCAAGCAAGAGTGAGCCAGAGAGTGCTAGTGGAACAGGACCTACGAACTTTTTGCAGCCCAATCTCAAAAGTGACATCTTAACACTTTGTCTTATTATATTCATTTAAAAAAAAAAAAGGAACATCTAGAGGGAAGGATTACACAAGGACATGAATATGGGGATATGGAGCTCATTGGAGGTTATCTCAGAAACTATCCAGAAGTTCACAGTCTAGTTAGAGAGATAAAAACAGACTATATAATGTTGATTAGCCATATATATGTTAGTGATAAAACTAGATGAAAAGATGTTTTATTTACATGCCATTTATATATGAATGCCGAGTGAGAGGTATTGGCAATTGGTGTCATCCAAGTTGTTCGGATAAACCCACTTGCTGTGAGCTGGCGTAATCAGGAACGCTGCATGCCTGTGATGCCTGGATGTGAGCCATCAGAATGGGTGATTACAGTCACTGGGTCCCATAACTATAAAGGTATTAATCAAGTATCCTTTAGTGACATTAGGAAAGATGAGACATGCAAATGTGACACAGGCATGTGGTATATGGTTGAATGCCAGAAGTTAGACATGCTTCTAATTGCAACCCCCCTCTTCTTGGTACAAAGCCTACTGAGACTCCTTTATAGTCCCCCCCCCCCCTTAAGCAAAGGACTGAGGACTAATGCCAAGAGAAAATGTTAGGATGGAAAGAGGATAGAAAAAATGGAATGAGTGATTTTCAAGGGCCTTGATTTTATGCACAAGGCACTATAGCTTCTGAGCAGGAACTCTATAGGTTTATCTCCAAAATGGCATAGCCAGTCCTGAATCTGCCATAACTTTAAAGAATAATTAACATGGTGAGCTTGCTATGTGTCAGGCACTTAAGTGCTTTCTATCTTAATCTGAAAGTGAACCAAACGAATAAAGCTAGCTTCCCACTATCTGATCTTTGCTTTCTGCTCCCCGATCCCTGCGTATATCTCTTGCCATCCAAGCAAAAGGATCTTTCTTCTCTTACTCATTAAATGCACTCTCAGGAGTCCAGACTCAGGTCACTCATACCTCAGTGTATTCTGAAGTCACACCTAAGGTACTTTCATTATGAACCTTATTGCTGACTTCTACATGAAAGGCACTTTTCCTATAAAAGACATTTCAGGCATCAGTGGGCACATAGGAGCCATATTTCCCATTTGGAGGATCAAGGGAGTGGTATTTCAGTCCCCGAAATGAAACCATATGAGGAGTTGCCTACTCATCAGGCTGGCCTTGGACTTGACCCATGTAATGGGTATTTGGTTAATAAATAGGGCCTTTCAGTTGGATACACATTGACCTCCTGATCTGGCCCCAAGGGGCCACTGTTTT
Source organism: Canis lupus dingo (assembly GCF_003254725.2). Taxonomy (NCBI): domain Eukaryota; kingdom Metazoa; phylum Chordata; class Mammalia; order Carnivora; family Canidae; genus Canis; species Canis lupus. Next base: position 54,054,117 of record NC_064250.1, on the reverse strand, counting down.
CCATCCACTAATGAGGCAGACTTTGGCGTCTCCCTGTGCCAGTTGCAAGTGTGTGATATTTTGTTTCTCTTTAAATCCCTAAAATCTGAGAGAACAAAGTTGTCAGAAACTCCTGCTGGTAAGTATCGAAGACAATCTGAGCCATTAGAGAAAAAATTTGTTTTTCCTCTTCCCAGGGAAGCTGGTGAGGATCATATAACAAGCCGACTCGAGGCCTCGCGCTGGCTGCAGCCACCACCCTCCTCCTACCCCTGTGCGGGCTTGCAGCAGGGCTAACGCCAACTCTCAAAGCCCCCCTTTTTCCCCACTAAGAAAGACAAACCCACTCATTTGGGTCCTCACCAGGCGTGTTCATGGCACAGCTCTTCTCTTTGAAAGAAGCTTTTTCTGGAAGAGGTTGAAAAGGAAGCCAAAGGTCTACACCTTCCCTATAGTTATCTTCAAGGCTCTACCTTTCCAGGTATCACTCACTACCTTTAACAATGTCTACTGAACAAGGGATTATTTTTAACACTATTGTTGAATCTTTTGTTTTTATCACACTCCTGTTTAAGGCTGTGTACATAACTGACAGAAGTCGGAGTGGCATCTTTAAAATAAGAAACCTGCCCAACCCCACACCTCTTATGTGCCATTGCAGCTGCACTAAACCTCCGTGGACTGGGATGGCTATTCTCCTAAATTCTTAAAATCCTACAAGATTCAAGTAATTAAGCCTTGGTCTCTGCTTTGGCCCGAGCAATGGTCATGATATGCCTGCTTAGCTCACAAAATGTCATTTTAATTGGATTGTGCATTTCCAAGATGGAGAATTTAAAGAGAGCTAATTCCAATCTACACAGAATGCAAAGAAGGAAATCACACCTTGGGTCTTGTGGGGTGGATCAAACCATTTTGCCATCTAACATTTTGAATTAATTCCTTCCTGTTGGTCCTCACTTCTCCCTCCCCAAATGGTCCGAGAACCTAGACACATACGTTCACACCCATAAACATATACACACGTGCATCCACACTCTCATTAGTTGGGAAGAGTCTTCACCTTGGCTTGTCTAACATTTTCTGGGCTTTCACCCAAGAAAAAAATCTTACCCCACTTTTAACAGCAGGACTTCTTCACACCTCTGCAAAAGCTAAACATCACACAGTTTATGGTATGAGCCTTAAAAAAAAAATCTTTGTGTTTTTCTGACTAAAGGGAACAAAGGTCAATATAAATATTGAGAGGGAAGAAATTGGTTCTGGCAGCCATGCAAAGCAAGAAAAAGGAGTTAGCATTTGCTTAGTACCTACTGAGTTATGAGCTTTATTTTTGTTTTCTCATTTCAAGAGAATTTGTTTTCATTTTTTGTTTGTTTGGTTTGGTTTGGTTTGGTTTTTATATGTTATGTTCTGCATCTGAACACCCAACAGGACTTTCCTTCAAGCAACATTGACCTATGTCTCCACTCAAACTAATGTTTCTGCCTCAATTGTCTCATTTGGTGGGAAGAATGAATTCAAAATGTTAGTGTGGAATTTATCAGGCTAAGAGATTTGTAGCTACATTTTAACCAGAAGGAAAAGGGAACTGGTGGTATTCTTTTCTGTGTTAATCATAAGGTAATGAGGTCTTTTAGCAGAAGTTCTGTTTTAGCACAAATCAGATTTCTAACATAGGAAACTAGGCTATAGACTAAAAAATGTGAATCTATGAGCAGACTGGATCTCTATAATAGCCTCTTTCAACTCCTGGCTTATCAAGGAAGATGTAACTCAAAGCAATTATTCGTAATCCAAAGAAGGAATCGAAGAGACACTTCTAATTTCTGTATTTATCAGACATAGTGTCAGACACTGCTTGAAGCATGTCAAATACATTCTTTTTTTAAATTTTTTTATTTATTTATGATAGTCACACAGAGAGAGAGAGAGGCAGAGACACAGGCAGAGGGAGAAGCAGGCTCCATGCACCGGAAGCCTGATGTGGGATTCGATCCCGGGTCTCCAGGATCACGCCCTGGGCCAAAGGCAGGCGCCAAACCGCTGCGCCACCCAGGCATCCCGTCAAATACATTCTTATTTAATCCCAAGACTGGTAATAATATTTTGTTCCTCATCTTTTAGGTGAGGAAATTGAGAACAGAGATTAAGTAAATTGTCCAATGTGTCACAGCAGCTCAGTGTCTGGGGTGGGATTTGAAGCAGGTACTGAGGGTAAAGAATCCATACTCTCACTCACTGTGTGATCTGGCCTCTATTCTGAGATGCCTGTAAAAAGAAAGAGCAGATCAATGAAAACTCTTTTGTACAATGAGTACACAAAGCTCTCGATGTACAGCTCTGTGTATTTGAACGTGAGGCCATGGACTGAGCAGAGACCCGCAGGCCAGGACAACTGGTCAGGTGCATGAGAGATAAGTCTGGCAGTCCTGAAAGCAGAGAGCACGTGTAAGGACCACCCCCACCCCGCCCCGCCCAGGAAAGTGAACAAAGTGTGGTGCATAGCCAAAGAGAGTCTGAATTGAGCACTCATTTGCTGTTCTGGTTTTTATGCTTCATAAACAATTAAGGACTTGAACAAAACCTAGGAAGGGTTAGGGAAATGGTGGCTTTATATCTGTAGATGAGCAGGGAAGATGACTCCCTTAGGCTAGAGAAATGGAAGAAGATCAAACTCACATTCTCTGGACGAACATATCAGACAAGTAAATCAAGATTCTCCTTCTGCAAGAGTACTACTTTGTTTAACTTATTTGCTCGGGAGATGACATAATCTAAAACTAGAACAACAATTTGAAAAACAAATCTGAATTAAATTCAGAGGTGGTACGTTAGTGGTGAGCTACTTTCTATATCTCACTTTCCTTTATCTTTTGTCATTCAGGAGTTAAATGTCTGTAATTTCATGAATCCATTTGCTGCCTCATTTAGAACCCCCTTGTGCTCCATTAGGTCCTGCATTAGACTATAAGCATCCTGAGAGCACAGACCACATCTCTAACACCCTCTTGTTCCCCTTAGCACACTCAGGCACATATACATGAAGTGCTTAAGCATAATCGTAAAAAAAAAAAAAAAAAAAAAAGATGGAATGAGATTTCCAAAACAAAATTAAAGCATTGGACCTACCTTCAGAAATATTAATTTGGGGGGCACCTAGGCATATCAGTCAGTTCAGCATCTGACTTTTGATGTCAGTTCAGGTCTTGATCTCAGGGTTGTGAGTTTAAGCCCTGTGTTGGGCTCCATGCTCAGCATGGAGCCTACTTACAAAAGAAAAGAAAAAGAAAGAAAAGAAAGAAAGAAAGGAAAGAAAGAAAGAAAGAAAGAAAGAAAGAAAGAAAGAAAGAAAGAAAGAGAAAGACAAGAATTAAAGAAAGAGAAGAAGGGCAAGAAAGAAAAATATTAACTTCATTTTTATTTACCTACTGACTTGCAGGCCTATAGGTCGTTCCTTAATATATTTCCCCGGAAATGCAAGTCATTCTACTTCCTACCAAATTTATCCAACTCTTGCTTATCCATGAGCATCAGATAGTCAGGGGATTATTCATAAGAACAGACCAGAAAGATTTGAAATTTTAAAATTCTATAGGAATAGTAATCAGGACTTGAACCCAGGTCTGCCAAATTCTAAAACGCCTGTGTCCTAAGCTTCACCATACGGCCTTTCTTAAAATCCTTACTAAACTAGACCTCCATTGAGAGTCCAAGCCACACCTTTCACTTCTAAAGATTTTTATTTATTTATTTGACAGAGAGAGAGAGAGCATGTGCACAAGCAGGGGGAGCAGGAGAGGGAGAAATAGACTCCCCACTGAGCAGGGAGCTCAATTCAGGGCTTGATCCCAGGACCCCAGGATCATGACCTGAGCCAAAGGTAGACCCTTAACCAACTGAGCCACTCAGGCACCCCTACCATGCCTTTCACTTCTTACCAACCTATCATCCCCGTTTTTTGTCCCTTCCCAGGAGCACCCACCACGTGCTTCAGATACTGCAGGTGGATGAGATAAGAAGACAGGCTGGAAGGATCAGTGCACAACATAATCGACTGTGTGCAAGTGAAGCTGCTGCCCTTGGAAAGGCCTGAAGCAAGGTTGACCCTTGGCTGACATCCAGGAACTCAGACTTGGGGAGGGTCCCCACAGTTTCCAAGACTGGTAAGAAGGGCTCACTGAGCTTAAACCATCTGTGCGGTAGATTATTCTCAACACATTTTTATACTGGGAATCTGGACGTTTAACCTGTCAGGCAGAGGATGTCTACACGACCAGCCCTCAATTACAAACCTTGGACATAGAGTCTCTGAGAAGTTTCCCTGGCAGGCAATGTTTTGCATGTGTTGTCACAACTTGTTGCCGGGGGGCGTTAAAATCATACCATATGATTCCACTGGGACAGGCTTGCACCTCGTGTCCTCCCGACTTTGCACCACATGCCTTTTTCCCTTTGCTCATTTTGCTTTGTAACCTTTTGCTGCAATAAATCTTAGCCATGAATGCCACTATGCGCCAAGTCCTGCGAGTTCTCCTAGCAAATTATTGAAGGGGGGGGGGTGTTCTTGGGAGACCTTCAACACACTATTCTTTACAACTCTGCTGAAAATTTTCTTAGGGAAGAGAGAAGATTGAAGAATGAGTTGAAGTTTGAGGAATCTGGAGATTCCTAGGTCTGCTCTGCCCCCTTTCCAAGGGCTATTCTGGAACTCTGTTGCCTACACTCTGCTATTTAATATGTCTATGGTGGGGGTGAGGGGGGAATCCTATTATCCTCAAAAGCATTCACATTTTCTTAACTATAGAATAAGGATTTGCTGGCACTCCAAAATAGCCAGAAAGCCAGGGTATAGAGCAACCCCCAGGATCTGTCCTTAAGGAGATAGGCAGTGTGAATGCTCTAAAAACAGCTTCAGAGTGTTTACAAACCAAGGCATCCTCTGGGGTGGAAAAGCTCTCTATAAACAAAAGATGATTTGCCTGTGCTTTATTCTCAAAATAAACATACTTTTGATGAAAATATGGCCTTTCTGGCTAGCAAAAAAAATCAGGAGAGTTTCCTTTCTCTCCACCCCCTATGATTGAAATAAGTACGTATCTGGATTTGTATTTCTGATGACAACAAAAGATGCGCTGGGCCGTCACCAATATATCAGTCCTTGGAACATCTCCTGGGGAGTAAGGCAGGGCAATAAACGTGACTACATCCAAGAATGCGTGGAGAATAAAACTCTCTTCACGAGGAAGAGTAAACTCCAGAAACTTTTTCCCTGCAAATATTAGATTGGGAGAAGCAAACAGATTCAAGAAAAGTCTATAATCTGAGTTCAATTTTCTTGATGAGTGCTGTTGAGTTAGTTGTTTTGCAGAGGCAGGTTTTTTTTTTTTTTTTTTAATCGTTTTGCTGCAATGCAATAAGGTTTGCATGGATTTTATCCAAACCAGGCTAGGGAGCTAGGGTTTTCTGCATCTATTGCCAGATTAGATCCTTGCCTAATAAATGAGTTTTGTGAATCTTGACTGCGGCAATTTGCTCCAGAGAATTTCCTGCTGTCAGTTTCTCTGGAGTGGGGAGTGGGGTGAGGGGAGAGGGAAAAAGGTGGGGGGCTGGGTTTATTACTCCCAATATGCTCTGTGCTGTTGTGCCTGGCTGTGCATATGCCTAGGACTCACGGCATATGGCCCAGGGGCTGCCAGTGGCCCGCTTAGCAGCTGTCTCCAGCATATTTTGACATAAAAGCCATTATATTTTTGGCTGGCTAATTGCTTTTTATTAAACAATTGTTGGAAGTTGGCTGATAACTTTTATGAATTTAAAATGAAAGCCTCGCTGAGAACTTCTGAAAGCAAACAGTGCTCGGCCCACCTGGGAAAATTTGAAAGGGCTGGCATTCCATCTGCCAAATAGAACTCATATAAGGCACAGCAACTGAGAGCTGGTGGGTGATCGTTTTCCATTTCTCCAGGTACTAGGTTCCCTGGAAAAGCTTAATGTTTCCTCTTCAAGGTTTGTGGGGGCAATATGATTTAAAAAACAAAATCTTCCTCCAACCTAGAAATCCTCTCCACAAAGGTGGTAGAGAAAGAAATCACTCCTAATTATTGAATAAGCATTAAGCCAGAATGTGAAGTACGTAACCAGCAATTCACCAAGAGATTGCGAAGCGAGAAGGAAATCCACCCTTTTACACAGTTGCACAGAGACAACCCATCGTATGCGTGTTTTCCAGAGAAATCCTAACTAGTCCCCAAGTATGGGGAGTCAACAGCACCGCAGTGCTTTGTCACACAGTGTTCATCCTAACTTTGCGTGGTAATTGGGGTGATAATCCATGCTACCTTAGTGACTTTATCTAAAAGAAGGGGGGTTCTTTAGGACAGGAGGTAGTTTTATGACTTGGAGCAAGGCTGGGAAACAGGGGTTCTATCTTCCTCAGTGCTTAATTTCAAGGAGTTGTCATTTCCAGGCCAAGTCCTCAAGGAGGATACTCCTGGACCAGAAAGTTAGTAGAAGGCTTACTTAGTTTCTAAAATAATAATAATAATAATAATAATAATAATAATACATTTCAAAGCAACAGAGAAAGTATTTGCATTTACAGCTTTCTAAGGTAAAGATTCTAACAAAAAGGGAAAGGAGGGAAGGTTTTTCCCTTATTTTCAACAGAGCAAATAAGCCTCTACCTTCACTCTTACTTGTCCTCACAGGTCTTATTTTCCAATGACATGTACTAGGATATTTCTAGGGACCCACGGTCTTCCTCAGATTCCAAACCACTGAAGACAAAATTGAGTGCAGTGAATTATTTTGTTAGTTTTATAGCTAAGTCCTTCTTAAAGAGAAAAAGACAAAAGAAAGGCAGGGAGGGATAAAAGAAGAGAGGGAAAAATAGAAAATAAAAGGGAAATAGCACAGCAGTTCATGAATTTTTTTCCAGCTATTTAGTAGTTATTACATGGATATTTAACAGAAAGAGGAGAATTTGACCTTTAAAAAGGGAAAAAATGAAGAAGCAAAGGTTCTGTTTCCATCAGTTTTATTCTATTCCCAAGCTATACATGGATCCTGTCCTTAATTCCAGGCTGAGATCCTCCAAATGTTAAGCACAGGGGGAGGCAGGAAACTGAATTTGGAGGAATTCATCACAAATCCAAGAAAAACTCTTCAAACCACAGGTCCTCTGGCCTCATCTCTCCAGACCGGCTGAACTTCCCACTCTGATTAAGACATCAAGTCTTTCTCGTTGGGGCCTCCCACGTGGACCCCTTGACTTAAAACACTTTCATCCCCATGCCCACTCCATCTTCATCTTCTCCACCCACTTAACTCCTTTTCATCCCTCCTGTCTTAGCGTCAATGCTATTTCCTCTGAAGTCCCACAGGTTAGATCCCCCTCTTCCATGTCCTTCGGTCCCTGTGCAGCCCCTTCTGTAACACACCACACATCTGTAACACATCACAAGTAAGGCAAATACACGCGTAACCAGGGGCCAGGCATTAATGCCATGAGGGATATGAGACCAGAGCAGCCCCACATAAGGGCATTCAACCCATTTTCTTCTGAAACATGCACTGGCCAAAAACCTACCTGCTAGTCAAATTCCACTCACTGATTATGCAGCTACAGCAAAGGAGGGAGACGCAAAATGTCAGATCACATAGAGAGAGTTAAGGGATGGACTTTATTGGGGAACTTGCAAAATGAGGGTCATCCAAAAGAAATTTGTTGTCATTCTCTCAGCAACTCTCAGAGAGCATGGCCAGTTGAGGGGAAGGCTGGACTCAAACATTTCTGTTCTGGAAAGGACACTACGCCCCTGCAACTCTGCCTTCTTATAGTGCAGGCAGGGGAGCAGGCTCATCAGTGGGAGAACACACAGATAGGTCCCAGCAGCAGGAAATGAATGGTCCAGTGCCAGCTGCCAGCATCTGACCACCATGGAAGATGGTCAATGTAGGCCACTGGAGAGTAGGGACCCCAGTCTCTTAAGAAACCATGTTTGGGGGGCACCTGGGTGGCTCAGTCAGTTAAGCATCTGACTGTTGATTTCAGCTCAGGTCATGATCTCATAGTCGTGAGATCCAGCCCCACATGGGGCTCCCCACTCAGTGGGGAGTCTGTTGGAGATTCTCTCTCTCCCTCTCCCTTTGCCCCTTCCCCTGCTCACACTCACATGCTCTCTCACGCATGCGCTCTCTCTCAAATGGATGTCTTTTTTGTTTTGTTTTGTTTTTTTAATGAAAAAAAGAAGAAGAAAAGAATTGTGTTTGAGTATACTACCTCCCACTGGGGGAGTAGAAGCACTAGAAGTTTCTGGGATCATTCTCCAGACAATCAGATCTCTCTTTCACAGAAGGCCTCCAGCCCCCAACTCTGATCCCTCTGACTCTCTTCCCCATGAAGACTGGATCCTTTCCGTCTTTATATAGCTACCTTCTGGAGCCTGACACAGTGCTTGGCATGTAGTAGGAACAAAAAGAAAAAAATGGATTTCTGAGAAAAGTAAAGCATCAGCTTTATAACAACACAGACAGCCTGGGACTGTGATCTAGATGTCCTGCTCTCTCTCAAAAATGGTAGTGTCGTTGGAAGCAGGGAGGAGAGGGTGAGCTGTCAGCAGGCTGTTCTGATTCCCTTCCACCCTCCTCCTTTTTAGTCAAGCCTCCTTTATTCTCCAGGGCTGTGCTATACCTCATTAATGTTAATATCTTATCTAACCTTTCCTCGGCTCACCGCTGTGATGGCACTTCTATGCCACTGCCTAATCGCTCTTACTCTTCATCTTTCAAAATGTCCACCCTAAACTTTCTCCTCTAGCTGCAGGCCATTTCATGCCTCTTCTGAGACTTAATCATCTTTCTCTTTGCCTGGTTTAGCTCAGAGAAGTGGACTGAAAAATGCAGAAGGGCTATAGAAAATAAAGGAGAAACTCTGTCTCAGGGACATCCTTACAAGCAGTAAAAGGATCGTCCATCACTTATCTCCCCTTCCACTGGGAGCCGAGGTCCTCCTGGAAGAGGATTTGAGTTCCAGTCACAGGCAGGGGAATGAATAGATCTGCCTGCCAAACCTGATTCTGGAATAAAATTAGAGCTGAGAGCTTACAATTTTTTTTTTAAGATTTTATTCATTTTCTCATGAGAGACACAGAGAGAGAGAGAGAGAGAGAGAGAGAGAGAGGCAGAGACACAGGCAGAGGAAGAAGCAGGCTCCATGCAGGGAGCCCGATGTGGGACTCGACCCCAGGACTCCAGAATCACGCCCTGGGCCAAAGACAGACGCCCAGCTGCTGAGCCACCCAAGCATCCCAGAGCTTGCAATTTCTAAGTACTCATACTGCTGGCGAAAGACGAGTACTTTTCTATCCAGGCCACCCTCTCTTCAGCTCAAGAAGCAGAGGAGATCTCAGACTTTAAGGGCCCTTTCCGGTAGGACCACAAGGGAAGCATAAGGAGGTGAGAGAGTTAAGACCTGGAGTTGGCAGGCATTTAGATCTCAAATGTTTATAGACATAATACAGGAGCCTTCGGCTTCCTCAGACTGCCCCTGTATTCGGGCTATTTGAATCAGTGGAAAACTATGAAGTAAACCATCAAAATAGGACCATGACCATTACCACCCAGGTGCCACCATTACTGAGCACTTTGAGGCACCCAGAGGCATTTGACAATGGAGCTGAGTAGGGAAAGCAATCAGATGTGAAAATTTCAGTCCAGGAACAACTTCAGATTGCTCACCCTCTGATTAACTGCTCAAAAATCAGAGTCCTGACTTTATATATTCTATCCCTCACTCTGAGTCGTGATTGCCCTGTAAAATATCCTTACCAAGCATGAGGGGGGAAAAAATTAATAAGCTCAAGGAATGACTGGGATTGCTTCAGCCAAAGAAAGAGGCAAGAAAATAATTTCTCTGGTATTGACCTATTAAGGTCAAGGTGGGGATTGGAGAGCAGGTATTGACATTCTTAACAATACTCAAAATGCATAGCCTCAAGAAGAGAGAAAAGAAGTCTGGCAAGAAGCAGGAGAGGGAATGGGGCAGAGGGAACCAAAGTCATCAGAAAATAAACAGTGACTCTCATTTTTGCCTAACAAGTCCATGTCAATAATTGTGATAAACTGTGAATAGGAGGAGATCGTGAGCATATGCTGTGACTATTGTATTTATTCTTGTTTTTCCCTTTCTCAAAGAACACTAAAGGCAACACTCCGAGCTCACCTTTGAGAAAGGCAACATAAAAAGGCAATTTCAGAACAGCAGGGCATGGCTGCTGACATCTGATAGACAGCCTGAACACATTTATCTTATCAGTGCCTCTCGCTCTGGAGCTCCTCATTTTCCTTTATTCCCCAAAGCAGCCATCTCTTGCTCTTCCTCAACTCCCTGATTCCCGCCTTGCTCACAGAAGATTTTAAAAGGAAAACACATTTTTTATTAAAGTCATATACAAAGCATCCCTATGTCCCTGGACCTTCCAGCAGGTGTACATATTGGTTTGCTTTGTTTAGGAAAAGAAATTGGTGGCATATTATGTTCCATATCTGGACACCAAGATAATTAAACTGAATATCTTCCTGCCCATTGCTTACACAGGAACCATGATGATCAGCGTGGCTTGTTTTTATTCTTCAGGCTCTTTGAATGAAAACAGTTTCAAAATTGTGTCTTGAGAATATTATCTCCTATGGAAAGATATTTCAATATGAACAAAATTCAACTGAGTTGAGAAAAAAAATGAAAACCATGGCCGGAGTGCTCCAAAAGAAATTGAAATAGGGAAATAACAAAATTATCCAAATAATTCTGGCCAGTCAGTAAATTGGGGTGGGGCAAGATGCAAGATAATGCTTTATAGATTATCTGATTTAACTACATACATCAACCAAATTCAAGGGAGAGAGAGAGAGGAAGAACTGATTATTATCAGATTAATAAATTGTGCCTAGAGATACACGTATTTTCCTACTCTTTCTTCAAACTAAGAGGTAGCTTAATTGATCCCAGCCACTGCCAGACTGAATGACAGCAAAGTAAAGAAATATTTTGTTTGGTATGATAAAGGTAGATATTATGCTATCGTTTCCTACTTTATTCTCAGAGATGATGGGAGGAGACAGAGAGTATAGCATAAACTTTAAAGACTCCAAGGTTTTGGAGTCAGACCAGCTCTGCCATTTACTGGATTTGTAAATGTGGACTTTGTAAAGTCACCTTTCAAAGTCTTAGTTCTTTGCACATAAGTTTAGATAGTAATAGTTCCTAAGATAAGAACTAAATAGCAAATTAATCCGTGAAAACTCTCTGCAGAGTCCCTGGAGCACACACGTCACACTCAGGGAGTGCCAGCCACCATTTTTATCTTTATCAGCTCTTCTACATGTAAAAGTCTAGGTGAAAATAACATACCAAGGGCAAGCTGAATAAACAGATTTTCATAAAGAAAGCAAAACTGTCCATCTATACAGAGTGTACACATTTCCTAAAGGTGAATAGTGTTTTTCAGATTTAAGGTACGGATATGTATGCATCACTGTGAGCATTTCTTTAGTCCATAAGTCATCGAACAAATAATTCCTTCTAACAAATCCACCATGTACAAAAACAGATCATTTCAGCAACATTATCAGGTAATGACCCATTCGTTGCACAAATGAATTTTCTAAGTGTGAAGAGGTGATATTGTTAGGTAGAGAGGCCAGAAGTAGAGATTTGGAGGGTTGGGGCTGTTGGGGAGAGTAAAGAGCAGTGCAGGATGGGGGAGGATAGTTTTAATGGAAATCATTTTTTAAGGCAATAAATACTCACATGGGTTCTAAACTGTAACCTTTTCTGAATGGCATGTCACTGATATCAAAATGAGCGATTGCTCCATGCTGGCTCCTATTTTCCCTAAATAGAAATGTTCTCACTACACAGTACAATATAGTATAAAGAACTCTCTGCCTCTAACTGCTGCCTTTTTTAAATCCTTATTTCAACATCATAGGTTGTCCTATGTCCCCTCAGCCTCTGAGTCTCATATGTTTGTTAGTTTATCTGTTACATAGTCAGAGTTTATTGACTATCTTGTGTCAGGGACTGTGCAGAGAATACAATGATAAATAGGACACCATTAACTGCCCTAAAGGAGATTGCAGTCTAAAAAATATACAAACATCAGTTATTATATCTTACTCTACATAATGTGTGTACTTCTTCCTCATTTCTCTCCCTACCACCCTACCTCCCTCCCCCTTCTGCTGAAGGCAAGGAAACCAATTAGCCAAGCTGGTTAAAATTATATTTTTAATGGAAGCAAGCACATTCTGAGTCAGGGGGTCTCCTGTTAGTAAAATTCATGAAATTTATTTTTAATGGCCTTGAAGCATCTAGTTCAGCTGTTTAGAAGCCATTTGTTTTATTCTATTATTTTCCCTAATGTTCCAAATAGATGAGGTTGCCAAAATAATGACCTCTGGATAAGTGAGAAATTCATGTATTATAGTAAGTAAAAGCCTATGCAGTTAGCCAACACTTCCAAGTGAGACTATATCATAAAGGCCAAATACTAAGCAATGTTTGTGGTCTTTCTGTAATAGCTTTGGCAACAAAGACTGTCCTTCAAATTCTCACTTTAAAAATTGGTATCTGGGCAGCCCTGGTGGCTCAGCGGTTTAGTGCTGGCTTCAGCCCAGGCCGGATCCTGGAGACCTCGGATTAAGTCCTATGCCGGGCTCCCTGCATGGAGCCTGCTTCTCCCTCTGCCTGTGTCTCTGCCTCTCTCTCTCTCCCTCTCTCTCTGTCTCTCATGAATAAATAAATAAAATCTTTTTTTTAAAAAATTGGTATCTAAGTTTAGAACAGTCATTTGTCCCAGATCACACACACATACATTTTAAACATTAGCATTTGAGGGAAAATAAAAGAAAGTACTACTTCAAACACAAGCACATTATCTTAACTCATTGCCACCAGACACTACATGGGCTACACCTAAAAATAGGTTAAAAAACAACTTGGGAACAAAAGACAAGATGGCAGTGTGGCTAAAGCTTTGGATCTCTCCAAAACAAACACCAACAAACAAGAATGGACAATGTGATTAAAATGCCAAACAAACAAACAAAAAATCTCCAAAACTATTTTTTAAATCTTTTTCCCATTTTAAGACTTTTTAAAAATTGGGTCTTTAAAGCAAAAATGCTGGTAATAAATTATAAGGTTTTTAAAGTAGGTAGAAGTAAAATATATGACATAATAGCACAAAAGAGAGATGAGAAAATCTAGAAATGTACTAGTGTAAGGTTTGTCACATAAACTACCATATTTTTTGAAGGTAGATTGTAATAAGTCAAAGATGTATATTGTAAATCCTAGAGCAATCACTAAAAATTAAAACAAAAAGTAATACCTAATAAGCCAGTACTGGAGATAAAATGGAAGCACAGAAAATACTTAGTCAATACATCCTTTGGATAGGAAAAGAGGTCAAAGGGAATAAAGAAAGAATGTCACAAATAGAAAATGAATAGCAAATATTAAATTTAAATCCAACTGTATCAGCAAGTGAGCTAAAAAAAATCATGATCCAGCTATATTGCTATATACAAGATATCCACTTTAAATAAAAAGATAAAGACAGTTTAAAGGTAAAGGGATGAAAAATATATGCCATGCAGATGCTGGGATGATTAGATTAATACCAGATGAAGCAGACTCCAGAACAAGCAGTATACCAAGGAGAAAGAGGAATATTTTATGATGATGAGAAGAAAACAAAAGAATCCTAAATGTACCCATTTTTAATATACTAAATAACAGAGTTTTAAAAATGAAAAAAAAATCTTATACAGTTGAAAAGAGATTACAAATAATTATACTGGATCCACACTCCTCTCTCTTTTGTTCATAAAACAACAACAAAAAATCAGTAGGTATATGGAAGATTTGAACAACATTACGAACCAACTTAACCTAATAGTCATTTGTAGTAACTCAGTCCAAGAACAGTAAAATACATATTTGTCTCAAATGCACAAGGAAATATCACCATGGGAAACTATTTGGGACCAGAAACAAGTTTCAAATAAATGGAAGGAATGAAAACATATAGAGGAGGTTATCTAGCCCCAATAGGATTGAACTAAAATTCAATAACAAAAAGACATCTGGAAAATCACCAAGTATTTGGAATTAAAGCAGCACGCTTCTAAAGAACCATGAGGGAAAGAAGTAATCATAAGAAAAATTAGAATACTTAGAACTGAATGAAAATAAAAACACAGTTTATCAAAATTTCAGGGATACAGCTAAAACAGTTCTTAGAGGAAAATTTATAGCATGAGATGCTTGTATTAGAAAAGATAACTAGTCTAAAACCAAAGAACCAAACTTAACCATAGGAAACTACAAGAAGAACAAATTGAATCCAAATTAAACAAAGGGAAATAACAAAATGTAGAAATCAATGAAATACAAAGAACAAAAAAATAGAGAAAATAAATGAATCTAAAAGCTGCTTCCTTCATAAGTTCAATGAGATTGTTAAATGTTTAGCATGATTGATCAAGGAAGAAATAGGGGGGTGAGGGGTGAAAAACCACAAGCAATGTTTCTTACTCCCAAAGTAAGCATCCTCAAAATGTGTATCCAAGCAATGTTTTAGAATTGCTAGGGACCAGTGGCTACTGTTTGCCACCCACTTTTCTCTCCACATAAGAACGTTTATTGAAGCTATCCTGTGCCTGTTCCATCAAAATACACTTCGGGGAGAAGAATAAGCAGATAAGTCATCTTTTCATTGTAGTGGTTTGGAGTTGTTCTGTTTGTTTCTTGTTTAGTGTTTGGTTTTGGTTATAATTTTCCCAATGAAAAATCACACCTGGAACTGATGAAACTGATCATGAAATCCCAGACTTCGAGCCAATGCTGTGATTGAATGGGACTTTGGGGGTGTCTATTTTGGGAAAGGTGAGCATGTTTCCATGTACAAAGAAAATGGAGAGCAACTATGTAGGTTGTATTATTTTCCCTAAGTGTTTACTACTGGCTGTCCCAGTATATAATCCTCTTCAGGAAAGTATGCCCATAGATTATATATAACCTGTTGCCATGACTTGCAGATCCTTGAAGAAAGGAGGTGTATTTCCCACCAGAACTCAGCTTATAATTTCCTGGTTCGTTACTGAAAGTCACTGAATATACCGCTCTAATAGCACAGTTTTGCATGGCCGGAAGACTATGCAATTTGGAGAGCCATATTTAAGACAAGAATACAAAATTATAAACATAAAGTTAGAAATACATATTTATTTAAAACTTAAACAGAAGTAAAAAATAAGTCACAAATGTTGGGATGCCTGGGTGGCTCAGTGGTTGAGCACCTACCTTTGGCCCAGGAGTCCTGGGTTTGAGTCCCACATTGGGTTCCCTGCATGGAGCCTGCTTCACCCTCTGCCTGTGTCTCTGTCTCTCTCTGTGTCTCTCATGAATAAACAAATAAATAATCTTAAAAAAAATCACAAATGTTAGAAAGCTAACAATTTCATCAAACATCACAAAATCCAGAAAAATGCATAGTATTTTTATTAATTAACTGGCCTGATACATATCCATGACAATTGTTCCTACATTATTTTGGCAGTATACTCTGACTGCCTCTTCATGTGACAATGATTCCATTTTAAAAAAGAGGGGTGAGGGGGCAGCCTGGGTGGCTGAGCGGTTTAGTGCCACCTTTAGCCCAGGGCATGATCCTGGAGACCCAGGATCAAGTCCCACGTCAGGCTCCCTGCATGGAGCCTGCTTCTCCCTCTGCCCCCCACCTCTCTCTCTCTCTCTCTCTCTCTCTCTCTCTCTCTCTCTCTGTTTCTCATGAATAAATAAAATCTTTAAAAGAAGAAGAAAAGTTTCTTCCTAAAGAGAGAAAAAAATGACTTCATCTTTCCTTAAAAACATGGTTGATCAAAATTTGTGTTTTAACTATGGAGAGTTTAGAAAAGTTTGTTTCTACCTCAGAACTCCTTACGACTAATTTTTTACAGTGACTGTTCATAAATACTTTGGCTTTATGACACTAATTTGTCATTGATAACCTTGTTGTAATCTCCTAGTGAAGGTATTACGTTGGATCCTGAAGCCTGGTGTCATGATGATGGTGAATTGGCACACTGGGTAAAGGAATCCTCTTGGAAGGGAATATCTACACGGAGACAGCTAACAATAATTTAACTATGCATTGAATGATGGGAAACTACATTAAATATATCATACCGGGATCCCTGGGTGGCGCAGCGGTTTGGTGCCTGCCTTTGGCCCAGGGCGCGATCCTGGAGACCCGGGATCGAATCCCACGTCGGGCTCCCAGTGCATGAAGCCTGCTTCCCCCTCTGCCTGTGTCTCTGCCTCTCTCTCTCTCTCTGTGACTGTCATAAGTAAATAAAAATTAAAAAATAAATAAATAAATAAATAAATATATCATACCAAACTCAAACTAAATGCTTATTCAATTCAGTCTCCCTTTGACAAAAGTGTTCTTCCTGATAATATCTTTTGAACCAGTAATTCTATTTCTAGACATCTATCCCAAATACACAGAGGAAAAATTATCAAATGATTTCTGAGCAATTCTATTATTTGTAATAGAAAAAAAATTGTAGACAATTCAATTGTCACTAATAGGAGATTGGTTTAATAGCATAATAGCATAAGGTACATCCACAAATGGAATACTATGTAACTGTGATGAGGAATAAAGAAATTTCTATATATTGCCATGCAGTGATCTCGCAGATATGTTAAGAGAAAAATACAAGCTATAGAATAGTGTGAATGGCATACTCTGTTTTATGTAAGGAAAGGAGTGGTACCTAAAGAAAGAGAGAGATTCCATAAGCTTATATATACATATCATAGTTTTTACAAATGAAATGATACTAGATCTGAGATTGACTTCACAGCAGTCTTGCGTGTGTGCATTAGGAGAAGGCCAAGAAAGGAGAAAAGAAGCATGAAGTGGTGAAAAATATAGATAAGCATAAATTTGACCTAGCATTGCCTTAATCCTACAGATAAACAAATGTATAAATATATATCGACAAAGACGTACAATGCGGTATTGTTTGTAATAACCAAACACAACTCAAAATAGCCTAAATTTCCCTTAATAGGGTACTAGTTCAATTAATTATGTTACATAGACACAGTGTGATTGTCTTATCAAGCATGACGCTCTTGGGCCCAGATGAGTTCTCTGATGAGTTTCATGGGTCATCTCATATAGCAGGTAGATTCTCAGCTAAAATACATCTCCTCCATTTTATAGCCTAGAGAGTCACATAGTCTACATGACATTCTCCAGTCATGATTGGATTGCAATTTTTTTTTTTTTTACCAAAAGCAATCCTAATCCAGGGATATTCTACTCCAAATGTTTCATAGATAAAGACTCTCTAGTGAACAAGTATTATGAGCCTATTGCCCAGAGGTCTAGTTATCATGCTTATAAGGAGATATGGTTGGATCATCTGCTTAAGTTTCTTTTCCCTGGGTGTGTCCTCCCCAGTAATGAAGACACAAATGATCACAGGTCCTCATATATACATATATGCTTAGATATTTATGAAACAATTCTGGCACATGCACAGAAAAGTGTTAATGATGGTTGTATCTGAGAAGTAGCCCTAGGGAATAAAATGAGAGGAAAGGGAAATTTTTACTTTTCTTCTATACTTCTGTACTGTTTGACTTTTTTAATAACATGAATATTGCCTTCAATATTTTTCAAGTTTATTGTTTATTTCTTTTTTTAAGTTATTATTTATTTATTCATGAGAGACACACACATAGGGAAAGAGAGAGAGGCAGAGACGCAAGCAAAGGGAGAAGCAGACTCCACACAGGGAGCCCAATGTGGGACTCGATTCCAGAACTCCAGGATCATGCCCTGGACTAGAGGCAGCACTAAACCACTGAGCCACCCGGGCTGCCCTAATTTTTTAAACAAATAATTTGGGTAAATTAATGGATGGATAAGTCCATGATGGGTAGTTTAGAGAAATTGGAATATATCTGGAAAGAATTCTTAATATTTAAAGGAAAACCAGGGGCACCTGGGTGACTCAGTGGTTGAGTGTCTGCCTTCGGCTCAGGGAGTGATCCCAGGGTCCTGGGATCGAGTCCTACATCAGGCTCCCCAAGTGGATCCTGTTCTCTTTCTGCCTATGTCTCTGCCTCTTTCTGTGTGCCTCTCATGAATCAATAAATAAAATATTTTAAAAAATAATAAAGGAAAACCAACCCTGTCATGACACATCTTTGGTACCACCATCAGAAGTATAGCCCTAAACTGTATGACTTCAGGTTTGATCCACTACAGCAAGTCAGGCTCTTCACAATTCCCAAACCTCAGTTTCCTTATATGTAAAAATGTAAACAGGTCACCTACCTCATAAAATTGTGAAAATTCAGAGAAACGGTACTTTAAACAGAGTAGGTACTCCATGAATAGTGTTTATATCATTAATTATATTCCAGGGAAAGCCAGGCATATAGCACATTGCCATCCTTATTAACGTTCTTTCCACAAAGACCAGCAGACATGGGAGCCAGGTCTGGCCTCCTCACCTCTGGAATTCAGTAGCAGAATTTCATCTAAAGTCTGGAATAAAATTAAACTTGATGGGTTGTCTCTATTCTCTTTCCTTTATATCACCGCTGCCAATAACCATCCTGATGACCAACTTCCAAAACACTTCAGAACTGAGCAAGCAAACTCCTGGGGCTGTGAGGATGAGGGCTGCAAGGATTGGAGTGCAAACACAGGACTTGTGCCACACTGGGGGTAGAGGGGTGCAGGCTGGGAGGATGGGGGGAATCTCGAGACAGAATCACAACCACTGACCAAAGGTCAGAAAAATAATTTACTAAGGGAGCAGACAAGGTGCATTTCTGTCTTCATGTGCTTCCCTTTTTACTGGCAGAGCAAAGAATCACTTTGCCAATCCAGCAGACCTTTTGCTCAAAAGAACGCTTCACCACTTCACCACATCTGCCCACAAGTCTCTGTGGTGCTCTGCACACACTAGGGCAGAAACATTCAGATGGGGGGAGGGAGGGGTTGGGCAAGAAGAAAGGAGTGGTGGGGGGGAGGGGGGCATGGATTAAATGCTTTCCTTTAAAGTATTTTATTCCTTTGCTGAGGATAAAGACTGAGCTGCCTTCAGAGTTGTTGATCCAAAGCCCCTTAACACTTAGAGTCTTCTCCATTTAATAAACAAGGTATTTTAAAACAAAATTCACTTAAGGAGCATTTGGAAGTAAGAATGGAAAAGGACTGTTTGGGTGATTTTCTTTTCAAGTGGAATCTTCTCTGAAAACTACAGACTCACCAACAATAGCTGTCTGTGGCATAAATTGAATAAATTCATTTCTTCCTTGTTTTTCTCTAATGAACCTTCTGGAATCTTACACTCCAACTGACAAAGGCATCTCTTACTTTGCACTGCAAACCCTTAACGTACACACAGCACCACAAGTGCAAGATCAGCCTTATCATCAGAGATAAATACTTCCCAACAGGCGATTCTCTGCTAGAAACTTTGATGCTAAATGTGGAAATCATACACGAGGCAGAGATTTGAGTTCCAGGGATTTGGGAGAGGATATGGGGTGGAGGATGGAAAGAAGGAAGCTGCTGATAGCATAATAAAGTCTAGAAAACAGACTTTCAGATCACAAAACCGTGTGTTCAAGTCTTAGTTCTTCCAACGACTGCCTCTTTGACTGAAATAACATAAATAAGTTATTGAAAAATAACATAAATAAGTTATTGAACCTCGCTAACCTCCATTTCCCCATCTGTAAAATGGACCTTAGGAACATGTTTAATAAGAGGCAACTAGTATTGGGGTGCCTGGGTGGGTCAGTGGATTAAGCAACCAACCCTAGGTTTCAGCTCAGGTCATGATCTCAGGGTCATGAGATTAAGCCTGCATTCAGGCTCTGTACTCAGAAGGGAGTCTGCTTGAGATTCTCTCCCACTGCCCCTCCCCCCCAAGTGCATGCTCACTCTCTCTCTCTCTCTCAAATAAAAATAATAATAAAATCTTTTTTAAAAAGGTAACTAGTAAAAAAAAAGGTAACTAGTATTAACAGTTATTAAAATTTTAAATAAAATACTCTTTAAAATAAAAGGCCCTATAAACATTAAAACACATGTTCAGCAATCTTAGAGATAAAGAAAGGTTCGATGCAGGACAGAAGGAAAGAGAAAAGCAAGAGAAAGAGGGAGGGTAGGCAATGCAGAAGGCACAAGGTGATCATGGAAGGAGGGAGCCTACTGGTATGTTCTCTACTCAGGCACTGTATGCTCTGGGTCTTGGAAAAACAGAAAACACACACACACACACACACACACACACACACACAAACCC
Source organism: Canis lupus dingo (assembly GCF_003254725.2). Lineage (NCBI taxonomy): Eukaryota > Metazoa > Chordata > Mammalia > Carnivora > Canidae > Canis > Canis lupus. Next base: position 54,033,720 of record NC_064250.1, on the reverse strand, counting down.
CACAGGAAAAAAAAGGGCACATTTCCTCCAATAACTTCTAAAATGTTGAACTCCTGCCTCTGTCCTAGACTTATTAATGCTACCTCCCTCCCTTTCTCCAGTCTGACCACTCAACTTTAAATAATTTCTTCAGTTTGGTGGGCTCAAGTTTTCCCTATTTGGGAGAAAAATTAAGCCCCAAATAATCAATATCCATGCCTCCCCACTCTCACTTCACTACCCTAACGCACAACATTTTATTTCTCAACCACTATCCCTACTTGGAAGGAAGTTGTGAGGAAAATGACTGACATCACATCTCCCAGACTTGCTTACAAGAAAAGGTTGCAGTGAGGAAATATGGGGGGTGGGGGTGAGGGTGGGGTGATGGTGGTAGAGAAGAATTAAAAGTTCTTGCAGAGCTGAGCTGTACAGGAGACCTTGCCAGGAAGACATGATTAAGCAACTTAAAAATATCTGCAAGGCACTATGGCTTTTTGAAGATTAGAGTTTTTTAAATTTAGCATCATTGATATAGGGATAGAGCAAAGAGCCTGTGTTGTTTTTTAAGAAATCTCCACCTCCAAAATCATATTTTCTAAAGCCGGGAAGAGGAAAGGATATGTTTTAAGTGGAGAAACGCTGAGTCCTTATCCAATCCCTGTTTCCTTTGTTAATGACATTGTTCTTCTTTGTCCTGGAGTCTTCCAGAATGACGCAGGGAATAAGGTTAGCTTTGACAATCATTCCCTGCTTTTCTGTCAAACCCCTTCCCTTTAAATGTGTATGCCTTGAAACAAACTTTCTTGTTAGATAGTCTTCCACCAGAAGCAAAAAGCTGGGAAGCTGTTTTATTCTTGAGCAGTTTTATTCTTCCCCAATTGCTCCCTTATTATCCCTACCGAGAATTTTAGTGTTCCCTCTATTAAAACTCAATCTGCCACTTTAGAGGTTAATGATTAACTTTAATACATCTGTGCCTTTAATTGTAATCTAGATTCTGGAACTAAATCAAATGTAATGGAAAGAATAGAATTAAGACAACCGGGCTCTAGTCCCAGTACTACCAATAGCTAGTTGCCTGACCTTGGGAGAGACTTCAACTTCCCTGGAATTCTATCAGTGAAACAAGGTGGTTCAAAGACACGATCTCTAAATTCTTGTGGCTCTAAAATTCTATGCTCATATGAATAAGGAACCCTCAGGTTCTAAAGCTAACTGGTTGCTGGTAGTAATTTTCTCAGCTCACTAATCCAGTTCTAATGAACGAGAACCTGGTACCAGGTTCCTTCCTTCACACACAACTGTCCTCTGAAAGAGTGACAACACAGAGGACAGAAGCCCAACCTTGCAGTGAGCTATCACCCTCAAAAGAGCCAACAGCCAACTGTAGGAAAATGGATCAGTAACATGGAAAAGACTAAAATTGCTTTTCCCATCCCCTTCTCTCCATAAGAAAATTTGCAATGAGCAGGAAATGGGTCACATAACAAGTTTAACAAGGCCACCCAGAGCTGAGTTGTGTGGAAAGATCCTTGGGTTGGAAACGATCTGACAACTCAATGGGTTAATCTATTTCCTTTCACCTGTTCTATTCTTCCTTTAGGAATACAGTTTACATCATAGGGGAAGAGAGGAAAAAATCAAACAAGAGGAAATCAGAGAGGGAGACAAACCATAAGAGACTCTTAATCATAGGAAACACACTGAGGGTCGCTGGAGGGGAGGCAGGTGGGGGGGGACAAGGTAATTGAGTGATGGGCATTAAGGAAGGCATGTGAAGTCCTGATGAGCACTAGGTGTTATATAAGACTGATGGATCCCTGACATCTACCTCTGAAACCAAAAATACATTATATGTTAATTAATTGAATTTAAATTTAAAAAACAGTTAAAAAAAAGAATTCAGTTTACTCAATTTTCTTTGTCTCTCCTTCAATGTGAAGTAAAAAGAATATCAGCCCTTTCCTTTTCTTCTTTATCAATTCAAGGCAAATGATTCTTCTGCAAAAGGAAAAAGGAAATCAAACAGAAAAAAGCTTCTGTTTGGGGAAAAGAAACGATTAGGGTGGGTGAGTTATCTAAAAATGACGATATGGATGGTACACTTATTAAAGCCTGACAGCTTGCAAATCTTCAAATCTAAAAAAAAACTACTTTAAGCTTCAGAGGAGCGGAAAGCTGGTGAGGAACTGAGCCATAGAATGAGCTTGGGGTTTGTTTTGTTTTTGTTTTTGAGTCCCCTAGTGGAGCTTGTAAAAGAAGCAGGAAAAAAAGAGCAAGAGCCAAACTTTCAGATCTCATGGTTCACACAAGCCTTTAGCAAAAAAAAAAAAAAAAAAGTCTCCCTTTTCTTTGCAGATATTTTTATGGAGGCAGAGGTGACAAAGGCTAGCTAGGAAATTGACTCATCTAAGGGCTTGAGTAGAAGTGATTATGTAAGAGTCAATCAGGTGATTTTTATTTGGGACAAAAAGGATTGTATAAAATGAGATGGGCTCAAGAATGTGGATTGAGGCAAGATCAAAAATGAATAATTTTACTGGTTTCAAAGCTCACATGTATAGAAGAGATGTAAGCTAGAGTCTCTTGCCCCTTAAGAAGAAAAAGGATTGATGTGAATGCTCAGTGTGTGGATTGTGAAAGACCAACCCTCTTACATGTACAAGATTTCTGCCAATTATAGGGTGGGTGTGGGGAAACTTCCATATTCATGTACCTGGCTTTGAGTCCTCCCCCTACTTAATGATCTCCATTAATGATATCCCTGTGTTGTGCCATCCTAATTCACACTGGCAACCCGACTTGTAATTCACCTCTTTCCCTTATTTTATTAACAAATAAAAACTTCACCTCAAGGCAGTACGTAAGTGTGATGCCCATGCACATAGATGGATTTCCTGAAGGTTAAAGGTTGCTAACCTTCAAAATGAAAGCCATAGGAGCAGACCTGATTTTGATTTTGATTTTGTTCCTGTTCCACAGCCAGGAACACAGCTACTGCAGTCAACCACAGACCCATGAACAAAAAATGAATGTTGTTTTTGTAAGCCACTGAGATTTGGCAGTTGTTTGTTGTATGTTATTTCAGCAAAAGCTGACTTACACAAAGAATTCTTTAGGAAAGGTGGTTTCTATCACAATGTTACAAACAACTTCAAATTCAGCATGAGACATCAATCTTCTACAAGACCTTTGATAACTCACCACTCAGGGTTTGTCAACGTCCACTTGAGCCAATGGGCTTTCCCCAGCCAAGGTCATCGCAAGAACTCGTATTATTTTCCTTCCAATTCCACTCTCTTCTACACTTTGTCTCTCAAAGATCTCCACTCTACACCCTCAACTCCAAAATCTCTTCAATCTATTATGGAAAACAAGTCAGTATTCTTCAACCCATTCCCTCACACTCAGCGTTTGGCCACCTTTCCATATTCAAGTGCACCAAGGAGTCCAGAAGAACAGGGGACTCTCCACGAAACAGAAACAGCCCCTATAGGGTAGGGGTGTTTTTTTCACAATGATTTTTCTCCCTCTTATGTACTTATACATGAAAGAGATAAGTAGTGTTAAGCCCTAACTAAACTAGGCTTCCAGACTTGTAGTCAACTTATACTCTCCTCTCCTGTCTCCCCTCCCCTTGCTTCTTTCCACACTTTCTGATCCCTCTTTTCTGCCAAGCCAGTGTCTTTGTCCACGGATGTGGAGAAGACAATGTGTATTACCAGTGAGCAAAAACCAATTCTCTCTTGCCCCTTAAAGTTCAACTTCCATTAAGTAATGAGAATTTAGCCATCAATAATTAAGAATATCTTTGGGAAATGCTCCCATACTAACAGCAGTGCTTTCTGAATAATAAGGCAGAAGAAGATTTTCCTAGCTAAAATGATTTTCTTTTTATATTTTCACAGTCCCCAAGGAGAGACAAGCAGCCATTTTATCAAGATCCAGTAGCAATTCTGGTGCCCCAGGTAGCATGATTATCACAAAATACTTCAATAGGTTGGCCCAGTTTAGGCTAAGTACTACATAACACATCAATCTTGAAATAAATGACATAATATCTTTGGAAATTTATTTTATTTTTTTTAAGATTTTATTTATTTATTCATCAGGGACACACACAGAGAGAGAGAGAGGCAGAGACACAGGCAGAGGGAGAGGCAGGTTCCATGCAGGGAGCCTGACATGGGACTCGATCCCAGGACTCCAGGATCACGCCCTGGGCCAAAGGCAGGCCCTAAACCACTGAGCCACCCAGGGATCCCCTATCTTTGGAAATTTAAAAGCCAACTGATTTTTATTCTAAAATTAGAAGGTTGAGTTTGACCTTAATTTTCTCATCAGTGGGGCAGTTCTGGTTCAGCTACATGTCACCAACTGACCATCCTCAACAAACAAGGAAGAGGACAGTAGGCAGGGGAAGTAAAGCATTGACTCCCCTTTTGCATAATAAAAATACAAGAACAGGAGAGGGAAAATATTTCTTCCTCCTTCTGATAGGAAGAGAAAACATGAGTGTATTTATTTGTCAGATTTCCAAATACCACTTAATTCTTAAAAACACAAGAGAATGTTTCAAATTTTCAAATCACAGTGTAGATAATCATCTCAAACATCAAAATAGAGCTGAAAGAAGGGCAGCTGGTTCAAGCTAGAAAAAGATGTATTAGAAGGGTGGGCTTCCTCAAACACAAATATGACTATTCTAATCCTCTGATTAAAAACTGTCAGAAGCTCCCCATTACCTAAAAGATAAATTCCCATCCCCATTTAAGACACGCAGGGTTTTCTAGAATCTAATCACTCTCTACATCTTCAGCCTCATTTCCCACTGCCTGGAGCTTCCAAAATATGCTAATTTTCATGGAGAGTGTACCTGTCAGAGTCTTGATTGCATCTTAGATACATTTTCTTAATAAGGACATTGAATTTTAACCAATAAACAATATATTACATATCAGAAAAAGAATATCTTCTCAAACCTAGACTATAATAATGTTGGACCCAGTGTACAAAATTGCCATTTGCACTCATGGCACTTGGCAAGACAATTTAGAAAGAAATAGTATGTTTTTTCAAAATGTGCAAATATGCTCAAAACCTAATAACGAAATCTTTCACCACACCCTTAGATTCCTTTTGTTTATTATCTGTTTCCAAGGCCTAGCAATAAGCCCAAGGACACCTGCTTCTTCTTATTCCTGCTTGTCCAATTCTTCCTTTGCTCAGCAAGGATTCTATACAGTTGGTTCATAAGTTCAGAGATCTATAAAGAATCTTTCTCCAAGATTAGGAGCCAGCGGTCAGCCTAAACCAACTCATCCTCTGAGAGCAGTGGGAGGTGGGAAGCTAAGCACTTGAGCTGGAGGCTATGAGAAAGGAATGCAAAGGTTAAGCCACTTATATCAAAGACTTAGGTCCCCCATCAGCCAGGGTAGCTTGTTTTGATGCTAGAGAAATATCTACCAACCCCAGAGTTATTTTGTACACTGTATTGAAACCTCTTGCTGCCCTATAAGATAAAATAAATGCAACAAATATTGATTGAAAATTGTGCCGCCTGGTATGAAACGTGAGACTGTCTCTGTCCTCAAAAATCTGAATCGTAACATTATTATTATTTGTTAACATGTATTAACAACTTGCCATTAGACAGGCTAAAATCTTTAATCCTTGCAGTAATCCTATAAGATTCTAGGCAACTTGGTGGCTCAGTGTTCTGCCTTTGGCTCAGGTCATGATCCTGAAGTCCTGGGATGGAGTCCCATATCAGTCTCCCCAGGTGACACCTGCTTCTTCTTTTGCCTATGTCTCTGCCTCTCTCTGCGTCTCTCATGAATAAATAAATAAACAAATTCTTTAAAAAAAAAAAAAGGAAGGAAGATTCTATCACCGTCCCCATTTGCAGATAGGGAAACCAAGGCAGGTTATTAGGTTTAATAACTTCCCCAATGTCACAAGAAAGGTAAATGGCAGCATTAAAATTTCCTTCAGGAAAACATTAAAGAATTAGAAAGATCCTAAAATAATTTCAGTTAATAACAAATGGCTTTGAATGAACACATGAATGAAAGAAACCCCTAACATACAAAAACTGCCATAGGAAATAAAAGAAGGAAGACTTCGGTCCTGAGTCATAAGGAAGTATGTTCAGTAATGAGATCATATTTAAATTCTGTGAATGGGAGCACTGGAAACTTTTAACCCATTATACTTTTTCTTTTGTCTATTTGTTATTGGTGTTCAATTTCCCAACATATAGCATAACACCCAGTGCTCATCCCATCAAGTGCCCCCCCTCAGTGCCCATCACCCAGTCACCCCATCCCCCTGCCCACCTTTCCTTCCACTACCCCTGTTTGTTTCCCACAGTTAGGAGTCTCTCATGGTTTGTCACCCTCTCTGATATTTCCCCCTCATTTTCTCTCCTTTCCCCTAGAATCCCTTTCACTATTTTTTATATTCCCCGAATGAATGAGACCATAAAATGTTTGTCCTTCTCCAATTGACTTATTTCACTCAGCATAACACCCTCCAGTTCCATCCACATTGAAGCAAATGGTGGGTATTTGTCATTTCTAACGGCTGAGTAATATTCCATTGTATGTATAGACCACATCGTCTTTATCCATCCATCTTTCGATGGACATCGAGGCTCCTTCCACAGTTTTGTATTGTGAACATCGCTGCTAGAAACATTGGGGTGCAGGTGTCCTGCCATTTCACTGCATCTGTACCTTTGGGGTAAATCCCCAGCAATGCAATTGCTGGGTCGTAGGGCAGGTCTATTTTTAACTCTTTGAGGAACCTCCACACAGTTTTCCAGAGTGGCTGCACCAGTTTACATTCCCACAAACAGTGCAGGAGGGTTCCCCTTCTCCACATCCTCTCCAACATTTGTTGCTTCCTGTCTTGTTCATTTTCCCCATTCTCACTGGTGTGAGGTGGTATCTCATTGTGGTTTTGATTTGTATTTCCCTGATGGCAAGTGATGCGGAGCATTTTCTCATGTGCTTGTTGGCCATGTCTATGTCTTCTTCTGTGAGATTTCTGTTCATGTCTTTTGCCCATTTCATGATTGGATTGTTTGTTTCTTTGCTGTTGAGTTTAGTAAGTTCTTTATAGATTTTGGATACTAGCCCTTTATCTGATAGGTCTTTTGCAAATATCTTCTCCCATTCTGTAGGTTGTCTTTTAGTTTTGTTGACTGTTTCTTTTGTTGTGCAGAAGCTTTTTATCTTGATGAAGTCCCAATAGTTCATTTTTGCTTTTGTTTCCCTTGCCTTCATAGATGTATCTTGCAAGAAGTTGCTGTGGCTAAGTTCAAAAAGGGTGTTGCCTGTGTTGTCCTCTAGGAATTTGATGGATTCTTGTCTCACATTTAGAACTTTCATCCATTTTGAGTTTATCTTTGTGTATGGTGTAAGAGAATGGTCTAGTTTCATTCTTCTGCACGTGGCTGTCCAATTTTCCCAGTACCACTTATTGAAGAGACTGTCCTTTTTCCAGTGGATAGTCTTTCCTGCTTTGTCAAATATTAGTTGACCATAGAGCTGAGGGCCCATTTCTGGGTTCTCTATTCTGTTCCATTGATGTATGTGTCTGTTTTAGTGCCAGTATTATACTGTCTTAATGATCACAGCTTTGTAGTACAACTTGAAATCCAGCATTGTGATGCCCCTGGCTCTGGTTTTCTTTTTCAATATTTCCCTGGCTATTTGGGGTATTTTCTGATTCTACACAAATCTTAAGACTATTTGTTACAACTCTCTGAAGAAAGTCCATGGTATTTTGATAGGGATTGCATTGAATGTGTAAATTGTCCTGGGTAGCATTGACATTTTCACAATATTAATTCTTCTAATCCATGAGCATGGAATATTTTTCCATCTCTTTGTGTCTTCCTCAATTTCTTTCAGAAGTGTTCTATAGTTTTGAGGGTTTAGATCCTTTATATCTTTGGTTAGGTTTATTCCTAGGTATCTTATGCTTTTGGGTGCAATTGTAATTGGGATTGATTCCTTAATTTCTCTTTCTTCAGTCTCATTGTTAGTGTATAGAAATGCCACTGATTTCTGGGCATTGATTTTGTATCCTGCCACACTGCTGAATTGCTGTATGACTTCTAGCAATCTTGGGATGGAGTCTTTTGAGTTTTCTATGTATATATCTGTGAAATCCATCTGGTCCAGTGTATCATTTAAAGCTCTTGTTTCTTTGGAGATGTTGTGCTTAGATAATTTGTCATTTGCAGAAAGCATGGTGTTGAAGTCTCCCAGTATTAGTGTATTATTATCAAAGTATATCTTTACTTTGGTTATTAATTGATTGATATACTTGGCAGCTCCCACATTAGGGGCATAAATATTCATAATTTTTAGGTCCTCTTGTTGGATAGATCCTTTAAGTATGATATAGTGTCCTTCTTGATCTCTTACTACAGTCTTTGGGATAAACTTTAATTTATCTGATATGAGGATGGCTCCCCCTGCTTTCTTTTGAGGACCATTTGAATGGTAAATGGTTCTCCAACCTTTCATTTTCAGGCTAGAGGTGTCCTTATGTCTAAAATAGTCTCTTGTAGACAGCAAATAGATGGGTCTTGCTTTTTTATCCAGTCTGAAACCCTGCACCTTTTGATGGGGTCATTAAGCCCATTCACGTTCAGAATTACTATTGAAAGATATGAATTTAGTGCCATTGTAATACCTATTCAGTCCCTGTTTTTGTGGCTTATTTCTTTGGGTTTCCTCTTTCTTTTAGAGTCCCTCTTAATATTTCTTGCAGAGTTGGTTTGGTGGCCACATATTCTTTTAGTTTCTGTCTATCTGGGAAGCTCTTTATCTCTCCTTCTATTCTGAATGAGAGCCTTGCTGGATAAAGTATTCTTGACTGCATGTTCATCTCATTTAGGACCCTGAATATATCCTGCCAGCCCTTTCCGGCCTGCCAGGTCTCTGTGGAGAGGTCTGCTGTTAATCTAATAGTTCTCCCCATATAAGTTAGGGATCTCTTGTCTCTTGCTGCTTTAAGGATTTTTCTCTTTACCTTTGGAATTTTCAAGTTTCACTATTAAATGTTGAGGTGTTAAATGGTTTCTATTGATCTTAGGGGGGTACCTCTCTCCTGGATCTGAATGCCTGTTTCCCTCCCCAAATTAGGGAAGTTCTCAGCTATGATTTGTTCAAATATGCTTTCTGGCCCTTTGGCCTTCCCAGCTCCCTCTAGAACCCCAATTATACGTAGATTTTTCCTTCTGAGGCTGTCATTCATTTCCCTTAACCTTTCCTCATGGTCTTTTAATTGTTTTTCTCTTTTTTCCTCAGCTTCCTTTCTTGCCATCAACTTGTCTTCTGTGTCACTCTTTCTTCTACCTCATTAACCCCATCGTTAGGACCTCCAGTTTGGATTGCATCTCTTTTAATTGATTTTTTAATTTTGGTCTGATTAGATCTAAATTCTGCAGTCATGAAGTCTCTTGAATCCTTTATGCTTTTATCCAGAGCCATGAGTAGCTTTATAATTGTGCTTCTGAATTGGCTTTCTGACATTTGTAACCCAAATTCTGTATCTCTGTGGCAGAGTACTGTTTCTGATTCTTTCTTTTGTGGTGAGTTCTTCTTTCTAGTCATTTTGCTCAGTGCAGAGTGGCTGTAATAGCAGACTGTGTCAAAAATATCAACCACGACCTAAGTAAATTTCACCCTAGATGATTCCTCTGATTCTATATACTGTAAATCCCTTGACTTCCCATGGAGCTTTCTAGGGCTGCTCAGTGCAGAACTTGCTTTTCCCCTGTCCTTCCAGCTGGTCTTCTGGGGGAGGGGCTACTGTGCTGATTCTCAGGTGTGTGTACCTGGGGGAGCTGCCCTGCTCCCCACCAGGTGCTGGGCTCAGTGGGAGCTGTTTGCCCTGTAAGGCCTCTGTTCCCTGCGGCCTGCCCCTCCCAGGCACAGGATGACACAGGAGGAACACCACTGGCAGGAGCCAGCTCCCCAGCTCCCCAGCTCCCCAGCTCTGGAGTCAGCTCCGGCAGTAACTACTGCAGCTGCCAGTCCACACTGGCCTATACGCTCTGGTGTGGCAGGGGGCTGCTGATCTGCACAACTTGAGGGTACCCAGTGGCAGGAGAGTCCTCGCTATCCTGTGCCCTCCCAACCTCCACCTGTCCCAGGGGAGCACAGGATCCTGGGCTGTGTCCCCCAGCACCCTGGGCCACAGCTCCCAAAAGCAGCAGGCACAGCCCCCTCCACCCGGAGCCCCTGCCTGACCTACCAGCTTCTCCCCGAGGCCCTGCCAGATGGGGCTCCAGCCCTTTACGGTGCTTGGTGGGAGGTGTGTGGTGCACTCTCCCCCAGGTGCACTCCTCTGTTAGTGACCCCAGGAGACTGGAGGCTCCACTGCCCCTCCTGTGGTCCTGCCCGAGTTCCCTGCTAAGCGCTTTATCACGTGGGAAGAATCTGGTGCAGATTTTTAAAGTTCGCACTTCTCTGGGGCTGGGCTTTCCTGTCCCCAAGGCTCTCGCCGCCCCCCTAACCCAGCTCCTCCCGGGGCCCCTCCCCCACTGGATTCTTTTTTATTTATTTTTTTACGCCTTCCTACCTTGCTAGAAAACCCTTCTCTCTGTGGCATTCCAGCTGTTCTCTCTTTAAATCTCAGGTGGAATTTGCAGGTGTTCATGATGATTTGAAAGTAATCTAGGTAAGTTGGTGGGGCCAGGTGACTTGGGGACCCTACTCCTCCACCATCCTGCCCAGCCCCTTAACCCATTATACTTAAAACAGCACAGCACCCTATGCAGTGGACTACAATTCAACCCACTCAAGATGGAGAGTCAAATAGAACTTGTCTTCCCTTCAAACAAAAAGCACTGAATAAAAAGTCTCTGTATAGCATTTAGAGTGTAGTAGTGAGGCAAAAAGCCAGGATGCAAAACTTCAGACTTTTTTTTAACTGACTATTGTGATACACTATACTGAATGGAGAAATTCATTCATTCCCCAAATGTGTATCCAGGTCCTGCTACATAGTAGAGTCTATGCCGGGCATTGGTGAAACCGGGGGAAACAATACAAGGAGTTATGTTCATACAATTTTCCTCCATGTATATAACTGTGGCTTTTTACTTTCATGGGTAATTTTGAAACTTTATCCACATTGTTTTTTTTGTTTTTTTTTTTTTTAAATTTTTTTTAATTTTATTTATTTATGATAGTCACATAGAGAGAGAGAGAGAGAGGCAGAGACACAGGCAGAGGGAGAAGCAGGCTCCATGCACCGGGAGCCTGACGTGGGATTCGATCCGGGGTCTCCAGGATCGCGCCCTGGGCCAAAGGCAGGCGCCAAACCGCTGCGCCACCCAGGGATCCCTTTATCCACATTGTTAACACAAAAAGCAGTAAAAAAAAAAAAAAAAGAAAGAAAGAAAGAAAAAGAAAAAAGAAAGAAAAAAAAAACGCACACAGAGAAGAGGTTCGAAAGCCTGGCGGGCATCTTTGAAAGAAATCTCCAGATTTCCTCAAACAGGAGCTTGAGAAATATTACCATAGGCAGAGAACCAGAGAATATTCCTCTTGCTAAGACCACAGGCCGATTTCATCTCAGATAGGATACATTGGTTGCTTCTACCACTGTGATTTTCTTCCTCAAATTAGAAAGCTCTCAGAACCAGACAAAACGAGATCATTCCCTCTAGCTTGAATAATTTCTGGAAAGCTTAGCTGTTCTCAGCATGTCAGTAAAAGTGGTCGCTGCATTTCTAATTAGCATCTCTGAATTTGCCTCTTGTATTTTTCTAAACCATCTCTGGTCTTCAAAGACAAGACCTCTGTGCTCGGAGTACGAGGCCATCTTTCATATTATATTCCTAATCATACACCTACCAAAGGTTAAGAAAAGTGTTTTGTTTCCCTATAAAATATTATATTGATCTCTCATAGTGAGGGAAGACTCAAGGCAAAAATTAGTGTCTACAACAAAAAGCTGCTTGGTATTGAGAGTTATTATTTTTTCTTAATTGTGGGGTTTGTTTTGTGTGTGTGTGTGTGTGTACGAGTTTTCCTTGCATTTTTATGCTCTCCCTCTTATGAGGCATTTCTGAGATAATGATTGGATAAGGTCAGAGGTCCCCAACTTTGCCAGCTGTTAAGTTTTTGCCAGAAGCAGCTCTTCTGTGCAACTGTCACTGTTATTATTGCTTATTGTTTAGGTCTGTTTCCTTTGAAATATATATCTCACTCACCTTGGGAAAGTGGAACCTGAAAGACAGAAGAGGAGCCTGGTGCATGACTTCCTTTAGGAAGGCCTTGTTGGCCTCAAGAAGTCAGCTTAAACCGTTGCGTGTTACTCAGAAGCAAAGGTAAAACCTCAGTGAAGTATTGAACTCTAAAATGAGATGTGGACCATTTTTGCAAACGAATGCCAGCAAGCTTAGCAGACATAAGAGTGCGTGCCATAGCACTCAGCCCTCAGGTAATTCCCTACTCACACATCCTCACATGTTCCAGGAGTGGAGGTCCCAGCCACTGACCACCATTGACTCTGCAAAGTGTGCCAACCCGTCCTGTGCTCTCTCCTCCCAAGTCCACAGAGGACAACTTTTCATGAATATCTATTTTGGAAGATGCTGTGATACCTTTTACTACAGGGACTCCAGAGAAGTCAGCATCAAGTCAACCTTTGGTACATTCGGAGCAGAGTAGCAGGCACGCTGGAGATGCACAGTAATTATCTTAGATGGGGGTCAGCAAACTCCTTCTGGAAAAGGTCAGGATAGTAAATATTTCAGGCTAGCAGATCATGCAGTTTCAGTTGCTACGATTCACCTATTCTACTTTCTCTATGGCTCTGTCTCACAGCCATAAGCAATGAATAACCAAGTGAGTGTGGTCTGATTTAGCCCAGACTTGGCACTCCCTGCCCCCGCTCTGTATGTCTTTTTATTTGTTGAAAAAAAAATCAGGTCAATGAATACCCCAGGTAAATGTAACGCTCTGCTTTAAACCCACAGGGATTTTGTTTTATTTTTGCTTTTGCTGGTTTAATTGAAATCTTTCATAAGGTATATTTACATATAGGCTTACCTCCTCAAAAAGCATATTCAAAACATAACTTCTTGTCCACATGACTCAGGGTCATCATTAGAGTCATTATTTTACAATGCTGCAATTCACTAATGTCCTCTGAGAGTTTTTAGCAGCACTGGGCTGTTTAATCCAAACCCAGAAAGCCCCAGACCTCTGTTGTTTTTAGTCATTACATTCACTTGTGATTTTTCTGTCTCCTCCTTGTCTAGTGGTCTCAGAGCACTTTCTTTTCCATTCTGCCAGTGTGCCCTTCAGGGGGATTACATTGGCTTTTTAGAACATAAGTCCAAGGAATATCCAGAGCCCAAAGCATGCTCCAATTTTCTTAATTTCTTCTTTCTACAGAGCCCTGGGACTCAATTTGCTCCTTACTCCTTATCCTGCCTTACCAATTTTATCCATTTAGGGCTTTTCCCTTCCTCTGATCTCAGAGTTGGTCAAAAAGTAGAATGCAGTTCCCCAGCACCACTCCTCCTTCTGAAATGTTCCAGGAACCTGGCCACTTTAAGGACTCTCGCTGCAATTTAAAAGAGATATGAAGTGGTAAAAGTAATAAATATAAGGATACTACAAAGAGAATTCTTATAATCATGGTCCCAAATGTAATATTTGATTCTTTTGCTGAAATGCTACCTGGACGTCCACTTTTGAGTTCTACTTTTTTTATTTAAAAAATCCATATTTATAGAAATTTTAAAATATAATTATTAAAACTCACAGGTCAAAGAATAAATCATTTTTGGAAATTATATTATACTCAGAAGTGAAGGCTAATAAAAAGAAGTGTGAAACGCAGCTAAAGCAGTAATTCTAGGGATGTTTATAGCTTTATATGATATAATTAGAAAGAAAAAGTTCTCAGGACTATTGGATCTACAATCTCAGAAAATTAGAACTAGGATAACAGAATAACCCAAAAGTAACAGACGGGAGAAAACAAAAATGATAAGATGAAAATCAACAAAGTAGAAAACAATAATGCCATAGAGACAGAACAGAAAAGGGATTCTGAAGATGCCTAGGTGGCTCAGTCAGTTACACATTTCACTCTTGGTTTTATCTCAAGTCCATTTTTCTTTTTTTTTTTTTAAGATTTTATTTGTTTATTCATGAAAGACACACAAAGAGAGGCAGAGACACACTCAGAAAGAGAAGCAGGTTCCCCACATCTGGAGCCTGAGTGAGATTCAATCTTCCAACCCAGGGACCATGCCTGAGCTGAAGGCAGATGTGCAACCATTGAGCCACTCAGGCATCCCTTGGCTCAGGTCCTGATCTGAGGGTCCTGAGACAGAGCACTGCAACAGGTTCTGCATTGAACACAGAGTCTGCTTGTCCCTCTCCCTCCCCCTTCTACTCCTTCCCCTGCTTTGTGTTCTCTCTCTCTCTCTCAAATAAATATATGAATCTTATTTAAAAAGGGGGTGTGATTCTGAGGGGCACCTGGGTGGCTCAGTGGTCTCCCAAATTGCCCAGGTCCTAGTCCCCAGAACCAGTGACTCTGTGACCTCACATGGCAAAAAGGAATTTGTAGATGTGATTAAAGCAAAGACCTTGAGATGGAGATATTATCCTGGATTATTGAAGTGGCCCAGTATATCCCCTAGTGCCTTTAAAAATGGAAGAGGGAAGAGAAGTATTCAGAGTTAGGTGTAATGAGAACCCTACACACTGCTGTTGACTTTAAAGATGCAGGAAGGGGCATCACGTCAAGGGATGTGGATGACCTCTAAACCCACAGAATACATGAAGATTCTCCCCAAGTTCTACTTTACTCTTGTAATTACAGATTATCCACTTTGACCACTTCTGCAGCTCAAAGGTGAAGAGTATGTTGATCTCACCTCCTAAAAAGGTCCTTACTTCACACTTACCAATTTTGCTTAGCCAAAATCTCTGTGTTTTTCACAATTGTGATGGTGACAATATGATGGTGATTTGACAATGAAAGTAATTAACATTTATTACACTAATATTTATTCCTTTTTATCAGACAGTATGCCAAATACTTTACATGCATTTCTTCATATAATGCTCATAATCTCATGAAATAGGTGCTACACAAAAATTTAAACCTAGAAAAATAATTTCCTTAGACTCACATAGTAAGAGCCAATACTGAACTCCAAACCATCCACTTATACTATATGTTAGTCAGGGTTGAGTGTTATCCTGCAATAACAAAAGCAACAAAACATTAATAGTTTGATACAAAAAAGTTTCTCACTCATACAAAATCTGCTATGAGCTAAGGTGATACTTCAGGACATCTGTCCTCTACATGGTGGCTCAGCAACTTGGGCACCTCCATCTCAATTCATGCCTCCATGAGTACCATGCTAGAAGAAAATGCTAAAACGTATCATACCCACAATTAAATGCTTTAGCTCATATACAACCCACATCAATTCAGCTTCAATCTACTGGTCAGAACAAATCCCATGGTCCTGCATATTGCCTATGGAGTTGTAGAAATGTAATTCTTCATATGCCTGAAAGTAGAAGAGAATCAGATGTGGATGAACACAGAACATTACTATCACAGTCCATTCTTATGGTCATCACATATTTGCTTCATTTTTTAATACCTTAAAAAGGCTAAATCCAACTTTGAAAAACCCCAAAGTTCCAGCCAATTATAGCATTGAGCTCAAAGTTCAGGACCCTGGTAGTCATCAGTAGTCTCTTCACCAGCAAGGAGGGAGAGATAACATTAGTCTTTACATCAAGTTCTGACACACAGCCCCCCTTGGACCAGATATCTGGGAACTAAAAAATTCAGTTGAATACACCACTTCTTCATCTTCCCATTATGACAATTACCACAGACATATACTCAACACATAATAGTGGAACAAAGACCAGATAACTTCAGTAATCATTGCCATTCAGAAAAAAATAATATTGGTCAACTCCAATTTAAGGCATGGAGTAGCCACCACCTCTTGACAAAAGAATCTATAATGTCACCAAGTAACGTAATAAAGAATTTGTGACTATTTATACAATCTACCATACTCGGTGTATTCATTTCCTATTGCCGCTATAACAAATTACCATAAATGTAATAGTTAAGAGAGTATGAATTTATTATCTTATGGTTCTGTAGTTCAAAAGTCTGACCTAGGTCTCATGGGGCTAAAATCAAGATGTAAATAAAATTGCATTCCTTTCTGGAAGCTCTAGGGAGGTTATTTTCTAGCCTTTTCCAGCTTCTAGAGGCTGCTGCATCCATTGGCTTGTGGCTCCCTTTCCTCATATTCAAAGTATCTATCTGACCATTCTTCCATTGTCACATCTCTGTCAGACTATAGCTAGAAAGTTCTCCACCTTTTAGGATTCATGGTTAGATTAGGCCCACCCAGATAACCCAAGATAATGTCCACATCTCAAGCTTGGCTCATAACCTTAATCACATCTGCAAAGTCCCTTTTGCCACATAAAGTAACATATACACAGATTCTGAGGAATAGGCCATGGACATCTTAGTGGGTTACTATACTCTGAGCCATACTTAGGAACTCAGCTTATTAAAGTCCTATCACATGGTGATGATGTCATGTCAAGACAAGTCTTCAGAGTTCATCAGATCAAAAGGGAGCTGTATTACTCAGCCTTAGCTATCATAACAAAATACTGGATTTCTTCAATAACATAAATCTATTTTCTCACAGTTCTGAAGACTAGAAATCTGAAATCAGGGTGCCAGCATGGTCAAATCTGATGAGAGTTCTCTTTCTGATTTGCAGATGGCCACCTTGTCACTGTGTCCTTACATGGCAGAGAGAGAGAGAGAGAAATCTTCTTCTTTTTAGAAAGCCACAGTCCTCTTGGATTAGGGCTCCACACTTACTACCGCATTTAACCTTAATTACATTCTAAAGACCATGTTTCTAGCTACAGTCACTTTGGGGATTAGGACATCAATATATATATATATGAATTTTAGGGGGACGCAATTTAGTCCATAATGGGAGCATTCACTTGAAAGTGTCCCGTGCTTGCATGTGGGGGGGGGGGGTGCAAAGCAAATCATGGCCATGCCCAAATTCAAAGAAAAGGGGAAACCTATTTCTCCCATATTCATGGAAGAAATGAAAACTGGATGGAAACACTAGCAAGTAATATCTACCCAGAGCCGTGAACAGATTTTAAGCAAGATCCTGACCTAATCAGATACGTGTAATAGAAAAATCTCCCTGACATTGTTGTAAAGGATGAATTAGAGGGATCCTTATAATCAGGAAGACCGTCTTGGAAGTTCCTGATATAGTCTAGGGGAAGAAAAGATTAAAATAAGGCTGTGGCATTAAGAATGGAAGGAAGCGGTGCGTAGGAACTTAACAGAACATGTCAGCAATGATTTTCTTCAGCAAAATGAATATGCAAGAAACACAGTTATGTGTCATTATCCAGGGAATATGCTTTCAGTTACAGATGAGTTTCAGAAAACCAGACCTTAATTCTTTGAGTTGCAAGCATGTTTATTTTACCTGTTTGGGGATAAAAATATTTCTAAGCTCCTACATACAGGGTATACTGAAATGATTTTGTATGCTGTCAAGCTATCATTGTGAGTATCAGTTTGTGTAGTGAGCTTTAAACAGAAAGGCACTCAGGTGGGCAAATATGCTTTCCTCTACATTTTTCTCCTTTTTCTGTATATTCCATATCCTCACTCTACAAAAGAAGGTGGTTGAGGGAGGTAAGTTGTCAACAAGCACAAGACAGTTCAGTAAAGTGAGTCCCTGAGAACCATAAACTCAAAATGCGACAAACAAGATTAATAAGCAGATTTTAAATAGCAAATTGAATCTTTCCCTGTATGCAAGAGAAATCTACAGCTTAAATGTATCCAAAGAAGGAACGTCTTAACAGAATACAAGTCATTCACATGGATGTTAGAAAAAGAGAGTCAAAGAGCAAGAATATCAGTCTATCACCAACTCTGCCCAGCAGTAAAGTATGAGCTCTATCCAGCATATATGAGTATTCTGGTCCACTTAATAGTATAGGCATCTCCATAAATTAATATTTGTCATTGTGCCCTATACATTAATCTTATGTGAGTTTGGTTAGAGTGAGTTGCTAAAAGATTGATTCCCTCCTGTTCTGCTGAAAATTCTGCTTCGAAACTATGTTAGGTATCTTAATTTGGATTCAGCCCAAAAGCGAAGCCTGAGGCAAGAACTTGGTGTGAGTAATTTGTTGAGGTGGTAATTCCAGGAAAAAGAAATGGGAGAATGGGAAAAGTGAGATAAGGATGGAGCTGAAGCCAAGGTAGGGGTGCATTATTGAGATGGCTGCTCTGAAGCACACTTGGACCTTCTGAGAACCAATCAGAAAGCCTCCTAAAATTGCTTGCCTGAAGGACAGGTGGCTGGAACATTTATCTATTGGCTCTCAGCCCCCACTGACTGGAGGTTGCCCCCATGAGTGTCAGATCCACACACACATACTTTCCAGCCGTGCTCGTGCATGCTGAGTGTGCTCTTACTCCCCAGGACAGAAAATGAAAACACATGTCTTACGCTTCAAGCAGAACAAACACCATTAGCACAAGGGAAGCTGAGCTCACATAAAGCTACCCGCTGCAACTGCAGCTGAAAGCAAAGGTGGTCTGATGGGATATGACATAGGGCACCAGGGGTATCTGCTGTGCTGGGCAAAGAGCAAACCCTAAACTTTACTCAGCACAGCCCTGCCTTAGCGACCACCTGCTAACTTTTCTATCTCATTGCACACTAACTAAATCATTAAGGTATGCTTTGCTCCCCAATTACAGCTTCATGCATAGCCATGAGGTCATTTTTTCTTGTTTCTCAAAGGGCTGTGTTTAATCTTGAATCTAGAAGTTTCCTTTTCCATCATAAAAATTGGCACTAGACTTATCAAGTTGTCAAGCTGACGTTAAGCTGCTTTTGTGCTACAGAAGCAAGTCTGCCAAAGAAGCTGAGCACCACCAAACAAGCCAAGCCTTGGATCTAATTAAGTGGAAAAAGAAAAAAAAAAAAAAAAAAACTTGTAACTACTTTCTCTTTGGATAGGAAAAAAAAAAAAACTAACAAGACGAGGGCATAAAAGTAAAAAAATGAACTAAAATAAGATCATCAGAAAAGAATATGCAAAAGCACAGAGGGCCTGGGGTGGGGGATGGGGGGGAGCAGTATTTGGTTAACATGGACTTAGAACTAAAGCAAATCAGAGTTCAGAGTCCACCTTCACCACCTGTCCCTTATGTGATCTTGGGCAGAGGAATTAACTTAAACCCAGGAGTCCTCATCGGTAAAATACATCCCATAATTTCTAATCTGCAGGACTATTGTGAGAATTAAATCAATAATAGAGGTAAAGCACTCTGGTCAGTACCAGAGATACTGTAAGAGCTTAGCAAATGGTAGCCAGAGCTGTTCTTTTAATATTTCATTTATTATTTATTCATGAGAGACACACACACACAGAGAGAGAGAGAGAGAGAGGCAGATAAATAGGCAGAAGGAGAAGCAGGCTCCCTGCAGGGAGCCTGATATGGGACTCTATCCCAGGACCCCAGGATCATGACCTGAGCCAAAGGCAGATGCTCAATCACTGAGCAGCCCCCTGGTGTCCCCAGCCAGGTCTGTTCTAATGTTGAAAATGCTAAGCCATAGAGGCACTCTGGAAATACCTAACACGAGGTCTAGCACAGGGTCGGTGCTTCATAAAGAGTGGTTCCTCTATCAGTTGTATTCATAGGAGCTAAGAGCTTTACCAAAACTGCAAGAAAGGCTGGGTTCATTATTTTGAATAAATGTAGACAATGAGTAACTCAAGGGGTGTTTTAAATTCTCTGGAAAATTTACAGTAAATAAGACAAATTATTTCCTTGATGAGGCCATGTTAAAGACCAAAGATATAATGTTGATATTCACACCATCTGTTCTGCCCTTTTGAGGCCAACTGACTCCTCCATTCACCAGCACTGCCACCATTCCAACACCATACTCCAGCCCCTCACATACATAAGCTTCCTTTCTGTAATTCCCCATCCCTCCTTAGGAGCATTTGACCTGCTAGACCTGATCTCCTTTCTCTGATCTGAGATTCCCCATCCCCACCCCAGCTCCAGCTCAATTTCTCACTCTTTTGAATACAGCAACTCTAGATTCTTTTTTGAACTTCTTTGGATCATTTGTTCATCATTTGCTCATTCGATGAGTACTTATGGAAAACCTCTATGTTCTGGGTATTAGAATAGAGTGTAAAACAAAATAGACAAGCCCCGTCCCCTCATGCATTTTCTAGTCTAGTGCCTAATAGACAAGGACAAATTAATACGTATCATCAAGTTCCCCACATTTTCTCAGTGGAGAAACTCATTCCTGCCTCTCATCCTGCAGAGCATACAATAAACAGGACTCTCCCTTGAAGCCCAGGAGGCAGACCCATATTTATGCTGTTCTTGTCATTCATATTATGGGCCACTTTTAAGAAGATCCATGAAACTCAAGGTTTAAGCGTGCAAAAATTTTACACACTAATGAGAAAAAATTAGAGGAAGGGTGTATGGGATTTTATTTCTAAGTCCTAGTATGACTGTGACAATTGCTTCTTTTTCCCCTAAAGAGAAGTTACAGCAATTACAATAGTCCATTCAAGATTCCACAGATGGCTACTAACTACCCAAAATGATGTCCACTGGGACGCTTTATCTATGATGCTGGATGATTTTCTGCCTTTTGCCATGCTCAAAGGGAAGCACTTGGGATACAGAAAAGCTCGCTGTGAGAAATTAGAAAGGAGGTCCATTCTGTGAAACCAGGGCTCTTGGCATCCCTCACAACACGCTCTCCAGTTAAGCTCAAGCTTCCTTTTGGGTTATCCCCACACTTTTTCAGCTTTGTTATATTTCCCTACTGTTTCCATGGCCAAGTTTTCACTGCACTAGTCAATCCCACACTGTCCACTATTCTACAATCTATTAACCAATTTGACAAGCACCTCCCTGCTGGCTCTCTCCAGCTAAAGGAGGGATAACTCCTTCCCAGTCTAGCAGCCATTTTAAATAATAGCTCCCAAACTCAGTAGATGATTTAAAATGTATTTGGCATGGCTCAGTTAGAGAACCACATGGGCACCTGACCTCTGCTCTCTTCTCGGGTGGCATTCTGGGAGGATAGACAGACCACGCCTGCGAGCAGCCACATGGTGGTGAAATAGAAAGCTGGGAACACTGCTCAACCACAGCTGACCATACATATTCCTCACCTGTCAGATTGAATACCTGCATTTGCTTCTGTAAGACAGAGAGGTTAGGACTGTTGCTTGAAACAACTGCAAGGTAGAAACAGCTCATGTGGACTAGAGATAAACTAGACCACAGAACTTGGACTTCATTCCTCAGCACATAATTAGCTCCCACACCATCAATCTGAAGGCCAACCTCTTTTTGCACCCTCTATATCCAATTAGTGCCCAAATCCTCTTGACTTTAATTCTCAACAATTTCTATCTGCCCCTCCTCTCCATGCCCACTTATGTCCCTTACCTCTGGGCCTTTTCACCTTCTACCTGGATGGACCATTGCCACAGTCTCCTAAACGATCCTCTTACTAGTCTTCTTCTCAGTCCCTGACTCGCCAATATTTCCTCTACATTGTCACCAGAGCAATGTTTATCTTATGCAAAGTTTATCTTTTTACTTCTTTTAAAGGAGTTTGGTGACTCTTCAATCCTTATAGAATAAAGACTAAATTTAATCTGTCAAACAAGCCCATGATCTCACCCCTAACCAATTGTCTGACCCTCTCAGAAGACCATGCGCATGAACTACTTGAGATTTTAAATGTACTGTCATGTGTCTACCCCTCCAGTTTAAACTGGCCTCCTTCCAAAACCCTATTCCTTATCTGCAGGGCAAATAGCTTATTCATAACTTGCTACTAGACAATAATCTGTAAGGCAAGGGCATTGTGTAATTTTTCTCTATTCTAGCACTTTTTTTGGCATAAAGTAACCAAGAAGTAAGTAGTATGTGTTGAAAGAATTAATGGGTATGTGAAAAGAATAAATTACATGTCTCCTGGCACTAGAGAGAGGTATTAGTCAAAATATCTCCCTTCTCATTACCACTATCAGATATTATTTAGACTCTTATGACTACAACCAAATCATAACCATGGCCACATTATCTTGTCACCTTCAGTTCCACATCTGATGTTGGTCTACCCTGCACACTGTGGTCAGGTTACTAATGTAGGGACAGCTCTGACCATAACATTTCATGCTTCAAACCCTAGTTAGAGCTCTCTGCTTTCAACTCCATGGCCTAATATCCAGCAGCCCCCATGTTCTGGTTCCAACTCACCTGTTCAACCCTATTATATCCACTGTGCTGTAAGCCCTCTACTAAACCATCTACCAAAGTCAATATCATTTCCCAATAAACATATTTTGGTCATGCTGTGTCTTTTACTAGGAATTCATTACCAATTAAGTATAAACCATCTCCTTAGGTCTACCTCAAAAATAATCTCTTGCTAAAACCTTTTATTATCACTTCTGTCAAAAAGAACTCCCCACTTCTGAACTTCTGTAGCATTTTTTTCCATAACTTCTGCCTGGCACATATCAAATTGTATCTGCATTCCAGTTATTTTTTTTAAGATTGTATTTATTTATTCATGAGAGACACATACACACACAGAAAGAGAGAGAGGCAGAGACACAGCAGAGGGAGAAGCAGGCTCCATGCAGGGAGCCCGACGTGGGACTCGATCCCAGGTCTCCAGGATCACACCCTGGGCTGAAGGCGGCACTAAGCCATTGAGCCACCTGGGCTGCCCTGCATTTCCCTTATTGATGAATATGCTCCAGTTCAAATATAATGTTGCAAAGTCCTTGAAGGCCATGACTTCACTTTATCTACTATGTCCACAACAGCAGAGTTCAACATACTCCATGCACATGGTAAACTATCAATAAAAATGTGCTTCTTTATTCAACTATCCAGTCCACTAAGGGCACGGGGCATTCCAGTTAACACTATTCTTATTCTCATATATCAGTGTATCAATGTGCAAAGCGTTTCTTCAGCTGTTCTCTCATTTCCACTTCACTACAACCTTATCTGATAAATTAGAGAACCTTCTTTATTTCAGAGATAGATCATAGTTCTTTTGCAATAACTGAACTCTTCAGGGTTATTTAAAGTAAATGGAGGAGCTTGAACTTGAATCCAATGCCCTAGCTTTTTATTACATGACTTTTCCCCACTACTGGTACCCTGTACAAAAGTTTGGTACTGCCTAAAAAGGTGTTCCTCATTCATGTGGATCCAGTAAAAGCAGCACTCTCTCACCCCAATCATGGTTCCTTCCTGCCAAACTTTCTCTGGGCTTGGTGTGCTTTGAAGCAGAAAAGAATGCCAACCCCAGATTTCCTGGCTTTTCTCCAGCCATCCTCTGCCTGGGTTCACTGGTCTATTGCTGTGGGCTTATGCCTTACCTAAGATTTAAATCACTCCTTTAGGGGAACTGGTCAGTGTGGTAGAATGATACCACTTACTATACTGTGAGGACCCATTCAGAACCCCACCATCGATATAAAGATTATTTTAAGCCGAAAACATTTGAGATACAACAGATGCAGAAAAAAAGCTTTCTCAGAGCTTCCCTTATCTAACTAAAAACATCAACTTCTGAGAAATGAGGCTGCAATACATTCCCTCTTAGTGGTGGGTATACTCCCAGGAAGAAGACAGGGAGTAAACCTGCCATAAATTCCCTCTCCAGAGGCCATGAAGAAGATGGAAAGACCACTCACACCTGCATAAACAAACATCATCACAAACTTTCTTATCTTCCATTTGTTCTCCTAAAAACCCATTTGTCTTTCCTAAAGAAACCTATTTGTTTTTCTCATAAAAGCCTTTTTCATTCCCTCCTCACCCCTACTGTTAGTATATAAGCCTCCAACTTTTATCATTCAGAAAGCTAGCTACTTTTTTTGTTAACTCCCATACACATAATTTTTCATCCTGCTAAGCTATCTTTTGTCATTTTAATTCACAGGACCCCAGTCATTAAACCAAAGAGTATATAGGAAAAGTTTTCCTCCCCAACAGTATCATAATGAGCATAATGAGCTCATAAGGAGCCAAAGAGTAACCAAGCATACATCCAAAGATGCCAGGAGCATGAAAACAGAGGTATGGGCTAGAAAGAATCACAAGGTAGTATGTAAGATCACACACTCTGGAATCAGACTGCCAGGTTCAAGTCTTGGCTAGCTGCATAATCCTGAACAGTTAACACAACTTCCATGTGCCTCAGTTTCTTCATCTGTAAAAAATGGATAGTTCTTTCTTTCTCATAGGATCACTGTGAGCTTAAACAAACTCATTGGTACATTGTCCAGCACTGTGCTTAGCATATATGTAGCAAGAAGTTTAGCTAAAGTAATAGGATGCTGAGGGATCATTTTTGTGTATACCCAAAATTGGCAACAAAGGCCCAAAGCTATGGACAAAGAGGCTCCTCAAACCACATATTCTAAACAAAGCTGTCAACACCAGGGCCAGATACCTTCCTTGTGGTTTACTAAGCCTGAGCTGCCCTTCTACCTTCACCACCACCTACCACCACAAATCTTGCCCCTTTCCCAGACCATAAAAGCCCAGAAAGGACCAGAGTGGGAGGGGGGCAGAACTATCACGGTCATGGACCTTGTCAAGATATGCAGTGTCTACAATGGGATGCCACTTCCCTACCTTCAAGAAAAGAAATGAAAAGTTTCAAGAGAATCCTTCTGAGAGGTTAAGAACTCCTACCAGATAGAGACTCTGGCATTTCACTCCCTGGATGGAGCTTGCAGAGCTACAGAACCTGTCTTCTCCAGCAGTCATAGAGAGTTATCAGGGGAAGTTAACCTACAGCTCTTGATGACAAGTGATATTCTTGAACATGGAGACTAGTGTCCATTTAAAGGTTCAAAGACTGCCAGAGAAGCCCACTTCATCAGAGTGAGAAGGGACCATGGCACAGAGTACCTAAGAATGTGAGCCCACCCTCCTCTCTTGCAGCAGAGATCTCAGCATTTCCTTGAGAAAGAGCACAGAGGAAAGGCAGGAGTCCTGGGGCCATCCTGGTGGCCACTGAGAGAGGAGCTGCCTCCTTAAAAGGTGATTAGAGCATGAACAAATGTCAGGGCCTAGGGAGGCATGGCTGTCCTCTCTGCAGAAAACCTCAGTGATGGAGAGGACTGGTGGAAACTCATCACTAAACTACTGGTCATGAAGAGGTCACCAGAAGACACACACAGGTTCCCAAGATAACCAAGGTCACCTCTGCATCGTGACATGCAACTGGTTTCCATGAGATGCCTCCACCATCTCCTCTAAACTCCCAAAGCCCCCCAATGCAAGCAAAGTCAACCTCAAAAGAGAGAGGAAAGGAAGAGATGGCATTTTAATTAAGGCTGTCCCCACTCACACTCAACCACATGGAAACGCTGGAGAGAAGTGGGAAACAGATGGCAGAGCCTTGGACCTCAGGCAATGGGTCAAACCCCTGCCAGGGCAGAGAGGGGAGTTGGAGGTAAGATTTAAGTCCTAATAAACACTAAAATTTAAATTGATCTCAACTTTTAACGTCTAAAATTGGTCAGGAAATTACAGAATCTGTCAAGATTTAAGAAAGAGCCTTTTGTCATAGCATATTTATAAGGAGAAAAAAAAAAAAAACATTTCATGCTGATGTCCCAAAAGAGCAATTACATTATCTGCATCAGCATCCTAGAGATGCCAAATCTGCCTGAGCTCAAGGCTACACATGAGACCAAAGACAGAAGATGGAGCCATGAATGTGTGCATATGTGTAGAGCTCTGTGTGTGGCAATTTAGAGAAGATCAAAGACAGGAACTAACACAGGAAATCCAAGGAAATTACCAAGAATGGGACTTGGGGCTGATGGTTTTAATTCGCCAGCACCAGTGAGAGACACAGTGGGTTGGCTGAGTTTAAAGGCACAGTGTCAACCTGGAGCCCCTGGGGGCTCTGCTGGGGTTTTATGTAAAGGGAGATAATGTGACAAATGTTGTTGCCTTCCAGCAGCTTTCTACTTCCCTAGTCATCCCTGTCTTTCATAAGAAAAATGGTAAACAGTAACTTTCTTCCTTCCTATTGCTTTGAAGGAGATGGGATGGTCATGGGGGAGAGGAAGTGGACTCTCATCCCTACACTGGCATTTATGTCCAAGCCAAATTGGTATTTACAGAAAGACTTCACCACCTCCGGGAAGATGAGGTTGGGCAGGACCACCTGCCCTGCACTGTCTATTCTATGCAAAACCAACTCTGTAATTGCGTCTAATCACTCCATAAGTGGTGAGGTTTTAGAGGAAAAAGAAAATAGTGTGAGGATTTTAAACAAACTAGTATGCTACTCTCACCCCCAAGCAAGTTTCTCTCCAGGAGAATGATCTCCGAAATGTGATCTGGGTGGGTGTGTCTTCTGGGTGGTCCCACACCCTGTTCCAAACTCCAAGGCAAGGGGTGCTGACATGTGAGACAGTCTCCACCCTGTCCATGGAGTAAGAAGGGTAGGAACTGTGGCAGCTGCAGGCCTGACTTGGCTGCTAGAAAATCATCACTCTTCCCCGAAGAACCATGCCCGAGGCCAGGCTTCACTGTCTTCACAGGACCAAATTCTGCAAAGCAGCCAGCAGTTTAGCCTCCTTTGGGGAGGAGTGTCGTGAGGGGTGGGTGTAGAGCTAAACACAGTCTGGCCTCAGAAAAATGTCCCTGCAATACCAAGTGAGACAAAAAAAAAAAAAAAAAAAAGTTGATTCAGAGAAATTCTAGAGTTTCACCAAAAAGTCTGGAATGCATTGGGTAAGTTGTAATGTGATTCAATGTGCATTCAGCTACAGAACAGTTATTTAGCACATCCATGAAGAAATCAGCGCCCAAGGTGATGGACTTGCCACCTTCTCCCCCAGAATATACTCTTTCAGGGAGGACTCAGCTTCTAAAATATCCCCTTAGCTCACTACTCCTCTTCCCATCACATTCCCCACATACATAGTCTAAGAACTTCTATATAACTTCCAATAAAAAAATAATACTTAATATAGTAAACTTGAAAAATGTTAAAAAGTTTAAAGAAGACCAAAAAAAATTACCCCTAAGGCAACCACCCAGAGAGAGACCGACTGTTAATATTTTGGTATGTCTGTTTCCAGACTTTTATGTTATGTTAATTATGAATAAATACTTGTGTATGCAATTTAATAAAGTTAAAATATTTGGAAAATTGAGTCCACATTGCTTGGACACAGTGTAGACTCTGGAATCAATTGCTTGGGTGTAATCCTAATTCCACCTCCCATTCTCTGTATCTCAGCCACAACACCTGAACAAAGTAGTACCTATGTCAGAATGTTGCTACAAAGAATAAATGAAATAATACAAGTTGAGCTTTTAAAACAGGACATAGGGCAAGTGGGATGAATATATGTGTTGTTGTTGTTATTATTAGTATTGGTTGTGACTTGCTTTTTTATACTATACACATACTTGTTTTCTGTGTCTTACAGGCAGTTTATAGGAGCGGACATTGCTCCTGCATCCCCATCAACGTGGCAGTGTCACACCTAAGATGCCGTCTAGATTGATACCATTCTCAGTAAATGCCCTGACCTTGCCAGCATCTTCCTGGGAGAGGCTGATGTGACAGGATAGCTGGGGCCAGCTGAAATGCCTGGAGGGGCACGAGATGATTGTGGAGGTTTCAGCCAAGCCAGCATCACAGCTGTCCTCAATTACCACAAACAGATGTTGGCAGCTTGACTCATTAGAAATGCAATCCGATCACCTTGGCAGTCTAATCCTCTTACTGGAAACTCCAGAGATAGGAAGACTCTGCACTCCTGATTCCTGTGGTCAGGTCAATGAAGGGTACTCTCCTTGTCCTGGGGAAAAACGTTCCCAAGCACAGACTCCATATGGCAAATCGCCATGAAGATGAGAGCAGTGGTTTCCACCTGGGAGATCTTAGTCCACCAGCTATTTGGTAATGACTGGGGACATTTTTGGTTGTCACAACTCTGAGAGGGAGGGGCCTGTTACAGGCATCCAGTGGGTTTCGTCCACGGGCACTGCTAAACATCTATAAGGCACAAGACAGCCCCACAAAACAGAGGATTATCTAACCCAAAATATCTATTAGCACCAGGACTGAGAAACCCTGATGAAAGACCTTGAGCACATAAATTAAATAAAAACCTTTAAGTTAAAAGTGGGAAAAGGCTGGCCGTAGTGAAATAGGCAGTCTCGAGTATCTATGACATAGATCACAGAGGCCAGCAGATAGGAGGTATTTATGAGATAAGGTAACTACATTTTCTGTACCTTTTCTCTAGGGTGGGTAGTGTGGGAAAGGGAATGAGAGGATATATGCTTTCCTAAGTAAAGGCTGCCATCCATAAACCAACCAACAGTGAGACTTCCAGGAACTTTCATATTAGAAAATCTAAGGGCCAGCCTCAGAGGATAAATACTTCCTCCATGATGGTTAATTTTATGTGTCAACTTGACTGGGCCATGGGGTGTGCAGATATTTGGTTAAATGTTATTTCTTGGTGTAGCTATGAGGGCCTTTCTGAATGAGATTAACATTTGAATCAGTAGGCTGAGAATAGTAGACTGTTCTCCCAGTGTGGATGGGATGAAACACTGTGCTTCTTCCAATCCACCAAAGGCCTAACTAGAATACAAAGCTGGAAGAGAAGAGAATTCTCTTTCTGTACCTGCGTTAGTGGGGACATTGGTCTTCCATTGCCTTCACACTTGGATTCAGACTGGAACTTGCACCATTGGCTCTCCTGGAACTTGTCAACTGCAGATCCTGGGATTTCTCAGCCTCCATGTTCCTGTGAACAGTTCCTTTTAATAACTCTCTTTGTGTATGCATGTGTACGTGTGCATGTATAGATGTATATATTCCATTCCTCTGGAGAATCCAGAATAATATTCTCCTCATGCTACACGGAGGCTTTGTTCTCATTCTTCCCAATTCAGTTCAAACACAACTTCCTCAGCCAGCCTTTCCCTGAGACCCTGACCTCACCTCTGTGTTCTCTCCTGTCTCAGCTCCCCTTTTGCTTCCTTCCCAGCCACTGCGTCCACTCGTAAAGAATGCAGAGATCTTGACTCATTCATTCATTGTTCTGTCCCCAGGAGTTTGAATCCCAGCCTCACCACTTACCTGTGTGAACCAGTCAAGCTACCCATTTTGTCAAGTCTAGGATACCATCGATTTAAAACACACCACTATTTACTGTGAAACTCACAAAGAAACAACAACGTTGAGTAAACACTATGCAGAGATCATGGCTTGTAAGATGCATCCTGATTTCAGATATATTGAAATGTAAGAAAACATGCATATTCAAATCATGAAACATTGTGCTTAATCTCTCTGAGCCTCAGTTTCCTCCATAGAGTAGGGATGGTAATCTTCAGGCCACAGGGTTCTTACAGGTAACCCCACTATACAGCGTGGGGAGAGCAGGCCCAGCTTCTCTTTGTACCTCCAGCTCCATCTTGCACTGCCTGGGGCCTCCTGTACCTACAAAGGGCCACCCCAATCCAAGCCCAGTCCACATATGTCTCACAGCTACAAACAACTGCCCCTCAGTCACACTTTGGGCCAGTAGGCAGCACAGTCTCACCTCAGGAGGAAAGACCTAGAGGAGATGCCCATTCAGGATCTGACAGTAGATCTGGGAAGGCTTGAGCAAGGAATTCTAGGGTCCTGATGACACAGGATGGGAACAGGCTCAGGATGGGTAGGAATGCTTAGCCCAAGGACCCTTCAACCCACAGGGAGGAGTGCCTCCAAGAGAAAGCAAGATCCGGGTCCCCTCACCAGGTTAAAAGGGTAGACAGGTTACAATGATCAAAGACAATAATAGATGTAACATGCCTTGTTCCTCAACTAGTATCTAGTGGAGGCTCTACAAATGAGTGTTCACCCACCCCAGCAGAGAAAAAGTCCTACACAGAGTCCACAGTGTAGCTGCAGCTAGCTATTACTTGGTACCTACTACATGCAACACAGTGGGTTATATGCTTTCTATTCTTTTTTTATTATTATTATTTAATTAGGAGAATTGGAGATAAAACTGAAATGTAAATTGTGATCAGACTAGGGGAGGCCCTGGATGCCAGGCCAAGAAGCTTTGTTCACATGAGATCAAGATTCATATTATGAATCTCTGTTCCCATCACAGACTAGAGGAAGGAGATTCAGGAAACTCAGGGGACAGATGATTATGAAAGGAGGTCAATGAGAAAGACCCCTATGATTCTCATAGTGGGAAAGAAAAGCAAGCAATGGCAGGAAGAGACTGGAGAATAAACAGTTTGGGGTATTGGGAATGACAGGGGAAAGGAATCACTCAGGAACTACATTTTCCAGAAGACTGGGGGCAAGATGGTACCTCCGGCAGGAATAGGGAAGTTTCAAGGGAATCTGGCTTCCAAGGGAGAAGAAAGAGTCAGTTAGCTTAAAATTTAACTCTCTAGGTTATTTAGAGCACCTACTGTGTACTTGAGCTTGTTTACACTTCTCTGCCTCTCCTCTAGCATATGTCAGAAATTGTCACCATTGGTACCACTACAGAGTTCTCACAACCTGGTGAAACTATTTTTTTGGTCTCCTAATATCCATCAAGACATTATTTTTCAGTCTGTCAATGGACCCAGCTATTAACGTATTACCACAAAAACTACAATTTTGCTATAGTCCTAAAATCTAAACAGGTATCTAGGATCCATACTAATGAAACATATACAAACTATTTGCTTGCCTCCACCCTGCCCTTCTACCCACATCTAGAAACTCTGAATAGTCCAACAACTCTAGTATCAAACAGACTCAAAGTTAACATGGGACAAGAAAATAAATAAAGTTAATACAACAGTGCCATCTAGTGAGTGACAAGAAATTCAGAAGGATATGGATCTGTCTTAAATTTAGGATTCATATATTTTACCCCAACAGATCCAGTGCAGAAGAGGAATGGTATTAAATGAAGGTGTTTTGTGTCATCATAAGCCCTTAGAAAAATCCCTCTATGTGATTTGAATTTCCCAAATTTATGGGGAATCTTAATGGAGGCCATATAAAGAGAATGAAGAAGTTAGTAGAAATCCATGGTTTCCTCCAAAGTCCAACATTAAATAGCAAGAATCTAACACTAATCATGACAAGAGCTTTAGTAGAGTCCCATCTCCTGACAGTGAGCTCAGCACCCTCTCCGTGACCCTAAGCTAATAGAAGCCATGCAGCCTCAGATCCACCAGGATCACCTCCCGCTCTATGCTCATGCCCAAGTGACCTAGGGCAAGTGAGACTTCTCTAGCCTTCTGTTTCTTCATCTGCAAAATGGCAATGATGATATAGCAATGGCCATTCACAGAGAGTATTATGGGCTCTACATGAGTTATTTTAGGAAAAACCTATATAACACAATGGTTTAGCCCTATCAAAGTGAGTTTTCTTCAAGCCTGCCCTTTCTCCTGTATCTGCTCATTTACCAAATGAGAATCAGACATCTATGCATTGGGGCACCTGGGTGGCTCAGTTGGTTAAGTGTGTGCCTTCAGATCATGATCCAAGAGTCCTGGCATCAAGCCCAGCATCGGCATCAGGCTCCCTGCACAGTGAGGAGCCTGCTTCTCCCTCTCCTTCTGCCTGCCATTCCTCCTGCTTGTGCTCTCTCCCTCTGTCAAATCAATAAAGTCTAAAAAAAAAAGATATGTATATGTCCTTTTTTTCAAAAAAGACAATTTTCATATTTTTAATAAATGCTGAAGCCCTACTATGTGCCACTCTAGACTCCAAGGACAGGCAAGTTTCCTCCTTGGTGAAATTAATCTAAAATGTGAGAGAATCTTAGAAGACAATACAGAATCACAGCAAGAGAGACTATCATCTCCCAGAACAGATAATGAAGGAGTTGAAAACTGGAAGAGGAGGAGACAAACAAAGACAAAATGAAGGAACATAGCCTATAGTCTACTAGAAATCCAGGGCAAACAACTGAGGTTACCCAATCAAGTGTCCCTTAAAAGGTGGGGGACTGAGAGTATTATCTGAAAGAAAAGGAGATATTCATCCCCCAAGACGAGTTGGCTCTGCCCTTGATCAAGCCCTCTACCTTATTTTCTCCTAGCAACTTCTCCATCACCATTCCAGGGACATGATTCCATCTAAGGACTGCCCCGGAGTTAACCACATTGCCAGATGGATGAAATTACAATCAGGGTGCCCCTCTGGCTTTCCACCTTCTCTCCCTTTTCCCCCTGGGATAGCTCACCATTTTAGATAAGACAGCAGCCAGCAATGTTTTTGGTGTTCCAGTTTATCTGGTTTAGGGCTTATTGCCATCCAAGAGGGCTGGTCTCCCTTAATCTTCAGCTTTGCACATCACAAGGCCAGATCTGCCTGCCAGTGGATCAAAATTAGCACTTTCCAAAGTTATACGTTACACTACCAAACATTTTGATTTTTCTCTAAAAACATTTTTTAAGCCCTATAATCCCATGCGTTGGCTTGGAAGATACAAAGTTAAACAGGTTTCTTTTGGAAAGGCTTCTAAATCCTCAATATCCTAATAAGAATTGTGAATTTCTGATACAGTGCATGCTATAGTTCACAAAATTATTTGGCAGTGGAACCCTTTCTGCAGAGTCTCTCTTGGAAATAAACTTTGCAAAAGGCTAATTTCAGGTCTGTCGGGCTCTTGCTCTTCCTGCAGACTTTGCTAGAACCTGTGTCTCATGAAGCATTTTCTAGATCATAGCTCCCTACCCACAGTCCCAAATCCAAGTGATCAATGCTACTCCTCTTCTCCCACGACTCTGTAAATATTTATACCACAGCCTCTGTAACACTTTGGTGTCTTTCGCTGACTTTTCATGTGTCCGTTTTTACTTTATTGTAGGTCGCTTTGGTTCAGGAAACTTGCTTTATATGCGAGGCTCGAGGGAAGCTCATGAAAATCCCTGGTGCCTGCATATGTGATACAGGCAGGGAGGGAAGGAAGAAGGGGGAAGAGGGCAGGCCTGACTCTGATTAAAAAGATCGGAGACCCAGTGCCACCATTTGACTTTTGATCAATCACAACTTTTCTGGGCCTCATTTCCTCCTCAGCCAAACAAGACTGAAAACATGTGCCCTCACTTCCTCCTAGAATGGATGGAGGGCTCTAACGAGATCATCAATGCAAGCTCAGCCCATAACTGGAAAGTACGAGGTCGATGTAAAATCACATCATAATTAGCACAGGGCCAGAACATTCCATTCATGTCTTCCCCAAAGAGGCAAGGGTGTCATGCCCACAGTGTAATAGGCTAATCCAGCCCACACAGATGTTGAACTAGGAAGCACCCCCCCACCAGTTCCCCAAATAATGCCTCTTTCTAAATCCTAATGCTTGGAATTTCTATGACACAAGATAGATGGTTCCATTCACATTAAATGCAGTTGAAGATACTTAAAATGTGCAGATTATGAGCATGAATTCCTTTCCTGGAAGAAATTTCTGAAGGGGAGAACTCCGAGCCATGAAAATGAGGTTCAAAGAAATATATGCACAGCTTTTTAAAACAATTGAGTTGGGAGCCACAAAGGGAAATAATACCTTCTCCAGAATTTTATTTAGGGAAATATTCAGATTAACTTTTGCTGAACGTCTACTTGAAGGAAGTATGCCAAACATTCTCAAACAAACGACAGCATATTTGTTGCCACCCAGTTAACTGCAATTGTTGGGAGGAATCCACACTATCAGGTTAGAAAACCAGATACTGGATCTAAGCCTGAATTCAACAACAACAACAAAAAAAATTAAATAAAATTGCTAATAAATGAGAATTTGTTTTTCTGGGAACAGGACAAGTGTATCCACGTTGTAAAGCCTCTGCAGAATCCAGGCTGTGGCTTGTTATCTGATGATCTAAATGGAAGCCATTTTTGTAATTACTTTTATTGTTAATAAATTCTCCCCAGTTTGGATGAGAGCATCAACATGTTAATGTGAATTTCGAATTTGAAAGAGAAAACCAGAGAGCAGTCACAATCAAGGTGACCGGATTTCTCCCAATTACTGCCCCCAATTATTTCCATACCTATCGCTGACATGTTTAATCTCCTTCTCCTGGCCTAACCGACAGCTCGCGGGGAAGAGGCATGCTAGCTAAGACATTGCTCAGCAGAGAGTGTAGGTCCAATTTAAATAATTAGAAGCCTATTTCATTTCTTCTCTCCTTGTAAGTGCACTTGAAGGGAATGCACATGCCAAGCTTCATGCCTTTAACTCGTTCAGGGATGACTTATTGACTTTTCTTTTAGCCCATGTCTCTACCAGCCCTTGTCTGTGTGTCTTCTAGGACACTGAGGATAATTTAAAGCTATTGAATGATAGTCAATAAGCAAGGGGCATCTCTATAGCCTGGCTTAAAGGTCTTTGATCTAGTAAATCATCAATTACTGCTGCCTGGGTTAGCCTTCCCGTTAACCGTGTGACCTGGACTGTCCCTCTTATTCTTCAAGCAGGATGAGCACAGGAGCAGCACAGAGTTTTCTGCTGATGAAGTGGGTCTGCAGTTCACTTGGGCTTGGGACCTGTCTCCACTGTCTGCAAAGTGCCTGCCCTCCTCTCCTCAAGTGGTTAGAAATCTCTTTCCAGATGGCAAAGGCCCGACTCATAATTTTGTTGCTTGACTTAGAGACATTCATATCTGTCCCCTTCATTGATTACAGGCCTCTGAGTGGCAGAATTTATGAGGTTCTGGAGACTCAACATGCTCATCACTGTCCCTGTATTGCTCTAAGTGCAATTCAAAGATACTCACTGCAAATGAAGATCCTCTGGTCAGAGATCCTCATTCCATACACTTGAAAGGGATTCTAGGCATTTTCATTGTTAACCCCTGAATTCCACTTGGATAAAGCTGGATAAAGCTACCAGCAATTTGCTGCAGGAGCATACGAAAGGTTAGGAGGGGATCAGAGATCCCTGAGATGTCTCACCCATGAAGGTGCCAAGAAGGTGATGGTTGGAAATGGGAGGAATGATGTTCTGGACAGAAAGAACAGCAGGTGCAAAAGTTCATGGAAATAAGACAGCAGAGTTCGTTTAGGAATTTGGAAATCATCTAACAAATAGGAACCTGAAATACACACTAAGATTGAAGGTGTGATAGGAATTTAAATTGACAAGGAAGTAGGGGTCAACCACAAAGGCACTTGAATGTAGTTCTTTAGACAGTAAAGGCAGAGATCTGGTCCAATATTTAAAAATGGATTTAAGTAATCAGAAATTATAGAGGTGTGGAAAGGTGACCAAAATTATTATTCAATAGTAAAATACCTTTGTCTCCTACCTACTTCATATTTATCCAATCTCATATTTACTGACTATCTACCATGTCCAGACACAAGAGTAAGCTCAGGAGAAACAATGCTAAACAACAGAAAGATGATCTCCCTTCCATCACAGGGTTTACAGTTCAGCATTGACTATGCGGCAGCCACTGGACTAGCCACTGGATTAGCAGATAAGAACCTAAAACAGCACCTTGCACACACAAACTTGTACACATATTTATATGTGTCATAATAAACCACAAGAAAGATAGGAATAGGGCAGCCCGGGTGGCTCAGCGGTTTAGCGCATGCCTTTGGCCCAGGGTGTGATTCTGGAGACCTGGGATCAAGTCCCACATCAGGCTCCCTACATGGAGCCTGCTTCTCCCTCTGCCTGTGTTTCTGCCTCTCTCTCCCTCTCTCTGTGTCTCTCATGAATAAATAATAAAATCTTTAAAAAAAAAAAAAAAGAAAGATAGGAATAAAATGTTAGAGGACTAAGTGAAGAAAGAGTACTTGAGAAGAGCCATAAAGCATGGACAACATTTCTGACCAAGGGAAGATGGAGAAATAATGCATTTTAGTTAGGAAAAAGCAATTAATGAGAAATGGAGCAGAGACAATGAGAGTAAGAACTAGGGACAGACATGACCAGACCCTGCGTATATCCCTTGTCCCTCCACTTCAGAATAAACCCTCAAAGCAGGAGTATTACCCGCATTTATGTGCATGAAGACAATTCTTCAACGAGTTGAAAAAATTCCAAAGATAACAAAGCAAGTAAGTGAGAGTCAAGAGTCATTCATATTCATTCATTCAGTTTACTCAACAAATATTGATTGAGCAGCTACTATGTGATAGGCAGATTTGTCCTGCACCAAAGTTCCTATCATTTTTCTCTACAATACTTTAAAAATTAATAACATAAATAAAATTAACACTGACAGGTAATAGCACGAACAAGAAGAAAATGAAGGCGATTTAAGAAAGGATAATAACGTTTACAGCAGGTTTTACGCTTTGCAAAGCATTTTTACATACAAACTCCTAAATATAAGGAAGAAAAAGGGTGGGTCGCCTGGGTGACTCAGCAGTTTAGTGCCTGCTTTTGGCCCAGGGTGTGATCCTGGAGTCCTGGGACTGAGTCCCACATTGGGCTCCCTGCATGGAGCCTGCTTCTCCCTCTGCCTATGTCTCTGCCTCTGTGTGTGTGTGTGTCTCTCATGAATAAATAAATAAAATCTTTTAAAAAAAATGTTTAAAGGAAGAAAAAGAGTCTAATGTCTGGTAAATAGTAGGTATGAAATGTCTGACCTTTCAACTTTATCCTGAATTCTTAAAATCTTCAGTTCTTAAGGGTTTTGTTTTTTGGTTTGGTTTGGTTTGGTTTGGTTTTACTGTTTTTAAGAGGAAAGGATAAAAAAAAAAATGGCCCATAATCTCACTGCCCAAATTTCTCATTAATTTTTTAACTTTTTATTTTAAAATAATTTTACAGAGTAAATAGAACAGAGGTCCCATAATTCCTTCATTAAGCTTTCCCTAATTTTAGCAAATGACATAAACATACTACAATCATTAAACCAGGAAATTATCACTGGTTCAATGCTAATAGCTGAACTATAGATCTTATTTACCAGTTTTTCTCCTACTGTCCTTTTTCTATTCCCATACCTCACATTGAATTCAGTTGTTGTGTCTCTTTAGCTTTCAATCAAAGACAGTTCCTCAATCTGCCCTCGTCTTTTAAGATACTGATACTTCTGATGAATACTAGCTAGTTATTTAGTAGAATGTCTATCAATTTGGGTTTGTCTATTATGTTCTGACAATTCCTTTAAGATTATATATTTCAGGCATGTTACAGAATGCCACAAAAGCAAAAACAATGCTGTGTCCTTCTCAGGACATCCTATCAGGAGGAACATAATATCAACATATCTTATTACTCGTGATACTAACTTTGATCACATGGTTAAGGCAACCTCCATTGGGTTTCTCCACTGTTACTCTTTCTCCCTTTAATTGATAAGTATGGGTCAGGTACTAATACACTATTTCTCCTCAAACGTTTGCCCACTGATTTTAGCATCGATCCATAGATCTTCCCTGCAACAATTACTGCTGTGATGTTGCCTGGTGGTGATTTACTATTTCCCACATTCCTTCTCCATATGTAGGTTGGAATGCCTCTGAAAAGAACTGTCTCTTCTCCAATTTATTAATTTCTTTGATTATTTACATCAGGATAAACACAAGCATATTTATTTTTAAGATTATTGTTATTTATCATGTTTTTCACGTTGAACACTTTGCCCATTGGGAGTTCCATTAGCTGTGCTTCTGTTTCCGTTTCATATAGCTTCTTCTTTTTAATTTTTTTTAGAACTTCTTTACTTTCTGATACTGTAAGATGCTCCAGGCTCATCTTGTATTTCCCTGCCCCAGCCCTAGAGTCAGTAATTTCTCCCCCAAGGAGCCCTGATTTATTTTAATCAAAAATGAGATTTAGAAATAAGATCTAGGCTCCATATATGCTCATTGCTACTGGAATGCCATAGTTCCTTGGCCCTCTAAGCAGACGACATTGGGAAATACAAATGGTTTGTATACAAACCCATGCTTATACTTTAATTTATATATACTTCTTTATCAATTTATCTGTATACATATTTTTAAAACATTGGTTTATACGGATATGTCCAATTCCAACCCAACAACACCACTGACTCTAGTCTTCCCCTTTTTTTTTGCTTATAACATCTTTCTCCAACATTGAGAAGCCTGGCTCTCATTATTAATAATATACGCACTTATTTGTTCAACTGAAGTGTAACCATAGAATGTTTAGTTGTAGAACTGCTAAACTATACTCCTGTGACAAAGAGACTGACTGAGTACAGCATTTGTGCCCATTTCTTTTCACTTTTAACCTTACAGCATCCAGCCGAAATACAGTTTTCCAAAATTATCTAGGTTACTTATTTCCCCAAGTCTTTCAGTATTTCCAATTATTATACAATTGGGTTTATTTACTACTACTTGTTTCCTATTTGGGGCCCTTGCCCCAATATCTTGGTTGATTGTAAGCATATATTTATTTTAAGAGGTATTTTAAACAGTATCCAAGATGAGTTGTTTTTTTTTTTTTTTTAATCAATTCAGAGATACAGACATCTTTGTTGAGCTCCTGCCATGTTCCAGGGACAATCTGGGTATTTTATTATATATGACTATAAAGACATAGTATGTTACTTTAATGATCAACACCTAGGTTATGAAACTTTATGCCAAGAAAAAAAACTGATTTACTTTATCCAGCAAAAGGTGGTGCCCCTTTTCTCTTACCCTCTTTTTAACTATTTGTCAACCTTATGGATCTGTAGATTCTCTTGAACTAATTATTTCCATAGCCTAAAAATGTATTTGAAATAATGAGGCAAATATTACAATTTCTCTACAAAACATTAATGCAAGGCTCTTGTTTGTTTTTTAATTAGCTGTCACTATTGATGATTTACCCTATAAGATGAGAATATTGGTACTACATGTGTCAATACAAAGACCACCCTTGAGGACTCTGAATAATCTAGATTTGGGCCTTTAGAAAACAAGATTGTCCCCAGTGTTTACAAGAACTTTCTGAAAGATGTCCATGGGCAAGACATTGGTCCCACCTGACACAGACCTCTGTCCTCACATAGTTCACAAATGAGTTGGGAGAACTGGATAGTGGATAATAATATAGTTTTTGCATTATTTTGCTGTGTGCCTTTAGGTGAATTTCTGAGCAGCAATTTCCTCATTTGTAAGGAGGGATAAACAATACATATAATTTATATATGTGTGTGTGCATAGTTTATATATATAAATATATATCTTTTGTATATTATATAATATATATTTATCCCTCTTTACAAATGAGGAAACATAATTGTGAAATTGTGTGTACAGAACTCTTTGAAGTTTTCAACACGTATAAAGTACTTAGAAAATGTCAGCTATTAGAAAAACAGGAGAGAAGAAGCCATAAGCTACTCTTAATGGCAGAGAACAAACTGAGGGTTAATGGAGGGATGGGTGATAGATATTAAGAAGTACACTTTTGATGAGCACTGGGTGAAGTAAGTAAGTAAAGAATTACTGAATTCTACTCCAGAAACCAATATTGCACTATATGGCAACTAACAAAACTTAAGTAAATAAATAATAAAATATTTGTAAAAGACAAGTCAGCTATTAGAACTATCATCATTTCATTGTTATTCAAAAGATAAACAACAGTAGTACATGTTGCCCAATAACTGATAGTGTTTAAAAAAAAGAGTCATCATTTGAAATGAACAAGAGACAAAGAACTAACATTTTTTTAGACCTTGTAATAATCTAATCCTAAAAATAATTTGGTAAGGTCAATATTAATAAATTTATCTGTAAAACAAAGATAAGTAACCTTGGATACGTAATCAAGGTCATGTAACTACTGAGTGACAAGGCTGGGCACAGATCCAGATTTTACCACTACAAAAGAATACTGGGGAGTGAGTTAAATCTTTTAGAGACAAACACTTGAACATCAGAAAAGTATCCTGAATCATTGTCAAGTGGATCCATAACAGAACCCTAGAAGTAGCAGAACCACTCCAAAGTCTAGGACATGTAAAATAGA
The DNA here is from genome assembly GCF_003254725.2 of Canis lupus dingo. Taxonomy (NCBI): domain Eukaryota; kingdom Metazoa; phylum Chordata; class Mammalia; order Carnivora; family Canidae; genus Canis; species Canis lupus. The sequence goes on along the minus strand of NC_064250.1, from coordinate 53,993,569 downwards.
GTACAAGAGGCTTGGCAACAGGACCTGGTTCCTGGGCAGGAACATTCCTCTTAGGAAAATAACTCTGGATTTTTAAGGTCAGGATTTATCCCAAATATTCTGTGTCACTATTACCATTCACATTTTGGGGCTAAGTTACCATTTCCATAGATCTAAGCTACAGTAGAAGAATTTAAAAGAATTTGTACCTGCCATCTGAAATTGGCAGCCTTTCAAGGCCTGCAAACCCATTTTGTTTGGGAGACATTGCCAAATCGAATCTGAATGCTTTACAATTCTGCCTGGAAGCCCCCTAGCCTTCAGATTCCCCAGTCTGTTACTTTAGACCAATCCTCTTCATCCATATACCTTATGTGCCCAGCCCCTAAGTGAGATAGATAGATAGATGATAGATAGATAGATAGATAGATAGATAGATAGATAGATAGATGATAGATAGATAGATAGATAGATAGATAGATAGATAGATGATAGATAGAAACCCAGGCAGAGTGGCAGCCCAGGGAGACCCTTCGAGGAACAGCAGAGCGAACCCTGGCCACACTCTCAGAGAACAACTGGAAGCCAAGTTCCTGGGAAATACCCCCTGTGGCCACTACAAGTTCAAGTTCCCTCAGGCAGTGCGGACAGAGAGTAGCCTTGGTGCCAAAGTATTCTTCTTCAAAGCCCTGCTATTAACTGGAGACTTCTCTTGGGCCAGCAAGAAGGACCATCACGTCTGGGTCTGTAAGGAGGAGCTGGGCGACTATTTGAAACCCAAGTATCTGGCCCAGGTTAGGAGATTTCTCTTGGACCTCTGATGGGCAGTGCCACCTGTGGACAATACTCGACCAGGCCTGGGATGGTGCCTCAAGGACATCATGTACTTATCCCATCTTTGCAGGGAACAGCATGCAGCCAACTAAATTCAGAGAAATAAACAAGTTTATCATTAATATATATATATATATATATATATATATATATATATATATATATATATATGTAATCTCAGGCTCCACTCTAGATTGAGTTACTCAGAATATGCAGGATGAGGCCAGGATGGAGATCATGTAAAGGCTCCCATTCTCACCCAGGTTGCTAATGAACAACCAATGTTAAATAAGAATTACTGGTCTAAGCCCTGTTCTCAATCTGTCCATCAATTTTTTTTTCTGTCTTGTGTTTCTCTCACTCTTTTATAGTGGCTGAATAGTGTTCCCCCAAAATTTGTGTTCATTTGGAACCTCTGAACATGATCTCGTCTTTGCAGATTAAATCAGTCAAGAATCTCAAGATGAAATCATTCTGAATTTAGGCTGGACCTTAAATCGAAGGACCGGTGTCCTTATAGGAAGAAGAGAAGACATGAGGAAACACACAAGGAAGAAAGATGTGATGAGGGAGTCAGACACTGAAGTGATCATCTATATGCCAAGGAATGGCAAGATTCCCAGGAACCACCAGTAACTAGGCAGGGGCAAGGAAAGATTTTTTCCTAGAGTCTTCAGGGGGAGTATGGCTCTATTGGCACCTTAATTTCAGACTACTAGCCTCCAGAACTGTAAGAGAATAAATTTCTGTGTTTAACCCACCCGGGTTATGGCAGCCTTGGGAAACTAATGCACCCTCCCGTTAATTCACCTAATGCCTGTTGAGAACTACTCAAATATCCTAAATATCTATGGATGTTCTTGTGCCTCCAGAAATAAACTGAAACTATCCTAAAAAGTAAAGGCACCGGAAGGACTATAGGAAGACAGTGACTGCTCACAAGAGACATAGTCAAATAGCTTTGAGAATCTAGAACCTTCCAGGGACCTATAGAACCAGTTAGCGGAAGGAAATCCAGGCTTCCTTAATACATTTTCGCATCACTTCATTTACTCTCTATTAGTGGCAGTGGAGAACATGACTTCTATCTTTAGTGCCCTAACCACTAAAGAAAATAAATTCACTGTTAAGTCAGTAAAGTCTTATTGCCTTCTCTCTGATTGTCTCCCCTCTTCCCCGTGGTCTCTGTATTTCTCATGTTTCATAGTTGTTCTGCATTTCTTTTACTCCTGTACCCTCTTCTTTTCTGCCAAATGGGGTAGCAGCTCAACATCTAAAAAGTTTCACTTCCCTCTCAGGCAACAGCCACTTCCACAAAACAACCCTCCAAATGGCAACATTAGGTTGGTTCATCTTTAAGCGAAATGAGTTCCACACCAGAAGTTATGGCTGAGTCACAGGCAGTGATGCAGGGACCCAGGATATATTGGCCACCCAGTACCTACTTGGCTTTTCCAACCTTCAGTACAACCTGAGCATCTTTGTGACAGTGAAGGAATGGCAAGTAAGATTTAGGATAAATACTTCCCAGCCTCACCACCACGGGCCCCTGCTATACTCATTCATGATTTCTGGAAGCCTTTCCCCACTCTGATTAAAAGTCCCTCAGTACTTTCCCTCCTAAAAAATCCAGTTCACTGATGGGAAAACAATATCCCAAAAGTTTCTACAAAGTCAAAGACATATATAGAGTTCCCAAGGGATAAATTTGTTGTTGTCCTCTTTTCAAACTACAGTTATATGTTGATTTGTCTTCTCTCTGAATACTCCACCAAAATATAATTCCTGCAGGAATGATCTGAGCTAACCTAATATTGGTTGGAGACAGGGTAGGGTCATCCCAAGAATTCTTGCATTGGGCTATATTTCAAACAGCTCTCCTCCTTATTAGCAGGGTTTGTCAGGAGTGAAAAACACCAATAAGGAAGGAAAAGTCAGTGGGGAAGAATAATTCTAACAGTTCCACTATTTGAAATGCTTTCTACTGTTAACACTTCACAGAACAAACACCTCTATCCATGGGGTCCCCAAGGTTCTCTGCACATTCCAATAACCAGAGAGGCTTTTTAAAATCCTCGTGTCCAGGAAACTTTTAAAAATCCTGATGCCCAGCTCATCTCCCAGAATAATTGAATGGGAATGTCTGGGCATGTGAGTCAGTTATCCACAGTTGTTAAAAATCTCCAAGAGATGGGGTAACTGGGTGGTTCAGTTGGTTAAGCATCCAGCTCTTGTCTCAGCTCAGGTCTTGATCTCAGAGTTGTGAGTTGAAGTCTTGCATTAGGCTCCACGCTGAGCATGGAACCTACTAAAAAAAGAAAAAAAAAAAAGAAAAAAAGATCTCCAGGTGATTTTAATGTGCAGCAATGTTTGGCATACCAAATGGTTGCCCAAATGACCAGATATTTAGGTCCTTACCATGGCTCTAAGACTGTGCAAAATGAAAATAAGATTATCTCTCCCTCTCTACCAAAAAAAATAGATTTTCAAAGACAAGGGGCTTTGAGATTCTTAGAGAAAAACATTATGTAAATACAGGCTATTATTATTGCAAGTTGGCAGGTGTCTGGGATATATATTTCATTCTCTTTAATCATCCAGATGAGGCCAAATGTCCCAGGGATGTGGAGTCAGCCCATCATTATGCCTAATGGGTACTGAGTACATTAATGCCTAATGGGTACTGAGGATACAAACACAGGTGTTGTGAGCAGCGGCAGGAGCAATCACTGAGTTCCCATCTACCACTGGGACAACCTTCAGCTGTGTGCTTTCTTGGAGGCAAATCCCCACTAAGGTCTAGGATCTGTCTCTATTCACTCCTAGCTCAGCATTGTGTACTGCAGAATAAGTGGTCTTTTCCTTGCTGCTTGCTGGGTATAAAGAGGAATAGACTTTTACTCTTTTATCACAGACACATCTACCCTCATCATGCAAAATGAGAGTTTAATATTAATTCAGCCATCTGAGTCTAATTGAACATTAAAACACCCCAATCTAATAGCAAAGTCTAGAACTGCTGACATGCCACACAGGAACCTCCCGAGTCTTGTTTTTCCTGTAGCAGTAACTATAGCAATAAAAGGTTGGAGGAGAGTATAAATATTTAAGGCCCAAAATAAATCTTTAAATGTTGAACAACCGGGTTATGTGATAGGTAAAGTGGAGACTGGTCCCGAGATGGCAGCTCGTCGAACAATGATAGAAACAGCAAAACCTTGGCCATTCCTTCCCTATCAGGACAGCATTAGTGTATGTCAGCTTGGTAATAGCCTAACTGGGTAGAGCCAGCAGATGGTATTTTTATGGCCCTATATAAACAGTATTAAGTCATTTTAACTCTTTCTCCAAACTCAGTTTTCCAAACTAGGCTGCAGTTATCCACCTCTCTCAGCCTCTACGATGCCTATGAGGAACAGAGCCAGCATTGATTAGCACCCATTATGCACTTGACGCTCCTCATAGGGACTTATTAACTCCTATTTACAGGGAATACCTAAGAAGGGCAGAGCCAAGGTATGAACTATGTGTGTGATTTCATGGCTGTGGTTCCTCCCACTATCGCTTCACTGTCTTCAACTTTTATTTGCATTGATTAAATGTACAGGAAGGGAAAATCAGCTGAAAACTGCGTGCTGAACGGCTGTCCTCCATGACTGAGAGTGTGCAGATCAGTATGGCCTGTTCCTATTTGAAATTATTGCTACTTAGAGTTTCTCATGTGTTATTTGATATATCGATTATTCCATTTTACACTTGCAAAAAGTATTGTCTCCTCAGATATGAAATTTTATGACTTGCCGCTTCAATCGAATTAATTTCACCATGCATTGATTAAACTCCCATGTAAGCATTTCAGCATTTTAAAGCAGTTTTCAAAAAGGTAAAATCATGACTCTCATTCAAAATCATATATGTCAAAGATTTTGTTCAATTCATTAATGTTCATTCATTAATTAATGAGGGAACAAGTGAGATATATATAGCCAATTTCATAAATGAATGCTAAGGTTGCTGGGTCACATGCAAAATTGACGGATGTCTTACGGGGGCAATAACCTACGACCTCAGAGGTTATCACTTCCAATAAATGGGCATTATTTGCATCTCCGCTGGACAAAAATCGACAGGTTACCTATGCCCTTTCTAGAGTTGTAAAATAGATCAATCAATAGAAAAATCAGGCCCAGGGCTGAGCTTAAGCATACAGTGATACCTTTTGCTTATTTCCAAGTTTTGGATAATTTTTGTGACAGTGTTCAAGACACTGAAGTGGTAGAGGTATATGTAGACAGTGCCTAGGAAGATCAAATCACTACCTGCAAAGCCCTACAGTAAAGTTTCAGGTACACTTGGATAGATTCATAATTTGAAAGTGGTCTGTAAATAATCAGGCAATACTGTAGTGTAAATTGTACACTTCTGTGCTATAGTAAACCAATGGAAGATTATTGTAAGCTGAGTTGCTTAGGGAAGGAAGGTATCTTGGAAAAGGAAGTCATCTTGTGAGCAGAGCTTGGCAGAAATTGTAGGGTGTGGTTTAATGAGGATGATACAGAAGAGTGATCCAGATCTGTGGGAAAGTAAAGGTAGACCAAAGCGATAAAGCTGGTCAACAGTAGTTTGCCACCTTGGCAGCACACGTGAGGAGCTTTTCTAAAATCCTAATGGCCACACTGCAGAACCAATGGCAATGGGACTTTGTTAAATCTCTAGGCTCTTGGTGCCCCCATGCCCATCTCCTCAGTAAGAATCTGCAGATAAACAATATCATCCAAGTGATTCATTGCACATCGACACTTGAGATGCTGCAAGATATTCTTTTTTTTAAAAGATTTATTTATTTATGAGAGAGAGAGAGAGAGAGAGGCAGAGACACAGGCAGAGGGAGAAGCAGGCTCCATGCCGGGAGCCCGACGTGGGATTCGATCCCAGGACCCCAGGATCGTGCCCTGGGCCAAAGGCAGGTGCTAAACCACCGAGCCACACAGGGATTCCCTGCTGCAAGATATTCTGCTGCAGATTCCCACCATCCCTGACATCAGAACAGTTTCGAGTACTCAATTTACATTCAACACCTCAGGTCCCTCCCTTAGAGTGTTGACGATTCAGAGACAAAATCAATAGAACATAGGAATTAACAAGTATCCTTGTTGTTATCAAGGAGTTTGAGAAGCAAGGAAAGTAGATTCACATTTAAAGGACCTTTGTGTTGATGGAGGTAGTTTGGTTTGATCTATTGATCTGACAGTGAGTGGTTCTTAATCTGAGCTACACATAAAATCACCTGGAGATGCTTTTCAAAAATACAGCTATGGGGCATCTGGGTCGCTCAGTTGGTTAAGCATCTGCCTTTGGCTCAGGTCATGATCCCGGGGTCTTGGGATCCAGTCCCACATCAGGCTCCCTGCTTGGCAGAGAGTCTGCTTCTCCCTCTCCCTGCTGTTCCCCCTTGCTTTTGCACTCATGCTCACTCATGCTCTCTCTCTCTCTCTGTCTCTCTCTCTCTCTGTCAAATAAATAAACTGGAGATCTGTTGGCTCTCCTGGGTCTCCAGTTTGCTGCATTCAGATCTTAGGACTTGTCAGACTCCATAGTCACATGAGTTGATTCCTGACAATAAATCATATATATATATATATATATGTGTGTGTGTGTGTGTGTGTGTGTGTGTGTGTGTATAGATATCTATATATATAATAGGTATGTATACATATCAAATATATACACATGCTCTAACAAGGGAGTCAGCCACCATCAGTTGGATTTAATGGAGATTCAAAGACAAGAGAGAAGAGGAAAAGTAGGCTTAAGATATGCCCTTTCTGGAGGCTGTCAGCATTGGGAAGCTGAGGATCCACTGACTAGAGCTGGGGCACTCTACATGACTGATTTGGGGAATATATTTGTCTTTCTCTCATTGCTCTGAATTGGGGCAGGGGTAAAAATTAGGAAAGCTAGCAGTCATTGACCAAGTTCTGACTCTTCTGAGCCAACTGCTGCAGAGGTTGTGGATCAGAATTCTATTGTCACATATGGTCTGGCCCTTGTCTGTTTGTATATTCACTCTCATATGCTAAATGAATCCCCAACATTATCAGGTTCCCACTTCCCCAATTTTTTAATGACTTTTTTAATCTGTTCAATACTATTTGGCCACAACCACATTTACATTTATACATTTAGATCTTTCCAGACCTTAACCTTATCTGGATTCAACTTTATAACAGGGGAAGTATTTGACAATTAGGTTTTAGTATTATCTGTTGACAAGCCCATCAGATCAGGAGACAACTGACAATAAAAGATAATTTGTTATACTCACTGATCCCTGAGAAAAGGCACCATGCTACTCCATGAGGGGTCTACACCAGAAAGCAAGGGAATTGATCAAGACGTAGGGATTGAGGGAGACATGGACAAGAGCCTTTATCCTGGTTTCCACAGGGAGAAACAGACAAATGAGGGTAAATGAGTTTAAGATTGGTTAGTTTGAGCCAGGGCATGGAGAGCTACTCTCAGGAGTGGTTCTTGAGAGGCTGGGGAAGTTTCAGGAAGGGTATGTATGGAAGACTCCAGAATCTGTAATGCTGTCAGGATTCTTAGCTGCAAGTATCAGAAACCAACTCTGGCTAGTGGGAGCAAAAAGGACATTTATTAGAAGGATATCAGCATCTCTCAGGCTCAAGAGGAGACTCAAGAAGTGGACTTGGAAAGTAGGAGGAAAATACTGAACTCCGGGTCTGGCAGGGAGAACAATTTGTCTGCTTCCTGCTGCTATTTTTTGCCATAAAGAGTGACTTCTACTGTTCTGACATCTTTACAACACTCCCTCCAAGAGTCTACATTATGGGAGATAGCCCCCCATTGGTGTAGCCCAAGTCATTTGTTCATATTAGCTTGTGCAGGTATAAGAAGGAGGAGACCTGGGGTGGGGGGAGTAGTATCTATGACACACCATGGCCTTATGTGAACTTCCTTCAGATATACTAGGCAGTGAAGGGCTTAGAATATGGACCACCAGAAAAATTAAAAATGTCCATAAGAGTCCCCTCTCTCCACTCAGCTGTTCTTGCTTAGGACTGAAACCCAGACACTTAAAGTCTATGGTGTGTAAGATGTGTGATGTGTGTAGACCACTCTGGCAGAGAGACAACTAGATCACTTCCATCCTGGTACCAGCAGAGGATCCATCATGGAACATGTCTATGCTTGTGCCATGCTCATTTCCCCATACTCTCCATCCTCCTTTACCGGATATTACTGAATATCCACCATGGCAGCCACTCCACCTTGGCAAGGTGCACGTAGATGCCACCACCTCTGGCCTTTCCACTTTCCTTTCGCTAGTGAAGACAATAATACCCTTGTGCAGGGAACAGAACTGGACATATGTGACTTTATTATTTGCACTGATATAAACATTGTTAATCTGAAAATTGGACTCCAATTTACAAACACCCTACTGTCCTGTCATTCCTGAGCCTAGGACATCCACCTGTCACCTCTTCCCCTAAATACTTACAGCCCATATATTCCCTATCAGACACCTGAGGATGTTGCCTTATACCACCGATTTGTGAATGTTAGTCTTATTCATTTCTTCTTTCCAGCATTTGAAGAGATCCTGAAACATAATTTTCTTTGAAAAACTGATTTTCAAAGTGACATACTAGAATAAAATCCAGGCAAGTCAGTTATCCAGGTATTTTGATGCCACTGTTCTGAATATATGGCAACACTTGGTCATCAGTTGTGGGTTTCAGTGTCTATTCATTCCTCACGTTTGGTGCTTTGTATACCACTAGTCTGAAAGTGGAATTTCAGGATTCTGTCTTCGTTCTCCACCACTCAATTCCTTTGATCCTAAATTTGTATTCCTGCAATTGCTTATGCTAGTGCAAGTTTTTCTGCCTGATGTATTTTTAAATCTATTGGTGTCAGTATAGCAAAGCTAAGACAATAGTATCCCACAAAATTGGGACCCAGACTCTTTGTTCAGTGACCAGCACGGAGTTCGGATGACTTCTGGTTGTGAGATAGTCTTAAAGATGGTGATGATGATTCACAAATAAACAGAGAAAGTCCATAGCCCTAGCTGGATCCGAATTAAACAGCTTCTATTGCCTCACCGAGAATACACACCACTTATGTCTCTTGTCAAAAGTCAGTCTCTGATATGCGTCATCCAGTTCCCACATACTATGTTTCACACCTGCTAAATCTCTAGGTATGGGGAATACAATTTACTGCTTCATGCTGGGCTCTGTCTAAAGGCTTCTATTTGCTTCTGTTGACTGAGTTTTTGGAATAGGTTAAAGGATTTCTGTATGTGAGGTTTATTGAGCACTTTGGCTGTGTGGGGAAAACAGGAGCAAATTTTCAGTTATTAACCTAGTTACTTCTTGGACCACTGAAATATTCTATTGAGGGTGCCAGCTGGGGTTAGCCACAGCACCAGAAGAGGCAGCAAGGGCATCCAGGACACAAGAAATATCAGTCACGGGGTCCCTGGGTGGCGCTGCGGTTTAGCGCCTGCCTTTGGCCCAGGGCGCCATCCTGGAGACCCGGGATCGAATCCCATATCGGGCTCCCAGTGCATGGGGCCTGCTTCTCCCTCTGCCTGTGTCTCTGCGCCTCTCTCTCTCTCCCTCTCTCTGTGACTATCATAAATAAATAAATAAAAATTAAAAAAAAAAAAGAAATATCAGTCACATTAAATGTGCCATACCATGCACCCATTAACCTCCTGATGGGCTAGGATTTGTAAAGGTGCTGAGTATTTACAGACCCTCATCCTATGACACTGACCAAGAGTTACAGGTAGATACTGGGGCAGAAAGGCTACATGAGGGTCGCATCAGTGTGTAAACTGACAAATATGAGCCCCTTTCTTCAGATTTACATTGCACTGATTTTTAAGAACTTCAGTTGGCAGGTCTAATATGCAATACTAAATCCACGTTTCCATATTCAGGAACATGTTATAAGACTCCCAAGGCCTTGTTTCCACCTCAGGCACTCATGCTTAGTGTATGACCTTGGCAGAATCATGTGGATTGCCATGGGCCCCTCTGTTTTCCATCTCATTGAGTGGAAAGGACACTACACTTAATTTTATGATGCTGCCGTGGGGCTGAACAAGGCATTGTTTGCAAAAGACTTTCCTGCCCAGAGCAAAGCACTAGAGAAGCAGAACCCTCTACCTAAAACCAGCACTGCAGTCTTAAATAAGATTATTTTTCTCTCTGCCTTGTTATCGTCCAGTTTAGGAATGGAAAGAGCATCGGTGTAGATAATAATAAGAGCAATTCTGGTTGCTATCCTAACTGCTGTGATGTTACCAGTTTATAGACAGCGAGGGCCTTGAATTTCTATTTCTAATTCTGCTTCCTGTAGTAACTATATTTCTGTTTTTTACATTGTGATGTTTTGATATTGGGAAGGATGTGACCCCGGGGAAGCTGCCCCTTCCAGAGCCAGCCAATTCCTAGCACAGTAAACTTTTCTCCCTTAAGTGTGCATTTCAAATGCAAACCAACCAACCCAGAGCTACACCCCTACCTCCTCCATCAGGCTTTCACATACAGGGCTACTAATCCCTTGCCCTCATTACCTCAGGGCCAGGTACCACTCAACTATGGACAGCCCCTGTGGCCCAGAGCCCACTGAAATTAACCATTTGTCCATCTAATTAATTCCTTCTTCTAAGTTTCCAATTTGGGGCTGATTCCAGCCTAAATCCTTCCCCTCCCACAAATTTGAATCTGAGAGATGCTCATACCCATCCAATAAACATCCCTTTTGGGGCTTCTGGGTGGCTCAGTGGTTGAGCTCTGCCTTTGGCTCAGGGTGTGACCCTGGAGTCCTGAGATCAAATCCCCACATCAGGCTCCTGCAGGGAGCCTGCTTCCCCTCTGCCTGTGTCTCTGCCTCTCTCTCTGCGTCTCTCATAAATAAATAAGCAAAATCTTTAAAAAATAAATGTCCCTTTTGCTTCCACTAACTGGAGTTGGTTTCTGCAATGAAGAATCTTGACATCATTACAGATTCTGGAGTCTGCCACACACAACACCCATCCTGAACCTTCCCCAGCCTCCCAAGAACCATTCCTGATAGGAACTCTCCATGGCCCCCTCCTGGTTACCTGCTGGGAGCTACCTCACTCAAACAGCATGCTCCTGAAGTTCTTCCTTTGTGTTTCTTTGCTCTCCAATTCCCTTTATGATATACTTACTGCCTGAGAAATTTCTCTGAAACTCTACCAACTTGCTCCAAATGTTTCAGCAACGCAGAAGTCTCAGCAGAATGATCTGGATGCTGTAGGAGACACTATGGAGTTTGCAGGTGGACAAAATGCAAACTTTTCAATACTTTGATTGCAGTGCATTCTCATCATGTACACAGAGCTGTTTTATTTAGTTAGGTTTTCAGGGGATCTAACTTCTGTTCGTCAGGTTTATGGTGTGGATGCTTCCCTCTCTCGCTGAGGTATTCAGAGTCTTAATTAGATAGTGAGTGTGAAGGGCTTTGACAGCATCCGATGAAAAGTGCTAGAGAAATCCCTAGGGAGTTTCTTCATTTTTTTTTTTCTTTTTTTTTTTTTTTTTGGCTCAAAAGACACAAGAAAATAAGAAAGTTTCAACAACTGAGCTAAAGTTTACAAGTAAACTTTTGGGGGGTTTTTTGTGTGTCTATGTGTGGCATGGCACAAAGATGAATTTTATTTTTTTTTTAATTGTCCTAACTGTAAATGAAAGGGCCATGTTGAAACCTCCTACAGGACATGTAAAATTTAGGTTCACCATGATGGGTCTGTGGGATACAAATAATTAAATTATTGTCTATCAAACTTGAATCTTTTCAGCAAAGGGGAAACCTGCCTAGACTCATGTATTTAGTTAATACTTGCAAGGGGAAATCTGGGGTCCAAATTTTAGCAGAATTTGAAAGGAAACATCTCCTGCCCTTTCCACCAAAACACATGTTTCCTGAGGTGGAGGGATCCCTTCCCTGAGATCAAGACACAATATTCATTTATTTCTTAGGGTTTGGATTTTGGGTTAATTTAATTATGTCTCAGGAAGCCAAGTCCTCGGCTTTGAGGCAAACAAATGATGGCAAACAGCAATATGCATGGATCAAAAGCTTTTTCATTCAGAATGAAAGGATGTGGGAGGAGGGAGTACTCTCCACTGAGCCAAACTCCACTAACAGGGACTCAGGCACCACCCTAGGGAGGGAGGCAGATAGGGAGTTGTGTGCAAGTAGCAGACTGGTGTGTTTGACCTACTGTGGGTGAGACCAGATGAGAGTGAGAGGAAACCCAGCAGTCTGCAGCCCTGCCCCAGAAACTGAGGCATAGCCATCCTTCCAGGAAAGCTTTCTTAAATGCAAAATGCACCGAATCTCTCTTCACTGCCCAAAGGGCTCACAATGTACCCTTTTTCCATTTTACATCCCATAGAAAGGTTGGTTTTAAACAAAAACAACAAAAATCTTTGTTTCTACATTTGAGAACAATTCCAAAGAACTCACCTAGGGAACCTGGCAAAACCTATATGTAGTATAGATCTGGAAAAGGGCATGGTTGCCTTTAAATACCGCCATGTATTTTCACAAGAAAAACAAATATTTATTGGTTAATACGTGACAAAGTATCATTTCAAATGAGTAAGAGAAAGACAAAACTGGGACAACTGGCTATCCCTTTGGATAAAACAAATCTGGGTCTCTACAGGACTCTGTACCAAAATAAATTCCATATGGATCAAATAGTTATATATAGTTAATAATACACATTTGTAAAAAAAAAAAAAAATCAATGAATTTTGTTTATAATCTTGAATGGAAAAATCCTGTCTAGAAATGACATAAAATTCAGAAGTATAAAGAAAATTACTGGAAAATTTAACTACATAAAATGTTAAAATTATTTATGACAAACATGTCATAATCAAAGTCAAAAGATAAATAACAAACTTTGATAATTTTTTAACAAATGTGACAAAGAGTTAATGTCATGAATAAATCAAGATTTTTTTATAAATCTATTTTAAAGAGAGGAAAAATCCAATAAGAAAATCAGTAAAAGACCAAACAAGCAGTTCATACAAAATAAAATAAAATAGCCCATAAATGCATGAAAGATCAAAACCTACTCATAAAGAAATACAAATTTGATAAAAATTGAGTTAGTTTCTCCTATTATCCTAAGATAGAAGCATTTGCTAATTTTTGGCATTACCAAGAATGTGAAGAAATGGGCACTCTACTGGCAAGTGTGGATTGGTGCAATTTTTTAAAGGCAGCTAGCAATATCTAATAAACTTACACCTCTAGAAATTTATCCCACAGATATGCAAATATAAACATAAATAAATATTTGCTGAGCATTATTTGTAATCAGTAAGATTTTGGCAATATCATATATCCATCAATAAGGAATTGGTCAAATAAATTATGGAAAATCTATACAATAGACTGCAGCTATTATAAACACTGGGGTAAATCTGTATGCACTACTATAAAAAAATGTTCAAGATAGATAGTTAACTACACAAAAGCTAGTTGCAGAAAAGTGAGTGTAGTATGGTTTCATTTGCAAAAAAAAAAAAAAGGTGTCCTTGAGATGCAGACTCATTGGACATTTCTGGAAAAAGATACAGAAAACTTCTAATAGTGATTTTTCCCGGCCGAGTGAGAATTTCATTTTTATTTTTATCCTTTTGCACTTTTAAAATTTGTACCATGGACCTGTTTTACCTTTACAGTGAAGATCTGGTTTAAAAATAGAGGCTTATCTACCACTTATAATTAAAGAAATCAAAAGTTTTACTAAGCAAATATATACAAAGGGTTGACTATTTACCAGAGTCCGAAGATAGAAAGTTGCCTACAATGCAAGCCTTGCCCTCCAGGAACTTACCTTCTGTCTTGAGGGGTGGGGAGAGCCAGGCATATAAATAAGCAATTGCCCCCTTAGTTGAGTGCAGCAGGAAAGACCCCATATTTCCAGATACCCAACGCTTTCCCAGGCAGGACTCCAAAGAAGCCCACGCTGGACTCACTCGCACAAACCAGCCTTTCTTGTGATCTCAGACACCAGAATAAAAACCCCACCAGGAGACGGGGTCTTCACAGCTGCCCCTGGAATTGGAATACAGCCATCTTCTGAAAGGCCTTTGTCAGTCACTCAATGAAATATTAACCTTTGGAACTCATCTCTCAGACAGCCTGGGTCAAGGGATCGGGCTCTCAAACATGAGCCCACTCTCCACAGGAACTGCAGGTCTATTAAGCCTCACATACGGAGCAATTATGAGGAAGAGGGAGAGTGAACGCTTGAGGCTTTCATGATAGGCAGAGGGGTCCCGGCTATGGCCGTGTAACAAGTATTATGGGCAAAGCTTCATTGCCCTGCCTCCAATCCCCCGCTTTATTGCTAACATCTGGCTTGTCAAAAGAGCCTGTTTGATGGCTGTAAGGAGAACTCGGAGGTAGAGTGATTCCCCAGCTCTCCATACTTCCCAATGGCCAGACTCCAAAGTCTGCATTCTTCCCACACAGCCCTGCTGTCAGAAGCAAAAATCGAGGTCAAGAAACAATCCAGCATCTAAAGATGAACCGAGGCCCTTCAGAGCACTGGGCCCCACGTGGTCTTTCCACCTGCAGCTCCTGGTGAGCCCACACTTTGCTGTGAAGAGCAGCAAATGGGACTAATGAGGTGGTAGAGTGTGATCCCGCTGGGAATATGGCCTTGTGCAGAGATCCTAATCAAAAGATTTCACAAACGGAGGGCAGAAATTAAAGATGAGGAAAGTTCTGCTAGGTTGGGGAGGAGAGAATGTCAGCACCCCTCATCAGCAGCCCCAAGTGAACACACAACTTTCATGAACAACTTTGGCCTCTTTTCCTTCACACTATGTGTTATCTCAATAGGCCTCCAGAGGGGCCCCCTGAACGTGAACAGCATGAAACGGCCCCTCCATCTTCACAACCACTACCCAGAGAACCACACAGAAATATTGTGCATGTCGCAAATCAAGTGGGAAGGGATGACAGAGAAGTTCTTTCCACTTTCCGCTGGCAGCAAAGGCCCTTTGACAAGTCAGGGTAGGGAACAGGTGAGACCCCATCTTCTGGACCAGTGTGGCCAGACTTTAGACAAATCACAATCTCTCTCGGATATAGTCGCCTTGTCTGGAAAATATTGCCTGCCTCACAAGTATCATGGTAAATGGAGACAACATGAGTCTATGAGCTTCGTTAAGTGTGATGTTGCATTAGCATGCACCCCTTGCTTCCAGTACGTGACACATACCTTCCCTACTCTGGGAAATAGAAACAAACGTCTCTGGGCTTTCATCCCTTCATAATCAAGAAGAGGAGAAATGCAGAAGATCTGTGCAATGGGTGCTAAATTAATTACATTTTCAACTTTGGGGGAGGCTCAGCAGATTAAAAAAAAAAGACTTATTTCACATTTTGCTCCAAAAGAGATAAATTTCACAATTATTATTTTATTCTTTCACAGAAAACAGCAAGGAAAGGGGGAAGAGGAGTGTTAGTGCAATGAAACACTGTAATGGTGTGTCAGTAAGAGCACTAGAAAACTATTCTACAGTTTGGTGCCTCAGTTTCCTCATTAGTGATAGTTCCTACTTCATAGGCCACTGGAAGCATGTCCTTCATACTGAGTACCTAGGAGGCCCTAGATGACTGTTCTGTTGTCAACGGCCCCATTCTGTGCTGAAGAAAATGAGGCGGAGATGATGACTTCTTTTTTCAAGCCCCAGAAAGTGGAGAGCATTCCAGAGAAAGACTGATCCCCAGTCTGTGGCTTTCACACTCCTACCCCTTTCTTTTATTTTCTACAACACAAGGACAAAACCTCCTTACTGGTCTCCCTGCCATCATATCTCTCTCCTTCTCAAGGCTCAGGTCAAACTTTATATTTTCCAAAATGCACTTCACTCAGCAGTTATAAACTCAATTCTCGAACCTCCCACAGGCCTCTTCTACACACAGGCCCCTCCCATTCTTGGGAGTCCACTCATAGGTTCTTCCCACTATTGGGCCCTCTGTGCAAAGCTACTCTTTTACCATTCTGAACCAAGATGACTACATATTTTACCTTAATTTTCCACAACATGTTGGAGACTAGGCTATAATATTTAACACAATTATATGCTAGGCTCAGGATAATAGGAAAAAAATTAGACTCCGGGAAGAATGTAACTTCTAGATTTGGCTGTTTTAAGGACTCAAAGACTAGCCCATGCTCAGAAACGCCGCCTTAGAGAGCGCTGTCTCCCCAGGCAGGCCATCTTCCTCTATCCTCTAGAGTGTTCACACCAAGTCTAGGCTAGTCCATGACCAGGCCCAGAAAACAGATCCAAAGGGGCCCCAATCTAAGGCCCACCATCTAAGTATTCATTTCTCAGGACAAATAATAGGAATGTTGGAATTGTTTACTCTCTCCAAGGGAAACCCATCACTACCCAACTGAATGGACTCAACCCCTAGTCAAACAGGAAGGCCACTCCATATCCAAGTCTGAGTTCTATCAAAAGTACAGTCCAGGGTGAACTCCCACCACCTTGATCTGGCTCTTTTCTTACAGCCTTGCTCCAGAGCAAGGTGAAGATCACTCTTGCTATCCTTCCCACCCAACTTCAGTCTTCATATCAACACCAAAACAAGGAAAACTCTTTAGCCATGGCCCACTCTAAATCAATACACCGGGGGGGGGGGGGGGGCATTTCTCTAAAAGAAATAGAATCTTCAGAGATACAAGAAGCCAACAACATAAACATTCACTGTCTAGTTTCATTCACTTCTTAGTTTCTTTCTAAATTTATTTCTCTTTCAAACACATCTGATTATGGTGTGCATTACATTTACTTAATAAAATTGTATATTTAGGTTCTTTCCAGAACAAAGAAACAGGATGCTTCAAAAATATACTCCAGTCTTTATTTCATGCAAGAGAGAAAATTATTTAGAGCTTTGAAGTGCAGGTTTATCAGCTTTTGTCACTCCCCTCCAGGTTTTGAGAATCTTAGGGCTAGGCTTTGGCCAAGATCCAGACTCCCTGCACTTGGTGCTTTTGGTCTTGCCAGACTTCTCTGCTGAAAGGAAGTACAGAGCTCAGGATTGGCAACTTAGACCTGACATTCCTGCAGCAGAATATCTAATTTCTTTCCCCACACCTTTTCCTTTTCATTGTCCTTTCCCTCTGCAGTGATAACTGAACTTTGTCACAAACCCAAACTCATCCTCTTCAGCTAGAACTTCCTATCTTACCCTCTTTTGGAGCCCAAGAAGTACATGATAATACACAGCCTCTGAAGTTGCCAGACAGTGGGAAGGGCAAAGTCTCCCTGGCCCTGAAAGCAAAATATCTTACAGAAATGTCCAATCTCTCTCTAAGGAAGTCCTTATTTTGACACAAATTATCTAGAAGGAGGAGGGGAAGGCCCTGAAAAACAAATGAGCAACTTTTTAAAAAGCTTTCAGATTCAAATGTAAAATTCATTAAGAAAAGTAATGGAAATTTTATGGCTGGTGCACAGATAAATTCATTGCTGCCTCTTAATTCATCAAGCCCACATACAAGAGTGTATACCAAATTAATTGGAACTAACAGCCTCTCAGAAACTCTAACCAGCTGCACACTCAGGGTAAACTAGTCGGAACAAAATAAAGAACCCCTCCTCCTCCCTCTCCCAAGCCTTGATTGAATTAAAGGCTAAGTTTTCTCAACTCTTAAAACGTTCAACAACTTTGTTCTTCCATGACTGCCAAGCCATCATCTGCTGTTCAGGCCCTAGCTGGATCAGAACTAGATACCAAATGGGTTTTCCTTGGATATTAAGAATCCTAATTCTATTTCACCATAGCTATAAGGACACGATCAAAAAAATTTTTGAAAAGACGTTCTAATGCTGACATTACATGTTATTCTCATCCAGATGCATAGATGGCGGGGAGGAGGAGGGGAGGGGAGTTGAATTTGAATTATTTACTTACCTTTACTTTCTAGAATAACTTGTGAAGAGAAGGCTCTTAATCTTCTTTTCAAGTTAATGCCCTGGCTCTTGACATGGTTCCCAAGCAGGTTATCCAGTAGATCCAACAAGAGAACCAAAGAGACTCTATAAGTCATTACAATTATTTGCTTAAAGAAGAACATGGAGGCCATGTCCTCTTGAAGACAAATCAGCACTATTCACCTTAATCTAAAATAAAGTCTGGTCAGACAGCTGTAAATATTACTTTATTAGTAAGTATTAATTATTCATCTTGACAATTTAATAATGTTAATTTCATGAATAGCAAGCAACATTTATTGAGGGCTTCATCTATGCAAGAAACTGTGCTAAGCATTGTACATGTGTTATCTCTTGGAACCTCACAACATCCCAATGAGACCCATACTATTATAACTCTGGATTTTTTTTTAAGATTTTATTTTTTTAAGTAATCTCAATACCCAACATGGGTCTTGCACTTATAATCCTGAGATCAAGAGTCTCATGCTCTACTAACTGATATTCAGAGAAGTTAAGTAACTTATCCAAGGTCAGAAAACCCTGCAGTACCTTATCCAAGGTTAGATAACCCTTCCAGTTATCTGAAATATCTGGTCCAACTTTAAGTTGTGAAAGCTCAACCATCAGTTGATAGTCTGATAGGTAAAAACTGAAGACAGAAGCCTGCAGCGTTTTGTCCTCAGAGAGACCAGAGAATTTGGGTGAGCCAATGGAAAAGCTTTATTTTAACAACCACATAGAAGGTGGTTTTAATCAGAAAACATTAAGGCTGGAATTTGAACCCTCTGTTTGGGATGCCAAATCTGAACTCAGAGGTTTCATCCTTCTACAGCAGAGCCCTGAGGTTCACCCACATGGAGAAGGGAGAAAACTTCCATATGATTCCACAAAGTACTCATTTGGAGTTACATGTCTAAGAAAAAAGAGATAATATGGAAATTAACCACTCCCTCACTTATGGTTATTAGAAGTGCTGACCAGTTCCTGTAGGAGGGCAAGTCTTCTGAGAAAAACAGCTCCCTAATTTGAGTTGCCTATTCCTTTTGTCCCTCTCACTATGGGAAGGTCCCAGGCATAAAGGGACAAAGATGAACAAACCCTAAATGGGAAGTTATTTTTACTGGCATGGTGTTATCACAGTTTATCAATATGATAAACCTTTCCTGGTTGCCTTCAAATGCCAAGCTCAAGGTAGGAACTGGAGACCCAAAGATGAGTAATCATAAATGATTTCCCCCCCTTTAAATGAAGAGAGTGGTGATTCAAGTAAAAAATTATAGTCATTTTAAATAAGGGGCTTTGGGACTGGAACACAAAGGTAAATGCTTTGATCAGTCTACACCTTTTCAAAGATATAACATATCTAATTAGGCCTCTGGAGAATTAATAACTTCAGATTTGTAGCATTTTGTATATTTGGTTGTTTTAATTGTGTTTTGGGATGACTGCTTAATTAGCCACTTGTAGAGGGCAGCAAGAAAGCAAATGCATATTGAATTTGTTTCAGTGATGGTTTTGGCAGAATCTCTATATCAGACAGAAATTTATTTCTCTCAAGTTTAAGAAAATCTAATTAATAGCAGCTTAAACATATAAGGTATTTGTCTCACATAACAAGTCTGTAAGTACTTCCAGAGCTGTCAGAGAAGCCTGAAATTGCTACCAGATACCAAATCTTCTTTTTCTCTGCCATCCTCAGCATGTTGGCCTTCACTGTCATGCCAAATGCCTCCTGGTTGCCAACGGCTGCCACATTGCCAGCCATCATGTTTGAGTTCCAGAAAGGAATACAGAAGAAGAAGAGGCAGCAGATTTTGTCTTATAACTCATTGGCCAACACTATCACTGCTGACTTCAAGGAAGACTAGAAAATCAATTTTCGTTTGTTTGTTGTTGCTTTTGTTGTTTGAAAGAAGTTGGAAATGAAAGATTAGTCAATGAAGAGTATCTATTACTTCTCTCAACTATACAGAGAGGTCTAGACCAGTTCTTAGGGTTCCCAGATGTTTTTTAAAGGAAGAAATGCAAAAAAAAAAAAAAAAAAGGAAAGAAAGAAAGAAAGAAAAGAAAAAAAGAAAGAAAGAGAGAGAAAGAGACAGTTTCAAGAAATGTAGTTTCAATGTATATATTGTGCATATTTAACGAATGGGCTTTTTTTTAATGCAGTCAGTATAGGTAGAGCCTTATTTGCCAGTACTTACCTTGGAGAGGCCAGGCCAAATGGTGCTCCTACCCTCCCATTGCTCCCCAACACTTCCATGGTAACCTTGGTTATGGACCCCATTAGCAATGAGATGGGAAAGGCCTAGAGGCCTTCTCCCATCAGTGTTCTCAAGAGAAATTTATGTGGCAAAGATTGTCACACATAAATCAGAAGAAGGCACTCTGGAATCAAAAGGATGGGAAAAGTTCCTGGAAAAAAAAATCTATAAATCATAAAGCAATATCATTTAATAATATTCATAAAATAAGAAAAAATAACCCTAAAATACTTGGGAAGATTATGATCTGAGTGTTATTTTGAAGGAAATTTCAGATTTTTGCTTTATACTATTTACAAATGAGTGTCCTTCTTATATTCATCCCAAACTATATACCCACGTATAGTAGCCATGAGCCACATGTGGCTGTTGAGCACTTGAAATGAGGCTGGTCCAAACTGACATGTGCTGCTAAGGATTAAATGTATATTAGATTTCAAAGACTTAATAAGAAAATAAGAACAGAAGATATCTCATTAGCATTTTTTTATACTGAATACATGTTGAAATGATAATATTTTGAACATAGAGAATAAATAAAACATATTATTAAAGTTAAATTCACCTGTTTCTTTTTTCATTTTTTTAATGTAGCCACTAGAAAATGTAAAATTACATATGTGGCTTGTACCTGAGGCTTACATCATATTTCTATGGTGCTGAGCTGGTCTAGAAGGAGGATACCTTATAAGAGCCTCTCTGTAACAGTTGCTGTGGTACCCCACGCCATGCCCATTGGGCCATTTCTGGATTCACCAGCAGCCTCCAAGTACACACATGCATGCCAATGGTTTCCCCACTCCCTCCTCAGGGAAATCTTTCTCTGCTTTTCTGCCTTGAAGTCCTCTTCTACAGCCCTGGGAGCTTGCTCAGGGTAGCCTAGGTCTTAATGCTCCCAGGAGCAACCCCCAATCAATAGGGGATAGTGAATAAATGCCCCATCTTCAGCAGACCCTCAGCAGGACAATTTTTTTTTAATTTGTTATTGAGGTAGAGTTGACATACAATGTTATATTAGTTTCAGGTGTACACCATAGTGGCTTGACAATTTTAGACATTACTCAAGGCTTACCATCATGAGTCACTATCTGTCACCACACAACATTACTGCAATATTATTGATCATATTCCCTATCCTGTACTTTTTTATCTCCATGACTTATTTCTTTTGTAACTGGAAGTTTGTACCTCTTAATCTCCTTCACCTGCCCTTAGGCAACCACCAGCTTATGTTCTGTATTTAAGGATCT
This sequence comes from Canis lupus dingo, assembly GCF_003254725.2. Classification (NCBI taxonomy): domain Eukaryota; kingdom Metazoa; phylum Chordata; class Mammalia; order Carnivora; family Canidae; genus Canis; species Canis lupus. The sequence continues at coordinate 53,972,188 of NC_064250.1, read as the reverse complement.
GTTTGGTTTTTTGTTTGTTTTGTTTTGTTTTTTAGATTCCACACAAAAGTGAAATCAGAGAGTATTTGTCTTTCTCTGTTGGACTAATTTCACTCAGCATAATACCTTCTGGGTTCACCCATGTTGTCACAAATAGCAAGATTTCATTTTTTTTAGAGCTGAATGATATTCCATTTTGTATATACATAAAGTATATATATATATATATATATATATATATATATATATATATATACATATACCACATATTCTTTATCTTTCATCTACCAGTGGACACTTAGGCTGCTTCCATATCTTGGCACCTGTAAATAATGCTGCAATAAACATAGGGATATATATCTTTTTTAATTGGTGTTTTCATTTTCAATTTTGAAGTGTGTCCTAAGCAGTCTCTCAGAGGGTCCCCAGTTGCCCACAACAATAGCTTTTTCATTAATAGAGACAGAGATTTTATGGGGGTGCCTGGGTGGCTCAGTGGTTGAGTGCCTTTGGCTCAGGTCATGATCCCAGAGTCCGGGATCAAGTCCCACATCGGGCTCCCTGCATGGAGCCTGCTTCTCTCTCTGCCTATGTCTCTGGGTCTCTCTCTCTCTCTCTCTCTCTCTCTCTCTGTCTCTCATGAATAAATAAATAAAATCTTTTAAAAACAGACACACACACACAGATTTTATTGACTCTTGATCTTTCCTATCTTACCTTACTTGTGCTTCCTGGAATCACTTGGCCAATAAACTCCTGGCACGTGTCTTCCTCACCTCTGCTTCAGGGGGCCTAAACTAAGAGAACAACTCAAACGTTCTCTCAGTCCCTCTTTATAGAACCCCTGCCAAATATCCTTTGACTTTACAATTCACTGAGGTTGTTTTCTTGGGCTATTATCAGAGATGTCTTTAATTACTATTGTTTGCCATCAATTCAGTTAGGATTCCATTGTCAGTGGCCTTAAAGAAACAACAACAACAACAAAAAAGATTCTGCTCTAATGAAACAAATAGTGTATCGGAAAGAGTTTGCATATTTTTTCCTTTCCAAGTAATTTGCTTACATTTAGACTGTGCTTATGGAGTGTTGTCTTAATTATCAAGTCATTAAGGACATTGATGTGGCCCTTTAAACCATTTTGTTTTGCTTCGGGGCAGTGGCAGTTTCTTTTAGACAGAATCAAACTCCACAAAATTATTAAACACATTTCTCATCTTATCTGCAAAGACGGGCACAACCAGCAGGATAGCAGTATTGGTGGGGGACAGCCGCCATTCCCTGTGCTCTGTAAACAAGGATCAAACAGTAGGTACAGCTATAGGGTTTTCAGGATGCCCTGCCCTGCCCTGCCCTGCAACACAGCCCTTGCTGTCTGATCCCTATGCCTGCCTTAACAGTAATGGTTCAGTTAAAAGAAAAAAAAGAAAGAAAGAAAGAAAAGAAAAGAAAAGAAAAAGAAAAAGGAGAAAAAAAAAGCTTTAGTATGCCATAGATCCAGATTTCAGTCCTGTCTCCACCACCTGCTAGTGGGACCTTCAAGTCACTCATTCTTTGTGAGCCTCAGTTTCTCTATTTATAGTATGAGAGTGAGCTCAAGGAATGTTTGACCCACATTCATAGCAGTCTCATGTTTAGAGTTTTACATTAGCTTCAGGTAAAGTCTGTGTGTCTGTGTGTTGACACACACACACGAATACAAATATACATATGTATATTAAGGTTCTTAAAAATCTACATTTTTCTACACTTTTCTGGCATTTCTTCAGTCTTTGATACACTAGCAGCCTTAGGCATATCCTGGGCCTCTCTTGACTCAGACCATGAAGAGAATAAGAACCATGTATGTCCAATAGCAACTTTCATCAATTCACAATGAGCAGTAGAAAACAGGAGCATTGTTCCAAACCACCTGCCCTTTCTTTCTTCTCTTCATTTTTTCTTGGCAAGCTCCACATGCAACTCTTCCACTATAGCCCTTCTGGAATCCCTGGAGTCCCCCATACTCTATCTTTTATCTTGTATCTGGCTGTCAAAATGGGCATTCACGTGGACTGTCCTTCTGGGAACAAATACTTGGTGTGGCCTCAGATTGCTCTTCCTGGTGAGTAATCTCCATGGAAGGCTCTGACAGTCTCTTTGCCAAGCCCTAAAACTAACCCCTGGGTTCTCTATCCCTGTTGGGTAATGTATCCAGCAAAGTCACTGGCATACAGTACTCAGCCATTGCTAGATTTTCCTTTCCTCTACCTAATATGTTTCTTCTAGCCTCAGATCTTCTCAGGAAGCTGGGACTTTATCCAGCATTTCGTTTAATTAGAAATAATTATTCAGTGCCTACAAAGCACGGAGAGCACTTTGCTAGATTCTAAAACAAGGAAGAAAAGATGAGAGCTACAAAGAAATTTAAAATATAGCCACTTGACCTTCTGGGAATTTACAATCCAGCTGAATGGAGTATAGAAAAACTTATTAGATGCACAAGAGCTTGTTAAATGAATAAAAAACATATATACAATGAAAAGCTAAAAACTTTATTGTGTGGGTGTTTTTTAAAGATTTTACTTATTTATTCATGATAGAGAGAGAGAGAGAGAGAGAGAGAGGCAGAGACACAGGCAGAGGGAGAAGCAGGCTCCATGCCAGGAGCCTGACACGGGACTCAATCCCAGGACTCCAGGATTGCACCCTGGGTCAAAGGCAGGTGCCAAACCGCTGAGCCACCCAGGGATCCCCCTACTGTGTGGGGTTTGATGAGGTATGAGATGTTATGGAAAGAGAGACACCCGGAATGCCACAATCCTGCCTTAACCAGCCCCCTTCCACACTGCGAGGTTCCTTATACAAGAGACAATGACAAGTAGGAAATGAAGAACTCTGCTATTTTTAATTATCTGGAATTATGCTCTAAACTCCTATGAAGGGTTGGTTGATAACCCGGTAGGTGCATGCATTCTACTACAAGGCTAAACAGGCCTTTGCCATCTTCATAAGCCTAAACCCAGATCTTGGGACTACCTACCCTCTGGCCAGAAGCATTGTCCAGGGTAAGCACACACTGAGCACCCACAGGAGAAGTAGAAGAGACAAAATGAAACTGGCCAGACCTGCCGAGGGCTGCCTATCCAATTGCTGGTTAAGTTTCGAAGGCCACTAAAGGGAGGCAGTACCTATATGTGAAACTTTTAACACACAGCTGTCCTGACTAACTAGCCAACACGGCCCCCAAGCGTTTGCCTCTCTTCCTCCTATGCTGATATGAAGCCGTGTCTCATTAATTGACAAGAAAATGGCAGACAGCAAATGCTACAAAACCCAAGAAGGAGCAAAGTCACTTGGGTCCAGAATAATAAAAGATGGAACAGGATATTATTTGACAGAGTTGCTTTTGCCTTAAACATAGCAGAGGGTCTCTCCTATCTAGGAAGACCAAAGATAAATCTGCTTCTCTCCATCCTCACCCTGAATCTCCTAGGTATTCTTACAAGAGAGCTTGCTGTGTATGTATTCTTACCTCCTATAATCTCAATAAATGTTTGCTCCAGGAACAACCCAATTCTGTAGTCAATTACCAGCAAGCTGATCCCTCTTCCAAGCATACATATGAGAGGAAAGAAAGCTACCTGGTTGTCTAATGATATTCTTTTCACAACTTCTTTCTGGGTATTTTCCATAATTGAATTGTCTGCAAACAAAATAAAGATTGCTGCTTCTAATAGCATGTGGCACTCCATAGACACCTTTGAATGAAACGTAACAAAGCACTTGAAACAAATGTTCCTTAAATGCCTAGTTCTGTTTAAGGACAGGACACTCTACATTTCCTAAATGAAAGAGTTCAAGCAATCTAAACATGTCTAAGGAATAATGAGTCTTGTTCACGAGGTATTGTGGAAAATGGCATCTTTTGACAAAAAATTAATTTTAAAATTAATTAAAATAATAATTATTTTAAAATTTCACTTATTTCATCTATTTCACTTAGTTAATATATATATAGAGAGAAATGTTATATCTTACATTAGCTAGAGGAAATGTCTTAAATATTCTGGGACCCCAAATCCCTTTATCTATTCTATTCCATTCTATTACCCTAATATCTTTCTAAGTATCTATGTGCTTTGCTCCTTCATCTCTGTCTTTATGGACCTAGAAATAGTGTTAAATGTAAAGCAAGTTGTAAACTTATTTTTTCCATAGTCATTCAGCTCTTTCTTATATATTGGGTCATACAATTAAGCATCTTTCACCTTAAAAATTAGACTAGAATGGCAAAAACAAACCCATGATGTTAAAGATTCTGCATTTGGCATGCACTCATACCCATAAATATTTTTGCTATCCCATTAGCGTATAGGAAATGGAGAGAAGGATCATTGGGCCACTGGAGAAAGATGCTCCAGACTGCTCCAGATTCCCACTCCTACCTTTGGAAATTGGAAAAATGCCCAGAGCATATTTATATATGTTTGATATTCAAAAGGACCTTGAAGAGTTTTGGAATTTGGTTATCTAAAGCATCACACCCTGATGTTCCCCGAAGCTGATAGGGATAGTATACAAACTTTTGCCAGGGATATACTGAAGATGATTCTAGTCTAGGGATGTCAGTTAGACTAGCAATTGACAAATATGGGGTCTGGGGACTTCTATATGTTTGTTCCAATATTTGATTCATTTGCTGGCATAGCGTACCCCACAGTAGGCACTTAAACAGCTGTCCACATGATCTAAGGAAAATAGCACTGTGCCACAGATTATATGGGGCAAGGGGAGGGGGAGGAAACAAAGTGTTCAGTTGGAATAATCCAGACCATCCATAGAGAGCAAATCTACTAGATCATTACTCGATTCACTGATTTGGTTGTTGCCATGATATGCCAAACAAATGGATACAAGAACAGCAGGCGAGCTGCTATATTCTAAGATTCAAAGATAAATGAGCTAAGGCGCTTGTTTTTCACAAGGCCAGAATCCAATAGGATATCCATAAAAGAAAGAAAAGAAAGGGGGAAGGGGAAAGAAGGAGTAAAAGAGGAAGAAATAAAAAGAGAGACAGAAATAAGAGATAAGGGGGGAGGAAGGCATATAGAGTCTACCTGAGGAGTTAAGAGGAGATGGTTCTTTTAAACAGGCTTTAGAAAGATGTGTCAGCCTTCACTCATTCAAAGAACAGGATGATAAAGGCATCCAGGCTATGGGACACTTGGGCAAGATAGCTGCATTTTCTATTCTATGAAATGGAGCTAGCAGCCTGAATCTACTCTTTTGAGGAATACGAAGGAGGAAGATTGCCAAATTAGTATAACATTCCTTGAAAACAGAAAACACATTCTGATAACCTAGAACATTGGTTCTCAAAGTGCGAGCTCCAGACCAGCTGTATGAACATCACCTGACAACTTGGTAGAAATACAGATTCTTGACCCTCACCCACTTATTCAGAAACTCTGCAGTTGGGGCACCTGAGTGGCTCACTCAGTTAAGCATCTGATTCTTGATTCTGGCTCAGGTCATGATCTCAGGGTTGTGAGTTCAAGCCCCGTGTCAAGTTACTTGCTCAGTGAAGAGTCTGCTTGGGATTCTCTCTCTCCCTCTCATTTTGCCCCTCCCCTCCTCTCTCTCTCTCTCGCTCTCTCTCTCTCTCTTTTTCTCAAATACATAAATCTTTTTTTTTTAAGTTTTTTTGTTTTTTATTTATTTATGATAGTCACACAGAGAGAGAGAGAGAGAGAGAGAGGCAGAGACATAGGCAGAGGGAGAAGCAGGCTCCATGCACCGGGAGCCCGACGTGGGATTCGATCCCGGGTCTCCAGGATCGCGCCCCCGGCCAAAGGCAGGCGCTAAACCGCTGCGCCACCCAGGGATCCCGATAAATCTTTTTTTTTTAAAAGAAAGGCCTTTATTGTGAGATTATAATCTTCCTACCTTTTGACTTTTGACCCCTTTAATGAAATAATGATATTAAAAACAGTGACTTCTTTTCAAATAAACTTAATTCACAAAATATATTGCAGCCCATGTTGGTCCTCAAAATGTTGGGCTTTTTTTTATTGTATCAATCCAAAAATCCAAACTCCTAGAAACCACTGAAAATTGAAAGGCTATGCATAGCTTTATCAGAAAAAAAAAATGCGACACAAATGTATTTTTCTACCTGAAGTCAATGTTTTACTTTATGTCTAGTTGTATTCCAAAAATGTCTAAATTAAGTTTCACACTCATGAAACCAAGTTTCAGTAGCACATAAATTCAATAAATGTCCACCATCTCTAATGATTTTTATTCTAGGATTACCATTTTCTTTATGAACTATCATTTGGAGGATTTCTTGCTTGTCAAATATATATGTAATGATACCTCCTCTGGATATATGTGTGTGCAGGGGTGTTTGGTAGCTTTTTGAGATCCCCAAACACCTTGCTGACAGAATAGAAAGGGTGAGTAGAGACGGTATCATAAATAAACTATTATTATTTATAATGTACATTCTTCATTCTCATGCACTAATGCACAATGTTATTTATTAGTGTAATCACTGTTGCAAGAATTGTTATTATTATTTCATGACATAAAACTGAAAATGGAAATTGGAAAATAGGAAAGAGAAAAATACATTCTATCTTGAGGACATGTGAGATTTACTACACCTAATCTGTTCATAGACAAAACATATTTATTTCTATTACGATACCTTATTCATCAATGTATTAAATTGCCTCCTACTCTGGTAGCCATTGGAGCATTAGACTCCTGGAACACAAACCTCATTCCTTCCCCATCATCTCTCATGCTCTTCCCCTCATTTCTAGTCTTCTTATAAACTTCCTAGTCCCAGATTTCAACCCCTGAAGCCTCAGATTATTGCAGAGTAGAGTCAGCCACTTCTGTAGACCTGGATAGTTTGGTGGTGTCTGAGGATTTTAAAAGTTCTGAGTGCTCAGAACTCAGCTCAGATGTCCCCACCCCAAATTTTAGAATCCTCTTTCCTCCCAATCAGGGTCTTGACCTGGTGAGGTAAACCTGCTGGGCTATGAATTCAACCTTTTCTGGAGACCCATAGTTCTTATAATTAAATACTGAGCCTTCTCTTTAGTTTCTTCTGCTCTCCAGCTTCAAGCGTAAAGAGTGTTTATATCTACCTGGGAGGATCTCTAGCTGTCACTAGTCAGTGACTTCAACTGGTCTCCCTCACTCCTGTCCCATCCCAGCTCACCATTGGCAGAGTTCAAATGATTACACAGTTATGGCAGGCCAAGTACTAGCATGACTCCACCTTCCACTGGAGTCTTTTCATTGTGCTCAGTTTTCTTAGAGGCTGCTTCCTAGAAAAACTAGTGTCTCGACTGACTTAGGTCGCCTAGGAAATAGATGCTGAGACAGTAGATTTCCATGCCAAAAGCATATGGGGAGTACTCTCTTGAACCATACCTGCAAGGGAGTGAGGAGCAGAACTGGGCAGAGAGAGACACTGAATGGGGCCAGAGACCTCATTCCATCACACAGGAGCTCTGAAGCTGAGATGGCTCTTAAGAATAGGCCCACACTGGGGACACCTGGGTGGCTTGGTCGAATGAGCATCTGGCTCTTCATTTCAGCTCAGGTCATGATCTCAGGGTTGTAAGATCAAGCATTGGGTCAGGCTCCACACTCAGTGGGGAATCTGTTTGAGATTCTCTCCCTCTCCCTCTGCCCTCCCCTTGCTCATTCTCTCTCTCTTTCTCAAATAAATAAATAAATCTTGCCCACCTTGGAGCAAGGGTACTGGGCCTTTGTACCCCCATGTCAACTAATCATGAAAAGAGAGAGCGCAACCTTGAATGAGGCAGTTCCTCTTTGGGGAGATACTCAGCAATGGGCATGCAGCTGGCAACATTCCTGGCAGCAGGGGGAATGCATGCTTAGTCCTGAAGGGGGCATATGAGCACAACTCCATCCTGGGAATCAAGAACCAGGAAGATGCAAATGACAAAGGTGGCCAGTGGTTCCTCGCCCAGCATCTGCTGAATTCTCCAGCCTCATCTGCCACAGCACCTCCACTCAGGTTTCTTTGGTCAAATTGGTATTTCAGGTGTTCCCTAAATAACCTACAAACCTGACTGCCTCTAAGCCTTGGCTCAAAGCTCACCTCCTACCTGAGACATGATGCTCCTTTCCAGTCCACGTTATCACTGTTTCTTTTTCAACCCAAGCCCCATCTTTTCCAAGAAGTCTTACTGATGGCTTCAGAAGACATCGCCCACTTCCTGTAACATGAGTTGACAACTAGTGCCCTGTACTAATTGCGTGACCCTGACAAAACCCTGCATCCACTAGTTCCTATTTCTACGTGCATTTTCCCTGACTTCACCAGACTTAAGACTTTAAGTTCTGCAGGGTGCCCAAGCAGCTCAGTTGGTTAAGTATCTGCCTTTGGCTCAGGTCATGATCCCAGAGTCCCAGGATAGGGCCGAGCATCAGGCTTCCTGCTCAGTAGGAAGTCTGCTTCTCCCTCTGCCTTTCACCCCTCCCACTGTTCTCTTTCTCTTAAATTAAATCAAATTAAATTAAATTAAATTACATGTTCTGCTACTTGCTAGGATGCAACTTTGGACAGTGAATGAGTAGGTCTCTGAGCCTCAGTTGCTCTGTGTTAAACCTAGAACTCATTTACTTATTATTTTATGAATATCTGAGCACCTATTATGTATTGAGCCTAAGAGCCTGTTTCTTTAAGATCAAGGAGGTGACCTTGTTTATGGAATCTTTAGTTCAGCATGTAAAAGACAGAGAAGGCCAGTGGACATACCATAGCCACAAGAGGAGGACAAATCAGGAATAAGGTGAAAGAAAGGTAGATTCTGGGGAAAGTGGTCCTGAAGGGGAGCAAGGTCCCCAACTCCATACTCACCTTCTTCTGCTGTGACTCTCTCTGAGATTCACTACTAACATTTGATGTCCATTGCTACAATTTTAACCCAATTTTCCCAACTCCCCAAGAATATTCTCCTCCCTCTCTCCAAATATAAAAAGTTCAGAAAAAAAAAAGCAAAAATTAAAAAAATTAAAGTCAATGGGGAGGAAAAAGTAACTTTGCGAGTTTGTCTGTAAATCTGTGCTAGTTCCTTCAAATTTTAGGGCCCTGAGGCAATGACCAATCTTTAGTCCTCATTTATTTTAAAAGCTTCCCCACAGGTGTTCATCTCATCGGCATTAAAATGGTGCCCTTAGAATGAACTTCTCCAGGGCTGGGGTAAATAAACATCCCTCTTCTATGAGATCACGTCTCTTTTTCATAAAGTATCTTTGTTCTGTTCTCCTGGAGTTACTACATGTGTGCTTTCTCGATTTTGCAAATGTGAAGACCCTGGAGAAAGGAAGAGTGAGCAGAGGAGGGGTGGGTAGGGGGTTGAACATCAAAATGCAGCAAAGCACAAATCTCAGTCTAGCTCTGTCCAAGTGTCTTCCAGGGGCTCATCTTGAAAGAAGTACATCCTTCCAAGATACAGACTCTCAATCCCCACACGAGGAATAAGCTCAGCGAAATCTGCTGACTTGGGATCCCTGGATGGTGGAGCGGTTTGGCGCCTGCCTCTGGCCCAGGGCGCGATCCTGGAGACCCCGGGATCGAATCCCAAGTCGGGCTCCCGGTGCATGGAGCCTGCTTCTCCCTCTGCCTATGTCTCTGCCTCTCTCTCTGTGTGTGTGACTATCATAAATAAATAAATAAAAATTAAAAAAAAAAAAACAAATCTGCTGACTTCAAGCTAAAGACCTATGTCTATCTAAGAAGAAGAAGGAGGAGGAGGAGGAGGAGGAGAAGAAGAAGAAGAAGAAGAAGAAGAAGAAGAAGAAGAAGAAGAAGAAGAAGAAGCAATAACTGCAAGCCCCACTTGTTCCTAAGTCTCCGTGGACCTGTCTTCCCAGCACTGCTTCATCACTGAGCTGCTCCTTCCCAGCGCCCAGAAGCAAACCTCTCCTGGTTAGACCACAACAACTATGAGCAATGACCTGTCTTCATGGCTGACTGCGCTGTCCCTAACTCCTTCTCTACCCAGCAGCGCCTGGCCTGTGGACTCTCGCTTCTGTATCCAGGAACACTCCTGGGTGCAGCTCTGACTTCAGCCCTCAACACGATCTTCTTTGCAGTCCAAGCATGTACAAGACTCTTCCTTGAACACATCACAGTTAACAGCTATTGTCCAATGAGACTTCTAGAATTAAACAATGTGCTCATCAGCAGATGAACCAAGGAGAAGAGAAAAGATGGCAAGGCTTCCTGGAAACAAGGAGTGAACATTTCACCCCAAGGACACATGCGCTGCTGGAATGATAATATCTCAATGAATGGTCCATAGGCTCTGACACAGGTGTGTCAGGGTCAATCCTTTCTCCCCAGGCTGGTTTCTGAACTTCTGCACTTCTCCATAAGCTAGTCCTTCCACTCAAACTCCCCTGTAAGCCAAAGTAAAGGTATGAGCCTAAGCAGGCCTTCACCATTCTGGGCCTCAGTGTCTTTACCTGGAAAGTGAGGATGCTGGACCAGCTCCTCTGTGGTCCCTCCAGCTCTCTGCACATGAGATGAACACACAGGCCTCACACACATGCTAGAACATCCCACCTCTCCCTCTGAATAAAGTTTAATTCATGTTTAATTTTGCAGTGGACCTCCTGTACAGGTTGGCAACTGGTCAAGTTGGAAAGACAACACCTTTTGAGTAACAGCTAGTCGATGGTCCCTCCAGAGATGAGGAAGAGGTTGCCCTGTTCATCAACATGCTCCAGTAGTAATTTACTCCAGTGAACCATTCATTGTGCTTTCCATACACGTCATCTGAATCAATCCAATGTCAGCTTTAGTCTCTCCACTTCCTGGAGAAGGAAGTTGTAGGTGGAGGAATGGAAATTTGACATTATGCTTGATGCTCTTTCGCCTTTGCCCTGCCTGCCTGTCTAGAGCACCAAGTAAAGGATCAGACCAGCCTGGTTAGGAAATTAGGAATGTGTAGTTACTCTTAGCCGTACTCTTTTTATGTTTTATCTACTGTTTAGATATCATATCATTTTCCTATTAATATCACAAAATCTGCTCTTATTTTTGGTATAAGACTTTTACTGTTTCACTCGCTTTCTCTGATGTATTATTGCTCTCTGCGTCAAATGCTTAATAAGTAAAATAAAATTCCATTACAAAGTCAATGAAAAAATTAACACCTATAAGTGTTCCCAGACTTTACTAGGTGTTATGCTTCAAGGGGAAATTTGAGTCATGGCATATTTAACTATATGCAATGATGAATGGGTCTGACTGTTCTCTTGAAATTTCTGCAATTCTCCTAGTCCCTCAAAAGAGACTCCCAGTACCCAGACACTGTCACTTTTCTCCTAGACCACCCAAGAGTGGCCATGTGCCACACCAGCTTGTTATGCAGCTTATTATGATAGATCCTACATCCCATCCTGGCCTGTCAGTCCTTCTATCAACCCATCCCTAAATTTCTTAGGCAGCCCATAAATGAGGCCAGCATGATTGCTATTCAGTTGATATGAAACAGATAGTCTCAACTTATCCTGCTTTTTATTTTCCTCTCTACAAATTTTTTGAAAAATTAAAAAAAAATCCAGAAAAGTACAAAGCCAAAATGTAACAATCACCCAATTTCTACCTACTAGATTTGACCACTATTAATGTATCATGTTGACCTCCACTCTTTGGTTTTTAAATTTAAAAAATCATTCATTTTGGTCAAAATTCTACATTTATTACAAAAATGCAAATAATGTAGAAAACACAAAACTAAAGGTTAAAAAAACATCAAAAGCCCATATCCAGGAAAAACTGTTCATATTAAGTTAAAATGATCATAAATGTCTTTCGATGCAAACATACAAAAAGAAAAGACAGATAAATAGAGAAAGAGAGGGAAACTGCATTTATTAAAATGGAGTTATTCTTATATGTGCATTTTTTATTAAAAAGTATTCATTTGAAATTTGCTTTGGGTTTACAAAAGTAAATGAAACTACAGTGAAACAGCAGGAACTGTTGAACATCAAATAAATGTTTCCTTGCTTTTTAAAAAAATGTTTTTAAAAAGATATCTCTAGGGGGGCCTGAGTGGCTCAGTTGGTTAAGAGTCCAACTCTTGGTTTCAACTCAGGTCATGATCTCAGGGTCATGGGATCAAGCCCCCACCAGGCTCTATATCCATCAGGGAGTCTGCTTGAAAGTCTCTCCCTCTGCCCCTCCTCTCTCTCTCTCTCTAAAAAAAAAAAAAAAAAAAAAAAAAAGATATCTCTGAGGTTAAGAAATTAGCTTATTAAAAAACATCTGAGGATTACAAGTCTTTTTTAAAAGCTTCTTATTTTGGTACAAGTTTCTCTGTACTTCCTGCTATTTGCTATGAAAGATAAAGACTTTCATCTCATACATCTTCCCATCCTCTCTACCCTTCCTGATTATTTGCTAGTGATATTATTTTTACATTGCCCATGTTTATGACATCCACATTTTGTTCTTTATCCACAATTCCCATGGTCATTTAGCATGAATTCTAAATTAATAAATTAAATATAGAAATTATATATATAAATTTATAAATTTGTGTTCCACACAATATTTGCCAGGGATTATATATTCCTGTATACTGTATTTTGATTTACCCATAAAGCGGCCGGCTTTAACTGCATGTAGTTTTTTTTCCCCCAAGAAGTTCATACAGGTGCTGCATCCTTTAAATTCTTCTGTGTTTCAAAATCCTTTTATACTCGAACCTCATCTTAGACAGGTAAATGGGTCCAAGGTCAAATGTTTCCCTAACAAGACTTTAGAGGTCTGGTTTCATTGTCTTCTGCCATTAAATACTGTAGGAAAAGGGGATCCCTGGGTGCTCAGCAGTCTAGCGCCTGCCTTTGGCCCAGGGCGTGATCCTGGAGTCCCAGGATCAAGTCCCGCATCGGGCTCCCTGCATGGAGCCTGCTTCTCCCTCTGCCTCTCTCTCTCTCTCTCTCTCATTGATAAATAAATAAAATCTTTAATAAATAAATACATACATACATACTGTGGGAAAATCTGAGACCAGTCTGATTTTGGGGGGGGGGATTGTTTTGTTTTGTTTTTTGCTCCTTGTAGATGACTTGCTCTTTCTCTCTAGATTCCTGAAAAATTGTTTCTTTATTATTGAATTTCAGCTTCTTAACTAAGAGCCTTATGCTTCTGATTTTTCTAAAACATAGCATGCCCTTTGGATTTGCAGACACAGTTTTGTTTTCAGAGAACTGTTCCTTCTTTATTTCCTCGCCAATTCTTCAGAGACACCCTAGTACCTTTTCCTAAAAGATTTCACTTATTTATTTGAGAGACAGATCGAGAGAACACGGGCACAAGCAGGGGGATGGGCATAAGTGGAGGGAGAGGAACAAGCAAACTCCCCACTCAGCTGGTCTTGGGGCTTGATCCTAGGACCCTCGGATAATGACCTGAGCCAAAGGCAGACATTTAACCAACTGAGCCACCCAGGCACCCTGAGACACCCAATATTTTATGTTGATTTGTTTTTCTGCATTTTACATCTATTAGCTTCCATCTGATTATTTAAAGTTTTGTCTTTTTCATTATACTTACCAAGATTGTGTCTCGAGCCTTTCTATACAATAATTCAACTTTCAGCAAATGTTGTTCTTTGCTATTCCCAATTATTAATTCCATAGTGACCTCATTTAGTTCTTGAATTGAATTCCACAGGCTTCCATAACTCCTTGAGTGTACTCTATTTTTCTAGTATCTGAGTTATTGATTTATTATATTTGTTCTCTTATAAGATCAAACTGTTCTGTAAGATAAAGCAATTGCAAAGAATTTTCTTCTCTTCCTTATGTTATTTTCTAAAACAGATTCTATGTCATATACTTCTCACTCACTTTGGTTTGTGGTTTGTTGTGTCTTTTGCTGTAGCAGGTTTGCATTGCTGCCGTGCCATTTATATTTTGTTTATGCTCAACAGTTCCAAGGAGACTTTCTAGCCAGTCTGATATAGCGGGTGACTTCTTGACGATCTTCCCACTGTATGCAAGACCAGCTTGATTTCCCGTCCAAGACACAGATGAGAGAGCTCACTAAAGATGGTGAGCAGAGCAGCTCTGGTTAGAAACCTGAATCATGCTCTCTCTTCCACTCCCTTGATATCTGTACTGCCCAGAGAGTCGCCCTTTGGCAATGTGTGTATCTTGTCCTCATCACTAGATGACCTTGTACTTCAGTGGGTTTCTCCAGTTTCACGCCAAATGATAGAGCTCCCCACCTCCACTCCACTCTTTCTTTCAGGATCCATTCCCACTATTTCTCAGTCAGACAAAGAAAAGTATGTCAGTTTACTCAGTTTCCTTCTCTTCATATTCTGGTTATTCATAAGACTTCTCAGAATTTTAGTCTCTGGCTCATCTTACCTTCTAGATAGTCTGGCTGCTAGAGAGTCCAGGCCAACCTGGGATTCTGCTCTGTCCCAGCATCTTCTGAGTGTCTCTATAGTGAGGAAAAGATGTAGTAGTGTGAGTCTACCACAAGAACCCCAAATTTCTCTAGATGTTGTTAAATTGTACAACATACTTCCATATGCACCCAGGATTGTGAGAAGTTCCTGGCACACTAGCTGTATCTATTTCCTTTCTCTCCTACTCAAGAATGCATATAAGGGAAAGCATGTGAGAGCCACACACTCATTCACTAAGTCCTGGGTGAGCAAATGCTCTATGGTATACACTGTGCCAGACATTAAAATATAGTGATGAGGAGAACAGAGCACAATCTGAACTATCATGAAACTTAGATCCTCATGAACAGGCAAGCATTAATCAAAGAATAATACAAATAAAGTTAAGACAATTTTGGGTTTATAAGATGAAAAGAATTCTGTGGATGGATTGTTGGTCACAGAGGCACAACGATGTGAATGTATTTAATGCCACTGAACGGTATGCTTAAATATGGTGAGGATGGCAAATATCATGATTTGTACTTTACCACAATTTTTTTAATGAGAGTAAGTGTCACAAGAGGGAGAAAAACAGTGCTATGAAAGCATAGAAGAGGGTAGGTCGGGAGACCCTTTCCTGAGGAAGCAATGATCAAACTGAAATCCAAAGGAATAATAGGATGAAAGTTATTACAGGATAACCTTGAAACCACTCCAATTTATAAACAAAATAAATCATTCACAAATGTTGGTACTTTATTATTGCTATGGCAGGATAATGTATTTGAAATGTTAACCAATATTTTTCCCTATATCCTTTTTCACCTTTCTGACCTTCTCTTCCTGCCCACCTCGAAACAGCTGGGTCAGCCTGGACTTGTTTTGTGGGGAGAGGGGAGCAGAGAGACATGGCAAGGAGAAAATCAAACAGCCTTCAAGATTCATCCTAGATTTGGTACTTCCAAAAGACCAGGCATTAGGTGAAACAAAGAGAATTTGGGATGTAGGTGTTTAGAGAGAAATCATGAATAAAAGAGCAAGATTCCTCCCATTCTTAAATTTAAAAGAATTTCCCAAGCTTGTGAGAGAAAGCCTCAGGGGAGGCAGTAAGATCATGGAAGCTGGGGATACAGAGGAAGGGCCCCTTTGGGCTAATTCCAGAGAGGCACTGAAACCCGCAGGAAGGCTTGAGATGAGGCATCAGAGAGCAGGAAAGAAGCTCCCCCCTCTTAGGGAAGAACCCTGGGAGGCAGCAAGATTCAGAGAAGGAAGAGCTACCTGGTGTTTCTGGAACAACTAGACAGGGCCACAGCAGCCTCACATTGTAGAATAAAGCAATCTCTGCACCCCTAAAGGCACAGGAGATAGGAGAATGGGCTAACGAATCTGAAACTTATGGAAGAGAGGATGAATGTCTCCTTGACAACCTGAGTGAACTGATAACCAGGGACCAGATGAGTAATAGACTTCTCAACAGAAGCCCACAGCCCAGCTCACATCCAGGGCTTAAAGGATTGCCTCTGCATGCACACCAGTGTCTTCACACCACCCTCGGCCCCCTGCTGCACCGCCCACCCCAGAATCAGAGCCACAAAATGACTAAAGGAAGTTTCTGCTATCCTAACAGAAGGAGGGAACAAAATAAAATGAGAATGACTCATCGGAGGATAAAGCAGGCTACAGCTTGGGCGGCCTGATTTCCCTGCTGAGATCCACAGTAACAGCAAACATCCCCTTATTTACTCCTTACAGTTCCCAGGAATACACCAGTGTGTCATGGCATGAAGATTCAGAATCACTAATGCACATGTTTATTGCTGGGATATCACATCAATCCAGGGCATCAGCCATGAGCAAAGGCCAGTGGTGGGTCACTCCAACAAAGGGATCTGCCGAAGTCAGTTATAGGCCCTGATGCAAGAACCAGCTGCCGCACTCTATTGTTTCAGGGCATTGGCTGCTGCTTTCTTGTTACTTTCTATTTAGGAATTTGATAAACCTGATATATTGCTTAATGACAGCGATGATGCCTTAACTTGTCTCTTTTCAATCTCCTGCTGAATGGTCAGCGCCTAGAACAGTACCTGGTGCGCAGTTCGCCTACCATAAGCATTTGGTAAATGAAAGACAGCATCTTTGCATCTTCTATCTAGTAGAATGTCTCCCACAGGGTGAAGAATTTACCCAAATCTCAAATGGCAGCCAGGAGGCCAAAGTGTAACACTTGGCTAATTCCATGAAATTCTGGATATAGCCAAAGATGGCCTGACGCTTTTAGATAACTTGGCCTAATTTTTAAAACTCAAAAATTCAGATCCAACTGAGTCCTAATTGCAAAAATATTCTCAACATCTGGAATGTAGAATACTTAATTGATCATTCCTATCAATATCCAGTTGAACAGAAGCCTGGAGGTTAGAACCTGCCACTTTTAAAATATTATACTAAGCTATTGAGGCCTTTAAGTGTTGCGTTAGACTCACAACGTGAGAGTAACATGGGCGTTGAGCGCTGAGAGCCATCTGTGTAGGGAGAAAGGCAGGTTCCAAATCATGTGGTTATGCCGCCCTCTCGTGGGAAAATGCCATAGCATCTGAAACAATCCTGCGAAAGATTTTCCTACACTGCTAGTACTGCTAGAAATATATGTGTACTGACCACCTTTTGTGACTATATAAATGTCACAGATATTATTTATTGTATTTAATCTACCATAACCACCCAGCTTTCAAAAAGACTACTAATATCCCCACATGACAGGTGAGAAAAGTGAGGCTCAGAGAAGTTAGTATGCCCATGTAGGTAAGAGCACATCCAGACCCAGGTATGTCCGATTCCAAAGCCCGTATGCTTTCCTCTATGATTCTTATCAATCCTAATTTGTTCAAAGTTCTATCTCTCGTGTCTTACAGGTAATGGATACTCACTAAATGTTTGTTCAAATGGACGAATGACAGAAGTAGCAGTCGTAGCTTTGCAACAATATGTATCATGGGTTGAGTGCATACCATGCACACATGTCATTTGATTGTGCTCAACCAGGGCAAAGAAAGTTAAGACTTGTTCCAATACAGTTTTTAGCTCATTATTTAAAAGCATCCTCTCTTTACAGATTTATGCATTCAGCACTTAACATTTATTAAGAACCTACTGTGTGCCAGATGGTTCAGGCTGCAGCGAGGTTTCCACAGTCTGAATGATGTGCCTAAAGCCTTGCGGCCACTTCGCTCCCTTTCCCTTCACTTCTCTAAGAGCTGAAACTACACTGCCATCCTGCATCTGTTCACTGTGTGGTGTTTTGGAGCACGAGTCTTGATTATTGACATTGTAGATTATCTAAATTACCTAAGAGTTAGTAGTAGGTAATAGTTCTAGAAAAAGAAGATGACAAAGGAGGGTAGTTGGAGCTGTATATTTTAATTGCACTCATCCAAACAGCCCTGGCAACAACATTGTCAGTATTTATAAATCAGAACCTCCAGCAGTTTTTGTAACTGTCGAGGGGCCCACTTAGGATGGCAAGATTTAGGATGAAAGGATTAAGACCTCAAAGCTACCACCTGTTTCCCAACTTAATGAACCACTCCACAACCAAACATTCAGGAAACATGAGCAGGGAATGGGAACTTTGAGGGAAAACTAGTTTGGGTATCTATCCAATATATATTACATTCAATCCAAAAATGAAAATACTTGAGTATATGTTATTGAACCATGGTTCAGACAGCGAGAAATGCAAGTCATTAAATTCCTATTTGTAAAACAACAAAAGAAACCAAATAATCACTAAGATCCCTTTCATCTCCAGAATATTCTGATTGAAATTAGATGAAAATTGCCTTTCTGTTTTCTTTTCTCCGAGATCAGGGAATCAATGTTAAACATACCCCACCGTGTTCTGAAATCTCAATCTTCTCTTTGTTACTGCAAATGTATTCATTCAATCAACAAAGATCTGTTGAATAATGCTGTGTGCGCTAGCTTAATATAGCTTTGGGGTTGGGTTTGAAATGGAGGGAAAGCTGACATCATTGCTTTATATTCTCCCTTCAGCTATCAGTTCGTTGACATCTGTGGAGGTTAGTCTTGCACACTTAGTTGATGCAGGATACACTGACCTTCCCCTTCTCACATCTGGTGTCTGAGTCTCCAAGCTGGATCCTCAGATCCCCACGTGTCACTAGCCTGTGTATAAGCTCTGTTTCTGAGAAATTGCTAAGGAAAGAAAATAGCACAAAAGCCTCTGTTGTCCTCCGAGCTCACAGGCCACTGCAGCAGCCAGAGACCAAGCCGTGGTGGTGGGAAGCGCATTCATGCAGGAAGCCATTCACGGGGGACTCCCTGTTGGTCCTCGGGGCTCTTCCAAGTCATCCCCGTGGCTGTCCGGGGAACCAGAGATTCCCACAGTCCTCTGCATGAGGACAAGTGTGTTGAGGGATTTGAAGGCAGCCTCAAGAGACCCTGCTGACCAGCTTGTCACATATACCCACAAACATAGATTCCCCATTTTCTGGTCTTATCAGAGCACACCTTCCAGTTACTGGAATCCTGATCGACAGCTAGCTACATGTTGCAATCTTTAACAGACTCCGACCTCTATGGATCTGTTACCTTTTCTAAAATGAAAGGACAGGATTAGATTATATCTAAGGGCCAATCTGGCCCTAAATTTCCTTTTTAAAAAAAAGGCAAAGTAAATGGCCATCCTAGGTAACCCCTTAGTCTTTGAAATCAATGGCTTTGGAAGCTGCGGATTTGCAAATGCAGTTCCACCTTCCCAACTACCTGCCCGCAAAATGGCATAAGACAGCTAATTTGCTTGACCTACATTGTTAAAGGTCACTCTGTCCCAAAGGTTGGATTTATTACACTCCTACTATAGTCCTAGTAAAAGCTGGGTTCTAATGTAAAACAAAGTCAGTAAATTCGGAATGGCTGGGATGCCCAGCATAGACAGAATGTCTTCTTGCGCAGCTGTGAGCTTCTTACTACTTGCCTTATTTGGGTCATTTTGGTGGTGTGTAAAGATGCCCTTCTGAAGTCAACCCTACAGAGCGTTCACTTAAAACCGAATATAACCTTGAACTTGAACCATTGTTTCTTTAGCTTCAAACACAGGAAATGCTCTTCTCAGATCTAACTGGCAGCTTTTGTTTACATTCCTTCAAGCAATGACATTTTACTCAACCTCTATTTGAGTACAACAAACTTGCTTTGTTCTTCCAACAGCAGCCCTTCCGGGTGCTGCAGGATCCTGAGCCTCACCGTTAGAGGTAACAGCAGTTTTCTTCCTCTGCCTTTTCTCTATATGTCAGGCAAGCCCTCTCACATCTTCCCACAACTCGTCCTTCTAAATTACCTTCCACTAATACAGCTGGCAGGCTCACCTCCACCTGGCCACCTGCTGGACCCAGCAAAGACTAACATTTCCCAGTCTGCAATCTCAGTATAAGCATTCACGTGGCTTGCTTTATCTACTTTCAATGAATACATAAAGTTTCTACTGGGTCTGAATATCCTGAGTTATCTCGATTTCTTTCTTCCCACTCCCTTTTTATCTCTCCAAATTCCTGGCCCCTGAGCAACCTTACACAATCTCACTGTCTCAAAGTATCCTCTGAAAAGGAGTGAAAAGTTGGGTCTCCCTTTTAAGCCAGAGATTCTAGGGTGCCTACAGGCTCAGGACTCTGGAATGTTGGGTGATTTTCTCCCTAAATATCCATCTCCATCACCCCGAGCCCAACATTCTGAGAAAGAGCAAGCGTGAGAGCATGCTGGGCAGCCCCCCTACTGACAATACCTATGTATGTGTAGGCAAGTCAAACTTGCAAAAACTAAGGCATCTCCCTTTGAATGAGTCATAAACATCAGCAACGAGCAAAGTTGTCGGAGTAGTTTTCTTACCAGTAATAATGCCAATGTTTTCTCAGTGTGTCTGACTCCTGTGTCATATTTCTTAATTGACCCTGAACCTGGGGAAGGAAGAAGGTGAGATTTATTATCCCCCTCAAACCTTAACAACGAAAACAAATGTTAGACAGATAATATATAAATGAAAAGTTAAGTACAAACTGGGGCAAGTGCCATGGAGTATAACCAAGTAAGTTACACTACTCTCCACTACTCTCACTACCATACTCACTGCACTTCTGACTTGGTTGGCCAAGGGGTGGGGGGGTGTCCACGGAAGAAATACTTTGACCCCAGCTGAGTGTTCTATAGTTTAACTCAATTCTGACACTCTCTCCCTTGAGATCATATCAGATCCCTCAGGCAGAGGGCTCATTCCCACAAGACGGCCCCCACCCCGCTCTGCTTCAGATGCCTGTTGCAGGTCCAGGTTGTCCCCTCTACTTCTACCCCATCAGCTATAACTCACGACACCCTCTTCCAATTCTCTAGGTGTATTAAAAAAAATACAGAATCAAAAAATATACCAAAGTAGCGAAGGAGGAAGCTTTCCACTGGTGATGCTGGGAGTCATGCTTGTGTCCTTCCACTGAGACACCAACAGACGCACCTGCCAGGCCTGCCCCTAGCATTTCAGGGCTCAGGGCATGAGTACAAATGGAGGCCTGTAAATCATGTCTCTAGCAAACTAAAAGTATTATTAATTAAGCAAAATATGTTCTATCCTCCCATCAAATACATCTTCACAAAAGAAATATGCAAAGCTACAATCATAACTGCAAGTGGGCAAATATCAGAGAGCTGAATTTAATCATTATTGCACATGCCTGGGTGTTGTGTTGTGGTCAAGTCTGGATGAGACATAAAGACATATGTAATTTACAAATTACACAGTAGTTTCAAATATTTATTTTTTCTTGCCTTAATTTCAGCAATATCTCTAATTATGTTGTTTAATCAGATTTCCCACAAACTTTCTGTTCTACTGACAGTAGTGCCAAATTATGTGATTTTTCTTGAGTCATTGAAATTCTTGGATGGTTTTTTAATTCCAGTTTGGGGAAGCTACTCTGCTGAGGCTATAACAATTTGAATTGCCATGAAGTTCATAAAGCATTTTCGATTAATATTTTCTACTTTTCAATGTGCCTCATACCACAAATAATCAATTGCTATGGAATAGCTCTGAAAAACACAGCAACTGCTGGAGACATGGGCTCCATCTGAGATTCAAAGGTGATGGAACAGGTCTATGTATGGTAATTTCCTTCCTAAGAGCACATCATGGAAAGGGGGAAAAAGATAACTTTACTGCAGAAACCTGATGAACACTGCCTCAGCCAAGTGATCAAGGTCAATACCAACAGTGATGAGTCATATGGGTCACAGGTACCCTTAGTATGACATGATGGAGAGGGCCCTTCCACTCTGTGGTCTTCCTCACAAAACCCATCACTTCAGTCTAGTCAATTCCCAACTGAGGGACATTCAACAAAATACCCTACCAGTATCCCTCAAAATCGTCAATCTCATCAAAAACAAGGAAGGAAGACTTGAAAAGCTGGCACAGGCCACAGGTACCTAAGGAGACATGCTTAAATGTAATGTGGTACCCTGAGTGGGATCCTGGAACAGAAAAGGACATTAGGTAAAAACTAAGGAAAGCTGAATAAAGCATGGACTTTAGTTGATAAAAGTATATCAATACTGGCCCATCTGCTGTGACAAATGTCTCCTCAAAATGTAAGATGTTGGGGCACCTGGGTGGCTCAGTCAGCTGGGTGTCTGCCTTCAAGCTCAGGTCATGATCCCAGGGTCCTGGGATCGAGCCCATGTCAGGCTCCCTGCTCAACAGGGAGTCTATTTCTCCCTCTCCCTCTGCCCTCCATCCTCCCCTACCTGTGCTCTCTCTCTCTCTCTCTCTCTCTCTCACCTTCTCTCTCAAATAAATTAAAAAAATCTTTTGGGGATCCCTGGGTGGCTCAGCGGTTTAGCGCCTGCCTTTGGCTCAGGGTGCGATCCTGGAGATCGAGTCCCGCGTCAGGCTCCCTGAATGGAGCCTGCTTCTCCCTCTGCCTGTGTCTCTGCCTCTCTTTCTCTCTGTGTCTCTCATGAATAAATACATACAACCTTTAAAAAAATAAAATAAAATATTTTTTTTAAAAAAAAAGGAATGTAAGATGGTATTAATAGGGGTAACTGGGTATGGAATATAGGGGAACACTGCTATCTTTGCAAATTTTCTGTAAATCTAAAACTATTCTAAGAAGAAAGGTTTATGTATTTTTTTATTGTGATAGAATCTGTCAAGAAAAAATGGCCTCAGATGAGGCCTCCCAGCACGAAAGGAGAGGCTAAGAAGACACTCACCATAGAGAAGGAGAAGGTGGTCCTGTGATACAATCATCCCAGAGCTCAGACTGCCCTAGGAGACACCTGTTGGGGTACAGCAGGCACTGATTCATCGTGCCTCAGCCATCCTGATGTCATGGACAGACATTTCAGGAGACAGTCAGGTGTATGTCACCAAGAGCCCATCCAAAAGCTTGGGAACCTCAGGCCATGTTCCCCATGAGACATCATGACTCAATAGGACTGAGAGAAGGAGCTTAAGGAGCTTCCTCCCTCCCACCCAGAGCCGGGGGCCGTGTCAAGCAATGACCAGAAGGGGGCGCAGGAGGCCCTCGAGAGTCCGCAGTTTGGGCCGCAGACCTGGAAGGATGCGTCTGAGATCCGGCCCCCTGGAAAGCAGCAGGCAACAGAAGAACCAGGCTTTTGTCTTCATCCAGGTCATGCTAAGGCTCATCAGGCCGACTGAGGACATACCAGATGTGCACGTCCATCGTCACAGCCCCGAGTCAACTGCAATACAACTCACTTTAATCTCTGAATTCTGAGCCAGCCCTTTCGCTAATAGCAGGCAATTTAATTTCATCTATTAGGGGTTAAGTTGCCTTCAATCTAATAAAGCAAATGTAAGTCAATCGGAGAAGGACAAACATTATATGGTCTCATTCATTTGGGGAATATAAAAAATAGTGGAAGGGAAAAAAGGGGAAAGGAGAAAAAATAAGTGGGAAATATCAGAAAGGGAGACAGAACATGAGAGACCCCTAACTCTGGGAAAGGAACAAGGGGTGGTGGAAAGGGAGATGGGCGCAGGGCGGTGGGGGTGACTGTGTGACGGGCACTGAGGGGGGCACTTGATGGGATGAGCACTGGGTGTTATGCTATATGTTGGCAAATTGAATAAAAATAAATAAATAAAAATAAAATAAAAAAATAATAAAGCAAATGTTTCTGGTTGTTTTGGTTTTGATTTTGTCACCTCCGCCTTGAAACTGAACCAATCCCAGACCTATTCACCTCCGTCCATCCCCCTCACCACCAATACCACCAGGGGACATCTTACATTCAGAGGAATTAGACATCACAAAGTGGCATCCAGGGGAGGTGGGGAGGCATTCCTGGTCCCTGATCTCCTGCATTGTTCTCTCAGTCCAAGCACTGGCTCTGAATTCCCCCTGCCAACCTGGCTCACTGGTTGGCCCAGTGACACAGAAGATTCTGTGAGACTTCAGCTGCATGTTTTATGGCTGTCTACTGTCTCTGTTCCCGGCAACCAGCCTGCTGGTTCTCAGGTTCCACTTTCTCTCTTCTTGGGAACATAAGAACATTCAGATCCTCTCCACACCCCAAGCCACACTCTGGATCCTTCTGTGAGGACACATGCCATGTCCTCATTTTCACAGTTTCTCTATGCCTAGGGATAGAAGGAGAATCTATGGGGTTTGTGACCTCCCAGAATCCATATGTAAAATACTCCCCCACCTATGTGATGACATTAGGAGGTGGGGCCTTTAGAAGGTGATTAGGTTTGGACAAGCTCAGAAAAATGGAGCCCTCATAAAGGGGACTGGCGCCCCCTGAGAGTCCCCAGAGAGCTTTCTCCCTCTCCGTGCTCTGCCGTGTGTGGATACAATGAGAAGTCTGCAGGCTGCAACCCAGAAGAGGGCCTTCACCAGAACCCAACTGTGTAGGTATGCTAATCTCAGTGCCAGCCTCCAGAACTGTGAGAAATCATAAATTCCTGTTGATGAGTCTTCCCGGTTATGGTATTTTGTTAGAGCACCTCAGACAGACTAAGACAATATCTCAAAAGGCCCAGGCAGAAAATAAGCACGAAATATCTTTATTTCAAACCTTCCAGTTCAAGGAAGGAATTTTTTTATCTTGTCCTGGACATTCCTTATGACTGCAGCAGCCCATTCCCAGACAGGTGCACATAAACACCACAACTCCCAGGCGTAGGGAGAGGAAGGAGAGGGTAATGGAGAACACTCTTCCTCCTCTTCTTATGGCCATGCACCCGCTCTGCTGCTGCAGATAGGTGATCCTTTTACCCCTCTCTTCCTTCTTGTTCCTGGAATAGGAAAAAAAATTTTTTTCTCTGTGCCACATCAAAATCCATCCTGCCTAGCATTAGAGTGATAGAAATCATGAACTTGGCATCCTTGTCTCACCCTATAAATTGTTCCCAGAGCCATGGATGCTCTTTCCTTTAGCTACCAAATGAAGAATAACAGCTATTCTTGGCAGGTGAAAAAATAGTGCATCAATTAATACTTTAAAAAAAAGACTATCTCCCTCCTAAAAAGAGGGGGGGTGCCTGGGTGGCTTAGTCAGTTAAGTGTTCAACTCTTGATTTCTGCTCAGGTCATGACCTCGGAGTTGTGAAATCAAGCCCCACATTGGGCTCTGTGCTGAGATTATCTCCCTCTCCCTCTGCCCCTTCCCCTGCTCTTGTACTCCCTCTCTCTTTCCCTCTTTAAAAAAAAAAAAAAAAAAAATCTTTGACCCCTCTAATTCCCTACCCTGGTGCACTGTGAAGTTTCCACCCATGCTCTAGAAAGAACATAGGAGGTGGCAGGGAAGGGTGGATCTACATTGGGAAGTCCCTTGATCCTCCCCACCACTCAGGCTCTTCTCCCTGTGGTTCCGCCTCTGCCCTGCTCTATCAGTCAGGGCCCAATCAGAGAAGCAAATTTCAAATGTGGGCATTGATATATATTATCCGTATTTGTTACAGAGATCTGATCTTACACAATTGTGGGAGTTGATTAGATACTCTGTCATTGCATCTGATATTAAAACTTGACGTCTGCAGGGCAGACAGGCAGAAAGACAAGAGATAAGATGGGGAAAAAAGGGTGTGCTGGAGGCCACACAAATGAGCTGCGGTCCACAACATATGCTGAGTTCACTTCTTTTCTCATGGTCTCTGACTTTGATAATTGCTACGGGCTGAATTGAGTTACCCCCAAATTTGTATGTTGAAGTCCTCACTCCCACATGATGGCTCATTTTATGTATCAACTTGACAGGGCCACAGGATGCCCAGATTAAGCATTATTCATGGATGTTTCTGTTTGGTTGTTTCAGGACAAGAATGGCATTTGAATGACTCAGCAAAGTATATGGCCCACCCAGTGTGGATGGGCATCCAATCCAATCTGCTGAGAGCCTGAACACAACAAACGGTGGAAGAAGGAAGAAATTCTCCTCCTGACTGCCTGCTTGAGATGCAACATCAGTGTCCTCCTATCTTGGTAGATTTACCCCTTGAATTCCCCTAGTTCTCAGACCTTTGGTCTCAGATTATAATTATACTCCTGCCTTTCCTGGATATCCAGCTTCCACGGGGCAGATCCTAGGATTTCTCAGCCTCCATAATTGCATGAGCCGATTCCTTATAATAAATCTCCTTCTGTATATATAAATTATCATATATATATAAATAATATACTTTATTATATAATTGTATTATAATTAATATATATAGGACATTATATAAGTATGTATCCAGATATGTATACACATGTATCTATACATACACTTATATCCTTACATTATATATTATATATTTTATGTGTGTGTGTGTCTTATTGGTTCTGTTTTTCCAGAGAACGCTAATACATCCCAGCACCCCAGCATGTGACTATATTTGGAGATAGTGTCTTTAACAAGATAAGTAAATTAAAATTACTCATAAGGGTGGGCCGTAATCTCATATGGTTGATATCCCTATAAGAAAAGGGAATTAGAATCTGAACACACACACCACAGGAAGACGATGTGAAGATACAAAGAGAAGATACCATCTACTGGCCAAGGAGAGAGGCTCAGAAAAGAGTAACCCAGCCACCACCTTGATCTCAGACTTCTAACCTTCAGAACTGTGAGAAAATACATTTCTGTTGCTTAATTAAACCACCAGGCTGTGGTATTTTGTCATGGCAGCCCTGGCAAACTAATACAGTGACAGTGGCATTCTACAGAAACCGGAGCCCTTCTCCACAGAGCTCAATGCACCCAGAGCTGGAGAGGCTGAAAGAAGATTCAAGGAGAGTAGAGCAGTTGCAGGTCCAGCTGCTACTTTGCACAAATAGGGTGACAAGAAACATACTCGTAACCAGAAACATACCTGAACCAGAAACATCCAGGGAATGAGACTCTGGAAAATGCAGTTCAGCCCAGACATGTTGGCATATTACAATAATCACCTCATAGAAATCATACCCCCTTCTACCATTTCCATTACAGCGGTGATTCTCAACTCGGGCTGATTTTGCCCCCATGAGATATTTGGCAATGTTTAAAGATACTTGTAGTTGTCGCAACTGGAGAGTGGGTTGCCATTGACTTCCAGCCAGTAGAGGTCAGAGATGCTACTAAATACTCTTCAGTGACAGAGATTGCACAACAAAAAATTATCTAGCCCCAAATGTAAATAGTTCCAAGATTGAGAAACCCTGCATTGCATCAACAAGTCCTTCACACCAAGAATTCAAAATTTTAGCAGATATAATGAAAACTGAGCCAGCAAAGGGACTTGGGCAGTCACATCACACAGTGTCCAGCAGCATACCACCACCTCTCTGCCTCCTCCCTCCCTCCCTTGGCTCTTCACTCCCACCATCACATCTCCTGGGAGCTTCAGATTCTGCTCCTCTACTTTGCAAAGTAGCTTCCTCCTCTGAAATCTTGACATCATCCAATATCTTGAAACTCAGGATCCTATCTTATGCCCCAAGGAATTAGCAGAATATTTTTCTTAAATAATATGACATCTCCCCCCAAAGGGAAATTTGAATGCTGAGAGGTAAGGTAAAAAACGTTCTCCTTCTTGAAATATATATATGAGTAGACTCATAATATTCAGACCAAGACAAAAAACCAGGAAGTATGTAACACAAAATGTTACTAAGGCTTAATTCTGAATATTGCAATTGGAGTTGATTTTCTTTCCCTTTTTGCTTATCTACATTTTCCACTCTTCCTCCACAGAAAAGACATGGTTGTAAGGGGAAAAAGTATGTCTATGGGGGAATATATAACAACATGTAAAAATTCTTACAAAATTATACCAAATGAATAAAGTATCAAATTCAGTTATAAATACCATGTGACTCTATTTTTAAAATATGGGGAGAAAAAACAAGGGGAGTATCAGAACAGCAACAAGAAAAATAACTAGAAAGAAACACACTTTATTCAGAAAGCCAAACTAGGGATCCTGGGTGGCGCAGCGGTTTGGCGCCTGCCTTTGGCCCAGGGCGCGATCCTGGAGATCCGGGATCGAGTCCCACGTCGGGCTCCCGGTGCATGGAGCCTGCTTCTCCCTCTGCCTGTGTCTCTGCCTCTCTCTCTCTCTCTCTCTCACTGTGTGCCTATCATAAGTAAATTTAAAAAAATAAATAAATAAATAAAAAATGTGATCTTCCAAGGGAAAAAAAAAAAAAAGAAAGAAAGCCAAACTAGAAATGACTTTGTTTTTCTCTGTTGCTGTTTTTCTTAATTTTTAAAAATTAACACAATGTACGTACCCAGTATAACCCTCTGACCTATAGTGTGGGTGAGACCATCAACTATGATGGATGTCCCTTCCGTGATTAGGTTACATTCTATGACAAAAGTGAAGAGACTTACAAATATAAGGTCTCTAATCAGTTGACTCTGAGTCAATCAAGAGGGAGATTATCCTGGGAGGTCCTGACCTAGTCAGGTAAGCCTCTTAAAAGAGGTTTGCAGTCCAGAGATCAGAAGCAACAGACTCTCTCTCCCGCTGGCCTTGAATAAGCAATGTGTTACCACCCTGTGTTTGTTACCATGAGTTTTACAGCTTCAACGGAATAAATTCTGCCAATTTTCACATGAGCTTGGAGGAGGACCCCCAGCTCTCCCAACACTTTAGCCACAGCCTTGTGAAACCCTGAGCAGAGGGTTTCACAACCCTCCACCATGCTGAGACTCCTAACACATGGAAACTATGGGATAATAAATGTGCATTTTAAGCTGCTAAATTCTTCATAATTTGTTAAGCACTAACAGAAGACTAAAGACCCAACTAGGGTCTTCAATGCAAAATTACATTTTAATAAACAAACCGTAGAATGGAAACCAAGAGGTCTGGGTCTATATCATCACCATAACCCTAGATGATCTTAAACAAGTCACTTCCTAAGGCACGAGGTTTTAAAATCTGTAATATGAGAGATAAAGGCTTGAACATCCTAAGATTCTAAATCTTGCCACAATCAACTCTCAGCTCCTGCCCCCCTCACCACCACCACCACCGTCTTGCTTATAATGGAGTCTTGTAGTGCTAAAGATAGGTAGCCCATTAGTTAGGCTGTCAAAATCTTTTCATAATAAAGAAATGCTCTTTATAGCAGTACTTATTCTTCAAAACATAGCACTTGCCTCACTACAACACAATTGTAATTTTAGAATAAAAATACATAGCAAAATGCTGAAGATCAAATATATACAAACTAAAATGGCACAAAGGAATATTTTGTGAAAAGGAAGAAAGTCCAACAAAGGAAGGATTAAACTGGAACTGCACTTCTTAGAATTTGGAATTGGGTTTCATAAAGGGAGATTATCAGAAAATAAAAGCAAGCAGTCCAACCAGAGGAAAGGAACAAACAGGATTAAACGAGCAGGTGTAACTGCATCTGAAACAGAATATATGTTTCTACATACTGAATTGTGTCCTCCGCCTCCCAGATTCACATGTGGAAGCCCTCACCACCTACCACCACCACCACCCCCCACCACTCACCCCTGTGATGGTATTTGGAGATTCAAATGGGGTCATGAGGGTGGAGCCCTCCCGTGGGGTTACTGTCCTTGTAAGAAGAAACACCAGAACCTGAGAGCATGCTCACTCTCTCACTGCCATGTGAGGACACGGCAAAAGGCAGCTGTCTGCAAGAAAGCTCTCACTCGGGAGCCACACTGGCACCCTGATCTCAGACTTCTAGCCTTCAGAACAACGAGAAATAAATTTCTGTTCTCAAAGCCACCGGTCTGTGGTATTTTGTTATGGCAGCCTGAGCAGACTAATACATATGTATTAGGGGAAAAGGAAAAAAAATAGGATTGGAGATGTAGGGGACAGGAGGAAAAAAGATGCTTGGTGGCCACTCAGGGCAGTCTGAATTCACTGTCCAAGGTTATAGGAAATCCTTGTGACTTCTTGAGCCAGGAAGATTGAAGAAAATGAGTCTGATGATAATCTCATCAACAAGTTTATGTGGACATGAAGTTATGAAGGCTATGACCAGGGTGGTGACCAGATCATAGAAATAGAATGGAAGCAGAACTTCCAGGAAACATTAAATGACGAGAATAGCTAGGACTTCAAAATAAATTCAATCATTATTAAATAATGAACTCAGTCCTTAAGCCCGACAAATGAGAAATTCTGAAAAGAGGAAAATGGTGAGGATCCCGCCGATGAACGAGAAGGAATCAACAAAGGCACCTGGCCCTCCTTAATGGAGGCACCTGTCTCCCATGCTGGCCAGATAACCTCCCAAAGTTTTCTGGAGAATCAGTTAAAAAAATTGAAAACATTGTTCGACCTTTAGAAGGACTACTCAAGAGCAAAATACCCAAGTTGACCTCCTTCTTAGTTACCAGCTAATCAGTGCTAAAAAATTGCTAAAACACTCCAGTCTCCAGCTTTTGTCTCCCTTCTCTTTTTCATAAATCTTGTTTTGCCTTTATTCCCTGACTTAGCGTAAGAATGCCTCCCTCATATGTATACATGCCCTCCCCTTGCATGCATATTTGTGTGATATACAGAAATGTCTCTGAGTTATTCTGTGATGCATACAAGGATGGACTTCCTCCTCCCTTTTCGTGCTTATCTCTGAAGGCAAGAGCCAGGCTGAAATACTGGATCCACATTCTGAACTACCAACTGGGAGAAGTTTCTAAACATTTTCTATGCCTTGGTTTCTTCCCCCACAAAAATAGGGAAAACTAGAGTATCTCCTTTGTGTTATCACTGATAGAGGCCTAAATGATGATGGCATATGTAAAGCACTGCCACAGTGCTAGGCACACTGTGGGTACCCACAAACCTGAGTTCCTATTATTAGAACTTGGTGAACCTAGGAGCTTTCCAGAATGCCAGCAGCAGTGGAATAAAGAGAGAGAAATAGGCTGCCAACTCTTTGAAAATGAATAGGAACATATTTTTGCAATTTCTTGTGAGTCTTAAAATATTTCAAAATAAAAAGTTACTTTTGAAATAATGAACAAGGACAGCCTGATAAGCTCTACCTATGAGCTTCACCCCTCTCCTTTCACACGAGAGGCAGTATTCAAGTTGTCCCTACTAACTTGGTCATGTATGTATTTATGTTGGGTAAAATTCCAGCATAAAAATAAGGCTATACTTTTCAGTCTTTCATTGTTAGACTGCCTTCCTATTTTATTGCTTTTAATCTTCATGACAGTTCTGAAAGGTAAGGCAGGTTTAATAATTCTGATTTTGTAGATTAAGAAACTGAGCCTTGGGGATGTTACATAACTTGCCAAAGTTTCTGTGGCTGAATTGCTGAACTGGCAGATGGCATAATCCAAAGTCGGGCCCAGGTCTGTTCCACAACATGGCTTTTTTTTTTTTCTTGTAACACATGGGACTGCTCACTTAAGTGCATTTTTTAATTTTTTTTTTTCAAAATGAAGTACAGGCTTATTCCAGTTTCAGTTCCAGAACACTGCAATAAAGGGAATATCACAATAAAGCAAATATTGCAATAAAGTGAAGTCAAACGAATTTTTTAGTTTCCCAGTGCCTATAAATTATGTTTACACTACACTGCAGTCTATAAGTGTGCAACAGCATATGTTGTAAAAAATCTACATATTACCTTAATTTAAAAATCCTTCATTGCTAAAAGATGCTAGCCATCCCTGAGCTTTCAGTGAGATGTAGTCACTGATCACGATCACCGCATCAAATGTAACAGGCACATTGTGAGTGCACGACGAAAAAGTTTGAAATGTTGTGAAAATTACCAAAATGTGGCACAGAGACACAAAGTGAGCAAATGCTGTTGGAAAAATGGTGCTGATAAATTTGAACCATGCTGGGTTGCCACAAGCATTCACCTTGTAAAAAAAATTATGCGATATGTGTGAAATGCAATGAAATGGGATATGCCCATATAGCTTAGTTTCCTATTGCTGTTTATTACAAACTTAGCGACTTAAAGCTACACAAATTTATCATCTTACAGTTTGAATGTCAGAAGTCCAAAAATGGACTTTACAGGGCTAAAAATCAAGAAGTTGGCAGGGCTGTGTTCCTTCTGGAGGCTCCAGGGGATAATCTATTCTTTGCTGTTCCTAGCTTCTAGAGGCTGTCTCCGTTCTTTGGCTTATGAGCCAGGCACTCTAACCCTGGCCTCTGTGATCATATCTTCTTTTTCTGATTTTGACCTTCCTGCCTCCCTCTTGTAAGAATGCTTATGATCACATTTAGGTAGGACTCGTCTGGAAAATCCAGGAGAATCTTCCCAACTCAAGATCCGTAACTTACTTACATCAGCAGAGTCCTATGCCTTCAAAGGTACCACCCACACAAGTTTGGGGATTAGGAGCATCTTGGGTGGGGGGAAGGGAGGTGCATTATTCTGCCTGCCAAGAGGTATAATTTACATACATTAAAATGCATGGATCTTGAGGGCATGGTTCTTTGAATTTTGACAGATATGTACCTGTCACTCATGTGACCCACATGTTAATTGGACTACAAAAGATTTCCCCTTACCCAAAAGTTCCCTCCTGCCGCATCCAAAATAGCAACTGCTATTCTGCTATTCTGAATGCTATCACTACAGGTTGGTTGCAACCGTTTTTGAGCTCCATTGAAATGGAATCATAAAGGATTCTGGTTTCTTTCACTCAGCATAATGTTTTTGAGATTCATCCATGATATGTGCGTATCAGTAATTTTTTCCTTTTTGTGGCCAAGTGGTACTCCATTGTTTGTTTATCCATTCACCACAACACACACACACACACACACACACACACACACACACACACACACATATTTCCCAGCTCTGTCTGCTAAGAGAGTTCAGATACGTTAACACCCCAGTAGTAATGAGTACTCCTGGAACATGAACACCATTATCCACTGAAAGAAAGCAAGCCTGCTCAGAGAAATGGTTAATTCAGGGCTGGATCAGGGAAAGCAGAAAAAAATATAAATAGTGCAAAAGTGTAAGGATGTGCTCAAAAAGATACAGGAGTCAGTTTGAAGGGGTACCTCCTGGCTAAATCTGAGATAATCTGAGCATCAAAATAATAATGATAGTAAGGATTTTTATAACTTACCAGGTAAAGAACGAATGAGTCTATAACAATGTAAAGTAATCAGTTAAATGAACAATAAATAAATAAGAAAAAAGCTAATCATAAATGTAGAAGAAATGATAGAATTAGAAAATCACCATTTGGCAGCTGTCATAGTAATTATTGATTCAGGCAAAAATCATGAATATACATGATAAAACTACTGGGTAAATGTTTAAGGAATAATGAGGTATTTACATAATCTCACAATATCCTCTTCAAGATACACATTAATTACTAAAGTCAATGCAGTGGAAACACCTTTTTAACCAATTGACCAATATTATCATTGCCAAGATTTGGAATAACCAATAGCATTAGGCTCCTGACATGATCCACTAAGAAGAATTCAACATCATTTCAGTGATAGTCTCACCAAATGTGCATAACCTGAATCTAATTATGACACAAATTGATATTAGGGTACATTCTATGAAATAACTTGCTTATATACTTAAAAGCTGTTAGTATCAAGAGGTTCAGGAACACACACACACACACACACACACACACACACACACACTCCTTCAGGAACTGTCCCAGATTAAAGGACACTAATGAGATATGACAAACTAGATGTACTCAATGATCTTGGATTTTCTACTGTTAGAAAGGACATCATTGGGGATCCCTGGGTGGCACAGCGGTTTGGCGCCTGCCTTTGGCCCAGGGCGCGATCCTGGAGACCTGGGATCGAGTCCCACATCAGGCTCCCGGTACATGGAGCCTGCTTCTCCCTCTGCCTATGTCTCTGCCTCTCTCTCTCTCTCTCTGTGACTATCATAAATAAATAAAAAAAAAAAAAGAAAGAAAGGACATCATTGTGGCAAATTGGCAAAATATGAATAAAGTCTTTGGATTAGATGAGAGTATGGAATCAGTGTTAACTTTGTAACTCTGACAACAGCTCTGTGGATACGTTAGAGAATTCCTTGTTTTCAGGAAATACTAACATTTAGGGATAAAGTAGCATCGCACCTGCAACTTATTCTCAATTGTTTAATTATACACACATTTTTATGCATATATGAAATATGTACCTACTAATGTGTGTATATTAAAATAGATATTAATTATTATTAATTTATATTATATTATATATTATTAATAATATTAACTATTATTAATACATATTAATTATATATTAAGATACATAACACATACATTTCTTTTTTGTCAATGCAGCCCTTCAAGTTAGATTTACGTGACATCAACGTGGCATAGCTGGGAGTCTATTCCAGAATAGGTAATGATCAAAACCCCTATTTTGCATCATAAATGTTTTCTAAACTTACATCCAAGTGACTTGTATTTATGATAATATTGTTCAAATATTTTAAGGATCCTTATTTGAAGACCCTTCTCTTAGGATCTTACCAACTCAATTTTGCACTTACCACCTCAATTTCTAACCAGTGTGTGAACTTCCACTGAATAAAACTTTTGAGTACAATTGTTTTAATTGGTTACCTTAGCATTATATCTAAACCATTAATAAAGAGGTTTATGCAATTATTTGTTCATTCTCATGCAAGGGAGGGGAAGGCCATTATCTAAGCCACACTTCAACAGAGCCAGTCTCAGAGTCATAAAAAGTAGCATTCTGACTACCACTTAATGTTGACCTAAAATCTCTAAGCCATCTGGCCCCAGACACTTCTCTGACTTGTCCTGCTCCCTTTCTCCTGCCATCTCCTTCCTCATCTGCTTCAGCATCCAAAGGGCTCCTTGCTGTTCCTGAAGCATAACAGACATGCTCTTGCCTTAGAACTTTTATTGGGGCTGCTTCTTATGCTTGGAAGGCTCTTCACACCCACATTTTTTTATTTTTTATTTTTTAATTGAAGTGTAATTAACATATAGTGTTATATTTCTTTCAGATGTTATGTAAATCAAAACCACAAAAAGATATCCCCTTACACCTGTCAAAAAGACCAGATCCACTCCCACACCTTCATGGCTCATTCCTAAGTCTCTGCTTGAATGTGAGCTTTACAAGGAAGCCTTCCCTTACCTTCCTGCTTTCAATTTAAATGGTAGTCCCCACCTTACCTCTCAATACCCTATCCCCCTTCCTTGATTGTTTTTTCTCTACAGTACTTATCACCTAATAAATGATAATTTACTTATTTATTTTATTCTTTTTCTCCTCTGGCTGGAATGAACACTCTATGATTTTTGTCTGTTTTATTGATTGCTGAATGCCCAGCACCAAGAATCCCATGTGCCTCCCAGTAGCTGCTGAGAAAAAAAAACAAGGAGTAGCCCCTGACAATAGGAGCCTGGCTTGGCACTGGCAACCAGGCCATGTTACTCTCCTCTTGGACATAAATGATCTCAGAATACCAACCACCGACTGGTTACTCTGAAACGAACCAAATCATTTCACAATTTTGTTTAAGCACAAACAAGTTCCCTATGCCACCCACAAAGTAACAAACACTTCTTCTTCTCTTGGCTAAAATAACTACTGCTTCTTCACCAGTGATATTTTTTTTTTTCCATTCTTGTCTCCTCTCCTTTAAGGTGAGGTTTACTGGTTGATTTCTACCAAATCATAGAAATCAGGGGTACCTCCTCAACAGAATCCCACCTAGAGCAAACGCAGCTTTC
Source organism: Canis lupus dingo (assembly GCF_003254725.2). Classification (NCBI taxonomy): domain Eukaryota; kingdom Metazoa; phylum Chordata; class Mammalia; order Carnivora; family Canidae; genus Canis; species Canis lupus. The sequence goes on along the minus strand of NC_064250.1, from coordinate 53,936,513 downwards.
CTGGATCCTCCTGCCAACTACCCAATCAAAGCCCAAATCCTATAATAGGTTCTTTCTAAAGCCTCCTTCCTGAGACATGCCATGCTGTGTTCTTCCTTATTGCGGAAAGTACTAAACCTAATGTGTTCAACTATGGGTGTGTCCCTGGTGGCCTTTGGCTAAATGGTGTTGACAGTGCCCAGAAAATATTTGTTGAAGGAAGGAAGGAAGGAAGAAGTTTGGGCTATCCTATGACTATAATGTTTTTAACCCAACATTCACTGATTGAATCCATTGCCATCTACTCAAGACTTAAGTATTCCGAATTTAATGGGAGCTCTAAGCTATTTATCTCTACCTTATAAGGTTCACTTAATCAAGTTCTTATCGAAATTTAGTTTTAATCCAGTCTCTCTCCAGAACTGGTAGTTATAAATCTATGAAAAAAAATAGATCAAAAGTTGCCTATCCACTTATTCAGGGTATAAAGGTATCCTGGCCTTTCCTTTATCTGACATGAGTTCATACTGCTTAGAAAAGATAGACAGCACCAAAATAAATGTCCCCCAAAGTAAGTGGTAGAGATTGAGCACACACACACACACACACACACACACACACACACACACACACACTGTACCTATTCATTCTATCAGCTTCAAAGTTTAGGTATTCTGAATCCTGTGCTCTGCAGTTGGGATCTACACTCTGACCGTTATGACAATTATAATTATAGGAAGTTACATATATATTCAAAGCTTATTTAATTACTAATTATGTACCTGCTATTTACAATACAGGAATTATTGTTAACACAATGAAGTATAAAGCCATTGTCCATTTACTCAAGGAGCTCAGAATGTGCATGAGGAGATGCCAGGTCCTATCCTATGATACGGTGAAAGGATTTCAATTTTCATTTATCCATGACATATGAACACAAAAATAAGGGCTTTAATTCACCTCATCCGCATCAAAGAAAGTACATTCTTCTCTAAGCTCTAAGGGGGAAAATATCCTGCTCCTTGTCTCTCCTTAATCCTGCCCTGGCAGATATGTTGGTACAAGTGTTGACAGCCTGTGCACATGGTCAACCAAACACATGCCTAAGAATAGCACAGGAAAGGATATTCTTGACTAGAGTTAGTGACAATCACTGCATTCTCAAGAAAAGGCTCTGGGGGTTGTCTTACCATACTTATGCAAAGAGCAAACTGGATTTATGTCCTCAAAATTTTCAAGAGGTTCTCAATATGTGCTGATTGCTTGATTCATGTCAATGGGATAAGGTCATCTCAGGGTCATCTGGATGAAAAGGCACTTATTATCTATCTCCATTAAGTCCTATGCTGTATTATAATGCAGAGCAAACAGGTTTTCTGCAACTTGGAAATCTATGACAGTAACCCAGAACACTGATATGGACAAGTTAAACAGAATACAGACAGCTGAGCAAATATTAAAGAAGTCTGTGAATTAATAAATAATATTAACATTTTGTACAAGTAGAGTGAGTACAGAAGTTTAACTGGGAATGTTGGCAGGAGACCATAAGGAATGTACACTTGGCCTAGATAAGGCCATGGAGAATTCACAACTTTTTCACTAATTAATCATCATGCAATCTAGCAGGCTGAAAAATAAATCTGATTTTCCCACACAATGTTCTAGACCTGGTTTGGAGACTTGGAATTTCCCCAAACAGTCAAGGTCCTAGGAGCATTCTCAGAAGATGTCAATTATTCGTTCATTGGCTAAGGACAATAACTCTAGCAGCTCTAAACTCTTTCTAGATTAAGGGAATAAAATTAATTTTATTCATCTATGTACCAACTAATATTTCAATTTTCTTCTTTGCTTCAATCAAGCAATCAATAAGAAATAATATTTGCAGAGCACGCTATAATTAAAGAAGTACTTTTTCCCTGCATATGCCTTTTGAGATATGAACTTCACAACACATATGGTGAAGAGAATATTATTAATGTACTCATTTTACAGAGGTACAGAGGACTGAAGTAAATTTCCTATATACTAGAGGTACAAATGCTTCATAATATTTCCTTGTAAGATATTTTAAGATTAAATTTATAACTTGGGGTGTCTGGATGACTCAAGTCAGTGAAGCATCTGACTCTTGATTTCATCTCAGGTAATGATATCATGGTCTTAGGGTCTGCTTGAGTAACTCTCTCCCTCTTCCTCTGCTCTTTCCTCTGTTCTTTCCCTCTCCATAAATAAATAAAATCTTAAAAAAAAAAAAAAAAAAGACTAGGGATGCCTGGGTGGCTCAGTGGTTGAGCATCTCTGCCTTTGGCTCAGGGTTTGATCCCACAGTTCCAGGACTGAGTCTCACATTGGGCTTCCTGCATGGAGCCTGCTTCTCCCTCTGCCTATGTCTCTGCCTCTCTCTCTGTGTGTGTCTCTCATGAATAAATAAATAAAAATCTTAAAAATAAATAAATAAAATTTTAAAAAGATTAAACTTATAACAAATAGCAAGTACTTTAAAAATCTTATTAAAATATAAGTAAGACATATCTATCAATCAACATAAATTATCTAGTGTTAGTAGATGGTAAGTCCAATGCTAAATACCTATATACTGAATTATGTAATTGTCTCTGGCTGCAAAGAGTTTACATCCCACTTAAAAGGCAAGTTTGTGAGTGTCCTGTAAACACGTAGAGAAATAAAGAATAATGAGAACTGGCCTAGTCAGGAAAGAGGCTCAGCCAAGATGAAACACAAGTGAAAATGGGAAGGATGCCATGGTTGTGGCTCAGAAGAAGCAAGGGCAGTGGGGAGAGGGTAAAGGAGCCTGTGACAAAGCAAGAGTGTATTCATGTGGAAATCAGGAAAGTAGTCAGAGATGTGGGAAATTTGTTTATCTATCATCCAGCAGAGGGTCTTAAATATATGAAGCGCTTAGGAAAGAAAAAGATGGAAAGAGAAGCTGAGTCTCAAGCAGTGAACATTCTCTAGTCTGTCAATCAAATAATCACTGCTTTTCTTGTAGAAGGCAGAAATTTCTTCCCAGTACTTCCCCAAGAAAGTAGAACTGTCAGCACAAGTTCCTATTTTGTCAGTTCAAACATTTTTTGATTCTATGACAAAGGCAGTCATTGAAAATTTTGAATAGGAATTTTAATCTAATTTGAACTGAATTGAAATTTAATTTTAAAAGCAAAATCATTCTGGCTGTTATATGGCTTTAGCAAGAATGAAGAGAAAGTGATGTTGGTGAATATAGCTAGAACTCAGGTGCATGGGGAAGGTAAAGGAAAGTGAGACCCAGTAGGGAAGTTTCCAATGAGAAGAGCAAAATGTTCACAATTACAGGGGTACCTAGCTGGCTCAGTCAGTAGAGCATGCAAATTGTGATCTTGGGGTTGTGAATTCGAATCCCACATTGGGTGTAGAGATTGCTTAAAAAATAAAACCCTAAAAAAATAATAAAAGAGTAATTACATAGCTCAAATTGTGAGCACGTGATGATTGATAAGATGAAAAAGGGAGGAAGATGAAAAAGGGAGAAAATTATGTCATATTTTACTCCATGATTTAAAATCAGAGGGACTCTGAGGACACATTATTAGTGACAGAAATAGAGATGAGGGGCGCCTGGGTGGCTCAGGGGTTGAGTGCCTGCCTTTGGCTCAGGTCTGATCCTAGGGTCCTGGGATCGAGTTCCACTTCAGGCTCCCCGTAGTGAGCCTGCTTCTCCCTCTGCCTATGTCTCTGCCTCTCTGTCTCTCATGAATAAATAAATAAATAAATAAAATCCTAAAAAAAAGAAATAGAAATGGGTGTCAACAAGGTAATAGAATAATAGGACAATATTTTTCCTTCATCCCCTCTGATGTGAATGTGGAACAGCAGTTGATGTTTGGTTTTTTTTTTTTAAGATTTTATTTATTTATTCATGAGAGACACACACACACACAGAGAGAGAGAAAGAGTCACAGAAACAGGCGAAGGGAGAAGCAGGTTCCATGGAGGGAAACAGATGTGGGACTCGATCTGTGGGACTCCAGGATCAAGCCCTGGGCAGAAGGCAGGCTCTAAACCGCTGAGCCACTCAGGCGTCCCGGGTCTTTTTTGATTTTTTTTTCTAAGCAGTTTTTTATCCTTGTCCTTTTTTGGAAAAGAGGACTTTCTAGCAAAGAAGATGGAAGAAAATGCCTGGAGGTTAGATTATGTGGGCAGTGTGGACTTTTCCAGAACCCTGACCTCAAACTGAGCTGAGGATTGAATTCAACTCAGTTCCAGAAATGAGCTGAGGGTGGGTGGACGCTAGGGGAACAGAATGGCACAATTTGATGAAGGGGCAGGAACATGAAGCCACTTCCCTGCTACCCAGTGGGAGCATGCCTGGGGTTGGTACTTGATACACAGGACCTTTTCCTTCTCTGCAATGCAATCACCATCACCTCTACCTCCAAATACATCAATCCAGCATTCCCAAAGTCAGTCATAGAGAAAGAGAACAGTGTAACTTAGAAAAAGAGAGGGATGTTTCAAAGTGTTTTTGCAAAGGCACGTTTCCCAGCAGATTATTACCTGGTGGCCCTCCTAAAAACGAATACTAGCATTGAGATGATCTGCCCTGGATGGGGTTTCTTTCCTTTTGCTTTGTCAGGAAAAGAAAAAGGGAGAGCGAGTTCCACTCCGGTTTCCACGAATATGGCCCTGTTCCATCTAAGTTCCAAAAAAATACTTGGAACGCAGTCCAGCTGTTGTATTTTCCCTCCATGCTGATATCACTGTGTTCAATTCAAATTTTCTAAATAAAACAAAGAGCGAGAAAGAGCTTTAACACATTACAAACTCTTAAATGTGTGTTCTTCGATACATATTTTGGCTCCATAAAAGGGGGAGGAGGGACGCGGGTTCGTAGCCTTGACTTAACGTCCAGCCCAGGTGTTACCTAAGTTCTCTTAACTTCAACAGCCACCTGCACATTTAAATCTTGCTCCACAGCGAACTACGTTTCCCGAGAGCACACGTCGAAAGAGGCCCTTGAAGTGCATGCTGGGAACTGTAGTCCGGAGGTGACTTTCTTGTCTTCCCGGCCCTGGACTCACGCCCCGATTCCGGGACGGTCGAACCCAGGATCTACCAATTAGCTGGGGCCATGTCGGTGAGGCCGTGGTCCAATCGGGAAAGCCGGTGTGGGAACCTCGCAAAGCGATTGGTCAATGCTTGACCCCGGGGGCGGGGCAACGAAGTGGGCGGGAAGACTGCGGCGATTGGGCACAGCGCCCGGGGCGGCGGGCGGGGATTGGCTCCGCACTAGGGCAGGGAGGCCTGGGAAGGGGCGGAGGAAGGCGACCAGAGCAGGAAGAGCAGCGGCGAGGCGGCGGCGGTGCCTGAGTCGGTGGTGGCAGAGGCGAAGGCGACAGCTCCAAGGGGTGGCAGCGGCCGCGCGAGCAGGATGCGGGTCCGAGTTGGGCTGACGCTGCTGCTCTGTGCGGTGCTGCTGGGCTCGGCCTCGGCGTCCTCGGGTCAGTATCCGCCCCCTCGGACTGGAGAGGCCGGGAGCCACCGCCCCCCCCCCCCCGCCCCGCCCGGCCTCCATCCCGGGGCAGGGCCGCGGGGGCTCGGGCTGGAGACTCACTCTCTCTGGTCACACCTCGCACTGGCCCGTCAGTCGCTGTCGTCCCTCGGGCTTTGGCTGGCCTGGGCGAGAGGGGGTGTTGAGGGAGCTAGAGAGGGGCGGCAGGGAAGGGCGGCCACCCCGCCCACACCTCTCCTCTCTTAACAAACTTTACGCGACTCCCCGCGAATGGGGACCGGACTCTGGGAACGAATCCCGACAGCTGGCCGAGATCCACAGGGACACCCAAGCCGTGCTGGAACTTCCTCAACTCTCGGACCGCTTCTGTGCTTGGGATTTGTAAGTGAACTGATGGACACACCTGGGGTCATCCCTGAGCGGAGCCAGGTCCATCAAAACCAGGATGTTGACAGTGGTTTGATGGATTTGCTTAGCACCCGAGGTGGCCCCTTGCCTCTTTGTTTAAAAAAATGAAGACTTCTGATGTGATTGTGTCCACTCTCTACCCCCTTTTGAGCAAATATCCCCGAGGAAGTGGTGTTTATCGCTGTCACGGGGTTTCTGAGTTGCCCCCTGCTTGTTGACAGAAACTTTGTGATTTTTTTTTTTTTTTTTGAGAAAATCTGGGTCCGTATACATTCTTAAAATGGATAGCAGCTGATTTTCTCTTTTTTTTTTTCCTTTTTTTTTTTTTTTTTTGGTATATGCGTGTGCCTTTGAATTGATTTTCCCAGGTAGATTAATACTATGGTTCTGAAATGTATTTTTTTCCTTTTTTAAGAGTTCAGTCTGCCGACCTCTGAAAACTTCTATTTTGAAAGTGTTGATAAAAAAAAAAAAATTTAAAAAAGCACTTAGTGTTTTTAAGTGTTGGTAAAGAAACAATTAGTACAATAAAGCTTTTGAATTTTAATCAGTTTGGTTAACAAGACAGCTGTTCTGTGGCTTTAAATTTTTTTGGAACAAGGCAGGGTATAAATGTCAACTCCTTTTTTTTTTTTTTTTTTTTTTTTTTCCCTTCAACAGAAAATTTCCCAGATGGTTATTTGAATCCCCAAATTATCTGTCCTAGTTGTAAGTCAATGCTATAACGTCATTCTGTTTCTAAAATAAGAGGTCTAAACCTAAAATTCTATCCATATTGTGGTTTGAGATACCATTTCAAAAGCAACAAGCATATGCTAGTTACTTTACTGCCAACATCATGCTTTGGTCTGCCTTCCCCCTTTTTAGTGATGGTTTGTGTTCATGACCACATCTTCAAAGCTCTCCATAACTCTTGAAGCACCGCTACCAATTATTTGACCAAAGGAAGTATGAAAGGAAACTGTTGAGTGTAATGGATAGAGTACCTGATGGACCATAGACCACTTGCATCAGAATTCCTTAGGAATTTGTTAAACACGCAGCTTTAGGTCGGGAACAGGTCAGGGTATCTCTAGTTCAACAAGCATCACAAGTAATTCTTCACACTATAGTGTGAAACTAAAATATAATTCAATTTGCATAATTTAAAGAAAATTAAAGCCCTCAACACTTTCCTGCATCTTCTGTTAACTAGATTTCATATACCTAAGAACTTCATGTCGGTGTAGATGGTACTTGAAGAAGTCATTTAATCAACAGTTGGACTCTCTCAGCATGTTATAATAGAAAATTATTCATACCAAAGTGTTAAATCTTTGGATTGTGTTGATGTTAGCAGAGGACTGGGTTCGAGAAATGTCTGCTCTGATTTCCACTGTAGTTCACCTGTGCTGAAGCCTTTCTCTGGCAGAGGCAGGACCCATACTTAGCCTGAACGAAAACAGTAGAGATGTGCCTGCTGACAGGTGATAAAGGCACTACTGTGCTCACATGAAGTGCAATTACGGTAAAGCACCTACGTGAGGTAAAGCTTTAGAAACTGAGTACATGGATTTTCAGTGGACTTTTTTTACTCATTAAATTGCATATTTATACAGAAAGTCAGCCTGATTATTAGTTTAGATTTAAAGATTTGCTCCTATTTAAAAATCAAGTCCTGGGCCATAATTTTGCTTTGACTTAAAGTTTAAATATTAATGGTTACCCAAGGGAAGTTGTATTTATTACCAGGTGTGCATTTATTACCAGGTATAATTCCCAGCCAATGAAGGGAATCTTGACTCCATCACTGTTAGTAGCTATTATTTCATACCTTGCTTTAGAGGCATATAAAAATATGACACTTTTATTGGAAAAGTTTTCTTTTTCCTGTGCATAAAGAAGACTAAAAGTATATTTCTCCATTTTCTCAGTAATGAAAGATGTTATAGTTTTTCTTTTTTATTCTTTATATATTTTTAAAATTTTTTATTTAAATACAATTTGCCAACATATAGTATAACACCCAGTGCTCATCCCATCAGGTGCCCTCCTTAGTGCCCATCACTTAGTCACCCCAACCCTCCCACCCTTTTCCCCTTCCTCAACCCTTTGTTTGTTTCCCAGAGTTTGGAGTCTCTCATGGTTTGTGTCTCTCTCTAATTTTTCCCCACTCAGTTTCCCTCCTTTCCCTTATAGCCCCCTTCACTATTTCTTATATTCCACATATGTATAATTTTTCTCACTTAGAAATATATGTTGTCTTATTTTCAGCAGGAGGAGACAAATGGTTTGCTTTTTTTTCTTTATGCCAAACAGTGTTACAGAATCTTTTAAATTAGGTTCTCTGCTAAGTATTTCAGGTAATAGTTCTATTATCAGATATTCAAAGAGTAAATTTCAGATTGCAGACAGTATTTAATTTATTGTCCTTTTGTTCCTTAAAACATTATTGTGAGTCAATAGGGAAGATGGTGGTATTCTCTTTTGGCAGGTTGAGAAACAGGAGGCTGACCAACCTTGCTATATTGAACCACGTGTATACAATTAATATGTAATGAAGCCAAGGTTTGAACTTAGCTCTCCAGGCTTCGATTTTGGAGTAATTAAAAATCAGTATTTTAGGATCTGCACAGATTCAGTGGTAAAGCATAGAACGGGATGTCTGCTCTCTTCAAACTCTTAGGACTTCTGTGTTTGAAGGTCTATCAGTCTGGTTTACGTGACAAATTGGAAAATGAATTTGTGTTGATTACTTTTCCCTGAAAGAATATCCCTGGTACTTTTTTGCAGTTGAGCTGATATAATAAAAATGAAAGTTGATCTTTTTCAAAGGAAGTTTTACAATTACTAAAGTAATATAAACCGTTATAATTTGGATGTGATGCTGTTGAATGAGAATTCTTTTGCATTTTTTCTTTGTGTCTATTCTGCTAAAAGCATTATTTTTATTTACACATAACTATTTATACATGACTTTTATTTACATATATACATACATGAATTTTTCTTCACGTCTGTATTCTGCTAAAAGCATTATTATTTTCTTTATATATATATATGACTTCCTATCGGAAGTTTCTTGATTATAAGCAACTTCTATAAAAGTGTTCTTGTGAATGAATATATCAGTTTGAAAGAGAAAATAGCTTATGCTTTAAGACTACCATCTGGAGTAGACTTTCCCAGTTTAGTAAATGAGAAAGAATTCTCTTATTTACCAGTAACATTAGTATATATTCCTAGTTTGAAGAGAGAAGAGACAGAAGCATGATGCAATTCATGTGAAATAACCCTGTTGCAGGTTTCCAGGTCTCTTGGAGTTCAAAAACACATTTTGCTACTTGAATGTCTAATAGCTTGTAACATCTCAAATGTACATGTTTTAAAATTTATTTATAGGTACTGCTTTATATACTTATTAGCTACATGTGTAATCTGTTGTGAGAGACAAGGTACTAAATTTCATGATTTAGTGATTAGTAATTTAAGAGTTCTGGCTCATCTAAAGTTTGGGGATATACTGTATACATTTATACATTTAATGTCTGCTCTTGATAGACTAGTTAATGTTTGTGATTATTTAAACACATCCACACATAAAACTTTGATATATAATAGAGATGAATTTTTTTCTTGTATCCAAAGATTTACTGAGAATGGAATTTGAACTGTCTGTAAGAATTTGGGCTTTTGGTAAAACTTGTGAAGAAATCAGCACTATGAATGATTGTTAATTAACTGCCATCACTACTTAAATGTTATGGGTTCCGTGGGACTAATACCTGCTGTACCCTTGATTCCCCACCCATCAGAAATAAACATATTTGGAAGGTAGCTTAAAAGTAGTAAATGTGAAAGCAGCTTAAGTGTTCTTTGAATTGACAGCACTTTTCTTATATGGCAAAACCTCACTGGTAGACTAGTTTTCTCAAATATTCAAAAGAAACAAATGCTGTGAAATAGTATTGTGTTATTTTACACATAATGAGTTGGTTATACTTCTTAAAGTTAGCTCACTACTTTGATAATACAAATTCCAAAGGGTGTTTTTCTTATGCTTGAAAGAGTTACAAGTTATGAATAATATTTAGGATGTAGCCATATGAAGTAAAGTTAAATGGCAACTCAACACCAAGTTTTCTGGCAAAAAGCACATGGTTTTATAGCATTTTGTCTACTGGTTAATTTCTCATATAGCTGATGAGCTTATAACTGAAGCCCACTCCTGTATAAAATCAGATAATTTTAAGAATAAGAAGGAAACCTAGAGATCATTTGGCAGTTGTTGTTTTTAAACTGGCCAGGAATACAATGACCAAGCATTTACACATGGACATTATGTTCAATGTATTTGTATAAGATCAGGAAAAAGAATAACAAGTCCAGAATAGAAGAAATAGCAGAAAAACAGAATAGTAGAAGGACTATTAACATAATTGGACAAAGCCAAAGCAGCAGATATGAATTTGGAAGAAAGGTGTAACCAGGGGCTGAAGTTATTATTCATTGAATATGAGATATTGATTACTTAATAGGTCTCATATGAGTGAGTACATGATGGTATGGTGCTGCTTTTTACTTTTATCTGGTTAACTCTTCAGTAGAGTAGAACACAAATCCTAAATATCTTAGTCTAGCAACTCTCTCACATGATAGTAATTGTTAGTGTCTATCTTTCATAAACAATAAAATGCTAATCACTAAAATAAGCTAAGTGACTCCAGATTCTAAGCAAAGGAAAAGAATAGGTGGAACCCTGAACCACAAAATCAGATATTTATTTTTATAAGTTTAGTAACTCAGTAGTAGACTAAATGTGAACAGTTTTGGATGGTATCTGAAGAAGTGTCTGGTGGTAGTGGTAGTGGTGGGTCTTCCTATACATAAGACAGGTGAAGTTAGTGTTTTCCCTGGGAAAAGAGGAAGAACCACCCCACATAGCCCCTTGTTTTCCTTTTACCTAATCTTTTCTGAACAGTTGTTGAATACAACCAATTTTTAGACAATTCTAGATATATTTATCAAGTGTCTAATTATTATTTGTTGTATTTATCAAGTGTTTTAACAATATCTGTGATTTCCTAACAAGAAGGATGACAAAATTGTCTTAAAATCTCTTTACAGATGAAGAAGGCAGTCAGGATGAATCCTTAGATTCCAAGGTGTGTACTAAAATTTGCCTTGACCAGTATTTGATGCCCAATTTAAAAGCATGAATTATTTGGCTTAGAATAGGAAATCCTATTCCCCTGTTCCCCTTTTGGGCAACAGAATTGGATTAAGAGAAAAAAAAAAAGAAAAGAAAAATGTAGCTGGTATCAATACACTAGTTCTTCTGGGGGTGGGGGGAAATAACTGACCTGTAGGAAAATAATAACTATTTTTATTCAGAATGTTAGTTGTTAGGTTTAGTTTTAACTTGAATGTGCTGCGTATGTAGGAGCCTAAAGGCAATAACATTTTTACTGCCTAGTGAGAGATCAATTTTATTCCTATGTTTTTAGTTTAATTTTGAAGACTTAACCTCTGCCATTTGTTTTCACTTATATCAATTTTTATAAATCTGTTGAGCTAATGCATTTAAATTGGTTGATTCAGTGAATAACACTTTTTTATCCAAGGAGACCATTCAGTTATGATTTCTGATCTCTAGATTTGAGGGAATATAGATAAGAAACAAAGTTGTAGCACAGGGCTTTCATAGTGGAAGTATAAGCTATGTTGGGAGTTTATAGGGGACCCTAATCCAGGCCTCCGGAGTTAAGGAATGCCTCCTGGGGGAAATAACATCTACGTTGAAATTGGAAGAAAGAATCAGGTTAGGCAAGTGATGAAGGCATGTGATAAACACATACCAGAGTTTAGAGAGATGAGCAAGTATGGCACATTCACAGCTGAAGGAGATATATCTGGATTAGTAAAAGTAATCAGATTAGGTTGGAGACAGTCCTGATACTATTTGAAAACTAAAAATACTTTATATTCTCAGACTCCTTTGCCATCAGATGAGTCGGTAAAGGACCACAGCACAGCGGGCAGAGTAGTTGCTGGGCAAATATTTCTTGATTCAGAAGAATCAGAATTAGAATCACCTATTCAAGAAGAGGAAGATAGCCTCAGGAGCCAAGAAGGGGAAAGTGTCACAGAAGAAATCAGCTTTCTAGAATCTCCGAATTCAGAAAACAAGGACTACGAAGAGCCAACAAAAGTACGGAAACAAGGTAGTCTGGACATTTTCCTTGCTTTTGCCTAACTTAGGAAGGAGACAACTGAAATCTTAAACTAGCATACAAAGATGCAGAAGTCTGGTCTTATTGATTATGAAGCACATGTAATGTGTTGAATATAGTATGACTTCCTAGAAAGTTTTTTTAAGATACTATTTATTCATAAGAGACAGAGAGAGAGAGGCAGAGACCCAGACAGAGGGAGAAGCAGGCTCCATGCGGGGAGCCTGACATGGGACTCGATCCCAGGTCTCCAGGATCACGCCCAGGGCTAAAGGCAGCACTAAACCTCTGAGCCACCCGGGCTGCCCACTAGATTTTTATATGCCAGTTATTCACTTAACAGATTTGACCCAAGTTATGTAAGCTGAATTTAATCATCAAAATTGCATTTGTACTATAGTAATATCCTAACATCCTCTTTTCATACTCTAGTATGTAATTATCTGCCCAAGTGGTACACAAAATGTAAACTCAAGAATGATAGTCTAATATGCTACCCTGGTTATTTTCAGAATTATGTTAGGATTTTTACTGCTTTAACCTTCTCAATCTCCCTAGGAAATTGATGTAGTTGTTTATCTAACATAAACTTTGATCCCCTTTCTAACTTTTTACCTTCTTGACACTCTCTGTTTTTAAATTTAAAATTTCTCTTTCTCACAATAGAGTGTGCTAAATACCTATCCTTCTAAAAATTAATTATTAATCCACTCCGCCCTGTTTCACCAACCTTCTGTCCTTTGTTTATTATTTCAAAGATCACCCACTTAGTATTCTGTTACTGCCACTTTTGGAAATTGATTAAGATTTTACCTTTCAAAAATACAATTTTTTTCAAAAGTAGAGTTTTTTTATTACAAATATCCATGCCCATGAATAGATAAATCATGTCTAAAAAAATTAAAAGTATCTTAATCCCATCAACTAGACATCAGAGATATTAACATCATGAAGAAAACTCAGGCTCTTTTCTAAATGTATAGTTTTAAGAAGACTAAATTGGATGTATTTATATATATCTTTTTACAGCCCACATTTTGTGCTTAACAGTTTATCTTGAACATTTTCCCAATCATTAGTATTATTTTACAATTTGATAGTTAATGGCTATCAAAAATTTTACAGGTGGGGCAGCTGGCTGCTTCATTTGGAGAAGCACGTGACTCTTGATCTTAGGGTCATGAGTCCAAGCCCCATGGTAGGCATAGAGATTACTTAAATAAATAAAACTTTTTTGAAATTTACATATAAATATACCATAAGTTAGAAATAGATTGCTTACTATTTTTTTTCTGTGATATCATTTTAGATGTACCTTTGTGCATACCTATGAAAATTTTCTCAGTTTTTTAAAGTAAATTTGCTGGACTGAATGTAAAATTTTAAAAGACATTTGATCCCATACTGTTAAATTATTCTTCAGAAAAGTAATTCTGTTTACTTCATTTGAAACAACTCCTTTTCCTGTGCCTCAGCCAATTATGTATTACCATTTTTAAATTTTTGCCAAATACTATAGTTTAATTCATTCTTTTTAATTTTTTATGAAGGAGACTTCAAAACAGAGAAGGGTATAATGACCCTCTGTGCCCATCATCCAGGGTCAGTAGCCATTCACATTTTCTCTTGTTGCATCTCTGCCACCCCATACACATCTTTTTGCTTTCCTAGAGTATTTATAGCAGATTCCACATTATTTCACCTGTGCACATATCTCTAAAAGTGTCTTTTCTTTTCCCCAACGAAATGACAATGGTATTTTAACACCCAGCAAAATTAGCTATGATTCCTTAATCATCCAGTCTCTCTGCAGTGTTCCCTGTGTTTCAAATATCTTTTTAGAATTGATTTGTTTAAACCAGTATCCACACTAAGATCTTTGGTTTCTCTTTATCTGTAAAAGTTCTCTTTTGTTTTTTATTTCATTTTATTTGTTAAAATAATGTCCCTTGTACTATACAATCTCCCACATTCTGGATCGAGCTGGTCATATCCTTGTCATTGGACTTCTTCCACCATCTGCTATTTAGTCTGTATGCTGGAAGTTAACTCTAGAGGCTGAGGTATAGATGTAGCTGTTTTTTTGTTTTTGTTTTTAAGATTTTATTTATTTATGCATGAGAGGCATAGGGAGAGAGAGAGAGGCAAGAGACACAGGCAGAGGGAGAAGCAGGCTTCTTGCAGGGATCCTGGCATGGGACTCAATCCTGGGTCTCCAGGATTCCACCCTGGGCTGAAGGCGGCGCCAAACCACTGAGCCACCGGGGCTGCCCTGTCGCTCTGTTTTTTTATTGAGACTATCTCATAGAGTGTTGTGTACTTTCTATGACATTACATCCAGAAGCATAAAGGATCTGGTTTGTCCCACTTCTGGTAATTGATCAGTGAGGCTGGGTCCTGTCAGCCAGATCCAGCCATTCAGAGTACCCTCACTGATCTTTCACCTAGAGGTTTTGACAACCATTTGTTGGCTGGGTCCATTATTTCTCTAGGAATTGCAAAGTGATGGCTTTCTAGTGTATAATTCCTCCAGCACGTGTTACCTAGGATTCTTTTATAAAGACAAACTTTGCCTTATCAATTATTTGCTTGTTCTGAAACACAGTCCTTACAGGCAGGATAAATGCTTGGTTCTTTCCCTTGAAATATTTTCAAATAATTTGATGCCCTAGCAACCTCCAAAGGAGGCCAGTAAGTACATGTTTGTTTGTTTGTTTGTTTCTGTTTGCTTCTGAGCATCATTCCAGATCCATGGGTTTCACGTATATTTGCTTCATACAGTTGCAGTCCTTCTTTTTCATTGCTCAGTTATCCCATTATTGCATACTGAGAGTCCCTTCAAGTCCATACTTTTGTTCTTTTGACTAATCATAGGTGACTTTTTAACTTTTTTCTCTTTAGGCAAGATGGGACATCTTAAATTCATCTCTTACATTTCCTAATCCAGAAATGAATCAGCCATTTCTAAAAAAAACAAAAACAAAAACAAAAAACAAAACAAACACCCAGATTCCTTTAAGTGTGAAATTGTATTTAGACACTACAATCTAGGCATCAGTCTAGACATCAGGGACATGCATTGACAACTGAGTTGTCAGTACTGGTAGCTCTTAAAATATCATTCATCCTAGTTCTTCCAGTTCAAATGAAATACTGTGAGAAAACCCAATGGGTCAGATTGACAAACTGTGGACTCTAAAGAATCAGAGATCTGGGCAGCCTGGGTGGCTCAGCAGTTTAGCGCTGCCTTCAGCCCAGGGCCTGATCCTGGAGACCCGGGAGTGAGTCCCATGTCAGGCTCCCTGCATGGAGCCTGCTTCTCCCTCTGCCTGTGTCTCTGCCTCTCTCTCTCTCTCTCTCTCTCTCTCTCTCTGTGTGTGTCTCTCATGAGTAATTAAATAAAATCTTAAAAAAAAAAAAATCAGAGATCTTAGTACCAAACTTGACTAATATTTTTAGAGATATAGGTGAAGTGTTAAGAAGTCTGTGACTGCCAGCACTACTCCCAGGTCCTGCTTACCTCAATGAGGATGTACCCTGGCCCAGATTTTAACATATGAGGCTTCTAAACGATGCATATGGAATGTCACTTCGTGAAAGGGAGCTGTTTCCATTATGAAACCTCTCCATTTTATTCTCTGATAACTGCATAGTTTGTGTGATATTTTCTAGGAAGTCATTTGTCATAAATATATACCTCCCGGGTTTATGTATAATGAGCATTCTAGACACACAACATACATCCTGCTAAAGGATTCCATAGGTAAGGAGGACCCTCCTGGTAGTAAATACCTTTAGTGTGTCTGCCAGAAAGTCTTTGGTCAGCATGTTTCTAACATGATTCTAACACATCACCTCTCTGTTTATGTATAACATAAATTACATAGGCATGGCTTTGTGTGCAGTCCCAACTACATTAGAACTGGGCAGTATGAAATTTAACTTCTAAACTTGCTTCCTTTGTTGGCCTTTCATCCATATCTCTGCCAAATTGATCTTCCTAAAACCCAAAATCCATAGCTTCCCTATATGCAACCCTTTATTATCTCCCCATTTGCCTGTGAAATGAAACTCCTTAGTATGATTCCCAAAAGCTTCCACGTGCAGTATGCCTGCTGTCCTCTGTACCTTCATCTCCTGCATCTCTGCCCAGGACCCTCTTGCAGCTATATCAGACCCTTCACCAATCTTCAAATATACCATGCAGTTTATGCCTCTAGGTCTTTGTACAAGTTCTTCCTACTGCTTGAATTACCTTCCTCACCCCCTTGCCCAAGTTAATTGTATTTCTACTTATCTTTAAAGATGAACATAAGTTTCTCCTTTTTGAAGCAGATCTGAACCACCCAAGGGCAGTTGAAGAGTCTCATGTCTGTAAGAACTTCCTGCTTGGTGTCCCTGCTCTCCTCCTTTCCCCCTTATGTCAGTTCTCTTAGCAGCCAGACAACTTTTCCTTTCTGTTTACAGCCTCCAGTGGCTTCCTATCACATTCAGAATGAAGTCCAAAAAGGCCTTACATGATCAAGCCCCTCTGACTTCATCATCTGCCACTTCCTTTCACTCACATGGCTTCAGCCACACTTGCCTTCTTGCTGTTTGTTGACTATTTCATACTTATTTCCACCTGTGTCTGGGATTCCCAGGACCACACCTCCAGCTTGATGATTCTCTGTGAGACTCACAGGACTGAGCATGTAGTCATACGTACAGCTATGAGTTATTACAGCAAAAGAACACAAAGCAAAATCAGTAAAGAGAAAGGTGCATGGGTGAAGTCTTGGGAAAACCGGATACAAGCCTCCAAAGGTCCACTTCCTGGGGAGTCACACAGAAGATATTTAATTTACCCAGCAACAAGTTGTGACAACATGTGTGACATCCTGCCTACCAGGAGCACTGATTAGAGACCTAATATCTGGAGTCGTTTTAGGGGCCTAGTCATGCTTATTAGCACATACCAAAATTTCAGACTTACAGAAGGAAAGCAGGTGTTCACCATAAACCATATTGTTTGTACAGTTGGGATGAGTCACTCATAACAGGGTAGTGGGAACTCTTCCAAAATCTTCAGTTCCCAGTCTCTAGCCAAGGGCTAACCTAATACACCTTTTCAAGGACAGAAGTTTAAGCCTGCTATGTGAACTCTTCTCTGCACAGTCTACCCCCTGGTCATTGGCCATCTTGTCTTTACAGCACAGTTATTCTCAGTAAGACCCAGACAATAAAGAGTGGCCAATCTGCAATACTGATTTCAATTATGAGTCCTGGACTTAGCCAATTAACAAATCCCATTAATCATAAAGGCCTGCCTTAGCCAGATGGCTTCTTCCTTAAATATCTATATTAATTTTTTTACCTAGGCATAAGCCATCATTTCTATCCCAGCACAACTGGCCAGTAAGTTGAAACTGAGGTGGTGGTGTGATAGTCAGGGAGCACGTTAAAAATACAGTCCCACAGGGCACATGTGATAGCCCTAGAAACAAAGAGTTTACCATCATTGGGGCACCCCAAGCAAGACATATGTTAGGCAGGATAATGTGGCCTTCTACCATGGCTATCTTGTCCTTGAGTTTCCAGTCCAAGTAATTTAGTTCAGTTTTTAGTTTCAGAGAGACTGCCACATAGTTCCAAGCAGTTTTGTTGTCCATAACACCAGTTCATCCACCTCATGAGTGTGGACAACAAACATCTGGAGGTTTTCTGCATGGTAAGTGCAGAGGCTGAGCCGCCTCCTGCTGCCTCATAGCCCTGTCTGGTATGAGCACAGGCTCCTCAATCTGAATCACTCTCAATAGCTTCGAAAGGTACATGGAGAGTTTTCCTTTGGGAATGGGAAGAAGCTTCCAGAAATAGCTTCAAAAACCAAACATCATAATTCCTTTTTCCTTCACTGGTGCCTCTCCAGGTGCAGGGGGCTTCAGTTTCTTTCCCTTGGTTGTTACAAAATCAGTGTTTCTATTCAGTAATCATAATTTTATATTTTCTCAGTCATCCCCTACCCTCATCCAATCCTTTTGCTTGAAGGGATGCTGTATGAGGGGCAAAATATCTTCACAGAAAAGCATTTTTATACAGCTGAGCCAGAAAAACATCATGTTCAAAAATTGGTCAGGACAAAAATCCCGAATTTTCAAAAAATTTCAAAGTGGGGTTATGTAACCTCGCACCCCTTTCACCCTGATCACTTATCCAGTAAGCAGTCTGGAAAAGATCATTCCCTCTCTAAGGACAACTGCATTGAATAATCAGATGGCACTAAGATGTATGCAGGAGAGAGAGAGATGAGGGAAGCAGTCAGGTAATCAGTCCCTTGTTGGAGATGGCAGCTCATGAGGAGAGCCAGACACAAGTTAAGACCTGTTCCATGGGGGCCAGTAGTCCCTCTGTCGTTCGAACTGTCAGGAGCAAATAGAGGGTCACAGTCCCTGTGATGTATCTTCTCCCAAATTACAGCTTCAGACAATAGTTAAGAATATGGTTAGCCTCTGTAGCAGAAATACAGAGCCAGTCAGCAGCTTGACTTCAAACGGTCCCATCAAAGAACAGCCCTGTCCTGTGACCATTTGTGTGTGACTCAGACAGTCCAGCCAGGCAGGCATTCACAATTTTTCTCACAGTATGGGGCCCCCCAGAGAGGTGGCGTAATGTACGGAGGTCAGAGTCTGAGATCTGTTTGTTGAGCCTGTGCCTGCTCTCGGTTTGGTCCAGCTCACATGGAGGCAGGAAGCCTATGCCAGACAGCATCACGTTTTAGCTTAAAATCAAGTCCAAGCAAATACGATCTATGAATTCAGGATTTTTAGAAAGCCAGGGGCTTTTTTTTTTTTTTCCAGCAGCAAAGGCAAGATGCTGGAGGGCCATAACATCCAAGTGGTATGTGAGGCTGTGCTACGCCTTTGTCTCGTCAGCCTTTGGGCTCCCACTTGCGTATGCAAGCTTGCCCTGTCTGTCTCTCTGTTTCTCTCTCCCTGCCTCCACACACATATATGCCCATCAGGCTCTAAGGTCAGTACTCTACCTTCAGAAGCCAACTAAAACCTCTGTAGGACTCCAAAAATGTGTTTCCATCTGTAGATTACATCTGTCCTCTTGTCTCCTTTTCTACAGGGCTGCACTAAGCAAACATCCATATCTTCCATAGCAAAACCCAGCAATTACAGAGGCTTGTTCTGTACTCAAGAGTTTCAATTCTAACCCGCCCACTGGCGGCAAAAAGCAAGGAAGTTTGTCCCACTAACACATTTCTTTTTTGCAGCTTCCCCTGATCAGGATGATTCCTCAGGCATGTAAGCATTTAACATTATCAATTTTTATCATGCATGCATTTGCAATAACCAGGAAATACAAAGCCACTAAAAGAATTACTTTTTTTTTTCTTATTGCAAATTTACTGGAACTGCCAGGAAGTAAATTCAGTATTTACATGTTAACTTTACAGCTGCCAGGGAAGATCCTGGCTGGAATGCAGGGGAGGAAGGGGGAGTGGGGGAGGCCATTGCAGCAACAGCTAGACTAAAAAAAAAAAAAAAAACCTCCTGGAGAGCAGGCTTCTTCTCTTTTCTTTCTGCTTTATCTAAAATTTTACTCCAGCCCTAGTGATGTGGGAAACAAAGGCAAAAGAAAAATTAAATTTCCTTACTACTTATAGCCCATTGACAAGTCCTTGAAACAGGCAGAGTGACATTCTTCTAGGAACTCAGCTGCCTCAATGTTCATACTTTGCTAAGGGCAAAAGGCAATCTTAGCCCGACCCCCAGAACCCTGTAAGTCTACTTAACATACAAAAATGCCTTTGGAAACTTCCTTTATCTCTACTTCTCAAGATATATGTTGGCAATCATCCCCCAACTAGATGACCCACTGATATACATCTGAAAGATCTCATGACTCAGATTTTATTAGACAGTAATAAATGACCTTCTCCCCCCACCCCCACAACAGCTAGCCCCCTCCAGGTCTTGGAAACCTTGCTTCCAAAATTCCTGAGAGACTTATGCTCTCCCTAACCCCCTCCCAACTTGAAAGTCTATCATGGGCCACTCCTGGTGACCCTGGTGCAGTTCTTTCTGCTCATGGTCCTGTCCTCTTGCTTTAAAAAACCACCTTTTTGCACCAAAGACATCTCAAGAATTCTTTCTTGGCCATCGGCTCCAAATCCCAACATCATTCCTACATCATTAGGACCTGGTTTTACTCCCTCTTAACCCCGTCTTCCCCTCTACCCCACTTGGAGGAGAGAGCACTGTAAACTTTTAACATTTTTGGCCCACTCACCTTTGGGAATTTGGGAGCCCTTTCTCCTATCTGGCGGATAAAATAAAACCCAAAGGCATCACTTTAGCCACCATGGCCAAAAGCAACTAGCCTACTCTCAAGCAGAGAGTAGGATCTATCATTTTCAGGTTCCACCATTAACTTTTACCTCTCACAGCACACAGCTCAGCTGCTGCTGCTGCTGCTGCTGTGTACCATGGATAGCCCTGTAACCACCTGACCACCAGAGATTCATCATACCCTGTCCCCTACCCTTCCTTTCCCAAACACTGCTTTCATCATGTTTCAGTGAGTGAGTGTCAGCCTAGCAAATCCTACTTCTGATGCTAGCTGACTTTAGAGGTCCCCAAGACCTCCCCAAAATCCATGATTCTCTGGGAGGACTCAGCGTACTGCTGTACTCACAGCTTTAGGTTGTTGTAGCAAAAGGATACATACAAAGCAAAATTAGCATGGGACAAAGTCCAAAGGACACAAGGTTTCCAGCAGTACTCTTCCAGGGGAGTCATAAAGGAAGTACTTGATTCCCTTGATTCCGGTAGCACATGTGACATCATAGGTGAAATGTAACCTTCTAGGGAAGCTCATTAGAGATCCAGTGCTTGGAGTTTTTAATGGAGACCAGTCATGTACCCAGTCTCTGCCTGGCATGTATCAAAATTACAGGCTCCCAGGAGGAAAACACATGTTGAGCATAAACCACTTTGTACAGACAGTTTAGGCACAATGAGTCGCTTCTCTCAGGGCAGTGGGAACCCTTCCAAAATCTAACCCAGATTCTAGCCAAGGACCCACTTTTCAAAGGATAACAGCTATGCCTAGGGTAACTGTTTTCTGCACATCATCCCAATAAACATTTTTTGAAAATGAATGACTATCAAGAGGGGAAATGATTATGTGGTAGTGTTTCCTACTGTAGAATACTCATAGTTTGGTTTTTTTTTTTAAGATTTTATTTATTCATGAAAGAGACACAGAGAGGCAGAGACCTAGGTAGAGAGAGAAGCAGGCTCCATGCAGGGAGCCCAATGTGGGACTCGATCCCAAGACTCCAGGATCATGCCCTGGGCTGAAAGCAGACGCTCAAACACTGAGCCACCCAGACATCCCCTCATAGTTATTTTTAAAGGAACATTTTTATTGCAGATAACAAAATCCATCAAATGGTGGCAAAAGCAAAGGTTTCTTTTGGTTTCATAGTTCAGGGCTTGTGCCATCAAGGACTCGAGCTCCTTTCTCTCCTATTCAGTCTCCTTGGTAAATTAGCTTGATCTTCACGTTTGTTCCATGTGGTCACACCTGGTGATGGCTATCCCTCCAGGTCCTGGGTCCTCAGGAAGAAGTGATACCTGCATCAGAAGGGCAGGAGACTCCCCTAGGAGCCATCAGTAAAACTTCCAAGACAGTCACTTGACCATCCCTACAAAATCCATGATTCTCTGGGAGGACTCAGCATACAGCTGTACTCACAGCTTTAGGTTGTTGTAGCAAAAGGATACATATAAAGCAAAATCAGCATGGGACAAAGTCCAAAGGACACAAGGTTTCCAGCAGTACTCTTCTAGGGGAGTCATAAAGGAAGTACTTGATTCCCTTGATTTCCGTAGCACATGTCTACACAAGATGAGGAAAAGGCTAAGAATGGACAATCTGCAGTCTGCCACCTGGAACAATGGTAGTGTTAAGTGAAAGTCACATTGCACATAATTCACTTAGAATGACCCTTGTGTTGGTCAGGGTTCTCCAGAGAAATAGAACCAAAGGCTATCTGCTGGCATGATTACTTCTTGGTCTTTGTTCTGTTAGACCTTCAACTAATTGAATGAGGCCCACCCACATGGAGGGTAGTCTGTTTTACTCAAAGTCCATTGATTTAAATGCCAATCTCCCCCACAAACACCTCATCCAGAAACATCCCAAAATAATGTTTAACCTACTATCAGGGCACTGAGGCCTAGCCATGGTAATGCACACAATTAACTATCACAGTTCCCTTTTGTGAAAGAAAGGCCTTTTTCCCCCCATGAATTAGCAAGTGAGAAGAAAAATTAACTACTTTTCTACTAACAGCGGTTACCTCGGGAGAAAAGAGGGAAATAAGCAGCGGTGTCTAATGATGACTGTGATTTTTCTTTAATTTTGTATACTTTGCTAGCTTGGATTATCTTTGTTACAATAAACACATTATCCAGATAGTCTTAAAAATAAAAAAAGAATTAAGTCAAATAATGAGCCTCTTGGCGCTGTTTCGAATGACTAAATCCTGCTTAAATTGGGTTCTGAAATAAGCAAGTTGGTGGAGTAATAAGATGGCATTGCTGCATCATTGTTACTTGCATGGGGGTGGCTGGGAATAAACCAACCTTACTTTAGTGATCAGATTTAACGGAAGATAGATGGTTAAGGACACAGACCATTCCCTACAACGGGTGCCAACTTTAATGAATAAAGGTTTTGTTATTGTTGTTTCCTTTATTTTGTTTTGTACAGTTGTGTAAGAAATTATTTTTGCATTTAAGAGACCATCTTTGTGGAAAAGTGCACGAACGGGGGCCTTTGAAACTCTAAGGACTATCTTTGAAGCCATTATTTAGAGAAGCTCACTCTTCTAAATTGCAGTTTTCCTGAGCAAGTTTCTATCTGTATGGTTTCTGATAGTGCCTGTCATTTAAGTGTCATGAAGCTTGTCACTTTTTTCTGGGCACACGGGCCAGTGCTTGCTTCTATTTCTACTTTAAAATGATTAATTTCTCACAGAGAGAAGTGAGCTCGTAAACTCTGATTTTAACTTTTTGTTCATTCTCCATGTTTACATTTCATTCTTCTGAAAATTCTGTTTTAATCCTTAAGCAGGGCCTCCCTGCATATAGTCCACTTGTCTTTCCTTTGTTCCTTAACATATGTAATTTCTCAACTGTAGTTAATAATTCTCAGCATTGAGTAAAAGCAAGCTCTTGTAGCAAATTATATAACATTGGTATTTTCCCTAAGAGATTGTTATCCCATATTTCCATAATAAATACCTCTTTATTTGCTTTGTCTCAAATATGGTTTTTACTTTTTTTTTTTTAAGATTTATTTATTCATGAAAGACACACAGAGGCAGAGACAAAGGCATCTTTCCTGATGGTTGAGTTTTTATCTTGGTGTTTACTAAAATTGATGAACACTATATGACAGTTGAGGTTGATCGCTTTTTAACATTAAATGATTGTATTATAACTATTTTCTACTGTAAGTGTGTTTTACTAAAATGCTACTTACCGGGCAGCCCTGGTGGCTTGGCAGTTTAGTGCTGCCTTCGGCCCAGGATGTGATCTTGGAGACCCGGGATGAAGTCCCACGTCAGGCTCCCTGCATGGAGCCTGCTTCTCCCTCTGCCTGTGTCTGTCAGTCTGCCTCTCTCTCTCTCTGTGTGTGTGTGCGTGTGTCTCTCCTGAATGAATGAATGAATGAATGAACGAATAAATAAATAAATAAATAAATAAATAAATAAATAAATAAATAAATAAATAAATCTTTTTAAAAAATTAAAATTTAAATAATGCTCCTTACCTTTTATGTTTGGAAGTACAAAATTGCTTCAAACAAGCAGCATGATTAAGTAGTTTTCTTATTAACAGACCATTCATATGAACTTACAGATACAATATCAGTCTTTATTGGCAGTGTAAATCCCCCCAAGATGAGAGAAAATTGCAAAGCTAAATCCCTTACTTTTGTTTTTATGGATCAAGAAGTTGATATTTTTGGGTTTTGTTTTGATCTTACCATTAGAAATGAGGAAAAGATAGTGTCTATTCCCAGGACATTTAACTCAGTTCATATAGCAACATTCTAACCACTGTTGCATTGCTTCCTCTCTCTTGGGATTCCTTCCATCAGCGTTCATATATGCTGTAATAGTTTATATTTTAAAAACCAGAACCCCTTCCAGTAACCACCTTACTCCCCTTTGTAGCATCATTCTTTGAAAGATTTGTCTGTATTCACTGATTTCACTTCCTCTCTTCTCATTCTGTTATCTGACTCCCATGATGCTCAGGTCCCCTCAAGACCTGTAAATCCACTTGATGCCAGTCATAATTTTCATTGCTGGATAGTTGGCCAGTTCTTGGTCCTCATCTTACCCCTCACATTTTTTTCCTACTCTGAAGATGCTCTCATCACTTACCTGTTGGTTTTCTGGAATCTATCTGAACTTGAAATACAAGGTTACCCTGACACCCAGCCTTTGATCCTCTGCTCCTGTCTATGCCAGGTTTTTAGGTAATGGCTGCACTAAAGCTGATTTAATCAATCTCCTATTGTTAGACTTTTGAGTTCTTGGTTTTGTATCTTTATACACAAATACATTCTTACACACATCTCTTTGTATCCTTATGGGAGCATTTCTACAAGTAAACATCCTAGAAGTAGAAAAATGTGATCCAAAGTATGGGCTGTATAAATTCTAATAGGTATTCCTAAAAGTCCCTTTTTAAGAGGTTGTACTGATTGACACACTCCTACCAGCAGTATGAAAGTCCCCATTAACCTGTACCCTGGCAACACTGAATGACTTCAGGTTTCGGATTATTGTTTGGGTTTTCGTCTTTCTTTTTTTTTTTTTTTTTTTTTAACTTTTCCTAGTTTTCTTGAATGATTTTTTTTTAAGATTTTATTTATTTATTCATGAGAGACAAAGACTGAGAGAGAGAGGCAGAGACACAGGCAGAGGGAGAAGCAGGCTCCATGCAGGGAGCCCGATGAAGGACTCGATCCCGGGACTCCAGGATCACGCCCTGGGCTGAAGGCGGATGCTAAACCACTGAGCCACTCAGGGATCCCCTGATTTTTTTTTTTTTTTAAACTGGCTTTGCAAGAGCAATTTTTAAAATATAAACAAGAATAAATATAAAATTTTTAAAAATAAAAGGCGGGGGGATGTCTGGATGGCTCAGCGGGTAAGCATCTGCCTTTGGCTCAGGGTGTGATCCTGGAGTGCTGGGATAGAATCCCACATCAGGCTCCCAGCATGGAGCCTGCTTCTCTCTCTGCCTATGTCTCTGCCTCTCTCTCTCTCTGTCTCTGTCTCTGTCTCTCATGAATAAATAAAATCTTTTAAAAAAAAGTTATAAAAATCTTACTGTCAAGGTTTAAATGGATTGTGGTACTGTGTCATTATTATAGAGTCAAAACATGATTCCTTATCTAGAACTGTGATCTTTTTTACAGGAAGGTGCAAAATTGGCTTAATGACAGATTTTTTCCCCCTTTCATTTTTAGAGTCAGGTTTGACTACTGGCTGTCATTAACTTAAATTGCATAATCAGTCAGCTTCATTGTGCCAGAGCAGTAATTACCATTGTTTTTTAAACTAGTACTATTTTTGTGGCAGTTTTTAAAATGATCGCTTTGAAATTCTTGCAGAATCTCTCCATGGAAAGAAAATTAACTGAAATTAACACTATTGTGAGGACTTGAGATAATTGACTTGGAACTTGCAAGTCCCAGTCAGTAACTTTGAGAAGAATTTAAAACAAGTTTAAAAGGTAGTAGCAACTTCCGGGTTGTGATTTTGCTTTGAGAAGGTAACTGAGAGATACAAGTTTTCCTTCTGATTACATACTAATAAACATATTTAGACCAAGTTTCACTCTAAATTGGTGAAGCACATGCACCCTGGGGATTCTTTCTACTTAAGTTAGTGCTGAATCAGCAGTAGGTTAAAACCTTTTGTTGCCAAAAACCTTTGGGTTCTTTCCAGTTTCTTCTGGTATATACTTGTATCACATGAAAGAATTCTTGCATATACTTGCATCACTTAGGACACTGGCAAACTAGGATCTTATGGCAAGCTATTTGTTTTTAAAACAAAAATGTCTATTATAGAAAAAAACAAATATTTTTTTAAACTATTATATTATTTTAATTTGAAATCAGATTTACAAACTGCTATTTTACAGGTACTATTTTTTTTCAAGCAAATTTGAATCTAATAGCAGTCCATAGGAGTGCCTTTTTTCAAACTCTGTACTTAAAATGACCCCTCTGAGGTCATTGCTAAAGGGTACTTTGCTTATAAATTGTACTAAAGATCATTTCTTATAAACACAGATCAAAGTATTTGCCTCTGGTTAGTGATTACCAGGATGGTGAATGACACTTACCTGGTGGTAAACCGTTTCATAACTTACTGAAAATAGCTTTCATAACATATCTTAGTATGAATTCTTCTTTGCAGTGGCGAGAAAGAGCATCCATTTCCTAGCCTTTCAGAGCTGGAGAACCTGTGATAGTAACAGTACCAACTCTTAAACACTTATTACCTTAAGTGGTAGGCACCATGATGGGTCCTTTATATATATTATTTACGTGCATTTTTATGAGTAACTATGCAGCAAGGATTGTTACCCCTATTGTAGATAAGTTATCTGCAAATGATTTTATAGATAAGAGGAGAGGTTAAGGTATGCCTTGGTAGCTCAGTGGTTGAGCATCTGCCCTTAGCTCAGGGTGTGGTCCCAGAGTCCTGGGATCGAGTCCCGCATCAGGCTCTCTACGGAGAGCCTGCTTCTCCCTCTGCCTAGGTCTCTGCCTTTCTCTCAGTGTCTCTCATGAATACATAAATAAAATCCTTTAAAAAAAAAAAAGGAGCAATTAACTACTTTGCTCAAAGTGTACAGCTAATAAGTGGTAGGGTTTGAATCAGGCATTCTGAATCCAGAGCTATGCTCTTAATCACTAAGTGATGATGCCTAATTAAATTCTCCATGTAAAAGCAACCCTTGGAAGTTGATGTATACTCACACCTGTTTATGGTTCTGGGCTCAACCCTGGCCCTCTGGTCTTCTCATGAACTACTCACTTGGCGCTCTCAAGCTTACTCTTGGCTTCCAGTCTATGAACCAGAGACCTTTCTCTTTGACTACAGCTGAAAAGATGTCTAAGAGTCTTGTTTTTTGGCTATGTTTTTTGTAGCCACTTTGAATGTAGCAGGATCAAAGCTTCACCTTTCTCTGCCCTGATCCATTTCATCCGTACCCAGTAACCTACTCTTTCTTTAGTGTTCTCCTAGTGAGGACAGCCATCCCCTCACTTCCTGAAGCCTAATACCTGGGAGGCTTCCATACTCTTCCCCTCTCACCTGCACATCTAGTCAGTAAGTGGGGCTGTATCTACTTCCTTAGCATCTTGAGTACATCCACTTCTTTCATTCCATCATCCTCTTCAGGCTACCATGACCTCTCGATTAGACTAGTCTCACAACTTTTAAACTGGTCGCCTTTGCACCTAGCCTTGCTTTTCTCCAGTCCATTGTCCCCTCTCTTAATAAAAATGAAAGTATGAGCATGTCACTCCTGTTTAAAACTCTTAAGTGAGTTTCCAGTGTTCTCAAGATAAAGCCCAAACTCCCTAATTAGATTTATCAAAATCTTTTTAGTCTAGCTTCTTTGTGCTGCTCTAAGTGTAACCTCTTGTGCACTTGGGCCTGCACACTGCATGTTCTAACATGCTGAACTTTTTGTATGTTTTCTAAAGTGCCATGCTGTCATTCATTTGCTTCTTAGCGCACATAATTCCCTCTGTTTACGGTACCTCTGCCACGCCACCCTGAAGCAGTTCATTCACCCTCTGCTCCTACATATCTGTGAAGTCCAGTGATAAACCTCAGTTCCTGACAGGGGAGGCTTTCCTTTCCGTAACACGAGTCACATTTTTGTTTAATGTCTCTCTTCCTTGCTAGGCACTAAGTTGTGTAGAGCAGAGACCTGTGCTCCACCTCATTTCCAGCACCTGACACAATTCCCAGTGCCCAAAAGATACTCAGAGCTTAAGAACAGATTAGAGATATGATCTCTACTTTTAAGAAGCTCAGGGTGTTGTGAGAGCAAGAGTATGGTTAAAAAAAAAAAAAAAGAACCTCAGATATGGTAAGTGCTCTGAAAAAATGCTGTGGGATCACAGAGGCGTACAT
This sequence comes from Canis lupus dingo, assembly GCF_003254725.2. Classification (NCBI taxonomy): domain Eukaryota; kingdom Metazoa; phylum Chordata; class Mammalia; order Carnivora; family Canidae; genus Canis; species Canis lupus. Next base: position 53,908,159 of record NC_064250.1, on the reverse strand, counting down.
GAATGATGAACTTTATCTGGGGGAGCATTTTCCCTGAATGACTTTTTACTATTAAAGAAACTGACTTATTACATTCAGATAGAAAAAGGGGGATTTGTGCTGAGCAGTGGAGTTGATTTGGTGGCATTTGCCTTATATTTTGCTTGCTAGTTGGTCAAGAGTTTTATAGTAGACTTCTAACATTATAAGGTTATCAGATCTCAAGACCTTCAGAAATTCTAAAGCTGGATACAAAGCTGTCATGTACATGAAGCCAGCCATGTTCACTAAGTTGACCCGCCCTTAAGTCATCCTAAAGAAAATTGATGCTGACCCTTTCATGTTCCCCATTTCAAATCATGTAGTTTTGTCTTCAAAATCTAATGATTGAAATTCACGGTATTAAATCCATAGATACCAGAGGTGCTATTCATGTTTAGAGGTTTTTCTTATCTTTTCAGCTCTGACCGCCATTGAAGGCACAGCACATGGGGAGCCCTGCCACTTCCCTTTTCTGTTTCTGGATAAGGAATATGACGAATGTACATCAGATGGGAGGGAAGATGGCAGATTGTGGTGTGCTACAACCTATGACTACAAGGCAGATGAAAAGTGGGGCTTTTGTGAAAGTAAGTATTGCTCAGTAGGAGGCGTGTCCACATTGCTTTATGACTCATACAATTTTAAGCCTTTTCCTAGCCATCCTTTTCCCACCTTCATCAAAAATGGTCAGCATCGACATAGTTATAGTCTTACAGAATGTACTTAAGAACAGGAAGCATGCAGTATACTGCCTCCCAGGCTGTCACTTGGGCAGCTTATCACATTCATGTTTTATTTAGAGATGATTTTCTTTTGGTGTGCATACGTTGTTCTGGAAACCCTCAGGCAGGCTGCTAAATAAATCAATGTAAAACATTTTTTGGCAATAAGGAAAAACAGAACATTATGCTAAAGGTTAATTAATAGTGCATAGATGAAAAATAGATAATACCTTTTTTTAAATACTTTGAATGTGCTGTGCTAAGGTAATTTGACAGATATAGTATATTTATAAGATAATTTGATGGATATAGTATATTTCACTGCCCTAAATGTTAGTATTGCCTCTAAAGGCAAGCTGAGTTTTTGGGAAAAACTTAATTTTTTTTTTTTAAGATTTTATTTTTTCATTCATGAGACACACACACACACAGAGGGAAAGGCAGAGACACAGGCAGGGGGAGAAGGAGGCTCCATACAGGGAGCCTGACGTAGGACTTGATCCCAGGACCCCAGGATCAGGCCCTGGGCTGAAGGCGGCACTAAACCACTGAGCCACCTGGGCTGCCCAACTTTCTAACTATTAAAGAACAACAGAAAACTTTGAACATACCTCTTTTGATACCAGATAACATTTTCAAAATAATAGCTCTGATAGAATATTTAGGCATTCCTTAGAATAGCATCAAATATAGTCCATCTTTGGATGTGGGCCGGTACGATTAGGTACTCTTGTTTAATATACCAAATTTTGCTTTTCTATTACAAGAAGAAGTCACTTCTATTTCTATAAAACTCCTAACAAAATATTCAAATGTCTCGTTTTGTTTTTGGTTTTGTTTTTAAGATTTTATTTATTTATTCACAAGAGACACAGAGAGAGAGATAGAGGCAGAGACATAGGCAGAGGGAGAAGCAGGCTCCATGCAGGGAGCCCGATGTGAGACTCGATCTGGGTCTCCAGGATCACACCCTGGGCTGAAGGTGGTGCTAAACCGCTGAGCCACCAGGGCTGCCCTCAAATGTCTCTTGAAGAGTTTTAGATATCTGTTAAAATGCTTTATTACAGTAGCAAAATAATATAGGGGAAATCTATACCAATGCTATGATTTTCTATGTCGTATCAGTACTTAGGGAAAAAAGAGAACTTGAATATTAAATCAAGTTCTATATTTAATAAAAATCATTTTTTTTCAACTAATTTTCTGTTGTGTAATAAATCAAGTATTTCCTTCTTGTAAAGATGGCGCCTTTCAGGTGAGGCTAAAGTGTCCTTTGACTACAATGGTCCTTCAGTTTTAGCTCACCTTGCTATATAATTAGAAGGCTCTGCTGGAATTTTGGTTGACTTAGATGAAAAATTTAGAGTTACTAGCAGAAAAGCAACTTCCGAAAAATAGGTTGATACCCCCTTTCTTAAAAGAAAGTTGTTTTAATGAGTTTTATTTAGTTTTTTTTTAAGTCTTAACTTTAGTCAGATATAGGCCACACATAAAAGCAAATGTCCTTAAAATCATTGGGGGGATCCCTGGATGGCTCAGCGGTTTAGCACCACCTTCAGCCCAGGGCGTGATCCTGGAGACCTGGGATCGAGTCCCAAGTCGGGCTCCCTGCATGGAGCCTGCTTCTCCCCCCTGCCTGTGTCTCTGCCTCTCTCTGGGTGTCTCTTATGAAGAAATAAAATCTTTTAAAAACATAAAAATAAAAATCAGACTGGGAAATAGTGAAAAATCATTGTGTTGGTATCAGTATCTGGTATCTTTCACCAGAAGAAAGAATATATACTGAGTTTTGACAAATAATTGGTATAAGATTAAACTCCATTTAAAAGCATCTGACTTTTTGTTTTTAGCTGAAGAAGAGGCTGCTAAACGGCGGCAAATGCAGGAAGCAGAAATGATGTACCAGACAGGAATGAAAATCCTCAACGGAAGCAACAAGAAAAGCCAAAAAAGAGAGTAGGTAGCACTGGTCCGTCCATTCTGCTTCTGACATAGGCCACTACTCAGATAAAAAAAAGTGCGAAGTACTTGTTTTAATACACTGCCAAAGACAGAGGATTTCTCTTAGTTTGTAATTTCAGAAGACCTAATATGACCTATGGACATTAGGGCATTACTTTTATCAGATTTCAGCTCATTGGGCTAAAAAGATTATAAATATTCATCACAAGAATGAACAATAAGCAAAATGGAAATAATTAAAGCTGTAATAGTTTCTAAGAGACAAGAATATGTATACTCTTCAGAATTCAAAATGACATAGAACAAAAGGAATTGTTGTCAGGTGTTTTTTCTGTTTTTTTTTTTTTATTTTTACTTTGTAATTGTCTTGCAGACAAAAACTAGAATTTAGGAATTTGGAAAGAATATAAAATAAGTTGTCTGTCTTTTAACATTTTATGTCCTTAATTTCAGCTGACTCTTGTTATAGTCTGTACAACGATTTTAAAAGGAAATTGCAGTGTTTATCATTGGATTATGTACTGGATACCACAGTATTATAATTCTTTAGACTATTCTAAAATATTGAAATAACAGAGCTGGTACCCTATGTAAAAACAAAAGTAGCCCAGAATGTTTTCTGCATATTATAAGTAACACAGGTTAATGGAAATCAAATATCACAGGAATTCTATAGAATGAGGAATTGTTTATTCTGTGTTTTAATAGATTTTGTTAAAATTTTTTTAATTTAAAAAAGTCTTTTTCAATTTAAGTTAAATTTTTTTTAAAAAAGTGTTTTTTGTTTTTTGTTTTTTTGTTTTTTTTTAATTTAAGTAATCTCTACGCCCAGCGTGCCATTCCAACTCATGACCTCGAGATCAAGAATCCCATACTCTTCCAACTGAGCCAGCCAGGTGCCCCAGATTCTGTAAAAATGTTAATAGCAGTCCCAAAATATTTCTAATTTGTTTTTTTTTTTAATTGCTTATGTTTAAAGAGCATATCGGTATCTTCAAAAGGCAGCGGGCATGAATCATACCAAGGCCCTGGAGAGAGTGTCATATGCTCTTTTGTTTGGTGATTACCTGACACAGAATATCCAGGCAGCCAAGGAGATGTTTGAGAAACTGACTGAGGAAGGCTCTCCTAAGGGACAAACTGTAAGTGTACTTTCACTGCAGAATCTCTTGGCATACAGCACTTGTTTATTTTCATAGCAGCTTACTCTTTATGCTCTGCCTTTCCTTAATAAATAAGGCTAGAAGGTAAAATACCTTTAAATACTAATTCTGTGGCAGACCATTTTATCAATCTTGGACAGTCTTCTTCCTCGGTGTGAGAACACTGTGGTCACCTAAGGCACTTTTGCAGCTGTATCTTACCACAATTATATTTGTAGTTTTCCAAATTCAGTCTGTAAAGAATGAAACATAAAGGTAATTATAATTTTATCTGAACTCACTCCCCATTGCCTTTCTTCCAAAGTTCAGATGCTCCAGCTTTGGTAATCTTGGTATTTAAAAAAAAAAAAAATATATATATATATATATATATATATATATTATTACATAAGTAGTACATGTTCATTACAGGAAACTAAAAAAAAAAAAAACCTAAGAAAATATCATATCTATACCACCCAGACCTGAACATTGGTTACATGGTAATACATGCACATTTTTCTTGACCTTTCTCTTTGTGTTTTTATACATGTAAATTTTTTATTAAAATAGATGTCCCTGTCTGCTATTCCATTACTTGCTTTTTCGATGAATAGCCCTCACCATTCCATCCCAGTAAATGGAATACCCATATAATCTTCATAGGGCATTGAACCAAAACATTTCCTTTATACCTATTTCATCCAAAGCAGTATTCAATCCAGGACTAGACATTCTGTTTGGTTATTATTGCTAGCATAGTCCCTGCCTTTCTTTCTTTCTTGTCTGTGTTAGAGAGAGGGCCAGTTTTTCTGCAGAATGTCTGACTTCAGTTTGCCTGTTTGCTTCTTCCTTTTGTCCTTTTGTTTGGTACTTCATCATCTATACTTCCTATAGAGGATATCACAGCTAAAAGCTAATGAACTCAAGTCAAGTATTTTTGGTCTAGACTGCCTTATGCATTCCATATCACATCACACCGGTTGATAAATAATATCTGCTTGATTCCACATTGGTAATAGTAAGATTGACACCTGGGTTTAGAGGGCCACCACATTTATTTTAAATGCTCTCAGTAATTCAGGTTTATTGATGGTGTGGATTTTGCTTAAATATAAAATTTCTAGTCATAGTTAGAGGAAGGCTGTTTTCAGACTATTTAAACAGTACTATAGGAATTATAACCATTGTTTTCTGTAGGTCTGAATACCTAACCAGTCTAACTCTTAATTTAACACAGTCTTTGGGGATCCCTGGGTGGCGCAGCGGTTTGGCGCCTGCCTTTGGCCCAGGGCGCGATCCTGGAGACCCGGGATCGAATCCCACGTCAGGCTCCTGGTGCATGGAGCCTGCTTCTCCCTCTGCCTGTGTCTCTGCCTCTCTCTCTCTCACTGTGTGCCTATCATAAATAAATAAAAAATTAAAAAAAAAAAAAATATTTTTAACACAGTCTTTGTTTAATTTATAAACAGGTTATATCTTAATTGCCCCCTTTGCAGAATTTTTTTCCTTTTCAGTATAACTCAATTTATACAAATTCACACATACATTCTTTATTCTGTAGACACATTTGGCCCTAAAGAATGGTGGTACTTCTTAAGCATCTTTTCCCTCTAGTAATAGCACCCTACAATGCCGGTGCTTTATATTGCATATTGCAAGCACTCTGTCCATGGTAATTACTTCTAGCTGATGTAACAGAGACAGCCCCAAAGTCACAGTGGCTCAACACTACAAAGAAGTTATTACTTGTTCATACCAGGGTTGATGCAGTTCCCCTGCCTGTGGCACTCTTCCCAATGGTGACTCAGCCCAAGGCTGCTCCTGTCATATAACTGCATTATTTCAAACCTGGGACTTTCAAGCCTTTGGGAAGAGAGAAGTGAGGGCTGGAGCATTTCTGGAAAGTTTTTAATGGCCAGGCCTAAAAATAGCTTGCATTTCTCTTTGCCACATCCTCGACACATGACCCTACCCAAGGACAAGGTACTGGGAAATGTAGGGGAGCTTATAGATTTTGATGAATGCTGGCATGTGCCACACCTGCCTTTCTGACTTCAGCTTATGCTTTCCTGTCATCAAGGGCCATCCTCAATAGGCAAAGGGTTGAACCTTATCGATTCAGTTTGATTGGTTGGAGTTCTTTTATTTGGGCGGGGTGGGGATTGTAATGCAAAATTGGGTGTGCTTCCGTATTATCAAGTGACTTTTCTCTGTTGACCCTTTTGAGGTCACCTTTGCCGCCACTTGTTATTCTAGGATGTTTATCTTAGCATTGTGTCTTCTCCTTTGACAGGTCATGTGTTGATATAATGATAAAGAGTTTGGTTCTCATAATAGCTGTTGATCAAGATAAAGTAAAAGCCAAAAAAAAAAAAAGTTAAAGCCATATTTCAGTGTGCTCAGCTTTGTTGTTCTAGTTAATATTTTATTAAACTATCTTTAATCTTCAAGCTAAACTTTTTGATTTACTTAAAGTTGTATTTTATTGTGTCATTTGTAAAACCTTGAATGCTTTTTTTTTTTCTTGAATGCTTTTCTAAGGTTCTTTAATTCCACATTTGTGCATACTTAGTTCAAGTCTTTCAGTAGCTAAAGATTCTTGAATCTTTTCATCATTCATAAAACTATGTCTGTGCTGGATAAACCTCCACTAGGGAAGAATTCTTACTTTTATCATTTTATTTCAGGCTCTTGGCTTTCTGTATGCCTCTGGACTTGGTGTTAATTCAAGTCAGGCAAAGGTAATATTATTAAAACTTTATTGTATACTACCATTTGAACTGGGTCAGTGTGTTCCTGTGTTCAGTTAAGCATATTTTGTTCTTTCACAGGCCCTAGTATATTATACTTTTGGAGCTCTTGGGGGCAACCTCATAGCACACATGGTTTTGGTAAGTAAGACTTTGGTAACGTTGAGTGGCAGAATTTTTGGTTCATGAAGGACCACAACTTTTCTAGCTTTCATGAAGGAGGTGTACTTATATTCCTTAAGATCTAGTATTCAGTTGAACATTCTTCAGATTCTTGTTAATGGGTATAACACTTGGATCTACACGCGGATGAAAATTTGTACACTCCACAATTTTTCTTTAAAATGATGTATTTGAGGGACGCCTGGGTGTCTCAGCGGTTGAGCGTCTGCCTTCAGCTCAGGGCATGATCCTAGAGTCCTGGGATCGAGTCCCACATCAGGGTCCCTGCACGGAGCCTGCTTCTCTCTCTGCCTATGTCTCTGCCTCTCTCTGTGTATCTCTCATGAATAAATAAATAAATAAAAATCTTTAAAAAATAAATAAAATGATGTATTTGATTACCCTTAAAATAGAGATGTGATAAATGGCTCATTTATTTTCTGTAAGTTGGAATTGTTTGTCAAAATCATTTCTCCATCTGAGTTATCAACAGATGTTACATTTAAATTGATTTTACATTGAAAATTATTAACGTCTTACATTTAAATTTACACAAGTCAGGAGATCATTACAGTATAGGAATTACTTAGAAAGGCACTTTACCCGTATTGGTGTTAGAAGGAGAGTTTAAAGGAGATACTACTGAGGGAACTAAAGCAGTTCTTGGAGGATAAAGAGCAGGGAGTGAATACGAGTGGATGGGCATTCAGACAGCAGGAGCAATACATACAGAGGGACAGTGATGAAGGAATATAGTACCTGCAAGAAAACACAAGCTTTTTAGTGTGGTGAGAGAGTAGAATGCCAGGAAATTCATCAGGAATCACGTAAATGGGCTGTACATCATGCCAAGGAGCTTGGACCCCATCTATGTCAGACATAAACTGCTAAAGTAGTTTAAGCCAGTGAAAAACAAAGATGTTGCTCTAACTTTCTGAAACATTCCTCATTAATTTTGAAGGTTTTTTTTTTCATCTGTGGTAGCATTTATTCCTCAATTAATAATTGAAAAGTTCTTTTTAGATGAATTTTCCAGAAGTTTAAAGCATATTTTTATATGGCAAAAGTATGTTCTATATTTTTTACAGGGATTTTTTTTAATTTACCAATTCACTTAAATAGTGGCTACAGAATATGAACATTAAATATTATACACATTATTATACAGTAGTGCCCTAAGGATTGTTAAAATTTATAAAGCTAAATGACTCAAGAGATCCACTTTTTGTTTTCTGTTCTTTATAGTTAGCTATCTTTCCCCCTCATTCTGAAATCATTTTTTGCTCATGTTACTGTGTCTGCTCCTAGTAGTTTCTCATCTTCCTTGTTTTGCTAAGTTTTTGCTGCTTTGCTGGTTTGATGGGTTACCCATATTTGTTAAAATCATGTCTAAAATAAGATTAGAATGTAGTCTAAGCAAGAACCTAAGTAATTTTCTTTTACTTCACCTATAAAGTTCCTAGCATCTATTTTGATTTCTGTGGGAACATCATTATTTCCTAGTTCTTAGCTATAGTCTGATTTTTGGAGTTAAATAAGTTACCTCAGAACCTAAAACTCAGGATAAAAGAAGTGGATAATGTACTGGGATCAAGGGACTGTGGAATTACATTCTGAGTGCGGGTGGCTTTATTCCTTCCAACAAGAATGCCAGTGGAATGTGTGAACCTGCAGTCTTCTCACTAGAACTTGTCTCACAGGGTTACCGGTACTGGGCTGGCATCGGAGTCCTCCAGAGTTGTGAATCGGCCCTGACTCATTATCGTCTTGTTGCCAATCATGGTATCTATTTATTTTGCCTTTCACCTTATCAAAAGAAACAAAAAACAAAATGGAATTAACTTTAAATACGTCTACTGTTGTACTACTTGAAATAATCATGACGAACTCTCTTAAGTGGAATGATCTTTACGCTAATTGACTAAGAACTCCTTTGTGTGTGTGTGTGTGTACACGCACACCCGTGCATGTGCACTTTGGATTTCACTTCTTAAATATTTTGTAGAAAAGACTGGGCTTGTATAGATTACTATTTTATAATCTATAATTTCTATTAGCATAGTGTCTGTCAACATTTGGCAGCTGAAATTCTACTTCCTTCTTAACTTCCTCTGTGTTATTACTTCATCCCCCTGTTTCAGTTGCTAGTGATATCTCGCTGACAGGAGGCTCAGTAGTACAGAGAATACGGCTGCCTGATGAGGTGGAAAATCCAGGAATGAATAGTGGAATGCTGGAAGAAGATTTGATTCAATACTATCAGTTTCTAGCAGAAAAAGGTGATGTACAAGCACAGGTATGTGTTTTTTTGTTTGTTTGTTTTTTTCACAGGTATGTGTTTAAACATCTCATGGCATCTCTCACTGCATTATATATTACAGTCTTGGGGCAAGCACTTGCACTTATGTCCATAAGAAACATTTCCATTGCTCTGAGCCATTATTAATTGCGTATTAGAATCACCTGAGTAGCATTTTCCTAAAAGTACCAAGAGTCCCATAATATCAGGACATTTCTATTTGGATTCATCTAGGATGTAGCCTAGGCCTTGAGTTCATAGAAGCTGGCCAGGTGATTGCACCACAGTTGAAAACTGCTGCTTGAACAGAGCAGTGTCCTACTGATGATGAAGGCTCTTACTGGAGTCACCAATGATGAAAACTGTCACTTTCAACAAAAACTCTCTGGAATATTTGGAATTTCAGATGCCCATCAGTGCCATTTACTGTTCATGTTCCTTTGCTCATCTTAGACCATAATTTCCTCAAGGTGTCAAGGACAGAAGTAGCCTTGATTAATGTAAATTGTATAGTATATCCATGAAAGTACCATGTATAATTTGTTATTTCATGGGTTATTTGCTGATCTTGAAATAAAAAGGAGGACTTCAACATTTACATTTTTTTCTATGCAGTTTACGGATCTTTTCTGATATAGAAATATAGAAAGATAAGCATTAGATACTTTTTGAGAACAATTGATTTTAAGACTTAAGGGAATCTTAGATTTAAAAAAAAATTATAGCGAAAGATCCAAATCCTAGTTTGTGGAGATTATAATAAAGTTATCTTATCTAATTAAACATCTTCCTTTTATATCAAAGGCCAGTTAAAATTGAAAACCATCAAAAAAAAAAAAAAAAGAAAACCATCTAAATGCCCCAAAATAGGGATTTACTTCAACTGTAGCACTTCCATGTAATGGAATTTTATGCAACCATCAAAAATTATGTAGAACACTACTTACTGTGGAAAGCTGACTTCAGTGTATTTGGTGGAAAACTCAAACTAAAAACTCCATCCGTAGTATAGTATATCATTTTGTCCTTTTCACTACTCGAATTACAACCTTAATACAAAAAAGTACATAAATCTGAATCATACAGCCCCCTGAATTATCACCAGATGAACCTTCTCTGAAGCATAGCTAGCATCCAAGAAGCCCCCCCTCCTCCCCATGGGTTGCCCACTAAGCTGACTTCTAATACTATGGATTGGTTTGGCCTGGTTTTGAATTTTATGATAAAAAAAAAAAAAATCAGGGATGCCTAGGTGGCTCAGCGGTTGAGTGTCTGCCTTTGGCTCAGGTCATGATCCCACGTCTGGGGATCAAGTCCCACATCAGGCTCTCTGTAAGGAACCTGCTTCTCCCTCTATGTCTCTGCCTTTCTCTCTGTGTCTCTCATGAATAAATAAATAAAATAAATAAAAATAAATTTATTCTCATGAATAAATAAAATCTTTTTAAAAAAATTATACAGCATTTTTTGATATCAGCTTCTTTTGCTCAGCATTATGTTTATGAAATCAGCCCATGTGTTTTCATGTAGCTGAAATTCATTCACATACATTACCCTATAGTATTTCATTGTGTAAAAATCCCACAACTTATTTACCTATTTTACTCTTCCCAGATTTAGGCTATTCCAAATAGTGTTCTGTGCATATTCTCTTGCATGTCTTGTGCATCAGTACTATCTGGAACTTCTATAACTTTATAGTTCTTGATATGTGATAGAATATGTTCTGCTGTCATAGTTTCATTATATTTAGCTCTAATTTTCAGTGTGATTTCTTCTGACCCATGTGTAATTTTAGAAGTGAATTGATTAGTATTCAAATAAATGGAATTTACTACTTACCCTTTATGTTGATATCTAGCTTAATCCACTGTGTTCAGAATATGCTCTGTATGGGTGCCTGGGTGGCATAATCGGTTAAGCATCCAATCCTTGGTTTTGGCTCAGGTTGTGAGATCTAGCTCTATGTCAGGCTTCACACTCAGCACACAGTTTGCTTAAGGTTCTCTCTCCCCCTGCCCCCCTCCCCCGCAACGGGCTCACTCACACAATCTCTCTCTTTCTCTTTCAAATAGATAAATCTAAATTTGAAAAAAAAAAAAAAGAATATAAGAATATGCATTATATGATTTCATTTGTTTGGGATTTCCTGAGACTAGCTTTATGATCCATCACTTGGTCAGTTTGGCCAAATATTGTGTGCTAAAGAGAATACAGATTTTTCAGTTGTTGGGTATAGTATTCTTAATGTGTCAATTGAGTTATGTTTTTAATCCTGTTGCTCAAATCTTGTGGATCCTTACTGAGTTTGTCTGCTTTTTCTTTCCAGTGCTGAGACAGTATTGTTTAAATTGCCCACTGTGGTGTGGCTTTGTCTCCATCTTCTTGTATTTCTGTCAATTTTGATTTATGTATTTTTAGGCCATGTGGAATGTATATAGACTTAATATTGTTATCTTTTTGTTAAACTAACTTGCATATCATGAAACTTTTTTTTTTTTTTTTAAGAGTTTATTTATTGGGCAGCCCCGGTGGCTCAGTGGTTTAGCACCGCATTCAGCCCAGGACGTGGTCCTAGAGACCTGGGATTGAGTCCCACGTCAGGGTCCCTGCATGGAGCCTGCTTCTCCCTCTACCTGTGTCTCTGCCCCCCACCCTTTCTCTCTCTCTCATGAATAAATAAAATCTTTTAAAAGAAAGATTTTATTTATTTATTCATAGAGACACAGAGAGGCAGAGAGAGAAGGAGTCTCCCTGCAGGGAACCCAATGCAAGACTTAATCCGAGGAACCTGGGATCACACCCTGAGCAAAAGGCAGACACTCAGCCACTGAGCTACCAGGTGACCCATGAAACATCCTCTTTTATCTCCAGAAATGTTTTTTGCTTTAAATTGTATTTTGCCCGATACTAGCTAGCTACTCCACTCTCCACTTTCTTTTGGTTAGTATTTACATAGAGTGTCTTTTCCATCTTTTGTATTCAACCTCTTATGTTTAAGATATGTCTCTTGGGAACATTATTGGCCTACTTTTATTTTTTTATCCTTTCTGACAGGCTTTTAATTAAAAGTAATGAATGATATATTTATATTTTCTATGTTGCTTGCTTTCTTTCATTTTTATTTTTCATGCTCTTTTATGTCTCCTTTCTTACCTTCTTTTGGTTTTAGTATTTCTGCTATTGTACCTCCTCCCTTCTACTAAGGTAATAGCTGGACTTTGTTTTTACTACTCTTATCAAAGTCTAGTATGAATGATCACTTTTACCATTTCTTAGACAATGTAAACCTTAGAGTACTCCGTATGTGTTTTAATTCTATATATTTTTGAATCCCACAAGATATTCTTCTTTTATATAGTCCATATAATTTAGATTTACTCAGAAATTTAACTTTCCATTGTTCTTTAGTTCTTACTGCATCTTCAGACTTGCCAAGATAACTTTCCTTCCTCCTAAAGAACATCCTTTAGTAATTTCTTCAGTGGGTTCATTGGTGACAAATTTAATTTTAGCTTGCCTGAAATTGCCTTTATTTCATCTTTATTTCAGAACTATACCTTGTAAATAAAAGCAAGCATTTTCAGTTTTTAAAAAAATGTAGGTTAAAGTAATATCTTCAGGAGTTTAAACTAAGTCTTCACTTTTTTGGATTATGAAGAAAAACCTTTTTATGACCAAATAATTTCTTGTTGTTCTAACTTAATGACACTGGATGGTACCATTTACTTTTGCTCTTTTTTGTTAATTTTCAGGTTGGTCTGGGACAACTGCACCTGCATGGAGGTCGTGGAGTAGAACAAAACCATCAGGTAACTTTTTTGTTCCCAGGACTTCGCACTCCATGTTGTAGAAAGAAATGAAACTCTAGATGTAGTTCTTGTTAGTCAGTGGTAGCATCAAGTTTGTGTTATTTAGACAATCATCACAAATGATCTTTCAAGATCCGACCCCTGAGAAAGCTGAAGACTAAAAATGTGATTATACCTCATGGTGGAGGGAAGGGTTTTTTAAATTCTGAAACCTATTTCTCAGTATTGCCAAAAATATATACACAGTGTCTTGGTTTCCTGTAGGTATATGGTTTGAAATAGGTCTTAAAACTCCCACTGGAAAATATTCCATAGAACTAAGGAAAAGTCATTGTTGCGTTTGTGACAAGTTAGAAGTATTACAACCATAGCAGTTACATCTCTATCTTGTCACTGACCTTTGTGTGCTTTATGCCCTAAATCTCCCTCATCTCTTCCCTTGATTCCATCAGTCTGCCTACCACTTGTGTGAGTCATCTCCTGCTTGCATTTCCTAAGCAGGAGCCTATGCAAACCACACACCTGATCCTATGGTTCCCATGCTTCAAGCTCTTGGTCCACGATTTCCAATTGCTTAAAGACCAAAACCTTTAACATGATTTCTAAGATCTTGTACCAGTCTGTTTACTTCACCAGACCCTTTCACAGGCACATGGACCTTTTTTCAGGTCTTTGTAAATATGAAGAACCTATCTCAGGACTTCTGGAGTGCGAGTCCTTCTGTCTAGAGTAAATATTATCCCATCTCCTTAACATAGCTAATTCCTACTCTTCCTCCAGAATTCAACTCCAGTATATCTTCCCCTAAAATGTTCCTCTGGACTCCTAACTCCACTCCAGGACCAATAGGTCACGTACCACAGTTACAGTTTCTGAAAATCTGTACTGCCCTTACCCGTTGTAAATTCACTAATTATGTAATTAATTATTATTATTTTTTCTCTGCTAGAACTTAAGTTGCAAAAAAGCATGGACTTTACCACTTTATTCCCAGCACCTGACAGTGCCTGACACATAATGAGTTCTTGATAAATGTTTGTAGACTAATAAAACTGTTACTGTGCTATAAGTTAAATATTCTAATTAAGGTTATTTCATTTCCATATCCCATCCACTTTAAGAATTAGATCATAACAAAATACACTTATCACTTAAAACTATACCAAATATCGGGACACCTGGGTGGCTCAGCAGTTGAGCATCTGCCTTTGGCTCAGGGCATGATCCCATGGTCCCAGGATCAAGCCCCACATCGGGCTCCCAGAGGGGAGCCTGCTTCTCCCTCTGCCTATGTCTCTGCCTCTCTTAGTGTGTCTCTCATAAATAAATAAATAAAATCTTTAAAAATAATTATACATGGGCAGCCTGGGTGGCTCAGCGGTTTAGTGCTGCTTTCAGCCCAGGGTGTGATCCTGAAGACCCGGGACCGAGTCCCACGTCAGGCTCCCTGCATGGAGCCTGCTACTCCCTCTGCCTGTGTCTCTGCCTCTCTCTGTGTGATCTTTCATGAATAAATAAATAAAATCTTTTAAAAAATACTATACCAAATATCTATATGCATATTTTTTAATTCAGATGGCATTTTGACTGCTTTCATTGTCTTTAGGTCATTAAGATCTATCTCATTAGGCCAGATGAACTGGTTAATAAAAATGTCAGATGAGAGAACAATTCTGGATGGCGAGTTTGCTACATATCTTTTATACAAGTTTTGGGATATTCTTGGTGTATGCTGCCTACTTGTGAAACACCTACACAAGGATAAATTTTTTCACCAGCTTCTCAGAAGGAATAAAAGGAGTTCCTAGTACATAACTGCATTGATTCAACAATAATTTGAGTGCCTGCTATGTGCCTCTTTACTGCTAGGCATTCAGGATATAATGCTAGACAAAATAGCTTTGGTCTCTTTGTCCTTACAGAGCTTCAAGTTTAATAGAACTAGAATATTATATATTTTTTAAGTGATCACACACCAGCAAATATGTAATTGTGATTGTTGTTACTAAGGAGAATGAAAGGGTCCAGTAACAGGTTCATCAGTGGAAGGTAGCAGTTGTCTCTGAGGAGAAATGGGTGACATTTAAGTCAAGGGTGGAGGTAAGATCATTCCAGGCCAAAAAGAGTGGTATGTGTGTAGGTCCTGAGGTGGGAAGAACCAGAGTGCAGAGAGCAAGCTGAGCGGTACTGAAATAAGCCGTGTCTGATCCTGTCACTATATCCCCTGCAGAACTTCAAGGATCTGTAAGGACCAGCATGTTAAGTTTTTTGAACTGTTGCTTTGGGTCACTAAAGACTAAAGGCAGGAAGACCAAGGAGGGGAGTGTCCCAGAAGTTCGGGTGTGAGATAATGTAGCTTAGCCTAGAATTGTGGCAGTAGAAGATCATAGGTAGATTCAAGAGGAATTTGGTGATGAAAGTTACAGGACCCCAGTGATGGATTGGATATGGGCCTGAAGAGAGGTGGATACCTAAAGCACCCAAGAGATATAGCATGTTGCTATTTAAACTGAGATACTGGAATATTACAAGATTTTGTAAATGTTCCTGAAATGATTGTTTTGGTGAAAAGCCAAAGGCAGATTCTATAAAAATTAATTATTTTAATTCTTTTCTCACAGAGAGCATTCGACTACTTCAATTTAGCAGCTAATGCTGGCAATTCACATGCTATGGCCTTCTTGGGAAAGGTACTGTACATCCTGTGAACGTATTATGCAATAGCAAGAGGTGTTTGCATAATAAGCACATGTTTTAGTTAGGACCTACAGTTTACTAAAAATAAACTGAAGTAAAACTTCCAATACAAGGATAATTGTCTCTTGTGGTAAGATAAGTGTTATTTTGAGGTGTTTTCTCAGGTAACATGAGAAAAACAGCATTTCCTCATCAGTATGGTTGAAATTAGCTTTCACTGAGCTCCTACTTTGTGTGTATTTTATGCAGTAATGAGGAATTTATTCTTCATGCTGTACAGGTTTTTTGCTAAGTCAGTCATAATTGCTTGTTTTCTTCCATGCTGAATAGAGGCAACTAGAGTTTATTGGAGTTTGTCTGCAGACTTTAATTATCTTAGTGTAATGGCTGTCACCTACTGGTCAATGCAGTTCTTTTCTAAGCAAGGAAACACGGAAGTCTAGAGACCTAGCAAATAGATTCTATATGACATGGTACAGTCTCAGAACTTCCTTTTTCATTATTTTGAAAACAAATACAGTATAAATCAGTGGATATTTTCATCCATAACCAAATCCTAAGGTTAGGATGCTCAGGTAGAGTAAATCTGTCACAAAGATTCTTGGAAATAGAAAAATTTCATTAGTATTTGCCACATAATCACAACCAGTTATTTCGGGCCTGAGAACTGTATATGTAGACAGCTGAACCATTATAGCATTGAAATTGGTATATTCCCCATTTATTTTTGTTAATCCTTTAAGAACTGTCCATTCTAGCCCTTTTGGTTCTTGCTCTGAATTCCTAATTAACCCTATCTCAAAAAAAGATGTCCATTGTTGTTTTCTTAATGTAGATTTGGATGAAAGCAGTCTTGGTCATTCTGTTCTTCTTTCTCTTGGCCCTTTTATCATGTTCCGTACCTGGTACTCTGATCATCAGTGCTTGAAACCTTTTAAAATAACCTTTTAGTTATTTTCCTGAACTTAAGATCTACCCTGTATCTTACCCTGAGGGAAATAGTGATAGAAGAGAAAGGGGACATGGGCATTGCCAAAAGCACTCCTTTCTCTTGTATAATCAGTGACCCCAGGCAGATCATCACCCATTTGACTACCCTGGCATAGAGAGAAAAGATTCACCTTGAGTTAAAGGTTTCTTCCTCCTGAGATTGATCTGTGACATGATTTTACGATATTCATGTTTATGGAGAAGTCCTAAATTTGTTATGACAAAGAGTATATAATAATAATGTTTACTTTTAAGGTTTTGCTTTTAAATCAAAAATATCCTATGGGGAATTTTAAATTATGTTGAAAGATTTCATGATACCTAACAAAAACCAGAATGAGATGAGCTAGAAATACATTATAGGCAAAAGGAGTATAGTTCTTAATAAAATTAGGCTCTGTTTTCCAGATGTATTCAGAGGGAAGTGATATTGTACCGCAGAGCAATGAGACAGCTCTTCACTACTTTAAGAAAGCTGCTGACATGGTAAGACCTCATGACTCAGTGTATTGAAATGTGTGCCATGTTATTATTATTTTAATAAATAGGTTTATTATACAGAAGGATTAGTCATAACCAACTCATGGCCTCAGATTATTTAAAGCACTTATGTAAATGTGATTTTTGTGGGAATGGAGTGGTTAGGAATAAAACCTTCCTGATAAAAAGCAATTTATTTGGCACGGGGGAACCACATTATTGAATATTAAGCCTCTGTTTCAATTTCATTGAGAAGTTTCTTCACTGGGGAAATACTGATTTTAGCAATGCAAGTTGAGATTTACCATAATTTGCCCCATTTGTATTGCAACTTGAGGTTTAAAACTTATGTAACTGGGTACTTTCAGTAATCATAAATATAAAATTCAGGCTTTCTTTGGCCCAGAGAAGACTATGTATGAATATTTAAGACCTGTATGCCTCCAATGTGTACGCTTATCTCCTTGCCAACTGCTTTAGTTCCAAATGTCAGTTGAGTATTTCCCAAAGGAGTGCTGTGAGACTTTTGAAAAAATGCCTCTGTCCCCTCTGAGTTTAGGTTGAATTTTAGACTTTTCTCTTTCAGGTCTCAAAACAATGATTGTCTTTGTTCTGTGCCACTCCAGTAATCTTAAGTGTATCTTTTCCACCTGATTCCAATATTGCTGTCTTACATGGTTGTTGACTTTACACCATGGCATCTTCCATCTTTATCGGGGAGGGAGGTTACCAATGAAAACCTACCCCAGGAGTGACCTACTTTTAATTTTAAGAAGAAGAAATACATTAGTCATGTTTTCTATCATAAGCTCATGGAACAGATGGTCATAAGGTAAAGTCACTAAAATTTAATTCTAGGTAAATGTGTTATTTCCTCTTTTTCAGCAAATTATTGAAGACCTCCAAAGCTCTAAAAGTCAGTATTACATTTAGCCTGATGGGAAAGAAAAGTTTGAATTGAAAACTACAAAGACATTTTTTGAATATGCTTGTAAATTATTTCTTTGGTAGTCATTTAGTCTTTCCTTTTATTTTATTTATTTATATTTTAATGAATCCTTTCACTCTTTTGTCTCTGGTTTTCAGGGCAACCCGGTCGGACAGAGTGGACTTGGAATGGCTTACCTGTACGGGAGAGGAGTTCAAGTTGTAAGTTTTGAGGCTAGCATTCTGACTTAAACAAGCAATCAGCTAGTGAGGTAGGGAAGTGTAACTTGCTTCCAGCCTGGATGAAATCCTTCCTTTATAACCAGAGCTAAACCTTTTCCTGTTCTCTGGGCTTGACTCCCTACTACCCTTCACCTGGTACCCACCATAGTAACTGCTTTCTTTGAATGGCTCTGTCTCTGGCACTTTCTCTAAAGAGATGAAGGTGTTTCTCATTCTTCTGTTATGTTCTCTACCCTACCTGTGCTTCCACTTCTCCAGGACTTATCCCTCCCTACTTCTCTCTTTTTTTTTTTTTTTTTTTTTTAAGATTTTTTATTTATTCAATTGAGAGAAAGCAAGTGAGAGCCTGAGTAGTGGGGAGGGGCAGAGGGAGAGGAGAAGCAGACTGCCTGCTGAGCAGACTCAGGACCCTGGGATCATGACCTGAGCTGAAGGCAGATGCTTGACCTACTGAGCCACCCAGACACCCCTCTCCCTGCTTCTTCACTCAAGCCTGAGAAAGTGCTTGTCCCTCCCATTTAGGAGAAGAAAAACTTTCTGTTCTATTCTTTGCCCTTCTAGCTATTACCTCTCTTCTCTCCAGTCCTCTACAAAGCCAGATTTCTCCAAAGAATGAACTATATGAGTGGCTACTACGCATTATTTATCTCTCAACAGTCAGGCTTTTGCCTTGTGTAACTGCTCTATGCCGGTCACCAGTAACCTTCTAAAAGTCAACTCCTGTTGACATTTTTGGTTCTATGTCACTTGAACTTTCCTGGAATTCTACAAGTTCTCTTGGTTTTCCTAAGCCATTGCTTCTCATTCTGTACTACTTCCTCATGTTGGATGCTCCTAGATTCTCATTGCTGCCCTCTTCTCTTCTCTGTATGATCTCTCCAGGTAAAATGTTTTTGATTCAGGCGTGAAACGAAGAATTAGGTTTAGGTTCCTAATCTGTAGGTGTTCACCAGCTCAGAAGAAAGTAGTATGTTCTTATTTTGATTCCTTCTAGTCATTTTAGGACACTAAAATTCAGTAGTGATCTTTGTTTTAATTTTTTTCTATGGATACATATGATATTTGAAGTCTAATAATCATATAGTGCTTGATAAGCTACATAGGGAAAGAATGAATAAGAAGAGAATTTTCCTTATTTAATGTTAGAAAAATTGAGGTTCAAAAAAGATTTGTTGATTATAGGAAAGATTACAACTTTCTTAAGTCCTGGTCTTGTGTTCCACTAGTGTGGTGTAGCCTTTCTGACAGTGAATATATTATTTCACAAAAACTCTGCTTTTCTTCACAGTTAAGACCATATACCTATATAGTTAACTATATAAATAACTACTTAACTATAGTTATAGTCTTAACTATTTTAATTCCTCTGTGACTTAGACTACCATCTATATATTATTTAAAAATTATGATAGTCTTTTTAATGATTCTTTGAGAATGCCTTCTATGTGTTTTGTTAACTCTTTTAAATGAATGACTCTCCTGAGTATATCAACCTTTTGAGCTCTCTCATCATGTGATCATGTAACCTCTTTTCCTGCAGAATTATGATCTGGCACTAAAGTATTTCCAGAAAGCTGCTGAACAAGGCTGGGTGGATGGGCAACTGCAGCTTGGCTCTATGTACTATAGTAAGTAACGTTGGAATTAAACACTGTATATACCAAGATCTAAATTATTTATTTTCAACTAGATGCCACTATGACATGAAATGAGAACTATTACATTCTGGCTGATTAATATTCTTCTAATTCTATGCTTTGTGCATCTTGTTTTTCATTATAAATTATGTTAATCTGTATTAATATGCTAATCTATATTAGTAAGATTCGCATCTTTCCTGATTAAGAATTCTCAATTTCATTTCATTTTACTCATTATGTAAGGCTTCTCTGATGCTTCAACTAAATCTTATTTAAGGCTATTTCTGACCTTTCGTGTGATTTTCCTTACAGATGGCATTGGAGTCAAGAGGGATTATAAACAAGCCTTGAAGTATTTTAATTTAGCTTCTCAGGGAGGCCATATCTTGGCTTTCTATAACCTAGCACAGATGCATGCCAGCGGCACAGGTGTGATGCGATCATGTCATACTGCAGTGGAGGTAAGGGCTTTCCTACCAGCTTGTACACAGGAAATTAATTTTCCCAGATTAATTTTAATTCTGGTTTTCTTTGCATGATTTCTTCTTGAGTAGAAACACACTCAACCTATTAGTTTTGATACACTGAGGGAAGATTCTGAAGGCCTGTATGTCATATGTCACTATCATGCTTATTCATTTCATTTGTCTCTTCCCACTAGAATCTGCATTTATAAGGACAGGTGGTGTTGTTTGCTGTCTCTTTAGCACCTAGACAGTATCTGAAACAGCACCAAAAAATCTGTGTTGAATGAATGTTACAAAGGGGAATGCTGATGTCTCCCAAAGGGAACTTTTCCTCTTTAGCTGTCTCATAAATGGCACTTCAGAGTGGCATTTGATGAATGCCTGGCACAGTTTCTAAACCTCTCTGTGCTTCATTTTCTTTGGTTGTAAAATGGGGCAGCTAATAGAACTTACCTCATAGAGTGTCCTCCATGACCTCATGGGAGCCTTAAAAGAAGCTCTGTACAGGGATCCCTGGGTGGCGCAGCGGTTTAGCGCCTGCCTTTGGCCCAGGGTGCGATCCTGGAGACCCGGGATCGAATCCCACATCGGGCTCCCAGTGCATGGAGCCTGCTTCTCCCTCTGC
The DNA here is from genome assembly GCF_003254725.2 of Canis lupus dingo. NCBI lineage: Eukaryota > Metazoa > Chordata > Mammalia > Carnivora > Canidae > Canis > Canis lupus. Next base: position 53,887,217 of record NC_064250.1, on the reverse strand, counting down.
CTGTGTCTCTGCCTCTCTCTCTCACTGTGTGCCTATCATACATAAATATTAAAAAAATTAAAAAAAAAAAAAGCTTTGTACATACTGGACATAAAGCACTAGAACAGTGCCTGGCAAGGGTAATGGTATGTAACTGTTCACAATTTTTTTTATAAACCTCGTCTAAAGACTAACTGAAAGCTTCAAATAAATATCGCAGACTTCGTATATGTTTAATAAAGCTGCCAAAGATTCAGAAAGGTAGCTTAATAGTCACTTGTAGCCAAAGTGCAGAACTGATTTTCTGGCAGATGTTCCTTATTTTCTTACCGGGTTCTTTTTTTTTTCTTTCCTATTCTCGCAGTTGTTTAAGAATGTGTGTGAACGAGGCCGTTGGTCCGAGAGGCTTATGACGGCCTATAATAGCTATAAAGATGGCGACTACAACGCCGCAGTGATCCAGTACCTCCTGCTGGCCGAACAAGGCTATGAAGTGGCACAGAGCAATGCAGCCTTCATTCTCGATCAGAGTAAGGTTCAGTGTGGGCCTGCCTTGGCTGTAGAATATCTCGGGTAACCTGTTTGTGCTTAAAGAGAAAAGCCACAAAGAAACTTCTTTATTGTTGTAAATAGACCATAACAACACAGGTGCTCAAGTAATTTCCCTCAGCTCCCTAAGCCAACCAAGTTAGTTTAATATGTTAGAGTTGACAGTAGAAATGGATTTGCCATTTGTCACAAAATTAACTGCTTTCAGTAAGTCCATTTTTCAAAATACAGCAGGTAGAAGAACATTGCTTCTCCAGTGGTACGTAGATCCTTAGAAGTGGCTCAGTAGTTAGTCTCCTAATTAGTTCTGTGGATACAGCATTTTGCAGCAAGTAGTGTTGTCCTGGATGGAGGCAGTGATTCCTTTAAACTCAGTATTTTATTCTCATACTAGTTTAACGTCAATACAATGTTTTTTTCATTTAACTTTTGTCATATCACAATTCTTGTTTAAATTATGTTCTACATAGCCACCCTGACTTATAAATGAAGCCTAAAAGTCTAGTGCCTGTCCTTAATTGCCTGGTATGTATTTACTTCATCTCCCCCATAGGGGAAGCAACCATCGTGGGGGAGAACGAGACTTACCCTAGAGCTTTGCTGCATTGGAACAGGGCTGCCTCTCAGGGTGAGTGGCCACTGCATTGTAGAGAAGAGTTCCACCCATGGACTTTTCTTTACTGTTTCCATTTTGTTTTCTTATCTCAAAAAAAAATTAAATAATGTCATTCATCAACTTAAAATTAAGCAGACAGACCAACTATTGCTTAACTTGTTTGCATCAGGACTGATTTATTCTTTTTTTTTTTTTTTTTAATTTATTTATTCAGAGGCAGAGAGAGAGAGAGGCAGGCAAAGAGGCAGAGACACAGGCAGAGGGAGAAGCAGGCTCCATGCGGGGAGCCCGATGTGGGACTTGATCCCGGGTCTCCAGGATCACACCCCAGGCTGCAGGCGGTGCTAAACTGCTGCGCCACCGGGGCTGCCCAGGACTGATTTATTCTTAAAACAGAAGTTCCAGTCCCTGGGTTTCTGAATTGAATTGCCAGGTCTTTGTACTGGACATTGATATCATGTTATGGCTTATTCTTTGGTTTTTAGCTTGAGACCAGTATTCTGTGTAAAATGAGAATTGAATAGAACGTATAACAAAATACTAGCCTAAAACCCCAAAAGATTTTAACCTTTCTCACATACTCCTTTCAACATTGCTTGGCTGTCCCTTCTTCAAACCCAAACAGTGGTCCAGTTGAACCACTTCACAATGTAAATGGCATGACAGACTAGAATATGTTCACTTGAAGAATATTATCATGAAATAGGGATTACCACCTACTTTGTTTTACGCTTCCCTGACTATTACAAAGCCTTCTTCAGAAGAGCAACACCTCTAGTTTAAATCTTTATTGAATTTATAGCTTGGCTGAAGGATTTGTTGTAAAGTTTAATGTACTGCAAATTAGAATTCTGTTTTATGTATGCATGTTAACAGGAGGAGAAATAATAGTAGTTTGGTCTGTTTTAAACACCCTTTATTTATTGGCAGTTTTGCATTTAATTTTTGTTTAAGGCTATACCGTGGCTAGAATTAAGCTTGGAGACTACCATTTCTATGGCTTTGGCACTGACGTAGACTACGAGACTGCATTTATTCATTATCGCCTAGCATCTGAGCAGCAACACAGTGCACAAGCTATGTTTAATCTGGGATATATGCATGAGAAAGGACTAGGCATTAAACAGGTGAGCGGGGATTCAAAATAAATGTCTGAATGATATAATTGTGATTTGGGGGAATCGTCTACATTTTTATTAGAATATAGGCTTTCTTTGGAATGTGCTCAGATGTTAAGCACTAAGTAATGAGACAGTTTTGTAATTTTTCAGAAGCTGATCCTTACATCTCTCTTGTCATTGGACACATGCCTGTTGCTGTCAGATACACACTGCTAGCTATATTTAGGATAGTAAGCCAAAAACAGATTCATTTAAATGGAACTCCTTGTTTGAAAAACTGTCCATCTCCAGCCAAATTCTGTTGTTTCTAAATTATTGAGAAATAAATTAAGATGTTTGCATTGATAAACATATTTCTAAGTCTATGCCTTCTTAATGAATTATAACTTTCTTTAGACCCCATGGCCTTAAGTTTTTGCCTGTATACCCTAAGGGAATTTTGAAAAACTGTGTTTAAAAGCTGTGCTTTTTAATTTGACATTGAAAACTTTTCATTGTAAGCTCCACAGGATATAAATTCTAGCTATTCTAAGCACCAGTAGTTTTTTTTTTTTAATATTTTATTTATTTATTCATGAGAAACAGAAAGGAGAGAGAGAGAGGCAGAGACACAGAGGGAGAAGCAGGCTCCATGCAGGGAGCCTGACGTGGACTCGATCCCGAGTCTCCAGGATCACACCCTAGGCTAAAGGCGGTGCTAAACTACTGAGCCACCTGGGCTGCCCACACGAGTACTTTTTAAAATAAAATGACTAAATTACTCTAAATAACAAAATTTTGATACCTTCATTTTTTTAAATACACAGCAAGCTCAGCAAGCTCATTAAAATGGTATCTTTTTTTCTTCCTGAGTTTATATTTTCAGTCCATTATTCCCCTAGCATTGCATACTAATGCAGTGTTTTTAATGCTTAGCTCCTTTATTGATCACTGGATCATACTTATTTGAAACAAAGTATGTTAAAAAAAAGTATGTTAAACTTTAAATTTTATTTCCTATATACTCTAAGTGATAAGAAAAATTCATGAGATATTATTAGTCATAAGTTGGTTAATTATCAATACAGTATTGAATGAATCAACAGAATATAAATTTCACTAAAATTTTACTTTTTGCGGTAGTTATTGAAAACATCTTTTAATGAGATGAATGGAGCATCTTCTAAAAATTAGTTTAAGAATCACTGAGTAGATTAGGCATTAATTTCATGTATCATTTTTATAAATGTATGACTGGAATCTTGTTCATATAAACAAATTTATGGAATGGGAAGAATCTTCCTATAGCAAGTTCGCTTAATTCCTTAAACTGCTTTACGAGTATGTGCTGTCTTCTTTTGGGCTGCAATAACAGAATACCGTAGATTAGGTGGCTTAAACAACATAATTTCTCACAGTTTTAGAGGCTGAGAAGTTGAAGTGCAGGGTGGCTGTGGATTTGGTGTCTGGTGAGGCCCTGCTTCCTGGGCCAGGAGACAGCTGTCTTCTAGCTTTTGTCCTTACCTAAGGAAAGAGCAAGAAGGAAGCAGCAAGCACTTAAAGACTCTTAAGGATGCTGATTCCATTCATGAGAGCTCTGCCCTAATAACCTCATCTAATGGTGGTAACTCTCAGAGACCTCACCTTCTAATCCCAGCCATCACCTGAGGGAGTAGAATTTCCACCTAAAAATTTAGGGAGGACACAAACATTTAGTCTATAACATATGCCCCAAATCAGAGTGATTCACATTATTTTCAATGATCTATCATTGACAGTTTGGTTAAGTCCCCCTTCAATCTTATTGAAAGCAAAGAATTGGAAACTAGAGGGTTGCAAAAGATGTATTCATCCCCTAGTTACTGGAGTTGTTCGCTTTCTCAGTTTCTGGGTGGAGTGCCGAAAGACTTGACCAAGGTTGATCAAATAACTGATTCTGTTATAACTCTGTCACTTAGAGACACTCTATTGACCTAATATACTTAAGGGCAAGTTGTTCATTTTCATTTTGCTAATGCACTAAGTTTTTGTCCAAGTGCCTTTTGTTTTACCACATTTGCATATTAATGTTTTTAATTCCAGTATGTATAGTTTTTTATTTTACACTTATATTAATATTAGATACTTGAATGTAGTTTTATCAGGACTCTGGAACTGCAGGCAAAGTGCATTCAGCTTGTAGGTGATCTCTACCATATTATTGAGTTACCGAACGAAGCCTCTCTTAATTGTCAGACCAGTCAGTCAGATCAGATTTCGCTTCTGTCAGCAAGTCTGACTTCATTTTTTTTAATTCCAATAAAATTAATGTGTTTGATGACTAATATAAAGATTGCACATACGTTATGGTTTTTATGGAATACACTTCATAATTTACGGAAAGCAATCAAAATTAAAGTAATAGAACTCTTAACAGTGTGTTTTTATAATAGATCAGAAGCCAAGAAAATTAATCAGTGTGCATTCTCATAATTTAATTTGTAATATGTATAGCTTATATAAATTCTTGAATAGATGACAATGATAAAAAGCACAGTATTTCTTTTATAAGAATGCGAGTAGGGAACTATGGAATGCAACTTTAAAGAATAATTAATCATGTATTAAAATCAGAATGATTCCATTAGTTTTTACAACATTATGATCTCCTTTTCCTATTTTTTCCCATTTTTTAAATAAGCATTCATACTACTGAAAACTACTCAGTCCAGCGTCTAGTACAGCTAAAAGAATATTAAGGATTAAATGATTATTGTTTATATAGAATAATTTGGGATGTAATTAATAAGATTTAGTTACCCTGTTAAATCACTTACACAAAAGTTGATGTTATCACATAAAGTTTGATCCATGATCTTAAAAAATGTGATAGTCCAAAAAAAGAAAAGCTTGTTACATTTTTTGAAAAATCAAACTATACTGTTATTGTTAGTACAGAAGAAATCCTTCTTTTTAAGTAATGACACACTCTAGTGACAGTTTAGGGAATCGTTGAAAGTAACTGCTTATATTGAACTATGTTGGGAAAGTTCTTAATGTTTAGCCTTTCTTTCCCATGTTTCATGGAATTCTTTCCTTGGAGTTTGGTCTTCTTTGACAATAGGGCATGGAAAAAGTGAGGTTGTAAAATGAAAATTTCACAATGTCCTACTGTGCCATTCTGCATTTATCTGTATGCAGAACACTCTAGTCTGGGCCAGAATCCATATGACTTGTTTCACCTTTTACAGAAATATGTCTAAGGCAGGGAAATGCAGAATGCAAGTTCCTTAACACTCTCCATGCAAGTACCCTTTGAAAAATTGTGAGCATGTTACCAAGTTTGAAAGATCACTGCTCCAAACTGAAACCAGAAATCGCTTATAGTGACTGAAATTTTAAGTAGGAAAAATTAACTTGAGACTTATAGGTCACCCCGGGAATCTTCAGATAAACCTGTTATACATAGGTAGGTAGCTGTATGCAGCACATATACACAGCAAAGAGGGTGTCAGACAGGAGGAACATGAGTTAAACTTTAATACTTTTCAGCTAAATTTTTCAAAATTAAGCAGTTAGATAATTAAAGAAATATTACCCAATTATAGGTTGAGTTTTTCATTAGGTAAGGGAAATTTTAAAATGAAAACTTGAAAGGTGAAATAAATTATGTTCTAAATACATAAATTGATAACTGAATATATAAACTAAATAATATTATTTTTACTTATTTTAACAAAAGATGAATTTTGGTTTATTACCTATATTATAGGATATTCACCTTGCAAAACGTTTTTATGACATGGCAGCTGAAGCCAGCCCAGACGCCCAAGTACCAGTCTTCCTAGCACTATGCAAACTGGGTGTGGTATATTTCTTGCAGTACATACGGGAAACAAATGTAAGTGTTCCATGCCCTTTTTTTTTTTTTTTTAAGATTTATCTATTTATTTTAGAGGGCCATAGAGCATACATGAATGGCGTGAGGGGGAGAGAGATAATCCTCAAGCAGAGCTCCCACTGAGCGAGGAGCCTGATGTGGGGCTCAATCCCAGGACTCTGAGATCATGACCTGAGCTGAAACTGAGTTGGCTACTTAACTGACTGAGCCATCTAGGCACCCCTCCGTGCCTCTTAATTAAAATATAAATGATATAAGCTGCTCAGTCTAGAGGTTTGTATTTTAAAAGTTCAGGGAGAGGGGAGGAATGTCCTGCAAGTGTCTGGTCCTTTCCCTTCTTCCCCCAAGTGAAGTACGAGGGGACTGCATCAAGTGTGGGGTGAATGTAGCCATAGAGCAGTATGTTTTGAGGTAGGTTCCAGGTGCTAAAGCAGTTTTCATTGATGCATGTGTCTTCTGGACTAGAGAAAATGGGACTAACCCTTGGCAATTTGAAACAGTAGCTAACTAAATTCAGTAAACAATAAATCAGATGACTGCCTCCAGTGACTTAGACCAGTCCCTTAAAAAGAGAATTTTTAAAAAGGGAAAGAAGTAGAACCTGAAAACCTGCCCAGGCTGTTGGACTTCAAATTCTTCTGATAGTGTGAAACTTGTTTAAAACAGCACCAGAACTTTCTTCTGTACAAATACCTTGAACTACTTAAATAGCTAATGTTAGAACCCGAATAAGAGGTGGGTTCCCCATCCCTTTCAAAACTACTGAGCTTCGTTATCCGTATTTACAGGTAAGTGCCCGTGGGGTCTCCAGTTTTACATTTGGTTTACCTATACTGCCTTATAATGGATTGACTGGTATGGGATTTAACTCTGAAAGTCCTAAAATGTCTGCAGAAACAAGGGCTATTTAAGTTTAACTTCACTCCAGACCAGAACAAGATGATATTTTAACTACTTGTTATCATTGTTCAGGATTGGTTGATACACCATTTCAGCATTAGGTTCCAGAACAGGCTTTTCATCCTGTGCGATACAGATATAATTGGGATCCATAGTGCTCCTTTTTGCAACTCTGTCCTGCACTACCTGAGGTCCTCCATGCATGGCGCCCCAGAGGACTGGAGGTGTGGGGCTCCGCCCTCCCAAGTGCTTATACATTTGTAATGGTAAATTTAAATTTATAATCACTTGATAGCATGAGCCGAGTGCTGTACCCTCCACTAATGGAAACAATCATTGTTCCTTTAACTGAAAAGCTAACAACAGTGTAGCAGCCTGTGCTCGCCCTCTCTCTCTCTCCCCCTCTCGCTCACTTTCTCTCATGCTTGTTTCAGTCCCTTGTCTCTCACAGTTTGTAGGACTAAGAAACTGCTGATGATCTAGGATTGGGTCATGCGATATGCCATACTAAGTGCATTGTCTTGTTTTTTTTTTTTTAATAAAGAAGTATAAAAAAGAGAATAAAATGCTCCAAAATCTTACCACATAGCTATTCCAACTAAAAAAAAAGAGAGAGTAAATAAGTATTGATGGTGAGAAAGTCAGACGGTACAGAAAACACCGAATCTCCTATCACAGGTCCCACTCCAGGAAACACAGTTAATAATTTCTTATAATCTTTTCCCCAAAAAATTTAGCACCTGCACCTGCAAATATATATTATGAGGACCTTTTATTTATTTTTTTTAAGTTTGTTTTTGGTTTTTTGTTTTGTTTTTTGAGAGAGAGAGCATGAGCAGGGGAAGGGCAAAGGAAGAAACACACTCCCCACTTAGCAGGAAGCCAGACATGGGACTTGATCCCAGGACTCCAGGATCATGACCTGAGCCAAAAGCAGATGTTTTACTGCCTGAGCCATCCAGGTGCCCTTATGGGGACCTTTTTAAATATAACTTTACTTAAATATAAAGAATTATATCTTATGTTTATTTCCTTTGGAGGTAGGTAGCAGTCCACAGATACCAGAAATGACTTAAGTGACACTAAAATGAAGTCTCCTAGACTAAGAACATAACTATCTTTTGAGTTTAAATTCAGATGTTAAATATTTAGTGAAATCCTATTTAAAAAGCATTAGTCATGCAGCTCTTAAACGTTGGAATTCCTGCCATCTCCAGTTACATGAGAGAAGTGAAGTGCTTTGCTGTCATCAGAACAGGACTCTTCAGCTGGTGTGCTGTCAGAACAGACAGGTAACAGGCGGCCAAGGTACTGATTGTTGTCCCCCCTCGGCTCTCCACTGTTTAGTATCCCGTGCAAGTATTTTCTGTGAGAAATGGTAGAAAATGAGTAGATTGGACTACTGATGGAAAGGAACCCTGTCAGACACTTTGTAGCACCTACTATGACAAAATAATAACTCTGTTCCTGAGGCATATTATTATAAAAGTTCCTGAAGGCTTTTTAAAGCTTTTTTGTTTAATCACATTGCAAAATGTTCCTAAAACCAATTACTTTAATAAGTTCCGTATTCATGTATAATTTGTGATGTTACTTTTTTCCTAGTTCCTTCCCTGACATTTTAGTGATCACAGTGTTTTTTATTCTTATTCTCATTAAGATTCGAGATATGTTCACCCAGCTTGACATGGACCAGCTTTTGGGACCTGAGTGGGACCTTTACCTCATGACCATCATCGCGTTGCTCTTGGGAACAGTTATAGCTTACAGGCAGAGGCAGCACCAGGACATGCCTCTCCCCAGGCCTCCAGGACCACGGCCGGGGCCGCCACAGCAGGAGGGGCCACCAGAGCAGCAGCCACCCCAGTAACAGCCACCATGTCCAGCCTTGATCAGTGACAACCAAGGATATTGTCTGCTGAGAACACTTGCATTTGATTTAGAACTTCGGATCAGCGGTCACCTCCTGGAAGAGGCACAAGAAGCATTGAATTCCTAAAGCTGCTTAGAATCTGATGCCTTTATTTTCAGGGATAAGTAACTCTTACCTACACTGAGTTGAATGTTTGTTTCAGTGCCGTGTGGAATAACAACTCTCAATGGCTTCCTCTCCCGTCCCCTTTTTTTTTCTGGAAACATGTGAGACACTCAAATGTCTGCTGCACCCAGCTGTCTCTCTCGGGTCCTTTTCAGTCATTCTCTCAATGTGCATAAGTTCTTCTATCAACCACCTCTAAGGTCTTGTGCATCAACACTAAAAACTGATCACTGTAAAAAGGAAAAACCAGTTAGTTGCAAGTTTAACCTTAACATGTTTGAAAGTCTGAAAATAGAACTTGCCTTTTAAGTAAAAAAAAAAAAAAAAAAAAAAAATCAAAGTGTTTCAGAACTGCAATAACTGAGAAACTTTTACCAATCCACATGCAAGTATACATATTGAACATATTTGTTATTTTAAAAGGGAAGGCGGGGAGGTTTCTTATTGATGATTGTCACACTTTATCCCATACTTCTCTCCTTCACAGACTGAAAGGCGTGTTAAAGAGTTTTATGTGAACCTCACTTCTCTGGAATGGAATATATAAAACATTGTGAACTGACTCCTTGAGCTAACATGTGACATTGCCCCCACTTACTCAATGTAATTTGCTTGTTTGTTTTGAGTATACAGAGCCTTGATCCAGAAGCCAGAGGATGGACTAAGTGGGAGAAACTAGAAAACAGTGGTAAAGAACTCTAGGTAGGGTACCAAGATGATAGACACTTTTCCCCCAAAGATGAAGCATTTGTTCCCAGGATCTCACTTTGTATTTCTACCACAAAAGAACAGATCTCACCCCCCTGAAGTCTTTAGATCTGAAATGATATTGCCAGGATGTGGCATCGAGTGACTCCCAGTATAAAACAAGCTCAGAGACTCTAAGATGCATTAAACTCAGTGGTTGAGGAAAGCCAAAGCCTGTTCATACTGTTCAGGGTGATTTTTACTTCAGCAGTTTTCTATTCCGGTAGAAAGTCAGCCACGTCCTTAGCTGTCATATTCACCAGCTTCCAACTGGTAACTTGAGGAAGATCAAGGCTGTGCCCCTTGAGAATTGCCTGGTTAAATAGTGTGGAGCACAGCAACAACAAAGAAAAGCGAGGACATCACATATCATACAAAGGAAGAAATTTAAACTTAAGCCGAATTTGTATTTCTTTTTATTGTCAGATGGTGGCATTCACCAGCCTACATCTAGTCTGAGACTACGTTCTTATCTGAGCAGGCTTTCTATGCCTCCTGACCTCAACCTGTTTATAACAACCTTTCTACTCTTGCTCCATAATCCCTCACCTGCCAGAAAACTTGAAGAGTGTATTACCTGTAGAGTTGCAAGACTTTGGTTTTTGAAGTCGGCATTGTATTTAGAACTAGAGTTAATTAGTCTGTGATGAACATGAAGGCTTTGAATGTGAAGTCGTAGGCTTTCTGTGTGTGTTTTGGAGGATTACGAGAAACCTGGTAAGCAAACTTGACTCCTGTTTAATTGCTTCCAAATTTGAAGAGGTGGCCACAGAACCATGTGTGTAAAAGCTTATCTGAGAGGTAGCAAGTCTGAGCCTCGAGAGCATCGTGTTGTTTTGGGCAGCTCTTAGTTAGACAGCTTTGACCTCTTACCCTGAGATTCGAGTGCAGTTGACCTTTCCCCGCCACCCTTCATAGATGAGGATAGTTCACAGGAGCGGCCACATTTCATTTCCAAGGAACCGTTTTAATGTATTTAAATGTGTTAAGACCCTCCAAGATGACTGAACTTCCCTTTCTCCCCCTCTAGCCATCCATCTGATTTTTTTTAATCTCTACCTTTACTTCCCTCCACTCGTGCTTTGAAAAGACATTTCCTAAAGCAGTGTGCACTACCTGAAGCCAGATGGGAAAGCGCCGTCGTGCTCTTCATGCAATAACAAACTCCCTGTTCGTTTACCACTACTTGCCGTGTCCTTTTTATTACTGATATTCCAAGCAGCCTCTTTGTGGCTTGTTTCCACTTCCTGCTTGACCCCCCACCCCACCCCCGGGTCACTTGCTCCTGGAAATTTGAACAGTATATTTACAAATACCTTGCTTCCTCCTCGTTTTCTGTTCATGGGACATAATACCTAGGCAAGTAGGAACTGGGTTTGGTGTTTCTCCTAAAATAATGCTCAATACTTACCTAATCAAATGGCATCCATTTGAATCAAATGACAGTAACTAAAGCTAGTTAATGTCAGTGACATTAAATTAACTCCGGGATTCAGGAGTTTTAATGTTAGAATTTAGAGTTAGCAGATTGAGTGCAGCTTCTCTTTCTCCGTGGTAGCCTGTCTCCTGACCCCTCTAGCCTGTCTTCCTGCCTTCGAAGGTGAGGACAGTAGTACTTAGCTTATATTCTCCTCTGCGTTCGGTTTGTGGTTAGTCAACTATTTCAGTCTTGAGACCATCCCTTTGCTTCTGTTTTATGTTACAAAGGTAGCATTGGTGTTTGGGATTTTGTTTTGTTTTGTTTTCTTTCTGTGTTTGAAGTTTTTGTTTTCTGAATAAGGCTTATTTTATTTTTGGTTAATATTCAATGGCACAGAAAAAGGAAAAGCCTTTTTTTCCGAACTTCCTTATTTTAACACTTAAATGAGATTTACTTTGAATCATTTACTGTAGTACGCTTGAGGATTTACCTTGTGCATATAAGGTTAATTAATTTGTGGAAGTTTTACTGCTAAGCTGAGCTAGCTCTGTACCATTGAGAAGTTGTCGAAACTTCTGTGATGATCTGGCCATGATCTGATGCTTTATTTAATTAAGGAGCTGCTGTTGCCTCCAGGAAACTTAAGTATTTTGTATAGGATTTTTTTTTCTTTTGCTTCATTTTTCCCTCCTTTCTTTGGTTCTCATATTTGTTCTTCAAACCAGTGTTTTGGAAGTATGCATGCAAGCCTGTGAGTGGAGACCACAACTCTTCATGTGTGTAGTATATGTATTACTGACTAGTTCCATCTGCAAAAAAACTTCCTTTACAGAGGTTTGGACTAACGTTTCACATGCACATTTCAGAACAGTGTCAGATAAACAGCCCCTATACCTGCCAAGAAGAGCAGTGTGGGCTTCTTTTGCCCTGACGACAGCTAGTATTTGTTCTAGAAGTGAATTTAATATGTGTTGCACAATATTGTGACCAGAAGAATGCAAGCAATAAGGCAAAAGAAACTTCTGTTTTCATGAAAATCTTCATCCTCAGTCATTGCTCTCCAATATAAGTGAAAATACAAAATTTTTGAACACCACATTATCTAAGACACTACCTGATTTTTCAGGTATAGTAGTTCTTGATGCTAAATTTCTCCTTTCACTTGGTATTTCAAGAAAGTCTAAAATATCCTGAGTAAAAATGATTTGTATTTTAAAGTGACTATTTGCAGAAGCAAAACTCTGATTGTGTGTGCATGAGGATGTCCTGATTATGTGCAGGAAGTCATCTCACATGCACTGTTTTTCCTGTCTGAATGACAGACAAGCTGACACTAGTCTCTTTGATTTAAGAAAAGAAATCATAATGTCAAATACGATCAAGGTATAACCACTATCAATATTTAGGAGAAGTTTAAAAGACCATAAGCTGGCATTGGAAGGAACACCATGGTAGACTTTTTTGTAAATTTATTTTGTATTTAATTAAATACGGTATAAAGGCTGGTGAAGTGTAATATAATTGTGTAAACAAATCCTGTTAATAGAGAGATGTACAGATTCGTTTTGTACTGTATCTTGAAACTTGTGAAATAAAGAATCCACCTCTGGTTATCCTGTATGCCATAATGTGCCATGACCAAGCATCTTTCCAGTCAGATTCTTTTTTTAAATCTGAATGACTCAGTTTTTGATGGACCTTTCTGAAATTTTAGAAGCTTCTGGGGACATTCATTTGGGGCAGCTTGAATCGATCTTTCATTTACTTTTAACTCCAAATTCAGATTTTTATAAGTTGAATTTTGCCCTAGGGACAAATGGATTTGATAAGAAATGTTACTTTTTTTTTAACCTTATAAAATCCCCACAGTAAGTCTAGTTGCCATCTATCATTATTATTATTGGCTATATTATTGGCTATATTTCCCACGCTGTACATTATATCCTCGTGACTTTTTTATAAGTGGAAGTTTGTACCTCTTAATCCCCTTAACCTATTTCACCCTGTTACCACATTTTAAGTAATCTCTGTACCCATCATGGGGCTCAGATTCATTAGACCTAGAGTCATACGTGCTCTACCAGCTAAGCTAACCAGGTATCTATCCCTCATACAACTTTTTAAATCTCAGGTCTTTGACCTGAATCAACCTGTGATATATGAAACGTATCTAAAGTTGGTTTTATTCTCTGCCTTCTCAAAAAGTTTTGAAGAGAGGATTTACAGAGCCACACACAATAAAATTTACATGGATTAAGTAAGCCAATCAAGGTAAGGTGGAAGTGAAAAACATCAAACCAGGAGTGAATTTAGCACACAAAGTGAATGTTAGAAATAGGCTACAAATCTGGCCCTAACTTCCTAGCAGCCAACTCAAAGTATATGAGCTAAAATTTTCCAGCTTAGAAGCATCAGATTCTTGGATAAAATGTCTGGATGATGCAGATTGTGGCAAATGAGAAATTGGATCTCAAATTTTGCTTCTGGGAGCACAGCCACCCCGCATGACCTTGACTGACCTTGAATATAATTAATGTTGTGGGGAAATTGGACATCAGAGCTGTAACATCAGCAGTATTACCACTTTGGTTGGTTAGATGAGCCTTGACATTTACTAATACTATGTAACAGCATATATGTGAATGAATATATGCAAGTAAATAATTAGAAGCAAATTCTGTAGTAGAAACCATAAAAAAAAACTTTTTGAGCAAGGAAAACGAGCTTTAGAATCTACCAGTTCAAAAGGAGGTACTATTGTGTTATGGGTCCTGTATATTTCTTTCCATGCCATTTTTCTACCACTTAGAACGTCATTAGTTTTAACCTTATGATTGGATCCTGAAAAATCTACCAACCTTGTAATTTATTGTTAGTATTACATTTATTGTTACTATTACATCAAACTCTTGATTCTCATAGTGGCCAAGTGTTTTTGGTCTGGATTAATTTCTCTTATGCATTACCTAGTAATGCTGGATTATTCATTAAACTATTAAAACCCCACATTTTTTCTCATAGAAAAAAAATTTTCTTCATATAGAATATGGTCAGTTGGCTTCAGAACATTCATATAAATATCTTCTGTTGTTGCTCAGTGAAGTTTTCCTTTGCCTTCTCTCTACCTCTCAGTAGATCTCTGTTAACCTGTCAGGATCGAAAAGAATGTCTCAGGAGTCTTGTGAGTGCTGGATATGAGGTTCAACTATCCTAAATAAGGATTTGAACTTGGAACATAAAAACGTCATTGACGTTTTTCTGTGATTCAAGATTTAAATGTGAACAACAGAAACCTCCATTCTCGGAAACAGATTTATTTCAAGATCTGAAAGCACAGCTGTGAGTTTCAGAGGTGGCACATCTGGGTTTCCCCGCTCATCCCCCAAGCCCTTGTCTGTAGTTTTTATACTCAGAAAAATGTCATTAATTGAATCTTGTTTGTTCTAAATGAAATCTTAAAACAAATAGAAACCAATCCTGATTGGGAAGAGGGACAAGAGGTAGGGAAATCATTCAGCTGGTCTTCTTACCCTTATGTCCTAGTAAAGAATTGACTTGAATTTTTCCAACCTACACAAGTATGTTATTTTCTTTTCCATACCATGTGGACAATGCTCTTTGGCTGGCGACATCTTACATGATGCACAGAAACTGCCAGAAAGAGGTGAAAACAGTGCACGATTTTCCTATAGTCTCTATTTTTTACTCTAAATTTAAAAAGTGCCACACTGGATCTGTGAACAGCAGCTCTGAATTCAAAGGCAAGAAAAAAAAGGAACTGAAGAAGGCTTCAGTTTGCTTACTTGCTATCTATAGAAATTTAAAAGCAATTAAAACTACATAACAGACTTGACTGCTACTTTGTGTCGTCAGGTTTGGTAAACCAAAGAAGATCCTACAGGTCTCACCAGACACAGTAAAGTAAGCTGGGAAAAGACATTGATGCCTTAAAGCAGGGAAATCGAAGAAAGGCCTAAGAACTAGGATGAAACCCCAACATTAATTACAGAAAATTTAAACTGCATCCCAGCAATGCAAAAAAGGGGCTTTTTCATGATGAGTCACCGTTCCAGTGCAAGAGTTATGATGACAGGTGACACAGATGCATAAAGGAAGGGTCCCCACATACAGCCTGCGTGGCCTACAGGTGCTTCCTGCATCCCCGGCGGGTTCTCCCATTGCCTCTCCAAAAGGTGCACGATCCCTTCGTAGAAGAGATTAGTGATCAGTCCTGACCACACCGAATGGCCCTGGGGTGTGCAAGAAGAGGGTAAGGGCGCCATCACCTTCATAAGGGAAGAGTTCTGCTCTTGTCCCCACAGCGGGTGGGTGGCCTGGAGCAAGCCACTCGCTTTACACATGCACCATGAGACAGGTTGCAAGGGATGCTCGTGACGGTGCCGTCCAGCCCTTTGGAGGCCTTAAGATGCCAAAAGCAATTGAACTGGCTTATTTTCCCACTGACATCTGATTCTTACAGAACTTCATGGTAGAAATGACATATTCCATTGACCTAAAGTGCTTAGCTCCAAATAATGTACGGGCAAAGTCATCCTTCATGTTAAAATGTCGATCTTAAAGTTTATAACATAGGGTCTCATTCTGTCATTCATGTAACAGCCTTTATTAATCACTATGGCCCAGGCACTGAAATATACATTGAATTTAAAGATAAGATCAGGCCCTTGGGACGCCTGGGTGGCTCAGTGGTTGAGCACCTGCCCCGGGCTCAGGGCATGATCCGCGGTCTCAGGATCGAGTCCCACATCGTGCTCCCTGCCTGGAGCCTGCTTCTCTCCCTTTCTCTCTGTGTCTTTCATGAATAAATGAATAAAATCTTAAAAAAAAAAAAAAGGCTCTTGTGCTCTGGGGATCACCACCAAACACCATTCTGACCACAAAATGTGAATATATGACAGGCGCTGAATACTTCACATGCATTAATGAACTTAATCTGTATTATTCATGTCATTCCCTTTTAACAGATGAGGAAACTGAGGTCTAGGCTAAGCCATTCGCTTGAGGCCACTGGAATTCAAATAAGAGACTTTCTTAACTCTAAAACCCAAGTTCTTAAGTAGAGTGCTACACTGTCTCCTAAGCGCAGCTAGGGAGGTTTATAGTGGAGGTATGAATCATAGCACTATAGGCAACAGGAAAAAGAAACCACCAAATTTTGCAATGTTCTCCAGTTCACGTGTCAGCCTAGTTCTGGTCCCTGTTAACAAGCTGCTCTATTTTCAGCACGTGTTGTTTAAAGCAGTGTCTGCAGGCATCTACTGCTGCTTACAAATGTAAAGGCATGAAGAAACATCTAGAGCACATTGAGGTTGGCTCAACTCTGTTCCTCTGTGTCTGGGACTTCTGCTGGTGTGGCTTGAATAGCCTGTTTGACATCTTCCAGGCCCAGAATATCTAAGACAGCTCCTTCACACCTTGTGCCTGGGCTGGGCTGGCTAGAACAGCTGAGCACTGGCTAGTGTCACCCTCTCCAGGCACAGGGGTCTCAGGGCCCAGAACATCCCGAGAGCCAAGATGGAGCTGCAGGACTTCTTAGGACCTGGCCTCAGAAGTCCCCAACATCACGTCCACTGCATCTTATGGGTCAATGAGTCACCTAGGCCAGCTCAGATCCATGGGATGTGGGGCTGAGGGATAGATGCCACCTCCCACTGGAGAATCAGATGGGTGGACAGAGTGGGAAGGACCTGATGGTGACCATCTTGGAGACAGGCTGCCATAATCACACATTTGTTCTCCTTCCTGACATCAGCAACCTTTGAATTTAATAAATAATCTGCTGGTTATGGAAATATCAGTGTCTGACTTGTTTTGGATTAACTTCTCTGTATACAACTCCTGCTATTAATTGTGAGGAAACAGGGTGACACAATCAGACATCAGACTCATCCTCAAGGACTTCATTTAAAAATGGCCTCCAATGGGCGTTTGGGTGGCTCCATCGGTTAAGTGTCTGCCTTTGGCTTGGGTCACGATCCCAGGGTCTGGGGATCAAGCCCCATATTGAACTCCCTGCTCAGCAAAGAGCCTGCTTCTCTCTCTGCCTGTGCTGTTCCTCCTGCTTGTGCGCACTCTCTCTGTGTCAAATAAACAAATAAAATCTTTAAAAATAAAACTAAAAAAATAAAAATGGCCTCCAAGAGCTCACAACCAAAGCTGTTCTTCCTGATTTCAATTTTTAAGAGCTTCTATCACCGTGGATGGTCCTACCTGATTTGTCTACAAATTTAGGATAAAATGTCTGGATTTTATTTATTTAGGATGTCTCCCACATCCACTTTCCTGAAATAGCTGAACTGGTGAACAAGATCAACAGAGCCAGGAGAGGAGTGTGTGCTCGTGCAGCGTCCATACCCAGCTTTGTTCAATTCCTTGCCCATCCCCGCATTAAGCCTGGCCCACCTCTTGTGCATCCCTCCATATTTTCCCTCCACAGCAATTCTTATCATTGATTTTTCGCAGCAGTTGTTCGATCTTGGTCTCCCTGTTAGTAAATTTGAGGAAGACAGACATGCGTCCTGTCTTACCAGCCTGTGCCCTGAGCCTGGCCTGATGCCGAACACACAAATCAATTGGGCTAATGTTTGCATTTGTGGATGGACTTTAAAATAACATTATAAAAATCTGTTAAGATCCAGAGTCAGCTCTTGAGAAAACCTGCTTCAATGCAGATGTACTTGAAGGGTTTATTACTTGGGTGATTTCTCCACTTGGACTAAGAGTCCCCTGCACCCCCCCCACCCATCCCCATCCCCCTGCTCTCTTCTCCCCCACTGCCACACAGGGAGGAGGAACCCCTGCTAGGAAACGGCTGTTAGGGGAGGGAGAGCAAGTGGGTGCTTTCACGGCCTGTGGAGGCCCCACCAGGGGCAGCTGCTCTCCAGACACAGGGTGGGAGGAGGCCACATGGAAGGTGGCCCCCCGAAGTGAGGGAGCCCTTTGCGAGTTGAGAAGCAGGAAGCATTAATACAGAAGCCACACCGCTTCTCGGACGGTGGACAGTAACTTGTGCTGGGTTAGAGCGCAGCTGCTCCAAGCCCCTTCTGGGGTTGTTTAATTGCCATTCTGGGGACCCCTGGGTGGCTCGGCGGTTGAGCACCTGCCTTGGGCTCAGGGCGTGATCCTGGAGTCCTGGGATCGAGTCCTGCTCAGGCTCCCTGCATGGAGGCTGCTTCTCCCCCTGCCTGCGTCTCTATCTTCCTAATATCTTTTCAATTCCTTGAACCAGTCAGATTTACTGTAGCTCCCTAGAGCTAAGGCACTAATCCCTCTCAGGCCTTTTTTTTTTTTTTTTTTTTAGTGTAATTTTCACAGGAGGTTTTATTATTGTTTCTATGTTGGTCCTAAGTATTTTTGCAAATGCACAGAGAAAATAAAACTAAACTCCTTGTCTAAATAAATAGATAGATAAATAAATAAATAAATAAATAAATAAATAAATAAATCTCTTTTTTTTAGAAAATTGCTCTTCTGTGGCTCTCATAGCTAACCATTTAAAAACCTGAAGATTTTCCTCGCAAAATTACGACTTTGTAGTTACCACTAGAGGGCGCCAAAGGGCTACATCTGAGGAAAGGGAGAGGAAGGGGAAAAAAAATTAAGTTTTTTTCTGGGTTTAGGAGAAATTGGAGAGGCTTATCCTCCTCGGCTTCTCCCAACAGAATCCTTGTAACTGCTGGAAGCACCGCAGAACTTTAATCACCACACCTGACCAGCATTGTGAGTTATGACATGTTCACAGTTTTCTTTTTCTTTTTTTTTTTAATATTTTATTTATTTATTCATGAGAGACACAGAGAGAGAGAGGGAGAGACACAGGCAGAGGGAGAAGCAGGCCCCACGCAGGCAGCCCGACGTGGGACTCCATCCTGGGTCTCCAGGATCACGCCCCGAGCCAAAGGCAGGAGTTTAACCCTGAGCCACCCGGGTGTCCCTTCACAGAGCTTTCTTGCTTGTATCACTGACACAAGGCCGCTGTGGCAGGTTCAGTGGTGGCTCCCAAAAAGACATTTTCATGTCTTAACCCTGGCACCTGTGAAAGTGGCCTTTTTTTTTTTTTTTAAAGTTAAGGATCTCCAGATGAGATATTCTGGATTATCAGAGCAAGCCCGAAATTCCATGACAGGTGTCCTTTTGAGACTTGACACAACCCGAAGAGGGGAAGACAGGAGAGAGCCTGGGTGAGGACAAAGCAGAGATTGGAGGGATGCAGACACAAGCCAGCAAGTGCCCAGAGCCATCAAAAGCTAGAAGAGGCCAAGGAACAATTCTCCCCTAGGGCCTTGCGGGGAGCCTGGCCCTGCTGACACCTTGATTTTGGACCTCTGGGCTCCAGAACTCTCAGACAATAAATTTCTGCTGTTTTTTTGTTTTGTTTTGTTTTGTTTTGTTTTTTAAGATTTTATTTATTTACTCATGAGAGACACAGAGAGAGAGGCAGAGACATAGGCAGAGAGAGAAGCAGGCTCCTTGCGGGGCCCAATGTCGGACCGGATCCCAGGACCTGGAGATCAGGACTTGAGCCGAGGGCAGATGCTCAACCCCTGAGCCACCCAGGTGCCCCACATTTCTACTGTTGTAAGCCACCATGTTTGTAGTAACTTGTAACAGTCCAGAGAAACAAATAGTCACCCCACACCACGTATTCCATGTAGGAGTGACCTGGTCCCTCCTACATGGGGCAAAATTTTGTGGTTGTTGGGGAAGGGAGAATGTAAAAAAAAGTGTCAGATATTACAATGAATTGTCACCCTCCACAGGAGCACAGCACATACACCGATACACAGGGTGTGTGTCGCATTAAGATTTTCATGGGGAGCTGGGAGGGAGACAATTAGGAAAAAAATACTCTTTAAAAAGCTCCAACAAGGAATGATAGTTTTTGAAAAGTTGAAAATCACTGCCCTACCCCGATGCTGCACATACATCAGCACTACTTTTACGTGTGGGGATGACGCCTGGAAAAATTAAAATGTCACAAAAACAAAAAGAAAGTAAAAAACAAAAACAAAAACCCTAGAACCTATGAGGCATTTTAGACTCTTTTCTAGCCCCGTAAGTACACATAACGTACGTGTTAGGCACACAATAAAACACTGAAAAATCAAGCTCACTGCCCTTAATAGAGACACAGTCCCAGAAGGGACAGACCAGGCCGCACTGCCAACCCAGGGGCTCAGGGGCTTGAGGGAGGTGCGGCCCCGCCCCTCCTGCCTGGGGGAGGGGATGAGGGAGGTGAGGCCCCGCCCCTCCTGCCTGGGGGAGGGGATGAGGGAGGTGCGGCCCCGCCCCTCCTGCCTGGGGGAGGGGATGAGGCAGGTGAGGCCCCGCCCCTCCTGCCTGGGGGAGGGGATGAGGGAGGTGCGGCCCCGCCCCTCCTGACTGGGGGAGGGGATGAGGCAGGTGAGGCCCCGCCCCTCCTGCCTGGGGTAGGGGATGATGGAGGTGAGGCCCCGCCCCTCCTGCCTGGGGGAGGGGATGAGGGAGGTGAGGTCCCGCCCCTCCTGGCCTGGGGGAGGGGATGAGGGAGGTGAGGCCCCGCCCATCCTGGCTGGGGGAGGGGATGAGGGAGGTGAGGCCCCGCCCCTCCTGGCTGGGGGAGGGGATGAGGCAGGTGAGGCCCCGCCCCTCCTGCCTGGGGGAGGGAGGTGGTAACCAGGTGACCCGCCCTGATAGAGGAGCTGGAGCCTAGAGGACACGTCGGAGTCGGCCAGGAAGGGGAGGCGGGAGCTGGAGGCCGAGGGGACACCCCCCACCTGAAACCAGACGCTTCCTCTGTGCTCCGTCACCTCCTCCACCCTCTTCACTCCTGCTTTTAACCACGCGGGGTAAGGTCTTCCCGTCGTGCCATTCAGCATCCCCCTGCCGTCTCGGCTCCCCCACGTCCCCGAGTACCAGGCTAATCTTCCTCCCACGGTTTGCCGCCAACACGCCTTTCCTCTGCTCCAGAACCCTCCAGAGCTCGCCCGCGCAGGGCCCGCCCTCCCCGCGCCTGCCGCCTGACCGCCCACGACCCCGCCCTTACTCCACCGTCTACCCGTCCTGTGTTTTCACACACACGGTCACACCGCAGGTAAAAATATGATCACACGGACACCCTTTCTGTGACTCCAGCGCCCCCCTCCGCCCCGCCCCAGGGAGAACCCTACACCCATCCCAAATTCCTTCGCTCAGATTCTCCAAGGGGGTGAGGTCCTTGCCTTGGGGGAAGAGACCATTGAAGTTTCATTGTCCCAGGGTCTGCGAAGCTTTTCCAGTGTGTGTGTGTGTGTGTGTGTGTGTGTGTGTGTGTGTGAGAGAGAGAGAGAGAGAGAGAGAGAGAGAGAGAGAGAGAGAGAGAGGGAGAGGGAGGCGGGGGGAGAGGGAGCTTCATTCCCAGGGCGCTTGCAGCCAGATGGGCAGTGCTTGCTTCCACCTGCATGATGGCAGGGGTTAGAGGTTCAGAGAGAGGGAGGAGGCACCCCAGAGATTGAGATTGGCAGAGACACTTGAGAATCCCAGAATCGCAAATCCAGAGAGGGTGAGTGACTCACCCAAGGTCACACACCCAGGGAGGCAGCTTTAGGAACCAGATCTCTTGTCCGGAGCGGACTCGGACGCGGCCTTAGAAGGTCCTGCTAACTAAGGCGGCGTCTCCTGTCTCCTCCAGTGAGGGATGGTGCTTCCGTGGGCTGGGGGCCCCTGCCCCAAAGTGCTCGGAGCCACTCCCCGTGGAAAATGGGGCCCTGGGCTCCCTAACACTCCCTGGCTCCCGAGCTGCTGGCCGTGCGCCCCCCACCCAAGGACATGTCCCCGAGTCAGCTCCTCCAGCCGGCGCACAGGGACACAGGCTAGGGGTCGGACCCCAGGCGGTACTTCAATTGGTCCCCTCATCATCCCTATCTAGTCCCTTGTCCCTGGTACTTGTCCTCCTGCTTTGACTGCTCTCCATGAGTCCTCTCCTGAGAAGCCCCCGAGCCAAGGCTGGATCCTCTGCAAATACAGCTTAGGTTCTCCAACCGAGGCCCCCGGGCCCTCGAGGGGCGCAGGAGGGTGTCCCTTCACCCTCACCCACAGTCATCGTTCCACCGTCCAGATTCACCAAGATGACCATCAGGGCTGTCTCCTTGTCCCTCCTGTGCCAGTGCGTGGTTTTTTGTTTTTTGTTTTTGTTTTTTTTTTAAACACTGAGACACAGAAGCAGGCACTTGGTGTGGGTTGTAAAACAATTTCAATCGAAAATACAACTGGAAGAAACAAAATGGGAAATCTCACGCATGTGCCCTCGGGAAGACAAAGCTTAGGGAGGAAGAGACAGATTTCCCCCAAGTGCCTGATTTACAGGAAAGTGATAGAATTGGAACTTTCTCAGATGAGAAGTTGATCAGAGTTTGTCCCATCTCAAGCCTGGGAAGTTTGACCAGAGGCGTGAGCAGGAGGTGACTAAGGGGGGGGCTGTCTTGAGCTGTGTGTGTGACTGGACTAGATTTGCCGGCTCAGGAAGCTTTCAAAGCTGGTCTCCAATTTTTTTTTTAAACAGACTTCAACTGAGCTCTCCCCTCTATTTCCTGCCCACGGACACAGCTACCCACCCCAAACCCCAATGCGCTCACCTACAGCTTGCCACAGTTTGCTTGTCCCGAATTGAGATTCTTCTGCTATTCCCAAATAAACTCATCTTTTTAAGCTTGCCTCAGTTTACCTCTTTGTACACAGGAAGTATCTGTCACTACAGTCAATTCAGAATGGGAGAGAATGTCTGCCATATAAGATGATCCCATTTTCCCAGTAGGAATCTTCAGAGCTTCTGTGTTGTTAGCTTGCATTTCTTCTGAGTGCTGGTGACCATCTCTGGGAGCCATATGCAGTTCTTTGCTCTTGTTCATCATGTCGTTTGCTCAATTTTCCAATTGGGATTGTTCATCCTTATTGATTTTTATGAGTTTTCCATCTATTTAGGAAATTAACCTCTTGCTGTGAAATGAATCGCAGTCTTTTTCCCACTTTGATATCTGTTGTTTGTGGCCATGGTGGTTCTGGTCATCAAACTTTTTGTTGTGGAGTCAAATGTACCAATCTTTTCCTTTATGGCTTTGGGGACTTGAGTGATTATTAGAAAACCTTTTTCTTCTTTTTAAATGTATATTTCCAATGAATAAAGACAGAACGTCTTAGAAAATATGAGCACTGATTAGGACTAGACCAAGACCCTTGGGCACCCTGGGTAGGCTAATCATTGACATAGATCAAGCTAATCTTCTTTAAATGTTTGTTCAAATTTATTTATAGAATAGGGTGGAAGGTGGAGAGGGCAAAGGTGGGAGCCAGGTCAGCCTTCCCCCCACCATCTTGAGCTGTCCAGTTCACACTGAATGTGCATAATTCATATGGGAAGTATGCTCTACGTCAACAGGACCCTCTTTCCTGGAAGGCAGCTGGTGGCCCCCAGGACTCCGGGACCAGGTACTATGGATGGGTGAGGGGTCCTGACCCTCTCTCCAGACATTCCTCAAGCAACCCTTCCAGCCCCATGGTAAGCCCTCCCTGAGAGGAATTCTTAGAAACACAGTGTGCTTCATCTGGTTGCATTTCACGGATGATTTTTAGCCTTTTGGTGACATTTTCTTGCCCCTTGGGACTTGAGGGATATGCCCCCCAGCCAACCCTCCAACCTGGTTGAATGGAAAGAATAGATGTAGGTCAGAAGCAGGAAGCCGATTCAGCCCAGGAGGGTCGGGCAAGGGTTGGCAATGGTCTGCGAGGAGGAAAATGAGTCTTACGGACTGAGAAAGGAAACAGCTGGGTGTGGTGAGGGAAATAGCTCCCTCCTCTGTCTGTGCCCCAGAAAGAAGATCCAAAAGAAACAAGGAGACTCACATATGTGTGAGTCCCGTATGTCTTCAGGGGATAAATGCTATCGTGTGTTATCCAGCCCTAAACTGGAGAAGGACCCACCCCCAAAAACTTTTTTTAGTTGGTTTTTCTTTCTTTTTTTTTTTTTTTCAATTTCAGCTTTATTGATCCCTAATTGCCATATAAAATTCTAAGATATTGGAGCACTTGGGTGGCTCAGTGGTTGAGCACCGGCCTCTGGCTCAGGTAGTGATCCCGGGGTCCTGGGATTGAGCCCCACATCAGGCTCCCTACATGGAGCCTGCTTCTCCCTCTGCCTATGTCTCTGCCTCTCTCATGAATAAATAAATAAAATCT
Organism: Canis lupus dingo; assembly: GCF_003254725.2. Classification (NCBI taxonomy): domain Eukaryota; kingdom Metazoa; phylum Chordata; class Mammalia; order Carnivora; family Canidae; genus Canis; species Canis lupus. The sequence goes on along the minus strand of NC_064250.1, from coordinate 53,862,779 downwards.
TTTAAAAATCTGAGATATTTAAAGTGTACATGGTGGTGATTTGATATTCGTATTCATTGGGAATAGACTCCACACACATCTCATTAATTAATATATCCATCACCTTGCAAATGGATCTCTATTTTTGTGTGTGTGCAAGAACATTTAAGTTCTTCTCTTAGCAAATTCACGACCCCTTCATGCCTCTTTTCCTCAAAGAATGCCAGAGAGGTTAAGAGTTATCCTAAACTGTTATTGGTGCCAAATTAGCAGGGAGGAATAGGCTTTGACTGAGTGACATTTGTGAGGACTTTTTATAAAATCTAGATACTCTAAAATCAAGAGAAAATTGTGCTAATATTTCCAATGTTTCTGCATCAGTAAAGAAAGAGGCAAGATTGTCACTGGAAAGCTATGTTCATTCATGCATCCCATGTCCCAAGCCACACACCGACAGTAGAGCCTGAGGGAGGCTCCCGGGGTCCTCATGCTCCAAGGAGAGTAGGATGCTCCTGGTCCAGACACCAGCAGCCTCAAGACTAATCTCAGACAGTCACACTCGTCCTCCTGCCACTAACATCCCAACTTTGCTCCAGCATCAATATGCTGAGTTCCAGAAGATGTTCCACGTCAGGCCTAAGCCAGTCATGGCAATCCTGTGGCCTGTTGACAACAGGGATTGGAATAAGACAGTGGTAGTGTTTCTCCAACTCTTTTTCATTGTTGGTATCCTAAGGAACCATTGTAGATTTGTTCTTCTCCTAATCACCTGTCTCCACCCTCATAAAATGTTAATACCACCCATGTACTGAATATGTGCTTCTGTACTCTATGTATACCTGCGCTTTATAAGTTGAGGAAGATTTCTTTTCCCCTGCCAAGAACACATTGTCACCTCTTTAGGGTGAGAATGTGTGGTGTAAGGGATTACAATAAATATTAGTGATAGCAGAAGATGAGAAATCACTTAAACGTCCGTTGGTAAGAACTGGTTGTACAAATTATGCTACACCTGAGAAATATGGTGCCGTGTAGCCACAGAAAAATTAGGAATCCTTCTAGATATTAATACATCAAGATCTCCAAAATATATTAAGTGAAAAAATGCAAGGAGCAGAATGTTTACCAATGGTGCCATTCTTGTAACAATGGAGAGGAAGAATGCATGTGGGTGTATGTGTGCCTAAAGGAGCACAGGAAAGAAATATATGTGGCACTAGTGACATTGGTGTGCTTAGAGGAAGAAAAAGGAGTGATGACAGGATATAGATGGGAGATAAACTTTTGACTGTACACCCACCCAGAGCCATGTGATTATGCTGCCTCTTCAAGCATTCCATTAAAAGTTGAAAAAAAAAAGGAGGCGCCTGGGTGGCTCAATTGGTTAAGCATTCCACTCTTGGTTTTGGCTCAGGTGGTGATCTCAGGGTCCTGGGGATGGAGCCCCATGTGGGCTCGGCACTGGGTGGGGAGTCTCTCCCTCTGCCCCTCCCCCGATTCATGCTTGAGCTTGTACTCCCTCCCTCTTTCCCTAAAATAAATAAATAAATAAATCTTTTTTTAAAAAAGTAGAAAACACCTGGATTTAAGTTTTGGGTACCTCTTCTTTAAGCATTAGTGCTAGCACCCCACTTTTACTTCACCAAACGAAGGATTGTCGATTGTCGAAGTAGCTGGATTTAAGGATCTGCTAGAACAGCAGGTGGCTTTTGTCTCCATATTCTGTTGCTACAACACCAGAGTCAGATTTTGTCCCCATGGGGTTTTCCATGACGCCTCCACAATTGGAAGAAAACTCTGTGTTGAGCTCCAGAACGGAGCTTCCTGGACTTGCCATTTTCATCTCTGCTCAAGCACAGAGGTAACTCCTGCATGGCCAGGTGTTAATCCCCACTGTGGCCTTACACACTGACTCTTCACACTCATCACAGCAACTTCTGCTCTTGGGCAAAGAGTCCCTGCCTGATTTAGTGAATAGTCTGCGGCCAAAATTTCCCCTAAGCACTCTTGCCTTCAATGACCCATTTCCTAGGCATGGAATATCATAAACCAGTGAGGAGCTCTTTACATATTCACGTTGCTGTCATCAAGGTGCAATTGGAGGACACCCTGTGAGGTTCTTGTCTGAATTTAGTCATCAGGGTGCCATCAACAGGTGTTAAGTGAATGTTAAGTATGGATTCATGCACTCAGCGCTGATTCCATTCTTTTTCTTTTTTTTTTAATTTTTATTTATTTTATGATAGTCACACAGAGAGAGAGAGAGAGGCAGAGACATAGGCAGAGGGAGAAGCAGGCTCCATGCACCGGGAGCCTGATGTGGGATTCGATCCCGGGTCTCCAGGATCGCACCCTGGGCCAAAGGCAGGCACCAAACCGCTGCGCCACCCAGGGATCCCTCCATTCTTGATAAAACCCATGGCCTAGTCCAAAAGCCACTTCTAGGGCATTTTGTTGATAATTAACTTGTTTAAAACCATGAGCAAAACCCAAAAAAACATAGAGTGATTCTTTTCACAGTATGTGGATTCCCTATGAATATGGTAGTTTGTCCACAGTCAACAGTGGTGACATCACTGTGTTATTATTGTTGTCATATCACTTTGAATTGGTCAATATTTTATTTTTTAAAGATTTCGTTAGAAACTTTTTTAGAAAGAGAGAGAGCATGGGGTGGAGACAGAGGGAGAGGAAGAAAATCTCCAGTAGACTCCCCGCTAAGCAAGGAGCCCAACCTGGGGCTTGAGCCTACAACCCTGAGATCATGACCTAAGCCCAAAGCAAGAGTAGAACACTTAACCTACTGAGCCATCCAAATGCCCCAATATTTGATTTTTTAATGCTTGCAAATATGGTCTTCAAAAATAACTCAGTGCTGCCACCATAGATTTGGTGTAAGGACCTAGATCTTTCTCTAGGCAATGTAGTCTGGCCAAGAGTAGGGATACAGTCTGAGGATCTGCAGATGGAAGTCGGGATATGGCCCCTCTTATTGGGGTGGTGGGTTAGTGGGGTTGTGGTAGGTCAGAAGCACAGGGCTGGTAGGGAGGGAGAGGTCATAAGGGGTGTGTAGTTAGCAGCAGGGCAGCCGACCTCAATAGGTCTCTCTTGGGTGATGGAAGACCTAGTTCCCCATGTCAGCCTCTGCGGTCATGGTTAATGACTAAATGGGGTACAGTGTGTCTCCAGCACACTGCAATAGGCACCAGTCTGAAGCCAATCCACTTGCTTCACAAAGGGTTGCTCTTTGTCCTCACCTAACAGCTCTTGCTGGTGTCCAGAACCCCTAGAGATTACCAAATTGTAGCATAACACTTTTATTTTTAAACATTTTTAAGAGTTTATTTATTTACTCATAGACACACACACACACAGAGGCAGAGACACAGGCAGAGGGAGAAGCAGGCTCCGTGCAGGAGCCCGATGTGGGACTCGATCCCGGGTCTCCAGGATCCCACCCCCGGCTGCAGGCGGCACCAAACCGCTGCACCACCGGGGCTGCCCGGCATAACACTTTTAAAAGACAATTCTTATCAAATTAGCTGTTCATTGTCATTTTGATCTCTGGAGGAGAATAGTTGTATGTTTGATAACAGGAAGTCTCCCATTCCTTTGATGCTTATGAGAACTTGTTCAAACTTCCAAATGGAAGCAGATTTAAATGAAAAGGTAATATAGCTTAGATTTGTTCTGGAAATAATGAAAAAGGAATTCATCATTAGGCTCGGTGGGTGGGGGGGTCTCAGAATCATACCAGAAAAGGCTGAAGCATTAGAGAGCCTAAAGGTCTAGCTAATTGAGATTGTAAGTGCAGCTGTTGAAGATGAAGCATTAGCCCTGTCATTCTATAAAAAGACAAATCTCTAGGCCAACCGTAGCCGGGAGAAGCAGGATATTTGATTGACGGCCTCACTAGGGCTGTGTGGTTTGAGGGGGAAAGAAAAGGATTCAGGGCAGGCAAAAATCAATAGATTCCATTACAAACACCATATTTATTTTGTGCTCTTAAACTTTTTTTCCCCCGGGCAATCAACAATATTCATTCAAGTACCCAGAATGTCCAGAGCCTTCAATTAAGGGTTCAGATCTTTCCCCTTTGAGGAGCTGACAACCTAGCCAAAGAATAGACACACTCACACACCCACTAGTAAACTCAGAAACTGAGATATGACCAAGTACAATCATACACACTTTAAAAATAATAATAAAAAAAGAAGACATATCTGAAGCAGAACCTGCAACTATTCAGTTTGTGACTGTCCCTCTGACAGTCTGAGATAAAAATATCTACCTCAATGAAGCCCAACATTTTGCACTATGAGGAATCCATTTTTTTAATTTCAATGGCCTTTATGTAAATAGTTTCATATTTCTGTATATTCAATTCGAGAACTAGGTAGGCCCACCTACGCATTTACAATAATGGGTGGCTTGCAATAACCCTGACTTCCACCAGGAGGCGTCAGCACACATGTTTTTAACCACGAGTCTACAGGATGGCACACTACTTAGATGGATGATGTGGCTTCTAATAATGCTCTTAATTTGCTGCCAGGTCTCTCTTCACCATTCACATAAGAAATAAGGGGTGGATGGGGCACCTGGGTAGCTCAGTGGTTGAGCGTCTGTCTTTGGCCCAGGGCGTGATCCCAGGGTCCTGGGATTGATATCCCCTTTCCGGCTCCCTGTATGGAGCCTGCTTCTCCCTCTGCCTGTCTCTGACTCTTTCTCTGTGTCTCTCATGAGTGAATAAATACAATATTTAAAAAGAAAGAAAGAACAAGTCATGGAGAGATCAGTGGGATAAAAAAATATGTATATAATAGGCTCTGAAATCTAAAGACATGATTCTGGTTCCTCCTCTCTGTTTGGGGCTCTGTGATCTACACAAATTATCGACCTCAGATTGAAACAATGGGCATCATAATAACCCATGCCCTGCCTTGTTCCTAGGGTTGTTCTGAAGAAACAATGTCTTTAACCTGAAATATTATTCAGTTTAACCTTCTGCAAAAATCTCACGCCTCAGTTAACAATAATGAACGCTAAGTTCCCCTTTAGGGACAAATACGTTGTAGGTGCTACACAATTGTTTGTTTCCTGTCCCCTACAATGACCTCCCCAGGAAAATCAAAGATCTAGATCTGCACTGTCCAGTGCAATAGCCATTTGCCTCATGTGACTACTGAACATTTGGAATGTGGCTAGTTTGAGGTGATGTGTGCTGTCAAGTGTAAAATTCACCCCAATTTTCAAAGATTTAACATGAAAAATAGATGTGAAATAGTTTAGTAATAATTTTCATTTGATATGTTGAGATAATATTTTTGATATATCAGCTTAAATAAAATGTTATTAAAATGATACTTGATGAGATGAGCACTAGGTGTTATATGTTGGTAAATTGAATTTAAGTAAAATATATTTTTAAATAACAAAAAAAATGAATGTGATTACTGAAAATTTTATTTTATTTTTTATTTATTTATGATAGTCACAGAGAGAGAGGCAGAGACACAGGCAGAGGGAGAAGCAGGCTCCATGCACTGGGAGCCCGACGTGGGATTCGATCCTGGGTCTCCAGGATCGCACCCTGGGCCAAAGGCAGGCGCTAAACCGCTGCACCACCCAGGGATCCCCTGAAAATTTTAAATAAGGTATGTGACTCATGATATTTTCGGTTGATGGTCTTGACTATGCAGGTTTTTCAGCTTCTATCCTGCTATGAGGTTCCATGTTTCAAACATAAACACTGTGAGGTGGGGAAAGAAGTTTCAGGGAAGCTTGGGATTTAGCTATTCTACTCCTTGGAAACTACCCTTCAGAAACACATGCATGGGTACCTGTACAATGAGCATATGTTGTAGTATTATATATAATTTGAAGAAAATACTGGAAACAGCCTAAATGTTCAACCACTGGGGGCTGATTAAATAAACAGTGGTACATCCTTGTATTGGACATGGGCAACTATTAAAAAGGCAAGACATTTTCCATAAGAACCACCTGCGATGTTGTACCTAAAGCTAACACACTGTTATATGTCAACTGTATCTCAACTTTTAAAAATTTAGTTATCTCTATACCCATCGTGGGACTCAAACTCATGACTCTGAGATCAAGAGTTCAGTGCTCTTCCAACCGAGCCGAGCAGGTGCCCCTAAAACTTTAAAAATAAAAATAAAATAAAATAAAATTTAAAAAACTACCCAAGACACTTATTAAAAATACAAATCCCCTAGGGCAGCCCTGGTGGCTCAGCGGTTTAGCACCGACTTCAGCTCAGGGCCTGATCCTGGAGACCCAGGGATCAAGTCCGGCGTCAAGCTCCCTGCATGGAGCCTGCTTTTCCCTCTGCCTGTGGCTCTGCCTTTGTGTCTCTCATAAATAAAATTAAAAAAAAAACTACAAGTCCCCAAAAACTTCTCAGGCCTCTCTGGGGAGTTCTTTCTTTCTTTCTTTCTTTTTTTTTTTTAAGAGTTTATGTATTCACGAGAAACACACACAGAGAGACCCAGGCAGAGAGAGAAGCAGGCTCCATGCAGGGAGCCTGATGCGGGACTCGATCCCGGGACCCCAGGATCACACCCCGGGCCGAAGGCAGATGCTCAACCGCTGAGCCACCGGGGGCCCTTCTCTGAGGAACTCTGACTCAGCAGGTCCGGGGTGAGACTCTGTGCTTGAAAAGTTCCCCCAAGAAATCCTGATTTCCAGACACATTTGCAGACACACTAAAATATCTTGCTCGTGCGTGATGGAAAAGATAATCCAAGGCAGCGTCTAGAAAAACATTACGTGAGCATCTTTGTTTAGGAGACAGTGACAGCACGGACACGTGTAAGCGTGCGTGTGAACCCTCGCGTTCGTGCACAGCTAGGGTCCGCGCGGGCCGAGCGCGGGGCCGGGGCCGGTGCAGGTGCAGGTGCAGGTGCCGGGCCTGCCCCCGCGGCGGGAGGCGGGCTGGAGGGAGGGGACTTAGTCTCCGGCCTCGGCGTCCAGGCGTCGTCTCCAGGGAGGAGGACCCCAAGCGCTGGGGCGAGGCCGGGCGAGGCCTGCAGGCGCGCTCCCGCCTGGGCCCCGGGGTGCCCCGAGGTGCCCCGAGGTCCCCGGGCCCTTCCGCCTCGCAGCCTCTCCTCCCTCCGCCGCCCGGCCGCGCGGGGGCGCTCGAAGCCGGCCTGGGCTCGCGACCCGGGCGAGGGCTCCGCGCAGCGCCGCTTGGCCGAGGGGAGCCGGGGCGCCGAGGTCACCGCACAGCTGCGGACTATTTCAAGGAAACAGGTGGCCGCTCTGGCCTCGTCCGAGGCTGGGAGTTTGCTGAGAACAGGCCATGGCAAGGGCGGCCTCGGGGCCCGGCCGCAGAGCCTCTGTCTGGGAAAGGGGAGCGCAGGGTGACCCCTCAGGAGCCTGCAGATCTCCCCCCCCCAACCCCGACCCACCGCCCCCCACGAAGGGCGGTCTCGGCCCCGGTGACGCAAGCAGTCAAGGCTGGGGAGGGATTTCGCGGTCCTCTGCAGGGCTGGAATCTCTGGGGCGAGGCCTAGGCATCAGCATTTTGAAAGCTCCCAGGTGATTCCAATGTGCAGCGAAGCTGGGAGACAAAGGTCCTACCCTTGCAATTAAAGTCCCTGGAGCCTATGAAGAGAAAGGAAGGAAGGGAGAGAGAAAGAAAGGAAAGAAGAAAGAAAGAAGAAAGAAAGAAGAGAAGGAAGAAAGAAAGAGAAGAAAGAAAGAAGAGAGAAAAGAAAGAAAAGAAAGAAGAAAGAAAGAAAGAAAGAAAGAAAAAAGGGAAGAAAGAAAAAGAAAGAAGAGAAAAAGAAAAGAAAGAAGAAAGAAAGAAAAGAAAGAAAGAAAGAGAAAGAAAGAAAGAAGAAAGAAAGAAAGAAAGAAAGAAAGAAAGAAAGAAAGAAAGAAAGAAAAAGAAAAAATAAAATCCCTGGAGCGGGGCCCCTGGGTGGCTCAGTGGTTGGGCACCTGCCTTCAGCTCAGGTCGTGATCCCAGGGTCCGGGATGGAACCCCACATCCGGCTCCTTGCAGGGAGCCTGCCTTTCCCTCTGTCTATGTCTTTGTCCCTGTATGTGTGTTTCTCGTGAATAAATAAATAAAATCTTTAACAAAAAAAGTCCCTGGAGTTGCAGCATCCCCTGGAAGACTGATAGGCAGAGTCTCAGGCCCTATCCTGGACCTAGTGATTCAGAACTTGCATTTCCCCCCTGAGATCCCAGGAGATCTGTGGGCTCTTTAGGGTTTGGTAGGGCCGGGGGATAACACTCAGGCTCTGGGGGCTTGTAAAAGGTGCACAACGCTAGCAAAACCCTTGAGTCGTGTGGGTTCCTCAGAGGCCCCTCTCTGAGCTTCCTTCTCCTCACCCATAGAATGAAGATAATAAACACTCCTTTTAGACTGTTGTGATGATTAAGTTTGACAACACCTGTAAAGTGCCTGGTCCTCAGCACTCAGTAAATACGAGCTCCTAGCTGGGTTTGTACTGTTTTTAATCCTGAAACAGAACCTGTTCAGTTGGCCGCCCTGGTATGAGCATATGCCGGTCATGCTTCTTGTCCAGCTCATCCCCCATCCCACCAGCATCAAATGTCTTTTCCCTCCAGGGACTCAGACCTGGAGACCAGAAAGTCTGTGGCTCAGTTCAGACAGTCTCTGATTCCAGAGTTGTTTTTCCTGTTGAAATCATGTGATTGCTCCATCATCGGGAAAAGAAAAACAATAAGAGGGAGTAGGTTCTTGTAATTGCCATGGAAGCTGCAAATGTGAAGCTTTTCTGAGCCAGCTGGAGAGGAGAAGGGTTTGGGGAAGGGGGTTGCCAAATCTCCACCCTCCTGGGCTTCTTGATTGCAGATTAACCCCAGATGGAGTGTCTGGGAAGCTGTGTGAAGGCTCTCCCGCAGGATCTGGGGAACGATATGCCGATAAGGACAAGTCATGTACAACATTAAGCAATCCTGTGCTTTCAAGGCTAGTGCAGCTTCATCCAATAACGGTACTGCTTTGTTTTTTTAAAAAGGACCGTTCATTCGCTTAATTAATTAAGCATTTTCTATGTACCAGGCATTGCACTATAGTCATTTCATCATCAAGGTTACCCCTTGAAGCTGGTACTACCTTCATTTTATAGGTAAGAAACCAGGCTCAGCTGTTTGATTCAAAGGTCACCCAGTCACTGAATAACAGACTTGGAATTGAGATGAAAACTTTCCTGGACCCTCAGCCCACTCTGGTTCACTTTACCTGACTGTTGCAGCCATGAGAGCTGGAACTCTATCAAGTTAAATGGAATTGTTTGTTATCCTTGGTGTGTTTTCCTCCAGGGGTCTCAAGGCACCACCTCCTCAAGTCCTCTGCAAGTCCCTTCATCCTCTGTGGGGAAGGATGTCAGTTCCACTATGAGCCACAATTCTGTATTTGTCTGCAAAATATAAGAGTTTAAAATCATGTACCTGACTCTCTTTCAACTTTCTGTTGAAGAAACATTTATCAGGAATGTCAAGAAATAGATAACTCAAAAGGAGACAGCAGTCCCATTTGAAAGATGGGAGCATGAGAGAATAAGCCCTGGCCCTGGGGGAGTGGAGAATATGTAGTGGTTTTATGGGTCAAAGGGAGGGATTTCAGGCAAAGGGGACGGCATAGGCAATGGCACAAAGACATGGGGTGTATGTCTGTTTTTTTTCCCCAGTTACTAAAAGAAGAAAAAGAGGCCCCTTGAATAAAAGCCAATTCAAATCTTGCTTTGATTTTTTAAAAAAGATTTTATTTATTTATTCATGAGATACAGAGAGAGAGAGAGAGAGAGATAGGCAGAGACACAGGCAAAGGGAAAGGCAGGCTCCATACAGGGAACCCAACGTGGGACTTGATCCTAGGTCTCTAGGATCATGCTCTGGGCTGAAGGCGGCACTAAACCGCTGAGCCACCCAGACTGCCCTGCTTTGAATTTTAAATGAATTCAAAATTATAATACTAATAGTATTGAATAATTTCTTCTTCTTCTTCTCTCTCTCTTTTTTTTTTTTTTTTTAGATGGAGCAAGGCAGGAGAGGTGCAGAGGGACAGGGAGACAGAGAATCTTAAGCCCACTTGGGGCTTGATCTGATGACCCTGAGATCATGACCTGAGCCAAAATCAAGAGTCAGATGCTTAACCAACTGAGCCACCTACGTGCCCCAGTACTGAATAATTTCTAACACCATATGCCAGCTGCCATTTTAAACACTTAATGTACTTTAACTTATTTATCCCTCGAAAGGACTCATTTTACAGATGAAGAAACTGAGGCACAGAGAGGCTAAGCAACTTGCCAAGGGTCTTAAAACCATTACCTGACTGACCCAGGATTCCAACCCAAGTCTCCTGGCTCTCAAGTCTGTGCTCCTACCCACCTGCCATGTTGTCTCTCAAATGTTAGGTACCCTAACATATCAGTGTAGCCTCTGTCATCATTTTTGTCAATCTCATTTTTAAAAAAGATTTTATTTATTATTAATTATTTATTTATTTATTTATTTAAGAGAGAGAGCATGCACACACGCACAAGTGGGGGGAGGGGAAGGAGGAGGGAATCTCAAGCAGGCCCTGCACTGAGCACAGAGCCCTCAGGGCTCCATCTCACAACCCTGAGGTTATGACCTGAGCTAAAACCAAAAGGTGGATGTTCAATCGAGAGTCACCCAGGTACCCCTCTATCGATCTCATTTTGAAAATGCCTTCTTGTTATTTCTAGTGTAGAGCAGGGCTGTATACCAGGAGATCCGTAGGTCTGCTACAAATATCTGTGTAGTAAAATAAGAATAATAGCTAATATTTATCAAGTACCTACTATATGTTAGGAACAGTGCTAAGATCTTTTTTTCTTTTTAAGATTTTATTTATTTATTCATGACAGACACAGAGAGAGAAAGAGAGGCAGAGACACAGGCAGAGGGAGAAGCAGACTCCATGCAGGGAACCCAATGTGGGTACTCGATCCCAGGTCTCCAGGATCACACCCTGGGCCAAAGGCGGCACTAAAACACTGAACCACCGGGGTTGCCCGTGCTAAGTTCTTAATAAGTATCTCCTCATCTAATGCTCACCCAAATCCTCTAATGTATATTATTATTATTATTATTATTATTATTATTACCACTTTATAAATATGGAACTGGGGCTCAGAAACCAAACTAGCATCCTACAGTTGGGAGGTGTCAGAGCTGGGTGTCAATCCCAGGCTTGGTGAAACCAGAGTTCTCCCTTCCAAAAATATTCCCATGGTGCCTCTTTATCTTGGGACAGGGGTTATTTAGCTTTCCTCCTTTTTCAGTTTTCTTATATTTCAAGTGAAATTAATAAAAAATAACAAATATCTGTGTGCGGTTGTATATACCACAAACAATTCTCAGCAGTCCAATCTCATTTGACTCTCACAGCAACCTTATCAAGGTAGAAAACACATCTTCCAGCCAGGTCTTCTCTTGAACTCCATAGATCTAATTACTGAATTCCTAGAATGCTATCTCTTTCAGTGTTGACTCCTGCCTGCACACACCACCCACAGTGGGGAGAAGAGGATGGATGAGAAGAGCACAAGGAACATCCATCCCTCTTCTATGTGGCTGAAGACTGACCAAGGAAAGCATGATGTCACTACACTGGCCAGAAGTAACCCCAACCAGAAGGGCCTCTGGCATAGTGGAGCTGGAAATCCCTGGGAGGGACTCACCAACCCTGAAAACCTGGTGGGCAACCCATGGAGAGGATGGGGTAACTGCTCTGAGTGCCAGCACAGAATGGAGAATGCCTGCCCCCACTCCAGCTGCTCTCAGGTAGACTAGAGGCAGCACTGAGGCTAGAATATGGCCAGTCAAGACCAATGCATGGGCCTAACATGAAATTCAAGCCAAAATTTGGCAGAGAAGTGTCAGTAACCCAGAGCCCTAAATTCATCCTGTGTATGATGTGAGAGTCACCCCAAATCAGCATGCCAGCACCATTCTGGCAGCCCAATTTTGTGCAATCCTGCAAAGGAGGTAACACAGAGACCAGTGAAGCAATCTATGGTTCAGGTCACTCTCCTGGATGGAGAATCCAGCCATAGGCAACTAATGAGATCACATAGTTATGAATCTCAGAACTTTTCCTGGCCTCTGATAAATTCCATGTGCAGAACAGAGGGCCCAAGGGTGCCCAAAGCAAGAAATGGTAATGTGTGAAGAGGTACCACATTTGGGTCCTTGCCTAGGCTTGGGATATCCCACCTAGAAAATCCTGTTAGCCCAGTCAGTCTCCAGCAAAAATAGGAAAATTATGGGGAAAGCCAGTGATCCATTTGCTTGTCTTAGGGCAATAATACAAGCAATATAAGTACTTTTCACAATTATGGAGAAGTCCTAGATTGCCCTTGTTTTACTAGCCTCTCTTGAAGCTAGGGATGGTCATGTGGCTCAGTTCTAGCCAATGGGATATAAGGGGAAGATTACCAGATGGGGAGAAAGGGATGTTTGAGGAAAATTTTCCTCCCTGATAAAGGAAAACTTCTTTCCCAGTGCAATCCACTTTCTTCCTTTCTTGTATGTGCTCTTCTGAAGATGAGATACCTGGAGTTGTGGCAACCATATTGTGTTCACAAGCCAACAAGCCAAGATAAAGCCAAAAAGCCAAAGGTGGAAGAGCAGAAAGAGCCTAGGTCCTTTAGATGTCACGGAGCATCATTCCTTGGGGCTGCCATCACTGAGGCTGTTCATGTCAGATATTACCCGTTTTTACTGCTTGAACCATTATAACTGGTTATTCTGATACTTGCAGCTAGAAAGCATTCATAAGTTAAATATAAGCATCAAAGTCCAATTCAAGAATGGGCTAGACATTGATGTCCAGCATGCCAAGATTGAAAGAATCTCTTTTGAAAAGGAGCTTCCAGGTCTAGAAATGAGATGAATATGCAGATATGATCCCATGATGCATAGTAACATTAGAAAAAGTGCATACGTTCAATCAATTACCTAAAAGAATTCAATCTTATTTAGCCAAGTATGATTCCAGTTGGGCATTCATGGATGGTGTAAAACCTTCCCTTATGGATCTACCTTCTCACTCACAGCGATTCAATGACAGATAAGACTCCTAAAGTCCCTTCCCTCCCAGATCTCCTTTTTTTCTCTGAATATCCCTTCCCAGTGTTCCTCAGTGTTGTCTTCTGCATATCCAGGTGTGACCTCCTCCTTGGTGGTTGCTGTTTATGGGGTCCATTTCTGGCTGGGCAGCAGAAGGGAGTTCTTGTAGTTGGCAGAATTTTAAAGTTCTTAGGATTCAACTTGGTTAAAAAAAAATTCTCCATAGTGGAGAAGCTGAAAAATAAAAGCCTTTTTTTTAAGTCCCACTCAATATTGACTTTACTTAGGGCATTCTGTCAATAGGTTGTTATGTTCTAAGTTTCCCTTCCCTTCAGGTGGTAAATGGGATAATCAAAACAGGCAAAGAGGACAGAACCGTATTTCTCACACAAAAATGTCAAGATGGCAAAGATACTTGCTGGAAATGGGGTCCAGTGTTACAAGATGCAGGAAGGCATAAAAGAAGGGGCACCTTTGTTGGCTTGGGAAGTCAGGGAAGGCTTCACAAAAGAGTAACATTTGTGTTGGGACTTCAAGGATGATTAGGAATATATTAGGACACTGGGTTGTAAATAAACTCAACTCGAAGTAATTTAGGAAAAAGATTTAACTGTAAAGATGTTGCATCTCTTTCACAAAATAACAGGAAAAGATGAATGACTTGAAAGAAGGAGGGGCAAGGAAATAGCTGGTCTGCAGCACAAATAGAGTGGAGAATCCCTCTCTGTTTTGCTTGCTTCTGTTTCTCTCTGCATCTTAAAGCAGGGAAAGAATGGCTCCAATGTTTTGCTCTTCATAGGAAATTCTCAGGAACTCTGGCTGGTTCACCTTGGTTTAGCTGCCCACCTGTAAACCAATCAGCTGTGACAAGAGGTGTGGAGTCCTGTGAGAACTTGTTAGTGCCTGCCAGAGACACATGGGTGAGGCAATGGAGGAAGATCCCCCAGAAGAAAGAGGCGTGTGTTTCGGAGGGAATTCTGTTGTAGTTTGGAGCTGGTACGTCATGTGTTGGGGGTGGGGGGCGGATGGGGTATCTGTAGGGTACCAGGCAGATAAATAGAAATGAGCAGAGACAGGAATGAAAGTTGACAAGATGGGTGTAGTTGGGGAGCATGCCATGTAGAGGGAACAGCACACAGACATGAGAGTCTATGGTGCATTCTGAGAACTGCAAATAGTTCAGTATTAGTGGAATAAAGTTCGAGGAGGATGACAAAAGTTGAACGTGGAGAGGTAGGCTAAGCCTGATCCAGGAGGATCTTGTATCCTATGGTAAGGAAGTAAGATTTCTTCCCTTTGGTAATGAAGAGCTATCGAAGGATTTTTGAATAGGGGAGAGAAAGAATTACATTGAGTTAGATCATTCTGATAGCTCTGAGAGGGATGGATCAGAACAGTGTTTACAAATATGTTGTACCCAGCATAAGTAGACTTTATTTGGTGCAGAAGCTGTTGTAAGTAGAATGGAAAAGAGACATTAAATTTCATTGGCTGTTGTCCTAAGTTACTCTTTTTGCAATACTTTTTCAATCTGTTTGATTTAGCCAAGGAGAAAGGATCAGTTTGGTGCTGGTATGTCTTTAATTACTCTCTAAGTCTTGATAATCTTTCTCTTTATGAAAGAAAGAGCAGGGCCTCAAACTCAGAACTTTGAGAGCCAACAATAGCTAGCTAAGATTAGATAATGTAGTTTTACTTTCATTGTACTATTTTTGTGATTAACATTCTATTTATGGCAAGTGATACTAGTTTTACATGGATGATAATGAGATAAAAACTCCTTTTCAATGAAGTTGAGCAAGAGGAGAGTCAATGTAAGGAAACAAGGACATAATAGTGCAGATGATGCATGGATATGGAAAGATTGGTGACAGTAAGGCACAAATGACTGAGATTTGGGATACACTGAGAAAGAAGAGAAAATCAAACACAAGAGACTGGTAAGAAGGATATTGCAATAGTAGAGGTGAGAGACTTTAAATGCCTTCAGATCTGAGAGCCTGATCTTATATTTATTTTGGTTTGCACTCAGGAATAAACCTGGAGGGCAGCAAGAAGACTGTCCAGTTAGTACCCTTGTCAGCAATGCAAAACATTGTCACAGATGTTGAGCTGGATCTTGATGTTAATTCCTTCTTTCAAACTCTGGTCCCCAAAACTTCTCCTGATATACTACCCAAAATCCAATTTTGGAAGGTGGGTGGTATAAATGAGTACATTTTTAAAAATGTTTTTTAAAAGACCTTTACTCTTCCTTCAAGTTCCTTTAGCTTAAATGTCACCTCCTCTGAGAAACCTTCCCTGATTTCTCTGTATACATCCAGCTGCTCCTTGCACTGTGCTTCCAGTGAACCTTCCTATGCATTTAGGTCAAACTTTGCAGAACAATTTCTTTGTGTGCCTCTTCATTAGGCTCTAATCTGTCCAGTGACCCTGTCTTTTTTTTTTTTTAAGATTTTATTTATTTATTTATTCATGAAAGACACACACACATACAGAGAAGGACACACACACACACACACAGAGAGAGAGAGAGAGAGAGGCAGAGACACAGGCAGAGGGAGAAGCAGGCTCCATGCAGGGAGCCTGATCCCAGGACCCCAGGATCACACTCTGGGCCAAAGGCAGGTGCTAAACCGTTGAGCCACCCAGGTGTCCCCCATCTTTCTTTTTATCCACAGCTCCTAGGACTGTTCTGGCACAAAAATAAGCAGGAGATCAATAAACATTTGTGCAACAAATGAATCTTGCTGTGTGGACACCACATTAAGGAAGAACACTTAGTCATTACATTCTATCGATTTCAAATTCAATGAAAGTTCAAAGAAGTGAAAGATCAATATGAACTGGAAAGAGTATTGAAGGAGTTAAAGATGTTACAAGGCTTGGGTTGGAAACAGGAAATCTAAAATAAGATTCCTCAACATCACTTCAGCATCTTAATAGCAAGATTTCCCACTCCAAAGAGTGTGTGTGTGTGTGTGTGTGTGTGTGTGAGAGAGATTGGGGGGCAATGCAGGCAAGGAAGTAAGGAGCCAGGTCCTTGTGAGGGATTTCTCTTGTCTCTTCTCCCTGTCTGCCTTCTCAAGACCAACCCTTTGGAATTTGGCTGACGTTGTCCATGATCCGTCCTCTTTACAGAATTCCACAGAGTGCTTGGTCCATAAATATTTGTGGAATGGAAGCACCTCGCCATAAAGACAAAACTAAATGCTGTATTACTGGCTGAAGTTCATTAAGAGTTCATGGAAGGGGCAGCCCCGGTGGCGCAGTGGTTTAGCGCTGCCTGCAGCCCTGGGCGTGATCCTGGAGACCCTGTATCGAGTCCCATGTCGGGCTCTCTGCATGGAGCCTGCTTCTCCCTCTGCCTGTGTCTCTCCCTCTCTCTGTGTCTCTATGAATAAATAAATAAAATCTTTAAAAAAAAAGAGTTCATAGAAGGGAGAAGGGTGGGAACAGTGAGATCTTATTGAAGGATTTCTAGTGGATACAGGCTTGAGTCGGGCTATGGAACATAAAGCCATGGACTCTCCCACTCTCATACCCTCCAGTATTTTTCCACACTCCCAGTTAAGATGACCTCAGTCCTCTACATCAACAAAAGCCACACTGCCAGTAGAGTAGCCACTAGCCACATGTGGCTATTTAAATTTAAATGCAGTTAGAATTCAGCTCTTCAGTTGTCCTAACCACATTTCACATGTCCATTAGCCACATGGGCATAGCGGCTTCCATACGGAATAGCTCAGACAAGGAACATTTCCATCAGTATAGAATGTTTGATTGGACAATGCAGGTCTAAGGAGTAAATCCCCTCTGTGTTGCTGAAGGTGAGAGCATGAGAGAGAGAGAGAGAGAGAGAGAGAGAGAGAGAGAGAGAGAGAGAAGTCAACTTTTAACTGTGTTTTGCAGACTTTTCTGCTCCTCCACACTTTTACACTGTTAGCTACTAACCTTTTAGGATAATTATTTCCTTCATTGACGGTTTCCTTGAGTGCCTGCCATGCACATGTTTTGTTTTGCTTTTTACAACTCAGTGGTTTATAATACATTTACAAAGTTGTGAGCTCATAACCACTATTTAATTCCAGAACATTGTCATCAACCTGAAGGTAAACTCCATATTCACTAAGCAGTTGCTCTCCAGTTCTCCTTCCCCTGACCCCTTGGCAACCATGAATCTGCTATCAATCTATATAGATTTGCTTATTCTGGATAATTCATCTAGATGCAAACATATAATATGGGGCCTTCTGTGTCTGACTTCTTTCCCTTAGCATAATGTTTCCCAGGTTCACCCACAATGTAGCATGTGTTAGGGCTTCATTGATTTTTTATGGCTGAGTAATATTCCATTGTACAGATGTGCCACATTTTGTTTACCTATTCATCAGCTAGTGGATATTTGGGTTGTTTCGATTTTATAGCTATTATAATATTGCTAAGAATATTCATGTACAAGTTTATGTATGGTCATATGTTTGAAATTCTCTTGAATCTGTACCTAGGAGTAGAATTACTGGGTCCTGTGGTAACTGTCTAACTCTTTGAGGAACGGCCAAACTATTTTCTAAATCAGCTGTATCATTCCATCTTGTGCACATTTGAGACCTTATTCTTCTCTTTACCTGATGATGCCTAATATACAGAAACTGCCTATTCACTATCAGACTGAAGGATGATCACTTTGACTCACATCAAACATCCAGCCAGCCTGGAATTGGAGGATGCCCTGTTGAACAGCAGAGGGGTGTGACCCCGGTTTTCTTAATGCCCCTCTATTACTTGTATTACCTATAACTGAACCATCAGTTCAAGTTTACTGAGTACTTACTACTGAGTTCCAAGAACTAGGTCAGGCATTGCTATTAATTAGTTGGAAGGAGGGCCACTGTAAATGGATCACTAGAATACTGTTGCTTTGTGCTGTAGTGAGACTATATAACAGGGGTGAGGAGATCACAACCTCTGCCTGGGAGAGTTAGTGAAAGCCTCACAGAGGAAAGGACATTTTAGTTGAGTCTTGAGTGCTAAATAGAAGTCACCAGAGAAGAAATGCAATGCAGAAGGCACAACGTAGCAAAGCATTTTGCGAGATGAGATAGGGGACAGACAGATCCGAATGGTTCCTGCCCACAAGAAGATTCCAGAGTGAACATAGTGGAATCCACATTCTTCTTTTGATTCTCATCCTTCAGGAGGCCAAGTTTAGTGGAATGCAACCAGAGTCTATCAATTTAAGAAATTATCTTGGGTCAACCTAGTTCTCCAGCTAAAATAGCTTTACTTCTTTGGAGTGATAGGGTAACCAATCCAAATGGAAATTCTGCTTTGGCAAAAGCACAGCTATGAAAAGTGAGCAACTGGAATGATGATGGGTTGATGTCTCCATGTGCTCCTGCAGCTTGGAGAGGGATGTTGGTATAAGAACCTTCCTCACACAGTCTATTTTGCTCTGTTGTTCCTATTGGGTGGGGCTCCCCCCATGCCAGGTCCATCTTTTCAATATAGAGTGAACTGATCATTCGTCCATTGATATAAACTGGGAAAACGAAGCTAATTTCCTCCTAGGGTCTTGAGCTCCTTAAGCTTACTCTAGGGTAAAAATCAAGCTGTACAAAGTAGGTCAAACTGGTCTTGTCTCCAGTCTTTCTCTCCAACCCAAATTTCTCACTCTAGAGTTCTGCCAACATAGAAGAATAGAACTAGAGGAAGTACTTGTGGGACAGTGGTTACATATTTGTTTCAAGGCACCCATGCAACCAACGTCAAAGGTGCTAAAATATAAACTGTGCTACTTGTTTCTACTCACTGTGGCCTACGGATGCTTAGAGGGGGCTCCTTTTATGGGTGGTAAAACAAAGTTCTGGCAGCACCCTGATTGAGACTGGTTGTTCTTATTCTTTAGAAAGCCCCAGTTCAGGTGAGACAAAGTGTTGGGAGGTAAAGAACTACGGGAGAAGAAACGGAAGAGGAGAACAATTTTAATTCCCGATGCTCTCTCTCCATTCTAACTTGTGCCTCTTAACTGCAGCGTGGAATGACTGCTGGTGTGTCTTCCAAGATGCAAATGTCTCACACTCCAGACCGACGGCACTTGGCCACACGTTTCACAGGACATGGGACATCCCTAGGTCGGCTGTTTCCTGTATTTCTGTGTTAATAGATGCAAAGCATTTAGGAAAGTGCTAGGCAAATAATATGTGCCATGGGAAAAGTTAGGATGACTATTATTATTATTATTATTATTATTACTATCAGCTTTATTATTCAGCCTTATCTCCCTAGGTGGGTATTAAGGTCCTTGTAAAGGAAGATCTGACTCACCATCTTTCTCGCTTCTCCTTAATTTAATGCGATTAGGACCTCGCACAAGTTGCTTCCTTCTTTTGCTGAGTCTGGCTGGACCACCTGGAGATAGATCGTGCGTCCACACACACAATTTGGCGCCCGCTGTTTACAAGCCACTGTCCTACGCCTTTTTTTTTTTTTTCTTTTACAGCAAAAAGCATAAAAATGAACACGAAGTCAAAATCCCACGTAGGAGTGAGGCCCGAGGAGCAAGGACCGCCCCCCCCCGCCCCCAACCCCGCCAGCCCCGGTATGGGGTATGGGAGGGGTCCCAAGGCGATCCCCACTCTCCGCCACCCGCAGGCTCCTCGCGCTACTGCTCGGCGCGGGGCGGCAGGGGCCCGGCTCGGTGCCTGGGTCTCCGCGGGGCGGTGCAGCCGGGACGCGGGGCTGCGGCGCCGCGGGCACCGGGAGCGGGTCCAGGCGGCGCCCCGCCCATCTCCCCGCCCCGGCTCCCGGCCGTCCAATCAGGGCGCGGCTCGGGCGCGCGCGGCGGCCAATCAGGGGCGGCGGGAGCGGCGCCGGGAGCCGGCGGGCGCGGAGCGAGCCTAGAGAGCCGGGAGCAGGCGGCGGCGCTGCGGCGCGAGGGAGGGCAGCGGGAGCGGCGGGGCCCGCCGAGGATCGCTCCCCGGGCCGGCCCGGCTGCTCTCCCGCGGCGGCCCTCCGGACGGTGCAGGCGGTGTCGCAGGTAACGGCGCCCGCGCTCCGCGCTGGCGGGCGAGCGTGCCCCGCCGGTGGGGCCCCGCAGGTGGAGCGGGCGGGGGCGGGGGCGGGGGCGGGCCGCCGCGGGGTCCTAGCGCCGCGGGTGCCGCCCCTCGCCCCGCGGGCCCCCACCCCTCCGCGCGTGCCTCGGTCGGAGCCCGGGGGTGGGGGGGGCGCGACATTTCCACCAGCCGCTGGCGTGCAGGGGCGGGAGGGGGTGAAGTGAGCCCGGCCGAGGCGGGCGAGGTGGGGGGGTCGTCGGGGAAGACACCTGCGACTCCCTCACCCACACGCGGACGCTGTTTGCCGACGGGTGTCTTCTCGGAGGTGTGAGTCCCCGCGGCATCTCTATCGGCCCGAGTGGGGAGGCGGCAACAGGTGTCCCCGGGGACAGTGCCTTCCCCCTCCCCCCTTCCAGCCCTCCCCGCGCGAAATCCCGGCCCTGGCGTTGCGCCTCACCTTCGGGGTGTCCGGAGACAGGACCCCTGCCTGGCCTCTCAGGCGCTCTGCCCGCTGGACAGCGCCCAGAGGCGGCTGGACCCGGCAGACCCGGGCTTTGGATGGAGTTTCCTCCGCGCGTTGCCAAGCAATTTGTTGGACACCCGCCTCTTGCTGGGTAAAGAAGAGTTGAAGATGAAAGAGAGACAGAGAGACAGAAAGAGAGAGAGAATGTGTAAGTGCATCTGTTGCCCCTGCTGAAAGGAGCTCCCTGAGGGCTGTGGGTGAATCATTAACCATCGTCTTGTGCAGCAGCTCCTGGCCTCTGTAAGGGACAGACTCTCTCTCAGGCAGGTCCTTCATGCTCCATGTGCCTCACTCTACTAATCTGTAAAAGGTGCAGATAGATGATTGCATTTGCTCCATAGCCTTGTTTTGAGGATTAAATAAACCACTGCGGGGGACCGGGGGTGGGGGGGGGGGGGAGGGGGAGGGACATCCAACACAAAGCTAAGTACCCAGTAACTGCTGGCTCTTACATCAGATGTATCCTAACTGGCCCGGTGACCATTTGGAGCTCTGAACTCACAGGGGAAAAATGCAGTCATTCATGTTACCTTTAAAGGATCCATCCTTTGAGGGATTAAAAAAAAAAAAAAAACCTGTTGGAACGGTGGAAGAGATAAATGGACTCCAATTAGTAACCGAGAAAAGCGTTGTAAAGCTTGAAAAATTTTGTTTTGGATTGTTATGAATGTTGCATGAGGAGAATATCTTGGTAACTTTGTTGAATGCTCATCTTTGATTGGTATGACTGATGGGGGAGGACTTGAAGGTTCTTCTACTTTCCAGTCCTCGGTTAAAAGAGTTTAAAGAGAAGGGAAGGAGGAGAAAAACAAATAAAAAACCCAACCACACGACAAAATGCCAGCAGCTCTTAGAAACCTAAAATTGTAGTTCTCATGTTAGGCAGTAATTCCAGTGTCTGACTTGGGTGGTCTACTTCAGTTCTTTGCCACTATGTCACTTTTCTACGCTTTTCTTGTTCGTTTACCTAAAATATCAATGTGTGGCTGACTTCCTTGGAATTCTGAACTTAGCATCCTACTTTATGACAAACCTGAAAGGACCCATCCAAATGTTCCATAGGGCAGTGTCAGTGGGACTCTGCCTGTCTTATCACACCACACTACCTGGGAAAGGTACAAAATGCACATTTGCCAGGAGCCTTCGAATAAATCCATCCACTTAGAGAAAGTGATTATCTTCTCAGGGGGTAAGAAGCCCACTTCCAGATGCAAGTCTTTCAAGTGTCAAATTAATTCCACATCCTTTTAAGTTGTTGATAGGGAGACTTTTACTGGCTCAGAATGGGAGGATCTGAAAGCTTGCTGATGGAGGAGGGAGGGGGGTGTGTGGGGCACAGGAAGGATTGCTGAGCTCAGAGCCAGACCCACACTCTGTGAAAACTCTGTTTCTGTGGCCCATGATTAGGAAACCTGGACAAGTTGCCTTGCTTTTCTGAGCCAAAGTCTCTCACTCTGTAAAATGAGGGCTCAGTTTTTTTTCTTTTCCATTTTTTTTTTTTTTTTTTTAAGAGGAGTTGTTCTAAGGATGGTACTAATGAATGGAAAGTCCCCAGCAAAGTTCCAAGGACATAGTTACAGGCCTGTAGCATCCAAAGGGGATCCTGCAGGTGGGAGTCGATCTGTTATACCTAGGAACAAAAAAAGACTTGAGGGGATCCCTGGATGGCGCAGCGGTTTGGCGCCTGCCTTTGGCCCAGGGCGCGATCCTGGAGACCCGGGATCGAGTCCCACGTCGGGCTCCCGGTGCATGGAGCCTGCTTCTCCCTCTGCCTATGTCTCTGCCTCTCTCTCTTTCTCTCTGTGTGACTATCATAAATAAATAAAGATTTAAAAAAAAATTAAAAAAAAAAAAGACTTGATTGAGAGGATAACACCTGAGCTGAATATAGAATGATAAGCAAGTTTCTTATGAAGATAGGATTGAGGTAGGATTGGAAGGAAAGAACAGAGGAGAGAGACATTCCAGACAGAGAGGCAATGGGAGACCAAGTGTGCTGTAATGGTTAGCTTAGGCAAAATAACAACCCCCGTATCTCAATGGCTTACAAGGTTTATTTCTCACTTATGCTGTATGTCCAGTGCAGGTCAGTGGTTCTGCTCCTTATCTCTTTTCATTCTGAGTCTCCCAGAGGCTTAAGAAACAGCCTCTTTCTGGGACAATACCGATCTCATTTATGGGAATGGGAAAAAAGAGAACATGATAAAACAAAAATGTGGCATTTAATACCTGCTCAGAAGTAGCAGATTACTTCAATTCTTATGCCATTGGCCAAGGTAAGTCACATAGCCCAACCCAGTGTCAGTGGTATGGGGAATGGTTTGTTTTGAATTGCAGACAGTGAGGCATGGCTGAGTAGAAGGGAGAGTGCAGAAGTGAGGCATGGCTGAGTAGAAGGGACAGTGCAGAAGTGACAGGACCAGGGAGGTGGCCCAGAGCAGATGATGAAGGGCCCTGGAACATGTGCCAGGGGTTTGGAACTTTATCTTATGGGCAAAAGAGCAGCCACTGAGGGTTTTAAGTTCGGATTTGACACTCTCAGATTTTTCGGGCCAAGCACATGTCTCTAGAGACAATGTGGGTCGAAAACGAAAATAGGTAAAATTAAAAGTGAGAGATGGTGGGGCCCTGAATGAATTCAGCAGCCTCAAATCTCCCTATCTGTGATGTGCCTTGAGATTCCACTGATATGAAAATTATTCCCTTCTTTGTAAGTCCTCTTCTCCTAAAATGCAAATGCTCTCATCCTAAAGTCATTAGTTCATAATGTCACCTAAAGCAGTGTTTCTCAAACTTCAGTGTGCCTCAGAATCACCCAGAGCCCTTGAGAAAAACAGATTTGTGGGTCCCACACCTAGGATTTCTTAGTCAATACGTCTGGGGTGGCACCTGGGAATTAACATTTCTGACAAGTGCTCAGGTGAGGCTGATGCTGTCGGCCCAAAGTCCACACTTCAAAAACCATGGAACTAAAGGGAGAAATTAAAGATGTGATTGAGGGAAAGGCCTGAATAGAAGGGCCTAATGGAAGGAGGAAGAGTCTGGAAGATTGTAGCATTCTCCATTTGACGGATTTGCTGAAGGCTGGTAGTGGCAGTGGGGTCTGTGAGAGTGACAGAGTCTCTGGGTTTATATAAAATTGCAGATATAATTCTTATCCTAAGGAAATGAAAGAAGCTCGGATTCACAGAAGAAACACATGTGCTACTTTATCCCCTCCCTTTGTAATCCTGCCCTGACTCGCCTCCCCCATCCCCCCCCATCAGGGAGCACACACCCTTTTGTTTGGCTCCAGACCTCTCACTCAAGTCTGTCAGCGAACTCCAGTCCTGATCCATCACAATTCTTGTCATCTCAGTTTTAATTTCTTCTGGAACCAGGGTTTGCCCACTGGGTGGACATCTGGCTGAATTTTAAAATAATCGGACCAAGAAATTTCTTGCTTCACTTGAGGTCATCTTCATGAATAAACATCTGTACCATATGATCATGCAAACTGTGATCAGCCCTCCCAAGATAAATAACCCCTTGAGAACTCAAGATGTCCATAGTTTAGCTTATACTAATGGGTGGAACAAGTCGCAACAATTCCTTTAGCTGTGACTCACCACTCCTGTAATGAGAGAGCATTCCAAGAATGGACGTGAAGGAGAAAATATGTTGGCATGTACAATATGACACAAGAAATAAAACATAGTGAGGGTTTGTTTTCTTTTCACTATGTTTTTCTCAATTCTGGGTGTAGAAAAAGTCTAAGCTCTGCCCGGGTTCAGATAATCAGTGATATGCCTGCTCACACCATGTGAATACATGAAATACTTTCAGAGTCAGCATTTTGAATGCTAGCCAGCAGGTTACAGTGTTTGTTTCAAGGTGGTATGACAGTAAGAGGGTCCACTGGGGTGTGGGTAGACTGTACTAGAAATTATATGTGTATGAAATTTGTATAAAATAAGAAATGTCAGGGTGAGCCCAAACTATAAAATGAAGTAATATTTGAAAAGACCCTTTTCCTAATTGAGATTTGACAAACCACATCTAGAAGAGGTGCTTTCTGAAACAGGAGAATTCCCTAGGATTCTGCATACCTCCCGAGGTGGGTGAGAAAGTTTGGAACCATGACCTCTGACCAGGAGGCCTTAGGCCATCTCTGTTGGTCTGATCTGTTTCCCTCTTCAGGTAATTTTGGAAAGCCAGCTGTTTCACTTCCTCCTGCAGACTTGGCCTTCCCCTGGTCAGCTCTACAGTGAAACCCTATAGCTCCCTCAATCTCACGTCTCCAGGAAACTTGGGTCTAAAGTTGCAAAAGATGTAGCAGACAAAACCCCAGGCCTGAGTGAGAGTCAGTGAAGGAAGGGACATTTAAACTAGCCAGTAGGGATCTAAAATACTGAACATATTCATTAGAAAATGTTTTTTCCCCATTCAATAGCATTTATGAGGTAATTTGATATTAAGAAAAATGCACATCAAACCACGACATAAATAGCATCCTCTCTGTGTTTATGTTGAATAAATGTTCATTGTGTCATATATATATATTTTTTCACATCTCTAGCAGTTTCAAGAGGTAGGTTTCTTGTGCTCTCATTGGTTTTTGGAAATGGGATTAATGAGAAACAGTTGGGGCAGCCCAGGGGGCTCAGCGGTTTAGCGGTGCCTTCAGCCCAGGGCCTGATCCTAGAGACTCCGGATTGAGTCCCATATCGGGCTCCCTGCATGGAGCCTGCTTCTCCCTCTGCCTGTGTCTCTGCCTCTCTCTTTCTCTCTCTCTCTCTCTGTGTCTCTCATGAATAAATAAATAAATAAAAATCTTAAAATAATGAGAAACAGTTGGTCAGAGTTCTAGAGCCAGATAAGAGGAGGGCAAGGTTGAAAACTCAAAAAGCCCTTTGAATTTTTTATTCATTGTGTATACCTCCACCTTCCCAGCTGGCCTCAAGCTAACCCCGCCTTGTGCTCTGAGGTGGCTTTACTAACAGGTACGAGAAGGTTAATGTTCTTTGTGCAATATCCTCCTCATGAGTGTAAAGCTACTTTGCAGATTGCTGATGGCCCAGTAAAATCTTTGAAAGGTGGCTTCTTGGGAATGGCATTGGACATCTTCTGGGTGCAAGGCTCTGGGGAAAATGTGAGGAATTCAGAGAAGTGTGATGCTTATTCTTTTGACAAAGCCTCTAATCTGAAAGAGAAAGGGCATAATATTTCTACAGAATTAATACTAGTTAGATAACAGGTTAACAGTATAATCAAAGGGGGCACCACATGCTGTGAATTCAGAGACAGGAAATCTTTTTGGGGTTGTGCTGGGCTGGGAAGGTTCATGGAGGAGCAGTTGTGCTGGATTGGAAGAAGAAATAGAGTTTAGGTGCACACAATGGGTTTTAGAGAATGGGCCCCAGCAGGGTCCTATTGGGTCTAATGGATCTGCTCAAACTTACTTGTTCCAGGTCTGTAGCTAGACTTCTGTGTCTGGAATGAAGAAGCCAAGTAGGAGAGGACAGGGAAGTCTGAGGTTAGACCACTTCTTAAAGTCTTCCTTTCTTGACTGTCATGTGATTGTCTAATTTTAATATTCTGATGGTTTGTAAGCACATCCTGAAAAATGGAGCCACTTGGTGATTTGTGAGCAGATGAGTAACTCTGGACTCTAACTTGACCTCTTGACACATTCATTTTATTAATAGGGAAGCACTTTGGAGCTAAGGATGTCAAACCTCTTTATAAATAAAACCCAATCCTATCATAAACTCTTTCGAACTGGCAGGCAGTTGGTCTCGCTCTGCTTACGGAATGACCTAGGAAGGTCAAGCAGCTTGTTCAAAGTCACACAGGAATCCCCTGGCACTTCTGTGCTCACTGGTCCCGCCTCCCCTGACATTTGGTGGTGTCTCACTTAGGTTGCTTTACAGATATTCACAGGGATGGGGGCATGAAGCCCTTGGGGCCCCTTCTATTTAATGAGGGCTTTCTCCATCTACTCTCATATCCCATGGAGGTCCTCAGCTGTAACCCCAAAAGACCCTTGTTAATTTTAATTTGGGGGTGGGGTAATTATACCCTTTTCTTTCAGGCTTAACCCTGGCTCTCACTGAAAGAGGTACCATTTTCATGCTGTGGGTCTGTGCGCGCGCGCACACACACACACACACACACACCATCTGAATGAACTGGCATTCTCAGCACTTTTTGTGCCAAAAGCCAGCCAGTATAGCAGGATTATCGGTGGCTTTCAATCTGCCTGAACTTTGAAGTGAGACACCAGACCCTTGCCAGCTTGATAAAATCACTCCATTGGTTGCCCTTTGAAGTTAGCTAATTGCTTAAAAAAAAAAAAGTGAGATACTTAAAATGAAAACAGATTTTATTCCTTTGTTTGCTTTAGAAACTGAATATGTTTGTCTGTCTTTCTTGAGTTTTTAAAGGAGAAAGATTATAATACCATAGTTAAGTGGATAAGGCTAGGGGGATCCATAGCTGGTGGTGACCAGCCTTTTCACTTATACATTATTTAAATGCATGAGACAGAGCCATCAAAAATACAGTTTTGCTTGTGTATTTCCCAGTCGTGGCCAAACATAAAGTATTAATTTTTTCTACAACCTTCCTTGTCCCTACATTTCCTTCTACGTAAGACTACACGATTGAAAGGTATGAACAACTTTTGTTATTGAAATTATCAAAATCACTCTCCGTAGCCGCCATTCATCGAGTTTTACTGTGTTCCAGGTCTTCTGCTAGCATTTGACTCCACATGATCTTACTTCATTTCCTCCTCAACTCTGTGAGGTCTGGAATTAGTAGTATTGACAGGGTTAAGTAATCTGTCAGAGGTTGTAATGGAGATAGGGCCCCACCTGAACCTCTTAGTTCTAGAAGCTGTGGCTTTAGTCACTATTGTATCTGGAAACAAAAGGAAAAGTGCTCTAGAGAGTTAACGGGGGCTACCCATGCACAGAGATCCTGCTAGAAGGAAAACTGTCCTTGTTTTTGCTCTGTTGGTTCACATTGTCAGCAGGGCTGTTGAAGTTTGCTTATACCTCTCTTTTCTTCTCTCAACTTCACTTGCTTCTCTTCTTTTTACCTATTTCTTTCTCAATATTTTTGGTATTAGAGTATCATCTAAACTGGGGGGGAGGGGGGCTGTTGGGAGGATCCATTTGAGTAAATTCAGCATATCCCAGTCACTCACCAGCAGCCTCATTGGCCCAGGTGGGCAGAATCATCCACAGCAACCCCTCCAGCTGTACCATCCCTTGCCTTTTGGGGCCCTGGAGCTCTCCTGCTCTGCTGTCAGTTGGGGTTCAGTTCCTGATTCCCGAGCAGGCCTTGCGGAGGCAGTTCCAAGGAGGCAGAGTCATTTGCTGTCATTTGCTGTCACTTGGCTGTCACTTGAGACTTGGCTGAATGACTTGGCTTATCACAGCACCGTGCCCATGGGATAAGGGGCTTTGGTCTCTTGTCATTTGGTTACCAGTTTCCTGTGAAGAGGACAGAGAATGTGCAGTCAGTCCCAGCCCTGAGAAAGCAAAGTGCATTTCTGTACTTACAGAGGGAAAAGTATGTTTCATAGATGGAGCGTGGTGAAGTGGTTAAGAGCATGGTCTCCAGAGCCAGACAGACCAGGTTTGAATTGTGGTCTGTTTAACTTCCCTGTGTCTTAGTTTCCTATCTATAGAGTGGCAATAATAATGGTGCTTCCTTCAGAGAGTTCTTACTGAGGATCAGATGAATTCTTTAGATGTAAAGCCCTTTGAGACCAGTGTCTGGGAGATAGGAAGCATTGCACAAGTGTTTTATCAAGTAGTACGTAAAAAGTGGTAGGGGAACATCATTGTACATTGGTAGACAGTGCTCTGATGGATGAAGCTCACCGAACTGCTTTTGGAACGATGTTCCTGACAGGGGAGCTTGCCATTTTAAAGAAGCATAGGAGAAATCTATTTGTATACTTGTCTTTCTGTAAAACGAACATGAGAGAAAACTGTGTAGGAGGAAGAAGGAGGCCTGGGGTGCCTTGAGGTTTTTGACCAGTCCTACTGCAAAGACAGAGCTGCCATCATGTTGGGTGGGGAAGGCTTCTGGTAGAGCAGCTGTGGAGGGAACGTAGCTGTTCAGTTGTGGATATGGACCTTTGAGAGGCTTATTAAACATGGAAGGGAAGGTGCTCAGTGGGCGCCAGAGTCAAAGGAGAAGCCAGGGCTGGACACATCTGCAAAGGAGAAGGCAGGGCTGGACACATCTGGACAGGGCCCTGGGGGGTATTCTAGCTCCAGTGGAAAAGGCAAACCAGCTCTGCTTTTCCAGTGTGTTCTTTTCTTCATTCACTAGTGTAAATGAACTATCATGCTAGTGTGTCCTTTGGAGAGATTATCATTTGAGCTCTATAATGCTTGGACTTCAGAGTCCATAGACCAGGGTCAGATATAACTTGACCTCTTCCTACCTTGGTGCCATTCGGCAGGCTACTTAGACTTAATCGTCTTGAGTCTCAGTTTCCTGGAGATGGGAACTGGTAGTAAAAATGCCCATCTCAGAAATTTGAGAGCTCAGTGAGTGCAGCTTTATCAATGCTATGAGGCTGTTAATTGCTTTATCACTGTAAAATTCTCCTGTTCAGGCTGGCATGTTGGAAGTGAGGAGTGGTGACAGCTCATACAGTTTTAAAACCCTTTGCATTTCCCCTGAACCGAAAGCCACATTTTAATTTAACCCATACTGCTGTGGTTTTTTGGTTCTTCCTGAAGGTAAAAGAGGTCAACAAGGTACTGCAATAAATTTTGCACACATACGTCAGCCATGTATGCTTTCTCTGTAATTGAAACTGCACCCAGAAATCAAGTCTGGCCTGTGTGTGTGTGGCAGTTGGTTACGTGAATCGCAGATACATAAGCATTCAGAGACCTGAAAACTGAAATACAGAGAAAATGGATATCTTGGCCTTGACAGCATTTCAATATTGTACACTATACATACACTAACCTCATATATGCCCTTCGTCCTGTGAGCCGGGTAAGAAGGCTCTCGCTTTTTTCTAGTAAACTAACTGATCCTTCCCTCACTGTTCTATTTATTTTTTATTTTTATTTTCCCTCACTGTTTTAAACTCTAACTGGACACTTGATTGGAAAATGCATCCAAGACACTTGACTTCACTCAAATAGTAAAAAGGCTCCCTGTCAGACCTAAATAAGAATCCAGAGGCAGGGAGAATCAGATTCTGCAGTCTTTCTCTAGATTCTCTAATTAGCATGTCTGCTATGTTTGCATTTATGGTTTATATGCTTTGAACTTGTGGCTTTTCTCTTTTGCAAGAGTTACCGTCAGTGAGACATCCACCAAGAGAAATATAACTATTAGTGGTGGCAGGACCAAATACACATCACGATGTGGTTGGTTTCTAAATCCCTGCTAGAAATTTTTGAGAAAACTTCTCCAGATGGAGGTGGGTGGTGTGAGGACTGAAGCAGAAAAAATAATAGGAAAGAGCTTCCAGTGATTAAATTTTTCTTTCTGGTCTTTCAGGTTGAGGAAGTGAAGAGAATAGCCGTAAACGGTGGGAAATTTCCATCAACTTGGAAAAAACAATAGAATAAATAATTCTTGGCCACGAGGTGAGAGCCCAGAGAGTCACAAGGTCAAAGGATCCTGTCCCATTTGTCTGTGGTGACAACCTCCCTCCCCCCCTCCAAAAGGAACGCCTCACCCTTAAACAATGAAGTGTCCCTGGGAAGCTGAGCAAGATACATGCAAAGGGAATTTTTTTTTGTAATAATAAATTTATTTTTTATTGGTGTTCAATTTGCCAACATACAGAATAACACCCAGTGCTCATCCCGTCAAGTGCCCCCCTCAGTGCCCGCCACCCAGTCACCCCCACCCCCCGCCCTCCTCCCCTTCCACCACCCCTAGTTCGTTTCCCAGAGTTAGGAGTCTTCCATGTTCTGTCTCCCTTTCTGATATTTCCTACCCATTTCTTCTCTCTTCCCCTCTATTCCCTTTCACTATTATTTATATTCCCCAAATGATTGAGACCATATAATGTTTGTCCTTCTCCGATTGACTTATTTCACTCAGCATAATACCCTCCAGTTCCATCCACATCAAAGCAAATGGTGGGTGTTTGTCGTTTCTAATGGCTGAGTAATATTCCATTGTATACATAGACCACAGCTTCTTTATCCATCATCTTTCGATGGACACTGAGGCTCCTTCCACAGTTTGGCTATTGTGGCCATTGCTGCTAGAAACATCGGGGTGCAGGTGTCCCGGCGTTTCATTGCATCTGTATCTTTGGGGTAAATGCCCAGCAGTGCAATTGCTGGGTCGTAGGGCAGATCTATTTTTAACTCTTTGAGGAACCTCCACATAGTTTTCCAGAGTGGCTGCACCAGTTCACATTCCCACCAACAGTGCAACATTCCCACCAACAGTGCAAGCAAAGGGAATTTTTATAAATCACATCATTTCAGAAGTTCAGCAGTAGTTATACTTTTTTTGTATTTCCCAAGTTGTCTTTAGTGAGAGTGTGCTCCTTTTACTATAAAATATATACGTTAGAAAAAGAGATGCAAAAAAGGGAAATTCATGAGGAGCGTGTAGGTGGGTGAGTTGTCACGGTTTAAAAGTGCTGAGTTGCTTGCATTTTATGACAAGGATTATTCAGTTGTATAAGTGGCAACACTTCCTAACTTATTTGCTCTCTTAATTTACGATCTTCAAAAAAGTGTGGGTGTCAACAGTACCTGTCACCCATCAGGACCCAAGACCCTGCTCTAGGAGAGCAGAGTCAGCCCTCAGTCAACAGATGGTTACTTGACTCTTGCACTGTGCCAAGCCCATCCAGTGTGGCTGCATTCCTGGCCGCAGTCCCCAGCAGTTGGAGACACTCTTGTGCCCCTGCCTCCCCTGCCTTCATCCACAAACACGAACTAGGCATGTTTCTTGTTGGTAAGGGGCCTGCAGCATGAGGACAATGTCACCATCAGCCTGGGGCTCTGCTGTAGTTGCTCCCCAAGAGGCCTGAGTTTAGCATTAAGCTGGCTTGTTTTGGTTTATATGCCTGCGGTCTGTTTGTTGGAGGAAGAGAAAGGGGAGGGATTCTTAGAAAAGGGAAGGAGATATCCTTTGCGTTACTGAAAACGGAAATAAGGAATTATCAGTTCAGGGTCAGTGGAAGCCACAGTGCCTGGCTTCCTTCTGCTGTGCTCTTCTGGAATGATTTGGTTTTGTTTTGAACACTCTGCAAGTGACATGAGCTAGATAGATTGTTCTAGGGTGGAGCTTTCAGCAGGGAGTCCAGGGAACCCTAGGGGATTCATGGAGGGAACTTTGCCTGTGAAGTACCCAAAATTATAAATGCATTGCATGTATATTTATTGGAGATGAGGGTCTGTGGCTAAAATTATACACCCAACAGGTCCAGAGAGCCATACTTTCTTTTTTTTTTTTTTTTTAAGACCAGTTCTAGAGGGGCGATGGTCAAGTTTGAGTTGTACATCTTGGCCTTGATCCTAACTAGAGAACTGTTTCTAATGGATGACATGTGCATACAGTGGAAGTATTGGTGTAAATGTAAAACCATCGGAGGTACCCATGGGAGCCCTTGCTGCAAAAAGGTGAGGGAGGTTTCATTTCTTCAAGTGCTGGAAAACTGGAAATCTAAAAATGCACAATCCCTGCAATTCTGTCTAATGCTTCCCATCCTCCTCTTTCTGTTGTCCTTGAGCTCACATTGAGCTGCCTTAACTCTGCATTAACTGAAGAGTTCGCCTGTTGAAGTGAACACCAATATCTCTTTTACTTGGTCTTCCTCTGGGTTCTAAGCAAATTAGGTTGATATTGTGATGGTAGGTTGGATTTGGTGCAGGCCTTCATGATGGTGACGAGGGCAAGCATGGACAGTGACCTTCCGAGTAGCTGTTTATCTGGTGCCCTGCACACAAATGTTGACTTTCCCACCCTTGCTTCTTGTCTCTCCTCACATTGTACATTCTCTTTAGGTGACCTACTCCAAACCCATGGCTATCAATGACCTTTCCGTCTGTGTTATTAATACTTATTTTTCATCCGAGTTCTTGGTCACTTTAACAGGCCCTAAGACATCTCAGTGTGCTTGTCCCAAAGGCCCATCAAAATCACTGGGTTTAAAACTGATGTCATCATATCCCTACCACCCCCCAATCATTCTTCCCCATGAAGTCCTTCTGAAGGATGGTGGATGGCCAGAAATATACCTAGTTTTCTAGAGATCTTTTTTCATCCACCTAGCACATCACTACTCCCTCAACCTAAGTAAGCTTCAAATAGACTTCATCCCATGTCTTGATGAGCTTACATTTTAAGTGGCTCATAAAAAAATCCCTCCTTTTTATCCTTTGTCTTGCAATGCCTGCTCACTGTAATTATTAGCCAGTCTTCCCACCCTCCAGTCTGTCTCCCTCATTGCTTCCAGAATGATCTTTTTGAAATACGATTGAATCATATCATTTTCTCATTTAGAATTGTTTAATTGATCTTTGTTGCCCTCATGACAAAACCCAGCCTTCTTGGTGTAGCTTACAAGGCCCTGTGTGACCTGATTCCTAATCTTTCCAGCCTCTTGTCTTACTACCCTCCCGGCTGATTTCTTCAGTTAAACTGAGCTGCTTGTATTTCAGAAAACGCAGCACGCTTTCATTTATCTCCTAGACTGTATGAACATACCACATTTTATTATAGCTGTTTTAAGTGAGGAAACTTATAAGAACTATTACACATCAAGGTTCTAAGTCATGTACAAAACACTCTAGCTCTGCATCACCCCATCCTTGCCTCCTGCCCTATTCCTAACACCACCCGTGAATCTCAGGCCATCCCTGAACTTAAACCTCATTTCTTAGCCTCATCTTCATCTCAGGCCGTGTCTTACTCTTATCTCCAGATCCAGCCCCATCTCTGATATATACATACTCAAGGGTTTGGGATCAGTGATGAATGACGATTCAAGAATGGGGCTGGGTGGGAGGGAGGTGTGGGGATGAACATAAGAGACAGGGATGTCTGTTGCACATATTTTTGGTACCTAACTGGTTTTGCATGGTAATGCACCTATTTAAACATGGTTAAGTAAAATGGCACCTTCTAATTAACCATGTTGCATTGTTCTGTTCTGTTGTTATAGATGCCATGTTGCCATCTTGAGATCTCCTTTTTCCTTGCCCCCAAGTAATTTCTGTTCATCTTTCAAGCCTCTGCCCAGGTATCACCTTCCCTCAGTTATTCTTCATGAACCCTAAGATTGGGCTAGGTGCCACTCCTCTGTGTGCTTATGGTGCTGTTGAATTCTTCTGGAGTAAGCTGATCATATTGTATTGTGATTATCTTTTTATTTGCCTGTCTGCCTCTCCAAGGCAAGGTCTGAGTCTTAGTCCTCTCTCTATCTCTAGAATTTCACTAGAATATGGCTAGCAATAGGAGATGATGAAGAAATCTTACTGAATGAATGAAGAATGTATGAATGGATGATGTCCTATGGCAGTCAGAATTCTAAGAACCTGCAAAATCTCAGTGAGCACAAATAACCCACAGTCCAAAAATATTTATTAGGTCACCTCTTCCATTTTCTCTGTATGTGGGAGAACATACCAGTACTAGTTCCTAGCTAGGTTTAGCCTTCCTCTGTTGGCTACCTCTTAGGCACCACCTCAGATTCTCTTAGCTCCACTTGCTTCTGGGTTTCTTTGCTGACCAGCCCTGCTGGACTATACCATTTTACCATCCAAGGCCATGTTGGGCTTACTCCCACCACTTTTGGACTCAGATAAAGCATCATCCTGCAGGGTATGGGATCTAGCTTTCCTGTCTGATGCTGAAGGAGCCAGACAGTATACCCCAAAAGCATGGGAGAAGTTGGGTCACCACAGAATGTACTGTGGCCCAGTGGGGAACAAGAAATAGGCAGGAGATGGCAGATATTTTCCCTCTTAGAGCACTGCTCCCTTTGATGGAAACTTCTGGGAGGCTGCAGTCTCTACCAGCCTCTCTGGGGGTATCCAGTGTGACCAAGTGAGAAGTTTTGTTTCTTGTGAAGGTGTGACTGGTCCTACTCCACTTCATATTTGATTTCAGTGTCTCATTTCCTTTTCTAACTCCAGCTTCCCTGGGATTGCCATTAAGCACTGGTCTAGAAGCTTAGTTTCAGGCTCTGATGTCTAAGGAACCCAGCCTAAGACACATTCAAACCTACCATTATTTTCCTAGAGAAATAGGGGCCACTGTAGGTGGAAGAAGAGGGAGGAGCACTATAGATCAGATAGTCTCCAGTGTATGGATCTGACAGGGCTTAGCTGGGAATCTGAGCCTTCAACCATGCATCCCCTGCCCTCCCTTCCCATGCAGCATTGGCTGCCCTCATTTAGGGGAACTGGACAGATGAATCCATTAGTAGTAAAAGACCCATCATTTGAAGCATGTGGATCTGGTCCCTGTGTAGGCTGGCCATCTGTTCCATGATTTCCTGTTTTTAAAAATCTTTCTAACAAAAAAAAAAATTGGGGATCCCTGGGTGGCTCAGTGGTTTAGCGCCTGCCTTCAGCCCAGGGCGTGATCTTGGAGTCCCAGGATCAAGTCCCTCATCGGGCTCCCTGCATGGAGCCTGCTTCTCCCTCTGCCGGTGTCTCTGCCTCTCTCTGTGTGTTTCTCATGAATAAATAAATAAAATCTTAAAAAAATAAAATAAAGTAAAAAATTAAATATATCTTTGGATGTCAGTGATGCAGCAGAATATTATACAGCTGAGAAAATTGATCCAGTGAGGATGTATGTTATATTCTGAGTTTAAAGCCGAGCTTCACCACTTACTGCTTGTGTGGCTTTGAGAAAGCTGATGCAAGTTTCAGTTTCCTTGTCCGGACGTAGGCATTAACAGGAGCACTCTCCCGGAGTGGCTGCAAAGATCAGATGAGATAATGCACAGAGGCCCTCAGCACAGAGCCCTGTAGGGTAAGCTGCCAGAAGCTATTTGCTAGAGTTATTACTATTCTGTCTTTAAAGTACAGCTTGAGAGTGATAGTTAATTTCTGTATAGGAAACAAATTTAAGGGGATATTTTTTAGCCCTTCAAGGTTTTATTTGGTTTCCAAGAGGTGTTTTCTTGGTAAATCTCAGGCCAGTTGTAATCTTGCTAAAACAGGTGGGAAGACACGCTAAAATCCTTCCACAGAAGCAGTGTTTACCTGTTACATATTTTATTTTGTTGGACGTGTGAGAATCACATATGGTGTGAGACAAGTTGAATCTATTTCTGGTCTTTCAGGTATTTTCAAGGTTGCAAATGAGTTTCTATTAATCCCAAATTAATGAATTTGTGGAAACAAAAGCAGAAAGGTTTTACAACTGTGCTGTGTTCGTTCAGAGAATTTGCGGCAGGGAAGATCCCAGGAAATAGCCTGTTGTTCCTTACTTATCTGGGGTGAGTTTCACTTTGTGCCAGGTGAAAAGAAACGTGCTTCTTTCATTGAAGCTGGTAATGGGGATTAACAGTGTGTACACTGGTGATTTTTTGCCTTCCCGTACAAAGTTGTATGAAGAGTCATTAAACTTTAAACTGTAATCACGGTTTATTATTAACTATTTACAATGGGGCTTCGAGTCTAGCTGCTTTTTTCTGTTCCACAAACACTTGTCGCTTTCCTTGCATGTACCTGGCCTTGAGCTTTGGGAATAAGGTTGACAAAGGACAGAGACCATCCCTCCAGGAGCTGACACTCCAGTTAATCTTCTTAGGGTCAGCAGTGACCATGCAAGCACCCATAATGTCTCTCCACAACATTAGACACTAGAGAAACCTACCTTCTGGAGAGTTCTCTTGCTTTCATGAACCCAGAGGCCTCTGGTTTTCCATTTAGTTCTCTTGCTGTCCAGCTCTCTCACTTTGAGCATCTCCATTTTTTCTTCTCAACTCCCTGTTTCCCCATAGGTTGGCCCTTTCCAAGACTCAGCCATCTTCTTTTGTCTTTTTCCTCCTCTGTTGATAACCTGTTCTCCTCGCTTGGCTTCATGTATCATTGTGTATGTATGTGTGTTGTGTGTGTGTGTGTGTGTGTGTGTCAAATCTAACTTTTTACCCCTGATTTTTTCTAGGCCCCAGATCTCCATTTTCTGTACTCACCCTTTTGTTTCACAATCCTTGAATGTTAGCACATTCCTGAAGAAAACTCACTGCCCACCTCCACTCCCAATTAATTGCATGTTCCTCCTTTCCTTAGGGTATTTCTCAGGCCCATCTCTGCCCTCAGTTTGGCTACCATCCTCCTCATCACCCAGGCGTCATTGTATTTCCTTTCACTGTGGTTTCTTTTGTTCTGCTGAATGGAGAATAAGCTCAAGGATTCCTATAGCTGTAGGCATGTACTTCCGTCTTCTTTCCCAGTCAGGGTTTTCTCCTGAGCATTTGACATTTCCCTGCTTTTTGTTAAGTGTGGATGAGTGCTGGAAAGATGTGTGTGGAGCTGCTGGATTGCATGGCTCTAAGGGCAGCATTCCCATAAAGAGGCACCATTGCCATTGCATTGCACGTACGTGAATGGTGCCTCCCAGAGCTGTGCAGCAGCAGTGCTGCAGGGGTGTTAGAGCGCCAGGGGATGGAGAACTGGTTAGGGTTTCTGGGCAGGGGGAGGGATGCTGACAGGTAGAGTGACAGGGAAAGAGTTAAGGGGAGTTGGCAGTGCAGCCAGGAGGAAAGTCGTATTTCTATGAAAGAGGGGATATATGGGGAAATAGTTTTTCTCTCCGTCCTTTACCTGAAAGAATAAATCTCTGTTTTTCTCGGCAAATCTGCACTGAGCTGACTTCATTTAGAACCATTCACCAAGCTTGAGATCTGTGGTTTAGAGCTTAATTTTCCTCTAATTCTTGTTATTCTTGATAGAGGGAACATTTGTAGGAATTTCTGAAATGAAGGTTCCACGTTGCTACCACTGTCCGATAAATTGGGATAAATCCTAGATTCTCTTGGCACAACTGGACTCTTTTAGGTAAGGTCTCCTCCATATGGCCCAAAGGGATTGGTGACAGTGCTGGTCACACTGCTGCCCCATTTGCTGAAACAGTCGGGATGATTTGGACACACCAGAAGTGGGAGGAAACAGGTAGCAGCAGTGTCCACTGTTCAGGGACCATCGGAGCATCTGTCCAGGCAAGTTGCTGTCTTCACTTGCACAAGTTGTGCCATGCATCCTTCACAGACACTGCTCACATGGGTGAACATGTGGATGGAGTCCTAGAGTTGACCTGTGTGATGTCCCTGCCTCCCTACCTTCTCTTGGTAGGCATTTCCAGGCCAACTAATGCCTCATATCCAGCTGGCCAGGCCATTTCCTATGTCAGGCTGAAGCTCACAGCACTACTTCCTTTCCCCCCCCTAAATTTCTAAGGTCTCCCCCTTCCTTCCACTTTCACTTCCTGAGTGCCATGACCACAGGAATGAAATCAGCAAGTTCTTGCCGTGTCTCTGCCAGGCTAACTCCTACTCACCCTTAGTAGAAATAATGATGGTAATAGATAACATTAATGGAATGCCTTTTTTTTTTTTAAAAGATTTATTTATTTATTTTAGAGAGACAGAGGACACACGTGTGAGCAAGCCAGGGGGTTGGGGCAGAGGGAGAGGGAGAGAGAGAGAATCTCTAGCAGATTCCCTGCTGAGCGGGGAGCCCTACTTGGGGATGAATCTCGTGACCTCGAGGTCCTGACCCGAGCTGAAATTGAGAGTCAACACCCAACTGACTGAGCTGCCCAGGCGCCCCAATGGGATGCTTATTATTCCCTGAACTGAAAGTCTCACATACAGTATCTTTTTTCATTGTCATAGGACTCTCTGAAACTATTAGGTAAAATTCATATTTAGAGAGTTTGAACCATGATTCTCCTGATTATAATTAACAACGAGGGGCGTGGCCTGCCTGACTGCAAACAGAGCTTGTGCTCTGAATCAGTGTGCAGTTCATCTTCCTAAGACCCATGCTTGATATAGCCTTTTCTAGGAAGCCTCCCTAGGCTCCTTTGCCCCTGTGACCCTTGGTCATCCTCCATAGTAACCCATGCTGTCATTCAAGTTCAGAGCCTCTCAGAGGTAGTGGAGAGAGACCTAAGTTCCTTCCTTTTTCTGAGGTTCCCAATATTTTAAAGACTGAAGAAGTCCCAAGACAGAGTCAGAAAATATGACTTTTCTTGTATATTTGCATTTAACCAAATTAAAGCTTTTGATGCATATTCATACACAGAAACCCACAATGAAACATAATTTTGCTACGCATGAGCTAACTATAGGAATTATAAATGCTGGCCATTAAACCCTCTAGGCAGAATGGTTTGGTCATGGGGCATGAATTGAAGATTGTAGGAGGCACCTCTTTCAATCCTTTCAGTATAGTCCCATGACTAAATGTGCCTAAATATGTGCTTCTCCTTTTAATAATATTAAAGTCCTTGGGGCACCTGGGTGGCTCAATCAGTTAAGCATCCAACTCTTGATTTCAGCTCAGGTCTTGATCTCAAAGTCGTGAGTTCAAGCCCCGCATTGAACTCCCACTTAAAAAATATACATACGGGATCCCTGGGTGGTGCAGCGGTTTGGCGCCTGCCTTTGGCCCGGGGTGCGGACCTGGAGACCCAGGATCGAATCCCACATCGGGCTCTCGGTGCATGGAGCCTGCTTCTCCCTCTGCCTGTGTCTCTGCCTCTCTCTCTCTCTCTCTCTCTCTCTCTGTGACTATCATAAAAAAAAAAAAAGAAAAAAAAAAAGAAAAAATATACATACATTCAAGTCATGAGTATGAGGTTGTTGACTAAGTGGCCTTTCTGGTTTCTGTAATGTGTATTTTTCTATCCCTAAAACTATCACAGAGTCAGGGGCTGGCATTACATTGTAGGCTCTCAATTCTTGTTGGGTGACTGAATGAGTCCATGATTGCTAAAGAACAGTCTGAGAATTTAGAATGATTTTGGAGTCCTAGCACTACCATTTACTAGCGCTGTGACTTTGAGCAAGTTACTTAATCTCTCTGTTCTCAGCTTTTGTCATCTCTCAAGTGGTGATATTACTAATAGTACCTACTGCGGAAGGCTGGTCGGAAGAACAAAGGAGGTGGGTGTGCCTCATCAGATGATGGAAGTGAGCTTGCCCCCGAAGAGTGCTTGGGGCAGGGTGGGGGGGGGGGGTAGGAGTAGGTCTGCGGGCACCATAGTTAATAAAGGGAGAGCTCCTGCAGCTGCTGCCCTGCCCTGCCCTGCCCTGTGCTGAGCCTCCCCAGCCGGCCATGCAGAAGACTGATTGGTGGCTCCAGGGGAGCTGCCAAAGCATCTGACTGTTGTCAGGGCCCTCACCCTTTCCTCATTCTGCTGCTTGATTGACAGCACCGTGCAGACCTTACTTTTGGAATAATGCTGCAATCTACTGACTACTCTCACCCACATTGTCTCACATAATAATTATTCAGAATTGTAAAATTGCCTGTGGTTTCAGGAAATTCCTGCCTTTGTTATAACATGCCTGGTACCTGCCCCTCTCCTGCTGACAGAGTTAGCACTGAGGCTATTTGCTCCTGGAATTGCTGAATTCTTTAGCAGCATTTTCTTCCCTTCCTTTTTTCCCCCTCCAAACCTGGGATTCCAAGCATCTCATGAAGAACATTCTATTCTAAACTTTTTCTGTTACCACGTGGCCAGGTATAGAATGGCCTGGCTTGTCCAGAACCTCTACCTCTTGCATGCCCACGTGTAGAAGAGCAGAGCACAGCAGCACTCCCTAACTTGGGCTCTCTCCTCTTTGCTATGTGGTTGGAGTCACATAGTCCTGGGATCTGAGTGGAGCTTTATGGTGTGCCTCCACACTGCCAACACATATGAGGATATCGGCCACCTTCATCTTTGGCTACGTTTCTCTCTAGATGATCCAATCCATTCCGTGTACTGACAACTTTCTAGTTTACATCTCTATCCCTGAGCTCCAGATTTGCATGTTTACGCAGTTGGCATCTTTCTTGGATGTCTAATAAGCATCCCACATGCATCACATTTAAAAATAAATATTTATTTTACCTCTAAAATCTGATTCTTTCCCTCAACCCAGTCAATAGCAGTATACCATCCAACCCAGTCCTCAACCAGAATCCATGAGTTACTATTCCACCTTTGTTCTCCCTACATATGGCATCCATCAGAAACCTGTAGTCTCTACCTCCAGTATCTATCTCAGATATACTGCATTGTCTCCATCTTCATTGCCCTCACCCAGATTCTGGCTATTGATTTTTTTTTTTCAGGATAAAAGAAATTACTTTTGTTTTCAATTACAGTGTACTAAGTGACATTAGTTTTATGGTATCTTTATTACCCTATACACTTATAATCAGTAGTAAGTTCTTAATGCTTTGACAAAAAGCTTTAAAGATCACAAAGCAATCATATTTTTCCTTTTTTTAAAGATTTTATTTATTTATTCATGAGAGACACACAGAGAGAGAGAGAGAGAGAGAGAGAGAGAGAGAGAAAGAGACACAGGCAGAGGGAGAAGCAGGCCCCATGCAGGGAGCCTGACATGGGACTCGATCCCAGGTCTCCAGGATCAGGCCCTGGGCTGAAGGCGGCGCTAAACCACTGAGCCACCCAGGCTGCCCATATTTTTCCTTTTGATTATGAAAATTGCTTTGCATAGCTTCAGCTTACATGGTCATTTTTTAAGAAAAAAATAATTTAAAAAATTGTGTTCTAATACATATAAAATTTACCCTCTTAACCATTTTTAAGTGTATGATTCAGTGGCCTTAAGTCCAGGCACGTTTTAGGGCAAGCAACCTTACCATCTATTTCCATAACTCTCATCTTTCAGAACTGAAATTCTGTACCCATTAAATGCTACCTTTCCACTCTCCCCACCCCACTCACTTCATCCTCTAGCAGCCACCATTCTGCTGTCTATTTCTGTGAATGTAACTACTCTAGGGACCTCATATAAGTGGAATCATATGGTATTTATCCTTTTGTGAATAGGCTTATTTCACTTAGCATAGGTCCTCAAGGTTCATTCACATTGTAGCGGAATTTCCTTCCTTTTGAAAGCTGAATAATATTCCATTATATCTAGATACCACATTTTGGTTATGCATAACTCCACGGATGGGCACTGAAGTTGTTTCAGGCTCCCATTACCTACCCACTTTCTTTCTTTCCTTCCTTCCTTCCTTCCTTCCTTCCTTCCTTCCTTCCTTCCTTCCTTCCTTCCTTCCTTCCTTCCTTCCTTCCTTCTTATTAAAAAGATGCATTTGTTTTAGAGAGTGTGCAAGTATGAGTGGAAGGAAGGGAAGTGAAAGAGAATCCCAAGCAGACAGCCCATTGAGCACAGAGTCCGTTGACATAGGGCTTGATCTCATGACCCTGAGATCACGACCTGAGCTGGAACCAAGAGTTGGACATTCAACTGACTCTGCCACCCAGGTGCACCTTCAGGTTGCCATCATCTTTCATCTCAACTA
This sequence comes from Canis lupus dingo, assembly GCF_003254725.2. Lineage (NCBI taxonomy): Eukaryota > Metazoa > Chordata > Mammalia > Carnivora > Canidae > Canis > Canis lupus. Next base: position 53,820,606 of record NC_064250.1, on the reverse strand, counting down.
TATGAAAGATTCCTAATTGTTCTTTCCACTTTCACTCTTTCCCCTTCTAAACTGTTCTCCATTCAGTTTCTGCAAAGGTGAATTAAATTTTGTTGTTCTTTAAATCCTACATTGACTTCTCATTGTGCTCAGCATAAAATCTGAACATCTTGGCTTGGCTTGCAAGACCCTGTGTTCCTAAAACAAATTGCCTTTACAACCTGTTCTTAGGCTTCTGTCCTCCTTGCTCTCACTCTGCTCCCAGTTCAAGATTTTTCTTGTTTGTTGGTTTGTTTCTATCTCAGACTCTGCCTTTGGTTCCCTTTACCTTGAATACTTTCTACTTCTTGTCCAGTCATGCTTGGCTTCTTCTCATCCTTGAAGTAGTAATTAAATATCACTTCTTTAGAGAGATACTCTCCTGTCATCCTAATAACTAGGATCCCTTGTTATTCCTTGTCTTAACCCTGTATTAATTTGTAGGTATTTTACTTAGAGTAGACTTGTTCCATTCTTTTTTTTCCCCCTCTTGAAGGCAGGGTCTGTATTTAAAAGTCATTTACTTTTGTATCCTGAACATCTAGCAGGTCTTTGCTAATAACAATTTGGTGGATGAATTAATAAATATCCTATTTTAAAAAAAGTTTTAGGGACACCTGCTTGGCTTAAGGTGTGATCTTGGGGTCCCAGGATCAAGTCCCACGTTAGGCTCCTTGTAGTAAGCCTGCTTCTCCCTCTGCCTATGCCTCTCTCTCTCTCTCTCTCTCTCTCTGTGTGTCTCTCATGGATAACAAATAAAATCTTAAAAAAAAATAACTTTTTGGAGAGAGAAATCCTATGTAGTATGTGCCAAAGTGCTACATGAATAAATTTGTGTTCTTTTGGTATTATATTATTTTTTATTTATTCCCTACTGGGGATAACAGTTGATGTCATTTGAAGTTCAGTCCCTTATCCATACTGGGAAGTTATTTTTAAAAAAGGTTTTGTCCCTCAAGATTTGGAGCTCTTGAATAATTCTCCTCCCATTTTAAGCCCACAAGATGAGTGGGTTCTCCATCCAGAGCATCACAAAGTTGAAATTAAGGGTCAGCTCACTGTATGCTCATTTGGAACTCAGTCTTCTTCAAGCATATGCTTGTTGTTGGTAGGATTCAGTTCCTTGTGGTTTTAGGATTGTAGTCACCCTGTGGTCATCTTTGTGTCAGCAATGGAGAAACCTTCCTCTCACACTTTGAATCTAACTACTTCTTTTGCTTGCAGTGAGAGAAAACTCTGCTTTTAGTTATCCTAAGGTTAGCTGTTTAGCAACCGTAACTGCTAAAGTTACAGATCTGCAAAATTTCTTTTACTGTGCCGTATGACATAATCTTGTGAGTCGAACAAGGTAGTGGAGATCTTGGGGGTCATCTTAGAATTTAGCTTGCCACATTTAATCTAGAATTGCATCCATCTGCATGTATCAGAAAACCTGATTATAGTAGTTTAAATACAAACATTTTTTTCACATAATAAATATAGAGATGAATGATTATAGATACTGGATCAGTCTCAATAATGTCAGGGCCAATGACTATAGTTTTCTTGTCCTTTCATTTGCAGTTGCAGTGTGATTATCATAGTTCCCCTCATCATGACCATATTCAAGATAGGAAAAAAGAGAAAGGGAGAAGGATTGGGGCTGCATGAGCATTGTCTGTTTACTGCATGGAGATGTGTAATGCAAAGCAAGAAAAAGTGAAGACAAAAAACACTCTCAGAACTTCAGTTCTCCCCATACCTCCCTCTATATCTCATTGACCAGAACTTGGTTAAATGGCCACCCCTTGGTGCAAGGGAGATGGGAAGGCAGGAATAGAAACTTTTTTGCTTGGCTTAACCAATAACAACCCATCCCCTGGTGCTGGATCAGGAGAAGAAATGGATGTTGGGGATCCAGCTAACACATTTGTTATACCTATTTTCTGAAAGGCAGAATGTGGTGTTGTGGGAAGAGTACAGAAGTTAGAGTCATGAGACTTGTGATCCTTTACCAAATCTGTCATGGTTCACTGTGCGACCTTAGGTTAGTCAAGCAACCTCCCTGAGTCAGTTCATGTCTCTATCAAATGAGAAAAATATGTTTTACTTATCTCGAGGTTATTGTAAAAATGAATTGAAATCAACCACGAAGTTTTTTGCATCCTGGGAATATATGTTAATTGTAATTTTTTGGTCAATATTTGGTATAAAAATAAGAGTATATTTCTTTGATTCCAAGAAATGTGTGTATGTGTATTTGTACATATGTATGTATAGACACATATACATGTAAACATACATATTTAAAAATATTTTATGATCTCTAAAATGAGATGAGATGCATTTTATAATCAATGGTATCTTAGTTTCAGTGATGTATAATAATATTTTGCTTAGCTTTTTGTAGAGTCTTAGGTTATGCCAAGGAAATATGACCACCATTGGGACTCTAAAGATTCCTATAGACTCCTTGGCAACTGTCAGTCTTTTTTTTTTATTCAAGATTTTATTTATTCATTTGAGAGAGAGAGAGAGCATGAGTGGAGGAGAGAGGCTGAGGGAGAGGGAGAACCAAACTCCCTGCTGAATAGGGAACCTGACACGAGGTTTGATCCCAGCACCTGGAGATTATGACCTGAGCCAAAGGCAGACACTTAACCTTCTGAGCCATCCAGGTGCCCTGGCAACTGACAGTCTTATGATGGAACATGTCAAGTGATTGACTTATGGCTCTAAAATACAGATGGAGAGAAATTACACCAACTCCCTACCTTCATTCAGGATTCTTCATACAGTATTCCTATTCCAAATATGAAACTAAAGTAAGCCAAGATGAGTTTACCAAGATGGAGTAAGCCAGGACCTCCTAAGAGTTTGAGGTACTAGAAAGTGTTCTGCAAACCCTAAAGGGTGACCTTCTGCTGAGGTTATTCATTACATTCTGAATGTAACATACTGTTCAGGCACCTGGGAATGTCCTTTAGGGTCACTGCCTCAGGAATGTACCAAAGATCAGATACAACCTGTGTTTCAGGCCAAGTGTGACATAGATCCTTGACTCTGAATGTGGAGCCATGGAGTTCTTTAATAACACAGCTATCAGAATTGTTTATTTTGAAGAAAAATCACATCATAGAATATTTGTAATTATAACTTTGGGATATATGTATTTATATATGTGTGTATGTGTATAATATAATAATGTGACTTTAGAGAGGACAAAAACAGATATCTAGGGATGGGAAATTATGGTGTATACGATTGAAAGAGAAATAGGGGTGAGTTAGTTCATGGAGAATCACGGATACATACCGATGTTAATTAAAATATGATTTATGTTCCTTTTGGAGTTCTTATGTATGGTTTACTTGAGGCTGGGGTGTTTATTTTATTTGCCAATTTGCAGTGGACGAGGAGTAATCAGGTTTTTTGTTTTTGGTAATTTTTAAAGATTTATTTATTTATTTAAAAGAGCTTTTATTTATTTATTTGATATAGAGCCAGAGAGCATTAGCAGGGAGAATGGCAGAGACGGAGAGAGAGGGAGAAGCAGACTCCCCATTGAGCTTCCCAGATGCCTCAAGAATAATATATTTAAATGGAAGAAGAGATGGTAAAAAGATAGTAGCGCATACAACCAAAGCTACTTACCTTTTCCTTTTGGGAACGTCAAAGCACCTGTTAATTAAAGAGTGTGTATGTGTGTTTGTGTGTGTGTGTTCTGATTCTGTTAAAATGAACTCTCTTCTCTCCTAAAGGAAAAGACTTAAGAAGAAGGAAGAAAAGCAGTGTTCCAAGTCTTGAATCTGATATAGGTCTTTGTCATAGGGTAATTGTGCCTTCCGGGCTTCTGTTTATTCTGAGAAATTACGAAACAAGTGGCATGGTTACTTTAACTTCATGATTAAATCTTTGTGATTTCTTTAGTCCACTGTGACAGAAGTCTCCGAGCACAAAACCATGCTTGATATTATTTTGTATCATACATTACACATTCTGAGTGCAGAATAGATGTTCAGGAAGTTGGTTGAATGTCTTGCTTTAGAAAAAAACCTTTGCAGAAATACATACAATCTATGCAGTCTTAGTTTTTCATTCTTACTTTCTTCCCAGTTTTCTTTTTGACCTTGAGATACTTGTCTTTGATCAGAAAAAGGCTGAGGCCTTACTTTAGGGTTTGGAATTGGCACGAGGATCTAGTTTGAGATGTTTCTGCATAAACCCCAAACAGATGGCTGGATAGTGTTTGCCAGTAGCCTCAAAACCCAACAAGCGGATGCAGAAATGTCCAAAGTAGCTATCTAGTTGAATACATATGGCAAAGAGATATAAGGGGGAGATGGCTAAATTCTCAGATTTAAATAACCTTTTGGATCACTAACCAAACAAGAATTTGTTAGACTATTATGAAGCATAGCTAACCAAACCAAACATTTTCTCAGCTCTGAAGGGATGGAATTAATCCATACAGCTATATGAAACCCTCCTTTCCTTTACATATGATTTATGAAAGTTTTCTAAAACTTTTAACTAACATTTCCAGGACATCACTATACAGTCACCCTAATTTAGATGATCTGAACTAGGACTCTTTCTCTTTTTAAAAATGATTGTCAGAGGGAATGTTTCCCGGGAAGATTTCCAATTTGGGCCATAACTGGTAACAAACTAGTCCTTGTGCATTGTACTACCATAAAACTACTGGACAATGTATGAGGCAACTATTTTCAAGTATTGGTCAATGGAAAGCACAGTATTTCAATCCTGAGAGAAGGAAAGCTCATGAGATGAGCCTGATGATCACTTTGGCTCTCTTCCAGGGGAGAGTTTCCTGATGTAGCATTGTATGCTGAAGTCTGCACTGAGCACAGCAGTCCTGCTGAGCTAAGGAAACAGATCAGAGTCTGGGGCAGTTGAAGCAGCTGGTATCTGCTGGGCAGGGCATTAGAATATAGAGAGTAGCAAGAGGAAGGGGGGAGCAGAAGTGTGTCTGGGTATACCCAGGGAATCCTTGGTCTGCCTGGAGTGCGCATGTACAGACAAAACCATAGGAGATTTACTAAAAGTGGTGGCTTCTAGGTTGAGAATGGAACAGAAATAGTAGAGATCAAGCAATACTAGGAGATGTTGGCAGTGTAGCCCAGCCACATTGGAAAGACCTTCTTAACACATTATTAACATTCTAAGCATTCAGAAGAGACACAAAAATTTTATGTCTTAGGGGTAAGGAACATGCTTTCAAGCAGGATTGATAAAAATATTTTGTAGAGTTAGGTAATTATTTTAGGTCCTGTGAGCTATACAGTATCTGTTTTAACTGCTCAACTTTCTATTGTAGAGCAAAAGCAGCCATAGACAGTATGTAAATGAATTTGCATGGTTTTGTCTCAATATAACTTTATTTGTGAAAAAAGGCAGAGGGCCAGCCTGTGTCATGGCTGTAGTTTGCCAGCTGCTCTAGAGTAAGACCTACTCTAAACCCACCCTAATTTCACCCTGTTGAAATCTGCCGTGGATATTGAGTTTGGAAGTTGAGTTCTGCTGCTGTCAGAGGGGCTTAGGAGACATCTTCTTTGGCTTTTTACCAATCCATCCAACAAAGTGGAGACCAAGCCCATACAGGATGAGTGTGAGCAAGCAGGTTAACTTCTGACAAAAATCAACTCTGCAGAGGAAGATCAAATCCAGAATATGTTCAGTGTATCATCAACAATTAGTAGGTATGCAAAGAAATAGGAAAATATTAATTTTAATATTAAAATAATTTTAAAAAGTCAACAGAAACTAATCCCTAAATGGCCCAGATGTTGGATATGGCAGACAAAACCTGTAATACAGCTATTATAAATATGTATAAAGAACTAAAGGAAAATATTGTTATAAGGAGTAAACATATAGGGCATCTCAACAGAGAAATAGAAACTGTAAAAGAGTCTAATAAAAATTTTAGAATAGAAAAGTTGAATCATTAAGATGAAAAATTCACAGGATGAGATTAACAGGAAATGAAGATGATAGAAGAGTCAGCGAACTTGAAGAGAGATCAGTAGGAGAGGAGATAAAGCCAACTCCTTATCAGAAACAATAGAAACCAAAAGTCAAAATATGAAAGGAAAGGAAAAGTCAACCTTAAATTCTATGTCTACTGAAAAATATCCTTCAAAAACAAAGATGAAATAAAGAGTGGAGTATTATAGAGCCATGCTGTTCAGTAGAAATAGAGTACAAACCACATACATATTATTTTAAATTTCCTGGTTGCCCCATTTAAAAAATGTTAAAGGAAACAGGTGAAATTAACAGTATGTTCTATTGGGCCCAATAAATCTAATATATTATCTTTCAACATGTAATCAATGTAAAAATTATTAAGTAGATATTTTACACATTTTTGTACTCTCTGAAATCTGGTATATATTTTATACTTAAAGAACAACTCAGTTTGGACTAGCTACATCTTAATATTACTTGGTGTCTTGTGGCTACTGTGTTGGAATTGGATAGCAGAGTTTTAGATCAGAAAGAAAAGGAAATGAACATGTTGCCTATGTCTAGAATGTTCCTCAAGCTATCTTATATACAGCGTGTAAATTAACCTTAGCAAAACATTGCCTGCTCGAAACCCTGAGGAGTGGTAAAACAAGTTAATTTGCTCATTCACTAATTCAGCCATTTACTCAATATTTACAAAATGCAAGACCCTATTCTAAGAGTAGAAGACATCGACAAGAAAACAATCTAATCCCCTTTCTCAGGGAGCTTACATGCTAATTAGCATGAGAGCTACATTGGCAAATAATGTCATTATAATTTGATAAACTAATGTAAGTGAGACACTGTAAGTACACAGAAGATATGGGGGATAAGGGGCAAGTGGGATGAAGGAGAGTCCAGGAAGGGTACCATGTATCAGAGTTCTTGGTTGTAAGCAACAGAAACTGACTCTGCCTAACACAAGGAGGAAAGGAGTCTATGGCTCTGAGGGGCCATTCAGGGGTTTTTAAGCAGAGCTGTGGCATGGGCATTTCAGCTTTTAGGAACAACACTCTGGCACAGTAGATTGGGTAGTACTTTGGAGGGATGTGACCAAGAAGGCAAGGAGAAAGGTAAAACGCTGGTGCTTATCTAGGTGAGAGACAGTGAGCGGCTGAATCAAGGCCCTTGGGAATGGAAAAGGTAGTTTCAAGAGGTCAAACTCATTCTGGAATGTAGAGCTGTCACTGTTCTAACGCCTCCTTTTCCAGTGCACTCAACACCACGCCTACCATCTCCTCCCATAAACACAACATAACTCACTGACATCTAAACATGCCAGTCCTGCTCCCCCTTCCTAAAATGGCTTTGCCCCTCCACTGTTTTGCTCAGAGCCCTCCCTTCCAATTTAAGGGGTAGCTCATGACTGCCTGCTGCTCAGTAGTCTCTTAATTAATTCCTTGATGCTCTGCAGTTATTGTTTTGATGGATAACCTGTCAAAATAGGTTAGAGAACCGACTGTGTTGTTTTATGTGGCTGCCATACCCCTCTGCCATCTGCTGTAAGCTGCTTGAGGCCAGTGATGCTGTCTTGTTCTCCCTTGTGCCATCTGGCCCTAAAATGGGCCCAGCACAGAGAGCTCAGTACACATTCTTGATAATGCTGGCCCCTGACATCGCCCAAGACACTGGGGTCCTATTGTGGCCTATGGTTTCCATCTCTAAGCTTCTTGTCAGTGCAGTCTGAGGAATATTAATCTCGCATAGGCACATTTCTTCAGTCACTCTCCACTCTTCAACCTTAGGTAGCTCCATTTCCAACGGAACTGTTCTCAGCTGGTAAGGCTACCAATCCTCTCTCCCCACATTTCCTCCGTAAGCACCTCAGCTTTCATCAGACTGACCTCTTCACTGGCCTAGAAACAAGCCCACTTATGATGATCCTCTGTCCCGAGTTGTGCTCAGATATTCTCTTCCCTTCTGCTGGTCCAGATGTGAGGATATCCTTCAAATCCTAGAAGTCTGCTCAGTTCTTTACGGTTCCAGCCCTTGCAGATCTCTCTATGGCTAAACAGCATTTCTGGTGTGTCCTGCAGCAGGATGATTTCCAGATTTGTTGTTTGCTCTTCTTTGTCCCCAGCTAGATTGCAAGCTGCTTGAGGGTCACTATCTCAAAGGGTGCTTAGTATATTTCCAAACACATAGGGCTCTTGAATGTGTATCAGGATTGGCACAAAATAGATCCATTTCTAAGTGACTCCCATTTTATTAGCCAACTGTGTTTTCCATCCCCAGATTTTAGTGTGTAAGGGATGCTGAGAAAGAAGCTGCTCTCTGAAGTGGCAACCCAGAGACTTCAATGAAACTTGTAGTGCCTCTTGGTCAATCCTGCTGCTGATACTGAGTCACTCCCCATTTGTGGTGATTTTAAACCTCACTTTATGATTCACATTCTAAAAATGGGGTGAGGTTTTCACAGCGAACCCAATTCCAGTGTGAACTTAGCCTCACAATTATTGGGTTCCTCTGTGGTTTCCAGCTGCTAGCATAGCACTCTGCATGGTCAAGCATCTTGTGGCTTATTGGATATGGCTGTTGTCATGGCAAGTACCCAGAATCCATTTCACAGGATTATGATAGAGGGATCCCTGTAATAAATTTGTTCCACTAGGCTTTTTTGGGAATGCTTATTATCTGTAACCAGTCCATCTCTGGACCTGGGATGGACAAGCTAAGGAAGTGTAGGTAAAGCTTTGGGGCTCTTCTTTCATTCATGCTTTGAGTAGTAGTCTCTGTTCCTCAGCTAGACTGTGACCTTGTCTGTAAAGAGGAGGTCAAGTGCTTGACTCCATATAACATCTGGGAGAATTGCTCTAAAAATGATTGAAAAGAGAAATCCCTAATGCCAGCATATGTAAATGACAGAAATGGGGTAGTTTTATGAAATTTGTATTCTAGTCCCAAGACTTCCACTAATGCGCTGTGTGACTTCTTGCATGTAATTTAACAACAGCAGTGACTGCTATTGCTGACATTCATAAGGAGTTTGGACTGGGGCCTGGCACGTAGTAAGACCTCTATGTTACAGAGGGTTCATTACTCCCAGTACTAAGCACCCTGTGTATATCCTCTCTCTTAATCCTTAAAATTATGAAGTGAGTCTTGTTGTTCCTACTGTACAGGGGTGAAATGAGGCTTAAAGGCTGTATAGGATTCAAGTCCCAGGCCTATGCTCTCATCCTGTGTTGCTATGTTTGATTTCCTTGGGTCTCCGTTTACTCATCTGTGAACTTGAGAGTTGGACCTTTGGTCTTTAAAATCTTTGAGCTCTAAAATTTCTCAGTATTTGTCCCATTGCCCTCACCCTTTTCCTTCTCTCGTCCCCTCCCCCACCCACACTCATCTGTGAATTTTGCTGGATTCATCATCACGGGGTCAGGAGGATGTTTTTCCCATTGAGCTATGACGCTTCATGTGTCAGCACATGGACTTGTGTTGTGGCTTTTTGTTGTTGCTGGACTTGGCTTACATGCTGCTGTTGTAGGGAGAGGAGGAGCCTGACTCTACTATTCTGCTGTCTTATCTTGGCCTGCAGCCACCAGCACACTGAGCGACCTTGATGTTTGATGGGACTTGAGAACAGCTTGAAGGGAGAAGTCCGCTGGAGTCAGCTTTAGGGTCTTTGAGCTCTGTGTGGTTCTCTGATGAGGTCTGGTTTTGGAGCACTGTATTCTCCAGGCTGTTTGCATACGTCTGGTCCTATGGTTGGTAAGAATCTTAGGAGAGGGACTTGGAAGAGAGATTTCCAGGCTTTCCATTCTCTGCACAGCTGGAGTATCCTGGCAGATTTCCACATGGGGAATTTCTCAGATTGTTTCATTATGGTTCTGTTGTAATTGGTGTTTGTAAAGTACTTTAGTTGGGGGAGTTTGCATATATTCTAGTGGTTTGTTTTGTTTTGTTTGTGTGTGTGTGTGTGTGTGTGTGTCTGTGTTCCAAAGATCAGAGTGTTTTGGCACTAGAAGACCTAGGTTTTAGGGTTGTATTGATCACTTCTTAGCTTGGTGCATCTAACACACCTGATGTTATGGCCTCTAGTTGATGATTCTGTGGATAAGGTCTTAATCATGGAGGAAGAAGAGTCCTATTTGTCACTATCCTGGAATGTGTGAATTCTTCCAGTTATAAGCCAGGAGGAAACATCTTAGGGCATCAAACAAGGGTCTCAAAACAATGAAGGTGATGGATAAATCACTCCTCTCACCCCAAATTTCTTCATCTGTGAAAGATTATAGTTATATCTGCCTTACTTAACTAAAATGGCTATCAAATCAAATGAAGTATGGTATGAAAATATGTTTCTGGGGGTGCCTTGGTGGCTCAGTTGATTAAATGTCCAACTCTTGGTTTCAACTCAAGCCATGATCTCACAGTTGTGGAATTAAACCCTGAGTTGGGCCATGCTTAGTGAGGAGTCTACTTCAGATTCTCTCTCCCTCTCCCTCTTATTCACTCTCTCTCTCTCTCAAATAAATAAAATATTTTAAGAAATATTTTTAAAATATGTTTCTAAAAATTATAAATGTATGAAAGCAGTTATTTTTAGGCAGTATTATACAGGGGAACTGTTTTAACAACCAAAAAAGACAAAAACTATTAAATATTTCTATTCTGATTAACCCCAGCATAGATTATTTATAGCAGGTGATAACCTATACTAAAATTTCCTCAACATTTTATTTTATTATGCACCAGTCAGAAGGATATGGGTTAAATTATTCTAGACCAAAATGAATATTGTAAGTATTCCATTAATAAGAACTGATATTATTCAGGGCAAATAGTAGCTCTTTTGTGGAAACATTAATTTTTAATTGATTCAGATTTTATTAATTTATCATAAGACCAAGAGCTAGGTTCAAACTGTAAATGGACATTAATAGTACAAACAGAATTATGAGTCTATTAAGTATCTTTCTATATACATAGAACATAATTGTAATGTGAGTAAAGGCTAGACTTTTATGTACTAATTCAAATTGGCCTAGATTGAAAACGTGTTTTTTTGACTCACATTTTATAAAGCAAATATTCCCTTCCCCTTTACTCCAAATGAACAAGATGATTCCATTTCTATTTCTCTTGATTGGTAAACCATGCTTGGAGGTACCATCTGGAGATAGTTGGGTTTCTGCCAGGGATTTAAATCAAGCTTGCAAAGAGCTACCTGCCTAAGGCAAAAAGTGCTATGATTTAAGAGGAAAGAACATGCTTTTATTTTACCATCTAGTAAAAGAGAGTGAAAGTACTTTGAAAAGTTTTTTGTTTTGCAACAATAGCCTTATATTATAAATGAAAGTATTTCCAAAATATAATAATTGGGGAAATTTGGGAATCTGATTACTAAAATTTGCGTGATTATTTACAAGTCTGATATGAAGTCATATGCAGAGATCTTGATGCTAAAGGCAGATATTTCTGTATAAGAAGCGGCAACAAGACAGGGCAGAGACGAGTAATACAAGTTGAAAACACCCAGACCTCCTCGTGGGCAGTGTTGAAAACCCTGGACCTGTGTGGATTGGAGATAATGTGATAGTTGTCCTTTTTCATTTTTATTATTTTTTTACACAGATTTCTGCTTGGCAGATTAGCCAAAGGCAAGAGGAGCTAATCTATGTTCTAAGTCTGCCCTCTGCAAGACCCTTATAACAGAGCCGAGGCCCGAAGTCCACTGCGCCACCATACCTCCACCCCAGACATTACTCTGGGGTCTGCCTGAGACTGTCGGTGTGAAGATGACCAGTGCCTTCCTAGCATGACGACCTTGGACCATGTGATCGCTACCCACCAGTCAGAGTGGGTCTCCTTCAATGAGGAGCCACTCTTTCCTGTCCCATCTGAGGGTAAGAAGTGCAGCAAAGAGCCACAACTGTTTATAATGACTTCTACTTGATCATTCTTTGGGTGGGATCTTAATACGTAAAAAAGAGCCAGTTTGTCACTTTCCTCAAGTGCAGATTTTTCCACTTTTGAAGCCTGGGGTAAGTATTTTAGGAAACTTAGAGTCCCAAACAAGAGGGCCTGGAAATACCAAAAGTATTGGTGCTTTCTTCCAAGGAGCATAAACTTTGTATTTACAAAGTACGTCATACTCAACCTTATAGGGTCCTACTCAACCTTATAGGGTGTTACTCCCAGCAGCAATTTGGATTTCCTCAGTTTTTAAAGCATAGTTGTGAAGCGTGACAGGTGCTAGAGCCAGATTGCTTGGGCTTGGATGCTGGCTCTGTCACAGCTAAGTGATGTGCCCTTGGGTAGATGGTTTATTTAACCTCTCTGTGAAGTAGCTTATCTGTGTAGTAGGGGTAATTACAGTACCTTTCTCAGGAGGGCTGTGAGGATTAAATGAATTAATATATGTAAAGTGCTTAGAACAGTGCCTGGCACATGGAAAGAACTCAGTTAATTGCCATCCATGATTATGGTGAAGCTGGCTAAATTGACTTCTAGGGACCTGCTGCTCAGGGATGAAGGTCAAGGTAGGGGACAGGAGATATTTGCAGAGCCTTGTCAGGTGAACCTGCTCCACTGCAGCTAGCACTGCTCAGCTTCATTTACAGCACCTGGAAAGTGTGAGTTGACAGGTGAGCTGTCCAGTATGGTGGCCATGTGGCTATTGAGTCCTTGAAATGCAGCTAGTCTGAATTGAGATGTGTTTTAAGTATAAAGTACATCGAATTTCAAAGACCTAGTGAAAGTAAGATAATTCATTAGTAACTTTTATATTAGTTATATGTTAGAATTAAAACTTTTCAACATGCTGAGTTGAAATTTATATTACTAAAAGTAATTCACCTCTTTTACTTTTTTTTTAATCTGGCTACTAAAAAAATTAAAATTACATATGTGGTTCAGCTTTTATTTCTGTTGGGCAGTGCTAGTCTAAAGCGTTTGGTTACGTGCAGGTAGACTAGTTTGTTTGGCTAATGATGGCAGAAAAAAGTTTTATGTTAGTACCTTTATTTTTAAAAAGTTTTCATATAATAAAATTGACCTCTTTTGGCATGCAGTGGTGAAACTTTAATCGATTTGTGTAACCACCGCCACAATTAGAATATAATTATTTAAAAAAAATTTTTTTTGAAGGCTGTTAAGTATCCTAGGACCAATAAAGTGCTAGAAAGGTAGGGGAAGAGCCTCTGGGCCTCATTCAGCTGGATCGTCAGTACAGAGTTTGCACCTGGCAGTCCACAGACATGTATAGTTTGGACTGCATGGAGTTTGAAGTGTGAATTTGAATGTGAATGTATTTAGTCCAGACAGAAGCTCTCCTGTTCAGCCAAAGTCTCCATCAGTCCCTGTTGCCTTTTGCTTTTCTCCTCTAAGCATTTTTGTGACCGCCTATCAGTGGAGTAGATGCTAGGATAATAGTGAATAAGGCTTCCAGTCTCAGCCTGCCTGGGTGCTGTTTGTAGGCATGCTGAGGTTATCCTTCGTATATACAATGTTAGGAAAACACTCCGTCAGCGTAGAGACAGGTGGGCGTGAGTGTTTCTGCACTCACCAGAATGGTACGTCTTGTGGTCACCCCTTACCTATCCTTGGATTTTCCTTCATCAGACAGTTTTGAAGAGTGGGCTTCCTCACATCATTGATGGTGGTGTCCGGTATCTGTTTCAGGGGGCACCGAAGAGCATCTCCCAGCACTGTCATCCTATTCAGACCAGTCTGAGAGCTCCTCCGGGGAGAACCATGTGGCGGATGGAGGCTCCCAGGAGCTTTCCCACTCAGAGCAGGATGACTCCTCCGAAAAGCTGGGCCTCATTTCTGAAGCAACCTCCCCTCCTGGGAGCCCTGAGCAGCCCCCACCTGACCTGGCCTCAGCCATCAGCAACTGGGTTCAGTTTGAAGACGACACCCCCTGGGCTAGCACATCACCGTCTCAGAAGGAAACAGGTGAGACAGGTGGGAGGTTGAGAAGGGTTTTGGCTTAGGTCTGTGCTCACCAGGGGTGCTTTTCCAGGAGAGATCTACAGGGTTGCCAGGATTCTACTTTTACCAGAACCCTTTGGTGGCGGCCCTACAGGAGAGCTGGTGGAGATCTCATCTGGCTTAATTCTACAACTAGGGTTTGTTATTCAAGCATATAGAAGGATTTATGTGTTCTGGACCATTTCTAGCCTTCTGTACTTGTGCCTGGATGTTGACCTGTCTTTGGAAGTATGCATATTTATTATCTATTAGGTATTGGAATTATGTTTGCTCAGCACCTAAATTATAAGCTCCTTATGAGCAGAAATGAATGTCTTTCAGAACGTGGACCACCATCAATTTCTAGAGTCACTAGGTAAACATGGATATTCTTGTGTCCCAGACCCGTTAGATCTAAATTTTCAAGAGTGGGGACTGTCCTTAATGATAATTCTCTTATATTGTGGCACTTAAATAGCCAGAAGCTACCCTGGGGAGCTTAACAAAGCCAGAGAATTGTTCGTCCCCACCCTGCTCACCTGGCTGCTGATTCTGTTGTGTACCAAAGCATGCCAATGCTGACTGGATCACTTTTGTGACCATCTTAGTTCCCTATGTCCTGCATAACAAATTACCACAAACTTAATGGTTTAAACAGCATAACTTTATTTTCTTACAGTTCAAAAGTCTGTAGTTCGAAAGTCCATGTATTGGACTTGGTGTCACTGGGCTAATTCAGAGTGTTGGCAAGGCTGCATTCCTTCCAGAAGGCTCTAGGGAAGAATCTGTTTTCCTTGCCCTTTCTAGCTTTTGGATGCTGCCCACATTCCGTGGCACATGTCCCCTTCCTCTGTCTCTAAAGCCAACATTGTTGCATCTCTCTGCCTTTCTTCTGTAATCACAGCTCCCTCTGATTTCTGCCTACCTCTTCCACTTTTAAGGACCTTGTGATTACATTGGGCTCACCAAGATAATCCAAGATAATCATTCTAAGGTCCTATACTCTTTCATATTTTTAAAAGATTTTATATTATATTTTAAAAGATTTTATTTATTTGATAGAGAAAGAGAGAGCACGAGCTAGAGGAGCGGCAAAAGGAGAGGGAGAGGGGCAAGCCGACTCCCCACTGAGTGTGGAGCCCAACACAGGGCTCAATCTCAGGACACTGAGATCATGACCTGAACCAAAGTCAAACACTTAACTGACTGAGCCACCCAGGCGTTCCTATATTTCTTCATATTTAAACATCATTTTCCCTTGTTATTTATCATTTGGTTGTGGTCTTCCTCAGAGCTTTTGTTCAGTAGTGCCCTAGATCAGTGGTGTCCACTTGGAGAAATCTGTGTGTTGGCTGGATGGCTAGTTCTACGAAATGAGTGGTCATCTGATTCTTTTTAGTTTTTAGTCTAATCTGACAATATAGAAATGATTTGTCCATCAATGTCTCATTCGTCCACTCTAAAAAATGCTTCTCTTAGTTTATTAATTTCTAGCAAGAAGACTCTGGACCTCTTTTGGGCTACAGCTTCACCCTGTGTGTATTAAGTAAACTTTTTCTAATGGACAGCCCATGAATGAATTAGAATTGGAGCAAGGGAGGTTCCCTGGGTGGCTCAGCGGTTAAGCGCCTGCCTTCGGCCCAGGGAGTGATCCTGGAGTCCCGGGATTGAGTCCCACATCAGGCTCCCTGCTTGGAGCCTGCTTCTCCCTCTGCCTGTGTCTCTGCCTCTCTCTCTCTCTCTCTCTCTCTCTCTGTCTCTCATAAACAAACAAATAAATAAACAAACCTTTAAAAAAATAATTGGGGCAAGGGAGATACTTGATGTGCTGTATTTAAATGTGCTGAAATCAGGAATCTGTTGGTGAGCTGTGAAATATATCGGTGTGTCTCAATGCATGTAGGTGGCGAAGTTCAGCCAGAAATAAGGAAAATCTGTAGAAACTGTTCATGGCTTCTGCTGTCTTTCTAGCCATGTCAGTATCACCAGAACAAACCGATTCTCGTTCCTATAATGTAGTTGCAGTTTCTTTGTTTCTTCCTATTCTATTCCCGTGTCCTGTTTGCTTCTGTTACGTGCCTAGCACTTTCTAGTCAGACATCTCTATGTCAGGAGAAAGAGGAAAATATCTATTTTAGACTTGGGGGAAGGGAAGTTTCCTCTACCCTCCAAAATTTCTTCTGGCTGGTCTAAGACTTCAGTTGACATGAGACAGATTCATAGGAGAAAAGAAAATATAATTTTGTACTTTGGGAGCCCCATGTATAAAAAAGGTTCATAGGCTGGTAAAATGAGGTGTATGTGCCATCCTGAGCTAAGGAGTGGGATAGGGGCCTGAGGCTTCAAAGGAGAGGAGGGCAGTTCCCAGGACAGTAAGAAGAGCAGATGTTTGGATGTTTGCCCTGCCATGCAGATGGGTCACTCAGATAAAATTTATCTGGTAATAACCCTTATTCTGGGAAAGATACTCCAGTTAGACTCTAACTAGGTAGTTAAAGGAGGGACAGTAGTTTCTCTCCAGCCTGCAGGATCTCCGTTGCCTTCAGCTCAAAATAGTCCCCATGCCAAGGTGGTTTTGGGGAGACCTATTTTGAACCCCTTCAGCCCTGTCCCATGCAGCTTCTTTGTGAATATTTTTTGATGAGACGATCATGATCTTGACCTAAAAAAAAGAGGGAAAATGGGATGGATTAATGCTATTCCTCATCTGGATTTCTGGAAGCAGACAGTGGAACCTTCCATGGCCAGCTATTCCATACCTTCACATCTAGGCGTGCAGGGAGAAGCTGGGAAAGATAGCAGATGTGTGCACACACGTGGAGTAGTTAGGTGGAAAACTGTTTTCTGGGATACTCCTTTTCCATCCCCCCGGGTCCCATTCCTGCACTGTTCACAGTTTTTCTGGCAGATGAAGAGCAAAAGAAGAAAAAAAAAAAACCAACCAACCAAATAATCAAAAGAATTTATTTTTTAAGCTGTGCCACCTACAAATAAAACCAAGGGAGTGTTGGATTTTAGCCTGGAATGGCGTTGTACTACTTGCCCAAATTAAAATGCAAGGAGGCTGGAGGCACAGTTGAGTAAGGGACTCAAAGAGACTGTCATTTGTAGTAAATCTCTTATTTTTATAGCATCTAATCATCAGAAGCTACACTGGGGAACTTAAATAAGCCAGGAAGTCGTTACCCCCTACCTTGGTGACCTGGCTACTTATTTTATCTTGCACTGAAGCATACCCAGGTTGATTGGATAACAAGGAGCAACAGCTGAAGGGGAAGACTACTCCAGAAATGTTTTAAATCCATCAGGGCAGCAACTTTGTTTTGGATTTTGAGTAAGTGCCATTGTGGTTGGTCTGGAGAAAAGGAGACACATCATCTCTCTCAGAAAAATATGAATAAAATCAGTCAATGGAGTGACAAAGTCTTTTTGTAACCACACTTAGAAGAACAATGGCTGGCGTCAATTATTTGGACCTGAGGATGCTAGGAATGAGGAGCAGATAAAATCATGCCCTCTTTGTAAATATTATTTCCTCCATTAAAACCTCTGAAATTTGGTGGAGACCAAATGTGAAATTTGTATCTCTTTGATTTAACAAGAACACTTTGGCTCAGACTATGTTGATAAATATTCTCTTTAAAAAGATTTTTATTAGAATCTTAACTGCCAAATACTCAAATTTAAGACTTAAAGTAGCCACAAGAATACTGTTCCCATCTTGGTCTGAAAATGCCGTGTGATTAAACTGGGTTACCCAGTGAAAAATGTCAAAAAATTTAACTGAAAACGTGTTTGCTGAACCTCAAACCTTAATGCATAGATATTCTGCTAAACCTTTAGAACAGCAGCAGAACCCAGCAGATCTAAAGTATTGAAACAAGCAAAGGGAAAAAAAAACCTACTAAACTTCTGGTGAATCTTTTCAAATCAAAATTGGATCTTTATATTGTTAAGAAGTATTTTTGAGGGCAGCCCAGGTGGCTCAGCGGTTTAGTGCCGCCTTCAGCCCAGAGCCTGATCCTGGAGACCCAGGATCAAGTCCCACATCTGGCTCCCTGCATGGAGCCTGCTTCTTCCTCTGCCTGTGTCTCTGCCTCTCTCTCTCTCTGTGTCTATCATGAATAAATAATAAAATAAAATAAAATAAATAAAATAAAATAAAATAAAATAAAAATGTTTGAAAATGAGCCTAATCCCAGGTGGTATTTTATTCACATTGGATCTCTTAGCAGTCAGTAGTGTTTCTGAGTTTCCCTGGTGGCAAAAAGTTTTCCTAATTTAGTATTTTTGTCTCCTCTGTTTTAAAATTCCACCATGTAACAGGAAGAATGTAGCAGTCAGCTTATATATCACCTAAAATCTTTTTTTAAATAATACATTTATTTTTTATTGGTATTCAATTTGCCAACATACAGAATAACACCCAGTGCTCATCCCGTCAAGTGCCCCCCTCAGTGCCCATCACCCATTCACCCCCACCCCTAAAATCTTTATAAAGATCCTCTCAAGGCAAAGGCTGATTCCATATATGTGCATTTTACAAGTATATGTGTGTGCTTAGAATATGTTTGCAAATACATGCAGATAAATTGACTTGAAAGAGGAAAGTTCATTTCCAAAATTAAAAAAAAAAAATTATGGCACTATTTTCAGCATGAAGCTTCCTGTTCACTCATGGTGTTATGTGCTGACCTTCCTCCACAGACATGGATGGCAGTTTTGCAGCAAGGCCAAGGCTGAATTTGACCCATTATGCAGATGCTGCAGGATATGCATAATTACAAACAAAAAAATTTTCATTTCCGGAACATTTGTTCCACAGCCCAAGCAAAACACTAATATTCCCTTGTGCTTCAAATGTCTTCCCCAAAAGCTTGGGCTAAGGCCTTCCCATTGTATCTGGAGAAGCTCATTATCTGGGACCAGAGAAAGAGCCACTTGTTTGGGGGAAGACCAGAGATGATGTCAGCCATTTAAGAGGGAGGCAGGGGTGACAGCTGAGAGACTTAATCCTGAAGAAGGCTAGCCCAGTGGTTACTTTCTATGATACTTTTTATTCTGGCAACGGAGGGTGAATTGGTGGGTGGGAGTGGAATAAGAGTCCAACCATTTGGTGAATATGTAGCAAGGCGCATTGCATTTGGCATGCATATGTATTTCCCTGTTCAACAGAGGAGGTTTTATTTTCTTTTAATACCTTGAATTGTTCTCTGCTTTTAAGAGTAATTAATGACCTTTCCGGAATCCATCTCAGCCGCTGATGTACTGGGGGAAGGATTCTAACAAAGCCCTTCTTCCTTGGGGCCTGATGCCCTCTGCCCCTGTCCACTGGGCACCACTCTGCTCCCATCACTATCTCCTGCTGTTCCTGACAAGTCCATTTCTGCTCTTGCTGTTTCCTTGGCCCCTAACTCTTCCTCTACATGTTTACTCAGAGCTCTGCTCAAGCATCATTTCTACCTGCCCCAACCCCCTAGCTTTTTCCTGCATTAAATGTCTTTATAGCCCATGTTTTGACCTGCAATTACGGTTATATATTTGTTTGCTTATAGTCTCTCTTCCCCACTAGAAGAGAGAGATGTTGTCTGTCTCATTTATTTTCTGCCCAGAATGTGGAGCATGGAACTTAGTAGATACTCACTTAGTATTTGTTGGATTAATGAATGAATAATGAATGAATGAGTGAAAGATGAGCTGTTAGGGAGAACTTGAGGCATGGCATCCTCAGTGAAATGGCTTTTTTTTTTTTTTTCCAAAAAATAGGCAAAGAAACTAGCCTAGCCTCTGCCCCATCATGCCCTTTGCTTAACAGCTATCATCAATTTTGATTTCCCATTATTATACACACAGTGTGCACACACAAACGTGCATATGCATAGCACAGAGATACACATATGCACATAATATACACACATAGTATATGTGTATAACATGTGCTTACATATACATGTATAAGTAATATATGCATAACATAGAATTATGATACATATACAAACATACATATTTCTCTCCCTGCCGGGAGCTGTCTTAAAAAAAGCACAATTAAAATTGTCTTATATTTTTGTCATATTTGAAGCTACCATTATGCCATCTGGGCAGGGGAGAGGATCTCTTGAAAATGATTTCTTTCAGTTATCTAAAAGGGACTTTAAAGCATTTTTATCAGAACCCTAATATTTTCCTCTTCCAGAATGTGCTAGCTCATCCAGGGGGGTCCTTGTGACCTATCTTACCCTCAGCACAGGACACAAAACACAATAAACTGCCAAGCATGCATTAATTAACTAGTTCATTCATGCAAAAAATACTTAGGTGCTGGGAATGCAATTATGAGAAAATTGGCCATAGTCCCTGCTCTCCCCACGCTGAGATTACCTAACGGTTGGGCAGTCTGTTGCTAGTGAAGCTTTCTGGGGCTTCCTCTGAACCGGTCCCGAGACAGCCGCTTGGTATTGCCAACTGTGAGCAAGCAGGTAGCCACAAACGAAGAATGGAATTAGATCTATTTTATATTAATGGATGAGCATGTTTACAGCATTGGAAAAATCATATAGCCCTAGTGATTAGACATCAAAGTTAAATAAAGGATATGGCATCAATGCATATAAATATTTAAATTTTAGTCTATTTAAGATCTCAAAGAATAAAGAAAAATATTGTGTTTGTTGTATTAATTGTTTTAGGTGACAGCTTGTCACTTTATTATTCATTTAACCAATGGTGCTTTGTGGTAGTCATTGTTCAGGGCACCTGGGATACAGTCGAATATTCTGGCCCCATGGAGCATACTTTCTACTGGAGAAGCCATACCAGAAACACAATAAAACTGTAGATATAGTGTGTTAGTGTGGTTTGGTTAGGAAGGAGAGAAACATGAGGAAAAGAAAGAATGGAGTGAGGGAAGATGTGAAGTTTTACATAAGATCGGGAGTAAGTCTCTGAGTGTTAACTTTTGAGTGAAAGCATGAGGGAAGTGAGGAGTGCTCCTTGCAGAAATTGGGGAAGGAGTTGTCCAGATGAAAGGAACTGCAAATGGCAAGCCTCTGAGGGGCTGCAGTGTCTGTGTTGGTGGTATGTGACTGGAGTGGAGTGACATGGGGAGAAGGGAAGGGGATGAGGCCTTAGGTCATGAGGACTTGAACCATGTAGGTGCTTGGAGGGCACAGGTAGGACCTTGGCTCATACTCTGGATGGTGGGAAGCCATTGGAGGGTTTTGAGCACAGACATGGTAGGGTCTGACTTTGATTTGAGCGGGTAATTGTGTGAAAGCTGTATGGCTGCTCTGTTGAGAACAGACTGGGAGGAGCAGGACACTTGGGGAAACAGGGTGACCCAGTGGGAAGCCTTTGTAACCATCCAGAAGGAATGGTTGTTCCATGAAAGGGCTATGCAAAAATGACCTCCAAAGGCCAAAGGAGCCCTAAGGCCCGAGAGAAAGGCCAACAGGTCCACCTTGACAGGAAATGGTTTATTAAAGGAATTTAGAAACAGAAGCATGTCTTGGGCAACTGCAGGTGTAGATCTCTGTGACCTCACTTCCCATAAGACCTCCTTTTGTAGCCCTAAGAGGTTAGGGAATAATGTGGGTAGGACCACCCCAGAGGGAATGTTTGAGAGTAGCTGTGTGTCACAGTCATTTCTCCTGTGCTGATTGGGGACGTTTTGCCTCAAGGGTGAGGTTAGACGGGAAAGAATGTTGGGGGTTGGGGCTGTGCTTAAGAAGGCTTCAGGTCATCAGGCAGATATGTCCACAGATTTATCTGAGATGGCGTTAGTCTGGGTCATACAGCAGTGTCTTGAGTCAAGGTGGTAGCTTGGAGAAGGTGGGAAGTGATTGGAGGTCATTTATCCATTGTATTACTGTTGGATATTTGCCTTGTTTCTACTTTTTGGCATTTAAGAACATGTTTCTATGAGCATCCCTCCCACCCCCCCTTTTTTTCCTGTGAGCATTCTTTTTTTTTTTTTTAAGATTTTATTTATTCATGAGAGACACAGAGACAGAGAGAGGCAGAGATACAGGCAGAGGGAGAAGCAGGCTTCATGCAGGGAGCCTGTGGGACTCAATCTTGGGACTCCAGGATCACACCCTGGGCTGAAGGTGGCACTAAACTGCTGAGCCACCCAGGCTGCCCACCTGTGAGCATTCTAAACACCTGGTGACCAAGAGCTAGTGGTTTTCTTGTATAAGAGTCAGAAGGGACTTGCTAGACTGTAGGCTGTTTATCCTCAACTCGATCAGATAATACCAACCTATTTTCTAAGATGGTTCTAGTTTACTCTATCAGCCACATATAAGAGATATTGTGTCACCACTTCCTTGTTTACACTTGAGATTGTCATACTTTTCTTTTTTCCTTTCTTTTTTAATATTTTTTCTATTTTAGTCATGAAGCGGCATGGAGAAAGGGAAGGGGAAAAGTAATGATGTTTCATGCGGTTTTAATTTGTATTTTCCAGATTGACTTTTTTTTTGCCATTTGGATTTTTTTTCTTTCATAAAAGTCCTATTTGGGTATGTATTTTTTGGCATCTTTCCCTTTTTCTTGCTGACTTCTAGGAGTTCCTTGTGGATATGATATCTGGCAGGATCTCCTACACATGGATGTAGAATAAAGTGGATGATCTTTTCACTCTCTTTATGGTTCCTTTTGTAAAAAGAAGTTCTTAATTATAATGATAAAAATTTTGTTTGTTTTTATGCTTAGTGCTTTCTTTGTCTTGATAAAGGAAATCTTTCCCTACCCTGAAGTCATAAGCATATTTCGGTATGTGTCTTTTTTTTTTTTTTTAAGATTTATATATTTATTTGAGAGAGAACACACTTGAATGTGGGGGGAGAGGGGCAGAGGGAGAGAGACAGAGAATCTTAAGCAGACTCCACACCAAGCTCGGAGCCTGACGCAAGGTTTGATTTCACTCATGACCCTGAGATCATGACCTGAGCCAAAAGCAAAAGTTGAACTTTAACCGACTGTGCCAACCAGGTTCCCCTAAAATATTGCTAGTGGAGCCTTTTATACTTTGATATTCAATCCACCTAGAATTGATTTTTCCATTTGGTGTTTTGTAGGAGTCTAATTTCATTTCTCTCTATATCATATTTTATTATTTCTATTATTTTATTCATTTTAACATATATTATTAAAATTCTACTTTGTTTATATCTAAATGGTATGATTCTGCTTATTAATAGGAAAAATATGCAAGGATTTTGATTTAGAATGCAGTAAAATCTATAAACCAATTTGTGGAGAATTAACATCTTGACAACATTAACTTTCGTAAACCCTAATTATATCTCTCCATTTATTTTGATCTTCTGTACAATCTGTTAATAAACTTTAAGAGTGTCTCCTCTGAGGACTTTTGTTACATTCATTACTATATGTGATTGATATTTTTTGTTGGTTTTATAAATACTATCTTGTTTTAAGTTTAATTTTCTATATATTTCTTGTTTTCATAAATGCAATTATTTTTATATATTTATTTAAAAAAACACAAGTACTGGACACCTGGGTGGCTCAATGGTTGAGTGTCTGCCTTTGGCTCAGGTTGTGATCCCGGGGTCCTGGGATTGAGTCCCACATCTCCCCATGGGGAGCCTGCTCCTCCCGCAGCCTCTGTCCCTGCCTCTCTCTCTGTGTCTCTCATGAGTAAATGAATAAAATATTTTTTAGAAACCCATACAAGTACTGTGCTAAAATTATTAATTTGGTAATTTATTAGGGTTTCCTGGTTATTTTCTGTACATAAAAACATCATCTGCAAAGATAAGTTTTGTTTTTTTTTCACTCCTTTTTACTTCCTGCGTTACTGTGTAGGTTTTGACCACAAATAGGATGTTGAGTAGAAGTGGGAGAAGTAGGCACCTGTCATCTTGATCAGGATCTCCAAGGGAAGGCTCTCCAGCATTGCACGATGTTTACCATAGGGTTTTAGGATGAGCTCTACTAGGTTTAGGGAGCTCCTTCTGTTTCTAGTCTTCCAAAAGTTACTACCATGAATAAATACTAAAATGTATTCAGTGCTTTATCTATATGTATTATGATGATAATATGGTCTTTTATTCCTTTAATGTGTTATTATGGTGAATTATATTAATTGTTTTAGTAATGTTAGCCCACACATTATCAACAAGGTGATACTACCTCCAATGAGGCTAAAAATAGTTTTGGGGGACAAAGAAATCTTACTCTTTTTATGTTTACAGCATAGTTATTTATATAGTAACATGGTAGATATACAGTATATCTGTTCTATTAAAATTTAAAAGGGAATTGATAAACTAGACCTCATCAAAATGGAAACTTTTGCTTTATAAAAGACCCTGTTAAGCGGATAAAGAAAGAACCTACAGACCCAGAGAAGATATTTATAAACCACATATCCAACAAAGGACTAGTATCTAAGATATACAAAGCAACTTCAAAACTCAACAGTGAAGAACCAAGCAATCTAATTAGAAAATGGGCAAGAGACATACCCATATGTTTCACCAAAAAGGATATACAGATGGCAAATAAGCACCTGGAAATATGTTCAATGTCATTACCAATAGGGAAATCCAAATAAAATGAGTTGTTACTACACCTGTATTAGATGACTTAAAATAAAAATAGTGGTAATCCTAAATGCTAGTGAGGATGCAGAGAAAGTAATTGCATGTTCAGTTTTATTTATTTATTTATTTTTAAAATTTTTATTTATTTATGATAGTCACACACACACACAGAGAGAGAGAGAGAGAGAGGCAGAGACACAGGCAGAGGGAGAAGCAGGCTCCATGCACCGGGAGCCTGATGTGGGATTCGATCCCGGGTCTCCAGGATCGCGCCCTGGGCCAAAGGCAGGCGCCAAACCGCTGCGCCACCCAGGGATCCCTCCATGTTCAGTTTTATAAGGAACTGCCAAACTATTTTCCAGAGTCATTGTTACAGTTTACATTCTCACCAGCAATACATGAATGATCCGTCGTATGATCCAGCATTTATCCTAGAGAAATGGAAACTTCGGTTCATACAAAAACCATACATGAATATTCAAAGCACCTTTATTCATAATAGCTAAGAACCAGAAACAGCCCAGATGTTCTATGACAGGTGAATGGTTAAACACTAACTGTGGTTAGTCCATACTGTGGAACACTACTCAGCAATCAAAAGGACTGGAGTATTGATACGTTCAACACCTTGAGTGAATCTCAGAGGCATTATGATGAATAATAAAAGCCAATCCTAAAAGGTCACATACTGCTTGATTCCATTTTTATAGCATTCTTGAAATGACAAAATTATAGAAATGAAAAACAAATTAGTGGTTGCCCTGGGTTAGGAACAGGGCATGAGCGGAAGAAGTAGAAATGAATATAATAGGTCAGCATTCCTTGAGGTGATGGAACTTTCCTACATCCTATGATGGATACACAACCTACACACTGATAACATTACATACGACTAAATACATGCTTAAGTACATGTAAAACTAGGGAAATATGAGTAAGATTGGTAGATTATATTAATATCAATTTCCTGGTCATGGTTTTCTTTTCTTTTTTTTTTTTTTTTTTTTTTCTGGTCATGGTTTTCTACTGGAGAGGGGAGACTTGAAGGAAGAGGATGATTGGCAAAAACAAAACAAAACAAAACAAAAAACACATTAGTGGGGCAGTAGTGAAAAAAAGTCGAGAAATACTGTGTTAAACCAATCTTGCATTCACTGGATAAGTCCAATTTTGTCATGATGTAATTTTCCTTTTCATCAAGCTCTAGATTCTCTTTGATAACAATTTATTTGGGATTCTTGTATCTATGTCCATGATTGAAGTTGACCTGCATTTTGGAGAATATATGTATAAATCAGATATACTTTGTCAGGGTTTGATGTCAGGAAATGCTAACCTCACAAAACAAGGTGATGAGTGGTCTCTCTTTTTTGTACTCTGAAAGATCGAAATTTTTTTTTTCTTGAAAGTTTGATAGAACTTTTCAGTAAAACCACCGGACCTGACATTTCCTTATGACAGTTTAAGGATTGATTCACTTTACTTGATGATTATTGGACAAGTTAGATTTTTAACTTTCTTCTTGAATCAGTTTCGAAGTTATAATTTCCTAGAACTTCTACAGTTTAATCTTTTTTCAAATGTATTGGTGTAAAGACTTTCATTATTTCTCCTCATTGCCTTCTAAATGTATATGGCATTTGTAATTATGTATCTTTTTTCATTAGTGCTTTTTTTCTTGATTTTTCTTGACAATTTTTCAATTCTATTACAAAGTCATCTTAAAGAATTTTTTAATCTATGTACTTTTTAATTTTAATAACTTCTGCTTTTATGTTTATTATTTCCTTTCTAATATTCTTTATTTTGCAGCTCCTTTTGTAACTTGGTAAGTTGGAAGCTTATTGCATTAAATTTCAGTTCTTTTTTAATATAAGCAATACCACTGTCCCTGATGGTACTGCTTACTTGCATTCTTAAAGTTTTCACATATACTATTTTCATTATTGTTGTTATGAATATTTTCTAATATTCATTAATTTTTCTTCTTTGACCAACAGATCATTTGAAAGTATGTTTCTTAGTTTCTAAATTTTTCCAATTGTCTTCTATCTAGTTTATTTTTTTATTTTTTATTTTTTTTGTCTTCTATCTAGTTTAGATAAATAGATGCTAGTTATATCTAGGTAAGTGGTTTGGATGACTAGAGACTTCATTGTATTGTGATCAGTGTTCATGGTCTGTTTGATACTTGTTTTTGTTATTTGTTAAAACCTGCTTTTTGGGCAGCCTGGGTAGCTCAGCAGTTTAGCGCCTCCTTCAGCCCAGGGCCTGATCCTTAGAGGCCTGAGATCGAGTCCCACATCAGGCTCCCTGCATGAAGCCTGCTTCTCCCTCTGCCTGTGTCTCTGCCTCTCTCTCTCTCTCTGTCTCATGAATAAATGAATAAAATCTAAAAAAAAAAAACACCTGCTTTATATCATAGCATGTGGTCAATTGCCATAAGAGTTCTAGATGTGGGTGATGAAGAATATGTATTCTTCATCTGTTGGTCCATGTATGACCATTAGATCAGCTTGTGCATTTGTAGTTTATATCTTGTTTCCTTGCTGACTTTTCTCCCTGATTGATCTATCAATTATGAGAGAAGTGTATTTTAAAACCTCCCATTATGGTGAACATTTCTTGCTTTCTGAAGTTCTGTCAGTTTTTGTATTAATAATTGTGAGACTAAGTTATTAAATATATGCCAATTTAGAATTATTATCATATATTTCTGATGAATTAAAATATGTAATTTTGTTGTGATCCTTCCTAGTTAGTGCTTTTTGCTTTAAAGTCTATAGGCTGGGCAGCCCGGGTGGCTCAGCGGTTTGGCACCGCCTTCAGCCCAGGGCCTGATCCTGGAGACCTGGGATCGAGTCCTGCATCAGGCTCCCTGCATGGAGCCTGCTTCTCCCACTGCCTGTGTCTCTGCCTCTCTCTCTCTCTCTCTCTCTCTCTCTCTGTGTCATGAATAAATAAATAAAATCTTAAAAAAAAATAAAGTCTATAGGCTACAATATATCAGGTTTCTTTTCATTAATATTTTGTCTTGTATAGCTTTCTCATCCCTTTACTTTCATCTTTGACAAATCCTTGTATTTTACATTTGGCTTTTATGAACAGCATATTGGATTTCATTTGTTTATTATAGGTTGATAGTCTTTTACCTTTAACTGGAACTTTTAGTCCATTTACATTTATTATCAAGGACTGATACAGTTTATTTCTATAATCTTATGTTTCTTTTTCTCATTTTTCTTTCCTTTAGATTAACTGTAGTTTTTGTTTGTCTAAATTATTTTTATTATTCCCTTGATCTCTGAAGATCTTCTCACTGAGTATATAATCCTATTTAAGTTATATTTTCTGTTAGCTCATTGGAGTGTTCATTTGGCTTCTCTTATTGAGAAGGTGGTACTCAGTCTAATAATCATTCCTTTGAAATTAATCTTACTTAAGGTCTTCTGTCTTTGGTTTTGTATAGTTTTGTCTACTTGGACAGTTATTTTTGGTTACCCTGCTTGAGATACCGTGGGATTTCTAATCTGACAAACAAAATCTTTCATAAATCTGGGAAATTCTCAGCCAGAGTTTTTTTTTTTTTTTTTTTTTTAATTTTGTTTTAAATACTGCCTCTCAGTCTCTCACTTTTCTCCTTGGGAACTCAGGTTATATAAATACCTACAAGACCTTCCCACTCTGTCTCCAATGTATTTTTTTTTTTTCCAATGTGTTTTAAAGATTTTATTTTTAAGTAAGCTCTATACTCAGCATGGGGTTCAAACTTTACAACCCTGAGATCAAGAGTTGCATGTCTATGGATTGAGGCAGCCAGGGACTGCTCCCATGTGTTTTAATCTATCTTTCATGGTTTTATCTTTGTTTTTCTATGCTGTCTGGACAATTTTATATTTACAGGAAGTAGTATGTTTCTTCTCCAGAAGCTGATTTTTGTCTATGTGTTCTTTTCTAATATTTTCATTTTTCTTTCTTCTTTTCTTGTTTCCACAAACATAGTAAACAACTTACATTTTCTGCTTAGTAATTCTAGTGTCTGAATTCTTTGCAGGTCTGATTCTGTTTGCTCCCCTGCCAGCCTTCCTGGCTATCTGGATTGTGATTATGGCAACTTAATTTCTTATATATTTCATGATTTATTTTATTTATTTATTTGTTTATTTTTACCATGTGGAACTGAGGAACATTCTATCTGGGAAGGCTGGCTTTGAGGTATCTTCCTCCAGAAAGGATTAGTATTTGCTTTTCCCAGGTCCCGGGGGCCACTACCAACCTAGGAATACTTCATCTGTGTTCTCAGACTGGAAAGTTTTCAGACCACACAAGTAGTTTTAGCTGTAAGCCCCTATGTGGGACACCTTATAGTTATAAATTCTCAGGAGATTTCTTTTCTTTGCTCTGTACCCAGGCTTAAGGCAGACAATTTTCTTTGCTATCCTTAGCTTGGGGGTGGGGTTTATTCCTAATTTACCTTTTAAGTGATCCCTTTGGATAATCAGGCTTCATGCATCACATGTTCTGTTAGATTTCCCATCTTGAGGTAGCCCTAGGTTTCCCTCCCCCTTTTGCCTTTTTTACAAGACATTTAAAAACCTCAAACTCAAGAGTCTTCCTGGTTTGCTCAAAAGCCTCAGAGTCTGAAAATCAGGTTGTGTGCTCTGTTTACCATTCTGGGTTGCAACTTGAACTTGGTCTCTGATAATTCTTTACTTTCTTGCTCACCCTGGAATGTATTTTAAATAATGTTATTACATTTTACCTAATATTTTAATTTTGTTTTCCCAGTGTTTGAAGTGTCTAATCCATTATACTGTAGGTAATAGCAGTCCTATAAAAAGGCTTTACAAATTCAGCTTTGCTTTTGGCTTTTTGGTTGTTTATTTTACTTTTTCTTCTTTAGCCTTTTGAGTTTTATAGGTACAAGTTTAGTCTTCACTGTCTATACTTAGCATAGAGTGTTATGAGTGATTTCTAGTGCTTCTATTGACATAACCAGTAAATATTTGTTAAGCATCTATTTATACCAAGCATTATTCTAGGAATGGGGGTGCATAGAAGTCAACAAAATGGACCGAAATCCCTGCCTTCCCCCAAGGGGCTTGAATTCTAGCGGGGATATATAGTACATTATGTAGCAATAATGCTAAGGAGAAATGAAGCAGAGGAGGAACTTTGCATCTTTGGAGAGAACAGCCTCAGGATACTTTACTGAAAGGGTAACGTTTTTAGCTAAAACAGCAGGGGTGAGCTGTGAGCACTCTAGAAAGAGAAGATCTGTATGTCTTATCAATTTCTAAGAGAATACAGAATGAAAATTTTCTGTGGTTTCATATTTGTTCCATGTCACATATATTGCTTATTCTTTTCCCTTAATTTTCTTTTAACCCAAATTTTGCTAAAGCCAACTCTACAATTTTGGTTCTCCAGCTAGGAGAACTAACACTTTTTTTTTTTTTAAAGATTCCACCTATTTTATTTATTTCTGAGGGAAGGAGGAGGAGCAGAGAGAGAAGGACAAGCAGACTCTGTGCCTAGCAGCGGGCCCGACCCGGCTCAATCCCAGGGCCCTGAGATCATGACCTGGGCAGCAATTGAACACTCAACTGATGAGCCACCCAGGCACCCCCGAGAACTGACCCTTCTTGAACAAGCTACTTAACCTCCAGTGTCAGTTTTCCCTTGTGTCAAATAAGACCACTGCCTGTGTCTTAGGATTAATGGTGAAATGAGGTAACATTTGTAAAAGTGTTTGAATTTCATGAGGACTCAAGAAATGCTAGTTCTTTCTCTTCTATTCTTCCTTCCCTATCCACACTCCTTTCAGCACTTGTTTTTAGTACTTCTCAATAAATTTGCAATAAGCTCCTTATGCAACACCATGGAGAAACCATGTGGCAGGTTATTAACTGAAGACAAATGAGGAACATTAGAAAACTTCATTTAAAAAAAGAAACTTTCCAAAGTGGTTTCGAAAGGCTGAGTTTGATGGTCAGGGTTCAGGGGAGAAAGTCAGGGCCTGTGCATTTTCCCCTGGAAGTTCTTATTTACTGTATCCTAGATCAGCAGCTCCAGGAAATCTCAATTTGTGTATGTAGCAGCCCACAGACTCTCCATTTATAGTCAACTCAAGCAGGGGGCAAGTCACATTCCTAGGCAAACATTTATATACTCACCTATACCCTCTTTCTGATTTTGCAGTGTAATTTGATGAGTTTTCTTGTGATTGTTGGCATGCCACTAAAAATGGAGGCAGGGTAAGGGTGAAACTGTAGGATTCATGAAGTTTTGGTTTGGATGAAGTGGAAATCGCAGTTTAGAAATAGAAGTAGAGCTGAAAATCACTACTTTTCGTTAGATTTTCTTCCATTTGAGCATCGTGAAACCCCTTTTTTTGTGGCACTGGTTTTAATACTGACTCCCCGTGAGCTCTCAGTGATTTTTCCCTGTCTGTCGTAAGTGATATTTCCATCATTTCCTTGCCTTGCATGGCTGTTGAGATTTCATAGGATCTGAGCACCATCAAGATAAGACAAGCGCTAAAGATAAAGAGAGCACAACTATTTATATGACATGCTTTTGTTTTTGGTCTGTCCCCAGCCCTGTCACTGACCATGCCCTGCTGGACGTGCCCTTCCTTCGACTCCCTGAGGAGATGCCCTCTGACCTCTGAGAGCAGCTGGACCACACATTCTGAAGACACCAGTAGTCCTAGTTTTGATCCCTCATACACAGACCTGCAGCTCATCAGTACTGAGGAGCAGATGAGTGGAAAGGCTTCCCAGGCTGACTCAACTGGTAAGATGGAGCCCAGAAAGCTTTGCATATCACTTTTGGTGACCTGTTGCCACTCTTAAAATCTCTGCTGCCAGCTTTGTTCACAGAATGAGTTCAGGTGTGGTAGTCAAAAATTAGAATATAGAGTGGTTCAATATTGCATTAGGAAAGAACACGTAAAAAAAAAAAAGGAAAGAACACGTACACAGATGGACGGGTTGGTTGGCAGGGTGTTAATATTGGGAAACCATTTGATATTATATCCTAATGTGCTGTTTTCTATTCAGTACAAATACTGTTCCTTGTCAATTTGCTTTCTCCTTGGATGACTGAACTATACATAATATGCACAAGGCTGAATCTTTCATTCACTTACCTGTGCACCTTCCCTTTTTAGCAAGAGGGAGGTAGATTTAAGCAAAGAAAAAGCAAATGTTATATGAAGCAGAATGAGAGTCAGGACTCAGCCACTGTGTCCAGACTACAGATCTTTTGGCAGTTATGTTTATTCTGTTGTGCTTGATTCGAGCTATGTGTCAGTCTGAAACATCCCCTGGTCTCCTTCATTAAATTTTTAGTATGTGTAAGAAGGAGGCTGCCTGGCTTTGCACGTAGACTACGGGCCTGCTAACAAGCACTGTACGGGGTTAGATTTAGGATGGCATTGGATAGTGTGTTCTTGGGGTTTTGTTTATTTGGCCCAAGGGATTATTTTCCTTTGAAAGTGATAGAGTTACAGATAATTGCTCTGTGGATGAATGTGCCAGGTGTGTCCAGCAATATTTGTTTTTCTTTCTCAAAAACATTGTTTAGGAATTTGTCTCAGGATCGTTTTTCATATTTGGGTAACATTTGCTATTTTGCTGTGTGTTATTGGAGGGGTCTACACATAGAGAAGGGGATTTCTTGCAGAGTAACAGGTTCAGACAGGATTTGGGTTGGTATTTGATAATACTGCAAAAAATCCTAGTTTATCACAGTCTCTCTTCACAAGCCTCAGTTCCTTATAGCATTTTGTTTTCACACACTCTCCATTCTGGTTACTTTCTGTGGCTTATGATCATGGTCAGTGGCTGAAATGTGCCCCTACAATCCCATCTCCACTGTGGGGAGCATTTCATGGTGGGAGGGCACCATCAGAAGCCAAGGCAGTTAGGAATGGACTCACCGTCTTCTTCCCTCTCCTCATTCTCAAGCACCTTTCCCGGCCCTTCCGTGGGGGATGCATGTAACACACTGGTTAGGAGCATGCAGGCTCGGGTTAGACTGCTCAGATCCTCAGTCTTCCATTTAGCTGTGTGACTTTGGGCAAGATCCTTAATAGCTTTGTAACTCAGTTTTCTCACCTGGGAAGTGGAGATAACAACCTACCAAGTTGTTGTCAGTTCCAAGTGAGGCAGTTTATGTAGAACAACTTACACGATGCCAGACACAGGATCTGCGTGGTTGTGGTTTCTTCCCTCTCCCGCCCTGGGGTTCATATTGCTTGAGAGAGTTGTAGGTGGGCTCCTCGCTGTGAAAAAGTCAGGATCTCTAGGCTCAGCCTTTTTTTTCCCCATGACCTCTCTACTTAGATGAAAATTGCTCCAATTTCTAGAGGTTCCAGTGATGAACATCAGAGTCCTACTCTGAGCTGGACATGGTTAATCTGTCTCCAATGCTTATAATTATTTTCAGTAATTTCCTGAAGCCATACTAACAGTATTACATTTCCCAGTGAGTAAATCTCTTCCCTCATTGTTTTTGGTCAGGGTCCTGGCAGGAGGCAAATGGCATCTTCAAAAAGGTTTATCAGAAGAGGGTTTAATGAAAGGACTACTTACAGAGGCAGCACAAGCTAGAATCATGGAAGAGGCACTGCCTGACAGGTGCTGTGTCTATAGGAAGGATAGAAATTTGGCAAAGTGGGGAGTGAGGGGAGAATGAGTGCCCAGATCTTGTGCTAGTGTTTCCCACTGGCAGATCCCAGCTGACAGTCAAAGGACACGGGGCCCTGGTAAGGCAACCCACTGAGGTCAGCCCACAGGCCATAGAGCTGGTGGAGAAGAAGGGGAGAATGGATTTGGGGTGAGGGTAGGGATGAAGCAAATGGAGAATAGCCAACACACTTTCGTCTCCACCAGGACCTCAATGGCCTGTAGCCCAGGGTGTCTCTGGAGAAGCAGAGGTAAGACTAGGACTGTGGAACAATGAGTGATGCTTGTAGTTCTCTCCTTCAGTAGGACACAGTTCTGTAGCTACGGGAGGCTAGAGGTGTGGCCTTTTGGCAACCGTCCTTTTTTACAGAAGTAATAATAATCGCAGCCAGCACTTTCTGAGGGTGTGCTATGTGCCAGTAAATGATGTGTATCATCTCTGGCCTTTACAACAATCCTGTATGACAGGTGTCTCTCTCCCCATCTCCTAGTTGATCCTGCCTGGAAGGTTAAGATGCTTGTCTCAGACAATATCACTAAGAAATGGATGAATGTAGATTTCAACCAAAGTTCCAAAGCCTTTTCTCATGATTCCCAAACCTGGAGGTGCCCCCAGAGTCATCATGTTTATCATTTTCCTGCCTTACCTTCCAGACCTTCTGTACAGATAGGTGTAGAGGATGCATATAATTATATACACATATTTTGCCACCGAGTTTATGTTTTTTTTAAAGATTTATTTATTTATTTTGAGAGAGAGAGAAAGCACGCATACACGAGAGGCAGAGGGAGAGAATCTTCAAGCAGACTCCCTGCTGAGTGTGGAGCCTGACTCACCACCCATGAGATCATGACCTGAGCTGAAGCCAAGAGGCAGACGCTTAACTGACAGAGCCACCCAGACACCCCGACCATGGGGTTCATTTTTGACATAAATAGAATCAAAAGGTTTTTAAATAAGGTATATTGTAAGTGGAATATGAGGAATAAGTTCATGTTTAGCAGATACGAATGCTTCTAGAGGACTCCTGTGTGCCTACAGTATTGTGTGATGTAAACAAGTTTCTGGACACTCCACTCTGTAAAGAAAACTCCTTATTTTTAAGTAATCAGACAAAGGCCCAGGTTGGCCCAGAGGAATGCCTCCATCTCCTTCCCACCTCACCTCCACCCACTCTTCCAGGCCTGGAAGTGGCAAGTGGCATGCCTTGGGGCCCTGCAAAAATGAGAGTGAGGTGAGTGGCCCAGGCTGTGTGAACAGTGTCTGGATGCAGCTTCAGATACAGAAACGCCATGAGCCTCTTTCTGAACATCTTGACTATGTAGTTAAGGCGGAATTCTGGCTTTGAAAAGCCTCTAACTCATCCTGGACAAGGAAAAAAGAAAAAAAAAAAGCTTAGGAGAATGATCAATTATTTCTAAACTTGTGGCATTTATTTTTTATTTCAGTAGTAGGGAATTTATAAATGCTTTCATTTGAGCTAGTGAGAGCTTCAAAGCAATCTAGACACCCTTGAAAGCCGCCCAGTCAGGTGGCTGCCTGTCTACCACCTGGCACCAGGCTGTGCCAGTGGCCTACCTCCTGGAAGGGTCTGCCTGGAGGCTGGATGATTCAGTCAGGGTAAACTAAATCCTCATGAGGGTATGGGGCGGAGTCTGGTCTGTCTCTCTCTCTGGGCATGTCCTTTCCCTGGGACCACCATTCCTCATCTGTGAACTTGGGCTGAGTACCCCTCCCAGACTGGGCGACAGGATGTGTGTGAGGGTGCTTCATGCAGTGCAAAGTGCGGCAGGAATTTTTAAAAATCCTAATTTGATAGCTCTGGGCCTCATTTCCCTTTGACATGGGAAATAAGGATAATCACTGGGCCAAAGAGGACGCTAAACCATACACCTGAGAAGGGTTTTACGTTTTTTGGAAGCGAGCCATGGGGACACGCAGAGAGGTGCTGCCGGAAAAGTTCAGTGTGGGTGCTTTGTGTAGTAAGGGCTTGAGGGGCCTGGGGAGGAGCTGCCTCGGGGAGACTTTTGGTGTTTATCCCCCCCCTACCCCACACCTTTTAGCCTTGCAGAGGGAGGTGGAAGGTGAAGAATGGCAGCCTTCATCAGGAGCTCCAGCTGGCCTGGGCTTTCCCTGGAGGCACGCTGTGCGAGCATGTGGCTGGGGCAGAAGCTGTGATTCACTGCCTGCGTGCAGAGGGTTATGGGGGCCCGGGCCCAGCCTGTTTACCTTGGCCTTGTTGCTCTGCACTGGGTTGTGGCAAGCCGCAGACTCCTCCCTGTCATCTGCGGCAGGACTTCTGCAGAGATTTGGCAATCCTGATCCCCAGCATATTTGTGGGAGGGAAGGACTCTGTGATCATCCCACACTTTCTTCTCCTTTTCTCACCAAGGGAGTAAATTAGGAGGAGGAAGGCAAACAAATCCCCTCACCCTGGTCACATCACAGATGGTATGGGGCAGTGCTGGAGAGCCTGTTGGTATTTGCTCTGGGATTCAGCTCTCCAGAGCACATGGCAGGAGAACTGGGAACAGGCAAGATCTTTAATAACACGTGTTTCCTCTCTCATCCCTTCCTCCCCCAGGGGCCCCCTTTCCCTGAACGACAGGCATCCCCTGTCATCTTCACCAGACAGCATAGCTCTGTAACACCACTAGTTTTACATGGGATGATAAACAGGAAGAGTATCGAGGGAGTAAAAATAAGCCTCTGAAAGTCCATGGAAGCAGGAAAGGGAAAACACAGAAATGTTTGCAGGAGCACAAGCTGTTGTTAAGTGGTGGGCTTCCATTTTGGTTTTCTTTTACATACAAGATAAGTGGAGAGTTTAAGTGTAGGATTAACATGCTCAGGCATACGTGTACACCGAGGAATGTCAAGCCTGGGTGAAGCACATAGCAGGTGTTTAATAATTGT
The DNA here is from genome assembly GCF_003254725.2 of Canis lupus dingo. NCBI lineage: Eukaryota > Metazoa > Chordata > Mammalia > Carnivora > Canidae > Canis > Canis lupus. The sequence continues at coordinate 53,784,478 of NC_064250.1, read as the reverse complement.
TTGTTGAATGGATTCTTGAATGAAAGGAGTGAGACTGCAAGGGGTGGGGGAGAGTCATGTGCATCCCAGATATCTGAGTCCCATTTGGGTTTTTTTTTTTTTTTTTAAGATTTTATTTATTTATTCACAAGAGACACAGAGAGGGAGGCCGAGACAGGCAGAGGGAAAAGCAGGCTCCCTGCAGGGATCTGGAGGCAGGACTTGATTCCAGCACTCCGGGATCATGACCTGAGCCAAAGGCAGATGCTCAACCACTGAGCTATCCAAGTATTCCCCCCCAAAATGGGTTTAAGAGCCCAGCCTTTTCCCCAAGTGTATCCCATTTAGCAGTTCAAGAAAAACCAGGATGCCAGGGACCAATATGTTAGGTCATGCTGTGCCCCCTCTGTGGGAGATTCATAGTGAGTGTTAGATTATTAAAGACTTCAGAAAGTTCCGAAATTGGTGTGCCTGGGTGGCTCAGTCACTTAAGTGTCTGGCTTCAGCTCAGGTCATGATCTCAGGGTCTTGGAATCAAGCTTCCACATCAGGCTCCCTGCTCACTGGGAAGTCTTCTTTCTCTTACTCTCTTTCTGTGATCTCTTGCTCTCTCTCAAAGAAATAAAATCTTTAGGAAAAAAAAAAGAAAGAAAAAAAGTTCTGAAATTGTGTGTGGGTATGTGTATGAATCATTCCTATGTATGCATAAATGCACATAATTTCTGTGTGTACATATACACATGTATATTTATGTACATATGAAAATACTTTAGCTTTCCATTAGCCCATACTACCTACCTACCTGGTCAGATCTCAATGTTCAGAAACCCAAACATACATAAACTGACAAATTTGACTTGGGAGTTCATGCCATTGCTAAAGTGTTGGGAAACCAGAGAAACCAGAAAAAAAAAATTCGTTGAATTGGCCCAGATTTACAAAGTTAGCCTTATTGTGTCTCATGCTCTGCTACAACTCTTGTCCTTTTTTTTTTTTTTTTTAAATTCTAGGTTCAGCAGACCCAAGGCTACACTTTGCCAGACTTTCTTTGTACTTAAACTCTCGTGGGCTTTAAAACAAATGTAGACCATATGTTCTTGATTCATTTACATTTAACTGATCACCGTAGAATTTTGCCACAGGAGTAGGATATCCCCAGGGATTTTGGACTCTTTTTATTTATTTATTTTTTTCCCCTCAGAAACAAGTGTTTATAGTAGGTAGAAAATGATGGACAATTTTTGGGACAAGAACTTTTTCAATGCTCAGGAAGTGTCTCTGGTCATTGTTAGTTAATGACGGCGGGGGAGCATCATCAGGGCTGCATGACTATAAGATGTGACATGTTTCTCTATTGTTGGTTTTGTCTTGGTCCTCTGCAGCGGGTAGAGCACCAGACAGGAATCAGGGGCCGAGATTCCCAGTAAACGGTAATTATCATTGTGCATGATGGGGTCATAGTGGGGGGCTTTTGTTGTTCTCAAGACACATGCATAGTTCATGACTTTTTTTTTTTTACCTTGAATATATTTTCTTGGAAGACAAGAATAAAGTGAATCTGTTTATAAAATTCTTTTGCCTGGCTACAAATTTCAGCAGTAGTCATCATCTTGCTACACAGTAGTCCCCTTTTCAAAATCAAAGAACAGTAGAACATTTTTAAAGGAACACATTATATCCTTTTCCTCTTTCATTAATATATATAAATCTGGCCTCATTTCTGTCCTTAGGGAGCTTCAGGATCCTTGATACTCTTATCTCCATTAAGTTGTGCATTTTGGAATTTAATCAGTGCTAAAAAAAACAAACAAAACCTCCAATGACTAGTTTCTTTTCTTTTTTTTTTAAAGGTTTTTTTTTTAAATTTTTTAATTAATTAATTAATTAATTAATTAATTAATGATAGTCACAGAGAGAGAGAGAAAGAGGCAGAGACACAGGCAGAGGGAGAAGCAGGCTCCATGCACCGGGAGCCCGATGTGGGACTCGATCCCGGGTCTCCAGGATCGCGCCCTGGGCCAAAGGCAGGCACCAAACTGCTGCGCCACCCAGGGATCCCCAATGACTAGTTTCTTTGAAAGTTTCTCCAGAGAGGTTCAGAAGTTTCTCAGAAACACAAATGTTTATTGAGTAAAGCTGGTAGTTTACCAGTTGTTATGAATACAAAAATGAGTAAGTTATATGATAACTGCCTACAAAGAACTGGTAATCTGCAAACAGATTTTTTGCCATTAAAAGGATTTTCACACAAGGGTGCCTGGATGGCTCAGTCAGTTAAGTGTTGGACTCTTGGTTTCAGCTTGGGTTGTGATCTCAGGGTCATGAGATCGAGCCCTGAGTCGGGATCTTTGCTCAGCCTGGAGTCTGCTTGAGATTCTTTGCCTGCCCTTCTCCCTCTATACCTTTCCCTGCTTGTGCGCTCTCTCTCTCTCTCTCAAATAATTTTTTAAACAAAGATTTTCGTATATAATTTTAAAAATAGTTTCTATTTATAGAATATTATGTGCCAGGAATGTGCTACACACACACACACACACACACACACATCATCTCATTTAATCTTCACAATCAAAAGTAGATATTGCTACCCCCACTTTATGGATGCAGAAATAATAGCTAAAGAGGTTAAATGGCTTGGCTAAAGCCATGCAACTTAAAAGGTTAGTGTTGGGTTTCAGTCCAGCTCTCCCTTCTCTGCTCACCCACCTGGTGCCCGGAACCATGAGAGGTGGTGTTTATGACCTAGGAAGCTGTGCAAAGCCATTACAGAGAGCCCTTTGCAGACTGACTCCTGCCTCTTATGTGCTCCCAGGAGCTGAGTACGAACCTGCCCTGTCCACACATCTTGTGGGCCAGGAATGACTTGTTCAGGGGTCCCACCTGACCAACGCCTTCTTGGAAGCAGGAACCACATCGTGATCATGTTAGATTCCCAGCACGCTGCCTGGCACATTGAAATTCTACAGTGGATCTTTGTGGAAGAAGTGAACTATCCTGGTATAGAGCTGCAAGACCGTTCTTCCCAAAGCTGTTCTCTGGTTACCGAGGCCGAAGTATGTTTGCTGATTGAAAGGTGACTTCATGGTGGAAAGGAATGAAAAGAGAATAAGTAGGAGCAGCTAGTGTGGAAGGACACCTCTTTTCCTGTGTTTTCAGATGTTAGGCAACTCTCCACTTGTCTCATTTTGTTTTTCCTGTTCTGTTTAGGGGGTTACTATAACCTTTTGAATGTTTTTTAAAAATTGATGTGCATGGATGTGCGTGGGTATGGTGAGGGGCGCTCCCTAAGTTGGGGGTCTCAGATTCTCACCTACTGTATGTTTTCTGCATGTCCCTTCCCTAGTTAGCCCCCTCAAACACTGCAAAGATGGTGAAATGAGGAAGGCTTTTCTGTAGTAGCAAAATAGGTTCTTGGACTGTTAAACTAACTGTGTGGAGCAAAATCTGAGAAAGAGAGGTAGTGTTTAGATGCTGTGTTCCAAGGGGAGTCTGGGGGCTCAGTCAGTTGAGTCTGTTTTCAGCTCAGGTCATGATCCCAGGGTCCTGGGATGGAGCCCAGGTGCTCTGCTCAGTGGGGAGTCTGGCTCTCGCTCTCCCTCTGCCCCTGCCCCCACTCATGCACACACGCACACACTCTCATTTTCTCTCTCTGTCAAATAAAATCTTTAAAAAAGATGCTATGTTCTAAACAGGGATTCTAAACTAGATAGATATCGTGGGACTACTTAATTAAAAACTTGTGGCCTCCAACCAGAGATTCTGCAAGTCCCTTCTAGACTTGCTAAAGCACTAATCCTAAAGATGAGGTGACAGCTGAAATGCTTTTTATTGATTACCTTCTGTGGTGTTCTTTTTGGTCTTATGATCCTCCTTTTATAGATGAGGACACCAATGCCCAGAACTACATGTTAGTTAAGTGACAAAATTGAGATTGACACCCAGGCTTGTCAACATTCTATAGCTCTGCCTCTCTTATGGCTGAGCTCACTGGAAGAAGTACTTCATTCACGTCAACCAGTCCTATAGGGCAGAGTTTAAGATGTTGTGTTTCTTCAGTTCCAAACAGGTGATCAAAACTGGATCTTTGGAACCGTGTAGGATCCAGAGGGTCCATGAATTTGGATGATAGGTCTTTATTGTCTCTCACCTCTAGAGAAGTTAGTGAAATGAGCATTTCCATCAATTATGGATGCAGGCCACAAACCGCAGTGGTATTAGCAATACCTCCCACTTAATCATCAGCAGAAATGACAAGTGTTTCCATAGTACATTTAAGTTGCGACAGATATCACAAAGGATTGCTTATTTCATTGTTCCTTGGAAAGCATGGTAGGTATTAGTTGTATTACTGGTAGGGTTAACATGTTGCAGTAATCTAGGTAACATATCTGGTGGCCTGGTCTAGGGCACTGGATTAGGGTAGAAGAAATGGAACAAATGCAAAAGACATTGAATATTTAGAACAGATGGAAGGAATCCCAGTCATGCTGTTTCCCCCATTATGCTTCACAATGTTCCATTTCTATGTCTTTACTTACTCTTGCTTTTTACTCTGAATAACTCCTTTTTTCCCCCGCATATGACAAAATCCTACTGATTGTTTAAGATGAAATTCATGTGAGGTTTTCTCATGTGAAGTCCTTACTTTGTATCTTGTATGGTCCTAAAGCCTGGGCATTGCTGAGTGAACTACCCGGAGTGAGTTCTGTCCTGAGCTTTACTCCAGGCCACAGTCCCTGTTCCACCTCTTCTTTCTGGTCTTAGTGGTGTGGTTCTTTCATCTCCTGACCAAATTCAGGTCCTTGAGGCCAACAATGACATTTTCATTCTTGGATTGTCCCAACAGTCTGGCCTCTAGCACAAATGCCTGGAACATCCACCTGGAGGTGTGCAGGGGATGCTTTTAATCATATCTCTCTTTGCTATGTTGCATCTGCATGATACGCTTGCCTCTGACCTCAGAAAAAAAGAAAGGATGTTATCTCCCACTTTAAGTAGTTTTCCAGGTGAGGGATAAACATCACTGATTTAAAGTGCTTGTGTTGGCAGCCCAGGTGGCTCAGTGGTTTAGCGCCGCCTTCAGCCCAGGGCATGATCCTGGAATCCCGGGGTCGAGTCCCACGTCAGGCTCCCTGCACGGAGCCTGCTTCTCCCTCTGCCTGTGTCTCTTCCTCTCTCTCTCTCTCTCTCTCTCTCTCTCTCTCTTTCTCTGTGTCTCTCCTGAATAAATAAATAAAATCTTAAAAAAAATAAATGAAGTGCTTGTGCAAATCACTCGACAGGCTTTGGAAAGAATTATGAGCTATGCTTTTTTCAGGTAATAAAACTCGAGCACAACGAAGTATCAGTGGACACAAAATGTTCAGACCATGGAGGCTGGTATGCCATGCCCTTTTCATGTGTTCACTGTCATTAATCCTGAAGCTTTCTGGAAATGGATGTCTTTGTATTTGTCTAGGCTTGTAATAATTGGTTTCTTTATCACAGACCTTAACAGAAGAACTTTAAGAGATTACTTAGTAAAATTTCTTCATTTTATGGGGGAGAAAGCCAAGGCCTAAGTATTAGCAGCAGGCCTTATAATTCCTTGTCCCTCACCTACCATTTGAATTATTATTTTTAAAAGATATTTATTTGAGAGAGTAAGCGGGTTGGGAGGTAGAGGCAGAGGGAGGGAGAGAGAGAACCCCAAGCAGACTCTTCTTTGAGCGCAGAGGACCTGAGCCAAAACCAAGTCAGATGCTTAACTGATTGAGCCATTCAGGTGCCCCCTTAAAAAGAGATTGGCCAGGTACAACTGGCTATTTTTTATTTCATTCCTCTCTGAACGTTTCATCTTATTTTTTTTTCTTTTTCCTGAATTAAACAATGGATCCTCTTTCATGAGGGTGCAGCTCACTCATGTAAAAGTTCAAAGCAGTGGAGCTAGTAGAGATAAAAGCCCTCAGATCCAAGGAACTGGTTTTGTTTTGGGTTTTTTTTTTTTCTTCTTAATAATTTTGGTATGAGACGTGACCATGGCAAGTCTTTTGACTTCCAAGCCAATGTGTTTTAGATCACACAACTCTTTTCTTGGTCCCGAAGTCTGGGTGGGACAAGGTCTGGGTCTTTGTGGTTCTCTTTGGGGGCTCTTCTGCAGTGAAGATGTGCTGAAGTGCTTCTCTCTTTACACATCTGTTCTCACCCACCTGACTTTACTGCAGGGGCATCTCTTCCTTCCATTTGCAAATTCCTCAGAGCTTAGAACAGCTCCTTATTAATGTTTTATTAACATAGGCTTTCTTGGAAAATGGGAGTTAGCTTTTCATGCTTGTTTCAAGGGAGAGAATGAATTCTCAGCTTAAGTGACGGAACAGATTATGGGTTAAGTGAGGAGACAGATGATGCTACTTCCTTTAAAAGGGCAATTGCCTTAGGTAGAATTCACATCTGCCATGAGCCTCAAGAACAAATTCATGTCACCACCTTGTGGTTCATCTAGAAACAGAGAGAAGTGCTAAACACAAGGTTATAAACATCAACAAGATGTCAGCACTTCCCCCAAAATAAAATAAGATAAAAACTGAGAGAGAGGCAAACCAATAAGACATGCTAAACTCTAGGAAACAAACTGAGGGTTGCTGGAAGGGAGGGAAGAGGGGGGATGGGGTAACTGGGTGATGGGCATTAAGGAGAGGGCACATAATATAATGAGCACTGGGTGTTATATGCAAATGATGAATCACTAAATTCTATGTCTGAAACTAATTAAAAAAAAAAAAAAAAAAAAAGACGTTAGCCCTCCCCGGTGGCAGCACCAAGGGTTGCTCATGGGCTCTTTTGCTGTGAAATGGACAAATTTTTTTTTTTTAAAGTCTTATGTGGAGCACTATGTGTATTAGTTTACTAGGGCTGCCATAGCAAAGTACCATAGACTGGATGGCTTAAGCAACAGAAATTAATTTCCTCATAATTCCAGAGGCCAAAATTCCAAGATCAAGGCATCAACAGAGTTGGTTTCTTCTGAAGCCTCTGTCCTGTTTGTTCAATGTGGTATTATCTCTGAGTGTGTCTGTGTCCTGATCTCTTCTTTTAAGAATGGTCATACTGGTTTAGGGCCCACCCTTAAGACCGCATTTTAATTTAACTACCTTTTAAAAGACCCTATCTCCAAATAGAGTCACATACTGAGGTTCTAGGAGTTAAGATTTCAATATAGACATTTTGGGACACACAGTGCAGCCCATAACACTATGCAAACATGACTTAGAAGTCTTCTCCTTTCCCTATAGCAAGATACACAGATGGACACTATAAACCTGTCCTCTCTGGTCTTTGTGGGGCTACCATTAATTAGCAGGGCCACTTGCTATAGAAACTGGAGTTTGCATCTGATGCTCCACTTAGAGCTACATCTCTCAGCTGTAGTAAGGAAAAAGGAGTTGGTTATGCTTAATAAATCCCTCATGGGGTGCCTGGGAGGCTCATTTGGTTTGGCATACGACTCTTTAATTTTGGCTCAGGTCATGATTTTCAGGGTCATGGGATTGAGCTCAGTGCAGGTCTGCTTGAGACTCTCTCTCTCTCTCTCTCTCTCTTTCTATAAATAAAATCTTTTAAAAAAGCCATCCAGGGGCCCCTAAATAAAGTCTTTTAAAAAATTGCTCACTCACCTATTTCACCTGCTTATCTATGGAATGGCTCAGTGGGTCACCAAGGAGCAGTTTGTTCTTCTGGACTCATTGGCCTGCACGCCAGTTCAAAAGTAAATGTGTTAGTTCACAAAAGAAGAAATGCAAAGAAGTAATATGAAGAGATGATTGATCCCCATTCATACAGATTAAACAAGAATGTCGCCTTGATAGGATTTAAGTGATTGAAAGCATCTCATCTTGGGAGTGGAGAGTTGGGACTTTGCATGCCAGGAGTGTGGAAAGACCTTCCTAGCCCTTGGTGTCAGTTTATTTATTTATTTATTTATTTTAAAGATTTTATTTATTTATTCATGAGAAACACAGGGAGAGAGAGAGACGCAGAGACACAGCAGAGGGAGAAGCAGGCTCCATGCAGGGATCCTGACGTGAGACTCCGATCCCAGGTCTCCGGGATCACACGCCGGGCTGCAGGCGATGCTAAACCGCTGCGCCACCTGGGCTGCCCCTTGGTGTCAGTTTAAATGTCACACTCTGTAACTCTTAGTTTATCCCTAGGAAATAGCTAAGCATGTGCCTGGCTGTGCCATGCAGCACTGTTTACGTTAGTAAAAGCAAACAAAACCCAAATAGCCAGCCAAATAATCAAAGTGGGAGTAACTGTGTGGCTCAGTTGGCAGTGTACCTGCCTTCGGCTCAGGTCATGATCCTGGGGTTCTGGGATCGAGTCCCAGATCAGGGGGGGTTTGCTGCTCCTTCTACCCTTCTCCCCTGCTTGCAATCTCTCTCATGCTCTCTCACTCTCAAATAAATAAATACAATATTTTTTTAAAAAGCAAATAAAGTGGAATGCTATGCAGTCATGGAAAGTGTCTCAATTATATCGTTAATTGAAAAAGATGGGTTGGAGAATAGAATGTATAATCATTTTGCTATGTTGGCCTATATATAGTTGTTTGCTGTATTAGTGTGTGTACATACGTATAAGTGTGTGTGTGTGGGTGTGGGTGTATTTCTGTTTCTAAGTATATAGAAAAAAGTTTAATGAGATATATCCCAAACTGCTAATATTGGTTATTTCAGGGACTTTTCTTACTATGTTTATTTCTGTAGGATCTGAATTATGTATAATATTCATAGATCACTCTAAAAAATGAGAAAAAATAAGAACGAAAATATTTCCATTTAAAAGATTACATATGTTACTGGAGCTATTTAAATTTTTTTTATGATTTGTCTATTTGGGGGCAGGCTTATTTGTGGGGGGCTGTTGAGGGCTGGTCTCTTTGCTTTGGGGTTGAGGGTAGGGAGCTAGTATTTTAGATATTGCCGTCATGTACTTTTCACCAACATAATGTTAGTTGCTTATTCTTGGCAAGAGGTAGATATAATGTAATGGAAAGCTATAGTTCTCTGGGTTTGATAGACCAGAATCAAACACCATCTCTCCTACTCTCCTGTTCTGTGATATTCAGCAAATTATTTAATCACATTGACTTTTAGTTTTTCAACTACACAATGGAAATAATAATGGTAATACTGAGCTTGCAGGTTTGTTCTGAGGGTTAAATGAGACCAGGTACATGAAGTTCCTGGAAGATAATAAGGAGTGGCCATTATGAGATAGCAATATAATGTAGTTTTCAGAACTCCCCATGTTTAAGAGCGAAGATTCAGTCTGTGGGAAGAAAATTTCTTAAAGTTGTGAAAAAACAGCTAAATCAAACCCCAAATAAGTTCTTCTTAATGTCCTTGGCTAGTTTTTATAAAATGCCTTTACAGAAAGGCAGTTTTCTTTTATTCTTTTAGATCCCATTGACTGAAGGGTGGGCTCATTCAACATGCTTTTGTGCAACCACTTGGGTCTTTGGCTTTTTTTTTTTTTTTTGGTAGAATTTAAATCAGGAAGAAAAGCCCCCCTCCCCCCAAGGGGTGGGAGGGAAGGTGGGGAGGAAGAGGGGGGTTAGGGAGCAATCACCAGGTTTACTTTCATGAGTTGTTCCCCCTGCCCCTTCAGGATTGGCTTGTTTGTACAAATTGGTTGCCTCAAGCAACACGTTATTAGTTTGAGCCAGAATGTATCCCGGGAGACTTACTGCTTTCCCTTTGCCAAGTAATTGTCCGTTTCCCGCAGAGGATGCTGGGATTGTGGGAGCATTTTCCACTTTGGCATATTTCAATCCAATTCCCCCCCCCCCTTCACTGCTCTTTGCAAGGCACTGTGTCATTTCACTGCATTCAGAAAGCAACCATTTGTGAGCTTTTAATGTTTTTTTCAACTCCTAGATTTTTTTCCTCCTCCCTTAAACACCTCAATACTGGTGTCCGATTATATTACTGGTCAAATATTCACTGTCTCTCTATGATGTAGTTCCCTGCCCACCTGCCCCCAGCAGGATGTTCCAGCAGGATGACATCACGCTTGGGCAGTGAAATGCAGGTGGAAGTGACACTTCCGGCATCGAGTTCTATATGCTTCCACCACCAATCCTTTTTCCTTTGTCAGACTCATCCACATGCTACCCTTAGACCCTGGCTTGGCTCCTGTTTTGGTGCTCCTCTGGCTTCATGTGTCTTCAGTCCCCATCTTCTAGAGCACAGTCCCTGTACCCAGGACTCCAGAACCCTCTTCCTAAAACAGCCACGAGCCTGTGTCCCAGCTTCTTCCTGGACGTGTGCCCCTAAGTACAGCCCACACGGCAGATCGGTGCAGCCCCAGGTCTACAGGGGCTGGGAATAGAGCTTGAGTGTGGGGACAGGGGTGGCCTTCACAGTGCAAGCTGGGATGGACAGGAGGAGGAGGAGGAAGGCAGTAGGCCTCAGGCAGCGCCACTTCCTCCTGCATGATGATGCTTCTGTGTCGAACCCCACGGGGTCTAACGAGTTATCATTCCATCTTGGCCTCCTGGGGTTGTTATGAACATATATTTGTCAAGGAGGATAGGACATACTTCATTTAACAGCTTTTACATTGGGCTGTACTCTTAAATACTGAGACATATGTTCTGTTAGCCAGCATCTGAGTTCTTAGGGCAGTGCCTGCCAATGCTTGGGATGAGTCTGATGTTCTTTCTAGACAGGGCCTGCTCTTTTGGCTTGGTCCTTGGAATGATGTGCAGCAGAACTGAAGCTAATTCTCAATGGATGTAATTGGAGAGAGAAATCCTTGTAATTGTAAGCCACTGAGGTTCTGGGGTTATCTATTAAGCATCTAATTTAGACTAAGGTCACTACCTCCAAAATGAAGAGGTGACGTTCGTTGAAGGTGCCTGACTTCACCCACTTTAAATATGGTATTGGCACAACTTTTTGTTACTATATGCATCGTAGTGCTACCCACGAGAGTCTGGAGGAAATCCCAGGAGTTGAGTGGGCACATAGCAGCCTCATACTTGCCCATTACTCTCATTGGTGCTGCTGAATTACTAGCATTTGATGAAATTTGAGGCCCTTTTTTCTAGTAGTGATGGTTTGTGTTATCGATACATCTGTCTTGCATCACTTCCCTCATGACCCTCCAGATACTGAATTCAGGGCCAGACCTTGGGAAAAAACTTATAAAATGAGAACATACAAATGGAGCCCCTAACATAAAGAATAGTGGATAGTATTTTTATTTTTTAAAAATGTGTCCATTATCAATGAGTTTACATTTGAATGTACTTACCTGTCTCCCATCTTGTACCAAGAAGAGTGATCCCAATGAATGGTTTCTAGAAGATATCTACTCAGATTGTATCAAGTATGAGGCACTTGCCGAAGCTAAGAATTAGGTCTTTTTTTTTTTTAATTTTATTAATTTATTAATGAGAGACAGAGAGAAGGAGCCTGATGTGGGACTCGATCCCAGGTCTCCAGGATAACGACCTGGGCTGAAGGTGGCGCTAAACTGCTGAGCCACCTGGGCTGCCCCAGAATTAGGTCTTTCTGAATCAGAACAAAGAAAAGTCACCTGGACCTCACTAGATAAGTAAAACCATGAACTTGGCCTTAGGAAATCAAATAGAGACATTCGTAATAGCAGTTATGATAATTATATTGTTGTAGGTAAAAGACACACTTGTTTTCAAAAAGCTTTCAAATACATAATTTTATTCTTTATTACAGCCTGTGAGATAAGCAGAAAAATCTCCTTTTTCACAGAGGAGGAAACTAAGGCCTATTAATTTTCAATGATTTGCTCTCTGTTCTGCTACCAATATTAATATTGGTATTAGGAATACTAACACTCCCATTGATTTATTAATATGTATTATATAACATATTAATAGTACACTTTACATTATACTTTATATATATATTTTTTTTAAAGATTTTATTTATTCACAAGAGACACACAGAGAGAGAGGCAAAGACATAGGTAGAGGGAGGAGAAGCAGGCCCCATGCAGGGAACCTGATGCAGGACTTGATCCGGGGACTCTGGGATCAGGACCTGAGCTGAAGGCAGATACTCAACACTGAGCCACCCAGGCGTCCCTACACTTTATATGTTTAATATATATTATATGTTGATGTATATTAATAATTAAATTCTATAATATCCTTGTCCAGGAGACTAACTGCTTTAACAAGCCGAAGACTTCAGTGGTTCTGCACAGTTTCAAGTTTATTTCTCTGACACCACTGTGAATGCAGCGTGGGGACCGACTTCAACGACCCAAGCTATTCTGTGTCCTCAGAGTCTCCTCCAGTCAGGTGGTGGGTGGGAGGTGGAGATGCACGTTCTGTTGGCAGAACTCAGGGCCTGGCCACACCTTACAGCCAGAGAGGCTGGAAAACGTGGCCCATGTGGCCAGAAAACAGAGAACAGCAATATTCATGAACACAAGAAGTCTCTGCCGCAGAAGTTACAGAAATGCATATAATTATAGGGCCCCTGTTTAAGATCTATATAGCATTACACTTTCCCTCCAGCTTTCCTGAGAAATAATAGACAGACTGCACTAACCATACTTACAGTGTACAGCATGATGAGCTTTGACACATGTAGACATCTGCGAAGTCATCACCATAATGAGGATAATGAGGATAATCCACCATGCCCAGTAGTTCCTCGTGTCCATTTGTGATCCTCCCTTTCTCACTGTCTCCCCACCTCTTTCCCCGGACACCTACTCTCTGCTTATGCAGATTTGTTTCCGCTTTCAAGAATTTTGTAGCAATGGAATCATACAATAGGCTCTTCAATTTGGCTTCTGTCACTCAGCATAATTATTTTGGGATTCATCCATGGTTCATGTATCAGTAATTCATTCTTTTCTATCAATGAATAGTGTTCCATTACATTGATATACTACAGTCTGTTTTCAGACAAACACATGAGTGCAACTTTTCAGTGTTGAAAGACCTATAAGTCATTCCATCTTGAGACTTTGCCTGACAGTCTGAAAAGGCTAAAGATGCCTAGCCTTCGTTGGGTAGGTCAGAAAGATTAGCCCCAAGTGTCTCAGACCTAACCTTAGTCTCAAGAAAAGGAGGAGTAGATTGAACAGGTGCTGTGCTGTGCTGTTCTTTCTTTCTTTTTTCTTTTTTATTAAGATTTTATTTATTTATTCATGAGAGACACAGAGATAGAGAGGCAGAGACACAGGTAGAAGGAGAAGCAGGCTCCACGCAGGGAGCCTGACGCGGGACTCAATCCCAGGTCTCCAGGATCAGGCCCTGGGCTGAAGGCAGTGCTAAACCTCTGAGCCAACCGGGCTGCCCTGCTTTTCTTATTTTTGAACTTCAGGTTGAGTAGACTGTTAATCAAGGACTGAAAACCTAAAGTAGACCTAGCACTGTGCCCTGTGGCCTGTAGCCTGGGGAAGAGCAGAGAAACAAGACGGCTAATCCCAGAATCTGATAGTCTGAGACCGGGACTGTCATTTGCTTGTCCCCTGGTCCTGGAGCTGCCATCCATGCTGTGTTCCTGGTTCATCCCGACGTGGCACGGTGCTGCCGGTGTCCCTCATGTGTCCACAGACCTTCTGTGATTCCCCTGCCCAAACTTTGACTTCCTTACCCCAACATCCATGACTCACTCACACTGGGGTTTAACCTTTCCTAGCCTCAGCATCTCACCTATAACACGAGGTTCACAATGTGCATCAGGAGCCGTTTACTAAATGAAGTATTTCTTTCATTGAAAGAAAAATAAATTATTATTATTATTGAAATAAAAATTAGGTGAAATATTACAAAATACTTAACCCCATGCCTAGTGGATGGTTCTTGTTAAAAAATTAGATATTTCCTTTCCTCCTGCCCTTCCTCCTCTCCACTTCTGCTTCTGGTCTTGTCTTCTTATCTTCCCTTTCCAGTCTGTTTTTTAACCGTTTCCCTCTATCAAATGTACTGTCCATCCAACCCAGACTTTTTTTGTTCCCTAAGCATATACCCTTTGTTTATCTCCCTTTGGACCTTAGTTTACAGTGTTCCTTTGCCGTGGGTTCAGATAGTGTTCCTCTGTCAAGGTCCAGCCCGAGGGTACCTCTGAGAAGCCACGTTTGATTCCTCTTCATGCTCCCCACAGATATCAACACCCAAAGTGGGAGTCCCTTGTCTGCCACAGCAGCTCCACTGTGTTCCTTACCACTTTCTGCTTTATCATATTCATCCCAGACTGGCCCACTTGCTGTGCCTCAGGGCTCCTCAGGCAAAGTCGATGTCTGATTCATTATTAGATCACCCCAAACACATTGCCTGTAATAGTATCAGTAAATATTTGACTGAAAGACAAAAGTCAATAGTGAGGAGACAGTTCCCCAAGGCCCACATGACTCAAGTTCAGGTTCAGCCAAAGCTCATTGAGCATCTGCTGTTTACTAGGCACCATCAGATACTTCTACATACATTGTCTCATCTGAAGCTCATTACAGTTCTCCCCTCCTCACACTAACTTCTAGTTAAAACCTTCCCAAGGAGCAGCCTGGGTGGCTCAGCGGTTTAGCGCCACCTTCAGCCCAGGCCGTGATCCTGGAGACCCAGGATTGAATCCCACATCAGGCTCCCTGCATGGAGCCTGCTTCTCCCTCTGCCTCTCATGAATGAATAAATAAATAGAATCTAAAAAAAAAAAAAAAAAACCTTCCAAAGGTTCCATGACTTCTTCAACAGCTGCCTGCCTCCCTTCCTGTCACTGATGGAGCTCCACCACCTCTTGGTCTGATGTCTCACTCAGCCCTGCTGTTGCTGATGATCCATCGATGGTCAGAGCTTTCTACCCTGCTCCTTTGGCTTTCATTCATTCACTCGCTAGCTAATGCATTCATACCCTCCACCCTGAGCCGTCTTACAGTTTTCAGCCCTTGCTGCTGGTGACGAAATAGTCCTGGCTTCTCTATCTGTATAGTGTGCTCCTTATAATTCCTTATCCTGAGGGATTCTGATTGCCCTGCTCTCTCTGTAGCTCTAATTTCCTGAACCTTGGGAAGACTGGCACAACCCCCATTCCCCTGCATTACTTTCATGTCCCTTTTGAGCTGCTGTCATTCAATACTTTTAGATGAACCTCCAGGGCCTAATTGTACCACTGTCTCCCATTCATGCACATCACACAGCTGACTTTGGCCCTTGACTTATATCCTCTCCAAGCCTGTCTTTCCCTTAATAATATTTCCAGTCTTCTGGAGTCATGGTATAGTGAATGAGCATGGACTAGGAGTCAGAAGAGCTCATTTGGAGTCCTTGCTCTCCAGTTTAGCAGTGCTAAGACTTTGGGAAGTCACCTTGCCCCTGTAAGCCTCCGAGAACATCTAGCACACGGTGATAGCGATACACACTCTACCTGACTACCTCAAAGGGTTTATTGAGAAATAAAGTGAAGTATGCAATGTCAAGTTACCTTACAAACCATGAACATTTTGTAGATATCAGCTATTACTGGAAATTGCCCTATTAGCTATCCTACGGCATGCCAACCTTTGGATTTCATTTGCAGCTGGAACTTCTCTGGGTGATTTTCTGACCTCACTTGCTTTCCAACCCATGCTGGACCCCAAAGGCAGTTTTTTTCTTCAATACTCTACCAGTAGCCTTAGAATTCTTTGACTCCTTGACCTTCCATCATACCCATTGGACAGTTGTCAGTCCTGGGTGACACCTTCCAGATCTTCCTGTGCTGCTGAGCTCTGCTAAAAACCAGTCTTGAATTGACTCTATTGCTCATCAAGAACCTTGCTTCTTCAAGTACCACTTCCTTGCATATTGTAATCTCTTTCCCCTATCCCTAAATTCTCTCTCCTAAATATACTTCATTAATTCCTACTTTTTTTTTTTAAGATTTTTATTTATTTATTCATGAGAGACACAGAGAGAGAGGTAGAGACACAGGCAGAGGGAGAAGCAGGCTCCATGCAGGGAGCCTGATGTGGGACTCGATCCCGGGTCTCCAGGATCATGCCCTGGGCTGAAGGCGGCACTAAACCGCTGAGCCACCAGGGCTGCCCAGTTCTTACTCTTAACAAAAGTTTGTTCAGTCTCATGTTGACATTTTTTGAAGGACCTGCTTTGATTAAGTTTCAAGTCCTAGTATAAATTTTGGCAGGACTGACTCCATAGTAAGTCCAAGAATATTATTTATGAAGCTTGTGAAACCCATATGCGTGGTCTGAAATCCTGGTCTTCCTCCAATTTACATCTTCCCCCTCCCTCTAGCATCTCCTTTGTAGATGCAGGATTTTTCATGTGGCAACAGGACTGACAGTCCAGCTATGTCCACAGTACCAAGAGAAAGAAGAGCTCTTGAGAAGTGAAACGGGCTGTTCTTCATGCAGAATCTTCTCCCATCTCTCCAGACCATCCCTGCACATCTCATTAGATGGAGACAATAGGAAACATTGGGGTAGAAAGGGGCATACTTGGTCAACTTTTAGGACTTTCTTTCTTCCAGTTCTTATTCTCTTTTTCCTTGCCTTTCCATTGCTACAGAGACTTGGTTCTTGGATTGTGTCTTAGAGAGTGTCTCTAGTCAGTCTTCATACGGGGAAAGGCTCACCATTTTTAGTGCTGACTTGTAGTTAAAATTGGCAGCAAGTCCTTTAGGGGAGGGGAGAAAGACATTTTTTTCCCCTAGTTTTATTGAAAAATAGTTAACATACATCACCGTGTAAGTGTAAGAAGTACCGCATGATGGTTTGATGTACATAAATTGTGAAATGCATACTACAGTAAGTTCAGCTAACATCCATCTTCTCGTATAAAAGGAAGAAGAAAGAAGATTTTCTCTTTGTGATCAGAACTCTTGGGATCTGCTCTCTCAGTAACTTCCTGTATGAGTGGTGTTAGTTCTTCTCACCGTGTTGTGCATTACATCCCTACCACTTACTGTAGCAGTGAGATACATGGCTTGGAAGTGGCAGCACGTCTTTGTTAGAAGAGCAGCCTGGCTCCCTGTGGCGGCCCACGGTTGCTGTCGGGTGTTTCCAGACTCCTGGTGTGTTTGTTCTTCACCAGTCCTCCCTCTGCTCTGTCTCTGCCTTCTGCCTGCCACTACTTCCTTGCACTGCCTCCCTTGTGGAAGTAACAACAGCCCCCGTGCTTCAGATCTCTGCAAGACACCTCCTGCTTTCCTTCCAGATGCCCACAAAAGGCATTTGCTGGAAGATGGCAGTCAGGCAGCTAAGCCTTTGAGCCCAAGGAGGTCCAGGCCTAAAAAAAGCACCATCTGTATTAGTAGCACAGTGAGAGCCATGACCTGCAACCTTCCCCTTCTGCCCATTGGGGACCTTGAGGAACTTCTCTCGGAAGTTTGGTTTTGTTAGGCCCAAGGGCTGGGAGAAATCTGGTCACCTTCCCTAAGGGCTTATAGCCTCATATAAGGCTATGGCCCATATGGGCCTCATATATGTTTATGGCCCATTTTATTGCTGACTTTTGGGTTCAAAGGAGGATCTGCTGTGTTGTTTGAGAATAAAAATCAGTCTTTTTCAGACTGCCTTGGAGTTTCTTCCCAGGGAACATGACAGGCCAAATCTTCATTAAGCTGTTGAGGAATGAAGGAGGGATGGGCTCCATTTCTCCCTTCCACAGTGGCTGGACAGATGTCAGGCTAGGCTGTGTGGGCTCCTGGGAGCCTTTTGTTTGGTTTCTATGGCTGTCACCTCAATTAGCTGCCTGTGCATGTAGAGGAGGGACGATGCAGCTTTTCAACTTACTTTGGTGGCTGCAGCAGGGCTCTCTTTTTCTCCTCTGTCCAAGGCTGGAGATACGCAAAGAGACCAACTTGGTAGGATCATTTGAGTCTCCATTCAAAAATCATTGCTTCACTGGTGAGCAGTGATGGCTTCGGTGTGGAAGAAACATGGCTACGGCCTATCGGTTTTGCTTGCTCCTGGTTCTGTCCGCATATCCCGCAGAAAGTCTTTGCTGGACTCACTAAAGGCATGAGATCCAATCCTAGCTGTGCCCTTTCTGGGGAGTTCCCCAACCACTGAAACAGGTGTGGGGTGACCTGGGAGGGCCTCTGAATGTAATAAACAAGAGTAGATGTAAAGAGCCCAGCACAGTGTCTGGCACGTAATAACTCCAACCCACATTTCCAAAGGTGTGTGGGGCCGAATCCTCCCCGTTGCTTCCAGCAAGTATTCGAAGCATCTGTGGCTGCCACAATGGAACAATAAAATTCTAAACTCACTGAGAAGGCTTTTATCTGCTTCAGGCATCAGTTGTACACATGCGCGCACTGACACACACAGGCTCACATCTGTCTCCTGGGCACCGATGCCTCTGATGCCTCGTAGGTGGATCCTTTCGTCCCACTTGCATGTTTTGCTCTATGGTCTAGGTGGTGCCATTTCAGGGTGGACCAATAGGAAATGATTAAGCAGACCCTAACAATGAGCAGGACGCTAAGTCACAGTCTCTTCTGCCTCTCTCTTTGCCCTAACATAACCCCCGGGCAACTTGTCATGGCTTGTTTTCCAGAAAGATGGAGAGAAGTCAGTTGCATAGTTCCGTCTGCAAGGCCAGCTAATCCTGGGGCATGGTGGGCTTTTGAGTGGGTGCTAACAGATGGTATAAAGGGAAATAATTCCTGCCCTGGGGGAGCTAATCTGGGAAAATAAAACTAGTGCATCTGAAATAATTAGTTACCAGTTAAGTGTGAAATCATGTGTTACTGACCCTGTGTTAGTGTGCAGTGCGGTGGGGATAAATTAGAGAGCAGGGCTTTCTCCCCAGGTGCCTAGCACATTGCCTTGTGGAAGGATTGAGCAGAGTTGCAAATATATACACATGTGCTCATTAAGTAAGTAATAACAAAACAGCTGCGTGTGACAGCATTCCCAACATCTTTTAAAAAAAATTAGATCTGAGGGCACCTCATTGGCTCAGTGGTTGAGCATCTGCCTTTGGCTCAGGTCGTGATCCTGGTGTCCTGGGACTGAGTTCCGCATCAGGCTCCCTGCAAGGAGCTGGCTTCTCCCTAGCCTATGTCTCTGCCTCTCTCTGTGTGTGTCTTATGAATAAATAAATAAAGTCTTTAAAAAAAAATTAGATCTGAGTTTTAATCTTAAGCATTTTACCGTAAAACATTATAACGTTAAAAGACATTTTGAGGAAATAGAAGAAGCCGTCCCTAATTCCACATCCCTAATGCAGTTAACTTATCAAAGACTGGAGCTCATTTTTAGTTTCTCCAGTGTCTAGCCCAGTGCCCAGCACACAAAGGGGGCTCAGTGAATGTTTGTGAATGCTGCCCCCCACCACACACACCACTATTTTGTATCCTAGATATCCAGCCAGCGGTTTTGTAAAGGGTACCAAGCCAGGCTCTCTACTCCATCATTGCACTGACTTCTCACAGTGTGAGGGATGGTATGCTGAGGCTCGGCTTGGTTAGGCGAGTAGGGTAGTGCTTGGGGGCATCACTGTTAGACCGTAGAGCCTTCCTAAGATACAGTAAGGAGAGAAAGGCAGGTGCCTAGGCTGGAGTGCTTCCCCCGCCATGCCTGCCCAGACAGCATTGCGTCCCCTTCCTCCCACTGCCAGACTCCACAAGGAGCATGCTTATTCCCAAAGTATCATTGTCAACAAGTTCCATGACTTCTGCCTCCCTGCTTTTCAGGTAAAGCAGGCTTACCTGTTGGTACTTGTATAGCTTTGAAGAGTCAGTCATAGATTCAGTTGATGTAAGATGAATTAAAACAGATCAGGTTCTCATGTTTAGGATCTCCCCCCTCCTTTGCTGTCTTTCTCACTAGACAGTTGAAGCCACACGGAGGGTGATGGGTCTATAGCATTGGTCTCAGTTTACCGGACGTATTGGTTTCCTAGGGCTGCCATAACAACTTATCACAAACTGGGTGGCCTACAACAAGAGAAATTTATTCATAGTTCTGGGGGCTACAAATCCTAAACAATGTGTCAGTAGGGCCATGTTCCCCCAGACAGCTATAGGAAAGAGTCCTTGCCTCTTCCAGCTTCTAAAGTGGTTACTGGCAATCCTTGCCATTTCTTGGTTTATGGCTTCACCCTGTCTTTTTCCCCTGTGTATCTTGATGACTTTGGTCCCTTCCTAAAAGGACACCAGTCATTGGATTTAGAGCCCACTCTAATGCAGTAAAACCTCATCTTAACTTGACTACATTCTCAAAGACTTATTTCCAGATAAAGTTACATTCACAGATCTGGGGCTTAGGACTTCAGCTCACATTTTTGTGGGACACAGGTGAACCCATTCCACTGAATGAGCCCTTAATGCACTTCATGTCATGTCAAATATGACAGTACTGGTATATTTTTATTTTGGTAAAAATCAATGTCTTCTTGTAGTTGAGGTCATGCTCACCTCTCTTGTCCTAACCCCGTGGGTTACTAATGGTACTTATTTTTAAAAGAGCCAAATGGAATAATTACCCTGGGAGCAAATAATTCCCTTTTCCATTCCTGCATAAATTCATGAGAGAACTTTTTGTATCCCCAGCATCTTGAAATATTGAAGCATCATCAGCTGGGGACACAGTAAAGTCAATCAAGTACTATATTTATTCACTCCGCATTTATTGAGCTACTGCTGTTTGCCAGGCACCGTGCTAATTATGGAGGAGACAATAGTGCAGTTAGTAGTAACTGTAATTTCTTGAGCATCTACTATTTTTCAGACACTGGAACAGGCTCTTTGCATACTTTATCATGCATCCTCACAGAAGTCATACGGTAGGAGTTATTATCCCTACTTTATAGATGAGAATATTGAGGCTAAGAATGCCAAAATCCTTGAGCAGAATCCTAGAGCTCACAATTGAAAGAATCACATTTGAATCTGAATGATGTACTGTGGACCAGTCCTTCTCTACCCTTTTTTTTTTTCTTCTCTACCCTTTGAAGGTTTCTGAATACTGTTTCCCAGTTGCTTCCTCCAGAAATCTAATTGGGCCATTTTTTAAAAAATTAAACTTTAAAATTCTTTTTTCAAGATTAGTGAGATATGTAGAATAGAAAGGAACTGATACATTGTCCCACACTTTATGGTCAAAAATAGAAGTAGGAAGTACATGCTTTCATTTCTATCAATATAAACTTTTAATAATAATAATAATAATAATAATAGCATCCTAATTAATCAATGGGGAAATAATGGGAGAAAATCATCGTTTTCTAGTCCCCATGAAATAATATCTAGACACTGATTCTCAACAGCTGCTAAGTGCCCAAAACCAGAGGTTATCAAATAGGAGTTACTTCCTGATGGAAGTACATAAGAACGCCTATCAACTATTCTATCTAAAAATCAAATAATGAATTTGATCAAGTCCCTAGATCTAATTGTGAATTCACAAGAAATATAGGGGCAGAGGAACATATTAAATCACACCAAATCAAAATGTGATTGTGGGACAATCTGTATGATAAAAGAATTTTATCCAATAAATTGCATGGAAAAACATAAAGGTGGAAAAAGAAGCTTTAGATGAAAAAAAGACAATATTTATAAATCAGTTGCCTAATTGTTTGAACAAAGTACCAAAAAAAAAACAATCTTTAACAGATTTGGAGAAATTTAAATACTGACAGGATATTGGATATTAAGTAATTATAGTTCCCTTTTGGATGTCATAATATTTTGGTTATGTTTAACACACAGAATCCTTACCTTTTAGAGATAGATGCAAAAACGTTTATAGATAAAATGATATGATCCTGGGAATTTGCCTCAAGATAATCCAGAGCAGGTAAAAAAATAGGTGAAACAAGATTTGAATGACTTGGTAATTATCAAAGCTGGTGATGTATATGTGGAGGTTTGTTTCACCTTTGTCTCCACTTTTATCTATGTTTCAAATTTTTTATAATAAAAAGTTTAAAAATAGTTTTTATAATTATGCTAAAAGTAAGTAGTTCAGAAGGTCTGATAAAGCAGGAAGAATGGAGGAAAATAAGGAAAATGTTTTCCCCTGAAAATAATCTGGTCCATTTTCTGCTAGCATTGCGCTCACCTGCTAGTTAGTATCCTGATGGACCTACCTTGGAAACAGCTGCTGAGTAGGCCATGGATCATGAACAGCAGAAACAACTTGGTTCCACTTTTAAAGCAATTACCACGCTCCACCACCAACACATTTAGAGAGCCAGATGCAGTGATGGTCACTACCTGATATTTATGTGGTGCTCAGCTGTT
Source organism: Canis lupus dingo (assembly GCF_003254725.2). NCBI lineage: Eukaryota > Metazoa > Chordata > Mammalia > Carnivora > Canidae > Canis > Canis lupus. The sequence continues at coordinate 53,762,267 of NC_064250.1, read as the reverse complement.
TACAAAATGTTTTACAGTTAATCTTCAATCACAGCCTTACGAGGTAGATGATATTTTCCTCATTCAAGAGACCAGGAAACTGGAATTCTGACCTAGGACTTCATCAGAACATAAGTAGACTGACCCAAGCCCTGTGTTGGATACAGTCGAGCACTGTTGTTCCCTCCCAGCTCCTAATGGCTGAGTAGCCAAAGCAAGCATTTAATGTCTTTTTTTTTTTTAAAGATTTTATTTATTTATTCATGAGAGACACACAGAGAGAAAGGCAGAGACACAGGCAGAGGGAGAAGCAGGCTCCATGCAGGGAGCCTGATGTGGGACTCGATCCCCGGTCTCCAGGATCACACCCTGGGCCGCAGGCGTCGCCAAACCACAGCACCACCAGGGCTGCCCCATTTAATGTCTTTTAAATGTGCGTGTATGTCAGAGCAGGGCTGCACTATCTGTACCTGCTGTAGACTTCTTTCTGCAAGGATGGTCACTGCTGAATGTAGTTGAGAATAAGAAATAATGCATTGGACATTAACAGGATAAGGGGACAAATACCCCCAAATGAATAAGCTCCTCCTGTATTCTCGGTAGAGAGGTATAGTCTAAGCTGGGTGTGAGAGTCAGAGCTGGAGGAAAAAGAGTTAGGTCCATGCCTTTTTTTTTTTTTTTTAAACCCTTAGCATAAAATGCATAGTGTCCACTCAGCTAAATCCACAGTAAAGAAATATGAATCTCTCTTCTTCTCTCAGTCTGCCCCTCTCACCTTCCAGGCTTTCCTTACTTAAGAAGGTAGATGAGGAGGGGGAAAAAAATGAGAGAGAGAGAGAGAGAGAGAGAGAGAGAATGAGTTTGGCAGGAGGATCACATCAAAGCATAGGCATCCTGAATCAAAGCTAAGGAGGCCTGGAATGATGTCTCAAACTATAAAGATGCTTCTGCTACCGTGTTAAGGGGAAAAGTGCCCAGTGGATTAATTTTGAAGACTTATGGTTTTTACAGAAAAATATATTGAGAGAATAAGCTAGTATCGATTCATATTATCCCTAGAGAGTTTTTATAAGAGAAATGAGTCAGTCAAACCATTCCTCAAATGACCTTTTAAATTCTAAGGCAAGGAAAGCTACTTCTAATTAAATGTTCAGTGCTTGTTCTAACTTGTATATTATGTCAGATTTGTGATATAGTATCTTTTGCGTATACATATAGAGATGTTGGAGTCCCTTAAGCAATCGTATGGGGTTGAAATGTATGCACCTTTAAAAATTATTTCATGGGTGAGACAGTGTGACAATCCTACAAGGTATGTACTGTTAGAGAAGACCCACATATTTTCTCGATTTGATTTCCTTGATAGTAAAAAGGAGGGGTTGTAGGAGCCAATCTCTCAAAATCTTTGAGCGATGGAACCTCATTTTTTTTTTGAATGATTATAAGATTTGTTGTAGTTTTGTTGTAGTTCTGTATTTATAAGATTTTAGCCAAGGTGAGGTTTTGGAACAGAATGCCTAATAATGACATTATTCTTAAGGGAAAAATGTGATCCATTTTATAATGCCAATTTGAGAAGTACATTGTGGCAACGATCAGGGTTGCTGACATCACGTTTACTTAATACAACTTCAAGCATTTGTTGTGAACTTATGTGCAGGATATGCAGGTTGAGATGGCTCTTTCAATCTCCAAGTGGGCTAATGGGTAATACCTACTTCACAGGATCGTTGGGAGCAAGGCTTAGTCAAATTAATACACAGAAAGCATTAAGAAAAGTGCCTGACACAGAGTAGCTGCTCAATAAATGGTGGCTGGAGTGTCATTGTCATCATTGTTATTGATCCTTATAACAACCTGTGATATTTTAGATCCTTCCCATTATAAACATGAATATCAAGTGTGGAGGTTACTACACAGAGCTAGAAGGGGGGGCTGGGCATTCTGATGGATTGTGACTCACATAGGGGACCCTTTTATAAAGCACTAATTCCTTATTATAGATCTACCTTTTACTTTTCGTGGCTCTGATTTATCAGTAGCAATTCTCTATTCTGATATGGAAAATTTCAACTACATTAAGATTTTTTAAGTACCAAATAACATATCATGGATATGCTTTAATCTAGATGTGTTATTTTTAAAAGGGTGTTCATGTATGCTTCATATGTATAAAAATTTCTAAAGCAGATTCCTAAGAAATTCCTGACAGTCCCATTCTGAATTCAAAAAAGGCTTTGGGAAAGGATACATGGCACAAGGGGACATGGCACAATAAGTCCTGGGCTTGGAGATTCACAATATATGTTAGTATGCTAAAGATTGTGAAAAGCTACCAAAAAGAAACCTATACAGAATATTCTTCTTAACCATTGTTATACCTGTTAATATCCTGCAGAATTATATTTCATGGCATATCAGTATTGGAACTGATATAAAAATGTAAGAAAAGGTAACCTAGCCTTAGGGGTCAACTACAAGTGGAAAAAAAGATGACTAGTTCTTCAGGAATTGTGGGTGACATACCTGGTGGTGTGGTGTGATGAGTCTGGGTCTTAGATTCAGGCAGACCTGGATCTTTCACTCCCCAGCTGGCTGAGCCCTAGTCAGGTTACCTAACCCCCTAGTCTCAGTATGCTCACATGTGAAAGAAGAAGAAGGATACCGCCCTCATAAAGGCATTTGCAGGATTAAATGAGAGAAGCACCTGGTCTATAGGAGTTAGTTCCCTCCTCCTCACCCTTGGCTCCATCTCTCCATCTCCTTCTGCTGAAATACAGACACATTGCTGAAGGATCCCGCCATTTATAAAAGCCTTCATTTCAGGATTTAGCAGAGGCTAGGCTATCAGGTAACAAGTTCTTGCATCTTCATTGGGAATCTTTTTCTAAAATCGTGATCTCTGGATACCTCTTTCAAGAATGTGTCTTGTGTCCAAGAGAAGGTTCACCAACTCTGGGAGACTGTTGAGAATCCTGTTTTCTAAAAGTTAGAGCCAAAAAAAAAAAAAAAAAAAAAGAGAAATTCTTTGTCTAAATCATACCCAGGGTTACCTGCTCTGGGCCTTTCCAGGATCTGCACTGAGGTTGCTTGCCCCTTGCTCTTATTTCCTATGCCAGTGTTAATGCTCAGCCACGGTGGAAACAAATTTCAGGGTTAAATTTAAAAGCATGTGCAGCACTAAAGCATTGCCTTTTCAAAGTAACCTTTGCACAAAGCTCTTGGAATCTAATTACCCGAGTGTTATTTGCCTCCCCCAAAATACCCGTGCTTGTGCAGATTGAGTTTAAAGTTCAGGAAGTATTAACAAAAGGAATCAGAAGCAAGATCTCAGGCACAGCCTCTGAAGAATCTCCCTGTCTGTGCCTGGCCTCTCCCTCCTCCTGGGTGTGCCCGCCTGGGAAGGCCAGTGAGTAACCTGCACATTTTTTTTTCCATCTTGGCCCTTCCCACCCAGACGAGAGGACGGAGTGGCAGACAGGCAGGCAGACGGCGGTGAGTCCTGTTCAAGCATGCACGGAGCATACCTCTACCTGCACCCAGGGCCTGGACCCCTCGCCACCCTTACCCCACCCCAGGAAGAGCCAGAGCCCCTGCGAGGGTCCGGAGGGGGCCTCTGCTCCCAATGGTAAGGGCTGCCAGCAGCAGGTCCACTTCATTCATTTTATTTGCTTTGGTGTTGGCTTTTCTTTTCAGTTGTGTTTAGATGGGAGACTTTCTGATGGGATTAAAGGTGTTTTGTTTTGTTTTTTTTCTTTGGTTGATTGGTTAGTTCTCAGTAGTCCCAAGACAAAGGGTTGTCTTCCCCCAGCAGGGTTTATTAGAACTTGTAACCTGATAGCCTGGCCTTGAAACAAAACTTAACATACTAATTACTTCTGGTTAGTGTAGTTTACCCTTTTGGCCCTCTTAAAAAAAAAAAAAAAAAAAAAAGAAAAAGAAAAAAAGACTTTACCATATAGGTTTTGAAGGAGGAAAGTGCTAAGTATTGTGGCCATTTTAATACATGGGCACTTGTACTAATTGAAAAGTAGCTTGTTACTATAGCTTTAAAATAGACCAAGATGACGTTTTGTCTCAAAAGGGGCAAACGGAAAAGCTTTTTAGAAGGATTTCAGTGCTGAATGAAAGATGCTAGCAGAGGGGTTTGAATAAGAGAGTTACAAGATAAGTTGGTCTAATTAAATATATATGAACATAGAAGTATTGAAGTCAATCTGTGGTGCTCTGAGAAGAAGAAAGTCAAATTTTCAATGTGGGATTCATGTGGTATTTAAGGGAGAAAACTGAGAGCTTTGTACAGTGTGTTGAGACTTCTTTGAGGGGAGTGTTGGAAGGCAAATGGAGCACGCTGGGAAGCAGGTTTTTTTGCATGGGGCTGGTGCCAAAGACTTCTCCCTCAATTGCTGTGGGTGAGAGTAATTCAAAGTAATCAAGCACTGCATTGTTAACAGGCTTCTGAGTTTCAAATATTTATTCTAAACACAAGCCGTTGATTGCACTGGTATTTGAGGGACTAGAGCGCTGCCTCTGGTTCCTGGCCTAGCCTAGACTTTAGTACCTGGGGAGATTTCAGGAAAAAGGTTGTAGGAAAGATAAAGCTATGTATAATGTGAATTTGATACCACACTATTATAGTGTATTTGAGATGGCCCCGTTTCTTTAGCAGCCACGAGGAATTACACTGTGGTTACGTGAGAGTGTGAGGATGCTGAGCTAAGGGGTTTTATAGGAGAATGGTGCAGAAACTGCAGTAGAAATTGCCCAAAGCTGAGGCACTCCCATGATACATGGGGAAGTTTGCCCTGTGCCCGGGTGTCCCTGCAAATGCAGCATGGCTTCATCCCTGGCACCACTGTGCAGGCAACGTAGGGATTTTCTATGAGAACAACCTGTACTTCACATAGCTAGGTTTTTAGAGCGGCAGTAAAAAATAGCCCTAAAAAGTAGTGTACCAAGGAAGATATGAAGTTGGAGGGACTGTGTGTGCGTGTGTGTATGTATGTTGAAGTGGGGGGAAGGAGCACAAGCAGGATGAAAATCCCCTTCTTAGATTGCATACCCTTTGGGGCACCTGGATGGCTCAGTCAGTCAGGCATCTGCTTTCTGCTTACGTCACCATCCCGGGGTCCTGGTATCGAGCCCCACATCGGGCTCCATGCTCTTTGGGGAGTATGCTTCTCCCTCTCTCCTGCTCCCCTCCTCCACCACTCGTGTTCTCCCTCTATCTCTTGCTCTGTCTCAAATAAATAAATAAAATCTTTAAAAAATTGCATACTCTTCTTCTGGCATTATATCTTTTTCTGAAAAGAAATCAGTAATTCTTCATCGTCATTATCCGCATTTCTGTGCTGATAATGCCAGTAGTTTGCTTTCTTACAATTTTACTTTCCCCTTAGCTAATTAATCAAAAAGCACAGTCTGACTGTAGCCCCATCAGCCAGCTCATTAAAAAACCAAGAATGCCACTTACTTTTTTGCTGAGTGAGCAGAAGATGGGGGTGGGAACCTTTCTGGTGATTTTTACCTGGCGATGTGAGATTTATATTTGTGACTCTGTTCAGTTGTGATTGAAAAACAAGCAGATGCCACTCCAAGCGCCCATGGAGTTAACAGCACTGATAGCAGTTCTAGCCTTTGTGAGCGTTTACAGTTTGGTTACTACACGTTCAGGTATAAAGCATCACTATCCCATGGGGCGCCTGAGTTGGCACAGTTGTTTAGTGTCTGACTCAGGTCATGATCTCAGGGTCATGGGTTGGAACCCTGTGTCAGGCTTCTCACCCAGCAGGGAGTCTGCTAGTGATTCTCCATCTGCCTCTGCCACTTGTGCCCTCTCTCTCTCTCAAATAAATAAATCTTTAAAACAAACAAAGAAAAACATCACTGGCCCTGCCATACCTGCTTGACCCCCGGATCCAGTGCCTGGGAGCAGAAGACAGTTTAGAAGAGAGTGGGCAGTGTTTCCTCCTATTGATAGCCTGTTCTGCACATTTTCAGAGCTTTGTAGAGTTTCTTCTCAAACTAAATTAAATGCAATATCTTCTTGAATTTGGCTTTTCTGAGGCATCTGTATGGTGAATTTAGCATTACTTTTCATTTCGTTGTGTTTTTCATGCACTCCTGTGGCTTAGTCTCTTGATCAGTGATATCAAGCAGAGTGAAAATTGGCCATATAAATGGGAACCAAATAGGCACTTAAGACAACCTTGTGTGTGAGCAGCACGTGCTTTCTCCTTGCATTTGACACATTGCTTCAAAGAGCCTCTGGGCATTACCCAGCCCTGGCCACTTCTCTGCCATCCTATGTTTTCTGGTGCTGTGATTCTTTTCCCTACCACCCCCTGCTGTCCCAAACTACACAAATAGGTGTTTAGAGAATTTAAGTAGAAATAACCAAAAAAATAAATAAATAAAAAATAGAAAGCAACACCTTAGTTGTAAGGATGCTGTAATAACTCCTGCTGCATTCCAGCCAGGCTACATACATCTTAGGGTGTGAGTAGAGGACAAAGTCGTGGATTCAGGCACTGTCCTTTCTGAGCACTTTCTAAGTAGGTACAGTGAAGCATGGTGAGTGAAATGGGGGAGTGGAGGGAGTGAAGCAGCTGGAGGCTAGAATATAATTAGCCTCAGCCTATAATCTTCAGTAAGCGCCAGTTTCCTGCTCCTCGGGGCTAGTGTGTTATTTTTTTCCTGCAATATTCCTTACGCATTGGTCCTCCTATTAATGCTGTGGAGTCCTTTGCAGGATGTAGCTCAGATCATTTAGTCACATTCATCTGTAGGCACATCCTATAAAAGAGGAGACATGGCAGAGAGACTCGCCCTGAACAAGTCCTCCTAAGGATTGCATGTCATCCACATCATCTTTAAGAACCTCAAAGGATGAGTGAAATAAGTCCATCGGAGAAGGACAAACATTGTATGATCTCATTCATTTGGGGAATATAAATAATAGTGAAAGGGAATAAAGGAGAAAGGAGAAAAAGTAAGTGGGAAATATCAGAAAGGGAGACAGAACATGGAAGACTCCTAACTCTGGGAAACAAACTAGGGGTGGTGGAAGGGGAGGAGGGCGGGGGGTGGGGGTGACTGGGTGGCGGGCACTGAAGTGGGCACTTGACAGGATGAGCACTGGGTATTATTCTGTATGTTAGGAAATTGAACACCAATAAAAAATTTATTATTAAAAAGAACCTCAAAGGATGATAAATAGTGCAGAGAAGAAATAGATATCTTTTGCTTTCCTTTGAGGCTGAGGTCTTGAGGAATAAGTTAGGTATGTGTATGCAGGCAGGAATAGAAATGAGGAATATCAGATGAAACTTCACCTTAAGGATTGTATAAATTTTTGAGATTAGGTGAAAACTTTGGCCTATACTTAGAAATCGTATTTGGCTTAAGGCAACCTTCTCTCCCTTCAGTTGTATGATAGACTTTGAAGCTAGTCTCTTGTGATAATGACTTTGTAGCTCCTCTTATCAAGAGATAGAGTCTGTTTACCCTGCCCCTGAATCTGGGCTAGGCATTGTAACTTACTCTGGCCAGTAGATTATGCAGAAGTGAAAGTGTGCATAGGTACCAGTCAGTCCCCAGTGTAGGTCTTAAGCGGCCTCATACATTTCTGCTTGCTTACCTAGAATCTAGCCTGGTTACCCTGTGGACACTCCTAGACTCAGTTGCTGTGGCCCAGAGACCCTTGTCTCCCCAGCTGATGGTGATCTTATACCAGATATGTGATTGAGGATATCCTAGACCAGCCAGCTGACCTGACACAAGAGTGGGCCCAGCAGAGATCACATGAGCTGATCCAGAGACTCAGGAGCAATCCTTGAGTGCCTCTTGTTTCAAGCTACTGAGTTTTGGAATGGTTTCTTAGGCTAACAACAGCTAATGAATTCATGTGGTTACCTGGAGATGGTGCATCTATGTTCACATTCTGGTCTGTGTTTGTTTTTTTTTTTAAGATTTTATTTATTTATTCATGAGAGACACAGAGAGAAGCAGAGACACAGGCAGAGGGAGGAGAAGCAGGCTCCATGTAGGAGCTGGATGTGGGACTCGACCCCTGTAACTCCAGTATCACGTCCTGAGCCGAAGGCAGATGCTCAACCCGTGAGCCACCCAGGCGTTCCACACATTTTGATCTGTTAACGTCCTTACAAATGCTTAGTGCAACTCAGCCTAAGAAATTCAGTAGTGCTTGGAGGGGTTCTATAAGATGGGGGGCATTTCCAATTCTTGTGATCATCAGCTTTACTTTTTTTTTTTTTTTAAAGATTTTATTTATTTATTCATGATAATCACAGAGAGAGAGAGGCAGAGACATAGGCAGAGGGAGAAGCAGGCTCCATGCACCGGGAGCCCAACGTGGGATTCGATCCCGGGTCTCCAGGATCCCGCCCTGAGCCAAAGGCAGGCGCCAAACCGCTGCGCCACCCAGGGATCCCCATCAGCTTTACTTTGAGGCCTTTTTAACAACACATGTCTGGGCCTTATGTCAGATTATTCGAATCTGTAATGTAGAAAGCTCTAGTAATTGCCTAGGATTGAAAACCAATAAGCCATTGATCTTGTTGCTCCCTTCCATTACTAAAAGATGCAGAGATTCCAGTTCCTCTGTACTTAGGCAAACAGCACTCCAGTGGTTCAGAGTTCATTACTGATTTGATCTCCTTTGAGCCACATAAGTAAACTTTGTAATCATCTTGGGCAATCTACATTGACCTGATCCTAGATGGGGAAAGTTCACAGGTGCAGATTGATGGCTGCGCTTGTATGTTGTTTACTATGGTATCCCCTGAGATTTAGAACATGGTATAAGTCCATGAATAAGTCTTTGGCATTAAGGATGTAATAGGACCCTGCTTTGAGGACTTTAGAGTCTAATGGGGGAGGAAATATCAGAAATCTACTTGTTACTTAAGAAAGCAAAACAAACAATGTTTTGAACATCAAACTACAGGTGAATTTTTACTCTGGTGCCTGTATCAGTTGTTGCAACAATAATGCTACATTGCAAACAACCACAAAATCTCAGTAGCATACAGTAGTATGTTTTTATTAACCCATCTGTCTGCAGGTTAAGATGGGAAGAATTCCCAGATCTTGGCTTAGTTGGGGGTGGCTTTATTCAACATGTCCCTCAACCTTTCCCTAGGATTGGCTGTTAGCTTAGCTACATTCTCCTCATGGTGATGGCAGGCATAAAAAAGCATAAGCCACAATGAAAAAGCTCATTTCAGGCCTCCGGGTATGTCATTGATCTGTTAACATCTGTTGGTCAAAGGAAGTCACATGGTCAAATCCGTTGTCCAAGGCCAGGGAGATAGAGATTTGCAGAGAGAAACTGCAAAGTCAGGGTGAAGTTATTTCTTTAGATCATACAACATGTTTGCTACCATCATTTCTTTCTCAGGCAAAAAGAAACTAGTTTCCATCTAGTCGGATCATTTGAGACCTTTTCCTAAATCTTAGCCCAGTGTTGCAGTGGTTAAAAGAGATTTGGGTGAAAATCCCTTTCTGATGGCCCATCTGTCCCAGATTGCTTGGTGAAAAACCTTTAGCCTGTGCTCTGGTTGAGATGGGAAACTAGTGTTCTTTTTTTTTTTTTTTTTTTTTAAAGATTTTATTTATCTATTCATGAGAGAGACAGAGAGAGGCAGAGACACAGACAGAGGGAGAGGTAGGCTACCTGCAGGGAGCCCAATGTGGGACTCAATCCTGGGACCAGGATCATGCCCTGAGCCAAAGGCAGACGCTCAACCGCTGAGCCACCCAGGCATCCCTCTAGTGTTCTTAATAGATTGAGCTCCTTAAGTATTCTCCAGGGCAGAAACTGTTTTATAGTGTTACTAAGAATAACAACAGAGTACAGTTAACATTAAACAATAGGAGTTTGAACTGTACAAGTCCACATGTACATGGATTTTTTTACAGTACTATACATGTTTTTTCTCTTCTTTAAAAAAAAAAAAAAGATTTTATTTATTTGAGAAAGAGAGTAAGCACAATCAGGAGGAGGGGCAGAGGGAGAAGCAGACTCCACACTAAAAAGGGAGCCCAACATGGGGCTTGATCTCAGGACCCCAGAGTCACAACCTGAGCCAAAGGCAGACGCTCAACCACTGAGCCACCCAGGTGCTCCTCTTCCTTGTGGTTTTTCTTAAGGAAGGATTTCTTACTCTTAAAGTTCTCAGTAAGGCTTCTGATCAACAGGTTAGGTTACATGATGTGGGGTGTTGGCTCCCCTAACTCCCAGGTTGTTCAAAGGTCGACTGTACTTTATTTCAGGCCACTGATGTATAGGCATTGCTATTGATCATTCTGTGCCTTTGGATCTCCAGAGTGTATCAGATTTACCTCTGAAGAAACTGAGGTACAAAAGATGGTGTAACTTCAATGGAACCACATCTTTTAGCTGTCAGAGATTAGTAACCTGTCCTGTTGGTTTTTCTGCTTTTGCTTGGCAATCTGATCGATGCTGCCTTGTTTTACAAAAAGCATATGAGGATATCATTACTTAATGGGTTTATCTTCCTAAGAAACCCTTCCCTCCTAGTACTTATGTTCCATGGGAAATAAAGAAGTCCAACAAGGAAGTGTTCAATACTATAAGATTTCTGCAATACAGTGTTTGGGAAATTAGCTGGATTATAAGTCCTTTCTAAATTCTCTTTGTTACTGTCTTGACCACAGAAATAAATTGGGGTGGGGACTGTTTAGATAGACGTCCTTGCAGGGTTCTTGTGACTATGCTTCTTACGTGTATTCTCTGAGTCCCTCACCTGCCACTTCTGTTGCCTAGTGACTGTTCAGCGATTGCTTGCCGTGGTTCTCTGACAAACAATGTGATTTCTATTTTATGTGGAAGGCTGATGTGATTAAACAACTCATTTAAACAAATGCTTTGTAGGAGGCATGATATGATTGGAATAGGCATTTTTAGTGGAATTCTTGTCAAATTAGCCATGCAAACAATCAAATAATGACAGTGGCCCTGAATATGTAATCTGCTACAATTAATGTATAAACTGGTTATCTTGGATAAGTTGTTTCCATTCTGATGATGGCTTTGCTGAAAACCTCATGTGTCTCCCATACAGCATGAATGCTGCATTATATGTTGTTATTTGAGCAATGGTTTAATATCCTACCCCTCCTCTTGCTCAGTGCCAAGGGCCATATCTGCATTGTTTACCACTGAAAACCTAGGAGCCAGCATAAAAATCTACATAAATAGATAATGGGTGAATGCACAGGTGAGTGGATGCTAAGACCACAATATCCAGCGCCTGAGACAAGTGTAAGGTTCTTCCCAGGTGATTCTGCCCCCAGCAAGGGGCAATGAAGGGTTAATGTTCTCTTTGGGAGCTGGAGGGATTTGGATATGGATCTCAGCAGAGCGGCTTGAATCACATTCTTTCTGCTACTATAGCAACAGGTTGAGAATTCTGCAGGCTTTATCCCTGCCTCCTGCCTACGTTGGAAATGCCTGTGTGCAGGCGACTTCATTGTCTGGGGGACAATGGTTTTTTTTTTTGTTGTTGTTGTTTTTTGTTTTGTTCTATGATGTTTCAATGAAGCAGCTCCTTTGCAGAGACAAAGAGGCCAACACAAAGGGCTAAGAATCTTGGAGAGGCCGAGAGAGATCTTGTTTTGATTGGAGGGACATTTCCACTCTTTTGTCCCTGGAAGAGGTGTGAAGTGGGGGAGGATTTGAGGTTTAGTGGTAGTCTGTAGTATCTTTTCCTCCCTACTTCAGGAGACCCGCGCTTCAGAGAGACACCCTCTGGCAGCTTTTGGAAACCTTTCTCTTTCTATCTTTGCTTAATAAATAGGGTGGTAGTGAAGCTCTTGGATGATTGCCCATGTTGTGTTCACTTCAAAGTTTGAGAAGCCAGAGTAGCCCAGAATGTAGGTTTCTCCTTCTGTATTCAAGCAGTCCTTCCAGTCAACTCTGCATCTTTGTTGTGTGCTGAGAAGGAAGGGCAAACCGAGTCTGAGGAATGGAAGTGTTAGTCTTCACTTGGCGTAGCAGTGTTGTAAAGAGAGGAATGAAGATGGGGAAGCTGCTGAGGAGAAGTGCTTAGGCCGTATTAGCTTGCCAGGAGGTGTCGCGGGCATTCAGAAACTGCTCTGCCTGTGAACTCTGGGCTGCTTCTCACGTGGGGTTAAGCTTAGAGTTTAAGGCTAATTGTAGTTCCTGTTGGGCTAATGGCTCAAGTCATAGACCTTAAATATCACCTTGGATTGATTGGGCCGCATTGCCACAGTACTGTTTTCACTTTGCACACAGATGGGGAAATCTGCCTGGTTCCCTCTTTGTCCCTGGGTTACAAAAACATTTTGGTTGGAAGTACCCAAACCTATCCAGCCATTCTGCAGAAGCAGAACGAGTTCTTTTATTAAAACTTTGATTTCAGGGGTGACTGGATGGCTCAGTGGGTTAAACTGACTCTTGGTTTCGGCTCAGGTGGTGATCTCAAGGTGGTGAGATTGAGGCATTGGGCTCTGGGCTCCAGGCTGAGCTTGGATTCTCCCTCTCCCTTGCACCTGATTCCTCTCCCCACCCCCATCACCCCTACTTCTCTTGTTTGTGTGCACATGTGTTCTCTCTCTCTCTCAGATAAAACCTTAGACAACTAAAATTTAAAAGTTCGCTTTTAAAAATCTTTTATCACCAACCTACTACATACCATTTGAATATGGGATAAGCTCTTGCTCTTTAAGTCTCAGAGTTCCCTCGGCCCTGCTACTTAAGTCTGGCATGGGCACTGAAACTGCCGTTCTTGTGATATAATCCTGAGGGTTTTAGGCTGGGAGCCAGCAGCCCCTGGGGTCTAGTCCTAGTCCCAGTGGCCTTGAGAAGCTCCTGTGGGGATTTCAGTCCATTGTGTGTGGAATGAAAGATGTGGATAACAATGCTAGCATGTCCTTCACATCTCTCCTACATATAAAAAAAGTGGTACTCCAATTGTTTGACAAGTAGAAAAAAGCCTTTGCTTTGTTGAAGATCTTATAATTTGCAGCTCCCTTTACTCCTCCTCATGCTTCAGGTCTCTTCTTAAGTGTTGCTTCCTCAGGGAAGCCTTTTCCAGACCTATCCCAGGCTAGAGCAGGACTCCAGGCATATGCTCCCTGCTAAGGGTGTTCTCTTATTTCATCACACTTAGCACAGTTTGTAATGATGCATTTCTTTGAGGGGCTGTTTTTTTGTTTTTATCAATTTTCTTTCTCATTCTGAGACTCAGGATTCTGGGAGGCAAGCTCCCAGTCTGGTTTGTTCACCATTGACTTTGCATAGGAGCCACTCAGTAAACATTTGCTGAAGACTCAACAATGCTGCATTAGCCTTTCCGGAGGATACAAAGATGATTCCATGACAGTCTCTGCCCTTAAGGATCTTCAGATTTACTTTTCCTGTTTCTCTATCATCCCACTGCATACCCAAAATAGGCTGCAAGAAATTGAAACAAAAATCCCTGAGCTCTTGTCATTAATCTGATCACGAGATAGGCTTTAGTTTTCCTTGATTGGACTGGTTAGTTTTTTTTGAGACAGAATTCATGAACTGAAGCAAGGTCCTGGACAGAGGTTCTAGGATGGAAGGTGGACTGGATAAAAAAAAAAAGAGAGAAAGAGGGATGGAGAAATAAGGAAGAGAATAAGACAGCAAGAAGAGCATTGAAATCCTAGGGTTCTGTCTTTTAATTAACTTGCCTGTGAGTGTCTTTTTTGACTGATAAGCTTTATAAGGAAGGACATGTTTCTTAAACAGAATTCCCACCTAAAGTGTTGAGTAATGGAAACACAGAGTTTGCAACCGAAAGGTGATCATCAGCACACAAAAAGTTGACCGGGCTCCAGAAATCTCTTTGCATTTTAAAACCAGAAGGATACTGATTTGTAAGAGGATTGGCGGGTTCCTGTAAACCAGTACAGTTATGATCAATACAGGTGTTTGCACCATGAAACTAGAGCTAGCCATTGCACATTTAAGCAGCAAGCCTAGACTAGATGCTGCTGGGAGCGAAAAACAGGAATTCCTTAGGTTGGAGGATGATGGGTATTCATCAACCAGGTACAGGAGGCGTGAAGGGAAGTTGATTGAATTAGAAAATACAATTGCTTTTGGCCTGAGTTTGCAGTTTGTAGGGGGATGACTTAGGGGAGTTTTACTGATTAAGTTTCTACAGAAAGCATGAAATCTCTAGCTTCAAAAAGCCAAATAGCTTCAATTTATCTTGAGAACGGGTATAGGTGGAAAGTATGGACAGTTGAGAGAAGGTAAAATTTCTCTTCTGGCTCCTCTTCTTAGAGAGTTCCACTTTCATGGCAGAGGACAGCCTTTGCCTGCATAGTTGTCCCAGCTTCTGTTTCTCACCAAAACCCTTTGCCTGCCTTTATGCTTGGTCCACTCGGGAGCTTAGATCCCAGTCAGACCATATCCCTCCCAAAGCCATTCCAGGAAGAAAAGAATGACTCAAACAATCACATAATCTCTCTTCTTTATGAGGAGGAAGGAATTTTAGCCAAGAATGCAAGGTGTGCCTGTGGGCTTTGCGCCTACACACCCCCACCCCCACACATGTCCATTCTGCTTTTTCACTTACTTGGACGGAGACAGTATGGTATACCATGTTGGCCAAAGGCCAGGAAATAACTGCGTGAGGTTGACAAGTAGCCAAGACATCAGGCTTATGGGTCTCACTAGGCAATGTTAATTGGCTCCTCCTTCATTTACAAAAATATACTCAACAAAGATAGTATGTGGGAACGTGGTGCTTTCCTATCTGATGTCCCTCTGCGAGTTAGTTCCAAAGAAGGTCTGCTCCAAGCAGTCTCTTGGTTTCCCTAGGAATTTGCCCCTTTCTAAAAGCACTTTCACACAGTTCTTTACAAAGCAAATCCCTTTGTTTTCAGTGGCAAAGCTTCTCTTAAATCTCCACTCTACCACTTCCTACCTGTACAGCTTGGGCATGTTATCCAACCTCTCTGTTGCCTCATTTACTTCATCTTTATGTGGAGTCAATAATGTCTCTCTCATGGGAGACTTGTGGGAAGCAAATAAGATCATCTAAGGAAAGTTTTTGCACAGTGCCTGGCACACAGTGTGCATTTAAAAGTTGTCACTGTTTTTAATCTGACAATGAGATTTCAGCCTATTCTCTTCTTCTTTGCTCCTTCAGGGTTAGAAACACCCCCTTGACATTTGGTAACCCTCAATATCTGGGTTCTATTCTGGTGTGGGGAGAGAAGAGCAGAGCGAGAGAGATGGTTGGGCAGGAGTGAGGTGATGGAGACCTGTGCCCCTGTTCTTCTACTCTTCTTGCATTGCTCTTTCCATTATACCATACTGATTCTTTACCTGTTGATGGCCGGATACAAAGGTAGGTGTTGTGCAGAAAGGAATGTGGATTCAGCTGTGTCTTCTAGGAGGTGGTAATCTGAGTTCTAGATTCTAGTTCTAGGTAATCTAAGTTCTAGTTCTAGGTCTTTTACCTGTTCTCTGAGTATGCAACATGTCTTGCTGTTTAGCTAAAATCCTAGCTCAAACCCACCCCAGGAACTAATGTCTAATACAAACAAGCACTGTAGGGATACCAGTGGTACTAGTATGATGATCATGGTCATGGAAGACAGGAGTAGTCATTGAAGCATTTGGCATTTAGAGAGAAACACTTTTAAAAAGCCAAAGAGCAGGTCGAGTATCAAGCTTTCTGAGCTGTCCAATCTTTCTAGACTCAGGCTCAACAGGAAGGAATATGAACTGCTGGACCTGGAAAGAAGGCCCAGGAGAAAGGAAACAGGAACTCCCCTGTCCAGCTCCTCTATGAGACAGCGGTCATTAGAGTGCAGCTGAGTAGCATGGCCAGGGCCCTGAGCTTCTGTAGCCCTCGTCTCCTGACCCACAAAGTACAGGTGATGATCAGACATTTGCTAACATATATAAAGCACATGGCTTTAGGTGCTGGCATAAATTAAATACTCAGGAAATATTAGCCATGATTGGCTTAAGAATACCTCCTGGCTCTTCTGCAGTTTGGATGCCAGTTGTGCTCCCCAGTTCAACATAACTTCAACTTCCCCACTTGTTTAATGCTGCCTACTGCTCACATGTTGACCACAGTTAGCAGGGAGGAGGTGCCCTGTCTGTGGCTCTGGGTAGTCTTGACAGTTCGTAAGTTGGAATGAAATGAGCCTTCTCAAGTGTTCAGAGATAACTGTCATGTCGTTACCATAGATGGTGAGGCTGAGCCTATGGCCAGCAGGCTCATCACGCAATGAGCAGGAAGCTCTCTGGTAATGACTGCAGAATGGCACTGTATATATTTTTATTTTTAACATGAATTCATATTTTATTATTTCTTGCATTTGTCTCATCAAAGCAATGTTTTATTCTTCATTCTGGGGAAAGTGGGGTCACTTCCATTGCTATCTCTCACAATAAGAAAGTGGAAGAGTGGGTATAGATTATACAGTTTTAACACTAGACAAATTCAGGGTTATCTAATCCAAGCCCCCCAGTGGTACAGATGTGGAAATTGAGCCCCAAGGATATATTTTTTTAAAGATTTTATTTATTTATTCATGAGAGACAGAGAGAGAGAGGGAGAGACACAGGCAGAGGGAGAAGCAGGCTCCATGCAGGGAGCCCGATGTGGGATTCGATCCCGGGACTCCAGGATCATGCCCTGGGCCTAAGGCAGGCGCCAAACCGCTGAGCCACCCAGGGATCCCCGAGCCCCAAGGATATTAAATGAATTCTCTGCTGGCAGAAGGACTGGTCTTCCAACCCTAGTTCAGGGTCCTCTATGTGTGCTTTTTGGTTTATTGCTCTTCCAAAGTGACCATGGACATCAAACGATATGAGAGCCATTGTTTTTGGGATGTAAAGGTGCTCATCTCTGTGGAGGATTCTCAAACAAGATAATAACACCTTTGACCCAGTCTCTTCCTGTCTTTGGCACATTATCCCTGACTAGCCATGAAAATACACATCTATTACACGAAAGAGGCAGTGGTGACAGAATGAACAGTTCCTGTTTTTCTCGTCTGAAGGAGAACTTGGCCACTAAATCTGTGCTCTTACAGAGTCATGATCAAAACAGATTCAGATCCCTAAACTGTAAACATGGTCCAGAGGATTGATTGAAGGATATCCATCTATTGAATATCCATCCTCTAGCTCTGTAATTCAAAGAAAAGGTCAGATCTACAGAGCATAAGACATGGATATTTATGAATAGATTTTCTCGAGGATGATTGGTTATGTGATTTTTAAGTCTTTTAACTAAGGAAAATTTTAAGATATATAGATAAACAAAATAGAGAAGGTATTTGGAGAAAATACACACACACTCAAGATAGCAATTATTCAAAACCAAGATACAACAAATTATAGAATTATCTAGACTAGACTTAATTTTTCTCTTGATCTATATAGATTATCTTCTTAGTGGTTTAGATGCAACATTTGACATTTCCTTCTTCATTTAAAGCCAATAATTACTTACCTATCAAAGAGCTGCTATGCATCAAACACCATAATGATGCTTTTTGTGAGATCTCATTTAATTTGCATAGTACTGTGAGGTAGGTGTGATTTTTCTCATTTTATTGATAAGGACGCTAAGGGGTCAAGGTAGATTTTTTAGGTGGTTGATGACCTATTTCTGTTCCTATGGAAGTAGAGCACAGTAAGGTTTTAGGCAACTACCAAGGAAAGGTTGTTAATCAGGTTCCTGAACTAAATAAAGCTTGACTATCAGAAGACCAGTCTGTTCTATCTGACTAGCACCACCCTAGAAACTGCCCTCTGAATTTTGAAGATGCAGCCTATTAAAGCAGCCATTGTGCCCCTGATCTTCCCATAGTCCCTTAGTGTATATGACTATGGGTAAAAGAAGACTTCTGGGTGAGTCTGGTTTCCTTGGAGAACTTCTTTTTCCTCTTTCAGTTCTTTCAATTTTCCCTGCACCAGTAGCTCCCCTTTCTTCATGGGCTCCTTCATGGGCATTGCTAGGAATGGATTCAGAGTTAGAGCATGAGGATCTAGGTTCTCCAACACCAAGAGGCACAGCTGTGAGTAAATGCTCCAACTTTAGTACTTGGACTCTATAATTGTGTTTTGTTCTTAGAGTCTTTTTAAAAATAATTTCTAGGTCTTAAAAATAAATAATTTTTTAAAAACAATTTCTGGGTCTGAGCTGGATTACATAATTCCAGAGACATTGCAAGTCTTATCACTCCCTAATGGTGATGCCTAAAATTGGTAAACTTTTTTTGTGAAGTCCTTTCAGAACCAATTTACATTCAGCAGACAAAAGTCATTTTCTTTCTTTAGTCACAGTAATAAAAGCTAAAGATATAATAGCTTCAGATACGGTATCTCATTTACCAACCACACCCATCAGAAAGACTATTAGTCCCTCCTAATGTATAAGGAAATTGAGACTCAAGTAAACTGTCATGTGTTCCAGGAAGTATCTAGAATACAGATTTCTCTAACTCCAAAGCTCACACTGGGTTGTGTTGTCCCTTTTTTTAAAAAAGGAAATATATTTATAGAAATTTACACACCAGCTTTGACTCTGAGTCTTGAATGTTTTTGAGAAATCAAACCCAGTTAACCTCAAGGAAGGAAGATTTGCCACCACTAAGGTCATGCTGAAGAAAACACCATAGTTTCTAGAAACATTTCCAAAAGCTACAATCTAGAAAGGCCTAATGTTAAAATTGCATGAATGCAATGTGTGTATAACTTGCCAGGTCAGATTCATTTGGAGGTGTAATTTCTGTTTGTTTTTTAAAAATCTCCCTTGTTAATGTTGGCCCATGTTCTTATTTTGTGAAATGTGAAGGGTCTGAGCACCTGATTATTGAGATGATTCCCCAAACACCCTTCCAGCTATAACAGTATTTCTATAGATTGTCACTACCTTCTGCCATGCTGTCTATTCAGGATAATTTAATTTTTAGAAGTGTTCCTTATTTAAATAATATTCTACACAAAGTATTGTTTGCTCTCCCACTTATCAGTACTCATTATTATAGCCATCAGCCAAAAAAGATAGTAATTATCATTCTTAGGCACAGCTGCAGAGCTGTCTTTGCTGGATACCTTAAGGGGATAATGCTCTATTGTACCTTTTTATTGTCTGCTTTATTGGAGAATGTGCAGTTGTAGCTAGATTTCCCCTTCTTCATTTTCGTGGGACCCAATGATTTGAAATGCTGTTGTTTTTCCTAATGTGAGAGTCATTGCAGAACCAACCCTGGGATGTTAGAAAGGTCATCGTTTCTAAAAATCATACTTCGGTCTTGAAAGGATGAAGACTAAGTTTCAAGAAGGTGAAAGTTCTTGTTTGCACAGTGTGACTAGTCAAGCTTTACTTTTGTGCTTAGTGACATACATAAAAATGTATGGTTGTCAATATAGAGAGAGTGAATGAAGGAATCAGTAGGATCCTTTGGTTGTAAGCAACAGAAATAGACTCTGGCTAATTAGGAATTTTTATATTTTTTTTATTTTAAGATTTTGTTTATTCATGAGAGACAGAGAGAGAGGCAGAGACACAGGCGGAGGGAGAAGCAGGCTCTCTGCAGGAAACCCGATGCAGAACTCCATGGGGGCGGGGAGGGGAGATCCCTGGGTGGCTCAGCGGTTTAGTGCCTGCCTTCGGCCCAGGGTGTGATCCTGGAGTCCCGGGATCGAGTCCCATATCGGGCTCCCTACATGGAACCTGCTTCTCCCTCTGCCTGTGTCTCTGCTTCTCTGTGTGTCTCTCATGAATAATGAATAAATAAATAAAATCTTTAAAAAAACAAAAAAACAGAACTTGATCCAAGGACCCTGGGATCACGCCTTGAGCCAAAGTATCTCTTCTCACAACATAGCTTGCTTTTAACTACTTGAATAGTACCTACTGGTAAACAGATAGTCTTAATTTCAATGTACTCTAATTTATCAAATTTTTCCTTTATAGTTAGAACTTTTTGAGTCTTGTTTGAACTGCATGTTTTAGGAGCTGCCTTCTTAGAGACTGACTGGTGGGGCTGCCAGGCAAGGCCCTAACCTCCCCAAAGCCACGCAAGCTAATAAGCTAAGCCACCACAAAGCTCTTTCTTTGGAATTTTACTCTTTAGGAAAGGAAATGAAACTGAAAATGGTAGACAGCACTAGAAGAAACCATCTGAGAGTCCTTGCCAGAGACCCAGATTCTGTTCTTCCCCACTTGCTGAGTATGGCTTTTTAGCTTGATTTCTGCTTTTCTTTCAGTTCTTTGAGCACACTCTTCCCCTGGCCCTCCATATCCTTCCAATAAACTCTCCTTCTAAAAAAAATTTCTAGGGGCATCTGGGTGGCTCAGTGGTTGAGCATCTACCTTTGGCTCAAGGTGTGATACAATAGATTTATCTGACAGAGAACTCCCATCTGGAATATATAAGGAGCTCCTCCTACACATCAACTCCAAAACAGCAGACCACCCAGTGGAAAGGTACTCGCAAAAGAAGATATCCAAATACCTAGCAGGTGTACAACTTCATAGGCATGAGTGAAAGCCCAAATAAAACCACAATATGACACTACTATACACCTACCATCATAGCTAGAATGACATGGGGACACCTGGGTGGCTCATTTGGTTAAGCATCTGGCACTTGGTTTTGGCTCAAGTCATGATCTCATGGGTTGTGAGATGGAGCCCTATGTTGGGCTTCACACTCGTCAGAGAGTCTGCTTGAAGATTCTCTCCTTTACCTTCTCCCCAACTCATAGGCATGTGCATGTGCATGTGTCCACGTACACACACACTCTCAAATAATCTTAAATAAATAAATAAAATGAAAATGACAGACAATATTAGGTGTTGGCAAGGATTTACAGTGAGCAGAACTCTCAAACACTGCAGATGGGAATGTAAGTTGGTATGGTTAACTTTGTATACTACTGACATAACAATTTCATACCTGGTTACGTACTCAAGAAAAATGCATGCATATTATGTACCAAAAGGCACATATAAGAATGTTCATAGAACACTAGCTATAGTTAATGAAATCTGGAGTTTATCAACTGTCCATCCACAGCAGAATGGGTAAATCATATCACATCCATACACATCAACACAGAAAATTCAATATGATATAGAAATGCAAATTAACACACCACATGCAGTAAGGTGACTCCTATGACTATGAAGAAGACATACAATTTCATTTATATAAAGTTCAGTAATAAATAAATTAATACATGATGTGAAGAGTCAGGATAGCCAATACCCTGAGGGAGTTAGGGGTGCAGTTAGTGACTAGAAGGGGGCAGTAAGGGGTTTTCTGGATGCTGATCATGTTCTGTTTCTTGATCTGTGTATGAGTTATCCAGGTGTCTTCATTTTGTAAAAATCCATTCAGCTTAATTAAAATTTTTTTTCTCATGCTGTCTACATTGATGCTTTGAGATAGTTCTTCTGAGTTTGAGGGTTCCTTCTTGCATCAAATGAGTGAGGACTCAAAGTAGGGAGGAAATATAAAAGGTATTTGTCAGTTAGAAAGTCACAAACAGGTTACTTTCCTATAATCAGGAGAAAGAAAAACCTACTGATAGCAGGAAGAAGCAAGAGTCTTCTAGGGTCTGGCATTTGATGAGATAGATATTTAGTTACTGGCATTTTCATTGTTTTTCCATGGCAGGACATATAGCAGAGACTTGGGAACACACATGCCTGCAGCCAAGTTACTCTTATGTCCCATAACTATGTTGCTTGCATGACTGTTGTTGCCACAGTAGTTGGCTATGCCCCCAGACAAATGGGGGTGCTGGTCCCCAGACAAATGGGCGTGCTGGTCTCTTCCCACATATCTTTATCCCAGTCTTCCTTGCCAGGAGGGTACTGCCATGTGTTCTCAGCCAGCATCTCTTGTCCAAGGTTCCTGGTTTGGTTGACAACAAACATCCTGCTCAATATAACTTTTATCTTCACAGCTTGAGATATCATGACTGATTTTGGCCCAGGGAACCTAGTGGTGTGAGTGTTGAAGGGACAAATAACCAATTTGTTTGTGACATCAGGATGATTCTTTCTCCTCTTGATAAAATAACAAGGAAGCCTGCAGACCCTGATCTGGTGGTTTTTACCATACAGGGGAATTGTAATAGCTTTTCAGGGTCCAGGGAATTGATGTTAAGTTTCTTCAGTGTTGGAAATAAAGGAGCTGAGTCCAAGTGCATGGTTGAGACACGCTCTCCCCATAGTCGCTTTTTTCCCTATGTCCAAAATGCATTAAACTTTAAATATGTGGTTTATGTTGTCTTTTCTCTGTGTGTGTCTTATCTTGAATAAAAAATATCTGAAAAGAGAACAGGTTAATGAAAGACCTCCCGATTCATGCATGCCTTGGAGTAACAATGCTTGGGTTGAATCCTGACTCTCTCTCCCTAACTATATGACCTTGGGCCTCAGTTTTGTCACTTATAGAAGGAAGAAAGTAGCAGTACCTACCTCTCTGGGTTGTTGGCTGGATTAAATGAGTTAATCCAGGTAAAGTGCTTATTACAGCACCAGGTAGACAGAAAACAGAAAGTAACTGTTAGGTACATATATTGTAGAGTCATCTTTCCATGCTAAGTGTGCTGGGGGATATAAAGAAGTGTAAAACCCAGGCCTCAAAGAGCTTATAACAATCATAATTAGACAGACAGATATGGGGCAGCCTGGGTGGCTCAGTGGTGTAGTGCAGCCTTCAGCCCAGGGCCTGATCCTGGAGACCCGGGATCGAGTCCCATGTCAGGCTATGTGGAGCCTGCTTCTCCCTCTGCCTGTGTCTCTGCATCTCTCTCTCTCTCTCTGTGTGTGTCTCTCATGAATAAATAAATAAAATCTTTAAAAAAAAAAAAAGACGGACAAGATCCGTAACAGAAAAATAATTGACACTCCAAGAGGGTATCAGGAAATTACAGAGAAGGAAAACCTAAGAATTCAGTGGAAGAAGAAATTACTGTAGGTTAGAGTGTTCCCAGCAAAACTCAGAGTTGTGAGAAGTCAGAAGAGGGGCTGCCTTTGGAGGGGGCGTGACAAAGGAGTACCAGGGGATTTATTTCTTCCTCTGGTAGTGGTTAGGTGAATGTACTCGGTATGTGAAAACTTTTGATATGTACGCCCTTCTGCATGTGTGTTGTACCATTTGATTTTGAAGCCTGGTTAATATTTGACCTTAGGCAAGTTACTTTACCTCTATGAGTTGCATTTTCTTCACCTACAACTATACTTAATATCTTATATAGTGTTGTCATGAGGGTTAATGATCAAAGTATATGTAGAACAGCAGGTCCAGGACGGGACAGCACAGCAAAACATTTCATGTACCAGATGTTCTAACTGGAATAGAAGGTGACAGACTGGGAAGGACCTTTCTTTCCCTTGTTAAGATTTGGAGCCTCTATCTGGGGCTTATTGCTTTGTTGAGGGAATGACCTCATGTCATTATTGGTGTTGTGAATGGAACCTGTCACAGTTTGTCAGTGTGATGGCGCAGTGACTCAATTGCTGGGACAAAGGGCACTTCTGCTTATCAGAACCACAGCTTGACAATTGTCCCACACCACCACTGTCTATTTCCTTTTCCTGTTTAGTCACAGCCACATCTGGGAGTGAGAGTCAGTACCCGATCCAGGTGTGCATCAGTAAACATTTACCGAGTGTCTGCTGGGTGTCAGGTATTGTGTTAGAACCATAGAGCTTGTGATAATGAATAAAAACAGAATAAAAAGTAACATAAGATAAGACATGGACCTTGCCTTCAAATAGCTATAGTCTAGTAGCGAGATACACGTGCTTCTTCTGAAAGCTATTTATTTTCCTCCTTTCCCCTTTTTGTCTCTCCTATTGTCCCTCCACTCACCCACCGCTTCCCTGAACTCCCCTCCATGTAAGCGAGCTGAAAGCCATAACATGGCCTCTCTCCAACAAAAGCAATCAATTTGTAGCATATATCTTCTCCTTGGCTCCCCCAGAATTATAGATGGCCATGCCTTACATTAATTATGATCATAGAAGCAACCACTTATTAGGTGTCTGGTACATACATGCAAGGCATTATGCCAGGCTCTTGCCTACATTATCTGTAACTCTCTCAGTATCCTGCAGGGCATCGTTATCCCACTTTATAGGTGAGGGACCTGAGGCTTGGAGAACTGAAATAATTTGCCCAACATTGCCCCCAGCCTATTTGTAGTACAGTGCAAGCCTGCTCTCTCCCATGTGCCGTGTTCCTCGTAGAGCTGTTTGCGGTGTTTGCTCTGATGATTAAATAATGTAAACACCCTTCTGCGTCAGTTCATCAGTCAACTGTGTACATATAAAAACCTATGTGGTTAGGAGAAGTTGGTGCCAGGGCTACTCTTGCTGTAGTTATTCTGGCTGCCTGGAAATGTCCATAAAAGAGCCACTCAGCCTCACAAACAACTTCTGACCTCCTGTTTTGTAAATGCCTTAACATTCAGCAGCACTAACTTGCTCTGCCATCAGAAGGGAATCTGAACCTATTTCATTATCTATATTAAAATCTTGGATGCAAGCGCCATAAGAAGAGCCTCTACATATTGAGAAAATTCTGCCATTCTGGTCCTCCTTTACCAGGCTGTCTCTCTCAGATTAATTTAATGCTTACCTCTAGCCTCTGTTCTAGGAATCCGTAGGCTGATAGGGATACCAGATGCAGATTAAAGTGAGTATTGCTCTGAGCTGGGCACAGAGGAGGCAGCGATAAAGTGCATTTTCTGAGTGGTTTCGTGTGTAAAGGAACAAGGCGGAGTGACTGCTATTGCCACTAGCCCAAGGGTTTTTGGGTCCTGGCTTCTAACCGTGTATAAGCCACTCAAACTGAGATAATAGTCAGCTCTACTTAACATAGTCCCACGGTGTATATTGGGCACAAGTCATGTTCAGGTGAGGAGGGAGATCAAAAGCTAGCAAATCACTATGGGTTTAGGGTCCGTTCTTAAGCTTTTCAGCCTTAGAAAGGCAATCATATTCTTGTTTTGAGAGGTAAGCCTTTCTGGAGATTGACACACCATCTACAATAAGAGATGTCTGTTGGCAGTATGACTAACAACAGTTATTTGTTCAAAAACGAAAAGCTACTATAAATTGAGCTTCTTCTGCAGGTGCTTAGCTCTCTAGGTATTATTTCCAGTTCCCACAACCATTCGTCAAGTTGTTGGATGGTTACTCACATTTCATAAATGGTAATACTGAGCTAGCATCCCAACCAGGTGGACTGAGTTCCAAATCTTGAACTCTTTCCACTCTTTCTCAGCCCTGAAAGCATTCTGTCTTCTGTTGTATTACCGATGGAAATGTCTGCCCCTTTGCCAGTTTGGCTTCAACCAACTCAGGCAGAATTATCCATCATTTCCCTTTTTGGGTTCACATAGCACATTGCATATACATATAAGAACACTCTCTTGTATCATAATTGCAATGATAGTGTCTTACTCATTTTTTTTATGTAGGGCCTGTCACAGTATCTGGCTGTGTTGTGTAGGGGAAGGACTGGATTTAAATCTTGTGTCTAGTTTCGCTAACATTTTAGCCTCAGCATGCAACACAACCACCTGTTAGCGAACAGTATATCCTCAGTAAATTTGAATGAACTAATGAATGAGTAAATATAATAATCTTGGATATTATTTTTCCTCTGTGCATCTTTTTCATTATTAAAACTGATGGATAATAGTATTTATAGGGTTGATATGAGATTAAATGAACTGATGAAGCCAGGGTTAAGTGATGGTGTAGTAGTGACTTTTGAGATTCATGTAGTGGTTTTAAGGTTTGTCACGTTGCTGCATGTCTAAATAGTACACTTAGGTTTATTGCCACAGTAGTACTCTATTATATGAATATGATAGAGTTCGTTTATCCATTCTCTTGTTGATGGGTATTTGGAGTGTTTCCAGTTTTTTACTATAATGAATAAAGCTGCTGTGAACATTTTTGAACAAATCTATTTTGGACATATCTTTCACTTCTCTTGCATATAAACAGGGTAGTGGAATTGCTGGGTCATAAGCTGGATGAATGTGTAAGTTTATTAGAGGCTGCTAAATCATTTTTCAAAGTGATTTTACCTCTTTATATTCCTAACCAACAATATGAGAGAGTTCTAGTTGTAACTAGATATTAGTTGTAACTAGATATTATTGTAACACTTGATATTATCATGCTTTACAACTTTAGCCTTTCCAGTGGATATATAGTATCTCATTGTAGTTCAATTTACACTTCCTTAGTGTCCATTGATGTTGAACATCTTATCATGTGCTCTGTGGGCATTCATATAGCTTCTTTAATGAAGGGCCTGTTTTTTTTTTTGTTTGTTTTGTTTTTACTGGGTTATTCTTTCTATTATTGATTTGTGGGAATTCTTTATGTATTCTGGATGTAAGTCATTTTTCGGTAGCTTGCCTTTTAACTGTTTAAGTGATATCTTGATAAATAAATTGATAAAATGCAATTTATTAAAATTTTTTTTCTTTCATGGTAATGCTTTTAGTGTCCTAAGAAATCATTGCCTACTGCAAGGTCATGAGATTTTTTTTTTAATGTTTTCTTGTAGAAGTGTTATAGTTTTTTTTTTTTTTTTTTAAGATTTTATTTATTTATTCATGAGAGACACAGAGAGAGGCAGAGACACAGGCAGAGGGAGAAGCAGGCTCCATGCAGGAAGCTGGACGTGGGACTTGATCCTGGAACCCCAGGATCACACCCCGGGCCAAAGGCAGGCACTAAACCGCTGAGCCACGCAGGAGTCCCAAAGTGTTATAGTTTTAGCTTTCATATAGATGTATGATCTTTCTCAGTTTAATTCCAAAATATATAGAGAGAGATAGAGAGGAAAAGGTTAAGGTCGATTTTTTTCCATATGTATGTTTAGTTGTTCCAGCACACTTATTGAAAAGAACTTTCCTCCCCCCCATTGAATTCTACGGCACCTTTGTCAGAACCTAAATAATTATATATGTTATGTATGGGTCTACTCCTAGATTCTCTATTCTCTTCTATTAATCTGTCATTCCTATTATACTGTCTTAATTACTAAGTCTTTATAGTAAATCTTAAAATTTAGTAATGTATGCCCTCCAACATTTTTCTTCTCCCAGATTATCCTATTAACAGGATTTAATAAAAATTGGCAGTTAACCAGTTTCTACTGAAGGAGGGGAAAAGTATAGGGATTTTGCTTGGAATTGTATTGACTCTATAGTTCAATTTCAGAAAATTTTTCATCTTTACATTTTGAGTTTTCAAATCCATTAACATGAACTCTCTCCATTGTTTAGGTCTTCTTTAATTTCTCTCAGTAGAGTTCTATAGCTTTCAAGCATAGAGGTCTTACATATCTTATTAAATTTATATCTGTGTATTTGAAATTTTTATGATATTTTAATTTTTTAAATTTCATTTTCCAGTTATTTGTTATTAGCGTTCATTCATTTATTTTTAAATATTTTATTCATTTATTTGAGAGAGAGAGCACAAGTAGGGGGAGCTGCAAAGGGAAAGGGAGAAGCAGGCTCCCTGCTCAGCAGAGAACCCGACACATAGCTCTATCCCAGGACCCTGGGATCACAGCCTGAGCCAAAGACACACACTTAACTAGCATTTAGATATACAATTAGTTTTTAAGTAATGACTTTGTATCCTGACACCTTACTGCATTTGCTCATTGCTCCTATGATTTTGTCGATATTTTTGGACTTACCGAGTACACAGTCATGCCACCAACAGAGAGCTTTACCTCATTCCTTTGCTTTTCCTTCCCCTTCCTTACCTTTTTGCCGTATGTGTGGACTCCATTACAATAGTGAATAGATGTGATGAGATTGGGGGAAAGCATTTGATATTTCACCATTATGATATTAGCTGGAGTGGGTTTTTTGTTTGTTTGTTTGTGTATACATGCTCTTTATCAGATTGAGGAAATGGTCTTCCATTTCTTTATACTGAGAGTTTTTATTGCTAATGGCTGTTAAATTTTACTTTTTCTTCATTTATTGCAATGGGCTCACAAGGTACTTGTACAACACATTATTCTATGCATGTGTGAATAACTTCAGTAATATTCTGGGGAGGTTCAGAGAGTTGCCTAAGAGGATAGAAGCCTGGGCACGTATTTTAAAGTGACCACCAGATCCTAGTGCCATGCACAGTTTTGTGTCCCATGAATCCCAGTTGAGTCCTACATTTAATTTGTGGACACTTTCTGGGTATTGTTATTTTCAATTTCTCCTTCATCAACCCTTATATATATATATATATATTTTAAAGATTTTATTTATTTATTCATGAGAGACACAGGGGGGCAGGAAGAGAGAGAGAGAGAGAGAGAGAGAGAGAGAGAGAGGCAGAGACACAGGCAGAGGGAGAAGCAGGATCCATGCAGAGAGCCTGACATGAGACTCCATCCCAGGTCTCCAGAATCACACCCTGGGCCTGAAAGCAGCGCTAAACCGCTGAGCCACCCAGGCTGCCCCATCAACCTTTATAATAGCAGAGATGTCTCTTACTGTGGCAGTAAAAGTGGGACTTTGGGTCCTCCCCCCCCCCACCCCCATTGCTTGCCTGTATCTTCTAAATCTCCTTCAGTGAACATGCACTGCTTGTGTTAAAAGAAAGTTTTTAACCTTCTGTGTAATTAATGAGATTACAGATTAGACTTTAGACCCATTCCTATCAATTCTTACTGAAAACTTAAACTTTTCTCTATACTCCAGGTTTTTTTTTTTTTTTTTAGAAGATTTTATTTACTTATTCATGAGAGGCACAGAGGGAGAGATAGGCAGAGACACAGGCAGAGGGAGAAGCAGGCTCCAAGCAGGGAGCCCGATGTGGGACTCGATCCTGGCACTCCAGGATCACGCCCTGGGTCAAAGGCAGACGCTCAACCGCTGAGCCACCCAAGCATCCCTGTACTCTAGGTTTTATGGTACTCTCTGGTCAGGTAGAGAGGAAGCTGTCCCCTTGCAGAACTGTACTGTCACTATTTTTCTTTTTAAAATATTATTATCACAAGACCGATTGTACACAGGGCTTTAATAAAATGTTAACACTGTGCTGTGAAACCACAATGCTAAATCTCCATTGAAGGCTACTTCAAAGGCACCTGAAAGAGGAGTGTTACATCTGTGACTTCATTTCTTGCCTCCTGAGTACATTAAACGTAATTTTCACCCTTTCATTCTGTGTCAGCCTCCTATATAAGAAGTACTGTATTTTCTGTCCATCATACTTTGTCATAAAACTTGAACATGTATAGATTGGCTGAAAAAAATTAATGTCATAGTAGATGACTAAACTCTTCCTTGGTTGACCCTTCTATATCACTTCATTTCTGGAGATGTTCATTTTTTCCTCTTTCCCAACTTTGGGCTCCTAGACGAAGTTCCCAGCACAATTCAGTTCGAAAGGCTGTTATGTAGTGGCCAGAGTGGGAAAGTAAACACAAGGAGATCATGCCTGGGTGTGCTGTGATAGAAGTATAGATCAAAGACTTCAGCCCTGCTTGAGAGTTTAATGACTTCCAGCTGATTGGTCTGGGTCCAGGGTGATTTTGCTCAAAGGTAACTTTTCCTAACCGTGGCTTTAAATTCTGGCATTTTTTGTCCATCCAATTAACAGTGGAGGATTTAGAGGACTGGAGGTGGAGAATCCTCTTTCAGCCTGGACTGAGAATGATAGCTCTAAAATGTGGACTAGGGACCAGAGATAGGTTGTGATTTCCAGCTGCTGTGCTTTGTTTTTGTGGAACAGGAAGTCATTATCTGGAGGGCCACAAATCCTTGAAGAGTTCATTTCCACTTCCAGAAAAGGAAGTGTCACTTGCCTGCCAGCTGGAGCAGGCTTTATCCCTGGAGCTTCAGAGCCCCCCCAGAGAGCCACTCTAAGTCACTGCCTTGTCAAATAATCAGTTTTTTTTTCTTTCTGATCACAGATTCCTGATATAGGGAATGTTTTCTGCTTTTTCTTAATACTTAATGTGGCTACTAATGAATACCAGTTACTTCCTTTGCCTTATATTGATTATTAAAATTAAAATGTTGCTACGAAGCAAAGAACAAACCTCAAAATGAATAAATGCCCTCTTTCTCTTCTTTTATGAGTACTAATGAAAGTAATTTAAAGTGGATAGCATGCCATATTTTACAAGTGGCATTCACATGTCTCATTTGGTTGTCACAACCATGTTGTGGTGGGTAGTCCAGATTGTTTTATTATCTTTTTTTTTTTTTTTAAGATTCTATTTATTTGAGAGAGAGAGAGAGTACAAGAGATCATAGAGGGAGAGGGAGAAGCAGACTTGTTGCTGAGCAAGGAGCCTGGTGTGGGGCTCAATTCCAGGACCCTGAAATCATGACCTGAGTCAAAGGCAGATGTTTAACCTACTGAGCCACCCAGGTGCCCCTTATTATCCTTTTTGAAAGTGAAGAAACTGAGACTTGGAAATTGAGTAACTTGGTCAAGATTAGGTAGTTTTACAGAAATTAGCTGCAGTCAGTGCTGGAGTACATCAGGGTGGTCAAGCTGAGGGTCGTAAGTTCCAACTTCCTGGGTTCAAATTCTGGCCCACCCAACCTCCATGCTTCAGTGTCCCCAAGGGAGGACCTACCTTATGTCAGTGTTCCAGGGTCAAATCAAGAGTTTCAGTATAGTTCTAGCAGAGTACCTGGCATATGGTACATGATTGGTGAGCGTTAGCCAAGCCACTGCTGTTGTCTTGAACATGGAGATGGGGGTAGGTTATTATTATCCCTCTCTCCTTCCAGCTCCCTCGCCTGCCCTAAAACCTCAAGTCTACTCCTCAAGTCACCAGAGAACTCCAGACACACTCCAGAAGTCACTGAGGGCTGTGTGGGTTTAGGCAATCTAATCCCAAATTAAATCCTTTGAAGAAAAACAACACCATAAAGATCTCTTTCCTCGGCTCAGTTTTGCCCTGATTCTAAAGATGTTTGTGCTTCTCTCCACTGACACACGCCTTGCCCCTTCTTAATCTTAAATGGAAATCTTAAGGTTTTAGATTAAGATTAATTTAGGTCCTCCTAGGTTTTTTTGGGGACTATTTATTCTTTATTTGCTAACAACCTTTATCAAATGCTGACTAGTATTTTTGCCCCAGCCTGCTCTTGAAGATAGAAATCCCTGTGCTGTGCAGTGCATGCTCTTGGAAAGTCTTTGAGGAAGCAGACCTGTTTTATATTGTGCAAACTACTCTATAATATAACTGAGGTTCATGCTTTGAGGTGGGCAGATGATTCTACCTTTATGTCTTTCGCTTGACTTACCCCACTTATACAAAGGAGTGGCAACAAATAGCCACACATACCAACTGGCTGTGTGTCCAGCTGCAGAGGAGATTCAGTCTGACCTTAGGAAATGCCCACAGTGTAGGAAACAAAGGTTACTATTTTTAAAGAGTGGAAGGCAGCATGTTTGTCAACATTTCAGCATGTCACAGGCAGGCAAGCTTCAGAATTGAAAATAGAAATCCTGATCCCATTACCTCATCTCTGTCTACTGAAGTCCCTGACTTTAAAGGTCAGTGGGATCACATTTACTTTATGAAACAAATTATCAGCATTGATCATTCTTTATCCACTATCACAGTTTATTACTTTTCACATATCCTGCATGTCCCCACCGAGGCAACCAGACATTGCATATATGTACTGGAATTAATACACACTACCCTCCAGACTCTCTTAGCATACACAGTGCTTATACCAACAGGTTGGTCAGATACTGCCAACAACTCCTGGCACTTACTGTCTTCCACACTGCCTGTTTAGATATTGTCCCATGAAAACTCTCATCTATAAATACTAAGCAAAAGAAAATAAAGGTTCTAAAACTGTATATGCAAAATTATCCCTCCTTGGTAGATAGGTGTGTATTCATGAATGCATACATGCACACAGTGAGACAGCCTGAAGGAAACACTATCATAGTGACATCAATAATCTCAGGTGGCAGCAAGATTCAGGTGTTTTTATTTCATCTTAAGCAGGCTCCATGCCCGGCATGGAACCTGACTCAGGGCTCGATCTCACAACCCTGGATCATGACCTGAGTTGAAATCAAGAGTCAGACACTTAACCAACTGAGCCACCGAGGCATCTCAGCTTTTAATTTTATGTGTTTCTGCATCATCCAAATTTTCTAAAATATAACTTTTTCCTTAAAACTCATATTTAAGGCAGCCCAGGTGGCGCAGCAGTTTAGTGCCGCCTGCAGCCCAGAGCATGATCCTGGAGACATCAGGCTCTCTGCATGGAGCCTGCTTCTCCCTCTGCCTCTCTCTCTCTCTCTCTCTCTCTCTCTCTCTCTCGTCTCTATGAATAAATAAAGTCTCTTAAAAAAAAAAAGTTCATCTTTAGGCACGTAGGTGGCTTGGTTGGTTGTCTGCCTTCAGCTCAGGTTGTGATCTGGGATTGAGCCCCACACTGGGCTCCCTGCTGAGCGGGAAGTCTGTTTCTTCCTCTCCCTTTGCCTCTCCTCCTGGCTTATGTTCACCGTCTCTCTCAAATAAAGAAATAAAATCTTTATAAAAAATAAAGCTCATCTTTATATTACAGAAGCAAATTGTTACTTATTTTAGAACTTGGTGCCTGGAACAATTATAAAAAGCAGTGTGCTTTGGGGCAGCCCAGGTGGCTCAGCGGTTTAGCACTGCCTTTGTCCCAGGACCTGATTCTGGGGACCTGGGATCAAGTCCCTTGTTGGGCTCCCTGCATGGGGCCTGCTTTTCCCTCTGCCTTTGTCTCTGCCTCTCTCTCTCTCATGAATAAATAAAATATTTTTAAAAAAAAGGCAATGTGCTTTAAAATGAATTCACATGTGAATGCATTAGATTCACTAGGCCTTAAATCCCGAGCTATCCCCAGCTGAGGCAAAGGACACTCAACCCTGGTCCCTATGGACAGTTGGGAAACATGTCAATTAAGCGGCACCTGTCAGCTCAGGATACAGAAAGGTATGAGTGTGCTCTTGGCTTTCCACTTTCCCCTAGTCTCTGCTTACTTGATTTTATTTACTCTCTCAGAAATACAAATGGTCTCTGGGAGACTTCTGAAAAGGCTATGACCTCTTTGATCTGATATGTAACTGGGCCTCTCAACACACAGGTTTTGGTTTAATATATCTGTAAATAAATCTTTATTCCAAACTGCTTTTTGTATTTCTGTCTGTCTGTCTCTCTCTCTCAAATGCAATAACTGCCTAGTTAGGACCTACTCAAACAGCATGAGAAATTGTAGGATTTATTGGAACCTAGAACTACCTCAATATCTGGATAGTAATTATAGACCTTACCAAACAGCAGCTAAGCACTTTCAAATGTTTAGAAACATATTCATATGTGTTATTTCATATTTGCTCCAAAACTAGAACCGAGATTATGGTTGTCCCATGCTACAGGTGGGGAAATGGCACAGAGAGACCTGCCCAAGACCATAGCAAGTTTGTGGCAGAGCCAGGACTAGAAATAAAACCTTTTGTTTCAGGGCGCCTGGGTGGCTCAGTTGGTTAAGCCTCTGCCTTTAGCTCAGGTCATGATCCCGGGGCCTGGGGATCAAGCCCCACATTGGGTTCCCTGCTCTGCAGAGAGCCTGCTCCTCCCTCTCTCACTCCCGCTGTTTGTATTCTCTCGCTCACTCTCTCTGTCAAATAAGTAAATAACAGTAATATTTACTTTATTTTTTTTAAAGATTTTATCTCCATTTTACAGTTGAAGAAACTACAGCCCTATTACATTTAAGTAGGTTGCCCAAGGTCACAGTGTTAATAGATGGAGTAGCCAGGATATGAACCAGCCTAGAACCACAGTCCACTGACCACTTGGCAGTGCAGTTAGAGCCTCTCCACTTCCCACCTGTTTATGCCTAGGGTCACTGAGACTAGAGATGACAGTTCAGTTCATCAGAGAAGAGTCTTAAAATTCCTCCCCTCCAGCCTTACCAGAGTTTGAAATATGTGCCTTGTATTACTTAAGCAATAAAAATATTATTGTTTCCTTGTGAAAAGAATGAGGAAGAGTAGAGAAGAGCACCAAAATAGTTTGAGTCAAAAGCCAGACAAGTGTGGAAGGTTCTAGAAATTTATATCTGCCCACAGTTCCTACAAAGATATTGTCATCTGTCTCCTGCCTGCCTACTAAGTAATTTGGATTGCAAGCAACAGAAGCCAACTTTACTAACTTTAAGCAAAAGGAATTTATTCTAAGGATACAATAGTTTACAGAATCAGAAGAAAAGCTGAAGGGCATCCGGGTTGGTTCAGCGGTTTAGCGCAGCCTTCAGCCCAGGGCGTGATCCTGGAGACCCGGGATCAAGTCCCACGTCAGGTTCCCTGTCTACCTGTGTCTCTGACTCTCTCTTTGTCTCTGTGTCTCTCATGAATAAATAAATAAAAAATATTTTAAAAAAAGAAGAAGAAGAAAAGCTGAAAGTTCGAGCTTCAGGAAGTGGGTATATCAGTTTTTTCTGTTACATAAAAACCACACTGAAAATTAGTACCCTCCCTCAACCTCCAACAATTGTTTATTTAGCTCAAGTTTCTGCATTATGCACAATCTAGGCAAGCTGAGCAGTTCCCAGTGAGTGCTAGACTAAGCTGATGGCCACAGGGGCTCACTCGTGGGCCTGCAGTCAGTTGCCTGGTTGGCTACAATACCTTGCTTCTCTTCCACACGCTTATTTATCCCCCTGCAGGCTTACTTTATCATGGTCTTGGGGTTCTAAGTACAGCAAAGGAGGGGAGGCCCCAGCATACAAGCTGTATACAAGCTGCAAAAACCTTTCAAGTTTTTGCTTGTGATGTATTTGATCCTGACTAAAATCACATGCTCCAGCTCAGAGTCCATGTGGGAAGGGACTGCCCAAGAGTATGGAGAGAGAGGAAGGGAGAATCGGAGGCCATTTTTGCTTTCTCCTACAGATTGCGGGGGGGGAAGGGGGGGGGACCTTGACAACATTAAGCCTCAAGTCAGCAAGAATGTGCAGGCTCTTCAGAGTGCCTCTATCTGCATATCCCAGCTCCCACTAATTGCCTGTACTTGAGTCAGTTTATCCGAGATATCCAACAAGTATCTGACTCTGCTTGGGTCCCATGCATCAGGGGTGAGGCACCTTGACTGATGAAGACATGAATGAGTGGCAAAAGGTTCGGTTGTGAAGTGGTTGCCCGACGTTGTAAGGGAGGGATGCAGAATAGGCAGTACATTGTTTCTTCCATCTGTACTGTTTGCTCTATTGACTTTGTCCTTCTGCTCTGAATTATGTGAGTTGAGTTTTCCTCCAAAATTTTATTGAAAGCTGAAGTAATAGTCTCAACCTATTACTTGAAGAATAGATTTAAAACATGTGATTTAAAGATACTTGCTGAGGGGTACCTGGGTCTGCAGTTGGTTTAAGCATCCAACTCTTGGTTTCAGCTCAGGTCCTGATCTCAGGGTCTGGACATCAAGCCCCATGTTGGGCTCCACTCTCAGCATAGAGTCTGCTTGAGCTTCTTTCTCCATCTCCCGCTCATGATCTCTTTCTCTAAAATAAATAAATAAATCTTTAAAAAATAAACAGATACTTGCTGAGCTAGTGATGACCCTGGCATAGGGCGGAATCTCACAGGCTCACAGACATCCCCTCTTCGGTCATTTCTACATATTCACTGGCCACCAAGAAAATAGGGAAATGAGAAGACTGGTTGCCTTAAACTGATGTCACACAGTTCTTGGCTCTGGCAGCAACTCTGACAGTTATTTATTTAGGTTAATTTCATAATTTCTGCAAAATTGGAAGAATGGTCTTAAAACTTTCTAGAAATTAAGGAGGAGTGGTAATGAAGTCATATTTAGCTAGCTTCTAGGCAACGGGGAAAGCCTCAGATAGGTCATTAGCAGACGACAGGGGAGCTGGGGCATTTCAGATTGAATTATTGTCCAAGTAACAGGAGAGTTTAAGGGAATAATAGATTTCTTCTTTTTCTTTTTAAGATTTTTTTTACTTGAGAGAGAGAGTGAGCATTACGAGAGCAGCAGAGGAAGAGAGAGAAGTAGACTCCTGGCTGAGCAGAGAGCCTGACATGGGGCTTGATCCCAGGACCCTGAGATCATGACCTGAGCCGAAAGCAGATGCTTAACCAACTGAGCCACCCAGGCGCCCCAGATTTCTTCTTACTTGGAAAATACTTCTCCCTTTGGACTGACAACAAGATCATTTTTTCTGGTTATAATAGCCCATTTTTACAAAAGAGAGGAAGAAGTGATATCTTTTTATATATGTGAAGTTATGATGTTTGAAACATGCCTAATGTACTATACCACTTTTCTCCAAATGTTTAGTCATGTTTCTCCAAAGATTTGATCATGAGCCTCTAATATTTGTTTGTGTGTATATAATATTATGAATTTATAAATTATGAACATGCTAGGTATTTTAGTGTTTTATAACACATAAACAAAAATTAGAAATGTTTAAAGGATGGGTTAAGAAGTGAACAAAATTAGGGCAGCCCTCGTGGCACGGCGGTTTAGCGCCGCCTGCAGCCCAGGGCGTGATCCTGGAGACCCGGGATCGAGTCCCACATCGGGCTCCCTGCATGGAGCCTGCTTCTCCCTCTGCCTGTGTCTCTGCCTCTCTCTCTAGCTGTGTCTCTATGAATAAATAAATAAAAAATCTTAAAAAAAAAAAAAAGAAAAGAAGTGAACAAAATTAGAAGTTCTGATATTTTTCTTCCCACATCCCAGTGGATCATTCTGTGAACCCCCTTGGGTGCATTCCCCCACTTTGAGGACTACTTGTCTGGAATACAAAAACATCTTAGACCTACCCAGCAATTACATAGGCAATTCTTAGTATCAGAGGGATAACAGAGAATTAGATGTTCTGTCTTGACCAGAGTGTGCTCAAGACTTAACACTTTCCTTATGTGGTAGACTAGTGCTGCTTTGTTGTAGTCACAATGACCGTGAATGCGGACCCTCATATCTCTTATAATCCCCAAGCCTTTGGGGATTTATCTATGCAATAATTATGGAAAGATTTGGATTCATGGAATCATAACCTGAGACATTCCTCCTTCCTTCTCCATCCCTCTTTCCCTTCCTTCATTTTTCTTCCTGTTTTCCTCCTTCAATCCTCCATCACATTAATAATACAACTTCAAAGGCATTCTCTCTCTCCCCCTTTCTTCCCTTTTTTGCTTCCTTGAGAATTCTGAAATAACATTTACACATTTTTATTGTGATAGGTAACATTTATTGAGTTGTGGGCCAGTTAAACTCAGTGTCCATTAATGATCTTATTTACCCTCACAACCCTATGAAATGGGTCCTGTTATTATTTTCTGTGAGAGTTGAGAAATCCTGAAGTTTAGAGAGGGTGAAGTAAGGTGCCCAAGATCTCATCGTTTTCTGATGACAGAGCCAGGTTGATCTGACTCCATAGCCTACAGTGGCACAAAACCGGGAGTAGAGACCAGCACGAAGCCAGGAATTCAATCCATTGTTAGTACAAACCACTTTTAAACTAGCCTTTCCCTTATTAGCCTTGTGTCCACCCAGGAGACACTGGTGTATATATACCAGACAGTGTGGATGCTTGTAGCAAGTTAGGAAAAGTACCAAGTGTGTGAACCATCTGCAAATAGCATTTCACTGTTTGCCTGCAAATGATCTACCTCATGAGGGCTTCTGAAAAATTTGAGATGTTCAGAAATACAAATAGATCTCTATCTGCAAGGATAAATCTATTGTCGTGCTAGAAATTAGTTGCTCTCCTATTTTTCTAAGAAATTATCTTGATATGTTTACAGTTCATAAATTTCATCTACTATCAATCAGTCTCCTGGGGCACCTTGGTGCCTCAGTCAGTTAAGCATCTGATGCTGAATTTCAGCTCAGGTCATGATCTCCGGGTCCAGAGATTGAGCCTTATATTGGGCTCCACAGTGAACATGGAGCCTGCTTAAGATTCTCTACTCCTTCCCCTACCCCTCTCCCCACCCTGTGGGTATATTTTCCTACACACTCACTCTCTCTCAAAAAAAAAAAAATATATATAGAATGTCTCCTTTGATCTTGGTAACTAAACGGGAGCTGGATAAGTACTGAAATGAAATCAAATTACCAACTCCAAATTCAATTGAAAAGAAGCAGCTCACTGCATACAGGAGCTGTTGGTTATTTTGTTATTGTCATTGCGGGAAAGTCCATATAAAAAATAATGAGCTTTGGGCAATATAGGTGAAAGGGAATCATCGATAGAGATCTTTTCAGCTAGTGGAAATTGCCCTTAACCTTTCTATGGATGATCTTAGACCAGCTGATGTTACCCCTGCTACCAGTAGACCTTTTGAATTTCCCCCTGGAAGCTATAGTATAGCCTACTAAAGTTAACACATGGAAGACAGGCTTGTTACGGACTCAGCCAGAATGCCCACTCTTCTCTTCATCCCCAACACACATGTACTCCAAGCATAATGTAATACTGTATGAGAGTCCCCAGCTCCCTGCTGAACTTACAGAGTCAGCCTTGGAGAAACAGTTCCTGTCACTAAGGCTCAAATGGGTTGTTGCTGGGGTTGTCTCCTCAATGTGATAGCCAGAAGAATATAGTGAGTAAGGATATGGGGCCACACATGGGTGAGATTTGCACTGTGGCAGAGGGACAGGCAGTCCTGATGAGTCACCTGTCCTGGCCACAGTAAGGGCATGGTCACTGTCCCAGGGTCCTGCAGGCAGTCCTTGTCTTGGTCCCCACTTCTGGTACTTCCTGGATATAAAAACTGCTCAACTTACAGGATGAACCTTCTTTTCCCTTGCCCCTCCCATGCCTTCTCCCTTATAGTAACTTCTGGATCCTTTCCTTCTCTTTTAAGCTGCTGAGCCAAAAGAACCTTTTCCACCTCTCGTCACACCAGAGATGAGTTGTTATTTTTTTGAATTTCTGTTTGAATATAATTGACACACAATGTTATGTTAGTTTCAGGTGATTCAACTTCTTTGTACCTTATGCTATGCTTACCACAAGTGTAGCTACCATCTCTCACTATACACGCTACTACAATACCATTAACTATATATTCCCTATGCTGTGTTTTTTATTCTTTTATTAAAAAGATTTTATTTATTTATTTGAGAGAGAGCAAGGGAGCACAAGCAGGGAGAGAGGCAGAGGGAGAACAAGAAGCAGGCTGCCCACTTAACAGGGAGCCTGACACGGGGATCGATCCCATGACCCCAGGATCATGACCTGAGCTGAAGGCAAATGCCCAACTGACTGAGCCACCCAGGCGCCCCTGTGTTTTTTATTCTTGTGACTTGCTCATTTCATAAGTGAAAGCCCGTGTGTCTCTCTCCCCTTCATTCATTTTGTCCACCTCCTCCTTTCCCTCTAGCAACTATCAGTTTGTTCTCTGTATTTACAGATCTGATTGTTTTTGTTTCTTCATTTGTTTTTTAGATTCCACATATGCGCAAAATCATATGGTATTTGTCTTTCTCAACCTACTTATTTTACTTACCATAATACTTTCTAGGTCCATCCACGGTTTTGTTTTTGTTTTTGTTTTTTAGATTTTATTTATTTATTCATGAGAGACAGAGAGAGAGAGAGAGAGAGAGGGGCAGAGACACAGGCAGAGGGAAAAGCAGGCTCCGTGCAGGGAGCCTGATGTGGGACTTGATCTCGGGTCTCCGGGATCAAACCCTGGACTGAAGGCGGCGCTAAACCGCTGAGCCACCTGGGCTGCCCTAGGTCCATCCATGTTATTGCAAATGATATGATCTTATCTTTCTTATGGCTGTGTAATATTTCTGTGTGTGTGTGTGTTCTATCTATAGACACTTAGGTTGCTTCCATATCTTAGTTAATGTATATAATATTACAATAAGCATAGAGGTGTATGTTTCTTTTCAAATTAGTGTTTTCACTTTCTTTGGGTAAATACCTAGTAGTGGAATTAATGAGTCATATGGTATTTTTATTTTTAATTTTTTGAGGAGCCACCTTACTGTTTGCTACAGTAGCTATCCCAGTTTATATTCCCAGCAGCAGTGCATGACGGTTGCTTTTTCTCCACATCCTTGTCAACACTTATTTCTTGTCTTTTTTATTTTAGCCATTCTGACTGGTGTAAGGTGATAAATATCTCATTGTGGTTTTGATTTGCATTTTCCGGATGATCAGTGATGCTGAAGATCTTTTCACATGTCTGTGGGCCATTTGTTTTGTTTTGTTTTAATATTTTATTTACTTGTGAGAGAAAGAAAGAGCATGAGCAGAGAGATGCACAAAGGAAGAGTGAGAATCTCAAGCAGACTCCTGCTGAGTGGGGCACCCAACATAGGGCTCTGTACCAGGACTCTGAGGTTAGGAGCCAAAGTCAGATGATTAACCAGCTGAGCTACCCAGACACCCCTGGGTAGCCATTTGTATGTCTTCTTGGGGAAAATGTCTATTTAGGGCACCATAGAAGAATTTTTTGGTCCATTAAACAGAGCTTCAC
The DNA here is from genome assembly GCF_003254725.2 of Canis lupus dingo. Lineage (NCBI taxonomy): Eukaryota > Metazoa > Chordata > Mammalia > Carnivora > Canidae > Canis > Canis lupus. Next base: position 53,721,717 of record NC_064250.1, on the reverse strand, counting down.
TAAACATCCAAAAAGGCTTAGACCCTAGAAAGTCCTCTTTGTTCACCTCTCTTTGGTGCATTCAAATAGTCAAGGATGGGAGAGAAATACAGGGTTGTTTTTTTGTTTTGTTTTGTTTTTGCTATGACAATAACAAATAAATAGAACACAGGTTCTCAGAGGCCTTATTAATAGTTAAGTCTTTGATACACTCTAATGTATAAAATGTTAGATTAATTTGTAAAGTAGAATGTTGATTTTTCAATTTGTTATAGATACTGGAATCTGTCCCTGCTCCCCACCTATGACCTCTGCTGGGGAACTGGAGTTAAGTTTCCTCAGACAACTGCAAGGTGTTCCAGTAAGATCTCTGCCCTAGTGGGAGTTGAAGAATAGTCTTCATCTAAGACAACATGAGAAACTGGTATCAGAACAGCATATTAAGCCAGTAAGCCAGTTAAGTGGAGGTTTAGTTGTTAGAGGAAGAAGCCAAAAGCAGGGATCCAAAGGTGGAGTACTAGCAAAGTGGGCAGGGGTAAAACAGAAGCAAGAGTTTAGAACCAGAGAGAACAGATTCATCAGGAACACAGGAACACAGATTCATCAGGAACACACAAGTTCCTGGGACGGTCATCAAACTTAGTCTGATGCTTCTTTTCTGTGAAGAAAAGAGATGAAGTGTGTGGGGTCAGTTCATCTTGATAAACAGGGGGGAGTTGGGAGGTAGAAACTAGAATGTAGTGTCCAATGTCCTGCTAGGGATTCTGTCAAAGAGTAGTTAAGAGGTAGTTCAATGAATCGGCTTCTTTACTTTGAGGATATCTCTGACCAGCATGAAAGCATCCAGTCTCCTGGAGAATGCTAAGGACAGATGAATAGACTCAAACCCTCTGCTCTCTTTATCAGTGTATTGTGACGACTAAGCAGGTCTCAGCTTCTTTTATCCCAGTTAGAAGTTCCGTTGATAAGGTTCAGAGGACTATTTTCTCACCCTTACACATTCACACATCAGGAGATGACATCACCTGACCTTATGCCTCAAGGCTTCTTTGTATAAATGGATGTAAATCCTTGTTAACTTCTTTTCCCCTACTGAACAATGCTCCTGAAAACCTTGGGTCAAGGTAACTCTTGCCAATCTCAAAGGCAGTGGGAAAAATTAACTGGATTTTAGCTTAACAAACAGGCATTAAGCAAATGCCAGAGTTAGTGAACATAAAAAGTAGGACTTTTTTTTTTTTTTTAGATTTTTTATTTTATTTTATTTATTTATGCATGAGACACACACACACACACAGAGAGAGAGAGAGAGAGAGAGAGAGGCAGAGACATAGGCAGAGGGAGAAGCAGGCTCCGTGCAGGGAGCCCGATGTGGGACTCGATCCCAGGACTCCGGGATCATGCCCTGGGCCAAAGACAGGCGCTAAACCGCTGAGCCACCCAGGCATCCCTGTGTTCCTCTTTTCAACTTTACAGAACAATCCACAAATATGTAAGGGCCTGCCATGCATCTGAGGCTGGTTACAGTTTTAAGTATATGCTCTTATATAACAGTGATTGTTGTCTCATCTTGAGAAAACTGCAAAAATCTCAGAATATGTGTTCTTGCCACTGCAAATATGGATAGCTCTCAGTAAGTTTTTTGCATTTGTCATTGAATGAACAAATTAGGTCACCAAATGGGGAAAGAAGATGACAAGAGTATCTCTGTTTTCAAACTTAATCTTCCTCCACAGTTCTGACTATTTCTTCATTTGGTGACTTTAACTACCCTCATAATCATTTAATTTAATCGTTGGGGAACTTAAAGTCGATTGTGGTCTGACATTGAAAGAATCCACCATTTCTTTTTTCGTTTGTATCCGTAAAGACATTAGGAAGCTCTGAAGTACTAAGCAGTTCTCCCTGTGGTGTCAAATGAGAGCCTGGTTTTTATACATGGCTTTTGTTTGGCAGCAGCCCAACTCATAATAAAAGTAATTTGGAGGTAGCAAGTGGAAGAGATAGTAATTAAAATTTGCTGGATTTTTGGCTGTGGTTTTATCTTAATAAGTCAATAAAATGGAATTCTGGATGATAGTTAATTTTGTTCTAAAGATAATTAGTTTTAGCCTGTTTCTTACTGGAGAAATTTGCCGGCTCCCCACTCCCCCCAATCCCCAGACCTTCATTGTTTCTGCTATCAGCTATATCAGTCATAAGTGTCATGGGAAAGATCTAACTACTGCTTTATCAACATGGATTACAGCTAAACTGTTTTCTTTCTCCAAGGTTAATTGATCAGAGTGCTAAAGATGTGTTTTGACCTTCTATTATTTATTTTGTAAGCAAACAGCATTATCGTAATACAGATTTAATATTTTTTAAATCACCTCTTACCCCACAGGAGACCTCTGTTTTCACATCAAAATATTATGAAATATTGTATTCCAAAGCTTTTAAATACATGTATATTCTATATCATGAAAATGTATCATTCTGGTAGTAGTAATAGCAGCTGACATCTAATGAACATTTATTACTTGCCAGGCACAATTCTAACGTCTGTGTTTTCCCAACAACCCTGTCAGGTAGGATTTAATATTTTCTTTTCTATTAAGATTTTATTTATGCATTTAACAGAGAGAGAGAGAGCGAGCACAAGCAGGAGGAACAGCAGGCAGAGGGAGAGGGAGAGGGAGAAGCAGGCTCCCGCCCATCAGGGAGCCTGATGTGGGGCTCTATTCCAGGACCCTGGGATCATGACCTGAGCCGAAGGCAGATGCTTAACTGACTGAGCCACCCAGGCGCCCCAGGATTTAATACTTCCTTAATGTCATATATGGGAAAACTGAGTTGCAGAGAAAATAAACAGCTTGCCCAAAGTCACCTAGCTACTAAGCTGCAGGTACAAGATTGAAACCAAGGCCGTCTGATTCCAGATTGTAGGTTTTTGCTACTATTCACTCAATAATATATATCATGATCAGCTTCTATGTGAATAACATGCATCAATTGCATTGTGATAGCTTCATGGGATTCCATTTTAGAGGTATGATACTTGATATAACCAATCTTTCTTATCAGGCATTTGTTTCCAATTTTTCTATGATACAAACATTACTGTGATAAACATACCGCTATATACTCTTTGCATGCCTGTCTTCTTCTTTCCTCAGAATACACTCCTGTGAATAGAATTTTTGGATCATATTTTTTGAGACTGTCGTACAATTTTTCAGATTGCCCTTCAGAAAGATTTTTTGAACACTTCCATCAGAGTGCAGATTCCCTTGTGTCACAAATAATGATTCTTATTCTTTCTAAATTTTTGTCTCTCTGATATGGAGATAATTGTACTTATTGTTTATAAGGTTAAACTTTTTTTCCAAATAGTTATTACACATTATTTCTTCATTAGCAAATTATCTGCTCCTTACCCTATTTTATTTTATTTAATTTTTTGGTGAGGCTATATCATTTTTCTTTTCAAGAATTTTTTTTTTTTAACTTGAAAGACAGTAGAGCAAGAGCAGGGAGGATTGGAGAAGGGCAGAGGCAGAGGGAGAAGCCGACTCCTCACTGAGCAGAGAGCTTGCTGTGGGATTCCATCTCAGGACTCTGGGATCATGAACTGAGACACCCAAGTGCCCCAGGTGTATCATTTTTATTAAGAATACACTGTATATTACATAAAAAATACCAAGTTTTTGTCATGTATGATACAAATATTTTCCCCCAGAAATTTTACATACAGATTTGCTGTTTTTTATATGTGAAAGTCTCGAATAATATAAGATGTTTTAATAAAAAGAGGCTCAGAGGGGGATCTCTGGGTGGCTCAGCGGTTTGGTGCCTGCCTTTGGCCCAGGGCATGATCCTGGAGTCCCGGGATCGAGTCCCATGTCGGGCTCCCTGCATGGAGCCTGCTTCTGCCTCTGCCTGTGTCTCTGCCTCTCTCTCTCTTTCTCTCTCTCTGTGTCTCTCATTAATAAATAAATAAAATCTTAAAAAAAAAAAAAAGAGATAGACTCAGAAAATATATGACCTAATCTTTGCAAAAACAACTGAAGATGTCTTTCAGTCAATGATAAATGATGCAAAGTTAAGAACTTACAAGTAGGGAAGTCAGTGTTAATAAAGGATTATTTTTAAAAGTTGTGTTTGGCAGTCCTTGGGTTCACCCCAAGAAATGCTTTATTTTCATGAGAACTAGAGACCACTTTGATTTTCTTCTGTAAAAGCATCTTTATTAAGACATTTTTTCCTTATAAATGATTTGGTGGGGAGAAAAAAAAATCTCATTTCCAGAAATTTGGCCTATGTCCCACTACTGCCCCAAATAATCTATTTTTAAAACGGATTGTAATCATGGGAGATGAAACTGCCAACAGAGAGAATATTTTGTAACAAAGTCTTTTGATACTTTTTAATGGCTGTCAAAGATAATGTAGAATCTCTAGAAATTGATTTAATTACAAAATTTCCCTCCAGATTTAAAGAAACTTCATTTAAATTGTATTCTAAGTCTGATGCTTCAAAGCTCTCTAGGACTTGGTGTGATTTTAAATAACTTCATTTAAAAAGGAATTTATTGTAAAATTCTGTTCAGTGGAGACAAAAAGCCCCTCGCCCCCCCTTTTCTGTTTTGGCTTCATCAAGGAAAATGAAGAATGCTATTTTGGGAACAAGATTCCCAACAGAAGGGAATCCTTTGGCAGCAAGAATAAACCGCTTTGGCAGAAACCACCCTCCAAATAAAAGGACTTTGGCTTGTTCAAACTAGGGAGTGGTGATGAGCCCCAAGGCGAAAAGGATATCCCTGGTACGGGGGCTTGGTCAGTACCAGTCTGTTTGGGTGGGAACACTACCCTTACCAAAGCTCCTTAGAGCAGCTTCATAAGAAATTGATGAGTTTTGAGATGCATTCCTTTTCGAGTTGTCTGGAGAGGATCAGTTACTGTGCCAAGGAAGTGATTATATTTTACTTAGGGCCACATTGTCCCCTTTAGCCTTTGATACAATAATAGTAATAGTAGTGATAATGATAATGATAATAAATAAAATAAAATATAAATCCTACGAACCTGGGTTGTTTACTGACCCTTTTCCCTTCATTTTCCAGAAAATCATACATCCACAAAAGTGGATTGATGATGAAATTTTTTTTTTTTTTTTTTAAGGATTTTATTTATTTACTCATGAGAGAGAGACAGAGACACAGGCACAGGGAGAAGCAGGCTCCGTGCAGGGAGCCGGATGTGGGACTGGATCCCTGGTCTCCAGGATCACGCCCTCAGCTGAAGGTGGCGCTAAACCGCTAAGCCCCCCCGGCTGCCCTTAATGATGAATTTGAAGGAAAGTCTTATCCTTAATTTTAAAATGCTTTGAAGTCCTTTTGTGGTTGCTGTACATACAGAAAACACCTTTTTAGTTATATTTGTGGGGTTGATATGGGAGAGCTTGGTTCTTGTCTCACAGAGTTGAAGAATGAATCTCGTGGACACAGGAGAGTGAAGGGATAGAAGTTTATTAAGTAAAGATATAGAGAAAGCTCTCAGGAGTGAGAGGGGTCCTGACAGAGTTGCCACTGACAGCTTGTAGGGTTGGTCTTTTATTGAGAGTCTAATCAGGGAACCTAAATCCTTTTAACAATATCGATTGACATTACCATTGAGTAAGGACTATTGATAACATCTTTAATGGCTTACTTCTTCTTTGGGATCTGGTTATTCTTTGTTGGTCACAAGTAGCTGTTATAACAAACACCTTCCCCACCCACACCTAGGGTAGGGTGGTCTGGCCTGTTCCTTTATTTCTGGTTTCCTTACACCTCAGCATTTTGGGGATTTTTGTGAGCCAATTTCCATGGCCCCCTACCTAACCCTGCCTAGCCTTGTTTGTCCCTAACTCAGGGTGAGGGTAGATATGTGTGTATGCTTGCTCATATATTTAGCCTACATTTTCAAAGTGACGTTTTCAGTAGAGGGAATTGCTCTTTGTTTGGAAAAATGAATGACAAGCTGGCCATCCCATCTACATGCAATTCCACTTAAATTACCTGTGGCATTGCTGAATTGGTTTGGTTGGATATGATATTCATGAAAGTTGAGTCAGGTGATCAGAAAACTCAACTAATTAACTCAACCACTGAGCATCCATTTCTCTTTGTTGCAGATTACTGGCAGTAGAACAATGGGTGGAATGGTGGCCATAGGCATTCCTCAGGCACATAGAAAATAGAGCTGCTCCAATGCAAAGTTTCTTTTCTCACTTATTCAATCAATAAACTTTTTACTGAGTATCTACTGTATGCCAGACACAGACTTGTTTTCTGTGCCATTCCTTGTCACACCCACTCTTTGCTAAAGGCTTCACTCTCCCACCCCCTCCCTTTCCACAATCTCAGCAGACACACAAGGTCTTTATGCTAACTGAAAAGTTTGGATCTTCCCCACATGGAAACTCAAGTCCTGTATCTCCTTCTTTGAAGGCCCTGCAAGGGTGGAGTTTTATTTAAAATAACCCTTTTTTATCCCCCATAAAATAAATAAGCCCCAAGATGGAAAAGTATTTTAGAGAAAAAAGAAGAGAGTATATTATGAGTGTTTTCTCAAGTTACTGCATACTTGTAAACATTTAAATGGCTGGGTATTATTGTGTTCTTCAGTTTCTTAACATTTACCCAAAACTTGGTACACAACTTGGATTTATTTCCTTTGGGCAAAATTACAAAGTCATTGTTTATGCACATTTGCAAAACCCTTAATACAAATTGCCAAACCACTTAGAGTTAATAATGACTTACAGTCCCATTATCAGTCTATTTACTGTTCATATCGTGGTACCTTTACCCTTACTGAAGACTAAAAACTTTAAAAATCTTCACTGATTGTTTTTAATTTACATTTTTAAAAAAATTACTAGTGAAGAAAAAAATAAATAAAAATAAAATAAAATTAAAAAATAAAAATTACTAGTGAGACTGGACTTTTTTTTCATATGCTTATTAGACATTTTTAGTTTCTCTCTCCTTAGCTATCTGTATATGTCCTTTGTCTATATTTATTTCTATTGGAGTTTTTGTAGTCTTCTTATCCACTTGTCCGAACGTATTTCATCTTAAGGGTGTTAACATTTTATCTTTAATATTTATTGATCATATTTGGGCAAAAATCCCTCCAATTACATTATTTGCAATCATATTACCACTTGGAACATATAATTTGTTTTGTTCAATGAGATGAGATCAGCTTTATATAATTTTATGTGGAAGGTGGTTTTCCGTGTCTAAAAATTAAGAATACATACTTTAAGCATGGTAAGGACAACTTCTATCAAAGGGAGAATGTGTAAGAGTTAAACTGCAAGGGAGGATCCCTGGGTGGCTCAGCGGTTTAGCGCCTGCCATCGGCCCAGGGCGTGATTGATCATGGAGTCCCGGGATCGAGTACCACATCGGGCTCCCTGCATGGGGCCTGCTTCTTCCTCTGCCTGTGTCCCTGCCTCTGTGTGTGTATGTGCGTGTGTGTGTGAGATGAATAAATAAAATCTTAAAAAAAAAAAAAAAAACTGCAAGGGACCTTAGTCCTATCAGTGCTTCTGTATTGAGAGACCCATTTGTATATTCTTAGTGCATTTATTTGATGTGTGGCCCCTGTGGCGTGCTTATTACAAAATTATGAGATTTGAGCCCAGACTAGCACTTGACACAGGTAATGAGGTGCTTTAGAATTTCCCGGGTTCCAGATAAAATTCTAGTCATCGTTCAGTTTCCCATACTCCTAAGAGGCCCTGAATAGCAGCCCTCATATATTCTCCTTTCTCTTTCAGACAGTTCTTCCTCACTGCAGGATGATGAAGAGGTAGAAATGGAGGCCATCAGCTGGCAGGCCAGTAGTCCAGCCATGAACGGACATTCTGACACTCCAGTGACCTCTGCTCGTTTCCCCAGCTGGGTCACTTTTGATGATAATGAGGTCAGCTGCCCTTTGCCGCCAGTCACTTCTCCCCTGAAGCCAAACCCGCCACCTATCGCATCTGTGATCCCAGATGTACCTTATGACTCAACTGGATCATTTAAGAAGAGGGAACGTCCCAAGAGCACGTTGATGAACTTTTCCAAAGTTCAGAAGCTGGACATTTCCTCCTTAAACCATCCACCTTCCATAACCGAAGCTCCACCTTGGAGGGCAACCAATCCTTTCCTGAATGAGACTCTGCAGGATGTCCAGCCCTCCCCTATCAACCCTTTCACTGCTTTCTTTGAGGAGCAGGAGAGGCGCTCCCAAAATAATTCCATTTCCAGTGCCACAGGCAAGAGCCAAAGAGATTCTCTCATTGTCATCTACCAGGATGCCATCAGTTTTGATGACTCAAGCAAAACCCAGTCCCACACTGATGCTGTTGAAAAACTCAAACAACTCCAGATTGATGATCCTGATCGTTTAGGCAGTGAGACACTACCAGATGATGACCCGATAGCCTGGGTTCAGCTAGATGACCACCCACCTTGTTCAGCACTGTCCCAGCCCAGGGATGGGTGGCCAATGATGCTACGGATCCCTGAGAAGAAAAACATCATGTCATCTAGGCACTGGGGACCCATCTACATCAAACTGACAGACAGTGGTTACCTGCAGCTGTATTATGAGCAGGGACTAGAGAAACCATTCCGTGAGTTCAAGCTGGAGATCTGCCATGAAATTTCAGAACCCCGCCTCCAAAACTATGACGAGAATGGCAGGATCCACAGCTTGCGAATAGACCGTGTCACCTACAAGGAGAAGAAGAAATACCAGCCCAAACCTGCTGTGGCCCACACAGCAGAGAGGGAACAGGTGATTAAGCTGGGCACCACCAACTATGATGACTTTCTGAGTTTCATCCGCGCCGTTCAGGACCGGCTCATGAATCTGCCAGTGCTGTCCATGGACTTGAGCACAGTGGGCTTGAACTACCTTGAAGAGGAGATTACTGTGGATGTCAAGGATGAATTCTCTGGCATTGTGAGCAAAGTAGACAACCAGATCCTCCAGCATCACGTCTGGACACGGATCCACATTCTGAGTTTCCTGTCTGGGCTCGCAGAGTGCCGCTTGGGCCTCAACGATGTCCTCGTCAAAGGGAACGAGATAGTTTCCCGGCAAGACATCATGCCCACTACCACCACCAAATGGATCAAGCTCCATCAGTGCCGTTTTCATGGGTGTGTGGATGAGGATGTATTCAACAACTCACGGGTTATCCTGTTCAACCCTTTGGATGCCTGCCGGTTTGAGCTCATGCGATTCAGGACAGTGTTTGCGGAGAAGACCCTGCCTTTCACACTCAGGACGGCAGCAAGCATCAATGGGGCAGAGGTGGAGGTGCAGAGCTGGCTTAGGATGTCAACCGGCTTCTCCTCTAACCGAGACCCTCTCACTCAGGTCCCCTGTGAGAATGTGATGGTTCGTTACCCTGTGCCCAGCGAATGGGTGAAAAACTTCCGCAGGGAAAGTGTCCTGGGGGAAAAGTCTTTAAAAGCCAAAGTGAACCGGGGGGCAAGTTTTGGCTCAACCAGTATATCCGGCTCTGAGCCTGTCATGAGAGTAACTCTGGGAACTGCCAAGTACGAGCATGCCTTCAACTCTATTGTGTGGAGGATAAACCGACTGCCTGACAAAAACTCAGGTAGGTAGAGGTTTCTCTTCTATGAAAACTGCCACATGGTTACACGAGAGCTGGGGTCAAAGTTCCACATTCTGTTCCTCTCCGAAGTGCTGGTTTTTGCCGTGTGACAGAAATATGGTAATGGAGAATTGGGACCAGAGAAGCAAAAATGTAAGTAACAAACATGAATGACCCAGTTCAGCCCCATTTGCTCACTTCCTTATTATCATACTTCTAGAAAACTATGCATTATTCTTCTCTCAGCTGAGCTGCTAAGCAGATTTGCAGGGCACCTCATGAATTTGTATTCTTTTCTGACTCATTTAAGTATTATCTGTGGTGCTGGAAGCTATTTCCAGATCCTAGAAAGCTTCTGGGTTCCAGAGAGGCATCTTTCTCACTCTGCCATGAGTGTAGGTAAAAAGGCCAGTTTATGGCCAGTCATATATACAATACAGCTGAAGAGTCAGACTAATGATTCCAGTCCCCCTCTGTGAGACCTGTCAGTCATAACATCCCTGGCTCAGAGTTGGGATTTGAGGATAGGGAAGAAGAGAAATGGCCTCTGATTAGACTGAAGATCCAGCCAGGATCAGAAGGTCCAAAAGGGCTGAAATTCTATCAGACAAAAAGTAAAGGAAGGTATGTTTCATTTACACAAAGAAGGAAAGCTTACCAGCCCTTGCTGGCTTGCTCATAGCTATCAGGGATGCTTTCGTGCTTGCGTGAGCCCAGAAGGCAATGACTTTCCTCAGGGGTCCAGTGAATTTAAGGAAATGACAAAACTAAGGAGTAATCCAACCAACTCTAATAGCCTTATTTCTTAGAGTAAGTCTGAGTGACCCCAGTGACACGCAGTCAGCCCATGACCCTGTGATCCTTTAAACCAGTTCTCTTCTTGTTTATAGTAAACTTGCCCATTTGTTAACAAAAGTAGACAAGCACAAAGGGTCTAGTTTGGAAGAACTTTTGATGGAAATGTCCTTCTCTTATGCAGATATTCTTCTTCCATTCTCACTATAAAACCCTATAAGGGTATGTTTAGAGTCTTCACTTCCTCTTCTGAGTGTGGAGTGGCTATGTAACCATACCCAAAATGTAACATGATGTGATGGCAAGAGGCAGTATGATCTGGTCACCTCCCCAAGCTAGCCCAGGCAGTGAACACACACCGGGGTATTCTGTGTCAGACACTGGGTGTAGCGGTGCAAAATGAAGAGACAATTGGACCTCTGTGTCTGAGGCTGGATTTGCCAAACACCGCCACTCCCACCTCCCATCCCCCACTTCTAAACTGATGGGATTTTTAAAAACAAAGTCTTCCTCTCTGTGCTTGCTTACTCATTTCTCCTGAAATCGGCACTGTATTCTCCTTGTGATAGCGCCTGATACCTCAGCCACAGGACCCATCTGAATTGACAGGGGAAAGGAGAAGCCCTGAATTCTCCTTTGGCACAGAAGCCCTTGAGAAGAGAAGAGAAGTGGTAGGGGGAAGATTAACCGTCTAACCTGCTGGAGACTTGACATCAGAAAAGACAAGGCCTCAGGTTTATGTTTATTGGAATGTTTGGCTCTTTGGTTTGTTAAGCATGGATTCAGATGACTTCATTATGGAATTACTGAGTTTTCAAGCTGGAAGGGGCCTTGGGGATACCTCAGTCAAACCTCTTCATTCTATCAGATGAGAAAATTAAGGACCAGGAGCCACATGACTTATCTGAAGTCACAAAGCCACATCCCAGGGGGCTTTTCTCAATATCACAGCCATCTCTTAGTAGAGGACACCAAGTAGACACAAACATGAAATAATTTCTTCTAAGAGAAGAGAGATTTGCAGTTTTCTCAGTGTACACACATCTATCTCATTTGTTTCAAAGTTCTTTCTTTCAAATATTTAAAAGTACTGTATGAAGGAGTTTTGGTTATAAGCAGCAAAGACAAAAAGAAAAAAAGATTGTTGGAGGGTAGCTTGGAGAACTAAAGGAAGGTTTGGAAAGGTTGAACAGGCAGGCTTTGAAAGCAGAACTGTGAGATGTCTCCTCAGGCTGCGGCTGTTGGGATAAATCATCACAAGCCATTTTCTGCCCTTGAGCTACTTGGCTCAAGCTTCAAGGAGAGGATAGTGCATTTTGACTGACATGACTACCAAAATGACACGCAGTGCTGGGGAAGATTATTTCCCAAAGCAAGCAGACAAAAAAATCAGTCAATCAATCAGTCCCAAAAGAAAGGGGGGGAATGGGCGCAGGACAAGGGAAAATATAAGTCTTTGGCAAACAGTTGCCTTCATGCTTCCCAGCAGGTTAGTATTCAGTAGGCTCAAGGGCTGAGTAAATGGGACATAGGACAAATTATTTCCTGATTCCTAGAACCTTTATTTGTTAAAGATTTTTGAAATACAGGACAGCATTAGGATATTTGGGAATGTTTCTCACTTAAGGTACTCTTTCCCATCACTGTTTTTGCTGTTTATTGTTATACATTTTTAGTAGCGACCCCTGCAGAAGGAACCTCTTAGACTACTCCTGGCCAATGGCGTATTTCTGTGTAGTTCAGAAAATTGGTAACATCCTTTTCTAGAAACTTAAGATGTCCAGGATCAGAATTCTGGTCAGACGGCATGAACCACTGCATGCGTATGTCTGCCCACAGTGGTCCCTGATCTCTAGCACCCCTAGCAGGCAGGCAGTTAGGCTAGAGCCAGTGGGGGACCACAGGTCAGCTCCCCTAGCTTTGCTGGCATCCCAAGGCTGCAGCCTCAGTGGGCTTGCCCCAATCCTGCCACCAGAAGACTAACAAACTGCCACTGGAGTCCAGCATGGTTTAAACTGGCAGGTGCAGCCCAGCTGTGTGCATGTATAGCTGCCCCTGCCTTCCCATGCTCTTTAATGCCCCCTACCCCTGATCCTGCAAGGTACCAGAACAAGTCCTACTGCTTCCCCACCTTACCCACCAAAACACTCTGTCCTGCATAGGTAGCTTTCTTTGCTGGAGCTCCAGTTCTCTAACATTAGACCAAGAGAAAACAATTTCAATATAGGTTGCCTTTTATGGAAAATAGCAATCTGAATTTTAATGCTAAAATTTCTCACCTTCATCAAAGATGATGGCAAAATGTGTGGGCTCACTTAGCTCATTACCATAAACTAAACTATCCTAGCTCTCAGAATTGCACTTCCCTACCTGTCCACCAGCTCTACACATCCCTTAGTTGATGCTGGGAATCATGAAGGAATGCTGCTTTCATAGAGTTTGCTGTGAATAGCCTTTGGAAGGGTGACCAGAGCAGTCAGCTTTGTGGAAAGTCATGATTTCTCTTATTCAAACAATGTGCAAATCAGGATAAGTAGATAAAAGTATTGTTCAAGTTGCCAATGAATTAAAGTAAGAAACTACTCTATGTAATTTGTAGCATTCTTAATCTATAGCAATATTCAGAGAGTTTAGGACATAATCTCAAGTCAGTCAGATCTGAGTTTTATTCCTACTGCTGCAATTTATTTATTTATTATTATTATTTAAAGATTTTATTTGTTTATTCATGAGACACAGAGAGAGGCAGAGACATAGGCAGAGGGAGAAGCAGGCTCCCTGTGGGGAGCCTGATGCAGGACTTGATCCCAGACCCTGGGGATCACAACCTGAGCCAAAGGCAGACACTCAACCACTGAGCCATCCAGGCGCCCCTATTTCTAGTGCTGCAATTTAGTAGCTATGTGACCTCAGACAATTTACTTAAACCTCTCAAAGAAATCCTATTTTCCTCATTTACAGAAGAGGGTTATTAATACCTAGCTCATTAAGAAAGAAATTGGATAATGCTTTTAAGTGTTTAGCACAGTCTCTGGCCTGTGTAACGGATAGCTATATAATTACGACTGTAATTTTTTCAAAAATCACATGGATTCATTTTTAGATCATGTAATTTTTACTATTATATGTATCCAATTTAAAATTTCTTTCCTTAGAAACCAGTGCAAATTTCTCAGTTTCCCAGAGTGTTACTCTATGGAAATAACCATTGAAATATGTTGTTTGTGAAGTAGAGCAAAACAAATACTTCACTCCGTCATGTTTTCCTTGGAGAACGGGTGTGTATGTCCTCAACTCTCTCAGATTAAAAAGTCTTGCCCAGACCAGTAAAGAAAATTGGAATTGTTTATTTGGGGAAACTCAGATAACTAAGGGCTGTTGCTATTACATAATAGAGGCAAAGCCATGTCATGTTGTTTCTCCACGGCGAGTTGCTACCTGGGGCTTCTTACAGCCCACTTCTCCACTCATGTCACCCTGCAAACCTGGTCTTGAGGTTGGGGACCCCAAGGGAGGCTGTGACTCAGACAAAGTGGTTAAAACACTTCGGAGTCTGTGCCTGGGTTGTCCCTCAGTCTGATACTTTCCAGCTCTGACCTTGGCTAGTTGACTTTACCTCCCAAAGCCTTCATTGCCTCATCTGTAGAATGTAATGACTGACCTCAAGGGATTGTTAGGAAGATGCAGGGAGCAGTGTGTGGGTAGCATTCAAGACTGTACAGAGTGCTCAGAGGTTATAGCCTCAGAACTAAGCTCTCTTCACTCAGATAATCTAGTAACAATCCTCAAATGGAAATCCTTAAGTTTTCTTCCAAGTATGGTAGAACTAGCCGTCGATTTAGAGAATTAAAGAACAGGAAAGGACTATGCCTGGCATTGTGCAGCCCACTCTTTACTACCCATCCCCCATATCTCCACTTTCCAAATCAGGATTTGAGGTGAGGAGAGAACAAAGGACTTGGGTGTGGGATCTGTGTCACTTAGCAGGAGAGCTAGAAGTCACAGTGTCCTGTTGGTCTGTGTAACACGCACTTCCTTAGTGCATATATGGTGTTTATAAGGGCTTCATCATTTGCATATACCATCTACCCACAAAAAAATGTGCCAAAGCATTTTTGTAAAAATATGAAATGCTATTGAGAAAATTCATCTTTCAAAGGGAATCAATTATTTTGCTCCATGTGGCTGTCATTGATGTTTTATTAGGTGCTATGTGGTGTTCCCTTTTCTTCCTTTCTGCCTCCATGGCCTCTATTCCTGGTATTTGTGCTGTGTTCCCATTAACCACCCTGACCTAAGCAGGCCAAATGAACCGTTTTTCAGGCTGTGGGTTTTATTGCTAGGATACAAGGCTATTGTAATCACATAGTTCTATCAAAGGGTCTGAGGCATAGGCAGTGTGATTTCTGTTGAGGTAAATCCTCTGCTTGGCATTGGACCCTCTGAAAGACTGCCCGGTGCTGAGCTGGGAGGCAGTCTTCAGGCCTTCTTTGTTACTGGGGTGACTCTTTTGGCCTCTCCTTTCACATCTTTCCAAAGAACCTAATGTCTAGATTCTTTTCCTTTCATAGCTTCTGGTCACCCACACTGTTTCTTCTGCCACCTTGAACTTGGCTCTGACCGGGAAGTGCCTTCCAGATTTGCCAATCACGTGAATGTTGAATTCAGCATGCCTACAACTTCTGCCTCTAAAGCCTCTGTAAGATCCATCTCCGTGGAAGACAAGACTGACGTCAGGAAGTGGGTCAATTATTCCGCACACTACAGCTACAAGGTAGCCTCGGGAGACATCTGGCTAATGTTTCCAAGACCATTTGTTTACCCCTCCCCCATCTCTTGTTCCCTTTATCAGTGCCTGCCATGGATGCAAGGTGTTCTCTTACTTGGAGAGGTACACCCCACATTGCTATGGATGAGTCTACTCTGATTTGAATGACTGACTAACCTCTCTAGTGAGCAAGAGAAAAGTTGCAAAAAAATATAGAGGCAGATGAAAAGGAGAATAAATTAATGTCTTTCAGTCATCATGAACATCATCAAAAGGGTCATTGGGGTAAAGGGATGATGATTATATAATACATATTATTAATTGCATATTACATATAATATTATGAATATTATGAGTGACTGCATCATAGTATTATATACTCATTCATAATATATGTTGGAGGAGTTGTAAATTTGGAAGTAGTGGGGAGTTTGGGAGAGTGCCAACCCAAAGCATGTATTTCAGCTTCAGAGTTGATGATGTAGATCCAAATAAAGTCAGGACACATATGACCTGGTCACTGGGCTATAACAGGACAAAATTCAAAAGCCAAGCAAGCTTCGGTAATAGTAACAGGATCAGGGCTATGGAAGGAGGAAACAAAGTTGTAGTGTTCTGACATAGAGATTCCATTTTGAGGTGTTAGAAATTCAATAGCAGATTAAAGGTCAGTGATAGAAAGTGGGGGTTACTGAAAACACATTTTGCAAAGTGATTTAATAACTTTTAAAATTCATAATATCCTTTGATTTTTATGGTTATTTATTGTTCTTTAAATATTTCTTTAGTTGCATTATCGAAAATCTTAAACTACCAACAAGAACACATACTCCATCTTGTGGCCAGGGGAAAAAAAAGCACTTTCATCAAGCATGACCCTAGTCAACTGTTTGGTTATTTCCTTTATCATAAATATCCAAAGTGATAAAGAGAGGACCAGCTTTAATTAAGAAACTCTCTTGCCTGACGTATTTCTTTTCTGACTTGTCAAAGGCTTCAGTGTGTGTGTCACTTTCATGGCAAGATGAATTTATTAATCCCTTTATAGTTAAAGCTACAATATTTTGCAGAAAACACAGGTAGAACTGTAAATGGTACAACGCTTACCAATTTGGAGACTTCGTAAAACAATAAAGTAGTAGAGTATGAACAGCCAAGGGAAGGAATTCATTCATTTGATAAACCTTTGTGCTTGCCTGCTGCATGCCTGCTTTATTGGAGTACAGTAGTAGACAAGGGCCTACCCCTGTCCTAGGGAGCCTGCGCTGTGGTGAGCAGGTATACCAGGTACAGGAAATATGCACAAGAGGAGCACCTACCTTCCTAATGACTTGAGAACAGCTTCACAGAAGAGGTGACCTTTGAGCAGCTGTGCAAGGCAAAGAATAAAAATCTTCCAGGTAAACCCTAAAGATGAGGGAATTCCAGACCAAGCAAAGAGAGAATCATGATGTACTCAGGACCAGTAGCTTCACTGTGGCTAAAGCCCAAAATGGTAACAAAATTACAGGGAATCTCAGAGAATCTAGTGAGCTATTCTCTTTGGGATTATTTATTATTAGGATGTTTTTCTCCTCCTTCTGATATTTCTTTCCAACTTCTACTTTTGGCAGGTGGAAATTGAGCAAAAAAAGAGTTTGAAGCCCGACTTTGAAGGAGATGAAATGGAAAATCCCAAGGAGTGTGGGGTCCAGTGACAAAGCCCTACTGCAGGGGGCCCTGACCCAAGAGTCGTGATAGGATGTCTTCCTGAGTAGCTGAAGTACAAGGCAGTACCTACTATGGCTACTCCATGTTGGGAACAGTATCTCAGACTTTCCTGTTTGTAGTTACCTGTATTTTAACAGGAAACCTTAAGGTGATTGCTTTGGAGAGACCCTGATATGCCTGAAGCACCTGGTTCACCCAACTTTTGGAGCTTATTGTCTAATTAAGCCTCCTTCTCCTTTGCTTATATCCTAGCACTTGAGTGGTAGTTTGTTGTGACTATTGGCATCAGGAGAAAAACCTTCCACATCAGTGTTGGCAGGGTTTACTTCCAGTGTTCATCCGTCACTTACATGATTTTCTAGAAAACAGTCTTGAGACTCCACCTCTGTCACTCCCTCTAGGAAAGGTTCAGAAGAGGTACAAAACAAATGTTCTTTTTGGATCTAGTAGGCTTTTTGTACATGTCTCCATTCTTTAAATGTTAACACTATGCAACAGAAGACATTTCTCTCCTGGTTTTGGATTGTTTTAATTGAAATTCTTTTTCCATCTCTCTAGTCCCAGGGTTCACCACCCTGAGTCATAATACACAATGGGGAAAAGGCACAATAGGATACTTTTTTATTCTATGATTGGCCCCACATTCTGCAAAGGGTGGCTCTTGAAGGGAAAGCAAAATTGAGCTTATTTTTCTTCATTCTGGGGAAAAGGGACATTAATTATTAAGTTTATATTCCATTCAGGAAATTCAGTCTCAGTGAATTTCCCAGATTCACATTGAAATGTAGGTCTTTTCTAATTCCTGAAACAAATGAACATATATCTATCTATTATACCTCAGGCATTTGTCAGCAGCATTTGGGAGCTCTTTTTATACCTCAAGCATGTCTCTTTAACTCAGATTTTACAGGAAATATAAATGGAAAAGATCATTTTAAAAGCTGTTTAAAAACAACTTTTCCCCAAAATTCAGAGTTTGATAATCACAGTATTGTAATACGCCTAAAAGGCAGAAGTCTCTAGGATAGAGAAGGGAGAAAAGCCTTGTTTTTCTAATGTTGGGAATCAAGTCCTGATTCCAAGAGTCTGGGACACTCAGTCATCTTTCCCTTCATATGTTCCCGTTTACATTCTGTACCTCCAATTCTTATTTGTATCTTGGTGTTTCCTTACCATGCACGGAACCATATTGGCCATCCCAAAGGGGATAGCTGCTTGACAATTTAAAGGCAGGTTCTATCTGCCTATTTTTCCCATGAAAAATAGAGTAAAGGGACAGAAAGCATGCTTGTCAGATTTCTGATATGTCAGATGACACAGAGAAATAAATGATATATCCAATCTCGACGGGAAAATTTAGGAGTAATTTATTCAGTGAATATTCATTGAATTATAACTATGTACTGACACTAGACTATAGACATCATTACAATTTTTTTTAAATACCTGAACAGAAGACTGAAACTAAAAGGATGAAATTCAGTAGGCATTAATGAGAAACTATATTCTGAGTTGCTCAAATGCAACCCTCTAAATAGAGTGGTATTATCTGTGTGTGTGTTAAGGGTGTTGAGAAGTCCTGGTTTCATAGCAGTCCACGTAGAAACTTGAGTTCAGTTTTGAATCAGGAATGGTTCATGGCTATTTACAAAGGCAGTGCATTCAACCTGTAGTAACAGAAGCCTGGGGAACCCACATGTTACATTGGTCAGTCCACATCTGGATGGAGGGTTGAGTTCAATTCTGGGTACCATGTTGAAAGAGAGGCATTAATAAACTGTGTCCAGAGGCAGGTGACTTGGGTTGTGAAGGGTCTGATTCTGTAAGAAACAAGGGAATAGAATAGGAGAGAATAAAATAATATAGCTGCCTTTAAATTTCCGCTGAGTTATACAAAAGGAGAAGGATTAGATTTACCCTGTGTAACTTCAAAGGACGAAAACAGAAACAAAGAGGAACTTTATAGATGACAGATGTTTGCTTCGATGTAAAGAATTTTGTAATAAGAGTGGTTCTAAAGAGGAATAGACTCAAGCGGTAAAATTTCCTGTTGCGGCAAATGCCCAAAGGCTGAAATAACTGCCCATCCATCCCAGATGCTATGAAAGGGACATTGGATTTGGGCTGGATGGCTACCAAGATCCCTTCTGCATATAGGTTCATCTCAGTAGTAATAGGACTCTCTAGCTCTAGCTGTTTTTTCTTTGATAAGTGGTTTTGTATGTTCTTTCAAATACAGTGAGGTTCCCAGGAGGTCTTTGTCAAGTGAGGCGTAGCCCTTCCCCTGTTGTACGAGAGTCACATGAGATTCTTCAGAGAAACATCAAGATGGGCTGAAGAGCTGGCAAGGTGAAGGTTACTCTGGCACCTTCCTTATCCAGGATTAGCTCTTGTGCACCTTCCCAAGATCTCTGACTCTCCTGCCAGCAGCACATGTGTATTGCTCATTGGACTTTTTCCCCCTCACCTTAGTTAATTCGCATTACCTTTGTGCTTTTACCTGGATTTTTTAACTTTAAACCTAGGGTCAGGAAAATCCCTTCCATGCTATCTACATTCAGCAAGCAAATTGTTAACTTTAAAAAACCTAACACCTTGATTTCATCAAATTTGCTTTCCCACTGCTATTTTTGGGAAACTAATTATGGGTAGCATTTTGGGGTTTGGGGAATATAATACTATATATTTTTAGACCGAGTGTTTTGTTAATAGCCTACATAGAAAACACAGGCAAAGTACCTTTTTGGTGTGCAAATCCTAAGTTTGCCTCTCTGGACCTGGATTGTGTATATGTGGGGGTCACAAATATTCCTTGTCTATGTTATCAATAATGTGAAAATATTAAAAGTAAGTTCATTTTACCAATACATAGTATTACTATTAGAACATAAATTAGATGTCCCATGATATTAAGAGCCATGCTTTCGAGTCTGGTGGCTAGCTTTGTGATTTTGTTGTAAAAGAGAAGAGGAAATGTACTCATTACAAAGGTCAAACAAGAATTTGAGTATTTTGGAGGGAGGGCATTAAACCCCCTTTACCATTCTTGTAAACATAATACTAGTTATTTCTTATCAGAATTTTGCATTTCACTTATATTAAATATTATCTGGACAATTTTTTTTTTCTATTTGGTTCTTTCCCCTCTCTCAGCATTCCTGTAAATATTAGCAGGACTCAGAACCCTTTGGAACTTTTTTATGTAATCTATTTCTTAATTGAAATGGAAATAATTTCTATTCAAGTCCAATGGGTGAGAGCAAGAGTTTATTTCCCTAAAAATTAATGCCCCCAAGAAAAATGATCCATGACAGCAAAGAATGTATCTTATTCTTTGTTTTCAGTACCTAGGATAAAGCTTGGGAATATAACAGGCTTCAGCCACCTTAAATCCTTGTTGATAAGACAAACATATCAATGAAATGAAATTATTAGAGGGCACCTGGCTGGCTCAGTTGGCAGAGCATGCAACTCTTGATCTCAGGGTCCTGAATTCTAGCCCCATGTTGAGTGTAGAGCTTACTTAACAAAAAAGAAATTATTAGGTATTCAATAAGTGTTTGCTGAATGAACACTGACCCTGAAACTCTAAGATACCTAACCTATACTTATCAGATACTTATATTAAAGCAAGCAAGCATGCTTTATTTCCTGAAAGACTTAATTTTTTTTATCATTGCTTCCACCGTCAACTAAAGATAACTGTCAGCACATAAGCACTTAACGTGCAGCTGAATTTAAACCACAGTTTACCTTACTTACATTGAAAAACATTTTTGTGCCCAAAATACAGTAGCACAGATGCTATCCACAGTCAAGATTATTGATTCAGTTTTGTTCCTGCAAGCCAGACAGATCATGCCCATTTGAATAGTCAGCAGAAGAAAAAGGCAGGAGAAGGAAGCATGGCCAGTCTTGGTGTGCTAGGTCTTTGTTTTTTTCCAACATTAACCACTGACCAATGTTACCGGGTCACCAGAGGAAGTTTTTTAAGTAAGCTCTACACTCAACATGGGGCTTACTTTGTCACCAGAGGAAGATGGAGGTCTAAGATCATAAGGATAAAACTCATAAAATGAAATCATGATTTCAGAGCTGCTTTCAATCTCATTGCAAGGTTAGTGGTGAGAAAGCACAGGATGATCTGAAATTTTTTTTCTTAAAAGCCTTGGGAATATGAAATTAATTTGAGTAGGAAGCACTGCCACCTAGCCTACTTTTAGAATTCTCCCAGCTGGGACTGGTAACTTTTAACTCTTCTGCAAATGATGATCATAAGTTAGTTCTAGCATTTGTAGAGTTTAGGTCATGTTAAGAATGCAATTTAACAGAAAACTTAAACAAAACTGGCAAAGAATAACATACACACAAAAATCACCTACTAAATACATCGTCTTTTAACACCTTATACCAAGTTACATCCAAACCATGTCCACTCTTTATATAAAATTAGTCCTGGCATTCTCACCAAGTTTTAAAGATGTTTTCTAAACATTATCAAGGTTTAAGTGTCAATTCCTGATAAATCACCATTTCTTCATCATTTCTTAATTGTGCTATTTGTAAATGAAACTTGCTTTGGATATTATAACTTGTATTTATGTATTTAAGGAATTAAAAGTGAACAAGATGTAGAAAATAAATATCAGTAATATTTTCCCATGTATTAACTAAAAGAAGGACTATGGAATTTTCAAATTTCTTCTAGTGTGCCTTAGCAAATTTGCTTGAGAGTCTAGTCTTTTGTTTGTTTTAAGAATTGGGAAGACAACAATAACAACATCTCTGAACATGCAACTCCAGGTCTGTAAAGACAGAAATTATCCATAGTAAAGTGTTTGGTACCTGGAGAGAGGCAAATAATAATTGTGTGTAATGAAAAGCTATAAAAGTACAGACTTCTTGAAAAATAAGACAAATATAGAACTGGCCATCAAACCTCAAAATACTTGAACTAGAGGCCATCCCTTAAAAGTAAGGAGTTCTAGGAGAAATAAAAGATTATGTAGCAGGGATAACCAGCAGAATGATTTCAGTTCAACAAATGTTTTATCAAGTGTTACTTTGATCAAAGTTTTCAGCTATCAGCCAGCTTCCCTAAAGGGAGGTAAGGTCAAAGCCAAGGACATTGAGAATTGTTGCTGTGAAGTCATTGTAGGGAGTGCAGTTTATCAAGGGAAAATTAGGTTTCTATGAATCTTTGAAGGACATCGTCATGGAGACAATCACCATGTGAGATAACTTGCTATTTTCACAACTAGGCATCAGTAACCTCCGCTTAAAAAGTGAGGAAGTTGGAGTAATGGTCCCTGTTAAGTCCCTTCCAGCTCCAGTTTTATGTATTATTTTATAAAGTATCCTTTGGTGCCATTGTCAGTGATACTTCATGTCAATAGGACTCCTCATATAGTCTTAAGAACCAAGATGAGCTGGCCCATCTTTTTCCTTTTCATGTCTCTATCCTTTACTGTCTGCCCAGACAACAAACACAAAAAACTCTGCAATCCTCTATTTTGTAGTTGGAGAATCAAAAGGATAGTGCACATCAGTTAGCACACTGTTCTGTAGGTTGCACCGGCATCACCCAGCACCACAGTGGTGTGAGTGTAAAGAGGAACAGACCAGACAGGTCTCTGAAATGGATGTTAGGATTTGGGTATCACTTGAAGCAGAAGCAAGTCTAACACTCTGCAGTACTATGGGGCCACATTAGGATGATCTAGGAGTTATAGTTATGTCCTTTTACACAAAAGACTGCAGAAATTGAGGGAGGAAAAAATGTTCTGTAAACATTCTGGGACTATTTGTAAAACAGATATGGCAAAATAAGGGAAAGGGTCAGTTTTCTCTAGCCTCACTGTGTATTAGTAACATAAAACTGTAGTTTAGAAAATTTTTAAACATCCAGAAGCTACAAAATACCTGCATATGGTAAAGTTTTTGTGGTATGTGTTAGTATGGTTTTAGTTTCTTGTACTTAGAATTGGGTCAAATGTAATGGCTTGATTTGAAGTGGAGAGAGCAAGGATTCTAGGGTCTCTTCCTGGTCAGTTCCATGCTGTGCCTCAGATCAAACCCCTAAGGCTAGTCATGGACACCATCTAGCCACCATCGTCTTGCCTCCATGTGCTTCAGGACCAGCAACCTCATGTATCCACTGCGAGGAGTTCTGGGAAAGCAGATGTGCAGTCAGATCACAAGAGCAACCTGCTGGACCAAAGGGTTTAAGGGATTTTGAAGCGTAAAAAGAAGGGAATATTATGAGCTCCTCTGACCCTAAGCCAGTGTTCATTTGACCTCTGTGTCTACCTGCCCACAGAACCTGGAGAAAACTTTACCATATGCAGGAAATTAAACAGAATCAGTGTGTTAGCCAAGGAATAAAAGAAAAAAGAGCACTCCTCCTTTCCCTCCATTTTTGTAAAGTCAATCAATGAATTTCGGTCTGTCAGGATGGGTGGACCCAAGATCCAATGAGTGATTCAGCTGATCCAAAGCTTATATTTTCCTTTATCATCCATCCTCAATTGATGTAACTTCTTGTACTATTATGATTAATTTTATGTAAAACCAGTTTACTTAAAAAAAAATATGTGCCTATGTAATAAAGTCTACACACTGGCTAACTTTATAGAGGTGAGGTTTTATTTGTAATTGTTATGCTGATTATCATCTGTAATACCCCTTTTTGAGCTATGAAAATGAGCTATTAATAAAAATTTTTAAACAAAATCTGTCACTATGGAAAATTTAATGAGGTGAGGCATAAGGAAAAATGTTTATTATAAAGAAGGCCCATCACTCAATTAATATGGTTACTGATCATGGGATGACAAGTTAAAGTGACACATTAATAACTGTTTATCCTACTTTATCATATATATATAATTTAGCTCAAGAGATATTTATTGCATTCCTATTTTGTGCCCAATTCTGTGAGAAAACAAAATTAAGCCTTAAGGTTTTCTTGCTGATAAGTGCATACATGTATAATAAGTGAGAAATAGAATACATAATAAATACCTTATCTGCAATATGTTCCTGGCATATTGCTCAACAAATAACTGCTCAATCAATTGATGAATCCAAATGACTAACGTCAACATAACCTGAGAAGGGGGGAAAAAGTCAGTATGGGCTAGAATACTTGGAAGCTTTTCACAGGAAAGATGACTTTTTAAGTGAGACCTGGAGGTCTCAGTAGCAAGAGGAAGGGAGTTTAGACTGGTAAGAGTCGGTATCTAAGTGACATGTTGGATTAGCAGAAGGTGAGCCTGACCCAAGTGAAGGGCTCGTGCACATCAGAAGGTATGTATACAATGGAATATTACTCAGCCTTAGAAACGACAAATACCCACCATTTGCTTCAACGTGGATGGAACTGGAGGGTATTATGCTGAGTGAAGTAAGTCAGTCAGAGAAGGACGAACATTATATGTTCTCATTCATTTGGGGAATATAAATAATAGTGAAAGGGAGTATAAGGGAAGGGAGAAGAAATGTGTGGGAAATATCAGAAAGGGAGACAGAAT
The DNA here is from genome assembly GCF_003254725.2 of Canis lupus dingo. NCBI lineage: Eukaryota > Metazoa > Chordata > Mammalia > Carnivora > Canidae > Canis > Canis lupus. The sequence goes on along the minus strand of NC_064250.1, from coordinate 53,697,285 downwards.
GTAAAGACTGCTAACTCTGGGAAACGAACTAGGGGTGGTGGAAGGGGAGGAGGGCGGGGGGGGGGTGAATGGGTGACGGGCACTGAGGGGGGCACTTGAGGGGATGAGCATTGGGTGTTATTCTGTATGTTGGCAAATTGAACACCAATAAAAAAATAAATTTATTATAAAAAAAAAAAGAACATCACCAAAAAGAAAAAAGGTAAGGTTGGTAGCAAAGCCAAGCCGAGGGAGCGCTTGTATCTAGCCTGAGGTTGACTCAGACTAGTAAATGCTATGAATAATAATAAAGCATTATTCTAGAAAGACTAATCTGTCTACAATGGGCCTGGTATTTTGGAATAGAGGAAAGCTTAAGGGCAAAGAAAAGGTTTTTTTGAGTAAACAAGAAAACAGCTTTGTGTTTTGTTTAGTTCAAACAGAACCACGGACATCTTAATGCAAAATACAATGATCTATAAGGGGAGAACTGTCATTGACGGAATTCTCATGAGTAGAACACAGAATTGTATAGCCTAGCTACTATGACATTAACTGATACTAGTAACTGATAGCAAATAATAGCATAAAATTTTCTTAGGTTGGGGATTCTGAAGAATAATATACTCCTTTCCACTGTTCTTCCATCCCTATCTGCCCAGAGTCCTCTTGAACAAGTTTTGAGATCTGTCTAGGTCCCACACTGATGCAAGGTTCAGGCTGCTAAGGTCCCCCTGTACTTTAATATTCAAGTGGACGAACTCTGCAAGTAATTGTGTGTGTGTGTGTGTGTGTGTGTGTATTTTTTTATTGGAGTTCAATTTGCCAACATATAACGCCCAGTGCTCATCCGTCAAGTGCCCCTCTCAGTGCCTGTCACCCGGTCACCCCCCCCCCCACTACCCTTTGTTTGTTTCCCAGAGTTAGAAGTGCAAGTAACTGTTTGAAGCCAAACGTGTTCCCTAATGTTCTTCGGGATTTGTGGGAGGAAGAGTTGGAAACGAGAGGAAGTGAAGATGAAATTTAAATGTCCTCAGGGTCATCAGTCAGCTCCTCTCCAAACTCCTCCCACCTCTTTTTAAAAAAATTTATTTATTTATTCATGAGAGACAGAGAAAGGCAGAGACACAGGCAGAGGGAGAAGCAGGCTCCCCATGGGGAGCCTGATATCGGACTCGATCCCAGGACCCAGGGATCCCAATCTAAGCAGAAGGCAGACACTCTAACTACTGAGCCACCCAGGTGTCCCTTCCCACCTCTTTCTTAATCACCTCTATTTCCTCTTTATTCTTCCATGCTGGGCAGCTTTCTGTATAGCCAAAACATTAAAGGAGTTAGCATTTCTGTAGCACTTATACTCTGGTATAAGCCCCCCTCTCCATTTTGCAAGATACAAATAATTCAAGCCTAATGTACAACTGATGTTTATCGAAGGTTAGCAAATAGTACAGCATAAAACAGGAAAGAACTTAAACAATACCAGACATCCCTGCTCCCAAAGTTCACTGCTCACATCCCACAGAGGGAATCTTCATTAAACATCTTTCTCCCTCAGCTCTAGCCTGAGTAATTGGAGCCAACACCTCAAGTCCACAGACTATGGTCTCCCTGACTGCCAAGGGAAAACTGAAAAATTCTTAAAATCTCATGTCAAGTGGGGATTAAGTTCTAAAGTCAACACTCTTGAAAATCAAAGTGCCTGTAAAATAAAGTAGACTAAGGCATAAGTCTTCTTTAATGAAAGTTGCTCTATGACCCTCAATTAATTTTTCAGTTTCTTCATTGAGAATACTGACAGAATCATCATAGCCCCAAATCCCAGCCACCTGAACAATGTGTTCCAGTTCATGGTCAATGTGGGGAAGCCATTAAAATGAGTCACAATTATTTCCTGAGTTTTACCAACATGAATTGACTGTTTCAGGCTTGACGGCATCTTTTCTCTGCCTCACAGACCCACTGAGTGGAATGGCACACCAAATAACTTGAATAGAAGTATAATGAGTCTCCATTATACTTTACTTTCTTATGCAAAGCAATTTTTAGTTCCACTTCATTGCATCGTGTCATGGACCCATTGAAGTATCTTTCCAAACCAAAGAGAAATCTATCTTAGATCCCCAAAAAGAACTTATATAAATTCACATTTAAAAAAAAAAATTCACATTTTTTTCTTTAGAGGTCTAAAAAATTATAGATACAATTTTTAGAACTCAGAGCCGAAATATGTGTACTTTCCTTCCCTACACAGTCTAGGTCAACAGAAGGAAAGAAGATAACATCCATTCTACACTTGTGGAAAGCAAACCCCAGGGGTTACAGTTTTTTGTTGTTGTTGTCTTTCGTCTCCCTCACCTCTTCCTCTTCTCTCTCTTCTTTCACTACCAGCTATAAAGTTCTAAGAGCCTGGACTAGTGTGATGGCACTGGCAGAAATTAAAAAAAGAAAAAACCTATCTCATAGATTGAAATGGTCTCCAATTATTTCTTCCCATGTTGAACTCTTTTTTGAACCAATTGCACATCTCATTTGCTGCCTCTTAACTGTTGTGTGCTGCCTTTTAATGTTTTATATTTCTTAGGTTTATCCTCCTCGTTAAAAAGCAGTCATTGACTAAAAGAATTGGTCTTCTGGGCACGCAGCTAAAATGCACCAAAAGCATCAAGAATCAGCTGGGAGGAATCAGCAAGCTCTTATCTATGCTACTCTGCCACCTACAGGAAGATTCTGAGTGGGTCACCTCAGTTTCAGGTGGCAGCAACAAATGACTAACCTATTTTCAAAGTACTCTTCTTTAGAATAATTGCTAATCAATACGGTAGTCATTCAAGAATGTCTTGAAACACTGATTCTGTGTTCTATTAGGTTCAAAGGATAGAGAGGTAAGTGAGACATGGTCGAGCCCCTCCAGAAATACCTCATTCAGAAGATGGTTTCAATACCAAATGCATCATCAGGACCAAAGACAGCACATTTGAGTTACAAAAGGGCATCCCACTTTCGGGCTGGTAAAGCCCCATCTCAGAACATATGTTCTGCACTCAGAACATAGACCGCCATCTCAGAACATAGACCTGCACTATCCTTAATCTTGAAACTTTAGGAAAAGGTGATATGTATATTTTAAATGAGCACATGCAGAAATGTTCCTAAGAATGGCTTTGGTGACACATCTACACATGCTATGCAGCAATGTATTTGCAGCAAGAAGTACTTCACATGCACGTATAAAGTTGCATTTGTCATGTGACTAGACTATTCTTGTCCACTCCCTGCACTATCATCATCAACAAAAACAATAAATATTTGAGGAATTCTTAAGATTATCAAAATAACTGGTTTTAGCTAAGTACCTTAAAAATTTTTAGTATTGTTCTTGTCCTCAGAAAGAATTATATATAGGAAGATAACATATAATGCAAGATATATAGAAAGACTGCTAAATAAATGGTGCTAAAATGACGGATTTTAGAAATTGGGGGAGGTGTGATCATCAAGACAGTGTGGTACTGGCACAAAAACAGACACATAGATCAATGGAACAGAATAGAGAACCCAGAAATGGGCCCTCAGCTCTATGGTCAACTAATATTCGACAAAGTAGGAAAGACTATCCACTGGGAAAAGGACAGTCTCTTCAATAAATGGTGCTGAAAAAATTGGACAGCCACGTGCAGAAGAATGAAACTAGACCATTCTCTTACACCAGACACAAAGATAAACTCAAAATGGATGAAACATCTAAATGGGAGACAAGAATCCATCAGAATCCAAGAGGAGAACACAGGCAACACTCTTCTTGAACTTGGCCACAGCAACTTCTTGCAAGATACATCTATGAAGGCAAGGGAAACAAAAGCAAAAATGAACTATTGGGACTTCATCAAGACAAAAAGCTTCTGCACAGCAAAAGAAACAGTCAACAAAACTAAAAGACAACCTACAGAATGGGAGAAGATACTTGCAAATGACCTATCAGATAAAGGGCTAGTATCTGAGATCTATAAAAAACGTGTTAAACTCAACAGCAAAGAAACAAACAATCCAATCATGAAATGGGCAAAAGACATGAACAGAAATTTCACCAAAGAAGACATAGACATGGCCAACAAGCACATGAGAAAATGCTCCACATCACTTGCCATCAGGGAAATACAAATCAAAACCACAATGAGATACCACCTCACACCAGTGAGAATGGGGAAAATGAACAAGACAGAAACACCAAGTGTTGGAGAGGATGTAGAGAAAGGGGAACTCTCTTACACTGTTGGTGGAAATGTGAACTGGTGCAGCCACTCTGGAAAACTGTGTGGAGGTTCCTCAAAGAGTTAAAAATAGACCTGCCCTACGACCCAGCAATTGCACTGTTGGGGATTTACTCCAAAGATACAGATGCAATGAAACGGCAGGACACCTGCACCCCAATGTTTATAGCAGCAATGCCCACAACAACAGATGAATGGATAAAGAAGATGTGGTTTATATACACAATGGAATATTACTCAGCCATTAGAAATTACGAATACACACCATTTGCTTCAATGTGGATGGAACTGGAGGGTTTTATGCTGAGTGAAGTAAGTCAACTGGAGAAGGACAATCATTATATGGTTTGACTCATACGAGGAATATAAAAAATAGTGAAAGGGATTATAGGGGAAAGGAGAGAAAATGAGTGGGAAATATCAGTCAGGGTGACAGCACACAAGAGACTCCTAACTCTGGGAAATGAACAAGGGGTGGTGAAAGGGGAGGTGGGCAGGGGGATGGGGTGACTGGATGACGGGCACTGACAGGGGCACCTGACAGGATGAGCACTGGCTATTATACTATATGTTGGCAAATCAAACTCCAATTAAAAAAAAAAACAAAAAAAATATAGGGAGGAGTTCAAATGAATTACTGCAATCAGGGAAAACTGGAGAAAAAATATGGTTTGAGCCAACTCTTGAAGGAAAGGGTACCACTTCCAAAGGCAAAGTAGGGCATGACGAGGAGGGCAAGTGCATACCAAGTAGGAGGAACACCTTTGTGTAAGTAAAGTAGGCGGAATTAAGTATAAATGGTAGATTTAGATATAATCAGTACATCTATTTGATGAGAATAGTAGACATAAAAATGGTTATGACAGTCTATAGTTTCCCAAAATAAATGCAATAGCAGTACTTCCAGTCCCAGATGCTGTTCAAGATCCTTCCAGCGTCCATCAAACTGTAGAGTCTATTTCCCCACCTTTTGAATCTGGGCCTTGAATGGTGGTCTTATTACTGCTCCAACCAATAGAGCACAGTGGATGTGATGCTATGTGACTTCCAAGGTGAAGTCATAACAGGATGCAGTTTCTGTCTCCCTCCCTTGTAGTTCACTCACCTTTTCACCCTGGCTATCATGTTTTGAGGGAGCCCAGGACACATCCAGTGATCACATGTAGGTGTCTCACTCAACAGTCTTAGCTACGGTCTCAGCTACAGCTGGAATCAACCAAGACACATAAGTGTATGAAGATTCAGAAGATTCCAGCCCGCAGACTTTGAGTCTTCCAGCTGAAGCACCCAATGTCACAAAGAAGAGACAAGCCATTCCTGCTGTACTCTGTCCAAGTTCCTGATCCTCATAATTCATGAGCAAAATAAATAATTGTTTCAGGCCAATAAGTTCTGGGATAATTTGTTACATAGCCATAGTAAAACACTAACATTGAGTAATTACCGAGTGCCATGTACTATGTTTGAAGCCTTATATTTTTTATTGGGTAGCTATTTCTGTGTAACAAACCATTCCAAACCCAGTGGCTTAAAACAACAGTTCTTGCTTATTAAAGCTCACGTATTTGTGGCCTACTGAGGATTGGCTGACCTAGGTGGGCTTGCTTCTGTGTTTAAGTGTTACCTACGTGTTTAAGTGTTGCTTGAGAGCTCTGCCCTGACCTGGGCTTGGCTGGGGGATCTTAGAGCAGATATACTGTATATGTCTCTTATCCTCCTCTGGAAACTGACAGGTTTGTCTGGGAATGTCATTTTCTTCGAGAGGCAGGACCACAAGAACAAGAGTGGAAATAAATAAGCTTCTTAGGGCCTAAGGTCAGAAATGGCACACCACTGCTTCTTACCAAATTCTACTGGCCAAATCAATTCACATGAGCAGGCCCAGATTAACAGGGAAAGCAAACAGACTCCATCTGTGTAGTTTACTGCAAAGTCACAGGCTAAGGATGTACACATATGGAGGGGTGAAGAGTTGGAGCCATTAATTCAATTTATTACATAATTATCAAGTAAGTACCATTATAATCCCCATTCCATCCATTTCATCAAGAAACTGAGGCACAGAGACCTTAAATAATGTGAGTTAACGGAGTTCCTGGAGCTTCCAGTGATGCTGCTGCTCCTGTGGCTGTCTCATCACTGCAACTGTCCAAGAGACCAAACTCTCAGAATATGTCTTTGCTCTTTAGGTGCTAGACCACAGCTTGGCTGCAAGACTGCTAGATCATCCACGCTTCCCACTTTAAACCAATTCCTGAGCTTCCTCTAATTGGACCTTAGGATCGCTATACCAATATGTGTTTCTATTAGCCTCAGGAACTACTAGAAATCCCAACTCTTTTCACCCATCACTAATTCATCCATGAATATGACTCCCTCTTACACTCCTCCCTGACTCCCTGGACACTTCCTGTGCCTCTAAGATTCAAGACCTGTCATCAATACCCTTTATCTATGATATCCTCTCTGAACAGTCTCTTCACTACCATGCCCCTTCATTTCCAAGCTGACTGAAACAGTTATTGCCTTAAGGACATGCTATGCTGCTCCCACTGCCCTGCAGTCCTCACAAAAGAATGTGTTTTTTTTCTCTTATACCACGTACCTCTGGGCTTGAAGATGAGAGAGCAGTATCCCTCTTGCTTCCTATTGCAGCTTCACAAATCATTCTCCTTCCTCTTCGAAACTTAAACCCTATGAATTTCATGCTATGAGACACTACAACCCCAAATACCGCTATCTCCTTGACCTTCATATAAACAAAGTTTAATTTAACTTATTTTGCAAGACTAGCTTGACCTGAGTTACTTCTTGATTATGTATATGGAAATCATAAGCAAAACTTGAACTGGTTCCCAAGGTTAATATTAAGTCACCACTGACAAATTCCCTACCATTTAAGAAAATTTTAATATTGTAAACAATCACTATGAAGTATAAATAATCACTGACTTCCCACTATATAAACTACCCCTTACAGAAGGGGCATTGCCCTCTAACAATGTACCCTGAGCCTCATTCCAGGTTTTGGTCTGAGAGCTCCCAGTTTGCAAACTGTATTTTGGTGTGTGCACAATAAACTTTTATGAATCACTACTTGGTCATTCATTGGTTTTCTGTCATTTATGAACTTTTGACAACAGTTGCTTGGTGAGGCCAGAGACATGTGGCTTACTCTTTAGGAAGATGTTCTAGCAGTTGCCCACATAACATCTTATATGAATTGCATCAGATCTAAGCACAGGAGGGCACTTAGCTGCAAAGGAAGCTCAAAAATGTAATCTCTTGCTGCATAAGACCAGCTAAAACCCAGGGTATTCTATTGCTAAAGGAAAGGGGAGGGTATTTGGCAACAGTTAGTGATCTTTGTCACATTAGTTAATAGTGGGCCTATTACCCACCTACTCTATGCCTTCCCACAAGTAACTAAGACCAGAGAAAAGCATCACAGCCATAATGATTCTTGTCCTAAATCTCAAGAAAGCAATTGATTCTCCATAACAACCTTATACACTTTTAAAAATACCTTTGATGTTCTGCCACAAAAAATGACTATTTCATATTTTCTCCTCTTTTCTCAAACCTTCAACAGTTCCTTCCCACTCTTAACATTGCACTCTCAGCTGATCCTACCCTTGTATTTTACTGAAAATTTTGAAACAATCACAGGGAGTTCCTTTGCTTCCTACCACCAAATCTATCAACCTACCTACAAATTTCTACCATCAAGTCTTTCTTTGTTCTCATCCTGTCTCCTTTAAGCGTTCCATTCCCAGCAAAGATGAACACTTCCCTTTTTGCTCTGAAGCCTATCCTCACTGGCCTTTTTCAAAGAGTGATGACTGCAGTTTCTCTTGTATCATTATGCTTTTATTTTTCTCCTGTTGGCTATTCCCAGAAATAGTCTCTAATAATTTCAAAAAACCATTTGAGGAAAGGATTCTGGGAAGGTGGTGGAGGAGGATGCACCAGGAGTCTGTCTCCCCACCTAGACATCAATTGCATTGACAGAATCAGATATAACTCCGTTGGAATTCTGGAGTCTACTGAAGGCTTGCAACTTCCAGGCAAAGCCTTGGACAGTAAATTGCAGTTAGTTTCAGTCAATGTTGGCTCTTAGCAGAGTAGCAGCTGCCCAGTCCCACCTCCCAGCCCTGTGGCAGGCCCTGCACATACTCCAGAAGCAGCTTGCGTGCCATTGCAGGAGCCAGAGTACACACACATAAGACCCTGTCCTCCAAACATAGGCAATCTATGCTCTGACTGCTGATTGCTCCTTCTGATCATAGAGATACAAAGAAGTTATGTTTGCTCTCACCATATTCTCACTTCTTTTCTTCTCAATTCACTCCAATTTATCTTCCATCTCTATTACTACACTATAATAGTATAGTGCCAATGTCCTTTTGTCAATGTCCTCTGACTGGACAAATCTAAAGTCTTTCTTAAATGCTTCTCAGCAGCATTTGGCAGCTTTAACTACTCTCTTCTTGAACATTCTCTAACCTTGGTGTCCACATCCACCTCCTACCCTCACTACCATTCTCCTAGTTTATATTTTACATCATTGCCAACTCCTCAGTTTTGTTTTTTGGCTCTTTCTCCTTGGTTCATTCTCTAAATGTCAGAATGCCTCTACTCTTTACACAATCTTTGCACAATCTTACTCTTTGCACAATCTCATACATTCTCATGGCTGTAAGTACCTATATGTACTAAATTATTCTCAAATATTTATTTCTGGGTCAAATTGTTAACTTCTAAACTGTCTCCATTTGAATGCTTGACAGACATCTGAACCTAACCATAACAGGATTTTTCTCACCTAAATGTGTCTTTCCCCCAATTTTCCCCAACCTAAATGGCACCAACATCTTCCCTGGCACTTAACAGAAATTTATAAGGCATCTTTGATTGCTCATTTTTCTAAAACCCCATGTTCTACCCAAAGCAAGCCTTACTGGATCCCTTTCCAAACGTAGGATGACTTTTTCTATCCCCACTCCTCTCACCTGGATTTCTACAAATGCCTAACATAAAATATTCTACTTATCTTGTCTGTTTCACCAACCTCATGGGCTTCATGAGTGAAGGGAATTTGGGTTGTTTTGTCTTCTGCTTTATGCTCACGGTTTAGAATAGGGCCTGATGCTCTATAAGTATTTGTTGAATGATCGGAAGAAAAGTCTAGTGGGAATCAGACATGCAAAAACTGAATTACAATACATTCTTTTAAATGGGAGTATGTACAAAATTTAGAAAGGGGAGTGTTTCCAGATTTGGGAATTAGAGACATCTTTAGTCTTCCTTTTTGGATGAAAGAAAAATAAGCCCAAACCAAAGAATACTGTGGAAATATTTGTCTTAACATTCCCTTTAAAATGTACATTGAGGGGGCAGCCTGGGTGGCTCAACGGTTTAGCGCAGCCTTCAGCCCAAGGCCTGATCCTGGAGACCCAGGATCAAGTCCCATGTCAGGCTTCCTGCATGGAGCCTCCTTCTCCCTCTGCCTGTATCTCTCCCTCTCTCTCTCTCTCTCTCTCCCTCTCTCATGAATAAATAAAAATCTTTTAAAAAATAAAATAAAATGTGCATTGAAGCATAATACACAAGTAATTATATCAATTATTATCACTTCAAATAATTTACAAAAATAAATATAGAGAAACAATGATGAGGGTATTAATGGAAGGAATCAAGCTTCCAGGAGCTGGATTTCTCTAGAAAGGAAAAAAGGTAAGGGAGAAAGACATAAATGTGTAATGTGAAGAAAGACAAAGAAACAATTTTTTAAAATTCCTTTTTCTGGAGGAATGAGAATGGAGGTTGGTCTCAACTTTACAAGACAGCTCTGTGGGACCTCTGTATAAAGTCAGAGAGAGTGAGGACAACCTATCATGGGTAGCTTGTGACTACCGATTAGTATTTAAAATGTAGAAATCTGGGGTACCTGTGTGGCTTAGTTGATTAAGCATCTGTCTTCAGCTCAGGTTATGATCTCAGAGTCCTGGGATAGAGCCCCGTATCGGGCTCCCTGCTCAGAGGGGAGCCTGCTTCTCTTTCCCTCTGCCCCTTCTCTTGCTTGTGCTTTCTCTCTCTCTCTCTCTCAAATAAAGTCTTTAAAAAAAAATATAGAAGTCCTAGGAACTGTCAACTCCATTTCTAAGCATTTATCCTATGAAGATAATAGCAAACGTGTATAAAGGTACATTCACAAGGACATTGTTGCAGTAATGTTTAAAATAGCACAAAAGGAAACAGCCTATTCTTTTGTGTACCTGTAGAGGTGCCATTAAAGTCACCTAAACAGAGTGAAATTTACTGGTCTAGAAAGTGGTCTGTGATATACTGGGTTTATGAAAAAGACAAATTGGGGTACCTGGGTGGCACAGTCGGTTAAGTGTCTGACTCTTGGTTTCAGCTCAGGTCATAATCTCAGGATTGTGAGATGGAATCCCATGTTCGGCTTCACACTCTGCATGGAGTCTGCTTGAGATTCTATCTCCCTCTCCCTGTCTCTTCTGTTTGTGCTCTCAATCTCTACAATAAATAAACAAATAAATCTTTTAAAAAAGGGGAGAAAGAAGAATATTGTATATAAGATTTAAGGCATGAATTCCTTTTTGTAAAAAACAAAGTGTACTCCTATTTATCTATATACATATATGTATCCAGAGATGCTTTGTGGGCATGAGAAAAACACATATGTGGTTGAAAAGTACGATTAGAAACACAGAAATACGTGGGTTTCATCTTTTATTTTCATCATTTATTTTATATGATTTTTTATATGATTTTTATTTGATGGTTTTTGGTAATTTAACTTTTCTTGTTTTTTTGTTTTTCCTCCCCAAATAAAATATTTTTGAATATCATGATTGGTTCAGGATAAAATTAAGAGGGCTACATATGGAGACTAAGAACATACTGAGATTTTTGAAAATGATCTGTATTTGATAATCATTATCCAATCATTTAAAAATTTTTTAAAAAATCAGACAGAAATTCTGATTTGTTTTTTAAGCGAGTATTGGATGGGTGAAAATACATTAAGGTCACTGAAAAGAGGCTATGTTTGGTATTCTGTAATGACTGTATTTTTTTTTAATTTTTATTTATTTATGATAGTCACACAGAGATAGAGAGAGAGAGAAAGGCAGAGACACAGGCAGAGGGAGAAGCAGGCTCCATGCATTGGGAGCCCGATGTGGGACTCGATCCCGGGTCTCCAGGATCGCGCCCTGGGCCAAAGGCAGGCGCCAAACCGCTGCGCCACCCAGGGATCCCTGTAATAACTGTATTAAAAAGGAAAAATAAAAGCAAAGGAACAATAATGAAAACCATAACAGGCAAGAGAGAGGGAGGGAGAAAGGAAGGTCAAGTTCGGGGAAAAGGAGAGACAGGAAGAAGGGATTTGGAATTGATTGTATTGTTCACTAAAATTAGAGAAAATTAAGAAGCAATTATGTAATGAATTCTATCCTTGGAAAATAAAACCATCGTTAGTGATAAATATCCCTAAGGAGGCTACGAAATATATGAAGAAGAAATGAAACATCACTCCAGGGACTGTGGTTTCCTAGTTCTGTGTTCTATTTGGGCTCAGGTGTCTTTTGTCCTCCCATGGCCCAATAACTGTATTGATTGTCTTTTATTACACACTACAATATATCTTAAAGCTGGAAAATCTATCATTTCAATGTAACATTTATTGAAGAATGGTAATGCATTTTACACTTGACAAATGAGCAATTATATCTCTTGCCTAGAGATTTATATAAGGCCTCTAGTTTTAAACAGTCTGAGTCGTTTCAGGAAATAGATCATTTTCAACTGATTTAGAAACAGAAATCAGTTATTCAAATGATTTAGCCTCAAAGAAACTGGTGAAAAATTTACTAATTCAGAGTGTAGTATGTGTTTCATCTCAAACTTGGATTTGCTTCCTTTGATTCTAATTTTACAGATGGAAAAAAAAAAAACACCTTACATGTCCAAAAGATAGAGATGGCTTTGCTTAATTGATGACTGAGTTCAGAAGTATGTTCTAATTCTTATTTGCTCTACTGCCCAGCATGGTATAGACCAAGACAAAATGGAATCCATTTAATTTTTTGTAACATCAATATTATTATTATTATTGTTGTTGTTGTTGTTATGGTCTTCAGTATTTACTGAGGACCTACTTTGTGCCAATCACTACACTAATGGATTTTACATGGATTATCTCTTAATCCTCATGTAACTCTCTAAAGCAGAGAATATTACTAAATTGCCACTTTACAGATAAGGTAACTTAACTTGCCCATGATCAGAGCAAGGACAAGCCTCTTGGTCTATCTGCCTGTATAGTCCACACATTTGGCTACTTGTTATACTACTATACCTTTCAATATATACTGCCTCTTCTGTTTTTTGTGTGAAATGACATTAGCACATGCCCAATTTAATATATTTTTTTAATCTACATAATCCAGGGTTATGCCACTGGCTTTTTAGGTAAAATAGAATTCTCCTTCCTAATGTTCTACTAAAAATGGTCATCCTTTATGTTCTTGTTTTTTGAAAGCATTAAACACATAATGATAAATCTAGACATGTGTTTTTTTTTTAATTTTTATTTATTTATGATAGTCACACAGAGAGAGAGAGAGAGACAGAGACATAGGCAGAGGGAGAAGCAGGCTCCATGCACCGGGAGCCCGACATGGGATTCGATCCCGTGTCTCCAGGATCGCACCCTGGGCCAAAGGCAGGTGCCAAACCGCTGCGCCACCCAGGGATCCCGACATAAGTGTTTTGATTATAGAAAACCTTGCTAGAAAATGACTGTTCTTGACAAATTTAGTAATTGAGTAGGTGCTATTTAAAATGGGAAATGGATGATTTTCAACTGATGTAAAAACAGAGAAATTAAACAATTTAATAAATGCTTCTTGGCGACGCTTTTATGAAGGCAATTATATTTAATCAGAGCAGAGTTTCAGTTTCAGGTCTCAGTTTTGCATAAGCTATAGAGTTTCTCTTCTCCCAAATGAAGTTTAACTCATTATATAATTAACATACATACATTTGACAAATTTAAGGAGCAAACACGGGTTTGACTCAAAATCTTTGCATTCTCCTGGATTTATAGTTTCTCATTTCTAAGACAAGTTTCGAAAAGAGCCTTGAACTTGTACTGCTAAAATTTCACAAGTTAACAGCAATATGACCTTGGGCAAGTCACTGCAGAAGGTGCTTCTCAGTTTTCCATCCACAATGAAGGGATCACATTACTTACCTCATTGGGCTGCTACAAGCTTTAAAGGAAGTAGCATGGGGATTAAAGCTTTTAAAGTAAATCCATTATTATTACGGCTTCTCATCTTGGCAGGAACACAAAATGGCAAATTCCTCGGTTTTTTTTTTTTTTTTTTTCTTAATCTCCACTTTTCCTGTTTAAGCATCTATGATGTTTTTTGCCTGTTGGTTATCTCATTACTTTGAAGAAGCATTCTCCAACATTAATCCAGCGCCTTGCTTGCAACAAGGTATTTGAAATGCACCCCTTGATTTTATCACAGAAAACTGCTAAACAGAAGACCAGCCCTCAGTATTTTCTGCCGCCTCCCTTTTTATAAGCTCTACTATCTCTACTACCACACGAAGGTAGATTCTCAAGAACTGAAAATGGTCCATCCAGTTCAAGTCATAATTCTCTAAGATATAGTTTGTAGATAAACTGAAGATTTACCTATGATGTGTTTTATTAGAAACACATAGAATTATCTGTCGTATCAGAAGCCTCTATCCAGTCAAAGATGTATGAATAAGAAGTTAAAGTTGGCATGTGAATCAAAGATAATGTGGAGGCACCTGGGTTGCTTACTCGGTTAAGCATCTGCCTTGGGGTCAGGTCATGATCTCAAGGTCCTGCTTAGTAGGGAGTCTCCTCTGTCTGCCCCTCCCCATTGCTCATGTGCTCACTCTCAAATAAATAAATAAATAAATAAATAAATAAATAAATAAATATAATTTATCTGATAGAAGAATACTTTTATAAAAGCATCAGAGTGAGCACCTTAATTTTCATCATTTTTAACTGTCCCAAGTCACAGCTGTTCAACTTGGGAATCAAGATAAGGCATCGGTGGCTGAGGTCCAAGAATCAGAGAAAGAGGAAACCTACGCAATTAAACAGTGTTTAATATTAATTACATTTATAACACAATACCAGGCCTTCTTGGGGATATGAATTGTCTTTTGACTGGAAGACAAGCTGTCTGGAAAAAGAACCAACACTGATTGAAAAGTAAAGCTTCACTGGACTTATTTTTAACATTTTATGTGAACAATTTAATTTCATTGAGTAACTCTTTAATTTCATCAAATATCCAGTAAGTGTGAAAATTTCCAATTAGCTCATAATTGTCATTTCTTTTAGTTTATTTGAATTAGGATCCAAATAAGTTCTACACATTGAGATTGATTTGATTTGTTTCTTAATTGTCTTTTAATCTATAGGTTCCTTTCTCTCTCCCTGAATGTACTTGTTGAAGAAATTGGACTATTTGTCCTATTGTTTCCCAGGGTCTGGATTTTGCTGATTGCATTCTGGATATGTTGTTTGAAATGTCCTTGCAGGGATGCCTGAGTGGCTCACCAGTTAAGTGCCTGCCTTCAGTTCAGGCCATGATCCTGGAGTCCCAGGATTGAATCCCACATCAGGCTCCCTGCATGGAGCCTCCTTCTCTCTCTGCCTATGTCTCTGCCTCTCTCTCTGTATCTCTCATGAATAAATAAATAAAACCTTTTAAAAAAAATTAAATGTCCTTGAATCTTCTGTATTTTTTGTAAATTGTTAATTGGATCTACAAGCTTAGTCGGATTCAGGGTTTGTATATTTGGGTGGTGGCTGTGAAGGTAGCATGTTCTTTGTCAGGAACCATAGACAGACACCTGGTTGTTTCCCTTTCTGTGGTGTTAGCAGATGTCAGCGCTTAAAGCCTTTATCTCAACTCATTAGAGGTTGCAATATGGTGATATTTTTATCATTCTTTATTCACTTATTAGCTGGGATACTTCTCGAATGAGAAACTTCCTCTCATCTACTGTATTCATTTCCTGAGGCTTTTGTAATAAAGAACCATGTACTTGGTGGTTTAAAAACAACAGAAATTTATTCTTTTGCATTTTTGGAGGCCAGAAGTCTAAAATAAAGATATTGGCAGGGCCACATCCCTCCCGGAGGCTCTAGGAGAAAACCTGTTCTTTGCCTCTTCCAACTTCTGGTGGCTGCTGACATTACTTTTGGCTGTGCCACTCCAATTTCTACCACTGTGGTCACTGTTTTTTGCACACCTCTACGTATCTCTTATAAGGACACTTGTCATCAGATTTGGGGCCTACCATGGTAATCCAGGATGTCCTGATCACAAACTCCTTAATATAATTATACCAGTAAAGACCCTTTCTCCCCAGGGTGCCAGGGTGGCTCAGCTGGTTAAGTGTCTGCTTTGGCTCAGGTCATGATCTCAGGGTCCTGGGATGGAGGCCTGCATCAGGTTCCCTGCTCAGCGGGAGTCTCAGGAGAAGTCTGCTTCTCCCTCTCTCTCTGTTCCTGCTCATGCTCTCTTTCTCTCTCTCAAATAAATAAATAAATAAATAAAATAAAATAAAATAAAATAAAATAAAAGGCTGTTTTTTTCAAGTAAGGTAACATTCACAGGTTCTGAGAATTAGGAGATGGACATTTTCTTTTGGGGGCCACCATTCAACCCACTACATCTACTATTTGGTACTTGGTGGTACAGTTCATGCTTATTTTTCTTCATTTATCACTCTCCAAAATAATGAGTTAATTCCCCAACATCCTCCAATAGTGAGCAATTAGAATTTTCATATTTTGTTTTTTAACAGTAGTATAAATGAATGGATTGAAACATTTGGTGTACTTCAACTTGCTGCAAATTCTATCCTATTGGTCTCAAAGTGTCTCATCTTTGGCCTATGGGGGCCGCTTCAGGCTGGCTTCTGGGTTTCTTTGACATGACACTAGCAATCTTTAGTATCTTCTATTATGAGTTGAATTGTGTCCTCTAAAAAAGAGATGTTGAAATCCTAATCCTAGTACCTCAGAAAGTGATCTTATTTGGAAATAGTGTCTTTACAGAGACAAGTTAGAATGCAGTCATTAGGGTAAGCCCTAATCCAATATGAGTAGCATCCTTACAAAAAGGAAAATTTGGGACACAGAGACAGACATGTACAGAGGGGAAACAATGTAAAGACACAGGGAGAATGCCAAGTATAGATGGAGGCAGAGATTGGAGTGATGCGACCATAAGCCGAAGAACACCAAAGATTGCTGGCCACCACCAGATGAAGAAGCATTATACTCAGGGTGTCATTAGAGCATGGTCTTGCTGACACCTTGATTTCAGACTTCTAGCTTCCAGGACTGTGAGAAAATAAATTTCTATTATTTTAAGCCACCCAGTTTGTGGTACTTTGTTAAAATAGCCCAGAGAAACTAATACATCTCCCTTGTTATCTGTATGAAAATATATTCTAGACTCATTTTTCATTAGGTTGAAATTGGCAATTTCATCTGGTTCAAGCTGATATTTTTCTTGCTCTGGTCCTGGAGTCAGCAATATCTGAGAATATCAAAGGAGCCTTGATTCCTTTGAGTGGAAAATGGTATTTCAAGATCATAATCTGGGAGCTAGAGAAGCTCACAGTTACTAAACTGGTCACTGTGCCTAGGCTCTTTCAGAGCTATGTATATTTTATAAGCTAAAACCTTGAGTTTGGGTTTTGTTGTTTTTTAGAAAAAAGACATTTCTTGGTCTTGACTTGGAATCAGAATAAGACATTTCTCCAAGGAGTACGGGTCTTGAAGTGTCATAATCTAGGCCTTATGTGTACTCATTGCTACTGGGTTGGTTATTTCTACGCCTTTTCAGAGGCAGGGTAAAAAATAAAATGCTTTATGATGCTTCTAATTCAAATTAAGGACTACAGAATTTTTACTTCTTCATTTGTATTTTAAATCTCCATTTCCTTTCCCCCATGTTGGTAGTCCTGGTTTTCATGAATGATTGAGATGATATAATTAGAACATCATATAATTACCCATTTTACTTATCTCACATTTTACATTTAAAAAACCAGAACACATACACAAACATTGTCACATCAATGCAGAGAAGAGAGAAAAAAAATTTTTATATTTATTCATTTTTTACAAAATATCTCACTATGGATGTATAGTCAAATTGCTGTGTTTTAAAGTCACTTGAAAAGGTTCTCCTCTGTGTGTTATGAAACATACTATTAGGTTTATCTGCTTCATTTTATTTCAGTTCTGAGACCAATTACAATTAAACTTATTTTATAAATAAGTTAATTTTATCTTATAATTAAAGTGAACAGGTTTCCAGAATCAAATATAAAAGATATATTTAAGTAAGCCTAGTTTCCATTCCTGTCCTCATCATAATATTTTCTCCTTGTCCTTATAGGTAACCTTCCTTTAAAACAAATATGGTTTATCTTTTTTTTTTTTTTAATATAAGCAAGTGTATGGACACACATTTATATAGTTTCTCTTTTCTTAAACGGTAGCATACAAAGAACACTTATCTCTACTTGCTTTTCTCACTCAACACTATATCCTAAAGATTAATCCATAGTGGCATATAGAGATATTCCTCATTCCTTGTCATAGTTGCAGAATATTTCACCATGTGCACGTACTATAATTTATTCTAGTTTATTTAACCAATCTCCTTATATGGACATATCAGGTGTTTCCTTTCTTTTGGTGTGATAAGCAGTCCTATAATGAATAGTTCTGGGCATATATACCTTTTCATATTTTTGCTACTATATTTGTGGGTTGGAGTCCTAGAATTGGCATTGTTGGGTCAATGGGCAAATTCATATGCAAATTACTAGATATAGTTGTGCACACATGTAACCAAGCAACTTGATGAATTCCAATGATAAATCAGCATTTAGCTTAAGCAGTTTTCTTTTTTATTTATTTGAGAAAGAGAGTGTGTGCATAAGTGAGGGAGAAGGGCAGAGGGAGAGGAAGAAACAGACTCTCCATTGAACATGGACCCCAACTCAGGGCTCTATTTCACAACTCTGAAATTATGACCCGAGTTGAAATCAAGAGTCGGAAGCTTAACCTACTGAGCCACCCAGGCACCCCTTAGCTTTAGGAATCTCATCTCATGACAGCATATATTCTATTTACATACAAAAATTACTCTGTATACTCACCACTTATCAAAATTTAGTTGAACTTTTTGTGGTTAAATTAATCAACCACTGGCATCATTATTAAAATCCCATAGGAGTATTCTATAAAGTGAGTCAAAAAGATCTTCCACTTGCTTTGATGTTATTGATGTAACTTAACCATTAATAATAAAACATCCACCCAATACTTACCAAAGCACTTTCTAGAACCTTTGATCTTCCCAACAATCATAAGTGATGGTTAATATTTCATCTTATCAAGCACAGAGAATTTTAGTTACTGCAGAAGATCTCACAGTAAGGTAAAAGCATTGTCAAACCTGACTGCACATACTTTGCACTGTTATTTTTGCTAAGCTACCACTAACTGGCTTATATTTCCATATACAAAAAATAATTGCAAGTTTGTTGCTGTTTTAAGACATGAAGTAGCAGTTTTAAACTGTAAGTTAGATGGAAGAGAACATTAAAAAAAAATAGTTAAAGAAATCTCCTTACATGTATAAAAGTAATTGGTGTGGCCAGTAATTTCTTTTTACACATTGCATCAAACATCAGTACATGAGGAAATCAACAGGCATTTTTTGTTTTGTTTTGTTTTGTTTTTGTAAAGGCCTAAAAAATAGGTGAACTTTGATTATAACTTTTTTTGGTAGAACTGAAATACACCAGTGCTCTTGCTATCTTGAATGAATGCAGCAACTATGCACTATACAAAAGGGACTTTCATTAGTATTGGTAAGCTTGAGTTACAAGATCTTTCCTTTTCACTTCTGTTTTCTCCAAAAGTACCCAATACTACTGAGCATGTAAGGGCTACATGATGCCTTAAATATGCCAGATAATTAGCTTTATTGATCTATTATTTAAGAACATGGATACTGAAGTTATGTAATGAGATTTTAGTTCAAGCTAATTTCCTTGAGTAGTCTTTTTAGATTGTTTTTTTTTTCTTTTTTTTTACCATTGTTGCTAAAATAGTCATTTGGACACCAAAACATTTTAATATTTGGACATACAAGGCTTGATGTCATTTTGTTTATGCTATATTAAAATTCATGCACTAAATTTTTCAGTTGCTTCTTTTGTTTCATTAGTTATCCTGTGTTTAGGCAGAATATTAACATCAAAAGAAAGAAGCAACTTTTTATCATCCAGTGCAAAACATTTTGAGTAAAAAAAAAAAAAAAAGGTTTCATCATCAAGAAAGAGAGCACTCCATGTATCTATCTGAGTAAATGGCTGTTACAAAGTATGACTTCACAAACTGAAAATCCTTGTACCATACATGGTACAAAGAATTGCTATAGTTACAAAAGTTATTTAAGCTTCCCTCCTCCAAGAAAAAGTTCAGTTAGAAAGAATTTAAATATAATGCTATATCTATCCTTACATGGGAGGAGCTTTCTATTCACAGATTTCCAGTTTTGTGAATTAAACAGCTGTAGCCTCCAATTTTTTTTTTAAAGATTTTATTTATTTATTCATGAGAAACACAGTGAGAGTGAGGCAAAGACACAGGCAGAGGGAGAAGCAGGCCATGCATGGAGCCCAACGTGGGACTCTATCCCGGGTCTCCAGGATCACGCCTTGGACTGAAGATGGTGCTAAACCGCTGAGCCACCTGGCCTGCCCTGTAGCCTCCAAATTAATCAGACCTACTATTTTGGTACAAGATCAGGAAATGTCTCTGAAACTAAACTGGCTGGCACACATACATAATGACTGAGGGCATATTGCAAGTAAATGACGACGCAATAACAGTTAAGTTGGAATGGAGTCCATGGTGGTTACTTAGAAGCCAGCCACACTGGAGGGAGAAGGGAAGATAACTGGATCAATATTAGTCAAGTGCTTCAGCATTGTTGCAATGAAAAGTGTGTAAAAGAAAAAAAAAAAAAGGCCATCTCAGAGCCTCCAGGAAGTATGAAGGTCTGGGTTTTCTGTCTTTTTAATCTGCTAATTATAATTTACTTCATAGGTCAGATTCAATCAGAGCATAACTGTCACTAATCTCCTTGGGAATAAATCCACGGAGAATAAATCTCATAGATTTTTTTTTTTTTTTAGATTTCATTCATTCATTCATTCATTCATTCATTCATTCGAGACAGAGACCGGCAGAGGGAGAAGCAGGCTCCATGCAGGGAGCCCGACATGGGACTCGATCCTGAGACTCCAGGATCACGCCCTGGGCTGAAGGCAGGGGCTAAACCGCTGAGCCACCCGGGAATCCCCAAATCTCATAGATTCTAACCTATGTTATATATGCAGTGGTCTCCATCTTAATTGAGGGCAAAACATTTTATCATTTAGTTAAGAATATCAAGTGGCTAGGGAAGTGAGGTGGAAGACAAGGGATTCCAAGAGCAAATACTTGGTAGTAACTATACATAAAAAGGTAAAAAAAAGAAGACTTCCTGGTAAGTGGTGATATTTGCCAGTATCGGTACTGTTTAGTGTAACTTTTTGAGCTGATGGTCACCTGAATATCAAATAAATTACGAATGTTGATGGAACCCTATTTCTATGTATCAAAAACACGATGATCTCCTAGGACTGTTTTTTTTTTTTTTAAGTGCCCTCACGCAGGCTGCTGTGCAAGGGAACTGAAACGAGACTGTTGTGCTAAAAAGAAATCTCAAACTTAATGGATAGTCTCCATGCCCGTCACAAACATACCGACAACTTCCCATTTTCTGAGTATTAATGGCTTCTGCTCTAATTTCTTGCTGCAGGTCCTGGCAGGTTGCAGCTTTTCCTCTCTCGTACATCGCCTTTGATTATTTCCCCAAATATACTTTCGGTGGCATACGAACTTTGACATTTCGTTTTGCTTTGCGAGGAGGATCCACTCCTTCACTTGCCCGGACTACAGTCCACGTCTCTCCAAGTTCCTAGGGGCAGAATTAGGTGCGGCGAGCTCTGCCTTCGAAGCGGAGCACTCCCCGTTCTGCGTGACACGCTGCCCCGAAGGCGGGAGTCGGGAGCAGCGCAGGTCCGGCGCCTCCTGGTTCACACTCCGACACGTGGGCTTCCTCTGCTCGCTCCGGCGGCGAGAGGCCGCGAGACGGGGCGGCCCCACCGAGGTATTTCCTGTCAGTCCCAGGCGCGGGCCATGCGGTCACAGGATTTCGGCAGTTTTTAAAAATCGAGGGGGGACGTTATCGTGCTGTCATAATCCGGTGATATGCAGGTCGGTTTTTTTTTTTTTTTTTCTTTTTTTCCTTTCGGCATTTCCACCACGGAAGTACTAGCACGCTAGTAAGGGGCCGAACCTCGGGGAAACTTAAGCCCAGAGCCTTTTAGCTGTACCGGTGGAAACGACTCAGCCGGTTCAGGGGTCATTAATTCTGAAATGTGTTAGCAGCGGGCTCAAAGCAGCTCTCCCCCTTTAGGAACACGTACACGATCTTGCCGGCGAAGGGCCCGGCCTTCGCGACGCGAGAGGAACGGACGCCTCAGAGCGCCGAGTCCACGACGAGCTCACGCCCCGAGATGACTCCGCATTTAAACTCTGCCCGGAGTCCGAGCGCTCCGGGGGCCGGAAGCGGGGCCACGTGACCGGTCCGCCTCCGCAGCCATTGCTAACGAGGCAGCCGCCAGCGCCCCTTCTGTATTTCCTCGCTTCTCCAAGCGCAGGGAGACGCAGAAACACCTGACAAGAGTTGGCTGCCAGGTAGCTTTGGACTAGAGGGTCAACACCACTCATGCTTTGTCCAGCGATACTTTGCAAGCCCCTCAGCCTAAAACAGCTGTGGGGCACTTCCGCCTGGGTGGCAACCAGGTGATCACGCGAGACTTGGGGAGCCGGCCGGACGACTCGACTACCCCAGTCCCCGCGCTCCGCCAGCCCAGCACCCTCCGCTGCGCGTGACGACGCGGCCCACGGCGGCCTCCGCCCCGGCGCGCCTGCGCACGCGGCTCTCGCGGTGTCTCGCGCTCAGCCCCGCCCACCTCTGCCCCCGCCCTTTCCGCCCCTCCCTCCCCCTCCGCCCTGTCTCTCGGCGGCAGCGGCGGCGGCGGCGGCTCGCGCAGCTCGTTGGCTCACTATATAAAGGGGAGAAGCGGGCGGACCGGACGGCTGGAGCTGCAGCCGGTGGCGGCAGCGGCGGCGCGGGGAGCGGCGACCGGTGGTGGTTTCCCTCCTTGGCGCGGGGTGGGGAGCGGGCAACGCCCCCCCGGACCCCAGAAGGGTCGTGGCTTTTTTTTTTTTTTTTTTTTTTTTTTTTTAAGGGCGATTCTCGAGGTTTTTAGCTCGGGGAGGACTGCCCCCCTCCTCCTCTTCCTCCTCCTCCTCCTCCTCCTCTCACCGCTCCCCTTCTACTCTTTCAGGATTCGATTTTGTTTGAAATTTTTACCCCCAATCTTGCGGTGGCTTGGGCCACCCTCCGGGTGTTTTGGTTTTCTTTTTTTTCTTTTTGGTTTTTTGTTTTTAATCTTGTTTTCTCGGGGTTGCCCCCCCTCTTGTTTGTGTTGTGTGTGGAAATGGCGAACTCGGCAAATACAAACACCGTGGTAAGGACGTGGTTTGGTGGCCGGCGGGGGCTTCGTCCGGGCGGCAGCAACGGCCGGACCGGGCGGGGGCGGGGACGGCGGCGACTCCCGGCCTCTACTCTCCTCAGCCGCCCGCGCGGCCGCCGCCGCCGCCGCCGCCGCCGCTTCCCGCCTCGGGCGGAGCGGGCCGGGGCGGCGGGCGCGGGGGGGGCGGGGGGAGGGCGCCTCGGGCTGGCGGCGGCGGCGGCGGCGGCGGCGGCGGGAGGAGGGCGGGGGCGCCGGCGGGGCCTGGGGCCGCCGCGGGGCGGTCGGGGCCGCGCAGGCCGTTGGGCCGGGGCGAGCGCGCGGCTCCGGCCGCAGACCCCGGCCGCCGGGAGGGCGGGCGGGCGGGCGTGAAGCCTCCGCTTCCCCCCCTGCGCCCCCCCCCGGGGGCCCGGCCGCGCCGGCTCGACACGGGCGCCCCGAGCAGCCTCCACAGACAAAACCCGCGTCTGGGGAATCGGGCGAGTCCCCAGGACCCGCCGTGTGGCCCACTTCAGTGCAGTGGAAGGCGAACGGCTACTTTGGGGGTTACTTGAGATGTTTCTGGCGGTTGTGCTTATTAGGGGGAGCCTTCACTGAGGCCATTTTATATTTCTTAAAAAAAAAAAAAAAAAAAGGAAAAAGGAAAGAAAAGGACGAAGGTTGAAAAGCACTTATCTCGGTTCCTTCCGAATCGGTAAAATGGCGAAGGGGAAGCAACACCCCCCCCCCCCCCATCGTATCTTCCACTAGCAAAAGCACCAAAGCAAACAAACAAACAAACAAACAAAAAAGCCTACAGTGGTCCCAGCGCCCCTGCTTTCGCCTTGAAATTTGCCTACGTCTCCCCCCCGCCCCCCCCCCGTTTGTCCCTTTTTGGTTACTTGCGATCACGTAGGTTTGCAAAAAGCAGTCACATAAAAACAACCTTGTCCGTCACCAACGCCAATGCGATCACTAGTCCACCCCACTCTTATTTTTATTCTGACCGTAAAAACACGTTTTTGTTTTTGTTTTTTTGTTGTTTTCTTGTTTTGTTTTTTTTCCCGGTCCCAAACGCCGCAGACGAGCCCGCGGCCGCCCGACTCCGTACCGTTGGCGACTCGGGTCGATCCATCATGGCTGCGGCCGCTTACCCTGCTTTTGAGTCCCTGAGCCTTGTGGTCCTCCTCCCTTTGGCTGCCCTGTTTATATAGAGCCATTGCCGCTCTCTAATATAGACTCTGCCAGGATGGGAAGGTGCTTTTCAGGCCTACGTCACCGCCTCTCCATTTAAACACTAGATCCGGCTTTAAATAGTGAGAGCTGCTGAGAGCGGGGCTGGGAGGTGCGTGCTCCCGAGGCGAGAGGCAGGAGCGAGCCGAGCGCCCGGTTTATTTCTAGGTCCTTCAGCTGCCACTGGGATTTCGCGCCCGACGGGGCCGCTTTCGGAGGGAGGGGGGGGTCCCCAAGTTTTTTTGTTTGTTTGTTTTGACGCAGCAGCTAGGGTTTCCTGCCTTTGTTGAGGGGGCGGGGGGGGGGGACGCAGAATTGCTGTCCCTTCTTCTTATATTTTTATCTTTGCTTTTAAAGAGGATTGTAGCTCAGAGGTCTGTGGTCATTTTTGTATTGGGAAATGCGTTATTGTTGGGCATTTAAAGAAAACGACAACAGAAACACCGCTTCCTACATTAACTCTGAGCTGCAGGGTACTTGATGACTCTGATAGTGTTTCGTCCATCGAGTATTCAGAAAATGTGTTAGAAATAAAGCTCCTATATGCCATTGTTTTTCTGTAATGTTAGACACAAAGCTTTTTTGAAGATAAAGTGCCTAAAGCTTCAACGTGGGGCCTTATGTCCACAGTGCATCTATTGTATGTAGGGAAATTGTGAGTAATGAGAGGGGAGGCTTAGTGCAAACTGGATTTTTAAGATATTAAAATTCGAAGTTGACGTTGTCTTTTGATTTCATTGGATATTAACGTTCAAGATAGAAGTTAATTTGGTTTATTTTTCCAGTATTCTGCCTCCCCGGGGTGGGGTGTGGGGGGACTGACACTTTGGAAAGGAACCTCCTAATTAATCATGAGATTAGTGGCTCTTTAATTTACCTTTTTTTAAGTTTGGAATACCTGTGTTTTGAAAGCCAAGAAAAACCTAAATTACTTTGTATTTTGTAAAAGGCAAACATTTTGATTCAAATAAGGTTTAGCATTTTAAATAATAGCTTGGAAGTTGCTTATTTCAGATAGTACCCGCATACCCCCATGCTTTTAAAAACATCAGTTTTTGGGGATCCCTGGGTGGCTCAGTGGTTAAGTGTCTGCCTTTGGCCTGGGGCATGATTCTGGAGTCCCAGGATCGAGTCCCCCGTGGGGCTCCC
Organism: Canis lupus dingo; assembly: GCF_003254725.2. NCBI lineage: Eukaryota > Metazoa > Chordata > Mammalia > Carnivora > Canidae > Canis > Canis lupus. The sequence goes on along the minus strand of NC_064250.1, from coordinate 53,671,900 downwards.
TGCATGGAGCCTGCTTCTCTCTCTCTGCCTGTGTCTCTGCCTCTCTCTCTCTCTCTCTCTGTGTGTCTGTCATGAATAATTAGATAAAATCTTAAAAAAAAATAGGTATTTAAAAAAATCAGTTTTGGGGGGTATATCAACTTAGGAACAATTCAACTAAATTATTCTCTGTATGTGTACTTTGCGAAGAATACACATTTCCCTTTATAGTGCTTTTATGAATCTGGTAAATGGTCAGGTTGTGGGTTAACTAAGGCACATAAGCAGAATCCTAAAACAAGATAAATTCATTAAATAGGGAGTGCCAGAAGAACGCAAATTTTATAGCTGTAAATGTCTGGGTCTCCAAGCTGAAGATTTTTAGGAGTGATTGACTTCAGAAAACACCAAACACCAGTTTGCTGAAAAAACAATTTGTATCATCAACTTAAGATTCATAGTAACAATTTAAAATTACACCACCTCTTTATAGTGCCTTAAAGATCATTATTGGCTTAAAACCACTTTTTGAATGTTATTTTTCTAATTCAGTGGTTAAATCACCGTAGATAAAGTGATACCTATAGTCAGTTACAATTTCTTAATATATAGAACCAGAATGTTAAAATAAGGAGGCCCTACAGAGTTTTACAATTTTTCACATGAATAATTTAAAGTTTACAGAGGCAGATTTGATTTAGAAAAAGTCAGGTTAGTGAGTGGAATATCAAAGGTGAGGACCCACATATATAAAAAGTTTTTCTGATTGTATTGAAAAGGGACAAATTTTAATGGTTGAGGTAAGTTATACAGAGGAACTCGTTATTTGTAGTTTTGGCAGTGCAAGAACACATTTTCTTAGCTCTCCTGTGATAACAATATTGTTGATAGAGATGCTAATGAAACATTTCTATTTGAGGTTTGGTTATGAGAGCAAACCCCTGGCCTTATTGGTAACCAGTAGTTCTTACCTTAAGCAGCATATGTAAACACAAGTAATGACAAACCTTAAAAGAAAAAGGCTGATAACCTTAATCGTGTGGTAATGGATAGGATTTATTACAGGGTAACTCTAGTTTTATCATGCTGAACATGCAAACTTCTTGCTTAACATTTTAAAAATAGGATCTGGGTTGGGCAAATTGACAGTGACTTTTGATTTTTAAAAAATACTTTATATTTTTTCAAGTGTTTTCACATCTATTCTCCTTTTATTCTTCTGGCAACTTTCTAGAAGCAGTCGTCCCCTCCACACCTTCCCAAGTAATACCCCCCAAATAGTAGTAATAATAATAATTAGAAAAATAGACATTGAGGCTGTCCATGATTCTATTTCATAGCCATCGTCTGGGCAGTAGTTGAAGGAAAGAAATCCCGGGTAAGAAATCAGTGTCCCTTGTTCATCTGGGGCTTTGAGACCTGATACTGTGGGTATATGAACAGTGTAATGGTGTAGCTTAAAGGCACAGACTGGTTAACAGAAAATCGAAATTACCTGATTTTTAAATGAGATCGCAGATGTTATCAGGCAAATGACTGTAGGACAGAAGGTTCTCTAGTATAAGGCTTAGTAAGGAGGTTGTGACAGGAGTCAAAGGAAAGAATACTAGGGACCAGACATGGCAACCCATAAGGCTATTTATTGAATCACATTAGGTGTTTTGACTATAACAACATAGGAAATTATAACTAGAAATTGTGCAGACCTTATATGTGTGAGGACCTCCTATATACAAATCACATTAAATAGTTCTTAAGACTCCTTTTAAAATATAGTCATAGAATAATCCATCTTAACTGGAGCAAATGATATTTGTTAGGATGGCCCTATCTTCAAAGTTATATCTTCTAAAATAGGTTTTGGATAGTTGGAAAAATGGTTGTTGTATTATATATAATTGGTTTTGAATATGTGAAAAATTACCTTTTTCAAGTTTTTATTTTTCCTTTAAAGCCTAAATTATACAGATCTGTGATTGAAGATGTTATTAATGATGTGAGAGACATCTTTTTGGATGATGGAGTTGATGAACAAGTTCTGATGGAACTAAAAACCGTGAGTTGGCCTCTTTTTGTTGTTTTTAATAGTCATGCTTATTTTTTTTTTTTCATAAAATACTCTTTTCAGTCTGAGACTGATCCATAATTTTTCCAGGGGATGAACATTCAGCTTTGCTGCAGTAGGCACTCTTATAGATAGGTGAAGGATGCTAGTTTTAGAAAAGCTCTACCATCTGTCCTTCCTCTGATCTTAGGTACACTCTTTATATTTCACGTTCCTTATGTGTGATATGGGAATTGGTTCGACTTACCTTATAGGTTGTTTTGAGGATTAAATATAATAGCTATATAAAGTACTTAAGCACAGTGCCTGGCAATATCAATCACTATTACTAATGGACCCTTAACATTGTATATTTATAGTCTAATTATTTGACCTAGCTATAGTTCCCCCCCCCCCCCCTTTTTTTATGGTCTTAATGTGCCTGTATTCTAAAAAGTATTTATGTCGGAGATAAAATAAGTGCCTGATAAAAGAATTTCATGTTCACAAGTCTGAATTTTTTTTTAATGTGAGCCAAATATTGGGTTTATGATATATTTTACTTTGGGAGCTAGTTTTCGGTCTCTTGGATTTCTTTGAATTTAAACAGAAATAATTAGATATTTTTATTTAGCATTCATGTTTTCTTGGTGTTGTAATGACTCATGGAATCGTGGAATATTTTTGCCTTACTGCTCAGAACAGTGGTTCTCAAAATAAGGTCTGTGGAGTCCTGAGGTTTCTCCACAGACTCTTTTAGGAGGTCCATGAGGCTGGCCAAATGCCCAAGTCTGAATAATCATAATTTGTCCTATTTTCAGTAAAAGTTTTGTTCTGTGAAAAGTGGTCTGTTAAACTTGCTACTCAAATGCGCAAGGGCTTCTCCTTGAGATACCTGTTCCATACGCACAGTGTTTTATGTATGCTTCTCATTTCGACGCAGTGAATATTAAAAAGATGTTGCCTGAAGGATCAAGATGAGATCACTGTTAATATTAAGAAATGGGATTATCTGATCCTCTTTAATGAAATGTGTTAATACTTGGGATACTGCATAATTCACTGAACTTATATTTTTCAAATGACCAAATTGGCAGGATGTTGAAAAATTCCTTCAAAGTGGAAGATAAATTAATGGATTTTATTTTATTTTATTTTATTTTTTTATTTTTAAAATTTTGTTTATTTATGATAGTCACAGAGAGAGAGAGAGAGAGAGGCAGAGACATAGGCAGAGGGAGAAGCAGGCTCCATGCACCGGGAGCCCGACGTGGGATTCGATCCCGGGTCTCCAGGATCGCGCCCTGGGCCAAAGGCAGGCGCTAAACCGCTGCGCCACCCAGGGATCCCCCAATTAATGGATTTTAATCTCAGAGTATAAAAAGTTCATTGGTGTTTGGTTTCAGATTCCACATTGTAGCTAACTTTTAAGAAACCATCACTGAAAATACTTTTTCTTTTCCCAACTGCTTAGCTGTGAGAAGAAAGATTTTCTTCATATACTTCAACCGAAATGGCAAGGTGGATGTAGGAGCAGATAGAATCCAGCTATTTTTCCTTTAGGCTGTTTGTGTTATTTATGTTAACATGTGATGGATGCTTGCTATTTTAAATGAATTAGTAAACTCCAATTTATTTAGAATTTCAGAAAAGCTCTTTAAGGTCCTCAGTAATTTTTGAAAGTGCTAAAGTATCCTGAGACTTAAGTTTTAGAACTGCTGGCTTAGAAATTGAGTATTGAGTTCCTTGAGGACTGTGTACAAATATGTAATCACAGTTCATGCTAAGAACATTTGTTATTAATTTATCTCTTCAATGGAGATAAGGAAGCTTCAGCTTAGCAACTTATTTTAAATAAAGTAAACCTCACCTTTATTATGGTGATGAAATTTATCTTTGAGTGTTTAGACATCTGTGGATAACTTCTGTAAAGTTAAGAAAAATCTGTCTGAGGAAGGAAAAATATATTTAAGTGAGTTGAGGAAATTTTAATTTACCTTGAGAGAAGTGTAATGGTTATTAAAAGTGAAGAGTAGGCATCCAAAAATACAAGTGAAATAGTGCCAACTTTTGAGGCATGAGTTGGAAGAATAGCAATATAAACGTCTCAAACAGCATAAAGTGTCTCAGGATGTGAATAAGAAGAGAGAATAAGATTCCTTTGTGTTATATGGAACAAATACTTTGCAGTTCATGTTACACTCATACAATGATTGTCCTAGAAGTGCTTTGACCTTATGTGGAAGATGCAGCATTTTTAAATGTAGAAAATCAGCTCCAGGGATGCCTGGGTGGCTCAGCAGTTGAGCATCTGCCTTCCGCCCAGGGCGTGATCCTGGAGTCTCGAGATGAAGTCCTGCATCTGACTCCCTGCATGGAGCCTGGTTCTCCCTCTGCCTGTGTCTCTGCCCCCCCTCCCTCTCTCTCTCTCTCTCTCTCTCTCTCTCTCTCTCTCGTGAATAAATAAATAAAAATCTAAAAAAATAAAATTAAATAGATCTACCTATTTTTATTACATTTGACTTTTCAAATATTTGTTAGTGTGATATGTATAATGTAGTATATAATATATGAAGATTATGTTTTATACATTGATTTATTTAATGACAAAAATTGTGAATTATTCAACTTTGAATCCCTAACTTCTATCACAGTGCCTCACATATGTGGCTGGTATTCGGTAAATATTTAATAATTAGTTAATGATAAACGTGGTTCCAGAATCTAACAGAACAAAGTAGTTTAATATCTTTGCTGTTTTTCAAATGGGACATACTCTTCTATTGTGGATTGTAATTGGATTTATTTATTTATTTATTTATTTATTTATTTATTTTTAAGATTTTATTTATTTATTCATGAGAGACACAGAGAGAGAAGCAGGGACACAGGCGGAGGGAGAAGCAGACTCCATGCAGGGAGCCTGATGCGGGACTGGATCCCTGGAGCTCCAGGGTCACGCCCTGGGCCGAAGGCAGGTGCTAAACCAACTGAACCACCCAGGGATCCCCTGTAACTGGATTTAAAAATAAACTTAAACTGAATTGAGTTTGTGTTATTTTAATTCTCTGTAGTAAATTTTTTCAGGATCTCCTTAGAATTTCCAGAATGTGCCCTATCTGTGGTGATAAAAATGTTCTGTATCTGTGCTGTTCAATATAGTAGCCACTGGCGACATGTGGTTATTTAGCACTTGAAAAACAGTTAATGGAACTGAGTAACTGAATTTTTAATTATAATTAATTCCAACTTAAATCACCATGTGTGGCTGGTAGATATTGTATCAGACTCCACAGGTTTAGACATTCTTGCTAACAGAAACTAACATTGATTTTGTATTTTACGGTTTACAAAGGACTTTGTCATTAGCTCTAGTCCCATCCCTCTTTTTGGCTGTTTCACAAACTTTTATCAAAAACTTCCCCACTGCTGTGAAGGATACAGTGATGAATTAGATGATCAATTAAGATGAGTAATGACTGCATGTAATTTGAAGTTTAGCTAGATAATGCTGGAAGAGAGGCAATTAAAAAAAGTCAACCCAGTTTTCTGAAGTTATCCCTTGAAACACTATGGGGCCTTCCTTAATGTATAAACTATGGGAGATAGAAAAAACACATAAAACATAGTCTTAATAGTCTTTAATCTGTATTTGAATGTAAATTGTGTTTTGGATTGGTGAGTGATTATAGGTGGGAATGGCAGTCTAGAAATCCTCTTCAAAGTCAATGATAAAATTGTCCTCATTTCTATACTATCAGACCTACCCATATCTAAACAGCAGATACTATGGGAGATAGAAAACATGGTCTCTCTTCTCAATAAAATAATGTGAGAGGAATTTCCCCAATTGGAGACCAATCTGAAACTCAGTTTATTGGTCTCTAGATCAGGTTTCTCAGCCTTGGCACTATTGTCATTTGTTAATTCTTTGTTGTAGAGAGCTGTTCTGTTCATTATAGAATGTTAACAGCATACCTGGCCTCTGCCCACTAGATGCCAGTAGCTCCCCTCATTCTGACAACCAAAAATGTCTCCATGCTTTGCCGAAGTGTCCCTTGGTGTGGGGCAAAATCATTCCTGACTGAGAACCACTATTCAAAATATATTCTGTGTACCTCAACTCCCATTTCAAGGGAGTCAGAAATGCAGTTTTCTTGTATTTTATTCAGGAGCTAGATGTTTTGTGAAAGTAGAATCCTTCAAATTTCTAGCCTGGAAAACTGCCAGGAAATAGTAGATCTTCATTCATTCATTCGTTCATTCATTCATTCATTCATTCATGAGAGACAGAGAGAGGGAGAAGCAGGCTCCATGCAGGGAGCCCAATGTGGGACTCGATCCCAGGACTCCAGGATCACGCCCTGGGCAAAGGCAGGCGCTAAACCACTGAGCCACACAGGGATCCCTGGAAATAGTAGATTTAATCACAAATTTAAAGATCAAAAAATAGACTCAGGGGGAATATGCTTTGATAAGATCATTTACCAAATGGTAGATATTTGAACCCAGGCCTTCTGTCTCCAGATGACATACGTAATACTTACCAGTAAAAAGAAAGGTACCAGAGTTGTGACTAGGCCTGCTGTGGTAGCAGCAATATAGTGTAGAGATTAAAGTTTAGATCAAAGCTGGGATTAGGGTGAGGCAAGTGAGGTGCCTAGCATGCAGAATTTTTTTTTTTTTTTTTAATATTTTACTTATTTGAGAGACACATAGAGAGAGGCAGAGACCTAGGCAGAGAGGGAAGCAGACTCCATGCAGGGAGCCTGATGTGGGAGTCAATCCCAGGTCTCCAGAATCATGCCCTGGCAGGCGCTCAACCACTGGGCCACCCCGGCATCCCTAGAGTGCAGAATTTGAAGGACATTCAGTCTTCACTCTCAGGGTCCAGGTTCCCTGACTGGAATACTGGAGTCAGACTGCCTGGATTGTATCTCACTTTTGCCTGCTATTAGTTTGTGGTCTTGGATAAATTACCTAACTTACTGTTCTTCAGGTTCATTTTCTGTAAACAGCAGAATGTCGATGTTATAGGATTTTGTAAAAATGAGTCTGTATGTGTAAAGTACTCAAAATGCACAGAAAGAATACAGTATTAATCTTGTTAATATGATATATAGATGTACATTAGAGTCATTTGGAGAACAGAAAATGAATTTTCTCCATGTCTAGTATCAGAGACCAGGCAAAGATTGATGAAGTAGGATTGCCAGAAATAATAGTTACTGTGTTGGAGGGAAAATAGTATTATAAAAATAAAGAGTTCTGCCATTTCCTTTTGCTTATTTATTTTTTAAGATTTTATTTATTAATTCATGAGAGACACAGAGAGAGAGGCAGAGACATAGGCAGGAGAAGAAGGCTCCCTTCAGGGAGCCTGATGCAGGACTTGATCCTAGGATCATGCCCTGAGCCAAAGGCAGGCTCTCAATCACTGAGCCACACAGGTGCCGAGTTCTGCTATTTCTTTCTTTTTCTTTCTTTTTTTTTTTTCTTTTTTTTAAGATTTTAGCTGAGTTCTGCTATTTCTTTCTTTTTCTTTCCTTTTTTAAAGATTTTATTTATTTATTTGTGAGACACAGAGAGAGAGGCAGAGACAAGGCAGAGGGAGAAGCAGGTTCCACACAGGGAGCCTGATGCAGGACTCAATCCCGGGTCTCCAGGACCAGGCCCTGGGCTGACGGTGGTGCTAAACCGCTGAGCCACCTGGGCTGCCCCCGAGTTCTGCTATTTCTTAACCAAAATCAATAAATATGTAACAATTCAGTATTCTTGATTGTTGTCAGTGGTATTGATCGAACTGTTGCCGAAAACAGTGTTGCATTATTTTAAATAGCTGATATTCAAAAAAATAGAATGATTGGTAAAATAAAACATTTAGTGAATTTGAACCTTATATTATTTTGATATAAGTTTAATGCTTAGTATTTGTGTAGTACTTTATTTGTATTTTTCACGTTATTAAGGACAGTATTTGGTACTTGGTAAATGTGGATTCTCAGTGGACTACTCCCAATACCCCTTTCTCTTCTGCTCCCTACCGCCACCCCCCAGCAGTTGGAAATGTATAGGGCCATGTTTGCTTATCTTTTTTTTTTTTTATTTATTTTTATTTATTTTTTTTTATTGGTGTTCAATTTACTAACATACAGAATAACCCCCAGTGCCCGTCACCCATTCACTCCCACCCCCCGCCCTCCTCCTATGTTTGCTTATCTTAAAGTGGGCATCTTTGGCATTTAGTAGGCTCCATCCAGGAATGTTGTATTTTCTGTACACTTCCTGTGGCACTACCCTGAATAATAATGAATTGTCTGGTCAAAATGTCAGTAGCATCCTCACAGAGAAACATTTATGCTAGAAATCAACAGTGTGTTTTCCCTTCTCTTCTTTGGAATTGGTACTAAATACTGATAAATTGTTAGTCATTTTGTTAGCTCCTGAATTAAGGCATAGTCTCTGCCTTGAAGAAGTCCATACTTGAGTAGAGAAGATAGACTTAGTGTGAAAAGTACAATAGAAATATTTCTAGGGTATGGAGGCAGTGAGTGATTTCTTAGAGGCTATGTGACTTTGACATTTGCATTGTGTAGGGAATCGTGAGGGAAGACTACTAGTCAGAGGGAATAGTTTACTAAGATTTATTTATTTATTTTTAAATTTTTATTTATTTATGATAGTCACACAGAGAGACAGAGAGGCAGAGACACAGGCAGAGGGAGAAGCAGGCTCCATGCACCGGGAGCCCGACGTGCGATTCGATCCCCGGTCTCCAGGATCACGCCCTGGGCCAAAGGCAGGCGCCAAACCGCTGTGCCACCCAGGGATCTCCCCCCCCCCCCTTTTTTTTTTTTTAATTTTTATTTAAGTTTACTAAGATTTAGATACGAAATATGTATGCCATATTCAGGGAATTGCAAGTACTTTGACACTATTGGGAAAGTAGAATGCAAGTTACTGTAGCAGTTAGGGAGGTAACATTCTATATTAAGGACCATGATCTTTAACGTGAGAAAGATTTCTCTGGGGTGCTAGTTAAAATGCAGATTTTTGGACTTCTGCTCCAGAGAGTCTGACTTGATAGAAGCATAATCTGACATTTTCTTTTTAACATTTACCAAAAAGAAAAAAAAATTAAATTGACTTTTCACAAGCCACTAATGGTTTGCAGCATGCACTTTGAAAAACATTGGTTTAGACTTTAATAGCGTACATTAAAGTGACCTGGACAGGTTATTAAAACAGATTTTTGGCTCCATCCCTAGAGTTGCTGAGTCAGTAGGTCTGGCTTGGGGCCTGAGAATTAGTATGCCTAACAAGTGCTCCGGTGATCCTGATGCTGTTTGCCCTGAGACCATATTTTGAGAACCACAGACATAGAGGACAGATTGGAAGAGCAATTTTTCACTAGAATGTAGGCCCTGTGACGAAAAGTGTTTTTGTCAGGTTTGTTCACTGTTCTCAATGTCTCTAACAGTGTCTAGTATATAGGGTATCTCAGTAATTATTTGTAGAATTTATGACTTGATGTGGGGAGCTCAGTAAGGATAGATTGGAACAATGCTTTGGAAGGGATAGTGACAATAATGATGGGTGTTGAAGTGGATTCTGACTTATAGGCCGTTTATTTGGGAGGCTAGGTGAGTAGTGGTACCCAGTTCTTAGCACTTAATATATAATCATTAATACTTGCCACTACAATGGAAGCTTCATTAAAATGATGTGACTGGATCAGAGTGCAGTGGATAGACCAATTGGGGGTGATACACATGAAGCTTTAAATTTGAAAAGTCATGGCTTAAACAACGGTTTCTTAAAGCATTAATCAATGGTACTTTGAGTTTTGGCTTACCAGAGGCTAGGTTTTGTTTTGTTTTAGAACAGACAAAAAGAAGTGTAGAAGTTTTGGGTGAGAAAGGAGAGATGATGAGTGGGAAATATCAGGGAGGGTGACAGAACATGAGAGACTCCTAACTATGGGAAACGAACAAGGGGTAGTGGAAAGGGAGGTGGACGGGGGGATGGGGTGACTGGGTGATGGGCACTGAGGGGGGCACTTGATGGGATGAGCACTGGGTGTTATACTATATATTGGCAAATTGAACTCCAACACAAAAATATACAAAGAAAAAAGGTGCATGTAAAGGGGGAAAAAAAGTTTTGGGTGAGTGCAGACTGTTTGGGAGCCTTTGTATAGCCTTTGATGTTAGTTTGAATGTATTTTATTCAGTGTGTGAGAGTCCATTTTGTCTCCTGTGTGCTATGCTAGATGCTCACTTAACAGAGATGAACCAGATACAAATTGGGCTCCCAGGAAATAATTCCTTGTTACTCCAAGAAGAATTGTAGCTATTTTTAATTTGAGATTTTTTAGAGACTTAGATTTCTTAGCTGGAAGCGATTTTAGAAATAATTCAACTTGTTCTGTTTTTTTAGAAGAGGAAAATGCCCAAGAAAGCTACATAATTTGTCCACAAAGCTTGAATAGTTTTCAAACCAGTACTGTGTTCCTAACTTCCAGTGTAATGCTTTATTACACAATTAATTGCACCACCACCATAATAATGAAAATCAGCATGCATTGGTCACTGAGTTTATGCTAGATTCTGATGTTTTATGTAAATATGTTACTGAGTCTTCACAACAACCCATGAGATAGATATTGTTATGCTGTCTCTATTAAAAATAGTCTTTAGGCAAGTCTAAGTACTGAACCTGCTTAAGGGAATGGTTGCTTTGGGAGACTGACCTTTAGTTTACTTTTTCAGCAAGCCAATAGAGAGATTTGCTAGAATTGTTACTAGCATGTACTTACAAATACAGAATTTCTAGAATAGTTGGAAGCGTCAAGGAGACACTCGTAAAGCGTTGTGAGCATAGTAAAGGGAGGCTCTGATAGAAACCTCAGGTGTGTTAGGTAATATTCCAAGAGTATATCCTAGGGGGGAAAACAGTGTGTGTAGGTGTTAGGTGCTGGTATACAAAATGATTGATATATTATTTTTAAAATATTTTATTTACTTGAGAGAGAGCGAGCCTGTGACTGTGCTCAAGAGCAGGGAGCGCGGGAGCGGGGATGAAGGTGAGGAGGAAGGAGGAGAGGGGGGACCAGCAGACTCCCTGCAGGACCATGAGTTCATGACCTGAGCCAAAACTGAGTCGACCACTTAACCAGCTGAGCCACCCAGGTGCCCCAAAATAACTGAATTAAATTTCATTTGTATATTTAAAGAATAGTTTTCTTTCTTGGGCAATTTCTTAGAAGGGTTAAGGTTTTCCACAATGAAGACTTAAATCTGGTTAGAGAGGAAATGTGTGAGGGAGAGGAATGCAGTAGTCATAAATATTTTATTTTCTGTCTTCCTTTGCCCATGTCTGATTTATTTCCCCATCATAATTGCTGTGTCCTAGGGTGAGAGGAGAAAATAGAAGTGGCAAAGCAGAAAAGGATTGTTATTCCTTGTCATGATGGAGGATGGAGGGGAATTTCAAAAGGTGTGGAGGGTTGAGAATGCCTCTAAAAGCGTTAGGCATTGTTGGTTTTTTAACTTGTGTAGGATCAGACAAAGTTAGGCTTTTCTAACTTGAGGATTGCCTCTATGATGTTTCTCATTGTTCAAATCAAGGAAACATGAATTTATGTTTTGCTATATAGCTTAAAAGTTAGATATTTCATTAAAGGGAGATTTCCATGAAAATAGTAATTATTTTGATGTTAAAAAAGGGTACCCTGATGATTAAAAAATTGCTTATGTGAAACTCTGCCTGGAATTACCGTAGAGAGTTTGAAGACATAAAAAGAAACAAAATTCTAGGCAACCTCGGTGGCTCGGCGGTTTAGCGCCTGCCTTCGGCCCGGGGCGTAATCCTGGAGACCCAGGATCGAGTCCCACATCGGGCTCCCCGCATGGAGCCTGCTTCTCCTCCCTCTCTCTCTCTGTGTCTCTCATGAAGAAATAAATGAAAAATCTTAAAAAAAAAAAAAAAAAAAAGAAACAAAATTCTTCAGTACTCCAAGATAGCAAAAAAGAAATTTGATACTTTAAAAGTTATTTTTCATTATTGTATACACTTGTGTAAAAATTAGAGATTGGTTTATTTTGTGGTTGTATTGGTTTTGAAAATGGAAGAATTTTATGAACAGACTAATAAAATATGTTTTATCCACATGTCTGAAGTTACCTTCACTAACATTACTTTTCTTTGCCTTAGTTGTGGGAGAATAAACTAATGCAATCTAGGGCAGTAGATGGATTTCATTCAGAAGAGCAGCAGCTTTTATTGCAAGTTCAACAGCAGCATCAACCCCAGCAACAGCAACATCACCACCACCACCACCATCAGCAAACTCAACCACAGCAAACGGTACCTCAGCAAGCGCAGACTCAGCAGGTCCTTATTCCTGCATCACAGCAAGGTGAGACTGGATATATTTTTCTACTTACAACGTGGAAATGAAATTTGTCATTTTCAAAGAAGAGAAATAGCTGTAGGTTTTTCCTTTTTATTGACTGAGGGGATAGTGTATGTATGTATATTTACATACAAATTTTGTATAAAACGTGGATTTTATATTGTAGAAATTATAAACAAGTAGTTAACTGAGAGCCTACGATGATATTCTTAAAAGTGTATTAATTCTTTCGAGAAGGCTATAAAACGGTAGATTTCCCTAAATAAGTCAGACCTATTAAAGATTTATTTACTAAGGATTTCATTATTTCATATGGTAAAATTGTTACCACTTTCTTTGTAAAATTGATCAAAGACATTTAAGTTTGTTTTTTATAAATACATCTTAAGCACTGGGGGATTTTTGTAAGTATGGCAGTCTGAAATTTCAGTTCTTTAATACTTTGTGTAAGTATAAATTGGCTGAATTAGACTTAAGTGAAGAGTGTGTGTGTATCATAATTTATATTACTTGGTTTAAAGGTAAGAAAAAAACCAAATATAGACTGTGTCCATACTTCTTTGTACTATGCAAGTAAATCTGTAAATTTGTTTCATTGAAGCTTTACAAAAGGCTTTGTGAAATAGTTCTCCCAACATTTTAATACTAAGGGAAATTTGGGCCCTGAGAAGGCCAGGAAGGTTGGCCTATTACATGTAACAAGTATTTTCTGTCATCACAAACCTGTTTGGTCATGAAGCTTTCCAAGCATTTGCATTTTGTAAATCTTATTATTGGAGAGGAGAATGAAGGTAAATGAAAAGTTTAATTACTACCCATTTGCCTTATTTGAGAGTGGCTGAGAATATATAAGACTTAAAATTGATAGTGATACATAGTAAGTAATGTATGGTAGAAATGTCTGTTTGGATTGTTTTACTGTTTATACCAAATAAGACCTTTAACATTTGATTTTATTCTATACCTGCATTAAATAATTTTATCCTTTTTCATCTGTTTTGATGACTGTTCCTCCTATTGCCTTCAGGCCTTGGCACTAGGATTTTAGGTCATCATAAATTAAAATTTGATTTTCTTCACTCAGAGAATATTAGGATAATGGGATTATCTGTTTATTCTCTGAAATTTGCGGAATCAAACATCTAATTCCTTTTATATTTACGTAACATTGCCATTGTTTCTTCTCTCTCTCTTTTTTTAACAGCCATTATTTCTGATTTATATTTTTTAAAAAGTTGTTGGAAGTAACAAGATTTTGACAGCTGTCAAATGGGAGAAGAAGGCTATGTAGATGTAAAAAAAAAAAAACCTAGTTAATAGTTTCTTTGAGCTCATTCTTAATGGGTTACTAACTCATTCTAACAGTAGTATTAAACAATATTGAGTTAGCAAGATACAATTAAATTTTGTTTGAAATTTTCCAGTTTAAGAACGTACAGAGCTGTATATGTATAGGTTTTAGGTATCTCACTACTTCATGCATCCAAATTTCTTTGTATCCTTAGGTATTGTTACACAAATCTTTTTTTAAATTGATATTTTTAAGTATAATATGGGTATATCACAGCTGTTATTTACCATAGAAATTTATAACATTCTTAGGTATCAAATGGGTGGATGCATTTGGATGTAGAAAACAGGAAAAAAAGTTCTCATCATTGTATAGCATTCTTAGTATTTTGAAACAGCCTCATGGTTCCTTGTTTGCACTTGTGCTTTTTGTTTTTTTCTTTAATAGCTGCTGCACCACAAGTTATAGTTCCTGATTCTAAGCTGATACAACATATGAACGCATCAAATATGGTAAGACTTGGAATATAGTATTTTGCTTAGCTCTACTTATTCTAACTCAAAATTGTGATTATGCTTAGGTGTGTTGTATATTAACAATGTGAAATTTATTTGAGACTTTAACAAAATGGCTGTTTATTTGGTTTCCTAGTTATTGGGTTTAGCAGCACATCTAAAATTTAGCTTGATACTTAGACATAGAGGTTCATAAAATTATGCAGTTTTCTGTTGAAAATACCAAAAGAATAATGTTTTGTGAGAGATCTTCCATCCCATGCTATTTTTGGAAAATGGGTTTAGGGCACCTACCAAACATACTGTGTCAATTATAGTTCTGTTTCAGAAGACCCATTAATTGCTAGAGGTCAGGAATGCTAAGAATTGTAAACTTGAAAAATGAAAATGAACTCTTGGATAGTTCAAGATAACTTTTTAAAACCAAACCTTTAAAAATTTTTTGCTGTGATTTAACCATAGCCTAGCTTAATAAGATTTATTAACTTTGTGTATATTAGTACTTTAAAACGCATTTTGATCAGTTGAGGTTTTTTTTTTTTTTTTTTTGAAAGATTTTATTTATGCATGAAAGAGAGAGAGGCAGAGACATAGGCAGAGAGAGAAGCAGGCTCTATGCAGGGTGCCTGATGTGGGACTCGATACCGGGATCACACCCTGAGCCAAAGGCAGGCGCTCAACCACTGAGCCACCCAGGCGTCCCATCAGTTGAGTTTATTATGTATTAGCCTTGGTATTTCTTTTTTTTTTTTTTTTTTTTTTTAAATTTTTATTTATTTATGATAGTCACACAGAGAGACAGAGAGAGAGGCAGAGACATAGGCAGAGGGAGAAGCAGGCTCCATGCACCGGGAGCCCGACGTGGGATTCGATCCTCGGTCTCCAGGATCGCGCCCTGGGACAAAGGCAGGCACCAAACCGCTGCGCCACCCAGGGATCCCAGCCTTGGTATTTCTAAGGGATCTTCACTGAACAGCTCAAATTCTCAAATTTACATATATATAAATATATATATATTATATTAATATATATATAATTAATATATAATATATATTATATTATATATAATATATAATTCGAAAAACTACTTCAGATCCTTAGAGACTCTTTACCTATATAAAGTTTTTTTTTAATTTATTTTTTTAAAAGATGTTACTTATTTATTCATGAGAGACACACAGAGAGAGGCAGAGACAGAGGCAGAGGGAGAAGCAGGCCCCATGCAGGGAGCCCGATGTGGGAGTCTATCCTGGCACCACGGGATCACGCCCGGAGCCGAAGGCAGACGCTCAACCACTGAGCCACCTAGGCACCCTATAAAGTTTTTTTTTGAATAAGACATTAAAATAAAGTCTTATTAGAAGAGTTATTCCAGCACTTTCTCATAAATGGCTTTTCTTTGTTCTGTTTACAAGATAAGAGATTGTTAGTGGAGTCTCAGCTCTGACATTTCATTCTTTTTTTTTTTTTTTCCATTCTTAAATTCAACCGAATCTCTTATTTAAAAGCAAGAATCATTTTTAAAAAATCTCTTAGCCTAGTGCTAGCAATGAATTTTTTTTTTTTAGATTGTGTGTGTGTGTGTGTGTGTGTGTATTTTATAAAGATTTATTTATTTGAGAGAGAACACATGTGGGTGGAGAGAGAGTAGGGGTGGCAGGGGCGGGAAAGAGATTCTTCAGCAGACTGCACAGAATAACCAGGTGCCCTGAAAAAGCAGTATTTTAAAAAATGATTTCTGTTTGGTGAGTAATGAGTAGTTGACCTCAAAGCTCATCTGTGATTGATAAGTCAGATACAAAACATGGCTCATCCACTAGACAACCGACTCCTTTTTAAATATACCAGCCTTACAAATTCATAGCTTGACAGAATTACAAATTTCTACATGACAGAAATTGGAGTTTTTAAATTTACAAAAGAATCGAGGATATCTATTTTGTACTTGTAATTCAAATTGCCAGAATTGGTTCTTCTTAAAAATCAGAAAATTCCAGTCCATCATGGAATCACAAGAATTTTTATCATTCAGAAAATTCCATTTCAAGTTTAAGGCCCCAAATTTCTTTTTATCTCCATCCTTAAAAATGAAAGTCTCACTATAGGATCTGTATTGCAGTTGGTACTTTGAGATATTTCCTAGGGAATAACTTATGTCGTTTTATTTTGTTTTATTTTATTTTATTTTATTTTATTTTATTTTATTTTATTTTATTTTATTTTATTTTACTTTACTTTACTTTACTTTTTACTTAACTTTACTTTTTACTTTACTTTTTACTTTACTTTACTTTTTAAGATTTATTTATCCAAGAGAAAAGGAGAGAAGGAGTGTGCACACCTAGGTGGAGGGGCAGAGGGAATGGGAGCAGACTCCCGGCTGAGTACAGAGCCAGATAAGGGGCTTGATCCCAGGACCCTGAGATCCTGACCTGAACTGAAATTAAGAGTTGGCCACTGAGCCAGGCATCCTGACTTTTGTCCTTTTAAAACAGAAAATTTTGTAGAATCACTTGCAGTAGGCCCATTTGATTACTAAGAATTTTAAATGTTTGAGAGAAAATTCTCTTTAAAGACACAAGGGCAAAATCAGTGGCCCATCTCTTCCTTGTTTGTTAGGTCTCCTTGATTCTAAAGAGCATATATTTAAACAGATTCTAGGTCAGAAATATCACTCAGTAAAGATGTTAGCATTTATGTGTATTTTAGAATTTTATTTTTTATTTTTATTTTTATTTTTATTTTTTTTAAATTTTTTAAAAAATTTTTATTTATTTATGATAGTCACACAGAGAGAGAGAGAAGCAGAGACATAGGCAGAGGGAGAAGCAGGCTCCATGCACCGGGAGCCCGACGTGGGATTCGATCCCGGTCTCCAGGATCATGCCCCGGGCCAAAGGCAGGCGCTAAACCGCTGCGCCACCCAGGGATCCCTGTATTTTAGAATTTTAATGGATGTTTTCAGTGTTTGCCCCATGTACTTTATATGTTCTGAAATACAATCACTATAGGCTCTTTACAAAAAAAAAAAATTTTTTTTAATAAAATTTTTTTTGGTTTTTGTTTGCATTATTATTCCTGATTCAAAGATAACCATTTGATTGATTTCCTTTTCCTTTTTTTTTTTTTTTTAATTTAAATTTTAGGTAGTTGACATACAGTGGAATAATAATTGGTTTCTGGAGTAGAATTCAATGATTCCTCACTTAATATGACACCCAGTGCTTGTCATAACAATTGCCCTCCTTAATACCCACCACCCATCTAGCCCATTCCCTGTTCAAATTCCTCCATCAACCCTCAGTTTGTTCTCTATTGTTAAGAGGCTCTTGTTTCCCTCTCCTTTTTACTTCCCCCCCTTCCTTTTTCTTCCCCCCCTTTCCTTTTCCCCCTTCTTTTTTAAATTCCACATGTGAGTGAGATCACATGGTATTTATCTTTCTCTGACCAACTTATTTTTTTCTAAAAATTTTATTCATTCAGGAGAGACACAGTGAGAGGCAGAGACACACAGGCAGAGGAAGAAGCAGGCTCCCCATGGGGAGCCCTATACCGGACTTGACCCAGGGACTCTGGGATCATGCCCTGAGCTAAAGGCAGACACTCAACCGCTGAGCCATCCACTCATCCCCAGTTTTGATTTTTTAAAAAGCAATCCATGCTTTGGAAATGAACATGTTGAAAAGTTACATAATTTAATAAAAATGTAGGATAGTGATAATATATTAGGTTGAAAGCTGTTTTGGGGAACCTATAAAATAGGACCTTATGGCAAACAAAATTTGCAGATTCTCTTTATGAAATACTCTAATGCATTAGTCATTTTAGGGCTATTTCATAAAATACAAGAAGAAATTTTCAGTAGGTATTAATAAAAGGTGGTTTGTGTAGTAGGTCACTCAACAAATATTTATTGATAGGAGTTTGGATGTACAGAGGTGTGCAGGTGGTTATTGTGTTGTCTATGCTGTGTAGAAACTACAATTGTCATTTTGCCAGTAGAGGAAGATCTATTAATCTTATAAAATATGAATTACAGGCCCTTAATATTTCTGAATAGTATTTCTCAGTAGTAAGTGGTTGTTAATGTGTTCCTTAGATTACCTTTCATTTGCCTATACAGGCAAGATTTATTTAAATGAATGCAGGACCTGCATTTCATGAAGAGAACCTGATGGAGCTATAGCTGGGGACATTGTGGGAATTTAGGCCTTAGGTGTAGAAACTACATGATTTGATAGTTAGACTTATCAAATGGCAACAAGAAGCACATTTTCTTACAAAGGTATATGTAGAGGGATCCCTGGGTGGCGCAGCGGTTTGGCGCCTGCCTTTGGCCCAGGGCGCGATCCTGGAGACCCGGGATCGAATCCCACGTCAGGCTCCCGGTGCATGGAGCCTGCTTCTCCCTCTGCCTGTGTCTCTGCCTCTCTCTCTCTCTCTCAGTGACTATCATAAATCAATAAAAATAAAAAAAAAAAGGTATATGTAGAGTCTAGACTAGGTAGTAGTATCATGAACCTAATTGAGTATAATTTTCTGAGTTTTGTTGACTTCTCTGGCATCTTCTAACTGCAGTTATATTTATTTTTCAGAACCTATCAATTAGAGGTGTTTCTAAAAATGTATATATTAGATTGGTATGTGAAGGCTGGGTACCTTTAAAAAGATTGAAGGAAGAGGGGGATAAATTACCTGTACAGATAGTTACAGTGAGATGCATGGAAATACTTTAAATATAGAATAAAAAAAAAAAAAACCAGTAAGATGTGGTATAATTCTCTTGGAGGAAAGCTGAGAGGAGGAGTCTTCAGAAGCAGTAAATGAAAAATGTATCCTGGATTTAAAGAGATTCACAGTACACCCATGTATATTATTTTTAACTTAAATGTCAGATACTGCCTCCATTTTAAAATGTAGAAATTAAAGTTGGTGACTTTTCTTAAGATTTTAAGGTATTTTTTGTGTTAATAAAACTATTATTAATAGATGTTTCATCTAGATATATAGCCAGTATTGTATCTTAAGGCATCGTAGAAGAATTCCTCGCTCTACAAGCTCAGCCTTCTGATTCTGATACAAGGTCTTCTTTAAAGATTTATTGAGTCTAGTATAAACTAAAAATATTAAGATTTCTAAAATGAAGATATTTAATATTTTGCTTCAAGTAAATGAAGTTGACCTTGAACAATTTGGGTTTGAACTGTATGGATCCATTTATATGCAGATTTTTTCGATAAATATGGTTATTTTCATTAAATGTGGTATATATTTTCTTTCCTCTAGCTATATTGTAGAATATAGTAATATAACATGTGTGGTCAGCAGTAGGCTATTGAGCTTTTGGGAAGTCAAAAATTACATGTGGATTTTCACTTGTGTGAGGAGTTGGTCCCCTTAGCCCCTGCAATATTAAAGGGTCAACTGTACTTGACCACAGGGAGTTGGGAGTAAGGAAATAGAGTTAGGAAAAGAAATACCAGAATGGATATTTTATATATTGTACAGCATTGTTAGTAGGGGGGAGATTTCCTTAGAGCACATTCTCCAGGGGAAAAAACACCCCAATTATATTCTACTTAATTGTTTGAAGTACTTACATAATGCATTTTAGGCTAGGTGGTCTTTATTGTATCATTTTATAAAATGGAATTTAGTCTTTTTAAGACTTTTCGTTTTAGTATATACTAAATAATAGTTCGAATACTATTAAAATATGCCAGAGATAAACTGAGGTACTGTTATGTATGTATGTGGTTTTGATTTTTTCTCCTTGGTTTTTTTTTTTTTTTTTTTCCAGAGCGCTGCTGCTACAGCTGCTACCTTGGCACTCCCTGCAGGTGTGACTCCTGTTCAACAGATACTAACAAATTCAGGTAATTAGGAATAACGGAACCATTATTTATATGTATAACTCAGAAAATTGTGCCATCTAGTCTTTGTTTGAGCCTCACTGCAAGACAAAATCAGTATTTCTTTTACCATTTAGCTTAGGTTATTAAAATAAGATTGACTATTACATCACATTAGATGATAGTTATTGTTAAGGATGGAGTAGAAAAGATGAAAATTGCACTTGAGCTTTTGATTTATGAATGAGAATCCTATTATCGAATGAAGTATGATTATATAGAAATACTTACTTACATAGATTTTTGCTAAACACATTTAACCTGCCAAACAACTTGACTCATTTGAATGAATTTGTGATATCAGACTAAATCCTATAATACTTTATTGCATTCTGTTTTATGTACTATCTCTGCATAGACAGACAAAATTTACTTGTGATTTTTTGGCATATTAATGTTGGAAGAATTTATGTGGCTTTTAAGTTGTAATTTTAATTAGAGAATTTCTTGTTATTTTGTTAACAAAATTATTTTTTATAAGTTTTTTTTTTTTTTAAGATTGTATTTATTCATGAGAGACAGAGAAAGAGACAGTGACATAGACTGAGGGAGGAGAAGCAGGCTTCATGCAGAGAGCCCGATGTGGGACTCGATCCCCCGATTCTGGGACCACGCCCTGAGCCAGAGGAGCCGTGAGCTAAACTACTGAGCCACCCAGGCGTCTCGTTAATAAAATTCTAAATTTGTAAAGCACTAACTAGAGGTTTATCTTGCTACATATTTTATTAATATATAATTGTTGCTTTTTAATTAATTGAAGATTCTGCATCATCTAAGACAACAAAGAGAGGGATTCACTTCTCTATGTTTAAGCCAGGCATATACTTAGTATTATGTGGCAATGGTAATTGGCTCAGCATTTTCTTTTTGTTAAGCATTTTGAAGCTAAGTACCGTGTGCTCTGGCTCAAGGTATTAATGAACTGTTTATACTTTCATGTCTTTAAAGCTTTAAAAAGAAACAGCTCCTGAAACATCTGATCTTACTTAGCTGCTTTTGCATGACTCCTAACATGTTAATAAAGATAACTTAAACTTCTAATCAATTCTCATTATCTGTTGTTAAAATTTTATTGGAAAAGAGCTTTCTAAGGATAGCAAGTAAGGAAAAACATTTTAAGCAATGTATTTGAACAATGGAGGGAAGTAAGAGAAGGTAAGGATTATGGTTTACTGTGTATGGGAGCCTTTAATTGCTAGACTTCTTGCTTGATCATTTCCAGGGCATTTTGGTGGCTTGACATTCATTATGAATTCATTTATTTTGAGATGGTCACTGCTAAAATGGTAACTTGTAATGTATACTTTTTGCTTCAGGCCAGCTTCTTCAAGTAGTCAGAGCAGCCAATGGTGCCCAGTATATCTTTCAGCCTCAGCAGTCAGTGGTTCTTCAACAACAAGTTATACCACAAATGCAGCCTGGTGGAGTACAGGCTCCTGTTATACAACAGGTAATAGAATAATAAATTATGAGCATCATGATGGGGTTCTTTTTTCTTCTTCTGTGTGAACTCTGGGAGATTTCCTTCCCCTTTCCCATGGCTTTATATGAACTCTTAGACTGTTCCCCAATGCTGTACATCCTGTCATTGTAAATTCCTCCTGCATGCGTCACAGCTTAACTTTACATTCAATATATTTAAGACTAAATTGTTGTTATCCCTGCTTATCTTTCATTATCCCTCTGAACGTGCTTTTCTATCAGTGGCATCACACTTGATGCAGCCTCCTAAGCCTCCAAGTATTGCGTTCATTCAACAAGTATTTAATACTGTGTTGGCTATGTGTCAGGGTCTTTGCAAGGGACTAGAGATTTAGGAATGAACATGGAAGACATGAATCTAGTTTCATGAAGCTTATGCATTTTCTGAAAGTGGGTGTGTGGGAACCCCCACTTCCCTTACCTTTAATATTGCAAAGTACCATGAAATCCTACCAATTCTTAATAGTTCCTTTCTTTCAGACTGCAGTTTTAACATGTTTGCAGTTCCTTAATATTGGAAACTAGTTTTCTTAGACTCTCATCATTTTCTAAGTTCATGCTTTCGTAATTTCCTACTTAAAATACTATTATTATTCTCTCAATAGTATATATTACTATATATATAATGTTAATGTGTGTGTATTTGTATATATAAAGTACCATATATTATTCTCTCAATTGATTTTCCTTACTCTAATCTTGGGCTTCCTAACTTGTTACTCTATTTTATAGTTATTCTAAAAATCTTAAATTTTTTTAGTGACTTCCCCATTGCCTATTGGAAAAAGTCTAAACTCCTCAGCATGGTTAATAGGATCTTTGTTTTTTGTGGATCTTATTTTTTAATCTCTTCAGCTTTAATTCTTGTCATGCTTCCAGTTATCTGCTTCAGCTGCTGTTTAGATCAGCTAAACTTTTAAATACTTGTAAACCTACCTCTGTGCTGACTGTTAAGCTCTTGTCCTGTAAGGACAAAGAGGAAAGAGAAATGGTTATTTATTAAAGAATTTAGGTACTTTAAAAAAGGAGACATATAAATATGTAATGTTCATGTTATAGTATGATGATAGAGATAAGATCGGAGAAGCATTTATCTAGTCAGTTTACAGCTTCCCAGATGTTCACTTGATGTTATTCTTCTACTTAGAATGTCATTTGGTCTTCTTCTAGCAGCTCTCTTTACTCCCATCAAACAAAGCCACCGAGGGGATCGGGATCCCTGGGTGGCTCAGTGGTTTGGCTCCTGCCTTTGGCCCAAGGCATGGTCCTGGAGTCCCGGGATCGAGTCCCGCGTCGGGCTCCCGGCATGGAGCCTGCTTCTCCCTCCTCCTGTGTCTCTGCCTCTGTCTCTCTCTCTGTGTCTATCATAATAAATAAATAAACAAACAAATAAACAAACACATACATACATACATGCCACCGAATGGAAAAGCCTGGCTAATCTTCCAAGCACAAAAGAACACAAGTATTACCTACTAAGAAGGCTTCCCTGACCATACCTTGTCCCTCAAGCTGAATTTAGTCCTCTCTCCTGTTTTCAGAGCACCATATCATACTTGTATTACACCTTTTACCTTTTGAGTTGTGTTACTGTTTTGTCTATTGCACCATTAATCCGTAAACTTCTTAAACAAAATACTGTCTTATTTTGCGTTTCTTGAACCTAAAGGCAAGTAATTGCCATTTGCTGTTTTTTTTATAACTAGGTATTCTCTTTTTATTTATTAACTTATTAATACATATAAATATATTTATTGTAAAATATATATTTGTTAGTATGTACTTTTTGAGTTATGGTTTACTTTAGAATTCTAGCTATAAAAGCTGAAAGGAACTATAGAAATCATCTGATCTGGTGTAGTTGGATGGTTAGAATCAGCTGGGGAAGCTTTATTTATTTATTTATTTATTTATTTATTTATATTTTTTTTAATTTTTATTGATTTATGATAGTCAGAGAGAGAGAGAGAGAGGCAGAGACACAGGCAGAGGGAGAAGCAGGCTCCATGCACCGGGAGCCTGACGTGGGATTCGATCCCGGGTCTCCAGGATCGCGCCCTGGGCCAAAGGCAGGCGCCAAACCGCTGCGCCACCCAGGGATCCCTGGGGAAGCTTTTAATGATTAGATTTCAGTGGCATGTGGCTCAGGTCATGGTCCCAAAGTCCTGGGTTGAGTCCTGCATTGGGAGCCTGCTTCTTCCTCTGCCTGCCACTCCCCACGCTTGTGCGCATATGTGTGCGAGCATTCTCTCTGTCAAATAAATAAATAAAATCTTTTTAAAAAATTAAAAAATAAATGATTAGATTTCATCTCACATGAATTAAATCAGAATATTGTGGGTCCAAGTACCAGTATTTTTAAGCTACCAGATGGTTGTAATTTTTAGTCAGGGTTGAGAACCATTGATTCTAGTCTAACAGTGAAGTGGCAAAAGCCAAGGGAGGTTAAATGACATGCCTCTGCTACATCTCAGTCTGGGATCTGAGACAAAACTAGGACCCAAGACTTCACATTTTCAGTGCAATGATTTCCACAGGGAGGCAGTGTAACATAATAATTACAGCAAAAATCAGAAAGCGTGGGTTAAAATTTCACATCATAGTGACTATGAGCTTGGCAAGTAACCTGTTCATACATCAAGGAAATAAATGAATCATATGTGTAACTCTTGGTTTGGAATTTTCCATGTACATAACAAGTGCTCAATAAATAATTATTTTCAGAAAATCTTTTTTTTCCTTAAGAACTTTGAAAGGTAAAATGAAAATAGGATCAGTATACTAGTTAAACATTCCTTTTATGCTTTGGTGGTTTTAACTGAAAGAGATGTGGCCATTTTTCGTGATTCTTCAGCATTTATGCCTGTTTCTTCATATTATATCATGAAACTGAGCCTACTGTTCCTCTTAACTAGTTTCTAATATGGGTTTCTTTTGCCTCAGGTACTGGCCCCTCTTCCTGGAGGGATTTCACCACAGACAGGTGTCATCATTCAGCCACAGCAAATCTTATTTACAGGAAATAAGACTCAAGTTATACCTACAACAGTGGCTGCCCCTACACCGGCACAAGCACAGATAACTGCAACTGGCCAACAGCAGCCACAGACCCAGCCTGCTCAGCCACAGGCTCCGCTGGTGCTACAGGTTGATGGAACTGGGGACACATCATCTGAAGAAGATGAAGATGAAGAAGAAGACTATGATGATGAGGAAGAAGAAGACAAAGAGAAAGATGGAGCTGAAGATGGGCAGGTAGAAGAAGTAAGTTTATAGTCAAAGACTTGAAATGAGAAACTACTCAATCATTTCTTTTACTTGGTGCCAAACTGATGAATTATATTCTATTTTTTCAGAGGCTATTAAGGTGTTACACAATATAGGATTTTATTTTATTTTTTTTTAAATTTTTTTTTAATATAGGATTTTAAATACGAAGTTGGATTGTTGTAACCTAGTAAGGTTTTTAGATGGTTCTGGTTGTACTTATCATCATAGAATACTGTTTCATATACCTGGTAATAAAAAATAAATGTATATTGAATTGAGTTGTATTTATAAAGGGGGTGGACACAATGCAAGTAATTCTAATTTTCTGGCTTATGCATTCATGCTGTGATTCAAACACAAGACATTGGTAGATAAAATGAGGTTGTTTGCTTCAATAATTAAAAAAGATACAGCAACATCTGGGAAGAGAGGACACTTGAGGAAAAAGCTAAATGTGACAGACTTATTCATGAATAACTTTCTTTTGGTCTGTATTCTGTACCAGTTCCTTACAACACTTTATCTACTCCTAGTCCCTGTCATGAGTTAAGCAAACCATCCTTTGTTATTCATCCTTATATATTTCTAGAAGCATATAAATATATCTTTGTTTTCCTCAGTGTTCCTGCTTAGTTACTTGTGTTCAATATGTTTGTCTTAACCATAGTTTTTGTTCAATGCTTTCTACAACTTAAGATGTAATTTTATCTTAGTACAAAGTTCTTTATATCTAATGTTCTTAAGTATTGTTTTACTAAATATTGAATAAATACAAATGAATAAAAAATATTTTAAGATCAAAACACCCTTAAGTCCATATCTAGTTAAAAGTAATCCCATTATGGGGCACTGGGTGGCTCGGTCAGTTAAGGTCCTACTTTTGATTTTGGCCCAGGTCATGATCTCAGGGTTGTAGGATGGAGCCCCACATCAAGCTCCACACTCAGTGCAGAGTTTGCTTTTGAGATTGTCTCTCCATTTCCCTCTTCCCCTACCCCTGCTCCTGAATGCTCCCTCTAAATAGATAAATAAATAAAATCTTTAAAATACATATAACAATCCCATTATTTTATTAAAGTACCCTGAGTACCTTGCCCCAATCCCCATCCTCCTCCTGTCATCAGAGTAACCATGCTTATGAATTCTGTGTTTATCATTAACTTGCCTTTATGTTTACTATCTGTATTTATATTCCTGAAGAGCAATGTTTAGTTTTGAATGCCCATTTATAAAACAAATGGGATAATTCTGTTATTCTTCTGCATGTTGATTGCTTTTTTTATCCCTTAGAATACTATTTCTGAGGTTCATCTCAGTTGCATATACTGTAATTATTTTCACTATTGAATATACCATATTTGGTTTCTCCATTTTTTTTTTTTTTTAATGATGTGATGGGCATTAGGGTTGTTTCTATTTGTTTACTCTTAACGGTTATAACATATTTTGGAGTATGTTTTCTGGGGACACATATGCATAACTTTCTTTTAAGGGTTATACCTAACCATTGAATTACTGGATTCTAAGGCATCCATATTTTCAACTTTACAATAAAATGCCAAACTATTGTGCTAATATGTCTTCACTGATACTTGATATTGTCAAGCTTCTTAATTTTTGCAGGTCTGATAGATAGAAAATGGTGTTTCCATTTAGTTTTAATTTGAATACTAATGAGATTTAGCATCTTTGATTCTTTCATGTTTTCTATAGGCAATCAGATATTAAAAATGACTGCTTTTCTTGCTTCATTGGCTCAGCCTTCTGGAACAATATTGATTAGAAATACCAGGCACCCTTACCTTGTTCTTAGGGGCCCTTCTGTGATTCACTATTAAATATAATGTTTACTATAGGCTTTTTATGAACATCTTTTTATCAGGTTAAAGAAGTTCCCTTTATTCAAATTAACTAAGAGCTTTGCTTTGATTTTTAAAATCTAAATGAATGTTGAATTTTGTTAAATACTTTCTGCAACTGTTAGATAATCATACAATTTCTTATCCTTAATGTGTTATTTAATACCTAATTGTGTTAGTTGGTTTTCTACTTATAACCACTTTTGTATTTGTTGGATAGCACTACTTAGTCATTCTGTATTACTCTTTTTATAAATTGCTGAATTCACTTTGTTTAGGACTTTTCCTGTATATTCATGTACTGTCTGTGATTTTCTGTTCTCATACTCGTACTAGGTTTTCAGGTTTATGATAGCATTATAAAAATATTGGCAAGTGTTCTGTCTTCATTGGACTTTTTTTTTTTTTAAGATATACTTAATTCTGGGAATATTTGTTAAAGTATGCTGCTAAGAATATCTGATTCTGGTAATGTCCTTACTCTGTTCAAGTATTGTTTCTTTTTGAGACAATTTGGATAAGTTTTATTATTCTAGGACTATATATGTAGATTTTGAAATTAACATAAAGTTAATGATAATCATCTTTTTGATTCCAGAATCACTTGTAGTCATTCCTTTTTTAAATTCTCATTTCTGATATTTTTTCTGCCTTCTTGCTCTTTTTTTTTTGTTGAGTCTTGCAAGAGGTATGTTGATTTCATTAATGTTTTTAATAATTAACTTATAGCTTTATTCTGTAATTTCTATTTCATTAATTTTTGTTCTGACTTAACAATTTTATTTGTAGAGAATATGATCTTTGTGATGTATGCATCCTTTGAAATTGATTGAGACTTGCTCTATGCGGTCAGTGTTGCGTATGCTTCCTGTATACTTGAAAAGACTTTTTTTTAAAAATTTTTATTTTTTTATTTATTTATGATAGTCACACAGAGAGATAGAGAGAGGCAGAGACATAGGCAGAGGGAGAAGCAGGCTCCATGCACCGGGAGCCCGACGTGGTATTCGATCCCGGGTCTCCAGGATTGCACCCTGGGCCAAAGGCAGGTGCTAAACCGCTGCGCCACCCAGGGATCCCTTGAAAAGACTTTTTTTGCAGTTGTCTGATTGTCTTCTATATATGAGAATTAGATTGTTAATAGTTTTCTTTGGATATTCTATATCCTTACTAATATTTTTTGTGTGTTTACACCATCATCGATGACTGAGAGAGATGTTCAGATCTCCTACTATGATGGTGGATTTGTTCTGTCATTATGCTCTTTATATTTTGAACCTAAAAGTAGACACATATAAGCTTAAACTTACACTTTCTAGTAAATTGAGCCATTTATGATGATGTAGTTTCCTATTTTATCTCCAGTAATTTTTTTTTTTTTTTTTGGTCCATACAGTCTCTTTTGTATGATAGTATAGAGCCATACCAACTTTGTTTCAGTTAGAATAGCTTTCATTCTTTCCTTTCAAATTTTTTGGATCCCAAAGCTTTAGGTGTATCTTTTTTTATGTGGAATACTGCTGTGTATGCTATCATCTTACAACATTTTTACATGAGCCAAGACTATTCAGCAGGAAAAGAATGGTCTTACCAAATAGTAGCTTGGACAACTGAATATCCACATGCAAAACAGTGAAGTTGGACCCCTACCTCACACAATATACAAAATTAACTCAAAATGGGTCAAAAGACCTAAACATAAATAAGACCTAAAACTATAAAATTCTTAGAAGAAAATAGGGCAAAAGCTGAATAACACTGGGTTTGGCAATAGTTTCTTAGATATGACACCAAAAGCACAAGCAATAGAAAAAAATAACAGATTTAATAGATTAAAAACTTGTGTGTCTCTAAGAACAATATCCAAAAAGTGAAAAGATAGCCTACAAAATAGGAGAAAATATTTGCAAATCCTCTGATAGGGGCTTATTATGCAGAATAGAAAATTTTGGAATTCAACAACTAACAAGCAACTCTATTCCAAAATGGGTAAAGGACATAAATAGACATTTCTCCAAGGAGGATATACAAATAAGCCAACAAGTATGTGAAAAGATGCTCAACATCATTAGTTATTACAGTAATGCATATATCAAAACCATAAAGAGATACCACTTCATATTTACCAGGATGGCTATAATCAAAAAAGATAAAAAAGGAAACAGATGTTGGTGAGATATGGAGAAATTGGAGCTCTTTTGCATTGCAGGTGGGAATGGAAAATAGTGTAGCTGCTGTGGAAAATGATTTGGTGGTTCCTCAAAATGTTAAGCATAAAGTTATCATATGACAGAGCAGTTCTAAGTATATGTATAAGAGAATTGAAAACTGTTACTCAAAAGCTTGTATGTGAATGTTCAAAACTGTTTACAAAATCCAAAAGATGTAAATAACCCAAATGTCTATCAATTGATGGATGGACAAATTAAAATGTGGTTTATCTGTGCAGTGGAATATTATTTAGCCATTAAAAGGAACAAAGTAGTGGTTTATGCTACAACATGGATGAGCCTCACATATTATAAATAAAAGCAGCCACACCACACGTCCTTACATATGTATACTGTATGTTTGCACTTATATGAACTATCTAGAGGTAAATATATAGTGACCAAAAAAGATTAGTGTAGGACTGGGGAGAGTAGGGATGGGAAGTGAGTGACTGCTTGATGGTAAAGGTGATGAAATTGTTGTGAAATTAGTGATGATAATTGCACACGTTATGAATGTACTAAGTATGACTGGTACACTCTAAAATGATTAAAATGGTGAATTTTATGTTATATGAATTTTATGTGAATAAATTGTTTTTACATTTACATTGATGATATCTATTTTAAATTAAAGAATATAGATACACGTGTGTGAGGTATATGCCTAGACTTAGTGTCATCTTGATTACATTCCTTTCCTCTTTTATTTTGTCGTTACCTTCTCTGTTAATTAGAAATCTATGAGTTCTATTTTTTATCTTCTCAATTAGTTGAAGTCCGGTGTAACATGGTTGGTCATTTTATGTTCTAGTTAGATCTTGACCTTTAATTTTTAATTCTCTTTGGGACTGAGCTCCCTCCTACCTCACCCCTCCCACATGTATCCTTTTAATTTCAATGCCTTAGTTATACAAGCATCTGCCATCACCATCACAATGGTAGACATGCTAATAATATAGAGTCTTGGTCCTCAGTGTGTAGACAAGCCAGAATGCTAGCCTGGTTTATAGCCCTTTTTTCCTCCTCCAACTTCACCATTGTTTTTCCCTTTTACTTTTACTCTGCTGTTTCTGGTGGCACATCGTGCCATTATCACATTAAACCTTCATATTTTCTTAGATTACCTTCTAGACATCTTAAACAGTTCTTGGAGAGAGTGATCTTGTGCTGTTCGGAAAGAATGAAGGAAATAAACATCTTTTCAGACTTAAAAGTTGTAAGCTTAACTTTTTATTTTTGATTTCTTGCTGCAATTTCAGTAAAATTGGCCCAGTTTTAACATAGCTGATTAACAGTAAATTTGTGGTATACGTGTGTGTATATGGTTCTGTCTGAATCTTCATTCTCAAAGAACATCAAGGTCATTGTATTTCTTTTCCTTGAATATTAGAAGGACCTTTTTCTAATAATACATGAAATATAAATAAATACTCTTCTTTCTTATTTGTAGGAGCCCCTCAACAGTGAAGATGATGTGAGTGATGAGGAAGGACAGGAACTCTTTGATACAGAAAATGTTGTTGTATGCCAATATGATAAGGTAAGGATTTTATCAGGTTACTGATTTTTTTTTCTGATGTAATTTCTTCTATCTTTTCTACCTTGTTGAACATTTTGGCAGCTGATTGATGCCTCTTATGTTCAGTATAAACCAGATGATTGTAAACATTGTTATAGTTTAGTAGATTACTTTAATGAGAAATTAATAGTATAGCTTTACATTTGAAAAATGCTATGAATGATAAGAGGAGAGGTAGGCATTTTTTCAATTTACACTGTCTCCCAACTTACAAAGTAAACAGTCATTTTGGGGTTATCGTTTAACATTATTAACCCAGCTGTTTTCCATTTAGTTTCAACCAGCTCAAAACTAAAAGGATTTAATTGAATGTTGTCACTTTTTTTCATTACTAAGAGGAGAAATAGGGCAGTAAACAAGACTGTTAACTAACATGTTTTTACTGAAAATCAGTTTAAAAATTATTTAGCTCTACTGTATTTTTGGTAGCATTAGGTATTTTTAAACTAGGTCTGTGAGAATTAGCTATTGGATTCTTGTTTTCCTAATTCTTCAAAAAAGTGCTGCTTTCCAAGTATTTTTATTACAGTTATTGGCATTATTGTTGAGATTTAGTTATGTATTGAAACATTTAATTTGTAATAAAATTATTTTCTATAATCATTAAATTTATAATCTACAAATTATATTGCATTTGTAATTTAACTTGAACAGTAGTCATTACCAAATGATGAAAACCCTAACAGAAGCCATTGGGCTTTTGTTTGTAAGCACTACTCATTCACTAAATAAATACTTACCAAGTATTTGTTATTAAGCATGTGCCAGGAATTGGAGCTATAGTCATGATCATGCAAAATTTGTGCCTTACATGAATTTCCTTTACAAATGATGAAAATCTTACACTTGTGTTGTTATTTATAGAAATGAAACTTCTAAGTTACCATGCTTATTGCATATAAATAGCCATATTTATTGGAAATAGATCTATAGGGAAATGTCAAAACAATTTATTTTGTAATGAAAAGGTAAAGTCAAACCAGTTACTTACAGTAACTGTAACAGGATTACAGAATAAAGTCAGTGAGGTCATTCATAAACATAATTATCAGAGCATCCACTTTTGTACTGTGTGAATATTGGGTGAGCATTATTAAAACCTTATATCAGGGACATTATAATAAATGTAATAATTTCTTGTTATACTTTTGTAGTGGAAGAGTGTAATGTTAAAATAGATACCAATAAACCTTTGTTGTCAGGAAATCTCAAAGGAACCTCATGCAACCAAAATATCTAGAACATAGTTTCATGATGATAAGATGTCAGATTTATCAGGCAAGAGAGACCTTTACCCTTAGGTAGATTGAAGAACATACTTCTGAGTATTTTCACATTGTAAGATGGGTTGTATTATTCTCTGGTACAAATTGTACACATAACATTTTAAATGTTAAAATTGGTTTGTTTTGCTCCTAGAGACTTTTTAAAGTTTTAAGCAGAAATTGAAATAGTTTTAAGTAGTATGTTAAACAATAAACAATTTTAAAATTCGCAGAGATCTAATTTTTAGAATCAGATGAGTTCTGGAGGGCTGGGCTTGATGTTTTAGTCAATAATAAAGAATCCTTGTGTTCTATGAATGGTTAAAATGGGGTTGGATATGGTTTGAGCCAACTTGAATTTTACGATTTTATTTCTGAAACCTAAACTTTAGGATTTCAACAATGAGTCCATTTTAGAAACCATTATAGAAAGAATAATGAAGTTTATGTTGCCAATCAAATCAAAATTGTAGTTAAACCTAATAATGAAACAGAGTTCTCCCTTTTATGGATAGATAAGGACTGATGGCATCAATTGTGGAGGCTTCAGCCTTAATTATTGGTAATTTTACTTAATATGTTTGTCATTAGGAAATTTAAGAGCCCTTTCTTCTGAAGTGCTGAGTATGTGGATTGTTTGATCCTGAAACTTTTCTTCATTTGCTTTTTGCAAGTTGTCATGCAGCAGGATACAATCAGTTTCTTTACTTGTCTGGGGAATTCTCTTTCCTGGCTACTTACCACTTTCTTGCTTGTATAATCCCATTGTCTTTCAAGTTGTAGTCACTCATTTCATGATGGAAATAAATTTGTGTGCCCATTTTTGGATAGATACTATTTTTTCTGTAGGGAGTCAAAGAAAAGAGAAAGAGGTCTTTTCACTCAACAGAGTGTCTATGATGTCCCACGGTACTGTACTAGGAAGTTCAGATAAACTAGTGAACAAAATAAAGCAATCCCTGCCATTGGGAAGTTTAGTCAAGGGAGACAGATGGTAAAATGTAAAAAATAAATAAATAATTACGGTATGTTAGAAGCTGATAATTGGTAGGAAAGGGAGACAGTTACAGTTTTTAAAAGGTTAGTCTTGTTAGATCTTTTAGGAAGATGACATTTGAACAAAGCCTTGAAGAGAGTTAGCCTTGTCGTTATCTGGTAACAGAGCCTGTCTATTGTATGTGAGAGGTGGCATGGATACCAGATGTAAGGGAAGGGACATATAGTTAGCAGATTAATAAGTTAGGAGGTAAGTGGGGCAGGTGATATGGAAGTTTGTGAAGACTTGGTCTCTTATCAGTGAATTTGGAAGTTACTGGAAGGTTTCAAATAGATGTAGTATCACGTACATTGTAATTCTAACAGGATTACTTTGCCTTCTTCAAGAGCAGATTGTGTGAAGGAAGCAGAGGTTGAAACAAGGAGTCTAACAGGAATATTGTAGTAATCCAAGTGTGATAATGGTAAGTTAGGCCCAGGGGAGTAGCATTGGAAATGGTGAGAAGCAGCTAAATCTTGGATATGTTTTGAAGGAGAATGAGCAGGATTTTCTAACTCTTTTTGGATATGTGGTTGAAAAGAAAAAAGGAATCAAGAATGATTCCAAGATTTTTTGATGAGGAACCAGAAGGAAGAATGGAGAGGCCATCAACTCAGATGGGAAAGGCTGAAAGATGGAGCAGGTTTGGCTGAGGAAAGTGATCGGTTTTGAACATAAGTTTAGTTGTATTTATTTATTTATTTATTTATTTATTATTTATTTATTTATTTATTTATTTATTTATTTATTTATTTATTTATTTATTTCAATATATGAAGTGTTGTTTGACCTTTTTTTTTTTTTTTTTTAGTCCCAAAAGATAGATCAGTGAATGGTAGCTTGAAGGAAACAGATTTCATTAAGGGATAAAGTATGGGAAGACTTAAAATAGGTCCAGCATGGAATAACTTAATTTGCAGTTCTTTGCCCCCCCCACTTCTAATCATACTCAAGCAGATACTGAACAAGTTTGCCAACTATTGTTGGCAACTCTCATGGAAATGTTGGGAGGTTAGGCCATGGAAATATTGGGAGGTTAGAGCATGGAATTTTATGAATGGGTTCTCAGAAAATATATGTAATGAACATTTCTGGATTATTATATGAAGTGGCCTGGTTTAGTAAAAGGTGTCTTGGGTTTGAGAATCTCTTTGTCACTTACTAGCAATATGTCCCTGGTCAACTCATCGAACCTATCCAAGTTATGATTATGTCTTTTGAAAATTACTTGATTTTGAAGTTCCCTTTAGATCAGAGAAGAAGGAGAACTATAGGCCCCTTCTTTAAAGATACAGAGCTTGAACTGAAAATTAAATCATGCATGGGATTTATTAGGAAAGAGAAGAAAGGTCACTTCAGTTGATTAAGTTTCTCCTTAAAACTATGAATTACGGGACGCCTGGGTGGCTTAGTGGTTGAGCATCTGCCTTTGGCTCAGGTCATGATCCCGGAGTCCCGGGATTGAGTCCCACATCGGGCTTCCTGCATGGAGCCTGCTTCTTCCTCTGCCTGTGTCTCTGCCTTTCTCTCGGTCTTTCTCATGCATAAATAAATAAAATCTTAAAAAAAAAAAATCTGTGAATTACAAATAACTGAAAACTATAAATGAAGGTAAAGAGGGTAGTGCCCATGGTCTGGCCCAGTTTAAACACTACCCTTACCCCTTTGGCTTAATTGCAGATATACATAGTTTTTGAAATTTGTGAGTAACTGAATGATCAGCATTCCCTCAGATGTTATTTGTTAATACTGCCATGTATAAGAGTCCATGTTAGGTCTTGAGAAAACTATAAGGAATTTTACTTTGGTAGAAGAAATTTTTCATAATTGTATATACTTAGAAATGTGTTTGGAAATGCCACTGAAAATCATTAGGAGAGTGTACTTTCAGCTGATGTGATTCATACTTTTAGCTGAAGCTTTGAGGAGAACACAGTATTTTTGAATAAGGATGATACTTCTTTTGATTGAAATACAGTCTTTGAGGAATGTGGAGGCAGGAAATGAGCTTGGAAGGTGAATTATTCCCAGGTCATTTAGAGATAGAAATGGTCAAGTAGAGATGATTGGTTAGAACTGTGCTTCTGGCAATGATGTTTATAAGATGATTAAAAGGAAGGTGAGAGTGAAGCCTGGAAATCATTTGGAAAGTTATTATAATAGATCAGGTAACAAGAGGCTAGTAATGTGGTAAATTAGAAGATAATTGGTAGCCATTGAGAAAACAGTTGCCAGGTGTCTTGTAGATAAGTAAAGTAGAATTAGAAAGTAATTAGAGGTTGGAAATCCTAGTATCAGTATGGATACTAATACTGTTGGACCATCATATTAGAAGAGTTAGCTATATAGATGTTGTTACTGTGTGTGAGGAAGAGAATGGTTGTAAACATGATTCCAGTATTGGGGATACTGGGGATATTGGGAATAGTGTCCTAGTGATCACTACGTAAGAAGAATGAAGAAAACCCCAAATTGTGTTTTTTTTTTTAAATTTTATTTATTCATGAGAGACAGAGAGAGAGAGGGAGAGACACAGGCAGAGAAGCCGACTCCATGCAGGGAGCCCGACAAGCCCAAATTGTTAAATGGTATAGACAAAATGAGTTATAGGCAAAACAATGGTCCAGAAGCATCAGGGAAAACAGATATTCTTATTTTAAAAGTTTTTCAGTGTAAAATTTCCTGTGAAAAAAAGAGACACGTGTATATGTAAACCTGGCAAAGATAAGATACTTTGCAGAGAAATATATTATTAATGAACACAAATACTAAGAACTATAAAATAAAATTAATTACAAATATATTTGTTTTTTAAAAATTCACCTAATGAATGGGAGATTTTTTTTTGTCAATTTTTTTTAAGGTTTTATTTATTTATTCATGAGAGACACACAGAGAAAGGCAGAGACACAGAGAGGCAGAGACAAGGACAGAAGCATACTCTGCAAGGAGCCCGATGCAGGGATCACTCCCTGAGCCGAAGGCAGAGACACTCAACCACTGACCCACCCAGGCATCCCCCTCTTTTTGGTCAAGTTTAACTTTATTAAGAAACCAGTTTGTCAAAAAAAAACCCTTTTAGCCTGCCCTAATGATATGAAACTAGAAATCAATTACAAGAAGAAAATTGGAAAATTCACAAATATTTGGAGATTAAACAGCATGCTACTGAATAATCGTTGAGTGAAAGGAGAAATCAAAAGAGAAAACAAATCTTGAGACAAATGAAAATGGAAATCTAGTATACCAAAACTCACAAGATGTAGTAAAAGCACTCTTAGATGGGAAGTTAATAGAGATAAATGCATACATCAAGAAACAAAAAAAATCTCAGGCTAACTTTATATCTCAGACAACTAGAAAAAGATCAAATGAAATCCAAAGTTAGGAGAAGAAAGGAAATAACAAAGATCAGAGTGGAAATAAATGAAGTAGAGACTAAAAAGACACCAGAAAAGATCAATGAAACTGGTTCGTTGAAAAGATGAACAAAATTGACAAATCATTAGTTAGACTCACCAAGAAAAAAAGGATAAGACTCAAAATCAGAAGTGAAAGCGGAGTTGTTATAATAGATACTACAAAAATACAAAGAATTCTAAGACTGCTATGAACAATTCTATGCCAAGAAATGGGACAACCTAGAAGAAATGGATAAATTCCTAATCAAAAACCTTCCAACAAACTCATAACTGGATGACTTTACTGGTGAACTATACCAGAATAAAAAAGAAATTTTATTTTATTTTATTTTATTTTATTTTATTTTATTTTATTTTATTTTATTTTATTTTATTTATTTTTATTTTTTATTTTTTTTATTTATGAGAGACACAGAAAGAGAGAGGCAGAGACACAGGCAGAGGGAGAAGCAGGCTCCATGCAGGGAGCCTGACGTGGGACTCAATCCCGGGTCTCTAGGATCACACCCTGGGCCGAAGGCGGGGCTAAACCGCTGAGCCACCCAGGCTGCCCTCAAAAAGAAATTCTTAAAGAAGAATTAATACCAGTCCTTCTCAAACTTTTCCAAAAACAGAAGAGGAGGAAACACTTTAAAATCACTTAACAAGGTCAGTATTACTCTGACACCTAAACCAGACAAGAGCACCACAGGAAAAGAAACTTATATGCCAGTATTCCTGATGAACACAGTTGCCAAAATCCTCAACAGAATTCTAGCAAACTGAATTCAACAGTCTATTAAGATGATCATATACTATGACCATGACCAAGTGGGATTTATTTCAGGGGATCCAAGGATGATTCAACACACACAAATCAATGTGGTAACTGATCACATTAACAAAATGAAGCATAAAAATCTTATCTCACTAGTGCAGAAACAGCATTTGGCAGAATTCAACATCATTTATGATAAAAACCTCTCAACAAAGTGGTTGTTAGAGGGTACATACCTACTTCAACATAATATAGGGCATATATGACAACCCTGCAGGTAGCACACTCAAAGGGGAAAAGCTGAAAGCTTTTTCTGTAAGATCAGGGACAAGACAAGAATGCTTTTTTTTATTCTTGCCATTTTTATTCAACATAGTATTAGAAGTTCTAGCCAGACTAGTTAGGCAAGAAAAAATAAGCATCTAAATTGGAAAGGAAGAAGTAAAACTGTCACTATTTATAGATGGCATAGTATTATATATAGAAGATCCTGAAGACTACACCGAATAACTGTTTATTACCGAAGTAATAAACAAATTCAGTGAAGTTGCAAGATACAAAATCAGTATACAAAATATGTTGCATTTCTATACGTTAACAAACTATCAGAAAGGGAGGTTAAAGCAATCCCATTTATTGCATCAAGAAGAATAAGACACATTGTAATAAATTTAACCAAGGAGATGAAACACCTGTGCACTGAAAACTATAAGACATTGATGAAGGAAACTGAAAAAGAAATAAATGGAAAAATATTTTATGCTCATTGATTTGAAAAAATATTGTTAAAGTGTTTGTACTACCTGAAGTGATCTACAGATTCAACAGATTCAGTGCAATCCAAATCAAAATGTCAGTGGCATTTTTCATAGAAATGAAAAAATAATCCTGAAATGCAAAAGACCCTGAAAAGCAATCTTAAGAGAGATGCATCATGCTCTCTGATTTTTATACTATATAACAAAGCTTTAAGAATTAAAACGGTGTGGTATTGGCATAAAATCAGACATGCAGATCAGTGGAACAGAAAAGAGCCCAGAAATGAACCCAAACATATGTATTCAGTTGATATACAACAAAGGAGCTAAGAATATACAATGGGGAAAGGACAGTCACTTCAATAAATGGTCTTGGGAAAGTCCCATGCAAAGGAATGAAACTGGACCACTATCTTAAAACATACACAAAAAATCAACTCAAGATAGATTAAAGACAAATGTAAAATCTGAAACCATAAAGCTAGAAGAAAACATAGGGAGTAAGCTCCTTGACATGGGTCTTGGTAATGTTTTAGATTTGGGAACAAAAGCAAAAATAAACAGGACTACATTAAACTATAGAGCTTCTGCATAGCAAAGGAAACCATTAACAAAATGAAAAAGACAACCTACAGAATAGAAAATATTTGCAAATCATCTATCTGATAAAGAGTTAATATCCAAAATGTATGGAGAACTCATACAACTCAGTAACAAAAAAGCAGTTCAATTTCAAAAATGGGCAGAACTGAATGGGTATTTTTCCAAAGAAAAAATAAAATGGCTAGCAGGTACATGCACAATATCACTATTCTTCAG
This sequence comes from Canis lupus dingo, assembly GCF_003254725.2. Classification (NCBI taxonomy): domain Eukaryota; kingdom Metazoa; phylum Chordata; class Mammalia; order Carnivora; family Canidae; genus Canis; species Canis lupus. The sequence goes on along the minus strand of NC_064250.1, from coordinate 53,633,282 downwards.
GGAAATACAAATCAAAACCACAGCGAGATATCAGCTCATACTTGTCAGAATGACTGTTATGAAAAAGACAAGAAATAACAAGTGTTGGTGAGGTTGTGAAGAAAAGGGAACCCTTGTACACTTTTTGTAGAAATGTAAATTGTTACAGCCACTATGGAAAACTGCTTGGAGGTTCCTTGAAAAATAAAAAATAGGACTACTATATGATCCAGTAATTCAGCTTCCTGAATAGTTATTCAGAGGAAAGGAGAACACTAACTCTGAAAAGTTTATATCCTCCCATGTTCATTGCAGCATTATTTACAACAGCCAAGACATGGAAGCGACATAAGTGTCCATCAATGGATGAATGGATAAATAAAATGTGGTATATATTTATATATACACGATGTTATATTATTCAGCCATAAAAAAAGAAAGCAATCTTGTCATGACAGGAGTGAATCTTGAGAGCATTATGCTAAATGAAATAAGAGAAAAACAAATACTGTATGATCTCACTTTTATATGTGACTTCTACAACAACCAACCAAAACAAAACTGAACTCATAAATACAGAGAACAGAATGGTGGTTGCCAGAGGCCTTAGGATAGAGATTGGGGCAGATGTGTGAAGGGGGTCAAAAGTGCTAACTTGAAGTTATAAAATAAATGAATCATAAGGGTGTGATATAAAGCATGATAACTATACTTAATGCCAAATTATATACTTGAGAGTTGCCCAAAGAGTAGATGTTAAAAGTTTTCATCACAAAAAAAAAAAAAATTGTAATTATATATGATGATGGGTATTAACTAGGCTTATTATAACCTTGTAATATATACAAATAATCATGTGTAGCTGTAAGTAATGTTAAATATCAATTATATGTCAATTAAACAATTTATAAATGCACTAATTACAAGACAAAGATTTTGGTGTATGAATGGGTTTTGTGTTTCCTCTGTTTTTTGTCTCTATCTCTTATGCTCTTCTTTTGTTTATTTAGATACACAGAAGTAAAAACAAATGGAAATTTCATCTCAAGGATGGTATAATGAATCTTAATGGAAGAGATTATATATTTTCCAAAGCCATCGGAGATGCAGAATGGTGAAGAGTTGGTTCTTCTCTTTTATAAATAAAACAAAAGAAACTTAAAAAAAAAAATTTAAAGTGGACAGTTTGAAACTTGGGACATATACACCAACCAAAACTTAACTTCTGCATGTCAGAAAAGTGCAGTAGAATCAAAGCTACTGGAACAAAGAGACCTTGACAACATAGACACTACTTCTAACCGGCAAGCCATGGAACTGTAGCACCTGGGGTTGTTGGGGTGGGGAGGTTGGGGTTTTGGAAACCATAATTGTTGATTTTAAATACAGGTACCTGCCACCAGTAATTAGCATGTAAAGCTTTGTCTATATTCCTTCCTCCAACTTGGGTTCAATCAGAAGATACTTGTTGGAACGAACTGAAGAAAATTCCCTTTTGATAGATTGAACTGAAACTGCTTATTGTATGTGGTTATATTTGGTAAAAATTGCGTGTGAGCTTTTTACAAAAGGGTAAGAATTATGGTGTTGAATTTTAATTCACTTGTATAAGGAAACAATTTAGAACTCTCATAATAGGTCTTAAATATTTTTACTAGCTATTCTCCCTCAGTAATATATACCTCTTCCTTCCCTGCTTTATGAAACATCTGTTTAAGAGTTAAAGGAAGTAATCAGTGATCACAGTTTGGAGACAAAATTTGACCCAGGAATGGATATTTACTTAATTAGGTTTTTGTACTCATTAAATGTAATTTAAAGACTTGGGCCTCATAGAGTTGAGCAGAATTAAAATGACAACTTTTGGTTTCCTTACAGAGAAATATTTGTTTCTTTTAGTCCCATACCTTAAAAAGAAACCCCAGAGTGGCTCCTCAGGAATACAGTTTTATTTCACCGATACCATCTAGCTGAAATTACATACATAAGAATAGATATAGATTTTTTTCCCTGTTGGGGCTGAAGTATATGCTTATATATGTGTTTAATCTTTAAGCTAAGCAAACATTCAGATAACATCCTGTGCATTGATTGAAGCATTGGGCAGGTAGTGAGGACCTGGGTTTTTCTTAAACAGTTTAGTAATTATAAAAGTTTCTTGTGTTTACTAGTAAAGAATTTAAAAAGTATTCTAATTGAACAAATTTTTTAATTGCAACTTTGTAATTTGAGGGAGAAATTTTGGGGCTATAGGGGGTTGGGCCACTAAGTACATATTTACCTCTCTCTTATTTGGTGGCCCTTCCAGGCCATTGGTAATGTAGACATGGGCTCCAGTTTGCACATCGAGAAGAAAGCATAGAAATTTGACTTGTATATTAAGAATAATAGAAATTTAATATGTATATTAAGAATGCACAGTTCTGTATTCTGTAAGGGGCTCTAAGGAACAATATGGCAGTGCTGTGTTCTGTGTGAGCTAGTTGCCTGGGAGAACTGTAGGAACACTTGTCTTCATCTATGTTTTCTTATACCTAATTCTTTTTCATGGTCTATCTTGACAAATTTCACGTGTGTTTAAGTTACTTATATTTTGATTTTTTTGTCTTCCATTTTTGTCTTCCTTTTATTCGCCTTTGTGTGTGTTTCCAGAAATAACATAGAAACACTTTAATTGCAAAGAAAAACTGTGAGCTATTACGTGTTTCTTTTTAACACAAATCTTCAAACTTCTCAAAAAGTCTAGTCTTTTTTTTTTTTGCCTACTTTCCACACCACGTACCAACTTGGTCCCTTTAACTTATGTTCTGAACTTTGGTGTATATGATGGTTTCTAGCATGCTAGTAGTTAGGTTTTATTTAGATTCCATTAACTGGTAAGACGGTTTTAATTTTTACTATATTAATTTAGTTTTTTGGAGGGGAATTTTAATGTTTACCCCACTACTCTCAAAGCACACAGTTATTTGTTTTTTTGTTAATGAGACTGGGAGAAGGGAGGGTATGAAATCACAGAAATTCTGTTGTTCAGTTGTCCTTCAGTATAGTTGCTAGTAGGTTTATATTTACCCAGTGAAGAAGTCAACTACCTGAACTACCTATAAAAGCTTAGCAGTGCTGCAATGTTGATTGAAACCCTTTGGCTATATTGTAGTTCTTCTGCTACTGAACCTTGGATTACTATATGATATACAGCTCATATTTTGGGCCCTCCATGTAGACAAATATTTGTATTCATAGTAGAATTGTATACTGGCCTGTTTTTATAACGTTATTTTCAAACATGAACAACCACTGCTTTCAGAGTGACTCACTAAGGTTATTTTGAAGCAGGAAATAACCATTTGTATTTGCACCTGTGTATTGCATATTAATTATGGCATAGTTGGCAAATGCTTTTCTTTTACCTGTGAAAATTCTGAAAGCCGGTCCAAACAACACTGCATACCAAATTGTGCTCTTATATATTACTGCATCGTGTTCCTTTTTAATCAAATAGAATGTTTTGGTTTTATTATAGTGGCTTGCTATAAGAATGCCACTTGCTTATCTTTTACTGTACTTGAATTCTTAATCATGCTTTTACATTGTATTTAACAAATCATTTCATTTAGTTCCATAAAATGTCATTCCTTTAAAAAGGCAAGGATTCCCACTTTCAGAATTTTAAAATGAAAATAACATGTTTCTTCAAAGAGGGGAAATAGTTCAGACTTGACATTATGAAAAGAAGGTTTCAGAAAAGGATTTGTTTAAATTTGCACAGATGGTGATGGCACCTTTTATTGCAAAAACAAGATTAATGTTAATAGTGCTAAGGAAAATTTACACAAAATTACTAGGTAAAGTGTGGAAGTGTGTGCCTTTCAGTATATGTACTCTTTTTTTGGTGGTCATTTCGATAATCAGACCATTTGAATTGCCTGAGAGCACATTTAATTTCTGTGGAGAGCCACATTTGGCTAAAACAACTTTAATGTGCAATTAGTTTCTAGAGTAAAATGTCTGTTATATGAGAGGGATCTTTATATTGGGCTTTTATATTTTTTTAAATGTTCGCATTTCATTCTGTTAATTAAATGCCATCATATCACATGTATATTGTTGCCTCTCTTAAAATCAAAGCCATCTTGATGTTATTCTTAGGAATACATCAGGATCTGAGCGGTGTGTATAGTGACTAAAATGTGTTCTTGAAGAGCATATTCTAATAGATTCTGGTTTTAGCAAGAACATAAAAATATAATAGCTTTTGTATAAAGATTTTCTTTTGCTATATTGAAAATCAAAGATTTGGGTTTTTTTTTTTTTCCTGGTTTTTATGGAGGAATAAAAAAGGGTTGTCTCCCTCTGAGAGTAGTTTTTGGTTATCTTATAGCAATAATGTCACCATTCTTTTCAAAAGGTAAATATGCCTTGTACAGGAAAACAGACATAATTTCCTCTTGGGAGTTCCCTTTATATAACTTAGCATTTTCTTCCACTTGAGAAAATTCCTATATTTTCAGATTATTTCATCTTGAACTTTTTTGAACTTTTGTGCAATGGGATATTTTATTGATCCATCTTTGTACATTTTCATTTTACTTCATGTCTGTTTCCCACCTATGTCTGAGTCAGCTATTTCACATTTTGAATTCATTGGTTAAAACCTAGTTACTTTAAATAGTTCCTCATGAGTTTATATTAAATAGTTTTGCATTTTAATCTATTATGCTATGGAAATTATTCTGAAGTTTATAATTCCCTTTTAAGCCTGCCTTAGCCTATCTTTTGTCATTTTTTATGATTTAAGGAAGAATACACCGAACTTAATATTTGTGTTTATTTTAAGGAACAAGAGAAACGTTCTTCTCTTAAGGGAAGAACTACATTGAATTAGTAACTACTATTTTAGTCAAGGTTCCTTAAATCGGTCCAGTATGTGTCAGGGCTACAATTTTGGGGGAGGGGCTAATCCTTTTGCTGTTCTGAGCTACTATTGTCAACTGCTGTTGTACATACTGTTATGTGTAAGGGCGTAAATATATTTATTATGTTTGTAAAATTCATTCTGTACAATTGCAGATCAAGGTTGCTCTTCTGTGATATACAGGATATTATGTTTTAAAGACCATCTTGGAATACAATTAGAGAACTTAGTATTTTGATGTACTAAGACCTATTTTAAGTTTAATATTTTACCTTTGCAAAAACTTTAATTAAAGATGTTATTTAAAAAAGAGTAATGTTGCTTGCTTTGCTTACTAGTATATAACATTGTTATATAGATAACTGAATAAAATATACAGTTTAGAAAGGGAAATGCTTTAAATTGTTAGTTCCACTTATCAAAAGAAAAGGGAAGGGTATCGTTAAATTCTATACCTTTAAAATAAGTAGGGTGGGATGTCAATTAGAAATAGTAAACTGTGTTACAGATTCTTAGTATAAGAAGAATAGTTCTATTTTCCAGGCCCACAGGAATTTAAATTGGAATTTAAATTCACACCAATGAAATGTTACTAAACATTGTAATAAATGGGTAATCCTACTCCAAAGAATAGGTTACTTAGGATAAAATTATTTGAGGGCATATTTGCTTTTAAACTACTGTTTAGCTAAATCTTTTCCTCAGTTCAGAGTTTGTAAATAATTGCATAACTGAATTGGATTATTGAGGTTTGTATTACATATTATATATTTTGTGTTATTTTAGAAGGTATTAAATAATTAGCAGGTATTATAATTTTATAGTTAATTCAAATGAATCATTAAGAAGGTTGTTTTTTTTGTAATTTTTTAATCCTGTTACTACTTTAGGAAACGAGCAAATTTTAACCATTAACATAATCATAATAAAGACATTTATTGCCAGCAATTCTTGTATTTTTGCACTTTAATTTCAGCTCCTATGTTGATGATCTTAACCATTTGGGCCTCAGTTTCTTCATCTGTAAAATGATGACTGGTTTTGAGGACTGCGGTACAATGCATGTAAAGCTCTTAGAATTGTGCTGGGTAACAGCAAGCTACAAATTAGAGATTTCATAATTTACATAATTTAGAATGGTGGAGCTGCAAAAAAGTTTCTTTTAATGGAAAAAAAAGCAAAAGAGAATGTGATCTGATCAAGTTGAGGCAGTGAAAGATTTGGTTACAGCTAAACAAATTAAGCCTGGGAGGTTGAGTTGGTGAAGCAGTGGGTATAGCAGAAAGTGCCTGAGAGAAGAAAAGTAAAGGACAGGTATAGGAGAGGGTAATGAAACACAGGCTTTAAGCTTTTTTTTTTTTTCTCCGTAAAGTAAACATACTCTGAATTACAGGTCTAAAATAGGTTGAATTTTCCCAAAGCTGAAATTAGTAGAATTGTAACATTTTTAAAAATTACAGTTTTCCTAAATGTCAATGGATTCTTCCCAATTCACTTATAGAGGAAAACGTTGATACTAAAATGTTATGGAAAGATTTTGAAGCACTGATTATCTCACCCTGAGTCTGACCTGAATCCCTGTCCTAGTGATTATTGGCAGTCCTACTTCTGGAGGTAAATGACCTTCGTGTCAACTCTCCTACTCCTCAGCCAGGGAAGAGACAGATACAAGTAGTTGCTTACCCTTGTTTTGAAATAGTTTTCCTAGTCTGAGAAGAAATTGAGCACAGAGCATACATTAACTGTGTCATTCAACTCCCTCTATAGTGATCTCCCATGGGCCAGGAATTGTGATCAGTAGTACTGGAGGACCCCAAGATGAAGAAGACAGTTGCCACCTTTTCAAAGCAGTGACGTTGAATTGTGTGGTTTCTAATTCTAATGTAGATTGGATTAATTGCAATGTAAATTTGGGTGTGTTACCAAACCTGACTGCTTCAGGATTGTGAAGACAAAAATACACATACATTGCATTTAACACAATCCTTGGCACGTGACTGCTGATAAAGGTGTGTACACCCATATACTTTGGTAAGGAATAATGATCCCAGAGAAGGTCTTAGTTTGGCTAGGTTACTTATGTGAGTTTTCCTTGTCTTCCTACCTTATAGAAACAGGTTAACAGCCTGTGATGATGCCTCTGCAATTGAATTGGATTCAGGAGACAATAATTATGTTGTCAATATAATTGACTAAGTTTGTCAATAGAAATAGACAATTCTAGAAACTTAATTGTAGTTGTGATCTTCACACTGAAGATGAATTTTGCATTTTCTTTTTTTAAGATTTTATTTATTCATGACAGACAGAGAGAGGCAGAGACAGGCAGAGGGAGAAGCAGACACCCCGCAGGGAGCCCAATGCAGGACTCTATCCTGGGCCCCGAGATCTCAGCCTAAGCCAAAAAGGCAGACACTCAACCGCTGAGACCCCCAAGTGCCCCTGGATTTTGCATTCTTGAATCAAGAATGTTCCGAGTCTTCACTTACCTTCAAATTTCACCTTTCCGAAGGTTGTGGAATTGAAATGATACTGGTTGCTTCCTGAGCACTTCTAGAATAGCCCTCTTCCTCAAACACAATGTTACAGAAACAATTCATTCCCATTTCTTTATCCTATCCAAAGCTCTTGTATCAGTAAATACTATTTTCCCACTTATTATGATTTGAAGCTTAATGTCATCTGAACCTGTTTTTTTCTTCCCTGGTCTTAATCCAATTTTAGTAAATGAGTCTGCTATCTGTCTAACAGATGCTCAAAGCAAAACCCTGAAGCCCCTTTATCCCCCTCACTTTACCACATCCATCTATCAGCAAGTTTTCCTGGGTCTACTGTCAATACATATATTGATAACTTCTATTTTCACTGATACCTAATCTAAGTCACCCCTAAACCAGTCTGACAAAGCTTCTTTGTTGTACTTGATCTTCATATGAAGGGAGAAACACAGTGGGTCAGGCGCCCTCAACTAAATCTCAATGTGTCCATTGGAGGAGGGCCCCACTGTGACCTGTTATTCTCTTGCTGACCTTGACTTTAGTAGCTATGTTTCACTAAAGCCCATTAGCTCATGTCCGTCTGGAATTCATTTGAAGTCCTGATGCACAAGCGGCAACCACATAGGGACCCATCTGGCAACACAAGCATACAAAATTCAATTCCTAAACAAGGCATTTGCACTTGATTTTGTCCTTTGCCTGCAATACTCTCCCTTTATTTTTTTAAAATTTTATTTATGTATGAGAAAGATAGCATGAGAAGGGAAAGAGGAAGAAGGAGAAGCAGACTCCCTACTGAGCAGGGAGCCCACCATGTGGATCCCAGGACCCTGGGACCATGACCCGAGCTGAAGGCAGATGCTTTAACTGACTGAGCCACCAGATGCCCCAACACTCTCCGTTATGGTCCCGGAGTCAAGAACATTCCTATTGCTTTTACCATGCTTTCTTTTTAAAAATATTTTATTTATTCATGAGAGACACACACAGAGAGAGGCAGAGACACAGGCAGAGGGAGACGCAGGCTCCATGCAGGGAGCCCAATGTGGGACTCGATCCCGGGACCCCAGGATCACGTCCTGAGCCAAGGCAGATGCTCAACCGCTGAGCCACCCAGGTGTCCCTACCATGCTTTATCTTACATTGAGACCTGTTAATGATTTGTCTTTCTTTTTTTAGATTTGTTCTAACTCACTTTAATTAAGACAAACCACTGATATTTTCCATATATAATGGACTCATATAAATTAATAAGATATTCCACCAGGGGAAGTGGACATATGGAACAAAGAAATCAGTTCTTCAAATAAGAGAGGCAAATGTCAATTAACTGACCTTTTTCATAATTGAAAGAATAGAAAATAAGACAATAAGAAACCATTTTCTACATATCAAATGACTAGTAGAAAAAATAACCCATCACGGTCAGGGTGTGGTTAAATGGGCTTTATTAAAGCTAGATGGCTTGTGGAAGCATAAATTGATACAAACATTCTGGTGGACAGAGAACAAGAAAGACACAAATGCTTTGATTCAGGAAAGGGAGATAATGTGTAAAGATACAGAAGTTTACCAAAGAGGCTTGATTCTGTAGTGAGCATGGGAGAGGACAGATATTTGGGGGAGGAAATAAAAAGATTCATATTTAATATGTTTTTAAGTGTGTAGTGCCCATTAAGACATCCAGGTTGAGGTATCACTCTGGCAAGTTGGGTAGAAGTAGACGGGCTAAGCAGGAATGTCTAAGCTAATGTCTTTGGTAATTATCATATGGAGAGCATTTAAAGCCATAGAAATGATTCACCTCAGTCAGAACACTAAGATAATAGAGAAAGGAAAAGTGTCCAAGACCAATCAATCCTAAAGGCTGTCCCAGGGCATTTTGGGAAGAGGAGTAGTTAACAGGACTGGCTACATAATGTACAGACCCTAAAGCAAATGGCAGTGTGGGGCCCATTGTTTAAACCTTACTAAGAATTTCAAGATGGTGACCACAGAGCATTAAGCCAAGAGTGGGGGCCTTGTGTGACTGTACATATCACACATCCTTGAAGCTGTCCCTGAGAATCAGTAGGGTGAATGAGGATATAAGACCCAGTGAAATAGGAAGAAAGGGGAGAAGCTGTCACTAATGACAGTCTTTTAGTGGGAGCTGGGTGCTTAAGCCATCCTACTTCCCTGGCCGTAGTCATTGATTCAGGGGTGGGAGTGTGACCTAAGATGTCATTCTGTGAACTTCAGGACTCTTGCTTGAAATGCTCACACAAAATCTCTTTCTCTTGGTAGATTTGAATGAGAAGACGTAGCTCCAGTTGTATCAGCAGCTATCCCATGACCTTGAGGAGAACCAAGCTTGAGAGACCTCTAACATGACATAGGGAGGGAGGCAAAGCAGAAGATGGAAAGAAAGAGTCCTTGATGATACAGCTAAGTAGATAATTTATTCTATTTCTAGTTATCGTAGATTCTGATTTTATGTTTTCTGTCTACCATTCCTTTTCTTTATTTCTATCCCTCCCTCCCCCAGCCCTTGCCTTCCTTTAGCTGTATACATTTTTCTGCATTTTCCTCTCTTGATTGGCTGGCTTGGTTTAGGCCTAGGTTATGAGACCATGTCTTTACTCTCTTGCTTCCCTAAAGTTGCAAGGGCCTAAGCATAGCCCTAGACACATACTGGGAAATTCTATAGAGTGGAATGACACAGGCTTTGGAACCAGATTGATCTGAAGGCAAGTGCCAGCTGTACTTACACTCTCTGAGCCTTGATTCCTCATCTGAAAAATGGACATAATAATGGTTATCTTGTATCCTTAATGTAAAGTACAGTGTGTGTGAAGTGTAGGGCACATATTAAACTCTGAAAATATTTTATTATTATGTTAACAAACAAGGCTTTAAGGTTCTTCTGGTTTGAGCTTCATATTCTACAGTTGATACTTTAAAACTCTAAAAAGGGATACAAATTGGCCTATGTTGTGCAACTGACAAAAGTGATAGCCAGAAGGTTGGATACATAGGTCGGTTCCCTTTCCATTTCCTGAGGCAGGCAACCTATAGAGAGTGATGTTACACAGCCATGTTTTGTTGAACTCCTTTTAATGGTGCACAATTGTGGTTATTTATGCTTAGCTATAATACAGGGATAGGACTTGTTTTCCTATACCCAGCCTACCTTATGTATTTATACCATCTGCACCTCTCTGTGGTCCCATGTGATAACTTGTCAGCCCCTCCTGTTGGTTTTAAGAGCAGATGCAAAATGATTTATATAAATATCCCATTAAAAAATACATATCCCATTTAAAAATATATATATATATATCCCATTTAAAGTCAATTAGTTACCTTCCTAGACCTTTCTTTCTGTTTTCTCCAGGGCCTATCAGTGAGAAGCTGTTAAAGCTTTTTTGCTTTCCAAAATAAAAGTAAATTGTATTTTGCCACAGGGCAAGCTATGGGGGCCAGAGGGGGATACCTGGGGATGACCAGAATGCCTGTGTTTGCTGTGTCTAGCCTTGCACCTCCTTGTGTGAAATACACCTAGCTGTAATTAGAGAAACAGGGCCCAGCTGGCTGCTTTGTTGTTTTAAATCTGAGGGGAACTCAGTTTAAGGGAATCATTTCCATTCCTTAATAATCATCTGTTTATAAGTGTTCTAAAATGTGAAAAAGCTCAACATCTGAAAACTTTACATATCCCATAGGTTAAGGGAAAGTTCAGTGGTCATCGGGGTCATTTTTGTTTTTTTAGGGATAGCTGCTTGGAGGCCATGAAACTGATAAGAATTTAGGCAATTATTAAAAGCCTCCAGGAAAGAATATTCTATAGGGTTCCTTGGGGGTGAATATTAGGTCACTGGACCATAAATTCCATTAAGGTTGTGACTGTCTTTCGACTTCATAACTACTTCTAGGACTGGACTCTGTGCCAGGCATATAGAGTATACATGTATTGACTAAATGAGTGATAATAAATACAAGTGATGCTCTGGTTAATTAGAAGGAAGTCAGAGATCCATCTCCTTCATTTTTTAAAAGATATTTTATTTATTCCTGAGAGACAGAGAGAGAGAGAGAGAGAGAGAGAGCCAGAGACATAGGCAGAGGGAGAAGTAGGCTCCCTGTGGGGAGCCCAATGCAAGACTCAATCCCAGGACCCCGGGATCACAACCTGAGCCTGAGATGAAGACAGATGCTCAGCCACTGAGCCACCGAGGTGCCCCTAGGTTTAATTTTTTGAGGAACTGCCATACTGCTTTCCAACAGCTGTACTATTCTATATTCCTACCAACAGGACACAATGGTTCCAATTTCTCCACATCCTCATCAACACTTGTTTTCTGTTTTTGTTTGTTTGATTGATTGTAGCCATCCTAATGGGTGTGAGGCTGTATCTCATTGTGGTTTTGATTTGCAGGGTTTTTTTTTAATTTTTTTAAATATTTATTTATTTATTTATTTATTTATTTATTTATTTATTTATTTATTTAGAGGCAGAGACACAGGCAGAGGGAGAAGCAGGCTCCATGCACCGGGAGCCCGACGTGGGATTCGATCCCGGATCTCCAGGATCGCACCCTGGGCCAAAGACAGGTGCCAAACCGCTGCGCCACCCAGGGATCCCTGATTTGCAGTTCTTTAATGATTAGGGATGTTGAGCATCTTTTCATGTGCTTATTGACCATCTGCATGTCTTCTTTGGAGAAATGTCTAAAGTCCTTTGCCTATTTCTGAGTCGGATTGTTTGGGGATTTATTTGTTGTTGTTGAGTTTTAGGGGTTCTCTAAGAATTCTGGATATAATTCCTATGATTTGCAAATATTTTCTTCCATTCTGTGGTTTGCCCTTTTACTTTGTTGATACTGTCTTTTGATGTACAAAATTTTGTAATTTTCATGAAGTCTTGTTTGCCAATTTTTTTCTTTTGTTGTCTGTGCCTTTGGTATCATATTCAAAAATTCATTGCCAAATCCAATGTCACGAAGTTTTTGCCATGAGTTTTTTTTTTTTAAGGTCTTGCATTTAGGTATATGATTCACTTTAAGTTAATTTTTCTATGTGGTATTAGGTAAAGGTCCAATTTCATTCTTTTGTATATAGATACCAAGTTTTCTCAGCACCATTTGTTGAAAAGACTATCTTTTTCCCATGTATGTAATGGTTTATTTCTGGAATCTCTATTCCATGGTCTGTATTTTGTATTTATACCAGTGCCACACTGTTTTAATTACTGCTGTTTTGTAATAAGTTTTAAAATTGGAGGATTTTGAATCTTGAGGGCAAGAAATGAGGCTAATAGGAGCAGTCTGATTCAGGTCCAGTGGTTTGACAGTGACTGTCTGGGGCAAGGGTAAAGTAGCAGCCCTCTAAGCAAATTTTTACAAGGAGAAGGCTGTGGGTTTGCCTCCCCTTGCTTGATTCCTTCCCGAGACTGGTTTTTGTTGGCTTCTTGTTGATTCAGCAGATGACTCTACCCTTCAAATCAATTCCTTTTTCCGCCTAAGTTAGTCTATTTCTCTTATCTGCAACCAAGAACCCTGATGGCATAGCTCAGTTCATGTGGGAATGCACCACCTTAAGCATTTAGTTGGCTTAAAAGCTTTCTCAGACCAAAGCAGTATATGTGGCACGGCTCAATGGCAAGTTTCATGCTCATTTATGCATCTATACAGTATTCACACACTTCCCCACATGTATCTTTTGGTAAGCTGGAGTAAACAATGTTTGATTCAGCAAAACTTGGAAATAATGAAGCCTGTCTTTAAGAATCACCTTCCTTTCCTTGCAAAGAGGCTTCTACCTTTATATTAACCTTTTCTTCCTATTAAGCCTTCACTATCCTATAATGTTCACAGGATACACAGAACAGCAATGTATGGACGTTATTATTGTTAATATTATTTATCATTTATCAGTATCAGTTACAATTGTGGTTGGCTGAGTATCCTTGAGCATAAGAGTTTCAGTTACATTTTAGCCCTTTACTTATTGTTGTATTATTCATGTATTGAGTACCTAATATGTGCGCAGTGAGAACTAGACCCCAATCCAACCAACCCAATACAGTCTTGGTGGAAAGACTGGTTTGGGAGGTTTGGCAGGGTCAGGTCAAGATGCTTTATTCTTCACATAGCTGCTCTCCAGAGGTCAAGCTGGGGCTTGTCTGGATGAGGCCACTGAGGCCCATTTGTAGGGGATGAAGGAGCATGGACTTTCCATAGTCATTGACATCTCTCTAAACCTATTATATAAATATTAAAAAAATTTTTTATTGAAGTTTGATTTGCCAACATATAGTATAACACCCAGTGCTCATCCCATAAAGTGCCCCTCTTATTGCCCATCACCCAGTCACCCCATCCCCCCACCTGACTCACCTTCCACTACTCTTGTTCATTTCCCAGAATTAGGAGTCTCTCATGTTCTGTCACCCTCTCTAATTTTTCCCACTCATTTCCCTTCCTTTCCCCTATAATCCCTTTCATTATTTCTTATATTCCCCGAATGAATGAAGCCATATAATGTTTGTCCTTCTCCAATTGACTTACTTAGCATAATACCCTCTAGTTCCATCCACGTGGAGGCAAATGGTGGGTATTCATCATTTCTAATGGCTGAGTAATATTCCATTGTGTATATAGACTACATCTTCTTTATCCATTCATCTGTTGATGGACACCGAGGCTCCTTCCACAGTTTGGCTATTGTGGACATTGCTGCTATAAACATCGGGGTGCAGGTGTCCTGCTGTTTCACAGCATCTGTATCTTTGGGGTAAATCCCCAGTAGTGCAATTGCTGGGTCGTAGGGCAGGTCTATTTTTAACTCTTGAGGAACCTCCACACAGTTTTCTAGAGTGGCTGCACCAGTTCACATTCCCACCAACAATTCAAGAGGGTTCCCCTTTCTCCACATCCTCTCCAACATTTGTTGTTGCCTGTCTTGTTAATTTTCATCATTCTCACTGGTGTGAGGTGGTATCTCACAGTGGTTTTGATTTGTATTGCCCTGATGGCCAGTGATGCGGAGCATTTTCTCATGTGCTTATTGGCCATGTGTATGTCTTCTTTGGTGAAATTTCTGTTCAATGTCTTTTGCCCATTTCATGATTAGATTGTTTGTTTGTTGGGTGTTGAGTCTAAACCTATTCTAGCCCAAGTCTGCCTGCATTGTGTCTCTTGCTCTCCAACTTTCTCTCTTTTCTTGGTGGGAGCATGTATCAAGACCCCAGGCCCTATCCTGAGATGGCATTTAGTTTATATGTCCTATGTTATACGGGGCATATGTATGATATGTATGTAATGTTATTTTTGTGTTCTTAAAATCCCCTTTTTGACATATTTCACATATTCTAGAGCCTTCCCATAGAATTCTACTTTCACAATCAAGGAACCTTTTATTAGGAGTTCTTGTTCTCAAATAAGGAGGGCATTAAAGATGAAAGGAGAAAGTCACTGAAAGATTTTATAGATGGAGCTCTTAGTGGGGCAGAAAGAAAAGTTTGCTAATATAGGTTTTGATGAAGGGAAAAGGACTAAGAATGACTATCTCTTGAGTGTCAAATGCTTTGCCAAGTCTCTTAATTCTCACAATAGCCTTTGGGATGATTATTTTTATCTTTCTTCTACAGGTAGTTGACTGAGCTTTAGTGAGATTAAGTAATTTGCCTCAGATCACATGGCAAAACAATAGTGAGGCTGGAACTCGTGGGTGGAGTAAGGTCAAGATCATACGTAGGACTAGATAGATCTCTCCATCCCTCAGTTTGTAGGAACACATGGTGTCCATTTCAACTAAACCTGCTAACAAGAGTCTGTGTCTCTTGTAGAAGCCTGGTCTGTTTCTGTTCAAAAGGTGTACTTTTGTTCTGGGAGGACTCCTGCAGTCTTTACTGCCCATACTTACCATTCTGAAAAGACAGAGAAACAAGTGCAAGGGCCTCGACCATGATGGTGAAGTCACTCTGGCAAGTGCTTCTGTGCTGAGCTGGGATCAGCAAAGTGGTGAATCCTGGCTTTTCCCCTCTGCTAATAATGTTAAATGAAAGGAAAGGAAAGGAGTGTGTCAAAAAAAAAAAGAATCAGTATTTTTGTTTGCCTGAGGGAGTAATGTCTACCTTCAGCTCATACCACTTCTTTTCTGGAAGTTCATTCCCATGAGAGCTCCCTCATGCAATCGAAATGTCACTGGCTTCTGAGGGTCTCAGAGCAGGCTGCAGCAGGAATATAGAAACCTGTATTCCTCATTTAAAAAGCCCACTTTCACTTTTTAATTTAGATAGGTGAGCATGGTAGCCCTCATTGCCTGGAACTTCACATGCCCCTCCTTGGCATATTTTGCAGCAGTGGCATGCCCGAGGGAGGCAGCCGTCCTGAGACCAGGCAAGAAGGGGGTGAACTGTTGGCACAGAGTTTAAGCATGATAACGAAGCTGATTAAATTGAATGTTTTCATTATATTCCGTATAGAAGCAATCCTCAGCAATGTTAATGATAAACACTTCCTAAAAGAAGCAGTTTTTTGGTGTAAGCTCTAATTGGTCTAAATACCACAGTTAGTGGTGAGCTTTAGTAATAATATTTTTGTTAGCTTCCTTTGTATTACATATTTTTTTGAAAACATTTTTACATTTTCTACATTTCACATAAATTAAGTAAGGCAATCACAAAAATACAAAAACTGTATGATTCCTCTGATATGAAGTATCTAAAGGTATCAGATACATAGAAACAGACATTCAAAAGGTGGTTGCTACAGGCCAAAGGGAGGGAGAAATGAGGAGTTGTTTAATGGATAGAGAGTTTTGTTTTTGCAAGATGAAAAAGTTCTGGAGGTTGGTTGCACAACAATATGAATGCTTAACACTACTAAGATGTATAGTTAAAAATGGTTAAGATGGTAAATTTTGTAATATGTTTTTACCACAGTGAAAAAAAAAAGCCTATGTATCTTTTAATAAACATTGTATTCAGTATAGAAATTAATTGGACAACTCTGGATGATGCATTAGACCCCAGCACTCAGGGCACAGCCATGCTCATTTATTTCAAGAGTAAATTCCCATGGGTTCAGAATTGTTCCCATTTAGGGCTCAACCATTGCATCCAACTCTTGTGGTATTATATATATATTTGTGTTTAGACAGATTAGAAAGAAACAGTTGGAGCACAATTTTAAGAACAGAAACAGAATTTAGTTATTAAGTTATGTTCTTCAATGTGACCACTGGGAATTTTTGTGTGTTTAAATATAAAACAATGCAACAGTACAAACTGAATTACAATAATTTTGTTTGGTAAATGCAAATTTTAGTCTATAAACAAATATATTTGTTTCATGTCATGACTATTGCTGAAAATAATTGTGTCCTATCAGGGAGGAGGAGATGTTAAAAAATGAAATGTTCTGGGTGTCAAATATCCTAGAAACTGGCATCAAGATCAGACCCAATTCTTTAATGATTTGAAAACAAATGCTTATGTTACCTACAGAAACAGTGGCATGGTGCAAAGAGCTTGGGCTTCAGGGTTAGATGGATTTGAATTTGAATTCAGATGCCACCTTTCTTCAGCAGACTTTGGGCAAGGCCTTAAAACCCTTTGTCTGCTTAAGGGGGATAAATTACCTCCCTCGTAAGGATGTTTTGCCATGAATAAAGGAGAAAGTGACTACAAAGCACCTAGCACAGGTATCGGACCGATTAAGCATGATATGGGCTATGCCTTAGTTTCCTTGGGCTGTCAAAATGATTTTCCACCATCCAGGTGGCTTAAAATAACCAAAATTTATTCTCATAATTCTAGAAGTTGGCAGATCGAAGTCAAGGGATCACAGCGCTATATCCCCTCTGAAAGCTCCACAGAGGGAATCCTTCCTTGCCTCCTCAGCTCTGATGGCATGGGTATTTCTTGATGTGTAGCTTCATAACTCCAATCTCTGCCTCACTTTTTTTAAAATTAATTAATTAATTTTAGAGAAAGAGAGAGAGAGAGGAGGGGGAGGGGCAGAAAGAGAGGGAGAGGGGGAAAGAATTCTCAAGCAAACTCCCCACTGAGTGCAGAGCCTGATCCCGGGACCCTGAGATCATAACCTGAGCTGAGATCATGACCTGAGCTGAGATCACGGCCTGAGCCAAAATCAAGATCCAGCCCTTCTTTAAAGGTGCCTGAACCACCCAGGCACCCCTCTGTCTCATTCTTATAAAGACGTTTGTCACTGAATTTAGGGCCTGCTTCGGTATTCCAGGTAATCTCATCTCAAGATCATTAAATTAAGTTACATCTGCAAAGATCTTTTTTCCAAATAAGGTCATATTTATAAGTTCCAGGACATGACTCTACCTTTTGGGGGCCTCCAGCCAACCTGCTACAGCTAGCCATTAGTATTATAAAATATGAAACATTTTCCATACATTGCCCATACAATTTATTGAGTACCTATGGTGTGACGGACACTGTTTTAGGTATTAGGATTACATGGGGAGGGTAACAGACCAAGTCCCTGCTCTCATGGAGCTTACCTTCTACCTGGGAAAGACAGATGACTAATAAGTAAAATGTAAAAATTAAATAGATAAATAAATGAACAAGATAATACTGGAAAATAATAAATGCAATCAAACTCAAAGAGGGATGATGAAATATACAGTGATCAGGGGAGTGGGCACTGCTCCAAAGTATGGTTGGAGAAGTCTCCTCAGAGGAGGTAACATTTGAGCTGAGACTCAAAGGATGAGGAGGAGCTAAACCTTGCTAAGCTCAGGGGTTAACTTGTTCTAGAAAGAGGAAATAGCAGCTACAATATCTTCTGGGTAAGAAGGTGTTTTCTATTTTGTTCATTGATATACCTCAAGTATCTAAAACATTACCTGGGGCACAGTAGATACAGGTGTCTGGAATGAACGCGTTGAAGGAAAGCTGTATACCTAGAGTGTTGTAAACCAGAGGAAGAAGGACATGAGGTAGAAGAGTAAGGAAGGGCTAGAAAGTAGAGACAGTAGGCCCTGGTGATAAAGACACTATATTCTGAGTGCAGTGGGAGTCTTTAGAAGAGTTGAAAGCAAAGGACAATATGATTTATTTATTTATTTATTTATTTATTTATTTATTCATTCATTCATTCATTCATTCATTCATTCATTCATTCATTCATTCTTTTAAAGATCACTATGTATTTCCAAAAGGAGAAGATTGACAATAATACCAGTCAAAATCATAACAACCACAATGCCCTCACACTCAGGCCTGGCAGTTTGCATATGTTTGTCCACATGTGTCATCCACATGTCCATTGAGGAATAGGTATTATACCCTGCAGTGGGAAGGGAAACATTGCTATTTAGAATAAAAAAATGAACTGTCTGGTTCTTCATGGGAGAGAACAGGAGAAAGTGGTATAATTCATTTAAGAGGAATGAGTATTTTATATTTTATACTGCTACCTTCTCCTTAAAGACATCGATGTACAAATTTCACTGCTTCTGGGAATGTGTTTGGGATTGGACTAGGGAATAAGGAAGATATAGATGGCTCTTTTTTTTTTTTTAACATTTTATTTATTTGTTCATGAGAGGCAGAGACGTTGGCAGAGGGAGAAGCAGGCTCCCTGCGGGGAGCCTGATGTGGGGCTTGCTGCCAGGACCCTGGGATCATGACCTGAGCTGAAGGCAGACTTAACCACTGGGCCACCCAGGTGTCCTGATGGCCTATTATTATTATTATTGTTGTTAATTTATTTTTGAAGCACCTTAATGAATTTCCCATGTTAACAAGTAGGCTGAAGAAACTTTAGGGTAAGGAGTAAACAAATGCTGTCTGAAAAATGTGTAGACATTGTGGGAACCTGAAGGTTGGTTGGAGAAGGAAGAGAAGTAGAGAGGGCTAGTCCTGAGCTACATGGAGATTCCTGAGGAGAAAAACACCAAGGGACAAGTTTCCATAATCGAGGATGGTTGAGGGACTTTTGAGAGCAGCAGTGTCAATAGTTCAAATGTAAGGTGTATGAGGGTATGATTCTGTAATTTGAGGCATTCACCTACCCCTGTCACTACATCCCATTTACTCTTAAGCCTTCAAAAAATGGTTTAATACATTCAAAAGGCTTGTCAACATGGTGGCTTTGGGGAATCAAAGGAAAAAGGGGTTGCTTTATGTGTTGGGCTACTGAGAGTGAAGGGAAGATTAAACTGCAGGACATAAGATATGAGTGGAGTTGAAGATTCAGGAGCCCAAGGAAATCTGAGCAGAATCTCACCAGGAGACATATACACTCTTGGATATCTCCAGAACCATTCAGGGTAGGAGGTTGCATACTGCTTTCTCCTCTGTGTTTGAATGGGAGCTTACACCATTTTACTTGAAATATTAAAGAAATGGTGACCTCTGACCTCTATACTGGAGGGTTGGGGTGTAATCAGGTGGCTGGCTAACACTTAGGTTTAGGTTGTCCCCCATTTTACAAACGAAGAGGGTTTGAGTGACCTGAATGCAGCAGGTCCCAGGTTTGAGCCCAGAATGGGTCAGTGATTCTCAGTGGAGGGCCAACTGTGAGATTCCATCCCACCCCATTTCTGCTGCCATGAACTCCTGTCACCAGGAGCTTGGGATGGGAAAATGGAGAGGCACCATGGATTAGTTTCACAGATGGTTCTACCCACTATAGTTTTGCAGCTGCCAGAGAAATGATTTAGAAAATCATAGCAGGTTTTATGAGCAGTATTGAAATCTCACCAGTTTAAATTCTAGATGGTTAAATTTTATTATTTTCTTCTCAGTAGTCTTCTTTACTTCTTCCTATCCACAATAGACAGTAAAATGTTGGTTCTATCAGAAAAAGTCTCTGACTTGACTCATATCTTTGAACTTCTAAACAAAATATTTTTGACGAATATGTTGTAGTATTTTTTCTTCCATTATATGAAGTGATTCTAGTGAATCCAGGAAGATTATTTTTGTTTAATAATCAAGATCAGTGATTTTGGAGGAGGCTAGGGATTTCAGGGGTGACTTTGGGTAGCCTTGCATGTTTTGTTTGCTTTGCGCTTGTCCTACAGATTAGAAGCACTTTCAGCTCAAAGGAGTAATGTGCTCTGGAAATGGCTATAGGTTGTCTGTGAGCTTTTAGAAAATTAAAGCACTCTCTCAGATGGCATTAGGGAAGAAATGACTTCAGAAAGAACTTTCGGTATTGGAACATGGGCCTTTTCTAGCAATGGCTTTGAATGGAAAGAATGTTAAGAATTTGATAGCAGACTTTGGATTCTGGCAGCATTGCTGACTGTGCTAATGTGACCTGCTTTCCCCACTCCCCATGCCTCATCCCTTACCCCAGCCATTCCACTAAGCCTTTTCTGGTACAAAAGAGGAAAAAACATCATGTACAGAACTGAGTGTGAATAATATGCTGGGCATAGTTCATATTGTAAAACAGAGTCTCCCTGTGACTTAATTTTCTTACCTGTTAAATGAAATTAATGATATTGCCTACCTGGTAAGGTTGCGATAAGGATTAAATGAGTTAATGTAGGTAAAACATTTAGAACAGTGAAGGGCATGTACTATGTGCTGTGTATTAACTGTGATTGCCATACTGTGCTGGTATGTGGAGTGTTTTTTGGGAGGAGGGAGGTACAGAGGGAAAGGGATAGAGAATCTTAAGCAGGCTCCATGCTCAGTGTGAAGCCCAATGTGGGACTAGATCTCACCACCCAGAGACCATGACCTGAGCCAAAATCAAGAGTTGGACACTTAGGTATGTGGAGTTTTTTCTAATTCCCTTTCATCGGAAGGGTCTAGACCGGGAAATTGTTACAGGACTTTTTGTCTTTTTTTTTTTTTTAAGAACATGTCTAATGTTCAGTGCTCTTTCAAAGTCAAGTAAAGATTGAAACCCAGGCAGTATTTAGGGGTGGTACTTTGAGTCTGCATCCTGTATTACCTTCCAAGGAAGAGTGCGTCTTTTTTGCCCAGGGCTCTGGTGAGACAAAGAGCTGCCTATGAAAACACAACATTCTAAACATATGCATAAAATCTAAATTTACAATGAGCATTGACTCAAGAATCTTGAAATGAAAAGATATAAAAAAAATTGATCCCAGAAATATATGGAGTACACAGCAGAAGCAATGCATAATTTCTGTCTATAGCATTGCCACCCTGTGGGGTACATGGAACTCCCATAGAAAAAGCTGAACCTGGTGAAAGAGTTGCACACAGGAAAGAATAAAAAATTATATGAGGAACCAGTTCACTATTGAGAAAGAATCAGAAGATATTCCAAACAAGAGGATAGTACTCTAGAATTCAAGATAAAAATAATATCAAAAAGACTATAAATATGTATAAAATGACTAAATAGGTAAATGAAGTTTTATACTCACAAGGAAATAACTGAACATGATGAAAAAAGAGCAGGCATATTTGAAAAATAAAACAACTAGAATTCATTCACCTGAAAATTCATGTCTTTAAAAGTAACAACAAAAAAAGTTAAGCAGAGGATTAGTCCTCACTGAAAAGAGTATTAGTGAACTGAGAAAGCAGTCATAGGAAATTACCTAAACATCGGCACCCAGAAGTAAAGATATTAAAAGCAGGAGAGATACCTGAGTGGCTCAGTCGGTTAAGTATGAGATTATGAGTTGATTTCAGCTCAGGTCATAATCTCGGGGTCATGAGATCGACCCCCCATGACAGACACTGCACTGGGCATGGAGCCTACTTAAGATTTTCTTTCCCTCTCTGTCTGTCCCTCCTCCCTCCCTCAATCAATCAATCAATCAATCAATCAGTCAAAAGCAGGAGAGGTTGTTAGATATGGAGATGGTAATGAGAAAGCCAGAAAGCCTAGCATACATTTATCAGGAATTCTCGTAGGGAAAGGTGGAGGAAAGGCAATATTTGAAGAGCTATTCACCAAGACTTTACTAGAAACAATGTAAGAACAATTCACAGGTTCAAGAAGACATCCAATTCTAGGCAAGATAAATAAATACGGTACCAAATGCTTTTTATGTTTTAGACACTGGTCATATATGAATCTTCATGGATTCAATGCAATGCTTTTAATTCCAGCCCTTGCCCCCCATTTTACAGATAGAGAAACGGGGTCAGAAAGATTGTATACCTTGCCCAAAGCCACACAGCAAGGAAAGCCAAGATTGAAACCAGACTGACCTTAGAGACTGACTACTTACTCATTAAAAGTAGATTCATCCTCAAAAACAAGACCAATGACCTAGTTAGTACTCAGAGTGCTCAGAGAGGATAATACAACCTAGAAGCCTCTATCCAGCTTAAACTATTATTCTGAATGTGAGAGAAATAAAAATAAGCTTAGTTAAAAATGGAAAGCGATTACTACTTATTAAGACCCGGGCTGAAAAAAATTACTAAATAATGAATTTCAGGAAAAAAGATCATGGGAGGATTATGACAGGGGGATAGGGAAAGAAGGATGGAGAACGAGGAAATTGGTGCAGATGGATGAATCTAAATATTAACCATGAGAAAAACATTTGTGTGGGAACTTCTAGAAGAAAATGAAACAAGTACAATTAGACCAAAATTCAATTACTCTGTGAACTGTCAACCGTGGAGTTCCTCTGTATAAATGAGGACAAATTTTAAGCTTTAATCTCAGGTTAGTTATCTCTTCGCAGAGGTGATAGCCCAAGAAACCTTTCTTCTGTATAAATATGGAACAAAACTTCAAAGATAAAACAACGGTGTCCAGAATATTATTTTTTGTGGATTAGTCCCCTAAGTTGATTCCACTGGGAAAATGCCCATGTTGGTTATTCCATTTTTGATGTTTTATCTTGGATGGGTGGAGATGTAGTGGCGATGAAGATTGCGTTCCTCCCTCGTGTTTTCACTTGTGTTCACTCTGGACACATACTGATCCTTGATGTAGCCCAGCGATATCACATGGTTTTATTGGTCATATAGCATTACCACACATGTCCCAAGAATGTCAAAGTTACTCCTTTTAGGAAAACATTCTTTGAAAGTTCCTTGTCTTAGACATTGGGCAATAGCAGTGATTCATTTCCTGTGTAGTTTGTAGGCATTTGTTGGCAGTAGTGTATATTAAGGAAAAAATTTACTTTTCCATGAAATGAAACTTATAGGATTATTGAGAGGAATTTAACACTATTTAAGAAAATTTTCCAATTCCTTATATTTGGATTCTATGAATTTTTATTCTAAATTTAGCATCATGAGTCAATATGATTGTCTAAAGGGCTGCCTAAAAGATGATCGCATAATTCTGTATTATTTATCTGCCCTCAAATTGTTTTGACATGGAGGGAATTCTAGTAACATTGATAGAGTTCAAATACTTTCTGACTATGGAAAAAAAAATATGTTGTTCCTAGTTGCTCAGTTTCTGAAGTAAAGGGATAAGAATACAGTGTAAGAATGTGAACGAATCAGGGAAGGTGAATTTATATAATGTTACTTAAACTCCAAGATTTCAGGGGCAAAACTCAGTAAAGGTTTGTTTCTGCATGTCCCAGGACTGTTGGAAGGGGTGGCTCTGCTCCATGCAGGAATTCAGGAACATAAGCTCCTCCATGAAGTGGTTTTGTCTTTTCCTGGGACTTCACTCTCTCCCCCTTCTCAGGATCCTTTGCACTGGTCTAACAGAGAAGGAAGGTGGATTGTATGGGAGGTTTTATATACCTGGATGGGTCACTCCTTGCCCTGTCTCTATTCCATTGGCCAGATTTCAGTCACTGAAAGGAGGGCTGGGAGATATGTATGTAAAGTGTGCACCCAGGATGTAGGGAAAATGGTGAGTATATGTCCTGGTATTTGCCATTAGATAGCTAATCATGTGTGCAAGTATGAAAGAGATAATGGGGATAATTAAAATATGTAGTGATCATATTTATAGTTATCACTGATGGGTTTTTCAAGTTAATTATATTCTATTATTTCCTAATAGCCATCGGCATATGACGTATAGCTTAAATACTATTTCATTTATGTGTTTGAGCAACTCATTGTTTCAATATGCAGCTTACTTCTTATTTTATGTGATGAAGGAGTATAAATGTTACATTACTTTAATTGAAGAAGTTTGCCAACATTTTGTCTTATAAATTAAATTTACTCATAAATATGCACCATCTTCAACTCTCTATTTAGCAACATCACATTCTTTGGGGGCACCTGGGTGGCTTAGTCAGTTAAGCATCTACCTTTGGCTCAGGTCATGATCTCGGATCCTAGGATCGGGCCCTTTGTCGGGATCCTTGCTCAGCAGGGAATCTGCTTCTCCCTCTCTCTCTGCTCCCTCTGCTAATGCTCTTTCTCTCTCTAATGAAGAAATAAAATTTAAAAACAGCAACAACAAAAACCCTTCACATTCTTCAACAGAAGTTTAATCATTGACGCTTTGCAATGTTTGTTGCCAAAGGCCTCCCTGTGGCTTGAGGAGTACACTTCAATGTTAGGCAGTGCTAAGCACTTTTGCTTATAAATTTCGGGATTTGTAGGAAATTTGCTGGATAGGAAAGCTATCCAGCAAAGCAGAGGTAAAGCACCTCTTCAAGTCTACCCACTCCTTTTGATCGCACTTTCCAGAATAATATTGTGGATTTGGCAACAGTTGGGCACAGGAGTGCAGTACACATATAGGGGAAAAGAGGGGTGCATAAAGGGGTTTGGCTTCACCCAAGGAATACAGTCTGATTCTTGTGGGAAATTTGGGGAGAGGCAGTACTGTGAAAGCCTAATGCTCAGCATGCAAGATGTGAATTATTAGGTTGCAAGAAACATACCTATGCTGTGTGATTCTTTCCTTAGAACAACTTGCCTCCTGGGTGCCTGGGTGGCTTAGTTGGTTGAGCATCTGCCTTTGGCTGGGGTCATGATCCCAAGGTTTTGGGGTTGAGTCCCCCATCAGGCTCCCTGCTCATGGGGGGCCTGCTTCTCCCTCTCCCTCCTTCCATTTCCCCTGCTTGTGCTCTCTCTGTTCCTTTCAGTGAAAGAAAGGAAGGAAGAAAGAAAGACAAACAACTTGCCTCTTGATGGGTCACAAGGTAACTGGGGGTCAGATTGCTTGGATACCCGTGCCCCACCGTTTTGAGAAAGGAAATTGTTTTCAAACCACCTGAGTAGTTCGCAGCAGCAGGAGGAGGCCAAGGGAGAGTGATGCAATCTATCATTTCCCCTTTCAAACACCCTTAGCAAATGGGACAAACAATCTTGGAGAGTTTTAACTAAAACAAGAAGGGGCTGCAAGGTCTCATGGAATGTGGGAAAGATTAATTTGGCATTTTCTGGTACCAATTGGGCCATGCTAGCATGTTTGTATCTAACTCATGGCCTATATTACAGACGAAGGTGAAAAGATCAAGAAGTAGAACTGAGTTTCAGGCCCACATAACTGTCTGGCCATGGTTTTGATTCCTTGGTCTGTGAAGAAGCAGCAGAGCCATTAGTCATTATCAGAATATGCTGGCTGAGAATGACATCTAAAGACAAGAGACATGTCTGTGGGTCACACCTGGGGACAGCTGAGGGAACATGCTTTGCTCGTGTTCTAGCTGTGCAGCCTTCAGAGGGAGAGAGTGCTCTTCAAGTGAGGATTTGGTGTGTGATTCCAGTCAACTGTGAATACCTCGATGGGCCCTGATTCTCTGGCAAGACCAAAAGGGAGAAACATATTTTCAAGTAACTCAAAGTAGGAGACTGTGCCTCATGTCTCAGCTCAAAGCTAATTCACTTTCTTCCTCCTTCTTCTCTGTCTCTTTTTGTTCCATTGGTTGATGATGACCCTTCAGCGTGGCAAGTTCTTGACCTCACCAGTGACCTGACAGACTAGCTGAGTAGTGTCTGTAGAAAGCACACCTAGTGACACAGGTATGTCTCATCAAGGTTCTCTTTTTTATTACTCACAAAAAGCTCATTCATATTTGGCAAGGAACAGAGGAGCTTTGGTTTTAGGTCATGTTAACCTTAACCCACATTTGGAAAAAACTTCATCCCTTGCCACATTTTAACTCTGAGGCTGGGTCTGTCAGATTCATTTTGGGCTGCTGTTAAAGAGCACACCTGTCCAGCAGCTGGTCTTACCCAGGACACAGGTGAGAATGTAGATGTATATAAATAAGGCATGTCACTAATTGAGAGGCCCATTAATCCCAGTGTGAGAACATGCTCATTTGACTCACGGGAGAACTTCCTATACTTATTTTATATAAAGTAAAAACTAAAATTCTATGTCAATTCCCTAATAAAATTAAGCCTAGATTTAAGTTGGCCAATGAGTAAGACCTTCCACAAAGAGAAGGTACCTGAACTTTAAAACTTCAACTTCTATTTTTCCTCTCTTTGCCTTCTCTATTGCCAACCTTGGCAGGCAAAGGATTGGTTTTGATAAGAGCATTGATACTCTGGATTATAGTGCTGCATTAATGGGATAAGCCTAGCCACTGGGTAGCTCAGATGCAGAAGTAGGAATAGAAGCTTCAAGAAAGAAGACATAGATATGGCCCAACTTCCAGAAATCTTGGATGTTATCAAGATAGATCCTAAAGCTCAGCATAAGATGGAAGGATGGAAATATAGTATTTGATATGGAAGCATGGCTTTCATAGAAGGTCAGGCTACCTACAGAAGAGCCAGCCAATAGGACCAGACAGTCATTTTCCCAGCTAAAAGGGTTGCAAGAGGGACTCCTGGATGGCTCAGTTGGTTAAGTGTCTGCCTTCAACTCAGGTCATGGCCCCAGGGTGCTGTGATTGAACCCTGCATTGGGTTCCCTGCTTGTCTCTCTCCCTCCTCCTCCCTTCCTTCCTGATCATCTCTCTCTCACTCTGTCTCTCTCTGTCTCTCTCTCTCTCAGATAAATACATAATCTTAAAAATTAAAAAGAGTCACAAGAATGGAGTGACTGATGGGAGAGCTAGAAAGGTGTCTACTAAGGCAAGGAGGCAGGCAGCCTCCTTCTCATGGTCCCCAAATTAAGTACAAGTAAGCAGGTTGATTATAAAGTCATGTTACTTCTTTATTTCTATAATCTCATGAGTTTTTAATAAAACCTCAATTTACTATCCTTGATCTCAGCTGGCTGCCGTTATACCCTGCTACTGGGCAAAGTCCATCTAGATCAAGGGTACCTTTTTCTGATTTGTAGAAATGACCAATGTGGGCTAGCTGTTGCCCTGGTTGTGCTATGGAGTAACAGGGCAGGAGTGAAAGGACTATGACCAGATTGAATGCTTCAGGAAGACCAGGCCCTGCCTGAGGTCAGTGATAATTCCTGAGAGAGCCCCGAGAGGAAGAGAATCTTCTGCAGATGGAGTTGGCAGTCCTGAGGCAGAACTGCATAACTAGTATGTCTGAAATGTGTTCCAAATATGCCTTCGTATTGAACCACTTAATCCTTAGGGAAGCTGGCCAAGGTTTGGGGACAGCCAGTACCTATATAGTAATCGCCTCTGGTTGAGAGTAGCTTCATCCACTTACCTAATATTCATGTAATCCCATTATGTTCTGAGTGTGCCATGATGTGAACAAGTTCAGGGAGTATTGTGGTAAGTTATCACTTGTCAGAGAATATGGGTTTTATATCTTGAAAGAAATAGTCTTGGGATGTCTGGGTGGCTTAGTGGTTGAGCGTCTGCTTTCATCTCAGGTCATGATCCTGGGGTTCTGGGATCGAGACCCACATCAGGTTTCCCCCAGAGAGTCTGCTTCTCCCTCTGCCTATGTCTCTGCCTCTCTCTCTCTCTGTCTGTCTCTCATGAATAAATAAATTTTAAAAAAATCTTTAAAAAAGGGAAATACCTAGTCTTCCTTATACTTGGTTATTTGTATCTCAGAACCACCACAGACAAACATTAGAAAATGATGAAGGAAAATGTCTGCCAAAGAACCTTGAGCTCCAACTAGTTTCTCAGACAGAAATGCTGGAGGATCCCACAGGGAATGTGCATAGGTTGCGGCAAAGGATGAACTCTGGAACATTGGAGAGATTCTGAGCTATTTAACTCAGAGTGAAGTCACTAGGACAACCTCTATTTAAAGCTGACAAAGCATTCTTACTCTTTCCAGTGTTAATAGTGTGTACCTATGATAATTTGAGCTACTGATGACATTGTCATGTCCATTTTCTCTTTGAAGTGTACCCAGGCAAGCCTCTTCCTTTATATTCTCCTTAATCATATCATCCCTTTCTTAAGAGGGAGGCCCTTCCACATATAATTGTGCAGTGCACAACCCACACAACTCTGTGCTAAGAGCCTTGGTATTCTCCGCTGCCCACTGAGTAGAGGTAAAACTTTACAGTCTAGCACACAAGGCCCTCCATGATCTGGTTTTGATCTACCTGAGTCAGTGAAGGTAATGGCAGGAGACAAATGACCCACTCAAAGAGCTTAAAGGGCAATTTGACAAACAGACTATCTACAGAGTAGATGCTAAGTTTGAGAGAACCAGTCAGGGATGATGAAACACCCAGGAGTTAGCCACAGTTAGCCATGGTAAAGGGATTACCACCCCAGGGCTAAATGGACAGGGAAAGCAGGTGTGATACTAGACCCAGGAGAGAACAGGGAGCCAAAGAACAGAGACATCCCAGATGGGATCTGTGACCATAGAGCTCCCACTGCTAGAACAACCGAGAGGCAGGAAGGCATCTGGTGGTAAATACCCAAACTGTTGTTCTTCCTGCACTCTGATCCCTAGCCAGTGTCCCCATTGCCAAACCAACTGGAATCAAGAGGGCCGTGGAGCGTGGGTGATGCAGTCCATAGGGGTTGCCCTCTGCAGGGCAGAAAATGTTGGAGAATGACTCTGGCAGAATAAGCAGCCTGTTCCTTGCCTCCTTCCAGTCGTTTACTCCTATGCATTAGGCATGCTGGTTCCTCTTCTTCATGGTACCCTGGTAGTTCACACTTCTCTGATTTTGCTCATGCTTATGCCCGGAATTCCCTTCTCACTACCCTCCTATATAAATACATTTGAAATCTTACTCATCCTTTAAATCTCAGCTTAAAGATGACCTTCTTAAAGACTTCTCTGATCCCTTAAGCAAACTCTTCTAGGCTAGAAGTATGTATGATTTGCAATGCCTAGAATATTTACCCTCTGGCCCTTTACAGAAAAAGTGTGACAATCCCTGCTCTAAACCTGTGCTGTCCAATATAGTGGCCATTAGCCACACAAGGCCATTGCACAATTGAAATGTAGCTAACATGACTAAAAAATGGAATTTTAAGTTTTTTGGTATTTTTTAAATGTTTTATTTATGAGAGAGAGAGAGAGAGAGAGAGAGGCAGAGACATAGGCAGAGAGAGAAGCAGGCAGCCCGATGCAGGACTCGATCCCGGGACTCCAGGATCACACCCTGGGCCAAAGGCAGGTGCTCAACTGCTGAGCCACCCAGGCATCCCTGGAATTTTAAGTTTTAATTAGAATAATCTTCCCTCATTCATAGAGGATGCATTCCAAGACCTCTAATGGATGCCTGAAACCATAGATAGTTCCAAACCCTATGTATATGGTGTTTTTTTTCCTACACATACATACCTATGATAAAGTTTAATTTATAAATTAGACACAGTAAGGGGTTAACAACAATAATAATGAGATAGAAAAAATATAACAATATACTGTAATAAAAAGTATGTGAATGTGGTCTCTCTCTCTCAAAATACCTTATTATACTGTACTTACCCTTCTTCCTGGGTTAATGTGAGATGATTAAAAGACCTTCTGACAATACATCAGAGGAAGGACTGTGTTTCTGGATTGCAGTTGACTGTGGGTAACTGAACTTTATAAATTTCATAAACCTTTAAATATGGATCACGTATTTCTGAAGAAAATTTGTTTTCAAATTGCAGTGTGCCATAAGGATACACTGGCTTTTTCTTTTTGAAGTATGATTAATATACAATGTTATACTAGTTTCAGGTGTGCAACAAAATTGATTTGGCAATTCTATGCATTACTCACTGCTTAACATAATCAGTGTAGTCACCATACAATGTTATTATACTATTACTGACTATATTTTCTATGCTATACTTTTCATCTCTGTCACTTATTTATTTTATAACTGAAAGTTTGTACCCTTCATCTATTCCACTTGTCCCCCCACCTACCTCCCCTCTGACAATCACCAGTTTATTCTCTGTATTTAAGAGTCTGTTAATTTGGTTTTGCTTTATTAGATTCCATAGATAAGTGAAATTGTATAGTGTTTTTCTTTCTCTGACTTATTTTACTTAGCATAATACTTATTTTGCTTAGCATAATACATTCTAGGTCCACCCATATTGTCACAAATGGCAAGATTTCTTTCTTTTTTTATGGCTGAGTAATATTCCACATTCTCTTTATCCATTCATTTATTGATTGACACTTGGGTTGCTTCCATATTTTGGCTATTATAAATAATCTTGCAATAAACACAGGTGTGCTCATATATTTTCAAATTAGTGTATTCATTTTATTTAGGAAAATACTTACTAGTAGAATTACTGGATCATATGGTGTTTCTTTTTTAAAATTTTTTTTGAGATTCTCCATACTGTTTTCTATAGTGGCTGCATGAATTTACATTTCCACTAATAGTATGCAAGTCTTCCCTTTTTTCCACATCCTTGTCAATACTTAACTATTTTTTATCTTTTTGATACTAGCCATTGTAACTAGTATAAGGCAATAGGACATTGTAGTTTTGATTTACATTTCCCTGATGATTAGTGATGTTGAGCTTCTTTCCATGGTCTATTGGCCAGCTATATATCCTATATATCTTCTTTGGAAAAAGAAGGTCCTCTGCCCTAAATTTTTATAGTTTGTTCTGTATAGTTGAGAGTCTGTTTCTTGATTTGCCTCTCTCTCTCTCTTTATTTTTTTCCCCATTGCTCATTTGTTTTGTTTCATAAATTCCATATATGAGTGAAATCATATGGTATTTTTCTTTGACTGACTTATTTCACTTAGCATAATACTCTCTAGCTCCAGCTATGTCATTGCAAAAGGCAAGATTTCATTCTTTTTTATGGCTGAGTAGAATTCCATTATATCTATCATCTATCCATCATCTCTATCTATCATCTATCTATCTATCTATCTATCTATCTATCTATCTATCTATTATCTATGTATCTTACTTCATTACTCATTCATCAATTGATGGATGCTTGGCCTTTTTCCATAATTTGGCTATTGTATATACTGCTGCTATACACAATGGGGTGAATGTAACTTCTTGAATTAGTATTTTCATATTCTTTGGGTAAATACCTACTAGTACAATTACTGGATCGTCAGGCAGTTCTGTTTTTAACCTTTTGAGGAACCTCCATACTGTTTTTTAGAGTGGCTGCATCAGTTTGCATTCCCACCAATGGTGCAAGAGAGTTTCCCTTTCTTCACATCCTTGCCAACACTGGTTATTTCTTGTGCTGTTGATTTTAACCATTCTGACATGTGTAAGATGATATTTCATTGTAGTTTTTTTAAGTAGGTTCCACACCCAGTGTGGAGCCCAACATGGGGCTTGAACTTACAACCTTGAGATCAAGACCTGAGCTGATTACATGCTTAACCGACTGAGTCATCCAGGCTGCTCCACTCTCATTATAGTTTTTATTTGCATTTCCCTGATGATAGTGTTGTTGAGCATTTTTTCGTGTCTGTTGGCCATTTTATGTCTTACATCTAGGTTTTTTCCCCATTTTTAAGTTGGATTGTGTGGGATTTTTTTGGTGTTGACTTTTTAAGTTCTTTATATATTTTGGATACATTATTTGCAAATATCTTCTTTCATTCACCAGGTTGCTTTTTTGTTTTGTTGATGGATTCCTTTGCTGTTCAAAAGCGCTTTATTTTGGCATAGTCCCAATAGTTTATATTTGCTTTATTTCCCTTGCCTGAGGAGACGTATCCATAAATATGTTGCTAAGGCTAAAGTTTAAGAAATTACTGCCTTTGTTTTCTTTTTAGTTTTGTGGTTTCAGGTCTCACATTTAGATGCTTAGTCCATTTTGAGTTTATTTTAGTGTATTTTATAAGAAAGTGGTCCAGTTTCATTCCTTTGTATGTAGCCATCTAGTTTTCCCATCACTATTTGTTGAAAAGACCGTCTTTTTCCCATACAGGCATAGATTTATTTCTGGGCTCTCTATTCTGTTCCACTGATGTATGTGTCTGTCTTTCTGCCAATATCATCTGTTTTGATTCCTACAGCTTTGTAGTACATCTTGAAATCTGGGATTGAGATACCTCCAGATTTTTTCTTTCTAAAGATTGCTTTGGCTATTTGAAGTCTTTCATGGTTCCACACAAGTTTTAGGATTATTCGTTCTAGCTTTATGGAAAATGCTTTTGGTATTTTGATAGGGATTGCATTGAATCTGTAGATTGCTTTGGCACCACGGATATTTTAACAATGTTAATTCTTTCATTTTGTGTGCATGTTGTATCTCTGTGCCATATTCAGTTTCTTTCATCAGTGTCTTAGAGTTTTCAGGGTATAGGTCTTTTACTTCCTTGGTTAAATTTATTCCTAGGTATCTTATTCTTTTGAGGATAATTGTAAATGGGATTGTTTTCATAATTTCTCTTTCTGCTATGTCCTTATTTGTGTATAGAAATGCAACAGATTTTTGTATATAATTTTGTGTCTTGCAACTGAATTCATTTACTAATTCTTATAATTTTTTAGTAGAGTCTTTAAGGTTTTCTATATGCAGTATAATGTCATTTTCAAACAGTGACAGTTTTACTTCTTTCTTTCCAGTTTTGATGCCTTTTATTTCTTTTTCTTGTCTGATTGCTGCAGCTAGGACTTCTAGTACTATATTGAATAAAAGTGGTGAGAATGGAGAATGGACATCCTTGCCTTGTTCCTGATCTTAGAAGAAATACTTTCAGTTTTTCACCATTGACTATGATGTTAGCTGAGGGTTTTTCATGTATGGCCTTTTTTTATGTGGAAGTATGTTTTCTCCAATCCCACTTTATTGAGAGTTTTTGTCATGAATGGATGTTGTGTTTTGTCAAATACTCTTTCTGAATCTTTTGAGATGATCATGTGATATTTATCCTTTCTCTTGTTAATGTGATATATCACATTGATTGATTTGCAAGTATTGAACTACCCTTGCATCCCAGGAATAAATCCCACTTGATCATAGTAAAAGATCTTTATTATGTATTATTGAATAAATTTTCTCATAATTAATTTTTCCATCTGTGTTCTTCAGAGATGTTGGCTTGTAGTTTTATTTTTTTTGTGGTATCTTTATCTGGTTTTGCTATCAGGGTAATGCTGGCCTCATAGAATGAATCGGAAAGTTTCCCTTCCTGTTCTATTTTTTTGGAATAGTTTGAGAATAGGCATTAAAGCTTCTTTAAATGTTTGGTAGAATTCACCTGTGGAGCTATTGGGTCCTGTACTTTTTGTTTGTTGGGAGTTTTTTGATTACCAGTTCAATTTTGTTATTAGTAATTGATCTGTTCAAATTTTCTATTTCTTCCTGATTCATTATTGGAAGACTGTATATTTCTAGGAATTTGTCCATTGTCTAGATTGTCTTGTTTGTTGGCATACAATTTTCATAGCATTCTCTCATAATTTTTTGTATTTCTATAGTGTCAGTTGTTATTTCTCCTCCTTCATTTCTGACTTTATTTGTTTGAGTCCTTTCTCTTATATTTTGATAATTTCTGCTAAAGATTTATCAAATTTGTTTATATTTTCAGATGACCAGCCCTTGGTTTCATTGATCTTTTCTATTATTTTATTTTTAGTTCATTTATTTCTATTCTAATATTTATTATTTCCTTTTTTTCTACTAGCTCTGAGCTGTGTTTGTTCTTTTTTTCTAGTGCTGTTAAGAGTAAGATTAGGTTTTTTTGTTTGAGATTTTTTTTTTTGTTTCTTGAGATAGGCCCATATCACCATAAACTTTCCTCTTAGAATTGCTTTTGCTGAGTCCCAAAGATTTTGGACCATTGTGTTTTAAATTTATTGATCCCCATGTATTTTTTAAATTTCTTCTTTGATTTCTTGGTTGATACATTGATTGCTTAGGAATATGTAGTTTAGCCTCCAAGGCTTTTGAAGACTTAGTAAGAAGTGGAATGTAAAAAAAAAAAAAAAAAAAAAAAAAAAAAAAGCATCTCAATAGTTTTTATATTGGTTATATGTCAAAATGATCTTATGCATATATTGGGTTAAATAAAGTGTGTGTGTGTATATATATGTATATACACACACGTATATATGTAAAAGATTTTATTTATTTATTTGACATAGAGAGAGAGCGAGCACAAGCAGGCAGAGTGGGAGAGGGAGAAGAAGGCTCCCCACTGAGCAGGGAGCCTGATGTGGGGCTCCATCCCAGGATACTGGGATCATAACCCGAGCCAAAGGCAAATGCTTGACCAACTGAACCACCCAGGTGCCCCAATAAAGTATATTATTAAAATTAATTTTACCTGTTCCTTCCCCTCCCCTACTTGTTCCTTTTCACCTTTATTTAATGCGGCTACTAGAAAATTTGCAATGGTGTACTGGCTTGCATTATATTTCTATTGGACAGCATTGCTCTATACTAACATCTAGAAACTCTATGTAATCTTTTTTTTATACTACAGTGAATATACCTGTCTTTTTTCTAGATTATAAACTTTTAAAGACTTGGATATAGTTTTTAAAAAGTATTTGACTTACATGTCTTACATGTAATAAGTACTTAATAAACACATATGAGTTAAACCAAAAAATGTCCCATTCAAATGCTTTTTCTTGGGTGAGGATAGCCAGGTCTCTAGGTCTTTAAAAGGGAAGTTTTAAAATTCAGCAATTTTAGGACTTTTAGGTTAGTAATTGCATGTGCATCTTTATTCTGTAAGATTGATGCCTCAATATATGGGATTACTTGCAGAGGAAAAGGCATATGGTAGAATTTCTTTCTCATATTTTTAAAAGACTTCATATAAGATCACCTCTAATTTTTAACACAGAGGATGCTTAACTATATCACAAAGTAGATAACTTCCAAATAGTTGAGCTATACCAGATATATGATATTATATTGGGGAGGATATATATTTAAGGGCTCAGGATCAATTAAATATGTCAGACATCAACAGTCATATATCAGAAATTCAACTCAAACCATCCAATATTTATTGAATATCTACGATGTTCTGGGTATTGTTCTAGGTCCTCGGGATATATCAGTGGATAGAAACTGACAAGGAATGTCTATCCTTGTGGAGTTTATGTCCTATTATGTTTATTATAACATGAAAAATAAGTAAATTATATAGTATGCTAGGAGCTTATAAGTGCAACAGAAGAAAAATAGAGCAACATGGAACTAGTTACAATTTTAAGTAAAATAGTTCAGACAGGACTCACAAAAAAGATGCCATTTAGGCAAAGGCTTGATGGAGGCAAGAGATTTATCCATAGAGCTATCTCAGGCAAAAGTAT
The DNA here is from genome assembly GCF_003254725.2 of Canis lupus dingo. NCBI lineage: Eukaryota > Metazoa > Chordata > Mammalia > Carnivora > Canidae > Canis > Canis lupus. The sequence goes on along the minus strand of NC_064250.1, from coordinate 53,597,418 downwards.
TCCAGACCATGATAAGTCAATGCCAAGGATCTGGGTAGGGAGTCTGTTGGTGTGATCAAGGGATAGCAGGAAGGCAGAGCAACTGGAACAAAGTCAAGAAGGAGGATTGTAGGAAATGAAAGCTGTGAGACAATTTGGGCCAAATCATATGGACTTTGGCTTTTGCTCTGAGAGAACTGGAGAGCCACTTAAGAGACTGTGCAGAAGAATGACCCGATCTGACCGAAGTTTTAAAAGGACCACTGTAGCTGATCTGTTGAGAAAATACCAAAGTTTTGCAAATCGTTTTGTAAAGAGCCAGGGAATAAATATTTTAGGCTATGTGAGCTGTACAATGTCTCTCACAACTATTCAACTCTGCTGTTGTAGCATATGTCTACCCATACACATGAAAGAGCATGGCTGTGTTCCATTAAAACTTTATTTATAGAGACCAAAATTTGAGTTGTATATAATTTTCATGTTGCCTCAAAATATTCTTCTCCTTTTGATTTCTTTAACCAATTTTACTATCAGGAAACCAGGAAGTTGGGCCAATTTGGCCAGTAGGTAGTAGTTTGTCAACCTTTTAAATAGACTGTAAGGGGATAAAAGAACAGTGGAGACCATTTAGTAATCCAGGGAAGAGAGATGATAATCTAGACCAAGGCGACAGCAGTTAAGGTGTAAGAAATTGTCCTATTCTAAATGCATCTTGAAAGTTAAGCCAAAAGACTTGCTGATGATTTGGATGTGGGGTATGAGAGACAGGAAAGAATCAAAGAAAATCTCAGGATTTTCATTTGAGCACCTTGAAGGATGTATTGCCATCAACTAAGATAGTGAAAGTTGTAGGTGAAGTGGGTTTTAGGGAGAAGATCAGAAGTTTCATTTGGACATGTTGACTTTGAGATGCCTAATAGACATCAAAGTGGAGATGGTGAGGAGGCAGATGGATGTAAAAGTTTGGAGTTTGGAGAAAGGTATGGCATGGAGATATTCTTTGGGGAATCATCACAAATAGATAATATGAAAGTCTTGTGATTGTGAGAGATCAGCCATGGAATAAGCGTTGATAGAAAAGACAAAAGAACCAAAGACTGAACCCCAGGTTATCACAATATTAAGAAATTGATGCAAAGAGAAAGAAGCAGTCAGTGAGTTAAGTGAAAAACCAGAATGGTGTGGTGTCCTGGAAGCAAAGGGAAGAAAGAGAATCAGTGAGGAGAAAGTGAACAATATACCAGATACTGCTATGACAATATACTGCGAATAGATCAATTAGGATGAAGGCTGAAAATTGACCATTGGATTTAGCAACTTGGATTCATGGATGACCTTAAGATCAGTTTCCATGCAGCTGTGGGATTGAAAACCTAGTTAGAGTGGGTTTAACAGGGAATAGTAGGAAAGCAACTTGCAGCAGTGAGTAAAGGTAACTCTTTTTTTCTAGTTTTGTTACAGAGGAGCCAAAGAAATGATGGGAGAGAAGTAGAGTCAAGAAGAGATTTTTTTTTTACATGAGAAAAACAATGCCATCTTTATATTCTTATGGGGGCAACAATAGAGGAGCACCCAAAGTATGATAATTTTATTATTTTACAATAACTCAAAGAGGAAAACTATACTCCATTTACTAGAACATGGGCATCTTTGTCCATAATTGTGCAAGGTAAATAATATACAGAGATAACAAAAATAATTTAGTTAGAATAACTAGCTATAAAAAGGTTTTGATGTTTAATTGACAATTTTGTTTGCCAACTTAGTATTTAGAAGTACTTTTTCTTATGAGATAAATTGTATGACCTAATTCTGTTAAAGAAGCTTAGCTGATGCCTTAATTTTCCTCTATATTAAATTTTCCTATAGTAGAAGCCTTTGATATTGTTCCACTGACCTTAGAGCTATCATCATCAGCCTTATTTACCAGTAATTTTATTATCAACAAAGTCAATGATGATTTTTCCCTTGAAAAATATTTCTGTACATTAAGGCTAATGCCAATGTGTAACTTTGCCCTCCCCTTCTTAGTTAATTTGGAGCAGGCACAATCAGAGGAAATACAGGGGGCTAGGAAATAAATCAGTTGTTGTTAACTTCCACATTCCCATTTAACACTTAGTTGGCAACTCTCAGAAGGCTTTGTAATTGGAAAGCCAAAGTCATAGAAATAGTTATAAGGTTTTAGCAGAGATTTTTCAAAACTACTTTCCAAATCTCTCTGTGGAATGAAGACCAACATTAGATAATCTACTGATTTTCCAGCCTGCTGGTGTCTCCCTAAACTCAGACATGAAATAAACAAATTGAGTTTTGTCTTTCAATTAATTATCATTTACATTAAGACATCTCTTAATACATAAGACAAAATTGAGGATTGTCTTAGGCACATTTGAGAAGGTTTATTAAATAAAACCTTAAGGCAAATAGGTGGATTAGATACTTCTGGACATTTCTTCCAAACATTGATTTTTTCTGATGGTTGTTAGTATATCATAAAGGTTAAAGAATCTTTCTCCGAACATGGTGGAAAGTACTACACGATTTCTGAGGCAGCCATGTGAGTATGCAATTACTAGCCCCTGCATTTTTCAGCTAACGGAAACCAACAATAAGAAGCACCAGCTTCAGGTTTCATTTTCATTCTCTGTAATTACCATCTTTAATCCTGAACCACTCAACCATTGCTACTCCTATACTCTGTACTGTTCCCATTACCAGCTTATGATATGATTCTTGAAAGGTTTCTAAATATATCCCAGATGATGGATCAACCACCAAGGGCCCCTTTCTCCCTTTTATTCATGGCATGAGGGGTCTAGAAGTGGTATTTTTAGGTCTCAGAGACAGACTAGAATGAGTGGTTGGAGAGAGGGTATGGAATGGAAGAGTTGGTGAGTGTTGAAGGTCTTCCAAGTGGTAGACGAGTATGGCTGCAGGGTGAGTGGGCTTAGACAGGACTCATGAGTATCACTCATGACCAGCTTGGATGGTCAGTTAAAGAAGCAGAAGAGAGTACTTCAACTTCCTTCAGTTAGTGCCCCCACTAGTGTCTCAACTGCACCAATTGAAATGGAATGGAGTAGCAACTTAGATGTCTGGGAAGACCTGAGAGTGCCAGAGGTGTGTGCTCACTTTTTCCCTTTCTCCAGAGTTGGCCTACAGATGGTGAAAACAGGTGTGATGTCAGGCATCTCCTTTTTCATCTGGACCATGGCATCGATTGAGCAAGGTATCTCATTTCTCTGACATTTGGTGAAGCGATTAATACTTCCCCCTAGTTCTTTTTCTGTCAGAATGCTTAAGGAGCACTTGGAGAAATCAGAGAAATATCTGAGAGCAAATAGAGTGAAGTGGTTCTATTTGTTATTAATAACAAATTCTAGAAGATCCATATTCCCACAAATGCACAAATCATTTACCAGGGTTTAGTCTGACAGTATCTAAATCTGTCTACTCTCCTACCAGAAGGCTCTTTCACACGATGTCCAGAGAATTGAGGTGGAATGTAACAAAATTTAGACCTGGGACTTGCTAAAAAGAAACAGGGATGATATAGGTTTTTAAAAATATTTTATTTATTTATTCATGAGAGACACACACAGAGAGAGGCAGAGACATAGGCAGAGGGAGAAGCAGGCGCCAAGCAGGGAGCCTGACGTGGGACTCGATCCCAGGACTCCGGGAGCATGTTCTGGGCTAAAGGCAGGTGCTAAACTGCTGAACCACCCAGATGTCCCTAGTTTTGTTTTTCTCAAACTTTTACCTCATCCACTTAATATGGCCCTTGCTGAGAAACTTGAAAAGCCTCATAGAGAACTGAGGCTCTTTCAGACTTTTTTTGCAATGCTTTCTGGGGTTAGTCCTTCACATTCAGATGTGAAAGAAAACAGAGTCATGGGAATAAGTTATAAATAGGCTTTTGTCAAAATACTTCCTGCCTGAGGGGCAGATCTCTAGTGCTGTTTTTGATTGTAAATTTCCTAATGTTTAGAATCCTTTGTTTAAATCCTATTATGGTGAATTATTAAAACATCATTACGTGGTTTCCGTATGCCTGAGCTATTTCTATAGTGTGTTGTGACTCTATTACCCCCAAATGGGCTACAAGGAACCATGTTGTTGTCCTTTAAGACTGAGAGGCACATGACTGATATACAATTAAACGTTTTGATTGTGTGCTGTCAAACAGCAATTGCCATCAACTTCCTAATGCCCCCCATCTAAAATACTTTAATAAATGAAATAAAATATTCTTAAATATTTCCAAATTCCTAAAATAAATCCCCAAATTATACTAAGTGGGTGTTAGAATAAAAGTTGTTTACACTATCTTGATTACTCTGTTTAAAGCTTTACTTGTTCTTACTAAATTGGTATGAGAGATAACAATTAGTTGCTTAATTTTCCTGCTGCAGCTTAACAGTGATGCATTTATAGGAAAGGAAAATTTTGACTTAATATTATTAGGTTGTCCAATGGAATAAATTATAAAGGGGTTTTACTTTCTTAGTATTTATCTTGCTTGATATAGCTACCAAATAGGCACTTTAAGACTCACTGGCTTAGATTTATCACACCCTAATATATATTTTGTAGTAGCTAGATTATTGTTCAAATCACTTCCAATGTGATATCTGTCTGCTTCTCTTTTAATTCTAAAGAAGTAACTCAACTATCTGAAAAATTGCCCATTCTGTACCTTTTTAAAAATACCACATTTATGATGTTAATTATCTTAAAGCATGATAGTATTATAATAATTTCCATTCCACTGTCTTAAAAAAGTATGCATATGAGAAAATCAGCAGTACAGAAGAGTACCAACTGAAAATTTTCCAACTGTATTAGTCTGCTTGGGCTGCTGTAACAAAATACCATACTGGTGGCCCAAATAACAGAAATTTACTTTCTCAAAGTTCTGAATCTATAAATCCAAGATTGAAGTGCCTGCAGATTTAGTTTTTGGTGTGGACTCTCTTCCATGGCCACCCTCTGGCTGTGTGACTTTGTGACCTCTTGTGATCTTTTCTCTGTGAGTGCATGAGAATGAAAGAGATCTCTGGTGGCTCTTCCTTTTCTCATAAGGACTGGGTCCCACCCTTATGACCTCATTTAATCTTAATTATGTCTATACAGTCCCTGTATCCAAATACAGTCACTCTGGGAATTAGGGCAGTAGACAAAATCCAGTCTATAACTCCATTCAATCCTGAGTCTCAATCTCCAGAGAAAACCACTTTCAGTCAATTTCTGATATTAGTTCTTCTGGTGGTTATTTTCATAATTCTGTTACATACTTAAGTGCTTGTTTTTTTAGTGTATAGATAGTATATATATTTAGACAATAAAACTGATGGCTGAATATAATGAAAAATAGGAAATTAGTTGACTATCTGCTAACTCTGAGGTTTAAAAAATTTTTTTTGCTGGTATTAATTTTAACTTTTTCAATTGGTTAAATTTATAACTTTAGAAAACAGACTGTTTCTTTCTTTATTTTTTAAGATTTATTTATTTATTTGAGAGAGTGCACATAGAAGGAGGGGTAGTGGGAGAGGGAGAGAGAAATGTCCTATTTGTTCAATTTGGTCTTTTTTGTGTGCTATTGATGTGCAGTTCATTTTCCTCAATTGTCTAGTAATTCTTGTGGTTCACTTATATTTTTGAATGAAAGATAAGGATCGTGAATGTTAGGTTAATGGTGTATATATATTTTCCCAAGATGGCTTTCCCTGGCTGGGGGGCTCATGGTGATGCCCATGTCAATGTCCAGGCTTAATTTTATGATGTGAAGGAAGAAGTAGGCAAGTGGGCTGGGTCTGCCCCTGCCCCAGACTAGGAGCTTGGCCCCGTCTACACTGATCACTCATTTCCTTTAAGATCACTTTCTTGATTTCAGCCTGGGGGAAACACTGAACGTGCCAGTTGTTCTAACTGATGTAGTGAGAGATGATGGGGGCACAAGTGAGACAGACTTGCAACTAATTACTCTTATTAGTCCCTCAGTCCTGTGACTTTCAGGCTTTGGGGTCTCTTTGGGACCCTGCAGGGAAGTTGTAGAGGAATACCCCTCTACAACTGAAGCCTCATCTGGTTACTGTGTTCTGGGCTGCAGCCTTCTCTACTCTGTTATCCATCAACTCAAGGCCACAGACTTTCCATCTTTCAGAAAGCCACCAGAGACTTTGGTCTGTTGTTGGTGTCACTTCTGTTCACAATATGGCTTTGGCTTGGTCCCATTTTATACTTTATAACTGTCATTTCAGTGGAATTTGAAAGAAGAAGGTTGGTAGGTGCCAGGACTCAGTTCACCCCTTTGAGCTGGAACTTTTATATCTTTTAAAACAGAATTTATTGCTACCAAGTTTTCCTTGTCCCCTTAGTTTTCAGGATAAGAATCACTCTGATGTGTCATAATACATTCTCCCCCAAAGACTCCAAGCAGTTAAGAGTATTTCTTCTCAAACTGTAATTGTTTTGAGTTTTTGTGACTAGAGTTTTCATTTTTTGCTCTTACTTTTGCCTTATTGCCACTTTCATGGTGATGCTCTGAATTATGCTCTTTTCTTCTAAGTGGCTGCTTCTGATATAAAGTAGATTATCCATAAAGGAAGAATCAGTAAACTTTGAGGGTTTTTTACAAAGATTTTTTTATTTATTCATGAGAGACACACAGAGAGAGGCAGAGACATAGCTAGAGGGAGCAGCAGGCTCACCGTGGGGAGCCTGATGTGGGACTTGATCCCAGGACCCTGGGATCAAGACTTGAGCCAAAGGCAGATGCTCAACCACTGAGTGACCAAGGTGCCCCTAGGGTGTTTTGAAACATACTCCTTTGGGCAACATGTATAAACTTTAGGGCATGAATTTTGTGACATCTATTGTGATGTCATAATAGATTCATCTTTAGTAATTTGGGTCTATCTTCAGATAGTTGATAGATTAATTAAACTCTGACCAAGTATTATAGATTTCTTATCTTCATTAGGGCACTATTTAAATTCCTAATGTCAAAACTAGTCATATTTTCACTCTTAGCCATCACTATCTGTCAGTGGACCATAATTCAAGTCATCATGAGTAAGTTTTTCACATAAAGACCATTTATAATCAAGATACAATTTATTGCTTCTGTTATTGATCATCAGTTTATTTATGAATTCCTTAGCAAATTTGCCAGTTGTTTTTTTTTTCCCTGTCTTCAGTTGTAACACATATAATGGTAACATTAAAAGAAGCTCACAAATTACAAAATGCCATACTGTAGGACTCAGCACAATCATTTCATAGGAAGAAAATTTATTTCATGTTGTGAATGCAAATTTTAGTAACAATTGTGTTGAAGTTACTTTTCTAGGACGGTTTCCAAAGTGTTATTTCAACTACTTAAGATAAAATACATTATCAGGATGTACTATTTCAAAATGTCACAGGTGAGAAACACATGCCAAACGATAACACAACTGTTTAGTTATTAGTTACAAGTGAACTGGTGGATAAGTCATGATTTCGAGTGTGTATAATATTTCTACTAAGATGTCCAATCTCAATGATAATCAGAAATGGGTATTGCTATTGGGATATCCTAGGTGGGTTGGGGGACCATCTCTGTGGGGGGGGGGGCATTGGGCCCAGTAACCCTACTCCACAGACTTGAAACAACAAATGCTTCTAATTCCTTGGTGTGCTTCATGAACATTGAGAAGCAAATGCCATCTCTGCTTGGGAGGAAATTAAGGGACTATTTTGACAGGTAATCTGAAGAGTACGTCTATATTAAAAGATTGATCCTAACCATTTTAAGTAAGAGAACACTATTGGGCAATAGAGATTATGTCCAATGATCAACAGGTTGGAAAAGGCTAGCAGTTTTGGAGAGAAGAAACTTCTCTTGATAGCTTTAGTGTTGCTTTGCCTGAGTGTTTGATAGCTTCCAATCCCTGGACAAGTTAAATGTTTTCAAGTTAATCTATACAGTGAAGTAGTAACTCTGAATAACCAAAATTTGCAAAACCACCTTTTATTCTGTTACGTGAATATGAGTCTGTTTTTGGCCTGATAATTGTAGCTGTAGAAATCTAGTAATTAGTTGAGTGATTTAGATCCAGCCCAACATGGATCAGACATTATAATCAAAAATGAAAAAAAAAAAAAAAAAAAAGAAAGAAATGTCCTGGGTCATATATCCAGCCTCCAAAGAGAAAGAGGTGGCTGCACTACAAGATAGGAAAAATAAATTTTTCTTTCTTAGTGCTTTTCTTTTCTTTTCTTTTTTAGTGCTTTTCTTTTTTATCATGGAAACATATTTTAAGGGGAAGGGATATACATAGAGTTTTGAAACTGAAGAAGCAATCAGGCTCTCTCATTTCTAGACTTAGAAGTGGCCCAGTGATTTGCCCAAGCTCCAACAGTTACCTTGTGGCCCTGCTTTATTAATAAGTGTGTGATTTAGTGTGCCCTGCTCATAATTCCCACTTGCTGCTACTTAGAAATATTTCTAGGGTTCACGTATTTTATGCTATAAGACTAGCCAAGAAGAACAATTCTTACTTTGCTCAGCCACATAAGCTGAAATCTTGCCAGTTTTTTTTTCCCCCCCCTGGGCAACACCTAACAGTTGGGTCACATCAGGTAGGTCCTTGTGAAGAGATGATATAGTTTCAGAGGCTGAAATAACAACTAAGCTAAGCCTTTCCCCTCCTTCCACCTCATAATAGCTGCTTCATGCATGTATCCTGCTGGACTTTTCAGTTTCGAGGAATTCACATTCTCTTTGGTTGTATCCAAGAACATGAAGGTGGACCAAGCCAACATGGGGCTAATTCTATCTTGTGGTCACCAACTCAGTTAATAGCATTTGCCATTTGCTGAATCTTTACTATGAAATGCTATTTGAAAGTGAGAAGCTCAATGTTGACCTGGTTCAGTTAATATCTGTTGGACATCTTATACAATGTTGTTAAAGCAGTTAGCATCAAACAAGTTTTCTAGAAAGTGTCAGTTATCTTGATATCACCAGGGTTCAGAAGTGCTGGTAGCCTCTCTTCCTTCTGGGAGGTAATGATTAGGTGGTAGTGCTACCCCCTTTTTGGAGATGAAATTTGCCCCATGAAACATCACCTGCAAAGGGTTAGGTCAGCTGTCTTGTGTATATAATGAATTTGGAATACGTGTTCAAGAAACTAGATTTTTAGAAGTCCACCTGCCACTGCGAGTAGTATAGGGTCTGCTTACAGAACTGTTTGGTTATACTCTTTTGAGATTTGGCCCTGCTTATTTGGGGTTAGATGGGAGTTTTCAAGCAGTTCATACTCATCCTGCATGTTGGGGAGACTTTGCCTCATGTCCCGGGTAACCTTTTGGATCTGAATACCAGCACTATTCTTTGGAGAAACCCTCTGGCCCCGGTATGCCTGAGCCTGGCGTTTACAGATGCCAAACTTGCTGAGCAGGATAAATACATCCCTCTGGAAGGCTTTCGTGAAAATAGCATAGAGAAATGGATTGGCACAGGAGTTAAGTGGATAGAAGAGAACCAGCAAGATTTTGGAGTTGGTAACAGTGATGAGAGGCTTGTTCATAAGTGCTGACAGAGCGTAGAATGAGATTGGGGCCATGCACATGAAGTCAGTGAAGATCAATACAGCCATCCTTTTGGCAATTTTGGTGTCTTTGTCCCCCGGGTTGTACTGGGGATTTCGGACTGTGATGTAGATCTTCACATAACAGGAGCAGACAATGATAAAGGCAACTATGTTGAGCAACAGAACAAGGATAATATATGCCAGGGCAAGAGGTGTCTCAGTGTCCATGGGCAGGCAGATGCTGACCTTGGCATAGCTGCTTATTCCCACCAGAGGGAGCAGGGCGAGCAGGAAGCAGCAAACCCAGCCCCCAACCATGATGGCATATGCATGCCTGAGGCGGATCTTCCTGTCCAGGCGCATGGCGAAGGTAATGGCATACCAGCGCTCCAGGGTGATGACTGTCAGTGTATACACTGATAATTCACTGGCAAAGACAGTGAAGAAACCAGCTGTGTTACACCCAGGGCCTGTCTGCCAGTCGATGGCATGGTTGTAGTACTCAGAATGAGTGTAGAGGTCTACGGAGGCGATGAGGAGCAGATACATCCCCATGCAGAAATCTGCAAAGGCCAAGTTGCACATGAGAAAGCGTGGGACAGTCAATTTGTAGTGACTGGTAAGGAGGACGATCAGGACAAAGACATTGCCCAGGAGAGCCAGCAGACTAACAAACCACACCACAATCCTCAGGAACTTGTAGCCCATTATGTCTTCACAGGGGTTGAACTCATCTGACTTAGGAGTACACACCATGTCTTCATTGCCACCACACACAGTGTAGTCATAATGGCTATCAAAGGCCTGGAGGGTCTCTTCCTGTGGGTTTTTAAGCTCCTGCCCAAAACCGAGGATCTCATCTTCTTGTTCTTCGAAGAAGACATAATAATGAGAATTGCTATCGGTATCCTGGAACTGAGAGTTGTCCTTGTACCCAGCATGGCTGTCACCCAGATACTCTTCATATTCCTGGTCAAAGGGGCCATTCAAAGTATTCACAGATTTTCTCTGGCGCAGGCTCCGAATACTGCTTTCATTACACATTAAGGACTCAAGGATTCTGCAAGGCATCAGAAAAAAGTCACTGTTTGCTGAAAACCCCTAACGGTCCCCATAACACTTAGCAAAATATGCAGAATACTTACTATGATCTACATGACTCCACAACATTGTACATGATCTAGTCAGGCCTGTTTCTCCTACATCATTTCCTATTACCCACCTCAGCTTCAGCCCTCTTTGAGAAAGTGTTCCTTTCTCAGAGAGGCCTTCCCTGATCTCTCTAAATAAATTGTCCTATGTTATGCTTATTTCTTTTATAGTAATATCTGATATCTTCTTATTTGCTTGCTTACTTTCTGACTTCCCCTAGTAGTACGTAAACAAAATGCAAGATGGCTCTTATCTGACCTATTGCTATGGGATAGGACAGTGCCGAGCACATGGTAGGTGCTCCATAAATATTTATCAAACAAATGAATAAATTGATTCTGTCTTGTAGGCATGCTCATGGAAGTGAGATTTGGTTTTTCACTAGCCCGCCATACTGACATCATGAGAGATTCTTTAACTGCTTCAGCTGCTGAGCAGATGTTGATTCACCTATGGTGCTCTGGTTAAAATGCCCAATGGACCACCTGTTCCAACCTGTTTGGAGGTTAATGAGAAATCTGGACCCTGATCCTGAGGTCCACTATAGCCTCCCGCCCATCTCTGGTCCTTTCCTAGCCAGAGCCACACAGCGTCCATATCAAGTCTGCTATCACCATCCCTGGGCCTCACTTCTGGCTTTCTGCAGGTGTTGGGCCCATACTGGCCTTCTTTGCATAGCCATTCAAGTTTCCCTTTTGCTTCTGCCCCCACAATGAGATCCTAGTTTATTTCTGGTTGCAAATATGAGTCAGAAAGTCCACCAGTAGATACTGTAGAGAAACTGAGAAGTGAATAAATGAAGAATGAGAGTGGTGTTAGGACACCGGGATTACAGGAGATACAAGCAGGGAATAAAGCAGAGTATAAGTGTAGGTGAAGGCAGCATGGGGAGGAGAAGGCTGTCCCTCCTTTGCAGCTCGCAAGTGGCCTGATAATAAAATAATTCATAACATGGCTAATATTTATTGAGAATTTAAAATATTCCAGGTCATTGCGATAGGTGTTTTCTATTCAGTCTCTCATTTAATCTTCTCAAAACCTCCGTTTGTAAGGATAACATTACAGTCCGCATTCAGAGAGGCTCAGGGAAGTTAGGTAAGTAGGCTGGAATAACACATTTAGAAAATGGCACGGTAGGGTACAAAGCCAGCTGAGTCCAAAGCCCCCTCCACACACACATAGCCAGTAAGCTGTGACATCTGCAAAATCTTAATTGCTTGTGTTCCTAAGTTTGTCCTCATAGTGGTGGCATCTACTATGTGTTGCCGTACTTAATGTGTGTTGAATCTGGAGACTGGGAATCATGTAGTATAATCTCTACAAGATTCTACACGATCCCCACACCTCCCTGCTGTGAACCAGTGACATTGGTTTTATTTCTCATCTGCAATCGCTTTGAGTCAGTGAGGGCATTGTGCCCTATGGATTTCATGTTTCTCATGGATGCTTCAACTCTTTCCACCTGGCTTTCAAACCACAAACCTTCTCCAAACCCAGAAATTAATGCAACTTCTACCAAGACCCTTTGTCGCTTATTCCAGACACCGCCATTTACCCTCTGATTTTCTTCTGATTCTTAAAAGCACAGCAGTGGCTTGGATAAGAAAGGTCAGCCCGTGTAAGGTGAAGGAAACTCAAGGAAAGTGGGAGTTTCTTTAGAGTCCAAGTGTTTCTTGCTATCAGCTCCTTTAGATGCTCCAGGCCTTTGGATGGCAGGGCAGTAACACTGGTGTAAGAGACATCCCTGGGAAGGAGAAAACAGAGAGTTGGTGAATATCCAGAGCCTTCTACTTCTTTTTTTTAAAAAATATTTTTAAAACTTTATTTATTCATGAGAGACACAGGCAGAGGGAGAAGCAGGCTCCATGCAGGGAGCCCGACGTGGGACTTGATCCTGGGTCCCCAGGATCACACCCTGGGCCGAAGGCAGGTGCTAAACTGCTGAGTCACCCAGGCTGCCCAAGAGCCTTCTACTTCTTGACTGGAAGGTCCAGCAGGCCAGAGATTAGTAGGGGTATGCTCCTTTCTCGGCTTGAATGTGAACTGAGTTCTTTACATACTGCCACTGGTCTAAGGAGGAATATTTGGCTTCCAAGTTGATATGTTACAAGGTACTCCCCATTTTTATTACTTGGAATTCCAGTATGCATCAATACAAATAACAGTTTAGCAGACATTTTATTTTATTCGTTGCCATAAATGCAATCAGAGGAATCAGAGGCAGATTATCAATTTTACTCCAGAAAATTATACCACATAGCTACTAAAAGGTCTCTAGAGGCAAGAGAAATATATTTGAATAGTCTTAAAGGGGACTGAATTGCTCTCAGGGTCTATGGGGACTAGGGATTTGGGATTAATAAACTGCTCACTGAAATGGACCTAAACTGGTATCATGGAAATCTTCTAATGATGCAGAACTTGGGAGTAGTGCCAGTAACCTGGTGAATCCATGACTGATAACAAACACCCCCGAGTTTCTTTAGAGGGCTGTAAATGTATTTCATGGAAAGAAAACTCCAGTATTTATAGTAATAATCTGAAATGAGATTCAAGTCACTTCCAAAAACAGTGGGGAAGGTGGTATGGCTGGAGTCAACACAGACATTAGTATTAGCTATTAAAGTAGAATTAATTCACATTGCAGTGTGATGTTTCTTTTTCTTTTCTCAGTCCCAGAGAGTCCAGTCCAGGTTATATATCTTGCCCCATCATTTTTGGCATTGAATAATAGCTTAAATAAAACCATGAATATTTAACCTAGTACCTCTTATTTTATATTTTTATCAATTAAATTTTACAATAAATTTTACAATTTTTAAAAAGACTTATTAACTTATTTTAGAGATGGGGGTAGGCACCAGAAGGAGAAGGAAAGAAGCATAATCCTGGCTGAGTGTGCAGGGCTCCATCTCATGACCCTGAGACCATGACCTGAGCTGAAATCAAGAGTCTGACACTTAACTGACTGAGCCACCCAGGCGCCCCTGTTTTACAATTTTTTCATGATTACATTTAAGAATGTTTAATATAGGGATGCCGGGGTGGCTCAGGGATTAAGCGTCTACCTTTGGCTCAGAGCATGATTCTGGGGTCCCGGGATCGAGTTCCACATCGGACTCCCTGCATGGAGCCTGCTTCTCCCTCTGCCTATGTCTTTGTCTCTCTCTCTGTGTCTCTCATGAATAAATAAATAAAGTCTTTTAAAAAGTGTTTAATATAATTAGTAGTATCTTATTAAAAGTGTTTAATATAATTAGTTTAAAAAGTGTTTAATATAATTAGTAGTATCTTATTAGCAAGAAAATCCCAAAATTTACAGCTTCTTCCCCTATGTTATTCTAATTTGACTTACCTGGAATTTACATTCTCAGAGTTCAAGGTTTCTAGAATTTGCTAGTCATTTTTTACAAATATGAAGCTCTCACATTAAGCCCATTATTAGTACAGAACTGTGATTCTCAGAGAAGGGTGTCACATTTGCTCTTCTGTTTTGTATGTACTTTAAATTCTATAATTGAGCGTTTCCCAAACTTGCCTGATGGTAAGAATTACCCTTGGCACTTATTCCTATGTGTTCTCAGGTGATTTTTAACATTAAGCAAGTATGTTTGGGAAACTAGCATAAATGAACAACTTTGCTGTTAGAAAGAGAGTTGAGGGATTTGGGAGCTAGCCATAAATGCATTTGTGAAGTAAATGAAGCTAGCGTTGCTCTCCTGCCTCATCTGTCCTTTTGATGCAGCATTTTCTCTTTTAGCCATGCTGTCTTCAGGGGGTTACCATCTTTCTGCCTTCAGCTTTCTGTAAGCAACTTGTGTGTCTCTTTACCCAGTCAGTGATGCTTTCATGTCAATGAAACAAGAGAGCATCTCTTGGCTCATTTTCCCTGCTTTGCTGTCTGTTGGATACACTGATTGCCTGTGTTCATCTGACTTTATCCTTCCAAGTACTGTGTTTACACTTCAATACATATTTCTTGAGAGAACACTTTAGGAACCATCTCAGTTACTGAGTGGCAAAAACACCCAAAACTACGTGGCAACAAACGACAATCTTTTTATCATTAGCATAGCTTTTGAGGATCAGGAATCTGAACAAGGCATGGCAGGGATGGCTTATCGTTGTTCTGTTGTATCTGGGAAGCTGGGAAGACTTGAAGGCTGGGGCAAGTCAGTGCCTGGGGCTGGTATTATCTGCAGACTCCTTCACTTGCATGTCTGGGCCAGAGCTGAGATGACTCAAACCTCAGCTCAGTTGGGACTGTTAATGTGGCTTCCCCGTGGGGCTTGGGCTTTTTCTTTTCTTTTCTTTTCTTTTTTTTTAAGATTTTATTTATTTATTCATGAGAGACACACACAGAGAGAAGCAGAGACACAGGCAGAGGGAGAAGCAGGCTCCATGCAGGGAGCCCGATGTGGAACTTGATCATGAGACTCCAGGATCACGCCCTGAGCCAAAGGCGGACACTCCAACTGCAGAGCCACCCAAGTGTCCCAGGGCTTCGGCTTCCCATATCATGGCAGTCAGATTCTGAGAGGGAGCATTTTGAGAGGAAGCATCTATAGTGTCCCAGGAGAACTAATAGATCTAAAGGCAGGGAACATAGAACTCATTTCACAATGGGAGGAGTGTCAAATAATTTTGTGTTTTATTTTAAAACTGCTATAGTGATCCAAGTAGTGGGGATAGCATTAAGGTAGATATTTAGTGAAAACTGGCAATTTACCACTCTGCAGATCAGTGTTTCTTGTCCAGGCACTAGCCGGGACCAGCATCAGAATAACCCGCAACAGAGACTCCTGAGCCACACCTTAAACCAACTGGATTAGAATCTCTGCTGGTGGGGCCCAGGAATCTGCATTATTTAAGATGCTCTCTAGGTAATTTAGAATCTTACTTCAATTCTCAAAACATTTTTGTGAAGCACATCCATATTAAAGCTAAGACAAAGAAAAACAGGCATGTTGTATCCAAAGAGACTCAGTAAACCAAGGGTGGAGCCATAACTATAATTTGGATATCAAGTTTAGGTTCGCTGCTGTAGAAACTTTCTTCTACCCCTTATCGTCAGTCCTCTGGAGTCTTTTTTGAACACAGAGCCAGGTGCAGCCATCCTCCAGGGACTCATTAGGATTCTGGGAGGAAGGAACTGAGTCCATGGTTTTGTCTGAGTGTCTGTGACAAAGCGTATCTCAGGTAGCCTCCAGTTGGGTCCCAGTGGGGCTGAGTTGGGAGAGTGCTTGGACAAGGATGGAGAAAAGCAGGTGTAGGAAAATGTGTGTACAACTTATGATAGAGACATCTGTAACATAATGAGAACTTGGCCTGTAGGGCATGTTCAATGAATGGCAATTCCCTTCATTGGGGTTGCCCAATTTGGGGTTTATCTCAGCACAAGTCAGAAGCAAGGAACCCGGCAAATACAGTTCCAGGCCAGATCTTGATTTGTATATCCAACTGCTTATTTGACATCTCATCCCGGATGCCTCATAGGCAACTCCAATTCAACAGGTCCATCCCCAAATGAGCTTTTGATCTCCTATCCCCACCCAATTTAATCTAGGAAAGAAAAATCCATTTAATCGAGGAAAAAAAACCCCTCTCTCCCCACAAAATCCCAAATCCATGTATTTGCATCTCCAGCGTAGGCTTTCTAGTCCAAGTTGACATCATCTTTTGGTGCAATAGCTTTCTTGTCTATCCTTCCTTCTTCCAGTGTATCTTCCACACGGCAGCCAGAGTAGTCAGACATAACATAAGAGTTGAATAAGGTCACTTTTCTTCTTAAAACCTTTCAGTGACTTCCCAATGTACCATGAATAGCATCTACTCATCCTACCATGCCCTATAATGTCCTACAAATCTGGCCCTTGCTTATACCTCCAAGCTCATCTTAGGGGCCTACCGCCACTTACAGCCCAAGTTGGAATCTATCTCGAGCCATCTCACTCCCCGCTGGCATAAGCCACTTGATGTAGCTCTCAGACTATCCATTAGGCCTGCTGTTAACCTAAAGTGTTCCTAAGCTACTGCCCTTTCCTGATGCAAGCCACTCCACTCATGCTACTTTGGTGCTTTATAGAGTCAAGCAAGGGGAACAATTGCTTTTCCTCCTTTTTGGTATTTAACCTCTCTTGCAGAGATCTACAATTTTAATCAGTCTGGCTGCTATCAGAAAGGAAGGGAGGAGTTCCTGTATACTTGAAAATAGTCGTAAGCACTCCCTTTCCACTAAAAAAAAATCCCAAATGCAATGATTCTTCCCTCCAAGCCTACTGGTATTTATTTCCTAGTTGTCTCCACCATCTTTGAGGACTTGTGTTCTCATGGAGTCTCTCTTGCCCTTGCCCTACATTTGTGCCATGAATGTCCACAGAAAGATGCAATTGAACTACGCTCTCTAATCAGATTTTAGCTTAGCTGTTTATATGTCTGTAGCTGTCTCATGGTTCTCATTAGTACTACCTTAGTTTAGGTCTGAATTACATTTCACCTGAGGTGTGCAACGACTTCCTGACTGGTCTTAGAAAATTTCTACTAATCCCACCTTCAGACTTAAGATAGAATGTTCTTTCTAGAACTTGGACCTCATTGTATTGCTTTCCAGCTTGAAGCCATGGTTCCTCCAATGTCTACACAATGAAGTTCGAGCTTCTTAGAAGAGTATTCCTTGTCCCCGATGGGAATTTCTTCCTGAATCCTGTGTAATGTTCTTGATTTTTTCCCTGTTTCATTGGAGCACCTTTTTGAGTAATTTCTTAGAAAAGCTATAGATGAGGGAGATATTATCTGCATCCTTGCATGTCTGAAAATGACTTTTTTTCTACCCTTCTATTCAGCTGATATTTTACCTGGCTCTACAATTTTGGGTTGCAGATAGTTTTCCTTTAGAATTCTAAAGGTTTTACTCTACTGAATTCTAGCACACATTGTTGCTTTTGGTAAGACTGATACAATTCAGGTTCTTGTTCTGTGGTCATTGACTTGTTTTTTACCCTCTGGCAGCTTTTATGGCTTTCTCCCTCTCACCATCTCTCTCTCTCTCTCTCTTTAATTTCTAGCTTTACTGAGATATAATTGATGTATAACATGTAAGTTTAAGGTGTACAACATGATGATTTGCTACATGTATATTTTGTGAAATGATGCTATGCCACTGTCTTTGTTCCCAGTGTGAGATTTCAGGAAGATACGCCTTGGTAAGGATCTTTTTGCACTTATTACTCTGGTCCCTGGGGGTGGGGGTGGAGCCTTCAGTCTGGAAGGCTGTGCTCTTTAACTTTAAGACAATTTTTGGAATTGTTTCCAGGATAACTTACGCCTCTCATTTTCTTTATTCCCTCACTGTAACTCCTCGTAAGTAAAAAAGGAACTTCCTATATATTCTTATCTCTATTTTTTCTTGTAATTTTTCTGGTAATTTTTTATGATTTTGTTTTTAAGTAATTTCTATACCCAATGAGGGGCTCAAA
Organism: Canis lupus dingo; assembly: GCF_003254725.2. Lineage (NCBI taxonomy): Eukaryota > Metazoa > Chordata > Mammalia > Carnivora > Canidae > Canis > Canis lupus. Next base: position 53,579,222 of record NC_064250.1, on the reverse strand, counting down.
CTCACAACCCTGAGGTAAAGAGTCTCACGCTCTACTGACTGAGCCAGCCAGGTACCCCTTCCCTATTATTTTTATTGAGTCTAATGGCAGAATTATTTTATTGTATCTTCCATCCCTTCTACTGAGTTAAAAAATTAATTGGGCAACCCCGGTGACTCAGCAGTTTAGCGCTGCCTTCAGCCCGGGGTGTGATTCTGGAGACCTGGGATTGAGTCCCACGTCGGGCTCCCTGCATGGAGCCTGCTTCTCCCTCTGCCTGGGTCTCTCTCTCTCTCTCTGTCTCTCATGAATAAATAAATAAAATCTTTAAAAAAATAATTAAAAATGTTGTTTGTAGCTTTATTGAGGTATAATGAACAAATAAAAATTATATAGACTTATGGTTACAATATGGTGTTTTGATAGATGTGTACATTTTAAAATGATTACCACAATTAAACTGATGAACATATCTGTCACCTCACAAAGTTGGTTTTTTTTTTTTTCCCTTATGGTGGGTACACTGAAGATCTACTCTCTTAGCAAATTTCAAGTATACAAAATAGTATTATTAACTATAGTAACTATGCTATACATTAGACCCTCAGACCTTATTCATCCTGTGTAACTGAAACTTTGTACCCTTTGCCCAAAATCTCTCTGTGTCCTCATTCCCCAAGCCCTGACAACCACCAGCCTACTCTCTTTATGATGAGTTCAATTATTTTAGATTCTGCATTTATTTTTTTTTTTTTAAAGATTTTATTTATTTATTCATGATAGTCACAGAGAGAGAGAGAGAGAGAGGCAGAGACACAGGCAGAGGGAGAAGCAGGCTCCATGCACCGGGAGCCCGACGTGGGATCCGATCCCGGGTCTCCAGGATCGCGCCCTGGGCCAAAGGCAGGCGCCAAACCGCTGCGCCACCCAGGGATCCCTAGATTCTGCATTTAAGTGGGACCATGCAGTATTTGTCTTTCTGTGCCTGGCTTTGGATTTTTTAGTTTCAGTTTGATCAAAGTTGGGACTGCCTATTCTGTTCACTGCCATATTTTTGGCACTTTAGACTGGTGCTTAAAAGACAGAAGGTTCCGAAAACATAATTGTCAAATGCACAGATAACGCTTTAAGAAGAGGTTTCATATTTTTTTCTTTTAAAAAAGATTTTGTTTATTTGAGAGAGAGACGAGAAAGAGAGAGAGAGAGAGAGACCACATGAGCAGAGGGAGGGGCAGAGGGAGAAAGAGAATCTCAAGCAGACTCTGCTGAGAGCAGAGCCCTCCTGGGACTTGAGCTCTGAGATCCCCGAGCTCAGGACCTGAGCTGAAACCAAAAGTGGGACACTTAACCTACCCAGGCCACCAAGGCACCACTTCTCTCCTTTTTTTTAATAGTGTATTTGAGGAAGCACACATAATGTTAAGAAACATGACTTTTAAATTCTGATGATTGGGATTTGAATCCTGGCTTCTGCACTTACTATCAGTCATGTAAGCCTTTTGTGCCTTAGTTTCTTCATCTTGAGTTTGTTGAACTATAGCTGACAGCGTGTTCTCAATAAATATCTATTGTCACCATTGTTTTTACTGCTGTGAGAAATGTCTTCTCAGATTTGTCTCAGGTCACTAATGGTGGCTTGGTTAAAAAGTTCTCTTCTGTTCTCTGTGAAGTGTTTGGCTCCTCCAGGCTCATTTCTACCCCATTTATTAATCTCGGTTTCCATCTTTCACGTTATAAGCATTCTTTTGCCAGTAATTCTAGGTTGCATGTTTATGCTTAAAAGCGAGACTGAAAATCTGATTGGGAGCCTGCCCTCTGGCAGACTCTGCTTTAGGGCAATTGTGTGGGAGAGCTGTCCATTTTGCTGTTGGGCCATAAAACGCCATAAAGATTATGGAGGTCTTTCTTGTTTTAGAGTTTTTTAGCTTTTTCAAAGAAGAGTCTTTAAATAGGTTAGGTGGGACCTTGGCTGCTGACATTATGCATGAATAGGGCAGTGGATTAACATTTCTAGGTGTAGATCTCCAATAAATCCTTCTGTTTTTAGCCTCATGTTTCATTCTTGCCACATCCATCACTTCCCATGACAATCCCATGCCCTTCAGATGTTCTACAGGGCAAGGAAGCTATCTTCAGATATATGCTTCCTGTAAGTACTCTCACATTTGCCTTCCTTCTCCTTTGTCTTTTTCCTTCTCAGAATTCCGTAACTCACCAGACCACCCCTGTATCCTCATCTATCCTCTCTGTCCTTGTGGATTTATGTATATCAAAAATTCCTTTCCCATCTTTTAGGGGTCCCTTAGAAGGGAGAGGAAATAAAACTTAGGTTCAATGTATCATTCTTAATCATTGCTCCATTTAGCATGTATATCTGTGCAAGAGCTTAGAACAAATACTCGTTGAGTGCTGAGTCAGCCAGACAACAAATAGTTTCCCATCTCTGATGGAGAGAAAGAGTCTGGTGAAAGCCGCAAACTCAACAAGGCAGGGATCACTTTAAGTATTTGAAGCATATCTTTCCTCATTCACCTAAATTTTTATTTGACCACTTTGAATCTGGGATTTTATTAATAGTGCACCTTCTTTTCTAAAATAAAACTTAGGAGGGGTAGTAGAATTAACAATTTTGTTTTCAGAGTGAGAGAAAATGGAGAGTAGCTATCAGCAACAAAGGGATCAGAAATGATTTGTGAGTGCAGCCACATGGAGGGAAACCTACAAGCCGGAGGTCTACCCTCTCTTAGTGATTTGAGCACTTTCCACAAAGAGCTCATCAAGTGATGGGCACTGAGTTTCCTGAGAATTTGTCTCTAGCAAGTATTTACTCACAAAACAGAAGGCAGCTGAGCTAAGCCTGGCAGACAGTTGGAAGTCTAATTGTCTAGGTCATGGGAACCATCTCAAGTTAAGTGTCTAATGAAAGTAACAGGACATGAATTTGGAGAGAGTGAGAGTGTCAGGGTTATATACAGGGCAAGAATATCACTGAATTTTAATGATGCCAGAAAAACAAAAAAGAGCCAATTGATATTCGATGTCATAGGAAGAACAAATTGCTCCTCAAGCAATTATGTACTCTAACATCCCCAAACACTGGAACAATTTCCATTTTTGTGAGATGTATTGTCATTATTATTTAAGATGAACCTTTGATGAATTCAATTGCAAATTAAATAAGCACTAATTAGCTTGCCAGTGTTTCAGCAGCAGTTGCAGGTCTCTTTTATGTTTGCTTGTAATAAATGTGGGTTTTTTTCTAAAGGTCAATAGGCAGAAGCTGACCCATTAAAAATGTGTAGTCACATCTGCAAACTGGTGGATGAAATGCATCTAAAACAGAAAGATTAATTTACTGCTTAAAAGGCAGTTTAATTAATTTATTAATACTGACTCGAATAACTTAAGGGCTTAAAAGTTATACATTCAAGAGAGTGAGCCTGTTTGACTGATTATAAGAATTTAAAAACATGATATGCATTTATTCAACAAATATTTATTGATTGCTTTCTGTGTATTGATCTATGATTCTAGGAGCTAGGGCTATAGCCATAAACTAAATAGGCAGAAATTTCTGCTCTTTTCATGCTTATATTCTAGTGGGGAGAGAGGGACAATTAAAAAAATTAGTAAAACACAGAGTATATTTGATAATAATAGTAAATGCTATGGGGAAAAGGAATGCCAAGAAAAGAAAGAACTCAAAAGTGGAGACGGAATGGTGGAGGGTATCAGAGAAGGTCTCATGGAGGAGACAGTTGAGCAGAGGTGTGAAGAAGGTGAGGGAGAGAAACCTGTTGCTATCTGAGGCAAGAACAGTGCAGGCTGAGAGACCAGCTAATGCAAAGGCCCTGAGGTGAGAGTATACCTGCTATGTTTCTTTTTCTTTTCTTTTCTTTCTTTTTTTCTTTTCTTTTCTTTTCTTTTCTTTTTTTCTTTTTTTTTCTATATATACCTGCAATGTTTGAAGAAAGAAAGGAGGCTGTGTGGCTGGAGTTGAGACAGTGGGGGAGTAGGAAATGTGGGAGAAGTCAGAGACCTAGTGGGGAGCCAGATCATATGTGTCTAATAAATCATCAGAAAGACTTCATCTTTTTATTTTTATCAGAATGAGATCAAGAATCTTGAGAGGAGGGATCCCTGGGTGGCGCAGCGGTTTAGCGCCTGCCTTTGGCCCAGGGCGTGATCCTGGAGACCCGGGATTGAATCCCACGTCGGGCTCCCGGTGCATGGAGCCTGCTTCTCCCTCTGCCTATGTCTCTGCCTCTCTCTCTCTCTCTCTCTCTCTCTCTCTCTATGTGACTATCATAAATAAATAAAAAAATTTAAAAAAAAAGAATCTTGAGAGGAATGGTATAATCCAACTTATTTTAAAAGTGCAACTGATGAAGTATTGAACTCTACACCTGAAACTAATGATGTACTATAAGTTGGCTAATTGAATTTAAATTTAAAAAATTAAAAACAATAAAAGAATTAATCTGGCTACTGCTTTGAAAGTAAACCAAAGAGAGCAAAGGATGGAAACGAGGAGACCAACAATAGAGAGGATGGTGCTTTGGACAAGAGGAGGAGCCCTGGAGATGCTAAGAATGGTTGGAGTTTGTATAGATTTAAAAGGTACAGCGAATGGAGATTTCTCATGAATTGGATATGGGTAAAAACAAAACAAAACAAAACAAAACAAAAAACAAAAAACAGGAGTCAAGAACAACTCTAAGATTTCTGGTCTGCAACTAGAAGGATAGAGTTGGAACCTTATTTCTCTTCCTCCTTGCCCCAAGAGTAATTGAGACTTGATATGGGTGAAATCACCAAAAAAATATGAGAGAAGTAGTATTGGAGAGGTCAGAATCCATTGGCGTTGATTGGATGAAATAAAGTAATTTATATAAAAATGTTTAGCATAAGAGCCTAGTAGGCACTCACTAAAATGTAGATTATTTACACTTAACAGTTGCAAAGAAAAAGTGCTCCTACCTATTTTTTGTTCTTCAGATTCATCACTGTTGAGGAATCTTGGCTAAATAGCAGTGATTAGTTCATAAAACTGTTCAGAACTTACATGATTTAGAATATTTTGTAAGCATTTTTTCCCTAGAACTCAGACTCAGCAAATATTCTTTTATGTTCTATCAATTTTGATCAAGGTGAAAAGCCCTTACTTAAAGAATTAACTTTTGCAAATTATGTTACAAGAAATGGTTAACGGATTCGTGAATTATTCTTTCTTAGAGATGAAAAGTCATTCTGGTTTACTTTTCAGCTTGGCATAGATATGAAAACATTTATTCAGACTAAATCCTCTGGTGTAAAATGCATGATCATTTGAGGCCATTGCTCTAGGAGAGTGACTTTCAGTGCTTTGGGGAACTTCTCTTTTAGCTAAAGTAAAAAACTCACTCTTGAGGATCATCCTAGTTACACTTTTAGTCAGTTGAAGAAATACAAACATTTGTATGATGTTGAGGACCTTTGCAATAACGCTACCATCTCTCTCCTACCAAGAGTCAGTTTGGGACTGCTCTGCAAATGATTTCTCAATTGTTATAAAAAGTAACCCTACCATTATACTTTGCTGTGACTTAAGTATTAGCCTGTTTTTTTCCTATCAGTGGCTCTGGTAGTAAGAGATGCTACTGGTCAGTAAATTTGGATTTTTTGTGCTCTCCAACTATCCTGAGTTGTTGACACACTCTTTCAGTCTGCAGATTCCTAGCACTGAAGTAGACTATCCTCTTGTGATCGGCAAGAAGCCAGCATGCACACAATTCTGGAAAAGTTGCTCTCTACTCTTTCTCTTCAAATCCTTCTGTGACCTTCCTCACAGCTCTCAAGGACCCCACAAAATGGTCACAAGCCACTTCCTAAGCTGTGGAGACACAGGTGTGTGTCTTAGGAGGGAGGGATGACCTGCTTCGGTTGCTTCCCCAGCAACCAGTTGGCTGCCTTGGCATGGGTCTGGTTTGACGCCCAAGCCAGGAACTCTAAGAGTATGTGTATCTTTGCAAGTCATTTCTCACTCTGTGAGCAGAGCAGCCTAGCAGACAAACCTCCTCTGGTTCTCTACCTTAGGAGGCTCCCTTCCCCTCCAAGAGAGCTGCTCTAAAGGCTCTGCTTGGCAAGCCCAGAACGGAAGATAAAGCATGCCAGGTTGATTAGGTCTTTGGGTTCAATCTCAATCTCGCTGCTCTCTGAAGAGGTCCAGTGCCTGCCAAATAGTAGATGCAGATGAGCAGTCATGGCACAGTGGCTGAGACATGGGTATCCAGGACTAAAATAGGGCCAAGGGTGGGCAAAGGTGAAGTAAAAAAAGCATAGAGGTGAGTTGAAGAGGCAACAAACTGTGATGGGTTATATAACTGTTACTAATATTTCCATGGTAATTCTTCAGTGAGCCATCCTTAAACTTCTGAGTCAGGTCATGTTTTCCACAATATGATTTCAACACAACACACTTCTCCAATGCTATCCTTTGGCCCAAATTATGTTTTGTTGTTGTTGTTGTTACTATTCTTTGAACACATCCTGTGTTTTTCTGTAGCCTCGCCCTTGTTCTTTCTCTCAAAACACCCTCTCTGTCTGTTGCAATTCTATCCCTCATCTGAAGCCCATCTCGAATGCCACCATTTTAATGAGACCTTTGCTGGTCACCCAGCTAGAAATGGTATCTTGATTCTCTAAATATCACTCATGGATCTTTTTACATTAAACTTATAGTTACTTACATTTCTCCTAAATTTGACTGTAACTTCTTTAAAAACAGAAGTTGTGTCTTATCCTTATAACATTCAATAGGTGCTCAGTTCAGTAGGTGCTCAGTAAAATGTCTGCAGAATAAGTGAGTAAATGAACACTTTGTACGAGTTTGCTTAAGATTAGCTATTTCTCCTTAGAAAAGGATACACTATGGATTGTAAAGGCCTGGGGGTTAGGACTAAAGTTGATTTCATTTAGGCTTAAGATTCATATGGAATCACAACTCAAAAATAAAAAGACTAACAGCCCAATTAAATAATTGAACAGACACTTGACAAAAGAAAATATACAAATGGTTATTAGGTACATGAAAAGATTCTCAACATCATTAACAATCAGGGAAAGACAGAGTAAGACACAAAGAGATACCACTTTATAGCAACTAGAATGGCTGAATCAAGAAGATTGATAATCCAGTGGGTGAGTGTGAAACTGCTAAACCTCTCTGGTTTGAATAGAAAATGTGATTTAGGGGGCAATATTTCCTATGAAGTTAAATGTACATCTATCCTGTAACCTAACAACTCTACTCCTAGAGTTTTACACTAGAAAAATAAATAGATCTGTGGTTGTCTGTGGAAGCCGGGGCATGAGGGAACTTTCTGAGTGATGAAAATGTTCTAAGCCTGGAGTAGGATAGAGAAACAGAATTTTGCCCAAACTAATCAAACCATACACTGCATGATATTTATTGTATATAAATTATACCTCAGTAAAAAAATAATTTTGTCTAGCATCAACTTAGAAAATCATGTATTCAGCACACCTGTGGACCTCAGACATGCCAAAAAGAACTCTACCACAATTTTTCAGCCATCTAATTGTATGATTTTATGAAGATCATTGAGTAAAAGAACACAAAAAGCTTATTCTTCTGTAAACCAAGATGGCAGTGCCATGACCTTTAGATTTTAAATGATTAATTTGATCAGCTAATGGCAACAAAAGCTTATTTTTGTTGAGACATGTTCTACAAACTCAAGGATATTGTCACAGAGATGTCTTCTTCTTAGGAGATAATTGTAATAGTAAGTGGGACTATTATAGTCATTTTCAACAGTAAGTTAAGTGCTTATTATTGTGGGTTACATAATTTAGACCTTAGAGAACTCTGGTTATTATGGAAGGCATTGCATTTCAGTGTGCTCTTTCCTTTGGGATTATAAACATCAAGAGCTTTTCTTTCAAAATAAGATTAAAAGAAAACAAGATAATCAAAAATAGAAAGCATAAAAATGGAAAATGAGATTGCATATCTTGATTGAAAAAAATCAATAAGTAAAAAATGTTATTAAACTCCTGAGCTAAATTTAAAAGGCTTTAAAATGATAGCAATGATTGGAGAATAGTTCTCACTTTAGATGTTGTACTTGTTTTGAATTAGATTCTTTTTTTTGAGAAGTGACCTTGAAAAAAAGATGATAAACTGAGTGCAAGTTTGACTGTTTGTGTTGACTATTAGAAATGACTGTGCTCTTTCTCAAGTATCTTAATGAGGCAGAAATATGTATATCATCCATTTCTCTTCTCTTTAGTTGGAGTTTCAGGTTTTCTACGTCTGGCTTCTATACCAAATTACAGCCAAATCATAGCTATTTGTTATGCAGTTACAACTGATTCAATATTTATTGAGTAAATATTGCTGTCTTGTCTTTTGAAGTGGAGGAATTAAAATCTAGCTAATGGGAAGAAGATCTGTGGGAAATACAGTAACAAAGATTTTAACAAAAGTTCAAGAGAAGAATCAAGGTGATGTCACAAAGCCATGCATGGTTACATGTATTTTAAGACATGTATTTTAAGACAACTGTGCCTGAAATTTGAAGAGTGAGATAGAATTATTTGTTCACATTTTCCTGCTACTGGCTTTGCAAATGCTGCCATCTCCATTGTCTCCCTTCCTGTGCTTTGTAGTTTTCTTTTTAAATTAAATTTTAATTTTCATTGAAATAATGCAAGCTACATGGATTTAAAAAGCAAACTACATTGGGAGCTTGGTAATATAAACAGGAGTCCCCTGAGTAATTCCTCCCCACAGTCTTGTTTTCTGTTGCCCCAGAAACAATTACTTTTAACTTTTAATAGATATTTCTTTCCATAATTGTAAATATTTCTTGATTTATTGGTTTTTGGTTCACCTATTGACTTCCTTCTATGGAAGATGAGGATTTAGTTCTCTTCCATTACCCTATATACATATTCTCCTGACACACTCTCTCATCTCCCCCAAATAGTTTAGGACATATTTGGTTAAACCTATATTTAGTATTTTGCTTATTACAACTCTGCATATCTTGATTTCATTTTCTTTCTTATGTAGCTTTCTTTCTTTATGTAATCTCTCTCTGTGTGTTTTATTTACCTTCCTTGGTTTGAGTGGACCTCTTGCTAAACCTTGCATATGCTCTAAAGTTCTCTAAAACATCTACCAAAACAGTTTAATACAGTCAATCCTGTCAGATAACATAGCAATCTATTTTATTTCTGAAACTTTCCCCAAGAGCTCTCCTTCTGCTCTAGAATAGTCATCTTAGTCTTAAGATTCCCAGGATCTCTGGTCATCCTGGGAATTCCATTTGTTTCTTTCCTGTGTTGATCACTGTTTCTGAATACCTCAGATTTCTCTTTCTTTTCTTTCCAAAAAACGGTGAATTGGAAATCAAGGTTTTGAGACTTTTCTTATCTGAAAATGTCTTTATTTTACCTTTATCCTTGATAGTTTGGAAATCACTTTCCCTCAGAATTTGAGGGATGTACCCTATCACTTTCTAGCTTTCAGTGTTCCTGCTAAGAAGACTGATGGCATTCTAATTCTCCAGTCTTTACAGGTAACATGGTTTTTCTCTTTAGGAGCTACTAAGATATTCTCTTTATCACAGCAGTTTCATATCTTATGATGTACTTCCATGAGCTCTTTTTCATTCATGAGAATTCTTTATGGGTCTTTTTATTCTGAAAACTCATTCATTCATTTATGGGAAAATATCTCCCACAATTTCCTTTTTTTTTAATTTTTTTTTTTATTTCCCCCTCCTAAAACTTTTGTTAATTGGGGTTGGACTATGTAGTTTGAACTTACAATTTTCTTATCTTTTCTCTCCTCTATTCCATATCTTATTTTTTGTATGTTCTCTTTTCTGGGAGACGTTTTCCACTCTATTTTTGAAAACTGTTTAATTTTGTGTATGTGTTAGCTGCCATATTTTTTTTCCCCACTATAAACAAAATCAATTGACAAAAAACCAAAATGGGAAAGGGTACTTATGAATGATACCATATATAAAGATGTAATAACTATGGTCTGTAAATAACTATAAAAATTGTAGGGCAAGGAAGCATAAAACCTTATTAGGAAAAATGCAGAAAAAATAAGAAAATAAATACTTAAACAGACAAAGAGATAGCAGGATGTCCCCCACCTCACTCATAACTAGAGGAATACAAAGTAAAACTACATGGAGATATCATTTCTTCTCTAATACCAACAAGAATGTTTGACATTAAAGTGTACACAGGGGCAGCCTGGGTGGCTCAGTGGTTTGGCGCCTGCCTTCAACCCAGGGCCTGATCCCGGAGACCCGGGATCAAGTCCCACGTCAGGCTCCCTGCATGGAGCCTGCTTCTCCCTCTGCCTGTGTCTCTGCCTCTCTCTCTCTTTCTGTGTCTCTCATGAATAAATAAATAAAATCTTAAAAAAAATAAAGTGAACACAGTATATTTTGGCAAGGCTGTGAAGAAACAGGCATTCTAATAATGGGTTGGTGGAACTCAGACTGGTAAAACCCTTTGGTGGAATGGGCTGCCAAAATATACTAAAGTTATATATACATTTACCTTGGCTACCATATTTTTCATTTCCAAGAACTCTTTCTTTTCTCCCCAGGCTTATTGAGATATAATTGACATATAGCACTATGTAAGTTTAAAGTACACAATGTGATGATTTGCTAAACATACATTAAGATTAGTTAACACATCCAGTAACTCACATAGTCAACACTTCTTTTTGTATGTAGTGTGGTGAGAACTTTTAAAATCTCTTAGCAACTTTTAAATATACAGTATGGTATTATTCAGGTACAGTCATCGTGCTGTACATTAGATCCCCAAAATTTATTCAACTTCTAATTGGAAATTGTATACCCTTTAACCAACATTTCCCTATCCCCCACCATCACTGCCCTCTGCCCCTGGCCAGTCTATTCTCTGTTTCTATGATTTTGGCTTTTATAAATTCCACATGTAAGTGAGATCCTGTAGTATTTGTTGTTCCCTGTCTGACTTATTTCACTTAACATAATGGCTTTAAGGTTCATCCATGTTGTTGCAAATGGTAGGATTTCTCACAACTGAGTAATACTCCACTATATAATATATATATTCCACTACACACACACCATGTTTTATCTATCCATTCATTGGTGAACACTTAGTTTGTTTCCATGTTTTCATTATTGTAATATGGTGCAGTGAACATGGCATTGCAGATATCTCTTTGATGTAGTAATTTTATTTCCTTTGGATATACAGCCAAGTAGGATTGCTGGATCATATGATAATTCTAATTTTAGTTTTTTTTGAGGAACTTCTGTACTGTTCTTCATACTGCCTGTACCAGTTTACATTCCTACCAAGAGCACACAAGTGTTCCTTTTTCTTCATAGCCTTGTCAAAACTTGTTTTCTCTTTTCTTTTGTAATAGCCATTCTAATATGTGTGGGATGAAATCTCATGGTTTTTATTTGCATTTTTCTGACAGTGACCTTGAACACCTTCTCCTGTACATATTGGCCATTTGTATGTCCCCAGACTTTATTCAATTTGTAACTGGAAATTGCCTCTTACTTGTAGCTTTGGATATATCCCTGTTTATGTTCTTTGCCCATTTTTTGGTATGTTTTTTATTGGAATTCGATTTGCCAACATATAACACCCAGTGCTCATCCTGTCAAGTGTCCCCCTCAGTGCCCTCACCCAGTCACCCCCTCCCCCCACCCACCTCCCCATCCACTACTCCTTGTTCGTTTCCCAGAGTTAGGAGTCTCTAGTGTGCTGTCACCCTCACTGATATTTTCACTCATTTTCTCTCCTTTCCCCTTTAATCCCTTTCACTATTTTGTATATTCCTTGTATGAGTCAAACCATATAATGATTGTCCTTCTCCAATTGACTGACTTCACTCGGCATAATACCTTCCAGTTCCATCCACGTTGAAGCAAATGGTGGGTATTTGTCGTTTCTAATGGCTGAGTAATATTCCATTGTATACATAAACCACATCTTCTTTATCCATTCATCTTTCGATGGACACCGAGGCTCCTTCCACAGTTTGGCTATTGTGGACATTGCTGCTATAAACATCGGGGTGCAGGTGTCCCGGCGTTTCACAGCATCTGTATCTTCGGGGTAAATCCCCAGCAGTGCAATTGCTGGGTCATAGGGTAGCTCTATTTTTAACTTTTTGAGGAACCTCCACACAGTTTTCCAGAGTGGCTGCACCAGTTCACATTCCCACCAACAGTGCAAGAGGGTTCCCCTTTCTCCACATCCTTTCCAACATTTGTGGTTTCCTGTCTTGTTAATTTCCCCCATTCTCACTGGTGTGAGGTGGTATCTCATTGTGGTTTTGATTTGTATTTCCCTGATGGTGAGTGATGCAGAACATTTTCTCATGTGCTTGTTGGCCATGTATATGTCTTCTTTGGTGAAATTTCTGTTCATGTCTTTTGCCCATTTCATGATTGGATTGTTTGTTTCTTTGCTGTTGAGTTTAATAAGTTCTTTATAGATCTTGGATACTAGCCCTTTATCTGATATGTCATTTGCAAATATCTTCTCTCATTCTGTAGGTTGTCTTTTAGTTTTGTTGACTGTTTCTTTTGCTGTGCAGAAGCTTTTTGTCTTGATGAAGTCCCAAATATTCATTTTTGCTTTTGTTTCCCTTGCCTTCATGGAAGCGTCTTGCAAGAAGTTGCTGCGGCCAAGTTAAAAAAGGGTGTTGCCTGTGTTCTCCTCCAGGATTTTGATGGATTCTTGTCTCTCATTTAGATATTTCATCAATTTTGAGTTTATCTCTGTGTATGGTGTAAGAGAGTGGTCTAGTTTCATTCTTCTATATGTGGCTGTCCAATTTTCCCAGCACCATCTATTGAAGAGACTGTCTTTCTTCCAATGAATAGTCTTTCCTCCTTTATCGAATATTAGTTGACCATAAAGTTCAGGGTCCACTTCTGGGTTCTCTATTCTGTTCCATTGATCTATGTGCCTGTTTTTGTGCCAGTATCACACTGTCTTGATGACCACAGCTTTGTAGTACAACCTGAAATCCGGCATTGTGATGCCCCCAGATATGGTTTTCTTTTTTCAATATTCTCCTGGCTATTCGGGGTCTTTTCTGATTCCACACAAATCTTAAGATGATTTGTTCCAACTCTCTGAAGAAAGTCCATGGTATTTTGATAGGGATTGCATTAAACGTGTACATTGCCCTGGGTAGCATTGACATTTTCACAATATTAATTCTTCCAATCCATGAGCATGGAATATTTTTCCATCTCTTTGTGTCTTCCTCAATTTCTTTCAGAAGTGTTCTGTAGTTTTGAGGGTTTAGATTCTTTACCTCTTTGGTTAGGTTTGTTCCTAGGTATCTTATGCTTTTGGGTGCAATTGTAATTGGGATTGATTCCTTAATTTCTCTTTCTTCAGTCTCATTGTTAGTGTATAGAAATGCCACTGACTTCTGGGCATTGATTTTGTATCCTGCCACACTGCCAAATTGCTGTATGAGTTCTAGCAATCTTGGGGTGGAGTCTTTTGGGTTTTCTATGTACAGTATCATGTCATCTGCGAAGAGGGAGAGTTTGACTTCTTATTTGCCAATTTGAATGCCTTTTATTTTTTTTTGCTGTCTGATTGCTGAGGCTAGGACTTCCAGTACTATGTTAAATAGCAGTGGTGAGAGTGGACATCCCTGTTGTGTTCCTGATCTTAGGGGTAAGGCTCCCAGTGTTCCCCCATTGAGAATGATATTGGCTGTGGGCTTTTCGTAGACAGCTTTTAAGATGCTAAGAAATGTTCCCTCTATCCCTACACTCTGAAGAGTTTTGTTTAGGAATGGATGCTGTATTTTGTCAAATGCTTTCTCTGCATCTATTGAGAGGATCATATGGTTCTTGTTTTTTTCTTGTTGATATGATCTATCATGTTGATTGCTTTACGAGAGTTGAACCAGTCTTGCATCCCGGGGATAAATCCCACTTGGTCATGGTGAATAATCTTTTTAATGTACTGTTGGATCCTATTGGCTAGTATCTTGTTGAGAATTTTTGCCTCTGTGTTCATCAGGGATATTGGTCTATAATTCTCCTTTTTGGTGGGGCCTTTGTCTGGTTTTAGAATTAAAACTGGCCTCAAAACGAGTTTGGAAGTATTCCGTCCCTTTCTATCTTTCAGAACAGCTTTAGTTAGAATAGGTATTGTTTCTTCTTTAAATGTTTGATAGAATTACCCTGGAAAGCCATCTGGCCCTGGACTTTTGTGTCTTGTGAGCTTTTTGATGACTGCTTCAATTTCCTTCTGGTTATCAGCCTGTTCAGGTTTTCTGTTTATTTCTGTTCCAGTTTTGATAGTTTGTGGTTTTCCAGAAATGCATCCATTTCTTCTAGATTGCCTCTTTGCCCATTTTTTTAATTAGAATATTTGTTGTTATTGTTTTTATTATTGAGCTGTAGGAGTTCCTTATTTATCTTTGTTCTGAGTCTATTATCAGATATATCTGAGTCTATTATCAGATATATTATCAGATCATATATATATATATATACACAACACAAATCCTGAGTCTATTATCAGATATATCAGATTTGCAAATATTTTCCTATTCTGTAGGTTGCCTCTTCATTTTTCTGAATGTCTCCTTTGCTGTGCAGAAGTTTTTTGGTTTAATGTAGTCCCACTAGATTATTTTTGCTCTTGTTGCTTTGTGCTTTTGGTGTCATATCTAAAAAATTCATAGCTAAGACCTATGTCAAGAAAGTTTTCCTGTTGTTTTATTCTAGGAGTCAAAAGCTTTTTCTTGTTTTCAGAATATTACTATATAAGTAGTTAAGTTATGGATGAAAAGCTATCTCTCTGAGGATATTTGTTATAATTTTATTAAAGTTTTCTTTTTTTAAATTTATTTATTTATTCATGAGAGACAGAGAGAGAGAGAGAGATTGAGGCAGAAGGAGAAGCAGGCTCCATGCAGGGAGCCCGATGTGGGACTCAATCCCGGGTCTCCAGGATCACACCCTGGACTGCAGGCGGCGCTAAACTGCTGCACCACCAGGGCTGCCCTTATTAAAGTTTTCTGTTTCTTGCTTTACCTCTATTCCTTTAAAGTTCCCTTCTCTGTTCTAGTCTCTGTTTTTCATGACAACAGCTTTCCCCTAAGATTTGGGGACCCTTGGATGCCTGTTCATGTTTGTGGAGGAGGCTTATGGAAAGCTCTATGTGTGTTGGTTTGTTGCCTGATGGGCTTTACTTCAGTATCTTTGGGGAAATATCAATGAGCATTTTTTGTAGGTTTTTTCTTTCGTTAGGATTGTCAGCCTCCCCAGAACTGTAATCTCCCGCCTGGAAGGCATTAACTTTGGTGACAATACTCTGTGAGTTGAGTGGATAAGAAACTTGTTGGTCTTATATTTTAGTATGTAAACTTTTACATAATCCTGTTTGCAGATAATAGTGTTTCATTTCTACCCTCAATGGTGCCTATTATCCTTCAACAGTGGTGATGTCACTTGAACAGAAAGTAAACTCTAATCTTCTTCTGGGGTCAATAAAGAGTAGTTGTTCACCTGTGCAGGTTGGGAGAGGAGACCTGGGGGAACAGGTGAACATTTTAAAGACTTCTGACTTCAGTGTCACCTATACCTCACCTGCAGAATAATTAAGACTTAACTGATGAAACAGTTCCTAGATTTTGTGATTTTGAATCAGCATAGTTAGCATGCAGTTCTCTCTTGGTTTTTCAAGACACTTACCACTTACTCATATGTCACCTCTTCCCCTCACTTTGTCATTGAAAATTTATGCTTTTTAATTTATGCTCTTTTTTTAATAAAGTATTCCCATTTTAATGTTGTCTAAGGAAGGATCAGTGAAAATTACTTTGGGGGGGAGGATTATCAGAAATCTCCCTTCTATTTATTGAGATTTACTCCATACTTACACCTCCCATTACCACCTACATCCCAAAGCATCTCAAATACATCTCTAGCCCTGATCTCTCCTATTGCTTTCACATCTGTAGGTATCACTGCTTGGATGTGTCACAGGTGCCTCATAATGTGATTTCTATTTAAAGGCTATAGCATTTACAGAAGTGTGATTCAAATATTTATTGTGTACCAGGCTAATTTTGCTAACATTTAGTAAGATAGCACTGTGTCTCAGCCATTGTAAGATGAAGTAGAACTGTAGAAATAAAACACAAATCCTGACCTGTAGAAGCTTCTGGAGAGATAGACAGAAACATGTTCCTGGTGCTTTGAGATACATACATACATACATAGAGGTACTGGAATATAGAAGAAAAAATGTATATCTTTACCTAGGGAGGAAGGGTTAAGAATAACTTCAGAAAGAAGGTGATTTTTACTCGAATGTCAAAGTGGTAATAAGTGTTCATCAGATGGATAAGGTTGTGGTAGGATTTTCCAAGCAGTATGAAAAACAAGAAAACAAGAACTTAACGTTGCCATGTACGGAGCATTAGGGGAGCTAATATGCCTGGATCGTTGGTCTGGGGTGTATAGTGGTAGGAGAGACAAAGCTGAAGATTATAACAGAGCCTTGCATGCCACACCAAGGTCTTTACCCTGAGGGGTATAGGAGACCAGCATTACATGTTAAAATCCTACTTGCATTTTAACACACAGAGGTTTGGGGAGGATGGAATTGAGAGGGACCACTATAGAAGGCAAAGGGAAATTTGGAGGCTCTTGTCATCTAGACTAGTGCTATCAAAGGATGGTGCCCATTGGCTAACTTATTTTTATGAGTCCTTGACAAACATAAGAAGCTTATGGTATAATGCAAGCACACTGTTCAGTGGGGCAACTGTGCTCTCATGGGAAGATTTTCTCCATAAAGGAAGCTGTATTTTGATTCCTGAGCCAGCCATTCATCTTGTAGAAGACCCCCAATTTGAGTGTATGTGGTCTTTATTATTGGTCTTTAAATTCTTCCAATGTCACATATTCACAAGCAAAAAATGTTTGAGTACATGCCTTTAACATATACACATTTATGAGCTTTACATACATATTACTGTAATATACATAATACAGATTATAAAAAACTCTAAACATAAATTTAAAAAGGATAAGATGAAAATAAATAAGTAACATTTTCTTAAAATTTCACTAAAGTGAAAGCAGTGTAATTAAATATACTTCACTAATTTCAAAAATTGCTGTTTAACCCTTTCTGATGTAGGTATTCCAAAGGTCTGCTTCTGGTTCAGTTTATTTTGGTTTTGGTTTAAAGGGCTGTCAATGAAAAAGTTACTTCACAAAGATAGATGGTTCCACATGGAATAAGGCCAGCTTGGCAGTACTTACGAAGTTAAGATTCTCATCTCTCAATCCAATTCAGGAATTAAACACATGTTTTTATTGAAATTCATATTCTCAGATGTCAATCAGTTGTCTTTGCACACTAACCTAAAGGTGTTTCATTTTCATATTTTATACAAATGGATTTTAAATACACTGTAATTATTAATTTGAAATATATTTCAACAGGGTAAAATTCAATTTCTGGCTTTAAAAAAACATAATTTTCATAAGTGGCATTCACCATTCTCATCAGGAAAATCACATAACATGGAAATGTTTTTAAATACTTGTTTCTAAAGGCCCTTTCCAAAGCACAAATTTCTTCAGAAAAACAATATTCATTAGTGAAATATCACCTTTATCTTGAAGGGGCAGTTAAAGTTGTCTTTTAAAAGTATCTTCTGTGTTTAAAAAAAACACAGAAAAGGTCAACACATTTTCTTTCACTTGTGTTTTTATAGAAAGAAAAACATTCTAAGTACTTTGCCATGAGTTAACAAAGAACCCCCATGTGGTACAGTAGATTTTTCAGGGTCACTTTGCTTTCTCAGATGGAACCTATCTGTTGAGAAAATAAGGTTACGAATTCACTTAACTAGGTGTATTTAATCTGAAAGGGAAGCACAATTGTTAAAAGTGAGAGTATAGATGTTAAGTCTTTGAACTGTGGATCACCCATTATTCCCTGGGGATGCATCCATTCCCTACCTGACACCTGAGGGACCGTAGTCATTTGTGGATAAAATAGTAGCAAAACTTGATTTGCTCTCATTTTTAAAAACTTAAGTATAAATAGAACTTCTAATATTTCTTCTTGCCTCTAATGGATTAGCTTGTATCTCTCCTGGGGTGCTATGTTCTTCTTTGGCAAGGACTTGACCAGATGCTCAATGGTGAGATTCTGAACAAAGGCAAAACCAGAGAAGAGGAGAGATGGTACTGATAAACATACTTCAGGGAGACAAAAATTGTCAGAACTTGATCACCTATTAGATATGGCGATAGGAATCGAAGAAATGCACAAATAGATATTTTTTCTGCTGTTTTAAAAATAAGTATGTCCCATCTTTTCCAGTGATTGTAAATTTTACCAGAAACGAACCAAACTATACTCTTCCTTCTTCATGCCACGCATTGTGCAGAGCACATTCACACACATCTCTGCATAGAGTGCCTTCTACCTATTTGTAGATCTATATCTCAGAATTTTTGCAAGTAGCAGCAGCTCAAAGCTGTCTGTTTTTTTTCCACAAGAGGGCCTCTATGAATGTCCACACCAAGGTGACTTCCTGATGAGGCATCAGGATGGCATGGTGGAGTGTAAGGCCTTCTGAGTCTCAAAGAACAAGGACTTTCTTCCAAGCAGTAGCCTAAACCGCTGGGCAGGAGAGTACTGGTGAAAGTCTTTAGCCAAGATATCAACATTCCCTACCCATAAGCATCATCTACTCCTCTTAGTGACCCCTTCATTCCAAATAAAATAAAATAAAATAAGGACTGACATAGTCTTTTGTATGCCTTACTCACAGCAAGGTTGGTCCACTGTACACTCCTCCAAATGCATCTTTGTCGATAGCTGACAGGTATTTATTCTTGTTCAGGTAACTAGAGAGAGAGAAAAAAATGAATAAGGTGAGGTTAAGCAAATTAATATAAATACCAAAATGAAATGTGAGCACAGTCTCCCTAGCTATTGTTTTTTTTTGTTGTTGTTGTTGTTTTGTTTTGTTTTTGTTTCTTTTTTTTTTTTAAAGATTGATTGATTTGAGAGAGAGAGCAAGAGAGAGAGCACACGCACAAGCAGGGGCAGGGGCGGAGGGGAGAGGAGGGAGAGTATTCAGCTTGATTCTCTCCAGCAGACTCTCTGTTGAGCTTGGAGTCTGATGCAGGCCTCCATCCTATGACCATGAGATCGTGACCTGAGCCAAAATCAAGAGTCAGATGCTTAACTGACTGAGCCACCAGGTGCTCCTATTAACTGGTTTTTAAGAATTTGGAAAACACCTACCTTCTTCTGGCTTAAGCACTCAAAACATCCTAGGTTTTAGTTGTACAAAGTTTACACATATTATGGCAGATGTCTTTGGAAGTGAGCACATTTATGATATAGTTTGCATATCTAGATTTTATAAAAGTTGCCTAATTCCCTATTTGTAGGCATACCTCAAAGATACTGCAGGTTTGGTTCCAGACCGCCATAAGAATGGATTTTTTGGTTTCCCAGTGCATATAAAAGTTATGTTTACACTATATTACTGTCTTATAAGTGTACAATAGCATTATGTTTAAAAAACTAATATACGTACTTTAATTTTAAAAAAATGCTAACCATCATCTGAACTTATAGGAAGTCACAATCTCTTTGCTGGTGGAGGATCTTGCCTCAGTGTTGATGGCTGCTGACCGATCAGAGTGGTGGCTGCTGAAGGTCAGGTCAGGGTGAATGTGGCAATTTCTTAAAATAAGACAGCTGTGAAATTTGCTGCATTGATTGACTTTTCTTTTCAAGAATGATTTCTCTGTAACATGTGATGCTGTTTGATAGCATTTTACCTATAGAACTTTCAAAGATGAGGTCAGTCCTCTCAAAACCTGCTTCTGGTTTATCAGCCAAATTTATGTTATATTCTAAATTCTTTGTTGTCATTTCAACAATCTTCACAGCATCTTCTCCAGGTATAGATTCCATCGAAAGAAACTACTCCTCATCCATAAGAAGCCACTCCTCATCCATTCAAGTTTTACCATGAGATTGCAGCAATTTAAACAAAATAATAATGAAAAAGTTTGAAATATTGTGAGAACTACCAAAATGTGACACAGAGACATGAAGTGAGCAAATGTTGTTGGAAAAATGGCACCAGTAGAGTTGCTTGATGCAGGGTTGCCACAAACCTTCAATTTCTTAAGTGCAATATTTGTAATAAAGACTGTCAGAGATTCAGATTTTTTCTTTGGGACAGGGTTGCCAGATTTAGCAAATAAAAATACAAGATGCCCAGAAAAACAATGAATAATTTTTAGCATAAGTATTCCCCATTGTAAGTTTTGAAACATTTTTGTACTAAAGAGTTGTTTATCTGAAATTCAAATTTAATTGGATGGCCTGTATTTACTCTGACCATCCTATTTTAGAGGGAGAGCAGGTTATACAGATAAGATTACAGAGAATGAATGTGTAAATGAGTGAATAAAAAAGTTAATGCACATCTCTTCCAAAATAGTGAGGTGGGTTACACATGTGATTGCTTTAAGGAAAAAGTAATAGAGAGTGAGAGAAGAGAAGACTCAGGATATGATATGATGGCCCATTGACTTTCTTGATGGCAATGACAAGGCAGCTGATTTACAAATCCCATAGGGTATGGCCCAGACATGGCTTTTTCAGGCAGTGGCTGGACACTAAGCTTTCTAGGACATTGTTAAGTTTTAAATGGAGGGGTTTCATTAATCTCATATATATACAAAAACCCAATTAATGCTACAGGAGCTCATCCGTGCCTTGGGGTTGAATGGCTATCGTGTAAGGCTGTTAATCACATGCTTCCTTGGTCACTGTTTGTCCCTCAACTCACAATGTCCATGGAATTCCTTTGGTCAGTGATAGCTAGAGTGGGCAAGAGCCACCTTGGAGAAACAACAGGAGAGAAGATCTTGAACAGCATGATTTTGTAAAAAGGCAACTAAGCTAAGCATAAGTGTGGCACTGGCTTGCATCTCTTTTTGTATTCTTTGGACCATGCAACTTGCAGATCACATTCTGTTCCCGGACTGCTGAAAATCAAGTGAAGATCAGTGAGCTCATCTCAGTTTTTCCTCTTCATCTCAGACTGCTGCAAGAGAAAATCGGCTTACTCTAATCATTAAAAATTATTATAAAACTAAATAATTGCTTGTCCAATTCTGTAGTGTTTTCATCTGATATTCAATACGCCCCCAAGGATAAGGAGAATGGTTGATAAGCATTGTAGTTTACCAGAAACACTGCAGAAGATTTCAAACTGGGAAAGCCAGCCAGAGTCCAGAGGGGAGAAGGAGGATGGAGAGAGGGTGCAGCCAGCTTGAACGGAGATGAACTGGCTCTTGGGGGAGATCCCAAGCTGTGTTCTCTAAAACCAGCAGGGTTGTTGGGCACTTTATCTTTTAGAGATAATTAGGTGTTCAAAAATGAAACTATCACGCCATGTTTAGCAGTTTGGAGGACTTCCTTATTATCATAGATTGTGATAATTCCATGAAGCTTTTTACCTTGGATTCAGATTGCTGATGATACTTTCCATTTGAAGCTAAGAGAATGAGATGGGGCCATATAGCCATAAAACCCTTAATATCCAGGAAGAAAGTGCTTCGATCATCCCTATTTATCATATAGTGTTACCTGGAAATGTCAGTCTATTTAAACTGGTTTGTTCATCATGATCTAGGCTGATTGCCCTAGAATCTACATTCTATAAACTAGCTTGGGTAAATCAATCACAAATCTTGGTAGGGTCTCTGGGTAAGCTACACCAGACAATCGTTATTTTATAGGGTTGGGGTTCGTGATCATTTAAGAGAACTCAAGTCCTTTTGCAAGGACATGGTGAACATAAATGAAATTAATAGTCAGTATAAAGTCTTGGAGTCAGAGTTGAAAGGAGAAGCTTCTTGAAAGCCAGGATTTCTAAATACAAATACTGTGAAGGCTTATAGGAAAAGAACAAGCATTTCCTTTTAAAATAACATAGACACTGGTACATGTGCGTTCAATGCCTTTATACTGTTTGCGCTGTACATTTCACAGATGTACAGAAGAACAATGTGGTCTGAAAAATGAGGATGGTCAGAAATGAGTTGGGGAAGAATGTCATCTGATGAACTAAGTATGATGGATACAATATTATAGCCCACATGCTTCTTCATTGTACTCATTTTTGGCACATAGCAGCCATTCAATAAAAACCTGCTAGATGAAAAAAATGAAAGTCCAGTTGTTGGGTAACTGTTAGCTAGAGGCACCCTCTATATTACGTTTAGGTGAAGAAGTGACCTGTGTCAGAGGGAGGAGTATGACACGGTGGGTTGTAGTTGCTGCTGAGCTTTGCTCTCTCAGGAATTTTGCGATACATTTCAGCTCCAAGATGGAATTTCAGCCTGAATTTCCATAATCCCTTTTGGGTAAACCTGGGCTGGCACCTGTTTACATTGTGAGACTCAGGGGAACACTTCTGTAAGAAACAGTGTTCCCCCTCATAGTATTGATTATTTGGAAGAATTAAAGGGAACCTGTGCCCAGCCCTCTGCTCCATGGAAACCTTTTCGATTGCAGAAGTCAGGAGACCTGTAAACATTAACAGGTAGGAAAATGCTCAAGGTTTCAACAGAGGTAAAAGGAGGTAAAAGCCAGCTTTGGAGCATATCTGACAAGCTGTTCAAATACTCTACGAGAAGTAATAGCCTGCTTCATCCCTTAATCTTCTCTATCATCATCTTGTCCCAGTGCTTCAAGCTTTGGTGTTTTGCTTCTAATCAGCTAATGTGTGATGCTAATTAGCACACATAACTTTTGTTGACTTCTTGGTTCATAGTGATTAGTGTTTCCGTGTGTTCTTAGCAGATCAAATGGTATTTTTTTTCCTGCCCAAATGTTTACTGTCAGATAGTAGCTAGTTACTAGAGTTTGACAATAGAAAATACAATACAGGGAATCAGACATTCTGAGATAAGCAACATATCCCCATGCCAGATCGTGTGGAAAGAGGATGGAAAAGAGGTTCCAAGGAATGAATTTGTGACTTTGCTTATGACTGGGAGCAGTTCAACTTCTGCTGAGCAAGAAATGCTTGTATTTTTGTTAATTTCACATCTGAGTGATGACAGTGTGCTTGGTTCCACATGAAATCACAGGGCCATGTGCTTTTACACATCTGCCATAATGTTCATGAACTTGTGACTAATTACCCAACTGCTGCTGAGGCATCAGTGCTTATTCTCAGTGTGGAACTTGACCAAGTTGGCTGCAAGTTTACACTTTAGTTACATTTTAAAAAAAAGTCTAAATGAGGCTAAATTTGATAATTTTAGTAAATTGACATGAGGTGAATGATGGGGAATCATTACTCCAAAATCATTACTTTTGGAAGATGACACATTATTTAAATTAGAACCTAAAGATATTTGAACAAACTTTTGGAGAATTTACCAAGTTGCTCACATGCTATGTGTAATCTTTGAACACAAATAGGATCCTTATAGGATACTGATGTGCTCACGTTAGTTTAAGATCACAATTAGCATTGAGACCAGAGGCATCAGGCCTGTGTTAAAATCACAAAGTGACTACTACTTCATTATGACTGTGGAAACTTGACCATTGTTTTCTCCATCTGCTACTCAACCCTTATCTTCCTGTAGTCCCAAACCTCCTTAGCACCATCACCACTTTGATTTTACCTTGGATTTACGCAATACTTTTTACTGAAATGCTTAACTCTAAGAAAAAATAAGTTTCCATCAACCAGGAATCAAACTGAGGGCAGAATGAAAGAACATTGTTTTAGGACCGAGTTTCAAGTTTGAATTCAAAATACTAATTGGAAAAAAAGATCTTTGTTTTCTATTATGATTGAATCTGAACTTTCAAACCCTGAAATATTTTTTTTCCAGATACTTATCTTTAGCCCATACTTGCCTTTGATCTTTATCAGGAATTGGGAGAAATACACTACATATTTTATCATACAATGGTCATCCTCACTGAATACCCCCATCTAGACCAGAAGTCCACAAACTATGACCATCTGGTCAAATTCTGTCTCCCACCTGCTTTTGTAAATAAAGTTTTGTTGAAATACAGTCACAGTCATTTAGTTACACATTGTCTGTGGCTGCTGCCACATTATAACGGCAGAGTTGAGTAGGCATGACAGAGATCTTATGGCCCACAAAGCCTAAAATATTCATCTTTCCAAAAATGTTTGCTGATCTCTGATATAGACTTCTAAAAATTCTAAAAATCAAGAAACAAATGATTCTCACTTAAATATTTCCTACATTAGTTAAATCCTTCTAAAACTTTAATATTCCACATCAAAATGTCAAGAAAGTATAGTGAAAATGGTGCAATGATTTCCTATCTTTAAAGGGATAGTTTCAGTAACTACGAAAGGCTGTAATTCAGGGAACCAGTGATTTAAAATCCACTGTCTCCAATAGAATAATTCTCCGCCATTAGCCAAGCCTCTCATGGGGCCCATGAGAAGGTCAGAGGAGAAAAATGGTGAGAAGGTAGAGTCTTCATACATAACCTCTTCATGGGTTTAATTTCAGAAGATCGCTGGAAGATCTGAAACACTACCGGCTCTTAGATTCTCCACAGGCTGCCTTGAACATAAACCTCATTAAACTTATCTGTCACCCAACAAGGTGGCATGTCAAAAGATTCTTTCTTGAGTAGCATATCCTGAAAAGTGTTCCGTGGCACACCAATCCAGAGAGATTCTCCTGCAACCAAGAGCTCCCTGGGAAGCTCTGCATATTGTATCCCTGTCTTGGACACTAGTAATTCAGATTGTCCTATTAAAAAGACCCAATAAGTCCACTTTTATACTTTGTTGCACTTTATAAGGCTATGGATAGCTTTCTAAAAATAACATACATTAATTTACCATGGAAAGAGAATTCAAGTAACATAATTTGGAAAATGCCATAAGACTTGGGGAGAATCAAAAATAGAAGTTATTAAAAATAAAGAAAAAATAAAATAGAAGTTATTGTTCTCTTGTTAGTGTTTCCATCTTTTCATTAGAAAGTGTCTCTAAACTCCTATGACATTCTACAGCTGATTTTATGACCGGAGCCATAAAATAATATGTTGCTAGACTTACACTGAGAAACACAGAGCACAATAGTCTCCTGAATACAGAAGATTTACTTTAAAAATCTCTTGAAGTTTTTGTGGAGTCCTTTAAACATAACAAAAGGCCAATTTATGACTAAGCATGAGATGTTTTGAAGTAAAATAGTCAATGTACATAGCCTAACTTTAACCCCAGTTCTTTGAATTCAATAAAATTTTTACACCAGCCCTTTCATTAAGGTGTCTCCTACTCAGACCTCATTTGAAAGTTCGCTAAGTTGGTGACCTTGCTGCATTGATAATGTCAGGTTCTTATTGATGAATGACACTGTTGCTTGGTGTGAGTCTTTCTGAAATTTCTACTGGTTATACCTTGAGTTTTGAGTGGACTCTTTTCTCTCAAGAGTGGACTCTTCTCAGCTATATGATATCTTAGCTTCTGTATTTCATGCCTGTAACAGACTGAGCTAAGAAGTGTTCTTAGTTTAGTGTTCTTGGCCCATTCTCTTGAGCTAAGTAACAAGAAGTAGTAGGCAGAGGAGTTGGATGTCCAAGCCTAGGTGGTGGCTGCTAAGTCAACAATGACGAATCCCAGCAGGGTTCAGTGAAGAGTCTCGGAACCGGGGAATCCGGGTCCTGGTTTTGGCTTGGCCACTAGCTAGTTCTATCAAATTAAAAACCCATGTTAAGGACAAGTTTAAAAAGCCATGTGTTCACTCTTGGCTTCATTCCCTTTGTGTGCAAAATGTGACTATTGTACAAGAAGAACGATAACATAATCCACAGCAGTGGTTCTTAACTTTCTGTTTTGTTCGTGTTTTGTTTTTATTAGTTTCAGAGGTAGAATTTAGTGATTCATCAGTTGCATATAACATCCAGTGCTCATTACGTCACGTACTCTCCTTACTGCTTATCACCCAGTTATCCCATCCCCCCACCTATCTCCCTTCCAGCAACTCTCAGTTTGTTTCCTAGAGTTCAACATCTCTGATGTTTGCCTTCCTCCCAATTTTTATCTTAGTTTTTTTTCCCTTCCCCTATGATCATCTGATTTGCTTCTTAAGTTCCACAGATTAGTGAAATCATACGGTATTTCTCTTTCTCTGACTGGCTTACCCTCCAGTTCCATCCAGATTATTGCAAATGTCAAGATTTCATTCTTTGTGATGGCTGAGTAATATTCCATTTTATATATCTGCCACATCTTCTTTATCCAATCATCTGTTGATGGACATCTAGACTCTTTCCATAGTTTGGCTATTGGAGACATTGCTGCTATAAACATGGGGGTGCAGGTGCCTCTTTGAATTACTATGTTTGTATCTTTGGATAAATAGGTGGTAGTGGAATTGCTGAGTCATAGGGGATGGTTGGTTCTTGACTTTTACTTTACATTGGCTGCACCTAGGGAGATTTTTTAAATCCTCATGCCTTGGCTACACCCAAACCAATCATACCAGAATGTTTGGTGGTAAAATCTGGACATCAGTGCTCTCAAATCTGCCAGGTAATTTCAATATTCAGCCAGTAGTAAGAACTATGCTATTTAGACCTTAAAGGCTGAATTTTGTACCCCATATTGCTGTTCTTTAAAAAATGATAACTGAGAGTGATTGAAGGTAAGACCTTCCAAAGACAGGAAGGATAAAGAGGCAAATAGCAGGATAAAGAGGCAAATAATTTAAAACCTAGCTCCTAATCATGGGCTTTAACATCTTTTGCTTGTGAATAATAAAACTTTTACTAATAAATGACCCTATATCCAAGGTTTGTTTCTGGTTCTTTATCTGATCCAGCATTTTGGAAAGACAGTTGTGGTTCAGGAAAGAGTCAGCTGGACACATTGAATTCAGGAGCCTTATTATCAGATCTGGTCTCCCTGGTTGAAGGTTTCTTCACCCTCCCTACCCCTGCCCTTGCTAGTGTGGTTCTCTGTTGCCTTAATGCTAACATCTTGATGCACCTGCTATCTAGAATGGTGTGATAGTTTTCTGAAATCTTTATACCATCACTATCTGCCAATTGTATTTTAAGAAGTTCCAATTCTCCACTTTCTTCACAGAAGATCTGAACTTGGATGATTATTACCCTTAAGGCCATGGCTTTCTAGGGATAGTTGAATCAAAGAGGAAAATATTTGGTTAGATTCATGTAGTATTAAGGTTGAATGCTTAGTAATTTTTTAAAATGCAATAAATCTAGGGGAAATCATGCTTATATCTCCAACTAAGGAGGTCAGTATTATTGGATATTTAGTAAACACTTTTGGATATTTAGTAGTCACTTTCAATCTCAAATACACATTTTGGATTTGGTTCATTTCTCCCTAGTGTACTTTGGCCCTAATATTGCTGCCCTCAAGATGACACCACTAGAATGAATGCTCAGTGTAGGCAGGGAGCACGTTGATCTTGTTCATCTTTGCATCACCAGTAAATAGCACAGTACCTGGCTCATTGTAGATGTTCAATAAAAATATTGAAAAATGGATGAAGGGTTATATGATATTTGTATGATAAAGTTAAGATGGAAGTAATGTCTTTCCAATACTATAAATAAAACTGATGTGTAAGTATTCATGTTATCACTCTATTGAGTCTTTTCAGACTTCCTCGGTAATTGTGCATTTTAAAAAATGACTAATAACCTGACTGAGATAATTTAGAGAAAGTATTCATAATAGCTATTTAATAAAGACTATTTATTTTTTTATAATATCTATTTAATAAAGATTTAATAATGAGGAAAACCAAAAGCCTGGCAAAAAGTGAGAATACACTTCAAACAAACTCAGAAAGCCATGCTGAGGTATAATGATTTCCAAACTTCTTAGCATTTATTCTTTAAAAGTGGAATTTTATCAGAACCCACCATCTAACTCCCAAATCAGAACAAGACTGCTTTGGGGTGCTTGGGTGGCTCAGTCAGTTAAGGATCACCTTCAGCTCAGCTCAGGTCATGAGCTTGGTGGGGGGGATTCTGGGATTAAGCCCCCGCTTAGGGCTCCCTGCTCAGACAGGAGCTTGCTTCTCCCTCTTCCTCTATGTGCACTCTCCCTTTCTCTCAATCAACCAACCAATGAATCAATCTTAAAAAAAAAAAAAAAAGAACAAGACCACTTCATTTACATGTATTTTGTTTGTTTGCACCCAAGGTCACTGCATATGATTGTGTAGGATATTCACTTCACCCAGCTTAAGTGTGGTCCATGGAGCATCATCATCATCATCACCTGGGAGCTTGTTAGAAATGCAAAATTCTGGGCCACTTAATATCTGTTTAATCAGATTCTGCATTTAAATAAGATCCCAGATGAATTATATGTTCAATAAAGTTTGAGAAGCAGTGTACAACACAATGGATCCAGGACAATAAGCCTTCAGATTTGTGATGACCACTTCCAGAATATAAAATAACTATGTATGAAATATTTAAAGGGGGAAAAAAGGTGGAGTCACAAAAGAGTAAGCAATAAGACTGTCAAAAATGAGCATGCAAATGTTTTGAAAAAGCAAATAGCAATTCTGGAACTGAAAAAAAACACTCAGTGATGTTTTATAAGATAAACACAAAAATCTGTGGTTTGTTGTTCTAGTTGACTCTTACCATGGTGTTTTTTCTTCTCCTATGTGTGAAGTTTGACTGTGATTTTGATGGGTATAGATCTTTAAAAAAGCTGGGGGCCTTCATTGTTTTTTTTTCCCCTCTGCAAAGGTTTTCATTTATTTCTGCCAGGAATCAGAAGATACTGCAAGGGTGGTACCAGTCCAGCTCTTATCCAGGTTTGCTGGCTTAATCCAGGAGTTTCAGGTTTATATTACTTCCCTGTCTTCTCACTGCACTGCATACAGCCTTGCCTCTTGGCACCATTGATGTTGGTTGCTGCCCCTAACAAACTCAACCTTCTTTAAGCATCCAGCACTTTGGTTTCAGCTCCTGGTTTGCTAGTTTATTTCCCTTTCTTGATGCTATGACAGAATATAATTTTTTTAAATGTATGATCTAGTTGCTTTATAGTAGGAAGACTCTACAAATTAGTCCACCACAATATGGGAAGCAGACTCTACTAAAGTTGTTTTTTCACTTATTAGATATTAGGTTAAAACACAAATTAGTATGGCTGAACCAGTCCACAAGCTCTTAGACACAAAGCATGCCCTGGTGTAGATACTGGGGGCCACAAAGACCTGACAGGAAAGTACAGCAAACACAGAACCGTATATAAGTGACATTCTTTTTGCCAACAATTTAGGCATTATTTATTTTTTGGGGGGCAGGCAAAAGTTGGGTATGGCTTTTTAGCTATTTCTGAAGGAGTCAGATAAGATATAAACTAAATCTTTCTGAAAATGTGCCAGAAAAAAACAAAAAAGAAAAACCTTTCTGAACAGATTTGGACTTAATTAAAGACATGCTTTACTTCCTGTACCTATACAATGTACCCTCATGAACATTTACACACACACACACACACACACACACACACACTCCTACAAGGAAATTGAAGGTGACACCCTGGTTCTCCATTTTATCAAGGATAAAAGCTTTGGGATTTAGAATTGGAGTCATTGTAAGTGTTTGCTAAAGCTGGCTCTTGTCAAGTTCCTTAACATCATCCCCAAGTTTTGATCATACTCACTCTGGGGTTGAGGAATGCTCTGGACGCACCTTTCTCTAACAGAATTCTGACCCATTGGATGCTCCCCCATTGGATGGGGTTGGGAATGTGGAGGAAGATAGTGGTTTCCATGGCTACCCTTGACTTACACAGCATCCAGTTTTGTCCCATTGAAAGCATGTCCTTGGATTGAAGTAAAGCCATTGTTGTATAGTTTCCTACAATCAACAGAGAGAGGAGGAATCAGTGACCTATAAGAAGTGAGGGTTGGTCTTCATTTCTGCAGAATCAGAAATGTGCATGAAGGTTCTCAGGTCCCATAAGAAAACTTTACAGTATGTTTTGCTTCAGACATAGAATATTTCCCAGTTTGAATCCCCATTTTCCAGACAGCTCCTAGTAACTTCAAGCTGTTTCTCAGAAAAGCAATGACATGCCACTGGTAAGAATTTTTAAAAAATAATCTACCTATACCCAAAAAAGAAGAGTTTCAGGTAATAGTTAACCCAATGTCAATAATGGAGGAATAACTTCAGTTTCTTAAGACGAACATTTTCAAAGACACTGCTCATCTGAACACATACATTGGTTTTATATTTTTCTGCTTAAATTGTTGTTTCAGATTTGTATTTTATCCATATTTTTATCCTCAGGGCTTATCATAGATTAAATGCTTAATGATTGCGGGCTGAATTGAGTTAAACTTCAAAGACAAATCTAAGAATGTAGATAGACCATGTCCTTTTGTGGAAATTTTGATGTTTTAAATTGTTGCTATGTTCTGCAACTAGTTCATTAATGCAGTGATTCCATGGGCTGGACTGAAGTGCCCTTTCCTCTGTCTCCTAGTCGGTCTACTAAGAGGTGAAGGGGACTTGCCAAAGAAAGACACACTGATATAGCACTGTTGGGACTCAGGATTTGTGACCTCAAAAGTGATTCTCCCCACCCACCTAGAGGAGAAGGAGCTCTAGCCATGGAAGCTCTGTCTCCACAAGGATGCATGGGAGTTATTGGCATGTGATAAGAGAAGGCAGCCATGACCCCAGTCAAGTACAACTAGTAGCAATTGTAGGGGAACTCTGAAAATGACTCTGTCCACCACCTATCAACTCTGGTGACATATTAGGAAGCTTACAAGAGACTCTAAATTTGGAATTAGACATGGCTCTGTTGCTTCACAGTATATGGATCCTGAGAATTTCCTAACCTCTATTGTTCTTGGTTTTCTTATCTGTAAGGATTGATAATAATACCTAATCAAAAAGTTGCTGGGAGGATCAAATAGCTGTATATTTATGAGTGTGGGGCACTTACAAGAGGACCACATTAAAGGAATACCCTGAAAAATTGGATTTATCCTCCACTGTTGTAAAGAATTGGGAGTAATCTTTGTTGTTATTTTTGATTTGTTTTAAATAATAATCACACAACGAGTTTAATTCCAGCTACTAATATGTCCCGGGTTAGGACTGCAGGACACAGGGGAGCTAGGCACAGAGGCTGAAGAGAATTCTGAGAGATAAGTTATTCTTTTTCTGAACTAGAGTTCTTTTATGTATGTGTGAGAATTATATACTTGGGATTCCTATTTTTCTAAACTTTGTTAAGAGTCCTAGACAATGAAAATATTATTTGTTGGAATTACATTTCAGAGATTAAATAAAACTCTTTTTGGGAAAATTGGCCTTGGAAAGGGAAAATAAGGAAGGAAGAAAAAATAGTGAAGAAGAAGGAAAAAAAGGATTGCAAACTTTGATTGGAACTTTATCCTACCAGGAATGTGTATACAAATTTGCTGTTGGATGCATAGCCTCTCATGCAGTTTTTTTTTTGAGCATGAACTTCAAAGAAGCAAGGACTTTCAGAAATGTAAAAATAATCATCTGAAAAGATAATGGGCAACCAATGCCATCCGCAACTCTCGATTTCAGAAAGCATAGGATTCCCTCATTCAGATGTTTTTTAAAAATGCCTAGTGTGCCTCGTGCTCGGTGGGACAAGTTGCTGCTTTCACTTGAGAGGGCTGCTGAGGATATGGGTTTTTTTTAAAAAAAAAAAAAAGCTGAAATGTGAAGGTAACCTTTGGTAAAAAATTGAGAAAGGAGTTGACACACAATAAATGGTTAAGTGGCACAATGGAAACCTTTACAAAGGAGGCAAATAGCCTTCAGGTTTGGGACTGAGCACACTAAGACTCCAGGTTTTTGGGGTGTTGTCAAATGAAATGGTGGCTGAAAAAAATCTCTCATCTTTTCAAAAGACCTCTCCTCATGTTTCAAGGAGAGAGATGAACTGAAATGCTCCACTGCTGGTAGAGGCTCAGAGGTTGAGGCAGCTTCATTGGGCTTAGATTGATATAGAATGGCTTGGAAGTAGCCCCACACTAAGAGTTGTGGGGATGCTTGGATCAATTTTCCTGGGGGATAATCCAATCAAGTTTGTATATGATAAAGAACCCCTGGACTGTAGTGTGACCAGATCAAGGGAACTGGGTAACAATCAAGGCAAAGAAGCTACCAGGCCTGAGCTTGGGCTGCGGTACTGAAGCTAGAGAGAAAGGATCCTTTGGACAACTCTAGTTTGTGGCTAATTTGGTGAGAGAGGGGAGTTCTCTATCAGTTTGGGGAATTAACTTATCTTTTATACCTCTACTAGACTTCTTTATTAGAACATTTTGTAATTTTCTCTGATAAACACCACCTTTTGAACATCTAAAGAGCGAGACCCACTCAAACTCTGAAAAATAATAATGTAGAGAAACACTCTTTTCTATTCAATATGACTTTGTAGGAACTTCATAATAATTGTGATGACTGAGTTGAGTGTGAGTGCAAAGAGCATGCGAAGCTCTTGGTTGCACCACTTTCTTATTCAGTGACCTTGGATAAGTCACTTTAATGTGTTCTAACCCCCGGTTCTTCCCCTATACAATGGAGATATACTAGAATACTGTATTTTACAAGGTCTGCAGGTCAAATCTGGTCCACTACTTGTTTTTATAAATTAAATTCTATTGGAAAGACAGGCTCACTAGTATATGTACTGTGTATGGCTGCCCTTTCCCCACTATGGGAGAGGTAACCAGTTGCCACAAAGGCCATGTGGTCGGTAAGACCTAACAGTCTTCTCTAGATAAAGTGTGCCTACCCTACCACTTATATAAGGGAATACCTGTCTTATTACTTAAACCATTTTATCATTTATTTGAGTATCATACCATAAGGCAATGCTCTTATTTAGCTATGTGAAACCTTTAGTTAGATCATTAAGCACATGCTTGATGTTTCTTGGAGGGGCTGTAAGATATGACAATGGTCCAAATATCAATTCAGTTGTTAGCCGGAGTGGGAGTGGCAATACTCACAGTGTCAGGGTTTCATTGCACAGCCCCTGGAAAGCATTGGCAGGGATGGAAGCCATGTAAGGGTTGTCTGTGATTTCACTACAAGAGAGGGACAAAAACACTTGGTGAAAAAAATGCTTTCCTTTTGGTGCTGGGCTGACTCTTGCTCCACCTATGCACTCAAATAAAGAACTTGATGCGATTTCGTTTAATCTTGTTCATTTTTAAGTTTCGCTGACCCTTCTTAGCTGCTGGTGGCTCAGAGGGTTCAGTGAGCTAGTGAGAGCTGTCCCAGAGGGACACGCACTCACAGCTCCACAAATGTGCAGTAAGTAATTGGGCTTTTGATATGGGCTGAAGTCCCTAACTAAATCCTCTTTGCAAGGGGAGAAGATGGGCCTTGAAGACTTCTTGTAAGTCTGTGACAGATACTTTGTCCTTAGCAACTAGGATTTTCTAAGTGTTTGAAACCTCTAAAAAGGGTTGGTAGAGTGGGATCAGTGGATTTCTTTCTACGAGTGTTACTGAAGTGTCCTCTACTTGCAAAACACTGCCAGGCAGATGCTCCTGGAAAACATTTCTGTGCCAATCTAGTTGCTAGAAATCTGCCTTCTGCAGCAAAGAAGCATGGTCAATTTTTTTTCTGGCAAAATTCTGAGAGTTCAGATCCTATCACTCCACATTTTTGTTGACTTTGTAGTGCAGACTTAAAGACTTAACTATGTATAAGTCCTTTTATCTTTATACAATTAGGTAAGACACTTGACTGTGCCACAGGTTTTGGAAAAGGGCACATGGCCACCAATCAGAAGCCACAGGAAGTAGTTTGAACACCACTAGTCACTGCTCCATGAGACTCTGCTCACAAAATCACTTTAATTTCCTATTCCTCCATTTCTTCATTTGTAGAATGGAAAAAACTTATAACTTCCTTTTATGCCTTAAAGGTGGCTGAAGAGTAGCAAACATGATAATGCTATGGGAAAGTGTTTGAAAAGCTATTAAACCTTATGTGGAAAATAAAGTATCATCATTATCATCAAATTTTCCTTCTATTCAATCACTCCCATTAGCAAACAAACATGCCATAATTTGTCCCATCAGACAACAACAACAACAAACAAGAAACCTTTGCTCCTGATCTAGTATCCTGAACTACTGAGATATTGTCTGCTCTATTTAAATAGTAAAACCTTTTAAAAGAGTTTGTAATGGTCACTCTCTCGAGGTCTTCCCTTCTGATTCTTCTTGAGCCAACTCCAACCAGACCTCACCCTAGAGCTCCATTGGAACTGCTCTTGTCAGAAACACCAGAGCTCCATATTACTAATGGTCATTTCCCAGTCTCTGCCTTACTTCATCCACCAGTGAATTTGTCACAGCTGATCACTGCTTCCCCTAGAGACAGTTGCTTCACTTGGTTTCAACCAACCCCCATGGCTGCACCCTTCTTCTTGTCAGTGACAAAATACTGCCAAATATTGCATGTGCGCATACTTACAGTATAAAGAATACATCAGTGGAATAAACTTTGGTCACATCAGGGAATACTCCAAGTCCAGTGTTGAAAATGCCACTAAAATGCATGAAAAAGAAGAGAGAACAGAAATAAGGTAAGAAAATCAACACATAGGAAGTAAAATAAGTTAATAGCTGAAAGCATTGGTTCTGAAGTCACCCTAGAGTCAAATCCTAACTCCTTCATTTGAGTGACCATGGGCAAGTTCCAACCCTTGGATGAAATGTTACTCCCTGAAGATACAACAATCTGATTCCATCCACCAGTGTCAATACATTTTTTTCTTTTTAGAAAAAAATGAGGATTGTTTCAACCAAGCAGGCATCCTATAAATAGGAATTCAGGTTTCTTTCCATGTGTGCATGTGTGTGTGTGTGGTATTTCCCTGTTTTAACTGGAGGGCATTCCAGGCTGCAGTGGAATAAAGAGAGGATAGGCCAGAAAGACAATATAATACCCAACTCCAAGCCAGGCTTCCTCTTTCAAACTTCACATTATATTGTGTTCATTATTTTGCCAAGAATTATTTTCCCATGGCAGTCACCTGGGAGTAGGATGGCAGCAGTGCCATTTAGGAAATAAGTCTAGACAAGGAATAAAATCAATCAAAGACAATGTATTCACTTTCCAAAGTTTGTGTCATCAGGGCAAAAATGTCAAGACTAAAAGTACATAAAACAGTATGAATACAGCGACTCTCAGGCTCCTGGTTAATTTAACATTTGTTGCAGCTACTAGAACATAGGTAGTGGAAGTGGAGATGCTTTTTTTTTTTTTTTTTTTTTTTTTTTTTTTTTTAGAGGCATGGCATGGCATGGCATAGGATGAGATTTAGCCAATAGCAGTAAAGCTTTAAAGAAAGTCTCCCAGCTAGTTCCATTGATAGACCTTCTTAGGCAAATTCTGACCTGACTCCTTTTAGTGGGGGAAGGTATACGATTTAAAGAGAAAACAGGAGCCAGAGATCTGTCACAAAAAGCAAATGGGATATTCCAGATAGCAAAGGAAAGAGTTGAGATTCCATGAAGAGTATCTGAAGAACAGTAAACAGTGAACAAACTAGTCAACTGTAAGAGAGGTTCATGTGGAAATGTGTGTATGTGCCCAGGGTAGAAGCCTTGGGGTTAAGTGGGGACCATATACTGGGGCTGAAAATGCCAGATTAGGGACCAGGACCTCTCTTTTCTTCAAAACCCCAAAAAAGTCCATCTCCTTTCTGATGTGTGTACTCTAATTAACTCTACCTCAAATAAGGTATGTACCTCTTATTTATCACTTACCATTATTCTCCAGTAGAAAAGGAAATTTTTGATTTTATATACAGTATCTTCTGAACTAGATTTTAAGCTTCTTGAAGGTAAGAACAATGTTTTATTATCTTACAGGTTCCCTACAGAGCCCTGCAGACATTAAAGGAACATCATATCAACTAATTATTGATTGATTGAAACTCAAAGTCCACACAAGAGTGATTGCCTTGTCTCATAAGTTTTTTTTATTTCCTAGATACCCCTCCAGCCACATTTCCCATCATTATCCTCTTCTATGCTCCCTGCATCTCCCACTCCCACTTCTTCAATACTGGACTATTTTTAGGGCTCCAAATGAGCTTTATGGTTCTACACCTTTGTGTCTTTATTTTGCTATTCCATACACCTGTATTTTTCTTCTCCCCTGCCCCTGTCTTTCCCTGGATAACTTCTATTCATCCTTAAAGACTTAATTCATAAGATATATATGGATATACACTTTTATTTAAAAGCCCTAGATGGAAACAAATATCTTAATAATGATTATTTCTGGGTATTGGGATTAAGGTTGATTTAAATTTTTTCCTCTCATAATGTTTTTGTGTTCTAATCTTTTACAAGGCATGTGAGCAAGAAAGAAGGGAAGAAGGGACAGATTCTTCCAGTTGGTGTCTAGAGGACCTAAGGCCATACATACACATTCATTGGACACATTTTTACTGAGCACCTACTCTGTGCCAGGCAGTAAAGGCACAATAGAAAGCAAAAGTGCTGTGGTCTCTGCTCTCAGGGAGTTTGTAGTTAGCTCTTAAGTTGCCCAAAGCAAAGCAATAATAGTGTTGTCCCTTCAATTTTTGTCCCTCAAACCTCCAAGAATTTGAATTTTGCCCTTTGTGGCCTTTTTTCTGTGTAATGGTCACTTTAATATTGCTGTGATACCTATTTCCTAATTAAATTGAGCAATGGAGCTTCAAGAGTTTTTTGTTTTATTTTGTTCTGTTACATTCCATTTAAAGACTGTACGTATCATGGTATTTTCTCCCTTGTTTCCCTTGGATCAAGCCTTTGGTCCTAGCATTATGTGCTGACTTTTAAATACGTTTTACAAATATGGATCATTTCACTCTATACCTTGTCTGATGGGTAAGTGTGGGGAGTAAGTCACAGGATAAATCACATCCTATACCATATACCACTAAAATGATCCTGGCCCACATCATCCTAGGGTGACTCCTGGCAAGCAACAGCATTATAATTCTCTTAAAAAAAACCAAACAACCCAACAAGGTAGGATGGGATAGGATACTTACAGGAACTTCAGGAGTGGGAGCTCTTTTAGGGCGTCAGGGTCTATGGATGTTAAGCTTCTGGTATTCCGAATCTCTCTGCAAGAGTTACAGGAAACACCATACACCATGGATGTATTCACCATAATACATCCATTTCTGTTCTTCTCAAAGTAAAAATATGAATCAGGTTTAACAAATGTTCATGAGAAGAAGTCACATTTATGTGGTGCCCTAGGGAGTGTTTCTACTGGGAATCAGTCCCATCAGCAAGCTCTTCCTGGCTCCTTCCAGGGACACATTGGCTAATCAGCTCTCCCCATCACTGACCTAGTTCCAGTCCATTTGAATTATGGGTGATCTTTCTCTTAATTGTAGTCTCACAACCTTCCCTCCGACCAACTTTTTATATTTAAACAGAAAAAAAAAACCCTCCAATGGTTTGTTAAGAACAAATATCTTTATTATTAATAGGATGGATCCTCCCCTGGAGTGGGAAGCTGAGCAGACTAAATGATGGATGATAGCAAGGCAGTAGAGTGGTAAGCTTCCTCTGTCGCTTGCTATTTTGGAGGTAGTGGATGTAGTGAGTCTTAACAGTTCACTTGAGTTTATTTTCTATACCAGTAACTTAAGACTTTAGCACATGTGATGTGACATCATGTATGTCTGCAACTTACATACCTAGATTTATATACATCCCAATCAAAATGCATAGTTAGCATTAGTGAAGTTCATGACTGTTAGAAATAGGTTCTTATTGGTAAAATTGAATGTATTCAACACTATGTAGATTGGTTGAAAGAATTTAAAGGCACTCCCTATGCTTATATAAGGAGGACAGAAGAACCCAGTAAGACTTGGATCCTTTCCCCTTATGGATGGCACCTAAGGCTAAAGGAATCTGCATCTACTCACTGATAGTAACAACTAAAAGGCTTAGGATCTGGCTGGAGGTTTTTTTTTTAAACAGATTTATTTATTTGAGAGAGAGAGAGAGATGGAGAGTGCGCACGAACAGGGGGAGTAGCAGAGGGAGAGGGAGAAGCAGATTTCCCTCTAAGCAGGGAGCCTCAGGCTGGGCTCAATCCCAGGACCCTTGGATCATGACCTGAGCCAAAGGCAGATGCTTAAAACCAGCGAAGCCACCCAGACACCTCTGGCCCTGGACTTTTAAAAACGGTTTTACTGGAGGAGAACTTTCATAAAATTCATGTATTGCAGGTATAGAATTAGGTAATTTCTAGCAAATTTATAGAACTGTGCAGCCATCATCACAACCCAGTCTTAGAACATTTCTATCAAATGACAAAAGTAACCCATTTGCAGTTAATTCCCACCCCTCCCCCATGCCTAGGAACCATGGATCTGCTTTCTACCTCTGAATTTGCCCTATCTGGACATTTCATATAACTGAAACGGCATCTTCTTTATCTGACTTCTTTCACTTAGTGTGATGTCTGTGTAGTTCATACACCTTCATAGAATCCCTCAAAATCAAGATCGTACATGGAAAGAACCACTTTAAAGTAGATTTAAAATTCTGTCCTAAAATAAATAAATAAATAAATAAATAAATAAATAAATAAATAAATAAAATTCTGTCCTGGTTTGAAATGAAAAACCCTGTTTTTTGGGAGCTCTGTGTGTCCTGGGTAAACTGGGATTGTTGGCTACTTTATTGCACAATCCCATAGCTGTTCTGGCTTTGTCCTGCTAAGATACTTTTAGATGCTGCTGAGTTGAGGTCTTCTCTCTCTGCATGGTGAGCAATAATCTCATCACCAGAGCTATCCATGTGGGGAGAAGGGTTTGGGCTGCTGTCAATCAAATATAAACTAGTTAGGAGAGTTTGGAAACTGAGTGTGGTTTGTGGTCTGGGAAACTGCTCCATGAGAGACTATTGTTGAACGAGCCAGACTTGAGTGAGTGGCTCAAGAGACTGTCACAGTGAAAGGCAGCCAGCTGAAGCAGCTTTAGAGGTAGCGAAAGAGAGAAGTGAGCAACTGCTGTGGGTTCCAGCTAGTTCAACTAGGCTGCAACCTACGGGTGGCTCTCAGAGCAGAAAGAGGAGGCTGTGAGGAGAGGGGAGACGCAAAAGAAGTGGTTTCTTAGGGGAAATATAACATAGACAAGAGTTACCACAAGAAAATATCAAGGAAAAGAAGCTGCTTTCTGAGTTAAGAAGACAGTCAGCTGCTCATGCTCCCAAGTGACTTAAAAAAAAAATCTGTGCTGAGATAAAGATAAATACTGATGACCTCACTTATATGTGGAATCTAAAAAAGCCAAACTCAGAGAAATAGAGAGTATTGTGATGGTTACCAGGGGCTGGAGGAGGGTGGTGGTGGTGGTGGATGGGAAGGTACCGATCAAAGGGTACATCTATTTATAAGATTTACAAATTCTGGGGATCTAATACACAGCATGGTGATTATAGCTACTAATATAATAATGATACTGTGTTACACACTTGAAAGTTGCTAAGAGAGATCTTCAGTGTCCTCACCACAAAAAAAAAAAAAAAAAGAAATGTAATTATGTGACAGGATGGAAGTGTTAGTTAATGTTACAGTGGTAATCATTTTGCAGTAATATAAGTGTATCAAATCAGCACATGTACACCTTAACTTTACCCAGTGTTATGTGTCAATTAGATCTTAAAACTAGAAAAATATAATCTCTGCCGAAGCACAGAAGGGCGGCGGGGGTGGGGTGGGGGGGTGAGGGAGAGGCATGAACTGCCAGCTTAGCTAAATGGAGACAGATGTCAGAAGTGAAGGCAGTTGGTATAACCTTTTCAAAGATGGGAAGCAATTGCAGCCCAAGAGTGCAGGAGGCTAGCTATGTTGCCAGGAAGCTAGGAACACCAGGAGAAAGAAAACACCTCTATAATTCCAGCACGGCAGGTTGGAATAAAGCCATCCCCCCAGAGTGAGTCTGGACAAGAGCTGAGGATGGCAGTGCCCCTGGATCAGCAGCCTGGGTGCCCGAGTGACTGCATGGAGAAGCACTGACCTGCGCACCTGTCACTCCACCAGTACTGTCCCATGAGCAAGAAATAACTTTCAGTTACCTTAGGGCTGTTACAGATTTTTATTTTTGTCTATTTCTTACGGTTGTTAAACTACCCAAACTAATACATAACAACAATAAAGTTCTTAAAATATAGAGCACAGTGTGAGTTGTGGTCATCTCTGGGTTTGGGAGCTAGGAATGTATAATTTTCATTTTTATTTTATATATATATTTTAAAAAGATTATTTATTAGAAAGAAGAGTATGAGGGGAGGGGCAATAGAAGAGCGAGGGAGAGAGACAGAGAGAAGAGGGGGTCTGACTTCCCGCTGAGGTTGGAGCCTGAGATCCCTACTCTGAGGGGAAACCAAGAGTCAAAGGT
Source organism: Canis lupus dingo (assembly GCF_003254725.2). NCBI lineage: Eukaryota > Metazoa > Chordata > Mammalia > Carnivora > Canidae > Canis > Canis lupus. Next base: position 53,538,625 of record NC_064250.1, on the reverse strand, counting down.
CAGAGGCTCAACCAACTGACCAACCCAGGCACCCCTATTTTATCTTGTTGAAAATAAAAAAAAAAAAAGAAATAAAAGGCATACAAAAATTCCTCAAAAAAAAACCAAAGGAATATATATTCTATATAATAATATATATATAATTATAATAATGCAGCACCAGATAGTCTGCTTAAATCTTCAAATATGATCTTTTCTGGAGTAGAGAGACCTAGCTGTGTCAGAGAAATATTTGAGGATCTTCAAGCTTATTGATTAGAGAAGCCCAGCCTTGGAGATGAAAGGGTATAACCAGGGACTGGGTATACTTATCACTCAGGATGGTTCTACCAGCAAGGAGGTAGGAGAACTGACTTAAGTGAAATGGGGAATAATCATCCTCATTTTGCAGACAAAACAACGAGGACACATTTAGCAAGGGTAAATGACTCATCTTCTATTACATAGAAGCAATCCTGGGCCTTAACCTAGGACTTCTAACTCCAAATGCTGTCTTTTTTATTATCTTTTTTTTTAAGTGATGTTTAAAGGAGATCATCCACCAGAACTAAAGGGAAATTTAAATAGTCATTATTGGTTAATTTCCCTTCTTTGGATTTCAAATAAAATGAATATTTAAATGACAGGAGTAACAGTGACTCTAAGTGCAATGATTTCACAAACTAGCAGATCACTAATTTAGCACACATTACGTTCATTTAATCATATGACTAGATTCTGGTCTTTTTCTTCTTCTGAGAAACATTTGTTAATTCTTGATAAAAGCAAAGAACAGAGAAATTGTCTTGTTCAAAGCAGTTCACCTTGTGGTAGACACTTAGCACACTAACTTGTACCCCAAAGAGTATGGGAAATCATCAAAGTGACACAAGAGTCCCCAGGTTGGGGAGAGAGGCAAAAGGAAGAGAAATGAAGGCTTAAATCCTTTGGCTATAAAGAATTTTCCAACTTATTTCCTTCCATTATCTCGGGGCCCCCTTCCCCCTCAACCATTCAACTGGCACTAGATTGTGGCACTATGATCCTCACAGCCTTCAAGATATTTGCCTATACCCTCAACACCCCCAGTTCATTAGGAGAAAGCAAGCCAAGCTGGGAAACAAATTGAGGGCAAAAATGAAGCTGACTTGGTTTTTCACCTGCAAAGATGGGGCCACAGGAGATGAGAAGGCTGCAGCTTGCATGGGCAAGGACTCCTAATTGCAAGGATACCAAATTGGAATGAGACATCTGAAGAGAAGAGAAGCTGCCCCAGCTGTCATAGTTGGAATTTTAAGAAATACAAATACAATAATGGGTAAGACTATGTTGTGTAAAACAAGAAACCGAATGTGAATAACAGCCAAAAACCTAGCTCTTGGCCAGCCCCCAGCTTCTTTTCAACTCTTACTTCAATTTGATTTTCAATTTTTTTCTAGTCTGCTTTTAAGTGCCAATAGTTCCAAAAAAGGGGGGGGGGGGAAGGTAGGCCACTCTGTCTAGTCAAAGACAGACTAGGTCTGCTAGCTCTAGTGGGGAGAGTGAGGAGAGATTCATTAAAACTAAAGGAATACTTATTAGACATTTATTATGTGCAACATTACTGTGTGTTCTGGGAGGTAGAAGTAGCAACTAATTATTTAAGGACTTTATTTTTTTTTTAAGATTTTATTTATTCATGAGAGACACACAGAGGCAGAGAGAGAAGCAGGCTCCATGCAGGGAGCCCAACATGGGACTCGATCCAGGGTCCCCAGGATCAAGCCCTGGGCTGAAGGTGGCACTAAACCGCTGAGCCACCCGGGCTGCCCTATTTAATGACTTTTAAAAAAAGGTACAGCTATGTGTTAGCAAAGCCGTAATTTTGTTACCTTAAATACCTTAAATGCTACACAGTACTGAGGTGAAAACTGGCACTAAGAATTAGGTAAATTAATTTTAAGGTAACATTTTCTGATTGGCTCTTATCACATAAAGTCATCATGTAGTATTTTTACATCAAGATTTAATTTTAAGATTGTGTATATTGAAGGAACCCTTAATTTTTAAAAAGTTTATTTCATTTGACTCTAAAGATAATACATATACATTGTAAAAAGTTTTAAACACATTCACAACAAAAAGATTTAAAACCTCTCATCATTTTGGGATACAAAGAAAATCAGTTTTTTTTTTCTGTCTTTAAGTATGTTTTATGTTTTTAAAACAGCATTATGTCAAAAGTAATTCCTCTGGGATTAAACAGTCAATTACAACAGATTTCTAATGGTTGCTCAGTATTTCATATTAAACCCTTCTCCTAGCTAAGCATTTGAGTAGTTTCCAAATTTTTGCTGTTATAAATTAACTCTGAGACAAATGGCTTTTATGTAAATTCCATCTCACTCTGTCTATTTTCTTAGGGAAAATGTATAGAATTGGAATTAGTTAAAAAGTATAAAGTCTGTCAAAGCTCTTGGTGTATACTAGATCCTTAGCTTCTAAAGTCCTGATTTTTAGACTAACAGTAACTTTTCAGTAATAGTCTATAAATTCAGAGAAAAAGTTATTTCCAAATTATCAAGACTTTTCAATGAGAGAAATCTTTATTCTACTTTGGTAATTATCAGTGAAGTATTTCACCACTAGCACTCTGTAATTAAGGGAAAAATAATCTATAACTGAAAGGTGATATTCATGATATTAATGCATCTTTTAATTTATTGCAGAATTAAATAATAGAAGTTAATTAAAGAGAGTTTGTATCTTTAGAGTTTTAAAGCAGATTGAAGAAAATGTAGGTTTACTACCAGATTTTCTACTTGAAATAGGACATTAAAAAAGTGATTTTCCAAATTGCCTGGAAGATGCATACAGCTAATTGCATGATTATCTAATGATCAGACTAAGACCGGTACTCTTGAAACCCCCAATAAATCCACTTGACTCAATTTAATGAAGCAGTGAATAGTAAATCTTATTACACTGCCATAAATCACACTTTTTATTTACCTAGTTATAGAATTTTTTTTACTTGTGATTTTTAAAACGTCCACATGAAAGTAAAAACATCTTTCTGATGGTAGCATTTTCTTTATTTCTGTTTTTAATTGAAGAGATACTGTGGTTTTGTGTTAGTTTTGAAGGCAGACACTCTTACTGTCAAATTCTGACTCAGAAAATTCTTAGCAGAGTAAATTTGGGCAAGAACCCTGTAAGGTATGTGTTACCATCTTTATTTTATATAGTGGAAACTGAGAGTGAGATTAAGTAGGCTAAGATATGTGAAGCACTTTTAGCAGAGTTCTTGCCCATAAAAAGTATTTAGTAATTGGTAGCTGCTGTTAGGAGTAACAAAGGCAACAATCCATGTGCTATTGGCTTCTTTATAGAAAAGATAAAATAGAAGATGGAAGTGGCCAGTGTTTCATCATTTTACTGGTGTAAGTCTTTACCAAATATATATTTAGGGGGGCACCTGGATGGCGAAGTTGGTTGAGTGTCTGACTCTTGGTTTCAGCTCAGGTTGTGACAGGGTTGTGAGGTGCAGTCCTGAATGGTTATTCATGTTTAGTGTGGAGTCTGCTTGAGATTCTCATTCCTGCTCCCTCTGCCCATCCTGCTCATGTTCTCTCCCTTTTTCTCTCTCTCAAATGAATAAATGAATCTTTGAAAAACAAAGTATATTTTGAGGGCCACACTATATCCCAGCTGAAGTTTAAAACCCAGGAGGACTGATTTGTGTCCACTTAAGACTCTCAATACTTTGTAAAGAAACCTGCCACTCTTGGAACTTTCTCTTACAAATCCTCAATGCCTTTTATTCATTGTTAACTGAGATATAATTGCTACCTCTTCTGGATATCTGTTGCTGTATAATAAATTACCCCAAACTAAGTGGCTAAAGTAACCATTTTATTATATAGCTCACAATTTTGTGGATTAGGATTTTAGGGAGTGGTAAACTGGGCTTTTTTCCTGCTTCATGTGGCATCCACTGGGATCATTGGTTGTTTTTTAGCTGTTATCGGGGTCAATATAGACAGTCTAAGATAGCTGTGCTTCTATGCCTGGCCCTTTGAAGGTGATTGTTAGAAAGCTAGGCTTGGGGACACCTGCATGGTACAGCTGGTTAAGTGATGACCTCTTGGTTTTGTCTCAGGTCTGATATCAGGGTCATGAGATTGAGCCCCATATAGGGCTCTATGCTCAGTGCAGAGTCTGCTTAAGTTTCTATCTTTAAAAAAGAAAAAGCTAAGCTCAGGTAGGCCCTTCTCTATCTCCTTATAATAATTCAGGGCTTTCCCATGTGGTCTCCCCTTCAGCAGAATTCTTACACAGTGACTTAAAACTCCAAGCATCTAAAGCAAAAGCTGCCAGTTCTCTTAGAAACAGGGCCTAAAAATGCATATCACTTCCACTGTAGTCCATTAAAATACTGGACAAACATTTCAAAATTTGACAAAACCAGAAATTGATAGGCTCAGGAAGTCCAGAAAGCCCCAAGTAGATTAAATAGAAAGAAAATGTCGGGACACCTGGGTGGCTCAGCGGTTTGGTGCCTGCCTTCAGCCCAGGGCGTGATCCTGGAGACCCAGGATTGAGTCCCATGTTGGGCTCCCTGCATGGAGCCTGCTTCTCTCTCTCTGCTTCTCTCTCTGCCTGTGTCTCTGCCTCTCTTTCTGTATCTTTCATGAATAAATAAATAAAATCTAAAAAAAAAAAGTAGGAAAGAAAATGTCAACTAGGTATATTATTTTGAAAACCAAAGTCATAAAGTCTTAAAAGCAGCCAGAGAAAAAGGACATGTTTCTGTGGGAGAACAATGATAAGAACAGGAATGACTCATCAGAAACAATGGAGGCCAGATGACATCGAAAGGTATCTTCAAAGGGCTGAAACAAACTGCCTTGCCAGAATTCCATACCCAGCTAAAATAATTTTCAAATATTAAGGTAAAATAAAATTATCTTCAAATAAAGAAAGCTGAGAAAATCTGTTGCCAGCAGAACCACACTAACATGCTAAAAGAAGTCCTTCAAGTTAAAGGAAATGATTGGATCTATGGCAGGAATTAAAACTGGAAACTTTAAATATGTGTGTATATATAAGAGACAAGTTTCTCTTTACTCAAATTCTTTGAAAGTCAGAACTTAAAAATTTTAGTAATGTACTCTGGTATTTATAACCTATATAGAAATTTAATGTATGATAAAAAATACCACAAAATTTGGGAGGAGGTAAATGCTATAATAATTTAAAACATGGGTATTGGTATAATAAGCCTTCTTGGTAGACTATGATAAATGAAGGATACATTTTATAATCCCTTGAATAACCACAAAAAATATTACAAAGAGTGAAAAAGTTAGAAGATAAAGTTGAATAAAATACTAAAAAACATAAGCAAAACCAAACTGATTAATCCAAAAGAAGACAAAGGAAGCAAAAGAGAACAAAGAAGACAAATAGAAAACAAATTAGAAGATGACAGATTTCGATCCAATTGTATCAATAATTGTAGTAAATGCAATGGACTTACTCCAATTGAAAGGTAGAGATCATCAGATTGGATATAAAAGCAAGGTCCAATTACATAAAATATATATAAAGACCATAGAGTTATGGAACCCGTTTTTTTACTTTTACTGTAAACTTACAGTAGCTACTTCAGAGAATTGGTGCAGATTGAGTAAATATGTGTTGAATGTTTAGCATAGTGTTGGGACACAATAGGTTCTCAATTAAGGATAGCTGAACATATGTGAGTCCGTACACACATATACCAAATGTTCTATCACTCAGATTTCTCATTAATTCAGACTGGCCTTCTAGTTCAATTCATTATTTTAAAGGAGCACTTTGAGAATATACCTAATTGTTCCATTTTGGGGCTTTGATTTGATAGTTTCTTTGCAATTAGGTGTGGGTGATTGGTACATTTAGCATACTGCCTTGTGGAGACTATTATCATTACACATTTGTATTGTTATCACAAATTTTAAGTTTTATAGAGCAAAAATAAGTGATTCAATGATAGATTCAGGTGAAGAATCTAATGTAGATGGGGGTGGAATCAAGGGTATGTATAAGTAATATTCAGGAAGAAAGATAAATAATTATTATAGTTAGTAGGCAAAGAGAGAAATGAAAAAACTTTGCAGACATAGGCAAAAGCATTTGAAGGCCGTCAGGTGGGGAAGATCTTGGATTGTTCAAGGAATTAAAGAATACAGGTGTGCAAGAATGGAGCAAGATGAAGAAGCAGAGGTGGGCGGGGTGGGGTGGGGGGCAGATGTAGTCTAGGGCATGGAAGTTTTCACTGAAACCCTTGGATTTATCCTAAGAGCAAAATCACTGGCTATTGTGCAGAAATGGATTAGAGGAAGTCTAAACTGGAAAGATGAGTTAAGCTATGAAATTACTGTACTTCAAGAAATTATGATGGCTTGTGCAGGGGTTGTGCAAATACAAAGTTTTTTGTATATTCGAGTAGTAGAATCAACAGGAAATGGTGAAGGATTAGTAGGGGGTGATAAGGAAAGAAGGTACAGTGATACTCTTAGGTATCTGGAATTTGCAGTAAGATAAATGGATGTGCCATGTACCAGCTCAGCAAATAGTGGAGGAGTGGTGGATTTCCTTTTGGAGCATTTAAGTAGTGAGATACGTGGGAGACATCTCAGAGGAGACATTAAGGAGACTGATAGGTAAATGGCCTAATGCAAAAAAGAGATGACTACACTAGGTATATAAACTTGAGAATAGTTGGATAAGGTCACATGGGGAAGAATCATAGAGTAAGAAGAGAAGATACAGCCTTGGGCCATATGGAACCCCAATGTTTAAAAGTGAGGAAGGAGAATGAGCCAGTGAAAGACCAATATGATAGAGGATGACCAGGAGTGTGGAATCAGAGGCCAAAGGAAGAAGGTTCAGGCAAGAATGAAATGATCCAGTATTTTGAATCCCGTGTACAGCGGTATGACCACAGGAATGGTCATGTATGTGTACAGGAATGTGTATGTGTATGTGTACAGGAATGACCACAGTTTTAGCACAATGTTAAACATAACTGTACTTAACTAAATGAATACATAGCTCTTTATCTTTGGAAAGCCAGCTCTAGGTCACCAATGATTTTAGCGCATATTTTCTACCATCTCAATTCCTATCAGAGAGCACAATCTAAGCAAGAACTGGGAAGCCAGCTAATAGGAGAAGTACAGTGCATTAGCAGGAGAAGGTTGAAAAAGCAGTGAAGGGATGGTGAGAAGTGGGGATGATGAGCTACGACTCCTCCTGTGGCTCTAACTCAGCCTATTTACCAAATCATGTCACTGAAAAAGGGACAGGGAGAAGGAGGGCAGCTGAGGAAGGCCATCCATGCAACAGAGTAACATTATGTTTTGAACTACTAATGTTAGCACTGAGGCTTTTCAGTAAGTGCTAGCAATATGCAATGACATTGACCCTCAGCACGCCTTAGTTCAGTATCTATTCTTGCAGCAAATCCAACCTGGTAAGGGACTCTGCTTCATAAATAAATCAGAGGGCTTTAGTTCTCTGCTGGGGAGTGCCAGGGAAGTTGGGCTGAAGATGAGTAGATGAGACAAATCATTCTATATTAACATTGGGTTTCATGCTTTCTATCTATTTCAATTCTTTGAGGGAAGGAGAGGAGAGGATTTTTTAGCTCTGTTTCTCTCATGCAAATAGCGTAATGCTTTGTTTCTAGCCATTGCTTAACAAATGATTACAGAATAAAGATGTTAAGCATTTGTGTGGTAGGAATCCAAAAGTTTTTACTTACCTTTGTGCCAACTAAAACTATTTATAGGTAATAATGTAGAATATATATTAGGCAAATCTGAGAATGCAAGATGCATTCTTTTCTCTTTTTTTGTAAAGATTTTATTTATTTATTCATGAGAGAAAGAGAGAGAGAGAGAGAGAGAGAGAGGCAGAGACACAGGCAGAGAGAAGCAGCCTCCATACAGGGAGCCCGATGTGGGACTGGATCACTGCACTCCAGGGTCGTACCCTGGCCAAAGGCAGAGGCTTAACTGCTGACCCACCCAGGGGTCCTAAGAAATGCATTATTTTCCCATTTTCTGAGATAGCAGACTGAATACCTCATACACACATAAGAGAAATATCCTTTTAAAAATCCACTTCCAAATTCATCCTCTTTTTAGTATTTAATAGTTTTCTTTGACCTACGAAATAAACTCTTTTGCTCAGAGGGAGAAAATTGGTATATCTAAGAGAAATGTTAACAACTAGAATCTTTATGAGGAAAAGGCCATAATGATAACAAAACAGTTGATTTTAAGAGCTGCAGGGTGTATATAGAGCTTTGTTACAAGTTAGTTTCTTTGATTTTTTTGGAGAAAGGGGCAGAGAATCAAGATGATATAATAAATGAACATTATATTTGGAGTCTGAAGATTTGGTTTTGAATTTAAACTATTGACCTTACTGACCTAGATTCTCAATTCTCTTAGATATTGGTTGTACTTTCTTTGGTTTCAACTTACAGCTCCTTTATAAATTTCTTGTGAAAGCTATATAAATAATTTATTTTTAGCCTTCATTTCTAACCTATGTCTTTTTAAAGCTATACACATTTTCTTCTACCTATGACTTTAACTACATCTCATGATTTTGATTTGTTATATTTTTATTGTCATTTAGTTAAAATTGTTTTCTATCATCTATTGTGATTTCTTCTTTGACTTATCATTATTTAGAAGTGACTGTTTACTAGTCAGAGAACATACTTGATTTTGATTTTTGAAAACTATTGAGACTTGCTTTTGTAGCCTTACCTATGTTCACTTTTGATAACTGTTCCATGTGTCCTTGAAAAGAATACGTACTTTGCAATTGTTGGATACAATATTTTATACAAGTCAATAAGGATAAGTTTGCAAATTATGTTCTTCAAACCTTATTAATTTCTTATCAGCATTATTTACTTTTTTGGTATGCATGTTCTATCAGATAAAGCTGTGTTGAAACAAATCCCCACTATGATGGTGGATTATCTATTTTTTCAGTTCTGTTAATTTCTGCTTTACATGGTTTGAAGCTATACTTCTACAGATAAAATTTAGAATCATTGTATCTTTCTGTAGTAATTCTTTTTATCATAATAAAATTTCCCCTTTTATATATATAGTAAGACTTCATGGTTAATATACAGTGGTATACTTATATCCATTTTCTCTTGGTTATTGTTTGCATGTTAATATTTTTATCCATACACTTTCAGTCTTTCAATATTGTTGTGCATAAAGTATATCCCTTATTAGCAACATACAGTTTAATTTTATTTTTATTAACCTATCTGGAAATCTTTGTATTGTAATCTGAATATTAAGTCCTTTTACATTTAATGCAGTTAATGTAAATACTTATTGAATACTTATTATTTGGGGTTAAATCTATTTGTTTCATAATTTCTTTATTCTAATTTCTTGCTCCTTTGGTATTAATTTTTTTTTATGAGACAGAGAGAGAGAGAGAGAGAGAGAGAATAAGCAGGGGAGAAGCAGAGGGAAAGCAGACTCCCCACTGAGCATGGAGCCTGACACCCTGAGATCATGACCTGGGCCAATGTCAGACGCTTAACCCACTGAGCCACCCAGGTGCACCTTGTATTATTTAATTTTTATTCTATTCCTCGTTACTAGTAGCTTGTTATCTATTCTTTTGCAATTATTTTAGTTGTTGCTTTATGGATTAAAACATGTATTCATTATTTATTAATACTGTTACCATTTCTCAGACAATGCAAGAACTTCAGAACACTCTAACACTATTTATAACCCTCCCATCCTTTGTTTATTTAGCATCGTGTATCTTAATTCTGCAGATATATGTAGTCCTTGCTTTGCATGGTTCCAATATGCATAATATTCGTTAACATTATTTAGTTCAATTGAAATAATAGCTGGTCCAGACAACATGGTTCAAATGTGGCTACTGTAATATATTAACTGTGAATAATTGCACAAAGTATAAACTTTGCTGCTAGCTCTTCAATGTGTGCATCACTATGTAAATAACAGATGCATATCATGATAGGTGACCAATTACACCACATCTTTCAAAGTCATTGGTGATTGGTCACTGAGCATCTGTTATTCAGTTCATGCACAAACCGTAAAAGCTGTTTGTGCAGCTGTATTGTTTCCGTGGCTTCCAGTGATAAACCCATATGACATTTTATAAAAGTGGATAATTAAAAGTGGGAACTGGCCAGCAGAAATGAAAGGGCAGCAAAGAAACAAAACGTGATAATGCTGGAAGTGAAATTTGACTTAAATGTAAATGGAGTCATAGGAGAAATAGCTGACCATGTGAGTGTTGATACTGCCACCATTTGAGAGACACTAGATATTCAGTCAAAGGAACTTAATGAAAGCAAATTATTGACATCAATGAGAAAAGTGGTGGCAAATAAAAGAATGAAGATGTCCCAAAAGAAATATATTTTCTGCTGGATAAACAATCAGCTATCACTCTTGTTGCTACTTCTTTGAAAGTTTGTATGTATTTCCCTCCTTTGGCTGCTTTTAATAAGTTTCACTTTGTCTTTTTAAAAAAAAAAAAGATTGATTGATTGATTTGAGAGAGAGAGAGAGAGAGAGTGCATGAGTGTGGAGAGGGGCAGTGGGAGAGAGTTAGAGGAAGCAGACTCCTCACTTAGCAGGAGCCCAATGTGGGGCTCGATTTTAGGGTCCTGAGATCATGATCTGAGCCTAAACCAAGAGTTGGATCCTTAACTGACTATGCCACCCAGGCACCCCTTATCTTTGGTTTTTAATACTTTTCCCATGATGTCCCTTGATGGAGTTCTTTGTATTTATCCTATTGGAGTTTGTAGTATTTCTTATATATGCGATTTGATTCCCTTATGAGTTTTAGTAAATTATCTTCAAATACTGCTTCTATCACTCTTTCTCTCTCCTTCTTTTGAGACCCAATGATAGAGATGCTAGACTTTTTACTGTGCCATATATTTTAAAGATTTATTTATTTATTTGAGAGAGAGCAAGAGCATGCAAACATGCTGGTATGCAAGCATGGGGGCAGAGGGAGAGAATCTTAAGCAAAATCCCTGCTAAGCATGGTGCCCAATGTGGAGCTCAATCTCATGACCCATGAAGTCATGACCAGAGCTGAAACCAGGAGTCAGACACTCAACCGACTAAGCAACCCTAGAATCCCTACTGTGCCTATTTTTAAATTTTCTTTTTTTCTCCATGCTGCAGGCTGGATATATTCTTCTGACTTATCTTCCAGATTACTAATTCTCTTTTGAGCTGTATCTAATCTGTTGTTAAACTCATGTGTTTAGACTTTATTTCAGTTACTGAATTCTTAAGTTCTTTTTTTACAGTTTCCAATTCTATTTTGAAATTCTCTATCTTCTCTTTCAAGTTTTGAATAAAGTAATTATAGTTATTTTAAAGTTTGTGCCTAATAATCCCAGCACTCCAGTATCCTAATATTTGAATCTCCTGTGATCATTTTCTGTTGTTGGTTTTCTTCTCTTGATTTTTTCCCATATATTCTTGTTTTGTTTTGTTTTTTTTATGCGTGGTTATTTTTTATTGATCCAAAGTGAGGCTTTAGTCTTCATGAGGGCTGATCTGTTTCCCATTATTCCATACTTCTGGGATGAAGCTCTGTAGGGATTCCAGCTAAAATCTTGGGGGTTTGTTTACTAAGGCATTATCCTCCTTTACAAGCCCTGAAATCCAATTTTTGGTTTGCTAGTCCTATGAGATTGCCTAAACTTCTATTCCACCTGAGCCTCTCAGTTGTGGCTTACAGTTCACAGAATACCTTAAGAGGAAAACAATCAAATGTTTTTGGGATTTGCTTCTGTCCCCTTAAATCCCCTTAAAACTCCTTAAAGATTTTTTTCTATCTAGCTTCTCTAGGTGCTTTCAGAATAATGATTGATCTGATGTAAGTTTGCCTACAATAGCTAGAAGTAACATTCTGAACCTTAGTGGTCTTGAAAGCAGTATAATATAGTGCATAGGATAAGAATTTTCCAGTAAGACATTTATAGTGTAAAAATTCTGCTCTTCCCTCTTAGTAAGCATGTGACTAAGGAAAACATATTTATCCTCTATGAGTTTACATTTTTCTTGTATAAATAATGGAAAAAATAATCTCTACTTGATAGGGTTGATTTGAGGCTTAAATGAGGGTTATGCACAGAATATAAAATGTTTAGCATGATGTCTAGAACATAGTATTTCTTTTAAAATATTTATTTATCTGAGAGAGAGAGAGAGAGAGAGAGTAGGGGGAAGGGTAGAGGGACAGACTCTTTCAAGCAGACTCCTCACTGAGTGAAGACCCCCATGAGCCATGAGATCATGACCTGAGCTGAAAGATTCAGACACTTAACTGATTGAGCCACACAGGCACCCCTAGAACATATAAGTATACAGTAATAGGTATTTTTGTTTTTTCAAGAAAATAGTTAATATTTCATAGAATTTCATAAAATTAGATGGCTGCTTAGGAGAATGCAATGTGATTATGTGCAACTTTTAATTGATTGTAATGTATTAGAGAAAAAACCTGAATAATTATGAAGTACACTGCCTAGTTTTAATGTGCTAGGCATGGGCTTGGATGCTTATATCATTCAATATTTATACTAACCATATGAAGTTGCAACACTCTAATTACCCTTATTTTACAAATAAGGTATGTGAGACTAGGAAAGATTACATGATTGTGCAAGGTTAGATGGTGAGTGGGCAGGGGAAGCCAGGGTTCAAGCCTGATTCTAACCAACTCCAAGGCCAGAGTTCTTAATACTACTCCTGTTCTAATCTCATGAAGCTACAATTCTCTGAGGAAAAATGTTAGATTTGCAGAATCTTGCAAAGGCCTGGAATCAAGTCAGTAGTCAGTAAATATTTATTGACTCATTGACATCCACACCAATGAAATCTGCTGACACAGTAGTAGTAGAATGAAATGACAATTTAAGAGGAGAACTCTAGTTTTGTCTTTACCTGTCAAACAGGGAAGTGGGATTTTGGACAGATTAACAAACTGTGAGAACCGGTTAAGAATTTAATCACAAATGGAAGTTCTGACCCATGGTCAAAAACCCAGCTGTTTCAACCATTTGAAGCCCCAGAATTATCAATCAAGATTGGCTTGGGTGAGGTCTATGCTGCTCTTTTCATTGTACTTACATGTGAGTCATTTTACTTAAATTGTAGAAGGAATGTGATTCCAGCCGCTGCAGAGTTGCATCTATTGACAAGTAGCTGAATGGCACAAAAATATAATGCAGAGTAGGAAGTTAGTAGGATTGTGAATATCATACATACCCCAAACATATTAATTTTGATGAAACTTCTTTGTCAGGGGCTTCCTAGATCAGGCAACAGGATTTCACTCTAATCTGTTAAAATTGGTTATACTTTTTTCAGATCCTGTGATACCTCAAAGCTTCCCAATTCAATAGGTCCTATTCATCCCTAAGTTTCCATTGAACTGATACTTCCTTCAGAAGTTTTTCCTGAATTTCCTGGTTAGGTCAAAGTTCCCTTTAGTATATTTATTTCATTGTACCAAGAACTTCTTTCACTAATTATCACAGGGCAACTTTCTTGTTGTTTGGATAATATTTGATTTATGTTGTCTGATTAGGCTATACATTCTCTGAAGTGGAGAACTGTGTTTTGGATGGCCTTTGAATTTTGAGTGCCTTTCATAGTGCATGGCAGGTAGTGGACTCTCAATAAATATGTGTTAAGGTAATAATAAATGAGTGAATAGGTGAGTTACTAAAAATAGCAGAAAATGAAAGACATTAGACAAGAACACAATAATTAAAAAAGGCATTTTTAATGGAGTATGTGAAATCATAGGATTAGAAATATAGTTTCAAAGAAGATGAGAAATCTATAATTCTCTAATGGAACATTCCATAGGGTAGTGATTACATATCCACTCAAGACTTCTTTATTTTGATGAAGTAGAAAATTCAAGATTTGTCTTGAACTTTGCAAGCAAAAGATAATTCAAATAAAAGTTTTAAGTATTAAAAGAGAGAAAAGAGAAACTTCTAAGTACAACTTGTCAAGAATGCATAGGGAATATTGTTTCAAATACTCTCCACAAATTCTATTCTTGTAATGAGAATGACTAATGCAGCCAAATTCAATGACTGCTTTCTATTGAGAGGCATCTCTATGATATTTGGGAAAATTAAGAATTAATAGATGGTATCCACTTGTCACAGCATAGATTCTCAACCTTGGCCATACAGTTGAACTACCCAGGAGGCCTTTAAAATTTACATATGTCCAAGACATGATCCAGGATAATTAAGTCAGAGTTTATGAGGGATGATGTGCAAATATTTTTATTTTTAAAAGCTTCCCAGATGGTTCTAATGTGCAGGCAGGGTGAGAACCACTCGTCTATAGTTTGAATTAAGTCTATCACTAAAATATTTTCATTAATACAATGTTTATGAGAGGAGTTATGACAGTTCCATTTGAGCTTTTACCATGGACATTGTGAATATTCTAATGGTCCTGTACTTTCTGTTTTGATTTATCTATCTCTAAATAATTATCCTTTGACTTATCAGGTCTCCCAAGCCATTACCACTTGTGGATACCATTACATAAATTGTTTTGATCCAAATATATCTTTAACATAGAGGAAACAATGGAAGACATTGAAAAGATTAATTTATGGTATAGAGATTGCAGAGATTTATGATGGATGAAGCTGAGCCATCTGAAGGACAAGATTAATTTTGAAGGCTGCAAAATTATTTTCCTAACTCACGATAAATCTATTGCTCTAAATTTTCTCCTGAATTTCTTGGTTTAGAAGTATAAAGCTTTCTCAATGAGTTACTGGGATAGTCATTCTGCCCATGTCATAATAACTGAATTTCTAGTTCTCCAACTGAATTATACATCCTTAAAGAGCTCTTAGAGTTCCATTGTGAAGACAACATATAGGAACCATTTATTCAGTGGGACAAAACAAGTGATTTCCTTCTTGATTACCCATTTTTATAAACAGAGAAAATCAGATCCTATCTCTTCCTCAAATTTCTTCTTAGTCTATAAGTCTTATGTAATCACTACTAGGGTGAACATATCATTTACCATTCAGACTAGGATATTTTTGTGAGTTACAGAGACTGCTATTAACAATTACACCTAAATAATAGGTGGAAATTTGTACTGTCCCAGGCAAACCTATCTAGGATTACCTAAATGGTTTCTCTCTTGCCCCCTAGACATACCAGATCTTTAACAATTACTCATGTGTTGCTGTGTGCTTTGATTCAACAAATATCTGTTGAATATTTACTCTATGTCAGTAAGTGGGCATCGACAAAATAGATCTATTCCCTAGCTTCAAGGAATTCACAGTAGTGAGTAACATAGGTAGGCAAATGGGATTAACATATAGAGTGATAAGCACACTGATGTGGTTCAGGGAACATTTAAACAGACTGGAGAATCCAGCATGGTCTCCATGGAGGAAGTCTCAACAAGACCTACAAATCTGCCTAGGTGTCCTGTATATCTTAGCTAACCCTCTCTCTTTTATTGCACATCACTTTTATTTCAAACCTCAAATTTCTGACTCTACACCCTCAATATTAGCAGATTATCTTTTAATAATTTGTAGGAAAGACTTAAACCTTGAGATGAGAATTCCTTGAATTCTCCACCAATGAACCTATTAATTTACCTGCACCTGCCTCATCTCTTACTGCTGCTTTCTTGTGATAGTGTAAAAGATGACAATCTTCCTATAGCAAGTCTGTTTGGATCCTATCCCTTCTGGCTTTCTCAGGGACCTCATGCTATTAAAGCTGTTTGTTCTTTACTCTCCTTAGCCTCTCCCTCTCTATTGATGCCCTTCTCTGGTCCCAGTCACATCTGTCCCTTTATGACTCTCAAATCTCAAAAAAATCCCTACCTGAATCTTTCCCTGAGCATCTCCCACACCCAGCACTTCCAGTCATCCTTACTCTACTTTGCTCTTTTCTTCTTACCATATCCATTATTCCCTTCTAAACTCCTATATATTTATTATGATTTTGGTTTATTGTCTATTTCCTTCCATTTGAATATAAACTTCGTAGGAACATCAGTTTTTGTCTGTTTGTTCCCTGACATATGTTCATGTCTTGGAACAGTCACGGGCACATAGTAGGGTCTGAATAAATATTTATCAAATGAATGAATGAACAATTATGTCTGTGTCCTGATGTCTGCTGGACATAACTTGCTTGATGCCTCAAAGGAACCTCAAATGCCATATGCTCCAGATTGAATTCCTAACTTGTTCCCTGAGAGGGTCAGGGAACAGCAAATCCACAGAAAACCTCTCTAATGCGGTGAATATGGTCATTACCCACACAGATGTCCTGGTCAGACACTTGGATGAAATTCTCTTCCATCTCCCCCCACCTCCAAATCAATCAACCTTCCAGCACACATGACCACTTCTTATTTTCCCTCGACTATCATCGCTCAGTTCACCATCCCCTCTTCCTCACTAGCTTCCTGTCTCCAGTCTTAGTCCATTTGACTCCCTTTCCACAGCACAAGGGAATGTTTCTGATCTGTCATTTCCCTGCTTGTAACCACTCAGTGGTTTGGCTCAAAGGGAAGATTTCAAACTGCTTTACATGGTTGCAAGGCTCTGAACTTGCTCATTTCCCAGTTTCATTTTTCTTTACTGCCCTTATCCCAGCTTAAGCTCCAGACTCAACAAATTTATTTTAATTTAAACAGCAGCCCAGCTTTTCCCATCTGCTTAGAACTGTCTTTCCACATCTCCCTTCCTGATAATACAGATCACAAGGTGTCATTTCCTTCAGGAAGCCTTCCCTGACCATATTCTATATCCAGGTGATATGTTTCTTATATGAGTTCTATAGCACTCTATGACTGACACCATCACTCTCTTAGGAAAGTGGAATCTCCATGAGTATTGTCAACTTTGTATGTGAAGCATCTAGCAAAGTACCAGACACAAAGTAGGGCTAAATAAATATTTGTTGAATGAATGAAGTAATAGTCAAGCTATTGGGACATCCAAGTAGAGACACCAAATAGGCAATTCCTTAGTAGAGGGAAAAGAAGACCAAAGGGAAATTTGAGATATTTAGTTTATACGTCACTAAATGGTGATGGCATTAAAGGGAGAAGGAGAAGGAACAATTTATCAGGAAGAAAATGGCTTTATTTTGGATATGCTGTTTGAAGTGACCGAGGGACATCAAGATGATGATACTTGAAAGGAAGCTTCTAATGCAGACCTGACTTGTAGGAACAATTCAGGGCTGGAGAAACTCATTTAGGAATTATTTGTATTACAAAATAATGAAACCACCTTTGGGCTTGTTCAGTCAAGGAGAGGAGGGTATAAAGGAACTGGGACAAAATAAAGAATGAACTGATATTTAAGGAATTGAATGAAATGAAATAGGAAGCTAGGAAAGGAGAATGAGGAAGAGTAGCTAAGGCAAGATGTTAAAAGAAGGATGGAAGCAATATCCAGGAAACCAGAAGAGACAAGAATTTGAAAAAGGAGAGGCTGGTCAGAAAAATCAAAGACTGCAGAGATGTTTGGCTGGAATGGTTTCCTTAGCCTCAGCCCTCCGACATTTTGGGCTAGAAATCCTTTGTGGTGGAAGGATATTCCATGCCCTGGAGGGTGTTTCTCCCTCTCCCCATATGATGCTGGTACCACCCTCCTCTCCAGTAACAACTAAACATGTTAAATGCCCCTGAAATGACATAATAGACACTCAATAAATGGTCATGAAATGAATTAATTTAGCCAAAATCATACAGGTTGCTTCTGATTGTTTTGTCATTTAGTATGCCTGAATTATCTTCCTTGCTTGTCAGAATCCATTAAATGAAATAAGGTCCTTGTTCATTTCATATGCACTTATACTTTTGTCAACTCAATAGGAAAGTCCTTTTTATCCTTGCTCTTGAGTGCATAGCAATTCAGTTTTCCAAAGTTTAGAATTATTTTTGTGTGTTTTTTTAAGCAAGAGAAGTCTGAAATTGTATTTCTGATAAAATGTAATTTGTCTTAGTGGCAAAAAAAATTTGAATCAAGAATTGGTAACTAGGAGAGATGGACTAGAGACAGATATATAAATCTGGTTATAGGAGAGATTCCTGGCTAAGGTGTTGCCACATCCCAAGATACATTAAAATACATTGAGAATTATTAAATTCTCAAGACCAAATAAATTTAAATTTTGCATTAGGTTTAAGAAATCATGTAGGAATTTGGAATTAAAGATGTAGTAAAATCAAATAAACAGCTTGTACATAAACTTTTCATATACATTGGATATGAAAATGTAGATATTGTAGATGTAGATAATATCAATGTAGATATTGACTTAGCATAAGTATTTGTCTTGATAGAACACATTTAGAAAATAACATGGCACAGTTGCAAACTTTTCTTTATTAAAAAAAATGACTTACATCCTGGAAATATTGGGCAGATTTGAAAATGCACGACTGGGAATGGTTTTCAGCTGAGTCTCTATAAACTTCCTATGAAAACAATAGTTACACAATTAGAGTTTTAATCATTAAACTTTTATAATAAGTCACCTTAATTATGAATAATACATTATTAGAAGCATGCTGGTCTTTATGATATATATTTCATTTTACATAATCAACAAAATTAATACGCAAGGAAAAACAAACATACAGTTTTTCCACAACTAAAGAATAATTGAGATTCAAAATGCAGAAAACGAAACTTCAAACAGGATCTTTGAATTTGCAGTAAACTCATATGCTTTGTCTGACATTGTATTCAAAGTATTAACTGGAGGGCAATATAACATATTCATAAGTTTATTAGGACTACTGGATTCATGTTATGCACATGTCAATGGAAATGTCTTGGAACACCATTGGAATATATATGAAGGATATATTAAGAGCATTAAATGCATGTGATATATCTTAAAGATTAAAAATAGTGGTATGGTTATGATCTTTTTGCCCAACCAAAGGTCTCTTCAACCATCATCTTGATCTTATTATCTATGGGCTGCAGTTTGGAAATAACTGACTGGCAAGGAGCTACTTCTCTGTGGCAAATTTATTGCATATGCAACTGAAAGATTGTGGCTTTACTTCCACTCTGCTTTTTTGGACACTTTTCAGAAGGCCAAGATTATTTTCTTTATAGGCAATAGGACATCTTCTTGCATTTCAGGATGTCTATCTACTGAGGTGTTCCATTTTTTACTTTCTTTTGTTGCTCACAACTGCTTGATAGAATCCTGTGTGGAAGAAGGTGTCCTAACTCACTTTGCAAAAAGACAATGACTCACCACACTTACCATCTTCTCCATGGGTCTGTTTTTGCCATATAAATATTGGTAATCACACATCATCCATTTACTACCTTATTTAAAGAAAATTGTGTTTTTCTTCCAGGCTGCAGGTTTTTTTTTTTTCTCAACCATCTATTTCCTAGATCTCTGCATTCTTTGAACTACTAATTTTTGCAGTGATTGAAATTCATTTGGAACTTCTCGTTTCTGGTTCTGCATGTCAGGAGCCTGGAAGTCACCTCTCACTCTTAACATTAAGTGAAAATCTGAACAGACTGAAAACTCAGCAACTCTTGGATTTGTATGAGAAGGGAGAAGTAGGGCAAACTGCTGTCCCTAAGATTGGACAGAGAGAGACAGGCAGATAAAAGGAGTCTCAGACTCCCAGAGCAGAGACTGAGGTATAGAAACCACAGGGAGAACCAGTGTCAGGGTAGGAAATCTATATTGGGATTGATGAATTGCTGGAGGAACAGTGCTGATAAATTTCCAAGAGAACCCAGTCATAGGGAGACCTCCATAATTTTGTGAGATTTACCTCCAGGAGCTCAAACAGGTTCTATAGTAACCTTTAGAAAAAATATCCCCTTGTGCTTCTGGCAAAGGGGGGGGGGGGGAAGGTATCATTCAGAAGTATACCAGAGTACTCCATTCTTACCAAGTCCTGCCCTCAGAGGAAACTATTAACCAGAGCCTAACTGACCTGGGCAAGGGAAAATTTCCCACTCCAGGTCCCTCTAGCAGTCCTGTGCTATCTAAGGGGAGAGAAAAAAAAACTGAGAAACACTTGTAAAGTTCAGAGTCAGAAGGCACAGGCTCACTAAAAGGCTGAGACTTAATCACAGAATTACAGAACACTTCTCGACCCCCAACAACTCACCATCACATTATTAATGGCCTATTTATAGGAGTTCCTTTTACCTAGTACCTCATGTCTATCAAGAAATACATCTGTAATTTGTCTAATAGACGCATCTGCAGGATCAAATTAGTTTATAAATTGATCTGTTAACTTGGGAGGGGGAGAGGAGGTGATGTGAATGACAGAAGGGTAAATTGGTCAGTTCTTGATGTTTTAGCATGAAGCCCAATGTTGCCTTAATATGATTTCAAATATTGAGGTCCTATAAGTTACCCACTTTTTCTCATAGGCCTCCCACTTACATCACTTTAATTGGATTGATTTAAAGCTGTTGGTCCTGATCCAAGATTCTGAAGTTAAAAAAAAATGAGAATAACAAGTCATTCAATTAAAATCTCCTAGGAAAATTGGGCCATGCCAAAGGAAAACAAAAGATAAGATACACACCTGTTGGGTATCACCCAGAGAGATTGAGTTTCTCCAGCTCAAAGATAGTCCTATGTATAGTGCATGTCCTAAGGCATAGATCTTGAGGGCATACTTAAAAAACTGCACATACTGTTTGTAGGTAATGTATACCTAATTTTAACTTCATTGGCTAAAAATTGGGGACTTTATTCTGTGTTCAAAAGTAAATGACACATTTAGTTAAGAAGAAAATTAGAGTAAGTTTACAATGTCTACGTCTGACTTGGAATAGAAATACCATCTAAATGCAATTTAATAGACTTTGAGTAGAAGATTCAAATAATATTTATATCCTTTCCCAATGTATGAATTTCTGAAATATATAATTCATGTTTCTTGGGTTCTCTCCTTTTCACACACATAAACACATATATACTTTAAGTTTGAATAAAGATCTCTTCCCTATTACTTATTTAGTTGCAGTTGATGGAGTTCAGGGCACACTATTCCAAACATGGTAACTTAGCATATTGAATATTTTAACTGGAGGAATTTGAGAAGCAGCAGGTGTATGTAGGACTCTCTGATCCCCCTTCTTCTCAGGAGCAAGTCATGAGATGCTCATGTGAGAGGTGTCCTGCCTATAGCCTTATCTCTGAAAACACCAAAGGAGTCTGAATGAACAAAACTTGCTAAGCTTCCTTCAGTTTATTACCCTTAGTTCATAACCTTTGGTTCTACCACGTTTTTCCATGATTTTCCATCTTTCATCAAACTAGCATAAAGACATCAGTTTTTTTTTAAGTTTTATTTATTTATTCATGAGAGACACAGAAAGAAAGAGAGAGAGAGAGAGAGGCAGAGACACAGGCGGAGGGAGAAGCAGGCTCCATGCAGGGAGCCCAATGTGGGACTCGATCCCGGGACTCCAGGATCATGCCCTGGGCTGAAGGCAGTGCTAAGCTGCTGAGCCACCCAGGCTGCCCAAGACACTTATGTTTAATCATTTCTTTGAGTCTTCATTTCTCTTTATGAAGGCTTCCACGACACATAAAAATTATGTTAAGTAAATTTTTATGTTTTTCTCTTGTTAATCAATCTTTTGTTACAAAGTCCCAGCTGAAAAACTAAAAGAGTATAAGGTAAAACATACTATTTTCCCCCTCTGCAGTTTCTGGTGATGGAAATTGGATAATAAAAGGCTGGGATATTCCACTCATGTTGGAGACTACAGCTGAGATCTGGACAATGGACAGAAAGCCAGTATGGGTAAGAATGCTTAACAGTCAGTTTCCTCGATCTTTGTCTTAGTGCTTAGTTGAGAGAGAGGAACAAAAACATTTCTTCTTGCCCTTAACTTTCCAAATTCAGTTTAGCAGGGGAAATATATTTGTAAGAATTAGTTCTATGGATTGTGATCCTATGAGTTTAGCTTTGAGTATCCATTGTTTATTGATCCTTTCCTTCCAGGGACAGCCTTTGCTTTTCTGTTTTTTTGTTTTGTTTTGTTTTGTGTCCTGAGAGCCTTGTTTGACTTTCCACCTGTCAGGGTATGCAGGTCCTTGGTTACCTTCTAAGAAATTTGCCTAGGAAACAAAGATTCTGAGTTTTATCAAAATAATTTCCTAAGGTCTTTTGATTACTTAAGAAAACCTGGCCTTAATATTAAAAGAGTGGAGGTTTTGTTCACAACTATGTAAACTTCTGTATTGCCTTTAAAATTTTTCATTGTCACTTTGGTTAAATAGTTGGCCAAGATCTTAATTAGTTAAGTGTTTAAATCTTTTGACAGTTCTGACATATTTCCTAAAATTGAATTCTAAAGAGAATCTTTCCGACTTTGACCTAACTTTGAGCTCTTCCAGAGGATCTCTGCAAAACAGACTTAAAAAGCACCTGTATAATCCATCACCTATTCTTGTTGCACTTGTATAAATAATTAGGCAAAGTTTAATAAGACTGGATTTATTTTTGCAAATAAAAATAGCCTTGGGCAGCCCGGGTGGCCCAGCGATTTAGTGCCACATTCGGCCCAGGGTATGACCCTGGAGACCCGGGATTGAGTCCCACGTTGGGCTTCCTGCATGGAGCCTGCTTCTCCCTCTGCCTGTGTCTCTGCCTCTCTCTCTCTCTCTCTCTCATGAATAAATAAATAAATAAAATCTTTAAAAAAATAAAAAAATAGTCTTGGATTATCTTTGGTGATATGGAGGTGACTGTAGAGAAAAATTTTGTTTCAGTGAAAAAGTATTGCCCACCATTTGAGCTATTTTTCATCTTGTAAATTAGATCCAGCCATTTTGTGCATTTTGTTGGTTGTTAATATATCCAGTGTTTATATATTGGATATATATATAACCTTCCTGACCTTCCTGACTTGGCATCACCAGAAACAAAAACTACCCATTTCCCAAAGCCCTATAAGCTGAAGTTGGATGATATAAACTTTTAAGGAATCACCATAACAGATCATGCATGAGCACTCTTTGTACCTCTAGCTGTGTAGGTCACTCAAAAATTTCACTGCAACATCCAAAGCTATCACCAAAGATACTCAAACTGCAAACCAAAAATTTTATCAATCATTACTGCCTGCTCTTACTATCCTACCTAAAGATATTTTGAGCCCAACATCTAGGAATCTTGACTAACTGCCCTCTGGATTCAAAAACTGAATTTGTAGTTTATTGGAACCATTAACTTTTATTTTATTTCTGTAAAAATGTCCTTTATTAATTGCCTGATTATTAACACCATTAGAGGCCTAACTATGTGGGTGGCTTTACTCCCACCCATATTACCACTTCCTGAAACGAAACAATTCTTTAGTACTGACCTATTACTAGGATTGAGAGACTGGTTCACTAGGATATGGGATGATCAACTAACTATATTTCTGGACTGTCAAACTTGTTTGGGAAAATATCAGATGGGAGAATAATGGGGTTCAGAACATGCTACCCCAAAATATGACACCTTGTCATATAGAATATTTTAAGCTGGAGGGATTTTTTATAAAGATTTTATTTATTTATTCATGAGAGACACAGAGAGGCAGAGACACAAGCAAGCTCCATACAGGGAGCCCGACATGGGACTCAATCCCAGGTCTCCAGGATCAGGCCCTGGGCTGAAGGCAGCGCCAAACCGCTGAGCCACCTAAGCTGCCCAAGCTGGAGGGATTTTAAACAGCAGGTTCAGGAAGAACTCTCTGACCCCTCCCCCCTCACTGACGCAGGTCATAAGACTCTTAAATGAGAGGTGCCCTCCCTATACCCAGAGGAAAGGAACCACCTTATTTCTGAAGACAGATGCCAAGGGGAATCTGAATAAATAGGACTTGCTAAATTTCCCCCAGTTTACTATCCTTAGCTCATACTTCTTTGTCCTATGACATTTTACCACCACTTTCCATTCTTTATCCAACCTAGCATAAAAATGGCACAGGTTTAATAATTTCTACATGTCTGCAGTTCTTCATAAAGGCTCCCCTATCATGTAAAACTTACATTAAATAAGTTTGTATGCTCTTCTCTTGTTAACTCTCTTTGGTAATTGAGCCATAGCCGAGAAGCTAGAAGGGTAGGAAAAGATGTATTTCATCCTCTACACAGCACATTTTCAAAGACAAAAATTTTTGAATGCTAACATTTTTCTCATTCTTTTCAGCCAGATTTCTCACCAAAGAAAGCCCACCAACACAAATAGACCAATAAGAATTATGGATCTCAAAACTGCAGTTTTACTAATGATATAATATGCACAATAAATCCTAAACAAAGTGAATGGGGGAAATGCTAGCCATCTAAGCCTAAGATAAAAATGAATTATCAACAATTGGATGAACTCAGTTAATATCATGGTGATTATAATGTAGCCTGAGACAGAAGACTGATTTCAATAATGTTAAATGAATGAATTATCAGAATAGCAATTGATTGTGTAAGTTGCCAAATTCAGTTTAGCAGCTTGAACCATTTACCTGGATATATTCATAGTAATGTATATACAATCTGAAAAAATAAAACCATTAATGAGTTAAAAAACATAATTTGGTATAAGTTGTCTTAGTTATAAAATTCACCGCATATTAGCTTAAGCTTTCCTTCACTTTCTTCCCTAACTTTTAAAGTGCTATTAGCCTGATTAACATTATGAAAATGTGTAGGAGGAGTTTTCTTCCAAAGTACCTATTTCTCTTCAAAGAGCAAAAATAATTGGCTGGAATGTGGCATCTAGCTAATTAAATAATAACGACAGCATGTTTATTTACAGAGCCTCTGTTTCCATTTTCCTCAATAGTTTAATTATAAGCAGAGCATCATGGGGAATAAATTATTGTAACATGTTTGCCTTGTTGACACTAGCTGACCCCAGGTGTATAAACCTTAAAACTTATGGAGGTATCAAGGTTGTTTTGTTGGGCAGTAATTTTGTAGCTAAAGCTAACTCATAAGTGGTTATTATCAACCTGTTTCTCTGTCCCTTCCCATAGGAGCAAGCAGCTGGATGTTCTTTCATTGTCTGCATTTTCAAAAGCAAAACCTTTATTCATAGAATCTTCTAACATTGTGATTGCTGCTTTAAAAGCAGATGGGTAGAGGAAAAAAGCAAATGATTGTGATTATTTGGCTAGAATATTTTATTTTGCTTTCAGAAAAATTTTGAGTATTTGTGGAAAAGGAAAAATACATATCTAAGTATATATCCCATTGACAAAAACATCAGAAAAGCTTCAAGGTATTACATTATTGTCCAAAGAATTAGCATCAAGATATTTATTTCATATGAAAATATACTAGGCACTGAAGAGACTGTTTCTTATTTGCTTTTGATGTGCAAAATGAGAATATAGTGATTATGTTCTCTAAAATATAATGAAAACTCAGAAAACGTACCTCATACAAATAGTACCAGTATACTAATAATGTTGAAGTCATCACATACAATTCATTGGGGGAAAAAAGTTTATAGTTTTATATCCTAAGTGAAGTATGTACATGTAATAGTTACACAAGTTGGCTTTAACATATGGAAAGAATAAATATTTATAATGATAAATGTATTTTATTTATTTAAAAGATTATTTATTTATTTATTCATGAGTGACACAGAGAGGCAGAGACATAGGCAGAGAGAGAAGCAGGCTCCCTGCAAGGAGCCTAATATAGGATTCTATTCCTGGGGCCCTGGGATCTGAGCCAAAGGCAGATGCTCAACCACTGAGCCACCCAGGTGCCCCATAAATGTATTTTATAATAAATATTCAAAAGAGAATCAATATTTAAGCTGATGATGCAATTTATTTTTTCTTTGAGTTATTTAACTACAAATGATCAATGAGGATATGACTTAGAATCAAATGCTTCCTTTGGGCCTTGCCAAATATCTGCATTTAGAAGACAGAATGCAGGGACCTTTGGGTGACTCAATGGTTGAGTGCCTCTGGCTCAGGGTGTGATCCTGGAGCCCTGGGATCGAGTCCCATATCAGGCTCCCCAGGGGAGGCTGCTTCTCCCTCTGCTTATGTCTCTTATGTCTCCCTCTCTCTCTATGTCTCTTATGGATAAATAAATAAAATCTTAAAAAAAAAGAAGATAGAAAGCAGAACTAGAAATGTATGTTAAGTGCCACTGATTTGCAGAATAGGATCCAACTTTAAGGACTGTCTCTTTCTGTTCTTGCAGTAGCAAAGGGGGAGGGAAACCTGGTTAATTCTAGCAAAGAGAACAGACAGTTCTCTATGTTCCAATATGAGCAATTTTGCTATTATATTTTTCACATGATTATAGGCTCATTTCACTAAAACTTTAGCAACGTGTAAATCTAATCAACATTCCAACATTTTGTTTTGTACCAGTTCTCTGGAATCATAAATACGTAGTTTGTATGTATGTGTGCACATGTGGGTATGAGTTTTAGTTGATCAATGGCTGCATGTTTCCCACTACAGCCCTCATTTATTAAAGAATGTAAAGCACGAATGAATAAGCATGACTGAATTTTACTGGGTTGAGAAGGATGATTGATCTTTGCCATGGCTAAGCTTGTGTGGGCTAGAAACACCAATTTCCCATTTGTGTGTCATATTTTTGGTCTCTTGGCAATCAGGCTGAGAATATTTTGTGATTTAGCATCAAGCTTGTTTGTTTAACATCATCATTTGCTTTTCAAAAGTCTCCTTTTATATTAAATACCTGTGTTCAATCAATTAACCAATGTTTCGCTGAGATTATGTCAAGTATATAACACTGAACTAGTCAACATGACCACAGAAAGTACTGGTAGTAGAAAAAGAGGAAATTGGTTCAAATAATCCAAATACTTAAATATTGTGAAATTGTGGATTATAAAATGGACAATATTAATATGGCTTTTGTAATTTTCCTACTGTTTTTACTTTGCTATGAATTTGTTTTACCTGGATGCAAAAATTCTCAACAAGATACTGGCCAATAGGATCCAACAGTACATTAAGAAAATTATTCACCATGACCAAGTAGGATTTATCCCTGGGACACAAGGCTGGTTCAACACCCGTAAAACAATCAATGTGATTCATCATATCAGCAAGAGAAAAACCAAGAACCATATGATCCTCTCATTAGATGAAGAGAAAGCATTTGACAAAATACAGCATCCATTTCTGATCAAAACTCTTCAGAGTGTAGGGATAGAGGGAACTTTCCTCAACATCTTAAAAGCCATCTACAAAAAGCCCACAGCAAATATCATTCTCAATGGGGGAGCACTGGGAGTCTTTCCCCTAAGATCAGGAACACGACAGGGATGTCCACTCTCACCACTGCTATTCAACATAGTACTGGAAGTCCTAGCCTCAGCAATCAGACAACAAAAAGACATTAAAGGCATTCAAATTGGCAAAGAAGAAGTCAAACTCTCCCTCTTCGCTGATGACATGATACTCTACATAGAAAACCCAAAAGACTCCACCCCAAGATGGCTAGAACTCATACAGCAATTCGGTAGCATGGCAGGATACAAAATCAATGCCCAGAAATCAGTGGCATTTCTATACACTAACAATGAGACTGAAGAAAGAGAAATTAAGGAGTCAATCCCATTTACGATTGCACCCAAAAGCATAAGATACCTAGGAATAAACCTAACCAAA
Source organism: Canis lupus dingo (assembly GCF_003254725.2). Lineage (NCBI taxonomy): Eukaryota > Metazoa > Chordata > Mammalia > Carnivora > Canidae > Canis > Canis lupus. The sequence goes on along the minus strand of NC_064250.1, from coordinate 53,510,839 downwards.
GATGTAAAGGATCTATACCCTAAAAACTTAGAACACTTCTGAAAGAAATTGAGGAAGACACAAAGAGATGGAAAAATATTCCATGCTCATGGATTGGCAGAATTAATATTGTGAAAATGTCAATGTTACCCAGGGCAATGTACACGTTTAATGCAATCCCTATCAAAATACCATGGACTTTCTTCAGAGAGTTAGAACAATTTATTTTAAGATTTGTATGGAATCAGAAAAGACCCCGAATAGCCAGGGGAATTTTAAAAAAGAAAACCATATCTGGGGGCATCACAATGCCAGATTTCAGGTTGTACTACAAAGCTGTGGTCATCAAGACAGTGTGGTACTGGCACAAAAACAGACACATAGATCAATGGAACACAATAGAGAACCCAGAAGTGGACCCTGAACTTTATGGTCAACTAATATTCGATAAAGGAGGAAAGACTATTCATTGGAAGAAAGACAGTCTCTTCAATAAATGGTGCTGGGAAAATTGGACATCCACATGCAGAAGAATGAAACTAGACCACTCTCTTTCACCATACACAAAGATAAACTCAAAATGGATGAAAGATCTAAATGTGAGACAAGATTCCATCAAAATCCTAGAGAAGAACACAGGCAACACCCTTTTTGAACTCGGCCACAGTAACTTCTTGCAAGATACATCCACGAAGGCAAAAGAAACAAAAGCAAAAATGAACTATTGGGATTCATCAAGATAAGAAGCTTTTGCACAGCAAAGGATACAGTCAACAAAACTAAAAGACAACCTACAGAATAGGAGAAGATATTTGCAAATGACATATCAGATAAAGGGCTAGTATCCAAGATCTATAAAGAACTTATTAAACTCAACACCAAAGAAACAAACAATCCAATCATGAAATGGGCAAAAGACATGAACAGAAATCTCACAGAGGAAGACATAGACATGGCCAACATGTATATGAGAAAATGCTCTGCATCACTTGCCACCAGGGAAATACAAATCAAAACCACAATGAGATACCACCTCACACCAGTGAGAATGGGGAAAATTAACAAGACAGGAAACCACAAATGTTGGAGAGGATGCGGAGAAAAGGGAACCTTCTTACACTGTTGGTGGGAATGTGAACTGGTGCAGCCACTCTGGAAAACTGTGTGGAGGTTCCTCAAAGAGTTAAAAATAGACCTGCCCTACAACCCAGCAATTGCACTGCTGGGGATTTACCCCGAAGATACAGATGCAGTGAAACGCCGGGACACCTGCACCCCGATGTTTATAGCAGCAATGTCCACAATAGCCAAACTGTGGAAGGAGCCTCGGTGTCCAACAAAAGATGAATGGATAAAGAAGATGTGGTTTATGTATACAATGGAATATTACTCAGCTATTAGAAATGACAAATACCCACCATTTGCTTCAACGTGGATGGAACTGGAGGGTATTATGCTGAGTGAAGTAAGTCAGTCGAAGAAGGACAAACATTATATGTTCTCATTCATGTGGGGAATATAAATAATAGTGAAAGGGAATATAAGGGAAGGAAGAAGAAAGGTGTGGGAAATACCAGAAAGGGAGACAGAACGTAAAGACTGCTAACTCTGGGAAACGAACTAGGGGTGGTAGAAGGGGAGGAGGGCGGGGGGGGGGGGGGAGTGAATGGGTGACGGGCACTGGGGGTTATTCTGTATGTTGGTAAATTGAACACCAATAAAAAATGAATTAAAAACAAGAATTTGTTTTACCATTGTGCATTGTTTTTATATGCTATGATGAATTACAAGGAATGTAGCAAGCACAGGAAATGAAGTCAGGCAGACGGATCATGCAGTGAAACATTGGGACTTTTATAAAGATTTTATTTATTTATTCATGAGAGACCAGAGAGAGGGAGAGAGAGAGAAAGAGAGAGAGAGAAACAGGCAGAGACACAGGAGAGGGAGAAGCAGACTCCATGCAAGGAACCCAATGTGGGACTTGATCCCAGGTCTCCAGGATCACACCTTGGGCTGAAGGCAGGCACTAAACCGCCTCGCCACCCGGGCTGCCCAGGACTCTTTATGTAATTTATAGACTATATTTTTAAATTTGAAAAAATTTTAATCTGTGTTATGTGTGTTTTGGTTTCAGTAACAGAATGGCATTTTAGTTATAATGCCTGCTGACTTATTAATTCTTGCTGAATTATTTATAAATAATATGGAAATACCAGGTGATACCTACAATTCAAGGTACAATATTGCAACATATTACCAGATTCCAAAGGCAGCTGTGAATCATCATTTTGGGACAGTTAATTTCCATTTGTGCTTTATGTTTTGTGATTTTAGACTTAGAAACCCAAGCAATGGTTTGACAGATTTGGCTGTATGGAAATTATCCAGCTTAAGTCATCTGGGATAGAATGTTCTGTACATAACACTTGGTTTAGTTCTCTAAACTATATATATATATATATGCTATTATATAGCAATTATAATAATATAATTATTGTTATAATTAAATATAATTATAATTATAATAGCAATTATGTTTTATTATTAATTATACATAATTTAATATATATAAATAAGCTATATATAGTTTAGTTCTCTATACTATATATATATATATATATTTGTATTTGGGATACTTTTTGTATTCAAACTTTTTAATATAAATTTAAAGTATAATTTACATCTAGTAAGATGCATAAATCTTTAAATGTATACTTATATACTTAAGTGTATACAAGTATATATGTACACCTATATCCTCATGACCAGGACTTGGATCAAAATATATCCTCATAGCATGCACCTTTACTGACCACAACGCTATGATTCTAGAAGTCAACCATAAAAAAATATAGAAAGAACATAAATACATGGAGGTTAAACAACATGCTACTAAACAAGGAATGGGTTAACCAAGAAATCAAAAAAGAAAATGGAAACTACATAGAAACAAATGAGAATAAAAATACAACAGTCCAAAACCTTTGGGACTAAGGTTCTAAGAGGGAAGTTTATACCAGCACAGGCCTATTTCAAGAAGCAAAGAAAATCTCAAATAAACACCCTAATCTTACCATGTAAAGGAGCTAGAAAAAGAACAAATGAAGCCTAAAACTAGCATAAAGAAGGAAATAATACAGATAATAAATAATACAGATGTAGAAACTTAAAAAATCCAAGAGAATAGGTCAATGAAACCAGGACCTGGTTCTTTGAAAATAATTAATAAAATTGATAAACCTCTAGCCAGACTTATCAAAAAGAGAAAGAACTCAGAATCACAAGTGAGGAGAAATAACAATCAACACCAAAGAAATAAAAATAATTATGAGAGTATTATGAAAAACTATATGCCAACAAATTAGACAACCTAGAAGAAATGGATAAACTCCTAAAAATATATAAACTACCAAAACGGAAACAGGAAGAAATAGAAAACTTGAACAGACAGATAAGCAGCACAGAAATTGAATCAGTAATCAAAACACTCACAACAAACAACAATCCAGTATCCAACAGCTTCATGGGAGAATTCTACTAAATACATTTAAAGAAGAGTTAATACCTATTCTTCTTAAACTATTCCAAAAAATAGAAAAGGAAAGAAAATTGCAAAATCCATTCTATGAGGCCAGCATTACTCTGATACCAAAAACAGATAAAGACACCACTAAAAAAGAGAACTACAGGCCAATATCCCTGCTGAACATAGATGCAAAAATTCACAATAAAATGTTTGCAGACCAAATCCAACAATACATTTAAAAAAATCATTCACCACAATCAAGTGGGATTTATTCCTGTGTTGCAAGGGTGGTTCAGTATTTGCAGATCAATCAATAAAGTTGATTGATTAATGACATTAATAAAAGAGAGGATAAGAACCTTATGATCCTTTCAATAGATGCAGAAAAAGCATTTGAAAGAGTACAACATCCATTCATGATAAAAATCCTCAACAAAGTAGGTTTAGAGTGAACATGCCTCAACATAATAAAGACCATCTATGAAAACCTAGAGCTAATATCCTCAATTGGAAAAATTGAGAGCTTTTTCTTTATGGTCAGGAACAATACAAGGATGTCCATTCTCACTACATTTATTCAACATAGAACTGCAAATCCTACTCATAGCAATCAGACAAAGGAAGAAAGAAGGAAAGAAAGAAAGAAAGACAGGAAGAAAGGAAGAAAGAAAGAAAGGCATCCAAATCAGCAAGGAAGAAGTAAAATTTTCACTATTTGTACATGACATGATGCTACATATAGGAAAAAACAACACCAAAAAACAACAGCAACAACAAAAACCAACAGCAACAACAAAAAAACCCTGCTAGAACTGATAAATGAATTCAGTAAAGTTGCAGGGTACAAAAATCAATGTACAGAAATCTGTTGCATTTCTATACATAAATAATAAAGCAGTGGAAAGAGAAACGAAGGTATCAGTCCCATTTACAATTGCACCAAAAACAGTAAGATATCTAGGAATAAACTTAACTAAAGATGTGAAAGACTTGTACTCTGAAACTATAAAATGGATGAAAGAAATTGAAGCTGACACACAAAAAAATGGAAAGGTATTTCATGTTCATGGATGGGAAGAGCCAATTTTGTTAAAATGTCTACACTACTCAAATAAAACTACATATTCAATGCAATCCATTAAAAAGTACGAATAGCATTTTTTACACAGCTAGAACATATAATTCTAAAATCTGTATGTAACCACAAAAGATCCTGAACAGCCAAAGCAACCTTGTGAAAGAAAAGAAAAGCTGGGGGCATCACAATTCTGGACTTCAAGTTTAATATAAGACCACAGGGGTGCCTGGGTAGCTCAGCTGTTTAAGTGTCCGCCTTCATTTGACAAGGCAGGAAAGACTATTCAGTGAGAAAATGAATGTTTCTTCAACAAATGGTGTTGGGAAACCTGGACAGCAACATGTAAAAGAATGAAACTGGACCACTTCCTTACACCATACACAAAAATAAATTAAAAATGGATTACAGACCTAAAGGTGAGACCTAACACCAAAAAAATCCTAGAAGATAATACAGGCAGGAACTTCTCTGACATCATCTGTAGCAAATTCTTTTTATTTATGTCTTCTGAAGCAAACAAAAGAAAATAAAAAATAAACTATTGGTTCTACATCAAAATAAAAAGTAGTGAAGTGCTTTTATAGTTTTCTGTACAGTGAAGGAAACAATCAACAAAACTAAAAGGCACCCTACTGAGTGGGAAAAGATGTGTGCAAATGACATACCTGATAAAGAATTAGTATTCAAAAAATATAAAAAGCTTATAAAACTCAACATCCAAGAAATGAATAATTCAGTTAAAAAATGGGTAGAACACATGAATAGACATTTTCCAAAGACAATCAGATGGCCAACAGACACATGAAAAGACGTTCAACATCACTGATCATCAGGGAAACGCAAATCAAAGTTACAATGAGATATCACTTCACACCTGTCAGAATGGCTAAAATCAACAACACAAGAAACAACTGGTGTTGGTGAGGATGTTGATCTTACACTGTTGGTGGGAATGGAAACTATCTTCCACTCTTGAAGACAGTATGGAGCTTCCTCAACAAATTAGAAATAGAACTACCCTAGGATCCAGCAATTGCACTACTTGGTAATCACAAAAGAATACAAAAATAGTAATTCAAAGGGATACATGCCCCCCCCCCGCCCCGATGTTTATCAGCAGTATCTACAATAGCCAAATTATGGAAACAGCCCAAGTGTCCATGGCTTGATGAATGGATAAAAAAGATGTAACACACACACACACACACAATGGAATATTAGTCATAAAAGAACGAAATCTTGTTCTTTGCAACAACATGGGTGGAGCTAGAGAACATTTTACTAAATGAAATAAGTCAGAGAAAGACAAATACCATATGATTTCATTCATATGTGGAATTTAAGAAACAAAACAAACAAGCAGAGAGGATTAAAAGGAGAGAGAGAGAGAGGCAGGCAAACTAAGAAATAGACTCTTAACTATAGAGAACAAACTGATGGTTATCAGAGGAGAGGTGGGGCAGTGGGATGCATTAGTAGATGATGGAGATTTAGGAGTGAACTTGTAATCAGCATTGGGGGGTGTTGGAAGTGTTAAATCATTATATTGTACACCTGAAACTAATTTTATCTGTATGTTAACTGGAATTTAAATAAAAACTTTATTTTTTAATGATTTTATTTATTTATTTGACAGAGAGCAAGCGAGCGAACTAGCAGGAGAGCAGCAGGCAGAGGAGAAGCAGGTTCGCCATTGAGCAAGGAACCAGATGTGGGACTTGATCCCAGGATCCTGGGATCCTGACCCGAGCCTAAGGCAGACACTTAATCGACTGAGCCACTCAGGCACCCCATAAATAAAAACTTAAAGTGTAACTGTTTTTTCAAAAAACTTTCAGAAAAAAATATAGATTATTTCCATCCTCCCAGAAAGTTCCCCTGTGCCTCTTTCCAATCATTAACCCCACCCCTCCGAGTTCTGCTACTACAGAGTGCTTCCTTGTTAACTACACATACATGTAGTAATCATACATCAGCCACCCTTTTCTGTCTGGTTTCTTTTGTTCAACATAATATTTTTGAGATTTTTCTATGTTGTTGCATGTGTCAGTAGTTTCTTTTATTGCTAATTATGAATATGTGCACTTTGTTTAAATCATTCTCCAGTTGATATTTTTCCAAGTTTGGGCCATCAAGATGAAAGTTTCTATGAACATCCACATACAAATCTTTTTATGGGCATATACAATCATTGCTCTTGGGTAAATACCTAGGGTTGGGATTTGTGGATTATAAATACAAACTTAACTAGAACAGAAACTGCCAGTTTCCAATGTGACTGTGCCATGTTCACTCTTATCAGTAATGGATGGGAGTTCCAGTTAACTCTACATCCCCACCAGCATCTGGTATTATCAGTCTTCTAAATTTTAGCCATATTGGTAGATATGTATATATAAAATTCTTGATTGATATTTTTAATTGCTAATGGATTTGAAGAAAGGGACAGTCAAATAAAAAAAAGTATATTTGTATACCCACGTGTGAAGGTTAATTTTATGTGTTGTCTGGGCCACAGAGTGCCCGAATGTTAAGCATTATTCTGAATGTGTCTGTGAATCATAGACTGAGCAAAGTAGATAGGCCTACCTAACATGGATGGACCTCATCCAATTTGTTGAAGGTCTGAATAGAATCAAAGGCTGCACAAGAAAGAATTCTTTCTCTCTGCCCATCTTCAAGCTGGGACACTGGTCTTCTCCTGCCTTTGGACTCTCACCCAAACTGGAATTTACACAGTGGGGCTCCTGATTCTCAGGCCTTTGGACTCAGACTGGAACCATACCATCAGCTCTCCTATGTTTCCAGCTTTCTGACTTCAGATCTTAGACTTCTCAGCCTCCATTAAAACATGAGCCAATTCCTTATAGTAAAATCAATCTCTCTGTCTCTAGTCTCATTATATATGTATATACATACTCTTGATTCTGTTTCCCTGGAGATCCCAGACTAATAAAACAAGTGCCTAATTTAAATAATAAGCACCTACACAGCACTAACTATGCCAGCACTATAAAAACGCATTACATTACATCTTCATGACAGCCCTGTGAGTTAGATAATGTTATTCCCATTTTACAGATGATGATCTGAGATACAGAAGGTTAAATAACTTGGTGAAAACCACATAGTGGTATGAGAGCAGGGCTTCAATAACAGGGGAAAAACACCTCAGATTCTTTAGCATAGCCTACTGCTGTTCTGCAAAGTGCAAAATGTGGATAATAATACCCACCACACAGGCTTGTTATGAAGATTTAATAAAGTATTACTGGAAGCACTTAGAACAATGTTGGCCCATAGGAGACACTAGATACATGTTTTTGTTAAAGAAACAAAAACATACAAATCAGTTGGCCAATTATTAATTGATGATGACAAATGCAACCTCATTTGGACCAGAATATTCATGATGTCCATTTTTTTTTCTTGTGGGCAGACTACTGAAAGGAACCAAGACAGATTCAGAAGACTGCTTGAAGGGCATGAAATCAGTCAAAACAAGGAGATGAAATGGCTTTTTCATGTTCTCAGGCTAGAAGAGCCTAACATCACCATTTCTTACAAGGAATGACCTTGCCTATGGGGTTTGACATTGACTGATTTAAGCATCCATTGATTTAAGTTTCCCTTGTTCTGGACAGCGACTAGATGAGAATTTCTACAATCTCATCTGTGATTCCACCTTTTCTTTGCCTTCAGCTGATCAATCCTCTGCCTCATGGATGTTTTCTTCAACCACATTGCATAGGGTCATTCTATTTCTTTTATGAGATTTTATATATCTCTGTTATGGTTCATTATATGAATTAATGAATTAATGAATTCACTCTATTTCATTTGTTTCTAATTTTCTAGTGAGCATTAGAGTACAGCCTCATATGATTGGAAAATATTTTATTATTGACCTCTCCATGTACTGTCATTCAATTTGTGTTGTGTTTCTTTTAAAATGAAGAAAAAATGGAAATGATTTCCTTTAATACCCTTCTTCAACCCATGAGGAACCCTCAGGCTTTGAAAAACAGTTTAAAAGCTATGTGTTTGTTCAAATCTTGTTATTTTATGGATGAATAATCTGAAGAAAGGTTGAGTAACTTAAGTTCATACAATAAAGTAATAGCCCAGTTTCCTGCAAGCTTTTCATTATAAAGTATATATAAGATACAGTATTCTGAAGCTACATAGCTACAGACAGATTTTTTCCTTTGCTATGAAGTTGTGACCCAGATGCATTTCAGGAATCAACATATATTTAGTACTACATATATGTTGAGTGCCTACCATGTTCCAGGCATCATGCACAGTATGAGGAATGCTATGGTAAACAACTCAGATGAAGATCCTACCTTCATGAAGCTGAGGCCAGTGGGGGACAAGACATTTTTAAAAACCCACGTAAAGGACTATATTATCATCATTGTGTTAGTGCTATGAAGGAAGAGTATAGATCTATGCAAGTATATGACAAGTCCTTTCCAAGGAACTCATTTAAGCTATGACCTAAGGTTGCAGTTGATAACAGAGTCTGAAAGATTGGAAGTGTCAGTAAGGAAACAGGGTGATGGATTGGATTTTTTTAAACCTCAACCAAAAAAGGGCAATACGAAGGTGAAGTAGATAGGAAAGTGAATTATATATTGCAAACTACTGAATGAATGTCAGGAATTATAATGTTTGAGGCCTATGTAAAATGATGCTGTAAACATAGCTGGCATTCAGTATGTACTTCCAGATAAAAGCAACATGGTGAACACTTGTCATCTGTCCAGTGTTCTAAAAGTAGTTCTTTGTTTTTGTTTTCTTGTTTTGTTTTACAAGTGGCAATGCAGGCTTTGGCAGAGGGTGACTTTTTTTTTCTGATTCTCATATGCCAATTGGAAGTTCTTATGTTCACTGTCTCATTAAAACTTCAAAGTATTGTACATGAATTTTATCTAGAGAGAAAAGAATTTGTTGGCTTTGGAAACTTTCAAATCAGTTCCCAATTTCAAATGAGGACAATGAGCTAGACATTCAAGAGACAATATGCATATATATTCAATATCTATGTATGCTATTCAGAATGTTGAATACTAAGGTCAAATATATGTGAAGGAGCAGCATGTGTGTGTACACATATATGTGTTTATGCATGCTTTTGTTGTTATGGAGAAGAAAAATAATTTTATTTGAAAAATGACCAAAATGCAAGTTCTTTCCATTCCTAATTTGCATTTCAGGTGTCAACATTTTTGTACGAGTTAATTTTCCTTTTTGTGTTTGTGTTTTAACTATTCCATATTGAGGGATCCCTGGGTGGCGCAGCGGTTTGGCGCCTGCCTTTGGCCCAGGGCGCGATCCTGGAGATCCGGGATCGAATCCCACGTCGGGCTCCCGGTGCATGGAGCCTGCTTCTCCCTCTGCCTGTGTCTCTGCCTCTCTCTCTCTCTCTCTGTGAGACTATCATAATAAATAAAAATTAAAAAAAAAACAACTATTCCATATTGATTTAAAAATCACCTTCTTCCTGTTCTCCATCTCTACTGTTCTTTGCTTATATAGATCCAGATTTCCATTTGGTATTGTTATCATTCTACCTGAAGAACTTCCTTTAATGGTATTGCTTTTAAGGCAGATCTGCTGGCAATGACTTCACCTAACTTTTGTTTATCTGGAAAAGTCTTTATTTTGCCTTCAGTAGGGAAAGATACTTTAACGGGGCATAAAATTACAGGTTGACAGTTTTTTTTTCTTTCAGTAATTAAAGATGTTATTCTGTTGCATTAGAAACTGTGCAGTTTCTCATTTTAAAATATTCTCTATCACTGATTTTCATCAATTTGATTATATTGTGCCCTGATACAGTTTTCTTTATGTTTGTTCTTCTTGGGGTTCATTAGAGCTTCCTGGAATTGTGGATTTAGAGTTTTTATTAAATTTGGAAAGCTTTTGGTCATTACTGCTTCAAATATCTTTTTTTTCTGTTTCCTTTCTCTCTCATCTTTTGGAACTCCAATTACATGTAGGTTAAATGACTCAGTATTTCCATACAAGCAAGTGATACATTCTTCTTTTTTTATATCTTTTTTTTCTCTGTACTCAATTTTGGATAGTTTCCATTGCTAAATCTTTGAGTTCTTAATTTTTTACTTCTGTAGTGTTTAATGTTATTAAGCCCATCCATTTAATTTTTCTTTTTATATATTTTTAGCCATAGAAGTCTCACTTGGATCTTCTTATATCTTCCATTTCTCTCTTCATTATGGTCATGTCTTCTTTTATTTTCTTGAGTTTGTTTGGAATTCTTATAGCCTATTAATTCCATCACCTCTGTCATTCTGGGTCTGCTGCTATTAACTAATTTTACTCTTTATTATGGATCATATTTCCTTTCCTTTTAAAATTTTCATTCTTGTTGCACAAAGAGGTACAATAGTGTGGAAAACTACTACTGAAGGAAAAAAAGATTTACTGAGGTCCACTGTGGTAGTAAAAGATGGCGACAAATTTCCCTCTCTTTGAATTTCAGCTGGCCTTGGGTGCTTGACTAAAGAATGTGGTAGAAGTAACATTGTTGGATTTTGAGGTTATATTAGAAGTCTTATAGGGCACCTAGGTGACTCAGTTGGTTAAGTGTCTGCCTTCCACTCAGGTCATGATCTCAGGTTTCTGGGATTGAGCCCTGTGTCTGGTTCCTTGCTCAATGAGGTTTCTCCTTCTTTCTTTGCCCCTTCACCACTCGTGTTCTCTCTCTCTCTCTCTCTCAAATAAATAAAATCTTTAAAAAACAGTCTTATAACTTTTGCATGGGTCTCTTGGAATATTTTCCTTGAGAGCCCTAAATTTTCATAAAAGCAGTCTGACTATCCTGACATTCTCACTTAGAGAAGCCACATGTAGAAGTTGAAGTCAAAGTCTCACCTGAGACTAGCAGTCAGCCATCTCCACCAAGGTAACAGATATGTGCATGGAGCCACCTTAGGATCTCCAACCACACCCGTTTGTCATCTGAATACCATTAAATGAACTCTTATGATGATTCAGCTGTATTTTATCCCAATTCCCGAATACAATATTGTTAGATATAATAATATGTTTTTTTAAAATTGAAGTGTAGTTGACACACAATGTTATATTAGTTTTAGGTGTACAACATAAAGATTCAACAACTTTATACTTAATGCTCAACACAAATGTAGCTACATCTGGGGCACCTGGGTGGCTCAGTCAGTTATGCATCTGACTCCTGATTTCAGCTCAGGTCATGATCTTGGGTCCTGGAATTGAGCCCTGCATCGGGCTTCACACTCAGCATGGAGTCTGCTTGTCCCTTTCCCTCTGCTCCTCCCCCTGCTCATGCACTCTCTCTCTCATAAATAAATAAATAAATAAATAAATAAATAAATAAATAAAATCTTTAAAAAAAATGTAACTACCATGTGTTACCATACAGCACATTACAATACCATTGGCTATATTCCTAGTCCTGTACCTTTTATGCTTATGACTTACTTATTCCATAACTGGAAGCTTGTACCTCCCATTTCTTTTCACTCATTTTTACCATAAAATGGTTGTTTTAAACAACTACTTTTTATACAATAATAGATAACCAAAATACCTACTATATGTCAGATATTGCGCTAGGAATTTTATATATATCACATATTGCTAAGAACAGCAGAGCAACTACATCTTAATGTAAAAAACCTCCCCAAGTTGAGATAAAATTAGTAGAATTGATATAATAAGCATCTATGGAATGATAGAAGTTAGCCTTCAGGTCTGCTGTTCTCTTTTCCTTTATTATTTTTATTCTGGTTGTAATATTACTTGAAAACTTGGATAAAGATGAGGTTTAATAACTTGTAATACAGTCTAGGAACAAGTCTTCTCCATGTAGCATGTTTATTTTACCAGCTATGTTCCATCAGTACAATGGAGAAGAGACTCCACTGCCTTTTGACTAGAGTAGCCTGTCTCAACTCTGCCAATAACTGTCACTGTGACTTTAGGTAAATTATAAACTCTTTGAGCCTTAGTGTTTTGTTCGTGTGTGGAGAAGAACATTTTTTTTTAATTAATCCACAGGGTTGTAATAAGAATTAAGTAAAATGACTTAATTAAAATTAGATAGAAAATTTTACTATTGTGATTATTATAATAGTATTAATAATTATTATAATTAACAAGCATTTAACTACTTATTTACAGTATTTGCCCCTTCCTTATCATAGGGATAAAGAAGTGGTTTAGAGAGAACAGAGGCCTCTCATTTTCAAGTTGAACTTGATTCTAATTTAGGAAATAGTGAAAGGTAGAGGTTGAAATAAGTTCAAAAGATAACTCAAGGCCCCATGTGATCTAGGCTAACTGTGATGTCATTTAAGAAAAATACTGTTAAGTCAATAAATGAAATTCCTGTCTTGTGGGACTTAAAGAACATTAAAGGAGTACCATTAAATAAGCCCTGTGACACAAAGTTCTTCCTCCACTTCTCCTTCTTTCAAAGCCACTCATAAACCTCCAAAACTCTGTCAAATTTCTTCCTTCCTTTCTCTTTCTACTTCTTTCTTTCTTAAAAACCTTGTGTTATGCAAAATGACCTAGACTGTTGGTTAATTCTGCCTCCTTTTTTATATATTTATTTTTTATTGATTTTTATTGATTTTTTTTAAGTGGGAAGGAGAGAAGGAGGGGTAGAAAGAGAGAATCTTAAGCAAGCTCCATGCCCATGGAGGATGGATCTCATGACCCTGAGATCATGATCTGAGCAGAAATCAAGAGTTAGAGCTTTACTGACTGAGTCACCCGGCATCTCTCTGCTTCCTTTTTAGATGCTCTCTTATTCTACCCATTTTCCTGGTTCTGTACAGAAATCACACAAGAAAATGGCTTACAGAGAGACTTCCTTGAGGGTAAGGAGGGAGGTACAAGCTAATAAATATTGTCCGTGCAGCAAAGAATTTTATTATTTACTTATTTATATTAAATATTTAATTTATTTATTCATGAGAGACATATACAGAGAGAGAGAGGCAGAGACAAAGGCAGAGGGAGAAGCAGGCTTCATGCAGGGAGCCCGATGTGGGACTCCATCCAGGGACTCCAGAATCAGGCCCTGGGCTGAAGGTGGTGCTAAACCGCTGGGCCACTGGGGCTGCCCAAAGAATTTTATTTAAAAAATAACGTTAAGATGTTTAAGATGCTTTCTTACAACAGTTTAAAAATCAACTGCTTTTTATAAAGCTGCAAACATTCAGCTCTCGAGAGTCTTAAATGAGACCCTCTAAGGGGGGTAAGATTTTTAAGGGTCATTTTCTGAAATCATTTCAGCTGGAGGACAAAATGAGTCACCTAAAAATGACCAAAACCTTTTTTATTCACCCATGAGATTATTTGAAAGGTTTTATTGTTACTTCAACCTTACGGACAACCTTTATTAGTACTATTATTGTAGCCAGTATCCAATTAAACTGACTTGAGTTTGTGTGTAAACAAGAGAAAGTGTCAAGACATCAATACACCTTGGATGAGATCTTCCTTGTCAAAAAGAGTCTCACCAGATTTCCCCATCTTAGTCCATGTTGCTCATAAGCAGGCCCTGAGACAAGGATTTGTGCATAAGTGATTTACTAAGAAAGAGTTCCCAGGAGAAACTGTGGAGGGACAGAGGGAAGCAGTGCAGGAAAGAGAAGGCCAAGTTTCAGCCTCAGTGGGGATCTACAGAGGAACTCTGGAGTATGGATCATGCCTTAGAGTTGGTCCTAACTCAGAGTGTGGACTTTTATAGTCCTACTTAAGTCCTCTGTAAACTCCTCAAATCAGCTCCAGCGATTCCTCTAAGGGAGCCGGCATGATCTACTAGAAGCAAAAGCACACTGAAGTTGGGAAGAGATTCATAGAAACAGTAGAAGGACCTAAACTGATATGGATGGAGGACCACAGTGTCTGCTATTCCCTTGTTAGTTATGTGCAGGTAAGTAACATAGGAACAGATGTTGGCAGCTCACTAGGTGCCTGCTGCTGGGCTAAGTGCTTTACATTCATTATTTTATGTAACCTCACAATACCCGTATAACAGAGTATTCCCATTTCACAGCTAGGGAAACTGAGGTTCAGTAAGATTAATTGACTTTCTCAAGGTCACACAGCAAATGAATTGGCATAGATTTGAAGCTAGGCCCCCTGAAGCTGTCCTGGAAAAAGGTAAGAGAAGCCCTTTTGTGGGCTTCTCGATGAAACTATCTATTCTATTACCTTTTTGTTCGAAATGTTGATTACTGCAGAAGATGTGAGACAATTTACACAAAGATCAAGGTCTCCTGAGAAAGGAAGTTTTTGCCCCTTCCCTCCTGAGCTGAGATATTACTGGAACCTTTCTAAAGGACAGAGATGGTTTTCAGTGGATCTACAAAATGAAAGACACGTAGGGGTTCCCTTGATGGAACTCTGAATGACAGGGCAATGTAGACTTCTGACCTAGACTCTGCATGCGTTTAAACAGTTATGGTGCTCATAGGAGTTCTGTGCAGGGTGGATCTGTGGCTGGGTCATCCCTTTTAATCTCATCATTATGGAAATAATTACTTGTCATGAGAATATAAACTAAGACGTTATAATTTGAGGCATCCAAACATAGATCTTGCTTGGCTGAGTGTAAGATTTCCTTTCTTTGAAGACCCACTTCATCCCATGCAGGGATCTGGAAGGGTCGTGGGTTTGTTGCAGCAGTGGGCTATTTCTACCTGCTCTTAGGGAGCAAACTGACTTTGTGAAAAAAAAAAGTCAGTATCTGTGGATTTTAAATAACTGGGGGGCAAGATAGAGGACTAAATCGATTGTCTTTCCTCTTTCCAACACCCTAGAAATGAAACAGTTGCTGTAGATGTTTTGCATTCATGAAATTACCCTTTAGATTTCTGCCTTCCCTAACTATTCAAAAAATGAAATGAGTTTGGATTCATGTTTTCATTCAAACAGTAGTGGTTGTGACTCAAAAAACAAATTATAACATAAAAGAGATTGTGTTTACCTGTTTGATTTTCTTTCAGACTATCTACTTGGAGAAAAGGGAGAGACTAATTATTATACTGTTTTCTTTCATTAGCCTAAAAGCATTCAAAATGTATTCAATCTTTAAACACATGTATGGTTTTTCTGATTGTTGCATGTGCTGTTTTATGCATACTGAAGTGAACATTTCAATATCTGGACAAATCAAAAAACTATTATTGAGTTAGCTACAATTTGCAACTAACTCCCAATTCTTTGGATTACCTATAAAACCATCCTCTGCTGCCTCACTCCAAATATGAACAAAACAAACATAAAGAATAGGCTCATTTGTGACAACAAAAAATACAGACAGACAGATAAGATAGATAATTGCAATGTTCAAAGTCAACAGATTGGTTAAATAAATTATTATGGTACATCCACTACATGAAATATTATTCTGCCATTGAAATTTATCCAGAAGTTGTATGAAAAGAACATGAAAAGATGTTTAAAATGTAATATTAGGTAAAAATGAACCAGTTACAAAAGAGCATGTGCATTATAAAACTGTTTTACATTATGTTGCACAAGAAAATTCTAAATAAATGTACAAAAGGATATTAGTAGAAGTTCTCAGGGAGTGGGAATGGAGATACTTAAAATTTTTCTTTTGTAATCTATAGTTTCTAATTTGTCTACAAAAAATTCTATTTCATTTATAATGAAAATTAACCATTTAAAAAAGTGTGAACAAGTGGAACAGGGTTGTATCAGTATTATTCATAACTATACACATGCTTGATAGTTCTAGAAGAGTCATTCCTTCATTAAAAGGTCAAAAGCCTGGGGGTTGAAAATTGGGGGTTAGAGAATAGGGGAAAGAGGGAAGTACTGGTTCTTTCAACCCAATACAGTAGTCATGAGCTCCCTCCATAGAGTAGAGCTGCACGGTCCAATTCAATAATCATAGCCACATGTGGCTGCTTCTGAGCCCTTGAACTGCAGCTAATCTGAATTGAGATGTACTGCAAGTATAAAAATACTGTACTAGATTTTGAAAACTTAAAAAACAAGTAAAATATCTCATTAATGATATTTTATTTTGATTACATGTTAAAATTAGGATTTTGGATACTTCAGTTTAATTACATACATTATTAACATTAATTTCACCTGTTTCCTTTTACTTCATTTAATGTGGCAACCAGAAAATTATGACTTACATATGTAGCTTGCATTGCATTTCTCTTGGACAGCACTGGAGTGAAGACTAAGCTCAGCCTTAACATTCTATGTCTCTTTCTGAATCATGAAAGATTGTTTTAGGAAGTTGTTCCAAATACACAAGGTACTAAAACAGAATTGAAAGAGAATGAGGCAATTGCAGATTTTAAAAAAGCCTTTTAAGATCTGAAACAAAACACTCTATTGGTATTCTATAGTAGGAAAGTATAAATAAGTGAGAAACAATGTAGATAGAATTGTCCTTAAAATATACCTCTCAAGGGGTGTCTGGGTGGCTTAGTTGGGTAAGCATCTTCCTTCAGCTCAAGTTGTGATCTTAGGGTCCTGGGATTGCGCCCCACGTCAGACTCCCAGCTCAGTGGAGAGTCTGCTTTTCCCTCTGCTGTTGCCCCTCCCCACCACTCCTGCTCCCTCTCTCAAATAATTTAATAAATAAAATATTAATATATATATACATTTCTCAAAATTGAAGCTCAATGTTTTTCCTACACCACACATTTGATATTTTTAGTATAATGCAAATTACTATTTTATTAAAATAAGTTTTTTTAAATAAACACCTCCATCAAAATGTTATTGAAGATAACTCAGAGCCCATGCCCACTTTGCCTCTTATATACGGATTTCCTCCAGAGGTTTGACTGTAGGGATATAAACCAGTTGGTGATTTGATGCCTAGAGCAGAGGGGCAGGGTGGAGGGAACCCATGCTCTTCCAAATATAAAATTGTGTATGTCACTGACAGGTCAGCTTTCTATCTCCCTTGTCTCCACATGCAAGGGTATGGACAAATTTGTAAGATCCAGAGCTTATGCAGGACGTACCTAGATACTCAAATCTATGGAAGGAAAACCTAGAGATTTCCTGTTTCCTGGTTGTTGTTGTTTTAACAAGGCAATGAGTCAGAACTTTCTGGTTCCCACTATAGCTTTCATAGATAGGTCTTAAGTTTGATGATGGTATAATTTTATATGAAAAGGAAGCAAAACATGGTATGTACCCCTGAAAAACCTCCAGTGTCATGATGTAAAAATATGACCAAAAAGGCATGTTTGCCCTATGTGTATTGTTTACAGGAACCATTTCCTATTGATAATCTACTTGATCAAAAACAAACAAAAAATAATGATGCCACGCACACATTTTTTTTTCCTGACAACCCTCTCAATTTAAAATAAATAAAAATGAAACCAGATGATTTTCTGTTTTGAATGAAACAGCCTACGTGGATGGGGAAATGCAAATGCATCTGTATCTGGGAGGCCATATTCAGATAATTCCATTCAGAATGATTAGAAACACTTTTCAGTAAATCCTTTCTTGAGTGATGCTATTGTAAATAGCAAACCTGGCTTCACAAAACCATCACTGGTAAAAATAATGTAACATTTATCTCAGCATGATTTTTAAATAGTGCTTCTTAAAAAATAGTGCTTCTTATGTATCTGAATTCATTGAGACAGAAAAAGACTAATACCAAAATATTTCATCCCATGTCATAATTAAAATAGAATTTGCAATGAAATCCACAAAAATTTTAGATTTTCAAAGAAAATATATTTTGATGTGATAACCTGGAGCTTAATCTTTGAGATTGAAAATGAATTTAACCAAAAGCAGTACAATTTTTTTTTCTGGAAATTAAGTGAAAGACTATTTTCTGTGGTCTTTTAGCCAACATACAAAGAAAAAAAATGAATCCGGCCTATTTTGTTTAAACATCAGAGAGCAGGCAATTGAAAGTTCCCTGTGACAGTGATTTTTTTCTTCAAGGGCTCTTGAGGGTTCACACTGGAACATTAGTGACCTTGTTTTTTCAGAATTTGTACCAGCCATTCTCAACTGCCTTCTTTGCTGTGATAAATACACTCCAGTAGTTGTATGTACCAAGTTTCTAGAAGCTATCAACAGCATTCTTTAAATATCAAGGGGTTGTTCTTTATGATAAGAAAGGCTCTCTGCAAGATTCTCACTGAAACGAACATAAATCCTAGCACATCCACCCCATATGGTAGTCTGAAGTACAGTGTTAAGTAATTACACAATATAAAATTATTTGGAGGCAGTTCTAGTGAATTATTTTCATAGTGCTGAGGTTTGGAAATTCCAGGCAATGTTGAACAGTCTCAACAAACCATGTGACAGACAACTGGCAGGATTGCAGAGTCCCTGGTATATTTTTTTAAAGATGACTAAGTTATTATTTTACCCTCTTTTCTTTAGAAAAATATCAAATATTTTGATCAATTTATAGGCTTCCAGGTATCCCAACTTAAAAGAGTTTCCTGGAGTTGCCTTATTCATTTCTACCATGTAGTACAGAAAATTTTTATTTCCATGATGTAAGCATAATGAGATTGATTGATTTGGGGTTTTCCTCATCAAAACATTTTATTTTATTATTTTATTTTATTTTACTTTATTTTTTAAAAGATTGTATTCATTTACTTAAGAGAGAGAGAGAGAGAGAGAAGAGAGAGAACATGAGTGGGGGTAAGGGGCAGAGGGAGAGAGAGAGAGAGAGAGAGAGAAGAAAACTCCCCATTGAGCAGGGAGCCTGATGAGCAGGGGCTTGATCCAAGGACCTCAAGATTACGACCTGAGCTGAAGCAGACACTTAACTGACTGAGCCACCCAGGTCCCCCATCAACACATTTTAAAACCTAAAATCAAGTCACACATATTTTTATGGTCTTTCTATCATAATAATAAATAATAGCTACCATTCATAGCATTCTTCTGGGCTTTGTGCTAATATTGTTCCATGTATTTTCTCACTTAATCCTTACAATGATGGGGGAGATGTACCATGATGATATTTATCTTATAGGTTAGAAAATTGAAAATTAGAGTGATTATTGGCCCAAGGACTCTGCTCAAGGGCTGCACAGCTACACACCCACATGCAAACATTCACAAATCTTAATCACTTTGTTATATTTCTTCCCTGAATATGTTTTATTTAAAAATATCGGTGACTATGACTTTTATATGTCAGAAGGCTATAAACAGACTGAAGAGGAAGTAGATGTAGAATTATAATTCAACAAGAACAGTTTTATCTTTCTTCCTCCTTTCATGTCTCTCTCCCTTTCTTCCTTCACTCTTATGCCCCATGCTCTCCTGCCCTATAGTTTGCAATATAATTGAGCAGCTAATACATGTAATCCTCAGAAATAAATCATAGAAGAGTTTTGATAGCATTGAGTAAAATAAGATGGAAACAGGAATTAATAATGTTTTAAATTCCTCGAACATCACTATAGCCAAAGTAAGGAATGCTTTCCCAAAAAGATGAAAATATAATTTTAAATAGAAACAGATGAGTGTGTTAACTCTGAGGATATCACAATGTGCCTTTGTTACAGTTTTTAATTCTTTTAATTAGATGATTCAAATTTTTTATTTCTTCTTGTGTCAGTTTTGGAAGTGGTATTTTTTTTCTAAAAACTTGTCCATTTTATTTAAATTTTCAAATTAGGACCAGAGCACTGTTAATATTTATAAATGACATTATGATAGTTTAAAAAATATCTGTAGGCTTTGTAGTGTTATATACCTTTTCATTTGTGATTATTTTTTCTTGATGAGCCTCATCAGAGGTTTATCAATTTTATTAGTCTCTTCAAAGAATCAATTTTGGGCTTTTTTTATTTTTAAAGATTTATTTATTTATTTATTTATTTATTTATTTATGAGAGACACAGAAAGAGAGAGAGAGAGAGGGAGAGGCAGAGACCCAGGCAGAGGAAGAAGCAGGATCTATGGAAAGAGCCCGATGTGGGACTCGATTCTGGATCCTGGGATCATGCCCTAAGCCAAAGGCAGATGCTCAACCACTGAGCCACACAGGCGTCTCCCAATTTTGATATTTAAAAAATTTTTTTCTATTAAAAATTTTAAAGTTGTATCTGATAATTCATTGTCTAAACTCTTGTTCATCCTTTTCTATTGCTGTTATTTCCCTTGATTTTTAAGCTACATTCTCTTCTCCCTATTCATTGGTTATGTTTTATTGTGTGTAAGACATGATGTAGTACATGAAAAAAATGTTGACATAATCTGAGTCCTAGAATTATTTTCAAAGATGATTTACATTTGCCTTTGGTGGGTGGTCAGGGGCACTAGCAATCTTAGATTAATCCAATTATAGGGACTGATAATTTTAACTACTTCGTCCCAGGTTTTCTCAATACTCCCTACTCTTTGGTGGAGCCCTTTGAGATCCCAACTCAATGGGTTTAGCAGAGATCTCTTCTTGACAGAACTTGGATTTTATTTTATTTTTTTAACCATTTAGGCCTATGGGGCTGCTAAAACCTCTACTCAATTCTTCCTTTAACCTCTTCCAGAATCATCTGCTCCTAGGAGCCACCACTCTGTGTTTCATGTTCCTCCTTTTTGTTTCATAATTCTTTGCTACCTTGATTTGTGAAATTAAATTCAGTAGGAGTAACTCAGTAGGAGTTACATGCATGTTTTGTGCAAGTTATTGTGTATATTCTTGGAAGCAGAAGACCTTTATACTTTGTTTTTAATATTTGGTTGATCTGTGATTTCTTAGGTTAGTTTTGTTAGTTTTGTGTTCATAATATCTTATTCATAATGTGGAGGATTTACGGTCCAATTTTAATTCTTCAAGTAATTTGCTTGTTGCTTAAAATATGACTTTATATCATATAGTAAGTTCTCTTTCTTTAACCAATCTATTAATCCCCTAACTCTAAATTATAGTATTTTAGAATAATTTGTTTCTTTCATTTCCTTGCTTTTCTACTACACTGTTTTGTTATGTACCTGATCTTATTTTTTAAAATATTTTATTTATTTATTCATGAGAGACACACAGAGAGAGGCAGAGACATAGGCAGAGGGAGAAGCAGGCCCTCTGCAGGGAGCCTGATGCGGAATTCGATCCCAGGACCCTGGGATCACGACCTGAGCCGAAGGCAGACGCTCAACCACTGAGCCACTCAGGTATCCCTATGAGTACTATTTTGAATGAAGTAATAAGAGTAGGCATCTGCGTCTTGTTCCTGACCTTAGGAGAGAGAGAGAGATTATAATGAATTGGCTTGTGTAATTGCAGTGGCCGGGAAGTCCTAAGATCTGCAGTGGGCAAGCTGAAGCCCTAGGAAAGTTGATGGCATAGTTCTAGTTTGAGACCAGGCCTGAGAACCAGAAAAGGTGATGCTGTAAGTTCTAGTCCAAATTGTAGCTCAAGACCCAAAAAGAGCCAATGTCTTAGTTCAAGTCCAAAAACAGGAAAAGACTAACATCCCAGCTCAGCAAGTAGGCAGTAGGAATTTTCTTTTCCTGAAAGAGTCAGGTCAGCCTTTTTTTTTTTTTTTTTCTATTCAGACCTTCAGAGGATTGGATGAGGCCCACCTACACCAGAGAGAGCAATCTGCTTCACTTAGTCTACTTGTTCAAGTGGTAATCTCATCCCAAAAGAGCCAGAATCATGTTTGATCAATTATCTGGGCAGTCTGTGGCCCAGTCAACACATAAAATTCACCATCACACCCATACTAGTAACTGCCATTTAAAATTTCAGTTTTATTTTACTTTATTTTTTTAAGATTTTGTTTGTTTATTTATTTATTTATTTATTTATTTATTTATTTATTTACTTATTTATGAGAGAGAGAGAGAGAGAGAGAGAGAGGCAGAGACACAGGCAGAGGGAGAAGCAGGCTCCATGCAGGGAGCCCTACGTGGGACTCAATCCTGGGTCCCCAGGATCACGCCCTGGGCTGAATGCGGCGCTAAACTGCTGAGCCACCGGGGCTGCCCAAAAATCCAGTTTTAAATCAAAATGCAATGTACTAGCTCTCGAGTAGCATCAATCATTGATAAAGTGAGGTTCTGTGCTAAGAAAAAAAAATAAAAGTAGAGCATAACTGGATTTTTAGCCGTATATTTACTGATATTGTTTACATATATTTGCAGCCATATATTTACTGATATTGTTATCTAGAAAATTTCTTTTTCATGAGTCCTATTATATATTTCACATACTTAAATTGTACTAGTTTCAAAAGGCTGCAAAAAAATGATAAAAATAAAGACTTGATCCAAAGTTTCAAATTACAGATTTATTCTCAGAGTAATAGAGTAATTAATGTTATTCAACACTGTTTACTGAGTATAAGGTAGAATTGAGGTTTTCATTATCACAACCAGGCTACTAGATCTCTCATCCACCATAATTTCCTTAGATGAAGAGGAACATGATTTATTTCACTGTTTTCCCTGCTTTCTCCCCCGTACTGTCTTCTCTCCTGTTCTTTATTTTTTTTTCTTCCTTTTCTCCTTTCCCCTACTACAATCCGTAGATTTGGAGGAAAAAAAGATGGAAAAAAAAAAAAAAGAATCTTTTTGCTCTTTTCCTAGTGAGAAAGACATGCAGGTAGAACAACTAATCTAGGTCGACAGCATGAGGTCTTCAGTGCAATAGTGACTAATTATGCTATTTGTGGACTTTACGGGGCAGGAGACACTTCATCTGGTTTTCAGAAATTCAAGAGCAAAGAGATACATTCTAGAGGGAATTATTAATTAAATGATATGAGTAACTTCAGTCTTTTAGTACATTTTTTCTTAAGGCATTCAAGCTTGCTTTCTGTGACTGGCAAGCAAATTACTCAAATTATGACATCCTCCATTTCCTGCTCTCTCAGTCTCGTTCTTTGTTTCCATGGATTCAGACTCCAGCTTCCAATAGCTTTTGCAACCCTTATTATTCTAACAACTTGTTTGGATAGCTCTTCTCAGGCTTCTTGTCCTCACTTCCCATTATATTTACTTGACTCTCTGCTTGCATATTCTTGTTAACCAAAAAAGTAGCAACCAAATTGAATATTTGTCAATATTCAGATTAGTACTTACATAATTTCATGTTTTATATTTTTTGTTTGGGAAATATTAGCAGTTAGATAATTTTAACACTATGACTGATCACAATTACTATTTGTAGAGTTATTGGCAAAGGAGAGATTGTGAATATTATTAGAAAAAAATCGTTCTCATTCATTATGTCTGTTTCTGTATGCCAGCATGTCTCTATTGACTGTGGGTCTACTGACATTATAACCAGGTATGTGACAAGAGTAGACTTGTTGGCACAGGTACTACTGAAATACTCCAGGTAGACTATAATGTGCAAATTAGATACTGGTCTTTGGAGCCAGATTGCCTGATTTTGCAACCTCAGTCTTGCCACATATTAGCTGTATAACCTTGGGCAAGTTACTTGCCTCATACCTGTCTCATGGGAGTTAATATACATAAGGTACCTAGAACAGTGCTTAGCACATAGTAAGTTCTCAGTGAGGGTTGGCAGTTAATTGTATCCCATATTTATTATTGAGGAAACATTAAAAGTAGTAGATTTTTGTAAACCTGCTATTTTTAAAGTGTGGTTTCTGAACCAGAAGTATCAGAATTACCTGGGAACTTGAAATTCTTGGGCCCTTACTCTGGGCTTGGGAGTCCAATATGTATTTTAACAAGCCCTTTAGGTGATTCCAATGCATGTTCAAGTTTGACAACGATAGACCAAGAGCTGTAGGTAAAAATCAAGGAACCTGGGTTCCCAACTTAGCTTTCTTACTTATAAGTTGTGTGACTTTGGGATGTGTTTGTTACTATTTCTGAGCATTACTCTGAGATCAAGGATGTTGGGTTGATGGAAATTATCATTAACATAACAAAACATCAAATTCTAGATGATTCTGCTGATTACATAAACTCATTCAGTGGTTATATTCATTTAGAAAGATTTGTTGTTGCCCATATGTTTTAATGATATCAGCTTTAGATTACTACGGAATCTTCAAGAAGTTCTACCTTTCCTGTTCTTTTATATTATAGGAGCTAAATCTCCTGAGTCTGATCTTGTCTTTGCGAACAAACAGGTTAATCACTTGCATCTACTGGTACAAGAATCTAGTTTGGCCTTGTGATCTCCAGATAGGTCCATGCCTACCTTCAATTTCAATCTTTGTCTTCAGGAGACAGTAGTTTGAGATAGATACCTGGTAATTGAAACCAAAAGAATTGGACTTCGATTGCTCTAATCCATAATGTTGTTGTTGATTTCTCCATGTTAAATAACAGGAAATTGTGCAAAATACTGTAAAATTAAGGAATTTGAATGCAAATATGATACTTTTTTTTTTGAGAGCTCACTCTGCTCATTTTATTCTTTAGGAACTGACCATTTTTGTGGTTTCTAGTCCATTAATATCTCACCTGAGTCGTAATCACAGTTCACAAACACATTCATACATGCATTTGCACACACATACACATACCACCAATACCACCACCACCACAACCACACATACACATCTTTTTTTTCCCCTTTATCTCCCTAAAGTGAAATGTGGTAGCTATGGTTCTTGTTTGCTTAGCCTGACTTTCCTTCATCTTGTTTACTAGTTATAGAAGCTCTCTTTTTCATAAATCCATTGTATGTGGTTCAAGTGGGGCTGATCCCTATCCTCTGCTCACCAGCCACCATTCTCTAGGCAAAGAAATGGTCTTCTCACTGGGATCATTAGCAATTTAGCTCTAAGCCTAGAGCTACTGATGCCCATTTTTGCCACCATACTGGCAAGGCTGCCTGAGAATAAAACCAACGCAGAGGTAACAGATAGGTGGGGCTATAAGGAGAATGAAAAGACCTGGGTGATACTATTTCATCAGCTTTAAAATGAGGGATTGGTCCACAGTACTGCCAGTAGTACCATATATTAAAATCTTACTATATGTTAGGCATTTTGATACTTTCTATGCATTAATTTCATTTAATATACATAGTAACTCTATGATGTATATGTTTTTATCCTTTTTTCAACCTCCATCACTGAGAAAACTGAGTTCCATAAGAATAATCCCATGTGGGCTAGCGATAAATTTTGCTCACTATTTTAAGTTGGCTTCTATTAATATATGGCTTAATGGTGAAATTTGAAAAATAATTTGTCAAGTAAATCGATAAATCAAGATCTCTTTGACTTCAAAGTCCATGTCACCATCAATAAATTGAAACACTTATTGACTTGACCAACTACCTAAACTTACTGAGTGAATACCTGCAGTTGTTTCCAGGTCTAACAGTCTGTGTTTCTAAGAAATTTGAAATGGCTAAAAATAGAAATAAATATATATTTCCTTCAGATTCAGCAGGAAAATACCCATCCATCCATCCATCCATCCATCCATCCATCCATCCATCTATCTAGTCAGAATTGATCTAAAGTTATTCCACTACATATCAGAGAGTCCTTTTCTGGTGGCTTTTTAAAAGTTACCTCTGTACCCAGTATGGGGCTTGAACTAATTATTCTGAGATCAAGACTTGCATGCTCTTCTGACAGCCAGCCAGGGGGCTCTGAGATTCCTTTTACTTATATCAGAGATCTCATGGTACTGTTCCAAAATTTTAGGGAAAACCATATTAAACCCATAAGAAACAGCTGATATTGAACCATTTTTGACCCAAAAATGACAATTCCATATGTTTTGACCAATAAAAAGATTGGAAAGGTATGTATATGTGTGTACCTCTGTAGAATAAAAGAAGTTGTTTTGATCTTAAGCAGATTTTCAAAAGAATTTACATAATTACAATGATCAGTTAAGAATACTCAGCTGAATTATTATACAAGCCTCCTCTGAAACATAATGGCTACTTACCTGAAGTAATATACACACTCTTGAGCCCTTTTAATTAGCATAAAGCTGACAGGAAGAAAACAGCTTTGGTAGGCAATCACTTCCATTTCAAAGAACAGATTTACTTTTACTTCATAAATGGATTTTAAAAAATAAACACTGCCCTAAGACTTTCATGGCTAATGCTGCAATTTTTAGTAGAATTCTAGCTTTGGTTTAGTTTTAGACTATAGATGACAGAAGTTTTATGAGTTTCAATATAACAAATTGAGTTCATAGGTGAATTGAGCTTAACTGTATCTCACTATGTTCTAAAGTTATGATATCATCTCTATCTACCACCCCAGTTCCAAACTTGCATTATCTCCAGTTTTCTTCATCTCAATAAATATCCCCAAGAATTAAGGGGGCATGTGATATTATGAACACTGGGTATAATACATAACTGATGAATTATCAAACTACATCTGAAACTAATGATGTACTATATGTTGGTAAATTGAATTTAAATTAAAAAATAATAAAAATAAAATAAATAAATATCCCTGAGAATCGTTCAAGCCAGAATCTTGGCAAAATGTAGGAGTATTTACAAGCTTATCATCAAGAAGTGACTTGCTGTCATTTGCTGGTTACATTCATAATCGAAGGGAGTGCTGAGTTATAGTTAGAAATCTGAAAATAAAGATGTAAATTTTTCCCATCCAAGTTCATGGACCCCAGTTATGAAATCCTAAAAATTTATATATAGGGATCTAGAGTCCCACAGGAGAAAGGTATAGAGCAGGTAATTTCAGGTGCAGGAAGGGAGAAGAGGACTCCCTCATGCAAGAGAAAGGTTGAAAGTTCTTGGTTCCTAGAGTAGAATCTTCAACTTCTCATCTTTTAGTGTCTTGGGTAGGGGCTAATACCTGGGAAGGAGTAGTTACTTGGAATATCTAAGAGGTTCCATCCTAAGCACTGGGGCTCCCAGGTTTAGTCAAACACCTCTGTGGCCCATTTGCCATGGCTTGGACAACAGGTATTTAATGATATAGACTGGAGATTAGAGGAGTCTCCTAGAGTGTTTTGCTTTGGGTACATGCTGGGTCTCTCTATTCATTCTCTAGTTATAAACTTATGGAAAGGGAGCCACAAAGGAGCAGAAGAGAGGTTCAGAGTTCAATTAAATTTTTTTCTATTGAAAACTGTAATTTTCTTTTAAAATTTTAATTCCAGAATAGTTAACATATGGTGTTATATTAGTTTCAGGTATACAATCTAGTGATTCAATAATTCCACACATCATTATAGAAAACAAACTGATGGTTACCAGAGGAGAGGTGGGTGGAGGGATGTAAAATCAATGATAGGGATATTAAGAAATACACTTTCTAAAAAAGATTTTATTTATTTATTCATGAGAAACAGAGAGAGAGAGAGAGAGAGAGGCAGAGACACAGGCAGAGGGAGAAGCAGGTTCCATGCAGAGAGCCTGACGTGGGACTCAATCCCGGGTCTCCAGGATTGCACCATGGGCTGAAGGTGGCGCTAAACCACTGAGCCACCTGGACTGCCCAAGGAACACACTTATGATGAGTACTGGGTGATATATATAATTTAAATTAATTTAAAGAGAAAATCTTTTTGCACATCTAGGGATTTTTCTCCTTTTCTTTTAATTTCATATATATTACACATACTTGACTCTTTTTCTTACCCCCAAACAAAACCAACTGGCCCATCTTTTGACCATATCCCATATGCTGAGCTGTTTCTCCCATCACTGTGGCCTAGCCTACTTTTCACTCTTGCCACTCTCCAAAACACTCTTCACCCTTCAACCAGGGGTAATGACTATCTTTTCAAAACATATATGTCAAAACTGTAAGTGGATTCCCTTTCTCTTAGAATAAAAAGTCCCAAATCCTTAACCTTCTTTGAACAGGCATCTGACTTTGGTTCAGGTCATGATCTCGGGGTCCTGGGATTGAGCCCCAAGTTGGGCTTCCTGCTTGGCAGGGAGTCTGCTTCTCCCTCTCCCTCTGCCCTTTCCCCTTCATGATCTCTCTCTTGCTCTCTCTCTTTCTCAAATAAATAAAATCTTAAAAAAAAAAGAAAATATGTCCTTTTGTTACTATTTGTTTATGGAATATAGTTTTGAAGTTTCTCCTGCCCCTCAGACCACATCTAGATTCCATCCCATAAAATGTCTCTTGTGTCTCTAGAGTCCTGACCTTTGTCTTCACAAAAATAACATGCCTTTATTACCAAGTTGATTTGCAAGAGAAATGTAATCTAGGCCTTGTTCAATTTCTGAATTGGTTAGATTCAAAAAGTTTTTTTGTAAATCTGTTTTCTGGGATTTTGAATGCACCTTTTCATAGGGTGATCAAATTCTGAGGCCATGGCTCCAAAAGCCTATTTCATCTATTCATATAGTGGAACTAGGACCAGGCTGAGTTTTGGCTTGAATGGTGAGGAGGCCATAGCCATCACAGGAGGAGGGTTTTCTCTCTCCATAAGGAGTGCAGGGTTGTTTCTAGGTAACAAGCAGCTTGCTCCTCCCCACCCCAAGCATAGTCCTTTCTCACTTCTCTGTGGCCTTCTCTCCAACCCCTCAGGCTTCACTCATTCATTGTAGAGCTATACCCAGAACCAACTTAGCCCTCAAAATCCTGTGTCAAAATTACCATGTCCCCTCATCCTCATTCTCTATGTGTAGTTCCTCTTCCATCTTTGGAAAATCACAGGTGGAATTAATTCACTACTGGATAACTGACAGATTTCATTAATTGAACCAAAATTCTCAGTTATCCCAAACAGAATCTTAGGCAATGAAAATATTCAAGCTGGCTAAGGAATACATTTTGGGACATCAAGACATTTGTCATTTACCAATTTAAAGGGCATTTATTGAGCAGTTTTCATGAACTAAGCTCTATGTTAAATTTTAAGAGATGACCCTGAAGAATATATGGGTTAATGGGAAGGACAAGTAATTCAGTAGTGTATTAATTATTATTATAGAAAACTGTAAAATATGAAATTTGGAGTTCTCAGGCTTCCCAGAAGAAGTAACACTGACCTAAGATGTAGATGACAAATAGAAATCTGCTTTCAGAGTTGGACATTCTAGGCAGAGGAACAACCAATGCAAAGGCATGGAGACAAAAGAAAGCATGGTCCATTTGGGGAAATGCAGTCAGCTCAGTATGGACAGACTATGAGTTTAAGGAAGGGAAACAGACATGGAACTGCTTGACCATTCTTTTCTTTTCTAATAAGTGGCCCTTTACTCCTCATTTGGCATTTTGCAATTCCTTTCTTCTTTTACTTCTACATGAGAGCTTCTCCAAAAATCTCCATTTGAAATTTCCTCCAGGACTGTTGCAGAGGGGATCTTGGACCTAAGGGCTATGAAGGCCTGAGCACAGCTATTTTTATATATGGTGTATATAAGTTCTTTTCTAATGTAACACTTTCATACTCTTCACACTTACTCTTTGGTGTAGAGATCAAACATGAACATGCCTAAGAATTACCTAGGTTATTTGTTTGAAACTCATATTCTCAGGTCCCATTCCCAGTGTTCTGGTTCCACTGATTTGAAGTGTCATTTGGAAACTTAAGATTTTTAACAGGCCCACAGGTAATGTGGATCCAAGGTGTCCTGGGGCTACCTTTTGAGAAATAACAGTGGAGTCAGGCAGGGCTTTTAGCTTAAACTATAAAGTGGGACAGGTGTTCCTTTGTGTACTCCCTTCCCTCCTTATGTATACCTGATGCCCTCAAGATGCCCTTGGATTACTCAGAACTCTACCAGGGTTCAACCAGCCATTACCCTGATGTCCAGTCTGTTCCTCCATCATCCAGATTTATCATCCTAGAAAATCACAGAATATTAGCAGAACATTAGAATTGGCTGATACTTGTAATAGGTGAAAGCAAGGCATTGCCCAAATTCATTTCCCTTCTTAGTTTACCTTTGTAATCCCCAAGGGCCCTTGACAGTCCACAAACTATGAGAGCCTATGCTTAAGCCTTATTCTCTTGATGTTTCTATCTCTATTAAAATTTAAGGAGATGACACTCACATGCTAGATTTCTAGCACATATCTAACCATATAACTGTGTTGGGATAAAACAAACTGAAGTGTTTGGAAGTCCTAAAAACTGTACACTCGAAATTTAATATAAAATTTTAAATTGACAATAATTACTTTCCCCCCTCTTTTTGTTCTCCTTTACCACAAAACAGAACTCTCTATCATTTTCCCATTCAACTATCCAACTTCTTTGCCAGCCTCAGGTTTTCAGAGCTATTTTTTAAAGAAGCCTTTTAGATGCAGTACAGAACTTTATGGCAAGAAAACTCATTGCTTATTTAAAGTTTTCAAACAAAGGGATTTACGTTGTTTGCAAAGTCCAATTTCTGTGCTTCAAAAAATAACATGTGACTTAGAGAGGTTTTGAGTTTATATCAAAACACATGTGATCATGATCCTAATAGTCAGAACCAGACCATTTCTGTATTCATATCACATAAACAAATGTTAAGAACTCTTAACTCCAGTACTCAAATCACCAGTCTAGGAAATTGAAATGAAAATTAGGATCAGGTGAAGGTTTATTTTTAAGGAACATTTGATCCAAAACAAAGTTAAACTTAAAACATAAATTCTGTTGTTCCTGACACTCTAGTTTCTCCCCGTCATTACAGTTGGCTAAAACTATCTGTATGAAGAACCAGGCCTTTGGAAAGCATTTAGGAAATAACTTTTTGAGATTGTGTTCCACTAGCACACCATGACTAATTGCTGTAGGAATGACGACCAGGTCTCCAAGTCATTTTATGTGTACTACTTGGTGTGGGAATTCTATGACAAAGTCTGTTAGCCTTATTTTGGTTGCCAACCAAAATGCTTCCATCCAATGAACTTGTGGAAATCAGAACACATTAAAGAGTCCAGTAGCATTAACTGCATAGTGCCATTGTTCAAACAAACCTTTAGAACTTGCATAGACAAGTCCAGGGAGTGCTGAGGATGAGATCAAGAGGAGAAGGAGGAAAGTGGAGAAGGAATCTACTGAAGACTCTTTTTTTTTTTTTTTTTAAGATTTTATTCACGAGAGACAGAGAGAGAGAGAGAGAGAGAGAGAAGCAGAGACACAGACAGAGGGAGAAGCAGGCTCCATGCAGGGCCCCGACACGAGACTCGATCCTGGACCCCCGGGATCACTGCCCGGAGCCAAAGGCAGACGCTCAACCGCTGAGCCACCCAGGCTCCCTGAAGACACTTTTTCAAGGATTCTACCTGCATTTCATATACATTATCTTTCTTATTTATTTATTTATTTATTTATTTATTTAAAGATTCTATTTATTTATTAATAAGAGACACAGAGGAGAGAGAGGCAGAGACACAGGTAGAGGGAGAAGCAGGCTCCATGCAGGGAGCCTGACGTGGGACTCTGTCCTGGGACTCCAGGATCAGGCCCTGGGCTGAAGGTGGTGCTAAACCACTGAGCCACACGGACTGCCCTCATTTGTTCTCCTTTATATACCAGACAAAAACTCCCCACTTCCTAGACTCTGACATTCAACAGAAAGATATTTATTATTTGGCATCTTACAAATCAACCAGTGGACCTCCAAAGTCATGGATTAGCTGTTGACACCCAGCCACTTTCTTTGGTCTAACCCTTAAACTCAGCTCATCTGGTTTCCTCTTGGGGAGACAAACACTTGCATAAAGGCAGACCTTCTAAAAGCTCTGAGGAGGAACATCCCTGATGTTGATTTGACTCCTCTTCAATGCTGCAAGCAAATGATAAAACAGTTCTTTCTCACAAAGGGACTGAAAAACCTTGATATAGAACAGATCTCCAATTGGCTTTTCGGCTGAAATAGCTGAGCCAACATGTTATTTTAGAAGTGTTTATTTCATTTCTCAAATTAAGATGAATTTTATAGACCCATTTCTCATGGGCATATCCCTTTTAATCCTAAATTAAGGATTAGTACATATTTTTTCCACAAATCACTCTATGAGTGGAAATAATCCCACCAACATCATGACCCAAAAGGTTAATACATGAAAATCCTTTCATCAAGAACTAGGATTATACTCATCCAAAATCAAGCCAAGTAAATATAGATGATGCCAGACCACTAAACAATGTTTTCTCGGACTCTAAAAGGGCAGAGTAAATATCACTCTTTGGGCCCTATGTCCCTATGTGTGGTCTGGTATGAAGAGTAAGCTGTGAGGTCCAGGCCAATCACTTACTCTCCCAAAAAACCAGTGCCCAGTGTTATGAGAACTTGGTTAATAAAGGCCTTAACTCATAACAGAGTATAGTGGACAATAAAGAATGGCTATAAATTTTCATTGGCTTGAAAACTTCTAAATGACAGGGTGGTTTGTTTATCTTTGTTGCAACAATGTTTATCATAATAGTGGTTATTTAATAATTCCTATATAAACATATGTTCATAAAAAAATGCCTAAATGTCTTTACAGTCATGTACATCTGTTAAGATTTTCCTCGCAAAAACCACATAGGAAAAAAACTTAATTCATATTTTCCAGGGACTTTTTAGTGTCATTGAAACAAATTAACTTCTTCCTAGAAGTTACTACTTATGACTAAAAAGTCTAATTACTATTTCTTTTAGGCCATACGTATTGTACCACAATTTTTACAGCTTGATAAAATAATATAAGCTGGTTGGTTCTTTGAAAAAAATCTAATGAAATAGACATACATCTAGCAAGGTTATGAAAAAGGAGAAAGCATAATATGTAATTGTAATAGAATGAAAAGGGGATTACAACTACAAATACTAAAAAAATTTTAAGAATAAAAAAGTAGGGCAGCCTGTGGCTCGGTGGTTTAGCACTGCCTACAGCCCAGGGTGTGATCCTGGAGACCCAGGATCAAGTTCCATGTCAGGTTCCCTGCATGGAGCCTGCTTCTCCATCTGCCTGTGTCTCTGCCTCTCTCTTTCTCTCTCTTCTCTGTGTATTCTCATGAATAAATAAAATCTTAAAAAATAAAATAAAAATAAAAAAGTAGTTTTATCTTTGTAAATTTTAAAAATTAAATGAAAATTGATGTCTTTAGAAAAAATGACCAAAAATAGAAATAGAAAAAACCTGAATAGACAAATAATGATTAAACTGTGTCAATCCAGTTCCATCCATGTCAAAGCAAATGGTGGGTATCCATCCTTTCTAATGGCTGAGTAGTATTCCATTGTATATATAGACTACTTCTTCTTTATTCATTCATCCATTGAGGGACACCGAGGCTCCTTCCACAGTTTGGCTATTGTGGACATAACTGCTATAAACATTGGGGTGCAGGTGTCCAGTTTTTCACTGCATCTGTATCTTTGGGGTAAATCCCCAGCAGTGCAATTGCTGGGTCATAGGGTAGCTCTATTTTTAACTCTTTGAGGAACCTCCATAGTTTTCCAGAGTGGCTGCACCAGTTCACATTGCCACCAACAGTGCAAGAGGGTTACCCTTTCCCCACATCCTCTCCAACATTTGTCATTTTCTGTCTTGTTAATTTTCACCATTCTCACTGGTGTGAGGTGGTATTTCATTGTAGTTTTGATTTGTAAGTCAATCGGAGAAGATTATATATGGTTTCACTCATACAGGGAATATAAGAAATAGTGGAAGGGATTATAGGGGAAAGGAGGGAAAATGAGTGGGAAATATCAGTGAGGGTGACAAAACATGAGAGACTCCTAACTCTGGAAAACAAACAAGGGGGAGTGGAAAGGGAGGCGGGTGGGGGACGGGGTGACTGGGTGACGGGCACTGAGGGGGGCACTTGACAGGATGAGCACTGGGTGTTATACTACATGCTGGCAAATCGAACTTCAAAAAATATATATGTATAAAATAAAATTTTATAATATATAATATTTTATATATATATAAAATAAAAAGATAAATAAACTGTATCTATCCATCTGCCTCCATCCCCCAAAAAGGCACGAGCCTGAATGGATTTACAATTCTTGAAATCTTCAAGAAACTGATACTTTCCTACTTGTATAAATCCTTGCAGAAGAAAAGGAAGGAGGAACAGAAGGGAGGAGAGAAGGAAAGAGGAACATAGAGAGGAAATGAGAATAAGATAAAGAGAGAAAGAAAGGAAGGTGTCTTGACTCATTTTATGAAGCTCATACAATCTTGACACTAAAAGTAGAACTGAGTATTCAAGAAGAAACCCAATCCAATCATGCTTAGTTTCTAACTTTAGCTAATTGGATGCTCCATTTGGGCCTTTGAACCTTGAGAGAGTGACTACAAGATGTAGGAACAGTTGGGAAGTTTTGTTCTGGTAGCCATGGCAGTGACCATGATGGAACCAGCACTCAGTGCCAAGAGGCAGCAATGGCTGTAATGGTGCTCTTGGCAGCACCCTTGGAAATGGATTTGTCCAACTTCAGATTAAGTTAGTCGAAGTGAGGGATCCCTGGGTGGCGCAGCGGTTTGGCGCCTGCCTTTGGCCCAGGGCGCGATCCTGGAGACCCGGGATCGAATCCCACGTCAGGCTCCCGGTGCATGGAGCCTGCTTCTCCCTCTGCCTGTGTCTCTGCCTCTCTCTCTCTCTCTCTCTCTCTCTGTGACTATCATAAATAAATAAAATTAAAAAAAAAATAAGTTAGTCGAAGTGAGCTTCTGTGACTTCTAACCCCAAATCCTGACTGATATACCTTATGACAGGAGTCTACCAAAAAATATAGCAAATTTCATACTTAATAGGGAAACTTTAATAGCACTGTCTTTAAGGTCAGGAAGAGAAAGTGCTACTATTTGACACTGGACTCAAGTTCCTAATCAATGCACTAAGACAAGAACAATTTAGTAATTAATACTGGAAAAAAGAAATAAAATTATTATATTTATATATATTTCTGTAGGGAAAATTTAAGTTCAGCAAAATTGGTACAAACAAGATAATAAACAGTCATCACTAGTATTTTTACCCACAAAAAAATCATTTAAGAAATACAATTTTTATTTTTTTATTTTTTATTTTTTTATTTTTTTTAAAGATTTTATTTATTTATTCATGAGACACACACACACACACACACACACAGAGAGAGAGAGAGAGAGAGAGAGAGAGAGGCAGAGACATAGGCAGAGGGAGAAGCAGGCTCCATGCACCGGGAGCCCGACGTGGGATTCGATCCCGGGTCTCCAGGATCGTGCCCTGGGCCAAAGGCAGGCGCTAAACCGCTGCGCCACCCAGGGATCCCAAGAAATACAATTTTTAAAAAGTCTCATAAAGAATAAAAACAAAAGTACAAATTAGTTAAAAAAAAATAAAAGATATATAAGACCTCAATGGAGAAAATTATTAGATTTGATAAAAAAAGGAAATTAGAGTACATTCAACTGTACTATAATTTAAATTCTCTAATAAAAGATTGTGTAATTAAAGTTAAATGACCAGAATATAACTTCCTAGTCAATACATATATTTAAAGTTAAAGGGCAAGTGATAGCTAGGAAAAGATATTTACTAATAGTATATCAAAGCATAATTGCCCAGGATATATAAAGAACTTCTTGAAGCAATAAAAAGATAAGGTAATAAATATTCACAGAAGTTAAAATGATGAATAAACATGGAAAATATTTAACCTCAGTAGTCATCAGGAAAATGAGAGTAAGAATTCTATTTATCAGATTGGTAAATATTTATTATCTGAGGGTATGGTTAGGACATATAGAAATAGGAATTTTCATGCACTACACTTTTGTAGTGAATTTGGCTGCAATCATTCTAAAAAGTAATTGGACAATGTCTGTCAAAATTGAAGTTAACTATAACTTAGAACCAAACAAATCATATTTTCTAGGTATATACTCCAAAGATACAAGGGGACACAAACAAAAATGCACAAGGACATTAATTTCAGCATTCTTTACCAGAGTTAGGAGCAACTTTTAAGTCCATTAGTAGGGAAATTCTGATGTAGTTTCCCTATTATACCAGATAAATTCTGGTGTAGTCATATGATAAAGTACTAGGCAGCAACCATTATAATAAACTAGATTATATTCATTAATATTAATTGCTCTTGAACTCATGGATAGGGTCAAGAAAATAAGCTTCAGAATGGTACACAAGTATGATATTATGTAAACAAAATCTTAAATTATAAAACCAGAGGGGCACCTGAGTGGCTCAGTTGGTTAAGCATATGACTCAGGTCATGATCTCAGGATTGTAAGACTGCGCTCTGCATCGGCTCTGCACTCAGCTCAAAGTCAGCCTGGAATTCTTTCTCTCTCTACCTTCCCCTCTGTTCTCTCTTTCTCAAATAAATAAATAAAATATTTTTCTTAATTACAAAACCAGTCTTACAATATCTGTGGATATGACATATATGATGAAACTACAAAACAGAGATGATGCATGTCAACTGCAGCAAATTGAGACCTAGAGAAGGAAGGAGGGAATGGAAATGGAACAAACAGGAACTCAACTGTGATGTTTCAATTTTTTTCTTTTAAGTAGGCTCCATATCCAGCATAGAGCCCAACACGGGGCTTGAACTCACAACCCTGAGATCAAGACTTAAGCTGAGATCAAGAGTCAGACACTTAACGAACTGAGCCACCCTAACTTTTTAATTTTTAAACACAATTGTTAATGACATTCCTTCGAGGTGGGTATTTGTTATAGGCATTGTGTATCTTTATGCATTTAAAATATTCCATATTAAAGAACATATAATTAATATGTAGAGCATAGCCAGTATATAAATAAATGTGATCTATAAGCCAAATAATGCTATTAGAAAGCATCTGGCATCTCAGAAACTTCATCATTTAAAAGAATTTTTGCATATCCAAAACAGGATCATAAATTATAAGGAAATATTATTATGTTGATATCATTTTAAAAATCTGAGAATGTGGAAGCTATTAATTATAATTACTCTTCTAAATTAAGATCATAGAGCTCTACTTTAAAAAATGTGGGTATTTTGAACATGTAATCATATTTAAGGGGGCTTAAATTTGATTTTAATTCATCTGAAAATGACAAAAGTTATGTTTCCTCTGAGCACTGTTTATGGGAAAATACAATCTCATACTGCATGGGTACACTGCTGTATATCATGGACAGATGTACTTTTATTGTCATTTAAAAAGTGGTTGCTGGGACCACTCTCACCAAGAAACAAAGTAAGACTGAGTGGCTTATGCAGACATTTATTTCTCAGAGCTGCGGAGGCTGGAAAATCTAAGGTTAGGTGCTGGCAGATTTGTCCCTGGTGAGCATTCCCTTCTTGTCTTGCAGATGGCAGTCTTCTCACTGTATCGTCACATGGTGGAGAAAGAGGGAATACTCTGGTCTCTCTATCTCTTCTTATAAGGGCATTCATCCCACTAAGTGGGGCCCCTACCTTTATCACCTCCTCTAAACCTAATTACTTCACAAGGGCCCCTCCTCCAAATTTTGACATAAGAATTTGTGGTGGGGTGAGTACAGTTCAATCTATAACAATAAGAGAATGTAGTGTGGTATCCTGGATGGTCATTGGGTAAAATGTCATTAGGTAAGAATTAAGGAAATAGAAATGAAGTATAGACATTAGGTAATAATGTTTCCATATTCATTTATTGATTATGACAAATGTATCATACTAATA
This sequence comes from Canis lupus dingo, assembly GCF_003254725.2. Taxonomy (NCBI): domain Eukaryota; kingdom Metazoa; phylum Chordata; class Mammalia; order Carnivora; family Canidae; genus Canis; species Canis lupus. Next base: position 53,472,661 of record NC_064250.1, on the reverse strand, counting down.
TAGGGCATTAATAATAGGGTGCTACAGACTGAGCTGCTTGCCTCTCAAATTCATATGTTGAAGTCCTAACTCTCAGTATCTCAGAATATGACTATTAGGAGAGAAAGACTTTAAAGAGGTAATTAAATTAAAAATGAGGTCATTAGGGTTGGCCCTAACCCAGTACAACTGGTGCCCTTGTGAGAGTTGATTAAGGACACAGATGATACACAGACCAAGGGACAACCACAAGAGGAGATTGGGAGAAAAGAGGACCATCTAAAAGCCAAGGAGAAAGGCCACAGGGGAAGCCAGCCTTGCCTGTATTTTGACCTAGGACGTCTAGCCTCAGGAACTATGAGAAAATAAATGTGCTGTGTAAGCTTCCCTGTCCATGGTGCTTTCTCACAGCTGCTCTAGCAAACTAAAATAGGGGAAACTGGGTGTGGGGTGTATACGAATGACCAGTACTATTGTCACAATTTTTTTGTTAAATGTAAAACCATTTTAAATATTGGTATTTTGTTCTTAGGAAGTGAAGCCCAAAGAGATTCAGCAAGGCAGTAGTAGTGAAAAATGCCACAGTGAAGCCCCCCATTGTTATACCTCATACAATGTGGAGAGGTTATTTACCCTCTTTAAGCCTTTGCTCATTTATCCAATGAAGCTGTCCTACTTATTTCACAGCATTATTATGACACCAATGGGTTTAATACATGGTAATGCTATGTCATTAAAAGACTTGTTACTAAATGTTTCACCCAAGCCCCATGGCTATTTTAGGCAGAGGTCAAGTTACTTAGAGCTCTTGTCAGCTATTAATCCAGTCCTCCTTCTATCACTCTTAACTACCCCATAGAAAAACTTCTGTAGCCCAGCAGTTCCAAGGCACGTTAGGTCATAATCTGTGGCATGTTATAATCCACTTTGGCATCCCAAAGTACAAATGCTTATCTTTCACAGTGCCCTGGGGAAAGTGACAACACTACACATTGACAAGCAACTCTATGAACAAATACTGATTGCAGATCTATATTATTTCTGAATATTAAGGAAGACATGTTTTTCTATTAAGTATGATGCCTTACAGGTGGTCTCCAAAGTGCATTGCAGTGTCTAAGGCAGTACCTTGTAGTAAGAAAAAAGTATTAAAACTTTGACTTGTAATTTTATTTATTTATTTTAAAATATTTATTTATTTACTCATGAGAGACAGAGATGCTGTGTGTGGCTCCACCACTGAGCTACCCAGGCATCCCCATAAATAAATATTTAAAAAAAAAAGAATGTGGAAGTAAAATGTTGTGGGATTCTTTGGGAGTTGGGAGTGGAGACTGGAGGCAGGATGTCAGAGAGAAGATAATGAGTTTAGTGGAGATTCTCATAAGTCATCCAAGTGGGCATGCCTATGAAGCAATAGGAAGTGCAGTCTGAAGCATTAGGAAGAGTTCAGGGTTAATGATAAAGCCTGCAGTCATTATTATCCAAGGGATAGGTGACATGTTAAATTGGATGAGATTTTCTTTCTTTTTCATTTTTCTTTTTGGTTTATTTACCAAAAAGAATTTATATAAAGAAATTCAATTCATTTACATTTTAGTACTTTAAACATTTTCTTATGATTCTGTTAGGAAAGATTAGTTTATCATAGAACATTTTAAAATGTCTTTTAAATATGATTCATTGGGACACTTTGGTGGCTCAGTGGTAGAGCGACTGCCTTTGGCTCAGGGTGTGATCCTGGAGTCCCGGGATTGAGTCCCACATCATTAAATGTTTCACCCAAACCCCATGGCCATTTTAGGCAGAGGTCAAGTTACTGCATGGAGTACTCCCTTCATGGAGCCTGCTTCTCCCTCTGCCTATGTTTCTGCCTCTCTCTCTCTCTGTGTCTCATGAATAAATAAATAAAATCTTAAAAAATATGTGATTCATTTATGATATGATTAAGAGTAAAAAGAATGTAACTAAATCAATCAATATAGGTACATTTTATGATGAGAATTTGAAATTTTTATAAAATGCATATAAAATTCACTGAAGAACATTAAAAGAACAATATTAAATGAACAGGTAATTTGATAAGGTGGCAAGATAAATAAGCTATTGTCTCTATTGTCTATACTATATTTTGATTGTGCCAGAGTTGACTTTAAAAGATTTACTCCATTATGTGCTCATTATATTATTGAACTGAACAATAATTTGTTCTAATATTATTCAAAAGAATGTATATATCTTGCATAATAACCATAATATGCTGTTTATTTTCATTTTCAAATATGAAAATTAGATGTTTTTCCCAAAAACTGCTTTTTCTTATAGAAAATGCTAAGAAAAACTTATCACATCTAGTTTTCCATTACATAAATGCTAGTTTTTATTCTTTCTTTTAATTACTAGGTATTAATTTTTATTTATTTATTTATTTATTTATTTATTAAAGATTTATTTATTTTTAGAGAGAAAGAAAGAGCGAGCAGGGGGAGGGGAGATGGAGGAAATCCCCAAGCAGACTCCTTGCCAAGCTGGGAGCCTGACTCAGGGCTTGCTCTCTGGACCCTGAGATCATGATCTGACTTGGAGTCAAGAGTCAGATGCTTAACTGACTGAGCCACCCAGGGACCCTTATTTTTATTTTTTAAATTTTAGTTTGTTGTGATAAGAACATTAGAGATCTATTCTCTTAAAAAAATTTTAAAGATTTTATTTTATTTATTCATGAGAGACACACAGAGAGAGGCAGAGACAAGGCAGAGGGAGAAGCAGGCTCCCTGGAGGGAGCCCGATGTGAAACTGGATCCTGGGTCTCCAGGATCAGGTCCTGGGCTGAAGGTGGTGCTAAACCGCTGAGCCACCTGGGCTACCCTTTTCTCTTAAAATTTTAACTGTATGACACATTAAATGTACAACACAGTATTGTTGACTATTAGTAAGCAATATGCAGCAGATCTCTAAAGCTTACTCATCTTGCTTAAATGACACTTTATGCTCATTGATTAGAATTCCCCATTTCCCACCCCACTAGCCCTCGGCAACCCTCATTCTGCCCTTTGATTCTATGAATTTGAGTTTTAAATATCTCATATAAGTGAAGTCATGCAAAATCTTGAGGACATTATGCTTACCAAAATAAGCCAGACACAGAAAGGCAAACACTGGGTGAGATTTTCTAAGGAGCCTGTTCGAAATGGACAAAGAACGGAATCCTCGGGAAGGTCAACCTTTGCTGAGCAGGTCTCAGGAGAGTTAGAGACAAGGTAGGAGAGGAATCTATTGATTACAGAAATATCACATGTTACAGAAATACCAAGCAGAATAAAAACTGAACCACAACCTTTTAAATAGGCAGTTGAATCATTAGGGATCTCTAAGAGAGGTAAATAATAGGAAAACTAAAGAGATGTTAGTAGGTCAAAGAGTAAATGGGAACCTGAAGATATGATCTTTAAAGACAAAGAAAGTTTTAACTTTATGACAGAGAATAGAAGGAAAGGGAAAGAGTTAACTACAAGGAGGTGGAATATGATAGGAATTTGATGTGCAGAAATTGAATATTTGTAGGTAGTGGTAAAAGACAAAGGATGATGGTAATAGTAAGTGTAAGGTACTTATTATGTACCAGGAATTAATATAAGCACTTTACCTAGATCAGCTCATTTTAATCTTCATCGAGGTAGGCACTATTATTTTTCGTATTTAAATGAGGCAACAGGCACAGCGAGGTTAAACAAAATGAGCAAGTTCACACATAACTCTAGGAGTCAGGATTCGAATCCAGCCTGGGGCACCAGAGTCTGTACTCTTTTTTAACTTCTACACTTTGCTAGAGAGAGGAAGGTGAAGGAAAAAGGGAAAATAATGGGCCATAATCCCTTACCCAGAAACTTATGGGGCCAGATGATTTTAGAACTCAGAAATTTTCAGCTTTTAGAAAGGTAATATATACATGTTTTATTAGAGCTAAGCAGGAGCTGGAGCTGTTAAACAGAGTGGATTGATAATTGATATTTTTATGGTAAATATTATCAATAAATAAAGACTAAATAACCTCACATTAGTTTGGGCCAAGTTCTGCTGCCATGAGTTACCAGAAAACTGTCAAGGGTCAGAGCTGTTTGAATTTTGGACTTGCAGATTATCCACTGTGCTCCTGTAACAGTCAAGCATGTCTCAGAGGGAGAGGAAGAGGATAAGCTGGTAGTGGGGTCTTAGAGAAGGTTAGGAACACCCGCTCCTTTGTGAAAAGAAAAGCAGGGTAAAGGGAAGACCAACAAGGTTAGGCCCTAGCTTCTTTTTCACAACTCCCACAAAAGCTCTGTTCTGTTTTCTTAGCAAAGGTTAGATGCCAGATGGATGTCACTATTTTTCCCTTTAAAGTCTAAAATGGCCTGTCCTTGTTTTTCCTATATTTTACCTGACCCACCAGAGGGATCAAGGTACAGGTGAGACTGAAAAGGGGGAGAGAGATTGAGGGACAGAGGATGCTATAAGAGATTTTTTTATAGTTCCTGTTTTCCCTTTGCAACTAGCAATATTCATTCATTTATTCATTCATTCACTTATTCATTTTGCTACCACTGGGGAAAAATCTTTAGAAAACTGCTAACACCTTGCAGAGTACTTCAGGGACAAGGGAAACAAAACCGAGAGACTTCATCATGATGCCCAAGAAGAGAGAGAGAAAGAGAGAGAGAGAGAGAGAGACATTGAGAATGAGTAAGAGGCTGTATCAGGCTGACATGGATGAAAAGAATGAGAGCCTGAATAGAACTAATTAAGACTGAGAAATATACCTGAACGGTATGATTTTTCCCCAGAAGTTCTGTAGTATCTATCACTGTGTGTCACCTTTCCAGCCACTGCCTGTACCTGGTAGGGTTATGTGTTTGGCTGGCTGGAGCAGGGAATCCTTAACTCAATTATATAGGAGAGGGGAAGCAGGAAAACATTCCTGTATTCTCAGTAGTCACTTGGACATGTTAATCCAGAAAAACGTTGTTAAATATAATGTTGGCTACAAAAGTTTTTCCAGTGGTCCAGTCCCTAAAACACATGCTAAACCAAAAATCTGAGTCTGCACTCTGGTTTGCAGTTGATTTCTGGTATGGTATTACAAGGTCAGGCATCATAGGGGTTAAAATGTCTTTGGTAGGCTAGCCAGAAAATTTAACATGCATGTAAAATACATTCCAAACAACTGACTTTTGGAAAATAACCCTATAAGTTGGGGACCGCCTGTTTTTATATTCCTTTTGCCAAAGTTACTAAAATTTGTAGCAAAATAGAAATGAAAAAATAATGTATTCTTGTGACTCAACAGCACAGCAGCATCTTCAAACCCAGAGCATAATTTTTAGAGTCAATATTATTTTATTGGGCATTTTCTAGAACCAAAGAGAATGAAGTGGGAAGTCACCACATCTGGCAGTATTAATGGAGAAATTCTTCCTTTACCTTTACAATTAAAGTGGCTCCATGAAGAATAGTTATTAGTGTAAATGAGGGTATAGGCTGTGTGCTAATCAGACCTGTTGGTGTTATAAAACTGAGAGAAATAGCAGGTATGTTTCATAAGAGACACAAACATTTTCCTCCTCTCCCATCCTCTCAATCTCCATGATCCAAAATGGTAGCGGTTTAGAGGGTCACACTGCATTTAGAATGGAGAAAAAAACTGGTGTGTTTAGCCTAGAAAAGACTTATGGGAGGGAGTAAAATCATTAAAATAGAAGTGAGATTCTTTCTGATTTGTTTTGTGGGGCTCTAGTAGATGTAACTAAGACCAATGGTGGGAGATTTTTTTCCAGTGTAGGAAGGAATAACAGAATTCTTCAAAAATGAAATAGTAAGTTCCCTTTCTCATGTGTATTCAAAGGATAAATATCATGAATCAAGCTCAAGAGAGTCTTACATTGGGTAGAAGGTTAAAGTAGATGGTCTCCAAGTTCCTCTTTTCTGTATTAAAACTCTGTAAGTCCATAAAAATCATAAGTACCCTCTCTTTTTTCCCCAAGCAATATGATATCTTCAAAATTAGATGCCAATGAGAAAATTCTAGTTGATGCTAAGACCCCAGTTGGTCATACAATTGTGTAATCAAGTTTTAAGTGTTCTTGATGGAGCCAGCCAACCTGAGACTGCCCATTTCCTTAGTCATGGAGATGTACTTTTGGAAACCAAAATCTGTAGTAGGCAAAAATCAGTCCAAGCTATGTGGCTTTCCAACAGGGTATGATTACAAAAAAAGGCTGAAATTATTATAACCCAGAAGGGAAGAAGTCAGCAGAATTCATTATCCTTATAAAATACATTCTTTGATCCTTCCTTCTACCATATTGTGTGCACTGTTTCTTGGGCTATCTAGTGGTCAGTGAGGTCAAGATAATGTTGTGTATCTCTTGTTTCCTTTACATTGGCTTTATAGAGACTGAGAGCCAAGATTAGCCCTTCTAGTTTCCTTTTAGAATAGTTCCTATTAAAGAAGTTCAAGTTTTTTCATTGTTGGAAATCATTTAGAATTCTCTAGTATGTGGCAGTAGCTTCTACTTGATCTTTATAAGTAAGAACTTTAAGACATTGCAATGTGCTCCCAAATAAAGTCATAATGGAAGTTTGGTTTTCTCTTTTATAATACCCACTGAACTTGTGATTGTTTGATCAATGTTGGTCATCCATCTGGAATGCAAATTCCATGAGAGTATGGACAAGCTATTTGTCTTATTCAGCATTTCACTTCCATGACCTAGCAGTGTCAGCACCTAAGAAGTATTAAATAAATAAACTTAACAATTAAATGATTACCTGCTCTCTCCAATGCTGTTTATATCTTACACACACACACACACACACACACACACACACACACACACACACTTTGAGCAATTTCTTAATAGAAACAGTCTACCTTTTTGTTTCATAAATTGCAGGAAGAAAGCAGCACCTTCTTGTCCCCATGTCCTGGATCAGTGCAAAGATTCTATAACTTCCTTTTAAATTACTTCATTGATCTTTGTTTTCACCTATGTCAAATGGGCACAGGGACAGTTCATAGTGGTGTTAGGACAGCTTATCTAGCTTTAAAGATTTCCCTCTAAAGTACAACAAAACTACTTCCATGTCCCATACAAGGGAGAACAAGCTGTGGATGGCTTCCCAAGTAGGTAAATACCACCTTGTGTACAGGACAGTGGAGACAAGCAGCCTCATCATAAAATGTAGACAAATAGGGAAGATCTCCTGCCTCTTACATACCTTTGGATGTCTTTTCAGGCAAAATTCCTTTCTGAGAGGCAGAACAAAGGCAGCAGGAAAGTGTGTGCTACCTGGGAATTGGGAGGTAGGGAAACACTCCCAATTCTAAACACTTGCCCTGTCTTACAATTTGGCAGAAGCTGGACAATCTAGTTTCTACCTGGGATAGTCCTAATAATAAAATTATCTTGGTTTGGATATTATCTACTCGTCCCATAAACACCTATATATATTATTTCATTCTATCTTTTCAATAGCACTATCAGATACTTATGTACTGATTGTTTTTGTTGTTATTGCCATCTATTTTGCATATGCAAAAACTGCAGAGGTTAGATGACCATTTCAGGGGTAAAGTGCTCATTAGAGGCAAAGCTGGATCTCTATCTCTAAGTGACGAAGAAACATGGTGTAGCACTCACAGGATTAAAACCCGTTCAATCCCAACTCCATTTACTATCTATGTGACCGTAGAAAAATTCTTTGCATTTTCTGAGCTTTGGTTTCCTGAATTTTTTTAAAAATGGGGGCAAAAGAATTTTAGAGGAGTAGGAAAGAGCAGATGTTAATAATATTTGTCCTATTTACTTCATGGAATTATTCTGGTAGGGATAATAAAGATGAAAGTACTTTGTAAGGTATATCTATGAGGTGATATTACTTTTTCTTTTTAAATTTTAATCTTAATTCCAGTTAGATAACTTACAGTATTATAATTGTTTCAGGTGTACAACATAGTAAATAATTCAGTTAAAAATTGGCAGAAGACATGAACAGACATTTCTCCAAAGAAGACATACAGGTGGCCAATAGACACATGAAAAGATGCTCATCATCACTTACCATTAGGGAAATGCAAATCAAAACTACAATGAGATATCACTTAACACCTGTCAGAATGGCTAAAATCAACAACACAAGAAACAACAGGTATTGGTAATGATGTGGAGAAAAAGGAACCCTCATACACTATCAGTGGGAATGACAACTGGTGCAGCCACTGGGGAAACCAGTATGCAGTTTCCTCAATAAGTTAAAAATAGAACTACCCACAATCCAGCAATTGCACTAGTGGGTATTTACCCAAAGAGACGGTATTACTCTTATTCCCAGTAGGGTACAGAGCATGGGGCTCTGGAGGCAGACAGGTTTCATTCAAGGCCCACCGCCACTCCTTTCTCATGATATGGCCTTGTCTGCCTTCCTGAATCTCACTAAACTTCAGTTTCCTCATCTGTAAAATGGGAACAATAAAACCTACCTCATAGAACTGATGTGAGGATTAAATGAGAGTACAGAAGACAGTACAGGAGACAGAATTACCAAATGGGTGGTAATAGTAGCACCATCGTTATAATATTGTGTCTCCTTTACAATGGAAGAAATTGATGTTCAGGAGCCTACTGATTTGGTGTCAGGGCACCCAGAGAGGAGAGCAATGAGAGACTTGGTAAACCCATGTTTTGGCTTGTATTGGCTATAGAAAAAATATATCTGGTGAGTGGAAGCTAGACAAGAAGAAACATTTTTCTTTTCTTTTCCTACCACCCCACCCACCTCAGTCCATAGAGTCTATCTCTTTAGGATTTGAGAAAACAGGAGCCCCTGGAGGCCCAAGGAGGGACTAATACAAAATAATTTCCTTCCTCTGTTGCTACAGGAATCCCAAAAAACCTTAGGCAAGAGATTGATTCTTGGCAGTATCATTACTTAGCACTTGGGTTTTCCCAATTATTAGGACAATACTTCTTCCCAATGAAGGAGTTTTCTGGGCCCCTTAGGTAACTGGAAATAAACTTCTCTGATGAAACTTGTTTGTCTCTTGGCACTTCCTCTGCTGGTTCACGACAGAACAACAATTCACAAATTTTAGAATAAACATTATAGTCACTCACTAGGACATAGAAGAAAGTTTCCAAGAATAAAGAAGAATCATGGGAATATGTAGCATCATATTGCATAACAATTCATTTTAAATAGTTCAAATCTTCCAGGAAAGGGAGAAGATATTTGTGAAGCAGAGGGCATCTAAAAATTCACACAAGTTGCTGGGTTTATGTTGGGACTTAGGGATTCAATTTAAAGTTTGTCAGAAAGGAGGAAAAATTCGCAATTCAGTTCCTGTTGATGCAATTAATTTGAATTTCTCATCTCAACAGAATACCATGCAGTTGCAATTTTGAAAAATGTATTATATTTATAAGGGAACACACCTTTTTTGAGAAACAAGATAGAAAAACTGGATCAAAATAATGGATTAAAAACAGGAAACTGACTTTTACAATTATTTTTAATTTTTTTAAATTTTTTAAGATTTTATTTATTTATTCATGAGAGACAGAGAGAGAGAGAGAAAGAGAGAGAGAGAAAGGCAGAGACACAGGCAGAGGGAGAAGCAGGCTCCATGCAGAGAGCCCGACATGGGACTCGATCCCGAGTCTCCAGGATCACGCCCTGGGCTGAAGGCAGCGCTAAACCGCTAAGCCACCCAGGCTGCCCTACAATTATTTTTTTAAAGGCTTATAAAAAACATATACAGAAATTCCAGAAAAAGCACTTAAACTTCTTCAAAAAACAAAAGCAAAAAAATCCCACCTGACTAGTTTTGTCTACATGAGAAAAGAGGAATGGAAAACTTTAAGATTAATTTTTAGATAATTAACAGCAGGAATTGTCCAAAATATCCAAGCATTTGTGAGAATTAAGGTAATTGTCCACCAGTGCTTGGCAAAGTGGGTTGGCTGAATGGAGCTATTTCATACAGAAAGAAAACATATTAGCGTTTCTTTTTCTTATTTCACACCTTCACCTTTATATTATATCTATCTTGTAAACATGTACAAGATGTGCTGATTAGTATAGTTGCATAGCATGGAATTTAGAAATGAATGTATATAAGGAGTACATATTCAAAAATTTTACTGATAGGAATACACAATGAATTACATCTGGAGATGACTACTCTAAATGATTGGCACAGTTCTAAACTCTACTGGGCAGAGTAGGCATATACTCATAGTTAAATATGATTATTTCCCTTGGCATTGATCTATGAAAAATATTTGGGGGATATGGATTGTGTGTTCACTGCTATGCTAGGCATGGATAAGAGTATAAGAAATATCTAAACCGTGGGCATTCGGCTTGTGCCTGAATACCTCCCTGACAGTCTCTCCATCTTGTAGGAGAGTCCATTCTATTGTTGAAGAGCTTTATTGTTAGTACATTCCTTCTTATATTGCATCTGAATTTGAGATGCGACAACACAGTTTGGAATTATAATTTCTTTTGGTCTAAGTTTTACCTACGGGGCAACATTGGATAGCATTAAATATCTGAAGACAGCTCAATCTCTTCTTTTTCTCTTCCCTTGGGACCTATTGGGGCTTTTCCAACTCTATAATATATCCTTTTAAATGTCAGCCACCTGGATTTACTCTAGTTTGTCAATTCCCTTTTAAAATGTGATTCAACTTGCACTGAATGCATGAGATTAACATTTCTCTTGATTTGGATGCCATGTACTATTGACAAAATTAATATTAATATTATTGGAAATTTCATCTTTCTCTTGGCTCTTTTTATAGTTGACTACAGCTCCCAGAGGTTTTTACTGTGACCTTTGGGCTTGAGCTTCACCAGTTTACTTTTACAGTTACCCTTGTAATTGTGCCAGTATTATTTAGACCTAAATGTAGGGTTTACATTTATCTCAGTTAAATATCATCCTGTGCATTTTGACTTACAGCACAGCTTACTGAGATTATTTCTTAATCTTGCCTCATTTGTCAAAAATATACTAAGCCCCCATTAAATGCTAATCAGTGTTTGGGGTTGCAAGGTCATAAAAAAAATAACTCACAGTCTCTTTTCTTGAGTATCTCACATTCCAGTTAGAAAACTGGACATAAACTTTTCCATCATGCAGCATATTAAGTTCTGTAACAGAGTCATGTGTAAAGTGCAATGAACATGCAAAGAAGGAAGACAGTTCAATAATTGGTAATATTTTATATTGATTTACAATGTAGGATTAATTTGCATATCTTATTTTATTTAATTCTCAAAACAATTCTGATGGATAATACGGCTAGTAAATAGTCATCAATTTACAGAAAAGCCAGAGGCTCAGAGTAGTTAAGTGACCCAGCAAATAGGAAGTATCTTCCCCCCCCTTTTTTTTTTTAGAAAACCAGGGCAAAGTGATCCTATTTTTCTGGTTCAACACATATTTTCCAAGATTCCCCAGTAATTCTACATAGTGCCCTCAGAGATGTATGACCGAATCACTTTAGCACCTAGGGATGTAATCTCTAAGTTCATTGATGTATAAATTCACTTAAAGCAACTTCTCCACCTAAACTGTCAGCTGATCTAGTCTGTAATATTCTTTTCAAAGTTTGAAATCCATGAATAGACTTTCTTTGGGTTCCTGTTTGTCACCTGTTGTTATTTGCTAACTTTCCAGTATCCCTTGGCTGCAGTCAGCTGAGTCTTTTGTTACTCTTTCTCTACTCTGAGCATGGCTCTTATATGCCCCTTTCTATTGAATTTTCTCTTCAATTGCTAGACTCCTTTTCCCTCCTCTTCTCCAATATTTGACAATAAAATCTGGAAAGAATGGTAGTGTTAATAATAAAATGAAGTAAAATCCTTGGACCTGTCACCATTAATTGCTTTCAAATTTTGGCCCATCTTTATGGAATATGTTTCTTTATTCCTTCTTTGAAAACAAACCTGGGTTGTTGAACTTCTGGACTGGAATTTCTGTTGAAGAAAAATATTCAGAGGCTCTTGGAATATGTCCAAGCTCTCAAGTCTTTTTCGTAAGTAGGTATAACCACTTGTTTGAAAAAAAAAGAACTCTCCGCACTCAAGTCTCTTTTATCATGTGCACTGGTGAGCAACTTTCATTAAAAGTATGATTTACAGAGGAGGATCGAGTGACAGGTTAAAAGGATGGACTGTTTTGCACTATACTGAGTAATTTTATGGGAAGATGAGTGTATAGGTCTTTAAATTTTGAATCATAATATCATATGAGAAAATACTAATTTTTAAGAGCTATGTATGCATTTGCCAATTATCCTTGATTAAGAGAGAAAAATCAGGACTTGTTCAATCTGCATGTAAATCTTCTTATTCACAATCATCACTGTTTCCTTGTATAAAACATTTTAAAATGATTCCCGTTTCAGGCCTCTGTCTAAAGAAAATTGTCACTAATTTTGTGTTTCTAGCATCAATGTACTTCAAAAACTATCAAAGTAACTGCTGTAACAGGCTGAGGTTTCGGAATATTTGTCAGACTCATATCATGTATGCCTTCTAGTCTGACACTAATGAGAAGTTTTTCAGTGGGGCATGGGATCCAGCTTTCCAAGGAACCATCTAAGGGCCAGAGGTCACAGCTGTAAGTGTGGGGTGGGAGTTTGGGATAAGGGCAACTCTGATCAATGGGAAACAGGAAGTGGGAGGCAGCGGATAAGCTCTTTCTTATGAACTACCCTAAAGCTTGGTTTCCCCCAATAGCCTTCCATAGATACCCAACATGGCTGTGCAGATGCATTTCCCACATAACCTTCTGGGTTCTTTGTGGCTCATTGGGAAGGAAGCAGCAACCAGTCCTCCCTGCTTACTTCTCCTTTTCCTCATTCTCACATCAGCAAGAGCCTCCACTCTAGACTCTGTTATCTGGAGGAACCAGGATAGGAGGGCTGTTGGTTAAAAATACCTATTAATCAGCACATTAAGGGTTCATAGCAATCCAGGATAATTTTGTGAACCTCCTGTATGCAAAGCACTAGATTAGGAACTATAAGGGAAACAAAGCTAAACAGAGTTCAAGCTCTACTTAGGCACTAATAGTCTAGAAGAGAAGACAGAGTATTTGCATAGGAAGCATAGCTTTTATGGATTCACAAGAGTTAGTTTCCAGGTCTGGCTCATCTAGCCACCAGCTGACATTTACTTCTTAGTGAGATATTTATTCTCTCTGGGCCTCAGTTCTCTTAGCTGTAAAATGCAAGGTTGTGTTAGATAAAGTTGAAAGTCCCTTCCACATCTAAAATTACATGATTTTATAAATTTAATTTAAGAAAAGGAAGACTCTAACTAGTTCTGTATGATGAGTGCATTCTCTGAATCCAAGTGCTGTGGGAACTGGGGCTTTAAAGACTTGGGAAGCTTTTATGAAGAAGGAGGTACATGGGCTTGAAGGATTTGTAGGATTTTATGGGAAGGCAGGAGGCAGATGGACATGTTAAACATGAGGAAAAGTAGATACAAAGGAATACAAAAGGAAAAGTATAATGCACATTCAGGAAGAGCAGCAGATAGTTCAGTCTGGTTGAAGTAAGGGATCTAAATTTAAGAGGCTAGTAAAGAAAGACTAGAGGAAGGAAGATCCCAACTGCACATTAAGTTTGAGCTTTATCATGTTTTCTTTGACTCAACATTATTTATAGAACACTTACTATGTTCCAGGCAGTGAGTGAAGTACAGAAAACACAGAAATAAATAAGATATGCTATCCTCAACAGACCTGTGAGCAATGGGCCAAGGACTGAGAAACAGTTAGAAGTGAAACTAGTATGCAAAATTCTGTAACATAAATAAAACTGAAGAGCACAGCATGCAAGTGTGGAACATCTTGGAGGTAAGATAACAACAGAGGGGCAGAGGAGGAATCAAGGATAATAGGAGACTGTAAGGATAATAGAAAAGAGAGAAGGATGAGCAGTTTGTTGATAAGAAAATAAGTGTGTTTTGATGTTGAATTTGAGGCCCTTCAAGAAAGCCAGGCAGAAATGTCCAAAAGTAGAAGAAATATCGGACTGTGACTAGCTTGAAATGTTGGAGCAAGAGATTGAGGTATGAGTGTATTTTCTAAGTAAACTGTGGGCCTGGGAGGGACTGTCAAGGAAGAATATATAGACAGAAAAGAAGACCAAAGGGAACACTTGAAGGAATGCCCATGTTTAGGAGGAGTCAGAAGAAGTAAGAGGCATGAACCAAGAAAAGTTAAAACTATCAAAAGTGTTGGACAACTAGCATAAAGGATATCAAGGGAAGAAAGAATTCCAAGAAAGATGAGAGGTTGGACAAGATCAAAGGCTCCCCAAACTTGATGGACCAGCTGCATTAAAATCAGCTGAAACGTATTAAAAACGTGGAATTTGTGTCTTAATGGATCTTCGAGAAACCACTAACAGTAGTTGCCTTAGGGAAGGGAGACTAAGGGGGAAAGGGGAAGAGTGACTTACGGTTTAGCATTTACCCACCAGTACATATGGTTTACATGTCTACCATGTGATGTTTTACCTAACTGAACAGATAAATTGAAATGCAGATTTCCAACCTCTACTTCTACCTCTTACCTCTACTATGCAAGGGTTTTCATGGATTGCTCAGGAGCCAATATTTTTAATAAGTTCTTCTGGTGATCTTAATCTGCAGTCAGATTTGAAAACCCTTAAAGTAGCTAACTTCAAATTGAACTTCCAGTTCTTAGAATAAGTGTCTCATGGGTATATAGGAAAGGAAAAGTCACTATTTTCAAATATTAGAAACCATCCAGAAGATGAAGATTGAAAAGACACCCTTGTATTCATGGAATAACAAGTTTTGGCAGAAGGATGGGGTCAGAAGTCAATCTGAAGAGGGATAAGGAATGAACAAACAGTAGCAGTGAGGAATATAAGAGTGAAAGGAAGATATTAGAACTTAAGGGATAACTGCATCAAGGAAAAAGGTTAGCATTGGTAATATAAGCTAATTGAAGTGCCAGTCTGCCAGCTACCAGGAGGAGACAATTAGAGAGCTCCCAGCTACATGACCTGGTGGAAGAGTCCCAGGTGAGCTGTGCTGTCAATTAAAGAGTGTGGGAAAATTTTAAAACAAAATTAATATAAGAAGATTGAACCAAGGTTGAGGTACCCACATAGAAATGAGCAAGCAAAGGCTTCAGCACCCACTATAGCCATTGAAAAAAATCAATATCTGTAGAATGAATAATCTAGAATGAATAATCTAGAATGAATAATCTAAAATGACTTCCTGGAGTCTATCTAATCCAAAAGCCTCACTGTGGCCACCTATAAACGGATAAAACATAATAATTCTTTCAATGAACACTGAACTCCCTGGAAGAAAGAGAACTCCCCAGGTACCCAGAAAGAACTGCAAACAGAATAGTAAGCTGTGTAAGTGCTCTAGGTTATAGTGGGGAAGGTTATAGTGGGGAAGTTATTCCCAAACTTAGTAGCCGGGAAGCTTGTCTTTTAATGCTGACACCAGGTCAGAAGAGCAGACCTTGGCACATGTGAAAGGCAGAGTTGGAACTAAGATACTGCTATAAACTTGGAAATGTAAAAAGGTAACATACTTAGTGAAAATATGAGACACAAAAGATCTGCCCAATGACCAGTTTGTATATCTGTATATCCCTTGTATATGTTCTGTATTTAAAAAAATATTCTTGAGAGTCTGGAATCACACTCCTACCCATGGACTTGGGTGTTTGGGAGAGAATTTAAACTACTCCCTGCTTGAGGCATCTCCCAGGCTGAGATAGTAACATAGAATATGGCCTGAGTGGTGAAATCTCTAATATTGAAATCCTTAATGTTGTTCCCGATGACTCCTGCTCTCAGCACAGGCTGTACAATATTCTCAATGATATAGTCATGCTGAAAATGAATAACACAAAATTATAAAATAATACACTAACAATTCACCATGAAAGACCTGTAGACCCAACAATCAGCAAATTGAAGTCCTCAAGGAAAAAGAAAAAGAGGGAAAAAAAGAAGAAAAAAAAAAAAAAAGAAAAAAATGAAGTCCCCAAGAATTTCAGAAAACAGAATAATTTTATAGTGACTACTGGGTTTAAGTTAATCCAGGACATAAAGACATAACTAGAACCCCAAAAATGAAAAATAAAAACAAAATGAGTAGGACAATATGAAAAAATAACAGATAGTGAAATATAACAGAAATAAAGAATGCATATAGTTATACTGGATGGATTAAACAGAAGGGTTGTCAGCTGAAGAATAGTGAACTGGAAGATAAAGCTACTGAAATTAGATAAAATGTAGCCTGTGCAATGATTCGTGGCCTTGAAAAGTATGTAGGTGGTAGGCTGGGGTAGGAATGAGGAAGTGAAGAAAAGCAATGCATCCATGCAATAAGCTGATTTTGATTAAGTTGTATTGAGGCTACTACAGACAGATAATGAAAGCTGAGACAATTAACAAACTATTGAAAACTAAATGTGAAAGCCCTTATTTAGTCAATGAGAAATCAGAAAAACCTAAGACCAAACTCAGGACTAACAGTTAAGCTTTTACTTATTCCCCAGTAGGAATAGTCAAATAAATTATGGTTTATTCATTCAGTGGAATACTGTACAAGGATGGCTCTGGGCATATTTTAGTTGACATGGAAGTCTGCCAGCTTGGAGTAGGGGCTAAGCAGGACTCTGCATGCAGCTTGGGTCATATGATATGGTACACTCTATCGTGTTGGAGATGTCAACGAGGAAAAAGAGAGTGTGGTGCAGAGTTTAAGGTAAGCCTTCATAAGAGACTCTAGTGCAATTCCTGCATTCTGGAGCAAGTTCACACATCCACAGTGCAGAAAAACAGCTCTTGGTATGCTACTGGGCCCTCAGTCAAATGAGATAGAATATTTGACTATGGAAACCAAGTGACCATGCATCCTAAATTGCCTATCATGAGCTGAGTTCTCGAGGACCCACTAAATTATAACATCAAGCAGACTCAGCAGCAATTAATCAGATGGAAAGTAGTATATCAAAGATCAATTGTGAGCAGGACTACAAACCATGAATAAGCTGTATGAGCTGGTGTTCTAAACCTCCAAGTCAACAACTAAGATTACATTACTGTCCCTTTGTTGGCTTACAGCTATGGCTGTATTAAGTGTCCCATATGAGCAACTAAAGGAAACAGACAAAAGCCAGAGCTTGGTTAGTAGAGCATTTGGTTTGGCATATAGATGTTTGTTAAGTATGTCCACCCAAAATAGACATGAGCTACACATGGAGAGCAGGCCTTGAAAAACAGCAGCAAGGGACTATCTTCCCAATGGGTGGATTTCATGGAAAAATAGCCTAAGATAAGAATATATATGAACTCATGAGCAAATGGATTGGTGAGTTGGTCAGAGCTTGGGAAGAAAAAGGCTAGAAGAGTATAGAAAAAAAAAAGTCTGGACTAGATATATAGGAGTGGGCATGAAATTTGAAAATCTTAATGACCACCAGAAAGCCCATTAACAGAGTGGAAACTACATGTCAATAGCATGGACCCCATTAACCAAGGCTGATCTGTCTACTACCACCATTGAAAGTCCAACCAGTTACCAACAGACTTCAATGTGGCACTATTATTTTAGGGTACCGTATTGTGGAAAATTGACCACATTGAGCCTTTTCTTCCTGGAAGGGCCAGTGGTTTATTTGTCATAGTAGTAGACACTTACTCTTGGTAACTGTTCAACTTTCCTGTCTCTACAGCCTCAGCCTATCACCACTATCTGGGAGATTTCAAAGTATGTGATCCAGGTATATAATCTCATACAACATAGCATCTAACCATGAGAACTTTTCCTTTTTTTTTTTTTTTTCATGATACCTTTTTCACAGAGAAGGAGATGGGGGCGGGGGTTAGTTCACTGGTCATATGAGGTACCACATAATCCAGAAGTAATTGGTTTTACAGAACTGTGGAATAATTTGCCAAAGGCACAACTTGTAGGCAATACTCCTGGTGGGGTATCATCATCATGCAGATTACACATTAAATCACAAATCTCTATTTGGATATTGTGTCCCATTAGAAAGAGTATGCAGGTCTGGAAATCAAAGGGCAAAATCAGGAGTGGCCCCAGTTGCCTTTATATCCAATTATCCACTGAGGGATTTTGTGTTTCTAATCCCTACAATTCCAGGCTCTGCAGGGAACTAAAGGTGATGACTGCCACCTGGGAATTTTGGACCCAAGGACCAGTAGACTAAAGGAGGAGTTACTATCTTGGTAGGAATAAATGATCCTGATCAAAGGGAAGAGATAGGTCTGCGGTGACCCAGTGAGAGTAGGGAGGAATATATGTGGAAATCATGGAATCCACTTGGGCATGCCATAACACTTGCTCAATTAGACTAAAATAAACAATCCCAGCAACCCCTGCCTGAAAAGAGTATAGTTACCATGGGTTCAGACCCCTCAGGAATAAGAGCTTGGATTGTACCAACAGATAACTCATCAAGGCCAGCAGAGGTGAAAGCTGAGTATAAGGGAATCTAGAATGGACAATGGAGAGAAATGCAAGCACCAGTTGTGGCCCTGACATCAATTGTAGCAGCAGGGGCTGAAGTTCATCCTCCTAATCTCTCTTCTAAATTCCTGCCAGTAGACAGACCCACTGGAATCCTGGATGATCTGCTTTCCAAATGTGTATGGGGAAGTAGATCATAGCACAAGGGGTGGGCTGCGACAGCCATGGAGGTGAGTGCTCTATTCAAGAACACACTTCCATTGACTGTAGCTTGCTTTGGGTAGTATGGACATTTTCACAATATTTATTATTCTAGTCCATGAACATGGAATGTTTTTCCATTTGTTTGTGTCCTCTTTGATTTCATCAATGTTTTATAGTTTTCAGAGTGTGAGTCCTTCATCTCCTTGGTTAAGTTTATTCCTAGGTATTTTATTCTTTTTAGTGCAATCGTGAATGGAATTGTTTTCTTAATTTATCTTTCTGCCACTTCATTTTTAGTGCATAGAAATGCTACCAATTTCTAGGTATTGACTTTGTATCCTGCAACTTTACTGAATTCAAGAACTATACTCAAAAAATATTTTTTTAAAAAGAATGCATTTAATTTTAGGATGCAAGGGGGTACAGCCAGTACTCCTAACTGGCTCATCAACATCTGCCCTCATTGTACAACAGCAGCTCAACCTCCCATGCTGATCAGAGATGCACTTTGAGGCAGCAGGCAATCAAGGAGTGTGAGTGGGGGAATCAGAACTGGTCATGACTACAAAAGCCACCATGGGTTCAATCCAGGAAAGGATCTAAAAATGTCCGCTGGATTTTGCAACAAAGGTTGTTAGTGACTTTGGCAAGAGCCTTTCCAATTGAGTAATGGGAGCAGAAGCCAAATTACAGTGAGTTAAAGACTGAATGGAAATAAAGACATCAAGAGAACAACTTGAGAAAAGTCTTCACGAAAGTTCAGGTGCAAAGAAAAGGAGACAGGTAGGGAAGCAGCAGTGGTGAATGGACTAAGATGTGGGAACAATGGAGGAATTTTGTTTTAGCAGAAAGAGACTTGAGTGTGTTTAGACAAGAGTGGAAAGACAATGGGAGAGGAAAGAGAAGGAAAAAGTCAAAGTAGGGGGTGAGGAGCCAGGGAGCACAGATACAGTTGGAGGACAGTTCTCTTGCCTTGTTGGAAGAGTAGAGGATGAAAGGATGGGTGGAGATGGTTTTAAATTTTTTTTGTTGCTTTGTTTTTACAATCTGAATCTCTCAAAATCTCTATGTGATAAACCTGTGTTCCCCCAAATATTTGATAAAACATAATGCCCTATATTCTTAGTCTGCTGAATGAGAAAGACTGTCTCTGAATAACCAAGATCACTTTGTACATTTGAACAATTAATTCTTTGATCTTCAAAATAGTTCTCCAAAGTAGGAGAGAGCCGTCCTATGGTTTCATTACACAGAAAAGATGGGACACAAAAAGATTAAGTGCCTTGCTAAAGTGTTCATCAATAACTTCCTTATTAAGTGGGAAATTTCCTTCTTATTAATTTTTTTTATTTTTGCAGGGGAGGGGCAGAGGGAGAAGGAGAGAGGGAACCTTAAGCAGGTTCCATGCCCAATGCAGCGTGTGACACCAGGCTCGATCTCACAACGCTGAGATCACGACCTGAGCTGAAATCAAGAGTTGGATGCTTAATTGACTAAGCCACCCAGGTGCTCCCACTCCTACCCCCCATCTTCTACTTTTTACCATGACTTTAGCTGACTTAGCTTCATTCAAGGTATTTCCCCTCCCTCTATTGCTATTGAAAATGAAGATACTGTATATAATATGAAACCATAGCCTCTTCATGCTACCCTGGGTCTTTTTGGTCATGAGATATATACTTTCTATAAAGTGCCAAGTTTCTTATGAGTAAAATGAATTCTTCATAAATACATTAAAACTTCTCTTGTCATACAGAACTGAATCAGACAGAACCTTAATAGATTCTTTCATGCTTCGTAGAGCACATTTCAGAGCTTCTGGCTTTGTTGTTTTAGATTCCAGGGATTGAGGATGATTGTGAAATGGCAACTTGGTTATGCTACATAAGAAGGCCAGCCAAGCATTAAATAGGGGCATCTGGAGAGTTTGGAAATCCTAACAGGCTTTTCAGCCAAACTCTGACACAGAACAGATAGATCCTTACAGATTTATGGTCCCTATTGGGATGGAAACCGACCCCCCCGCAACATCCCCAGCTAGAATTTCGGTCACTTTACCCTACTGACAATAACTCCCCAGGGATGAATATCTCCGGAAGAAGATAAGCAATCTTACAAATATTTAAAATGTGCATTTTACACAGTGGACAAGTGTTTGGTCTTAATAAAGCTGCATAATCCTCAAGCCAAACAGCTGCTGAATGGTCTCTGATGGAAGCATGTCCTCTCCAAATCAATATAATCCCCACACGAACAGTTAAATCAGACCAGGTCTCACAGGCTCTCAGACTCACTACTGCATTTGTGATACTGGTCAGCTTTGATCAGGCTTCATTCTGGTAACCAGCTATTTCACAGACCGATAGTAGCTTTACCTCACATAATCCTCATAACTAACTACTCCATATGTGGGCATAATAGATCTTACTAGTTTGTTCATCCTGTGAATTGAGGAAACAGATTCTCCCACACAGTGAGTTGGTGGAGAGCTAGAATTTGGCCACACATCTTCTATCTCCAAGTTCCAGAATGGTTTGGGAAGAAATAGCTGAGAAGTGAGCTCTAGTAAACCTCGGGTGAAGAATAATCTTTTTTTTTTTCATTTGACCTTTTATTTGTTCTCAGCAAATTTTCTTTATTGGCATATTGGTTAAATTGTTAAGTGAAGATATATAGAAGCCAATATTATTATAATAAATGCCATTACAAATGGGATATTGTTTGAGTTTTGTAGCTTGCCTATAACGGAGAAAAGCCTTTGCATTAGTATTGGCTCGTAAAAGGGTAAAAGAGTTCTGGATAATGGCTAATGCATTGCTTTTAGTCACTTCTTTCTAGAAGTGTTGACTAAGATTGCCATGGGATCCACAAGGGATAAGTGCACGGTGTTGCTCAGCCAGCTGGCTGAAACATTCTCCTTCATAAGATGGGTACTCTCAAAACCTTTTGACATGGGAAAGAGTTTTGTAGCTCTAAGCTTCTGGGAATAACTATGGACATTTTTGGCTTTCCAATAGTTATATCTAAGTGTAAGGCATTTAGACATGGAGTGGGACTACTCTCTACACCAAGATGCTGGAAATGAACCTGCTTGAAAAATCCTGAAAGTACATAAAGCTTGGCCTGTTTACATATATTTTCCCAGCAGGGCACTTGTCTGACAGCCCACATTCCTTTTATTCAGGCAATGTGGATGAAACATGAAATCATTATGCTAAGTGAAAGGAGCCAGGCACACAGGTCACATGTATGATTACATTTATATAAAATATACAGAATAGGTATATCCATGGAGACAGAGCAGCAAGCAGATTAGTGATTTCCAGGGGGCATGGGAGGAGAGAGAATGGGGAGTGACTGGGTGATCAGTACAATCTCCTGATGGTTTGGAACTAGAGGTGATGGTTGTACAACACTGTGAATGTACTAAATACCACTGAATGGTACCCTGTATGAATTTCATATCAATTGAGGAAGAGGATGGGAGGGAAGGAAGAAACAGGAGGGGAAGAGACCAGATTTAGGAAGACAGCTACTATAGAATAGAAGAGAGAGCCTTGGATTTGGAGCTAGGGGACCTGAGTTTGAATACTCTCATTTACTAGCTGTGACATAAAAGATAAGAGAGATGACATTTCTGTGTCTCAGATTCCTCATCTCAAGTAGAGTCAAACAGAGATGTATGAGTCCCAAGTGAGATACCATATATGAAAACATATTGCATGGGGCTGGACACAGAGTTGATGCAGTACATAATTAAGCTAAACAACAACATCAACAACAAGAAACCAACAGTGACAGATTTTTAAGGCAGTACAAAAACCCATTTAATTCATATTATAGCTCAAACTGTTATTATGTAATAGAAATAACAGATGAATAATTCTTAAGAGATAATCATGGCAATTTTCAGAAATCCAAAATACTCTAAGGAACTAGATGTTTTTGTAATTATAGTTTATAGTTTATTTTTCTGGTATCGAGGCATTAATTCAACCTAAAAATTAAGGTTATGGCAAATTCTTAACTCTGGGACTGTGTTTCAATTACATCAAAAGTAACTATTTCATCAACTTAAGATGCAGATTTCTGAAAGAACTTCGTAGTTCTGAAACCAGAAATCCACTGATTGAAAGGGATGTTGGATTCTTCTAAGGAGATTTTTTTCAGTGTTACCACAAAGATGATTTTCAACAACCATGGGTACAGGATGACTTATTCTGTAGATGTCACCCAGTGCTGGTGCAACGGGCATGAATAAAATGGCCATGGGTGACAGGGATGGAAGCCCAAGATAGGTTCCTTTTCATCAAATTTCATCAGGGCCTTTGTGAATGACCAAACTACCAGCAGGGGAACCCTATACTATACCATTGATAAGGTAAATTTCCTTAAAAAGAACAGCCAGTTAATTGATGACAGTTTGATTACACTGGACTGCTTCTACCCTTCTTTCACTCAGACTCCACATACTCTGTGAGAAAATCCTGTCAGGTTTGCTTTTATCATAAATCCAAGACTCTAGCACTTCTCACCACCTTCCCTGGTAGTAAGCTTGTTGGAGCTCTTGTCATTTTTCACCTCATTAACAAATATAGGAGCCTGAGTGCTCCTAGTAAAATGTAGGTCAGTTCATGCAACTGGGTGGGGCTCAAAATCCTTAATAGCTTCTTACCTCATCAGAAAAAAAATATATAGGGTAGCCCCCCGTGGCGCAGCGGTTTAGCGCCGCCTGCAGCCCAGGGCGTGATCCTGGAGACCCTGGATCGAGTCCCATGTCAGGCTCTCTGCATGGGGCCTGTGTCTCTGCCTCTCTCTGTCTCTATGACTAAATAAATAAAATCCTTAAATATATATATATATATAACATATCCTTTTACATTTATATATTTATAGTATTTTATATTTATTATATAACACATATATTTACATGTGTTAATGCCTTATAATTATCTACAAAGTACAAGATGCTCTGTCTCCCATAACTACTGTGATCTCATTTCCTACAACCTTCTTTGCTTCAGGCACATTTTTCTCCTTGTCACTTAAACATGGGAGCATGTTGCTCCCATGTCCCCCCTGACTCTAGGTTTTTGAATTTATTCAGAATTTTTTCTCCCTACCCACAGATGTCAGTCTGGCTTAGTGTTTTTGACTTCTTTGGGTCTTTAGTCAAATGTCACTTTCTCAGCAAGGTCTTCTCTGACCATCTAAAATGCAACTCCAGCCTTCCTTCTCCCTGTCCCTTCCTTTATTTTTCTCCATTATATTTATCATCATCTGATATTCTATGTTTCATTATTAATTTTTTTAGCTATTTCCCCCTGCTAGAATGTAAGATCAAGGAGGTCATTTATTATTCATTTATTATATCTTTCCAATACCTAGAATAGTTCTTGCATATATTAGGTGATCAGTAAATATTGGTTAAAAAATGAAGAAAAGAACAAACAGTAACCACAGCAAAACACCACCTGTCTAGAGTAAGATTTCCTGTCATTACAAATCTTTGAATCATGGCCACATACTCAGAAATAATTGGAAAGGGTATTAAGAGGGAAATAGAGCAACCACAAAGCCCACTAAAGACCTCGTCACAGGAGAGCCCCTCATTTGTGCCCTCCCTTTAGATCCTTTATTTATTGTCATGTACAGATCCTTTCCCTAAAGTTAGCCTTCTAGTTTCCCAGCTCATAAGAGGATTGAAATAACAAAATATAAAGTGACAGTAGCTGGCAATAAGAAAAGACAATTTCAATCCCTCTCTGGAGTTGAGTAATTACGATAATACTCGGGTGTGGGTAAAATTAAGCTAATGCCTGCAAAAATGTCAGCCAAAAGCTTCATGTATCATATAAATACAGAGATCGTGTTTTTGAAAGAAAAACTGGGATGCAGGGAGCTCTTTCCAGGTGCAAAAGGGGTGTGGGAAGTTTAGTGAAAATGATGATGATAAAATATTTGAATTTCTGGAATGTTCTGATGGCAAAATATTTTAAATAGAGCTGTACTAGAAAAATCCAGGGCAGATTAACATGTCACTCTATGTAAGAGAACATTTATAAGATGCCTAAAAATCACAAGTGCCTGCTTTGGAACACCCTACATATTCTTTAGGATTCATACTAGATAAAGCAAAGTAAGTAGAGTCTGACATCAAAATGGAACACTTTAAAATCTAATTTGTAGCTCTGAACAAATGGAACCATTTTTCCCATACTTAAAACTTCCTTCAATTATTTAATTGCAGTAATAAAAGGCAAAAGAATAATTAAGCATACCAAACCAAGTCAGGGAGAATAGAAATAGTGTTGGTAGAATGTCAGATATAAAGCATTAGACACTTGTAAAAATCTGCTTTTAAATTACTGACTTGAAGAATAGACACATTTAGTGAGTTTCTGTATGAAGAGCCTATTCATAGGATAGACAAGTGCTAAGTATGAAAAAGTAATCATAGTAATGTATTCAGGAGAAAAAATATCAAAGGTCAGGAAGTTTTGATTTATTTTAGTGTTATTTGTAATAAAATAAAAAGATTAAGTTATAGTTAATACCAATGTACCCTTGTCACACAAAAAAAGTCAAATTATTCCAAAACATAATTTCTTAATTTTGGGGGTGGTCAAGGATACCTTTAATAATCTGAGGAAAGTTACACAATCTCTCAGCAGTGCCCTGATGTACTTGTATACAAATTTTCATTTAACTGCAGATTTCCAGGAAGACAACCATGGACCCCCAAGAAAGGCCATGAACTTCCAGTTAACAAATCTTAATCTGAAGGGTTAGTAATTAACATACTTTGTATAATAAGGAAATATTAGGGGATCCCTGGGTGGCTCAGCAGTTTGGCGTGATCCTGGAGTCCTGGGATCAAGTCCCACGTCGGGCTCCCGGCATGGAGCCTGCTTCTCCCTCTGCCTGTGTCTCTGCCTCTCTCTCTCTCTCTCTATCATGAATAAATAAACAAAATCTTAAAAAAAAAGGAAATATTAAAATAATCAAATAGATCAGTTGAAAGTTAACAATTTCTTAGCTCTGGAGGGAAAAAACTATTTCAATTGATAAATCCAAATAAAATTCACTCATTTAACAGTATGTTTTAAGTATTATGAATTAGTTTTCTCTGTCTAGTACTTCATCAGAGATGATATAAGAAAACAGACTCATACTCCAGGACAGCCAGGGCTTGTTCATACAGGTGAAATAACTAGATATTCTGGATCCAAGTGTCTGAGATTAGGACAGAGTGGGCTTGGACTCTGCCGAGCAGGTCTGATTGTTGAATCTGAGTTCCTAAGCACACATAGCACTGCCTCTAAAAGCACCTTACTGGCCTCTTTCTGTGGCTGCCATTCTCTACACTGTCACTTGAGTTAAATTACCAGGATATTCAAATGGAGCTGCATTATCTTACAGGCATGAGCAAATATTCTGGAACGTTATATATGAAGCCACCTGAAAAAGCTACATAGTGGAAAAGAGTTCAAAATTCTCACTAATTTTTTGAAGTTAAATTTAAAAAAAATAAAATGAGAGACTTCAAAGGAATGTCCTGCTTGCTCTGGATTGCTTTGTCTCAGATATTCTGGGGGCCCTCTTCCATTTTCCTCTTCCTTAAAGACACTACACTTGGAAAGTTTAGGAAGCACTGGTGGAATTAATTTCTTGGAGGTGGCTGTACAAAGGAGCATCTTGAACATGGTTTTAGTAGTGTAAATGTAGGGTCAGATAGGTAGTGAGAGATGTGGAACCCCATTAGATGTCATTATAGTGTCTAAAAATCTAATGGGGCCAGGAAAAATATTAAACAAAGGCAGAATTTCATCCACCTTAACAGGGCAATAAAACTCAAGGACTTTGAAAAAGAATGAAAGAGTATGAAGAACCCAATGGAATGATATAACATTGCTCTGGAGACCCTAATCCATGCATTCATTTATTGAACAAATATTTATTGGCTACCAGTCATATGCCAGGCTCCTTCTGGGCACTTGGGATACATAATTGAACAATGCAAACAACAATATCAAACCAAAACAAAATCCTTGCCCTTTGGGGAAAGACACAAATATGAAACATAAGAACAAACAAATTATGTCATATATAAGAAGGTGCCAAGTACTACAGATTTGTTTTTTAAAGCAGGAATGCTAAATATTATTTTTCTTTTATTTGTTTAAGATTTCATTTATTTATTTGAAAGACACTGTTGTCAGAAAGAGAGAGAGAGAATGAGCTGGGGGGAGGTGTAGAGGCAGAGGGAAGCAGACTCCTTGCTGAGCAGGGAGCCCGACACAGTGCTCATCGTGGGACTCCAAGATCATGACCTGAGCCAAAGGCAGACTGAGCCATCCAGGTGCCCCAGGAGTGCTATATTTTAAATAGAATTATTATTAAAGCCTTATTGAGAAGGTAACATTTGAACAAAAACCTGAAGGAGGTGAGAGGATTAGCCATGGGGACATCTGGGAAAATAAGGTTTGAGGTACGGGGAGGAACCTAATGTGGAAAGCCTGATGAGTGTGAGGAACAGCAAGGAGGCCAATGGACTAAAAGCTGAATTATGAGTGAGAGTAGTAAGAAATAAAAAGAAAAATAAAGAAGGCCTGAACCATATAGGGCCTTTGGGACCACTGTAAGTGCTTTGGTTTTTGACTTGAGATAACTAGGAAGCCTGCTGGAAGGTTCTGAGCAAAGGAGCGACATGACCTGACATACATTTAAAAATATTTCTCCAGTTGCTGTGTGAAGACTAGTCTGTGGAGGGCAAAGGTAGAAGCAGGAGTCCTGTTAGGTTGCTCCTGGAATAAACCAGAAGGGAAGACACAAGTATTGTAAGAGAGCCAAACAAATACAAAATGTGGTTGACACTACGAAGGACATTCACTACCGTCTATGCGGGGATTGCAGATTTTGAGGTGATACCAAAAGACCAACCCCTGCTTAAGTTATTGACTCTCGGTTATGAGGACACCAAATAAAGCCCAGAATGTTCCAACATGTCCCATGGGCCTCTGGACTCAGTGGTCTATTAGTAAGACGTATTAGTAATTTATTCTCCAATTTGAGACAGCTTTGGGAATGAAAAAAGCTATTAATTACACCTGGATAATAGGTATAAGAGGAAGCTCCTTTTAGATAGGGAAACCCTAACTATAAGGAACCTAGGAAGCCAGTGGATGGTACCGTCAAGAACTGCAGTTCATAAGTGGTGGGGGAGAGCCCAGCTTGCTCAATGAATAAATATCTTTTAGGTTGGAAAAATTTAGAATTAAAAATGGAAATGAAAATCTAAATCGGACCCATAGTATTAATTTGCATTGAGTTTAGGAATAGTCAGTAGGGTGCTGGGTAGCTCAGTCTATTAAGCATCTCTCTTGATTTCAGCTCAGCTCATGATCTCAAGATGGTGAGATGTTGCTCTGAGTTAGGCTCCGTGCTCAGCAGGGAGTCTGCTGGAGATTCTCTCTCTGCCCCTCCCTCTCTCTAAAATAAATAAATCTTTAAAAAAAAACCCTCAGAACAGTCAATATATATTTGATATTTTCAGTATTTGTGTTATTTAAACTTAGCCTACTGGAATATCTAATAGATTGGCCATGCAATTTCAATTTAAAATGTATAATTGAGTAATTTATTTCAACCTGTGATTTAAGTTGAAAAGGAAATTATGTTTTACTGAATTTATTTGTAAAGTGTTTACTGGAAGCTGGTAACCATTTTAGGCATTTTGTATGTAACCTAGGGGAAAAAATTATGCTTCAGTGAAAAATTCTCCATTGACTAGAGCGCATTCTTTCAAGATTCTGAATCTGATTCTATGGGAGTTCTTTTACAGTTCTATAGATTGCAGATAATTGATAGCAATGCAAAAGAATTTTGTCTGTAGACATGGCAAATTCTGTCCTGTCTGGTAGAGCTTCAAGTGACTCTACCCCATCCCCTGGCTATAAAAGAAGTCACTTTTGCCTCCATTAGCACATTCACTTCAATATTCCTCATCTATAATTTTTAATTTTGTAGATTCTTTTTAGACATAATTGCAACATTTTACAATTTCTTCGCTGTAGTGGGTTGAATAGTGCCCCCCCCATTCACATCCACCTGGACCTCAGAATATGACCTTATTTGGAAATAGGGTCTTTGTAGGTATAATTAGTTATGTAGAAGCCATCCTCCATTAGGGTGTGCCCTATACCCAATGACTGGTATCCTTGTAAGGAGAGGGGAGGACACACAGAGACAGACACACAGAGAAGGCCATGCAAATAAAGAGACAAGAGACTGGAATCCTGCCACTACAATCCAAGGAAAACCAAGGATGGCAATCAGTCATTGGAAGCTAAGAAGTGACAAAGAAGGATTCTTTCCTCAAACATGTCAGGGTAGCATAGCCTTGTCAGCATCTTGATTTCAGACTTTAAGCTTCCAAAACTGTGAGAGAATAAAATTCTGGTGTTTTAAGCCACTCTGTTGTGGTACTCTGTTATGGCAGCCTTAGGAAATTAAAACACTGTAGGGTTTAGAATTAAATAAATATTTTAGAGTTAAATAAGTATATAAAGTTAAATAAAATCTTTGATGTGTTCAATTTATCGCTGTAGGAGAATCATGATTTTACTTTTCTTTGAAAATTATCTTTTAACACCATTAACTCATTTATACCTCCTAGCGATTGAATGAGGCAGGTATTATAATTATCCTTATTTTACAGATGAAGAAACTGAAGTACAGAGCAAGTAGGTAATATTCCTGATGGGGTTCAGAACATACTGCTTCAAAACAGGACACCTTGGCATACTGAATATTTCAAGCTGGGGGAACTGGGAACTAGCAGGTGCAGACAGGACCTTGCTCTAGAGGACAAGGTCCTCACATGAGGGGTGTCTTCCCTATACCCAGAGGAAAGGAGCATCTTTATCTCAAAGACAAAAGGAGGATAATAGGAATTTGAAGGGTCTGAACTTATTGTGTCTCCCACTTTTCTACACTTAGCTCATCCCCTCTTCTTGTCCTATCACATTGTTCCATGACTTCCGAATCTTTATCAAACCTAATGTAAAAACATTCAGGTTGAGGGATGCCTGGGTGGCTCAGCAGTTGAGCATCTGCTTTTGGCTCAAGTCATGATCCTGGGGTCCTGGGACCCAGTCCCGCATCAGACTCCCCGCAGGCAGCCTGCTTTTCCCTCTATGTCTCTGCCTCTCTCTGTATGTCCCTCATGAATAAATAAATAAAATCTTAAAAAAAAATTCAAGTTTAATCACTTCCTTGGGTCTTCATTTCCTTAGAAGGACCTTTGGGTCCTCATTCCATGTCGCACAAAACTTATGTTAAATAAATTGTATGATTTTCTGCTGTTAATCTTTTTGTTGTTGTTGTTGTTACCAGGATTTAGAAGAATAAAAGGAAAAATATTTTCCCTGTTCTATATTCCCAAAAGCATGCCTAGGAAATGGTAGAGCAAGGCATTCAACCAAGATGATCTCACTTCAGAAAGAGTACACTTTACTCTCCTGCCCCTATAAATAGCCCTGGGATTCTAAAATACTTAGGATTCCTGGCACTTATAATGCTTAATTTAATAGATTTTCTAGAACTTTCTGAGTACTTGGAAAGCACATTCAAAGGCTTTAAAAGAAAATATATTAAATTTGTACTTGTGCTATTTTTTAGTAACTAATTTATTAAAATATTAAATTGTAAAATCTTCCTTGAAGTAATTATTATAATTAATTTTAAATTCCTAAATAAAATAGTAAACGCATGGAAAACTCAAAAAAGAACTAGTCGTTACATTTATTACTTTAATGAATCAAATATTTGTCTTTAAAACCAGTCATTACTCAATAAGTCTTTTTTTTTTTTTTTTTTTTTGGCTTAAAGGCTGCCTCCACTGACATAAGAATTCACCTTGACCTGTATTGCTTTACAAAGAAAGTAGTAACATATTTTGTTGATCATCAGTACCTTTTTTCTAAGTGAATAAATAGAACTCTTTCACTATTCAGGTTAGAATTCTTCAACACTCTTCAAATGAGCAGTTCCATCCTCTGGAGCACCATTTTCTTGCCCTCCACCTCCACACCTGAAACTCCTTCTGCCCAAATTCTACTGCTTCAGAATGTAGCTCAAAACCTACCCTGAGCCCAAGTTTAAGTCAGTCCCCACCCCCATCCCTACCAAGTATAATCTCAACATATTTACAGAATGATATATTTATGTGATTATTTGATTAATAGTCAGCTTCCACACTAGATGGTAAGATCTCTGAGGACAGGGACATGTTGATGTCATTCCCCACCAAATCTAGAGCATCAGCACAGTGCCTGGAACATAGCCAATACTTGTAAATATTTGCAGGATGAAGGAAGTGATAAGCAATGTTGAGGGGATATAGCCCCTCTTTTGTGGGAAATTCCCCATTATGTGTGTGCTATCATAGAAAGACCCAGTTCTTTACTGATTTCACTATCGACACCAAAAGTAAAAGAAAAGGAACCTTCCTCCTCCTACTCCACCCTAGCAGCTAGGACACAGCAAGTAACCTATGGCAGACAGATGTTCCCATCATGGATATCACTTTCTGGCTGGTGATTCAAAGTGGCAGGAACAAACTCTGGGAAACAAACAAGGGGTGGTAGAAAGGGAGGTGAGCAGGGGATGGGGGTGACTGCGTGATGGGTGATGGGCACTGAGGGGGGGCACTTGATGGGATGAGCACTGGGTGTTATTCTATATGTTGGCATTTGAACACCAATTAAAAAAAAAGTGGCAGGAACAGTTGAGAAATTACTGATGGCTGCACACAGACAGCAGCTACAGAACGAGGTGCCCATCACCACAGATGTCCAGTGGCTGTGGTTGTGATGTTGTCTATGGAGTTGTTCCAACCAGATGGTTGGCTATGGCTCCAACTCCCTGCCTGCCCTGGGCCTTGGCTTACTTTGAAAGCCTGAATCTACAATGATTCTGTAAATTACATGTTATTGTTTCAGAACATTTATTCCCTCCTTAAGCTAGACAGACTGGGTTTCCTGTTACTTTCCATCAAAAACCTTGAGTCATACACACAGAGAATAAAAAGAGAATAAATCATGGAGTCTAGAAGCATGAAGTGATGCCATCCTCGTAAGGCACAATATATTGGGGTGTGTTTGGCAAGCATGTGGGTGCTAAAGCTTTAGGTTGGAAATCAAATGTTATTCAGGTCATGAACCTGATTGTGACTAAAACAGTTGTGAAATATGGGATAAATCCACATTTCCCTAAGCATGGAAAACAGGTATGGCATGAGATTGCTTTAGGTGGAATACCCACATGGCATTAAATAATATTGAATCACAATGAACAAGTGATTCCCTTTTCTATGGTTTTCAATTTTTCTGATACCATCAAGGACAGCATGTTGAGTTGGTATCTCTTTAATATTTCTCTAACACTTATCTTTCTTTCCTTTTAACAAAAGAAAGTCAGCCTCAGGCTTAGAGCATTCACAGGCAATAGTCTTGAGCTAGAATATAATTACATTTGTGTTTCCAATGTATTTAGCTTTCTGGATTACCTCCTTTTTATAGCAAGTCATGCTAATTTCCCATTTATAGTCATGATATAAGCTTTCTAAATAAGTTTATTTCCATTAAAGAAGTGAGTTGCTTAAAGATACCGAGTGAGTAATAGCACAGGTGGAGCACAGATAGGGCAAAAATGCTGAAGATGGTGAGTGGATACCTTCAGTTTAGAAAACACTGGGCTGGTCCATCAGTTAGAACCACGGATGCAGAACACAAACAGTGGAAGCAAAATTCAGAACCTGAAAACAAGAATAGCCTCAACATCTCCTTTAGAAACATTTCTGAAGGAACAAAAGTGTGTGATGGACAAACCACCATTCCACGGGAGTTGGAAGGAGTTGGAGGGGGTGGAAGTAGTGATTGTCACCATCATGAACCTGAAAGCAGGTAGGTCAAAGGACAAGACAAAACAAGGCAGCACGTTCTTGAAGAAGAATCCACATAAATCCAGAAAGACTGTCAAACCCCATCCTCCTCATTCAGAGAAGGGATGGTCCTCTTGTGCACACAGGTAACAAATGGCAATTCTCTGAATGAGAGTAATGGGTCCATCTTGCTACCCTTGGTATTGAGGTAATATGATCTACAATTATATGCCAACATTTAAATTTTTAGTTTTATTCTACTGGCTTCATTTAATTTCCTTTAAATCAGTAATTCTCAGGAGGAATTTTTTTTTTTAAACTAACCACATATCAAAGATTCTAGAATGTTCCACTGGAGAATAGGTATAGCAGTTCTCCCTTACTTCCTACATTCAGAACCACTGTTGTAATGAGAGTGAATCATACTCCCTTGGTGGGGGAGAGTGGAGAAGAAGATTCAGAACCACTGTTTCAGTGAGAACCACAAACAGTGTAGCTCTCTCCCATCCATCTACCAGACCACGAGGCAAGTGTATGAGTAATGCAGAAAGGGATAATATGTTTACCTTTCAGCACCATAATACATGGATAGAAGATAAGGCTTAGGAAAAAATGCTCTCAGCACCATAATAATTTGTAAAACAGCTAGGCAGTGGTTACACAGCATCGAGTTTCAGAAAGTGGTTACTACTCAGAACAGGTTTTTAATGACAAAGATCTGGTTTATTTCAGCAGGAAATGCCCCCTATACCCTAGATATAGTCTTTTTGTCCTCCCTCCCTTCCTCCCATCCTCTTTTTTCCTTCCCTCCGCCTTTCTGGTTTTCTCCTTCCTCCCCCAACCTCCTTTTCTTAGTTTCTACATATTTTCTCTCTTCCTTCTCTTGCTTTTCTTTTCTTACTTTCTTTCTTCTGACCATACTGGGGAAATGCTGGGTGAGATTTGCTTTCATCTGGAACAGAGTGTTTCAGAATGCAGCTCTGTGCTATTTCAAATCTTGGCACCACAACTTACAAACTGCATGACATTGAACAAATTGCCTCACTTTTTGTGCCTCAGTTTCCCCACCTATAGAATGGGAATCGTAAAATTATCTACTCAGCTGGATTTTGTGAGGAGTCAGTGGGTGAGTTCGTGTAAGGTGCTGGGGACAGCAATAAGCACAACATAATTGCTAGCTTTACATACTTGACTTCTCTCATAAGCTTTCCTTTGTCAAAAGAGTTCCACTGCACTCACCCCCCACCCTCCGGCAAAGATTTGAAAGTCACTTTGCCACTATTGCAGGTGTCTGTGGCCACTGTCTAAATTAGCATGCCATTTCACTCATGCTTTTCATCAATTTCTCTTCCATATCTCAGAATAAGTTCATTCCTCAGAACACCATCCCTCCTCTGGCCCCCCATTAATTTCAGGGTCACATTCTCCCCACTACTGTCTTTATCCAGTTCTTCCTCTTTGTGATTCAGTGGATCCCCTGACTTGCATCACAGACATCAGAATGCACCTGTTTGAATCCTCTCTTTTACCCAGAAGGAATCCTGGGTCCTCCCAAATAAATGATCTCACCTGATTTCACAGTTGATGAGAGAGGGATGAAGACAATGCAGGTTTCCTCCCTCCTCATTCATTGCCCTCATTGCTCTGCCTCCAATATTATCCTTTCTCCTCAACATTTGGTGGAACCATACACAGGATGACTCCACGTTCCCTTCCACGGTCAGAGCCACATCTTCCTTCCATGACTTGAAGTTTTGTCCCCTTTCAAGCAGCCTTTGAAGAAGTGATGTCTCTGGTTTTTTTTTCTCCTTGTCACACAATGGACAATCTGAGACTAGCATATTCATGTGTTCATTTATTCATTCAACAGGCTTCGGCTTGAGCACTAACCTATTCCAGGTCTTGTGCTGGGTGTGAGGAATTCAGAGTTGAAAGGCAGGGCCCAGGCAGCCTGGGTGGCTCAGCGGTTTAGCACCGCCTTCAGCCCAGGGCCTGATCTTGGGGCCCCGGGATGGAGTCCCACGTTGGGGGCTCCCTGCATGGAGCCTTCTTCTCCTTCTGCCTGTGTCTCTGTCTCTGTCTCTCTGTCTCCGTCTCCCATGAATAAATAAATAATAAACAAAATCTTAAAAAAAAAAAAAAAGGCAGGGCCTCTGCCTTAGAGGTCAATTCTTGAGTTGCTATTAATGTGATTAATACCTGAAGTGAAGGCCAGATTCAGCTGGGCCTAGGCAACGTGAAGAACAGCAGCTCTTGAGGAAGGACAACTCTCACTTTCAACTTGTACCAAAGTTTTGTTACCTTTTCTTGTGTTAGGAGTAACTGGGGTGTCAGCAATCCCAAATTTGGGAAATTGAGTTTTTACTCATTACACACACACACACACACACACACACACACACACACACACGCCTTTGGCCTACTCTCAAGCTCGTCTGGTGCACTTCTGTCCACCTTTGCGGCTGCCCTTGCCTCTGGATCCTACCCTCTCCTCCCCCAGGTACTCACAGAGTCTGCGTGCTGGGTGGTAGGGTGGGGATGCGGTGGATATCCTTGCAGGTGACTCTGAAGTCATCCTCCTGGTGGCACTCACAGGGGGGAGAAGGACACCCCTTCCCCCCCAGGCTCCTGGGCAGGGCGAGAAGCAGCGCCAGGTGCAGCAGGGGCGGCGGCCTCATTTTCCAAGGGTCCCAAGGCTATTTCTTCATCCTCCACGGTCGTCTGGGCCCCTCTGCGCCTGGTTCCCGCAGACTGAAGGGCAGAGGGAGCGTGGGAGGGAGGAGGGAGCGCGCTCGCCGGGGCTCTGACTCCAGCACCCAAGAGCAGGCTGGAGAGCGCAAAGAAGTGGCTCTTAAGTGTTCGGTTTCCCTGGGCAACTCTCCGCCCAAACAAGCCTAATTGCTTCACGCTCCGGGCCCCGAGCCACGCAGCCCGCTCCGTCGGTTCCCTGAGCCTCAACGCCAGTCCGGGCTGTCCCTTCTGCTTTGCAACCTGCCCCGCGCGCTCCTGCCAGGACTTCTCCGCAGAGCCTAGTTCGGACCCAGCGCCCCGCCTCCTCCCGTGGGGAGCCTCCCGTGGCAGCGCCTGCCCGGACCACCTGCACGCACCGCAGACGGAGCAAGTCCCCGCGGCTGGGCTGTCCCGGGGCGGACGGGGGGCGGGGGGCGGGGGTCCTGCAGAACTGCAGCTCCTCCCGGCCTCAGAAGCCTCAGAAGGGGGGCGGGAGGCGGCAGGCGGGCCAGCCGGAGTGCGGCCGCGGGCCTCAGCGTGCACCCGGGCCGCTCCTCGTCGCCCGCGGACCTCAGCGTGCACCTGGGGCGCGGGGCGCCCGCCGCCTGCACAGAGACCGTGGC
This sequence comes from Canis lupus dingo, assembly GCF_003254725.2. Classification (NCBI taxonomy): domain Eukaryota; kingdom Metazoa; phylum Chordata; class Mammalia; order Carnivora; family Canidae; genus Canis; species Canis lupus. Next base: position 53,436,622 of record NC_064250.1, on the reverse strand, counting down.
GCGGGGACGCCGGGCGGCGCGGGGCTCGCGGGGCAGCCTCGGACTCGGGAGCTGCGCTCTGGGGCCACCTGCTGGGCCGAGCCGCGAACTGCAGGACGCCTCGGCGCTGGACCGCGACGCCCAACCCGGCTTGTCCCGCAGCCCGGGTGGCTCAGCCGCTTAGCGCCGCCTTCAGCCCAGGGCCTGATCCTGGGGATCCGGGATCGAGTCCCACGTCGGGACTGGTCCCACGTCGATTCTGGTCGGCCCGGGAGTTTTACTGAGCCACATTCTGCCCCCACCTCGTCCCTCCATCCCGAAGATGGCACACTATCATCCACTTATCAATCTTCGCGCAGTAGCCAAAAAGATGACTTAAAAGAATAAACCGGGGGGGATCCCGGGGTGGCTCAGCGGTTCAGCCCAGGGCGTGATCCTGGAGACCCAGGGTCGAGTCCCAGGTCGGGCTCCCTGCATGGGGCCTGCTTCTCCCTCTGCCGGTGTCTCTGCCCCCGCCCCACCCTCTGTCTTTCATGAATGAGTAAATCAATCAATCAATCAATCAATCAATCAATCTTTAAAAGAGTAAATTAGATTGTCCCAATTTTCCTCTTCGAGGTCTTTGGTTGCTTACTAATTCTCCTTGGAGTAAAGAGAGGCTCAGCTCCTCACATACTGCGTGATTCCGTTTATATGTTCTTCTGGGACAGGGACAAGAGATGGAAATCCGAACAACGATTAGACCTTGATCAGAAAAAAGACAGGAAAGAACTCGTAGGGATTATGCTCTAGATCTTAGATTATAGGTTAAGGGGATATATACACATATTGTATATGTGTGTAAAATGTATATAGGCTTTTATTAATGATCACCCCCAAATGGAAACAAGCCCAAATTCCATTGGCTATGTAATGGATGACAGTGATACACCCATACAATGGAACACTCTTCTAAAAAAAAAAAAGGGAAATAATTTTTTTTTTTAAGAGAAAATGTATGTAAACTCTTTAACCTAACTAGTAAGGTCCTACTGTCGAGGCTGGTAAACTTTTTCTGTAAAGAACCATATAGTAAATATTTTCAGGCTTTGTGGGCCACAGAGGATCTTTGTCACGTTGTCTCCTCCTCCTTCTCTCTCTCTCTTTTTTATTTTTATTTTTTTGCACAACCCTCTACAAATATAAAAGCCATTCTTAGCTTATATAGGCTGTACCAAAACAGGCACGGGGCAGAATTTGACCTGGAGGCTAAAGTTTGCGGATTTCAACCATTCAAGGTCCAGCCAGTCCCTACCATCACGTTGCTGGACCTGGAACAAGATGAGTTTATTATATATATTATATATATATTTTAACCTCTAGGATTTGTTGTGTCTGGAAATCTATGCTGGAACAATCTGCCCTTAGATCTTCACATTATTCAAATCTTGCTTTAAATATCCCTGCCTCAGAAAGGTGTCTTCTGAAAATCCTGTCTAGTGACTCCCCCCGTCATATCACCTCATTTCATTGTCACCAAACCACTTATCACTGGTTATTGTTATTGCTTAGTTTACTCATTTATTGCCTGTCTCTTTCTGATGTCCCATCCTCATCCAAATAGAAGCTCTAGGTGTGCTAATCAGAAATGAAAGAAAAAAAGACACACAGGACCCATTTCAGGTATGAGAGAGTTGACATTAGAACATAGTATACAGCTATGAAGAGGATGACGAGAGAATATTATGGACATATTTATGCCAATAATTTAAAACTTATTAATGTTCTCAAAGAAGCAGCTTTTTGTCCATAGATTCTATATTGCTTTTCCATGCTCTATTTCATTGATACATGCTCTGATCTTTATTGGTTTTCTTTTCTTTCTTTCCCTTTTTTCTTTTGCTATTTTTTTGGGGGGGGGCATCCATTAGGTTGGATTTGTCCTAGCTTCTTTTCTCTTTTCTTTTCTTTAAGTAGGCTCCACACCCAGCTGAAATCCAAACAGGGTTTGAACTCATGACCCTGAGATCAAGACCTGAGCTGAGATCAAGAGCCAGATGCTTAATAGACTGAGACACTTAGGTGCCCCTGTCCTTCTTAATTTGAAAGCTGAAGGTATTGATTTGAGTCTTTTTTCTTTGATAATATTAAGGATATATTGTGCTATATATTTTCCCTATAAGTACTACTTTAGCGATATCTCATAAATTTTGATATCTTGTAAATTTATTTTCCTTCAGCTTAATACACTTTCTAATTTTTAAAAATCTCTTCTTTGATTCATGGGTTATTTAGAAGTGTGTGAGTTTCCAAATATTTGGGGATTTTCCAGATGTTGTTCTGTTATTGATTTCTAAAAATGTTCCACTTAGAGGAAAAATACAGTTTTTATGACTTGAAAACGTTTAAATTTAGTGACACTTGTGACTCAGAATGTGGTCTATTTTGATCAAGTGATCAATATACATTTAGAAAAAAATGTATCCTGCTGTTGTCAAAGCATACATTCTGTAAATGTCAATAGGTCAAATTGTTGATAATGTTCAAGTCTTACTTATTTTTTATGGTTTATCTACTTATTATGTCAATTATGAAATGTGGGTACTGAAATTTTTTTTACTATATTGAGGATTTTTCTTTTTTTCCATTGCATTTGTCAGTTCTTGCTTCATGTATTTTCACATTTTGTTTACATGTATATAGATGTTTAGAACTCTGTTATTTTCTTGGTATATTGATGCCTTGTCATTATTAACATTGTTAAGATTATGGACTTCTTTATTTTTTGTGATATCCTTTGTTCTTTAATCTACTTATTGATAGAGTCAATCCACCTTTCTTTTGCTTATCATTACCATGCTATTGTTTTTCTATATTCTTATTTTAACTTCTTTTTTAAAAAGATTTTACTTATTTATTTGAGAGCATTGGCACAAGCAAGGGAAGGGGGAGGACAAGGAGGAGAAAGAGGAGGATGGGCAGAGGGAGAAAGAGAAGCAGACTCCCCACTGAGCAGGAAGCCCTGAGCAGAGCTCCATCCCAGGACCTTGGGGTCATGACCTGAGCCAAAGGCAGCTACTTAACCAACTAAGCCGTGCAGGCATCCCTATTTTAACCTCTCTACGTCTTTATATTTGAAATGCATTTCTTATATATACCATAGAGTTAGGTTTGCTTTCAATCTGACAATCTCTACCTTTTATTTTGTATAGATCATTTCCATATGATATCATAACTGATAATAAGTTTAGGTCCATATTCTTGCTATTAGTTTTCTATTTGTCCCACTTGTTTGTTTGTTTGAATCTTTTTCTCCTTTTAAAATCTCCTTTTGGATTAGTTCAAAAACTTTCATCATTCTACTTTATCTTTATTGACTTAGCTATAACTCTTTGGTTATCATAGCAGCTGTTTTAGGGTTTATAGTATACATTTTAAGTTATTATAGTCTACCTTCAGTTGATATTACACCACTTTTTGTATGATCTAAGAACTTGACTTCCATTTATGCTTCTGCCCTGCATTTTACCTACACATAAATTATGAGCCCCATAATACATTATTATTTGTTAAGATAGCCAATTACCTTTTCAAGGAATTTAAATACTAAAAGACTTTCATTAACATTTCTTTCAGTACAGATCTGCTGGTTATGAATGATTTCAGCTTTTGTGTGTCTGAAAAAGTATTAATCTTGCCTTCTTTTTAAAAGCATATCATTGCTACTTAAAGAAACAAAGATTTCATTTTCAGAATCTAAAAAATATTGTTCCATTGTTTAGTTTCTTGCATTGTTTCCAATGATGAATTTTTGTCATAAGTTTCTTTGTTCTTTTGTAACACAATTTTTTTCTTCTCCCTCAGCCTGCTTTTAAGACTTACTTTACCGCTGGTTGATTACCATGTACCTTGGTGTATTTTTCTTCATATTTCTTGTGCAGTATTTTGAGGTTCTTGGATTTGTGTATTTAAAGTTTTCACAAAACTTGGAAATTTTTTAGCCATTATTTCTATTTCTTCTATCCCCTTATCTCTCTCCACTCTTTTGAGTATTGATTATTACACTTATATTGGGTTGCTTACAGTTGTTTTACAAAGAGCTCATTGATATTTTTTCATTTTTTTCAAAAGAAAATTTCTTTTTCTGTTTTTCACTTTCCATAGTTTCTTTTCCTATATCTTCAAAATCTTTTTTTTTCCCTGAAATATTTGACATGCCACTAATCCAATCAGTATAAACTTCATCTTAGGTAACATTTTCATATCTATAATTTCAAGTTAAGCCTTTTTCATGTTTTCCCTGTGTCTATGTAACTTCTTGAACATATAAAACACTATTTTGGTGTCTGTATTTGTTTATGTTGTAACAAAGTATCACAAGCTTGATGGCTTAAAACAGCAGAAAAATAATTCCCTACTAGTTTTGGAGGGTAGGAGTCCAAAATCAAGATGTGGTCTGGTAAATGCTCTATGTGAAGGCTCTAGGGGAGGATCCTTCCTTACCTCTTCCAGCTTCTGATGGTTGCCAACAATCCTTGATGTCTCTTGGCTTCCATCACTCCAATCTCTTCTCTGTCATCACAAGATGCTCTCTCTGCATGTCTCTATGGCCAAAATTCCTTCTTCATATAAGGACATCAGTCATTGGATTAGGGTGAACCTCAATTGATTTTTACCCAATTCAACTTGATTGTCTACAAAGACTCTATTTCTAAATAAGGTCACATTCACAAGTACCAGGTAATAAAACTTCAAGACATCTTTCTAGGGGAGACAATTCCACCCACAAAAATGTTCTTGTTTGGTAATTTTAACATTTTTGTTAGTTCTGGGTCAGTTTAGATTGGTTTATCTTTCTTCTTAAAAAGAGTTGCATTTTCCTTTTTGGCGTGCCTGATAATCTTTGTTTGGATGGTAGGTATTGTAAATTTTACTCCTTTTGGTGCTGGATTATTTGCCCACATATAAATATTCTTAATATTTGTTACCAGATGTGGTTATATTACTTGGAAACAGTTTGATTTTTTTAGGTGGGACCAGAGTAGCATTTGATCTATCGCTAGATATTCCCCATTCCTTAGCCAAGACTTTTCTGTCTAATGGTCCATGAATAGTGAACCGTGTCAGTCCAGCTGTTGGGAATAGTCACTATTCCTGCTCCTGTGTGACAGACAGGTACTTTCCCCTCCAATCCTGTTAGATGCTTCTTTCTCTAGCTTCAGTTTCTTCACATGCATATGAAGATGTTTACCTTGCAGAATACTCCATGGAGATCCTTCGTAGTTCTCTGGAGTTTTCTCTCTATGTAGCTCTCTTCTCTCCAGTTTCTGTCGTGCAGACTCCAGGTACATTGGGCTTTCCAGATTCTCAGCTCTATTTCCTTCATTCCGAGCATGCACTGGACTCTGCCTGGCTTCCTTTTCCTGACGCCATAGCCTGGAAATTCAAGGCAGTAAGTTCTGTCAATTCTAAGGCTAATCTTATTTGTTTCCTGTCTCTCAGGGATCATTATCCTTTTTTGTCTGACGTTTACTGTTTTAAAAAGCATCACTTCATATATTTTACCTGCTTTTTTTTTTGTTTGTTTGATTCTGGTGGGAGGGTATATCTGGTTTCTGCTACTCCATCTTTGCTAGGAATAGAAGTGGTATGCTGAGATTTGTAACTTTTTTTTTTTTTGATCTGTAAAATTTTAATCAGGATTTAGACTGCATGAAATTGGCTTGGTGGCAATTATAATGGAAGTAAAATTTCCTATGCCTACTGGTTTCAATCCAGTAAATAGGAACAAGCCTTCAGGATAAACATGTTCTAATAGCCTGCTCAACAAATTGCTATGATAATCAATGAAGCAATTTTCTTGCTTTAGCATAACTTTTATGCTAGGGCAAATGAACACATGAAATGAGAAGATGAATCACTTTAAGAGAAAAGTTGTTAGCATTCAGATCCATTAAAAACACACAAAGAATCCTTTTAGATATAGCAGATGAATAACTATAGAACATAACGCATTTTTTTTTTTGATAGAAGAACCATTAACATGGTCCAGATATCAGAAAGGAGTGTTTGGTGTAAATGCTTTTTCTTTTTTTCTTTTTTCATTTTTTTTTTCTTTTTCCAACCTTTTACTTCCAGCCTATTGCTGACTTTATTTATTTATTTTTTAATAATAAATTTATTTTTTATTGGTGTTCAATTTGCCAACATACAGAAAAATACCCCGTGCTCATACCGTCAAGTGCCCCCCTCAGTGCCCGTCACCCATTCACCCCCACCCCCTGCCCTCCTCCCCTTCCATCACCCCTAGTTCGTTTCCCAGAGTTAGGAGTCTTTATGTTCTGTCTCCCTTTCTGATATTTCCTACCCATTTCTTCTCCCTTCCCTTATATTCCCTTTCACTATTATTTATATTCCCCAAATGAATGAGAACATATAATGTTTGTCCTTCTCCGATTGACTTATTTCACTCAGCATAATACCCTCCAGTTCCATCCATGTTGAAGCAAATGGTGGGTATTTGTCATTTCTAATGGGTGAGTAATATTCCATTGTATACATAAACCACATCTTCTTTATTCATTCATCTTTCGATGGACACGGAGGCTCCTTCCACAGTGTGGCTATTGTTATAAACATCGGGGTGCAGGTGTCCCGGCGTTTCATTACATCTGTATCTTTGGGGTAAATCCCCAACAGTGCAATTGCTGGGTCATAGGGCAGGTCTATTTTTAACTCTTTGAGGAACCTCCACACAGTTTTCCAGAGTGGCTGCACCAGTTCACATTCCCACCAACAGTGTAGGAGGGTTCCCCTTTCTCCGCATCCTCTCCAACATTTGTGGTTTCCTGCCTTGTTAATTTTCCCCATTCTCACTGGTGTGAGGTGGTATCTCATTGTGGTTTTGATTTGTATTTCCCTGATGGCAAGTGATGCAGAGCATTTTCTCATGTGCAGGTTGGCCATGTCTATGTCTTCCTCTGTGAGATTTCTGTTCATGTCTTTTGCACATTTCATGATTGGATTGTTTGTTTCTTTGGTGTTGAGTTTAAGAAGTTCTTTATAGATCTTGGAAACTAGCCCTTTATCTGATACATCATTTGCAAATATCTTCTCCCATTCTGTAGGTTGTCTTTTAGTTTTGTTGACTGTATCCTTTGCTGTGCAAAAGCTTCTTATCTTGATGAATCCCAATAGTTCATTTTTGCTTTTGTTTCTTTTGCCTTCATGGATGTATCTTGCAAGAAGTTACTGTGGCCGAGTTCAAAAAGGGTGTTGCCTGTGTTCTCCTCTAGGATTTTGATGGAATCTTGTCTCATATTTAGATCTTTCATCCATTTTGAGTTTATCTTTGTGTATGGTGAAAGAGAGTGGTCTAGTTTCATTCTATGAAAAGCCACAGCAAATATCATTCTCAATGGGGAAGCACTGGGAGTCTTTCCCCTAAGATCAGGAACACGACAGGGATGTCCACTCTCACCACTGCTATTCAACATAGTACTGGAAGTCCTAGCCTCAGCAATCAGACAACAAAAAGACATTAAAGGCATTCAAATTGGCAAAGAAGAAGTCAAACTCTCCCTCTTTGCAGATGACATGATACTGTACATAGAAAACCCAAAAGCCTCCACCCCAAGATTGCTAGAACTCATACAGCAATTCGGTAGCGTGGCAGGATACAAAATCAGTGCCCAGAAATCAATGGCATTTCTATACACTAACAATGAGACTGAAGAAAGAGAAATTAAGGAGTCAATCCCATTTACAATTGCACCCAAAAGCATAAGATACCTAGGAATAAACCTAACCAAAGAGGTAAAGGATCTATACCCTAAAAACTATAGAACACTTCTTTTTTTTTTTTCTGAAGATGTCTATTAAAGTAGAGCATCGGCTGTATTACTTGGCTATAATGACAATGTTTAATAATTGGGGTTTGTACATTAATAGCTACTTATTTTGACTGAAATGCATACAAACTGCTGTGATTTTTTTTATATGCGATCCTCCTGACTGTGACAAATGTCTATAATTACTAAGTGCGTAATTGAAAAGGATATCATGGGATCAACAGCGCTTCTACACAATGAATGGTTGATGATGATTCTTTCAAAAGTGTGCATTACCATCTTTGGAATATCTTGTATTATTTTGACTCTTCTTAGGCTTGCAGTTATCTTGAAAACTTGATTGCAGGAAAAGTCAAGAACCATTTATGATCACTTTGTGCTGGCATAAAGAGAGTGAATTTCATCGATGTCTTTGTTCAAAGAGAATTTCAAATAGTTCCATTCAGTCCTAACAAATCAGGATGTGGGATATTTCTCCTTTACCTTATTCTAGCATTCTATCTTCCTTCTTAAGATTTATAATTGTCCCATGATATTATACAGGAACTTGACCATCTGCGGTGGCTAGATGGAACCAAACAAAGTCTAATGGTGATGATGATGATCATTACTTGTGCTGGACAACCATTGGACAAAATGCAGGCTGCTTTTAAAGGGACATTCTCTTTTAACACTAATGGGCAGGATGGCTAGGTTCAGGCTATGAATAGCACTTGCTTGAGGAGGCTGGGTACTCTATGGGCATGAGCTTTTCTTCATCATCTTCACATCTGTTTCCCGAACTCCCATTCTAGGACTCTTTTTTCTGTGTCTTCTCACAGTTTTCCATCAGGAATCACTTTTATAAAAAAAAAAAAAAAGGAATCACTTTTATTTTGAGGGACTGCTTTTGTTCATGGTATTTTCTTCCAAATTCTTTGCTTATACCATAACTCCTTTCTGAAAGCAAGATTGGCTTCATGGGTTTGTGATGTGCAATTTCTTTCTTTTTAATTTGCATGTAGTTGACAATGTTACATTAGTTTCAAGTGTATAACATAGTGATTCAAGAAGTTTATATATTATGCTATATTCACAACTGTAGCTACCACTTATCACCCTCTAACATTATTACAGTGTCATTAACTATATTCTTTATGCTGTGCCTTTTATTTTTGTGACTTATTCATCCATCACTGGAAGCCTGTATCTCCTACTCCCTTTCATCCCTTTTGCTTATCCTCTATCTCCCTCCTCTCTGGCAACCATCAGTGAAATCATATGGTATTTTTCCCTCAATCTGACTTATTTCACTCAGAATGATACCCTATAGGTCCCTCCATGCTGTCACAAATAGCATGATTGCATATATAATCTTCCTTATCCATTCATCTATTGATGGACATTCAGGTTGCTTCTCTGTCTTGGCTATTGTAAATAATGCTGCAATAAACATAGGAGTGAATATATCTTTTTGAATTAGTATTTTCATTTTCTTTGTGTAAAATATCCAGTAGTAGAATTATTGGATCACATGGAATTTCTATTTTTAATTTTTGGAAGAAACTCCATACTGTTTCCATAGTGACTGTATCAATTTACATTCCCACCAACAGTGCAAGAAGGTTGCTTTTTTTCACATCCTCACCAACACTTACTATTTCTTGTCTTTTTTTTTTCCTTTAGCCATTCTGACAGGTGTAAGGTGATATCTCATTGTGATTTTGATTTACATTTCCCTGATGGGGATTTTGAGCATCTTCTCATGTATGTTTTGGCCATCTGTATATATTCTTTGGAAAAATGTCTAGTCAGGTTCTCTGCTTATTTTTTAATTGGATTGTTTGGGGGGGGTGTTGGTATTGAGTTGTATGTTTTTTAATATATTTTGTTTATTAACTCCTTGTCAGATATGTAATTTGCAAATCTTCTCCCATTCAGTAGGTTGCCTTTATGTTTTGTTGATGGTTTCCTTCATTGTGAAACAGCTTTTTATTTTGATGTAGCCTGAGTAGTTTATTTTTGCTTTTGTTTCCCTTGTCCTACAAAACATATCTAGAAAAACATTGCAATGGCTAATGTCAGGGAAATGCCTGTGTTCTCTTGCAGGATGTGTATGGTTTCAGCTCTCACATTTGGGTCTTTAATCTATTTTGAGTTATTTTTGGTGTGGTGGTAGAAAGTGGTCCTTTCATTCTTTGGCATGTAGCTATCCAGTTTTCCCAGCTGTCTTTTCCCAGTTGTATACTCTTGCCTCCTTTGGCATGGATTAATTTACCATAATTGTGGGTTCATTTCTGGGCTCTCTATTCTGTTCCATTGGTGATCTGTGTGATTTCATGGGCTCTGTTCTTGGTTAAGGCTCTGCTGACACCATTTTGACAATCTGGATCAGTTTTGAACAGGGCTTGACATTTTCATTTTGCATTGAACCCCACAAGTTGTGCGGTCAGTCTTATGTGAGAATCTAGATGCTTAATGTTCAAAAGCCAGGGTGAGAACACTTTTTCCTCTATTTTTTCTCTTCTTATTCTTCTCCCTTTCTGCTTTCTGTGGTCACATACTTTCTCTGAGGCTATAAGCACAGAACAACTTACCTGGCTTAAATGGTGATGGGAGGAGAACCAAGTGAGAAAAGAAAATACTTGAGGAAATTTTTGGGTAGTATTTCAATTATATTTTTCTGTCACATGGAGATAATCAATTTGTTGCTGCTGTTTCACAGTTTGTTGTTTGCAAGGTATTGGTGAAACACAACTTTTGGCCCTTTTACTTGAAATAGCACTGCTTATGTCTGCTACCCAACAGCTTCTTACGTAGTAGCTGTCTATCCTGCTCTATGCTATATATTCTTGATGAGTTAGGATATGATGATCATGTCAATGTTTTCAGACTAGCCCCATCCCAGAACCTCCTACTGATTAATCCATTATATGTTTAATGTTTGGTATAGTTCAAAATTGTTTCTAATGAAGCTGCCTAAAAAATTTTATGTAATGTTAGGAACTCAGATTTTATAGGCTGGACAATTAGGGTTCATCAATGTAATCTTAGTCAAGGGTCTTTGGATTTCAATCAACAGAGAACTTAAGCTTCAAATGGAAATCTTCAGAAGGCAACAAGGTATGTTTTTTGATCTAAGAGCCTTGAACAAAATAATAAAGTCTTGATGTTCATGAAACTAACATTCTGGGATATCATGTTATATATTAGCCAATGTATACTGAGTGCTTACTATAGATTAGGCACCGGGTGAAATACTTCATATACATTCTTTCTTTTATCCTCAAAACAATTTTACATATTAGATACTAGTCTTATCAACTCCATTTGGCAGGAGAAGAAATGAAGGCACAGAGTGACTAGGTACTTGAGGTGATGTAGCTGAGAGGTATTATAGCTAAGATTTGAACCCAAGTGCTCTGGGTCAAGAATCTGTGCATTTAACCATCTCCGGCTGCCTCTAATGTATCCCAGAACACAAATATGTGAAATATAGTGGAAATAACAAGAGATTAAAGCCATAACTTGGAAATTGTCAGGATCCAAGGTTCTGTCCCTTTAGGCTTATTTCCTCTGGGGCTGCACTTTTGCTGATTTACTCATTTTTCTTTCTCTTTCTCTGCAGATCAGATTTTTCAATTTCTCCTTGACCGTCGATGAAGATGGTCACATGACCATGACAGCCTCAGCTTGTACCTTTACATCAAGACTATTCAGGCAACCAATTGAATGCTTGAGTCCCAATTTTAAACTCTCAAAGGATAAAGATCCTGATTGGCCCAAATTGTTTCATCATTGACCAATCAGCCATGGTCAGAGAAAGGGCTTTATATAATATAAACAAGATTTTGGGGCCCAACGCTATGGGTAGAATCATTCCAAGTTAAGGGGTGATATGGGTGAGGTATATTAAAAATATTTGCCACATACAATTATCAAGGTATTGTGTTGTGGGAAGATCATTGATGACACTAATTGTAAAAAGGTACAATTTTGAGGAAATTGTGTGTAATAGGCTAAATTGGGTCCTCCTTCCTCCCCAGTCTCATATGTTGAAGTCCTAACCATCAATATTACCATATTCGAAGGCAATGCCTTTAAGCAAGTGATTAAAGTTTAATGAGGTTTTAAGGGTGGGCCCTAATCCTAAATAACTGGTTTTCTTCATAGGAAGAGAGGGAGACATGATGTACCTGTCTGCAAAGGGAAAAGTCTATAACTAGAGAGAGAGAATATCTTACCTATGAGCCAATGAAAGAGTCCTCAGGAGAACCTAAACCTACTGATACCTTGCTCTTGGACTTACAGCTTCCAGAACTGGGAGAAATAAATCTCTGTTTTTTCAAGCCACCTATTCTGTGGCAACTTTTAGCAGTACTAGCAACCAGTACATCATGGAATCTCTCTATGCTTCTATTTACATTATTTGCAAAAGAAGGGTTCTGCAGGTGATAATCTTTATGGGTTTTTCCAACTCTGATTCAACTTGAGTGTGGTTTTGAAGTTGGATAATGTGGGTTTGTTACACTGATTAAATGCAATACATGGGTTTGCAAGTTATAAGACACATTTTGTGTAAATATTTTTTGTTGGCACTCTTACTTTATTTTGTTAAGAAGGAGAAAGATTGGGCAACCTGGGGGGCTCAGCGGTTTAGCGCCGCCTTCGGCCCAAGGTGTGATCCTGGAGACCCAGGATCAAGTCCCATGTTGGGCTCCCTGCATGGAGCCTGCTTCTCCTTCTGCCTCTCTCTCTCTCTCTCTCTCTCTCACTCTGTGTCTCTCATGAATAAATAAATAAAATCTTAAAAAGAAGAAGAGAAAGATTCTATGATCTGATCTCACTAGATATTTTTTGTATGTCACATCTATGGATTGAAAGCATAATATGACAAAAAGCTGCTGTAATTTAATAGTGTATTTTAAAATATCTTGGTCATAATGAACTCAAATCTGATTCTGCATCCCTTTGTCCCAACTGTGTCCTCTGTTTTTGCTTTGTTTTAGCACTTTAAAAATGGGGGTTCCAGAATTTAATCTAATCTCTATGGTTGGACCAGTAAAGAGAGGTTGTGGACAATTTTTATTAATGCAGTCCAAGTTGACATTATATTTTTTGGTAGTCATTCTTCCTGCATTTGATCAAATATCACTTCCTCAAAAAAGTTTCTCTTTCGTGTCTCTCACAGAAATCTGCACAGTAATCTCTCACCCAGATTTGTAAAAATTTAACAGTATTTTTCTTCGCTTGTCTCTGAACAAATGAAGACAGAAACTGTTGTATATCTCCTCACGTTTACTGCATCTTTAGTGTCTAATACAGTGTGTGGTTGCTAGAAGCATATGGCATACATTTCCTGAATTAAATGAATGAATGTAATTGTTTTGAAAAATTAAAATGTTAATGGAGTTATTATTATGCTCCTGCATGTATATAGGGAAACTTTATGGCTGTTCTGAATTATCTTAATCCCTGCATCAGGTAGAGTATATTTTTGAATACAACTATGAGCAAGCAGCTTGAAGATAGATGAAAATACATAGGTAATTTTTAGAAGAATTATTTTATGTTCAAACATGTTATGAAATAAACTTTACCCCTCAATGTCACCAGAGAAAATAATTGGATATATCAAATTTGTGTGCTAATTATTTACGATTTTGTGTGTGTATGACAGAGAGAGAGAGAGTTGGATTATTTTAATATATCAAATTTGTGTGCTAATTATTTATGATTTTGTCTGTGTGTATATGTTTGTGTGTGTGTGTGAGAGAGAGAGAGAGATGAAGGGAGAGTGGAAAGTGAGGCAAAGCTGCAAAGAAAGATACTGATTTTGAAATATTTGGCCCCAGATGAGCTCTGGGTGTTATACTGAATGTTGGCAAATTGAATTAAAATAAAATATTTAAAAAAATGTTTTGGCCCTGCCTTTGAAGGGCTGAGTCTGATGGAAGTTACCAATGGGGAAGTGGATAATTACAGCACACAATTATTAGAATAGGGAAACTGTTCATTCAGGGCGATCTAGCTCTTCTTGATGTAGCCAGGAAAGCTTTCATAGATAATGGAAATTTTGATTTTAGCCTTGAGGAGGGAAGGATCAATGGTCTTTTTGGCAGAGCACAGGAAATGAGGCTCTACATGACTAATTGATTTTCACTTCTTCTTAGCTTTTCCAAAGTTGAATTCTTCGTAGAGGTTTTTTGTTTTTTTTTTTTATCGCCTTTTTTTTCTTTTTTCTTTTTTTCTTTTTCTTTTTTTTTTTTTTTTTTGCCACTGAAACCAACCTCTCTGAGTGGAATACATCTCTCTTCTTCCAAAATGACTGAGGAGATGATACCCTAGACTGAATGTAGCAGCAATCATGAAGTGACAGCCTTATAGACTTTTGGTTTGGTGTTAATGAGCTCTGAGATCTTGGGTAAGTCACTCTTTTCAGGCTTAAAGGGTTTGATTAGACAATTTATGTCCCCTTCCAGTTCTAAGACTTTGTGGGCCTTTGGAAAAAAACATTGGCTCTGGTATTATGGGGATTTGTACATTTCATTTCTGGAAATTAATCTGAAAGGAGTAAAAGCAACAGAGTCTGTTATTATTGCAACTACCTTGAATCTTTCTTATTTGCTTAAAAAGTAAATATTGTAGACTTTTCTGAATAAATTACGGTGGTGGTGGGTGGGGAGGCAGCTAATTCCCAATCAGGTGTTTCCTTCCTAAATAAGATACTGGCCCTTTAACAACAACAAAAAAAGAACAGGGCCAGAGGGCGCGGCCTAGGGACTCAGGTGGCAGCTAATCCGGCTTCTTCCTGGAAAGTCGCCCTGAAGCCTGTCGTATGGCATCCTGGGATTTGAAGTTTCTCTTAGGGCCGCTCTCCCTTGACGACTCGTTGTTTTTGAGGGGAAGATGGACTACAACTCCCAGAGGGCCAAGCGGCAGCAGCGGGGTCCTGTTCTCTCGCTGTGGCTGGGCGGCTAGTTCAAGTTGCCATAGCTGCGACTCTGGGGAGAGCACAGTCGGTTGCGCCGCAGCGTCAGGTCAGTTGCACCTTCTGGGTCGCCGGCGGCCGTGGGAGCCGGGAGGGGCCTCGGCGATGATCCGGCTTTAAGGACCAGGGGTCCTCTTCTGCCTCAGGTATCTGTCCCCTGCGGGCTCCTCGCCCTTTCTTGACTGCTTCCCTATCCCATCGGAGAGGTTTTCGGTCCCGCTTGCCCTGGTCCGAGACGAGGGGTGGGGACGCCGGAGCTGCGCGGACATCTGGGGTGTGGCCGTGGCCGGTGGAGTGTAGGTGGGTGCGGCGGCGGCGGCGGCGGGGGGGGGGGGGGGCGCGGGGGGGCGGTCCCGGGTCCCGGGTCCCGGCATCCCGACGCCTCCTCCCTCCGCACGAGCCGCGGCCAAGTTATCCCGGGAATTTGAACTCCGCAGGTACAAACTGGCAGCTCGCAGCTGCGCAGCCTGAGCTGTCACGGATGTTGGTGTCGCTCCGGCGCTAACTTGACGTTTTGTACCTGTTGAGCGGTTACAAGAGTTTGCTCCTCCCGGGCGCGCTGCGTCGGTTGCCTGGCTTTCCGAGGCCGTCGGGGAGCGGCCCCAGCCTTGGCTGCCAGGAGCCCCTTCCCTGAAGTTGTTTGGTGGGAACGCCTGACCTTGAATTCAGCGGCGTCCTTGGTGGGTTTGAGGAGGCTCAGTCCGTCAGGCGGACGTCTCGTGGGACCGCTTTGCAGCCGTGTTGCTCCAAGTACGGTGCAGAGTACCTAGATTCTTTTTTTTTTTCTTTTTAAAGATTTTATTTATTAATGAGACACACACACACACACACACACACACACACACACACACAGAGGCAGAGACGCAGGCAGAGGGAGAAGCAGGCTCCACGCAGGGAGCCCGACGTGGGACTCGATCCCGGGTCTCCAGCATCACACCCCGGGCTGCAGGCGGCGCTAACCGCTGAGCCACCCAGCTGCCCGGGTGTAGAGTACCTAGCGCGCAGGGCGGGACGCCGTCTTGTTACTTATTTCATTCGTCATGCAGAACCGTGCTGTGCAATAGAAATATAATATGAGCCACACAGGCAAGTTTTAGATTTTTCGAGTGCCCACATTGAACAGATAAATTGATTTTAAGAACTTCTTATTTAGCGCAGTGTATCCAGAACACTTTCAACATGTAGTGAGTATGAAATTTATGGAGATATTTTTACATTCTTTTTTAAAAATATTTTATTTATGAGAGAGAGAGAGAGACAGACAGACAGACACAGGCAGAGGGAGAAGCAGGCCCCATGCAGGGAGCCCGACGTGGGACTTGATCTTGGGTCTCCAGGATCACGCCCTGGGCCGAAGCCCGCGCGCACTAAACCACTGAGCCACTGAGCCACCTGGGCTGCCCTCCACCTAACTTTTTAAAAAATATTTATTTATTTATTTATTTATTTTTAATTAATTAATTATGAGAGGCACACACACACACACACAGAGAGGCAGAGAGACACAGGCAGAGGGAGAAGCAGGCTCCATGCAGGGAGCCCGACGTGGACTCGATCTCGGGTCTCCAGGATCACGCCCTGGGCTGAAGGGGGCGCTAAACCGCTGAGCCACTGGGGATCCCTGAGATACTTTACATTCTCAAAGCCATTGTGTTTAAAGGCACCAAGTCTTCACATTCCCTCATATATTTTACACTTCTAGTAACCTGTCCTTTCAAACTGGCCAGGTTTTAGGAGCTCAGTAGCTCACGTGGCTGGCGGCTCCTGTATTGGCAGCGCAGAAGATGAAAACTAAAGCCATTTCACATTAACAGAAAAATGGGGTTGTTTGTAGAACTCGCCTTTGGGAAATTTGCCTCTTTGTTAGATGAGTGAATTGTGCATCCTACCTATGTCCTGTCACTGGGTGATCTGGGTCACTTTGAACACTCTCTAACAGTTTATTTTGATTTCACTTTTCCAGAGTCCTTTTTTTTTTTCTTTCCTTGAAGTTGTTTATAGATGTATTCTCAGAACAACTTTTCATGTAGACAATGACCAATTCCCAGAATAACTTTCCGTGGATTCTTACAGACTGCTTTGAAAGCAGGCACCGAGTGTTGAAAATATTTCTGTCCATAGCTCTCTCCCACAACCAAAGACATTTTACTTTCACTTATTAATTTGCAGTATTAAATGTGGGAAACATTGGGCAGCTTATAAAATATTTCCTTTAGGAATGGTAGCAGATAGTTCACTCCTGGCTTAGAAATAAGTCAGGCCATTAAATTCAGAAGTAACATGTTAACTTTAGGGACAGTATTTTGAGCCACATTTGGTCTGTAATTTCCCAGCCCAAGGGGTGACCAGGTATAGTGGCTGAGTACTTAGATGTGAGGAATTCCTGTGAGTTCACTGGGGCTTTTGCATGATCCAAGGACACTTTCTCTGTTGTGTGCTGTGCTGTAAATTGTGCAGGGTGAGGGTGAACTTATTTTGATCTTTTATTATATAAAAAAATGTAAAATTATAGGTGTGTTTTACCCCCTTGTTTCATTTATCTGTAGGCGGTTTAGGGAAAGTGTGGGGGCAACCAAAGATCATCTACGTGACTAGGCCTTTTGCCCTGAACCTCATGAAGAAATGATAGGAGGCAGACATATGTGCCTAAGAAGAGCACTGAGGAGAACACAGAGGAGAACAACACGGAGTTTTGGGGGTGTGCTTTGTAAGTATGCTTTCTCCCTAAGTTTCTGAGTTAACAGATTTTCGCATATGGTGGGTAAGAATATCTTAACAGATAGACTTCTGAGGGGCAAGAATCTCCTTTCTAACAGGTAGTATAGAGATAAAATAGATGGTTGTGAAAGGGGGTGTTACAAAAATTCAGATGAACAAAATAGATTCGATGTTACCAAATTTAGGGCAACAAACTAGATACCTTAGCAAGAGCAACAATGATGCAAATGTATCTGTTAGTCAAGTATTTGAGAACCTATTTTGTCCCAAACATTGTATTAGGCACCTTTTATATGGTATCTATATAATACCTTTTTTTGGTATATTTTTTTATTGGAGTTCGATTTGCCAACATATGGTATAACACCCAGTGCTCATCCAGTCAAGTGCCCCCCTCAGTGCCCGTCACCCAGTCACCCCCACCCTCCGCCCACCTCCCCTTCCACTACCCCTTGTTGGTTTCCCAGAGTTAGGAGTCTCTCATATTCTGTCTCCCTCTCTGATATTTCCCACTCATTTTCCCTCCTTCCCCCTATAATTCCTTTCACTATTTCTTATATTCTCCGAATGAATGAAACCATATAATGTTTGTCCTCCTCCGATTGACTTGCTTCATTTTTTTTTTTTTTTTTTTACTTCAATAGCATAATACCCTCTACTTCCATCCACGTTGAAGCAAATGGTGGGTATTTGTTGTTTCTAATGGCTGAGTAATATTCCATTGTATACATAAACCACATCTTCTTTATCCATTCATCTTTTGACAGACACCGAGGCTCCTTCCACAGTTTGGCTATTGTGGACATTGCTGCTATAACCATTGAGGTACAGGTGTCTTGGATTTTCACTGCGTCTGGACCTTTGGGGTAAATCCCCAGTAAACCCAGCAATTTCTGGGTTGTAGGGTAGTTCTATTTTAACTCTTTGAGGAACCTCCACACAGTTTTCCAGAGTGGCTGTACCACATTCCCACCAACAGTGCAAAAGGATTCCCCTTTCTCCACATATTCTCTAACATTCATTGTTTCCTGTCTTGTTGATTTTAGCCATTCTCACTGGTGTGAGGTGGTATCTCATTGTGGTTTTGATTTGTATTTCCCTGATGGCAAGTGATGCGGAGCATTTTCTCATGTGCTTGTTGGCCATGTGTATGTCTTCTTTGGTGGGCAAAAGACATGAACAGAAATTTCACCAAAGAAGACATATATAATGTTATTATGCTTATTTCCATTTTACAATTGAGGCAATTGAGGTTCATATAGATTTTTTTGACTTGCTTGGTACCAGGAGCCAGAACAGTGGTTTTTGTCCCCATATCTTTTGACAAATCCCAGTCCTACAAACTACAAAGAGGCCCCAATGCTGTTTATGATTTCTCTCTAATTGGATTTGGTTTACAGTAGCATTTTTAGATTATATGTACCATATATACCATTTATCTCTTTGTATGGGTTCTAGTAGCTTTTTTTTTTTTTTTTTTTTAAGATTTATTTATTATCATAGAGGTGGGGGAAGGCAGAGGAAGAGGACGGGAGACTCCCTGTTAAGTGTGGAGCCTTATGTGAAGCTTGGGAGACTCCCTGTTAAGTGTGGAGCCTTATGTGAAGCTTGGTCCCATGACCGTGGGATCATGACCTGTGCTGAAACCAGGAGTGGGATGCTCAATCAACTGAGCCACCCAGGCATCCCAGTATTTGCATGTTGTATTTTTATAAAGGGCCCTTAAACATAGAGGGGAGACCCAATGAGACCTTGCGATACACCATGTCCAAGATCTGTGTTGTACAAAATTCTTAGAATTAAAGAATTTTAGAGCTGGAGGGGCCTGATAGGATAATCTAGCCCAGAAAATCTCAACTGCAGTCTTGATACATCTGAGAGTAATAATGAAAATAATCTAGAGTTCATTGTTATCCATATAATATTGTCACTGGGTTGATTCTATTATGTAATATTTTCATCCTGTTCATACCATTTTATAGTGTGTTTTTCTTTATTGTCAATACATGAAGTTCTACTTTGTTTTAACTGCTACCAGTTATCTCAGTGAATAGATCCATTTAATGTGTTATGTGTTTTTTTTCTTTTTTTTTGGCTGATATAAATAATTCTGCAGTGAAATTATACATACACCTACATGTGAGATGTGTACATTCATCTTCTTTTGTTTTCCTGGAATAATATTTATAGACATAGAATCTTTGAGTTAAAACATGCATATTATTTATTTTTACTTGTCTTGCCAGTTGTTTTCCAGAGAAGTTATTCTGTTTTATCTTATTTTTAGAAAGGTTTTATTTATTTATTTGAGAAAGAAAGAGAGTGCACATATGCATATGCATGGGGGCGAGGCAAAGGGAGAGGGAGAAGCAGACTCTCTGCTGAGCAGGGAGCCAGATGGTCGTGGGGCTGGATCCCAGGACCTTGAGATCATGATGTCTGCTGAAGGCAGACTCTTAACCAACTGAGCAGACACCCTGAAAAGTTATTCTATATAATACTCTTATAGCAAGGTGTGTCCATGCCAAAACTTTTTTTCTCTGTACAGAACAGAGAAACAAGAATATGATTTTATCTTTTAATTTGCAATTATTAGTGAAATAAAGTATATGTTTGCTAGAGCTATATGTGTTCTGTGAATTGCCTGTTTACATATTCTTTTGCATCCTTTACTACTGCACTATTCTTTTTTCTACTTTTTTTTTAAAGAGATGATTAATCCCTTCATTCTCATATATTGCAAATATGTTTCTGAATTTGTCCTTTAGATTTTTTTAAAGATATTATTAATTCATGAGAGAGAGAGAGAGGGAGAGAAGGAGGCAGAGACATAGGCAGAGGAAGAAGCAGGCTCCATGCAGGGAGCCCAGTGTGGGACTTGATCTGGGGACTCTGGGATCATGTCCTGGGCCAAAGGCAGGTGCTAAACCGCTGAGCCATCCAGGTGTCCCCTGTCCTTTAGATTTTTAACATTGTTTCTGGTGTCTTGTTATTAATAGTTATAAAAGATCCTAAGAGATTGATCAGGTCTTTCTCAGATATGCGCACTTCCTTGAAATTCTTATAACTCTTCATGTAGATCTGTACAATGCTGGTACTTGGAGTGTTTTGGAGATGGGAGTATTTGTGGTCAAATGAATCCAGTTAGCTGATGAACAATTAGTCTACCCCACATAGCATAGGATTTGCCATGTAAGTGCTCATGAATGAATGAATGAATGAATGAGTGCTCATGGATGAATGAACTCAGGGATGAATGGAGGAGTGAATTAAAGTAAGCCTAAAGTAGGCTTTTGTGAATGAAGAGAGGTGTCAGTGAAGAAGTGACCTAAGACTAGTTTTTATTTATTTATTTATTTGGTTGTCAAATGATCCTTTATTGAAATATTTTTCTTTGTAGTTCTCAACTAGCTGGGAATTCCACTGTACTACTATTGGTGTTATCTATGATGTGATGAGGGTACTAGCCATCAACATGGCAGTTCACAGATTGGACAATCCCCAGGATCTCTTTAATGGTTCCAGAGAGTTTTTTGGCTTAAGATCTGTGACACCTCTGTTGGGCAATGTTGACAGTCTTATCAAAAGTATTATTTCCACTGTGTTTAATGTTTTTCTGTTTCTTTCTGTCTCTTGGTGGTTTCTTGAGGGCTTTGATAATCAGGGCAGAGGCAGAAGGTATCATTTCACTCAGACCCAGGGGGCTGATGTTAGGGACCAGGGCAGACATCACACCAACATTCCCCCTGGTGCACATCAAGTATACAACATTGATCTATTTGGGGTTGAACTTAGGTGACATGGTAGAAATGGCTGGTGTTGGATAAACTCAGATTTGGAATCACAAAGACCATTGAACCTCGGCCTCCTCACAGCCAAACACCAAAAGTGCTATGATAGTATTTTAAAGGAAGAAGATAAAGGCAAATCTTATAGATCATAGAAAGAAGGAAAAAGCTTGATGGTGGGAAAATGAAGGCTTTAAAATTGCAAAATGTGTTTACCTGTGAGCAACAGTTGGTACATTGAAACAGTACTGAGGATGGAACCAGGTGATAAAGAACCTAGGTAATTTGGAGTTTAGAGCTCTGTAGTACAGATAAATAATAATTGAGAAATGCAGGTAGCTGCAAATTAAAGTGATTTGCAGTAAGTCAAGGAAACTCTCTAGGTTTGATTCAGTTATAAATTTTATCACATGTTCAAGTCAATTTGAAATGTTTATCCTTGTTTACATAGACATATTATCAAGTATTCATATTTACACTGTTTTTCAGTTTAATTCATATTTTTTGAAGGCTTAAGATAATCAGTCTAGGCCAATTACCATAAAATTATTTCATGCAGCAGTTATTTAATTAGTACATGCTGTTTGCAAAGTCCTGTACTTTGAAATTTGTCTCTGGATTAATCAGACAGGATAATAAAGAAAATTTAATTGTAAATTCATTCAAAAATGTTCCAAATACATGCCCAGCACTATGCAAGGTATTGAAATACAACCATGAACAAAATAAATGGGCATCTCTGATAAAAGTTAGAGTCTACTGAGGGAGCAGACAAGTCAATAGCCAGTTAGCAGTCTCTCGGCTGTGACAGGGTAGTATCCACCATGGGCACTTGGCCCAGAGTTGGCTGGGGGCTGTGAAGTCCAGTTTTTTAAGGGAGGTTTCCTGTGAACTGAGACTTGAAGGAAAACCTAAGAGTTAACTAAGGGAAAAAGAGTGAAAAGTATGTTCCGGCTTATGAATCCAGCAGGGAAATGAGTATGCCATATTCGAGGAATTGAAAAAGAATTCTGTGGCACAAATAATTACAGTTTAAGGACAAGTTTAATAAATGTCTTGCTATGACAGAGCTCTAAGAATGCAGAAAGAGGAAAGATCACTTCCGGCTGGAGATGGAAAGCTTCACTGAGATTGTATTATTTGAAAAGATGAGTGGAATTTCAACAAGTGGCAACAGTAGAGAGCAGAAGGTATTCTAGACAGAACTAATGATATTAGTGAGAGATGGAAGTGGTGGGAGAACCGCTGGAGTAATAACAGCTGAATGCAGGCCTTATGTTTTCCGTGGTTCTTTTGTTGGAGAGGAGGGTGGCTAGCTGAGGGTCTTGAGTTCCTGATTCGAGAACCTAGACTCAGTCTTACATGAGCAGCGGAGTGTCTGTGAAGGTTGGAAAAGACTCAACAGTTAGAGAAACCATTTTGGTGGCAAGGAATGAGTTGAGAAAATTCCTGGATTATAAGTGGTGCCAGTGGTGTTGAAAAGTGATAAATAGTAACGTGGGCTTTGGAGAAAGGTTCAAGACTCTCCCTTGCAGCTCAGTAGCTGTGTAGCCTTGAATACTTATACTTAGCTTCTTTAAAGCTTTTTATGTATACATTGTAATGACAGTAGTACTTTGTAGGATTATTGTCATACAACAATCTGTTATGTTATTCAGCATTAATATCATTTCAACTTTTGTTTTTTGAAGGTTTTTAAGATTGAGGTTTTATTTTTTTTTAAGATTTTATTTATTCATGAGAGACACAGGGAGAGAGGCAGAGACACAGGCAGAGGGAGAAGTCAGGCTCCATGCAGGGAGCCTGATGTGGGACTCAATCCTGGGACTCCAGGATCACGCCCTAGCCGAAGGCAGGCACTAAACCGCTGAGCCACCCAGGAGTCCCAAGATTGAGGTTTTTAACCAGGGTCTGCTTCCATGTACACCCAGCAATTTAATTTTTAAATGTAATTGTTCTTAAATGATATTGTAGTGCATTTCATTATAATTGGATTCCTTTCTAACACTATGGGTTTTAAAATTTTTATTCATCCATTTAAACACATTCCCAGAAACAGTGCATGGTGTAAGTCAAGCTTAAGAACTCCTATGACATTTTTAAAATAAATTTAATGTTTTTATATCTTAGAAAAAATATACAAATCATTCAATTTATATGCTTTTAACAATAAGAATAAATGCCAGACTCATGATAATCATATCAATAAGTGCAATAAAAATATATTCCAGTTTTTTATTATAGAAGAATTAAAGGAAAGATCTAAAGATGCAAAGTAAAAGAAAAATGGGGCAAGAAAGAAATATGGGTATGGAGAGTAGTGGAAAAAGAGAAATAGAAAATACATATACACCATGAAGAGAATACCTTTTTTTTAAAGCTTAAGGTTTTAGAATATGGTATCTGAAAAAAATAGATGCTTTTCTCCCTGAAATGGGTTCTAAATATTCTTAACAAGAGAAAGGATTATTTAAAAGACATCTTAAAATAGCTATAGTAAGTTGGATATATAGCACATTTAAGTATTTAATGCTTTATTATATTCATCATATAAGTTTTTAATTCTAAGGAAACAAGTACATATGGAATATTCTGGCCTTAAATGCATTTCTGGATGGAGAGGATGGATGGATCATAAGAATATGGTAGGGGAGGACAAAGAAAACGTTTCAGTGATGGGGCAATGTATTTAGAATTTACATAATTCTTTTATGTATAGAATGCAGTGGAAAAAGCACTAGCTTAGAGGCCGGTGGGTTCCAGTTCTGTTATTGCAACTTTTTAGCAAAACCATCACAGACAAGTATTTTACTCAAAGCTTTGTTTTTCTTTAACAGCAAAAGCAAAGGGTCATAATTATACCAACTTTACTGAATTGAAATGGAGATCAAAGAGAAAAGGCTAATGCAAATGCTTTGTAAGCCATAAAGCAATATGCAAATTTAAGGTATAAATAGCAATAAAATATTTTATTTTCTTAAAATTTTTAGTGTTGTTTTGTTCACTAGGAAAGTGAAGAGTTCCTTTTTATACTTTAAAAACAGGAAGAGATCAAGTGTACCTTATACTTAAGAAATTGCTTGTTTCTTGAAAAAAAAAAACAAAACAATATTACACTGAGAATATCCCCAACTGCCATTTATGATTGTTTAGAATTTTTTTCTAAAAAATTGCTAGCCTTTCACTTGTTTTATCAACTGCTTATGCTTAGTTTGTGCATCCTAATTTGAATCTGTCCCATTTCCACCATTAGAAGGCAGCCTGACACAAGCCTGTTTCCTCATGGAGAGTAGGCTTGAGAGGAAACTTCCGGAAATAACCATCTTCTGAACCAAATCAAATGATTTATTAGTAAATAAATTTTTCAGTTAGCTTTTACTGCGTAACAGATCAAACCTTGGAGGCATCCAAGCATTTATTGCTTGTGTGATGGGTTAGCTAAGCCATTTGCTTATCATCCCTAGACTTACTGATTTGTCTGCATTCAGCTGGCTGATCTACTGATCTAAGCTGGAAGCCACTGGGCAACCATGGATCCCATAGCTTCCATCGGTATAGCCTGGGCACATCCTCATGGTGATGGGAGAGTTGCAGGAGAGCAAGTTCCACGTGTAATCTCTTTTCAAACCTCTGCTAGTGCCAGCTGAAGCCAGTTGCCGGGACCTGGGCTGGTAACTCCATTTGTGGTAGGAAGGCAGTGAAGGGAGGGGTGAAGAATTAGAGCCAAATTATGCATTTTATTACACTTCTATTCTGAAAGTGCTGTCTGATATATACAGTAGGGAAACATTCTAAGTGGGAAAACATTCTAAGTAGTTTTAGTCCTTCTGCTCAGTAGTAGTATATCCTTCTGGTTTTATAGTCTACAGAGATGGCTAATATCAAAGGTGTATTATCCAATTTTCCTTCTTGTCTGTAAAGGAAAGCATTAACTTTTGAGCATTTAACCTTGATTCATTCTTCATGATTGAACTGCTCATTTTTTTTTTTTTTTTAATTTATTCAGAGGCAGAGAGAGAGAGAGAGGCAGGCAGAGAGGCAGAGGCAGAGGCACAGGCAGAGGGAGAAGCAGGCTCCATGCAGGGAGCCCGATGTGGGACTCGATCCCGGGTCTCCAGGACCACACCCCAGGCTGCAGGTGGCGCTAAACCGCTGTGCCACCGGGGCTGCCCGAACTGCTCATTTTAAACTGGGGAATGAGACTGGCAAACTTCCTTTGTCTTGGTTCTTTATCTAAAATAAAATTTCAAGCTCAACTGCTGAGTGGGGTCAGTCAGATAATTCATTGTGTGAAGCAGGCCCACTGGGGATTGGGGAAAACAGGAAGGTGGGCGTCTGACTCTAGGGCAGGTGCTACATCCATGTTGCCCCTGGAAAAATTCACCCCCAGTGTTGCCAGGTCTCTGAATTTTTTTTCTTTTAAAGATTTCATTTATTTATTCATGAGAGACCCAGAGAGAGGCAGAGACATAGGCAGAGGGAGAAGCAGGCCCCATGCAGGAAGCCTGATGTGGGACTTGATACCGGGACTCTGTGATCATGCCTCTGAGCCACCCAGGCGTCTGGATCTCTGGATTTTTTGAGAAGCTGGAAATTGGAATTTTTGTGTGAAATCTGTTTGTTTTTGAATTAAAGCTTTAAAATGAGGGATCTGTGGATGGCTCAGCAGTTTAGTGCCTACCTTGGGTCCAGGGCATGATCCTGAGGTTCTTTTTTTTTTTTTTTTAATTTTTATTTATTTATGATAGTCACAGAGAGAGAGAGAGAGGCAGAGACACAGGCGGAGGGAGAAGCAGGCTCCATGCACCGGGAGCCTGATGTGGGATTCGATCCCGGGTCTCCAGGATCGCGCCCTGGGCCAAAGGCAGGCGCCAAACCGCTGCGCCACCCAGGGATCCCCTGATCCTGAGGTTCTAGGATCGAGTCCCGCATCAGGCTCCCTGCATGGAGCCTGCTTCTCTTTCTGCCTGTGTCTCTGCCTCTCTCTGTGTGTCTCATGAATAAATAAAATCTTTAAAAAAAAAAAAAAGCTTTAAAATGACATAGCATTATTTTTAAGTACATCTTGTTTGCCTGGATTTAGTCTGTAGTCTTCTAGTTTTCATCCTCCAATTTAAACAGAATGGTGTCAGAAACTTGGGGATGCTAGTGCCGTCTTTGTCCATGGGGATATCTGGCCCAGTCTGAAGCAGTTTGGACAATAGTAGAAGTCATCTGTACCCTTAGGGAACTTCATTATTATCAGCTATTTTGGGAATATTGTAATACATATATTTTTGGTTGGCAAATAAATGCAAGAGTGCAAATCTAAGGTTTAATTATAAGTAATCCACCTTGGGTTTGTTAGCATCTATTTTTCTGTCAGTTTTTTTTCTTGAGTTTTTATTCGTTGTTTTTTATCTTGATATGTTTTAGTTTTTATTTAATTTTGTAAACTGCCTTGTTTTTTTTAGAAGTGTGTGGGTGTATAAATCTAAAATATCTGTAGCATTCTGATTGTGAGACAGGGAGGGGGAATTTAAGTAACTTTATTTTCTTTTAAAACGGCACTGATTTTTACCAACTGGCACATATGTATTTAAGCAGCTACTAGTTTTTTCTCTATGGCTCAGTAAGCTGTCATTTTGTACGCTGCATGGCATTTTCCAGCAACATCCGTGCTCTCTGCTGGGTGGTCCCTATGACTCAGTCCTTGAACTCAGAGGTATTGGACTAAAAGGAGCAAAATGTAGAAGGGCTAAGCCTGGCTGGCTTCACCCATGGAATAGAGGAATATGAGAGTGGGTGTGGGAGAGAGAGGAAATGCATGGGGCAGCAGGAATAAGTGGTATATACAATTAAAAAAAAATCACATCATATGTGTGTGTAAGTAAGTGTTAATTCTCTAAGAAGTTCTTAACTGGGGATGATTTAACCAATCTACCCCCACCCTGCCCCTGCCCCACAGACATTTACCAATATCTGGAGACAGTTTTAAATTTACGCCCTGGTGAAAGGGTGTGAGAACTTCGCTTATTTGTACTTTAGTTCCTTTGAGATAGATGGTTTTTAACCGGATTCTGTTTCCTTCTCATCCTTCTGTCAAACTTCTGTTCATCCTTCCAGATAAGTGGAAGGATCCTGACCGGACTCCCCTGGCATTTTGTTGTACTACTTAGCTTACCATGCATAGTACTTTCATAAGCCTTTTTCTCCCATCAAAGACTGTAATTTTTATTTACTTTCATCTTCCATTTCTAACTTAGTGACAATTCAGTAAATGATGAATGCGTGAATCTATTGCATCTCTTTGATTGTGTTTCCTATGTCTTACATTATCTACTGATTTAATAGAGAGCTGGCTGATGGAGTGGACAGTTAATTTTGATCTTATATTAACTTACCAAAAGCTTTTGGGAGTTTGAAGTTACAGAGGAGCACTGGAATAAAGAAAAAAGGTACAATTGATAATTGTACATGGTAACCTCTGCTGGCTTGCTAATTTTTTCTCTTGGAGGGAATAAAGTTCTCAAATCTTATAGCTATTGAAACAGTGAGACATGCTTTCTAAAATTTGAACTTGGTTAGTGATTAAGCTTAAAATACACTTCCCACTTCCCCCCAACATCCTTAAATACCAACATCATTACCTTGAGCATTGAGGACAGTTGCCTTGGACAGGGACAGCAGAGGCACTTGAAGGCCACAGAAGCAATCACCTAGTTAACATGCACTAGTCAGCTTTTGTGAAATATCACCCCTGATGCTGAGTGCTTATCTTTTATGGAACAGCTTGCAAATTCTAATTGTTTTAAACTGGCTCTGAGGAAAAGAGACTTGAAAATCAATAAATTACAGCTCTCATACATACAAATGTGCATCATTATAATGAAGACAATCTGATGGCTCTTTAGGTCAAATAACAAAAGAGGTGGACTTAAGTTTGTAAAGACTCCCTGCCAGTCCTCTTACAGTGTTGAATGCAGTTTACTCTCTGGTTGGTGTTCAGGTTTGTGTATGGACATTTGTTTTTGATAGATCCTCAGTGGGACTGAATTGATGAGGGTTCGTTACTTGCTCTGGTGGCTGTCTGTCTTCTTTATAAGGTTCATTAAGACAGAAGCAACAATATTTATGCCTTTAAATACTGATGTGCTGGGAATGGCTAAATAAACTACTCTAAGAAATGTACCATCTGGTTTCAGACCAAGAGCTTTCTCTAAGACTCTGGAGACTTTCACCCAAGGTCACCCATCCTAGTCCTTTCTAGAGTTTTGGAAGAAGCTTAGCATCTGAAAAGCAGACAACATGAATATTATCATTTTTTCATCAGTGAGAAATTTTGTTGTACCAGTAGGTGGTAGTAAGCAGCAGAGAACATTCACTGCTTTGCCTTCAGTTGAAGGAAATGCCTTTCTCACCTTTAATTAGGATTTAGGTGATTTAGCTTCTTTAAATTGTTCTTAAATAAATAAATAGTTCTTGAAAGAGTTCTTCAGTCATTCTTCAATTTTAGCAACTCTTTTCTGTCAACAAATGTCATTGCATGAGAGATACTTACTGTATCTTAAGCGTTCTTTAATAATCTGAAATTTAAGTTTTTATTTTCCCTCCATTATAACTTCTCAGTAAATATCCTTACATATAAATTCTGTATGTAGTCAGATAATTTTATTAGGGGACATTTTTGGAAGTAGGTACAAATTGCCCTTGATACATACTGCCTGCTGATATCCAGATAAGTTCATATCAATTTACACATCCCCATTAGGACGGTAGAGGAATGTTCTTTCCTTTACAACCTGGTGAACCATAGACATTATTATTTAACAGGGAACAACTTAATAGGCTAGAAAAGTGTCTTATTTAATTTACATTTTAGATTAATTAGAACAGTTTTTTTAATGGCCTTGCATATTGTTTACTTATGTGACCACTCTCAATATACTTTTATCAACATGGGATAAATTTAATGCTCTGGGTAGAGTTTCATTGGGGATAAGAAGGTTTTCAGAGGCCTGGTCAATTTTCATTAATGCCACTGATAGTAGGATGGATATGTGATATTTTTTTAAATTAATTTTTAATTATAATATAAAATAACAGTCTTAATGGAATAGAGTGTGTGTAATTGGCACTTACTGCTTTGTGCTTTTCTTCTTTAGTCAGTTATATTAAGGGGCTCCTGGGAACTATTTTCATGGCTCTTCATATATTCACTCCAGGTTCTGATTATGCGGCTGACGTGAGCCTCTTGCCAGTTCTAGTAGCTGCTCTTTTCTCTTTTTTTCTCCCTCCCTCCATCAGCTCTGTGTCTGGGGAGTGGTGGTGTTGGCTGATGAGACACGGGCATCTTTTGATAAGGTTGGATCTCTGCCACCACAACAACCATTTGTGTTGTGACACTTAAGCACTCCCTCAGTTAGTTTTGAGGGTCACATTTGACCTTGTGAGTTGTCAGTAATAGTTGCAAAAGTGCTCAGTTATTATCAGCGATGAAAATGATCTAATTTCTGTTTTTATTATGGACTTTTAATGTATCTTAGTTCAACATTTGTGACACTTATGTATAATTAAAATGCTTATTAGATGGTTGCTGAATGTTTTGTATTTTATTAAAAAAAAGCCATGGAGAATTCTCAGATCAATTTCATCTTACATCTTGATATCTTTACAGGAGTTCCATCAGATGCAGGAGTTTTAACATCTTTTATTGCTCAAGGTAATTGAAATTAATAGCTGAAGACTTTGTGTTTGTGTACCAGTGAAATTCATGCTGGAAAGTGTGATTTTTCTCTTGTTAAAAATATGTAATCCCCCCCCCCCCCAAAAAAAAATATGTAATCCCTAGTAGGGGTAAGTGAGAGGTTTTTTTTTTTTTTTGGCATTACATGACAGTTATACATAATTTAGTTCAGTCCTTAATTTTATTTAATGGTAAGATTTCCTGTCTTAAAGTTAAATTCAGATACCTCATGTTTTTACTTATTAATATTTATCAAGTGATTATAATGTGTGTTCCTTAAGAAAGACTGTGGTAAAAGTATAAAAATGTGGCTGGAGAGTTAAACACAAAATCATGCTTGTGGTTATCCCTGACATGAGGCAGTACTGGGTGGAAAGTGGGGTGGGAAGGTACTAAGACTTGATTTATAATGTTCTGAATATTGTATTAAAAATATTAGAAGGATACAGGGGTGTATAGGTGGGCTCAGTTGGTTAAGTGTCTGCCTTCAGCTCAGGTCATGATCCCAGGGTCCTGGATTGAGTCCTACATTGGGCTGCCTGCTTGATGGGCAGGCAGCCTGCTTCTTGCTCTTCACCACTTGTGCTTTCTCTCATGCATGCCCTCTCTCTCTCTCTCTCTCTGATAAAATCTTAACAACAACAACAAAAAAATTAGAAGGATACATGTCAGAATCAGAAATAATAACAATGTTAATAATATATTTTAAATTTTGTTGGTTAACATACAACGTAATACTGGCTTCTGGAGTAGAGTTCAGTGATTCATCAGTTATATATGACACCATTGCTCATCACAACAAGTGCCTTCTTTAATACCTATCCCCCATCTAGCCCTTCCCCCAGGCCCTTCCCTCCATCTATCCTCAGTATGTTCTCTGTCATTAAGAGTCGCTTATGGCTTCTTCTTCTTCTTCTTTTTAAATTAGTTTCAAAAAAAAAAATAAAATAAATTAGTTCCAGAGGTAGAATTTAATGATTCACTGGTTGCATATAATACCCAGTGCTCATTACATCAAGTGCCCTCCTTAATGCCCATTATGCAATTACCCATTCCCTCCACCCACCTCCCCTCCAGCAACCCCCAGTTTGTTTCCTAGAATTCAGCATCTCTGATGCTTTGCCTCCCTCTTAATTTTCATCTTATTTTATTTTTCCTTCCCTTCCCCTATGTTCATCTATTTTCTTAAATTTTACGTATCAGTGAAATCATATGGTAATTGTCTTTGACTTATTTTGCTTAGCATAATACCCTCTAGTTCCATCCACATTATTGCAAATGGTAAGATTTCATTTTTGATGGCTGAGTAGTATTCCACACCCACATCTTTATCCATTCATCTGTTGATGGACATCTGTGCTCTTTCCAGAGTTTGGCTGTTGTGGACATTGCTGCTATAAACATTGGGGTGCAGGTGCTCCTTTGGATCACTTTGTATCTTTGGGGTAAATACCTAGTAGTGCAATGCTGGGTCGTAGGGTAGCTCTGTTTTCAACTTCTTGAGGAACCTCTTACTGTTTTCTAGAGAGGCTGCACTAGCTTGCATTTCCACCAACAGTGCAAGAGGGTTCTCCTTTCTCCACATCCTCGCCAACATCTGTCGTTATCTGACTTGTTGCTTTTAGCCATTCTGACCGGTGTGAAGTAGTATTGCATTGTGGTTTTTTATTTGTATTTCCCTGATGCTGAATGATGTTAAACATTTTTTCATGTGTCTGTTGGCCATTTGTATGTCTTATTTGGAGACATGCCTATTCTTTGATTGGTTTATTTGTTCTTTGGTTGTTGAGTTTAATAAGTTTTTTATAGATTTTGGATACTAGCCCTTTATCTGATAAGACATTTGCAAATATCTCCCATTCTGTTGGTTTTCTTTTGGTTTTGTCGACTGTTTCCTTTGGTGTGCAAAAGTTTTTTATCTGGATGAAGTCTCAGTAGTTCATTTTTGCCTTTATTTCCTTTGCCTTTGGAGTCGTGTCTAGCAATAAGTTATTGTGGCCAAGGTCAAAGAGATTGCTGCCTGTGTTCTCTTCTAGGATTTTGATGGATTCCTGTCTTACATGTAGGTCTTTCATCCATTTGAGTCTACTTTTGTGTATGGTGTAAGGTCAGGTTTCATTCCTTTGCATGTGGCTGTCCAATTTCCCCACACCATTTATTGAAGAGACTTTTTTTTCCCAAAGGATATTCTTTCCTGCTTTGTCAAAGATTAGTTGACCATAGCGTTGACAGTCCATATCAGGGGTCTCTGTTCCGTTCCATCGATCTGTATGTCTGTTTTTGTGCTGGTACCATATTGTCTTGGTGATTGTAGCTTTGTGATAGAAAGCTGGAATTGTGATGCCTCCAGTTTTGTTTTTGTTTTTCAACATTACTTTGGCTATTTGTGGTCTTTTCTGGTTCCATACAAATTTTAGGATTGTTTGTTCCAGCTCCATGAAAAATGCTGATGCTGTTTTGATAGGGATTGCATTGAATGTGTAGATCACTTTGCGTAGCATAGACATTTTAACAATATTTGTTCTTCCAGTCCACGGGCATGGAATATTTTTCCATTTCTTTGTGTCTTCCTCAATTTCTTTCATAAGCGTTCTGTAGTTTCAGAGTATAGATCTTTATTTCTAGGTATCTTATGGTTTTTGGTGCAATTGTAAATGGGATTTATTCCCTGATTTCTCTTTCTTCTGCCTCATTGTTAGGGTATAGAAATGCCACTGACTTCTGTGCATTGATTTTTACATCCGACTTTGCTGAATTCCTGTATCAGTTCTAGCAATTTTTGGATGGAGTCTTGGGTTTTCTGCATAGAATATCATGTCATCTGTGAAGAGGGAGAGTTTGACTTCTTCTTTGATAGTTTGGATGCCTTTTACTTCTTTTTGTTGTTTGATTGCTGAGGCTAGAACTTCTATTACTATTTTGAACAACAGTGGTGAGAGTGGACATCCGTGTCGTGTTGTTTGACCTTGGGGGAAAAGCTTTCGGTTTTTTCCTGTTGAGGATGATATTCACTGTGAGTTTTTTTTTTTTTTTTTTTTTTTTTTTGTGTGTGTGTGTATGACTTTTATGATACTGAGGTATGTTCCTTCTATCCCTACAGTGCAGAGGGTTTTAATCAAGTAGGGATGCTGCATTTTGTCAAATGCTTTTTCTGCATCTATTGAGACAATCATGTGGTTCTTGTCCTTTCTTTTATTAATGTGATATATCACAGTGATTGATTTGTGGATGTTGAACCACCCTTGCAGACTTATGGCTTATTCTTATAAAATAGGAATCACAAGATAATAGAGTAAGAATAATAGAAATAGAAACAAATGAGAATATTTATTGGTTCTAGGTGGTAGATACATACATGCATGCTTATTATATTAGTCTCTGTACTATTTCATATTTTAAACATTTTTCCAGGTTATTACAAATAACCATAACATAACATATAGTTATCACTATTTGTCATCAAGTTGAAGCTCAGATTTCTCATTAGAAGAGTCTGGCATACCATTTATATCCACTGAATTTATATAGATAACTAATTATTATTAAAATTTTGTACTCTTAGAAAAGTCAATTTGTCCCAAAGATGGTTGTTTCTTGTTTTCACCAGCAACCATTTTAGGAGACATTGGGCTTTTTTATGTCACCTTTTTATTCCTGATGATTTCTTAACTTTAATTTAGGTTCCAGAATTATGATTTGTTAAAATGAAAATTATTATACTTTTCAGGATAGAATTTTGACAGATCCAGGCATGATGATTATTTTCCATTTTACAAGAGATAGAAAGAATAAGGAAATAGAAACCACTTGACTTCAAGGCCAGTGGTTTGATTTGTTTTCAGGGCTCTTTATTAAATGTAGCATAGATATGTCACTTAGTTTTTTTTTGCTGCTGCCCAATAAAAATTTTTGTCTTTAATTGATTTTTCCTCTTTTCTTGGCATTTTTATGTGTAAGTGAAATGAGAAGGTGTCGGGGAGTCTAGAGATACATGTGAGCCATGGTCTGCTGTTGCCCTTAACAATTTTTACTGAATGTTGAGTGTTCACTCTTGGGGTTTAAAGGTCAGCAGAGCACAGGGGAATGAACAGCATATTGCGGGTAGAGAATCCCAGCTGAACCCTGGGTCGGTATCCTGGGTCTGCTACTTAATAATCACCATGTAGATTTGGACATGTTACTTGGCATCTCTTAGCCTCAGCATCCTCTGTAGATTAAGGGTTAAAGATGTTCATTTTAATCAGTTGTTGGTAGAATTAAATTGGATTGTCTGTGTGAGCATCTAGCACAATAGCAGGTTGATTGTTGTGATTCTTCCCACTTTCACTAATCGAGAATGCTAGAAAGTATTTTAACTTTGAGTAAACGATTTTAGGTCATGTGGTATAAATTTATGAGACACACACACAAGAAGTGATTTCCTAAGTTTAAAAGGGGAACTTTAGGGATGCCTGGGTGGCTTGGTGGTTGAGCATCTGCCTTCGGCTCAGGGCATGATCCCAGTCCAGTATCGAGTCCCAATGCATTGGGCTCCCTGCAGGGAGCCTGCTTCTCCCTCTGCCTGTGTCTCTGGCCTCTCTCTCTCTCTCACGAATAAATAAAATCTTTAAAAAAAAAAAAAGGTGAACTTCATATTTAATATTTCTTCTCAAATATATTCTTTTGGCTTAAATAGTTGTGATCCAGGAAAAGCAGAGCCAAATAATTGCTTTGACCTCTGTTTTCTGGTTCATATTTCCTGATGTGGGAGGGAGCTATACCTTTGTGGGCACTGATGTGGGCACTGTACCTTTGTACTTGTAGATAGGATATGGGAAGCAAGAAGCAGAGGAGATAGGTGTGGCAGGAGGTTGAGAGGCCTGGACAGGAGATAGGCAGGAATCTGACTGTATTCTCTGGCCCTCTCTCTGTTGTCAGAAATTGGGTGTTTAGTGATTCTTTTTCTGATGCTACAAAGACAGACTGTATTTCACTTAAGAAAAAACAAAACCCTAAACTTACAGCAAAGGTAGTTGCTTATCTTTTTATTTTATCTAACATTTTAAAAACATAACTGCTTTCATGAAATGCTCGAGGATCTATTTATATTTAGCAGATTCCCTTTATCTTTGCTTTAGATGTATGGTCATGTACTTCCCAGATGCATTCTGAATAAAAATCCAAAAGTCCAGAATATTCTGGATCATTTATCAAAGTTTTCATCACACTGTATATAATAAGCCAGAAAAAAATGGCCATATAGATTTTAGGAAAATCAACAAGTGTTCTGCTTTTCTGTTCCAAATGTATTATTTATTCAAATTTCATAGAAGATTTTCTGAAATTTTTGAGATTGTCTTGCATGAAATAATTTTCTTTTGCATTAAGTAAAAAATTGGGGTAAGAATGGGAAGAAAGCACGTTTAGAGGATTTTCTACTGATGAAACTATTTAGGATGTTTGGCTTTCAATTTTGGTGGAGAGGTTGAAGATGCTGTTTTCTCACATACTTGTTATTAAGGAATTTGTACCTCCATTATAGCATTTGTTTAATTCTGTATTTTAAATTAGGGGCATAGGGGTACCTGGCTGACTCGGTAGAGCATGCAACTCTTGATCTCAGGGTTGTGAGTTCAAGCCCCATGCTGGGTGTAGAGATTACTTAAAAATAAAA
The DNA here is from genome assembly GCF_003254725.2 of Canis lupus dingo. Taxonomy (NCBI): domain Eukaryota; kingdom Metazoa; phylum Chordata; class Mammalia; order Carnivora; family Canidae; genus Canis; species Canis lupus. The sequence continues at coordinate 53,400,960 of NC_064250.1, read as the reverse complement.
TCTTAAAAAAAAAGGTGCATGAAAGTGTTCACTATTCACTGAATGGAATTCTTTTATTTTAAGTCATTCTGTTTGTGTTATATTTTTATTTAAAGATACACATATTTGGGGCACCTGGGTGGCTCAGTCTAGGTTAGGCATCTGCCTCTGGATCAGGTCATGATCTCAGGGTCCTGGAATTGAGCCCTGAGTTGGACTCCCTGCTCAGTGGGGAGTCTGCTTTTCCCTTTCCCTCTGCCCCTCCCTCTGCTCATTCTCTCTCTGACTCTCTCTCAAATAAATAAAATCTTAAGAAAATAAAGATACATATATTATTAAAAGCTTGGTAGAGAGGACTTCAGACTACTATTGAGACCTTCAGGTCCTAGCTTGGAGAATACCTTTTTTTTTTTTTCAATTGTAGAGATGCCAATCTGCCAGGCCCTTTTACTTTGCAGTTTTCTTAGTAAGATTAGATGAGATACTATATGTGAAAGTGCTTTTCAAATTTAGGAGCAGTGCACAAAACTAAGGAATTATTATTTGTAAGCATGACTAAAATCAGATCTGAGGAATTGCTCTCTTAAAGCAGAAAAGACAAAGGAGAGAGAATTACGTGGGTAAGTGACCTGTGTTTTCAAGCTACGTGTTTAGGAATTATAATATGCCAAAGGACTAATGAAAATCTGAAAAGGATCAACATGCAAATGGGTAATTAAAACTCATATTTCCCTGCTCTTTAATATTTGATTGACCTTGACCTGGATTTCTTTTAAGGATTGTGTACATCAATGGAAGAATCCTCCAGCGACTCAGACCACTTCCGCTCTCATGATCGATTGAGTCGATGGGCTGCCAGGTCAACATACAGGGGAAATCTAAGTTGTCCTACAGTAGGCGTCACCAAGAAGGTCAACACTATAACAAATACTTTACAGGTTAGTTAAACAATGGTTGCATTGAATGGATTTTAAATAGTTTAGGCTGAGAAATAGTTTTGGTCAGCTATTAGCTTTTTTTGTTGCCATAACAAGTTACCACAAAACTAATTACATACTTAAATAATTATTTATAACTCATAATTATTTATAATTAATTAATAATTAAAATGACAAAGTTATTTTTGTATAGTTATATACATCAAAATCTGACACTGGTCTTACTAGACCAAAATCTTAGGGCTCAGTAGGCCTGCATTCATTTCTGGAGACCCTGGGGAAATAATCTCTTCCTTTGCCTTTTCCAGCTTTCAGAGACTGCCCATATTTCTTGAGGCCCTCTTCCTTCTTCAAAACCAGCAAGGGTGGGTTGAGTCCTTTTCACATCATATCACTCTGACGACTCTTCTACTTCCCTCTTCTACTTTTAAGGACACTTGTAATTACCTTGGGTTCACCCAATGATCCAGGATAATCTCCCTGTCTCAAGGTCCTTAATTTGGGATATATATTGTATCCACAAAATCTCTTTTGCTGTATAAGGTTACATATACACAAGTTCCAAGAATTAGGACATGGGCATTTTTTGGGGCCATTATTCTGCCTAACACAATCAAGATATTTGAAACAAAGATATTTGAAATATATCATAGATTGGGACGCCTGGGTAGATCAGCAGTTGATGCCTTCGGATTAGGACATGATCCCGGGGTCCAGGGATTAAGTCTCGCATCGGGCTCCCTGCGAGGAGCCTGCTTAGGTAGAGGAGCCCCTCTACCTATGTCTCTGCCTCTCTCACTCTGTCTCTCATGAATAAATAAATGAAAGCTTAAAAAAAAAAATATATATATATAATAGATTGTGAAAGTGTTTTGGAATAAGGGAGTATGTCCAAATAAAATGTGTGGGAGTGAAGTGGGTAGGAATTACCAGTTTAGCTTCTTGTGGATATGTACCTTTAGAGAACTTGCTCATATTTTGGCTAGGGAAGTTATTCATGGATGAACAATAGTGAGATGACATTTTTATTCAGAGGCTAACTTTGACAGTTTTTGGAAGTTTGAGTGGAAGCAGTTTATATTCTCTGTGTAGAAAGGACTTGGGAAAAGAGGTGGGGGAAGGGTAACACAACCAAGCTGGGCAAAAGAAAACTTTTTTTTCCCTATTTTTTCCTATTCCTATTTTAATCTCTTATTTTTGCTTTGCCTGGATAAATAAGGATTTTGGCTTTTAATTGCTTTGAGTTAGTATGCATAAATAACAAGAGGCTAATTTCTGGTGGAGAGGCCATAATTTTATTTAAAACTCAGAAAGTTTTTCTTTTTTGTACTTTTGTAAACTAGCGTATCATTGGATTTTTGAAGTACAAATCCTTATACTTTCTTACAATGAGACACATTACTGAATATATATTTTTGAAATAAATGCTTTCATCTTTCAGGTAAAACTTGGCACATTTGGGTAGAAGCCATTTTTGTTGTATTTAGAACTAAATTTGTTGTTTATAGCTAAAGATTAAAGAATACTTTTTTTTCTTTTTTTCCTAATCAAGTTCTGAGGTGAAGTAATAATTGAAATAACACTGATCCTAATGATTTGCTTCTCTTGTACACAGTCTACTGGTTTTGTTCTCTCAGGATTCCTTCTCTATAAAAAAAAGGTGTGAATTAGTTGAGGTGCACAAATTAAAAATGAGGAGTGCTTTTGTTGCTGACTGATTAAAGAACCTTGGGAAGGATTTAAATTGTGTGCTTCAGTAAATTGTGGATGGATTTAGGTTTCCTTCTCAGTGGTTTTAATATTTGTTTGATATTTATGAAGTATATTAATATCCAACTTAAGTATGATATAAATTGTACCTTTTATAGGTGGTTGACTTAGCTGTTTGACATACTGCCAAGACAGAAAAATATTGGAACAATTAATAAAATCCATTTTTTTTTAAGGACACCAGTCGGAACCTGCGACAAGTAGACCAGATGCTTGGACAGTATCGAGACTACAGTAATGGACAGGCGGGTGCTGTAGAACATGTGAGGAAATTTACATATGTTTGCATTTTTTCTTACCCACCTTTTTGGAAATCGGTTTTTGAGAAGTAGGGATGTGAGAAAAAAGGTAGAACCATTGTGAACAGCTTTAGCTTTCAGATTATTTTACTATTTTTTAGTGGGTTAGCTTGTAACATGGATTGCTGGCTAGCTTATATAGATTAGATTCTATTGAATTTGAAAGTTTAAAGTCAGGAGAGGAAGAATTCAGGACAATAGTTAAACTAAGACTTAACTAAATTTGGGCCAGCTACCCCTTACGGGAGTTAAGAATTTTATGGATGGTTTATTTTAAAGTAATATAAGCTCATTCTTTAAATAAATTATAAAATCTCTCTTAGCCCTCTTAGTTCCACTCCAAAGAAGTAACAATTTGACAGCTTCTTGTATATCTTTCCAAGTATTTTCTGTGTGTGTATATACATAACTACCTTAATAATGAGAGTTAATTCTTTCCTTTTTAATTTATTAGTGAAAACTTAAACAGTATTAACTAGAAGCAGGAACAAACCTACTTTGTCATGTTGAATATTAGATGCTTCATTATGATAGAAGATTTCCTTTGAATTGGGGAATTGGGAAATGAAATTTTTTTTTTAAATTAAAAAAATTTATTTATTTATTTATGATAGTCATACAGAGAGAGACAGAGAGAGAGAGAGGCAGAGACACAGGCAGAGGGAGAAGCAGGCTCCATGCACCGAGAGCCCGACGTGGGATTCGATCCCGGGTCTCTAGGATCGCGCCCTGGGCCAAAGGCAGGCGCCAAACCGCTGCGCCACCCAGAGATCCCCTGAAATTTTTTATTATGTAAATTTCTGTATAGATAAACATTTAAAACACAAAATGTATTATGTGGCATTAGCTTCTGTGGTAGGCCTGGAGTCAAATAATGCTGAACTCTGGAGTGTGGAATGGACATACATGAAAAGTAAAACTCAACAGGTGTTTCATTTCTATCTGAGTTATAAGTATATAGAATGCAAATCTACTCATAAAAAATAAGACACAGGAAGCAAGAGTCTTTCCTTTTGTTTTAGGCTATTCCATAGTCTGGCCTACAGTCTCTTTCTTCATTTCTCCAAATTCTTGTTCTGTTAAAACTGTTGGTTCTCAGTGATTTTTTTTTTTTTTCCCTGCAGCATACCAGTGGAGTACACCATTCATTGCCTTATGTTATACTTATTCATTAGAGCAATGCTTTTTACCCTGCCACCTGTAAGTCACCTGGGGGAATATCTGCCATGATCTGTGGGAATATGTGTAAATTGGAAAGAATATTTCTCACATGCGATTCTGATGGGCTTTTCAATGAAAATTCCCTTTTTAGCATTAAACTGCTACAGGATATATCATACCTAAAAATGAGTTTTTTCTTATTCTTTTTGTTTTTTTAAATTAATGTGTGTTCTCTTTGGGGGGTTACCCTGAAGAGTGATTTTTTTTTTCTTCTTTCGGTGGATATGCTGCAACTCATAGAAGTCTTGCTATGGAACTGGCTGTTTTTTGTTTTTGTTTTTTCTTCTTCTAAACATTCTGAAACAGGTTAATCCAGTGTTTAACCAGTGTTCAACTATTAAAAAATTTCTCCATTCTAAATCTACATTGCCTTCTTGAAATTATTATTTCTTTTTTAAAATAGATTTCCTAGAAAGACCAATTTTTTTCCGTCTAAGGAAGACAAGAATTTTCTTTTTTTTTAAGACAAGAATTTTTATTATTAACTTAGATTTTGTAAATGATTCTGTTGCTAAACCTCAGGAAATGGATAAGTGAGGTATGTGTGCATATATATGCATATTTAATATTTGCTTTATTGAGATATAACTTTGTCAACATAATTTGCAGTGGGTGAGGGGAAATACAAATGTTTGATGTAGCATTTCCCTCCTGGGATAAGAGAACTGTGAGAATTACTTTTGTTGGTTTATAAGACCTAAAGGTCAAGAGTCATGTTGGGTCATTTTTTGATGACTTTTCCTTGTAATATACATAATTTCCCTTTGTAACTTTAAATCATTATAACCACCCATCCTAAATTTATTTCTTTACTTATTATGTATAAAGGCCTCTCTATGAGGAGCCGAGCAGTGTTAAAGCATCAGTGATGTGGTGCATGATGTCTCCTAGAGAAGCAGCACCTCCCTTTTTATAGTCTCTTTGGGAATGTTTCTATATGCTTAGTATATCCCAGGCACTTACTTACTTATTTATTATTTTAAAGATTTTACTTATTTATTTTGAGAGAGAACGAGCATAAGTAGGCAGGGAGAGGGAGAAGCATACTCTCCGCTGAGCACAGAGCCTGATCCAGGGCTCACTCTCACGACCCTGGGATCATGACCTGAGCTGAGGCCTATGCTTAACTAACTGAGCCACCACCTCCCTGCCCAGGTACCTCTTTATATTAACTCATTTAGTTCTCTCAACAATCCTATTAGGTAGATACTATTATTATCCTCATTTATATGATTAAAAAATTGGGGCACAGAATGGTTGCTAACTTGCCCATGGACTCACAGCTAATTAGAGATAGAGCTGTGGATAGGATGTTATCCTAAAGCCCAGCATCAGGATTCATTTACTTCCCTGAGTCATGGTTGCTCACATTTTTGTGATGCTGTGAGTTCGTATTTCAGAAAATTGGGATTTTGGATTCAGAGTTTGAAGGCTTATATGGATAAACTAGATTTTGGAGATTATCTTAATTGGTTGAAAAACGGAAGCCCGCTGTCACACAAGTCATTAATGTTACAACTAATGTCCAGAATGAGAGTTAGATGGAAAAAAAAATCCAGAAACAGAATTGGTAAGAAATATGGCACTGAGCTAGGATTTGCATTGACAGATTGTCAAAGTTGGCAGTTTTGGCTGCCACTTAGGCAACGTGGAAGGTTCTGCAAGTTGCCTACATCAGCATCAATTTTTCCTTTCCTCTTATATAACAGTCATTGATTTTTCACTAGTCTTGTTTGCAGCTGTTCCAGCCAATGAACCATATTTAGTTGGATAGTATGTCTTAGAGTCTTTGGGGCCAATGAACTTCATGACTTTATGAAAGTGTCATCTTGCATTATTTCTCGTGCTGTAAATTTCTTGGGAGGTCTGCGAACATTTGGGCAAAAGAGGACCTGTGGGGAAGGTTTTATTTGAAAGCTTACTGTGAAGATTTGGAACATATTGTATTCTGTATTAAACGGTGCAATCGATAAACTTAGTGTTTAAATATTTCTGGAACTGTGTGTTCCTTATTTATGAGAGAGCGGGGTCTGTTTTTGTGTTAATATTATAAAAATAAAATGCCCTCAAGGAAGAATATTAAAAAAAAAGAATATTCAACATAAAAAGTTAATACCTTCTGCAGTGGAAATTTGGACTGCATCTGAGGCTACATTAGTTAATATTGGTTATACAAGAAAAATACAGTTGTCTTGATTCAAATCAGTGGACTGATTAAGTTCATTTTTAAGGTAAAGATTGGTGAAAATATAGTAATGTCAAATTAGAACTTAGAGACTTGCATTAATAGGTAATTTTTCTTCTAATTAAGTACTCTGATTAAAATTTCCCTTTGGGAGTAAAGGATGTTACCATCTGGCATATGGACTTTGAAAGAATTGGAGTGTTAAATAATAAAGTGCAGGTTTTTTCTTGTATTCAGTGGGTTTCAGTTCTCAAATATAATTAGTGGCATCCCAGAAGGATAATGGTAATGGTTTAGGGCCAGGCACAAACCATTATAATATCTTAAAGCTGAAGGTATGTGCCCTTTTTTTTCTTGCTGAGTTTTATTAATTGTCCTGAAGGTGAGAATTGTTCAGTTTATTGTTAAGTAGTAAGAGTCTATAGGTAAGAAATTAAACCAAGCAGTTAAATTCTGTTATGACCTTCCTTTTGTAAACATATTTTGGATCTTAGGAATTAGATTCTTAGAGTCTTATACTTAAAATTATATTTACAAGTCCTTCATGAAACAGCTGGACAGCAGAATAATTTTTATAGAACTTTGCTTTGAGGCTAATGGAAAAATGTAGACTCTGGAGTCAGAGTTGAAATTTAATCCTGATTTTTTTCCACTACAAACCATTTTAGTGACTTTGGACAAGTTATTACACCTTTCTGAACTTAAGTTTTATCATCTGAAAAATGAGCATAGTCCTATATCCCTCGTTATAACTAACATTTATTAATGTGGTCTCACTAATGTTTAGATGCTTGCTAAACATTCACATTTTTGTTGTTTCTTTAATTCATCCAGTAATCCCTACCTTCAAGCATTTGCTATGTTCTTAATAGTACTTGGTATATTGGCACTCAGAAGAGGTTACTTTATTCTTCTTTGACTTCATGGGACTTAAACTCGGTTTCATTTGTGTATCATTATGACTATAAACAATATAATGTATTACAGCATTCACAGGGATATTGTATGTCTGATTATTTTGATTATATGCTAAATTAGACAACACATGTAATACTGCTTTTTGTCTGTCTTCTGTTCATGAATATAACGTCTGTCAACTCAGAATACATTACTATGCACATTCCATTTTCCATCAGTGCTCATTTATTGATACTTAAAATATACAAATATTTAAAAAATACTTTCAAAATTATGATTAGAATGTGATATATGGGCTTTGAATATACAGGATTTCATTTAAAAACAAAATAGTTATATGTAACTTTTATGTAAAAGTTATGTATCATTTGAAAGGGAATTTTTCAATTTTAGGAATGCTATTATGGGCTTATATTTCCATAAATCAGCATATGGAGAGAGATTAGGCAAAGCAGCTGGAGCTAATGATCTTTTGGTAAATAAAAAATAAAATAGTAGCAACTATTTAAAAAATACATTTCAGCAGCAGATGGTGGGACCAGAAAAATATGCAAACCATAAATTTGCACTCTTGTTTAATTTTTTAAAATTCTTCTCCTCCCCCCCATCTTCTCCTCCTCTTCCTTCTTATATTAATAATAGAAGACAAATAGACTATAAGGAACCAAAATAGAGTTGATACAGTTAACTCTACAACCAATGTATTTTGCAGTCTGTTGTCAGATAAACTTTGGCATTCTGTAGAGAAATAGGCAGTGAAGGAAAGCCAGGCATAAAAGCACTTAATCAAAGTGCTTATGGATGACATCATTATCCTGGACAGAATTTTAAAAATGACCTCTTTTCTGCCTCCAGTTTTGCCCTGGATTTTGTCAGGGTGACCTCTGACATTTGTAGATTAAAATACTTTAATTTTTAAAAATGTCATTAGTAGTGTAGATACATCTAAACTTATAACACAACCTTTCTATGGTCACTAGTGCTATATATATTTTGAATGTTTGCTAAATAAGGTGAAAACAAAGCGAATCTTTAGGCAGAATATTTTCTGATTTCTCCTTAACTATGCAGTTAAGTGAATATAGTTATCTTACAAGGACAAGTTTGCTTGCATTTCTGTATAATCTATATTATGCTAGTGGATGTTTTTTCTTAGTATGAAAATAAGAGACAATTTAGAGTAAGAAAAGTGTCTGAAGAAACTAAATGGGATCTTTACATGTTCAAAATTCACACCTACTTTAAGATTTATTTATTTTAGAGAGAGAGGGAGAGAAAGAACACATGCATGCATGTGGGGGGAGGGACAGAGGGAGAGGTAGTGGGTGGTACAGAGGGAGAAGGAGAGAGAGAATCCTCCAGTAGACTGCACTGAGCATGGAGCTCAACATGTAGCTCAGTTCTAGGACCCTGAGATCATGACCTGAGCCAAAACCAAGAGTCAGCCGTTTAACTAACTTAGCCATCCAGACAACCCCAAGCCTACTTTAAAGTGCAGCATTTATAATTTTTACCAAAGTTATTGCTAGCTTTTTTTTTAAAGTTGTGTTTTTTCATTTATATGGAAGCTAATTATTTGATGACTATTTGGTAGCTACTATATTTATGTGTGATTAATGACTATTCCTAGTTTATTTCCATTGTTCTCTGTGGAATAATGGTAAATATCTTTTAAGAATTTTCCAGTGACTATATTTTGTGTGATTTTCTTCTCTCTCACAATGAGCATAGCAAGAATGGAATTAGTTTTGTTGAGAATGTGAATTTATGAGATACAGTGATTTTTAGTGAAGCAGTTATTGTTGCTAAACATTTACCAAGAAAGTTTATGCATATGGTTCTTTGTCATTTCTCATTTTCTCTTATTGGAACCAAATTTTATTGAATGATTTATTTCTTAGGCATATCTGATACTGTTTGTGGAGTTGATGCCTAGTTTCCTACTGTTTACTATTGCTTGGAAATCTTCCTAGGGACTGGTCAAGAAGTTTGCTATTATGAATTTTGGAAAGTCAATATTTTTAGCTTAAAAAAACAAATCAGAGTTCCAGTCCCAGGTAGATAGAGTTAGCTTATTGTTCACTGAGTACTCTATAAAACCATTACTGAATGCACAGAGCAGCTATTTGAGGACTCTGAAAAGTAAATACAGGCAGTCCTTGCCTTGTTGCATGGTTTTGATGTGCATGAGTTTGATTCCCCAGTTTGGCCAAGTAACACCAGTCCCCAAATAACACAATTCGTATTTCAGTTAACAAAGTTTATTAGCTAGAAGTACTGCAAAAAGTACACACTTTACTGCTAGCTCTTCAGTTCACACATTACTATGTAAATAACAGATCACTGCTTTTGAAGTTGCTGATTGGTCACAGATAGTAAGACATAGTTGTATTACTTCCTTGTCTTCTAATAATAAACCTGTGGTGTGCTGTTTTACAAAAATAAATAATAATAAAGGGATCGGCTAACAGTACAACAATAAAATGAAAAGTGATAATGCTGGAAGTGAAGTGTGAGTCTATTTTGGAGGAGTTGTATGTGGCGTTATAAAGAAATAACTGCTGATAGTAGGAATATTGACACTGCCGCTATTCAAGAGTCCCTAGATATACATCCAGAGGAGTTTAGTGACATCATGTTTAGGGAATGACAAATTCTTCTAAGGACTTTTTCCAGATTAAAACATCCCATTTTTTTCATTCTATTTATTTTTTGTTCTTCCATTCATTGCCTACAGTCATCATAACAAAAACTATATATTGAGCAAACTGATCTTCCCTAGGTGTTGTTCTAATTATTTTACATACACTGTCTTATTGTGTCCTCAAAAAAATTTTGTGAGAGTTATTGACTGATACAGTGTGAAATATACGGATAGGAACAGAAGCAGAAGCAAAAGCAGCACAGCTGAGGAAATCACTACCAGGCTTCGGTCTTAGTGTTTCTGAATCATGATGTTTTCAATGATCACATCTTTTATTTAGAGTACCCATTGCCACCTGGATGATTTCTTTTCAGAGAGTTGCTTTGCAATGTAGTCTGTCCTTTTGAGTTTTATACTCTTTTTCAGGTTCATTAAACTTCTGTTTTGTCTCTAATTAGAATCTTTCACATAGAGCCATCACAGGACTTTCAGAGCTCTATGAAAATTTTGAAGTTTGGTGTTGAGTTTAATAAGTTCTTTATAGATCTTGGAAACTAGCCCTTTATCTGATATGTCATTTGCAAAATATCTTCTCCCATTCTGTAGGTTGTCTTTGAGTTTTGTTGACTGTATCCTTTGCTGTGCAAAAGCTTCTTATCTTGATGAATCCCAATAGTTCATTTTTGCTTTTGTTTCTTTTGCCTTCGTGGATGTATCTTGCAAGAAGTTACTATGGCCGAGTTCAAAAAGGGTGTTGCCTGTGTTTTTCTCTAGGATTTTGATGGAATCTTGTCTCACATTTAGATCTTTCATCCATTTTGAGTTTATCTTTGTGTATGGTGAAAGAGAGTGGTCTAGTTTCATTCTTCTGTATGTGGATGTCCAATTTTCCCAGCACCATTTATTGAAGAGACTGTCTTTCTTCCAATGGATAGTCTTTCCTCCTTTATCGAATATTAGTTGCCCATAAAGTTCAGGGTCCACTTCTGGATTCTCTATTCTGTTCCACTGATCTATGTGTCTGTTTTTGTGCCAGTACCACACTGTCTTGATGACCACAGCTTTGTAGTACAACCTGAAATCTGGCATTGTGATGCCCCCAGATATGGTTTTCTTTTTTAAAATTCCCCTGGCTATTCGGGGTCTTTTCTGATTCCACACAAATCTTAAAATAAATTGTTCTAACTCTCTGAAGAAAGTCCATGGTATTTTGATAGGGATTGCATTAAACGTGTATATTGCCCTGGGTAACATTGACATTTTCACAATATTAATTCTGCCAATCCATGAGCATGGAATATTTTTCCATCTCTTTGTGTCTTCCTCAATTTCTTTTAGAAATGACAAATACCCACCATTTGCTTCAACGTGGATGGAACTGGAGGGTATTATGCTGAGTGAAGTAAGTCAGTCGGAGAAGGACAAACATTATATGTTCTCATTCTTTTGGGGAATATAAATAATAGTGAAAGGGAATATAAGGGAAGGGAGAAGAAATGTGTGGGAAATATCAGAAAGGGAGACAGAACGTAAAGACTGCTAACTCTGGGAAACGAACTAGGGGTGGTAGAAGGGGAGGAGGGCGGGGGGTGGGAGTGAATGGGTGACGGGCACTGGGGGTTATTCTGTATGTTAGTAAATTGAACACCAATAAAAAATAAATTAAAAAAAATTTTGAAGTTTGATAATTTTAATATTAATATAAAAGCTTATGTAGTTGTAGAGAATTTCATTTATCTACTAGTTTCCAAAATAATGAGTTGGTTTGCTAGCATGCTCTAGTAGTTGAGGATCGTTAACTCACAAACTTATCCATATATAAATCCATTGTAGTTAGTATTTGTATTGATGCTCAAATTATTTCATTATTGCCTAGAGGGAGACTTCTTGACTTCTAAGTTTAAAAAGTCTGTCTTGACAATTTGGATAAACTACTTTATAATTGCCATTCAGTTACAGTGCCCAATTTTTATTTGTATTCATACCAGTACATAGTAGTAATGCTTCAATTATTTTAGTCTAAAATCAAGTGAACAGAGGTAAATGAATAGACCTAATATGTAAATAACACATTTACATCAACTTGAGGTGAAAATATGGCATAACATGTTCTGTGATGCTGGTTTTGCAGTATTTCAGATAGGGGAAATTGGCAGAAAAAAGAATCATCACCTGGTACCTGCAGAGATAGCCATGCTAAACTCTTAGAACCTGTACCATTGGAGTTAATACCACAGTCTAGTGTGGAGCATTGATTTAGTGTTCAGCAAAATAACATCATCCATCATAGTAAATTAATCTTAAATTGAATTTTATTAATGTTTTGTTTTCACTTAATTTCAAGTTTGATTTGCTTTTGCACCTAGTCTAGAACTGGTAAAGATCTGTCAAAAATGAAAGTTCAGAAGGATGAGTTGTACATTTGTGACTCTTCTTCCTTTAAGGCAGTTGCTGATTTAAAAAAAGATGGCTTAGAAGTAGAGAGAATAGGATCAAAGCTATCAATAGACTGGATGGGCCAGGGAAACCAAAACTGGACTTCAGGAATCTTCCAGCTTTTACTGGAGACCCTAGTGGATGATAACCTAGAAAGAATGTTGAGCTGAAAATGAGAGAAGTGGTGAACTAAAAATAGACTTATCCTGATGAAGGCAGAAGCCCAGCTTTGAATCATCATGGTTCCTAACTAGATTAAGTTATTTGGATTTCCTAGTGACCCTAGCCTGACTTCCTGCTAGAAGCGAAACCAAATCCTTTCTGGAGGAAGATGTCATCCAAAGTTTTAAATAATCTCCACAGTTTTTCATATCTGATGTCTATCATATGATAAGTAATTAGGCATAAGAAAATTTAAGAAGTGACTGAACAGCAAGGAAAAAAACCAGACAGTAGAAACATACATGAGAATATGAAAAAATTCTGATTAATCTGTTCAAGAAATTAAAAGACACGATTGAGAATTTTGACAAAGAATTGGAAACTCCAAGAAAGAACCAAATGAAACTGAAAAGAAAACCAAAAACTGAAAAGAAAACCAAAAGAAACTGAAAAATATAACATATATATATATATATATATATGTATATATATATAAATAGATAGATAGATAAAACCAATCCTGTTAAATAGGGGATTTATAGTAGGGATTAAATAGCAGTTAGTATTACATTGAAGAGATAATTAATGAAGTAGGTGGGCCAGCATAAGATAGAATTTATAAAATGAAAGATATCAAAGTATAGATTCCATGATCTCTATGGGTCAAAAATGGGATAACTACAAATAAAGCCTCACACTGTTATATCATAGTAAAACCATTGACAATCCAAGTCAAAAGAAGTCTTAATAACTAGAGCTAAAAAGGTCACAATACTCACAAAACGATAATAAGAAATGACAGCTGACTTTGCTTCTAAAAGGTTAGTGACATCAGGCTTTACGTGAAAGATGTGAATAATAAAGATAAACAAAAAGTTAATAGAGCTGGTTCTGTCACTAACTTGTGTGATCTAAAGTCATTGTACATTTCTAGTCCTTTTTTTTGTGTTACAGTTCAGATTTGAGCTTCTTAACATGGTTTAATTTTATTCAGAGCTTATCATAGGTTACTGATACACCATTTCATAGTCTTTGGTCTATTTACATGTTAGATTTAGTTTTATTTTACTTATGTATAAATTATTCTCAAGGTAAACCTTGTTTTCCTGGGCCTACTTCGTGTATTTCTCTGGATTAATAGGCTGGGTCATATAGCTAGTGAATGCTTAGGGAGGATGGCATTTTGTATATCCCAAGTTAGGAAAGCAGGGGACAGAGTGTAGAAATGAGAGCAGCATTAGAATTGCATTCCTGAAATTTTATTTCTTTTAATCTGGACTGTTTTATCCTAGGTTCTTCAGGAGAGCTAAATCCAAATAACCAAAATGAAGAAGGGTTTGCTCATTTGTTATTTATATTGTTTCATCTGTGCTTTCCTTTCAACTGAGGCTATTTTTTTTCTGCACAGTTCCCCAAGGAAACCAAATTGCTCTCTCCATAAGTGGTCCTCTACTCTTTACTTCTGGCTGAATTTAAGAAACTTTGTTTTCTCAATCATTTGTTTTGACGTTCTCTTTAAAGAGTTATGGGTGACTTGTTCTATGGATCTGTATATTATTTTTATTAATACTGTTTTTTATTTATCCTTGGATAAGATATCTAGGCCTGAAGCTGCCCAGCAATTCAGGGTATTTGGATTTTTCTCAGCTTTACTCTCTCTTCTTTTGGGCTTCATTTGAATCCTCTTTTCAGGTCTGTAGTTGTGTATAGCTCTGAACGTTATTCTATGTATTTAGTGTCTTTTGTAGCTCTTAAGGTCTAAAAGATGTCTTATATCATTCCTGCTGACTGACTCTCTTATAATCTGAAGAGAGCATTCAGACTACTGTATTCTCTTCTGTGTATTAACAATCTGACCTCTGACCACATAGTTTTCTGGAATTTGAAGTCTTTGAATGAATGAAAAGACGTTCTGATATACAGTTGGGCAATGCATATTATTTTAATAGCAGCAGTCACTGTGAGAGCTGGTCAGTTTTCTGTTTGTTATAGACCTGAGGCTTCTGAAGGAGTATTTTGAAGGGAGCAAGACTCAGATATATGGCCTTATTAAATTTCTAAACATGGATGGCACGTCAATTAGATATTTAATCTGCTTTTGTAAGCCCGTAGGTAGTAGTCCTGTCTTTCACATTCTGCTAATAGATGGAATGGGTAGCAACAGATGCTATTTAAAACCAGATGCTAGAATTGGTTCTGAGAATATTTATGTTTACTGTATTTATGTTTCCTAACATACCTTACTTCAATTTTTTTCTGATATAAATTCATTTAGGGAGCTCAGATTATTTCAGAAGTAGCTTTAAAAATCTCTTGTCTGTTTGTATTTGGAATTGTTTAGGGAGCATAACTTCTCCTTCATTATATTCTTTAGTTAAAAGAAAGTTTGGAACAATCAATAGGCCAACTGCGGAGTCAACGTTTATTGAGACACTCAGGAGGGAGGAGTATTTCTGTTACGAGTCTGAGTGCAAGTGACCTTGATGGTGGCACTGTGACAGGTAAGCTCTTCACATGTTTTGAAACCTTTTTTTTGCTTTACAAATATTTCTGAAACATATGTTGAATACACTTACTTCTTGGAGTACTCGGACCCATACATGAAATCATACAAATAAGGTTAAGATGCAGTTGTCACTGATTTTTATGGTACCTATTTTGAAATATGTTCAGTGGGACTTTGTTATTCTAATACTTTTGTTCTCAGACTCCATAGACTACATGACAAAACTTGGATTTAATCATCTGCCTCTAATTAAAAGGAATACACAAATAGGATTTACTGTGTGGTATACTTTTTAGATGAGAAGTCTTGTCCCAGCTTCCCAGTTTTCATAGTCTGATTAGAAATATCCTATAACACTTGTTAAGAACAGGTGAATTTTATCTTTGGTGCGCAGCTAGATTTCAACAGCTACATTACAGATATAACACTTGGTTTGCCTGTAGTAAATCAACTACTTCAACCCTGAGATCACATTTGAATGGAAAAGACTTAGAAAGTCTGGAGTGAAGAGAGGTGATTTACATAGAAGTAAACATTAGTAGCCAGCTTTGTTAATATTGCTATTGATCATAATACAGATTAAAAATTGGACACAATCAGCTATTTTCTGTGTAGATTTTATTGATTTTTAAACAAGGTTCAAATATTAGATTACTTTTTTTTAAAAATTCTGTTTTATTGGTATTGTTCTATTTTAGAAAGACATAAAAGTTATTTTTATTTACCAATTTATTATTCTTAAATAAGGGAAATACTATATTACATCTTTGAAAAGTATAGCAAATTAGAACTTTTGATATTTTCTATTTCCAGGTTATTTCTGTTGCTTATGCTGTATGCTTAAAGAACAAAATTAGTGCCGATTTAGTGACCCTAGCAAGATACTCAGGAAATAGTCTGGGTTAGGGCCTATGTATATATCCATGTCTGCTATATATTTTCTGAGCAAAATTTTAGGTTGTTTCTTCTCCTACATGTTTTTATTCTTTCTTTTCTTTCATCTCTGAAGAGAGCTACCGATTTCCACCTACCTCACCTCTCAAGAACTATGGGGACCAACAGGGCAGTAAACGAATTAGGTCCAGAACTGGTGTCCGATTTGTTCGGGATCCTGACGACGTGGGCCAGGTACTTTGTACCATTCTGTAATCTGTATTTGATCTTTTTTTTTTTTTTAAACCAAGTAAGCTATTTTATTTTCAATATTAATTATTATTATCATTTTTAATCAGTATTATTATCATTTATTTTGAATTTTATAATGGAGGAATATGTTTTGTGGAATATTTAAAGGTGAATTTAGCTGGACATGTTTTGTTTCCTTGTTCAGGTGACTTACTCTTCTGTAAGAAGAGTCAAAGTCACCTGCTAAAGTCAGCTACTTATTATTTTGCTAACTTTGGTTTAATATAAACAAGTTAGTCCATGTGTGATTAACCTATCGGTTTTTTTTCATTAGTGTTTTTCTGATTGTTGAATCCCCGATGGAACTACTTAATATAAGCAAGAACTTTTCTACTTTTTTCATGTATTTCACGTATTCACTGAAGATTTTGGAAGTGTTGGTTTCTGTAGACATACTTCTTTTTCTACTTCTTTAAAGTTCCCTATAAGAGCTGGAAAAAATTTTTCTTGTTGCCTTGAGTAGCTAAATTAATTAGATAAGGGCTAGAGGATGTTGGTGATTTTGACATCTTTGTTTTGGTGGTTTTAGGATTGTAGGCTCAGAGTTTGTCAGGATACTCACCTGTAGCTTTTGCTGGTTATAGTATAAGATAGGAGTAACAGAACCAGGTGCATGAGAAGGCACCTTATAGAAACTTTTCCTCGAGGACTCCTGGGTGGCTCAGCGGTTTAATACCTGCCTATGGCCTAGGGCATGATCCTGAAGTCCCAGGATCAAGTCCCACATCAGGCTCTTGCATGGGGCCTGCTTCTCCCTCTGCCTGTGTCTCTGCCTCTCTCTCTGTGTCTCTCATGAATAAATAAATAAAATCTTAAAAAAAAAAAAAAGAAACCTTTCCTCTACTGTGGTGTTTTTTTGTTTTGTGTTTTTTGTTTTTTGTTTTTTGTTTTTTTTGGTAGGTGCAGCTTGCTAGAATGGATTATATGATGACGAAGCCTAGAATAGAGAATATCCTAACATGATTCATTTACTCTTTTATTCTGTTTATTTACCACCAGTATTCTGGGACAGTGCTTGTGTTAAACAAAAACCTTGCCTTTTTGTGTAGCTTGTAATCTAGAAGTGGAAAAGTCTGGTTATTAATCAAATAAGTGCATAAATAAACCCCATGATTGTGAACTGAGATGCATGCTACAACAGAAAGTATAGGGCCATGGGAGTAAGTGGTAGAGGGACTTACCCCAGTCAGGGAAGGTTTTCTGAAGAAACGCTGATGAGCTGAGACCTGAAAGTTGAGTGAGTCATTTTAGGTAGAACAAGTCTCTTGGCAGGAAGGAAGCCAACATCTATTAGCAACTTGAAGAAGTCCATGTAATTAAAGACATATGAAGAGGTGAGACTGTGCACAGTCTTGTAAGAGAGCAATAGTTACTTTGAGAAAAATTCCTCTAGTGTAGGAAAATGGAATCAATGTGGGCAACCCAATTAAGAGGATATTGCTGTGTTGTGGGTGTGAAACACTAGTTAGTTGGATTAGGATAAATGGAGTTGAAGAAAAGGGAGATAGATTGAAAAGCTATTTGGTAGGTAAAATGAAAGGCGTAGAAGATCAGATGACTCTTTGTGGAGGGTGAGAATGATCGAAAAGGAGGTTATCAAGGTTGAGTCCTAGGATTCTTATTTGCAAAACTGGAAAATCATGGCAAAATCCAAGTGAATGGTCTGCTCTTCATCTACTATATTACCTCTACTCTCTCTTTTTAACTGTTATTCCTGATTTTAAGTCTCTTTTCTTAAGATGACCTTTGGTTCCACATTGATTGTGTACTTTATTAATGCCCTACATATCATTTGTCATTTTGTTTACAGATCTGTCCCCTGTATTAAATTCTGAGCCCGTTGTTTTCTACCATAATTGCTGGCACTGATTAGTTCAATGTGCATTTGTTGAATTGAATCAATTTGTTTTTTCTGCATATGTATATGACTTAAGTTTTTTTCATTCTAAATTATAGTATACATATACATATATAGTGTACTACATACTAACAACTAAAAGTACAGTAATGTAAATGAAAATCCATGTAACCACCACCCAGGCAAAGAATCAGAGCATTATTGTGTCCCTAAAACTTTTATGCTCCCCCTGTCTCCAAGAGCTATCAACTATCTTGACTTTTATAATAATCATTTTCTTGCTTTCATACAAAACAAAACATCTGTACTACTTAGATCTTGTCTAGTATTGCTTACATTTAAACTTTAAATAAATGGAATAACACTGTATATTGTTTTGTGCTTTCTTTCAATTGATGTTTTTGACATTTAGCCTTACTAATGTGTAGGTAGGTTTGATCACTTCATTTTTACTGTTATATTCCACTGGGAGAATATATCACAATTTATTTATATCCATCCTGTTCTTTTTTTTTTTTAAGATTTATTTATTTATTCATGATAGAGAGAGAGAGAGAGAGAGAGGCAAAGACACAGGCAGAGGGAGAAGCAGGCTCCATGGCGGGAGCCCGACGCGGGACTCGATCCCGGGACTCCAGGATCACGCCTTGGGCCAAAGGCAGGCGCCAAACCGCCGAGCCACCCAGGGATTCCCCTCCATCCTGTTCTTAATGGGCTTTTGGTTTATTTTCAGTGTTTTTGTTATGAACAGCGCTGCTTCAAACATTCTTGTATGTAGTTCCTGGTGGTGTGGGCAAGAGTTTCTCTGCAGCATGGATTGGCATACTATGGCATGTGGTCTAGTTGAATAGAGTTCTTTTGTAGCACAGCCATGCTCATTTGTTTATGGCTACTTCTGTGCTAAAATGGCAGCATTGAGTAATTTTAACAGAAGTCATATGGACTGAAAGCCTGAAATATTTGCTATTGTACCCTTTACAGAAAAAGTTTGCTGACCTCTTTTTTTTGGGGGGTGAGGGGGTTTCTAAAAGGACTGGAATTACTGTACTATAAAGGATGTGATGGTTAATGTTTTATATAACCTTCTAAAAATTGATTTTCTTTGGAAAAATATTTCTTTCAGAATAGACATTTATTATGTCTTTTTTAAAAAACAATTTTATTATTTATTTATGAGAGACACAGAGAGAGAGGCAGAGACAGAGGCAGAGGGAGAAGCTGGCTCCATGCAGGGAGCCCGATGTGGGACTCGATCCTGGGACCGCGTGATCACGACCCGAGCCGAAGGCAGATGCTCAACCACTGAGCCACCCAGGCGTCCCGACATTTATTATGTCTTAACATTATAAAATTTGGGCATTAGTCCAAAAAGTAAGTTCTTACTAACCTCAGTAAATCTTAATGGAAGAATTAAACAGATTCCTAAATAGATAATTATCTTTTGCCTTTACCAGCTTCATTCCTTTCATCAGTCCCTCCGAGACCTCAGCAGTGAACAAGTTCGGCTTGGAGATGATTTCAACCGGGAACTTGCCAGAAGAAGCCGGTAAAAGCAGAATATGGTTTTTGTTGGAGGCATGAGTTATTAGAGGAAAACAATAAATTCTGTAATTGACATGTTTACTTGAATTTAAAAAACAGTGCTGTTTTATACCAGTATTTTAAAATTTATTAATAGAACAGTTTAAAATTCTTAGAATTTAGAATGTATCATGACTACATGTTAGACAAATTAATTTCATATTTTTAAAAAGATTTTATTTATTTGAGAGAGAGAGAGAGAGAGAGCGTGCGCACACACATGAGCAGAGGGAGGAGCAGAGCAAAAGGGACAGATTCCCTACCGAGCAGGGAGCCCAATGTGGGCCTCTGATCCCGGGACCCTGAGGTCATGACCTGAGCTGAAGTCAGATATTTAATCAACTGAGCCACCCAGGCGCCCTTTAATTTCATATTTTTAAAAACATTTTAATTTACTACACTGAAGCACTGCTGTTACAGAGAGATACATTGTGAGACCTTAGCAAAGAGGTCAATTTGCAAATACATTAGAAAGGATGAGAGACGGAGGCAGAGACCGATCTGATATTTTAGCTTTCAGTTGAAACCTTCAAAAGTGAGTGTTTTATATCTGACAAGTCTTTGCAGTTTTATCAATTCTGGGTAGTCCCCAACAAATAATCACTTTATTTAAAATTTCTTCACTGTCTTTTCATTTTTATCATCAACAGTGACAGTTGGCTTTCATTCAGAGGCCATATTTTTGCAAGAAACTAAACATTTTTATTCCTTCTCAAGAATCACAGTCTATATACAGCAGTGATGGGAGAACAACAAACCTGAATAGAAGTTTGTTTACCAAGTTTCCTTGCCAACTACCATTCCAGCTAACAAAATCATTCCACACACCAGTTTTTTGTTACTATAGCAAAAAGAGTCAAAGCTATAAATGTTAAAAATATGTGATTATCAACTGTAGTCTGTATAATGTACTTGCTTTTAAATGGGGAAGGCAGGAAATTTAGTAATAAGAAATATGTTACTATTACTTCTACTACTAATAGTTAATATTATTGAACACTTACTACATGCCAGATAGATTTAGGTTTAATTTTAATAATAACCCTAGTGAGTTAGTCATCATTATTTTTTCCAGTTTTTGGATGTGGAAAGGGGCACAGAGAGATGAAGTAACTCAGCTTGCTGGAGTTCAAATGAGAGTTGTGGTGAAATCAGCTTTCAGGTGTAGGCAGTGTGGCCCCAGAGTATTTGCTCTTTACCACTTATAGTACCCTGTGATTCAAGGCCATTTTCATTTATAGCTGGTATGAATAAAGAAATTAAGTTCTTGAATTGTGAGCTAATATTGTTGGTCTATATTTATTGCCAGTCTTTTAAACTGGTAAAGGTTAGTTAATTTTAAAACCTAGGTATTTGTTTTTGACAAGTTGATAAAATCAGCAGAATGGTGTCAATATTTTATGTTCTTGGATTGCTTTATATGTAGCTTTTATACTTTGAAGAAAGGGTACAAATTAAGCATTAGGAAAATGAATTTTAGGAATTTGTCCTATAAGAAGACAAAGGAAAGGGGAAGTTATAGGGATGATTTACTTATTTAGTTTAAGAGATCATGTGGCTCTGCAGTGGTGGACTGGGAATCTTCTAATCCATGGCCTGGTGCCATCTGATAATAGTCTATATACTCAGAGGCATGTGTGAAGCAGAGAAACTTAAGTTAAATTAGGAGTCAAGTTTCTTCTGGAACCTGGTGACTTAGCTTTGTGAATGAGGAAGATTTTAGGATCCCATTCTGCTTTACTTATACCACAAATTCTTAATTTATGTTTATAAAAGTACCAGGTAGGAAATTGCTAGTTTAACTTTCTGTGTGATTCAGAAAGATTGATATTTTCATTTAATTACTAACTTTTCATTTTTTGACATTACAAAAGGTACCTTGAAGTAAAAGTACACCGGAAAGCAAGCTTTTAGAAAGGATTAAATAAAGTTTAACTTAGAACTCACTTTGGATGCCATATGGAAAATTGATTTGGGAAGGGCAAGTTAGAAAACTATTGCATTAGAGATGATGGCTTGACCAGGATTATGGCAGGAAAGAGATGGACTGGGCTATGTTTCAAGATATTTTTTTGAGATTGAAGAGATAGGATTTGGCATTGGATTGAATATGAGGGGTAAAGGAGAATAAATCAAGGATGACTGCCAGATGTCTGACTTGAGTAGCTGGGTAGATGGTAATTCCACTTCCTGAAATATGGAAGGCTGGAAAGGATAGGTCAGGTATAGAAATTAAGGGTTTGGCATTGGATATGTGAGGTTTGGGATGCCTGGGAGATGTCCAGATGTAAAATGTGAAGCTAGATATTTACTCGGGAGTTCAAAGGAAAAGTCTGTTAGAGATGTGAATTTAAGAGTGATGAGCACATAGAGGTAGTATTTAGAAATGGGTGAGATCTAGAAAGGAGAACATCAAGGACAGGGTTGAGTTCCAAAAACTTCCAATATTAGAAGTCTTATATACATAGAGGAGGGGCCAGTGAGATGTGAGAAATTCAGCAGTATATAGAACTACAAAAGTTAAGAAAAAGATACAAGTAAAGACATTTTTAGAGATTTAAAGACTTAGAAAATTTATCTTTTAGAGTAAAATTTACCCTAAAAGGTAAATTCTTCCTGAGTACATTACCTAAGAACATATAAGTAAAATAAGAGGATAAACAAGAAAAAAGGAGATGCAGGCTATGAGAAATAAACTAACCCAGAAACTTGGTTATCATTCCAATCCCTGGAATGATAGCCATATAGGAAATATTCACTCTAAATTAGAGCAAGAAGTAGATGTCCTTTGAGAAGAATGTAGTCAACAAGAATGGAGTAGATTCTTTTTTTTTTTTAAAGATTTTATTTATTCATGAGACACACACACACACACAGAGAGAGAGAGAGAGAGAGAGAAAGAGAAAGAGAGAGGCAGAGACACAGGCAGAGGGAGAAGCAGGCTCCATGCAGGGAGCCCGACGTGGGACTTGATCCCAGGTCTCTAGGATCAGGACCTGGGCTGAATGAGGCACTAAACTGCTGAGCCACCCGGGCTGCCCTGGAGTAGATTCTTAATAGATGATTCTGTAGAAAGAGAAAAATATCAATAATGTGATAAATAAAACCCATATAAGGTCAAAGGATGAGAAACTAGAAAAAAACAAAAGCACAAGAAAGTTAATGATCCAAGTATGAAGCTGACTGAAATGGAGACATGATAGAATGTAAACAAAGAGCATCAATTCTCTATGATGGAATAATTCATAAGAGGTATAAATTTATTGTGTAAATTGCATAGGCAGCCAGTAGAAAAACTTTAAAAATGGTAATGAATGTATCTGAAATTGGAGAGGGGTATCAGCTAAATATTTCAAAACAGTCAATTGACAGTATCTAGAGATGAAAATGATGGAAGTAATCAGCGAAAGAATGGAAATGGTTGAGCATGGGTGCTATGTGGAACCAGGGGTAAGAGGTGTGAGAGAGGAAGGGCTTTGCATTTATTTGTAAGTTCTTCTGTATTATTTGATTATTTATCATGTGTGTTACTAATTTGTTATAAATAATACTGAGAGGTATTATAAAGGTACTGAGAGGTAAGTTGGTGATGACAGAGTTTGGATAGCCCACATGGATGTAATTTGATTACAGATTACTAGTGGGGGTGTGAGATCAAGTTTTATCCTCCAACCCCCTCCACCCTTTGTTTTTAATATAAAATGAAACATATTGCAGGCTGTTTATTGAAGATGATATTCCAGTATACGTCTCAGAGTGTAATTCCCAAATCAGCACCATCCGCATCAACTGGGGATTTGTAGAAATGCACGTTCTTGGGCACCATTGCAGATCTGCTGATTCAGCAGCCCATCTTTTTAAGTCTTCCAGGTGTTTCATATGTTGGCTGATGTTTAAGGACCACTGCATTAGAGTATTATGTAATAACATTATTATGTTGTAAATGTCACAAATTATATTTTCTTAAGCAGCCAACTTGAAATATTTTTCTTTGCCTAGGTCGGATGCTGAAACAAAAAGAGCTTTGGAAGAATTGACTGAAAAACTTAATGAAGCCCAAAAACAAGATGTGGTGAGAACTCTTTGTTAAAAAAATAAATAAAAAATTCCCTATGCAGATGATAGAGTGGCTGGGCTGGTTGTAATCATAGCGAAGTTTAGTGGATTTTAACTTTTTGAGTAGTATATGTCATTTTGTCTAAACTTTGTTCTTACACTTCTTATAAATGTTCATGAATTTTGGGTATTGAAGTTTAAATATTTACCATGATGATATATTAGAGGTAGAATTCACTTATTTTGGGGCACCTGGGTGGCTCAGTTGGGTCCTGGAATCAAGCCCCAGATCAGAATCCCTGCTCAGCGGAGACTCTGCTTCTTCTCCCTCTGCCCCTCCCCCTGCTCATGCGCTCTCTTTCTCTCAAATCAATACAATCTTAAAAAAAAAAAAGAATTTATTTAACTTTTAGAGTTTCCTTATGAATATTCAGAAGGGACCCAGTGATTCCATGGCTTTTGTTAAATGATATTTGAGAGATACGGAACTTTTTGATAGTGACTTCGTAGCACTCCTCGTTAAGTATTTTCAGTTTACCTGTGTGTATAATCACAGTTGCTGCAGAGACCTTGCAGTCTGTTGTTTGACATGGTGCTAACTGAAAATACCCCTAATTTGTTTTATTATCTCAAACTCAGATTGTTGATAGTCATTATTCAGTGGTTTCTTTTTATCAAATCACAGTCCTTGGTTGAATTAAAGCAAAAAATGGAGTACATACAGTGTGTGTTTCTTTCCATCATAATTTGTTTCTTTCTTTTTCTTTTTTTTTTTTTTTTTAGGAGAAAAAAATTAATAGAAATTGTCAACTAAACTTGGAAATTTACCAACTTCAAGAGCAATGTGTATTTATTCATATCCCATAGTACCTTTTGTCCTATGGGAATGATAGCGGACAGAATTTTTTTCTTAACATGTTTTATTAAAACTGAAATTTTCCTAATAAGGGCAGATATTTTTTTCTGCAGTTTTTATTATGTTGACAGTTCCTTACTAACGTATGTTGAGTTTATTGTGGAGCTTGAATTTATTGGCCACGTATGCTAAGAGATGGATATGCTTGTTCTATTTCCAGAGAGATCAACTTAGTTACTCTTCTTGCAGTGAAATTTGCCCATTTCAAAAATTTATTTATTTTTTTTAAAGATTTTATTTATTTATTCATGAGAGAGCGAGAGAGAGAGAGAGAGAGGCAGAGACACAGGCAGAGGGAGAAGCAGGCTCCATGCAGGGAGCCTGATGTGGGACTTGATCCCGGGTCTCCAGGATCACACCCTGGGCTGAAGGCAGCACTAAACTGCTGAGCCACCCGGGCTGCCCCCATTTCAAAAATTTGAAAAACATCCGGCCACATGTAAGCACATTCGTCTTGTGCTTTTGGTGCTGATTTTTTTGCCTCAGAGAGATGAAGATACACTGTCTGTCTTCTGTTGAATAGACAAAATCTTTGTAGTTGGCAGCTGATGTGTGATCAGGTATGGAGTACTTTTTTTTTTTTTTTTTTACATAAAGTCCTACATTTTTTGAGGCATACCAAGACCTTCAGTTTAAGTCATGCCAATCTAAAATACTTTTAACTATCATACTTCAAAAAACGTATTTTCTGAGATTAACAGATTGGTTCATTTCTTAGTTAATTGCAGTGGTTCACACAGCAAGAAGTTCTGCCACTGTCTGATTTACATATTATCTAAACAGGAACTGAACACACACTTTTAAGAATGTAGCTCCGAGATCCTCTGTAACTTACTAAACTATCTCTGGCTCTCTCATATATTCTAGAGTGGAGTCTGCCACCTAACAGCAGAACCTGCTAAAGCTTTGTCTCTTAATTTTTAATTTTCTAAATTTGGAGGTATAATTTACTTATAGAAAAGTACAAGTATTAGTGTATAACTCAGTGAATTATTACAAGTGAACAGGCCCATGTAACCACCACCCAGATCTAGAAATAGAGCATTACCAGTACATGGAAGCCGCCTCATTCCCACAATCAATAATTTCTCCTCCTGTTTCCAAGAGGGCTATTTTGACTTTCTAGCCCATGCTAATTTGACTGTTTTGAATTTTTTAATATAAGTGGAATCCAATAGGACATTTTTTTTTGTGTCTGTTTTTTGCTAATCCTTAAGGTTATGATATTTCTGGATATTGTGTCAAGTACTTGCAGTTTGTTCATTTTTATTGCTCTTTGGTTTTCCATTGTATGGATTTGCTGCAGTGTATTTTAACATGATATTTGAATTATTTAAATTTTGGGCTATTACAAATAAGGTTGCGGTTAGTAATCTTACTCATGATTTTATTTTATTTTATTTTATTTTATTTTATTTTATTTATTTTATTTTATTTTATTTTATTTTATTATTTTTCTTATTCATGATTTTAGGGCACATGTACATGTATTTCTTTTGGTACATAACATGGAGTACAATTGCAACATGTCTTCAAATTTAGCAGATATTGATAACTAAGTTTCCAAAGTGGTTGCATTAACTTACACTTTCATTGACAATGTAGGAGAGTTCATTTTGCTTTTTTCATCTTTTCCAGTACTTGGCATTATTAGCCTTTTAATTATAGCCAGTATGTTAGGTGTTTATAGTGTCTTATCATTGTTGTAATTTGCATTTTCATTTGTCTTTTCTAGAGTTTCTCATCTTTGGCCTAATATGGGCCTTATTTATTACATCGTTGATATTTTTCTCCAATTCCTTACTGAATTGTCTCAGGAATCTACTCCATTCTTTTTGGCTTTTGGCTAATTTCTTTTTTGAGATTCCAGTTTGCTTCTTTTGCCCATTTTTTAAATAATTGGATTTCTTATCTTTTTTTTATTGATTTGTGAGAGGTCTTTATATATTTTGTATATGAGCACTCTATCAGTTATTTGTATTACAATGTTGTCTTCAATTGTCTAGAGCTGTTTCTTCTCACTCTTGAAATTCTCTTATTGGGATTTTCTGTTGAAATTTAATCTAGTTCAGTTTTCCATGTTTTCTTTTGTGGTTGATGCCTTTTTGACCTGTTTAAGAAATTGTTCTCTATCCTCAGATCATGAAAATATTTTCTTATGTAATATTTTAGAAGCTTATTGTTTTACCTTTTATATTAAGCTTCTAATCTTTTATATTAAGATTCTAATAGCTACTTAGAATTGATATTTAAGGTATGAAGTAGGGATCATATATTTAAATGAATATCTAATTGATTCAGTTTCATCTATTGAAAGAGCCACCCCTTTGTTATTACTTTACAGTCCCATCTTGGTCATAAATCAAATGTCCACACGTGCAGGTATCTGTTTCTGGACTTATTCAATCCTCTGGTTCATTTGTCTATTCCAGTGTTCATATCACACTATCTTGATTACTGTTGCTTTTATGATAAGTTGTGATATGGTAAAGTCCTTCTACTTTGTTCTTCAAGTTTATCCCATGTATTCTTTACTCTGCATTTCTGCATTTATTTTATTTTTTAAATATTTTATTTATTTATTCATGAGAGAGAGAGAGAGAGAGGGAGAGAGGCAGAGACACAGGCAGAGGTAGAAGCAGGCTCCACGCAGGGAGCCCAATGCAGGACTTGATCCCTGGTCTCCAGGATCACACCCCAGGCTGAAGGTGGCGCTAAACTACTAAGCCACCTGGGCTGCCCCTCTGCATATATTTTAGAATCAGCATATGAAATTATTAAAAACCTGGGATTTTGATTAGATTACACTGTATCTATAGGCCAACATGGAGAGAATTGACATTTTTACAATGTTGAGTTTTCCAATTCATGAACCTAGCAAAGTTTTCCATTAATATTTATAGCTTTTATTTATTTACTTATATATTTAATATCCTTCTTAAAAGATTTTATTTTTTTATTTGAGAGAGAGAGCAAGAGAGAGCATGAGCAGGGGGGGAGAGGCAGAGGAAGAGGGAAAAGCAGGCTCCCTGTTGAGCAGGAAGCCTGACGTGGGCTTGATCCCAGGACCCTGAGGTCATGACCTTAGCAGAAGGCAGACACTTAACCAACTGAGCCACCCAGGCACCCTATAATTTTTTTATCTAGAGATCTTATGTGTTATACATCGTTTTTAAGGTTTTAAGGTTTATTTTTAGACTTTTATATTTTTAAACCATTTTTTAGAGTATCATTTAACATAAAAAAAATTAACAATATAGTACTGTCTCTTAAAAATTTTTATTATTTGTTTTTAGAGGGATGGGAGGAGCGGAGGAGGAGGGAGAGAGAGAATCTTAGGCTGAGTGTGGCTCCTAATGTGGAGTTTGATCCTATGACCCTGAGATTGTGACCTGAGCCAAAATCAAGAGTTGGACACTTAAATGACTGGGCCACCCAAGCACCCCAACAATCTTTGTCTTTTACTTGTAGGATTTACCCTCTTTCAGTTAAAGTAAATATCTATTTAATTTGTTTAAATCTACCATCTTATTATTTGCATTTCAATTGGTTTCACTTCTATTTTTCTTATATCTTTTGGATTTATTAGTTTTAATTTTTAAAATTTATAATATTTATTAGCTTGCTCATTGTACCTTCTTTTGTTCTTTCCATGGTTAACATAGGGATTAGAACATACACCCTTGGTTTATCAAATATTAATATAAATTAGCACTTTAAGCTCTTCCCAGAAAGTACAGGGGTCTAAGAACATCCTTAACACCAATAACCTCTGTTAATAAAAAATGCTTTCATGTTCTTATTATCATTAATTTTAATATTATATATAATTGAGCCACACAAACATTACTGTTAATGTTTTATACTGTAATTGTTCATTTTTACCCCTTGTATTTATTCTCAGCATTCTTCATTTCTTCCTGTGTCTCATTCCTTTTTGCATCCTGAGATTCCTAACCTGCCTTAATGACATACTTTGACATTTTCTTAAGAGTGAATGAGCATATTTGCCTGAAAGAATCATATTTTATTTAAAAAAATTTTTTTTAAGAATCCTATTTAGAATTTCATTTGGAGTGGGTTCTTTGGTGACACATCCTCTCTGTCTGAAAATATCTTTATTTCACTTTCTTTGATGGAAGATATTTTCACTGGATATAAAAATCTGGATAGTCTTTTTTTTTTTTTTTTGAGTTTGTATTTCGTAGGTATTTTTCATCATTTTCTCAGTTCCATTGTTTCTGTTGAGAAGTCAGCAGTTAGTCTTGTTGGTGCTCTTTTGCTGGTAATACATAGTTTTCTCCAAATTGCTTTTGAGTTTTTCCTCTTACTCTTTGGTTTTCTACAGTTTTACTGTGATGAGCTTAGTTGTGTTCTTTTTTGAATTGTGCCATTCCCTTTGTCTCTTAGGTTCATTTTATAAATTCTTACTCATTTTTTTCATTCTTTAAATATTTTCTTCTAACCTTTTTTTAATTACTTATTCTTTCTTAAACCAAATCAACTGTATTTATCCACCTACTGATTTTTTATTCTCAGTTATCACATATTTCACTTCTAGATCTCATGTCATTGTTTTTAAGTTTGTAGTTCTTTGCCCATATCCTCAATCTGTGTATCTGTGCCTCATAACTCCATTGTCTAGATCTTCTTAAGGGCTGTTTCTATTTCTGTTATCTGTTTATCTTGGATTTTGATCACATTGTTTTTGCCTACTATTTATTTTTGATTATCTGGTTACTTTTGTCTGACAGAGAATAATATTTCATTCTTACTTGATAAGGATACAAATTTGATAATTACTATGTATGAGACGATATATTTACTTATTATTATAGATTAAGGCCATAGCAATCATGGATTACCTTATTATTTTTGTTGAGCCATTTCAGTGTTGAAAATAAAGTGCTGAGTTTCAACTATTTCTAGTTCCCCTTATTGTTAGTGGATAACCCTTCAGGATTCTAGCCCAAAGGCTAGGAATGGGGTTGGGGAAGTTTAACCAGATACCCTCTTTCTTGGAAAGGCTGTCAACTCCAGTTTTTCTACTGTAACACTGCATGTCTGTTAAAAAAAAAAAAACAAAAAAACAAACAACTCTGTTTAGCTTCTCAGTATCACAACTGCTTTTTCTGAAGTGGGCTGATATTTCAGGGAGAAAAGATCGACTAACCTCTTTGAGTTTCTTTTCTTTCATCTTGTCTCATATATCTTTATTTCTTTCTAGCTTTCCAGTGCCTTAAAACTGTTTTTTGTTTAAAATAGTATTTCTAGTTTTTTGGTCTGAATTATCTAGTCTCTTATTTTTGGAAATGAAACTCCCTGAATGTTTTTGTATATATCTGATTCTGTTACTGTATTTGATATTTCTAATGATATTTCTAAGAGGGTTTTGCTGTTTTGCAGCTATTATATGACTCTCTTTTAACTTGGTACATAGGTATATAACTTGTGAGCATGCCTATAACAAAGGCTTTGCTCCAAACTCAAATATCCTCACTGTTGTGCTGAGATTTTTCTAGTTCAGAGTAAGCTGTGGACATTTGTACCATCATGCTGTTTTTGTTTTTTTTTTTTGACATAGCTGGTTGGGATAGTTTGAGTTTAGGGTTTGAAAAACTAATTTGCATAGTGCACATTACCTTTCACTGCTTACAGAGAACCCATAGTAAAGAGTTGCCATTTCATTTTTATTTCTTTCATATAGCAGATAAAACTAGTAAGTACTATCTACATAGTCAAGAGTGTTAATTAGTGTAGTTGGTATATACAGTTCACTAGTTTACCCAGCTGTCCAGTGTGCCCAGCTTATCAGGACATATCCTCTTATATTGTCTAAACCTGGAAGATTATACACACTTAATTGCACTCTTGGTTGAATTGTTCAGCTGTCAGTTCCTCCCATCAAGTTGTATTGCTATAGCTTGTTTAGTGTTTTCTGTAATTTGCTTTCAAAGTTAAGGGTGTCTCCTAATTGAGGGCATCTCATACCTCATGTGGGTGTATGTAGTCCTGATTGAGAAACAGTTGTCTAATGCAAAACTTAAAAATAATATTGTTGAATTTTATTTATTCATTAAGGTTTTATTTATTTGAGAGAGAGAGAGAGAGAGAGAGAGCAAGAGCAAGAGAGAGCACAAGCAGGGCAATGGGCAGAGGGAGAGAGAAGCAGACTTCCCACTGAGCAGGGAGCCCGATGTAGGGCTCAATCCCAGGACCCTAGAATCATGACCTGAACCCAAGGCAAATGCTTAAGTGACTGAGCCACCGAGGTGCCCCACTATTGTTGAATTTTAGGGGGTCTTCTGAAGGTCACATGATGTTTGCTTCCAATTTACGCAAAGCTTAATATAGATTTTCTGACTCATTCCAATTGAAGTCAACATTTACATTTTATAACTTTGATGTATTTGTGAATTCATGATAGCATGCTGTCATAGAACATGCAGTTTTGTTATTTGGATGTTAACACTTCTCAGAGGCTGCAGCTGTTTCCCCCCCTCCAGACTTAAGTTCGAAATAAGATTACCAAAGTGATGTATTCACTGTGGAAAATTTAAGATATTGTACAAATGTATAAAGAAAAATGAATGACTGCCACTATCTCCCACCCATTTCATTTTCTATTGGTACCCATTGTTAATCACATTTATTGCGCATTATTCTGAGGCTACAGTTGTTTATCATGCATTTTCTCAGTAACTAAAATATATCTTGAAAGTTTATAGGACACAATTTTCTTTGAGAGGCAAAAAGTGTTGGTCAGACATGCGAAGATTTGATTTGTTAATTCTTTGTGATTCATAGACTTTTGTTTATTTAGTGTCTTTCTTTCATACTTCCCATTGGAAGGACATAGTTATTATTTATAACATGATGTTATGGAAAATATTTTCTGTTAAGACTTGGTTTTGGTAATAATCAATATGGCATGGGCTTCATATGACAGGAGAAATTTCAATTCATTTGTTGTCTAGATTCTACCCATTGGAGTGTGATATGAGTACTTACTAAGCTTGATTATTTATGGAGAAAAAGTCAATTTACTTTAGTTTTCTATAGGAGGGTCACTGTTTAAATTAAAAATATAAACATGGATCCAGCTGTTTCTGGTCATTAATTGAACTCTGCGAATTCTGTCAACACTGCCATTAGGATAATATGGTTATTACATAGATTACAGCAACAGGATATATAACAAATATTTACTGAAATGGATTTTAAAACAACAGATATTGTTCAAGGTAGGAGGAATCAACATATTGAAAAAACAGAATATAACTCTTTACGTAGAATGCTTTTGTTCTTATTTTGCCTTCTTTCATTAAATGCTAACATTAAAAGCTATTCTGATTTTTATTTTGTTATTTTGCTATTTTTATAACTATAGAGATTTAGGACTTTTTCCTATCTTAGTAGTAAATATAATTGATTCATATCAATTCTGCTAAAGATGAACATTTTAGCATTAAGTAACATTGTTAGTATTTTTCCCTTAGGTCTCAGAAATGGAAAAGTGAGGACACAGTAATAATTGTAGTCTTTAATTCTTATTGAGAATTATCTTATTCAGAAGTTATCAGTATGCATTTTGTCAGTAGGTACAGAGTCCATGCCCTTCCATTTAGAAATATCTTTACTTGCTCTTCCTTTGGTCTTCCCCATTGCTTCCAAATGGCATCATAGCCATCCAGAGGTCATCCAATATTCACTCTTGCTCTTTTTATTCATACTATATTCCCAACCCATTATAAAAATCTACTCTTTTTTATTTTTTTTTTTTCTACTCTTTTTTATTACTGAAGTCCTGCTTAGTTTCATCTACCTCTGTCTAATATTTCTGTCCAGGCCACTGTCATTTATGTTGAATTTACTGTGGTGGCCTGCATTGAATTTGTTCTCTCTCTTTTTAATGCTTGCCCTTTCCATGATCCCCACAATAGCCAAATGATATTTATTCATTCATTTATTTTAAAATTCCAATAGAGTTAAAATGCAGTGTTATATTAGTTTCAGGTGTACAATATAGTGATTCAACAATTCTATGCATTACTCAGTGCTTATCACATTAAGTGTACTCTTAATCTCCATCACCTATCTCACCCATCCCCTACCCACCTCCCTCTGCTAATCATTTTTTTTTTCTATAGTTAAGAGTCTGTTTCTTGGTTTCTGTCTTTTTTTCCCTTTGCTTATTTGTTTTGTTTCTTAAGTTCTACATCAGTGAAATCATATGATATTTGTCTTTCTTTGTCTAGCTTATTTCACTTAGCATTGTATCCTCTAGATCCATCCATGTTGTTGCAAATGGCAATATTCCATTCTTTTTTTTTATGGCTGAGTAATACTCCATTGTGTATTTATACCACATCTTCTTTACCATTCATCTATCGATGGACACTTGGGTTGCATCTATAATTTGGCTGTTGTAAATAATGCTGCAATAAACATAGGGGTATACATATCCTTTTTGAATTACTCTTTTTATATTATTTGGGTAAATACCCAATAGTGGAATTACTGGATCATATGGTAGTTCTATTTTTAACTTTTCAAGGAAACTCCATACTGTTTTCCCCAGTTAAACAAATGATTTTTAAAAAATCATCATCACAGTGAATTATATCTCTGCTTTTTAAATTTCTACCTAAGCTGCTTCTGTTCCAAATTCCTTATGATGGTGTATAGTACCTATATAATCTGGGCTTCCTTATGTACCTTGAATTTGTCAAACTTATTCCTACATTGGGGTCCTTGCCTTGACCTTTCTTTCCTTTCCCACAGTTTTTGCATGGCTGGCTCCCTCTTATCATTCAGGTCTTCAGTGAAATGTCACCACTTTGAGAGAGGTCTTGCCCTCCTCTCCTTTTTGTTACAGAATTGGTAGCAGGTAGTATACTAAACACACTGTTCTCTATATTGCCTTTTTCACTTACTGCATTTTTGAGATTTTAGATTTTTCCATATTAGCGTCCAATGAGCTTTCTAGTTCCTTTTAATGTTTGCAGCATTCCATTGAATGAATTAGTTTTCTCTCCCTATAATTTAATCAGTTTCCTATTGATGGACATTTAGGTTATTTAAGTCTTTTTTTTTTTCTTTTATACACACTACTGCAATTAATGATCTTGTATATATGTTATCTTCACATGAAAAAGTAAATTGGTAGAATAAATTCTAGTAGTGGACTTAGAGCAATTAAAGTATATGCATTTGTAATTTGTTACATATAGCTCAATTTTAAAATCGGTATTTTAAATGCCTTTTTTTAATACTTTCACTTGAGCATTAGCATTTATCTTCCCCTTTACCAGAAAGATGAAAAATGGCTTACCTTAAAATTATAATGTGTTCTATTAATTCTAAGTGGCCCTAATACTGGGTTTCTTCTTCCCTTTGGTATCACATCCCTGTACTCTTACCCTCATCACCACCTGACCCTAGCAGTTATATCTAGGCACATGGATACTCAGGTAGAGATGACCATGAAACTAAATGTGAGTAAAACTGATGCATGCAACCTTGGAGCTTGAAAATAAAGCCATTTGGCCAGTTATTTGTCTCCCTCCTGCTTGTTATGTGAGTTGAAAATGGGGATGTAGCACTTACCCAGCTCGAACCTTGCAGGTGAGGATAATAACTTAGGGTAAGGTAGAGCAATACATGGGAGGAATCTGGATCTTTGAATGGTCTTAGGAAACAGAGTAGCCTCTACCTACACTGCTTTCTTTTGGACTGTAATATGAGATAGAAACAAACTGTTACCTTATTTAAGCTCCTGTATATTTGATCTTTTTGAAAGATCTTTTGAAAGACTGTACCCTAATACAGAAATGTAAATAGAAATTGATGAGAAAGAATAGACAAAAAGAGAACAAGAACTATCTAAATGTATATTTTAGGTCCTTGGTTATTGTTGCCTTAGGTGGAATTTTGTGACTCATGGTATTAATAATAGAAAAACGTGTATTTTGAGCATATTGATCTGTTTGGATGTTTGGGTCTATGGAGTCACTTAAGTGGCCTTATAGAATGATTATAATTCTACCACTGTTGGTTGGAACTCACAAAATACTTTCTGTGTTTATTCATTTTCAGTCATGCGAGTTTTGCATGTTTTATTTTTCTGAACACTGACTAGTAATGTCTGCTCATTTTATTACTTATTGTGGTCTTCAGACTTGACTAAAATAGAGCATGCATATTATGCTTTGCCCATGTTCTGATGGTTGTATAAGGCAGTATAAGGTTGTACTTGCTTAGCGTTTTGCAGTTCATTAAGTGCTTCTATCTGTTAAGATCAGTTTCAGTCATAAAAAACAGAAAGCCTCAAACAGGGAAAAGACAAGACGAAAGTTATTTCTTGTGGGAAAGTCTTAAGTAGAGAGTTCAGGGTTCCATGTGGTGCTCCTTACAGTATGTAGGGATTTGGGCTCTTTCTGCCATGCTCTTGTTTTTTTGTTTTCTGGTGTTATGGCCTCAAATTAATGATCGAAGGTGGCAGTATGTGCGTACTAGGCAGCAAAATGGAGGAAGGAATGAGAATGAGAACAAAAGGTGCTCATGTACTACCTCTTATGGATAGTTTCTGGAAGTTGTCACTTGACACTTATTCCATCTCTGTATCCCATTTGCCAGAATTTAAGTCACAAAACCAGAAAATGTTTATATTTGGCAGCCACCTAATTAAAAATTTCTTTACTATAAAAGTAATGGGATAGGGGAATAAATATTGGAAAACAACTATTAATTTCTACCACATCATTTATATTTTTATCCCACCCATTATTTCTGTACTTTTTGGTCCACACTACTTTATGTGGCAAGCAGAGCAAGTCATTGTTTTCATTTTATGGAAGATGATACTGATTTTTTTGAGAGATAAAATTACTTAAACAGCTCAGTTAGTATTGGCTTCATTTCGAAGGCTAATTACCAGACAGTATGTGGCACAGCTAGGACTAAAGAGGTGCTCCTTTATCAATGTATTACAGAGAAGGATAATACTGGTGAAAAATCATAATATTTTGAAAATGAGAACAGAATTCTATGAAATAGAAATTTTGTGGATGGAGTCGGGAATATACATTTACTTTTGTTCATTAGACTCTAGCTTATACCCTGGTTGAGGATTTATTTGAAAACAGATTAAAAAATGCATTAGTTATCTACGGCTGTGTAACAATTATGCCTATACTTACTGGCATAAAACATTTATTATCTGACAGTTTCTCTGGGTTAGAAATCCAGGTGTGAGTCAGATGGGTCCTTTGGCTTTGGATCTCTCACACGTTACAGTCACCTCAAGGTTTGACTGATAGATCTGCTTCCTACCTCCTTCAGTTCCTTGTAGGTTATTGGATTGAAGTGTTCATCATGATCTATTTGTCAGAGGACTCTTTGGTATACTTGACACGTGGCCTCTCCACAGAGCATCTACAACATGGCAGCTTACTTCATCAGACCAAGAGAGAGGGCTAGCAAAAGAGAATGTGCTAGCAAGAATAGAAGTCACAATTTTTGTAACCTAATTATGGAAGTGACATCTCATAACTTTTGCCATATTCTTTTCATTAGAAGGAAGTTACTAGGACCAGCCCACACTCAAGGGGAGGAAATTACACAAGTAGATGAATACCAGAAGCAGAAGCTGTCGAAACCACGTTAGAAGCTACTTAACACAAATATTAATTTCAAAACTGAGAGTCTTCCGAATATGGCAACTTGATATTATCGTATGTACTAGCTATGGAGGTGAAGTAGCTAATGTCTAAATAATTTTTTTTTTATTTTTAATAACTGGAAGTTTGTACTCTTGAATACCCCCCCCCCTCCTCTGGCAACCACCACATTGTTCTCTGTATCTTTGAGTCTGTTTTGTTTTGTTTTTTAGGTTACATATATCAGAGAAACCACAGTATTTATCTATCTGACTTATTTTGCTTAGCATAACATCCTCTAGAACCATCCATGTTGTCACAAATGGCAAGATTCCATTTTTGGTATGTGTGTATATGTATATCTTTATCCATTCATTGATTGTTGGATGTAAGTATCTTCCATGTCTTGACTATTATAAATAATACTACAATGGTCTTAGGCATGTATATATCTGTTTTTTTTTTTTTTTTTTGTATGTATCTTTTTGAATTGGTGGTTTCATTTTCTTTGGATAAATACCCAGAAGTGGAATTCCTGTATCTTATGGTAGTTCTAGTTTTAATTTTTTGAGGAACCTTCATACTGTTTTCCAGAGTGATTTCACCAACAGTGCATGAGGGTTCCCTTTTCTCCATATGCTTGCCAACACTTGTTATCATCCTTTGAGCACACCTATTAAAATAGGTGTGAGGTGATATCTCATTGTGGTTTGCATTTCCCTGTTGATTAGAGTGTCTTTTCTTGTGTCTGTTGGCAATTTTATGTCTTCTTTGGAGACATGTCTATTTAGTTCCTTTGCCCATTTTTAAATTGGATTTTTTAAAATATTGAATCATGTGAGTTCTTTTTTTTTTAATTAGAGTTCAATTTGCCAACATATAGCATAACACCCAGTGCTCAGCCCATCAAGTGTGCCCCCCTCAGTGCCCGTCACCCAGTCATCCCCACCCCCCGCCCACATCCCTTTCCACCACCCCTTATTCGTTTCCCAGAGTTAGGAGTCTCTCATGTTCTGTTTCCCTCTCTGATATTTCCCACTCATTTTCTCTCCTTTCCCCTTTATTCCCTTTCACTATTTTTTATATTCCCCAAATGAATGAGACCATATAATGTTTGTCCTTCTCTGATTAACTTATTTCACTCAGCATAATACCTTCCAGTTCCATCCACGTTGAAGCATATGGTGGGTATAGGTCATTTCTAATGGCTGAGTAATATTCCATTGTATACATAAACCACATCTTCTTTATCCATTCATCTTTCGATGGACACCGAGGCTCCTTCCACAGTTTGGCTATTGTGGCCATTGCTGCTATAAACATCGGGGTGCAGGTGTCCTGGCATTTCACTGCATCTGTATCTTTGGGGTAAATCCCCAGCAGTGCAATTGCTGGGTTGTAGGGCAGATCTATTTATAACTCTTTGAGGAACCTCCACACAGTTTTCTAGAGTGGCTGTTCCAGTTCACATTCCCACCAACAATGCAAGAGGGTTCCCCTTTCTCCACATCCACTCCAACATTTGTGATTTCCTGCCTTGTTAATTTTCCCCATTCTCACTGGTGTGAGGTGGTATCTCATTGTGGTTTTGATTTGTATTTCCCTGATGGCAAGTGATGCAGAGCATTTTCTCATGTGCTTGTTGGCTGTGTCTGTGTCTTCCTCTGTGAGATTTCTGTTCATGTCTTTTGCCCATTTCATGATTGGATTGTTTCTTTGCTGTTGAGTTTAATAAGTTCTTTATAGATCTTGGATACTAGCCTTTTATCCGAAAGGTCATTTGCAAATATCTTCTCCCATTCTGTAGGTTGTCTTTTAGTTACGTTGACTGTTTCTTTTGCTGTGCAAAAGCTTCTTATCTTGATGAAGTCCCAATAATTCATTTTTGCTTTTGTTTCCCTTGGCTTCATGGATGTATCTTGCAAGAAATACTGTGGCCAAGTTCAAAAAGAGTGTTGCCTGTGTTTTCCTCTAGGATTTTGATGGAATCTTGTCTCACATTTAGATCTTTCATCCATTTTGAGTTTATCTTTGTGTATGGTGTAAGAGAATGGGTCAGTTTCATTCTTCTTCATGTGGATGTCCAATTTTCCTAGAATCATTTATTGAATAGACTGTCTTTTTTCCAGTGGATACTCTTTACTGCTTTATCGAATATTACTTGACCATAGAGTTAAGGGTCTACTTCTGGATTCTTTATTCTGTTCCATTGATCTATGTGTCTGTTTTTGTGCCAGTACCACACTGTCTTAATGACCACAGCTTTGTAGTACAACCTGAAATCTGGCATTGTGATGCCCCCAGATATGGTTTTCTTTTTTAATATTCCCCTGGCTATTCAGGGTCTTTTCTGATTCCACACAAATCTTAAGATGATTTGTTCCAACTCTCTAAAGAAAGTCCATGGTATTTAGATAGGGATTGCATTAAACGTGTAAATTGCCCTGGGTAACATTGACATTTTCACAATATTAATTCTGCCAATCCATGAGCATGGAATATTTTTCCATCTCTTTGTGTCTCCCTCAATTTCTTTCAGAAGTGTTCTGTAGTTTTGAGGGTTTAGATCCTTTACCTCTTTGGTTAGGTTTATTCCTAGGTATCTTATGCTTTTGGGTGCCATTGTAAATGGGATTGACTCCTTAATTTCTCTTTCTTCAGTCTCCTTGTTAGTGTATAGAAATGCCACTGACTTCTGGGCATTGATTTTGTATCCTGCCACACTGCCAAATTGCTGTATGATTCTAGCAATCTTGGGGTGGAGGCTTTTGGGTTTTCTATGTAGAGTATCATGTCATTGGCGAAGAGGGAGAGTTTGACTTCTTCTTTGCCAATTTGAATGCCTTTTATTTCTTTTTGTTGCCTGATTGCTGAGGCTAGGACTTCTAGTACTATGTTGAATAGCAGTGGTGAGAGTGGACATCCCTGTCTTGTTCCTGATCTTAGGGGAAAGGCTCCCATTGTTTCCCCATTGAGAATGATATTTGCTGTGGGCTTTTCGTAGACAGCTTTTAAGATGCTGAGGAATGTTCCCTCTATCCGTACACTCTGAAGACTTTTGATCAGGAATGGATGCTGTATTTTGTCAAATGCTTTCTCTGCATCTATTGAGAGGATCATATGGTTCTTGTTTTTTCTCTTGCTAATATGATCAATCACATTGATTGCTTTATGAGTGTTGAACCAGTCTTGCATCCTGGGGATAAATCTCACTTGGTCATGGTGAATAATCTTCTTAATGTATTGTTGGATCCTATTGGCTAGTATCTTGTTGAAAATTTTTACATCTATGTTCATTTGGGATATTGGTCTATAATTCTCCTTTTTGGTGGGGTCTTTGTCTGGTTTTGGAATTAAGGTGATGCTGGCCTCATAGAACGAGTACTACCTCAGAGTACTCATAGAAGTACTCCATCTCTTTCTATCTTTCCAAACAGCTTTAGTAGAATAGGTATGGTTTCTTCTTTAAACGTTTGATAGAATTCCCCTGGGAAGCCATCTGGCCCTGGACTTTTGTGTCTTGGGAAGTTTTTGATGACTGCTTCAATTTCCTCCTTGGTGATTGGCATGTTCAGGTTTTCTATTTCTTCCTGTTCCAGTTGTGGTAGTTTGTGGTTTTCCAGAAATGTGTCCATTTCTTCTAGATTGCCTAATTTATTGGCGTAAAGCTACTCATAATAAGGTTTTAAAGTCATTTGTATTTCCTTGGTGTTGGTAGTGATCTCTCCTTTGTCATTCATGATTTTATTAACTTGAGTCTTTTCTCTCTTCTTTTTAATAAGTCTGGGTAATGGTTTATCTATCTTATTTATTCTTTCATAGAACCAACTCCTGGTTTTGTTAATCTGTTCCACAGTTCTTCTGGTCTCTATTTCATTGAGTTCTGCTCAAGTCTTTATTACCTCTCTTCTTCTGCTGGGTGTAGGATCTATTTGCTGTTTTTTCTCCAGCTCCTTTAGGTGCAAGGTTAGCTTTTGTATTTGAGTTCTTTCCAGTTTTTGAATGGATGCTTGTATTGCGATGTATTTCCCCCTTAGGACTGCTATTGCTGCATCCCAAAGATTTTGAACGGTTGTATCTCCATTCTCATTAGTTTCCATGAATCTTTTTAATTCTTCTGTAATTTCCTGGTTGACCCTTTCATCTTTT
The DNA here is from genome assembly GCF_003254725.2 of Canis lupus dingo. Lineage (NCBI taxonomy): Eukaryota > Metazoa > Chordata > Mammalia > Carnivora > Canidae > Canis > Canis lupus. The sequence goes on along the minus strand of NC_064250.1, from coordinate 53,360,497 downwards.
AGCAGGATGGTCCTTAACCTCCACGTGTTTGATCTCCTTCCAAACTTCTTGTGATTTGGTTCTAATTTCAAAGCATTATGGTCTGAAAATAGGCAGGGGACGATCCCCATCTTTTGGTATCTGTTAAGACCTGATTTGTGACCCAGTATGTGGTCTATTCTGGAGAAGGTTCCATGTGCACTGAGGAGAATGTGTATTCAGTTGAGTTTGGATGTAAAGTTCTGTAAATATCTGTGAAATCCATCTGGTCCAGTGTATCATTTAAAGCTCTTGTTTCTTTGGAGATATTGTGCTTAGAAGATCTGTCAATTGTAGAAAGCACTAGATTGAAGTCACCAAGTATAAGTGTATCATCTAAGTATGTCTTAACTTTCGTTATTACTTGATTGATATACTTGGCAGCTCCCACATTCGGGGCATAAGTATTCATGATTGTTATGTCCTCTTGTTGGGTAGATCCTCTAAGTATGATATAGTGTCCATCTTCCTCTCTTACTACAGTCTTTGGGATAAACTTTAATTTATCTGATATAAGGATGGCTACTCCTGCTTTCTTTTGAGGACCATTTGAATGGTAAATGGTCTTCCAACCTTTTATTTTCAGGCTGTAGGTGTCCTTATGTCTAAAATGAGTCTCTTGTAGACAGCAAATAGATGGGTCCTGCTTTTTTATCCAGTCTGAAACCCTGCGCCTTTTGATGGGGTCATTAAGCCTATTCATGTTCAGAGTTACTATTGAAAGATATGATTTTAGTGTCATCATGATATCTAAATGCAATTAAAGATTGCATCTTGAATTTGCAAAAATTATATAGGAATATTTGCCAGAGCATCTACTAGTAAAAATGAATAATTGTTATCTCATTATCAGTAGGGAATTATTTTAATTGTGCAGAACTATGCATTTGTTAAGAAAAAGGATGTAGATTTATTTGTTGGGAAATATTTATTTCATGGGAAGGTTGCCCATGATATGTCAACTGCAAAAAATTTATAAAATACTGTGTATAGGGGATCCCTGGGTGGCGCAGCGGTTTGGCGCCTGCCTTTGGCCCAGGGTGCGATCCTGGAGACCCGGGATTGAATCCCACGTCGGGCTCCCGGTGCATGGAGCCTGCTTCTCCCTCTGCCTGTGTCTCTGCCTCTCTCTCTCTCTCTCTATCATAAATAAATAAAAAAATTAAAAAAAAAATACTGTGTATAATACCTCATTTTTATTTAAAGAAGTGAAACGGATATATGTTTCATGTACATACAGAAAAATTTCTGGAAGTATTCAACAATATACTAATCAGTGTTTTTCTCTTTATGGATGCAATGTATTAGCAGATTATATTTATTTCTTTTTATCATTCCTTTTTTATTTATTTATTTTTAATTGTGGTAAAATATAAAATTTACCATAATATCAGTTTTTAAAGATTTTATTGATTTATTTGAGAGAATGAGAGAGCATGGAAGGGGAAGGGGCAGAAAAAAAGGAGGAGCATATGCTCCACTGAGCAGGGAGCCTGACCCTGGGGCTGATCCTAGGACCCTGGGATCATGACCTAAACCAAACACAGATGCTTAACTGACTGAGCCACCCAGGCACTCCTCACTTTTTTAAGATTTATTTCATTTAAGTTAAAGTTGGGAGAGAGACCACATACATGTGAGGGAGGAGGGCAGATAGAGAAGGAGAGAGAGTCTTAGATCTCAGACTAAACACAAAGCTCAATGCGGGTCTCTCTCAGCCCATGAGATCAAGCCCTGAGCTGAGACCAAGAGTCCAATGCTTACAGGACTGCACCACCTTGGGGACCCTACCACTTTTAAATGTTGAGTAGTGTTAAGCACATTCACCGTTTTTGAACTCTGTTTTATCTTGCAAAACTGGAACTATACCCATTAAGCAACAACTCCCCATACTACCCTTTTCCTAGTCCATGGATGTCACCTTTCCTCTTTTTTGTCCATATTGAGTTTGACTACTCCAGGTACCTCATATAAGTGGAATGATATTGTGACTAGCTTATTTCATTTAGCATCATGTCTTCATAGTTTATCCATGTTGTAGCATGATAAGAATTTTCTTCCGTTTTAAGACTGGATGATTTTCCATTGTATGTGTGAACCACATTTGGTTGATACATTTATCTGTTGGTGAACACTTTAGTTGCTTCCATCTTTTGATTATTGTGAATAGTACCGCTATTAACGTGGGTCTCTTTAAGACCCTGCTATTAATTCTTCTGGGTATACACCTAGAATAGAACTGCTGGTAACTTTATTTTTAATATTTTAAGGAATGAACATTCTGTTTTCCATAGTATCTATATGATTTTATATGCCACTAACAGTGTTAGTTACTCTTCAACATTTGTTATTTTCTGTTTGTTTTTTTTTTTTTTTTTGGTTTTGTTTGTTTTTGATAGTAGCTACTCTAATGAGTTTGAGATGATTCTATATTATTTGTTTTCTAAAGAGTGTTGCTATTATTTTTACATTCAGAGTGAACTATAAGGAAATTTCCATTTTGTAAAAATTCATTAGTTAACAACTTTTTTAGTATTGATCCAATATTATTTTCTATCATTACAGCAGGTACTACATTTATTTCAGATGTAGTAGTAAATTGTTTATTGGGAAATTAGGGTTGATTACTATGATAAATTAGAAGCTGGATGCTGAAGGGTGTTTTGAGTTTTTAGTAAAGCACTGTATCATAGTAAATATCTTAATTGTTTTAAGCAGTAAAAGGTGGAAACTCAAGAATTTTCATTCTTAGTAAATATTAACTGCTAATTTTTTTGATGGAATATTTTTGCTCAGCTTTTATTGACTAATTAAACATATTTATCAATGCCATTTTAAAAAAACAACTTTATTTGAGCTATAATTTATCATAAAATTAATCTACTTTATGTGTACAATGATTTTTAGTAAATGTACTGAGTGTGCAACCATCACCATAATCCAGTTTCTATCCAATTTCTATCTCCCCAATAAGATTCCTGTGACCAGGAACTTTCTGGCTATATAGAATTGTTGACAAAATATTTCTTATAACTGGACTGTATTTATTGCTTCTCTTAAATGAATCCAAATGTCTTTTATCTCCTGTAGCCTCCTGCATGAAATATATACATCATTAAATAGGTAAATTTTATTTAGAGGATATATAATGATACACATGAAATGTGTTTGAATTTGTAAAATTTTTAGCAAGGAAAATCTTGCATCAGAGAAAAAAAAACCTTTCATGTTTATTTTAAGGTTTCAATTAAACATTTTTCTATTTGACTTTAGTTTTAGATCTTTTACATCTGGTTTATTTTCAGTAGATCACAGTAGAAAAGATTGACAAGCTAATGAAAAACGCTTTTAATTATCTGCTGCTCATAAACATCAAAACCTTCCTAGGCAGGTCATGTTTATAGATTATTAAAATGAGAAAGAACTTAATAGAACAGTTTATCATTAATAGAGTAATAAATGCAGTCATTGGCATGGTATTTTCCTTTTACTTCACCAGAGGGCACTCTTTTCTAGTCTATTTTAACTCTGATCTATTGAATTATTATACTTTGAAAGATTTAAATCCTTTATTGGGATCCAATATTATTATTGGAGACTAATGATTTTATTTTGTAACTTTCAGTCCATTTTTTTGTGATTTTTAAATATTAGCATTAAAAAGGATGCTATAAAAAGCCAATCTTAAATGTTATAGGTAGTAGTGTATCTGGCATAAAATATCTCTTCAATATCTTCCTTTTTTTGCCTAACAGCTCTGTAATGTCACTATTTCTGTCCATGTTAAGGTTTCAGATCGAGTGGAACGACGGCTTCAGGAAATAGAAAGAGAGATGCGCACAGAAAGAGAGCTGGTGGAAAGACGTCAGGATCAACTGGGAATTATTTCTTTGCAGCTGCAGGAGGTTTGTGAAAAATACCTTCTCAGAATATAAATCTTGAGTTTGGATAGTTATTTAGCCATTGTTAAAATGGTTAGAGTTCCTTGGTCATTACATGTATATTTTGGTGCATATGAGAAGTATAGCATATGGGTTATCTGGTTTAGTGTGTGAACACAGCCCTACCTAGTTCAAACTCAAAGTCTACTGCTTGCTGGCTGTGTGGCCTGGGGCAAGTTCCTTATCTAGGCCCATATCCTCTGTGAAAAATGGAAATAATAATAGTACTTACCTAATCATGTTGGTGTGAGGATAAATGAATGAACACTTATAAAGCATTTAATATAGTGTCTGGCATGTACTAAAAAATATTAACTGAAAGTATGATTACTCTGATCAGTTTTTCTTGGGATGACCTAGACAGAGGTCAGTCAGCAAGCTATGGCCAATGGGCCAAATGTGGCCTATTGCCTATTTTTGTAAATACAGTTTTATTGGAACACAGCAATTCCATTCATTTACTATTTGTGGGTGGTTTCTTGACGCTGTGGCAGCACTGAGGAGTTGTAAAAAAGACCATATGACCCACAAAACCTAAAGTATTGACTGTCTGGCCCTTTTATAGAAAGTTTGCCAACCCCTGGACTACACTATAGTCAAACCATTCCAAAACTGAGATCACTTACCTTTTAGGTACCTTTTTTATTTTGAAATTTCAGACTTAGGAGAGAGTTGAAAAATTAGAACAAAGAATTTCTTCTGTATACCCTTTATGTAGATTTCCCCCAGTATTCACATTTTACCCCACTTGCTCTATCATTTTATGTACTTATGATAATTAAAACAATTATACATTACAGATATATAATTTTTTGAGCTAGTTGCAGAAGTGATGTAAATACTTTTAAACCTAAATAATATAGTGTGTATATTCTCTTCCATAATCATAGGAAATTAACATTGGATCAATACTATGATATCTATACTTTTTTTTTTAATCTATACTTTTTATTCAAATTTTGCCACTAACATCCTTTTATGGTCCAGAATACAGTACAGGGTCACATACTGCATTTGTCTCTTCAGTCTCTTTTGATCTAGAACAGTTTTTTCATTTTTTCTTTATTGTTCATGACTTTGACAACTTTGCAGAGTGCTGGCCAGTTATTTTGTAGAATGTCTTGCAGTTTGGTTTATTGATATTGTCTCATGACTGAATTAGATTATGGACTTTTGGCAGGAAACTCAGAAACTTGGTGTTGCATTTTTAACGGGACACCTTATTAAGAGGCATGTAATGTCCATTTATTCTATTACTGGTGAAAACTGAACATTTGGTAACATTCATGAAGCACTTGTTACTACAAGTGATGCTAAATAGTAATATTTTTTGGTACATATTCCATCATTTTTTCTACATTTATTAATTGGATTTCTATTCTGAGGAAAGGCTTTGCTTTTTCCCATTAATTAATTAACTAATTAATTAATGTTGGTATAGATTTGTGAATTCTCATTGTAGAAAATTTGGGCAGCCTGGGTGGCTCAGCGGTTTAGCGCCTCTTTCAGCCTAGGGTGTGATCCTGCGGACCCGGGATCGAGTCCCACGTCGGGCTCCCTGCATGGAGCCTGCTTCTTCTTCTGCCTGTGTGTGTCTCTGCCTCTCTCTCTCTGTGTTTCTCATAAATAAATAAATAAAATCTTTTTTTAAAAAAAAGAAAATTTGTTGAATTTCCCTTTAAATATGTATCTATACATAGAGTATAAAAGTTAAACTCTATGTGTGCTTGAAGATCATTGACCCTTATAAATTGATGGATTAATTTTTTTTAAATTATTAGGATATACTGCCAATTGAAAATTAGGAGCAAAAATGGCAACCCTGAAATTATAATGTAAGCAATAGAAAAATCTACCTTTGTTTTCTAAAATTCCATTTTCTTTCATTTTACAAAAGGAGGCATACCCCTGTTAGTTGGTAATTACTTTGAAGAGGATACTTTGTTGAATAATTAGATGTGGGTAGCCTTTTTTTTTTTTTAAGTTTGATTTTTATACATTTGTTCTCAAAGCAAATTGCATCTGGTGAGCATAAGAATAGTACTGAAGAGACAATTGTTCTTTTTTGCAAGAGAAAATTAGAGAAATTTTCCATACTTATTTTCTTCTTTCTTTGCAGAATGCACAAAATTACAAAGAAAGAGGGAAAGGAAGATTGCTTCCCACCCCTATTCTTGAGAAACCAGAGCCTGAATATTTGCATTGTAATTGTCAATTTGACTAAAAGCTTGAGCTGTGATTTGGAATTCCATCTCTGACAATACAGTAGAGGATCACTATTGATAAGAAATGTTTAATTTCATATTTTGTCACTTTAATATAAGTGGTGACCTATACACCTTTAAAAGGTGGTTTTGGATTAAACAGTGCAGTGGAAGCTGGAAGGATTAATTTAGGCTGATATGTTTCCTACTCCCAAGTTAAGTGGCTTAGGCTGTTCTGGAAAGGTCATGTTTAAGGAAAGGAAACACTTTGCTTTCTTTTCAATATTGCAAAAGGTATTTTTGCAAATACCTATGCTGTATGATGATAGTAATTGATATATTTTGTTTCTGGCTATGGTGAGAAAATGAATCTATAGGTGAGTAAGGAGGTCTGGACTTTTAGCCACTGTACTCTTCTGCCTCCCTAAAATGTGTAATTCAATATTAGTGAAATTATGACATTTAAAAATTGTTAAGATAATAGGAGTATTCATTAAAAATTCCAGGATATCAGAGATTTCTAGGTATAATGCCATATTATGGGGAGGCAATATGTAGTTTTGGCTAAAACCTTCTTTTTAGTGATCTTAATGAGGTTCTTATTCCTTGGAGTTTTATTTGTTCCCATTTAATGAAAAATACAGTTATTAATCATTGGAAATTGGTTGAGAAACAGCTACTCTGCTCTTCTTGTTTAGAGGTCTTAAGGAATTATTCACTTTTTTTTTTTTGTTCTCTCTTTAATGTGTATGTGTGTGTTTTTTTTCTCCCTCCTGGTCTAAGCAGGAGGGCTATGGACACTGGAATCTGCTTCCTTTTTTGAGTCGCAACTATTCATGTGCTATTGGTGTCACATGAATGTCAGATTTTCTTTAACTTGATAAGGACATTCACTGGCCTTCAGACTTCATATATCATATTTTAAACAATGTTGTTTTCATACCTCAGTAGAGGCCTTCTTAGGTGATTATTTCATATTATATAATAAATATTCTTTTTATGCATCTCTTAAATTTTGAATGGTTATTCTAATATTCTGAAATTTAAATAATAAAATTTAAATATTGTTAATCCTATAACCATCAATCTTTCCTTGTTATTAAACTGATGTACAAACAATAAAATACTTGTTTAACATTTATCATATTACAAACTCCTTTTGATCAGATGCTTGATAATAACTTTGATTAGTTAAATTTAGTGGAGCAGGGGAGGCATGGTGGGTGCTAGGGACACAAAGTATTTAGAAATAAACCCAAGTTAAGACTTTTCTTTTGGTAAGCCCCCAAATAACATAAAATCCCAATAAATTCTTGGCTATGGCATCTTGGGAATTTCTGACTTGTTTTTTACTAGCTGTTTCTAGTAAATGGAATGTTATATCTTTGTCTTCATTTGAATTATTTAAAATGAAATACATGAGATAAGTGCTGGGTTCATATTTGTATATGCCTTTCAGAATATTTTATAGTATATTAAAATGCTAGTTCTCCCACTTACTCTCACCAATAATATTCCATGCTTGCCAGTGATCTAGGGTGAATCAGTTGCCTCAAGGCTTAAAGGTTCTTCATGGAGAAGTCTGTGGGGAAGGTGAAGTATGGAATCTTAATTGAAGATGTTGAAGATTTGTGGGAAATTGTTAAGTGTAAAATGGGAGCTGAGCACGGTGGTTTTCAGTCTGTACACCTATGAGAAACCAGATTATGTGAGCCTCATCAGTAACATTAAAGCCTTGTACAGAAAAGTTTAAGTGATTGATAGATTTTTTTCCCAATAATTTTCTTCAACTTTTGGCATCTGTACCAATTGTGAAAAGCCTAATGAAGAAATAGCTATTTGTTCCTTCCCGGAAACGTCATTATGGCTCCAGAGATGCTGAGTAATATGGATACTTCACCTAAGAAAAGCCTTGGGTACAGCTTATAAATGTATTTAGTTTGGACTCATTAAGGGAGAAGCTTCTAAGGAAGCCAAGAATGTTTTCCTAATGTCCTCTTAATAGCTTTAGCATTTCCCTTGAGACTTTTGTGTCAATTCAGAGGAGAACCTAGTCCAGCAAATGTTCTAATGTGGCCTCATTAACCCCTTCCTCTTGAGACTCTTCTTCTTGGTTTGGAAACATGGAGGCCTTTCTGAGGCTGGTAGATTTTGGACTCTCTGTTGCTTACTTATCTTTTCCAGACTGAATTGTCTTACTTTTTTTGGCACTTTACCCTCATGTTTCCATAGTCAGTGCTCTGACATTTTCATATTTATTTCATAGTATAAGCTTCCCCTTCCCCACTGATATTACTAGATACTTTTTTATATAAATACCCACTAAATCACCCTGACATTGACCAGTCCAATAGCCTCCCTGGGCTTTGAAAAAGGCCAATAGAATATACAAGTAAATAGGAGTTTAAAATATAAGCTCCATGTAAAGCATGAGGAAAGCTTAGAAGATGCACCTTATTTTCCCATTCCTTGGTAAATTAGCTCTAGTATGTAGTCCTTTTTGGGCCCTGGTGACCACGAGGGATGTAGTAAACCCCAAATAACACAGTAAGGGTGATATTCAGGAGCCTCAGATTACTAGCAGCCTGAAAGCAGATGTTGCTGTATTATGTCTCACATAATTCTTTTATTTAACATTTTTATTAAATATTTAGTATGGAATGTATTTAATCATGTAATTTAAATAAATGTATAACTAAATGTGATCATATCATAAATCGGTCATACATTTTCTTTTTAGTCCAGCTTTATTTATTGGCTTGGCTCATTTTCCCCCCATCTCTTATGTGTTCATTCTTTGATATCAACCATTAACCTCATTCCCTAAAAAAAAGGAACCAGCGTAAACAGCCTGGGAGGTGATCCCTTTATATTTTCTTTAATTATTGGTTTTAATTATCCTAGACAGATGTATATGGACCATATGTACTTTGCATGTATAGGATTTTTTGGGTATGTTTCATTTTAATAAAATGGGATCACATTATATACATAAACACACACGTTCCACCTTTTGCTTTTTTTCTCTCACCAGTACTTTCTGGAAATTCCTTCAACTAGCTCATGTGGTTCAAACATTATCTTTTATTACTACAGATGGATTTTTATTATAATAGAGGCTATCAGATTATTTTTCCAAATGGTTCTAACCTTTTGTATTTCTGTTAGTAAAATGGTTGAGAATGGACCTTTCCTTACATTCTCTTTAATTTTTGCTGGGCTCATGTGTATAAAGTATTAACTCATTTTTATGCTTATTTGCATTTCTCTGTTAGTGACTTTGAACATCTTTTCATATATTTGTTGGCAGTTTGCATTTGTGCCTGTACAGATAGCTTGTTTATCACTTATTTGAAAATATTGGATTACTTGTGTTTTCCCTCAGGAATTTTACTTTTTAATGGCATGAGGGAGGAATCTGTTATTTTTTATGTGACTAATGAATTGCCTCAGCATCATTTTTGAATAATTTGTTCTTTCCCCTCTGATTTAAATGCAACTTTTGTTATATATCTAGTTTCCCATGGAATCTCTCTGGTTCTATACGCTTTTCTACTGATCTGTTTGCCCCTGAACTGAAATCACTTTATCTCCATTATCATAGCTTTCATTATATTTTGGTAAGTGATAATGAAAATCTCTTGTCATGTTCCATGAAAAATCTTGCTGGCATTTTGATTGTAATTGTACTGACTACATAGATGAATTTGAAGAGGGGTGTTTTCTAATGTTCTTCAGTAATGTTTTGTAATAAGGTCTTATGCATCTTTTGTTAGACTTATTCCTAGGTATCTACAGTTTTTCTTTCTATTGTGAATGGAATATTTTCTTTTATTACATCTCTGATTGGTTATCTCTAGTATATAGGAGTGCAGTTGGTTTTATATGTATGCAACAATTTTGCTTACTGATCTTATTTTATAATTTGTTAGCAGCTTTCATGTATTACTATCATGTACTATATACTGTGTAGAAGATAATCATATATGAAATGAAAGCCAATTTGGTCTCTAACTATATAATTCTTTTATGTTGCTTTATTGCACTGGCTAGAAACTCAAGTGCGATGTTGGAATAGAAACAAAGATAACAAGAATTTTTACTTTATTCCTATTTTTTATAGGGATGCTTCTAAAATGTTAATCTTGGTGCATGTTGTTTGCTCCTGGTTTTTTCAGTGGTGTCCTTTATCAGATTAAGAACATCGCCTTCTATTCCTAGGTTTACAAGAGTTGTTTTTTGTTTGTTTCTTTTTAAAAAATCATAATATGTTGTGGAATTTATCAAATACTCTTGTTTGCTATATTTCTCTTTTGATATTGAAATATGGTTGACTTTATCAATAGATATTGACCCCTCCTAGCATTTATTTATTTGATCATAATGTATTGGTTTTTTTATACATTGTTGAGTTAATTTGCCAGTGTTTTCTTAGGATTTTTATATTTATGCTTGAGGGCTTATAATTTTCTTGTACTGCTGGCTTTGGTTTTGGGAGCAAGATTACATTACATTACATTACAATATTACATACTTCATAAAATGAATTAGGTAGATTCCACCCCTTTCTGTTTTCTGATTCTGTTTAGGAGAGGGATTTTTTTTTTCTTGAATGTTTGTTAAAACTCACCCATAAAACGATTTGTGCCTATTATCTTTTTGGTGGTTGAGGTTTTCAATTTCTTTGTTTTTGTTGTTGTTTTTTTTTTTTTTTTTTTTGGTTATATAGTTTTTTTATTTTTAAAGTCAGTTTGGTAATTCATGATTTTATGTTATCCATTTAGCCTTTAGTTTGAAGGTAATTTTAAAAAGCAGTCATAGCCCTGATTTATTTATAAATCTTTCTTCGAAGCTATATACTTTTTCACTTTAATATTACTTGTTATTCCTTTTTTCTTTTTTTTTTTTTTTTTTAAATTTATTTTATTTTATTTATTTATGATAGTCACATAGAGAGAGAGAGAGAGGCAGAGACATAGACAGAGGGAGAAGCAGGCTCCATGCACCGGGAGCCTGACGTGGGATTCGATCCCGGGTCTCCAGGATCGCGCCCTGGGCCAAAGGCAGGCGCCAAACCGCTGCGCCACCCAGGGATCCCTATTCCTTTTTTCTTATTAGTCTTGCTAGATATATGATTATTAGTTTTCATTTTGACCAGCTTTATTACTCCATAAACTTTTGTTTTGAACTCTATTTTTTCTTCCTTTTTTGTTTGTAGGATTACTCTGTTTCAGTTTTTTGGCTTGCAAGTTGTAACATTAACTGATTTTAAAAATTATTGCAAATTCATCAATAAATGACCATATATTTTGATAAGCTATTCTCTTATGGTGGCATAGTTCTAAATCTTTTATTATTTCTTTCATGATTTTCTCTGTAACTTAAAACTTACTTAGGAATGCCTATTTTTTTTTAATTTTTATTTATTTATGATAGTCACACAGAAAGAGAGGCAGAGACACAGGCAGAGGGAGAAGCAGGCTCCATGCACCGGGAGCCCGACGTGGGATTCGATCCCGGGTCTCCAGGATCGCGCTCTGGGCCAAAGGCAGGCGCCAAACCGCTGCGCCACCCAGGGATCCCCAGGAATGCCTTTTGAAAAACCCAAATGTGTATATGCTTGCTTAACTCTTTTTATTATTAATTTTTACTTCCTTTGAAATTCGTTGAAACTTTTGACAGTTGATACCAGGATCAATTTTTTGGGTAAATATTCTGTGAGTATAAGAATTGAACATATTTTCAATTTAACATATGATATGCATACATACACACTCCTATAAGGTTAGTAGGTCAAGTTTGTAAATTTATTGTTCCGTTCTTTTGTATTATTTTAAAATAAATTTATTTTTTATTGGTGTTCAATTTACCAACATACAGAATAACACCCAGTGCTCATCCCGTCAAGTGCCCCCCTCAGTGCCCGTCACCCATTCACCCCCACCCCTCGCCGTCCTCCCCTTCCACTACCCCTAGTTTGTTTCCCAGAGTGAGGAGTCTTTATGTTCTGTCTCCCTTTCTGATATTTCCCACACATTTCTTCTCCCTTCCCTTATATTCCCTTTCACTATTATTTATATTCCCCAAATGAATGAGAACACATAATGTTTGTCCTTCTCCGACTGACTTACTTCATTCAGCATAATACCCTCCAGTTCCATCCACATTGAAGCAAATGGTGGATATTTGTCATTTCTAATGGCTGAGTAATATTCCATTGTATACATAAACCACATCTTCTTTATCCGTTCATCTTTCGATGGACACCAAGGCTCCTTCCACAGTTTGGCTATTGTGGACATTGCTGCTATAAACATTGGGTTGCAGGTGTCCCGGCGTTTCATTGCATCTGTATCTTTGGGGTAAATCCTCAACAGTGCAATTGGTGGGTCATAGGGCAGGTCTATTTTTAACTCTTTGAGGAACCTCCACACAGTTTTCTAAAGTGGCTGTTCCAGTTCACATTCCCACCAACAGTGTAAGAGGGTTCCCTTCTCTCCGTATCCTCTCCAACATTTGTGGTTTCCTGCCTTGTTAATTTTCCCCATTCTCACTGGTGTGAGGTGGTATCTCATTGTGGTTTTGATTTGTATTTCTCTGATGGCAAGTGATGCAGAGCATTTTCTCATGTACGTGTTGCCCATGTCTATGTCTTCCTCTGTGAGATTTCTGTTCATGTCTTTTGCCTATTTCATGATTGGATTGTTTGTTTCTTTGGTGTTGAGTTTAATAAGTTCTTTATAGATCTTGGAAACTAGCCCTTTATCTGATATGTCATTTGTAAATATCTTCTCCCATTCTGTAGGTTGTCTTTGAGTTTTGTTGACTGTATCCTTTGCTGTGCAAAAGCTTCTTATCTTGATGAAGTCCCAATAATTCATTTTTGCTTTTGTTTCTTTTGCCTTCATGGATGTATCTTGCAAGAAGTTACAGTGGCTGAGTTCAAAAAGGGTGTTGCCTGTGTTCTTCTCTAGGATTTTGATGGAATCTTGTCTCACCTTTAGATCGTTCATCCATTTTGAGTTTATCTTTGTGTATGGTGCAAGAGAGTGGTCTAGTTTCATTCTTCTGCATGTGGATGTCCAATTTTACCAGCACCATTTATTGAAGAGACTGTCTTTCTTCCAATAGACAGTCTTTCCTCCTTTATCGAATATTAGTTGACCATAAAGTTCAGGGTCCACTTCTGGGTTCTCTATTCTGTTCCATTGATCTATGTGTCTGTTTTTGTGCCAGTACCACACTGTCTTAATGACCACAGCTTTGTAGTACAACCTGAAATCTGGCATTGTGATGCCCCCAGATATGGTTTTCTTTTTTAATATTCCCTGGCTATTTGCGGTCTTTTCTGATTCTACACAAATCTTAAAATAATTTGTTCTAACTCTCTGAAGAAAGTCCATGGTATTTTGATAGGGATTGCATTAAACGTGTAAATTGCCCTGGGTAACATTGATATTTTCACAATATTAATTCTGCCAATCCATGAGCATGGCATATTTTTCCATCTCTTTGTGTCTTCCTCAATTTCTTTCAGAAGTGTTCTATAGTTTTTAGGGTATAGATCCTTTACCTCTTTGGTTAGGTTTATTCCTAGGAATCTTATGCTTTTGGATGCAATTGTAAATGGGATTGACTCCTTAATTTCTCTTTCTTCAGTCTCATTGTTAGTGTATGGAAATGCCATTGATTTCTGGGCATTGATTTTGTATCCTGCCATGCTACCAAATTGCTGTATGAGTTCTAGCAATCTTGGGGTGGAGGCTTTTGGGTTTTCTATGTAGAGTATCATGTCATCGGCGAAGAGGGAGAGTTTGACTTCTTCTTTGCCAATTTGAATGCCTTTAATGTCTTTTTGTTGTCTGATTGCTGAGGCTAGGACTTCCAATACTATGTTGAATAGCAGTGGTGAGAGTGGACATCCCTGTCTTGTTCCTGATCTTAGGAGAAAGGCTCCCAGTGCTTCCCCATTGAGAATGATATTTGCTGTGGGCTTTTCGTAGATGGCTTTTAAGATGCCGAGGAAAGTTCCCTCTATCCCTACACTCTGAAGAGTTTTGATCAGGAATGGATGCTGTATTTTGTCAAATGCTTTCTCTGCATCTAATGAGAGGATCATATGGTTCTTGGTTTTTCTCTTGCTGATATGATGAATTGCATTGATTGTTTTTTTTTTTAATTTATTTATTTATGATAGTCAGAGAGAGAGAGAGAGAGAGAGAGGCAGAGACACAGGCAGAGGGAGAAGCGGGCTCCATGCACCGGGAGCCCGACGTGGGATTCGATCCCGGATCTCCAGGATCGCGCCCTGGGCCAAAGGCAGGCGCCAAACCGCTGCGCCACCCAGGGATCCCGAATTGCATTGATTGTTTTACGAGTGTTGAACCAGCTATGTGTCCTGGGGATAAATCCTACTTGGTCGTGGTGAATAATTTTCTTAATGTGCTGTTGGATCCTATTGGCTAGTATGTTGTTGAGAATTTTTGCATCCATGTTCATCAGGGATATTGGTCTGTAATTCTCCATTTTGGTGGGGTCTTTGTCTGGTTTTGGAATTAAGGTGATGCTGGCCTCATAGAACAAATTTGGAAGTCTCCATCTCTTTCTATGTTTCCAAACAGCTTTAGTAGAATAGGTATGATTTCTTCTTTAAACGTTTGATAGAATTCCCCTGGGAAGCCATCTGGCCCTGGACTCTTGTGTCTTGGGAGGTTTTTGATGACTGCTTCAATTTCCTCCCTGGTTATTGGCCTGTTCAGGTTTTCTATTTCTTCCTGTTCCAGTTTTGGTAGTTTGTGGCTTTCCAGGAATGCGTCCATTTCTTCTAGATTGCCTAATTTATTGGTGTATAGCTGTTCATAATATGTTTTTAAAATCGCTTGTATTTCCTTGGTGTTGGTAGTGATCTCTCCTTTCTCATTCATGATTTTATTAATTTGAGTCTTCTCTTTCTTCTTTTTAATAAGGCTGGCTAACGGTTTATCTATCTTATTAATTCTTTCAAAGAACCAACTCCTGGTTCTGTTGATCTGTTCCACAGTTCTTCTGGTCTCTATTTCGTCGAATTAATTAACTCTCTTCTTCTGCTGGGCGTGGGGTCAATCTGCTGTTTTTTTCTAGCTCCTTTATGTGTAAGGTTAGCTTTTGTATTTGAGTTCTTTCCAGTTTTTGAATGGATGCTTGTATTGCGATGTATTTCCCCTTTAGGACTGCTTTTGCTGCATCCCAAAGATTTTGAACGGTTGTATCTCCATTCTCATTAGTGTCCATGAATCTTTTTAATTCTTCCTTAATTTCCTGGTTGACCCTTTCATCTTTTAGCTGGATGGTCCTTAACCTCCACGTGTTTGAGGTCCTTCCAAACTTCTTGTTGTGATTTAGTTCTAATTTCAAGGCATTATGGTCTGAGAATATGCAGGGGACGATCCCAATCTTTTGGTATCGGTTTAGACCCGATTTGTGACCCAGTATGTGGTCTATTCTGGAGAAAGTTCCATGTGCACTTGAGAAGAATGTGTATTCAGTTGAGTTTGGATGTAAAGTTCTGTAGATATCTGTGAAATCCATCTGGTCCAGTGTATCATTTAAAGCTCTCGTTTCTTTGGAGATGTTGTGCTTAGAAGACCTATCGAGGGTAGAAAGAGCTAGATTGAAGTCACCAAGTATAAGTGTATTATTATCTAAGTGTTTCTTCACTTTGGTTATTAATTTGTTTAAATATTTGGCAGCTCCCACATTCGTGGCATATATATTCAGGATTGTTAAGTCCTCTTGTTGGATAGATCCTTTAAGTATGAGATAGTGTCCCTCTTCATCTCTCACTACAGTCTTCGGGGTAAATTTTAGTTTATCTGATATAAGGATGGCTACCCCTGCTTTATTTTGAGGACCATTTGAATGGTAAATGGTTCTCCAACGTTTTATTTTCAGGCTGTAGGTGTCCTTCTGTCTAAAATGAGTCTCTTGTAGACAGCAAATAGATGGGTCCTGCTTTTTTATCCAGTCTGAAACCCTGCGCCTTTTGATGGGGTCATTAAGTCCGTTCACGTTCAGAGTTACTATTGACAGATATGAGTTTAGTGTCATCATGATATCTATTCAGTCCTTGTTTTTGTGGATTGTTCCACTGAACTTCTTCTTAAAGGGGAATTTTAAGAGTCCCCCTTAAAATTTCTTGTAGAGCTGATTTGGAGGTCACATATTCTTTTAGTTGCTGCCTGTCTTGGAAGCTCTTTATCTCTCCTTCCATTTTGAATGAGACCCTTGCTGGATAAAGTATTCTTGGTTGCATGTTCTTCTCATTTAGGACCTTGAATATATCCTGCCAGCCCTTTCTGGCCTGCCAGGTCTCTGTGGAGAGGTCTGCTGTTACCCTAATACTCCTCCCCATAAAAGTCAGGGATTTCTTGTCTCTTGCTGCTTTAAGGATCTTCTCTTTATCTTTGGAATTTGCAAGCTTCACTATTAGATGTCGAGGTGTTGAACGGTTTTTATTGATTTTAGGGGGCGATCTCTCTATTTCCTGGATCTGAATGCCTGTTTCCCTTCTCAGATTAGGAAAGTTTTCAGCTATGATTTGTTCAAATACATATTCTGGCCCTCTGTCCCTTTCGTCGCCCTCGGGAACCCCAATTAAACGTAGGTTTTTCTTCCTCAGGCTGTCGTTTATTTTCCTTAATCTAACCTCATGGTCTTTTAATTGTCTCTTTTTTCCTCAGTTTCCCTCTTTGCCATCAACTTGTCTTCTATGTCACTCACTCTTTCTTCCACCTCGTTAACCCTCGTCGTTAGGACTTCTAGTTTGGATTGCATCTCATTCAATTGATTTTTAATTTCTGCCTGATGGATCTAAATTCTGCAGTCATGAAGTCTCTTGAGTCTTTTATGCTTTTTTCTAGAGCCACCAGTAGCTGTATGATAGTGCTTCTGAATTGGCTTTCTGACATTGAATTGTAATCCAGATTTTGTAACTGTATGGGAGAGAGGACTGTTTCTGATTCTTTCTTTTGAGGTGAGGTTTTCCTTCTAGTCATTTTGCTCAGTGCAGAGTGGCAAAAAGCAAGTTGTATTGGGAAAAGGAGAAAAAGAGAGAAGAGAAAGAAGGAAAGAAAAGAGAAAAGGAAAAGAAGAAAAAAGAAAAAAGAGAGAAGAAAAAGGAAAGAAAAAAAAGGGTGGGGGAAGCAAACAGAAATCAAAAAGCAAAAAAAAAAAAAAAACCAAAACAAAACGAAACAACACGGGGGAGTATCTTCTGATTCTGTATACTTTAAGTCCCTTGACTTCTGCTGGAACTTGTCCGTCTAGCTGGTCTTCTGGGGGAGGGGCCTGTTGTGCTGATTTTCAGGTGTTAGCACTTGGGGGAGCTGCTCTGCCCCCTGCCTGGTGCAGGGCTCAGTGGGGGTTGTTTACCCCGTGAGGCCCCGGGAGGAACAACCGGAGTGGCGGTGGCCAGCTCCCCAACCCTGAAGTCAGCTCCCGCAGTAACTCCAGAGGTCTCCGTCTGCAGGCGGGGCCCCTGATTTGCTCAGCTCGGGGCAGGAGCGTCCTTGCTGTCCTGGGCCCTCCCTGCCTCTGCCTGGGGGAGGCCGGATCCTGGGCTGTGTCCCCGGCACCCAGTGCTCCAGGGCCTGCGCTGTTGGATTCCCGCTCCCAGCCCCGCAGCCCCCTCCGCACGGAGCCTCTTCCTCTGCCCGAGCCCCCCCCCCCCCCGAGCTGCTCCCGCCCCGCAGCCCCCTCCGCGGAGCCGCCCCCGAGCCCCTCCGATCTGCTCCGGGCCCCGCCGTGCGCGCTGCAGCCCTTAGGGAGCTCGGCGCACTCTCCCGGGGCGCAGGTGTCTGTTAGTGTCCCCAGGAGCCCGAGGGCATCCCCTCCCTCCTGGGGTCCTGCTACAACTCCCTGGAGCCCCTTTCCGCCCGGGAAGGTCGGTGCAGCTCCTGCGTCTCCGGGACGGGGCTCTCCTGTCCTGGGGACACTCGCCCCGGCCTCAGCCCGGCTCCTCGCGGGGCCCCTCCCCCTTGGAGGCCTTTGTTCCTTTATTTCTTTTTCCCGTCTTCCTACCTTGATAGAAGCAGGAACTCTTCTCACTGTAGCATTCCAGCTGTTCTCTCTTTAAATCTCAGGCCGAATTCATAGATTTTCAGGATGATTTGAAGGTTATCTAGATAATTTGGTGGGGACAGGTGACTTGGGGACCCTCCTCTCCTTTTGTATTCTTATAAATATGTTCTTCTGAAGCCTCTCACTATGATAAGGATGGTCAATTTCTTGGTGAGTTTTTTTTTTTTTTTTTAACTCTAGTTTTCTTTAGTTTTAGTTTTGCTTTATTTTGTGACTGGTTTTATGGATATGAATTAATTACTCTTTGGCCAATTAATTTTTAAACTATAGTGTTCCTCTTGATACTGGTATTCTTTGAGTTACTCTTTTCTTGGCATATGAGTTTTTGCTATATTTTAATCCTTCCTTTGTAGTTTAATTTTGTATGTTTCTTATAAACATGTTATAGCTGGATTTTGAAAATCTCATTTAGTAAATTATGTCTCTAATGGTGGGTTAAACCAACTGGTTTATACTTGTTGATGCATTTGGAAATGTTTTTAACCTCTTATTTGTTTTTTAACATATCTTATTTTTGTGTTTTTTTCCCCCTCTTTTTTGTTTTGTATTGGATTGAGATGTGTTATATATTCGTTTTTATATTTCTGGCTTTAATTAGAGTATATTTGCTTTTTTTGAATGGTTATTCTTAAATTTTAAACATTACATCTGTAACTACAAATTTTTCTAAGAAATCTGTGCTCTAAGCACAGTGATTTCCTCTCAGTGTCTTATCAGAACATTTGTCTTCTGACTCACAGCAAACTTACATCTTCTCATCCTTCAGGTTTGTTACCTTCAGAGGTACTCTTCAGGGAGAACTGCCCTTCCCTTTTCTAAAACAGCTCTTTTCTGAGGTGCTGAGGTGGCTCATTTGGTTGACCGTTGACTTTTGATTTTGGCTCAGATCATGATCTGACGGTCTTGAGATCAAATTTGGAGTTGACTTCCATGCTCAGTAGGGAGTCTGTTTGAGATTCTCTCTCTCTGCCCTTCCACCAAATAAATAAATAAATCTTTAAATAAATAAAACTGCCCCATTGTTTTCTATCATATCATATTAATTGCACTAAACATCACCTATAATTGTATTTGTTTATCTTATTGTATGTCTTCCCCACTAAAATGGGAACTCTGTTGGCAGGAACTTTGTACATCATACCTGTTTTCTGGGGCATATAGTGCAGTGTTTATCCCACAGCAGACATTCTGTGAATAGTTGAAGGAATGACCATTGTTTTCACATGTAAGTGACCATTGGGCTGCATATAACAGCAGTTATGCAGTTTTCTTGTTAAGAAAATAAACTTCTCTCTCTCAGGTGTCTGCATTGTTGTATATTATCCTACTGCTCTTATTACTGTAGACAAGTTAGTGAATATTAACAAATAATGAATTCTTTGATGTTGAATATATAGTTTAAATGATTTAACTGAAGAATTCTTGAATTCTTCAAGAATTAAGACAATCACAATTAAATTTTAACTTTCTAAAACGAATATTTTGATATGGTAGTTTACCGTTTTTCACATTATGTTGGGAATTTAGGGCAGCTAAATTTCTGATTTCTTAGTGCCTAACAGACGAAGTTACAAAAATACAAATTTAGACTAGAACTGCTCAGATATATGAATTCTGAAAGGAAGATCTCTTTAAAATATTAATTATGGATTTCTGAAACAATGTTAATTCAACTGTGTAGTTGTGAATGAACCGACACATCATGGGGTTGTTTTATTATGGGTCCGTATCAAAGGATGATTGACTTTGGTTTGAGGACATGGCAAATAATGGACAAACAAGACCTAAGAGATACAGTTTTTCCTTTATAGTTTTCAGAATGTTTGTAAGTTTTTTTAATATAGGTTTTTCCACATAATTTACACTGCACTTTTCAAATTTAGATGATAAAAAATCTTAGAATACTCAAAAATAGGGAATTACTACATATTTTTGACCACTAGTCGTCAGTATTAAACCATTGATTGTGATCCAGCAGGCATCCTTCATTAAAGTTGCTACACTGTCTTGGAAAGTGTTTATAATATTTGTATCTCAACTCTTAGGGTTCCCTGAAAGTGTAACTTGGCACCAACAGTGCAACTGAAAAAGAATATAGTTACTTAACTATTGCTGTTTGAAAATTTAAATTTGAAACAGTGTTGCTTTCTACTGTTGAAAAATAAAACATGACCCATTCAGTATTATGTATTAAGACATCTGTTATATTTAACACTAAAACTATCATTTTTGTGCCTTTTTGTTGTAGTCTGTTTCATGCTTCCTATTTAGGGTTACAGTTCCTTCCTCTCTTCCTCCCTCCCTTTGTGGAAAAAAATCTTTTTACATATAGTAAAACAGTTAGTGACTGTAATTTGATAATGAGAGTTTTTTTCACTGGAATCATGAATTTCCATGCCTTTTCCATGGTTCACGTGTCTGATCTATACAGGAATATCCCAAAGATACTTTCTCTAAATTTTTATCTCCTATAGATCCAAACTCTGTCTCCTAATTATCATTTTCTTTTCCTTAATACACTGCCTTTGTACCTGCTGTCCCCCCAACCCAGTTACATTTTCTACTGGTGTTCTAATGCGGTTTGATTTTCTTTTGTGTAATCTTGTTTGTGTTTCTTTTATCTGACAGAAAGGCAGTTTTTATACCTGTTAAGTTAATTTTCATTTGTATTAAGTACCCTGGATTTTTAAATTTTTTTTTTTTTATAAATACTGAAGCTGTGGTATTATTTATTACCCAAGAAGTGAGAAATTGCTTGGTTTTTTTTTTTTAACATCTCTTTGTCCATATTATGGTCAAGTTAGAACACTATTTACACCTATAACCTTATGTCGTCATTCCATGGGCCTTATTTAGCAGTGAGAAAAAGTTGTTCAGTTTCCTATTTTTCATCTGAGATTGAGATCCTGAAGCATTGTAGCCAGTATCGGACTTGGACTTGGATAGGAATCAAGTTAGAGAGTGGTGCTGTGATTTAAAAACCACAAAGCCTGGGTGGAGTTGGGGTGCTGGAGCTCCATTTCCTGTTCTTTCCCCTCCTGACCTGGGCAGTTGTATAGAAGGTGCTAAATTGTATCTTTTTGTGTGGTTTGGTCTAGTAAGTAGCTCCTGTGATTTACTTCTTCATTTGTGATGACAAAAACAGTGTTAACTTTATTTTTTTATTTTTTCAATATTAAAACTTATATTGAAAAAATTTTATGTGGTTCCTTTATGTTCTTGCCTTCACCATTTCTCTCATCCTTCACATCCTATCATCATTAAATTCTGTAAGCTCTATTTTATTTATTTTTAAAGATTTTATTTATTCGCTTTAGAGATAGATGGGGGGGGGGAGAGGGAAGAGAGAGAGATAACAAGCATGGGGAGGGGTAGAGGGAGAGGGACAAGCAGACTCCATGGTGAGCGCAGAGCCTGACATGGGGCTCGATCCTATGACCCTGAGATCATGACCTGAGCCAAAATCAAGAGTCAGATGCCTAACTGACTGAGCCACCTGGGTGCTCCATCAATTCTACTTAAAAAATATTCTCTGAATTGATGACTCTTCACTCCCTCTATCACTACTTCTCCCGTCTATCCTCTTGTCCCTATTTTCTCCTGCTTGAGCTGATGCAGTAGCCCCCTTGCTCCCATTCTTACCTTCCTGCAGTCTTCCCCACAGAATCTGATAGTGCTACATCATTCTTCAGAACCTTTCAGTGATTTCTGTATCATATTCAGAATGAAATGTAACGTCCTCAGCCTACAAGACCCTTCTGCTGTGACAGTTCCTGCATGCCTAATTCTTCGTTGTTCTTCTTGTCCTCTCCAGGCCAACTACACTCACCTTCTTGCTTTTCCACAGACATCGAGGCATCCTCCTGCTTTTGGACATTTGCACTTTCCATTTCCAGATCCAGGAATTTTCAGCTCTGGAAACAGTTGCATTACTGTTTACCCTCATCTCTTTTGGAGACCTGCTTCAGCAAGGCCTTATTAACTATCCTAGATAAACCCTTTCTTCTTTCCTGAGCCCCTTCTATTGCCATATTTTTTCTTTATTAGCATTTTCACTACCTGTTGTCTGTCTGTCCCCTGACCAGAACGCAGGCTTTATGAAGGCAGGCACGTTGCTCATTGCTGTACATAGGGTATCTAGAGCTGTGGCTGGCATGGAGTAAGGGCCCAATAAGTGTTTTTTGAAGGAAAGGATGAATGATTATTGTCTGCTATGTAGTCAGAACTATACATAGTAAGATAGCCTATACCTTCATATACTTAGTAATGCCAGGTTCTGTGCTGAGGCCTAGGGATTTAATGGTACTTAAAACGTTGTCTTGACTCCAAGGGGCTCCCAGTTTAGCTGAGAAATGTTAACAATCTCTGTAATTCACTAAGGGTGTTATTTCAGTTTTGAAATAGGCTTCAGAGTAGCCCAAGGGCAATAGTTACCTCTTCTTGACCTTTGGGGAAAATTTGGGTGGGAGAAGTGGCATTTTGCTAAGACTTTGTGTTTTCAAATCATTTTAGGCATTTCTTTTATGAATGTGATTCTCCCTGTTGCTTATTGCTACCTGATAAGCACTTTACCAATCTATACCTCACTGAAATACTTTTTAAAATTCTGATTCACTATAGTTCTGATTTATAATATTGTTCTCTGTTGTACTATTTTGTATCATGTTAATTATTTTTTTCTCTCCTTTATGTTCCCTGTGGATTACTTATTTTATTGCAAGGATAAAGTCAACACTTTTCTGTAAGGTTGTGAAAGAACCATTAATGTTACCATGCAGATAAAAAGGAAATGGATGGAAAAGAATGATTGTCTATTATGGGATTTGTCTTTCAAAGCTGGTTGAACACTATTTGGCACAGCTTGAAATGTGCAGGTCCAAGACATATCGTGTTCTCCTGTCTTCTTCCTTAGTCTTTTTCTTGATTTACCTCTTTGCCTCCTGCACCCTACCCTTGCTGATTTGACCTATAAGTCTGTTTTATTAGGCTTTGATCATTTCAGTTAACACTAAAACACTTTTAATATTTTTTTCTGTGGAAAATATTTTTTCCCAAAACTCCTTGTAGAACAGAAACTGGAAGAGATCATTATGTTGTCTTTCAACCTCGTACTCACTCAGTACTTGAATTTCCATTCACAGAGCAAACTTCCTGTGTAGTTCATGTATATTATAGTTTCCACAAGCCATATTCCTTTTTTTTTTTTTTAAGATATTGTTTATTCATGAGAGACAGAGAGAGAGAGAGAGACAGAGAGAGAGGCAGAGACACAGGCAGAGGAAGAAGCAGGCTCCATGCAGGGAGCCTGATGTGGGACTTGATCCCGGTCTCCAAGATCATGCTCTGGGCTGAAGGCAGGCACTAAACCGCTGAGCCATTCAGGGATCCCCCGCCATATTCCCTTTTAATGGGAAATAAGGATAGTAATAGCTGGCTGGATTAAAGAATATTCCAGTTTTGATCATATATTTCAGGAGACTGCTATTTAATATTGCTAAAATAAAAGTTTAAAGTGTAGAACTGTATCCTACATCACAGGAGAAGTAACATGCCAAGTGTTAGCATGTTGGTGAAGGTCTTTGGATTCCTTTGAAGGGTGTACTTATATGAGATGATAGGTAGATGTCAGTTGTCCTGAGATTCTTAAAATCTCATTTCTGTAAATTAACACTTATGCCATTTCTTCTTAGGCTTTTTACTTTATTAAGAAAATATTACCTTAGGATAGTAATTATTAAACGTTTGCAATATTTTTTCTATTCCCTTTTACCTCTCCATTTCAAAGACCTTTCTCCAAAATATTTCATTGTATATAACAGCTTTTATTATTCAAATGTTTTTGAATAAGGTCTGGTTTTCAGGGTATCTTCCTGGGTTGATCAGTTTGCTTGTAGCTTCCTTGTTCCTATCCTCATTGAAGTTAGTCCTTCTATGATTGTTTTATTCACTTTTTTTCCCTGATCATTTGCTTTCTAGATTATTGAAGAGTCATTTCTTATTATCTCCAAAATGGCCATTATGGCCTTTACTCCTTTCTTTGTTTCACCTATTCTTTAAGTCTATATCTAGATATTCTTATAAAGCACCTCAGAATTTGGAAATAGTTGATGTTTGCATTATTAATAAATACTTTTTTTAAAAAAGACTTTTAAAAATTTTATCTATTTGAGAGAGAGAGGGAGAGAATGAACGAGGAGGAGAGGCAGACGTAGAAACAGAACCCATCAAGCAGGGAGCCCGATGCAGGTCTTGATCCCAGTCTCCAAGATCATGACCTAATGCAAGACAGATGTTTAACAGACTGAGCCACCCAGGGGCTCCTGAATAAATACTTTTATTGCTGCTCTGAGTTGCATTTAAGTCTGACACATTTCATGTTCATACCATATATGACTAGTTCTTAAAGTGTTGTTTAATCATACTAATTTTGCTGTGTGTACTTATTTGTTCTTGCCAATATTGTCACTGTAAACTATAATAAATAAGGCTAGCATGAATCTGTGTGAGTCCCTTTGTGTAGCACCATATGCAAATAGACATTTAATGCTGCTAATGCTATGATGATAGTGAAAAATATCTGTGTTCTTATTGACTGAACAGCTGCCTGACAATAGCCTGAGATTTTCTGAGTGCAGGACTTGTTTAATTTCTACTTTGTGCTTTTCTTGAAGAGTGTAATGTTTCTATCTACATTTTCAGTGAATTTATCCTAGATCATCTGTTTATAAAGCCTTTTCCTATCATTATCATTTAATATTTACTGGGCAGCTACCTAGTGCATAGTAATATTCTGTAAACAAAGACCCTGCTACAGATAGATTTATTCATTGTTTTATTTTGATTAGAAAATAGGAAAACAAAAACAAAAACCAAAGGCATAAAATAACATCCTTTAACTGTAAACAATGAAAGGTGTTGTATATTTACAGGGAATTCTGCTCAAGTACATATAAAACTTGAGAAATTTAATTTAATTTAAATTTTTTTTTAAACTTGAGAAATTTTAAATTAAATTTTTGTAATTTTCTGTGATCTTCTGTTTGTCAACAATTCTAACTCAGTGGTCCTGTATTTAGAAAGTCAAATGAAGTATCATATTGCTCTGGGGTTTCTAATAAAACTATGAGTCTCCTTTTTCAAAAAGGAAACTACTCAGATAAAAACAGACCCTCCACTAAGAGCCTTTGCTTTTTGATTTTGAAGGAAATCCTGGAAAGTGCACTTGTTGGGCTCACATTTAACTTTACTTGCAAGATTTTTCTTCAGTAAAAGATTGCATAAAAATAAAATCCGTTCCAGTAAAAGCAATGGCATTTTAGGGAATAATACTCATTACCCTTGTTGCTTTTGAATTAAAGAAGGCAAAAGACTTGTATGTCTTTTTAGCAGACCAACTTTGTAGGCAGTAATTAAGGTTTTGTTTTGCAGATTGGCAAATTTAATAACATTTAGAGAATGAAATCCTGACAGTAGTCAATTGGGGTTTTGCTTTTGAGTTTTTTTTTATAGTCCTGGTAGTGTATCTTGCTGATTCATCCAGGGTCTCTGGCCTAGTCAGTCTTCCATGTGGCCTTTGGCTAAGGTTTAGGGTAAAGACTATGACTATAGAACTGAGCAAAGGGAATTGGCTCTTACGGTGATTGAACCTATGACCTTTGTTGGCTTCATTGGCACAGAGTGCCCCAGCCAGTTATAGACTCCATAAATACGGACATAGTAGAAACAGAAAGTTTCCTTATTCATTGTGGAAAATAGGTCAGTAAGAAGTAACCATCTATCCTACCACAATAATTTCCATAAAAGCTCTTCAGATTCCTGAAAAAATAAACACCTTATCATAAGAAGATAAAAAATAAAAAAAATTGACATCTGGGCCATTCTCAAAGAGAAGCTTTGAGTTTTAGGTTTCAAAACCTCAGGTATCTTTAAAGAACATCATTAATGATTACAATTACCATCAGAAGTAATACTAATATATTTAACTACTGATAAATCTTACTTAACTCTATGATACTTGATACTACTCTGCCTTTTGAAAAACAAGAATGATTGTATCTTGTGACTCCATGCACTATGTGCTTACCATATCCATATGGAAAATACACATAATTCAGCTGGTAGCAGATTTTTAGAATTTCTTCCATATTTTGATATCCCCCAAATCTATATGGTGTTATAACAGTAATGATCACAATTGGATTCTCTTTGGACTTTATCATGCAATTCTACTTTAACTTGTTAAACTTTTTTTTTTTTAAAGTGGTAGTTCATATTGAATTTTTGTTCCTTCGGTATGGCTGAAAAATAAATTTCTTTAAACAATTTAAGTAAAATCTAGCTATTTTGAGTTCGATATTGGTTCAGGGATTTAGAATATGAATGCATTGTTTTCTGCCTTGAAAAGAAACTTCATTTTTTTTTTGTTTTGTTTTGTTTGGTTTTTGTTGGCACAGATAATCCCCAACTGGATGAACTTAAAGGCTAAAATTTTCCATGACTTTAGCTAGTTCTCATGTGGGAGGAATCTCTAACTTGATTTAGGAAAAAAACAAAATTTAGAAATTCATAGAGCTTGACAGAAATAAAACCTATGTTAATTTGAATCAGTAGTATTAGTTCTGAGCAATACAATCCTGCTGTATTTTGCATATATATTCCTTTTCAAAATATGTATTCTATTGATATTTGATGGTTTTAGAGCTGTGATTTAGGTTTTCAAAAGAGAATTTTGGAAATAGACACCAGATTTCCATCTTAAAAAAAAAAAAAAAACTCTTAAGTTTCTTATTACAGTATTTTATACATATTAAGTACTTAATAATTTTTTTCTTTATTTGAAATATAACAAATGTCCTTAAAGCTATTTAAAATGTTTACTATACATAAATATAAACTTTTAACTTCATATTTCATATGTCTAATTTGGATCAGAATAGCATTATATTGTGAAGCTTAAAATATTTACTGGCTTTTATTTTGTACCTACATGAAGAATGTAAATATAAAAATATAGTGAGATGAGCTATGAAGCAGTGATAAGACATAGAGGAACTTTAAAGGCATATTATTAAGTGAAAGAATAATCTGAAAAGACAACATGCTGTATGATTCCAACTGTGTGACTTTCTGAGGAAGAAAATCCACGGAGACAGTAAAGAGGCCCATGGTTGCCAGGATTTGGCAGATAAGGGATGAGTAGGTAGTGCACAGAGGAATTTTAGGGTAGCAACTATACACTGATATTGTAATGATGGATACGTGTCATTATGTATTTATTCAAACCCATAGAGTGTACAGCACCAAAAATGAACCCTAATATAAATTGTGGGTGATTACAATGTGTCACAGTAGGTCCATCGGTTGTAACAAATGTACTACTTTGTTGAAGGATGTTGATAATGGGGAAGTTATGCATGTATGAGGGCACTTGTGCATATGGGAACTCCATTTCCCTCTCAATTTTGCTGTGAACCTAAACTGCTAAAAAACAAAGTTTTAAAAAATATATAGTAAAAGCAGTAGTTTTTTTTTTTTTTTTTTTTTTTTTTTTTTTTTTAGCAGTAGTTTTTTAATTTTCAGTGACATGACTTCATTCTTTGTTACTGGAAAAAATCTGACTTGGAAGTTTGTACCTTTTAAAGGGCAATGTTACTGACCTATTGTTCCATGTGAGCACAGAGTTGTTTTTCTATAGTCTTGTTAGTTTACTAGTGAGTCATCTACATGTTCTTGCTCTTGTGGCCAAAGGCATGCACTTGGAGCACTGCTAAATGATTAGAATGAGACAGGATAGTTTATGTTCATCTTTTCTTTTCTTTCTTTCTTTTTTTTCCTTTTTTCTTTTTATTTCAGTGGCCTGTGTGAGAGTTAACATAGGACCTACCTGTATTTCATTCCAGCTCCATCATTCTTACCCAAGCTATCTGGTCCTTTTACAGTAGACAAAGGACCTTTAATTCCCTATTTATTCTTTATTTTTGTGTGTGTTATTTTTTAGAGCCTCTTGATAAACATGGCTATTGTCAAAATTGTGGGAGTGTTTATGGTCAGATGAGATGTCTACAAACATCTTCCTTTTCTCCTTTACTTTCTAAAAGAAGAGGCTGCTTTTTTTTTTTTTAATATATATAACCATGAGAATTCAGAATCCTCTACCTCTAAAGAACTACAGTAGTATAATACTCAATATGTTAGTCCTTTTTAATGGAAATAGGCACACTTAAGGAAAAGAAGAAAAATTGTTGTTATTAAAGATTTAAATGTGCTCCAGGGACGCTCTATTAAGGCTCAGTGCTGTTGCTGTAATCTTAAACATGTAAAAGACAATCTGAATCCTGGAACAGAGCACATGATAGCTTTATAGCTAAACTGCTTTTAAGAAAAAAAAAAAAAACAAGCTTTAAGAGGCAAAATAACATAGTAATAGAAATTTATTGGCATGTGATTTTTTTTTCCTCTTTTTATAACTGCTTTTACTGGGTCAGTTTTAATATGCTTCTCAGTTGCTTGATCTAAGTCAAATGGAAAAGAAATCTAGTACAGCCTTATATACTTAAAAAGATAATAAATAGTTAAAGTTTATTATTAAGCTTTAAAGAAATAGCTGTAATTTTGATTCAGTTAGCTTTTAAAGTCTTTCTCCTTGAATGTTATTTGTGTTTTCAGAAGTTTAAAGTGCCTAATATGTATTTACTAGGTCTTAAGAGTTAGATTTTCTTTGTCTTTCATTTTAAACTAGGTAATGTAGAAAATAGGTTCGTATTCTGGGCTAGAATACTGTATATGTGTTTACTTGTTTACCGGCTGATGGTCTATAGGAAGCAGCAATAATGTTCCAACCTAATGATATTTCTAGATGATATAGTGGAAATATAGTAATTTGTTTGGTTTACTCCTTAAGACATCATTCTTGCTCCTCTACTGAAAAGAATAGAATTTAAGTTCTCATTGACTGAATTTTTCTGAGACTTATATATCCTTAGAATAAAAGGAGAAATAAAAAAGGGAGGTATTAAATAACATTTTGGGCATCAAGTAGAACTATAATAGAAAAGTATATTATTTGGAAAAGAGATATAAATAAATGGTCAGATGTTGAAGATAGAAGGTGAGGAGGAAATGAAATTTTATTGCAGATTCCTAGGTAGCCAAAATAGAGGTTCTTTTATTCAACTAGTTCATATATGGAAATTTAGATTAAAAAAAAAAGGTTGACTTTCAGAAGAATTATGTTTTTTATAAGGTATAATTCCATATTATAAAACACAATTTTTTTAATAAGTGGGAAATATCAGAAAGGGAGACAGAACACGAAAGACTCCTAACTGGGAAACGAACTAGGGGTGGTGGAAGGGGAGGTGGGCGGGAGTGGGGGTGACTGGGTGGCGGGCACTGAGGTGGGCACTTGACGGGATGAACACTGGGTGTTATTCTGTATGTTGACAAATTGAACACCAATAAAAAAATAAATTTATTAAAAAAAATTAAAAACAATTTTTTAAACTCAAAGTTCAGGTTATTGATTTCTGTTTCCTCAACATCAAGTAAAATTATTAATATGTATACTAATTGTAAGAAATGAAGATTAAATAACTATTAGCATGAGCATGAAAATAATTATTTCTCACATTGCACTTTCGGGTGAATGAATTCTGGTAACTGATAAGTCTTTACAGGGTTGGGTATGTAGGGGTGTTGGGTGTGGTTACAAGTATAAATATTCAAAATTGAGATTTGGAATAGAGGCAAACTGATCTGCATAACCTAGAGAGGGAGATTTAGAAGCCTGTAGGAAGGTCCAAAAGGTGCAAAGAAAATGAACAATGAGAATGAACAAGATGTAAGGGAACAAGGAGGTAGCCTAAGAATTAAGAGAACAGCCAGTGTTTGGTGGAGCTTTGATAAGTATACTCCATTGATCTATAATAGTTTTAAGTAAATTCCATATCACTTATTAGTGTTTTGGCAGTAAGTAAGTTATCTCAGGGTCAGTGCAAAGAGTTTTGGCATTCTGTGTCTGGTGAACACTGACCTGTGAGTTAATTTACTAGGAATCTGAGTGGCATTAGAATATTAAGTTTGATGGAGGCAAATTTTGTATGCTAAAAAAAGAACCAATAGTGTTATCTTTGCTCTGGCTTTGAGCTAATCAGTGGGTGAAACTTTAAGGATATTTGTATATTCTCAAAGTAGCTACCAAAATATGTGTAAATTACTTTAGTGGTTTTTAACATAGAACCACACAGTTTTTGATACTTTCCCTCTGGGTAGTGGAGCTTAATTATCCTTTTGAGTTGGAGTGGTTTCTGCTCAGGAGTTTGAAACCAGAATCAGAGGCTATTCATAGTTTGATGAAACTTATCAACTGCCTGAGGAATCTTCCTTGTAACAACCTCCTACCCTGACCATGGAAAAGCCCAGGCTGGTTTTTAGCTCAATAAAAAAATATCAAAAAGATAACCAATTAATTAACTCATTTAAAATAAAATGGGGCTAGGTTGAAATGATGATGTTGAGGAGGGAAATAGTTCAAAACTTTAAGGAATGATTAAAAAATGTAACAACTATGTCTTTGTTATCTCTTCCTTTTCTTACACACACACACACACACACACACAAACACACACTCCTGGTCTGGAGAAGGAGTCATTGAAAGAATAAAGATGTTAGCAGTCAGTGTCAGGCTTCTAGGATAATTATAATTTTGCAAGCAAAATTTATAAACATATCCCACCTTGAATAGATTATGCGTATAGAATTAAATATTATTATAAATTCCATTTACCCTACAATAAAGGACAAAAGGACGAATATCAAACATTAAAATCATTTGATAACTACCTGAAAAACATTATGACTCTCAACTTCTTATACCCCTCTTTCCTTCTTAATAAAATTGGCTTAATAATAACTTGTGGATTTATACATGTGATTTGAAATGTTGGGGTTCAGAACTGGCAGCCAATAATTCTTGAGATGTCTTCAGTGCAAAAAAGTGGTTTTATTAAAGCATGGGGGCAGGATCCGTGGGCAGAAAGAGCTGAACGGGGTCATGAGGAGTGGCCCATTATAACTTTCACCTTGAGAGGGAGTTACTGGTGGCACAAGCCTCCAAGGTGTTTGTTTGTTTTTTCTCCAAGGTGTTTTGGAGGCAAGGTTTCCAGGACCTCTGGGCCTGGAGGTAGGGGAAAGAGTGAGTAGCTGTTGTTAGGAAAAGGTCATTTATTAGGGTTTAGTAAAAACTAGTCATGAGACCCTTCAGGTGTATATTGGGGGTCATATGCTTGGAGGATGATTGTTAACATCTATCTGGGGGGCTAGAGATAAAGGAAATTTTCAAAGGAATTTTTATATGTTAAAATAGATTTACAGGATCCTGGAGCTGAGGATAATGTTAAGCTAGGATTGCATTTTGCCTTTAGCAAAGCATTAACATTGAGGCAGCAGAGTTCCTAAAGGAATGTCACTCTGCCTGTTGCAAGGACTTGTCAGTGGGCTCTAAGTAGTAAGGAAATCTAATTTTTTTCTTTTGCCTTTGTTTCCCACATCATGAGGATTAAATGTTTATGTTCACTATATATAATGTATTTAATATGTAAGAAGAACACCTGGATGTAGTGAATGCTAATAAGTGTTGTAATATTATTACCATACTGAAACCAGAATTCTTTTTCATTTTGATAATGCTTCTCTGACTTTTTACTCAGTTGCTTTTTATTAGAGACAGAGCCATGGCAGAGGGAGCTGTAATTTCCTGGACAGTGGGCCATGGTTATTTTATATATATGTATATTAGTAGCCCCAGCACAGTGCCTGACACATAGTAAGTACACTTAGGATTTATTTATTGGATATGTAAGTTAAGGAAGGTTGAATGTGATTGATTATATTTGCACCAAAACAGTTTTTTCTTTTTTTGAAAGATTTATTTAGAGAACATGTAGGGGGAGGGAACGAGGAGTGGGAAGAGAGAGAATCTCTAGCAGACTCTTCCCTGAACCCTGAGCCCAAGGCACAACTGGATCTCACTACCTTGAGGTTATGACTTGAGCCAAAATCAAGATTTACAGGCTTAACTGACTGAGCCATCCAGGCACCCTTGCATCAAAACAGTTTTTTTTTCTTTTTTTTTCAAAACAGTTTTTTTTTTTTTTTTTTATGTATGATAGTCACAGAGAGAGAGAGAGAGGCAGAGACAGGCAGAGAGAGAAGCAGGCTCCATGCACCGGGAGCCTGATGTGGGATTCGATCCCGGGTCTCCAGGATCGCACCCTGGGCCAAAGGCAGGCGCCAAACCGCTGCGCCACCCAGGGATCCCCTCAAAACAGTTTTTAAAATGTTTTGCTGTTTGTCTAAAACTCATTGAGTGCCATAGATTTTGTTGGAAAACGTCTGGCATTTGAAAAAAAAAAAAAAAAAGGAAAACCTCTGGCATTTGGCTTTTCTCAATTTGGGTGGCTTCTGCACATATAGCTTGCTAAGTCTAAATGCTAGAATGATAAAAAAATTTTCTTAAACAAATAGAATGCTTTTTAAATATCATGAAAGATTACTCCAAATATATATATTTTTTCCTTAAGTTTAATTTTACCATAGAGCAAATCAAAACATACTTTTCTGGCTACCTTTTGAAATTTGAATTTTCTTGAAATTCTTTTTCCATTTTATTAGAGACAAATGTAGAAAAGAATGCTTTTCTCTTTGTGAAGACTGCTTTGAAGAGCCAGTTATATGTAGTGATAAAATATCATACATGTAATAATGTTGCCATAAGCATGTTTCTACCTTAAGATATTTTTTTTCAGAATTTGAAAAACTAGTGAGCCTAGTTTGATTATTATGTCTAAATAGCTGAACAGATAATATGATTTTTATACTATTATTTCACCTGGCAGTATGTTTTGTTTCCAAGAGTGCTTTAGCGGTCTACACTCCCTAAATGTGTAACAAAATACTCAAAGGTGGGGAAAAAGTGAAATTAAGTGAAAATGGTTAAGAACATCAAGAAGTTGTTTATATTTGGTATATAAAAATATGTATTACCATCGAGGTGTTCTTAGGACTTCAGTGAATGAGAGGGTTATAATTCCTTTGTATATGTTGTACAACTCATAATCATCTTCCCCCCCTTTCCTTAATAAATCCTAATAGTGACTTTCAGTTCTATGTGTATTTTACAATGCTACAATTTTCTGGTATCTTTCATTCTAGGCATTGAAGAAACAAGAAGCTAAAGTAGATGAAGATGAGGGAGTCATGAAAAATAAGCTAAGACAGACTGAAACTGAGAAGAGTCAAGTAAGATTTTGAAAGTTCTCTTTCATCAAAGAGTAATGCTCTTTGCAATGGGGCCAGTGATAATTGTTGAGTGCCTGGGAAATTGTCCCTGAGATCATTTGTTGAAACACATCTGTTTTGATGTGTAGTCCCTTGGTTTGATGGCTCTGCCATCCTCTGTTGCTTGCTTTGGGAAACAGGTATAGGTCATTTGCTACCTTGTCATGTGGCCACTCCCTTCCTACAGGCAAATTGAATTGTATCAGTCCTTTGTGGGGAACATGTAATGACCTTGACTTTACTGCAGGGCTGTTTAGGAAAGATTTGTTCTTTAAAGGGTGGAGATTTTGAATATATTTATTTTCATCATTGAAAACAGTGTAGGTGCATTAAATAACAAGGATTTTTGACATATATTCATGTCTATGGACCTATAGAGTCTAGCATGTTAGAATTGGAGAGGCATTTAGAGACAAAGGTCCTCAATTTGCAAATGAATAGATTTAAGGACAAGCCCAAGGTAATGAATGATAAAATGAAAATTTGCAAATGATGTAATGTTCTTTGCACTTTCTCTCTTTTCAAATCTACCATTACCTCCTTGATTTTTATTTCACCAACCTATGTCAAGTTAAATGATGCATTTATGATACCTTTACGGTAAGCAAGTTGTGTCAGGCCATCATGCTTGCCCTTAGGGAGTTGAGGCTGCTGATGTTATTATCCAGGGAACCTAACCAGTATGGGTCTTTGCGGATTTTGAAAACATTTTAACGGAAATGTGATTCCTTCCCTCTTTATTTCTCCAAAGAAACTGGAGGGCAAGTCAGATAATATTTTGTGTGGATTCTGTGATTTTATATATACTTTACTTTTTTTTAGAATATGATGTTTTATTTGCCATATGTATAAGTTTTTAAAAAAACTTATATAACCAAATTTAAAAAGTATTTTGAAATAGTTACAATTTCAATAGGGTGTTACAAGACAAAATGTTGAGAGAGGTCACATGTGCCCTTCACACAGTTTCCCTCAGTGGTAACATTTTGCATAATTGTCATTCCATATGCAAACTGAGAAATTGACTTTGGTACAATCACATAAGTTATCGTGAAATCGCAGATTTGACCAACTTGTGTGTACTTATTCATGTTCTGTGAAGTTGAATCATGTATAGATTCATGTTACTGTCACCACAGTGAAGATACAGAACTATAGTGTTTGTTCCTTTATGATAGTCGTAACTACCACATGGACAATATTTAAAGGACTAATATAATGTATAGAGAGTTGTTTGGTCAAGTGAAATAATAACTTCGGATAACTATCACAAATCTAAGCACTTAATAACATCTTATAAATTTGTGGTTTCATAAAACAGCCTTACTGTGACAAAATGCAAACATGTCTAGCATATGTAATCGCAGGCATTTTAACAAACACTTGTTCCATATGTAGAGGTGAAAAAGTAATCTTCCCTTTATTCATCTAGGTTCTTTGGTTGACCTAATAATTAAACTGACATAAAATAGATTAACGGGAGAAAAGAAATCTGATTTTGTATTTATAGGAGCTGCATAAAAATATGAGCTCAAAGGGAGCCAAGCTGTTGAGGCTTATTATATACCATCTTCAGCTAAGGAAATGGGATAGAGGTCTTGAGCCTCAAAGGGGAGAAAGACAATTCACAGGAAGATGAGAAGAGCAAATATTTGGTAAACAAATGTTTGCCTTGTATTGTGGAGAAGTCTTCTAGATATAAAAAGTTAGCTGTGGTCATAGCTCTCTTCCTGGTACACAGACTCCCTCTCCACGATCTTTTTTTTTTTTTTTTCCACGCTCTTTAATGCAGTTAACAGAGAGGTAAAAAGCTTTTCCTGAGTCTGTTGGGTCTTGATTTCCTTCAGCTCAAGAAATACTTATGCCAAAAAGGCATATTTTGGGCGGGGGTGGGGAAGCAGCATATTCCTCTTCCCCTTCAGATCCTATTATATTTTTCGACTTGTAAGCTAGGCACATTCAAACTTTTTAGGTATTTGGTCATCTAATTAGCTCATTTTCTGTGAATA
The DNA here is from genome assembly GCF_003254725.2 of Canis lupus dingo. NCBI lineage: Eukaryota > Metazoa > Chordata > Mammalia > Carnivora > Canidae > Canis > Canis lupus. The sequence continues at coordinate 53,324,872 of NC_064250.1, read as the reverse complement.
TATATCTTATGGCTATATTATTAAGGAAATTTTAAATGTCTTATTCTGAAATTAGATGTTCTTAAATTTTAGGGATGTTATGAATATCGGAAATATTAGGAATGGTAGAATATTAAGAATACACAGAATCACCAATTAGATGAAATATACTTTAGTCATTGGGTCCTTCACGTTTTTATTCTAATTCAATTTTGTTTTAAAGATTTTATTTGTTTATTCATGAGAGAGAGAAAGAGAGAGAGAGAGGCAGAGAGAGAAGCAGGCTCCATGCAGGGAGCCTGATGCGGGACTGGATCCCTGGACTCTGGGATCACTGCCTGGGCAGAAGGCAGGCGCTCAAGCCCTGAGCCACCCGGGCGTCCCTCTAATTCAGTTTTGTATGACGTTAAATGTACTGAAGAAAAAAATTGCTTTGGAGGTTAGATTACAGTGATTTAGAACTGGAAGGAATCTTGGGGATTGTCTAATATAAAGTCCTTATTTTACAGATGATAGAAAGGAGACTAAGGAAGAGTGTCATAGTTGTGATCGAACTGACTAAGAACTTGGACCCCCTGAGGTCTGGTTTGGTTCACTTTTTGTTATGCAATTAACATTATTTTCATGGAAACCCCCTCCTCCCCCAAAACCCATTATTTTCATGGAAACATTGGTATGTTTTGATAGCAAGGTATTTTTTTTCATATTAGCTGTAGATATCTTCTGAAAAGTTCTCCAATTTTCTCCTCTTAAATTATGCCCATTATAATTTACTTATTTTCTGCCCCACTGGACATTTTTCTTTATCCTTTGTTGAAACTTTAGCTTGAACAGGAATTAGAGGTATCCCGAAGGTTATTGAATCAGTCAGAAGGCAGCAGAGAAACACTTCTGCATCAGGTAAGTCTATGCAAGCTATATCTTCTTTTAAATTAAATCTGGATTGAGTCTCCTTTTATATTGAATGTCTTTGTGAGAGGAAGAAAAAAATCCACCAAGGTCTAGAAATTCTTTTCCCCCTAAGGAATGTATGTTAAAACACATAAGCAAAAGATGAAATCCTTTCAGGAAGAGTCAGAGAAAGCTGGTACAAAACACTGGACCAAGTTCCTGCTGTGATAGTGTATTTTGCTGATTGCTGCTTCAATTTGGGATTTATCTCTCTTAGTATAACCAGTGTAAAAATGAGACTGGATGTGTAAGATTAAACTTTCCCAGGGGCTTAATTATATTCAAAGAGGCATTGGAGAGTAAAGGAAGAAGTAAAATACATGAAACAGTGAAGGAAAATGTAAAATACATGAAACAGGAAGAAATAAAATACATGAAATACAGAATTTGAGTTACTTTGCATTGTCTTATATTTACTCTTTCAAGATGCTGCCTGCCCCTTTTAACCAAAGATAAAGCTTAATTTTAAAGCATAACATTTGCAACTCATAGCTTGTAATGAGAGTTTGCTTCTGCTATTTAAAGTTCAGTAACTTGAAATAGTAATCTTATATACATTGGATAAGGGCATATAGGTTTCTAACTGCCTCTCTGCCTGTGTTTAATATAAACTGTACTTGTACCTTTGTCTGTTTTGAATTGTGGCTTATGGCTTACCTAACTCACAATGTTGTGTGCTATGTAGGCAAAGATGTCAAGCATCGTAGATGCTCAGAAGGAATATTATATTTTGACCATTAGTGCTGAAAATACACTATAACAGCTATTTTACAAAACCTTGAAAAATGGTCACTGCTTTGTTCTGCAACCAGGGTTACAAATGGAATTAATGTTGGCAGAGTTCAGACTTCCTTTGTTGAAAGTTTATATTTGTAGTCCTTTCCACTCTAATTTTTTTTTGGTTTTGAACTCTGACTTGTGATTTCTAATCTTTTGAAGTAAGAGATTATTGTGTTCAGGTTGTCATTGTGACTTTAGCTGAGTCTTTTTGAGACTCCAAATTTGTTTAATGGCCACTGGGGACATACCTGATGTGTGGTAGGTAATTTGCTAGTCTTTAGAAATACTGATGAATAACATAGTCCCTGACCTCAAGGAGTTCATAGTTTGTTCAACAGCATTGATTTCTTTCTTATTTTGAACAGTACTTTGATATTAAAATATGCTGAAATGTGATCTTTTCACTTGAGTTTATCAATCAGTAGGTCATATTCATACGAAAGAGATGGAGTAAAAAAAAAATCTAAAAACAATTATGGAGGTGCTTTGGTTAATAGTAGTTGAGTGGACTGAGTTCACAATAAAGGAATTTTTGTGTGTGTGTGTGTGTGTGTGTGTCAAATTCTTTGTCCTGGTAGACACAGAGAAGGGGAAAAGACATTCATTCTTTGTGGAAGGAATGGGAGAAGTAAAGAAATAGAGCAAGAGACTATTCCACTGTGCTTGGCATAACAAGGAGGTTAACTTGGCTTCAACTTGTGCTGACAGTAGTCTGTTAGAAGTAATATTTCTCCCTAGAAAAATAATTTGAAATAATTCGTAAGTTCAGTTATTCTTTTTGTGAAAGAAGTTTCATTTTTGACTCTATGTATTTAGGTAGAAGAGCTCCGTATGCAACTTATGAAAGCAGAAGGTGACCGAAAGGGTTTACAGCATCAAGTATCTCAGATTTCCAAGCAACTGTTAAACCATCAGGATGAACAAGATGACTGGAGGTTTAGGAGAGGTATAATTCTGATTTGGAAATGTGTGTTTTTTTAAAAAAATTTTTCTTAAATACTTCCCATTTTCAGAGTTGCATTTTTTTACATTGTGCTCTTGTCATCTTATTTCTTGATCTGCTACAGGTTTTTCAATAAGCTAATCATAATTTAGCATCAATTTTTTTAAGAGACTATACTTTTTAGTTTTATATTTACAGCAATATTGAGCAGAAGGTACAGAGATTATTCTGTATGCCCCCTACTCCCACAAATGCATAGCCTCCCCCATGATCAAGTTCCCCTCACTGGGAGTATGTTTGTTATAACTGATGTACCTACCTTGATGCATTGTTATCATTTAAAATCTATAGTTTGCATGAGGATTCATTCTTGGTGTTGTGTATTCTAGGATTGGACAATACATAAATGACATTTAGGCACCATTATAATATCATAGAGTAATTTCCCTGTCTTAAAAATCCCTTGTCCTTCACCTGTTCATCCCCCCCTCCCTCTAACCACTGGCAACCACAGATCTTTTTACTGTCCCCATAGTTTTACCTTTTCCAGAATCTAATATAGTTGAATCATGCAATCATTCTTAAATTTAGTAATACACCTTTAAGTTTCTTCCATGTCTCTTCATGGCTTGATAGTGTTCTCACTCTCTCTCTCTTTCTCTCTTTTTCTTTTTTTTTTTTTTTTTAAAGCATTGTCAGAGTTTTATATCCATTCACATACTGAAGGCCATTGAGTTGCTTCCATATTTTGGCAATTATGAGTAAAGCTGCTATAAACCAAACATCTGACTATAGGTTTTTGTATGGGCATAAGTTTTCATTTACTTCGGGTGAATACCAAAGAATATGATTGCTGGATTGTATGGTAAGACTGTCTTTCAAAGTGGCTGTATCATTTCTTCATTCCCACCCATAATGAATGAGGATTCCTATTGTTCCAGATTCTTGTCAGGATTTGCAGTTGTCAGTGTCCTGGATTTTGACTATTCTATTAGGTTTGTAATGGCATCTTGTTGTTTTAATATCCATTTCCCTGATGATGTAAGATGTGGAGCATCTTTTATTATATATATTTTCCACCTATATATCTCCTTTGAGGAGCTCTTCATTAAGGTCTTTGACCTATTTTTCAGGCAGGTTGTTTAGCTTCTTGTTGAATTTTAAGAGTCCTCTTGATATTTTAGGTAACAGTCCTTTATCACCTGTGTCTTCGCAAATAATTTCTCAGTCTGTAGCTTGTCTTTTCATTCTCTTGACAGTATCTTTTGCAGAGTTGAAAAATTTTAATTTTAATTTTAATGAAGTCCAGCTTATCAGTTATTTCTTTCATGGATGATGATTCTGCTCTTCTACCTAAAAAGTCATCATCAAATCCAAGGTCATCCACAATTTCTCCTGTCTTCTAAAGGTTCTGTAATTTTGAGTTTTATATTTGGGTCTGTGATCCATTTTGAATTAACTCTTGTAAAAGGAATTCTTATTTCCATGCCTAGAAGTCTGTGTCTAGATTCATTTCTTCTGCATGTGGGTATTGAGTTGTTCCAGCACTGCACTACTTGTTGAAAACAAACATTTCTCCATTGTATTGTCTTTGCTTCTTTTGAAAGATCAAGATAAGTTGACTGATTTTATGTGGGTCTATTTTGGGGCCACTATTCTGTTTCATTGATATATTTATCTTTTTTTTTTTTTTTTTTTTTTTTTTTTTTGCTAGTATCACACTGTTTTGATTATTGTAGCTTCATGGTGAGACTTGAAGTTGGATGATGTTAGTCTTCCAGCTTTGTTCTTCTCCTTCAATAATGCATTGCCTGTCCTGGATCCTTTCTTTGCTTCTCCACACATCTTTAGGATTAGTTTGTTGATATTTACAAAATAATTTGCTGGGATTTTGATAGAGATTTCAATAAATCTGTAGATCAGGTTGGGAAGAACTCACATTGGGCAATATTGTGGCTTCCTGCCATGAACATGAATTGTCTCTCCATGTATTTCATTCAACTGTGATTTATTTCATCAGACTTTTGTAGTTTTCCTCATATAGATTTTGTTAGATTTGTATTTCAGTATTTCGTTTTCTTTGGATGTGAATGTAAATTGTGCTGTTAATTTCAAATTTCACTTGTTTGTTGCTGATATTAGCATCCAATTTTAATATCTCCTCTAATTTTAAATCCATTTCAGATGTATTTATCTTGTGAGGCTTTCTCCAAGAAAAACCCAGCAAAGCTAGTAGTGGAATTTTTTCCAGCTTCTTATTTCCATGCCCAAGTGTGTGTCTCTGTGTGTGTGTGTGTGTGTGTGTGTGTACACTTGTCCTTTTACTTAAGGTGGAAATACCAAAATGTTTTGATTTTCTTTTATCTCAATTTAAAAATATGTACTAACGATTAAAATTCAGATCCTATCTTTTTTGTGATCTAAAGATCCCTGACAAAAATTAATCATCTGGCAGAAGTGGTTATGAGTCATATGATGGCTTTTTCTTATGTAGATTAGGAATACTTCGTGTTTGAGAAATGTTAGGATACCTTTTTAGTGGTGGTGTTGATTTAGGTTGTGGAATTTAATGAGTCTGGATGTGTTTCTTTTTTGGAAATTTACTTGTAACAGAAATGGTAATATTGAAATTTTATAATGGTCTAATAGACTAGTCCAGATTGTTCAGCTTGTAAATTATTTCAGTAATAAGGCTGCCTACTCAAATGCCTAAATTGTTGGAGAAACACTTGTAAGCATTTAGTGTACTATCAAATTCAGGGAGGATAAATATTTTTCCAGATTCTCGACACATAACTCAGTATGTTGCCTAAGTCAGAATTCTCACATTGCCAGAAAATCTTCATTAGATGGCAAATTCTGACATACCTATCCTAACATAATTGCATGTCATTAAGTTCACTTAAGTTTCATGTGATGTTGTTATTGAAATATATTTTGACGTCAAATATTTTAAAATTTATTTTTAAGAGTAAAATCCTAAGGTTTTTAATTATTCATCAAATTTGCATAAAGATTCACATAGGAACTTTTATTTTGTTTGGAATAAGACTGTGGTACATTGTCATATGTTTTCTCACTTTATTAAAATCTAGTTATTCCTAGTGTAAGTCTTTGTGGACTAGAAGAATGTCACTTTTCTTAACTACTTATCAGGTTTTAAAAAAATCTGAAAGTTTTCTTATCAATTTGATAATGAACTTCTTCACTTTCTTTTAATGGTTCTAGAGTTTTCATCTTTATGGAACACTTGCATTATTTATTTTTTTTAAATCTGCATAAGAAACGACACTCATTGTCACATGTCACACTCTGGTTGCTGTTTGTTCCTCCACCCATTGCAAAATAGCTTCCATGTCTGCTTTTAAAATCGACTTTGCTTTACTTTACTGGTGATCTCCTCAGTCGAATTCAAAGGAATTGGGGCACCTGGTTGGCTTAGTGGTTGAGCATCTATCTGCCTTTTACTCAGGTCATGATCCTGGAGTCTTGGGATCCAGTCTGTATCAGGCTCCCCGCAGGGAGCCTGCTTTTCCCTCTGCCTATGTCTCTGGCCCTCTCTGTCTCCCATGAATAAATAAAATCTTAAAAAAAATAATTCACAGGAATCATGCTGTTACTTTTCTTACTTGACGACTGTTTTTTCTTCTTCCTTCTTGGAACTCTTCACTGACTTTTATGTTTGTGCTCTTTCCTGATTCTTCTGCATTTGTTGTTTTTATTATCTTCATTTGAATCTTTTCTCTTTGTTCACAGCTTATCTTTTTAAAATGCTGAGTGTTGTCTAGGATCCTCTTTCAGGGGTTTCTTACTTAATATTTCTCCCTAGATGTTGTTATTTGATCTTATGCTTTAGCTATCACCTGTAATGATGATTCCTAAATCTAAGTTCACTAATCTTCAGCCCCCTAGTTGGAGTCTTTCATTGGACATCTGCGTGTGCTGTTCCACAGAATGCCCAGTCAACAGATTGACAACTGAGTTCATCCTTTCCTTAAAACTTGTTTTTATTTCCTCTTTCAATTGATGACAGCATCCTTTATGTGTATAGCCAAGGCTAAAATACAAAGAACATCTGAAATTATTCCTTCTCTCCTCCGTCAAATTCATCTCTATCTATTTATAGATCTTGGTATTTCTTGAATTTGGCCTATCTTCTTTTTTATTCCCACTACCTCAGTTTAGGCATGCTTTGTCTCATTTGTATTACCCTTTTAACTTACTCCAGTCCCTCTGTAATCAGTTTTCTATACTGCTGCTACTGAAGGGATGCTTCCTAAGCCACAAAGCATTCATGTTACTCTTGCTAACCTTTTGTTACATGTTACTGAGTTCTTAGTACATGCAAGGCATTTTGCTACTCATTTTGTCTCCTTTAGTTTTTACACTATAAGAAGGGTACTAGTTTTGTTTACATTTTAATGATTAAGAAAAAGGAAGACTGAAGAATAAAGAGATTGCCTAAGGCCATATTTGTGGTAAGTAACAGACCCAAATCTTTTTCTCCCCAAACCTGAACTCTTAATTGCTATGCTATACTGATCCATCATGTTTATAACAAGTGTTCTTCAAAGTAGAGCATATGAGATAATCCCCTGGGTGTGGGAGGAGAGTGTTTGCAACACTGTTTATGTTTTACACCTTATGTTTTAAGTATTTTAACTTTGCTAAATATTTCATAGGTAAGTATTGTGCATAGGTATATATTTATATATATCCATACTATTTTATGTGTGTCTAGATTATGAAACTTATCAAATTATTATGTCTGCATTAAATGTTTCATAAATTATATGTATTTATACATGTATTCATATGTGTTAATATCTCCATATTTTATACAATATATATTCCTGTTATTTTATATATGTATATACACTAATCTATGTCCTGATATGTATGTCCATACATTGATAGACACTATAGAGATACATATTACATGTACACATGCATATATACCTATCTAAATATAAAATTTAAAATATATATTTAATAATGAATACTTTTACATATAGACAGATATACATATTTTTCAAGTTGGAAACCTAGCAGAGCTATGTAAAGTATGGCCCATGGGCCAATCCAGAGTTTTGTAAATAAACTTTATTAAAATATAGCTATTCCCATTCATTTATTCACTGTCTGGGTTACTTTTGCCATACAATGGCAGAGTTGAGTAGTTGTGACAGAGATCATAAGGCTAAAATATTTACTATCTGACCCTTTACAGAAAACGTTTATTAACTCCTGGTCTATAGGATAATTTCTAAGCTCCCTAACAATGTATAAACACCCTACTGATTCTCCTTCTTCCTCCGTCGTTTGTGGTAGGTATGTGAAGTATTGTGTGCAGCTACCTAAATATTAAATCCAGTATTGTACCTCTGTGCTTTATGCTGCTTCCTTTCCCTGAATTATCACAACTCCCATGTCCTTTGCTGGGTGAGATTCTGTATTCATTCTTTAAATCTAACTTAGTTTCTAATTCTTCCTAGCTTAGTTTTTCATCAAGATAGAGTTAATCACTCTATCCTTTGTACTATTTCTGTATGATAACTGTATCTGTAAAATACCTGTATAGTATCTGTCATTGGTTTTGTCATGCTATTAAAATGCCTGTGTATGTTCTTCCATCCATGGGTATCCAAGATGCACAATTTTGAACACTTTGATATCTCTTAAGTTCAGGTGTGTCTTATGAATGATGTGTAAATTTAATTTGGTAGTGTTTCCTTCCTTTCCCTTCCTGGAAAGGAAACTACTAGAAAAACAGATAAATTGGTAATAGATATTCCAATTTTTGGCATCTTAGACTCAAGGAAGTACTTTATTTATATGTCTTGTATTCTGTCCTTGAGGTATAAGGTCATTGAGAAAGGGTTTTTGTGTTATATATGTATGAAGAAGATTGTATTACAGTGTTCTGTGCATCATAGACCAAGTATGTTGAATCAAATACTAAGTCTGTATTGTTGGGTGATACAATTTCAGGTAGCAGTCTCCAGGATTAGTAAGTAAATTAGTGGGCATACACAATCAGAGATTTAACAGTATCATTTGTTTATTTTGCAAGAAGTAACTATTTTGTGTCAACTTCAGTAACTTTCAGCTAATGTATGACTTGAAAATTCTTTCAGTATTTCTGTGTTAGACTTTGGAGGTAGGAATGTAAGAAAATTAAAGAAAAATATGTAGGATTTTCTTGAACTCAATTGTACTAGAAACATTTCAAGTTTTAGTATCAAAATGGAATAGTATTGGATAGCACATCAATGTATATATTTTCAAATACTGAGTGAGTCTTGTTACAATAGGCTGGCAAATTCTGAAAAGTCTGTTAGTGACAGTGTTAATAAGTGGATTATGTTAGCTGGAATATTAGAACATCAAGGCTTTGTAACATTTGAAAGTACATTCTCCTGTGAATAAAGAACAACCATCAAGCTTTACGCTTTCTCTTTTAAGGGGTTGAGCAGGAAAAGGAGAATCTGGAGAAGCAGATGTCAGATTTGAGGGTGCAGCTGAACTTCAGTGCGATGACATCTGAGTTAGAGGAAGCGAAGCGGTGCATGGAGCGAAAAGACAAGGAGAAAGCACATTTTGCAGCACAAGTTGAGGTGACTTTGCTATTTTTAAATTGTATTCAAAGGATTTCAGTTTTTTCCCCCATAGAATTATTTAGTAAAGTTTTAATATAAAGTTTGTGATATTTTATGAACTCTAGTTTCAGTATACATAATGTAAAGTTATATAGATAACTTCTTTAATTATATATAGAAATACCTATGGATTCATTTCTCTTTCATTTATACCTTAAAGCCAGGAACCGATTAAACTTGAAAATATTTTTGTTGTAGTGGCAATTGAGCCCTTCCTTCAGATAGAGGGGGCCTTTCTTTGAAGGAATGGTGAATTATCATTTATTTTGGGGGTGATATGGACAGAAGGCACAGCAAAACAGGTATTACTGATATTTCTTCTTTGGAACCATAAAGGTTTTTAAATCTTTCACTGCTCTGCATGAGGCAGAATTGAGGTATCAGAAAATACTAAAAATAATAAAAAAAAGAACTTCCTAAAAAGGAAATGTCTTAATTCCAATTATAATTAATGTAAATTAGATCAAACACAGATGACACATTTGGAAATAGATATGTACCATGCCTTTTCTATATCTGTTTTTATTAGTGGAGTTGTAGTCTGATTGTAATAAGGTGCCACATTTGAAGAATTTTCTAAATTATAATGGAAGGTAGAAAATTGGTCCTAAATATGTCTAACTTTATATAATCTAAAGGAAATATTTAATGTTACTGCAGTTTGAGTTTCTCTTTCATCTTGTCTGAATCAATGGAAAATGTATTTTAGATTTGGATCAAGATGCAGATTGTAAAGATAATGAAATATTGACATACTTTTTAAAAAGCCCTCTATATGTATAATAAATACTTAACTGAAATATTATCAGAGCAATTGTCATTGTAGGACTTCTAGGGTTTGCTTCATGGGTATTATTTTAGCCCTTGATCCTACTGACAAAAGTGCTATAATATTATTTTGCTAAAGTTAAGTATTAAAAATAAAACAAAAACCCCTATGCTAATAAATATCAAAGGTAGAAAAATCACTTTGCTAAGCTGTTTATAACCACATACTGGTCTGTCCTTCTTCCCTTCCTTCCTTTGTATTGTTTCATTTACCACTTGCAGAATCAATTGAAAAAGTCTCATATACACAAGCATTAAGAAAAATTATAATGCCTTAAAAGTGCTCTCCTTCAAAGAGCCTGTCTTTCCCCTTGTCCTAACAATAGTTCTTTTACATTTTTACCTGGGTTAGGGAAAGAGTTGGTGTTCTCTGGGGCTAGTTTGGATTGATTGCATGGGTTTGGATGTGAAAGACAATTGGACAGAGAGGTTAAACATTTACTCACATATCAAATACTTAATGACTGTCTATTACATGTCAGGCACTGTTCTAGGTGGTGGTGACACAGCAAAGAACAAAAGCTAGGCAGATTTTTCTGTGTGCAGGTAACATTCTAAAATTGATGCAGAAAGTTCTTTGAGTTTATCTTTCGTCTAATTCAAATTCCTTTTGGAAGATGAAAGATTTTTTTTCCCATCATCTTAATTACAAAAAGACATTGTTTATTCTGGAAGAAATTCCCATTAGCCAGTTCCCCCCCCCCCCCAACTTTATTTTTAACAATAAAATAATTAAATTTATAGTCATTATTTTAGATTTTTGTGACACTTCTGATTATGGCTTATTTTTGAATATCTCCAAGCTATTCTCAAAATGACATCTAGTGTAGACTTTGTGAGGGAATCAGTCATGGATCACTCAGTGTAACTTCTGTTGGGTATTTGCTTGACATTTAACTGAAAAGCATTTAGTTTCTGCTTTATTTTTCAAAAATATTCAGTAATATTTATTTTTCAAAAATACTTGGTGTTGAGGGCACGTGGATGGCTCAGTTGGTTAGGTGTCCAACTTTTGGTTTTGGTTCAGTCATGATCTCAAGGTCGTGAGATTAAGCCATATATGTTGGGCTCTGTGCTGGGCATGGAGCCTGCTTGAGATTCTCTCTCTCCCTCTGCCCTACTGTGCTTGCTGTCTCTCTTTTAAAAAAACTTTGATGTTGCCTTATATATTCTATAAAGAATGAAGATTAATCTTCTTTAGTTGCTTTTTAGAAACCACATATAAATTAGAAGACATGCACAAAATGTGACTATTGGTCAAGCCCCCAAACATGTGCCATAATACTTTTTCTTATGGTTTGTTCAGTTTGTTCAATCACTAGTCTCTTTGTCTTTAATATCAACTTCCTAATACCTTTCCTACAAAACTTTATACACAGTCTTGAAAACTCATTTTTTCTTAAACTTTCCTATTCATTTCCATTTTTTTGGGGGGGGCGGGGTCTTTTATCTAGTTGTTCACTGTTTCTATAATGTCTTCTTTTTGTGGAAATCCTAAGTCTTTTCCTTCCTGAAGCCTCCTTTGATTATATCAGCTACAAGTGATGATCCTTCCTTCTACATCCTGTCCTTTTATTCACATCACTAATCTTCTCACACTGCCTTAAAGTATATGGGTAAATGTCTTTAAAATTTCAAAATGAGTGAGATAGGGGAATGCAGAAGAAAGCTGCCCTGTCACTAAGACAAATAAGACTTCGATGTCCTTGTTTTGGTGAAGACTTCAGGTTTCAAGGTCTTGTCCTCACATCTGGAAACTTGAATTTTCTATGTCCTAGATTTAATGTGACCCAGGAGACTGGTTCATACTAATCATGAAACTCATCAGAGAGCATTGTATAAAAGAGTACCAGTTCACTAATGTACCCTGTGGGGGCTCTGTACGGATATTTAAACACTATTCTATGCAGAGCACCAGTGTCCCAATTTTCTATACCTTGGTTTTAGCAAGGTGAATTAATAACCAAAGAGCTGCTTGGTGAACAGAATCAGAGAATAATGATATCTAAAGGACTGTTTGTTTCCTCCCTATGGTAAGGCTACCCACTACGTGTCTTTAACAGAGTCCTTATAACCAGAGATCTATTTACTTCACCAGATTCTGTTTTTGTTCCTGGAGTGTGTTGAACTGACTACTTTTGTCTTTCTCACAGTTTTCTCTCCTTCCACTCTGATGCGCAGCCTTCTGTTTACATTTTCTTTTGATATGTTGCTGTGCACAGATTTTGCTCTGGGCCTTTTTCCAGTATGTATTGATGTTGTAATTCAAACTTCTGGCATTCTGGAAGCCACTTATGAATAAAATACTTATGTCCTTTTTCAAATCATAGATGAGTATCGGGAAAGAACCAGGTCTTATCTCTATTTCTTTGTGTCCCTTGACAGTGTCTTATCCATATTAGGACTCAGTTAGTATTTGTTGACTGAAGTATAAATCGTAGAACACTTTTATGGTTAATTTTAAAGCTAACATTTGTTGTTTGGTCATTCTTTAAAAGCACATTAATTTCTGGAAGAGTTGTCTGTCAGTATTCAAGGGGACCTTTGCTCTTATTAATCTCATTACTTTTTGTGCGTCCAGAGTATATATTTTAAGCAGTTGTTTTGTACTGGAGAAAAACTGTGTTTTAAGCTTGTAAAAAACCGGAATGAAAGCTTTTTTGGGTTTGCATAATTTACCTTTCAAATTGTACCTAAAACCTTAAATCTGTATATGCATAGAAAATACCAAGTACATTTTTTTCTTCTTCTAAACTTGAGTTGAACCTCATTAACCTTGATAGGCTATTTGTATTCATAAGAATTCCAAGTATCCTTGATCAATGATTCCCCCTGATTTAATCTCAGCCTCCATCTTCCATCAACTTACTTTTCTTGAAGAAAAAATTTGACTTTTAAATTCAATGGGGGAACTTCAAAGAAAGAAAAAAAAAACAAGGTGCTGTACATAATTTAGATTAAATGTTGAAAGTGATAATTGAGTGACAACTGACATGATTATTCATTAGCAGAAACTTGGGACTGTAATGCCATAATTTACTTTTAAAAGGAGAGTAGTGGAAAACAGAAATGATAATCAATAATAACTTTTCTTTTTGATGATTAGTACATGAGGAACAGAAGAAATGTTGCTCCATTTAACATGCTTTTAAGATAAACTCTTGATTCTTGCACTTTTTATATAAAGCTGGCTATTTTGCTATGTAATAGTGCCCCCTTCAATACTACTTTTAAACCCTTCTTAGAGACTTTAATGCCCTGTCTATAATTTTTGGTTCTTTTTTTATCTTAATAATTTTTTCCTTATCCAAGTGCTTGTTGTAAAATAAAGTACTGAGTACTAAGTAATTTTTAATACACAGATTATAAAGACAACAAATATTGGCAGCAAAACTTTACAGACAGGCTAAAATTGTTGAACCTAGTGGAGATGAGGTCTGCCTCTGTTATTAGCCAGATTAACCTGCATTGAAGCAGATTTCTAAGTCCACAAATGCTCTATACTCTGAGTTCTTCATAAAGATGACTACTGGCAGAGATCTCCTACAAGTAAAAACTCCAAAACTAAATAAACTTTTGTACCTTGAGGAAGATAAATTAGTGTAATTCTCAAATCTTTCATCTATATGAAAATATAGGAGTTGTGAAGAAAGGCAGCTTTTCTGTTTTCTGTAACTCAAGAGTTGCATGAATATTTCCATAAGGCCAGAAAGTAGAAGTGGACCAAATATTTTAAACTTTCCTTTAAGACATCACTAATATTGACTATTTAATATGACTAGTAAAGAAATAATTTAGGAATAAAAGTGTCTATTTTAAAGTTCTTTATTTTCTGAAGTCATGATAATTTCTGTCTCATGTGTTTTATGTATAAATTAAATACATAGGCCTTTATATATGTCTCTGTGATGTGCATGGACACAGGCATGGAGTCAGGGTGGAGGAGAGGAAGAAACTTACATTCCTCACAGAATAATGAAATATTGGTAACTTACGTTAATTATAGATAGATTTGATGTTAAAAGCAATTATAAAGGTATCATACACCTTTGGGAATAATTATTGAAGGACTTGCTATGGAAAAATAGGTGATATGTAACAAGGTAATATTTTTCACAGAATCTTAGTAATTGATAGTTGTTCATTTCTTGACCACCACCAATGCCACTAAAGGGATATAAAGTAGACTTTATAATAAGCATATTTTAACTGTTCATTAATTATTCCTGTATTCTTTATAGTTACCTTTAGAGTGATTTTTGATAGCATATCATTTTAAGTGGAGATCTAAATTGTGTTTTAGATGTTTATTTTTCAGGCAGCTTTCTACAAGGAGAAATGAGATTATACTTAGCCTTAAGCAATGAAAAAGTCAATGGGACTGTTATACTCTTGAAAATGTTTGAATGGTTATAAATTATCTTTGCCAAAAAAAACTTTTAGTAACACATGGATAACATAAGCAAAGGTCAGTGTTAGCAGGTTTTTTCAAATGTATTAATAAACATTTAATTTCTAGTACTGAACTTGCATGAAGTATGAGTTTATGTGAGGCAGTACTTATTTGAGAGGAACCTGTGATTGTGTTAGGCTATAGTTTGCTATGGATTAATAGATTAGGTAAACAACTGGCAATTTTGATTAAAGAACAGTTTCTGCCTTTGTTAATGGTAGGTTAGCTTGTTGCAGACCAAACTTCCTACTGAAAAAAACTAGAAAAACTGGGTAAGACCCGTATTTTTAAAAATTGTTTGAAGCTATCAGAGAGCTATCTGGGTATAATAACAGGAGGAATCATGTATTCTGTTGAGGAGTGGAGTGCAGAGCTTTAGGTCTGACACTTGGCACCACCTTTACCCTGAGAAGTGTTAATCACAAACTGAGCTTACAATAGAGCTTAGGTCCTTTAAGGAGAAGGGCCCTGCTAAACAGCCACACTTCCAGTTGGGATACCCAAAGAGCTAAACCCTAGGAGTCTGGGTAAGCTGGAAGTGTACTAACAGTCATGAAGACTAACATAACTTTGAATCTCCTTGTGACATTATCTGTCCCTATGCTAACTGCCCATCTAAACAGAAGTACATCTTTTGAGGAGGAAGGTATTATCAACCAGAGCCCTCATATTATTTCTATAATTTGTCATACAGTGTTTAGCATTTGATCAAAACTTAGCAATCATATCAAGAAAAAAACTACTAGAAAACAAGATATTAGCAAGAAATAGGAATAGGCATAGAGACTGTTCTGATAGTGGAGTTGACAGAAATGAAATTTAAGCCATTGGTTATTAATAGGTTAAGAAATTAGATCATATGATAGTTAATTCTAGCAAGAACAGAACATTATAAAAAGAATAGAAATCTGAGAACCAAAATATATAGTAACTGAAATTAAGAGCTGGATAGGTAGGTAGTGTTTAACCAAAAATTAGATACATTTTGTTTTATTCCTCTGAAAAATTTTATCAGGCTTCTATCTCTCTTCTATATATTCTTAAGTTATATAATTTATGGTTTAGTTTATGGTTTTATTATCTGGTTTTTCTACTAATTGGCAAAAAAACAAACCTCAATTTATTCAGTCTTTGATTCAATAAATTTTGATTAAGAGTCTATTATGTCTTACATATTATATCTTGTACCCCCTTGAATCTGGGGGTACACAAATGAGATAACATTCATTGCCCTCAGTGAATTCACAATCATTAAACTCACATTTAGCACTGGAGTTTCACTTCACTAGAAAAGCCAGGCACCCTTCAACATGGTTGGGAAGAATCATAGTGAGACTTAAAATGGGGAGCAAGTATATGGGGGGTCTGAACCATAGGAACTGGGCATGAGGAGCATCCATCCAGTACCAAGATGGCTTCTGTCCTCCAAGACAGAGCCATAAATGTAAAAGCAAAGAATCATCAGAAGACAAAAAATAGCAGAAATATCTTCAATAGGAATTGGTATTTGGTGATTGAAAATCTGAACAAAGGTTTTATAATTTTACAAGCTTACTATATATCACATTGCCCAATTATATTTGTTCTTTCTAGGTTACGAGAAATTGGGACACACTCAAATGGGGGTTTAATAGGGAAGCATGAAACTATCTTGACAGCTGCCCTACTGGGGCTTCATGGAGAAAACTAACTTTATACATGTTACCACACTGATGCTGTCATTGAGACTCTTTCTATTGCAAAGATAAGAAACCTTGAGCCATCGCTATGTTGGTTCAGCATTAATTCGTTGGTACACTCATTTGTGAATATGGTGGTAGAGTCACCTGACTCTGCTGGCCCTCCTTTTTTTTTTTTTTTAATGCGTGGATTTGAATTGCTCTTATAGTATCAGATGATTTCAACCTGAAAAACTTCCTCAAGAATGTCTTTATTCAAAAAAAAAAAAAAAAAAGTCTTTATTCCGCCTCATTTAAAAAAGATAATTTTGCTGGGTATATTAGATTTTAGTTGACTTTCTTTCAGCACTTTGACTATACCATCCCACTGGTTTTTGTTCTTCTTTATTTATCATGAAAAGTCAACTTCCGATCCTGTTGCATTCCTCATTCATGATGAGTCATTTTTCTCTTGCTGCTTTCCACATTTTCCCATTGTTTTTGCCTGTGATATGTTTGGATGAAGGTTCTTTGTATTTATCCTACTTTCACTTTATCAAATTTTTCGGATATATAGCTTAATGTTTTTCTTCACATTTGGGAACTTTAAGGCATTATTTTTTCTTAAATTTTTTGTGTTTCTTTCTCTATTCCATCTGGTATTTCTATTGCATATATGTTAATATTCCACATTTCTTTGAGGCTTTAAGTTTTTGGATTTTAGGGGCAGCTGGGTGACTCAGGCAGTTAAGCATTCGACTCTTGATTTAGGCTCTGGTCATGATCTCAAGGTTGTGAGGTGGAGTCCTGTGTAGTGCTCTATGCTCAGCAGAGAGTCTGTTTGAGATTCTCTTTCTCCCTCTCCTTCTGCCTCTCCTCCTTGCATGTGCATATGCACACACACTCTCTCAATAATAAATCTTTAAAAAAAAGGTTTTGGATTTTTAAAAAATTATATTTATTTATTCTTTGGACAGATCAAATCTATTGAGCCTTTCAAGTGAATTTTTCATTATACTTACTGGACTTGCCAATTTCAGAATTTCCATTTTAAAAAATAATTTCTGTCTTTTTACTGCTGTTCTCTATGACATTATCACCATATACTACTTTTAAAAGATGGTTTTCTAAAAAAAAATGGTTTCCTTTAGCTCTTGAACACACTTATAATAGCTTTCAAAAAAATCTTTGTTAAGTTCAAAATCTGGTCCCCTCAAAGGTAGTTTTGATTATCTTTTTTTTTTTTTTAATAGGTCACACTTAAAATTTCTTTTCGTGTCGACTATTTTTTTGTTGAAATTGGACATTTTTTATAATGTATTTAGTCTGAATACTAACTTCCCACCTTCTGGGGTTTGCTGTTATTATTTGCTTTTAGATTAGTTTAGCGAATTGGTTGAAATAGTTCAGTGAAACTTTTTTTCTCTGCAGTGTGCAGTTTCTGATGTTACTTCTCAGAGGATGCAGCCTTGAATATGTGCCAAGTCTCCATGACCACCAGGGATGATTGTGGTTTTAGCTGGGCTTTGTTTGATTCTCTAGTCCTTTGATCTCCCCATTATATGTCTGTCTAATCTGACTTGATATCCTACCTAGCTTTTATCCTATTAATTGCTAGCTGATTGCTTTTGCTTTTTTCTCTTTTCAGCCTTCCTTTCCCTTTCCCTCTCTCTTTCTTTTCTTTTCTTTTCTTTTCTTTTCTTTTCTTTTCTTTTCTTTTCTTTTCTTTTCTTTTCTTTCTTTTTTTCTTCTTTTTTTTCCCTTTCCCTTTCCCTTTCTCTTTCCCTTTCCCTTCTTTCTTTTCTTCTCTTCTTCCTTTTTTCTTTTTCTTTTTCTTTTTCTTTTTCTTTTTCTTCTTTTCTTTTCTTTTCTTTTCTTTCTTCTTCCTTTCTTCCTTTCTTTCTTTTCTTTCTTTTCTTTTCTTTTCTTTCTTTCTTTCTTCTCTATCTCTCAGTGCCCTGGGATATAAATTGTACCACAGTCAGATTCCATTAAAGTTGGTTCTCTTTGCAGAGACTGGTGTTGCCAGTCTCTGGGAGCATTTTCTGATTCTAAGAGCACTCTTCTTAGCTGTCTTTGTTGTTTTCATCCTTAGATGTTTATTTCTTTATGTTCTGTTACAAATAAAGTCAGTCCCCTTAGAACTGCTGAGTTCTCTGTTTATATCATTTCCCTCTTCCTCTCAATAGAACCTCTGCATCAGGGACTTTAGGCTGCTTCTTTCTGGGGTGATACCTCAGCTCTTCAGGTGTGATTCTAAGTGGGATTGGTAGTCCCTGATCTACCTCAGCTGGCCCCTTTTGTGTGGAACTGGGCACCTGGCTGACTCAGTCAGTAGAGCATATGATGCTTGATCTCAGGGTTGTGAGTTCAGGCTCCACATTTGGCATAGAATTTACTTAAAAAAAAAAAAAAAGATTTCCAAAATAAGTCTTACTTGACTTACTGTGTATTTACTATGTACTTATTATGACTATACTATGACTAACAACATTGGGTAAACAGAGATTTCTTACTAGGACACCAAAGGCATGAATCATAAATGAAACTAATTATAAATCAGACTTGAACAAAGTAAAAAAATTTCTGCCTTACACTTGGCTGCATTAGGAAAATGAAAAGAACAAGCCACATTGGGGGAAGATATTCATGGAACATATATGGAACAAAATATTGGTATCATGTTTATTTATTATACCTATATATTTGGTTCATTATAGCAGTGCCATTTTTTTAATGCTTATAATGAGTGTAAGAGAAAATCATTAATGTCATAACAGATAAAGATAAAGCATTTATGAAAAGTTCAACATCCATTAATTAGGGAAACTTTTAGTAAAATGGAAGAGAAAGAAACTTTCTGATACTGAAGAGTATCTACTAAAAACCTATGGCACACCGTTCTTAATAGTGAAATACTGAGGGGAAATGAAACAAACACTTCCCTTCTATTCAGCGATGTAATAGGACTAATAGTCCAGGCAGTAATTAAAAGAAAAAGAAAAGTATCTGGGTGGAAAGGAATTAGTAATGCTCTCTTTATTTCCAATTGATATTTTAAAAAAAAACACATAGACTCACAGGTGAATTAACATTAACAAGTCAGGTATGTATTGTCAGCTAAGACAATGAGTAAAACCAAATATCACAATAAAATAAACTTTGATCAGCTCTAAACTAAAAACAAGACACTGAATCATGGTCAGTCACATTGTTTTCACAAAAGTATTATCCTAAGTATTGATTTTTGAAAACAAATAGAATTTTCTTTACTCTTAGATAAAATGTATGCAATTTATTTTTTTTAAAAGAGATATATGTAATCAATATTAAGAACAAGAAAGGAGCTCTACCTATACATAACAAGAAGAAAGATTATAAAGAAAAGTCATTATATTGATATGAATCGATGCTTGCTTTAGATTAACATTGTCTAGTAGCACTTTAAACAATGATGGAGATGTTTTATATGTGTGCTGTTCAGTATATTAACCATATGTACTCTTAGGGCACTTGAATGAGGTTGTGTGACTGAGTTTTTAATTTACTTAGTTTAAACATAGGTGGAACTTAACAGATGGGAATGTGACTAGTTGGCATGAAATTGGGTTAGGAGCCATGTCTTGAATTCCCATTGGTATAGAAAGCACACTGATTTTACTTTGCCTACATATGACATGGCTGTATGGTGGGAAGGTGGTAGTCTTGGATTTTATTGAGAGCTGATTAAAGTAACATCCCTTATAGTTAGCCCTTCCTACAAAATCTACTGGAGTCAAGAAAAGGATTATTATTTTTCTTTTTTTTTAATTGTGGTAAAAAATGCAAAACATAAAATTGTCATCTTAACCACTTTTAAACACACAATTCAGTGGTTTTAAATAAATTCACATTTATTGAATACATACATTCAATGTACAACCATTCTTCCTCATCCCCACTGAAACTCTGTATCTATTAAATAATAACTCCGACTCCTCATCCTAACCACCCCTGCCCTCACAGTTTCCGGTAACCAGCATTATAACTATTACACTTTATGAGTTTGATCATTTTGCATACCTCATATAAGTAGAATCATACGGTGTTTGTTCTTTTGTGTCTGGCTTATTTCGTTTAACATAATGTCCTCAGGTTTCATCTATATTGTAGCATATTGTAGGATTTCCTTCCTTTTTAAGATTGCTTCTACAATTTAGCTGTTGCAAATAATGCTGTTATAAACATGAGTGTATAAATCTCTTCGAGACACTGCTTCCAGTTCTTTTGGATATATATTCAAAAGTAGAATTACTAGATCATGAGGTAATTCTGCGTTTAATCTTTTGAGGAACCCCCATACCTTTTTCCACAGTGGCTTACCATTTTACATTCCTCTCAGCGGTGCACAAGAGTTCCAGTTTCTCCACATCCTTATCAACCCTTGTTATTTTTTTGGGTTTTGTTGTTGTTTTTTTGTTTTTAATAGTAGCCATTCTAATGGATTGAGTCAATATCTCAAGGGATCATTAATTTTGTTTGAGACAGTACTTATTTAAAAAAAAGAAAATAGGATTCTTTTATCTCATTTAGCCTTCCTTAGCTTCTCTCAAGAAATCAAAATTGAGAAATGAAGAAAACTCAAGTACAAAACTCAACTCAAAACTCTCAAGTGCAGTATTATTGTATCATGTAGGATAATGTGTCTGATCTGTTTCCAATAATCCATAATACTCTATGATAATGTAGAGCTATAATATTAAGTGTTAGGCTACATCTAATTTCTCCTCTTCATTACATATAATGAATTACATATAATTACAATACATACATACATATAATTAGAGATAAAATATTTCCTTAGTTTAACTATGTACTTTATCTTGGTCCTCTCAGCTGCCTACCTCAATATTGGTAAGACAAAAGTGTACGTCTTTTATTGATACCTGCTTTGTCCTCTTGCATTTCATAGCAGATGTATGATCAGAGGTCCTTCCACCTCTGATCAAAAGCAGTCCCAAATACCAATCTGCTTAAAGCAGAATGGTCTTATACTATCTATATTCAAATTTTCTTCCCCCAAAGTACCTATTTTAGTTAAATATCAGAGTTGCAGAGTTAAAATTATCAGTCTAATAAGAGTGTGAGAAGAACTAAGAAAACAGAAATGTACTTCAGATATGTGTGCCCAGGTCAGAATTTCCCCAGTGTGTTGCTGGGACCTCAGTATTAATTATATATCCCCTTGTGTTTTTAAGTTGAACACTCTGAAGAAATGTGCATATAAAATGTTCTGTGTAGTGAACATCATGGCTAATGAAACAGAAGTTAATATTTTATTTCTTCACAAAGAAATGAATGTATTTAATTAATTGAACATTATTTTCTGTACTTTGCTTGAGCTTAGTATCATGTTTCATTAAAAAGTACAAGGAAACTAGTTGTATGAAGCAGATACATTCTCATAGGATTTGTGGAGAAATAATTATTTTTAATCACTGAGAAAGACTGAGGAACCTGTTATTTGGGATTAATGTCCTTTTACATGTGTCTGCTTCATTTGGCAAAAAGAAAATGATAATAGTATATGTAGCCAAATTAGAAGGTTAGAAAAGACAGAAGGTTCTATTTGTAAAGGAAGAATTATTTGTGAAATGGTTACTGCATTGGCCCCTAATATTTTATGTAGTTGATCCTTAACTCATAAAAGGATTTGAATCAGTTATTAAATATTATTAATATGTATTTTGCTTGTTAAGAGTAATTGACTCATAAATTTTAAGTATATATTCTACTTTCAACCAATCATGACTTCAGAAATTTTTAATAATATGATCCCAACAAGTGATGGTCTAAGTTAGCTGCCTGTAGCTGTATTTCAGGGCTACAATGCTTGTTTTGATTGGTTTGAGTTCTTTTATTCAGATATTTCCCTTAGTTCACCTGACTGTGGAAAATTGATTAGTTGTCCTCTCACTATCAGTTCATGGAACACCTAAATTATACTGAAATGAATGAGCTTATCAAGACATGCGAGAATATGTCAGGCTAATTTCCCAATAGAGGTGAGTGGGGCATGGCTTAATTGAGAATCTGAGAATTTGAGGTGAAATCCTATTAAATCGGTTCTTTTGTTTACATGGTAAAGGCAAAACTTTATAACATCAATTAAGGGTTAGTGTGCAAAATAGAACTGCTCTAGGTATTTTATGCAATAGTTGTTTGCATACATGCCTTGCCTAGGCTTCTAAGAAGGGAAAGCACAAAGGGGCATATTCACTACAGAACAAAATAAATTACATCTCTAAGACCTGGCTGGCCAGTAGCAAAAAGCCAAATTAGCAAGTATATTGTCTCTATGCAGTTTCCACATTCTAATTCTCTCTCTATTGAGTCTAATTTGCCCCCAAACCTAGCTCAAGGAAGTGCTTAACATTCAGTTTTGTAGCCTCTATGGGATAAGAGAGTATATAATAGAAGGAGGTGGAGATGGGGGCCAACTGCTGTTGGTCAGGTCATAAACCAAGTGCCAGTAATCAGGTTTTCTTTTAGCTGAGAAACATGACCTTGCCTTATATTTTCATAGCCCTTGAGCCTAGCCTTGTGCCCATGATTGGCACTCTGCAAATGCTGGTTGAATTCATGTTAATCCTAATGTCACATTTACAAATACCTATCCATATATTGTAATGTTATATTCAATGTGTTGTTCATTCGTTCTTTCTTTTTTAATTTATTTGAGAGAGCAAGCATGGGGAAGGGAGGGGAGAGAGAGAGAGAGAAAGAGAGAGAGAGAGTCTTAAGAGACTCTGCACTGAGCACAGAGCCAGACATGAGGCTCCATCTCATGACCCTGAGATCTCAACCTGAGCAGAATACAAGAGTCAGGCACTTAGACTACTGTGCTACCCAGGCACCCCTCAGTGTATAGTTTCTTTGATGATTTTTGTTTTTAAAGCTTCCTGTCTTGGGATCCCTGGGTGGCGCAGCGGTTTGGCGCCTGCCTTTGGCCCAGGGCGCGATCCTGGAGACCCGGGATCGAATCCCACGTCGGGCTTCCGGTGCATGGAGCCTGCTTCTCCCTCTGCCTGTGTCTCTGCCTCTCTCTCTCTCTCACTGTGTGCCTATCATAAATAAAAAAAAAAAAAAAAAAAAAAATTAAAGCTTCCTGTCCATTTTAGGTTACTTAACTAACCTAACTCTGGAAAAGAGTTTAATTTCAATAAATACAGTAAATATAAATAAAATTTTAATTTTTTTCCTATACTTGAATCAGTCCTCTTGTTCTCACTGAGATATTTGCATCTCATTTTGAATATCCCTGGTCAGCCTGTGTTTTCATCTTATGTCTGCTTTAAGGCAGTCATAGTTTGGGCTGGAATTAGCCTTATCTTTGTTCACAGAGTCAGGATGGAACTGGAGGGTATTATGCTGAGTGAAGTAAGTCAGTCGGAGAAGGACAAACATTATATGTTCTCATTCATTTGGGGAATATAAATAATAGTGAAAGGGAATATAAGGGAAGGGGGAAGAAATGTGTGGGAAATATCAGAAAGGGAGACAGAACGTAAAGACTGCTAACTCTGGGAAACGAACTAGGGGTGGTGGAAGGGGAGGAGGGCGGGGGGTGGGAGTGAATGGGTGACAGGCACTGGGTGTTATTCTGTATGTTAGTAAATTGAACACCAATAAAAAAAAAAAAAAAAAAAAAAAAAAAAAAGATAATTAATTGAATTCTGTCTCAAACCGTGTTCTACTTGAGGCTTCTTACTTATTAACTTTAGTGTTACCATTTTTGTCTTTATGAAGAATTGAACTTTATATTTGCCTATACTTTAGATATCATTTTGTTTCAGTTTACCATTTTGATAACAGGCAGTTGCTGCTTTTCACTGTGCTGGGTTTCTAGAAACTGTATTGCAAAACAGATCAATCTTTTGTGGTTTGTGTGTTTTTATATGAGAAATCTTATAATTAGAATGATGTTTCCAACCAAGGAGACTTGGGAACCAAAACATTTGTGCTTAAAATAACTTGTCATCAATTACAAGATATAAAAACTCTTAATCTTTATAATAGTTAAAATTTAAACTTGTTTTTTAACTTTCAATAAAGTGAGTATAATATAAACACATCATTTTACAGTGTACATGTTTACCCTCGTGTACTAAAAAGTATGTTATGTGTGCATGTGTATAACTGTTGTGCTATATATTTCATGTATCTAAAACTCAAAGGCTAGCAATTATAAAAATTAAAAGAAAAATTTATAGGTAATTTTTTGTACAGAATTTAGAAGAGGCTTTTATCAAACTGTTTGGGAAAACTGAACAAATTGAACAAGTGGCTTTTTCTCTCCACTAATTTTTCATTACTAAATAGAGCCTTTACAGATGACTGTATTTCCATTTGGCTTGCCCCTAATTTGGGATCATTCTTTTTCAAACATTACAGAATCAAGTTGTTTTGAATTCTTACAAAAGACTTTTTGGGAGGTGTCTAGTTGATTAGATTCTCTTGTTAATCTGTTCCTTCTTTCCCATTCTCCTCTCAAACCCATTTCCCATTTCCCCTGCCAACACCAATGTTATGAGCCCTTTCATCGCGAAAGGCATGGAAGGGAAAAAAGGACAGGAGTGCCATGCACAATCTTGCCATAGTGGTGTTGGCTGTTGTTTGGGTTCTGACATTGACTGGCTGGCATGGGCATTTGTTTTCTCTTTAGCTGTGTTTCTACCTCTTACTTTTTCTTGCCTTCTACCTTTTTTTTGCTTTCTCTTTGTCTTTATTACTTTTACTAGCAAGTGCAAATTATCTTCTTTTTGTTCCCTTAGCCACCACTTAATGGTGTTAGCTCAGGGCTCTTTTCTTTTTGACAAAGAATCATTGTTAGAAAACATCATATAAAGATAAGGACAGATGAAGACACTGAAGAATGAAATGTAAGTATAGATTAGGAAGCATAAATTGGAAAGAGAGACAGAATTTGAAATACAGGAGAAAAATTGCTCATATCTAACACTTTTATTAAAAATAACTGTTATGTGTCTATTTCCCTAACTATACTGTATGGTTTTCTGTAGCAGTAGAATGTAGAACTGTGCCATCTTATTCACCTTTGTGTCTCAGTAGCTTGGTTGTTCTGAGTGCAATGTTTATTGGATTGAATGGAAACATACCTGTATTTTATTCAAAAAGACTGACAAGTGGTTTCTTCTTTTTCCTAGTCTCCTGAAGGCCATAGATGGCATTCGTATCTACTATAAGCCAACTCTATTGAATTTGATTGCTGAAATTGAATTCAGATGAGAAAAAAAAATTGGTTCTAAAAGTCCATTCCTGCTTTAAAAGGATGATCTTCAATTATTTTTAATGTTGCTATAATATTTTAATATCCTGGTGTTAGTATGATGTCCTTTGGTGATTAATCTTTCTCAAGCACATATCTGATCATATTATTCCCCTGCTAAGAAACTTTTGAAAGCTTAAACTGGAGTTCAGCATTCCCCTAGCCTGGTTTCTGACCTTACTTTTTAATCTGTTTTTAGCCCTCTTGAACTTTCACTCTTCATGAATAGCCCTGATGGCCCCATCTGTGGCTCTTGCTCATGCTACCCTTGCTCTTAAATGCCTGTCCTTTATCAGTGACCCAATCTTTTCCCTTCTTCACACTTGAGTTTGCCCATTGTCTCCTTATTTTATGGGTCTTTCTTTATGATTTCTTGTTGATCACAGTAGTTTCTCTTTAATTTACTAACTTAAATCCTATTTCTACTAGCTAACAATGATGTTACTTCGTTCCTGCTTGATCATATTTGTCCCAATTAGTGTTTCTCATATATTACTTTCCTCTGTGCCTGGCCAGTGTCTTGAACATAGAAGGGGATAACTAGTCTACCTCTGATTTTGTTTTAGTCAAGTCAACTTTATTCTGTGATTTTTTTCCCCCCTCTCATTTTAAAAAATGTTCCAGAAACACCTCTACCTCAAAGATTGTGTAATTCCTGTGTAGGATTTCCTCCTATCTCAGGAGATAACGTGGTAACTTATTTAATTATTTAAGAGATTTTTTTGGCTGGTATCCAAGTCAATAATACAGTGATATGGAATCAATATTTATTTTTGTGTAATCACTATTAAATAAGAGTAGAGGAGAAATTGTATTATATTGTAATGATACCAGTGAGCAAATAATTATTGTTGTCACCTACATAATAGTCTATTTATTGTCCTTTAATGGAAAGTGTTCCAATGTAGGCTTAGCATTTTTTTCATGAGTATGAGAAATAGGAAGAAGGCAGATTGAAAGAATCTCGTATACTAGACAGAACTGGTTCCTTTATTCTGTAAATTTACTCCATTTTCCCCCTACCTAGTCCACTTTTTCCACTTTTGTAATTTTATGTTGGTAAATATTTTTTGTAACCCACATATGTAAAATTACGATCTTAGACGTGTGAACAGTTAAAGCTAAAATTTATGGTGGTTCTATCCACAACTGCTTTTTAAAAATAGAATATCTCTTTTTCATCTTCTGTTTCCATTTTGATGTCTTATTCATCTGCCTTATTCTTATGAGTAGGCTGTTTGTAGGTATAATTTGAATGCAATCACTGTAGCAATTAAAAAGGGAGACATTGGTAGCCAAAGCCAATCAGTTTTAAAAGGAGAGAGTTCTTTTCTGCTATCTTCTAAATGCATTGTTATAATGCATTCTTTTTTTTTTTTTCTTTTTTTGCCATTTTACTACTGAGAAGAAAGGAGTTAACATAGTAGACAAGAGACCACTTCCTTAGGTCTGCTTCCAAAATAGGTCCTGTTTGACATCTGGGAACTTTAATGATAATCAAGTAAGAAACTTTCCATAAATGATAAGATGTAGCTCATGGTGCCTAACCTTTTGTACAAAGAATGTGGTTTATGTTGAACACCTGCTTTGCTCCTCAGAGTCTGGAATTTTGGTACATATTAGGCAGATAGTAGCTCAGTGACTGGCTTCTAATTAAAACTTGGGGCACTTAGTGTCTAATGAGTTTCCCTGGTAGACAGTACTTTACACATGTTGTCAGAATTCACTGCTGAAAGAATTGAACAGATCCAGTGTGACTACAGGGAGAGGACTCCTGGAAACTTGTGCCTGGGTTCCTCTGGACTATATCCCATGTTCTCTTCCCTTTGCTGATTTTGCCTTGTATCGTTTCACTCTCATAAATCTTTTTTTTTTTCACTCTCATAAATCTTAGCATAAGTATGACTGTATGCTGAATCCAGTGAATCCTTCTAGTTATCAGCAAACCTGAGTCCTTCAACACAATTCCTTATTAACTTTTTTTTTTTCCCACCTGAAGAAAGAGATAAAAGAGAAATCAAATGTGTAAAGTTTTATATTGAGTTGGAGCTTTTATAAACCTTTGGTAAGGTGCTGTGAAGGGGATCTGAACAGACCACCCCAAAAGTGTCACTTTGGCATATATTGAGTTGAGGGCCCTTGAGAAACAGTATATGTAGGAAGGGTACTCTGACCCCTCTTTTTCTACCTAAAGGAAGTCATAATATTTTCCATGAGGAAAGTGCCCTCCATCTACCAGGAAGAGAACATTTTTTTATCAGTGCAGATTGGGAGTTGATTCTAAAACAGACTTGGACAAACAAACCTAAAATCATCCTGATCTCCAGTTAGTTTCCTCCATATATTTCCTAGTCATTTTCCCACAGTTAACTACGCCTTGAGCTTATTAGATCCCTTTTCCTTTTTCATGTCAACTTTCCATAATTTCTCTGTCAAAAAGGCTTAGGAACTCTTGGCTCTAAATAGAACCCTTCTTTGGATCTTCATTTTTTCAACAAAGGCTCCTATGTAGAAGTAAAAATATTAAATACAATTTGTGTTCTTTTCTCCTGTTAATCTATTTTACGTTGGTTTAATTCTCAGGCCTGGCTACAGAACCTCAGAGGTTTTTCTCCCATGTAACTGGATGGAATTCTTGGGGGAAAAAAGGACATTCTGTGTTTTTGGATGATTCCTGTCTTTGACAGTACTTATATAGTGAGAAATAAATAATAGACTTGATTAAGTGATATGATTTTTAACCACCCTGTTCTAGTAGCTGAGATAATTTCACACAGTTTAACTATAAAATGTTCTTTAGGATAGAAGAGGCTTCCAGGAATGGAATGATCATAGTAATAGAATTGAAAATCATCCTAATGGAATAAATATGAAAATTGCTTTTCATTTAGCATTTCATGTAGTACATAGGAAGATACTAATATTTAGAATACTTGCCTACCCTGAAAGCATTTATCTGTGGAATAATGATGTGTTTGTTTACCTGTGTGCTCTCCATAGGTGTGTGCTTATGTGAAGGGTTTTTATGCAGGTTCTGTAATATAATCTCTTGATAGATGGGGGAGAAATGTTTATTACAGTTAGATTATTCTGATTGGCTATTTGTGGAAGATGGATTAAAGATAGTGTCAAAACAGTGACTGAATAGAACCTACCAAGGAGTGAATATAGGAAGGAATTCTATGACAGGTTTTACCTGAAGCATAATATAAATAGACTGATGGGAGCAAATCAGTAGCAACAGTTTCTAGACTAGGGACAGTTAGAGGCAGTATTCTTTGAGTTCAAATTCAAACCTACTTTCCCATCAATAGTAAGAACCACAGTTATTTACAATTAGAATATCCTTTTCTTTTCTTTTTTAAGATTTAATTTATTTATTAATGAGAGACACAGAGAGAGAGGTAGAGACATAGGCAGTGGGAGAAGCAGGCTCCTCGAGGAGAGCCCGATGCGGGACTTGATCCTAGGGCCCCGGGATCACAACCTGAGCCAAAGGCAGATGCTCAACCGCTGAGCCACCCAGGCATCCCAGAACCACATCCTTTTCTATTCATTTATACTTATATACCCAATTAATGCCATAGTATTTTCAAATATTCTTCTAAGCAAGTTATTGTGTGTAATATGTTAATATGAAAGTCTGTAATTTTTAAAATGTGAGAATAAAGAACTTTATGTGCTTAAGCTCTGGGCTTACAGATGTTAATCATGTGCCTATTCTTATTGTTCTACAATTACAGAAAAAATAAATAGTTCTGAACTTATTTTCCTTTTAGGTTCAAAAGCTTGCTGGAGAAAGTTGAAGAATTTTGTATATTTGAATCCATTATAAATTTGAGACTATCTGACTATGACATTATTTGTTTGTTAGCTTTTAAACATTTATCTCTTGTTCATTTTCTCTTTTCCCATAGCAGTTATTTCAGACTTTCTCACTATTTAGATATACAATTCCACTCCCATTTCTATATAGTCTTAGCAGAGAGAGCCTTTACCACCATTTTGTAAGTAGGACTACCTTAATTGTTATGAGTTGGGCATCAGATTTATTCAGTTTTTTGACATGCTAAAATTAAGATGCCTGTGGGATTCCCAAATGTAGGAAATCATTGTATAATTCAATATTTAAAGGCCTGGAGTTTAGAAAATCAGTTTGACTTCTGAATTAGAACACCTTTATTAAATATCTTTATCTAGCTACATATTTACTTACTGCAGATATTTTCTGGTAGAACGGTGCTTAATACTAGAACCTTGTACTGTTATCTGTATTTAAAAGCTAAATGGTAGAAGAGACCTAGGAAATGAGATTATTAAAGAACAGGAAGAAAAAGGAGAACTAGCAAAGAGGGGAATTATGAAAGTCAGGGAAGAAGAGAGACTTAAAAGTCACAAAGGGCAAATGACCGTGTCACATGCTACAAGGAAACTAG
This sequence comes from Canis lupus dingo, assembly GCF_003254725.2. NCBI lineage: Eukaryota > Metazoa > Chordata > Mammalia > Carnivora > Canidae > Canis > Canis lupus. The sequence continues at coordinate 53,294,857 of NC_064250.1, read as the reverse complement.
GGTAGAGTTTTAGAGTCCATTATATTTGGCTGTATATGATCTCTGGGTGAGAGCTTTTTTAATTGTATGATAGGGATGGAAAACAAATCCAATAAATGAGGAAATGAATTAGGAATAAAATTGTGGGGTACCAGGTATGGACTGCTCTTTCCAGGAATTTGGCTTAGTAGGAAGAAGAGTATAGGGTGCTGGTTAGATCTCATTGGATTAATAAAGGTTTTTGTTTGTTTCATTAAAAAAATTATTTCTATGATTTTATTTTTTTGCTTAAGTATAATTAACACACTTTGCTACATTAGTTTCATGTGTACAACACAATGACTCAACAATTTTGCACATTTCTCAGTGCTCATCAAGATAAGTGTACCTTAATCCCCTTTATCTATTTCCCCACCATAACTCTATCCCCTTCTTTTCTGACAATAGCTATTTCATTCTCTGTGTGTAAGTCTGTTTTTTTTGTCTGTTTCTTTGTTCATTCATTTGTTCTGTTTTTTTTTTAAATACCACAAATGAGTGAAATCATATGGTATTTGTGTTTCTCTGATTGACTTATTTCAGTTAGCATTATATCCTCTAGGTTTATCCATACTGTTGCAAACAGCAAGATTTCATTCTTTCTTATAGATGAATAATAATACTCCAGTGTGTGTGTGTGTGTGTGTGTGTGTGTGTGTATCACATCTTTATTCATCTATGAATGGGCATTTGGGTTGACATTTGGGTTGTATCTTGGCTATTGTAAATAATGCTGCAATAAACATAGGAATGCGTGTATCCTTTTGAATTAGTATTTTCATCTTCTTTGAGTAAATCCCCGTTAGTGGAATTACTGAATCATACGGTAATTCTAGTTGTAATTTTTTGAGGAACCTTCATACTGTTTCCCACAGTGGCTATGTCAATTTACATTCCCTCCAATAGTGCATAAGGTTCCTTTTTTCCCACATCTGTACCAACACATTGTAATTTCTTGTGTTTTTTATTTTAGCCATTCTGACAGGTATAAAGTGATATCTCATTGTGGTTTTAATTTGCATTTCCTTGCTGATTAATGATGTTGAGCATTTTTTTCATGGGTCTGTTGGCCATCTGTATGTCTTCTTTAGAAAAAGGTCTGTTTAGGTCATCTGTCCATTTTTTAATTGGATTATTGCTTTTTGGTATTGAGTTGTATAAGTTCTTCATATATTTTGGATATTAACTCCTTATCAGGTATCTTATTTGCAAATATATTCTACTACTCGGTAGGTTGCCATTTTGTTTTGTTGATGGTTTCCTTTACAGTACAAAAGCTTTTTATTTTGGTGTAAACCCAGTGGTTTAATTTTGCTTTTGTTTTCCTTGTAAAGGAGACGTATTTGGAGAAATTGTTTCTATGGCTGATGTCAAAGAAATTACTGCCTATATTTTCTTTTAGAAATTTTATGGTTTTAGATATCATACTTAGGTGTTTAATCCGTTTTGAGTTTCTTTTTTGCATTTTTAAAGAAAATGGTCCAGTTTCATTCCTTTGCATGTAGCTATGCAGTTTTTCCAATATCACTAAAGAGATTGTCTTTTCTTGTTGTATATTTGTGCCTCCTTTTTCATTGATTAATTGACCATAAAAGCATGGGTTTATTGCTGGACTCGATAATCTGTGCTGTTGATCTATGTACTTATTTGTGTGCCAGTATCATACTGTTATGATTATTATAGTTTTGTAGTATATCTTGAAATCTGAGATTGTGATACTTCTAGCTTTGTTCTTCTTTTTTCAGATTGCTTTACTACTTGGGGTCTTTTGCAGTTCCATACACATTTTAGGATTATTTGTTCTAGTTCTGTGAAAATGCTTTTGGTATTTTGATAGGGGTTGCATTAAAACTGTAGATTGCTTTGGGTAATTTTATTTCTTAAGAAGGAGCTATGTTACATACTAGAAGTGAGTGAAAAGATGGTAGGTCCAAGACAGGACATTTTGGAAGGGCCACTGTGTGGACTGGGAAGAGGCATGCAGTAGAATTTCTGGGTACTGAGGAGTTGCCTCTTCATGTGCCATCACATCAACTGATACCCCTCTGTGATTTTCCTTAGAAGATTTAGTAATCTGATAAAGGAAACAGGAAGTTTGTTAATTCCCCCAGAGCTGGTGTTTTTTGACATTTAAGTTCAGTTGTCTTTTTTTTTTTTTAAGATTTTATTTATTTATTCATGAGACACACACAGAAAGAGAGAGAGAGAGAGAGAGAGAGAGAGAGAGAGAGAGAGGCAGAGACACAGGCAGAGGGAGAAGCAGGTTCCATGGAAGGAGCCCGACATGGGACTCAATCCCTGGTCTCCTGGATCACGCCCTGGGCTGAAGGCGGTGCTAAACCGCTGAGCCACGCGGGCTGCCCTAAGTTCAGTTTTAAAAAGGAGTTTGAGATATGAACAAGAAAGTGGTTAAAGTGAAAATTAAGGAAGTTAGGTCAAAGAACTTGGATTTAAAGCCAGCAAAAGAAATGTCAAGGCGTGGTCATCTTCCTGACAATGAAGAGCAGATGTATCAGAAGGAAAGGACTGAGGGAACCAGGAAAATTGGTAGATAAAGCAAAAGTCCTGAGGAGTGGGGAGGAGTGAGAGGAGGGATTATTGGAGGAAGGGAGTACTGGGACATAACTCTTGCTTCAGAGGTGGCAGATCTGGAAAAAGCCACTAAGATAGGTCTGTGGTAGTAGATGACGAAGAGGCATGGAGTTAGGGTCATTTGAGAGTCTGGCCGCTTAGCAAAAAGTTGAAAACATGGGCTCTGAAGCCAGACAGTCTGGGTCTGAATCCCATTCCCTCACATATTAGATATGTGATCTTGGGCAAGTTCCGAGAGTTGGTTACACATCACTAAAATCAAGATAGTAATATTGGGATCGAATGAGGTCATTCCTATAAAGCATTTGCTCAATCCTTTGCACAACTCAAGTGCTCAATAAACCTCAGTAGTAATAATAATTATTATTGCTAGCTCCTTCTCATTTAGATCTCAGCTCATATGTCACCTCCCAAGAGAGATCTTCCCCAGCTGCACTGTAGAATACAGGCCCCTTCAGGTAACTGTCCATCGTTTTAGCATCTAGCATTATCTGCTGTTGTAATCTAGCTGGTATCATGAATATCTCCCCAATACATGTTATTTACTTTTTTGGTTCAAAGCTGGGCCCCGTTAACTGTTCTGTAAGCTATGTATCTAACACATAAGAAGGGTACCCACTCTCCAAGTGTTTGTTGAGAAAAAAAATATTGGTATCTCTCTGCTGATAGAGAAATCACATGAATACTACTAGCTAATAAAGCTGATTTCTAGTTTTGTGGTAAAACTTTGATAAGGGCAAACTGGTAAACCACTACGGCTATGGTTTTCTGATTTCATTTTAGAATTTTCCATACAAACAAGTGCACAGTTCTCAATTTACTGTTTTGTTTGGGTAGATAAAGGAGTGACTCATCTCTTCCAGGCTGCATTGAATTTAGCAAACTGAGCAAATGCAAACCTGTTGCTCTGAAAATCTTGTTTTCAAGGCATTATTATTATTATTAATTATTATTATTATTTATATATATATATATATATTTTTTTTGCCACAATGTCAAACCATGATCATGAAAGAAAGTGTATTTACTTTTGAGTTATGATGCAGGGATAATGGAACTTGGAACTGGGCTTTCTGCTGTGAGGGTCAGCAGAAGTCGGTAAATGTTTTCAGTTTTCATTTGCAAGAGCCTTACAATATAGATGATATTTATTGTTTGTCCAGCTCCAGTATCATCTCAGTGTCCTGACATGGCCTCTTCATGTTACCTTTGCCCCTCAAGTATTTGGAAAGTAAGGCTTAGGAAGGGCAGCTTATGGAATCCATTATTTCTGAATTTGTTACTCCCTTCCAAAGCTCTACAATGGTGGCTTAATGTTAATGATCCCATCATTCTTTTATTCATATGAAATGTTATCTAAAAGCAGTGTCCTCATTTTTGAAGTTAAAATTAGATCTTTACCAGTTCTTCTCAAATTAAAGTAAGTATGAATCATGATGATTTAGTGCAATTTCCAAATGTATTGTTGACTCATTCTGGGAAACTAGATTTTAAGTGTTCAAGTTTGATTTTCTTAATTATACTATATTCCAAATAAATTGAAGTTTGTTTAAAAATCTATCCTACACTGATTCATATAAGCTTGAGCTAAATTCATCAACTTGTAACATTAGATTTAGCTGGAAATAACCTATCTATAAACTCTTTATTGAGAGTCTTTTAAAAAAAATTTAAAATCAATTAGCCGATGTATAGTACATCATTAGTTTCAGATGCAGTGTTCAGTAATTCATCAGTTGTGTGTAACACCCAGTGCTCATCACATCACGTGCTGAGTCTTTTAAATGGACTTTCAAATATAATATTATCTATACTAATGTTTCCATCATCAATGTGCATTTTTTTTTAAATTTTTATTTATTTATGATAGTCACACAGAGAGAGAGAGAGAGACAGAGACAGAGACAGAGACATAGGCAGAGGGAGAAGCAGGCTCCATGCACCGGGAGCCCGACGTGGGATTCGATCCCGGGATCGAATATACTCCAGGATCGCGCCCTGGGTCAAAGGCAGGTGCTAAACCGCTGCGCCACCCAGAGATCCCTCAGTGTGCATTTTTATTAGATATTTTTATTTTATTGTCACAAAGTTTTATGTGCTGCCAGAAAGTGAAATATCACGTATCACTACTGTGATAACCTGACACTTTTAAAAGCATTGACTTTTTTTTCAGTTGGACAAAGCACTACATTTTTACTAAAGTAATGCATATTGTTTTTCTCATCAAAAGGCCTTCTATTTTGGTGACAGTCAATTGGAAAATACATATTTTCCCTTTTTGGAAAGTGAAGTAGCCTAAAAATGAGAAACTATTCTATAAAAAATTATTACCAGCTAATGTGCTTATAAAATACCCAGAAAGAGACTCATTTTCTAGACTGACCAGTAAGGGAATTTGGTGCAGATGATTCCCATTTTGGTGACATTAGAGATTCTTGTTTGACACTATGTTAGGCATCCAGTTTTGACAAGAACGTGTTCCTAATATTTCTCATGCTTTATTCCCAGAATTTAACACAGCAATTGGAACAGAAGGAAAAGCAACAACTACAGATGTTGGATCAACTTAAAGAGATCCAGAATCACTTTGAGACTTGTGAGGCCAAACATAAGCGTGCTGACCTTCAGATCTCAGAGCTGACTCACCATGCTGAGGATGCAACCAAGCAGGCCGAGCAGTACCTTCTAGAGTTCCAACAGTCAGAGGCTCTGAGACAGGAGGCAGAGAAGAAGAGAGAAGGGCTGAAACTGAAAGCTCAGGAGTCCATCAGGCAGTGGAAGCTTAAGCATAAGAAGTTAGAGCGAGCATTGGAGAAACAATCTGAAACTCTTGATCAACTGACAGACAAGAATAATCAGGTATAAAAAGGCAAATTCCTAAGGAATGATTTTTGCTGTGACCAACCATTCATTCATTCTTCCTTTGAATAAACACTTGAGTGCCAAGCTGTGCATGTAACCTATCATGATGTCCTTGATAGAAGAGTCTTTCTATCTTGGCTATTTCAAGGTAAAAGTAACTTAGTTTTTTATCTTTTAAGTTTTTTTTTAATAGTTTAACATTCTGTGAGGTTTTAGAGTTGGCCCTTAAAAGAGATTCACCCTGTCCCTCAGTTTAGCTTTTAGTTTCCTAAGTTGAAATTGTTCTTTAATGTTCAAATGGAAAAAAATTAAAAAAAAAAAAGGAAAAAAAAAATCACGAAGCCTTCTCTAATATCACCTGACTTTTCCCCCAGTGCATGTATCTTAAAAATCTCATTTTTTTTAGTATATTTCAACTTAAGTATTGGTTGGAAAAGGAGCATTTAAAAATGTGGTAGTTATTACTGGACCATTTTCTGGCAGCAACTATAATGGGTTTAGTTACATGAGTGATGTTCACAATCTCACTGACTGAGCAGTATTACCGGGTCACAAGGCTCTTTAAGACTCCTCTTTTTATGCCTTTTTGATCGCAACAAGAAGCGTTTTACTGATCTACGTATGCATTTCACATCATCTTTTCTCTTGTATAATCAGTTACTTTAAATGGATTTTATGCTCCTGTGTTGATTCTCAACTGTATCTTTGGGTTGAATTAAACTTAGACGCTTATAAGATAATAAGCAGAAAAGTCAAGGTTGATTTTTATCCATGTTTAGTCTTAGTGTATCATTTCTGCTTTGTCATTTGTCACTTGTCAAGAATTCTGAACATCCAGAAGAATAATTACTTGGATAACTTGACTTTCTTTCCAAAGAAGACAAGATGTAGGGCAATTATATTTATAAAATCAGTTGTTTAAGAGTGACAGATGCTTATTTCAGATGAGCTGTCATGGAAAAGATGCTTTCCCATTTACATATGAATTTCATGGATATATGGAAGATTGAATAAATGATCACCTTGCACTCATTGTGGAGTGCTTTGCAGTTTAACACATCTGACACATACTGGGTGACTCGTTGCCCTGAGGTACAGGAGTTGTAAAGCTTTCAGACTTGAATCTGAACTGATCTGATCCCAGCAAATTGCTCTACCTTGATTATTCTGTTGTCAGCCTGGTCTGGCCACTGGTTCAGTGAGCATGACTGTAGGGGAGGTAGCTAGAAAGAAGGGGGGTGAGAGTGATTGAAAATCATCTGTGGATTTTACTTAATTAGAGGAAATTTAGAAGGGACCATGTCATCAGACTGTTTCCTAATCCACGGTGCGGAGTTTTCTAGATGGAGTTTTTTCACAATATTCAAAACTGTTAAACAATTATTTCCCAGAATGCTTCTGATGTAATTATTTTTATCACTTAGCATTGCTAATGATAAGCAAAGAAGTAGTTTTAAAGTGATTGCCACAGTTAGGGTAGTATCACAATTATCACAGCAGGCATTGTAATTTCCACTTTAAAAGCCTTAAAAATGAATGCAGCTTGTTGCAGTTAGAGTAGCGGTTAATCAAGGAAGAAGGGTAACAGCTATTTCACTGCACATGCAAGTGTCCAGTACATCTGTGATGTGGAAATACGTTGTAAATAATTTCGGAAAAAAACCATCCATATATTTATGTCTTACTGAATAATATCTCTAAGGAGTATTTAATTCTTAAAAAAATCACAAAGCCTCCCTAAGGCATTAGGAATACAGTCAACTCCTTTTTTGTTTTGTTTTTGTTTTTGTTTTTCATTTTTTTGGACTAATTATTTTCAAACAATGACTCTAGGGTATATTTGGAAGTATATATTAAAAAATATGTAATTACAATTAAAACCCATTATGTCATACAGAGAAAATTGTTTAGTAAGTAGCCTTGTTGAGCCATTTTCTATACTGAAACGATACGGTTTTTGTGTTTTCTAAGTACTTCAATGACTACTTCCATTTCTCTTTTTCCAGCATAATTTATTTTCTGCTTTAAGATTTGCCACTTAAAAATGTAGCAGAAGGCTGAAGAGTTTTATTCTCTTAAAAGTTGCTCTGATTTATTTATTTTTCCTATTTTTCTACATTTTTGGAAGTTTGGTGAGATTATTAGATATATATTTTATTACAAAACTACTTTGTTATCAAATGATATAGAATATCAAACAAATAGCATACCATTGCAGAAAAAAAACAGAAATATCAGATTGTATACTTTCCTTGAAAGAAAATGGCATGGATGTTTACATCAGGGAATCATGATATGATGGTCATTAGGAGTATGTAGATAAAAAATCTAATCATCAATTATATTTTTGTCTTTATTTTTTCTATTTTTTCTATTTTTGTCTTTGTCTTTTAAAGTGCTGTTTGAAGTTATTGATTCTGATACCTGCTTTGCAAATGATAAAGGAAAAAATTTTGAACTTGAATCCTATCACAACGTATGCTTTTCTGAATATCTCCAAATTCATAGATATATATTTTATTTTTTTTAAAGATTTTATTTATTCATAGAGAGAGAGAGAGAGAGAGGCAGAGACACAGGCAGAGGGAGAAGCAGGCTCCACGCAGGGAGCCCGACACGGGACTCGATCCCGGGTCTCCAGGATCACGCCCAGGGCTGAAGGCAGCGCTAAACCGCTGAGCCACCCAGGGCTGCCCAATATATATATTTTAATATGGATAATGGGAATGCTGCTTAGGTTGCTTGTTTTTCTTGCTGAGTTAGCAGAATAATTGGTTTGCCTCTGTATTGAGCTTTCGCTTGATAACATTTGACTTCAAGAATCTTAAATTGCCATATTTTCCTTCATGCTGAGGAAGAGAAGAGTATATGTAATATATACTGTCTTTTAAAAGCTGAATTTTTTTTTTTTGATTTAAAGATTGTAAAATAAGAAGGATCAGTGCTGAAGTACATTTTAAATGTATGTAAGGTTCTATGATATGCAATTTTAGAAAGGCTAAAGTACTGATATATTAGAATAATCCAGCATTTTGTTTGCATGTACCCTCGCATGCAGAAAAATACTCGATTTTTTTTCTTTTTAAAATTTCTGTCTACCTCTTAGTTAATTTAAAACAAAATAAAAACCTAAGTGTACTTTGTGGTTAGGCTTTTGGAGAGTTGGTTCCTGTTCTTATGGTTTTAGACAGTATTGTTCTTCTGGCTTCACACAGCCATTTTCAATGCCCCCTTCATAATCTTCTCTCAGCTTTTCTTCTTTGGAAACTAGGTTTGCTAGGTTTGCTTGGTTAGAATGTTCTCTTCTCATTGTTCCTGACTGCTACATACTTTTACATTATGCCTCCACATTTCTCAAGGATTATTGTATCTGGCTTCCCCTCAACCTGTTTCATTACCTATAATTCTTGTCATCATCTTTGGTGATTACATATAGTTCAAGTCAGCATTGAACTCCACATCCTTAAACTTCACTAATTTCCCATTTTACTGTGACCTTCAAGTCACTCAGCAGCTAATTTCTGTGGCTAAAATTTGTCCTCATCTATTATTTCTCTATGTTCAAATCTTTAGTTCCAAAATTTCATTCTCTGAACTTACACATTTCTTTTATTTCCTTTTCCTTTTTTAACAATTACCATCTGATTTTGATCTTTCCACATTCCTCTGGTTGACCAGCCATTTCCTGGAATCCGTTTTTTCCTGTCAGCTTGGACTTTGTGAAAAGCTACTCTGATAACATGCTCACCAGCATCTTTGATTTTTTTCTTCCATCTCACACATCTTACTGATTTTCAATCTGTAATCAACCAAACTCTTATTTTTCCCATTTCTGCTCCTGAATAGTACCAGCAAAACTTATATAGAAACATCATTTGGCTTCTATAGTGGTCTTGATTTTCCCCATCTACCCCTGGCCCCAACCCATTCCATCCTGTTCAAAAATTAATATAGGCCAGTTATCAAGCACCTGACTCTGTTCTGATTAATGAAGAATGAGTTATGAAGTCTGTTGGGAGAGCTTTTGATAAACATTTACTTACTCCTGAAGAAGATACACAAGAGAGTTTTTTTACTTCTCTGGTTTTGTTGTACTCAGCTGTGATGTTTGCAGTGGCTGAAGTTGGCAGTCTTGTTATGGTCTTGAGAATCAAGTCTCACACACAAGAAGGTACTGCCAAGAGAAATGCGGAGAGATGGACCTAGAGCTTTGATACCCTGTCTGGAACGGTTCTTCCTGGAGTGAGATTAAGTTACCTTGTAGTTTAAATTACTTTGAATTGGAGTTTTCTTTTACTCTCATCAGAAGATATTCAAGCCATTATGAAACACCAGTTCTAGGAGTAAGGAGCTTAAGTAAGAGCCTAAAATGGAGGATTGACTAAGCGGAGAAATGAAGTGGGGATAGGAGGAGGGTCATATCTTTCTAAGGAAAAGCTGGCAAACTGTGCTATTGATAGTATTTAGTTGAACCATCAGAAATCCTACCTGGGGCAGTGATGCTTATTAAGTGACTGATATGAAAACTTCATGATGTTGGCATGTGTTATGAACTTACTACAGCCTTCAGAAAAGTCCCCGAGAGAAAGACAAGTATAAATAATAAAAGCAGAGAGCAAGATTTGGAGGGTGGGGGGAGACTGAAAATCTGCAATCTACAATCCAAATATACAGAGTCTGGTAATTTGGAGTTTTTTTAGCATTGGAATAGTCAAATGATGTATCCCTGCTGCAGTTAGTCCAAGCAAGAGAGGGAAGTAGGAAACTTAGCAGAAATAAAAATGAGATGAAAAACAAGCCTGATTTCTCAGACCCCTTCAAGTGCTTCTGCTTAAGTATTCCTGGCCAGATAAAGGGGATCTAAGTTTGAGTTTCCTCAAGATAAAGCCTATACAACTGAGAGTCCTTGGGAGTGTCCAGGATGTTGAAGTGGCAGTTAAGACACTGTCATTTTCAGACTCAGAGACAATGTCTAGACAAAATCTTGGGCTGTGGCTACTAGCCAAGCAATTAACAAAAAGCAAATAGAACTTACTTAGTTTTTAGTATCTGTATTGCCAAAGAAATTACAAACTTGACTAACGTAGTCTGTAGCTGTCCACTCTAAAGCTGCCACCTTTGTCATAAATTGATGTGATTCTTGGAATACTGAAACAGAGGGCAAACCTAGAGAATTGTAGAGTAGCAGTGCCTGGATTTTGACAGACTCTTCTTGAAGAGCTCCATCTTTGGTGTTCCTGTTATGTGAGAAAAATAAATATCTTTGCTGTTTAAACCAACTTTAGGAGCATATTATTTTGCAACCAAAGATGTTTTATTTGCTAGAGCATCTTGAATTATCTACAGGGCTGCATGGAAGTCTCTTAACTGCTGGCCAGGGGCCTATATTATCTGTTTCAAACATTAATCATTGTCTTGAAGCCACCTCTCCTCATTGTCAGGCCCCTCTTGCATTATCCATACAGCCAAGACTTGATTCTGTCAGTTTCTGTCTTCTCTGGTATGGTAAGTAGAGTGACCTCCCAGAGATGACTCATCCTAATTCCTGGAGCCTGTGAACATGATGATATATCACTCATGGTTATGTTATATGGCAGAGTTGACCTTAAGATAAGGAGATTGTCTGATGGGCCTAATCTAATCAGAGGGGTCATTAAAAACATAGAAAATTTTCTGGCTATTTAGAGAAGGGGAAGTTGGAGGATTCAAAACACAAGAAAGATTCATTGTGGTGTTACTGGGTTCAGAGTCTGAGGAGTCCATGAGCCAAGGAGTGTGGGTGGCTCAGAAGCTCAGAGCAACCCCTCGCTCAAAGCTAGTAAGGAAATAGGGACCAGAGTGTTAAGGGCATGGAACTAAATTTTGCCAACAACATGGATGAACTTGGAAGTGGATTCTCCCCCAGTGCCTCCAAGAATCCAGGCCAGCTGATACCTTGATTTTAGCCTTAGGAAGCCCTGGAAACACCTTAGGAAAGCCTGAGAAAGCACAATACCTTTCCTGGACTTGGGATCTGTGGAAACAGGGAAATAATAAATGGTATTGTTTTAAGCCATTAAGTTTGTTGGAATTGGGTACACTGCAATAGGAAAAACAAAAAACCATCTACCCTTAGAATTCCCTGTATTTCTAGCCATTTTTTCCTGCCTTTCAAAGTAAAGTCTTTCCTCTATGGTCCTGGGTATTTTTAGTCGAGGTACATTGCTTTATCAGTTATACCTGTTCTTCACAGATCTGATTACTGTCTTGCATGAATACCTCCCTGGGATCCTGGCTTCTCCTTGAACTTGAATCCTTTGCCCATTTTTTTTTTTTTCTTTTTCCCACTAGTCTTCATCACAACCCTATAATATAGGTGCTATTATTACCTTTATAAAGATAAATAAATTCCTTGAGGCTCTGGGATGACTTATGACTGGACTGAGAATCACATTCAGTTTTCTCTGGTCAGAGCTCAATTACTTTACCACCTCCTTTTATTATTTCTCATGCTAGCTTCATGCTGTTTTTCCATGCTGAAACTGACAGGGCTTTGAGGAATCTGTTTCTTTGGAGTGATTGACTCATTGTAGTTTATCTTGAATTGTTTCATACTAAAGTATAAAATACAAACTTTAAAACTGCCTTGTAAGTATTTGCATTTTTATTCATTATTTCTCATTCTGAAGTGAGAATCTTACTTTTCTTTTTTCTGGGTTCAAGCCATGGCAGGCATCTATAAGCAGAGATGGAGACTGTTCTTGGTGCCAGTGTTAGGGAGAGGGGGAATAATTCTAGCTTCCTTAGCTGCTGGCTTTTCTATTACATTGGTAGGTGATGAGATGAGAGAGATATCTTGGCCCCATTCATCCTGCAGTGTCAACCCTCACCCTACATAGAGGCTGGCAGAGGGGGATGGACATCTGGTCCCTTGACTTTGCTCTTTGCATCCCTCCCCAACTTCTCCTAATCTTAATATTATTTCTATCTTTTTGGGGCTTTGAGACTCCCAGTTACATACTGGTGTATTTCCTGCCCCTACTGACTTTATTTATTAATAAGGATTGATTGTATCATAATCTTTCTTAGATTATATCTGCATGCTTCCCTATATTATCTTCCTTATCTATTTTGAGGTTTCTCCTTTTTAAAAGTGTGCAATTGAAATGTAAAGAACTGTTACTTTAAGTAACATTGTATTATTGCAACCTGTGGTAAATTATAGTAGTCTTTTTCTTTCCTCATTCTTTTGCTAAATTTTATCCAACATTTAAATAATTATTTATAATCCAGGATTGATAGATGTTGGTGATGTTTCTATGACGAATTTTACAGTGATTTTTTTTTTTAACCTGATAGATTCTAAAAGAAAAGGACGAATTGAAAAGCCAGCTTTATACAGCATTACAACAGATAGATAATCTTCGAAAGGAATTGAACGATGTCTTAACCAAGCGTGCCCTTCAAGAGGAGGAGCTTCACTGTAAGGAGCAGAAACTAAGTGACATTGAGTCTCGTCAAACTGTCCTTGAACTAGAAGTCAAGGATTCCCTGGACACTATCCATAGGCTAGAAAGTGAATTGAAGCAGCAGAGAAAGATTCAAAGCCAGATGAAAGTGGAGAAAGCTCACCTAGAAGAAGAAATCACTGAGCTAAAGAAAAGCCAGGCCAGGGACAAAGCTCAACTTCTTGAGATGCAAGAGGCTGTCAAGAACCTGAGTGCCATCCGGGCGGATCTCGCTAATAAATTGGCTGAGGAACAGAGAGCCAGGAAGGAGGTACTTAAGAACCTTGCTGACCTCAAGACACAGGCGAAATCCAGAGAGGAAGAAACAGCTACAATCATTACGCAGTTAAAGCTGGAACGAGACGTTCACCAGAGGGAGCTGGAAGATCTCACATCATCACTGCAGAGTGTGAAAACTAAACATGAACAGAACATCCAGGAGCTGATGAAGCACTTCAAGAAAGAAAAGAGTGAGGCTGAGAATCATATTAGGACGCTGAAGGTACCTGCGCTGAATTATCCTGATGATACTGAAGGATTTTTTCCTGGTGGCTCATGAAGTTAATAAAGCATAAACTTGTAGGGATCATTCTGTATTCCTAAGCACTGAAGGAAAGATAAAACTAACACTAAAGAGGCTTATTCATGCCTGTTCAGCCAGGTTGAAATGAGTTATAGCAGCCACCTGGGAGCGCCTATTTCAGAGCACTGAAGCCCTTTAAAAAGAACGTTTAGCTATTTTGGGAGTTCAGGAAAGGCAGAGGTGGCAGTAAGTCATGGACCCGAAACGTGCCCTCATTCAACATTTGTGACCTCTTAAAATATAAAAGGCAAAGACTTGTCAAGGCCATAGGAGTTATAACTACAGTCCTTATTAGTATGGTAACTAAAGTGGATCAGCTTATGAGCTGTGTAAACCCAATGCTTTTGAGATTTACTCCTCCTTTTCCAAATCAAAGTTGGCCTGGGTAAATGCATAATTGAGAATCTTGCATTTGGAGAAATGTTTCTAGGTTCTAATGGTATTAGCATTATCCCCATGCAGGGGAATTATTTTATACATGATCGTCAGGAGTGTAATAAATCTGTCCCTCCTTCCTGCTTTTGTTTTTTTCTATAGTACTTATCATCATATGACATAGATTCCATATTATTTATTTTTAAGTCTCCCTGTACTAGAATGAAAACTCCATGAGGACTGGGTTTTGAGTCTCTTGTTTACAGCTATATCTCCAATGCCTAGAACAGTTTCTGGAACATTGTAGATATCTGTTGCATAGGTAAATAGGTAAGTCTTTAAAGGTTAATTATAACTTTTTTTCAAAATTCCTTGAAATACAACTGCCATAAAAATGCTTATGATGAAAGATGAAATTATAATGAAATAGCTGACATTTGTAGAAAGCTTTCAGCTATTTTAGGAGTTCTTCCCAGTTCCATATAGCCTACCAGCAGTAGTGGATTTGGGGTTATTAATTGTAGTGGGCAGAGCAGAATGGAGGCTGAGAGAATACTTAAGAAGCCTTACTACATATCATTCAACCTAAGATGCCATGAATTATAAGGTGCATCATTATGTGCTACTAAGAAAAAAAAATACTTCCTTCTGAAAACATACTGTCAACTGCAAGACAACATCCCAAGACAGAAGTGGTAAAATGTGTAAAAATATGTCTTAATATTGATGAAATATGGCATAACAATCTGTCAGAATTGATGAGGACATAAAAATAGAATCAGAGATAGGAGAGGACTTAATCTTAAAGAAAATAAAATATATGTCATATGTTGATTGATTGGCTGTGACAATAATACTAGCAAACATTTTTTCCCAGCACTTAGCTCATGCCAGTCATTACTATAAGAACTTTATATGCATTAACCATTTAATCCTCACATCATCCTTGCAGATCATATGGTATCTTTTCATTAATGAGGAAACAGACGCAGAAAGTTAACTGCCCGAGGTCTTACATCTGAAAAGTAGTGGAGACGAGGGTTTGAACCTAGGTAGTCCAGAGCCTGTGTTCTTAACTACACTGCTTATAGGTGAAAAGGATTAGTATTGAGGATGACTGAGTATAGACTTGGGTGACTAAGGTGGTTAATGAGGCTATTTGTCAAGGTAGATAATGCAGTCAGAAGAGCAGATTCGGAGAGAAGAGTGGAAAATCCAGTTTTTTTTAGCACATTGAGGTGGAAAGGAACTGAAGCCTGACCATGAAAGTCTAAGCAGAATAGTTTTTAGTAATAATGGATTACACATTGAGGAAGAAAGTAAGATTAAAGTTGAATATTTGGAATCCAGTAACCCATTGGTAGTAGTTGAAATCCTGAGATTTTAATGAGACCATATAGGGAGAAAGTAGAGGATGAAACTCTATAACCCCAGGGTTTAAGAAAGTACTGAGAAAGAGGTTCTAGCAAAGAAGAATAAAGGACTATATGAGAGACAGGAGGGAACCAGAAAAGAATGGTATCTTGGAAACCTGGGCAGGGCATTTCAAGAAAGGTACAGTCAAGAGTATCAAATGTGACAGGATGAAAGAAGAACTGAAAACATGTTCATTCCATTTGTCATAGTCATAGATGGGTGGAGAAGATCCATGAGAAAGTATGAGAGTGTTAGATCAAAACAGAGTGGATGGTATTCAATAGGAGACAGGGTAGTTTTCCCCATTCTTTCTTTAGGAAGTCTTTCTATGCATATGTAATGAGATGACAATAAAGCTTTGAGAAAGTACCTGTATGAAAATAATATATAACTTAGAAGGACTCTGTCGATATTCTCAAATTTTTAGGCATTTTTAATTAGGAAGACAGAGATAGAGGAGGAGTGTTTATAGCCACCCTTTACTATGGTATAAAAGCTGCATAAGAGCTAAAAAAGAGAACCAGAGATTGTGAGCACTTTCATTGTAAACTGAATGAGTTGCCCATAAAGAACAACTCCTGCCTCATGCTATTTCATTAACATAATTCTATACTTTTTACTTATTTATATTAATTAAAAGGAGTTGATAATAATGGTTATCACAGATGACTTAGTGTACTGAATTATGTACAATAGGACTTTGGACAAGTGGCTCTATACATGTTCTATTTCTTTGTCTTTTGGCTTCATCTTTATTACTTTTCCTGGGTCTTACTTTCTTCCTCAATGTGTAATCCATTATTACTAATGCTAATGCATTACCCATATTTTTTCTTTGCATGAATTACATGTTTTCCCCATCTAGAACTACTTTTCTTATGCCTCTTTTTAAATTTAAATGTAAAATATTTTAATGAAGTACTTTATTAATATTTGAAGGACATTGGGTTATCACCTCATTATGATTTCAACAGAAATCATTTGGTAGAGCTCCCCCACTTTTTTTTTTTTTTTTGAATCAAAAGACCAAGGATTTGAGCTCTATACTTTCACTTCTTGCTGGCTGTATGATATTGGTCAAGTTATTTAACCTTTTTGTACCTCATCAATAACATGGGACTAGTAATATCTTTATCACAGGGCTTTTGTGAGTAAAACATCACTTTGTAAACTTTAGAATGAAATGTAAACGTAATAGTAAAACCACAAAAAGTAAACTAAGTTTACTTTTAACCAGGGTTAAACTAGGTTTAAACTAGGTTCCCTGGGGTTAGAGGGGTAAACCCTGATTTGTAGCATTTGTCTATTTTAGTGTTATGTGAATACCTCATTTGATTTCAGGCTATCAAAGAAGACATCCCTGGAGAGGGACAGTGTTGGGAAGAGATGGGCACAGCTGGTTCTTTAAGGCTCCCTGAACCAGCTTCAGTTTGCCACTGGCCTTAGGGGAAACTTCTATATCCAAGAGTTTCATTAGCCGTAAGGAAAAGGCAAAGCATTCTGTTGGAACTTAAAATCATAATTGAGCAATTTTCCTGATGAGAGACTTTATTTTATAATTTTGTTTTTGGGTCGTGAAAACAGGATTCCTCATTAAAAATCAATTCTTTTGTTAATTTAAAATTGCATCCAGTCTTAGGTGAATTTTGTGAGGTGAATGTAATACAGATTTTGTCTAAAGCTGACAAAACTTCCTCTCAGGAAATTGATTCCAGTGATTGAATTCCTACATACCTGATTACACATATACAATACACTTGTAAAAAGAAAAAAAAACATATATTTTGGAAATTAAAACATGTATTTTAAACAGATCATAGGTAGTTGCTTATAAGCTATTAGTAACAAGCTATTAGTAACTTGTAGGTGTGACTAGTGAACATTGCCAAATTGTACCCAGCTGGTTTTTAAAAATGATAAATGTACTTTGCTAAAGGCAGCATGGCAGACTAGTTGAAAGCATGGACATTAGAGGGAATTTCTGGGTTCAAATTCTGGCTCTGCAGTTACTCGTTGCATATCCTGGGCCAAGTTATTAGTGTCTCTGGGCTTCAGCTTCAGAAAAGGGGGCAGTAGTAATAGTACCTCCCTTGGATGGGTTGTTGTGAGGACACAATGAAGAAAAACTATGCAAGAAGTTTGAGATCAGTGCCTGACATATAGTAAGTGTTTACATAGTTGTTATTTAAAAAGTTTTAAAATTCACATACCTGGCAAATCTTTATAGAATCCCATATACAGAATAGATTATTCCTAATTTTTTCTCAAAGTTGATTCTGGTTATATTCCAAAAAGAAATTTAAAAACCCGGTACTTTATTACACTGTTGGTACTGAAATAATCACCAGTATGCTCCTTTTCATGTTAAGTTACTTGTAGTTTCTTGGCTGCTACAATTCATAATCCTTTCAGCCTCACAGGGTGGGATCAGTAATTTTGTTGTACTGGAAGTACCCATTTATTTCACAAGACCCAGGAGATGGGTTGATGAACAGGAATGTTGTAAAGCTCCTCGTATAGAGGAGGAAACTGATCAGTCAGTACTGTGTCACAGTATTTCCCTTTTGGAACACTTCTCTCACAACCCCTTTCCCTCTCAGCAGAGTTGAGGTGCCCGCTTTAGGTTGGCATAGTATCTGCCTCTGCCTTTGTTAAGCCCTTCTCATTCATTGCTGTAGAATTAACTGATAGTTGTATCCGGCACATTTACTCTTCATATTTGCTATCTTAGCACCTAGTACAGTACCTTTCACTGAGTAAATGTTCGGTGAGCACCAAGGAGTAATTGAGTAAATGCAAGCAGCAATTCCTTTGTGTGTATGTATGTACAGATGCTTAGAGCAAAATCTTGAAGTTTTTTCCCACGGATACAATGTGTAATTTGTTTGGTGTACAGTTTGGCTATGGCCAGTGGACTTTTTCTTTTCTCCTCTTTTTCTCAGGCAGAAAGCATAGAAGATAAGAATACAGCTAAAGTCCATCGTTGTCAGCTAGAGAAGGTGAAATCACAGTGTGACAGGCTGACAGAGGAATTAACCCAGAATGAAAATGAGAACCGAAAACTGAAGCTAAAATATCAGGCTTTGAAGGACCAGCTAGAAGAAAAGGTAAAAATATGAATGAATTTTTAATATTAAAAATGACTTATTTAAATTTTTCTAGTATTCTAAAATATATTTTATTCCTTTTTTTTGAGAGATAGTGTGCACCCACAAATGGGGGTAGTGAGGGGCAGAGGGAAAGGAAGAGACCCTCAAGCAGGCTCCATGCTCATCATAGAGCCCATTGTAGGGCTCCATCCCATTGCCCTGAGATCATGACTTGAACTGAAATCAAGAGTTGGATGTGTAACTGACTGAGCCACCGAGGTGCCTGTATTATATGTATTAATAAATGCTCATTATAGTCTTTCATAGGAAAGTTTTATTGGCAACACAAAAAAATGATAGTTTATTAGAATACTGGATTTTTGTTCTTTCAACCAACTATTAATCTTCTACTACATTTGATTTTTAAATTTCTTCTGGGTCTTGAAATAGGAGTTTAGGGGAAAAGTAACAAAGGAATTCCAGTTTATTGAGAACCTACTATATGTCAGCCATTTATGCCAACTGATTTATATATGTGTGCTTATTCAGTTCTCACAACTCTTTGGGTTAGGTTTTATTGATCCCTTTCAACCAATGAGGAAACTGAGACTCAAAACACATAATAGTTAAGTACTCACTATGTGCTAGACGCTCTCAATGCTCATAGTAATTTTATGAAATTGATACTTACGCTCATTTTTGCAGTTGCAGAGACTGAAGCTTAAGAAGGTTGGTAACCTTGGGACATCCCTAGCAGGCTTACTGCTTTCCTATTTTGAGTATGTGCTATATATCAGGCATTGGGTAGAATATAGGGACTTTGAGTCTCCACTTTCGTGGCAAAAGTCAAGTAGGAATAGAAGACAGAATATTTTTCTTCCACTAACTTCCAAAAGGGATCTGCAATTGTATGATAGAAGTCAAATGTCAAAAGACCGCTGAAGTACTGATAGTAGGATAAGGTGGCATAGACTAGGTCAAATGAATCCTGTACTTGATAAGGGTACTAAAACATCTATGAGGAAGCTGCCACCACTGGGTGGGGTATCATAAAATGCTTCATAAATCTCTAGGAAGAAACTTTCTTAACACTTAAGTGATCTTTTCTTCTTTATGTTTTTTGCAAAATTCACTACATATATATATATATATATATATATATATATATGTGTGTGTGTGTGTGAATATATATAGTGAATATATATAGTGAATATATATATATACACACACACACACACACACACACACACACACACACACACCTTTCTAGTAATTGGTAAAATCAAGGAAATAAGATATAAGTTAGTTTTGTGTTTATGATTAAATGTGCTAAATTAAGTTGCTAAATTTTAGGCCTACAATCTTGACAACCGCTGCAATTTAGTTCTTATGTCATGCTTTTTTTTAAAAATTTTTATTTATTTATGATAGTCACACACACAGGAAGAGAGAGAGGCAGAGACACAGGCAGAGGGAAAAGCAGGCTCCATGCACCGGGAGCCCGATGTGGGATTCGATCCTGGGTTTCCAGGATCGCGCCCTGGGCCAAAGGCAGGCGCTAAACTGCTGCGCCACCCAGGGATCCCTCATGCTTTCTTTTGAGTATGACCAGTTCACACGTATTTACTCTATCTGTTGCCAGGGTGTAGTTGCTGTGGAGATAATGCTAATTTTTCCAACTTTTCCATAATTAAAATTCTAGCCAGAAGATTGTGGTAACAGGTTTTATATTCACGTATTTTCACTTAAGAAATACTGAAAATTTCTTATGTTGGAATATAAGTTTACCTTGTTCTGCTTAAAACATTTCTTCACTGATTCTATTTGTGATGTTCAAGATAAATATGTGTTATCACATATTCACATAGATGGGACATTCACCTTAGGACAAAGTTTCAAGAGTTAATGATAGTATTCCATTGCTATGTATTAAGCATCCAGTATGTGGCAGGCCTTAATGCTGGGTGCTGAGGGTTGGATATAGGTGAGACAAAGGTCTGCAACTGAATGTTCCTAGCCAGATCATGAAAAACAAAATCACTTTCAGTTGTTAAAACTGTATAGTCGAAAAACAAAACAAAACAAAACAAAACTGTATAGTCGAATCTTGACAGTGTGTGCTAATACAGAGAAAAGAGGTCTCTGGAGTCTAAACTGGTGTATAATCTCAAAGATGCAATTATCTTAAACACACATACGTAAATATGTATGGCTTATATGTTTGCCTTTAAGATCTGTTTTTTTGTGTACATGATTATTACTTACTTTCAATTCACTTAGCTGTTTATGTTGACCTGTGCCTTAGTATACGGTTACATAGGAATCAAAATTTTTGGGTCCAGCCATCTATAAACAGGGCTCTTCTCTCTGGGAGATGGTATAGCATTAGTGGCTGTGGTCAGAACGTTGAACGTAAATCATTTTCTAGCAACTGTATGGCTTTAAGCAAGTTGCTTAAAACTCAAAGCCTCACTTTTATCATCTTTAAAAACGTATGATGATACCTCTTTATAGAATTAATTGTGAAAAAATGAATAAAGTGCCTGTCAGAGTAACCCATATCTAATAATCTATCAGTTAGTAAATGGCATTATTTTGTGATTGTCATACTTTCAGATAAATGCTGATTAGTGGTTCGACCACTAAGCAATCACCCAATCAGCAAGTATTGACTGACTGTGGTCTTCCAGTAAAGTTAGGTAGTGCAGGACCAGGGAACTGGGAGTCAGAATTATTGCAGAACTCTGCAGATTGGAAGTTTAGAACTAGACTGTGTTGAGTCACTTGAGACAGATGGCCCACAAAGGAGGCTCCCTTGTGAAAAGAGTTGGCATTTTCATTAGCAAGTGATATTGAAGGCATGTGTGTTAAGTAAACTAAGTAAGTGGGGAGTTTTATAATTATGTCTTCTATTTGAGTACAGGAACCAAATCCTGATAGTTTTTCCATCTCCAAAATCAGGCACAGAACCAGATACACAGTAGGTAAATTTTTTTTTTTTTTTTACAGTAGGTAATTTGTAAGTAAATTTTTGATAAAGAGGTATCTGTAGATACACATATACATGCTTACACATATGTAGTATGTAGATAAAAATATGTATAACCTATGCATATATGTACATTTATTCTGTGTGTGTGGGAGGGAAGACTGCAGAAAATAAGAAAACAAGACAAAAATACATTTTCAGTGAAAAAAAAAAATAAAGCTCCATGACTTGTAGTCCAGAGATTACTATATAAGAGGTACAGTG
This sequence comes from Canis lupus dingo, assembly GCF_003254725.2. NCBI lineage: Eukaryota > Metazoa > Chordata > Mammalia > Carnivora > Canidae > Canis > Canis lupus. The sequence continues at coordinate 53,273,182 of NC_064250.1, read as the reverse complement.
AACTTGGTAAATGAGGCCTTATGGATTGAAGGGGTTTCAAATATGATTCTGCTGCAATCAAAAGGGTAGCCTTTCTTGTTAACATAGCATTATTCTTGTATGCCCCTCTTATGCCACTAATACACACTTCCCCTCTTTTCTAAATGTCTTGCTACTATTTTGACTGCATACTTTAGCTCTTTGTTTCTTGTCATATTATTACTAAAAATATGAAAATTGCATCAAAGTTCATATAAAGTCATTAACAGCAGCAGCCTGAATCAGCAGTAGAAGATAGCTGTTAGTATATATGTACAGAATAACTAACTTAAGCACATTTTCCTTGTGTAGTCAGCGGTGATATGTGGTAATAAAATACATTTTTTCCAACATCTGATTTTGCTTTAACATCAAATGTTATTTTTCAATTTTACATGACAAAGAGAACAAGTATTGTGCAACCCACAGAATTTTTACATATGCGTTGAAAACTTTATTATGAACTTCTTACTGGGGGAAAAAAAGCTCTCATGAAATGTTAGATAGAACTCTTCTCCTCTCTGTATGTAATATCATTGAAATTTAATATTCCTTTTGCTTAGAATTTTAAAGGAAAATATTTGATTCTTCTTTTGTTCTAAAAGGATCTTATTAACATTAATTTTTTTTATTCTTCTGGCATTTACCTGGAACTCAATGCTGTTTGTTTTATCAGAAATATATTTTTAGCGGTCACCTGGGTGGCTCAGTGGTTGAGCGTCTGCCTTTGGCTCAAGTCGTGATCCCAGAGTCCTGGGATCGAGTCCCACATTAGGCTCCCTACAGGGAACCTGCTTCTTGCTCTGCCTATGTCTCTGCCTCTCTCTCTGTGTCTCTCATGAATACATAAATAAAATCTGGGGAAAATAAAGGAAATTATTTTTGTTGGCTTCACTGGAATCTGAATCATCAAAAGAGTTAGTGTGTTAATTAAACCATTTTTTCTCGGCAAGTCAACATCAGAGATTTCATAGTGAAGATTTTAAATGCTTTATTTAAACAGACCTGTCTCTGATCCAACTTTAAAAAGTTGTATTAAAGTAGGTATGCGTTTACTAATGATACTGTCCATCTTTGTGGAGCTGTCCAAGTAATTTTGTAGTATAAGTATTAAACATTGTTTTTAATTTTGAACATGTTTACTTAATATTTTAGACATAAATATGATGTCTAAAATTAAGAGAATATGATTTTGTAGATTACTTTGTTTATACTAGGTTTATTCTCTTGGACCTTATGTTTTAGAAGTATGACTGTTTTGTGAAAAAATATGTGTAATATTTTGTGCAGGTATCTTTATAAGCAATGAGAAAAATGGTATAAAAAATGATAGTAATGTTCTGAGATTGTTTTCCTTTGTCTAATGTAGACATAATAAAGACATTAATTTTCAGATATTGAGAGAATAATTTTATTGATTATATTCATTTTTATAAATTCTGAAATTATGTTAAGATAATTTTGTTCTTTAAAAGGGAGAATTAAGAATTATAAAATAGATAAACCAGATTTTCATTTGGAAAATGTAGGATACTTTATAGGGAAGGTTTAAAAACCTATCTGTGATCCTACCACCTAACTTTCTTGCATTCAAGTTTTCATGAATTTCTTTTCAGATTTCTTTTTTATACACACATACACCAATCCCATATGAGATTATTTGCCATGCACAGCTTTGTGTTCTAAATTTGCCTGTGTCCTTGAACATTTTTCAAAATCAAGTTTATTTGATACCTAATATTCTATCTGGTGTGGTGGATATGGCATTCTCTTGTTGATTACATTACTGTGTCTTTTCTATTTTAAAATTATAGATCAAGTAATTTCTCTCCTACATGACCCAGTACTTTCCATACCTGAAAATTTCATTTGTATTTGTTACTGATTTAATTCTAAGCAGAATTCTGCAAATAGGCTTCTTGCTACCCTAACCTAGAGAAAGACAGAGGTATCCACTCTCCTCATTTTGCTTTTCTCCTTTAATCTACCCATAATCACAACCATATGTAGAACTTCCCCCGTTACAGGAGATGTTGTCACATGGGTACACATACCTTGTGGTTATAGCTAGCCATGGTAATGTTAGAAGATTCTTCAGTAGTTTCTGTTTTTCTGCCCTACAAAAAAAAAAAAAAAAAATCTATGTGCTAGTTTTTGTTTTTAATAAGCAGTGTCTTAGTGTTTACAAGATCACACTGGAATATTGTGCAAAGGTGGTGTTTCCCAAAACATTTGGCCTCAGTGTAATTCTGAACTATGAAAGAACCTTCAATAATATTAACCCTCTGCCACCTTCTTTTATTAATGAGGCAGTTCTAGTCCAAAGAGTTAACTCATTTGCTCAAGTGCTCCCCACTGTCATTGGTAGAACTGGAAATAGGAATCAGGTTTACCAATTCTGTTTTTTTCTCTTGTACCAGAATCTGTAAGAACCAGTATGTAGACAATATAGGTTATCTGTGATTCTTAGTTATCTCATATAATTCTTGCAAATATATGCACTGTACTGAATTCTCTCAAGAAGACCGTTTTTCTCTTATTCCTTCAGGAGAAGAGAAACCATGGTGACACAATTAGACACATTAAGGCCACAGATTATGTGCCATCCAAGGCTATAGCAGTTCATGGAAACCTAAGTGTTGAGTAGATCAGGATTCAGAGAAATGCTTTTTTTTTCTCCTTCCCATGAAATACTTTTTTCAGATTATTTGCAGCCTATGTGACACCTAGCAACATATTTTAAAACAACAATTATATTGGATAAAAACAGTTAGGAGATAGTTTTCTCATACAAGATATGGATCTTTGAAAAATGATAATTATATTTCTTTTTTGCAAAGTGATTATGATGCCCATTTTTACAGATGGTGGAAACTGAGGTTGAGAATATAACATAGTGACTTGCCCAACATTGCATAGCTTGTGGTGGAAACAGGATATGAGCACAAATTCCTCTTGTTTTTTCCCTTTATTTACTGCCAGTAAAATGACTCACATTTGTATCTTTTCATTGAACTCACAGTGTCGAATTTAAATTTAAGGTTATTATATTCAACAGATTACCATATACTCTCTTATTTTTTTAGCTTGACACCAGTTTTGGAAAAGGAGTCATCAGAGATTTTGTTAGAAAAATCTAATTAAAACCTGATATTGCCACATAAAATTTATCTGTGGCAGGAAAAAATGAATCAGTGTTGTTTAATTTTGTGTTTTGGTTCTAATTTACCATCTGTTTAGGATTGCTACTTCTCATGATATGAAAAAATATGTATGATTGTCAGCTGTCTATTCTATAAAGTATTCCTAGTTTGCAAAATCTCAGTTCTGTAAGTTTTTTTTTTACTAAGAACTCTTTGATTGTAACAGAATTCACTGATTTTATTTTATTTTTTCAGAACAGCAAGAAAGAAATAGAAGCAAATGAGCTGTTGACTTCTTTACTTTAGTGTTTATACTTTAGGTCATTTTTAGGCAGGATTTACTCTTTCTTTGGTGCTTCATCTATTTTAAATTGTGTGAGTAGAATAAAGAAAATAAAACTGTAGCTACCATGTATTAATTTGGAGGCAAATTTAAACCAGATACTCTAAATAAATACTAAGATATTATGAGTAATTTCCTGTGAGATTGCTGTCATCTTAAAAAAAAAAAACCAACAATGAAAGTAATAAGATGGTCAAATTAAAGGTAAAATTTTAAATTTTCTATTTGTTATTTATAAAATGCTTTTAATTGAACCACTTGTAGTCATTAAGTCTAGGGTTTTGACTTTTACAGAGAATTGACTGAAATATCAGAGGCCTTTACCATGTATGAAACACTATGCCAGATTTTAAGAAACAGGTTTCAAATGTAAAAGTGAAATGACTATGCATTGATGGCGGGGCGGTGTTGTGGGGGTGGGGGGAGGACAGTTATACATACAGCTGTGGCAAAGGACAGGGCAAAAAATAAAAGTATAGGAGTACATGTGGTCTATATTTTCCAAAGTGGAACCTAAGTGTGCAGAAGCCATCTTCAAACACTGTTCCATTGGCAGTAACTTTTCTTTTTCTTCTTCTTTCTTTCTTTCTTTCTTTCTTTCTTTCTTTCTTTCTTTCTTTCTTTCTTTCTTTCTTCTTTCTTTCTTTCTTTCTTTCTCTCTCTTTCTTTCTCTTTCTTTCTTTCTTTCTTTCTTTCTTTCTTTCTTTCTTCTTTCTTTCTTTCTTTCTTTCTTCTTTCTTCTTCTTTTTATTTATTTTTTTGTTTTAATTAATTTATTTTTTTTTCCAAATTTTTATTTAAATTCTAGTTGGTTAACACAGTGTAATTTGTTTCAGGAGTAGAATTTAGTGATTCATCACTTCATACATTGTTTTGCAAATTTTATTTATTTTTATTTTTTTAATAAATTTATTTTTTATTGGTGTTCAATTTACCAACATACAGAACAACACCCAGTGCTCATCCTGTCAAGCACCCCCCTCAGTGCCCGCCACCCACCCACTCCCACCCCCCGCCCTCTTCCCCCTCCACCACCCCCAGTTCGCCTCCCAGAGTTAGGAGTCCTCACGTTCTGTCTCCCCCTCCGACACTTCCCACACACCCCGTCTCCCTTCCCTTATATTCCCTTTCACTATTATTTATATTCCCCAAATGAATGAGAACATATAATGTTTGTCCTTCTCTGATTGACTTACTTCACTCAGCCTAATACCCTCCAGTTCCATCCACGTTGAAGCAAATGGTGGGTATTTGTCGTTTCTAATGGCTGAGTAATATTCCATTGTATACATAAACCACATCTTCTTTATCCATTCATCTTTCGATGGACACCGAGCCTCCTTCCACAGTTTGGCTATTGTGGACATTGCTGCTAGAAACATCGGGGTGCAGGTGTCCTGGTGTTTCATTGCATCTGAATCTTTGGGGTAAATCCCCAGCAGTGCAATTGCTGGGTCGTAGGCAGGTCTATTTTTAACTCTTTGAGGAACCTCCACACAGTTTTCCAGAGTGGCTGCACCAGTTCACATTCCCACCAACAGTGTAAGAGGGTTCCCTTTCCTCCGCATCCTCTCCAACATTTGTGGTTTCTTGCCTTGTTAATTTTCCCCATTCTCACTGGTGTGAGGTGGTATCTCATTGTGGTTTTGATTTGTGTTTCCCTGATGGCAAGTGATGCGGAGCATTTTCTCATGTGCATGTTGGCCATGTCTATGTCTTCCTCTGTGAGATTTCTGTTCATGTCTTTTGCCCATTTCATGATTGGATTGTTTGTTTCTTTGGTGTTGAGTTTAAGAAGTTCTTTATAGATCTTGGAAACTAGCCCTTTATCTGATATGTTGTTTGCAAATATCTTCTCCCATTCTGTAGGTTGTCTTTTAGTTTTGTTGACTGTATCCTTTGTTGTGCAAAAGCTTCTTATTTTGATGAAGTCCCAATAGTTCATTTTTGCTTTTGTTTCTTTTGCCTTCGTGGATGTATCTTGCAAGAAGTTACTGTGGCCAAGTTCAAAAAGGGTGTTGCCTGTATTTTCCTCTAGGATTTTGATGGAATCTTGTCTCACATTTAGATCTTTCATCCATTTTGAGTTTATCTTTGTGTATGATGAAAGAGAGTGGTCTAGCTTCATTCTTCTGCATGTGGAGGTCCAATTTTCCCAGCACCATTTATTGAAGAGACTGTCTTTCTTCCAATGGATAGTCTTTCCTCCTTTATCGAATATTAGTTGACCATAAAGTTCAGGGTCCACTTTTGGGTTCTCTATTGTGTTCCATTGATCTATGTGTCTGTTTTTGTGCCAGTACCACACTGTCTTGATGACCACAGCTTTGTAGTACAATCTGAAGTTTGGCATTGTGATGCCCCCAGATATGGTTTTCTTTTTTAAAATTCCCCTGGCTATTCGGGGTCTTTTCTGATTCCACACAAATCTTAAAATAATTTGTTCTAACTCTCTGAAGAAAGTCCATGGTATTTAGATAGGGATTGCATTAAACGTGTATATTGCCCTGGGTAACATTGACATTTTCACAATATTAATTCTGCCAATCCATGAGCATGGAATATTTTTCCATCTCTTTGTGTCTTCCTCAATTTCTTTCAGAAGTGTTCTATAGTTTTTAGGGTATAGATCCTTTACATCTTTGGTGAGGTTTATTCCTAGGTATCTTATGCTTTTGGGTGCAATTGTAAATGGGATTGACTCCTTAATTTCTCTTTCTTCAGTCTCCTTGTTAGTGTATAGAAATGCCACTGATTTCTGGGCATTGATTTTGTATCCTGCCATGCTACCAAATTGCTGTATGAGTTCTAGCAATCTTGGGGTGGAGGCTTTGGGTTTTCTATGTAGAGTATCATGTCATCGGTGAAGAGGGAGAGTTTGACTTCTTCTTTGCCAATTTGAATGCCTTTAATGTCTTTTTGTTGGGCAGTGACTTTTCTATCAACCATTTACAATCAGGTTGATTTTATTTATTTATTTATTTATTTATTTATTTATTTATTTATTTATTTATTTATATATTTTTTAAATTTTTATTTATTTATGATAGTCACACAGAGAGAGTGAGAGGCAGAGACACAGGCAGAGGGAGAAGCAGGCTCCATGCACCGGGAGCCCCACGTGGGATTCGATCCCGGGTCTCCAGGATCGCGCCCTGGGCCAAAGGCAGGCGCCAAACCGTTGCGCCACCCAGGGATCCCAATCAGGTTGATTTAAATGAATATAATGAGTGAAGTCAAAATTTGCATCTTTATCATCCCTGATTTGGACTTGATTGAGAGGCCTGCCATTTAATCCTTAATTTGCTGAGTGGTTGAAAAGTACAAAGGCCTGAGAGGAAAGTAGTCTTGTTGGACACCTTCGTTTAAAATCCTGTACGCTTGTTTTCATTTGAGGTTGTGAGTGATACCCATAATGTAGGCATTAGGTTAAATAATGATATATACAGTTCGTTGTAGTGTGGGAAGCCAAGGGGAATAGGCTGCGTGAAGAGTTCTATATTATATCTGTGCTTTGTTGGAAGTTAAGCAGTCCTAGGTTGCTTGCTTTTGTAGATCCTAAAAAGGAACATAAAATAGATCTCCAGGTTTGTTTTAAGTGAATTTTTTTTTCATCACAGCTTAATGTGACTCTACCCATTTTGTCATTTAATGTTGAACAAGCAATATTCTGTAAATTTTAGGGAAAAACAACAACAACCAGGAGGTGCTCATTGTTTACATAAGTTAAAAAAAAAAAAAAAAAAAAAAAAAAAAAAAAAAAAAAACATAAGTTATATTATTTGGAAATTTGTGCTTAAATTTTATTTCCCATATTCTTCAGAGGAATAAATGCATGCTTAAGTATCTTTTTAAGGAAAAAAAAAATCCTCATGGTTTTTAAAGACACTATGAGCTTACAAACATTTCTCTGGTGATGAATGATACATTTTTTCTTTTGAAAATTAAACAGTGTTCGTTCCAAATGCATAATTTGAAACTCTAGTTGTTTGTTTCCTTGTCCATATTTTGTTGCCGAAATAGAAATGCATCAAAAGTGGCTGATTTTAAATAACTAACGTTATTTCTGTTTCCTAGCATTCGACTTAAGAGAAATATGTAATAATTGCAAAATGGTCTAAAACTTAATGAATGCATAAAACATCCTTTAGAGGTATTTTTGTTTCCAACTTTGAATATTAATTTCTAGGAATGTATCCAATTCATATCCTGACACCTTTCGGATTATGCTGCCAATGATCTTTGTATTGCTCAATATTCTAGAAAAAGATACTAAAAAGCCTGAGGCAAGAATAATTTCCTTAAGTGAGGTTAGAAGTTTAAATTTGAATTTGTGTCTTTTTGGTTTCTGTTTTATGGATAACTTTCCTATGACTGCCTAAGACTGTTACGAATTGGAAAGTCTTTTATACCCACATTTCAGTAAGTATTGAATCATATATCCAGTGTTCTAATTATGCCTTACTTTTTTTCTGTTAGCTCTGCTGTTTTACTGATGCTCTCAGTTCTTATGCTTAGCATACTATTAATTCTAAGTTCTTCCCCTCCTTTGAAGGGAATAGTATAAAGCATCTACTTTCAGAGGAGAAAAAAAGAATATATTCAGCCCAAGAAATAGTAGCACTTTTATTTTGGGGAGCCAATCTTCTAGTAGGAATTATGATGTTCTTTTGCTTATTAAATACATATAAAGAACCATCTCATTCTCTCACACATGAATCCTTACTTAATTCATTAGCAGATCTTACTGATTCTATCCTTAAAACTTGGTCTGCATCTGTTTACTTCTTACTACTGGCAGTTCTCTTACTTTTGTGACATCAACTTGCTTGCTGGTTGCAATAACTTGTTACTGGCAAGATGATTGCCCTCAGTGAGTTTGCTGATTAATTTATTGCAAAAGCAAACTTAGAGAAACACAAGAAATAATTTGAGTTGAGAGATTCTGTTTTTTTATTCATTGTTGTATAGTTGGGGTCTATTCTGCTTGGCACATACAGAGTATACAGAGTATGCATACACACACATGCTCATTGAATGGAACATAAAAGGTTTTATATATTTCAGAAAGATTTATTGATTGACTACTATGTGAGACTCTACTAGGTACTGTGATGTTTATTTATTTCTTATTTTTTAAAAATATTTTATTTATTAGAGAGAGAGTGAGACAGAGAGAGCACGAGGGAGGTGAAGAGCAGAGGGAGAAGCAGACTCCCCGCTGAGCTGGAAACCTGATGTAGGGCTTGATCTCAGGATCCTGGGATCATGACCTGAGCTGAAGGCAGACGCTTAACTGACTGAGCCACTCAGGCACCCCATACTGGGATGTTTAAATAAAGAATAAGATCTCTACCCAGTAGGAACTCACCGCCTGGTGAGGAAACAGACATAAAGAACAAAGTAGTAGGAACCCTAGGTGAAGTACCTTGGGGGCAAGAAAAGAGGCAGATAATCCTATTTTTCTTAAAAGCTCAAATTATCTGTTATAATATCCATATAGGTGAGGAAGGAAGTGCATATTACTGCACTTTTATAACAAGATATTTAATTTATGACTTTCCCTTATCCGCTTTATTCCTGAGTAGTTTTGGGTTCACTGAGGGCAAAAGATATACATAAGTTGATATACGTAAGATATACATAAGTTGGATTCATGGAGACTTATTAAAATTTGATTTCTTTTTTAAAGATTTTATTTATTCATGAGAGACAGAGAGAGGCAGAGACATAGGCAGAAGGAGAAGTAGGCTCCCTGCAAGGAGCCCAATGTGGGACTTGATCCTGGACCCCGGGATCATGTCCTGAGATGAAGGCAACTGTTCAACCATTGAACCAACCAGGCATCCCTCATGGAGACTTTTTAAACTGATCTGAACTGTTGATTCTGGAGGTGTTGCTTTGTTTTGTTTTTTGTTTATTTTTTGATACCAATCTAAACATTTAACATATAGCCATATTTTGAATTTAAAAAATGCACCATCATATAAATCTTTTATTTTTAAGAAATAAGTTTGCAAAAAAGTAGTTATGGTGTAGCCAAGACTTAACATTTTCTTTGTTTATTATTTACTTTCTGTTTTTCAAGACAGTTTCAATTGTAGTGGGGTAATTTTCTAGATTAAACTCTTTTCAGATACACTGTTATATCCACAGTAGATGTTTCTCTTTTAGTTGTGCTGCAGTTTCTGCCTTGGTTGGCATTTCATTGTAACTTAACTTTCTTGTAGCTGAGTCAACTCTGTTGGCATAAGTAATATGAGCTTTCTTTAGAGAATTAGATAAATGGCTTCCGGACAGATCCAATTTTTGTTCAGGATAGTTTCATAATTTGCCTTGAAATGCTAGTGTCCTGGATTTAAGGCTTAGGCATAACAGTTATCTTGAGTTACAGAAATATTCTTTCTCAAAACTTTTTAGGTGATATGTATTGATCTATAATTTCAGCATGCTTCTAATCACTTTGAATTACATTATGTTTGTTTTAATTCCAGCCTTTAATGTAATTTGATCTCTCTCTGCCTCTCATCCTGCCCCCCCCCACCCCGCAGATGTATTAAAGATGGCCTTGGGGCTGAAATATTGTCATAGTTGCTTATTCAAGTTAGTTTTCAGTAAAGGAATATCAGTTTTGTAATTAATGATTCATTTAGTCACATGAGTCTGCTTTATTTGCTAAACTCTTTTAAGATATGTGAAGAGCTGTTTTCAATTCTTGTAACAGCCATATTGGAGATAAAATGGCTTTTCTGGAACTCTTAAGACATCGAAGGAATCTCGTAAACTTTTGCCAAGGAGATAATATTTTGGGCAGGCTCTAGTTTTATTGAGGTTCTATTTCTGAGAAGATTGTGTCTCCTTATAATCTTTACAGCCTTTGGGAAAGTGAATGTTCTGATTTGTAAAAAGTGTGCTGTAACATAAATATATAATTAGAGGAACATTTCTCATCCTTGGAATTACAGGTCCATTGATGAATCCAGTCAGCATTGAATATGTGCACATATGTGTGTTTGATGAGATTGTGAGCAGGATTTTATTTTTATTTACTTTAGACACAAATGTCAGCAGTTTAAATGGAAAGCTGTCCTGAAATGGAAGCTTCATAAAATTTGTGCTGTCTTGACAATGGAACTGTACCTTGCTTACTGTGTGATTAGTATATTTTTTGGCCAAAATCTGCCAGGTGCAGATTTTCCATTTACATCCGGTACATCTCCACTTTAGATGGGTAGCCCCTAAGAGTTTAGTCATGTTGTGCATGCTTGATGTTTTTTTTTTTTTTTTCTCTCTCTCTCTTTTATTTTTTTTTGTGGTCTATTCTGAATTTCCCAATATGTCATGTGTTTCATTTGTAATGTTCATTCAGAAGTATAGAAGTATTTTTTTGTTGTTCTTTCTACATTAAGGCTGTATTAGTCCTCACCTAACTTGCTGATGAATTTCCTGAGTTTTTCACATTGGCTTTCTAAATTCCAATTTTAAGAACTCAACTTCTCTGGCATTTTAATAGAGAGCACTTAGGAGCAGGGGACTCAGGTTATGGGTTATGGCCCCTTCAGCTTTAGTCCGGTTATTTAGTCTGTCTGAACTTTGGCTTCCTCATTTGTGTACTTTAGGGTTGAGTTTGTTCTTACTAAGATTCTCAAACTCAGTCATGGTCTAGGATATCTTTCTTTTTTGGATTGTATAGACTTACATAGACTGCTATAGGCAGCTTCATCTGTATCTATCTCTTTAATCCCAACTTCTCCCACCCCAACACAGAGAAGCTCCTTTTATGTTCCCAAGACCCATTTGTATCCATTCATGCTGAAACATTGAAGTTGGACTGAGTATGTCTTCCATATTTCTAGAAGTCCAGCATGCCACAAAGCTACTTTTTCTTGCATATTTCTAAATAGTCTCTAAAACATCTTGAGTTACCTCTGGTTATATAGAAATATGGTGGCTTTTGGTTAATCTTATTGTAGAATTATTGCTCCTTCTAAATTCAGTAAAGAACCAGGGAATAGTCATAGTAGTGCCTAAATATTATCATCTCCCCTAATCCATATACCCTCAACTCAGACAGGATGATTGGATTAATGTCAGCCAGTTTCCTACTTCTTCCTCAGAATTAGCTGTGCTTGTTCCATTTATAGAGCTGTTTCTGAAACATGAAGCTGGGAGAGAAAGCGAATTCATTGGATGCCACAATTGGCGTTCAATTAAGTATTCTCAAGCCAGAATAAAGAGGCAAAACAAAAGAGATGGCATTACATGGAGACATTTTTGGCTATATAAGAACAGGAGCCTTATTTTATTCACTCTGTTCCTAATACTCAGGAGAATGTCTTAGCATAGTAGGCTTTGTATAAAAAATTGTTGAATGAATGAATAAATCAATACAGAATAGTACAGAAATATAGAATGGAAGAGCTTACTTAACTCCTAGATTTAAGGTCTTGGAGCACATGCAGATGGAGAACCGGTATGGTGTAGTGTCTGAAATCTAGGTAAATAAAAGAACATGGATTTACCTGGAATGTGATTTAGTAAGGGTAGGAGATTCATTTATTTACTTTAATTTTGCAGTATAGCACTTAGACTAATGGAAAGATGTTATAGTTTTGTCCAGGGTTCTATTCCTTGAAACTAATGCTGGTCATGTAGGGGTTGGATGACCATTTGTCAGAAATGTGCTGTGAATTCTACTTCAAAGGAAGGTTGGTTGGACATGGCATGTAGACTATCTCATAGAAGATAGTGAAGTGGATAATGAAGTTTTCAGTCTCTGCTAAAGAGATTGAATTTATACAGCCTTTTCTGACAATGTCAACGTATTTAGGAATAGCTAAATATAGAATAGTTTTGTCTTATTGAGTCAAGTGACAGCACAGAAAAGTGGTAGTGGATAGAAGAAAACTGGCTCTGAGGGAAATGAGAAAAGAAAGAACAGTTAGAACATCATTATGAATTGCCTGGGGTTAGAATATCAAGCAGTTGTCCTCTAAATACTTCAGTAATCCCTGATACAATATTTTATTTATTAATACACACCAGTGAGAATACAGCAGCAGTCTGAAAGTCTATTTATGCATAGGAGGAACCTCCAAGCACACCTCAGTAGCTTCTGAGTGTATACAAGTCTCATGGTCATTGATGAAATGATCTTTCTATTGTTGAATTTGAGTCCTTGAAAAATTATAGATCACCTATTCAATAAAGTTAGGGAGTTTAAAGATGATTATAAGCATGTTTTGCAGTCTCCTGAAATTAGCAGTTTATTGAGGGAGGTATAAAAACAATTATATTACAACTTGATACATTTTTTTTAAAAACTGTGATATACATAATATGCTCAGGGAACATTATGCTTTGGGAAGTCATTAAAGAAAGGAGAGTAGGTCCTGAAGGATAAATTTTGAGGGATAGGAAATATAGGTGGTAGGTACGTAGCCAATAGTAGAGGCAAGTATACTTACCTAGGGACTTGACAGTAAGGTTGCTTTCTAGTAAACTTTAAAAGTCAAATGTTGTTCCGAACCAGGATGTTAATTTTTCAGAAAGGCTCCTAGAAAAGAGTGAGACTTTGTGAAGTTATCAATGTATCTAAAGAGATGCCAATTCAATCAGGAGAGGGAGAGTTTCGGCAGAAACTGAATGTGAACGAAGGAGAAAGTTAGGGAGATGCACTTCAGCAGTCTCCATCTACACACTACCCAGGAGGATGGAACACTTGTTATTGTGGTTTGTAGATCCCTGATGTGTAGATGGACACGCCAGGCTGCCATTAGCGTAATGCCATTTACACATTGTTTCATTAAAAAAACCTCTCCTCGCTCCAGTTTCCCATTCATTAAGCAACATTCTGATTATAATTTGCCTTCCCATCCAGATTGGTCTGCAGGGAGAATATATACAGGTTATGCTGACACGAACGTTCTGATCCATATGGCAGTTATGCTCCTCATTGTAAACTGATGTAGTTAATTGAGTGGCATTCTAGTTTGTGCATTAGTCTCTTGTGAGCTTACTGTTACTCTTTTGCTGAAAGATGATTCCACTCAGGGTACCAGATCCAGTTTCTAAGTTTATAAAGCTGAGATACAAGCCGGGAGGATGTAGTCATCAAGATAAATACTATCTCTTAGCTACCAGCCCCATTTTCAAATAGTGCAGCTTCAGGCAGTGTTGTACACATCACATGTGGTTGGAGAGACATATGAAGGCATATTTGAGTAGCCGCAAGTAGTTGAAATATGAGAGTGGGAAGGAGGGAGGTGTGAGGCTGGAGGGAAGGGCAGAAGACAGTTTATGAAAGGACAGTCTTGGGCAGAAGGTTTTTCATTCATTTTTTAAAGTAATTTAAGTGGAAAGGAAATATCTTTTGATTCTGCTAAAACACTAGCATGTTCCTTTCCTGATTAACTGAGTAAATGGATCTCTTAATTTCAAGCTGGGTTTTTTTCCTCATAATCTTCTTGCTTGTGTTATATTTACTAGGGTAGGTAAAGAATGATCAGGTTACTGTGTAATGAATGAAAGCAAAGCTAGCTAGCCATGTCTTTGGGGGCCATTCTTTGTACTTATGAATCTAGTGTTTCTGTTATTTTCCTCCAGGTCTGTGCTATACCACTTGAATTTCTCTCGTAATGAAATTGGGCAATCATGACGGAGACTTCCTTTACCTAGAGCAGGCCCCCAAGTCTTTGTAATCTCTTAAAGTGTTCTTAGAAACCTCTTTTCATTAAATATATTTGCTTACTTGAACAGTACCTCTATCTTGCCTTTATCAAATTTACATGACTCAAAGCATTTATGCAGTATGACACATTTGCAAACTTAGGCTTTCTAAAGCCTATATTTTGATGAGATAAGATAGTAATAGGCATTTATTTCTGAAAGGAAACTCACAATCTTATTTTTATTTTACTTTTTCCAGTGTTTCGCTGATATTTATTGAAAGCTTAAAGTCTGTTCATGGCATCAGCTTTTACTCTCCGACCCATTAATGATATTATATTATTAAAATGTAAAGGATTTTTTTTAAACTTCATTTTTTTTTTTTTTTGGTAACAGAATTACTTTAATTTTCTTTGCCAAGCATCCACTCTCCCAGTTCCTCAGTGCCCTTTTTCTGAATTCTCTGTGATTTGACCTCAATTGATGAGTAGGCAGCACATTTTATTTTAATGAAGTAAAGAGACAGAGTCAGATCTGTTTACTACTGTAGTCTTTTGAGTTGGTTGTACAGATATTACAAGCGTTTTTTGCCTTAATAATTAACTCTTTTTTTGCTTATTGATGTTTTAGGAAAAACACATAAGCAATGAAGAAGAGCAGTTAAGGAGGATGGAAGAGGCCAGATTGCAGCTCAAGGATCAACTTCTTTGCCTGGAGACTGAACAGGAATCCATTCTTGGTGTCATAGGAAAGGAAATTGATGCAGCTTGTAAAACCTTCTCCAGGGACTCAATGGAGAAATTGAAAGTAATTATGAGTTCTCATTGTGCCTTTCAGTTAGTTTCCTAGTACATAATTATAATAAGATTTTAATGCATAGTTACATGGTATTCACATTTTTATTATGAAAAGTTTTATGAAACAAAGTAACACCTTGTGCTTTTTTAGAATGTGATACTATATCTATTGCACAGTCCTGGAAGAGAAAGTGTTCCATTAATTCATTGAATTGCCTCTATCACTCTGAGAAGATGTCTTATGAGAGAGGCAACAGTTCTGACTAGAAAAATATCCTTGGAATCTAAAGGTTTTCATTATCACAGGCCATTTTTGTTGTCGTTAGTGTATGACTGGCCAATATCTATTGAGTGCTAGTTATAGTACAGATACTGTGGTAGCTACAGTGTATGATTCTTTCCCTTAACCCCTAAAACCACCATGTCCTTTAAGTACTCTGATTAAATCCATTTTAGACAAGAGAAAGTAAGGCTTAGGGAGGTTAAGCAACTTGCCTCTGGCCATGTGTCTTCTTAAAGGTTAGAACCAGGACTTTAAACTTTGGGACTCTAACTCTGGAGGTTAAGCACATGACCCCTATGCTATTTGCCTTCCCTTATCAGAGCAATTATACTTGTTTTTTTCTATCTTTAAAATGGAATATTGCTATTCAATTTACAGTTCTAATAGAATGATAAATAAAAAGAATTGATCATATATATTCCTAATTCCATAAAGGCAAGCATCTCCTTTGTTCTAGGTCATAGTACCACTATGTTGCATTGTGTGGCTTTGATATAGTGGGATCATAACTTGTTATCATTTAGCCATCAATTACCCTGTATTTATGCAATGAGATGGCAGGACTCAAATTATAGTGTTATGCCTAAGGCCTTTTTAGTTTTTAATACTTTCCAGGTGTTTCTTCTATTTATTTTGTCATTTATCTTTTTCCTCATAAAAAATGATCTTCCCTTTTTGTTTTTCCTGCTACTTTCTCTTCTTTTTTCCTATTCTCCCTTATCCTCGCTCCCCCACCCCCATATGGTGTTTTAAAGAAAATAAAACTATAATTCTACTCTTGCAATGCGAGGTACCTTAGGATTCATCTTTAACAGAAATATTTCAGTGGATAGAATTTGGTGGAGTTGATGGAAGTTCTACATTTTTAAAAAGGCCTAGATGTCATTTTGAGAGGACTGTGAGGCAAATATGAGAAGTAATTGGCTTTAGAGGAAAAACTCTTTCAGTTTTGTTATAGGGCCTGTTATAATGATGGTTTATTCGTTTTCCTGTCTGCTGCTGCTTTTTTTTATTTAAGACTTGTCATGTTTACCTATATTTAAAGGATGTGTGGCCTTAAGATCCTAATTTCATCTAAAAAAGCACATATTAACAATGAAATATTTATTCTATATTTAAGTATTTGTGTCAGGATGGCTTATTTTCAGTTAGAGATGTAGAAATGGAATCATTTGGATCATGGTATAAGATATATAAGCCTTGCTATGGGCAATTACAGGCTGAAACATAGTGAGTAGATAGCAGATTGCTTAAATATTTTATTTCTTTTTGAGGAACAAATTATCCCTCCAACATATTCCAAAAAACACCCTATTTTTTAATAGGCTTTCAGGAAAGCACTGATTTTGGTAATGGGTCTTTACACTTCTTTCCCTAGGGAAAGACTAATTCCATCCAAGTGATGAGTGGAAAGTAAATCTAAAAAAATAAGAAATTCTATTAAGTTTTTTTTTTTTTTTTTTAAGAGTACACTGGTTTTTGTTGTGGGTCTCTTTCTGTTAGTAACTTCTGTTGTTACCTTCCTACAAACTTGGGAGAAAAATGAATACCCAAGAATATAACATTTGCATTCACTTCAAATAAACCACTCAAGGTGTTGTTTTTTTATTTTTTTTATTTATTTTATTTTTTTATTATTTATGATAGTCACACGGGGAGAGAGAGAGAGAGAGAGAGGCAGAGACACAGGCAGAGGGAGAAGCAGGCTCCATGCACCGGGAGCCCGACGTGGGATTCGATCCTGGGTCTCCAGGATCGCGCCCTGGGCCAAAGGCAGGCGCCAAACCGCTGCGCCACCCAGGGATCCCTCAAGGTGTTGTTAAAATAAAATTAGTTCTATGCTTTATAGTTCAGAGATCTAAGGGAGAGTGGTGGTCCTTATAAAATGTTTTAAAAAATGAAATAATTCCAATTATTCTTTGTCATTTGTTAATTTTGAAATATTGCTCATGAAATTTTTAGCCACTTTATGTAGAGAGTGACAGCTATGAAATGAATTGGATAATAGATATGTACCAAATGAGCCTGAGAAAAGTCCTTGGGAGTATTGATATTATTTCTAATTACCATTTTCTTTCTCCAGCCACCATATTTATTACTTATTCCACTTTAGTAAATGCATGTAGTGTTTGAAAACTAAAGGACACTTAATAAGCCATCACTATTATAAAACAATTAGGAAAGTGTCTGAATTAAAGTTACATCATTTTTGCAGACCAATCTTTGGTGATTGAAGAGCTTTACTCCTAACACTTGATCTGAGTACTCACTCATTTGTAGCGCATAAAAGGATAGGATAAGACAGATGGAAGCTCAAATTGTATCTCTCCAAATTGCTAATGTCTGACCTTGGACAATTTATGCATTTTTTTCTTCTGTAAGAATTCATGTCCCATTTATAAGTTGGCTTATTTTGAGGATGAAGTAAAATAAGATATATAAGGTGCATATTATGGAATGAAATATTTTGCACTTATTGAATACTCAACTAATTCTAGCTATCATTATTATGTAGTGCCTTTTTTGGTCATATATTCATATATATATTTATATATTCATGTATATACAGCTTTTATTTTAACTTATTTTAAAAGATTTTATTTGAGAGAGAGAGAGAGAGAGAGAGAGAATGAGCACTAGGGAAAGGGGGGCAGAGAGAGAAGCAGACTGCCTGCTGAGCAGGGAGCCTGATGTAGGAGTTCCATCACAGGACCCTGGGATCATGACCTGAACCAAAGGTAGGTGTCTAACTGACTGAACCACCTAGGCATCCCTCTTTCTTTTAACTTTTTATGACAAATTGTTGTTATAGTGTTCTTGTCATAATAGACCTTGAAGTCTATTTCCTGATGATGACATCTTTATATTGCAGTTAGTAGTATTAATAATGTTCTATGTGTCAGACACTGTGCTAACCCTTGTTTTATTTAATTTATACTTTGGCCTTATGAGGTCATTTGCCTACTTTACAGATGATAATCTGCAGCTTAGAGAAATTAAGTCACACCACTTGTAAGTGTATGAGGCTGTTCTCTTAAGCACAAACTATATATAAATTTGTGAAAAAAAATCATAAAATATGAACATTCCTTATACTCATATCAAATTATTTTAGACTTGAGCACTAGATCTTTAGTCACTGAAGTTTTATTGAAACTACAACACAGATGAATGGGAAAGAATAATAAAAACATATCATAATCAGTGACAATCAATGACAGATGGGATGCTTACAAATAACAGAGTTCAAAGAGGAAAAAAAAACACTGAGCTAAAGTGTTTAGGCAGGATTTCACTGAAGGCAGGGAGGCATGAAATTTGGATGGTGAGAAAAATGGAGGAGAGAAAAGTTGGATATAAGATTACAGCACAGCACTCTTGTTTATGGCATATGGTCAGCATTATTATACGTTCATAATGTGTCTAAATGCATTACCTAATGATATTCCTTAGGGGAGTGATGTGCACACAGATCAGGAAATATGGAAATACTTGAGAATAGGAATAGATGTCTCTTGCAAAGTAATAGGCTTTTTTAAGCAGAAAATTTCTAGAGAGGGGTCCTTTGAAAATATCACAGGTAGCCCTTGTTTCAAAGAAGGTAGGAACACAGAAAAAATTTTGTGTTACAATCATTAAATCCCTGACAAACTTTGAGCACCATTTTATTAGTAATACGGCAGAACCAGATGGAGAAGGATTTTATAAATGAGTTGGTGTGAAGGAAATCAAGGTAGCTGATATAGACAACCTACTTATTGTAGGATTTTGTTACCATCATGAAATATAAAGCAATGTTTGCACAAAGTCATGTTGATTAGTTTCTGTCAGTTCTACAGAAACATTAATGAGACAAAATGGCCCTCATAGTATGAAATTAAAGAAGGATAAATGAGACAAAGAATTAAATTTCCGTGTAATTACATCTAACCCACTGTGAAATATATTACGTGGAACAAGACTGAGGGAAAGAAAGAAACAAAAATGAAGTGTAGTGGTTTAATTGAGGCTGCTTGCCAGAACTCTGTGGAATCAGCCTCTGGAGGTTCTAGCAATGCCAACACTTGAGACTTGATTCATGTTGCTGTATTTGAGCTAAATATTTACTGTCAACGCATACATACATACATATATGCATACATGTGTATGTAAATAGACATATTAGATAAATGGTGGTTTGGAATTGGTTGCGTACTTGATATGAACTGTTTTCTTTTTAAACTTTTAAATTTAGAGACTAAACTTTTAGATGTTATGATGAAGAATTTCACTTATGTAGGTTCATTTCAGAGAAAATTCTACTTAATAGACTGTTTCCTTTTTTTGTAGGTTTTTTCATCTGGTCCTGACATTAACTATGACCCACATCGCTGGTTAGCAGAAAGCAAGGTAATTTATCTTTAAATCCTAAAGTTACTATAATATTTATGACCTTCAAGGTGTCTTATTTGGGCTAGCCATACATTTTGTCATATAACAGGACATACAAAGCTGTTCTGGGAAAGTTATCATTGTCATGCATTTAAGAAACTTCCATGTTCCTTTATTTTAACATTTAAAAAGTAGCTTAACTATATAGGAAGATAATTTACAGAATGAGAGAATAAAGGAAGGTAAAACTGTTGAATTATTAAAACTAGATTATCAGACAAATTCTTCTGCTTTTTCCTTGGGATAGGCAATATCTGGGGAAGTGAACAAAGGTCAGGGCAGGCATAACCAACCTTTATTTACACATAGATGCTTAATATATTTTAGTTCCTGAAGGTAAGCTCAAAGCCTATGAAATCTCCTTGTGGCTCAATCAGATCTCTTCATTGCTCTGGATATCTTGTTTCTTCAGTTACAAAATAGGAAGGGTAAACTTTATTTCTGATGATAACTTTCTTGCTTCATGGTTCTTTGGCATGATGACTTAAATTTAAAGGGCATGTAAGCAAATCTAAATAAAATTGAAGAATTTGCTAATTTTAGCAAAAAATTCCTCTCTATGAGATAATTACCAGCTCTTCTCATATGTCAGATCAACTTGGAAATTCCTTAATTAAAATATGTGGAAAATTGTGACCACGTACAATGTAGATGTCTGTTTATCCAAATATTGTCACCTAAGCACTTGTGTTCCTTCCTGGACTAGTGTTTTTAGTTTTAAGATGCTAAAGTAAAAAATCTTCCATCCCATTTAAATAAGAAAACCAGCTGTACTATAAACATGAACAGTTGTGGTCCAAGTCTTAGGATTTTATTGTAAGAAAGAACTTACAAGTTCATGTCATATTCTAATTTAAAAATATGAGAAAAGTGAGGTTTTAGAAAAGGAATGTGACTTTTCCAGTGCCATATATAAAATGGGAAAAAATAAATAAAATGGGAAAATAGATTGCATGTTAGACTCACAATTAATGTTTTTACCATTGTGTGTATTACTGTGTAAAGTTTTCATTCAACTACGATTTATTGATTGTATACTTCTTTTGTGTATAGACATGAGAGGTATAAGTAAGCCATGAAAATTAAGGAAAATGAAAATGTATACAAATTTTTAAAAATCCTTAATATGTATTATATTATTATAGAAGTATGTAAACATTGACAAGGAAACACAAGAGGAGGAAGAATTGACTCTGACATTTGTCCTAGGAGAATAGGAGGATATGATCCTACGGTCATGTTACAGAAGGTTTCTATAAATTTATAGTGCAAAATGAAGTATTTAAACTTGATCATACAAAAAAACATGCAGAAGTTCTTCAGTTGGCTGATTAGAGGTATAATAATAGGAAGAAGTTGAGGATGTCTCAGTGAACACAGATAATGACCTGAGCTTGGTGAGTAAAGTACAGGTGGGAGGTGGGGGAAAGACAGGGCCTTCACCTTTGAAGACCAGCTGCACATAAAAGAAACCTCTTTAAAACACACATATACACACACACACCATTCTAAATAACAAACTAACAGTATTATGATTGACCATTGAAATTTACCCAACCTTGTAAAATTTTCCTCCTACTTTAAGTATAGTGATGCTGTTCATTCCTGACTGTTTTTGATAAAACCAAATGCAAACTTGTATTTATGCCACCTGCATAGGAAATTCAGAATATACATGTTTTTCTGTCTCAGAAATTTTGGGCTAGAAACTTGTATTGTGCATTAGTAAAGCATTTCTCTTTTCTCTTTTTCCCGACTCAATTCTGACAACAAGAGCAATGTACTTGGAATTTTCTTTCAAGTTAAAATCTTTATCATTTCTGAATAGAAAGCTTTCACTGCTGTTGTTCAGTTAAATTATGAGAGCCAGAGATGACTCTTAATCATAGCTCTTTAATTTGGGAGCTAGTGAGCAGTTTTCCCTTATCATTTAATGGGATTGAACTTCTGATCAGACGAGTTTTAATACTGCATGAGACAAGTGTTCCTCTACAGTGTAAGAGGGTCATGATAAGCAATACCACGCTGACCAACTGACTAAGGAGGAATTGAATCTATTTACTAGAAAGATGGTTTAGGTTATTGATGGGCTACAATACTGTAATTCCCATGAACTATGACTGGACAGCTCTATAAGTATTGAAGATAAGATCTGAAATCAGAGGACAAAACTATATGGAAAGTAGAATTGCTGTTCAGCTAGTCCATGCTGACTTTTTGCAGTGTTAGAAGGACCTCTCAGGGCATTTGGTAATTGTTTTCATAAATCTGCCAAATGAATTTCTTCTGTTAGTGTTAATCCTGGAAGAAGTAGAGGATTGGGTGAGGATAGTGTCACTGTTGCTTTGCTGGCATTGGTTGTGTAATATAAATATGAAGCCCAACTAAGAGTTAGGCCAGGCTTACAGATAAGATAACCACAGAATGGTTAAGAACAATACATTACAGGGAGGAAGAGGATTGAGATAGTCATTAGGGAATACCAGGCAAGCAGTTCCCATAGATCAGGGATTTGTTTTTGTCATAAATCCCAACAAGGCATTTAGAGGCCAAATTTTATTCAGTTTAACAGAGAATTTACTGAATAGCTAGTATGTCCCAGATGCTATATTACATGCTGTGGGCATAATAATGAATTTGGCATGATCCTTCCCCTTGAGGAACATTTTTCTCTAGAAAAGCTGACACTTACGTTGATAATTTCAAAATTATCTGTAAGAGCTGTGATACAGGTGTGCAGAAGCTGATATGGATTCTGATCCCTCAGATGAATCTTAAAGCTGGCCAGAAAAAGAAGACAGACCATGCATGCAGAGTAAGCAATTGTAGGAATGGTATGGAAAGAGAAACAGCATAGTAAATGCAATTCTTTGCAAATCCCAAGTGGTTTGGCAGTACTACAATATGAGAGCATGAGGCAGAGAATGGCAGGGATGAGACTCTAGAAAGAGGTGGAGAATAGGTCCAAGAAGAGCATTATATGCCATTTTAAAAGATTGACTTCAGTTCTACATTTAGAGGGGGAACTAACTACAATGGATATTTGAACCAGATCGTGATATATTCCTATTTCAGAAACATTGCTCTGTTAGTGATGTAAAAGATGGATTAGAGCTGGGAAGATCAAAGGCAGGAAGACCAGTTAAGAGGTCTTTGGGTGAGACCAATGTCTCTGGGGTGAAAGTCCACAAACTAAGGAAATTGTAGAGATTCAGAGGAAAGGACAGACTGGAGTAATGTTTTGGTGATAATACACAAGAGATATTTAATATCATATCAGATGGAGTGATAGAGAAGGAGATGTCTAGGATTTTTAAGACAAATTAGAAGATACTCTCTCAGTTTGGTTTCTGAATAGATGGGCATATGGTGTCCTAGATGGGCAAGCTAGCAGAAGTATTGAAAGAGTTTCTAGCCCTGGGGTTGATATCCAGAAAGTCCTATTTGGACAGGAAGCAGGAAGAAAGGCAAAGACCAGAGTTTAGTTTCAAACCATAGAAAGAAACGGGAAGTAGCAGACATTGACAGAAAATGCAGACATATTATCAAAGTTAGAGCAGGCAGGCACTCTCAGGATGGAACAATGATGCTACAGATTATCACTTGATCTCAGATCTTAAGGTATCATTTTATGATAGCAAATAAAAGAAAAACTGGTGTCAACTGCTCTTTAGCACAAGGCAGGATCCTGAGTGCTCTGTTGTTTACAGAAGAGCACATTTAGTTTTGAGAGTCTAATACTAATTTCCTTAAGATACAAAAAGGTAAATTTATATGCTTCTTCAGCTGTAAAGAGATCTTCCTTCTTCACCATTATCCCATTTATTCTCCTCTTCCGTTAGTCTGTAAGCTTCATGAGGGAAGGTCTATGTCCATCCAGCCTGTTCCTCATTGCATCTTAAGCACTTAACCACAGTACCTACCTAAATGCTCAATAAACATTTTTTGAAAAAGAGTAATTATCTTAGGAATGCTACATTTTCCTACTCAGGTTACTTCTTCAGCTTAAATATTACAAAAGAATAAATAGCAAGCAGATTAGATTCAGTAAATTTATTAACTCTCAAATATTGTTTCATTTGATCAGAATTATAAGCTTTTAAGATTATATAGATAAGAAATACACTTCCAAATTATATGGGGATTTTCCTTATTACTCTGTTTAGTATCATTTCAAAGAGTCATACTTTTAATTGTATGATGTGTTCTAGGTGTTGCCTTTTCTTGCCATTTTTGGAATATTATAACTGTAGTAGCTTTGGAGATCATGTAGTTTAATTTCGAGAAGGCCCTGGGAATTGTTACTGAGAAGGGTTTAGAACCTTGATCTCTGAATTCTGTGCCAGTGTTTCCTTCCATTGGTTGTATAACCTACATTTGAATATAAATCTTACATTTCTGCATACTGTCTTTGTAGTGATTCAAATTTTTTGTAGCAGTCATCGTGTGAGAAGTATTAGACTCAGTGTATTTAATTCTTGTTGAAGGATGTGAATAATCATCTAATATTTTATCCTTCCAGTATAGACCTCAAAATGAGATACAAAACTCAGTACCTTGATTCATTTGTTGGAAAGATAATTTTAGATTGTGTCCATGGAACATATTCAGTTTAATTGAAGAAAAGTATTTTGTATTTTTAAATATGTACTCTTATGATGGAGATATTTTTTCTTTCTTCTTGAATTGTACTCATAGCTATATAAAAAAGTGGAGAAAATATTAGTAAAAGAATTGTATTTTGAGTTTGATTTGGGTTTGAATTTTGCCCTTTGGGTTTAATTCTTGTTTTAGTGGCTTGGCACATTCTCAAGAATTGCTATCCTCTTCCTTTACCTTTGGTTCTTCTATAAACATTGCCTCTCAAAATTCTTTTTTGAGTTTTGGCAAAAGAAGTATAGTAGTTAAAAGCAGCAAAATTATGGGCCTTAATATAATTGCTAACTCTATCAACTATAATTTTTTTATTTGAATTTTCTGTTTCCCTTGGTTTTAGCTTTGAGTCATTTCTTAATGACTTTAGTATATTATTACACTAAATCTCACTAGAGGATTCTTACAGATTGAAAAGATCATTTTGATTGTTTTACTAGATACTTATACCCACCTAATTGCAAGTTGTCAACTATGAAGGTTAAAAAAAAAACTGCCTTATTTAGAAATTCTTTCTCTATTTTAGTTTATTTAGCAGTACTTGATGTAGTTAAATAAATGAGCCTATTATGTAATCTTTAAGATGCTCTTGTGAGTGGTTAATAGAATGATGTTTGCACTGTGATTAATAGCCTTGTCAGCTAATTATTATTTGGAATTGGTGAAGTTATTCCTATACTGTTTCTGTAAGACACTTAATGAAAGACGTTGAGTGTTTCTCTAACAAATACTGATTCTCATAATTGACTATTGGTTGATTAAATTTCCATAAGTTGATATTTTGATTTGTAGGATTAATAATATATTCTGCTTACATATTCAATTCATAACAAGTATCGTATCTATAACCTATTTTTAAATTTTGTATGTCAATGGAATAAAGCCTTTTTAGGAATAAACTGAAGCCATAGGTCATGTTATATTAGTCTGCTCGGGCCGCCATAATAAGATACCACAGACCGAGTGACTTAAACAACAATCATTTATTTTTTCACAGTTCTGGAGTCTGGATGTCCAAGATCAAGGTGCCAGGGTCAGTTTTTGGTGAAGCCTCTTGTAGATGGCCACTTTCCATGTAGGGGGAGGGGCATTTGGGGGTTGGGAGTATTACTGGAAGAATTGGAAGTGTCAGGAGACAGTGTCTCTTCCTCTTTCTATAAGGACACCATTCCTATAGGATTAGGGCCCTTCTTAGTAGTAATCCTACTTAACTTTTATTGACTACCTCCCTAGAGGCCCTATCTTCAAATACAGTCACACTGAGGATTACAATTTCAACATATGAACTTGAGGGGGACACAATTAGTCCATAACACATATCTGACCTGATTAATGCTTTCTTTCCAAGATTTTTTTGTGGTGTTGTTTTGCTTTTACCAGAACCAGTAGGATTATTGTTGTGACATAACAGATTTGTTGTTTCTTCATTATCAACCCTTAACAATGGTACTGAGCCCAGGCCACTGATTGTGATGGAATAAGCAGGAAATCCTTGAGAAAAGGGAAATGTGCAGTTATTTTCTAAATTTGCATTTAAATCACTGGGCAAGAACAGATTAAACTGAGTGATTTGAAACTGATGGGTCCCCAGGGATCACATTGAACCACATTGATTTAAAAAAAAATAGAATTGGTAGTGAACATTTAAAAAAATCATCCAATTACATAATTACAGCATGGAATTTGTTTTCCTTTTGAGGTAGCACAAGAAGATCTGATAACATAGGGTTTCATTCTTTTGTGATAGGAGATTTGGAGCTGAGAACCATGGACACAGTCACATTAGAAGGTGTATCCTTCCATCCATGGTTGTATTTTTATAATCCAAACCAGTAGTGTTCTGATCCTAAATGTGTTGCTTTTGAATGTTCATTTAAGTTTCTTAACATAGTGATACTAAAAAAATCTTGGATATTTTTAAGATACTTTATTTTTCTGTATTATTGCTTAAATGAAAGGTGCAACCTCTTTACAGGAACTTAACAGCATCTAATAATTCATTTAATTGCATGTGTCCTGTCCTCATTATGTGCAGAACACTGTATTAATTTTAGTTTGTATGTGCCCAAACATGAACACACATCCATTCCCAAGATGCTTTAAATTGAAGTATTTTAAAATTCTTGAGGATTTAGTATATCAAATTCTTTAATATATAAGGATAAATATGTGCGTGTTTTAGGTGCCAAATAAGCAGCAAAAAGACTTGATTGAAAATATATCTTTTCCAGAAACTGTACTTCTGACCTTTCCCTTTTCCCTTGCATCATGCCAATAATAATATGATACTACTAGGGCTTTTCAGCTTATTTATTTTTCTTGAGTAACTGGTAAAGTTTGATGAAGTGAACAAAAGGTATGATCTGTAGATTCAGATTGTTGTTTTAACATGGAAGCGGCAGCTATTGCATAGACTTCCCTTTCTGTTGCTTAGTTACTATCAATTAATGGATCACTTAAGTAGTAATGTTTTAGAATCATTTTCCTACTGATCTGTATCAAAAATTATTGAGTGAATTGTCTAGAGTAATTTTTATTACATAGTACATTGAACATGTTCTCATTTTCAAGATTTTAACAATAGAGGTGTACATAGAATAAATTTAGAATATCTACCCTCATTTCCCTGTTTGTTCCTCTTTCGTTAGTAGGCATAATCACCTTGGTGTTCATATTTTCAGTCATGTTTTGGTTTGGTGGGCTGAGCTGCAGTTGTTTTTGACATAGATGTGTATTTTTTTAATTGTCAAATATATCAGTCCCTTCCTCTTGGCAGTCTTTGACACTAAGCATATCCATCTTCTTGTGGTATTTTTATTTTTTTCTTTGGGGTTCTGTCACCCCAGAGTCTTGGATTTTCCTTGCGCCTCTCCAATTTCTTCTTCTCAGTTTATTTTTAGGGTTCTCTTCTGTTCATCTCTTTGAAACTCTCCTCTCTCTTCTATAAACACTCTAAGCTGTTTGATCTGTTCCTATGCCTTGAGTGTCCTCTATACTGTTGATTCTTCAGTCTCTATCTCTTGTCCATATCTCTTCAGCTTTAGATCTGCACAGCCAATCCGTCATTCACACTTCTGTGTCTTAGTCCTAACAACTTCAGCTTATTCCAATTTCATGTTAACTTTTTAACCTCTAAATCTTTGCTTCTAGGATTCTTCTTTCACGGTTTCTTAAGCTGGAAACTTGAACATCAATACTGATGCCTTTCTCTCCTTTACCCCAACACTTAAATCTCAAGTATACATGCACACACTTGGGCCCATTCCTTACCATTTTCTCTTGTTTAAATGTTAGTAACAGTTTCTTGAGTTCTAGCCTCCAATATGGGCTCCACTCTATATACATAGAGCATGCTTTCTAAACAGTCCAGTTCACATCCTTGTGTCTCATATTGTGGTTAGATGGAGTTGGTGCTATCTCACTCACCTTCACCTTTGTTTTTTGTTTTTTTTTTAAGATTTTATTTATTCATTCATGAGAGACAGAGAGAGAGGGAGAAGCAGAGACACAGGCAGAGGGAGAAGCAGGCTCCCTGCAGGGAGCCTGACGTGGGACTCGATCCCGGGTCTCCAGGATCAGGCCCTGGGCCCAGGGCAGGCACTAAACCACTGAGCCACCCGGGCTGCCCTCACCTTTGACCCTATATTCTACCTCAGTGCTTTATTTAGAGAAGAATTGTAGTAGAATTTGCTTCTTTTATCTGGCAAAGAGTTAATTATGTTTTCTGGTTTCCTGTCCTAAGGAAGCTTTTTATCTCTTTGTATTTGCATTGATATTTTAAAATGGATATTGGGAAGTGAAGCAATCTTTTTTTTTTTTTTTTTAAAGATTGTATTAATTAGAGAAAAAGAGAGTGCACATGAGTAGGGGGAGCAGCAGTGGCAGAGGGAGAAGCAGACTCCCTGCTGAGCAGGGAGCCTGACACTTGGTTGGATCCCAGGACCCTGGGATTGTAACCTGAGCCAAAGGCAGACACTTAACCAACTGATCCACCCAAGCACCCCATTAAAAAAAATTATTTGAGAGAGAGCACGAGCTGGGAGGTAGGGTGGGTAGAGAGGCAGAGGGAGAAGCAGACTCTGCTGAGTAGAGAGCCCAATGTGGGGCTCAATCCGAGGACCCTGGGATCATGACCTGAGCAGACACTTAACTGACTAAGCCACCCAGGTGCCCCCAAAATGAAGCAGTCTTAATTAAAGTTTTGCAATCATAATTGGAAGTCCACAGCTCAGTTTCAGTTGAGGACTTCCTGTATTTACCCAGTGGCATTCAGATAAGACAGAGCCCTATAAATTATGTAGCAGGTAGTAGAGCCAAGTCTCATCTCTGCAGGGAGGTTTAATTTTAGCTTTATTTTCTGACCCTTCTTATTTCTCCTCTCCCTTTTGTTTTTGTTCTTTTTTTGTTGTTGTTAAATAACAGCTGCATTGAGTATAATTCACATACCATACAATTTACCTCTTTAGAATGTACCATTCAGTAGTTTTTAGTATATTCACAGAAGTGTGAGGCCATACCCACAATGAATTTTAGAACATTTTATCACTCCAAAAAGAAAACATGGACCCTTTAGCCATCACCTCCCAGATCTGTGCATCCTATTCATCCCCTCCACAACCCTGGTCAACAAGTAATCTGCTTTCTATCTCTGTAGATTTGCCAGTTCTGGACAATTGCTATAAATGGAATCATACAACATGTGGTCCTTTATGAATGTCTTCTTTCATTTAGCAAAATGTTTTCAAGGTTCATCTATATTGTAGCATGTATCAGTATTTCATTTCCTTGTTAAATAATAGTCCATCATATGGATATACCACATTTTATTCATCCATTTATCAGTTGATGTTTCTGGGGTTATTTCCATTTCTTCGCTCTCATGAATAATGCTGCTGTGAACATTCCGGTTCAAGTTTTTTTGGATCAAATGTTTTCATTTCTCTTAAATTAGAATTGCTGGGTTATATGGTAACCATATTTAACCTTTTGAAGAATGGCCAGACTGTTTTCCAAAGTGGCTACATCGGTACACTTTAATCACCATTATATAAGAATTCTAATTTCTCTACACACACCAACAGTTGTTATCAACTGTCTTTTTCATTCTAGCTATCCTGCTGAGTGTGAAATGGAATCTCATCGTGGTTTTGATTTGCATTTCTGTGATGGTTACTGATATTGAGCATCTTTCATGTGATTATTAGCTATTTGTATCTCTTTGAAGAGATGTCTCTTGTTCAACTTGTCTTTTTATTACTGAGTTTTTTATGAATGTTAAATAGTTCTTTCACAGATATATGATTTACAAATATTTTCTTTTATTCAGTGGGTTGTCTTTTCACTGTGTTGATGGTGATCTTTGAAGCACATGTTTTTAATTTTGGTGAAGTACAGTTTATCAGCTTCTTTCATTGATTGCTTGTGCTTTTGGTGTCATATCTAAGAAATCATTGCCAAACCAAGATTACAAAGACTTATGCCTGTGCTTTCTTTTGGGAATCTGCTACTTTTAGTTTTTACATTTAGGTCTTTGATCCATTTTGATTTAATTTTTGTATATGGTATGAAGTATGGGTCCAATTTCATTCTTTTGTATGTGGACATTCAGTAGTCCCAGAACTGTTGGGTTAAAAGACTAATCTTTCCTCAACAAACTGTTTTGGAAGCCCTGTTGAAAATCAGTTTACCATATATGTATGGGTTTATTTCTGGACTCTCAATTTAATTCCATTGATCTATGTCTATCCTAAATGCCAGTACCACATGTCTTGATTACTACAGCTTTCTAGATACCTTTGAAATCAGTTAAGTGTGACTCCTTTGTTTATGTTTTCAACACCTGTTTTTGGCTATTCTGGATCCCTCGAATATCCATATGAAATTTAAGATCACCTTGTCAATTTCCCCAAAGATGCTAGCGAGGATTTTGGTAGGTGTTTCAATTTGTAGATCAGTTTGGGGACTCTTTCTATCTTAAAGATATTAATTTTGTGATGTATGTACATCCATGTACATATGGAGCATCTTCTCATTTCTTTAGGTCTTCTTTTTTTTTTTTTGTTTTTTTTTTTTTTTTTTTTTTTTTTTATTGGTGTTCAATTTACTAACATACAGAATAACACCCAGTGCCCGTCACCCATTCACTCCCACCCCCCGCCCTCCTCCCCTTCTACCACCCCTAGTTCGTTTCCCAGAGTTAGCAGTCTTTACGTTCTGTCTCCCTTTCTGATATTTCCCACACATTTCTTCTCCCTTCCCTTGTTTTCCCTTTCACTATTATTTATATTCCCCAAATGAATGAGAACATATAATGTTTGTCCTTCTCCGACTGACTTACTTCACTCAGCATAATACCCTCCAGTTCCATCCATGTTGAAGCAAATGGTGGGTATTTGTCATTTCTAATAGCGAAAAATGAATGGTTTATGTATACAATGGAATATTACTCTTTAGGTCTTCTTAAATTTTCTTCGACAGTGCTTTATAGTTTTCAGAGTGTAAGTTTTACAAAGTATGTAAGTATGTTATTAAGTATTCTTTTGATGTTATTAATAAACATGTTTATCTTTTTAACTTTATTTTTGGGTTGATCATGCAAATGTATAGAAATACATATAATTTATGTATATTGATATTTTTCTATATAATTGCCCTGCCGTAACCTCCTAATACAATGTTAGAAGTGGTGAGAGCAGACATCCTTTTCTTGTTTATGATCTTAGGGAGAAATCTTTCGGTCTCTGTTACGTATGATAATAGTTATGGGTTTTTCATAGATATATTTTTTCAGGTTGAGAAGGTTCTCTTCTGTTCCTAGTTTGCTGAGTGATATTATTGTGAATAGGTGTTGAATTTAGTCATACACCTTTTCTGAACCTTTTGATATGATCACGTGACTTTTGTCCCTAATTCTTACAAGATGTCTGTGGCAGTGGCACTTTGGACCCCAGTTTTCTCAGGCTGCTGTGGCTGAGGTAGAGTGGCTACTCTACCAGTGAGGGGTTGGTGGAGGACGGACTCCCTAGTATCTACACTGCCCTAGCCAGGACATTAGCCTATGCAAATCAGAGCTGTGAAAATGAAGAATCCTAGTGGTTTGCCCTTCTAGTGCAATACCTACTGTTATGATCTGTTTCTACTCATAGCACTTCTGACTCCAGCTATTTTGAGTTTTCCACAGGGGATAATTCTCTAGTTCTCTACAGATACCAATTGGGTGTCCTGCAGTTTAATTCAGCTCTTAACAGGAACTACCCAGAGTTAGTACAGATACCATAGGTTACGGGCTCATTCCCAATTGCACCCAATTCAGATGCCAGTCACAAGTAGTGGGTACCCAGGTTACCTACACTTCCATCTGACCTGGCAACAAATTAGGGATTCCTATTGCTCTCTCCTCAAGTTTAGTCATTTGCTGTAATGGATCATAGATCTAAGGGAAATACGTTACTTACTGTTAACACTTTACTTATGAAGGACACAAATAGGTAGCCAGATGAAGAGTTTATATGGGGTAAGATCTGCATAGAGTTTGGGGGTATTTCACATTCTTGGCACGTGATGTGTTCATTGACCTGGAAGCTAATCAAATCTCATTGTTCAAGAGTTTTTATAGAACTTGGGGCACCTGGATGGCTCAGTGGTTGAGTATCTATCTACCTTTGGCTCAGTGGTTGAGCATCTGCCTTTGGCTCAGGGCGTTATCCCAGGGTTTTGGGATCAAGTACCGCATCAGGCTCCCAGCAGGGTTCCTGCTTCTCTCTCTGCCCTTATCTTGGCCTCTCTCTGTGTGTCTCTCATGAATAAATAATAAAATCCTTTTTTAAAAAAGAATTTTTATAGAAGTTAATCTCCAGTGGCCCCCTGATTCCCCACTTCCTAGGGGTTTATGGGTAGGGCTGAAAGTTCCAAGTCTCTAATCACCAGTCCCATCCTGAGGCTATCCAGTGACCCTACCCTAAACCACCTAAATAGCACGAACTCTGATGTGATCCAAGCTTGCTATGAATAACACAGGACATTAAGACTCTGGAAGTTCTGAGGACTTTAGGAGCTCTGTGCCAAGATTTAAGAACAAAGACCAAATATCTTTCTTATTATGCCACAATACCATGTAACTTGACTGTGAACTGGGGGAAGAGGGAGTCCTATTGGCAGTACAGAGTAGAGCTTTTGTCACACAGGGTGGTTCTTTCCACTGCTGATACCTAGCTTCTTTAACGCTTTCATTTAAGAGCAGCCTCACAGAACTCCTTCATGCCCTCATTCTGGAAGTGGAACTTCTCTGAAGTTCTCCCTTTGTTTTGATGAGCTTTTATAATAAATGTGCTTAGATTTTGCCTTTTATAAGCATGATTTCCCTTCACTTAATACATTCACATACAAAAATTGTTCTTACAATATTAGTGTATAATTTTTCCACAATATGACTACTGATGATATTTTTTTTTATGTCTCAGAGAAACAGTCTGTTAGACCTTCTGACCAGAGGTCAGTTCTGGGGGTGTTTGAAAGGTAATATATGTGGGGAGCCCTCAGTTTAGGGGCCATTTCCCAGTCCCACTTTATCATAGGACAAACTTTTCTATCATGGCTCATTTTAATACACTGTGGCATATCCTGAGAAACTTGTAGATTTTGGAGGCCTGCAACTTTCTTGCTTACTAATGAATAATATTCAGGGAAATTATCCTTTATCTTAACCTAATTTTCCTGTTTGGTCCACTGCTTCTTTTATTTTCCTTCTTACTGAAATAAAGACTGTTTTAGATAATTTAAAATCAACTAGAATTTGAAGGGTAGCCTCACTTGGGAAAGTCCTAAGAACTGACAGACATCCTGTTCTAGTGAAGATGAAAGAAAAGATTTTTCCTCCCCATCTCTGATTTAAATATTTAAATAATAAAGATGGTGAGGTTAGAGTCTGTGAAAGAGTTCCTTCTATTAAATTTCCTAGTCTTTAAAATGTGGGCAAATACTGACTTTATCTCCCTCATGCTGTATAGAATATTTCTACATGATTGGGGATATGAATTTTTAGGAACCAAAACTAAGAATTTTATCTTTTTTTTAAAGTTTTTATTATTATTTCTTGTTTTATAAGTCTATTTAAATTCAATGTAGTTATATACTGTATTATTAGTTTCAGGGGTAGAATTCAGTGATTCCTCAGTTGCATATAACATGTAGTGCTTATTACATTAAGTGCCCTCCTTAATACCCATCACCCAGTTACCCCATCCCCCTACCCACCTCCCCTCCAGCAACCCTCCATTTTTTTCCCTAGAGTTCAGCATCTTTTATGGTTTGCTTCTCTCTCTATTTTCATCTTATTTTATTTTTCCTTCCCTTTCTTTATGTTCATCTGTTTTGCTTCTTAAATTCCACATATGAGTGAAATCATATGGTATTTGTCTTTCTCTGACTTACTTCGCTTAGCATAATACCCTTTATTTCCATCCACAGTATTGCAAATGGCAAGAGTTCATGCTTTTTGATGTTTTTGAAAAAAAAAAAAAAGGTCCTCCGAATTCAAGCTCCGTTTTGTGACAAGTCTGTAGTTTTGTTACAGGGTATTTTTTAGTTTAAAAATGCTTAACTGCTTTATATACTATATTAGGGAGCTAATTGTATTATGATTGCAAGTTCAGTAGACCAAACTTTTCCATAGTATTGCCTTTCCAAGATGATAAAGATATCAGGTATTTTATAAAAATCCATGAAAATCATGGCTTGATTTCTATACCAACTTTTAACTAATATAAGCCATTATCAAATTAAAACATTATGGGTACCTTTTTGTTGTGTTTAAATTTGTTATTGTCTGTATTTGTTCAGATTATCATGACTTTTCCCTCATGTTTTGGAATGTTACTGTTTTCTAGATTTATAAAAAATGATCTATACAATTTTTTTTTTTTTTTTTTTTTAAAGACTAAACTTCAGTGGCTCTGTGAGGAACTGAAAGAGAGAGAAAACCGAGAAAAAAATCTGCGGCACCAGCTGATGCTATGCAGACAGCAGCTGAGGAATATGACGGAAAACAAGGAATCTGAGCTCCAGTGTCTTTTTGAACAGATAGAAAGACAAGAGCAGCTTCTGGAAGAAATACACCAGGAGAAGAGAGGTGTGTTAGCTATTCTTACTCTTATTTTTCTTTGTTTGTATTTGTATAATCCTAGGATTGAAAGAAAAAATATTTCTCGTCTCTTCTTTGGAATATTTCCAAATCCCTCTCCTTTCCTTGTCTCTAATCTCCCTCTCTTTCTTCATTTCTGGGTCCAGAAGAGAAAATTGTTCACCTGAGACTTTTTCCTTCAGCTAGATGCATCTTTCTTGTGTATGTAGCACTGTGTCTGTTGCCATTTGCAAGTATTAATTTGGTCAGACATTTGTTCCTCCCTGATAAAATGCTAATGTTTTTATCTTACTTCAGTAGAATATTCATTAATTTATTCAACAAATAAATATTTTTACTCCGTGCCTATTTTGTTATGGACACTACTGTAAGTGGTGATTCATACATCATGAATAAAGCAAAAAAAAAAAAAAATCCTTTTCTTTAGTTTACATTGTATTGAGTGGAGTGACAGAAAGTAAATGTAATGTATGGGTAAATTGTTTAATATATGAGAAGATCTCAGCACAATGGTTCAAACAATAAGGAAAGAAGAGTTTGGGAGAACAGGGGGCAGAGCCTAATGTGCTTAATATGTAGGCAATACGTAACTTTAAAAGTTAGACAAGAACTTTTGAAAATGGCTTTTCTGTTTGGTGCTAATAGGGATGCATAATGATGAGAAAAAGAAAAACAGCATTATGTATGGGAATCCTATGTGTATCTTATGTTGTGTTGGCCTTAGGTCTTTAGTTGTTGGTGAACTTTATTAAGAACCAGAGAGCGATTTAATATAATGTCCTACTAAGAAATAACATTAACATATGATAATCCCCTAAAAAATGTCTTGGTTTTTCATTTTAGTTATCAGGATTATTCTTTCTACAGGTACCAGTTAGAAATTATTAATTGCTATCTTGTGTGATTCTCAGTTCTTTTTTGGTATCAGGACCACTTTACATTCTTAACATTTTTGAGAACTCAAAGAACTTTAATCAATGTATGTTATATGCATTGATATCTTCCATACTAAGAATTAAAACTGAGCATTTAAAAATATTAATTCCTTTAAAATAATAATTATAAACCCATTATATTATTAACATAAAAATTAATGATATTTAACTATTTCCAATACAAAAAAAATTACAGAGGGCATTGTTCTGCACTTTTGTAAATCTCTTTCATTGCTGTTTTAAAAGAAGATAGCTACATTTTTGTGTTTGCTTCTGTATTCTGTTGTTATATTCCATGTCATGTAACCTCTGGAAAAACTGAACTTTGCATTTATGAGAAACTGAGTCTGAAAAAGGCAAGTAATATCTTAGTATTATTAATAAGGGGTCTTGGATGGTCCCCAAACATCCATTGAGAACTGCGGCTCTAGTGCAATTGAAAAATATAAACTGCTAGTAGTAAAAGTCAGAGGATTCATATATATATATTTTTTTTTTCTAATGACAGTACAATAGAATCTAATTATGGACTTTATAGAATAGAATCTAATTATGGACTTTATAGATAAAACATTGTATGATCTCTATATTATGTTTTAGACTATTCACAATGTAGTTTTTCTCTTAGTAAATATTATCAATATTATCACCTAGTAAATTATTTTCTGTGTAAAGATTTATGTAGTAGTATATTATAAATACCTATAACTCTTAGGGAGACAAATCCAAAAGGAAAGAACCAAATATTTGTGCACTAAAATAAGTATGTTTAAATGCCTAGCTTTTTTCATAAAAGCTTCAGAAGATAAGTTATAAAGTTTAAATTTCTCAAGGTGATTGTTTGATTTCTACTATGCAAATTTAATAAAAATTTATTACTTGTCTTGTATCCATAGAGCACTTGAATTCCTTTATGCATCTTAGAATCAGCTTATAATTTTGTTTTTTTAAAGAACCTACTAGTGTTTTAATAGGACTGTTTAAATGTACACATTTAAGAATGGACATCTTGATATTGAGTATCCATCCATGGACATGGTATATCTATACATTTATTTAGGTTTTAACTTTTCTCGTGGATATTTTGTACTTTTCAGCAGACAGGTCTTGAACATTCTTTTCAGTTTATTCCTGATTTTTTCTGATGTATGATTACATTAAGTGACATTTTAAAACTTGAATTTCTGACATTTCCATGACTCTTTTCTAGTATATAGAAATACAATTGAATTTTTAATGTTTATTAACCTTGTATTCCTTAACTGTGTTAAGCTTATTTATTAGTTGTAGTAGCTTTTTATTATTTTTTGATATTATCATTGTTTTTGATTTCTTAGCACTTAGGTAGGATTTTCTTTGTACATAATCATGTCACCTACAAATTGTTGTGTTGTGCCCAAGATTGCAAATCCGAGAAACCACCAAGGAGCCAACAACCAATGCAAGCGCATGAGGGTTTATTAGTAAACTTGAGCTTGGGTCCAAGTATACCTGACACAGTGGAGCAGGGACTTGGACCCCGAAGTGGGTTACAGCTGGGTTTTTTATAGGCTGGTCTAGGGGATTTTCAGAAGGGGTGGAGGAATTTCTCAAGTTCTGTTTACATTCTGATATGGGGCTTTCAAGGGCATTGAGCTCTGTTCTCATTCTAATATGGGACTTTCTACCATGGGTGTGGGCTCTGTTGTCTTTCTGATATGGGATTCTCTGTGGAGGGCAATTCTGAGCTCTGTTGTCTTTCTGATATGGGATTCCCTGCCGAGGACATTGAGGACATTCTGCAGTTTTTCCCATAAAGTTCAGCTCTTATTCACAGGGGCCTAAGATGGCTGTACTTGTGCTAATGCTAAACTTTAGGTGGAATTGCCTTAATTTTTCTTGGCCTCCACAAAAGAAGAACAATATTGGTACTGGCAACAAATGCAAAAGGTATTGTGGAGGAATTAATGCAAGAGGCAGGCAGTGTAGATGATAGAACACATACAGGAGACTCTAAGATCTCTGGTTTTGCCATTGGGAGAAATAAGAAAGTTGGGAAGTAGGGGATGATTTGGTGGCAGAGAAAGAGGGATCCTATTTTTAACCTATTCCTTAAAGTCGTTAATGAAAAAAAAGTTTTGGGAAGGACCAAACTTTTGTTATGAGAAATGATATGGTAATTAATCTCTTGCCTTAATGTGTGTAAGATGTATTAGGTGCTGTCTGTGATTCAGAAATAGTGTACTCTTAATATATGAATAATGAAGACCAAGCAAAGGCTGTTACAGTTGGAGACATATAAACATATTTATTAGGAAGTAGGGTGAACTAGTACGAGTATTAGAAATACGAGTAAAATGTTCTGGTGAAAATGGGACTATTGATTACTATTGATTACTATTGTAGAGACCCATATGGGGAGGTTTTTTTGGAGGATATGTTCTTTGATTTTGATGTTGAAGAATGTAGCAGGATTTCCATAAGGAGGGAGAAGAGGAAGAAAGATTCTATGCAGGATTTGTCTGCATAGTGATCTCTTCTTGGGTATTTTTGCATCTGTTTACATTGGTATACACATAGGAGAGGTGAAGGGCTGCAAGACTGATGGTTACATTTAGATATTTCTGAAACTTCAAAATGAATTGTCGTAGAAATTTATGTTTGATTCCATTCACCATCTTAGAAACTTACCTGTTAGAATAAGGTTAACCTATTTATAAGTGAAACATGACAGAGAAACTTTCTATTCATTGCAATTGCCATTCTCTGCACTCATATATTTAGTTTGATTCAATGTCATATTAACTGATATGTGCCCTGTTAAGCGAAACCCATGTACAAGGAGTTTATCAATGAGTGCTGCCACATTTGTAGATCTGAATTGTCTATGTTTCCTGGGCTATTTGTGGCCTATAGGTTTGGGTTGGAGTGTGCAAAAAGGAGAGGAACTCTAATGAGAAGTTAATATCATGACCCTCTTAGAAGTTTAGGAATTATTGACTAAATATCATTGTTATGAATGGCAACAAAGACAAGAATAAAGAGATGTAAACTGCAGCTGGAAGTTGTTAGGTGTATTTTCACTGGTGTAGGTAGCTATTTTACTAATTTCTTTATAAACCAGTTTCTGTCTACCTTCTTAATATTCTGATAAGCTACTGCTCCTGTATGTGTCAGTATTTCTCTGTAAAAAATACTTTGAAACAATGGTTTACTAAAAACTAACATTTATGTGGAAGTTGAAAGGATTCCCCTTTTCAAAGAGCTTCAGAAGGAGGGGCATTTATATAGGACAATTTAGATTCAGTCTTGCTATATGATATGCTAATGATGATGAACAAATATAGCAGACAATTTACTTTACATCTTTTTCCTTAAACTGAAGTTAGGAAGTTTTGGTTAAACAAGGGACCTGGGGATCCCTGGGTGGCGCAGCGGTTTGGCGCCTGCCTTTGGCCCAGGGCACGATCCTGGAGACCCAGGATCGAATCCCACGTCGGGCTCCCGGTGCATGGAGCCTGCTTCTCCCTCTGCCTATGTCTCTGCCTCTCTCTCTGTATGACTATCATAAAAAAATAAAAATAAAAAAAAAAATAAAATAAACAAGGGACCTGTCCTACTTTCTAGGCACTCTGTGGTTGTGACTGTGACTATTTAGTGTGCATAGTTTTTCTTCTTGGGGTAATTAGAAATTGACATAGCCTCTGAAATTCTTTTCCCTTAAAAGTGAAATTTGATCGTATCCAGTTTCTAGATTTGAGTAGGTGTTATATTCATTTGGCTTTGTTGGATTAGGTGGGATTTTCACCAAGCCCTACTACTCTGATACTATGATAGGTACAATGCCTAGAAAAATAGTAATTCTCAGCACTGTAGATTCAGGCTTCTCTAATCTATCTCTTTCCATCATATTTTATTTATTAGGAATGTACATGCAAGGATGAATAGACCTTTGTCAAGACCTCTTTGTTAGGGAGTTACCTTTTCTGAGTAAAAGGGAAAATATTAATAGGATGTGGAAGAAGGGAAATAGTTCTTTAACCACTTCAGAAAATAATATTTTTTGCAGCAGAAGACTAGTTGCTCATATTGATTGTTTTTGGTTAGCATCTATGCCTTAGCGAAGAAGTAAGCAGTAGAGAAAAGGTGCATCAAACAAACAATAAAAACAAGCAAAACCAATGTAACCAGAATAAGCTCTACATAACCAAAAGGCAAATCAGCACACATTTGGCAGAAGATAAGTAATTTAATCAGAATGGTTTACATTTTGTTTATGACAGTCTGGGATTAGATAATAATATTTGTCTTTCCTAATATTTCAGTTATGTATTACATTTTATAGTAGAAGTATTTAAATAATTTATGCTTTTATATATTTCATTAGAGGTGGTATAACATTGTTAGTACAAATTCTAGCTCCATTTTGTACTATGATTTGAGTTAGCTCTCTAGTATAACATCTGAAAAAAATTTTAAAAATACATGAATACCAAAAAAGTAAACAGTATTAAAATAATGTGTATATTTAAAATAGTTTCAGTTCTTAATAGTATAAAATGCATATGGCTTTTAGATTATAATTTTCTACTTGCTATTGATGATAAACAAGCTTAAGCATGACTATAAATGTTAAGTAGAAGGATCCAAGAATGGGAGAGGTTGAACAGGAGAAAGAAGGATTAATTGGTATAGCAGGATCCTAGAAGATATGAGAATGGATGGGGTCAAAAGTAACAGTGGAAAAATCAATCTTGGAAAGAACAGGATAAAGCATCTTGGCTTTTCCTCCTTTTTAGCTCTTTGAATACACTACTCTTTTGGCAGTTTCACTTATCACAACAATTTATGTAGTGTTTTTCTTATTTTG
The DNA here is from genome assembly GCF_003254725.2 of Canis lupus dingo. Lineage (NCBI taxonomy): Eukaryota > Metazoa > Chordata > Mammalia > Carnivora > Canidae > Canis > Canis lupus. The sequence continues at coordinate 53,232,924 of NC_064250.1, read as the reverse complement.
ACTGTTCTACAATGTCTGTGATTTGCTTTACTTCATCTTTGCCTTGTATATGCTCAATACCTGTTTGGAGAAAAGAATGGGAGGAAGGAGAGGTAGTTACTGAATTTGCCATGTAAATCTGAGAGACCTGTGTTAGTAGGAGCCTTGTGCATTTTAAGCCTGATTGTAGAGTGTTTCTCACAAGTATATTTTTTGCAAGCTGCCTTCAAAGGTTAACTCTTGTCATGTGACGGATAACTAAGACAGAGCCAGCTTAGTGATGAAGCTTGTATACTATACTCTCATCATTCTGGCTTTATAGAATGTCTCTGAAGATGAGTATTTTTACTATATAATAGAGATGAGCCAAGTTTTTTTTCAGTGTTCTGAAATTGCTGTGCTGTTCAAGGTACTGACTCGAAAAACACTGTTTTCTCATAGGTTCTCATTTACCTAGTTTGTCTCAACTTTTAAAGCACTTTTCCTTTGGTTTCACTGTTCTAGAATTCTAAGAAAAATCCTTTCAGCTGATTTCTCCGGTTTTCCTTGCTCTTCATCTGAATCTCTGTACCAGTTCTGCAGTTGGTGGATGGCTGAACAGAGGATAATTTCTCAGAAGTCACTTGTGGTACAGAAATAAGGGAGGAACTTGCAAACTGAAGGCATCTTTCCTAGGCTAGACATAGAATTGCATGGTTTGTGTTTTGTGTGTGACATTTTTTACGTATTGTTTTAGTTTTCCCACCACTCATGCATTCATCTTATTACTTATTCCCACATCACTTCAAGCGTTTTTTTTTTTTTGTTGTTGTTGTTGTTTATTTGAAAGAGTATTTGACAGTCATGACATTTATATAAATACGAGTCATTGTCATCTAGTCTAATAGGAAGGAGAACCAGTTTTTTTTTCTATTGCATAATGAAGCATAATTAGACATTCTGAATTAATTTAGGGGATGATCTCTAAGTATAATATAATTTATTTACTTGGATTTTGGTTAATTAAAAAAAAATCTATTTAGAACTTCATTTTACTTTGTCACCAGTTCAGAAGTTTAGTGATGTTAATCATTAGAGATAATGAATTGCTATTTTGATTTATAGATTGAGGAAATTATTTAAACTCATTAAACTGTTATTTTTGTTTGATATGAAATTATGTCTCCTCCCTTTTATTTTCAACTTTTTCATAATTATTTTCAAAACCAATTGAGAAATAGTTCTTTTTTTTAAATTATGTCCACTAAAAAAAAAATTATGTCCACTAGTTGAGTCAAAGTAGAATTTGTTTTAATCTCCATTTGTGTTTTTGCTTATATATGTTTATGATCTTTTATTTCGGTTTTTAAATAATCTTTTTTATGTAAATGTTTTATGTTATGATTTGAAATCCAGATAGGTCAATGGGGATTGAAATTAAACCCCATTTGTTGGGCATCATTAGGACCAGAATTAAATAAATTAATGATATGCCTAGAGTTCCTGATCCACGGATCTGTGCAAGTGTCAACTTCAATTGGATATGAAATCAACATTTACATTGTTAGTGAGTAAATTGACAATAGTGTATGGCTTATTTTTCTTTAGTTGGCTGTATCTCTGCCCACTCACACTTTTATGTAAGGAGCCTCAAGCTTATACTACTGTTGGCTAAACTTAATTTTAGAGACATACATTTTTAATATCTCCAGTAATATGCTTAAATTGATAATAGTTAAGTATTGACTGGATAAAGAGTTCACATATTTAAAATTTACATTTTTCCCCTTCTAAATTATTGGATATGTGTGTGCATTCTGGACAATATTTTAGAAAAATCCACACATGTTAAATATATGATATGAATGAATTCTTAGATTTTCTTGTTTCATCCTCTGATTATCTACATTATTTTCTGCTGTTTCATAGTACAGCAAAGCTGGCCTACTTGACTTTGGATCATGAGGATACTCAGGGAGAAGAATAAGATAGAGATACATGTGCTAAAATAGACTTGAATGAGTTCTTAGGTCAGTAAATAGCTTTATTAAATTCAAAGCACATCCTTACTGTGTTTGAGTTCTTTTAAGCATTATATCTTTTTTTTTTTTTAAGATTTTATTCATTTATTCATGAGAGAGAGGGAGAGAAAGAGGCAAAGACACAGGCGGAGGGAGAAGCAGGCTCCATGCAGGAAGCCTGATGAGGGACTCGATCCTGGGACTCCAGGACCACACCCTGGGCTGAAGGCAGCCGCTAAACTGCTGAGCCACCCAGGCTTCCCCAAGCACTATATCTTTTAAGTATTGTATCTTTTCTACTTTGTTGCATACATAATAGTTACCAATTCTGGCAGGCAGAATTGTAAAAGCCCACCTCTCTCAAAGATACCTACATCCTAATTCCCAGAACCTATTAATATCTTACATTCCATTGCAAAAGATACTTTTTAAAGATTTTTATTATTATTATTATTATTAATTTGAGAGAGAGCGAGCGAGAGAGAGCATGAGCCAGATGAGGGGCAGAGGGAGAAGCAGACTCCCACTGAGCAGAGAGCCTGACGCAGGGCTCTATCCCAGGACTCTGGGATCATGACCTGAGCCAAAGGCAGATGCTTAACTGACTGAGTCACCCAGGTGCCCCACAAAAGAGGTTTTGCAGTTGTGGTTAAATTAATGGTTTTGAGAAGGGGAAATTATCCCAGATTATTTGTTTGGGCCCAGTGTAATCATAAGAGTTCTTGAAAGTGAAAGAAGCAGAAAAGGAAGTCAGAGTGATTCAGTGTTAGAAAGACTCAATTTACTGCTGATGGCCTTGAAGATGATGGAGAAAGGCTATAAGCCAAGGAATATGGGTGGCCTCTAAGAAGCGGAAAAGGCAAGGAAATGGATTCTTCCCTGGAGCCTCTACAAAGGAATGCACCTTTGCTGACATGATTTTACCCCAGTGCAACCCATATCAGACTTCTAACCTACAGAATTGTAACATAATGAATTTGCATTGTTTTAAGACACTAAATTTATGGTAATTTGTTATAGGATACATGATAAACGAATGCACCAATAAAATCATGAAATTAGAGATTTGTGGTAGTTTCTCTGACACTTAATTCATGGCATATCAAGTGATTCTCAAGTCTGCTTGAACCTCTTTGGGTACATGTGTCCATCTTTGGATGTTTGTCAGAAAGTTAGGAATATACATATATTACTTTCAATCTACTAAAATTAACTTTGAAATGCACTGAGGCAGGTCTTAAAACGTGTCAAATGTAGTACTTCCAAAATGAATATAGTATCCTTATACCTGTCTATACATATTTGGTCCTTTCCACTTAAATATAGCTAGGAAATTGAAAGACATTATATTGAGTCATGAATGAACCTGAAATATAAATAGTGCTTCTTGGCTTTGGTTGCTGGAAGGCCTTTGTTCATTTATAGTCCTTCTTACCTTTACATTTTATTGTTCTTCCACTTTGGCTTAAAGTTATAGTTTAACACGTACATAGAAGGAAATTAAAAAATAAAATCACAAGACAAAAATAGGGAGCAGAAAAAGAGTGTCCCCGGTACCTGAAGGGAGTTATTGTAGTTTATCACTGTAGTTCTGAGTGTACTATCTAGTGTTAGTCACTATCTAGATAGTGACTATCTAGAACACTATCTACTAATAGTGTCCTAACTATCATCTTAGTTAAAGGGAGCATGGAAGTTCCTATGAGAAACAAAATTATTCTGGAAACTGAATTCAATAGGAATATATTATATTCATATTTCTATAAGCATTGTAACCATCTCTAGTTATTGTTTAGAGAGTAATAAGAGCTGACATTTATTGCTGTGTCAGATTCTAAGTGCTATAAGCAATTTATTATTTCATTAATCCCCAAGCAGGTATTATTATTCAGATTTCAAAATACAACGATTGGGGATTCATTTCTTTGTAGAAATTCTACAAAACAACTAGAGACACATTATGACTTTTATAGTCCCCAGGCACTTTTGCCTTTGGGCCCCTTCCTCCATGAAATAATGAAATTTTTGGCTATGGTGATACAAAGATTAATATAATTCAGACTGGATTTATTATTATCTATTCATTATTTTCATTTTTTCTTCTAGTTTTGTAATAAAACGAATATATTTTCATTGGCCAGACACTGCCTAGTATGCCTATTGGAGAAGTTGGCCTCAGATATAAGAATACAGGCTGTGCTGTAATACCATATGGGGGATCTGACTTTATGGAGTAGGTGGTGAGGACAAGATTTCCTTAGACAGTGACACTGATGGGATCTTAAGTCTGATTGAAGTGCAAGCACAAAGATTGTGATTGACCTAATGCCTTACAGATAGTAGAATTAATGAAATTACCACTGCCCTTAGAGTGGACAATAAAAGTTCAATTTATCCTTGAATTCTTGACTAAGTGTTTGAAGTTTGGTTATTCTTTATTGTTGAATAAGTTGGGATCCCGAATGCTTTAAATACCAGATGTGGTTGTGGAGAATAAACATATGCATGTCATGAAATTTAATATGGAGGTATTTTTAAATGGAGGCTGCCAATATACTGTATATAAAGCCTGTATTGTCTTATAGGTATGAAATTTTAATTTGAAACTCCAAGGAAAGTTTTATTTTATTAATTTGAAAGATTTCCTGAGAGCATTTAAAACCTATTCTTACACTTATCATTTAAAAAAAAGATGACTTTCTCCCATTTACTTGTACTCTGCAATGAGTGGCTTTACAGTTTTGTTTGGTTGTTTCTGTGAATCTATTCCTCCCTCCATTTAGTTGACCTCTATCTTATTTAGCTCTGTATTACTTCATCTTCAAGGATTGCAGAAGCTTCTTATTTGCAAGATCTTCTTAACCTTTAGTCTACTTCACTGGTCTTCACCTATGAGCCTGCCAGAACTTCCGAGACAGATGATTTTCCCAAGCAGACACACTCCAGTGGATGTGTTCAAGTTCACACCATTCCCTGGGCCCAAGCCATCCTTCATCCATTTCTCTGCTATTTAATAAAACATTTGGTAAGGGTGACATCTTTTAGAAATAACCTTGAATATGCTCAGAGTAATACAAAAAAGGTAAATCGTTCTCAAACTTTGGTTTTGTGTTTTTATAATAAATTACTTGCAACACACCCCACAATTGACCTCCACTCAGTAGTGTTTTACTGGAGAAAACACACATGTGCATGCACATGTAACTGCTGTTCTAATCAGTTCTGCCAAATGAATCTTCATTAAACACAGCTTTGAGCAGGAGATCCTTAGCTCAGAAACTTTCAGGGCAGCCTGGGTGGCTCAGCAGTTTAGCACCTGCCTTCAGCTCAGGGCATGATCCTGGAGACCAGGGATCAATTCCCATGTTGGGCTCCCTGCTTGGAGCCTGCTTCTCCCTCTGCCCATGTCTCTGCCTCTGTCCCTCTCTGTCTCTCAGAGAGAGAGAAAAAGAAAGAGAGAAAGAAAGAAAGAAAAAGAAAGAAAGAAAAAAAGAAAAGACCTTCAAAAAAAAAGAAAGACCTTCAGTGGCTTTCTCATTGCTGAGCAAGTAAAGTTCAAACTTACAGGAGTCTACCATTTTCCCCTCTTCGTATGAAAACTCTTCCCTGTTATTTACCCTTGCTAGTAGAATTTTTTCTTTTTACTACCCCATTACTATTAAAACTTCTAGATGTAATTACATGACATTTGCCATTTATGACTTTTCATTCTGGGTATCCACATGTATTTTTTTTATATTAAATTTTAATCTCATTTATAGACTCTTGTCTTTCCATTGCATCTTGTACCAGTTTTTATATTTAAAAGAGAAATAAACATAATTATTGGACATTTGAGTAGGTGTGCAGATGGATGGATGGATGGATGGATGAATGGAGTGCAAATTTTGCCTCCTACTTCTTTATCCCATTTATTATGGCATTATCATCAGAAATCATACCCCCTTCCTATATATACACTCTAGACATTAGGTTTGTTTTACCAACCAAAAAGGAAAAAAAAACCAAATCTATCTTGATTTATTCTTACTTCTGCTTCAGGACACAGGAACAAACATGAGGTATTAGATAACAACTCAGATTTACCCCCAAACTATTCTAATGATGTCCTCTATTAGCTTAGCTGTGTTCATTAAATCTTTTGAATCTAGGATAATTGGTAATAAGAGAATCCATCTCCGATATCCCTGATAGTATTTGGAAAGACTTTGATATACATATTTATTTATTCATGATAGACTCGCAGAGGGAGAACCAGGCTCCCTGCGGGAAGCCCAATGGATGAATCAATCCCAAAACCCTGGTATCATACCCTAAGCCAAAGGAAGACACTCAAACTGAGCCACCCATGTGCCCCAACACATAAATTCTTAGAATAATTTATTAAATATGTTTATAATAACGGGGTTCGTTAAGGGAAAAGAGGTGAATGCAATTTCAATGAAATGCCTCATTTCCAAACAAACATTCTTCATGTATAAGTTCTGAAAAAATAAACTGTTATAAGAGGAAAAATATAACTAGTTAATATTTCATTACATTCCAATTAGAAATCAAAGTAAAAACTCTGGCCTATTGTAGTCATACCACTTGACAGTATTCATATCTGCATATACGTTTATTCTAGTTTTCTGCTTAAATCTAAGAGTTATCATGTTTTTTTTTTTTTTTTTTTTTTTTTGGCCAGGCAGAGAAATAATCTAATCAGCTATTAAGAAAGAATAAAAATTTTTGATTTAAATACCTTAAGAATAAGAGTATAAGAATTTGAAGTGTCTTTCTACCCTTTGGGTTTGAATTCAGTTCTAAAGCAAAGTTTAAGACATGTGTATCTGGGGATCCCTGGGTGGCTCAGCGGTTTGGCGCCTGCCTTTGGCCCGGGGCTCCACCCTGGAGTCCCGGGATCGAGTCCCGCATCAGGCTCCCGGCATGTAGCCTGCTTCTCCCTCCTCCTGCGTCTCTGCCTCTCTCTCTCTCTCTCTCTCTATATATATATATATCATAAATAAATAAACAAACAAATAAATAAATAAATCTTTAAAAAAGATGTGTATCTGTATTCTTTTTTCCTCTTTTTCTTTTTTAATTTATGGAGCAAACATTTAAAACATACTTTCTGGCAGAGAGTTACTTTAGGATTTGCCCTCTCTGCTTTTGTGTTGCTGGCTCAGACATCTGCAGTGAGCTGACATGGAGATATGTATTTCCTCATGAGGCTTCAGTACACAGAGCTTTTTTATCGGTTGATTTTATTATTTTTTTACTTTACTAGAAATTGGCCTTTATTATAGCATGTTAAACTTATATACTCTTCTATTTAAGTTCTTAACAATTCACCAACCCCACATCACATGATAACCTTATTTTTGTGTAGATCTTGCTGTAAGGTCAGCATGAGACAAGACTTAAATGTTGTTTGGCCTAAGCTGTACAACTCCGTGTAAACCAATCTGCACTCTGGCACATTGGTATTGTAGCTGTCCTTCAATCTCCATGCCTCCGTAACCGTGTCCAGGTGACTAAGCATCTTATTACTTTTCCACAGTTCTAGCTCCATCTAAATTTCTAGTTTACTTTTCATTTGTAATATTTTTTCAGTCTTTCTTCAGATCAGTTTTCCTCCAGGAGCACCTTGAAAGACCTCCCTCCCTTTATATTTCTGGTTCTCAAATATTTTACTCACCTTTTGGCATCTCAAATCCAAAGTCCATTTTGTAAGAATTGGGATTTAGTCACTAACTATGCTTGCTTTTTTAAAAAAAATTTTTTTTTACACTCCTCTTTGAAATATCCATTTATTCTTATTATTACCTGGGTAGAAGTATTAAATAAGATCCATTGCTATTTAATGCACATTTGGCTATATAGTTTATATTTTTGTCCTTCAGTTTAATTCATGCTAATGAAAGTACCTGTCTTGCTTAGGCAAGCCATAAGAAAAAGTACTTCAGCTTCAGTGACTACCTATTAGTGTCTTTAGAGTGTGTATGGTTCCATTATGTTCCATATATGATGCAAACATATATGCAAACATATATGATGCAAACATAACATGAAACATTTTAAATTTCACAGAATTTAAAATTCTGATTCAGTTAAGGATTTACACAAATATTTATATATAAAGCTATGAAAAGAGTTATATTGTTGTGGGTATATATTCTACAGAATGGAAAAGTTGTTGATGGAGTGGCTCTGGTTGGTTCTAAAGTTGTTGTTGTTGTTGTTGTTGTTTCCACGTAGATTTGTTGCTTAAAGTCACTGAAGGGATGATTCTTTCTGTCTTCTCTGATTGTGAAATGCTATAAATGCCTTGAGGAAATATGAACTGCAGATTACTATAGATAAACTGTAGATTTCTGTAACAGTCATAAAGAAAAGTTTGTCTTTGTGATTTTTATAACTAGGAAGTTTCTGTACTAGTCAGATATTATTAGCACCTGTTGCTTGGTTAAATCAGACATACCATAGCTGTTATGGTAGTAGAGATAGGATAGGTCTATTGGTTTCTTTGCTACAGTAAGGAAAGAAACACTTATGTTTTGGGAGATTTGGAGATTGATAAGGAAGAGGAGAGACATGTGCCAATTGCCTATAAAAAGGATTTTACAGGGTTTTTATTTTTATGCATAGTACCTTACACTACTTCTTCCCTTTTCTTATTCCTGGTGAAGGAATAGAATAAGTGAATGATTAGAGCATTATTGGGGAAGAGTTATTTGGGGGACAACAGTTTTTTAGATCTCATTTCCCTCATGTGTAATTTTTAAAGATCTGTAAATGTAGCTGAAAAATACCAGTGTCTGATTATCCCATGTGAGTTAATTGGAATTAATACATTTAAGATTTCCATTTTTTTAAGTGATGCATATTTTTTCCAAAGGGAAGTTTTCCTCTTATATTTTAATTGTGAATTACAATATCTTCTGATCAACATGATCATGTTTCTCTCATACAAAATTCCAGCATATTGGGGTACCCAGGTGGCTCAGTCAATTAAGCATCTGCTTTCTGCTAAAGTCATAATCCCAAAATCCTGGGATTGAGCCCTGTGTTGGACTCCCTGCTCAGTGGGAGCCTGCTTCTCCCTTTCCCTCTGCCCTGCACCCTGCCCCCCAAATAAATAAATAAAATCTTTTTAAAAATTTAGCATATTACAATTCTTGGATTTATAGAAATTTCCTGCTTGTATATTCAGCTTTCATCAGTTGTGGGTCATTTCTATTGGAGATAATTTGAATAAGAAGGACCCTGTGTTCTGGAAGAGGTAATAGAAATAAAGGAGCAAATTTTCTTCAGTAAAAGGCCTTGGGAAAATTAGAATGAGGTAGAGTATACCTGAACTTAAGAATTGAATTCCAGTGATTGATAGAAAACAAAACAAAACAAAATAAACAAAACACCGTTGGTATCTTAAGAGAGACAGTTGGAGATAGAACTTAATGACAATAGGCAACTTGGTTTTTCTTGTTCTTCATAGCAACATATGGTAAATATTTGTTGAGTCAAGTAATGAGTGAATGAACAATGGAGCAAACAACTAGGGTATGTAGTCTATAGTAAATAATGAGAAAGTATTAATTGCATGGGGATTAAAAAATAAGCCTCTCATTCGATCTTTTTCTAACAGTAAAGTATTGGAACAAATTTACGAGCATTTTATTGAGATTTCAGGAGTGTCTGATGATATATGGAGATGAGTAGTTAGTTCTCACTGTACTCAAACCTAAAAGTGTATATCATTTGGTATCTTTTTTTATTATGCTTCTTTATTGTTAATGTGAAAATAAAATCATTTTAAAGACTTGTATAGGTTAATTCTGGACTTTTAACTTTTCTTTTTTCATAATCTTGAATTTCACAAAAAAATAATCTTCTCTGGGTTTATTTTGATAATTTATCAGTGGTTAGAGTTGATGCTAAATGAACTCATTGGCTTAAAATTATTCTAAATTGGGGGTTTCTATAATATATGTATGTTGATAATTATTTTTTAAATGATAATGTACTCTTTGAGAGACAAGATAATTTTATTCCATATCATGTCTTTTATCATGTAACACACAACAAATGTTGGGTAAAAGTAGACTATAGGTCCAGTAGTACCAAGTGAGCAAAAGTATTACTAAGTAGTACTCTCTTGAATTATAAGCACATAGTTCTTTAGACTTAGAGGTTATGAGAAGATACAGCCAATTATTTGATATCCACAACACACGACAGAACCAATCACAGTACGCTGTTGTCCTCTTATTAAGTGAAACTCTGTTTTAATTGTTTTGTTTTCTATAAGCCATCTTCAACTTTTCTGGGTTCTGTGTTATGATGGATGTTTACGTTCTACTCTATGTAAGATACTATTTGGTAAAACTTCCCAGAACACTGTAAGATTTCAGCAATAGCTTCTAGTTAGCTCTTCATCTGTTCTCAAGTGACCTGGCAATCTTGCCCTTCTCTCTGAAGTGGGCTTTGTATGGTCTCCCATTGCCTCAGCCAATTAAGACCTTAAAATTAGGCTTTGAGGAACCGTGCTCATGCTTCCAGGAACATAATAGCACCACTTTTCATTGAAGGAGATGAGAAGTGTTTAAGTTTGGCCAATGAACAAAGCAAGGATAAAAACAAGTGCTAAAATCACAATTAGCCCTGAATATTTTAATGCAAAAAGGGTATCAGTTTTTGGACACTATTCCACCATTATGCTAGATTTCCCTCCATAATTTATGGTTCAAAGTTTTACGCTTCTTATAGAGATAATTAAGTTATGTAGTAAGGCATTTTGAAAAGAGTACTACACCCTTATTTTTGAGGCAAATAGCTTTGCTACCCTAGATTTAAGCATGGATTAAAATGTTCCTGTTGCTTCAAGACTGAATAAGATTCTAGAATGTAAGTTCTTCAAAGGATCTTTCTTTCCTTTGGGTGGGAGAGATGAGCATGCCTGACATTGAGCTACGACTTTTTTAAATGGAGTTCATATATACTTATGTTATTTTCAGATAATGAATGTTTTAATTTCTAATTATGGTAGCTTGACTAATTTTTCCTTTAAAGATTCTAGGATTTTGTATTGAATGGTGACTATCTTTTGCTTATAATCATTCTAGATTGGCAGTATCCTTTCTAACGGTTAGAAGGAATAAAGAGTGATCTCTCCATTGACAAATGAAAGAAGGTTTCTCTCTCTCTGCTTATTTTTCAGTTGATACGAATGGCAAGGTTGGTGTTCCTGTTTCAGTAACAAAAATATTTGTAAATGGTAAAAATTTTTTAAAAGAAGTTATTTGCTCATATATGGAAATTCTGTTTTATAGCCATTAATTGCTTCAAGTAACTTATTTTTTTCTTAGATTGAGAATGGCAAAATATGTTATTATAGACACACACCATATCTATAAGTGTATATGTTATGTTTATTTGTGTATGTGTGTGTACATATATATATTTATATACCAATGAACAGAGAAGATTTTTGTGTAATCTTATGTAGATTACACTGTTAAAATGGAGTCTCTGAGTGTCCAGGAACCAGCCTCAGAAATTACTTACCATGTCTGTGTTGTGTTTTGCACTTGGGATCGTGTCCACAGTGTGAGATAACACTGGCTATTTCTCAGTAAGGGCACTATGAATATTTTGAACTGGATAGTTCTTTGTAGTTCAGGATGCTCTCACACATTGAAGGGCATTTGCTTATCCTGGTCTCCAAACACTAAATACCAGTAGCAATCTCCAGTCTCTGAAATAAGAAAAGTGTTCTTCCCCACGCGCCACCAAATTCTTTTAGAGAACTATTAGATTCCTTTCTCATAGCACCAAAAATGTTTTATTGTATTTACTTATTTTCTTATTTATATCCTTCCATAAACTATGAACCACATAAGAACTTAGACCTTATTTTAAATATATTAGGGTTCCATGACCTATCACAGTATGTAACCCATTAGCATTTAATTCATGTTTATTTATCAGATAAAATGTAATACTATAATATTTACTTAAACTTAGCATTTCCCTCAATTATTAAGCCATATTGTGAAATTAACCAGAGATACCATATCAAGAGCTTTATCTGTTTAATTATTCATCTTTTCATTTGTTTATATCTTGACTTATGTAACAAATATATACAGAGCTGTTAGCTTAAAAATGTACTTCATTATAGAGCAGTGATGTCCAAAAGAAATGAGACACAAAGGTTAGTTACATATGTAATTTAAAATTATCTTATAACCACATTGAGAAAGGCAAAAAAGAAAATGTGAAGTTAATTTTAACAATGTAATTTATATAACCCATCATATCTTAAATATGATTATTTCAGCATGTAATCAATATGAAAAATCACTGATTTATTTTTCATATTGAACTTTTGAAGTCTGGCAGGTATTTCACCCATATTGCTCATCTTAGTTCCAGCCAGCTACATTTTATACGCACCATAGCATATGTGTGGTTCATGGCTAATGTATTGCATAGCACAGCCCTAGAAGACCTTCTGTATTGTCTGTTATTTCATTTCATCATTCCTGTGATGAGACATTCATCTGTAGTAGGATTGCCAAGATTGTTGAGAACTCTAGGAAGCAGAAGATGATGACTATAAATAGCTTATATACTCTAATATTCTATTTGTGAAATAAATATTTACTTTCTATCTAAAAAATGATTTAAAGTATCTTATAATAAATACTATAGCCACAATGCCAAAATATCAGAAGGGAAATTAAAGATATGTAGAAATGATTTGAATAGGCTAGATTCCTTGAATTTTTCAATTTTCTCTGCTTCTATTTAAAAACAGATGGTAGAGAATAGCACAGTTATTTATGCAGCTGAGGAGTAAAGATCATTTGAACAAATTAGGAGGAAGGACATTTTAGGATCTATTTGCCCTCTTTACCTACATTTTTCTACATTGTATAGTTTGCAGTAAATAATTTGGATATTTATTAAAAACAGTTTGTTCTTTAGAACACATGGGTCATGTTGTCTTTGGTTTAGACTAAGCATGTAGTGCTTAGTAAATATTTTGCTTCAGTCAAGGTTTTTTCCATTCAGACTATGGCGTCTAAATTGCTTAGGCACTGTTTCGACTGTCTAGACCAAGTTGTTTGGCTCTAGCATTTTGTTTTTTCAAAATTGAGCACCTGCTAATGAATTTGGAAAGGTTTTTATTAGCTACATAGGAAATAAGTGAAAAGGGACCTAATGTTTTCTGAGTACCTACCACATGCCAAACTGTGTTAGATATGTTATATAACTTGAAAGGTAATCTTTTATTTAAGGTAGGTATTTTTATTCCTGATTGTTGATGAGAAAATTAAAACTATGAGCAGTTAAGTGAGAAGTCTTTGGATCCACGGATAATGTAGAGTAGATTCCTTTGTAAAATGTGGCTTGACTGAAAGTGCAGGAAATGACTCTATTTCTTCTTATTCCCATTAAACTATTGCCTATCTCTGTCATTCACCACTCAACAGCCTAGAATAATTGCTTTGTAACATAAATTATATCACCTTATATCCTACCTCCACCTTTTAGTGACCTGTGCATGTGGAGGGTGGAGGGTAGGGGGCTGGGAGAGTGGGGGTGGGGCAGGGGAACAACCAAAGTTCTTTACCATGATTTGCAATATCCCTCCTGATTTGGCTCCTCCTTGTGCTCCAACTTCATCCATTTCCTGTCTCAACTTTGAGCATGAAGTTCTAGACACGTTTTATCCTATTTTTGTTCCTTATTATATGCCAAGCCCATTTCAGCCTCACAATATTCACACCTGTTGTTTCCCCTCCCATGTCATACTCCTGTTTTCCTCCTTCCCCTGCACATATGGCTTTGCTCTCTTGCTGCGTTAGTCTAAGCTTGCTTCAATGTTCTTTATTCAGGCGGACCTTACTCCTCTGCCCAGTCTGAGTAGGTCCCTTTCTTTATTTCTGTCATTGCAGCCTGTTCATTTACTTTTAAGAGCGTGTAAAACTCTAATTTTATTTGGATATGCTCATGTATTTATATGTCGTCTGTCCACTATATATATATGTGTGTATATATATATGTATATATATATATATGTATATATATGGTAAACATCATAAGGCCAATGACCAAATCCGTTGCCCTTGTTCTGATGGGTGCACAGTTAGTATTTGTTGGGAATAAATATTTGCTTTTTGGTACCTGGCTTGCCTTAATAGCCTCCTAAATTGTTCTGAGTTCATTTTCTCACTTTTCTGTTTCATACGCTAATGTTGCCAAATTGTAATAAATACTAATTGGCTGACTTCTAGCCTCATATCCCCCTCTTTGTTCTAATTGACCATATTTCCTGACACACATGGATAGTGATATAACCAAGCTGATCTGGCCTGGTAGCTCACTGGCCCCTCACCACAGGGATTTTTGCAAGAGATGTGATCCAGCACAGGCCTTTTTGAGTCCTTCCTTGATTGAAAATTTCAAACTCAAAATAGGAGAGAGAACCTCTTTTTATACTTTGTACACGATATTGAAAGTTTATAGACCTCTGTCAGAGATCATATCTCATGCAAGGAGTAAAAAAAAAAAATAGCAGACAAATAAGTTAACACTCAGAAAAGAACCAAAGATGTAGGGCAAATGATAGGCTTACTGGTGTCAAGTCTTTATACTCATTTGCCCTCATTTATGGCTGTGCCCTTCTTGATCAGATGCTGTATTTCATTCTTTCCTCTTTGACTTAAACTAGTTAACCTTGTCTCTCCCCTTCTTACAGAGTCTTGACATATTAATGTCCCCAATCATATTCCAAACCACATATAGCAGGGGCTGTCAGGATCCACTTTGTTTTCTTATGTTAAATTAAGTAATACTTCTCAATATCACAATAAGATCATGTTAAACTAACTTTATTTAGTTTGTAAATGGTGGTCCACTTTTTCTGCTACTGTATATTTTCTGTCCAGAATTATATTCTTACCAATTTTCCTTCAATTTCTGAAAGCTTAGAGAGGTAAAGTATCTGTATGATATGATATATCATACATATATATCATATCACACATACATACACAATGATTGTAACTTGTAGACTATATCATTTTATTGCTAAAATTCTTATATTTTTATGCCATATAAATTTTGGATCTGTTGAACCTAGTTTAATTTTTTTTAAGTCATCATTTATTTAAACTAGGATTTAGAAGTAAGGACTGTAAGACTTTGCTGAAAAGATGGAAGCAATATAAATACTAATGTGAAATTATCCCATACTAAAATTAATGAATTATCAATAATCTGTACAGACTATCTTTTAGGTCAGTAAGATCATTTCTACTGAATTGTGTAAGACTTGTAGATATCTTTCTAGTCGGATTCACATGTTCAGCTACATGGGAAAATAACAAGCTCACCATTGAGTTTGATTAAGTCATGTGAAAATGAGGATTAGGTGACTCAGGCTCTGAGAAGATGCATGTGAAATGACATTGTAATTTAGATCAATGATCCATTTGACTCAATATTCTGGTTCTGACAATGATACCAAGTGATATTTTGCTAGAGGCTCAATCCTTTTATTTGGTCATTTTAAAATATTAAGAGTATACTATAAGTAAAAATTCATCTTTATGCCTTAAAAGACTTCTTGAATTGCTTTTGTATTTTCAAGATATATAAACTTTCTTAGGGACACTGCCCTACAACACACTGCCACCACTCTCATTTTCTGGTGCACATGACAGACCTTAGTAAACTTAGTTTCCTATAACTTAATAACTTAATAACTACAACACTGCTGTAGGTAGCCACTGCCAGCTTATTTAAATTGATCCATGGAGTGAAAGGTAGTTGTTAATATCTATAGGAAATGAGTTCTAAATATTACCATATTACCATCTTCTATCTAAACTGAAGATAATGGGGAATCCCTGGGTGGCTCAGCAGTTTAGTGCTTGCCTTTGGCCCAGGGCACGATCCTGGAGTGTTGGGATCGAGTCCCACGTTGGGCATCCAGCATGGAGCCTGCTTCTCCCTCTGCCTGTGTCTCTGCCTCTCTCTCTCTCTCTCTCTCTCTCTCTCTCTCTCTCTCTCTCTGTCTATCATGAATAAATAAAAAATAAATAAACTGAAGATAATGGCACTTCCTTCATGTTTCAGGGGCTCTATTTCCAATATTTTCATTTATTCTTTAAAATAATTTACTTCTGATTCTGCTAGTCACTCTATAAGGGACAAGTATCCTTCAAAGTGAGTTATGGCAGGGTCTTTGCCTGTAAGCTTACAAATTTTGTGAACTAACATGACATACTAGATTTGACCATTATTTCTTTCTCAATTAACCTTTGCTTTGCTTAAAGTATTTTGCTTTGCTCCTACAACTCAATAATGAAATGACTAATAACTCAATTAAAAAATGGGCAAAGGTCTTAATAGACAATTCTCCAAAGAAGATATAAAAATGGTTAATGAGCACATGAAAAGATGCTGAACATCATTAGCCATCAGGGAAATGCAAATCAAAACCACAATGTGATACCGTTTCACACCCACCAGGACAGCTTTAATCAAAAGGACAGATGATAACTGTTGGAGAGGATGTGGAGATATCAGAACTCTTATATACTGCTGATAAGAATCTAAAATAGTACAGCCAATTTGGAAAATAGTCTGGCAGTTACTTAAAGATTAAACCATAATACCCAGTAGTTTTACTCCTAGGTATAAACCTAAGGGAAAAGAAAACATGTTCATGCAAAAACTTGTAGATGAATATTCATAGTAGCCAGATGTTCATAACAGCCAAAAAGTGAAACAGTCCAACGTCCCTCTACTGCCGATTGGATAAATAAAGTGTGGGATAGCTATACAATGGAATATTATTTAGCAATAGGAAGAAATGTAGTACCGATAAATTTTAAAACATGGATGAACCTTGAAAACATTATGCTAAGTGAAGGGAAGCATATATCATTCCATTTGTATCAGATGTCTCCAATAGACAAATGTATAGAAACAAAAAGTAGTTTAATGGTTACCTAGAGCTGGACAGGATGGGTAGATTGGGAGGTGACAGCTAAGGGGTCCAGGGTTTCTTCTGGGGGTAATAAATGTTCTAGAATTGGTGATGGTCATACGACTCTGTGAATATCCCTAAAGCCATTAAACTGTACATATGAATACATTAATTAAATGGTGTATGAGTTATATTTCAAACTTTTAATAACTTCGGAGTCTTATTTCTATTCTTCCCTTCACTTTGCATAGTCAGTTCATTAAATAGTCTTATCAGCGTTATTTTTAGACTACCCTCCAAATCTGTCCCACTCTGTAATTTTGGCTCAAAATCAACTCTTGCCTGGACATTACTGCAATGATCTCCTAGCTGGTGTGCCTGCCTGCCTGCCCTCTTTTGTTCATGCAGATATTTGTTTCATCTATCAGCCAGAGTGATTATTTTTAAATTATTGATAATATAGGTAACATTAATGCTAATGAAATAATGCTTAACTCATTTTACAATTTACCGTGACAAGCACTATTCTAAGTAGTGAAATACTAACTCATTTTATCTTTATCACGACTCTATGTGGTAGATGCTGTTACTGTTCCCATTTTATAGAGGAGAAAACTCAGGTGCAGAGAAATAACTTGCCCAGGGATAATACAGCAAGTAAATGGCTGTTATGTAAAGTAGATCAAAGAATCCCTTGACTTAACATTCTCGAGTGACATAGTCTGACCTCTTTGCACCTCTTTTTTGCTAATTTCTACTCTACCAGACTCATTCTTGCCTTGGTCCATTTGTGCTTGGTCCATGTTTTTGGAGTGTACTTCCCCTAGAGTCTTTTTCCTTCTCATTATTCTTGACTTCAGTGTCACCTCCACAGAGAAACCATCTTCAGTAATTCCAACTTGCTCTTAAATTTTCATATGTTTTCTTCATTGCCTTTATCAGTTTTTGAAATTAACTTATTTTTTAATGTAATATGCCTTGCCCCTGCCAAATAATAAAAGCTCAATTTTTTTTGTTTGTTTGTTTGTTTTCTGACTTACTGACTTACTGACTTTGGGAGGGTAGGATTTTATATATTTTTCAAATTATAGTTGAAGCCATTCTTCAAAGGATAAAGTGCATGTGGGAAGACTATTTTTATGCTCTAATGACTCATGTTTTAAGGTGAGAACTGGCCTTTTGATAATATATTTGACTGATTGGACAATATTACTGTTCTTAAAATGTTCCATGTTTTTTAGGGTGTTGATTTGCTGCTTCTACATTGTGGTTTTATTATTCTCAGGTATGGGGCGCGTGTAGAGAGTGTGAAGAGTGGGGAGAGCAGCTCTTGGCTGTTGGTTTTATGGGGTCCTTGAAGTGATATAGCTATGGTCAGCATGGAGAAAATATGAAAAAGCTTGGGTAATTTTCTAGATCTGTTCTTGCTAGTGTTAGGTTATTCTAAGTTACCACTGAGAAAACCTGCTGTATTACCCATAACCTTCTATCCTTTAGTTGGACCGACACACATACATGTACTCATGTGTGCATACACATATGCACAGAAACACACGCCAATGCTGCATTTACGTAATGGCCTTTAGGCAATAGGCCTCCTTCTCTTATTTTTCTGTTGACTTTTCATTCTCAGAATGATAGTGTTTATATTCCCAATGAGAGAAATAGCTCTGTGTGTGTGTGTGTGTGTGAGAGAGAGAGAGAGAGAGAGAGAGAGAAAGAGAGAGAGAGAAATGGGTGATGTAATCCATGTACATTCATGAGGAAGTTTTAAAATTCTAGTTTTGTATATATATCCTGTAGAAAACATGGTCTTGTTTAGGAAGGAGTGTATTGTGCAATTAATGTCCAAGATTTACATGATGTTGTTTTGCTGGCCTCTGCTGTATTGAGAAAGAATATGACATTCAGTGTTGTTACAAGTAGCTTTATTTTTTCAGAATATTAAAATTGGATCCTATGTGCATAAATAATATTCATTGAATTGAATTCTCTATTTTTTCACCACTCGGCAGAGCAAGAGAGGTAAACACTAGGTGCTGAAAAACAAAATAGGAAACTGCAGCATTGAATGGCCAGGCTCCAGTTGCTTTTACAATGTTTCTAATAACCAAGATTTTCCACACAGCTGACTCTTGATTCTTTGTGCAAATAGGCTACTTGTAGGAGGATGAATGCAATCTACATAAAATTAGAAACAAAATCACTAACATTATTTTCCACTGTCTCTTTTATCTAGTACTTATAAGCAATACTAAACAAAGTTACTGTATTTAAAAACATTTTATGCTTTTAATACATACACAAAAGTAAACCTACTATGTGCATGACTGAGAAGATTCAAAGAATAGTAAGACCCTGTCCCTCCAGTAGAGGAGGTTATGGCCCAGTAGTAAAGATTCACTTCAATGCACCATCATATATATTGCTGTAGATACTAATAATGTGCTGTATACATGTCTGAGCAGTAGCTCTACCTGGATGGGTCAGGGAAATGAGAAGTATTTCAGTTGGGGACTCTGAAGGTTAAATAGGAATTTGCCGGGTGAAGAAGTAGCCAAAGGAAACAGCCTACACAAAGTCTTAGAATTCTGAAAAGGCCATGTTTGCCCAGGAAATAGGATGAAATTCAGGAAGGCACAAATAGAACAACAACTATTTCTAAGGCAACTTCCTTAGAAGCAGGAGAAAATTTCAGTAGATGCATAGTGGACAGGAAGAATAAAATAAGATGAAATATGTTTGATATTAGATTATGAAGAATGTTTTCTATCACTGACCAGATGTTTTCTAGTGAATGAGTGTGATGATTCCTTTTACTTTTTTGTAGGCTAATGCTTGGAGCAATGGGGAAGCTGCTTTTTACCTATATTGCCTCCCACATAAAATGCTTTTCTTGATAGCTGTTCTATTCTTAGTACTAACAAGGAACTATGGTATTATTCAACTTGCTAGTATGCCTGTGTCTGTCTCAACTGCCCTTTGATATGGTTAAGTTTAACTTTTATATTCTTTCCAGATAGGTCAGGGCAGTATCTGGCAAAAAATGGAGTTAGATCAACCTACTGTTTTCAGTTTATACTTTGTAAGTTATGTGGCATTTGGAAGTCATCTGCTGGTCCATCTGGAGCTAGGCCTAAGGGGGAATGCAAGGCTCAAGGAAAGTACAGCCTGGCCACTGACTTGGTTGTTGTTTTAGGATATTAATGGTGAGATAGCTGATGTGTTCAGCTGAGATAGGTTGATTGGGAGAACTTTAAGATCTCTAATTGAACAAGTACATAAGTCTTGGTGATTGTTGTGTTCTTTAGCAGCCCTTTGAGGATGCATCTAAGTACCTGCCTTGGGCCTTGTGCTTTAGAGCACCCTTCTATGGGATGAGTATAGGGAGCCATGGAAACATGATTTGTCACTTATAGCCACAGCACCTCCCTTTTCTAGACCATGCTTTGGCTACTAGGCTCCAGAATTCCCTGTTCAAACTGTCAGAGCCTTTATAGAGGAGCAACTCAGGCCCCTTTCCTGGGTATATCTTCTCAAGGACAGTGTGAATAACTCTAGGCCCAAGAGGTGGTTGAAAAGTAGCTGTCTGAGCACAACGGCTAGGTGTGTGCCGTGGTTTCCCTCTTCATGCTCGTCTCCTCTGTGCTAGATGGAGCCTGGGGTGGAACAAGAAGGAAGACCACAGACCCTGAAAATGTTAAAGACAGCCTACTTGGATATGATAGAATCAGTTGGGAATGCAGAAGTTAAAATTATCAGGAGGCTCCAGTGTAGAATTGAGACACGTCAACTGAACTCCTTAGAGAAGATGTACACTGCTCTTAAACATTATCTGTCTCAAACTCTTCATTATGTTGGAGACAGATCTTAACATTAGTGTTTGTTTCAAACACTAAAAAGTTTCAAACTTTTCTACCCTCTTATATTTAATTTTTTTAAGTTGCAAATTAAAAAATTTCCTTCAAAAGAGGATTATTGAATTATGCTCTTATGCACTAATTCCTTAGGATGACCAAGTATAATCGCTGGACTTAGAATAGAATGAATAAGTTCATTTCATGTACTTAGGTTTGTAGTAAAACAAGATAATCGAAAGTGAATTGGTATGAAAGTGCTTAAATAAGTAAATGCAACTAGGCCTGTGGAATTATTTTCACTCCACTAAAATAACTGCCAAATATACTAGTACTACAATTTCATTGTTTTCTCTTAAAATTAAATTAAATTTATGAATTTATGCAATCCCATGTACATACACTCTCATCTTTTTGTTTCTTGTTTTGGAACAAAACAAAAATTTTGGAAAGCTGATTATAAAATTCATTTGGAAGAATAAGGAAAACAGAGTATCTAGCAAAGTTCTAAAAAGAAGAGCATGGTAAAAAAGTAATTCTAAACCTTTATAATATTTTTTTTTTCTTTTGGCTAGAGAGCCCAGTGGAACAGAATAGAAAACTCAGGATTAGACCCAAAAGCTTGAATAAGTTTAGTCTGCAATAAAACTGGAATTTTATTTTATTTTATTTTATTTTATTTTATTTTATTATTTCATTTATTTTATTTATTTTATTTTATGATAGTCACAGAGAGAGAGAGAGAGAGAGAGAGAGAGAGGCAGAGACACAGGCAGAGGGAGAAGCAGGCTCCATGCACCGGGAGCCCGATGTGGGATTCGATCTTGGGTCTCCAGGATCGCGCCCTGGGCCAAAGGCAGGCACCAAACCGCTGCGCCACCCAGGGATCCCTAAAACTGGAATTTTAAATCTGTGGAATGGATAGACTTTTTAAGAAGTGTGCTGGAATAACTGGATATCTATATGGAAAAAGATAGATCCATTCCTGACATCATTTGCCAATATACATTTAAAATGCACTAGAGATTTCAATGTAAACAATGAAATTATGCAAATACTAGAAAAAGCATGGGCAAATGCCTCTATAGTCTGGCAGTAGGCAAAGGTTACCTAACTTCTAGCTAAAATGCAGAAGCAATAAGGAATAAAACAATTCATAAATTTGGTTGTGCAGAAAACCCCCACAATAAGCAAAAGAAAAAGACAGTATTTTTCCAAATCTTATAATAGACAAGAGGTGATATCCCTAATATATAAACAACCTATTAAAAAGTCCAAATGTGTGAGAATGAGAATCTGGGAACTGTGAGGCAACAGGCATTTTTATACATGGCTTGTGGAAATGAAAACATTACGATTCCTTTGAAGTGACTTTGAATGGAGTTAATTTTTGTAAGCATGTATTTGCTTTTGACTGTCAGTCCTTCTTCTAGGAGTCTATTCTAAAGATACAGTAGCAACAATTCAAAAGGCCCATTGCTTAACACTACTTATTGCAGTATTACTTTTAATAGCAAAAGGCTGGAAATCATTCTATGTCCATCGGGAGGGGTCTAGTTGAAGAAAGAGTGGTGCATTTAGAAGGTTGGTAAAATGCAGCAGTGAAGAGAAATGTCTCTTCATTGTCTGCTGTGTGGGCTGGGCTGATTTGAAGACTGTAATTGCCTGTGAGAGAATCTCCATATGGCTCTCCACAGGCTCCATTTCCTCACAGCAGGGCTGCCTGGGGGCTCCTAGATTGAGTCCCAGGGAACAGTGCAGAAGCTGCATTTAACCTAGCCTTGGAAGTGACACGGCATTACTTCCCTGCATTCTGCTGGTTACAAGCTAGTCACAAGCCTTTCCATATTCAGGGAGGGGGACTCCTCACTCCACCCCCCCTCCTCCCATTCTCAGTGGGAGAAGTGTTCAAGATTTTCAGATGTTTTTAGAACCACCATGCTCTTTACTCTTTAGGAAGTAATCGTGCCCCCCCCCCCCCACACACACACATACAGAACCAAATCTGATCAAGGATCTAGATCTAATTACCGATATATAATAAATACATGGGAATCATTTCAATCAGCAGAATTCAGACTATGGGAACTTTACAGGACCCAAGATCTGTTTTACTCAAAGAAATTACAAGGAGAGTAAAAGAGCTGGAGGGAGAATCTATAGATTAAAAGAGACTGAAGAGGCCCCTCTGTCAGTGCAGTGAGTGAAATTGCATTACATGATCCCAATTCAAACAAACATAAAAAGGGAAATATGAACACCAAACTGCCTAATAATATTTGAATATACTATTAAATATTAATTTTTAGGTGTTATAAGAGTGTGCCAGTATCTTTAAAAGTTCAGAATAATTTTATTTTCAAGTAACTAAATGTTAAATATTATTTAGATTGTGTTACCTCTTAAAAATCTAGTTTGAATATTCTTTTGGCTGACATGTTAACTTTTTGGCTGGGATGTTTGTCCTATGGCTTTTCTTCATTCCCCAAATGAATACTGGCTTCTTAAATCCCAATTTAATCTTTGTGAAATCTTCTAATGATCCAGGACTATGTATTGAAATTATTTCCCAGAGATACTGTCATTCTAAATTTAATTGTGTGGTAAGAAATAAAGGTGTTATTTTTAGTGTGTTTTTCCCATTACAGAGGCCTCTGTCTTGGTAATATAAATAGTTTCTTAATTCTGTAGTTTAAAGTTTTATCAGTAATCATTTTGTGGGTTGAATCTAAATTAAGATGCTGTTGCCCAAACAATTTTTTTTAGGTTTCTTTTATTTTAAAAGAAAATAGAGTGGTATCTGTGTCTATAAAAGGGGAGGATGAAGGATCTTTGTGCAGAAGCTGCCCTGTGTGGTGACTTTTTTGGTGTTCACACAAATCAGCACATGTGATAAAGTGATAAAATTGCATGGAAGTCCATACCATTGGAGGAAACTGGGTGAAGAGTATATGCCATCACTCTCTATAATTTCTTACAACTGTGTGTGAGTCTATAATTATTTCACAACAGAAGCTGAAAATTTACATTGATTTTTATTTTTTTGAATGGGAAATTACTATTCTAAGAAAATCAGACATCAAGTCTAGTTAAAATAGCAAACACAGGTTTTTCTAATTTAGTTTTTGATTTTTTTTAGCTTTTGATTTTTAAAATTTTAAATTAGGGAGGGATCTGAATAAATTCTTAAAAACTGATATTGTTCCTCAAAAAAACCCCATTTTTAAATATGCCATGACAAACACAAAGTTCTCTGGAAGCCTTCAAAAACTGATGGCATGTCTATAGTTAAGATACTACAGTGAGGGCCGCCTGGGTGGCTCAGTGGTTGAGCATCTGCCTTTGGCTTGGGGTGTGATCCTGGGGTTCCGGGATCAAGTCCCATATCGGTCTCCTTGCATGGAGCCTGCTTCTCCTCTCTCTGCCCCTCTTTCTGCCAGTCTCTCTGTTTCACATGAATAAATAAATAAAATCTTAAAAAAAAAAAAAGATACTACAGAGAATGTAGTCTCATGGTAGATACTAGAGAACTTATGTACATAATTTAATTTGGACTTAGAGATAATCATAATTTTGAGAACTGGGAAGGTCCCTTTATATCTTATTGTTTGTAACTGTCTTTATTACAAATGAAAGAATGCACCCAAAAAAGTTAGGTGATTTTTCCAAGGTTCTGCTGTTTTCATACAGTAGTGAGTGATTGATTTTGTCCACTTTTTTTAAAAAAACATTATTCATTCATTCATTCATTCATTCATTCATGAGAGATACAGACAGAGAGAGAGAGAGGCAGAGAGAAAGAGAGAGAGGCAGGCTCTGTGCAGGGAGCCTGATGCGGGACTCAATCCCAGGACTCCAGGATCACGCCCTGTGCCCAAGGCAGGCGCTAAACCGCTGAGCCACCCAGGGATCCCCAATTTTGCCTACCTTTTTATCTCTGATCTTTTTTTTTTTCTTGCTGCATTTGTCAATCTGTATATTTGTATCTTCTATTTTAAGAAATTTTCCTTTAGTTCTGTTCTCTCTAAGCTATCATAAGAATAGTAAAGACAAATGAACAAATAATATTTTTAGAGTGTACATTTTTAGGCGATGACATTTCTGCGATGAAAAAACCCTACTGTGTGTGGATATTTTGGTTAGTGTTTTACTTTATGTATTTGTATTACTGTACCTCTCTTAGACATTTTTTTTTGCTTGATTTTAGAGAAGTAGCTCTTAATATAGTATAGTGCAAAAAAATAAGCAGGTGGTTGCTGCAGTGTATCTAAGCAACCTATGGATGTGCATGACCCATAGGGTGAAGTTAAGAGCATGGGCTCTGAAGTCTTAATGCTCTGCTACATTGTGACCTTGGGAAACTTTCCCAACCTCTCTATTCTTCAATTGCCTCATTTTGTTAAGTTGCATTAATATTATTGTCTACTAGGTAGTACTGTTGTATCAAATATGCTGATATAGGAAAGAGTGAAACAGTACTAGTAGCTAGGAAGTTTTTCGTGTTAGCTATTTTTAAACATGGCTCATAGTTTTGATTTTACTCTTATTAGACACCACTTAGTCCAGGAGCTGCATTGGGGAATGGGGGAAAGATGAGAGTAAAAATATGATCAGGAGTGTATACAGGAGGAATCAATAAATGACCTTTGAGCACCTGTGATATCAAAGGCAAATGGATGTGTAAGGAAAATGTGATTTCCTTAATTCATCATCCATTCAACAAATACCTATTGAGTGCCTCCTTGTAATGTCAGTCACTGTTCTTGAAACTAGAGATAGAGCAGTAAATAAAATACACAAAAATCCCTGCGGCTGTATTGGTTATATTTTTTTTGGCAGGAGACAGACAGTAGACAAAAACAAGTAAATTATGGAATACCATAGAAGATAATAATTAGCATGGGAGAAGGCACAGAAAGGAGGCTTAGAGGGCTAAGGAATGCTACTGAATGCAAAGTGTAATTTTAAATAAGATTATCAGGGTAAGCTTCACTGAAAAATGTTGTTAAGACAAAAAAAATGAAAGAAAATTCATGTGCATATCTGGGAGAAGAGCATCCCAGGCAGAGGGAAGCAGTAGTGCAAAGGCCCAGAGGCAGCAGTTATATCCAGCTTATTTCGGGGATCACAGAGAAGCCAGTATGGCTGAAGTAGAGTGGGCAAAGATGGGGGGGCTGTGAATATAGTTGGGGAATATGAGAAAAATGAAGGAGTCAAAAATGATAATGAAGATTTTAGCCTGAATAGCTAAAACATTGGGCCCTCCAACTCTGAGGTGGGAAGACTGATGGTGGAGCAATAAACAAAATTAGTGGGGAAAAAGTGAACTAAATGTAGTTTAAAATTTAAACAGTCCTTTTCAGTCCGTCTGAGGCCAGGAAAGC
This sequence comes from Canis lupus dingo, assembly GCF_003254725.2. NCBI lineage: Eukaryota > Metazoa > Chordata > Mammalia > Carnivora > Canidae > Canis > Canis lupus. The sequence goes on along the minus strand of NC_064250.1, from coordinate 53,206,715 downwards.
TAAGTCTCTCAGATAACTTCCTCAACATCCTGGGAGAGGTCAGTTTATGTGTCTTTGCAGCAGAAGAGAAGACTCCATCGCTCTGGCTCCTCTGTCCCTGAGTGAAGTTCCTCATCCATTTGGTGGTTGCTTCCCTGCTGGCATTTATTTGATGGCTGGAGTCTGTAGCTGGTGTAACTTGTCATCCGCTGCATTTCATCTCAGGCAGTGTTTCCTGTAGCGCTTGCCAGCCTGATCTCTCTGCTCTTATCTCACTGTTGCCCTCAGTTCCTCTGAGACCTGGATATGTCTCTACTTTGATTCCACAGAACCCTCTGCCTTGCAACCTCCCTACATTATGGCAGCCTCTCAGGTAGGTGCCTCAGCCAGACTGTCAGGGCCTTCTACTTTCTTCTAGACAGCACAAGAGCCAAAGGCTAATCAGCAGATTAAACATTGGGGTCCCCCTTCTACCTGACTGTGCTCTCCTGCCAAGGCCATGTGGCTTTACTGTCTGGGGCAGCCTGAGAGGCAGTTACTTTTCACATTCTTGAACAAGAACCAAGAAACTAGAGCCCTGCCTTCCCCTCAGTTTTATCCTTGTTCATCTAATGAGCTTCTTCCTCTCTAGACAGAGAAGAGAGAAGGGAGAATCAATTAGTATGTGAGACAGTGTTTGTTTTCCTTCTTTCTTCCCTGCTCCCTTTGAGACACAAAAGGGACAGACTCTCTTATGTATCATATCTTATTCCTTTTGGATATCCCTTACATTAAAGCTATATGGTCAGCTAAACAAACTTGTCTCTTGGTTTGCTAAACTGGGAGGCAGTATTTTCTCTCAAGTTGTAACTGGCCCCAGAAATCCTATTTTGCATGAAAGGAGATGAATATTAATATTACATTGTTCTTTCTCTTTGAATCCCTCATGCCACAAAATCCTAAATTACTAATTCAAAACAAAACCCTTAGTTACTAGTTGTAACCTCCACTCAGATAGATGCTTTGGAATGACCCAGACAAAGCCCATATTACTCAGAAAGACAAGTTAAAAACTAATATAGTTTTTAAAGATTCTATTTATTTATTTGAGAGAAAGAGAGTGTGTACACGAGTTGGGGAGGGGAAGAAGAAGAGGGAGAAGCACACTCCCCACTGAACACTGGTTCTTCCCAGGACTCAGGGATCCTGGCCTGAGCTGAAGGCAGATGCTTAGCTGATTGAGCCACTTAGGCACCCCTAAAAACTAATAATTTATAAAATCTATAGCTAGAATGTATATGGTCTCTGAAATATATTTATTTTCTTTTTGTAAAGACAAGTACACAGTCCTGTGAAATAGCTTTGGTTATGTCTGATGACAAAATGATATTTCCCCAAATGTTGATGTGTGTCTAATTTTCATCTTTTGCCTTAACTACTCTTTTTTCACTGAATCTTCTTGTGATATTCCGTAAACTCTTGTTTAATAAAATAAAACAAAGCACATTCAAAATCTGCTTTAACATATCTTCACATTTTGAGGTAAGCAGATAGAACAGATGTTACAGTGACTTCCTCTATATTTCTATTTAAAAATGTTAGCCTATTTTCTATTCAGCATTTTCCAAGTTAGCCCAAGTTATTAAAAACAAAATGCAAGCACAGACAAAAAAGAAAATGGCTGTGCTGTCTTATTTTAAGAATAAAATCAATTAAATAAGGTTTTTCAAATGTGATTTTAATAGTAATAAGTTTAGAGAGAGAAAAATAGATAATTTAGAGAGTATTTCATTAAAAAAATCCCTAATCTAAGATGTTTCAAAAGATGTGCTTGAAGACATTCAATTGAATGACTGTTAGATACATTTTGGGAGCTATAATTATGGCATGAAAATAGAAAATCCATTACCTACCCTTTAGTACCTCTAAATTATTTTTATTGTGTAAGGAGGACAACCATTATACTTCTGGTTCATCAATAAGATCCGTTTTATAGTAAAGCTAAAAATAGAGAAGGAAATCTTGTATCTCTGAAAGGTCAAATTGATTTATAGAGTTTCTTACTTTTGATGTTTAGAAAACTTTTTTATTTCTTAAATTTTAGTCACTGGTATTTGGTAATTTGACATGATTCAAATAAACAGCTAATTTCAAGGAGTGGTATTTTAGGTTTAATCCAGGTGTAATATATACAGTCTTCTGACAGGGTTCCACTTGAAAACCAACCACCTATCTCTGTCCTGAATCATTATCTGCTATGTCTGTTATCTTCACTCTTTTCTGTATTTTGTACTCATTTTCTGTAATGTTTCCTTTCCTCCAATATATTGATGTGCTAAGGTCTGCTCTGTCCAAACAAACAACCCTCTCTGAATTTTATGCCCCAACTTAATTTTACTCTTGTTCGAAGGTCTATGAGGAGCCATCTTGTTCATGCTTGTTTCAGCTCCCACATTCTTTCATCAAGCTGTCAAATCTGATTGCTCATCCTACTGATTTTATGAAACCATTTTCAGTAAGATCACTGGCGATATCCTAATTGTAAAATCCAAAGGCCCCTTTTCAGTGGACTTGGCATTTCATTTCTGTGTAGCACTTGATTGATGGCTGCTCTCTTCTAAGTGAATTCTTGACACCATTCTTCTCTGCTTACTAAGTGCATTACCTTTCTTCCCCCTAGGCTTTTGTTTATTTGAGAGTGTGTGTGTACATGAGCAGGAGGAGAAGCAGAGGAGAAGGAGAAACAGGCTCTGAACTGAGCACAGAACCCAACTTGGGGCTTGATCCCATGACTCTGATATCATGACCTGAGCTGAAATCAAGAGTTGGACATTTAACCAACTGAGCCATACAGGTGCCCCAACTAAGTGCATTTCTAAACATTTTCCAAGCTCTTCTATCAGCTCCTTTTACTCTATCCATTCCTTAAATTTTGTTTTTTCCTAAATATTCCAGACCCTCTTACCTTTTCATACCCTATGTGCTCTCGAGAAGATTTAGCCCACTCTTATGGTTTAAATATCCAAATGCTGATGACTTCTAGCCACAACCTGTTCTCTTGGTATTCAGACTTGTGTATCTTATTATCTTTCAAATATATATTTGTTTGGATGTCCTACAGGACATCCTCATTGTGTCTGAGTATTAACCTACTGTGTTCCTTTCTACACTGCTTGTCTTCCTGTTTTCCCTCTCTACCCACTCAGCCAGTCTTAGAAATCTCCAGGTCTTTGTAGTACCCTCCCAATACTCCTCCCATCCCAGTAACTAAGGTTTCACTAATTGGTTCGTATTTACTTTTCTCATAGCTTGAAAATCCATGAACCTCCTCTACCACTACTTTTTGTTGTGGTTATGTTTTCCCAGTTACCACTGAACTGTGGTTCAGACTTTCTATGTTCTATGCATGGAATATTCCCTGTCTCTGAGTCTTTCTACCATCCAGTCTGTTCTCTGTAATACCAGAGTATTTGATCCATAAAGAAATCTGAAGATGTTTACTCCTGCCTAATCCTTTGATAGTATTTTGTTGTATAAGGGGTACGTCATATGAACCTTAAATCTTTAGAGACCCTTTAAGTCTATTACTACTTTTACTCTCCTAAACACTTTGCCCTCCAGTGACACCTTTTGACATTATTTGAGCACATCCTGCCATTTCATAACTTGACTCTTTGGAAATGCTTTTTTTTTTTTTTTTTTTTTTTCTGTTTAGAATTCCATTTTCAACTACTATTTTTTTTTTTTTTTTTTTTTTTTTTTTTCATTTTTTAAAAATATTTTATTTATTTATTTATTCATGAGAGATATACACAGAGAGAGAGAGAGAGAGAGAGAGGCAGAGACACAGGCAGAGGGAGAAGCAGGCTCCATGCGGGGAGCCCCACCTGGGACTTGATCCCGGGTCTCCAGGATCACACCCTGGGCTGCAGGCAGTGCTAAACCGCTGTGCCACCAGGACTGCCCCCTCTTTCATTTTTGATAATAATTTGTGTCTTTTCTCTTTTTTTTGTGAGTCTTCTTTTTTTTTTTTTTTTTTTTTTTTTTATTTTTTTTTTATTTTTTTTTTTTTTATTGGTGTTCAATTTACTAACATACAGAATAACACCCAGTGCCCGTCACCCATTCACTCCCACCCCCCGCCCTCCTCCCCTTCTACCACCCCTAGTTCGTTTCCCAGAGTTAGCAGTCTTTATGTTCTGTCTCCCTTTCTGATATTTCCCACACATTTCTTCTCCCTTCCCTTATTTTCCCTTTCACTATTATTTATATTCCCCAAATGAATGAGAACATATAATGTTTGTCCTTCTCTGACTGACTTACTTCACTCAGCATAATACCCTCCAGTTCCATCCACGTTGAAGCAAATGGTGGGTATTTGTCATTTCTAATAGCTGAGTAATATTCCATTGTATACATAAACCACATCTTCTTTATCCATTCATCTTTCGTTGGACACCGAGGCTCCTTCCACAGTTTGGCTATCGTGGCCATTGCTGCTAGAAACATCGGGGTGCAGGTGTCCCAGCGTTTCATTGCATTTGTATCTTTGGGGTAAATCCCCAACAGTGCAATTGCTGGGTCGTAGGGCAGGTATATTTTTAACTGTTTGAGGAACCTCCACACAGTTTTCCACAGTGGCTGCACCAGTTCACATTCCCACCAACAGTGTAGGAGGGTTCCCTTTTCTCCACATCCTCTCCAACATTTGTTGTTTCCTGCCTTGTTAATTTTTCCCATTCTCACTGGTGTGAGGTGGTATCTCATTGTGGTTTTGATTTGTATTTCCCTGATGGCAAGTGATGCAGAGCATTTTCTCATGTGCATGTTGGCCATGTCTATGTCTTCTTCTGTGAGATTTCTGTTCATGTCTTTTGCCCATTTCATGATTGGATTGTTTGTTTCTTTGGTGTTGAGTTTAAAAAGTTCTTTATAGATCTTGGAAACTAGCCCTTTATCTGATATGTCATTTGCAAATATCTTCTCCCATTCTGTAGGTTGTCTTTGAGTTTTGTTGACTGTATCCTTTGCTGTGCAAAAGCTTCTTATCTTGATGAAGTCCCAATAGTTCATTTTTGCTTTTGTTTCTTTTGCCTTCGTGGATGTATCTTGCAAGAAGTTACTATGGCCGAGTTCAAAAAGGGTGTTGCCTGTGTTCTTCTCTAGGATTTTGATGGAATCTTGTCTCACATTTAGATCTTTCATCCATTTTGAGTTTATCTTTGTGTATGGTGAAAGAGAGTGGTCTAGTTTCATTCTTCTGCATGTGGATGTCCAATTTTCCCAGCACCATTTATTGAAGAGACTGTCTTTCTTCCAATGGATAGTCTTTCCTCCTTTATCGAATATTAGTTGCCCATAAAGTTCAGGGTCCACTTCTGGATTCTCTATTCTGTTCCACTGATCTATGCGTCTGTTTTTGTGCCAGTACCACACTGTCTTGATGACCACAGCTTTGTAGTACAACCTGAAATCTGGCATTGTGATGCCCCCAGATATGGTTTTCTTTTTTAAAATTCCCCTGGCTATTCGGGGTCTTTTCTGATTCCACACAAATCTTAAAATAATTTGTTCTAACTCTCTGAAGAAAGTCCATGGTATTTTGATAGGGATTGCATTAAACGTGTATATTGCCCTGGGTAACATTGACATTTTCACAATATTAATTCTGCCAATCCATGAGCATGGAATATTTTTCCATCTCTTTGTGTCTTCCTCAATTTCTTTCAGAAGTGTTCTATAGTTTTGAGGGTATAGATCCTTTACATCTTTGGTGAGGTTTATTCCTAGGTATCTTATGCTTTTGGGTGCAATTGTAAATGGGATTGACTCCTTAATTTCTCTTTCTTCAGTCTCATTGTTAGTGTATAGAAATGCCACTGACTTCTGGGCATTGATTTTGTATCCTGCCACGCTACCGAATTGCTGTATGAGTTCTAGCAATCTTGGGGTGGAGACTTTTGGGTTTTCTATGTAGAGTATCATGTCATCGGCGAAGAGGGAGAGTTTGACTTCTTCTTTGCCAATTTGAATGCCTTTAATGTCTTTTTGTTGTCTGATTGCTGAGGCTAGGACTTCCAGTACTATGTTGAATAGCAGTGGTGAGAGTGGACATCCCTGTCTTGTTCCTGATCTTAGGGGAAAGGCTCCCAGTGCTTCCCCATTGAGAATGATATTTGCTGTGGGCTTTTCATAGATGGCTTTTAAGATGTCGAGGAATGTTCCCTCTATCCCTACACTCTGAAGAGTTTTGATCAGGAATGGATGCTGTATTTTGTCAAATGCTTTCTCTGCATCCAATGAGAGGATCATATGGTTCTTGGTTTTTCTCTTGCTGATATGATGAATCACATTGATTGTTTTACGGGTGTTGAACCAGCCTTGTGTCCCAGGGATAAATCCTACTTGGTCATGGTGAATAATTTTCTTAATGTACTGTTGGATCCTATTGGCCAGTATCTTGTTGAGAATTTTTGCATCCATGTTCATCAGGGATATTGGTCTGTAATTCTCCTTTTTGGCGGGGTCTTTGTCTGGCTTTGGAATTAAGGTGATGCTGGCTTCATAGAACGAATTTGGAAGTACTCCATCTCTTTCTATCTTTCCAAACAGCTTTAGGAGAATAGGTATGATTTCTTCTTTAAACGTTTGATAAAATTCTCCTGGGAAGCCATCTGGCCCTGGACTCTTGTGTCTTGGGAGGTTTTTGATGACTGCTTCAATTTCCTCCCTGGTTATTGGCCTGTTCAGGTTTTCTATTTCTTCCTGTTCCAGTTTTGGTAGTTTGTGGCTTTCCAGGAATGCGTCCATTTCTTCTAGATTGCCTAATTTATTGGCGTATAGCTGTTCATAATATGTTTTTAAAATCGTTTGTATTTCCTTGGTGTTGGTAGTGATCTCTCCTTTCTCATTCATGATTTTATTAATTTGAGTCTTCTCTCTCTTCTTTTTAATAAGGCTGGCTAATGGTTTATCTATCTTATTAATTCTTTCAAAGAACCAACTCCTGGTTCTGTTGATCTGTTCCACAGTTCTTCTGGTCTCGATTTCGTTGAGTTCTGCTCGAATCTTTATTAGCTCCCTTCTTCTCTTGGGTGTAGGATCTATTTGCTGTTTTTTCTCTAGCTCCTTTATGTGTAAGGTTAGCTTTTGTATTTGAGTTCTTTCCAGTTTTTGAATGGATGCTTGTATTGCGATGTATTTCCCCCTTAGGACTGCTTTTGCTGCATCCCAAAGATTTTGAACGGTTGTATCTTCATTCTCATTAGTTTCCATGAATCTTTTTAATTCTTCCTTAATTTCCTGGTTGACCCTTTTATCTTTTAGCAGGATGGTCCTTAACCTCCATGTGTTTGAGGTCCTTCCAAACTTCTTGTTGTGATTTAGTTCTAATTTCAAGGCATTATGGTCCGAGAATATGCAGGGGACAATCCCAATCTTTTGGTATCGGTTCAGACCCGATTTGTGACCCAATATGTGGTCTATTCTGGAGAAAGTTCCATGTGCGCTTGAGAAGAATGTGTATTCAGTTGAGTTTGGATGTAAAGTTCTGTAGATATCTGTGAAATCCATCTGGTCCAGTGTATCATTTAAAGCTCTCGTTTCTTTGGAGATGTTTTGCTTAGAAGACCTATCAAGTATAGAAAGAGCTAGATTGAAGTCACCAAGTATAAGTGTATTATTATCTAAGTATTTCTTCACTTTGGTTAATAATTGATTTATATATTTGGCAGCTCCCACATTCGGAGCATATATATTGAGGATTGTTAAGTCCTCTTGTTGAATAGATCCTTTAAGTATGATATAGTGTCCCTCTTCATCTCTCACTACAGTCTTTGGGGTAAATTTTAGTTTATCTGATATAAGGATGGCTACCCCTGCTTTCTTTTGAGGACCATTTGAATGGTAAATGGTTCTCCAACCTTTTATTTTCAGGCTGTAGGTGTCCTTCTGTCTAAAATGAGTCTCTTGTAGACAGCAAATAGATGGGTCCTGCTTTTTTATCCAGTCTGAAACCCTGCGCCTTTTGATGGGGTCATTAAGCCCGTTCACATTCAGAGTTACTATTGAGAGATATGAGTTTAGTGTCATCATGATATCTATTCAGTCTTTGTTTTTGTGGACTGTTCCACTGAACTTCTTCTTAAAGGGGAATTTTAAGAGGCCCCCTTAAAATTTCTTGCAGAGCTGGTTTGGAGGTCACATATTCTTTTAGTTGCTGCCTGTCTTGGAAGCTCTTTATCTCTCCTTCCATTTTGAATGAGAGCCTTGCTGGATAAAGTATTCTTGGTTGCATGTTCTTTTCATTTAGGACCCTGAATATATCCTGCCAGCCCTTTCTGGCCTGCCAGGTCTCTGTGGAGAGGTCTGCTGTTACCCTAATACTCCTCCCCATAAAAGTCAGGGATTTCTTGTCTCTTGCTGCTTTAAGGATCTTCTCCTTATCTTTGGAATTTGCAAGCTTCACAATTAAATGTCGAGGTGTTGAACGGTTTTTATTGATTTTAGGGGGGGATCTCTCTATTTCCTGGATCTGAATGCCTGTTTCCCTTCCCAGATTAGGAAAGTTTTCAGCTAGAATTTGTTCAAATACATATTCTGGCCCTCTGTCCCTTTCGGCGCCCTCGGGAACCCCAATTAAACGTAGGTTTTTCTTCCTCAGGCTGTCGTTTATTTCCCTTAATCTATCTTCATGGTCTTTTAATTGTTTGTCTCTTTTTTCCTCAGTTTCCCTCTTTGCTGTCAACTTGTCTTCTAGGTCACTCACTCGTTCTTCCACCTCGTTAACCCTCGTCGTTAGGACTTCTAGTTTGGATTGCATCTCATTCAATTGGTTTTTAATTTCTGCCTGATTAGCTCTAAATTCTGCAGTCATGAAGTCTCTTGAGTCCTTTATACTTTTTTCTAGAGCCACCAGTAGCTGTATAATAGTGCTTCTGAATTGGCTTTCTGACATTGAATTGTAATCCAGATTTTGTAACTCTGTGGGAGAGAGGACTGTTTCTGATTCTTTCTTTTGAGGTGAGGTTTTCCTTCTAGTCATTTTGCTCAGTGCAGAGTGGCCAAAAGCAAGTTGTATTGGGAAAAAGAGAAAAAGAGAGGAGAGAAAGAAGGAAAGAAAAGAGAAAGAGAAAAAAAAAAGGGAAGAAAAAGAAAAAAAAAAACGAAAAAAAAAAAAAAAAAAAGAAGAAAAAGAGAAAGAAAAAGAAAGGAGAAAAAAAGGGGGTGGGGGAAGGAAACAAATCAAAAAGCAAAACAAAACAAAAACAAAAACAAAAACAAAAACAAACAAACAAAAAAAGAACCACCGGGGAGTATCTTCTGATTCTGTGTTCTTTAAGTCCCTTGGCTTCTCCTGGAAGTTGTCAGTCTAGCTGGTGTTCTGGGGGAGGGGCCTGTTGTGCTGATTTCCAGGTGTTAGCAGTTGGGGGAGCTGCTGTGCCCCTGCCTGGTGCAGGGCTCGGTGGGGGTTGTTTACCCCGTGAGGCCGCAGGAGGAACAGCCCCAGTGGCGGGGCAGCTCTGGAAACCTGGATTCAGCTCCGGCAGGAACTCCGTCTGCAGGGCCTGGAGGCTCCGGGGCGGGGCCGCTGATGTGCTCAGCTGGGGCAGGAGCGTCCTCGCTGTCCTGGGCCCTCCCGGCCTCTGCCTGTCCCGGGGGAGGCGGGATCCTGGGCTGTGTCCCGGCGCCCTGTGCTCCGGAGCCTGCGCTGGTGGATTCGCGCTCCCGGGCCGCGCAGCCCCCTCCGCGGAGCCGCCGCCCGAGCCCCTTCAGCTGCTCCGGGTCCCGCCGGGTCCCGCCGTGCGCGCTGCAGCCCTTAGGGAGCTCGGCGCACTCTCCTGGGCGCGCAGTTGCTGTTACTGTCCCCGGGAGCCCGAGGGCATCCCCGCCCTCCTGGGTCCTGCTCCACCTCCCTGCGAGCCCCTTTCCGCCCGGGAAGGTCGGTGCAGCTCCTGCGTCTCCGGGACGGGGCTCTCCTGTCCTGGGGACACTCGCCCCGGCCTCAGCCCGGCTCCTCGCGGGCCCCTCCCCCTTGGAGGCCTTTGTTCCTTTATTTCTTTTTCCCCGTCTTCCTACCTTGATAGATGCGCGAACTCTTCTCACTGTAGCATTCCAGCTGGTCTCTCTTTGAATCTCAGGCCGAATTCATAGATTTTCAGGATAATTTGAAGGTTTTCTAGGTAGTTTGGTGGAGACAGGTGATTTGGAGACCCTACTCCTCCGCCATCTTGCTCCTCCCCCTCCATTTTCAACTACTATTAAACTAATTATTTCTCAAAGCTCAGCTTGACGTGTCACCTGCTCTCTGAAACATTGCCTGGTCTTTTCCCAACTTCTCTCAAGATTAGTGAAGATGATTCTGACCCATTATTTTCCCAAACCCTGTTTTCTCCTTTGAGGTCGTGTATTTGTGTGCTTTCCACTTCTCGTGTCTTGCACCTCACATTTCCCTCTCATAGGCACATATGTAACCCCTGCAAAAAGTTTTCTTCTTTTTATTCCAAGCTTTTCCCTCAGAAACATCTCTATTTTTTTCCTTTTTACCTCCTCATTCATAAACTGCAAATAATATTATTAGCTTAACAGTTTCAAAAACAAACAGTCCTTAGTTGTGATACTTGTGAAAATACTTAGTTGTGATAGTTGTGAAACTATGCGAGTGAACTCTTCTGTCTTAAAGAAAAAAAATCTAGTCTTGAACTAAAGTCATATCAGGAAGAGTCTAAAGCATTTGTGGAAGAAACATAGGAGTCTCTGCTATACCCATCCTCATCCTCAAATTAAACATCCTTTCTGAAACATTAGTATCTAAGGTACTTTGAAAATGCTTTCTTCTTCAATTGCAGTATTTTTCTTTTATTAAGTTTTTCAAATGTATGTTTACTTTGCCAATGCAAACCCAATATTTCAGCCAAATGATTACTTTAAGTATGAATTGTTATCTATCCTAGGGACAACACTGTTTTTTAAGTGGGAAATTATGGTTTAAATTCAAACAGCTGACTTATAGATACAGCTAAACATGTTGGTAAGTATGGAGCTATCCTTTAGTAATATTTTTGATTTTTAGATCTCATAGCTTACTATTGGAGGTTCTTTTTTAAAACGAGTATGACCTTTTTGTTTTGTTTTGTCGATCATCTTTGAAATATTTGATGATAGTTTTTCCCCCCAAACAGAAGTAATTATACCAGTTGATTTTCAATGATCAAAAATAAATTCCAGATAGAAGAAATTGGATTTCAGTTGTTTTGAGAGTACTTTATGTCTTTCTAATGGGATAAAGTGAATTTTTGTGAATGAACCCTGAAGTCAATACTGTTTCTTCTGACATAGAACATAGCTGTTTGTAAACTTATAAGCTGTTTATAACTTGTATTTTCTGACATTTTCTAACCTACACCATTAAATTATGGACCTAAAATTAAATATTAGCAGTGGAATGGAAATTGTGTCTTTGATAATAGGGGACTTGAGAATAAATCGAATTGGTAAATAGGTCTTAGATTTGATCTAGATTATACATATCTTGTTGAGCTATTGTTCTGCAGACTTTAAGAAATCTGGTATAAGCTGCTACTGCTGCTTTTTTTTTTTTTTTTTCCCCAAAACCATTGATATCTCCAGAGTATCTCAGACCTTTGTTACTCACAGCATGGTTCATGGACCAGCAACATTTATATTACTTTGAGATTTTGTTAGAACTGTAGGAGCTCATTCCCCATCCTAGGTCTCCTGAATTCAGGAGCATCTTAAGATCTCTAAGTGATTCACATGCACGTTAAAATATGAGAAGCACTGCCTTAGACCAGTGGAATATTATGTTCCCTCACTGGAAGAAGAAGGGAGGCCTCCTTGTAAAAATGGTTTGGGGAGTTTCACAGCACCACATGAAAAAACTTCCTGATGTAAAACCAAAGTATTAACGAGTTGATGTGTAGAAGACTGGAGGCCCACTCAGTATTATGTTTTTTTTTTTTTTTAAGATTTTATTTATTTATTCACAAGAGACACAGAGAGAGAGGCAGAGACATAGGTAGAGGGAGAAGCAGGCTTCCTGTGGGGAGCTCAATGCAGGACTCGACCCCAGGATTATGACCTGAGCCAAAGGCAGATGCTCAACCATTGAGCCATCTAGGTACCCCAGTATTATGTTGTTTTAAATCTGGAAGGATTCTTAAGAATGATCTAGTCCCATCCTATCTCTTTATAATTAGAAATCGAATTCTCCCAAAAGAAAAAGTTAAATATTTATCGAATAAAATTTACTGTTGCCTGAGATCACAGTCCACTTAGTATAGTCTAGAATAATTTATACCACTTAATGAGTCACTAGATATAGAGGAGAAAGACATTCCACAGTTTGTGCTTTTAATTTTACCCATGAAGTTTCTTTCCCCCAAATTTAGTGAACTCTTCAGCCTGTCATGGACACATTCTCTGAAATCTATTTTCATGCCAGTTTTCATGTGAATTGTACCTGTTTATATTTTTAACATTCAGAGTACACATCTTTTCTTGGTTATCAACATGAGAGCCAGTGCTTTGAATCATTGAGCTCAGTAGATTAATTTCACATTTTAGGCAGAGTTTTCCTGACATTTGTTAATATAAAGATGACTGATGGAAAATCGATTTTTGGATATGATTCAGAACCATGATCTTTAACTCTTTCACAATTTCTTAGCTGACCAAATTTGTCTATCTACTGCTTAGCTCCCTCTATCACCTCAGACAGGTATTGTATTATTCCTTTGCATTTCCTGACAAGCTGATGCCTGCTCCTTGCTGGGTCCTGAATCCTGACCTTTCCTGATATCTAGTTACAATTTCTCTAGTTCAGCAAACTGTCAAACCCCCAAGTTCAATTCTCACCTTCTCTCCAAAAATCTCTCTATGTGGGTGATCAGTTATAACAGTTTATCATTTTGGGAATCCTTTTGCATCTACTCTGTGTCACATGAGGGGATGACACTATTTATTTTAATGGCTCTCCTTTATTCAATACAGTTATGAAACTTTATTAAATGTTTCTGGGTGTGGAATATTGTTGGATTATGATATCTTGGCAATAAATGAAAAATATTAAAACTTCCATTTAGTTATAATTATTATGTCCTAATTTTGAATGTTCTTGGAACTTTGATTGAGCTGTTTTGACCTAAAACTGCAATTTCATTTGGTTCAGCACTAGAGGTATGCAGTTCGCCCATTGGCCCTTTATTTGTGAAGATTTAGTAACTTATTTTTTGTTCCTTTTTTTTTGATATTTTTTAAGTTGAAATTTTATAAATCTAAGAAGGCCTAGATTGTGAGAGAATTAAACAGCTTGCTCTCCTCTCTTCTTGCCAGGCAGTCAGCCCTGCTCAGCTGTTTAGATGCCGAGGCCTATGGATAAGCTGAGCGTGTTCTAGGTCCTTCTGTCACTTTGGACATGGTTAATCCTCTCCTGCGAGTCTGACCCCAGATAAGGAGCAGAAGATTGTGGTTAAATGGTGATTTGGGATTACCTATGTGACATTCTCTTCTCTCTGGGCACCTGCTTGATTGCTGTTATTTTTCACTAACCAGAAAGAATTGACAGCGCTGAGTAATATCATTTGTCCTTGTCAGCTTGTAGTAAGTTTTAAAGTAAATTTTGCCCCATTTAAGGTAGAAGGAAAAGGTATTTGGAAACGCCAGGAGTTTAAGATGAGTTTGCATCTCTGTTTATTGGTCTGTGGAGTTTATTACAAAATTTCTGTGTTAATGGTTTCAAAATGAGATGATACTACATAAAATTATAGGTCATAGTCTAGTTCTAATAGAACATACAAAAGTTAGGGGATTATTTATTACTCTTCTGTTAGAGCAGATTTATATTGTTATGGACAAATAGGAAAGACATTACAGTATCATTTTTTCACAATATTTTAACAGAAATAATATATTTCACATCTAATAAAAATATGTGTTTTAAAAATCTGTGTAGGAAAAAAATAAAAATAAAATAAAGAAAATAAAAATCTGTGCAGGGGCACCTGAGTAGCTCAGTTGTTTAAGCATTTGCTTTCTGTGGAATCTTGGGATGGAGCCCTGCATTGGGCTCCCTGGACAGCAGGGGGTCTGCTTCTCCCTCTACCCCTCACCCCACTCATGCTTTCTCTCTCTCTCAAATAAATAAAATCTTTAAAAATAAAATTCTGTGGCAAATATTTAAAGTAATATTCCTAACATTTATTTTTAATGAATACAAACTGCAAGAAAAAGTTTCTGACCCACTAATTCATCATATTAAATATCTTTTACTTAATCAGAATGCAGTATTTCAGGATACTAGATCACAAAATTATTTTGAGCATTAAAGTGTATTCAGTGTAAAGAGACATCAGTACAGTAAAGGGGTGCAGGAAAGTCATAAAACGTAGTTATATAATAAAGTATTAAATGTGATACTGATAGTTGGGTTTTAGAATTGTACTATTTTGGAATTACACATAAAAAGAAATATGTTTGATTTTTCTTTTGTCACCTAGGTGTAAGTTATGATGTAGAGCTTTTTGTTATACTCATCTTTAAATATCTTAGACAAGATGTGTTTGCAATAATTTTATCTATTCTTGAGCCAACCAATGTGAGAAATTTAATTTCCTGAAGATTGAAGCTACTTAGCATCCAGTTCTCTTCCTGAGTAACTTAACTGAGAATGTCTGCCAAACTGTGTTTTCTAACAATCATAAATATAAAACAGTATAAAACCTAATTTGCTAATGCAACAGCAGGTGGGAGGGTTTAGAACAGAATAGATGGTTGATATTTTCAGGATTGCCATGCCTTGTATTCAGTATCACAGACTTGCTTTATTACTTTGGTGTGTTTGTTCCTTTTGTCCTTTTCCTCAAGTTATATGATTTTTTACAAGGAATATAGTTGAGGAAGTCACTAAAATCAATCTATGATCTTTTGACTCTGTCATTATATAAATTTTAATTATGAATGTCAAAGTTAAGAATGCTTTCACTTTAAAATATTATATTATCCATTTTAGAAAAGAAATTCCTTGGCCTCTAATATGTCTGTTATGATATACATAAGATATATATATATTACACACAACCCCCAAAGTACCCTAGTATTGTTAAAGCTTCTCAAAACCTGAAATTTTCATTGTATGTATTCTAAGAATCTAGCATATATTCAGCATGTTTTTTTGAGCAATGTGTCTATGTAGATGAATAGAATTTGGGAATAATGCTTCAAATATGTAGCAGTTTGAATAACCTAAAAATCTTGCCACTGTCCTGGCCTCTTTAACTCCAGCTCTGCTCTTTCCTACCTAAGATCACTATAAATTGACTTGTTCATTTCATTTCAGTGAAATGAACTGGTAACTTAATGTAGTTTGGTCTCCTCCTGCTTGAACTGTGAACAACTTGAAGCCTTCCTTATCCATCATTGTATCTCTAGTGCTTGGTGTATCGTGCAGTTTCATAGCAGTTTCTTGATGAATGTTTTGGGATAATTATGTTTGCTGAGAAAACTTCTACCTTATGATTCCTTAGTCTTTAACTCATGGTCTTTTTTCCTTGGACCCATCTAATGTGTGCCCTCAAAAGAATTTGATGTAATTCAGCCCTGATGGTGAGGAGATATATGGATGAAATTATAATAAAGTAATATGTTTCAGAGAGTTCTAAGAAATTTACTAAAGCTATCTGATTTAGTTATTCCAAAGCTTTATAAAACAAGGTATTTATGTATTTATGTATGTATGCATGTATTTATTTATTCATTTGCAAATAGAGACAGATGATCATTTTGTTACGATTATTAACCACCTTTGGGAGTTATTTCCTGTATTTTAATCCTTTCTATTTCCTGTCATCAACTCATAAAAATGGAGGGCTCCCAGGAGCTTCTTATGTGATATCTTATTCTAATCTTACAATTGGGGAAACAACATGAAACAAATATGAAAGTTTGCTTAGTATAAAAACATTTGTTACCATAGGTTTAAGAACTCTTGCAAAGAGTATCTTGCTAAAGTTGATGCTATTAAGTCAATAAAAAATGTTGATTTCATTTATTTTTATTATATGATTATACAACAGGCTAGTGAATAATTGAATTTATGCATTCTTCATACCTGTTGGCAAGGTTAACCTCAAGGTTAAATTGAAACTATAGCAAGTTTAAATTTTATGAAAGAGTTGATTGAAGAACCAGACGTAGATAATCAGATAGAGACTTAGTCTATTAAAAGGGAAGCTAGAGTAAGATAAAGCAACTAGGAAGAAGAAAAGGAGATAAATTTCTAGATTATGTATAAATTTTACCTGTCACATGGGAAAAAATCTATGTATTTGTTTTTTAAAGAATACGTCATGTCATCAAGTAATAACAAGTGTCCAGTGGTCAAATGTTTATTTCCAAGCATGAGTAGAATCTCATTTGTGGGAAGAATACACTCTTACCTTTACAGCTTCTAACTGGTTAGCTTCATACATATTTAGAGTTCGCTTTTTCCTTTTCTTTAAGGAATGGAGTTAGAACATTTTGGAATAGCAATGTAAAAGTGTCTTTGATATTTTTGATAGATGATCTTCTATGTGAAAGTAGCATTTGTGTTTATTTTCTTTCACAGCAGGATTACAGATTATCTCCATTGATTGTATATAAGACAAAACTGATGGAAAATCTCGATCTACTGTACACATGCTGTTCCATTTCATTTTAATTGAATTGGGGCTCTCAGATCACCTGTGGGAATCTGTGCTTCACTGATGGGCAGTTCTTCATGACTTCAATTGCTATGTAATTTTCCCTTGAGTGTATATATCTCTTAAACAGTAACTGTCCATGTTGAAAATAGAGGGTGGATAGCAATCGACAAACAGCCCTTAAGCCAAGAAAATCTGAAAAACATAGATTAGTTTATCCTAACTTTTTGTATTAAGGACTCTAGTATGTAATTCTAAAACATATGAAAGATGTCTCAAACGCTTTTGAGCATCTAGACATTTTTATTGCTGTAAAGAAACCTTCTAAATTATTTGTTGTTTTAATACCAATTTAAAACCCTAAGTGAAGGTTTTGTGGTTTTAATGTATTGTGAGATAAATAATATTGCTGTTTTTCTTTAGATATATATCTTTTATTTTATTCTTTTAAGATTGTATTTTTAAATAATCTTTGTACCCAGTGTAGGGCTTGAACACACAACCTTGAGATCAAGAGTCTCATGGTCTACCGACTGAACCAGTTAGGTGCCCCCAGATATATATCTTTTAATATCTTTGTCTTTTATCTTTCAATTGAGCTCAACACACTTGTGCAAGTTAGGTGTTTAAACTCTAGAGTGTTACTTGGGGAAGAATACTTTCTTTTAAATATGCAAAAGATGCTAGTTTTTTTTTAAATTTTTATTTATTTATGATAGTCACACAGAGAGAGAGAGAGAGAGAGAGAGAGAGGCAGAGGGAGAAGCAGGCTCCATGCACTGGGAGCCCGACGCGGGATCCGATCCCGGATATCCAGGATCGCGCCCTGGGCCAAAGGCAGGCGCCAAACCACTGCGCCACCCAGGGATCCCTAGACGGCCAATAGATGCTAGTTTTTGTATAACTAAAACATCTTCTTTAAATTGTTATTTTCTTGACCTAAATAACATTAATTTATTTTACTCTTCATTGAGTATTTTTGGTTAAATGTGCCTTCATTGTATTAAAAACACTGGGGTTGGAGAATTGGTATCCCTTGTTAAAGCTAATGTATCTATAGATAAGGAATAGGTTATCAATAGAAACATAATATTAATAGATATTAATGCCAATTTAGACAGAAGCATACACACACAAACGTATGCATACTCCAAAGTTTGAAGAAACATTAAAATGAACTCTTCAGAGATAATTTAATGATAAAACGTTACATCTAAATTCCATATTTTAGATGTATTCATTTTGATATTAAATTCAGAAAAAGCATTATAAGAAAAGAATGTTTTAGGCACTTCACTCATTTAAATGCAAATATCTACTATTGTGTAAAAAAGATAATATATAATGGTCAAGTTGACTCTGTCTCAGTATTGTGAACATAGTTTAATATTAGAAAATCTGTAAATATTATTTACCAAATTAAGGGATTAGATGGAAAAAAACCCATCGTATCAATAGTTGCAGAAAAATGTATTTACATAATTTCTACACAAATATATATTACAAAACTTTCTTAGTAAATTAAGGGCATTTATAAATCTGATTTAAAACAAAATAGTTACCAAAATAATCCTTTAAAAACATCTTAAACAGAAAGATACTATTTAAAAAAACCCAACAGGTATAAGAAACTATACTCATTTTTACCACTTTTATTCAACTGTATTGTAGGACAGGATGCTAGCCAATGTAATAAAATAAGAAAAATAAATTTATGGTATAAAGATGGGAAAGGAGAAAGTAAAATTGTTTGATTTATAGATAAATGTGATTATTAAAAAATCTATAGACAAGTTATTAGAAATGATATAAGAAGTTAAAAATCGGATATAAAACTCCATATGTATAATCAATAATTTCTATTAACAAAATACAATTAGAAAATATTGTTTTTAAGATTCCATTTATAAAAATAATATAGTAATATACTTTGGAATAGATCTGTGAAAAGATGTATAAAATGTACACATACACATTGTAAAACTTTGAAACACAATAATAAATGATGAACTAGCTCGTATTAATGAAAAGGAAAACTTTATATATAAAAATGTTCAATCCTTTCCAAATTAACCTATGGATTCATTGATATTAATGCCAATTTAATTAGAACTAGTTATAATACAATTCTAATTTAATATATAGTCTATATAAAAGTTTTGCAATATGACACAGTTTACATGGCACATTAGGGGAAAATGGAGATCATTTAGTAAATGTGTTAGGAGAAAATGCTAAAGCTATATAGAAAAAATAGAATTTTTTATTCATTGATAGTTTTGACTATCTTAAAATTAAGTAATTATCATTAAAAGATACTTATAAAATAATGAAACAAACTTCTAATAAAAGATAGATGTTGTAAAATACAACATAACCAGGATTAATGTCAAGAATAAATGAACTCCTAGAAATCAATAAGAAAAGGCAACATCTCAATCAAAAATAGGCAAAAGACATGAACAAATACTTAATAGAAGAAAGTATTATGGGTCCAGTAACCATGAAGAAATGAGATAATTGCAGGTTGCTAATTCAATAAAATTCCACTTTCACTCATTTAGCATAAATTTAAGTCTAGCAACTTAAAGTGTTAGAAGAGATGTGAATCACCAGGGTCCATGTTGGTGTTGTATAAATTGGTATAAGCTCTCTTGAAAAAAACTTATACTTTAAAGTTAAATAGTCAAATGCCATTTGTTCCAATAATGTTATTCATAAGAGTTTACCCAAGACAATCTCTTGCCTGTGTCTAACAGGTGGTATGTTCAAGAATGTTCATAGAATAATGACTGTTTAGAATAGAAAAATCAGTTCACAGAATCATTGTTTAAAAGAACAAAAAGAGGGACACTTGGGTGGCTTAGTGTTTGAGCATCTGCCTTCATCTCAGGGCGTGATCTCCGTGTATGGTGATCAAGCCCCATGTCAAGCTCCCTGCATGGAGCCTGCTTTTCCCTCTGCCTATGTCTCTGCCTCTCTCTCTCTGTGTCTGTCTGAATAAATAAATAAAATCTTTTAAAAAGAAAATAAAAGAGCAGAAAGAACTCAAATGTCATCATCATACCTTAAATAGCAAGGCATAATAAATATACTCTCTACTTTTGTGTATGTTTGAAATTTTCCATAAATGGGAATTAATGAATGAATGATTTAAATAAAAAAGATCATGTAAAGAAGCAGGAGAGAGTGTGAAAACGAGTGGGAGTAATTATGAGATTAAGGCAAAATGGCAGTAATTAATGGTTTCATTAAAGTCAAACGGGATTTCCATTTGAGCTTTATAGCAGCTCTATTCTTTAAACAATAAGTAAATGATGTGCTGCATGAGTAGTATACTTACGGTTTAGTAGGGAATTGTATCTGTATATTAATCTCATGCAGTGGAGTAGGTGTTTGGGTCACTTTACAGGGGAAAATATGAAATAAGTTTTCTGGTGGTTAAGCCAGTTGTGACTGTTATATCATAGATTCTCTGAAATAGAGCTCGGTCAGAGGCAGAATATATGGTGGAATAAAATAAAGCAAGTTGGTATGAAACGTAGCTCTCTTTTCTATTTCATTTGCACATGTATGCATATGTATATATACATACACATAGTTTTGAGGCATTTTTTTCTCCTTTTAAGACTATAGAGCTTTTCTAAAACTCCATGAAATTTCTTATAAGGAGAAAAATAAGCACTTTAACATTTTCTTTTTCTTGTTTTAAGATATATTTTGCATTTAACTTTGAATATTTAAAGAATTTAACAGTCCATTTTATGGAAATCATGGGATATGTCACAGACTTTGAAAATTGTAGGATCACTTGTTGGTAGAAAAATTTCTATAATGATGTGATTTCTAGAATCTCTGTAAGGATGATGATGATAGTGAATAATTGCAGGAAGAGCTATTATAATAATTTCATTTATGGGCTATTTATTGAACACTAAACATGGCATTAATGGCTTTTATTTTATTTATTTTTTTTAGAGATTTTATTTATTTATTCATTAGAGACACAAAGAGAGAGGCTGAGAAACAGGCAGAGGGAGAAGGAGGCTCCATGCAGGGAGCTCGATGCGGAACTCGATCCCGGTACTCTGGGATCATGCCCTAAGCCGAAGGCAGACATCCAACCGCTGAGCCACCCACACGTCCCCCTCCCCCCCTTTTTAAAAGATTTTATTAATTGCTTTTAATAATCATTTCAATTGTCCTTTGATTTAGATATTGCTATCCTCTTGGGTTTAGAGATCACACAGTTGATACGTATAAAGCTAGGCTTGGGAACCAGATACTTGGATTAAAGTCCTTTAGCTCTTTACCAATTCTCTACATCAAAAATGTGTACATTTTTCAAAGTGAAAAAAAATAGAATGAGTATCCAAGAAACTTTTTAAAAGATTCTTTTGCATAGGAAAAGTAAATGGACCTAATTTTCATAATCCTATTTAATGCAATTATTTATTTTTTTCTGCTGAATTGTTTCAAAATTTGCCAATCAGAAGCACTGTCAATTTCCTATAAAGGACCAGTGATTCAAAATCCTATATTGTTTTTGCTGTGAAGATAGTACATTCTTGGATTTATTAATTAATATCCAGCAGTTTATGGAAGCTTATCTTTTCTAGAGTTCTGATGCTTAAAAGGAAAGTAAAGGCGTATATATCTCTGTCAGGAAAACCAAAAGTAGGCCAGGATTATAGGATGTGAGCAATTTTACATTTCTGAGTGTGATATTCCTTTGCTGTAATGCATTTAAAAAATGCTTATCAGCTCATTAATGAAACAATGGTTTTAGTGAAGCAAGAAATGATAATATATTTCTTTTAATGAATATTTTGGCTTCCTTTAATTGTGCAAACAAATACCACAAAGAGTTCCTTTATGATTTTAGGATGGAGTTGTTATAAAATGGTTTATAATTATGTAAATCTTCTAGTAGAATTGCAATTTAAATTTTTGTTCAGACTGTAAATTTCCCTTTTATTATTAATCCTGGCCCTAAGATAGATTTCATGGGAAAACACACCCGAAATATAGGAAGTGCTGTTATATAGGTCATATTACACAGAGATGTTTACTTCTCTTTTCTTAAAAAAATTCTAACCATTCCACTTAAAAAAAAAAAAAAAAAAAACCTCAAATATTTTAGAGCAAAGTTTGGAACTTTGAGTAGAGAATAGATTATTTGGAGAGGAGAATTAAATTGCCACTGATAGTTTTCACTTCACTAATTTTACAAACTTCTGTAGAATTATTATAGAGAAACGTATTATCTTTTGATTTTGCTTAATTTTCATGGGATGTATATTTTCTCCAGATGCTATAGTACTTTTAAATTGGAAGAAAATGTATTTTTGTACTAGAAAGCATAGGCTATTCTTGTGAAATGAAACTAATCAACTGATTTAGAGGTCAATGAAATTTTAGAAGAAATGTGAAAATAAATCACTACGGATGTGCCTTTAATGGGCACAAATATCTATAATTGGCAGTGAAAACCAAGGGTCCAAGTAAAGTGCTTAAAAACACTGGAATTTAGTTCATAATTGTTATGGTTCCCCCCCATTCCTCACCCCTATGTTTTGTAGGTGAATATTTTACCTAAAAATCTTAGCCATGTTGGGTCTGTTAATTTGAATTGTTGGTTATCTTTGTAATTCCTTTTCATAGAACTTAAGTTCACAGGTATTTTGATATATTGACTATAGTTTTATCAATTCTGTGATATTGTTTTAAAAACATTTTTGTTTATTTTCAGTACACTTTCTTTGTTGCCTAAAAGTATCTCAAAATTTGTTTAATGCTAATGTCGAGTTAATTTCAGAGAAGAACAAGAGAAGATTTTGTCCTTTTTGTGAAGATTATTTTAAACAATATTTCTTCCTAGTTTGAATTTTTAAATTTATAATAAATGGCATAGACTTGTTTATTTTAGAGTCAGAAGCTAGCTTAAGTATTCTATTGCTATTGCCAGAAAAATAAACTTAGAAATATAAGAAACTTATTAATTGGCAGGCCACTGGTATTCAAGGTCAATTTATATGTGTCATCTGCTTGGTGTAAATCTCTTGTTTTTGCTTTTACTAAATTGAAATTGTGAAAGGTGCTTTTAAACTTCAAGGGCTTGTCAGTTTTGATATGTGAGGATAATTTTGAAGATGTAAAATTCCCCCAACCTGTCCCCTTTGTTCTTTCCACAAAAAGCAAGAAGGAGAAAACAGATTACTATATATAGACAATACAATAAGGAGATCAGTGATTTGTGAACAGTAAACCATAAAGCAACATCCTCTATAATCAATCAGTGCTTCTCCATGGCTCATTAAAATAAAGCATCCAACTTGCCCAGTTTGCAAAAGGAGTGGTGAATTTCAGTTCATACTGTTCACATACCCAGACTGTTGGTCTTTTATCAGTCAGTTGCCTGCTTAGTTCTGTTCATTTCCCATAGCTTGTCTTTGGCACAGAAAGGGGTTTCTTAATTTTTTAATTATTTGTAAGGTATAGTAAAGTTCCACAGGTCCTATTTTCATGGTAGACACAATGATTGTGTTGTGTGCTGGTTTGACATGACACAAGGTTTGAGAATGACTGAATTGATCTTAGATTTAGTTTTGATACTCTTCTGCAGAAGTCTGTCTTGTGATATTTTTATTATTGATGAGCCGAACCATATGCTACTAACAAATGGAGAAAAATGTCAAAGAACTTGGCATTTGTTAAACATTGTCTGACACATCAGTACCTTACCTATAATCCAAGGCCATTTAACTATAGAGCTGTGGTTTGCAGTTCTCATTCCTTATTTTTAATTCAAGAAGACAGTCACTTTAATGGATTACCTTTCATGAATCTATTTGCTTTTATACCCCTAGTGGAAATATTTAGCCTTCGAACTTTTCAGTGTATTATATTTGATAGCTTACTATTTGATAAAATGCTGGAAGTTGTCTATTGACAAGCTGTTATACTCTTTCTCAGTAATTATCTAAAACATCCTGAAAACCTACCTTCTGCTTTGAGTCATTCATCTGATGAT
Organism: Canis lupus dingo; assembly: GCF_003254725.2. Classification (NCBI taxonomy): domain Eukaryota; kingdom Metazoa; phylum Chordata; class Mammalia; order Carnivora; family Canidae; genus Canis; species Canis lupus. The sequence continues at coordinate 53,183,024 of NC_064250.1, read as the reverse complement.
CTGTTGATATAAATATGGATTCTCTGATTTAGTAGAAGTTAAAGGTAAAACAAAACAAAACAAAAGCAAGCAGCTGAATGTGATAGTTTTCTTATAAGGGCTCAAGGTGGCTGTCATTGAGTCAAATGTATATTAAAAAGTCAAGTGGAATCTTTCTCATTAATAAAAATCTTTTTCAATAACAATTTTCAAGTTTATATTATTTTTACAAATGGTAATGGGTTTTTATAAAAATAAACTGAAAGTTGGAGGTGAGTATACGTGCCAGTAGCTGATGAATGAAGTGTGATGGCTTTAGGGTTTAGGGTTCAAATATTGGTCTGTTATAATACTACTGAATATCTGGGATTTTGGTTTCCTCTCACATATGTAGGTTAGACACACTGAAACATTTAGTCCTGTGCCCTTTTATTAACTTCTTGGTGAAATTGGATAATCATGTGCTATAGCAATGTTCTTCCAAATTTTCTATTTTAAAATACTTTAATATTGATAAAAATCTGAGTACCAGAAAGCTATCAAAGCAGGAAGACTGTGGGGAGAGAGTTGATCAATGTTAAGTATTTAAGAGCTGCATCAAGATTTTTTTTTTTTTTTACGATTTTTATTTATTTATTCATGAGAGACACAGAGAGGCAGAGACGAGACAGGCAGAGGGAGAAGCAGGCTCCCTGCAGGGAAGCTGATGCAGCACTCGATCCCAGGACCTCGGGATCATGACTTGAGCTAAAGGCAGATGCTCAACCACTGAGCCACTCAGGTGTCCAAGTTTTTTGTTTTTTGTTTTTTGTTTTTTTTTCTCAAAAAGCAAAACCTCCAACAATAGGATACAGTAACAATGTGGTAGCACAAAATAGCATAATAGCTTCCAATTTTGCTAGAGTGAGCAAGACTTTATATAAATATAATGGTATTGACCACATTAATTAGATAGACATTCATTTCCATTTGGTGATTTCTAAATTCTTTTCTATTAAATTTTCCTGAATCCCTCAGACTTTAAATTTTAATTTAATTTAAATCAGTTAATTAACATACAGTGTATGTTTCAGAGGTAGAGATCAGTGTTTTATCAGTTGTATGTAACCCAGTGCTCAGTACATCAGGTGCCCTGCTTAATGTCTATCACCCAGTTAGCCCATCTTCCCACCTCCTCCCCTCCAGCAACCCTCAGACTTTGAACAGTTAACTAGAAAGTGGATGTGCATCTTCTCTTAAACTCTTAGTTGCCATTTTGAAGATAAGTTTTTTTTTTCTGTTTTAACTATTTGCAACTTGTAATTCTTAAAAATAATAATAGTTGGTTGTGGTAATTTCTTTTCATTATATTTAAGGTACACAGAGCAGCTGAATTTTTTTTTTTCTGGATTTGGATGATTTATGTTGGTGCTATTAAAGCTTTAATGCTTAGATTTGTATTATAATAAAGTTGGAACAAATCAATAATTGAATTCAGTTCATCAACTCAGTCTTCACAAAATAAATCTTCAAAAAGCACCAGCATTTAAATTATCAATAAATATTATCCCACCAAAGATGTCGGTCAAGCCACGGTTGCAATTCTTTAGAGAAGGAGAGGTTTGAAGTAATTATGTGAACTTTGGCAATTTCTTCATATGTAAAGAAATCTTGAGCCTCTGAGAAAGTTTTTCCAGTACTTTTCTCAAGTACTATAAATTTTACAAATTAAAATGTATTTACAATAAATGCTCTTTCAAGACATTTCAAAAAGAAAGTGCACCCAGATAAAATGACTGAATGTATTAGGATTTTTTAGTGAAGTAACAGAAAACCTAATAATGCACACTGTGTCTTTTAACAAAGGACTTCCTTAACCTGTGTGTGTTAGTTTTCTCGGGTTGCCACAACAAAGTACCATAACTTGGCTGGCTTAAACAACAGGGATTTATTTGATCATAATTCTGGAGGCTAGTAAGGCATCAACAGGGTTGGTTATATCCTCTCACCTTGGCTTGTAGTGTGTATGTTCTTCCTTTGCCTTCACATGGTTCTCTGTGTGTGTGTGCTTGCGTGTGTGCGTGCATGCATGTAAGTGTCCCTCCTAATCTCTTCTTTTAAGGACACTGGTCATTGGATTAGGGTTCAACCTAGTGACCTCATTTTACCTTAATTACTTCTTTGCAGGACTTGACTCCAAATGTACTTGTACTCTGAGATACTGGGGTAGAGACTTCATCATATAAATTTTGAAGGAATACAATTTAGCCGATAACAGAAGGTATAGGACTTACACATATATGTAGGCCTTCTATCTTTCATACTGTCCAATTTGTCCTATTTGTTTCTTTAATTAGATTTGGCGGGATGCCTGGGTGGCTCAGCACGTGATTCCGGAGTCCCAGGATCCAGTCCCACATCCAGCTCCCTGCGTGGAGCCTGCTTCTCCCTCTGCCTATGTCTCTGCCTCTCTCTTTGTGTCTCTCTCATGAATAAATAAATGAAATCTTTAAAAAAATTAGATTTGGCAAATATCTTTCTGTCAGTCTTTAGAAAAGTAAAACAGCTTTGGGTTTTACTGATTTGCTCTACTATTATTTCTAAAGAAGGCAGTTGATGCCTCTAACTAATTATTACTCCTTCCCAATTCCATTATTTTTCTTGAGAAGAGAGAAGCCCAGAGGTAGGCACTATCTTGATTTGGTGTTTATCATTACTAAACATATTATGTACTTTTATTACTACATGTTATTTATCAACAAAATATATATACTACTGATTGTAGGTTTCTAAAGTTTTATACAGATGACTTTTTTCCTTATAGTAATTTGATTTTTAATTTTTACTGTTGATCAGTACAGTTTTATTCATTTTAATTGTAGCTATACTATAATTAGTTTTTCCACTTTCATTCATGAACATTTAGGTTCCTTCCAGTTTCTTACTTTTAAAGTAGTTTCTGTACTGAGCACGCTTGCATATATCTCCTTGTACACTTGTGAAATCATTTCTTCAAGATCAATACCTAGGAGTTGGAGTTTTTGAATCAAAGCCAAGCTGTAGGCATAATCCAACTTATTAAATTGCTGTCCAGAGTGGATGTTTATATATATTTTCATCATTCTCTTGGTTTATATATATATATTTTAAAGATATAAAGCGCCAGGCTGAAGGCAGCGCTAAACCACTGAGTCACCGGGCTGCCTGATTTATATTTTTATACAATAATGGCATTTGCAGACTTTTTACTTTCAGGAAATCAGATGGCTGGGTAATGATATCTAATTATTGCTTTACCTTGTATTTTACTGATTACCTGTGAAACCACATTTTCATGTGTATGGGCCATTTTTCTTTATTTTGCCCATTAAAAAAATTATCTTTTTTGATTATTTAACATATAGGGACACACACAGTATTTAATTTTGATTATGGCTTCAGTTATTTAACAGAAGATTTTTGTGTGTTTTATTTTGCTCTGAGTTCACAATGATAGTCTTCTATATATTCTAATAACAATTTAAAATTTTTGCTTCTCACATTATTTTTATTTCTTCAGGATTGTATATTTATATGTTGTGAAGTAAATGTTGGCCAAATAATTTTTTTTGATGATCTTTAAAATTTACTTTTGTAAATATTTCATGTATATTTAAAAATATATATGCACGTATTATTTCTGTAGTATTAAGGGTTTTGTATATCCAGTAGATTTAGCTTATTAGTTTTGTTAATCTTTTCTGTTTTTATTTGCTCACTCTATGATAGAGATATGTTAAAACATTCAGTAAGACTGTGGATGAGTGTGCTTCTTATTGTAGTTCTAACAATTTTGTTTTTAATATTTTAAACTTTTGCTGCTAGGTGCATAGAAGGTCATTAATGTTATATCTTCTTTGTGGTTTATATATTATATATATTTTTTTGAGAGAGAGGGAGAGAGTGCGTATGAACAAAGGGGAGTGGCAGGGGGCAAAGGGAGAGGGAGAGAGAGAATCTTAAGCAGGCTGCATGTCCAGCGCAGAGCCCTACATGGAGCTCTATCATGACCTGAGCTAAGTCAGATGCTTAAGTGACTGAGCCACCCAAGTGCACCTATGGCTTATACTTTTAAAAGTGTTATCTCTTTATCCATGCTAGAGTTTAGTACAGTTTGGTTTTGGTTTTTGTTTTTTAAAGATTTATTTATTTATTTGAGAGACAGATCATGTGAGCATAAGGGGAAGGGCAGAGGGAGGAAGAGAATCTCAAGCAGGCTCCCTACTGAGCACAGAGCCTGCCACAGGGCTAGAGTTTTGGACCCTGAGATCATGGCCTGAGCTGAAACCAATATTTATTTGACTGAGCCATGCAGGGCCCCCTGTATAATTTAGTTTGATATAAAAATGCCGCAGTGGTTTTTTTTTTTTTTTTTTGTGGTTCATTTTTGTTCATTTTGTCTGTTATATATTTTTCTTACGAACTTAATTTCACTCCTCTGTGTTGCCTTAGGAGAGAATTTTGTAAGCAGCAGTTTTTTGTTTTTAAATAATACATCTTTAATAAGTTGATTCCATCTGTACGTATTGTGCTTAATAATATATTGGGACTTCTGTCCTCACATCTTCTTTGGGTGTGATGTTTGTTTATTCTTCTTTTTCTGTCTTTTGTTATTGACCTGAATTGAACTGGTAACATTTTCTGTATTTACCCTTTCCCCTCTTTGATGTGTTCCAAGGTATAGATTTTATTTTAGTTTTATCTTTGAAGAAGAATCACACAAAAGGGCTTTTTTAGGACTTAATGGTTAATTTCACTTCTTTTTCAATTTTAAGCTACATCTATCTCTATATCACTTTTCCCTTACTTTTTTTTTTCTACGTGCTGAAATAGATACTTTAATAATTCTTTTCTCTTTACAATAAGAATCTTAGTCTGTGTATATCTTCATTTTTCCTTTTTGTTGTACTTTTTAGCAGCAAAAGTGTTATTTGCCATAACAAGAGGCCATAGTCTGGGGGGCTTAAACAACAGACATTCTTTTTTTCTCACAGTTCTGGAGACTAGAAATCCAAGATCATAGTTCTGGACAATTTGGTTTCCAATGAGTCCTCTCTTCCTGGTTTATAGATGGCCACCTTCTTACTGAGACATCTGTATATAGGTCATCTGCTATTGTTGACTCATTTTGGGAATTAGGCTAGAGCAGCCTCGGTTTGGAATATGTCATTTCTGTAACAAGGAGAAAAGACTAAGACAATTCCAAACTATGTTTCTTAAAGCTTTTGCACAGATGGGCACATGTCAGTTTCCCTCCCATTTCATTGCCCAAAGTAAATCTTATGACCTTGTGTCAATGGGGTGAATGTGTATAATTCTCCTATGAGAAAGGATAATATATAATATGAATCAATGATAAAAACACAGTTGAATACAAAATTCGAAATTAATTTTTCTCTTAATTCTTTTAAAGATTACATCATTTTCTCTTGGGTTATTGTTGCCACAGAGAAATAGCCTATCAATCTAATTGTCTTCTTTTTTTCGTCTTTACATCATCTTTCTCTTCTTTGCCGCCTTTTACATTGTCACTTTTTCTTAAAGTTTCATGATTTCACTATGATAACCCCACCTTGTATTTCTGAGAACTCACATCTTCCATCAGTTCTTAGGATTGTCAGCCAGTATTTTTTTCCACATTATCTCTTTCTAACATCCCTTTTATCTCCCTCAGGAATGCCTAATAACCAATCATTGGCACCACTCAATCTATCCTTCATGAGACATAATTGCTTTTTCATATTATTTTTAATGGTCTCTTGTCTGCATTCTTCTTTCTGGCTTATATTCTGAATGAATTCCCCCTCAGTTTTCATTTTTCAACTCTTTGTGCACTCCAGAATTCATCACATGTATTTAATTTTTATTTGAATGACTATGTGTTATTTCTAATATTTCACTTTGCTAATTCTTTATATCCAAAAATTCTTGTTTAATTTCTGCATCGTTGTGTTTCATAATCTGTTGTTCTTTTAAAAAAAATATTTCAATGCTTTTTATTCCTTCAGGAAAACTGGTATAGTTACATTCATAGGTTCTGGAGGCAGCCTGCTTGGGTTTGAATTCCAGCTCTTCACATAACAGCTGTGTTTCTTTAGGCAAATTAGTCCCTTAATTGGATCATGCCTCAATTTCCCAATCAGCAAAATCAGGATAATATAAATATATATTGAGTTATTTTGAGGGTTTATAGAGTTTAAGAGTTACTTTACATCAGATGTTTTATTTTATTTTTTATTTTTTTATTTATTTATGATAGTCACACAGAGAGAGAGAGAGAGAGAGGGAGGCAGAGACACAGGCAGAGAGAGAAGCAGGCTCCATGCACCGGGAGCCCGACGTGGGATTCGATCCCGGGTCTCCAGGATCGCGCCCTGGGCCAAAGGCAGGCGCCAAACTGCTGCGCCACCCAGGGATCCCACATCAGATGTTTTAGAACAATTCCTAGCAAATATTAAATTTTCACTGTTAGCTCATTACTGGTAGTGACATTATCATCACTGCCACCATCATAATAATCCTCATCATCAGCATTGTTATCATGATGAGTATCATTAGTTTTTTGAGCATGATAAATGTCTTTACTTTAAAGTCTTTGTCACAATGTACTATAAAATTCATTTAATCTGAGAAATTCATTTTCTGTGTCTTGATTTTGTTGGCCAGAATTATAGCTGTAGGTTTTTTAAAGGTGATTTACAAATTGTGTTTGAAAACTCATGTTGACTGGTTGATTATCACTACTATTGTGTCTCCTCCTCTAGGTTCCCCTCTCCCTAACAGTTTTATAGTTACCTCTATTCCACACTTCAAAATCCTGTCCAATAATTGCTTCTTAGATCTTGTGCTAAGAACTTATGGGCTGGATCTCCATCCATTTGTTGAGCAACTCAGCCACTCCATTTTTCCCATTTGCAAGGGGTATCTGTGTCTTTGCTTCAGTAGCCATGACAGCTTCAGGGAGCATCAGATGGCATTTTTCATCAGCCTCCTTTCTAGTGTCTGTAGCCCTACCCCAAGCTCTTGGCTTCAAGCAGAGATCCTGGGCCCATTCCTTGAATGAACACTTTGGGTTACCCTTATCCTATAGGAGCTGAACTCCCTATCTACCACCTGGTTCTTGAACTGGAGCCAAACCAGGTATGCAGCTTCAGCCGTGCTCATTACTGACCTGTGGGGCCTTATGTTCATGGAGATAGTTGCCTTGTTTTGGGTCTTGGAAATAGCTTACTGATTTCTTGTTTTTATATATTATCCATCACTGGTGCAATTTTGGAGCAAAGGGGAGCAGAACTTACTGTGACATCCTGATTGGAAGCTTTTTAATGCTACTTTTATTTATATTATTTCTTCTGTCTTTCATGAGATTAATTTTGCTATTAGTCACTTGTTATTTCCTGTTTCTCTACCCTGCTTTAATTCTCTTGGGACTATATTGCATTTATATGTTTATTTGGATATTTTTATCCCCCCCCCCCCAGAATATATGTTCCATGATGATAGTGCTTTGTTTTGTTCCCTACTATATTTCCAAGATCTTAAAAAAGTTCCCATTACTTATGCAGTAGGTACTTAAACATTTGTAGACTCAATGAGTAAAAATCGGTGTTTTTTTTTTTCCGAACATTTCAGCATTAATAGATTTCTGTTTAATGTACATTGTAACTCTCTTGACTTCTCAGAGAGTAGTGATTCTAATTGGGAGAGAGACAGGCCATCTGACCACAGGATTGTGAGTATTGTTGGTTTCGTGGGAATTAAGTCTTTCCTGCTTCTTGGGGGACATAAATTGCCAAGACTTGTCTTAATGATCCTGCCCCACAGTCAGATCTGTGAGACTCATCTCAGAACTACATTTCTGATAAGGAAACTCAGCCCATTAGCCTGAGTCAGGTATTTCTCTTCATTTGTCTCTTCCTTTAGTGTAGCAGAACTTGAAACTTTAATCTGCACTTGTTCTTTTTCTTCCTTGTCATACTGTTGTTTCACTTAATTTTATTTTATTTTTTTTTTTTTTTTTTTTTAATTTTTATTTATTTATGATAGTCACAGAGAGACAGAGAGAGAGAGAGGCAGAGACATAGGCAGAGGGAGAAGCAGGCTCCATGCACCGGGAGCCTGATGTGGGATTCGATCCCGGGTCTCCAGGATCGCGCCCTGGGCCAAAGGCAGGCGCCAAACCGCTGCGCCACCCAGGGATCCCCTTAATTTTATTTTTTAAATTAAAACAATGTATTTTAAACCAAAATAAACCCTACAACACAGTTCACCCATTTTTCCTGCCCCTCACACTCCACCCCTGACAACCACCAAACTGTTCTCTGTATCTCTCAACTTTTTTTTTTTTTAGTTTCTTTTTTAGGCTCCATATACAAGAGAGATCATAGGGTATTTGTCCTTCTTTGTCTGACTTATTTCACTTAGCATACTGCCCTCTAGGTCCATCTATGCTATAGCAAATGATACAATTTCATTTTTTATGGCTGAGTAATATTCTATTTTATATACACAAATAAATTATGGATATATATACATATATATGTATATGTGTATATATATATGTGTGTATACGTGTATGTATATATCGATGGAGACTTAGATTGTTTTCATATATTGGCTATTGTAAATAATGCTGCATTGAACAGGGAGGTGCATATATATTTTTCTGAATTAGTGTTTTTATTTACTTTAGAAAAGTACCCACAAGTGGATTTGCTGGATCATATGGTAGTTCATAGTTCTATTTCTAATTTTTTGAGGAACCCACACGATGTTTTCCATAGTGGCTACGCCAATTTACATTCCCACCAACAGTGCACAAATATGTTCCCTTTCTCCACATCCTGGCCAACACTTGTTATTTCTTATCTTTTTGGTAGTAGCCAACAGGTGTAAAGTGATATCTCATTGTGGTTTTGATTTTAATTTACCTAATGATTAATGATGTTGAGCATCTTTTCATGTACCTATTGGCCATCTGTATGTCTTCTTTGAAAAAATGTCTATTCAGATCATCTGCCCAGTTTTTAATTGGGTTGGTTCTTCTTTTATGCTATTAAGTTATATGAGTTCATTATGTATTTTGAATAGTAGTTCCTTATCAGATATATAATTTGCAGGTAATTTCTCCCATTTGATAGGTTGCCTTTTCATTTTATTGTGCAAAGCTTTTTAGTTTAATGTAGTCCTCATTTATTTTTGCTTTTGTTGCTTTTGCTTTAGGTATTAGACTCAAAAAGTTATTGCTAAGATCAGTGTCAAGGAGCTTGCCCCCTATGGTTTCTTTTAGGATTTTTATGGTTTCGGGTCTTACATTCCAGTCTTCAGTCCATTTTGAGTTCATTTTTGTATACGGTATAAGATAATGGCTGAATTTCATTCTGTTGCATATAGTTGTCCTCTTCCAAATGTTGTTCATTGAAGAAACTGTCCTTTTCCTATTGTATATTCTTGGCTTCTTTGTCACAAATTAATTGACCATATATGTGTGAATTTATTTCTGGGCTTTCTATTCTGTTCTATTGATCTATGTACCTATTTTTATGCCAGTATCATACAGTTTTAATTACTAGAGCTTTATAATAGAGTCTAAAAGCAGGGAGCTTGATTATTTCAGCTTTTCCTTTCTGAGAATTGTAATTGATCTATTTAAGAGGATTATTTAGGGTTTTCTTCTTGGGGCACATATCCCTTCCTTCTGCTGCTCATTATAAACAAACTTGACAGTATCAGTCTAATGGAGTTGTAAAATTAACTAACCTAGCAGTCCTCTCTTGATTCTTTTTTTTTTTTTTTTTAAGGATTTTATTTATTTGGCAGTGTGCAAGAGTAAGAGCATAAGCAAGGTGAGCAGAGCAGCAGAGGCAGAGAGAGAAGCAGGTTCCATGCTGAGCATGGAGCCCTTCTTGGGGCTCAATCCCAGGACTCTTAGAATCATGACCTGAGCCAAAGGTAGGCACTTAACCAACTGAGACACCCAGGCACCCCCATCTCTTGATTCTTTAATAGGTTTTACTCTGATGTTGGAAAAGCCCTGGAACTGTTTATATATCAAAGGTGATTTCCTTCTGTCCTTTTTTGGATAATAATATTTCCTACTCTTTTATTTCTCTGTTATTCCAATTCCACCTACTTTAAAATGTTGCAATAATTTCTCATGTTCTGGCCAGTCTGTGGCATACTTTCTGCTTTCTGGTACTGGTATTGATTGTATCTTTTATTTAAATTCATAACTCAGGATTTGGGGCCTGGATTGGAGAAATGTGCATTTTCTCATTTATTGATTCAATTTCCGTACTTCTTGTTTTCATTTGTTTAAGAAAAGGATCTTTCTGTATCTGGTATAAGTTATCTGCATTTGTTAATTTTTTTCTGAGGAGAAATTAGGGAACAAAGAGTAATCATTTAGATAGTGACTCTGGTTATTGGAAAGGGGAATTGCTTATAGTCTCTCATGTTTTCTTTATGCTTAAACTGTGGATGATCTCCTTTTTATGGAGATTGAAACTTTTAAAGATTTTATTTATTTGAGAGGTGGGGGGGTGGGAAGCAGAAAGGAAGGAAGAGGGAGGGGAAAAGAATCTCAAGCAGACCCCTGCTGAGTGCAGAGCTCAACTTGGGGCTTAGTCTCACAACCCTAAGATTCATGACCCGAGCCAAAACCAAGACCCAGATGCTTAACCAGCTGAGCCACCCAGGTGCCCCTGGGGTTTGAAACTTTTGCTTTTCCATTTGTTACATACAGTTTATTTTTTTTATTTTTATTTTTTTTGTTACATACAGTTTAAAATGATAGCATGAGTTTGATTTTACCCCTATCACAAGCTGATGATAGTATCTTACAATAAAGGGGTGAAAGCTCAAGCCCAGAGTCCATTGTATCTGGATTCCTCTCTTTTCCCCTTTCCTTTTTTTTTTAAAATATATTTTAAAAAGATTTTATTTATTTATTCATGAGAGACAGAGAGAGAGAGATTGATAGAGAGAGGCAGAGACACAGGCAGAGGGAGAAAACAGGCTCCATGCAGAGAGCCTGATGTGGGACTCAATTCCAGGTCTCCAGGATCACACCCTGGGCTGAAGGCGGCGCTAAACTGCTGAGCCACCCGGGCTACCCTCTTTTCCGCTTTCTATTTCCACCTTTTGCCTCTCTCCCAAGTTAATTAACTTCCATGTCTCCTGGCCATCACCAGTTAACTAGATCTCCCTTTCCAATTCTAAGTCTTCTCTTGTTAGTTTTGGCTGTTGGTGCTACTTGGAAATGCTCATTTATTTGTTTTAAAATATGGTAAGGTTTCAAGGCTGTACCAAATACCCAGCTGACATCCAACTAATTAAAGCTGACTGCCCCTAACCTAGCTGCACAATGCAGGTATATTTGATTAACACTTGGGGTTGACTTTCTTATGTGCAATTATAGCAAATCCATTCTAAGACTGTAGATTATTACACCATTTCTCTGGTTTTGAGCCTTTATTGCTGGCAGAGGCATTAGCTCCTTGGTTCCCAGTTGTTAGACTGCTTTAAGGGTCAGCTAAGTAAGTCATTGATTAATGAAATACACTGTAATCACACTGCAGTCAGATCTCCATCACCTGTGCTCATGGAGGGAAAGTTGAAAATGCAGATGATGTATTCATCTTTCCAGTCAATTCTAACATCTGAGAAAGGAAATTTGCCCTAGAAAACAATTTCTTAGCATCAAATCCGCCAACCAGATCTATGGTCCTGATTTTTAGGCATGCCTAAATTGGCAGTTATTTATTTTTTCTTTCTAAAAATTATACTGACATTAGAAGTTAAGAATCTCTCCTCAAGGGCCAGCCCCGGTGGCTCAGCGGTTTAGCGCCACCTTCAGCGCCGCCTTCAGCCCAGGCCGTGATCCTGGAGACCCGGGATCAAGTCCTATGTCGGGCTCCCTGCATGGAGCCTGCTTCTCCCTCTGCCTGTGTCTCTGCCTCTCTGTGTGTTTCTCATGAATAAATAAATAAAATCTTAAAAAAAAAAAAAAGAATCTCTCCTCAAAGTCAGATCTAAGTTTGAATTGCATCACTTCCACTCATGACAGGGGCAATGAATTTATTCTCTTGTGGCCTCGGTTTCCTCATTTGAAAAATGAAGGTAAATAATGCCTATATCCAAGAGCTGCTGTAAACAGTTGTTTAGCACATTGTCTGAGGGGATCAATACTACAAAAATGTACTATTGTCACTGCCTCATCTCCTTATTCTGCTTTCTAACTCGTCATATAGACAGAGCATCAGCTTACTGGCTATAAGCAAGCCTCTGATTGCTGTTTCTCAGCTTGCTGATTGTTTAATTGCCTAACTTGAAGAATTTTCTGATACTCTTATTTTTTCAGAATCTTAGTTCAGATATTTGCAAGCACTGTGGAGGGTGATTTTGAACTGTCTTTCCCTTCTGTTATGAGGTCTTGGGGCCATCCCTTTACCATTTTTCCAGACTATCTAGACTGGAGGGCATCTCCAATTTCCAAATGTTAGGTACTGTATAGGTTGCTGTCTGTATGTGAAACTGTCCCCCCATAGTCTAAGTTGAACAGTTAATAAAAGACATTAAATAGGCCCTAGAAATTTTCCAAGAAAAATGATGGGAAGATTAATCTAGTATCTTCTTGCCAGGGACAGCTAGAGGCAATTGGTGACTGCTTAGAATCCTGGAATTGTAAAGAGATGTGGATGAGGAGTGCAGAGTAAGGAATTTCCAGGTAAATTTTGCACTGGATCTACCTCTAAATAGGGACATTACAGTTAAAAAAGATTAACTTTGACACCAAGAAATGGAGTAGCACAAGAATAAGATTGGAAGTCAGTTCTGTCTAAGGCATCTATGATGTAATTGAATGATACAGTCTCCTGGATCTCTGGCTTTGGGCCTGAGCCTCAGCCTCCTCTATTATAAGGGGGCTGATGGAATTGATACCAACATCCTGGGGCTGGTGAGAGAATACAGTGAAATCATGTATGTAAATCATATGTGACAGTACACACTAGCACAGAGAGGGGCTCATGAAGTGCTGGTATTATTGCTGCTCTAATTTGTGTTGCTGCTTTTTTGTTGTGGCTTTTGTTGTCATTGTTATTGGAAGGTGGCTGGAGAAGAGCCCTTTACAAGATCTAGAGGCATTTTATATCTTGACTGACAAATGATGTAAACCAAAATATTCTATAACCTGTGTATATGTTCACCAACTGAAATAAGAATTTTATTATTGTGGTAGATTATAATATTGTTGAAGATGTTTGCTATTGTTCCCTGGAGGAGGATTATGTTGCCTGGTCCCCTTGACGTTAGCTTTGCCATGTGACACCAGGCTCCATCCTATTGAAATCAGGAGAGGCCATTGCTAGTTTTGGCCAATAATGTGGGTGGAAGTGACATGAATTACTTTTAAACAGACGCTTTAGAAGCCAGATTGTACTCAGCAGTTTCCCTTTTCTTACCTTCTGACATAAGGCTGGCCCCTCAGCTGGGAGCATATAGTGAAGATAGCATGGAACATGACAAAAACTAATCTTTAGTCACTTATAGTGTAGAGTTTTTTGTTTCTGCAACAAAGCCTGATAATAGTGACAGAGTTCTCATGTTTTGTATTTCACACATGAGGGTGTGATGGCCAAGGATGGTAACAAAGAGTCATGTAGCACTATGTGGTCCGGTAGAGAAGCCACTAGCCACATGAGGCTATGTAAAATTAAATAACTTAAAAATTTTAGTTTCTTAATTGCACTGACCACATTTGCAGTGCTCAGCTAGTAGCTAGTGGAACGTACACCACAGAAAGTTCTGTTGAACAATAGTCTAATAAATACCAATGTGATCCCTAAGGTCTATCTGAAATTAGCTCAAGGGACATGTCTAATGTTTAATTTTCCTCTCTCAGTTTTTTAAAATATATTATCCCATTACCTGTCATCTAGTTATTTACATATGGGAAAATAACAGGTATATTATAAGTTACAGAATATCATTACACAGGCTACCCTTTTGGTTTTCCATTTTTCTTTTTTTGCAATGTTGCAAATCCTCTGTTTAACTGCATGCTGTCAAATTAAAGGCAGGATGAATGACTATAGTGGTGGGTGGACAAGTTAGAAATTTTCTTTGATAGTCCATCTGGATTCTTCCAAAGACTAAGGTCAAAATGAATAATAATTCCATAAAGATAATTGATTTAAATTTTTTTTATAATTAGTCACTAGTTAAAAATGTGGCAAAATAACTATCTAGAGACAGCAGTGTTATATATTACATAAGTATAAATTTAGAGTTTAAGATTTAATGTTTGAAAGTATGCTTAATATTCTCTATTCTAAAAAAGAAATAATCAGAGTCACCACTGTGGCACAAATAAGTCAGCCACTGTCCATGGCATGAACGGTTTAGACTAACTTTCTAAACATTTTAGGACCCACAGATGATGCACATACCCATTCTTCATTAATTAGTTATGGGATATTTCAGCAAATGTTGCCCTGTGGTATTGGGGTCACTTGAAATATTGTCACTGCTGTTTCTCATGCATTCAACTCAGATCAAGTTGCCCGTATCTAAATATCTTGTAGTTCTACCCAAGCTGGAAAGAGCATTTGTCTAAGCAGCCAGAAAACTTCTGTCTCTGCTGATGGAAGATTTGATAGAAACTGAGTGATATTGTTTCAGCCCAATGTATTCTGTATAATTAAGCAATTGATGTTCTTTAGTCCATTAAGCAATTTCGTCTGCCCTTCCCAAAAGTACTTTGAACTCATTTTTGTTAGTTATTCTGATCATTTTTAAATCTCATTAATTAGATTTGAGAAGCAACATTAGCAACAAATTTGAATTATAAAGCTTAAAGCATTCTATAAAAAAGTTACTTTAATTCCTCAATATATATAATTATTTGAAGTCAAATCACCCAGCAAAAACCTTCTTTAATGAAAAGATAACAATGATAATTTCACAATATCTTTTTAAGGAACAATGTTTGCCTGTATTTACAGTTTATTTATATGTATCTAGGTAACAAGTGCATCTGAAATTCTTGCAAACACTTTGGTCTCTCAATTATATAAATATTCCCCTTGACAACAATTTACGCTATTTTTGTTGTTCTAAAGAGAGAGACTTCATTTTAGCCCCTATCAGAAGCAGAGACCTATGTCCAATTAAAAAGACTCATGACTTAAAAAAAAAAAAAAAAAGACTCATGACTTCAGACCATTAGGCAGAACAGCTTCCTGCTTCTGTGCTTGTCCAAGGCCTGTCATATCTTTGAAGCATATTGATGGTGACTCTAAGATCTTGGGGTGGTCCTGGGAATAACACATATTAGCATAACAGGCCAGTAGACTTCAGTTTTAAACACATGGAAATAATGCACATTAATGCACATTAATAATGAAGCAGAAAAGGAGGAAAGACTGATGCCATTGCTTTGTGTGTGTCTGTAGGGGAATATTTTTTAATACTTTTTTTTTTTATAGTACTTACTAGTTTCATTTCTTAACCTTACATTTTTTATTTCACTGGTGGCTGAGACTGCATTCAGGCAAATGAACTTTAATTCAGCAATTAAGCCTTCATTGAACCTTGCCTGGTGTTCAGCAAACAAGGTTCTAATCCTGGTTTTTACAGGATTCCTAGTACACATGTTAAAGGGTCTATCGAAGGACATGAATAAGTCAGTAGGGTAAGTATATAGATTTTATTTTTTCTAAGCAATGATGTAATAACTCTGTTACAGATGTCGGATAGGACTTTTTTTAGGTAATAACTTATATAGAACATCTCTGTATGTTTCAGGGTGCATGTATAAGGAAAATGTGCTAGGAACACAGAATAAGAGCCAAATGGCTATAAAAATACAGGCTCAGCTTTATTCCTTTCCATGAGACATTGGGAATGTTATATAGCATTTCTGACTCCCCATTTCTTCTCATGCATAAAACATGGATAAAAGTAATACTGAATACTTCATAAGGTTATTGTAAAGGTAACTATATATATTAACATAGTACCTAAGAAATACCAAACATTCAGTAAATGTTATTGAACACTCTAGTCAACATGACAACGATCTGTAAATGCTTTTAAGTTGCTGTATAGCATGCATGTGATGCAGGCTAAATTTATATGAGTTACAGACTCTTCCAGATTTATCACTACAATCATAAGATCTGATGAAGAACTAATTTTATGTTCTGTGTAATTGGCAAGCGTGTCTAATGTAGAAAATGGCACATAAACTCACTGAGGTGTAACAGTTATTGTGTGGGTGTCAGTTACTGCATTTGTATCTCTGAACTCATTGATATGGTCAATAAGCAAAGAAAATTTTAAATACAATAAGATGACATGTTAATTCAGGTAATATGTCCAAACTGAAGACTTTTAATTTTATGAAGACAAAATACAGATGATGATCTGAAGTGCTCTGAGCCTCATCCTGTTATTTAAACCTCTCCCATATCTCAAAGCCAGATCCTATTCTGTCTTTGTGGATTTAGAGTAGGTGGGTAAAGAAGAGATTGAAAATCTTATAATCTTGTTAATTCACAGTATCTTTAGCGTGCTTAAAAGACCCACCCATTCATCTATAAGCTGCCACCTACTTCACATCTGCTGTCTCTGATAAACACAAACTTTAGCACACACTGTCTGGCCCTGAGATCATTGGAGCTAAAAGGGTTGATTCTAGGAAAGTTTAGGGTTGTACTTCAGTACAAGGCTACTCAGAATCCATCATTATAATTGAGGAATCGTAAGTACTGCTGATTTGTCATGTAATTGCACATCTGACTTCGAAAAATGGGTGTCATCATTATTTATAATACTTTCACAGGAATTTTTAAAAAGCAAGTGCCAGTAATGAAGCTCATACCTGATTCAGTCATTTCCAGTTATTACTGGCCTGTTCTGTTAGTTAAAATAGAAATGTCACCATCATGTTTTAGTAGTAAACCATAATTATTTAAATCAGCAAGTGGATTTATTATACATAGTTTAATAATTTCAAAATTTTAAAGTGGTAGAACTCTACTGAGTAAAGTGGGGAATTGTAGATATCACTGAGGTTCATGACATGCAGGAAAGCTGCAAGTGATGACAGTACTGCTGTGACTTTCTACTTGCACATGAATGCGTGTGTATCCACATTCACTGAACAAATATTCATGGTTCCCTTATTATGTGTCATGACCTCAGAAAGCATACTGTCCAATGGAGCAGACTGACCAAGAGGCAGGTAATAATAATTAATTGTAACTCATGTTAAGATACATTATTTTGATTCAGAGAAGGGCATTTGTGGCTCTATATATGTCTTGACTCCATTTCTGCTGTTTGAGGTAAAATTATTACCAAATCTTGCCACTTTCTCTCTAAAATGTCTTCTCCAAGAAACCTGACTATGCCCTATTTGTACTTTATGCCTTTTGTCTTTATTAGCAAAGCTTATTTCCATTGAAGAGATCTGCCATTTCCTTGAAGAGAACAGAATTCTTCAGTAACTTTGTCCTTTGAGATCATTTCCATACTAGTCACAATGCTTGTACACTGTCTTTCTAAAAATGTCTCTAAATTCATTTCCTCAAGTATTCACAGGCCACATTTACACTTGATGTTCATGTAGGTCAGTTAACATGGAAACAAAAGTTTTGTTGTGTAGCCTGGTTGTTCCTGTCCCCTGTCAGCAGTCTCATTATGTAACTGTAAGCATTACTTTGGGAGCTGAGGCCTCATCTAGGGTGGTACAAAATCTTTATAGTGAATATGATTTTGCCCATGATGTTCCCAAATCAAAATAGCTCTTGATATACCAGGTTCTGTCAGTTGCTTGTGCCTGTTTTAATTCTTGATCAACTAGACCTCTTTCTCACAAGGATACCATATCTTTTCTGTTACAGTCTTTTAAAGAGGAATCTGCATCATTCTTTTTTTAAGATGTCATAGGCATTCTACATCCATAGAGATGTTTAACAAATGAAATTACTCCTTGCTTTGAGCCTTCAGATTTCAACAGTGATTATCCTACTTTTACAGTGTTGTTGTAATACGGTAATAGTTACTTAAAACTAAATAAATAAATATGTAGGCTGTCTGGGTCCACAGGATACACTGTAAGTACCTTAAAAGGAGGAAGCTGGCAACTCTTCTAAAAATCAGATCATGTCACTGGGCCCAGAATTGGCTTTGATATATCCTTTATTCACTGGGGACTATGGAGGAACAGCTGCCTTTTGAATGTAGCCAAGGGAAATTTGCTGACAGGCATAGATATGAATGGGGCAATAAAGCTTGCAAACAACAACAACAACAAAAGAATGTTGATGCAAAACCTAAGAAGACTCAAAACCAATTTCCTCTCTATCATTTTCTATATCCCTTGCCATAATTCTTCTATAGTTGCCATGCCCATAAGCAATGTCAAATCAAAAATGACAAATTACCTTTTTAAAACTTGTACTAGGTGAATTAAAAACCAATTAACTTAATTTTTTTCCATGTTCTTGGAAGGTCTAAATTATCAATCTAAAGTACTCTGCTTTGGTGATAGCTTTTAAAAACTTAAAATACACACAATAACAGGAGATAGGGAGTTCAGTGGATCATTCAACTTAAACTTGGTTTACTCAAGAGTTCGTAATTTCAAAAAGTTTTTTGAGATACATTTTATTGTCCTGCTTAACATCAGTACACATCACCTATTAGTGTTTTGGGTTACAAAAGATTTCTTGCTCTGAACTGACTCTTGTCTGCCTTACTAGAAGGGGTTTCAAATTTCCCTCTTCCCCTCCCTGCCTTCCATAAATTTTTACATGTTTTTCTCTAGTGTTAATGAAGATTACATGCATAAAATACATAGTAAGTAGAGCTACTACTTTATGTCATTTCTCTCGAAGAATCTAAATATCCATTTAATGGCCATAAATATAAGGCCAAAATAGATGTCTTCCTTTTGAGAAAAAATGAGATGCCACCATTTAAAAAAAAATAGTTCAGTGTATTCTTAGAAAATGAATGGATTTATAACTAGTCAAACCTGACAGGGTGTTCTGTTTGTCTATCTGGTTAAGTTCTATTTATACCATGTTAGGGTTAGGCCAGGACAGCTTGGAACAGGAAAAGTCTATAAGAGTGAGTGAACTTAGGTGTACCTAGGACCAGTAAAAAGAAATGGGAACCTGGATATTAGGTGATGACCAAAGGAGGGGAATTTAGTAACACATTATAAATATCAGTCTGGTCTCTTTCTTGGTCACCAAAAATTAAATATAGATTTGGTTTTCTTTTGATTTTAAGAATGCTTATTCACAAATTTCTCATTAGATTTAAGTAGAATAGAGGTAAATTTAAGAGTCGCCTGAGGCAATTAGAACTTGTCACATTTAATTTCTGAATAATTCCATTATTAAGAAGGTAAGAAAGGAATCTCCTCTTTTCAGTCCTATTTATTTTTAGTCAGTACTCTAATATTCTATCTTGTGGCTTTCCCTTACTGTCCATGAAATTGACTAAGTGCAGTCTATAGCTTCAGCTCTAGGAAGGAGAATTTTGAAAGCAGAAGAGCTGTTGTCCTGAATGAGTTTCTTTTTATAAACTTGGATTATTCAAGAAATATTTGAAGATCCTTCACATTAATATTGACTCCCTGCCCCCACTCCCTACCCCACCCCCTCCCACCCCCGCCTGCCACTCCACTCCTAAATCTCAATGGAGATCTTTGTTATAGAAAGTTAACTTTGGACTTGGCCAAAGATCTAAAAATTCTTTTGAAGTTTTTGATAGGCTCCAGTTTTTGTCTAATTCTTTGACCAGATGCATGATACTTGGAGTGGAGAGACAGCAGCCTAGGACAGAGAAGGATGAATAAAACAAACTAGATTATTAAACGTTCCTTAAAGTAGCTATTATGAATATTATACTTTCAGCTGCAACAAAACGAAGACTCAAACTGGCTTAAACCAAAAAATAAAATATAAAATATAAGGACTTTCATTAGTTCATGGTGACCCAAAAGCCTAGCATAGGTCTGTAGTTAGAAATCTGCCTTCATCTCTTTTCCATTGTCCTCTGCGATTCTCCCAAGTGGTACAAAGATGACCACCAGCGTCCCCCATCTGTCTTTCTACCACCCAAGTGACCATGGTTGTTAGGTACCTCTTTCCTGAAAGTTTTAACGGAAATCTCCTCCAGATACCTCCTTAGCTCAGCTTCAGTCAACAATCTTGTCTTCCTGAGAGGTAATCAATGTGGCCAGGAAGTTGTTCCCTGAATGGTAGGCCTGGGCTGTGTGTTAGAGCCCCTTAAGGGGATGCTATGCAGATAAGCAAGGGGGGTAGGAGGGAGAGAATAGGAGAATTATAAAAGATTGGTATGAGTATAGAGAAAGGCATATGGTGTGTGACTAGGCTAGAGTGGAAACAGTAAACACATTATGAACACATCATTGTTAAGAGCTCTAATTGAAGGTTGTACAAGATATACGATATTACCAGATTTATACTTTAGTAAGATCACTCTGGTGATAATGTGAATAGGATGAATGGATGGATGGATAGATAGATAGGGATAGAGATATAGAAGTTATATTTTATTCCAAAATACAATATTGTATATCTCACCCCTGTCCACCAGATTTGGCAATTATGGTCTAGCTATGAAATATGAAATGATAAGGTCTTAAACAGGGGTAGAAACAATACATAAAGGTTAAGGTATTCAATGTGAGTAAATGTGAACAAAGAACCAATAGGAATTGCCAATTCACTGAAGAGGGTAAGAGAGGAAAGGGACATTTATTTAGACTGAGACTATGAGAATTGTGGTGACATTTAGAGAGAAAATGATTATGGTGTCAGATATATGATTATTTACACAAACTACATTCTCAGCACAATTAGAACCACAGCTAAAACTATGAAACGAAACTTTGGAGGAACAGTTGCTGCCAATAGCTGTGATGTTAAAGCCCGTGAGGATTTTGATAGTGCATATAGAGATTTAGTTCACACAATGAGAAAGGCTGAAAGAAAAAGGGGGAAAAATATGAAAAGAGTAAAAAAAGGTCAAGAATAAGACCTTGAAAAACAATCAAGGTGGCCTGAAATGCGGGGGGCGGGGGGGAGGCAGAAAGAGACAGGAAAAGATTGATCAGATTGATGGGTGAGCCAGGAGAGTAAAAAAGTCCATGGAAGATGTTTCAAGAAGGAAAGAGAATAGTTAGTTACATAGAATGCCTCAAGAAAATTAAAGATTGAGAAAAAAGAAAGAACATTGCCTTTGGCAGTTAGGTCACTATTGATTTTCGAGAGACCATTTCAAGCCAAATTGCAAGAGTTAAATAGGTGTTAAGAAAGTGGAAACATTTGGGTACTGTCTATTCTTTCAGGAGGCAGGTTTTCTAGTGAGAGGTAATCTCTAAAGCTGTTTCATTAGACTTCTCCCAGGGGATCTTCTCTACCACTGTGATGATTTTCAAACACTTCACTATAACACAGTCTATCTAAATCCAACCTATTACCTATTACTAAATTAATATTCTTAGAGTTCTTTTAGATCACATCACTTTTCTCAGGAATCCTCTCTGGCTCCCCATTACTAATGTACAAAGTCTGAGTGCTAAAGCCTGGATTCAAGTCACCCTATAAGAGCCAACCTAACTTTCAAATGATAGTGTTTCACTGATCCCATGGGTAAACATATTTTTTACATGTTCCCAGTATTCCAGCCAAACTAAAATTCATGCTGTTTCCTGATCATGTCCTGTGCATTCCGATCCAGCTACTCTAGAATTATCAAGTATTTTCTTCTTAGAAACAGTCACTCATTTTTTTAATTCTCTCGGTCATTTGCACAACAAATACTTCAATATTAAAGGAACACCTTTCAAGGTAGGAGAAAGGAATAAATGAATGAGTGGTATATAGGAAATGCAAAGATAAATAAAACACAGTCGCTGACCAGGTGAGACCTTGTGTTAACATTTGTGTTCTTCCTTCACTACTACATCTTGCTCTGTGGTCTGGCTCTCTGGTAAGTTTTGTGAAGCCATCTTCTGGGTTTTTTGTTTTGTTTTGTTTTGTTTTGTTTTGTTTTTGTTTGTTTGTTTTTCAGTTTAACAGATCAGGATATACTTTCCTTCCCAGAAATAACAATTTATTTCTCTTTCCTTTATTTACCCCCCCCCCCAAAAAAAAAACTGTTCACTATACTTCCTATTTTATTTATATGTATGCATGTATGGTAAATACCCAGATCTGAAAATACAAGTATATAAATATAATGGGAGATCTCATTAGTGTTAGACTGGGTTTCTAAATCATTGGATTTCTAAATTTCTAAATCATTTCTAATCATTGGATTGGGTTTCTAAAACAATTAATTTATAGTATTCCATTATTCCATTCTACACACACACACACACACGCACACACACACACATATATATATGAGTGTGACTACTCTTGTGAGACTTACCTCAAAACAATCTACCTCTATTATAAAAATGACATAAGAATCACAGATAATTATTTTTTATTTTGTCCACATCAAAATTGTCTTTTCATATTCTGTGAGATGAAGGCAATTGAACTATTGATGGAGAGAAATTTTTATTTGATCTATCTGCTTCTTTATAAAATTATCATTGTTATAGATTGGATAGAAATATACAACCAAAAATAAATGTTTCATTTATTTTTCATTAAATAAATAAGCAGGCTACCTCTTTCTTTCCCTAATTTTCATGCCAAGTCTTTTCTCCTTCCTTTGAATTTTATCTGCACTGCAGTTTATCTGCATCTTTTCTGATACCAATCATGTTCTAGTTAACATGATTTTACATGCAAGTTACGTCTTTTCATAAAGTAGGACTTCCTCAGTGGCGATACATGTTTCTTTCTTACCTAAATAAGGAAAGAGACTGAGTGAGTATCTCTTGAATAAGTGGGCCACCTTGATATTTATAACGTTGAATTTCTCTCCATGTGTTCAACTGTAAGTTCACAGTGACTGTCACCCATGTTCTCCATAATGATATGGAGGTATCCATGACTGTTTGTACAGTCCTTCACCTTTCCCTGTATTACTGTCTCCTAGAAAATATGTAGCTCACCTTGAACAGTGATTCACATAGTATCTGGTTTTCAATTTTTTACCCCCTTGTCCATGTTTTCGTGTCAAAATCCTCTTTGGCATTCTGATAAAAATCCTATCTTTTTTTTTTTTTAATTGTAACGTTGTGATAAATTTCTTTCCCTGCCAGAAGCTCATTTTGGTTCAAAAAACTAACTTCATTTTGTCCTATATTATCTATACAGTTAGTTCTTTGCTTCTGATATTCCCATTTCTACTTAAATGCCCTGACCTTCAAATAAAAGAAGAAATGGAAACTATGTCTCCTGAACCTTTCAGCTTCCTATCTTGGGCTTCAGAGCTTCAGAGTCACTATTTTATATATATATATATGTGTGTGTATATGTGTGTATATATATATACACTCCATTTTTTTCCGCCTATATTATTCATGGCCAGGTGAATCAGAAATAATAAATATCAGCTAGTGGATTTGATAAGCCTTGTCAGGTCAGATATCTGATATTTACTATAGGAAAACAGCACACTTTATAATTTGTCATGTCAGGCCCATATAGCATACAGCAGAAAATCACCCCACAAATGCTCATCTCTCTTCCTGAAGTCAAGAACTGAATTCTAGCTATTTCCTATGAATGTTCCTTATTGTTCTGTAACATAGTGTCTTTCTTTGACCATGATCCCCCATAAGATGCATTCAGTGTCACTACCGACTACCTATGAGTAGCAGTGGAGACACACACACATATTTATTTATTTACTTACTTATAAATAAATAAATAATTTTTAAAGATTTTTTTTTTTATTTATTTTTTCGAGAAACAGAGAGAGGCAGAGGGAGAAGCAGGCTCCATGCTGGAAGCCTGACGTGGGATTCGATCCCTGGTCTCCAGGATCAGGCCCTGGGCTGAAGGTGGCGCTAAACTGCTGAGTCAGCCGGGCTGCCCTATACACATATTTATGAATGAAACACAAGTTTCATGAAACAGTACTGTCCTTATATCTGATTGTGATCTTATTTTTAATATTGTGCTGGTCATTCTGTGTCATTACAGAGTGAAGAAACTTAGATTGATATAATCCACTAATGGCTCATATCTTACAATGTGAAAAATTTCAGATGAGATTTGGAAGATTGTTTTTAAAGCAGTATTAGATTTACACTCTATTTCAATGGTTCTCAAGAGTTAATGTGCATAAATACTTGGAGAGGCTTTTTTAAACTGCAGGTTTCTGATTTTGCAATTGCAAAGGGCCCTTCAATTGGCTGTTTAATAGTGTCCCCAAATAAGCTCCATACAAGTGACCTGGAGACTACACTTTGAAAGGCTTTAGAATCTGAGGTTGCAGAGACTCAGAAGTCTGGTTGCTTCCCCTTCATCTCTTTATCTCATTCATCTGGTCCATTCTTTTTGCCAGGCTCACATTTTCTCCACTGCACTAGCATCTTTATTTCATTTACATTTCATTTTTTCATTATATCATTCTTTATGCTTTCTATATATGACATCCTTTGTTATAATCCCGAAATTAGAGACATGCTCTTCAGGCCTCCCTACCTCCCACCCTGCTTTTTTACCTCTATCAGACAGACTAGTGTCAAGTAGAACAAGTCAGATTATGGGTGACCTTAGAATATAGAGGTAATACCTGTCCTTTGTGAACCTGTTAGTTGCAGGGGAAGGGGGGTGAGGGAGGAGGGTAGGAAATTGGGGTTGTATTTGGAGCCCACCCACTTCCCTCACCTAACCCATTTTCATTGCCCTATACTTGTACATTTTCGGGAGACAACTGCAGCATCTTATCTGTTTATCAGGCCTCTTTTTCCACAAGTTCATGTTAACCTTATAATTAATAATAATATATATAAGAATATAATAAATAATAACCTCTTCTTTTATTTACATATATATATATATGTCTATATGTCTAAAGCCTTATAATCTAAGTGTTCTTTGGCCCAATATTCTACTTCTAAGAAATTGCTCTTTAAAAAATGTGCAAGATTTATGTATATATATGTTCATCTCAGTGTTATAAGAATAAGTGAAATCAAAATAATTGGCAAATTTTAGTATATCTAGGGGATCCCTGGGTGGTGCAGTGGTTTGGCGCCTGCCTTTGGCCCAGGGCGCGATCCTGGAGACCGGGGATCGAGTCCCACATCGGACTCCCGGTGCATGGAGCCTGCTTCTCCTTCTGCCTGTGTCTCTGCCTCTCTCTCTCTTTCTCTCTCTCTTTCTCCCTCTCTCTGTGACTATCATAAATAAAAAAAAAATTAAATTTTAGTATATCTAAATAGTGACTGGACACAGTGGGCACTCAGTAATATTTGCTGATTGCATTCATGAATGTGTTTAATGGAATATTATACAGCATTTTCAATGATGACATTGATATATATGTCTGTATATCAATATCATAAGTGATATCATATGTATATATGTATAATGACATATGTTTTCCTCAGTGTATATGTGGGTTTATATGTATTCATTAAGAAGCAATTATTCATTTTGTTAACAATCAATTCTGTTTCTGATTCAGAAGAATTGTATGCTTTGAACATTCCGAATATCACCTGAACCCTTAATAACCACTGTGGTTTTCTTTTCCCTTTTTTTTTTTTTTTTTTTAAGATTTTATTTATCTATTCATGAGAGAGAGAGAGAGAGAGAGAGAGAGAGAGGCAGAGACACAGGCAGAGGGAGAAGCAGGCTCCGTGCAGGGAGTCTAATGTAGGACTTGATCCCGGGATTCCAGGATCACGCCCTGAGCCAAAGGCAGAAGTTCCACCACTGAGCCAGCCAGGTGTCCCGCCACTGTGGTTTTCTCAGTCCATTCTGTTGTTCATATTTTTGTGTTTGCTTAGAATATATTATATTCCAAGTCTTTATACCAATTTTTGCTTTTTTTAAAAAATGGACTTTTATTTTTTAGGGGTGCCTGGGTGGCTCAGGTGGTTAAGCATCTGCCTTCAGCTCAGGTCATGATCCTGAGGCCCTGGAATCGAACACCATGTCGGGCTCCCTGCTTAGTGGGGAATCTACTTCTTCCTATCTCTCTGCCCCTCCCCACCACTCATGCTTTCCTGTTTGCTCTCTCTCCAATAAATAAATATTTAAAAATAAATAAATAAAATGCTTTATTTTTTAGAGCATTCCAATGCTACAACTTCCATAATATTGTTTTAACCAACCCATTAAGTACCTCCCCACTCCATACTATAATTATCTTCATTTTTACTTCTCATTTAGACTCAGTGCATGCCAGTCATCTCTTCTCTCATTTCTCCTATTAGAATATTAACTTTTTGATGAGAGCAAGCATTTTTTTTTAAATTTTTTTTCATTTATTTATGATAGTCACACAGAGAGAGAGAGAGAGGCAGAGACATAGGCAGAGGGAGAAGCAGGCTCCATGCACCGGGAGCCCGATGTGGGATTCGATCCCGGGTCTCCAGGATCGCGCCCTGGGCCAAAGGCAGGCGCCAAACCGCTGCGCCACCCAGGGATCCCCGAGAGCAACCATTTTTTACACAAAATGCAGTAATTAATACATTTTTATAAAATATACATATTAACATTTCTTGAATAGAAGAATTGGGGTTATGTTTTTCAGATGAAAACCATTAAAAAATTAAAACCATTTAGAAATATACCCATAGCGTATCTCAATTGCTTCAATTTTGTTGAGAAGTGGGTAAAATAGTGTTAGGTTTATATGTAGTTCATACAGTCATAGCTCATTACAGTGGAAAGTAACCTAGTTAACTTTTTCTTTAAGATTTATTTATTTGAGAGAGAGAGAGAGAGAGAAAGCAGCATAGGGAGAGAGAGAGAGAGAAACTCGAGCAGACTCTGCATTGAGCATGGAGCCCAACACAGGCTTGATCTCACAAGCCAAGAGCTCATGACTTGAGCAGGAATCAAGAGTCGGACACCTAACTGACTGAGCCCACCAGACGCCCCTAGCCCAGTTAACTTTTTAACTTATTTGTGAGGCATCTGAGATGCAGTGTTGTGATAACCCTCTCCGTGTCATAGAGGTAGAAGTGTGATGTATCTCGTTTGTTACCCTTTGTAGTCTTTCCTCAAAACTTTGTTACTGCTTTCCTATTTTTACTGAGTCCAATAGGATTAGTTTTGTTCTGTGGAAATGGATTCTATTCCCAGAAAATGCAAATGTGTAATTTAAGAACATATTGAAAATGTCCAGTTTCATTAAAATAACAATGAGTTGTCATGACTCACATCCTTTCACTTTTCTGATGAGCTTAATTTCATATTAATAGTGTTTAAATTATTACCTTAAAAAAAAGGGTTTTATGTTAGTACTGTAATGTGCAGTTTCATTGATTTGAATATTTACAAATGAGGCTAATGTTAAAAAATGGTCATTACTTAATTGCTGCTTTGATTTTTGAGTTTTGATTCTTGTTATTTTGCTCCAGTGAGATTTCTGAGAAAGTAAACAACGTCTTCTTTTTGAAACAACAGAAACAAGTAGTGATAGGAAAATGCAGACAACAAAGTAGAATGTATTTCTCTTGACAGTTTAACACACCTGCTTTACTAGCTTTTGTCCATACGTGCTTTTGCAGATCCCACTCCCTCAGTAAAGTCTTCTCTCCTATTGCTACAAGTATTTTAGAGTCCTAAGTGATTGTCTCTGATGTGATATATATCCCTGTCTAATTAGTAACCTGTCTTATGTTTGTTTCCCAGGGCTGCAATAACAAGTACCACAAACCAGGCAGCTTAAAACAACAGGAATCTGTTCTCTCAGTGTTCTTGGAGGCTAGAAGTCAGAAATCTTGATGACAGCAGGGCTCTGCTCACTGTGCAGGATCTCTAGGAAAGAATCTTTCCTTGCCCCTTGCAGCTTCAGGTGGTGACTGACAGCCTTTGGTGTTTCTTGGCTTACAGAGTGAGCACTCTGCTTTCTGCCTCCACAGCTCGTGGCCTTCTTTCCTATGTCATTGCATCCATATCTCTTCTCTTTTCTCTTACAAAGACACTGGTCACTGGATTTAGGACCCACTTTAAATCTAGGATGATTTCTTCTTGAGATCCTTTACAAACCTCATTTCCAAATAAGGTCACATTCTGAGGTTGCTGCAGGGGACATGAATTTTGGGGAGGTCACTCTTTAGCCCACTATACTTGGTATGAGCCAAGTACTCTGCCCCTTTAGCTGGGAATATGTTTATTTCTGCCACATGCTGTTGTTTCTGCCAGGCTTTGCTGTCTTTGTTAAATTCCAATGCTCCTTTGGCTGCATATTGCTGGGTATTCCACATACCACAATCATTAAGCCCCGTTGCCTGAGCTAGGGTATGTGCCCTGTTCGTGAAGCCTCCCTTGCTACTTGTTGTGATGCCTCTGGCCTCCATTACTGATGGGCATGACTGCCATCTCCCACTGGGCCCTGTACTTGCCTGTGGCACCACTGTTGGTGCATGAGAAACTTGTGGAACCTCGCAACATTCTTTTGAGTTTATATAAAGTAGGTTCTAAAGCAATAAATACTAGTTACACATCCCATGGTTTAAGAACTACTTGTTTTCATTAATGCTAAAGCTTTATTACTGCATAGAACTTCACCTCTTCTTTTTTAAGATGAGATCTTTCCAGGAGAGTCTTCCCTTTTTCAAGCAAACTGGTCCCTGTCAGGCTTCTCTTTACCTACTGTTCAAATATCTCTGGGCTGATATGAATACTAGCAGCTTGTAGCTTAAGTTCAAGGTAGGGCCAGCTCCCAATTTTTTTTGTGTTTCTCCCATCCCACACATGTAGTACTGAATTGAATTGAATTAACTTGCCAGATTGTTCTGACATGGCTATTTTAATTATTTACAGAAGAGCTTTCTTTCGCTATTAAGATAAATACAGTTGAGGAGGAAGAAAATATCCTTTTTTGAACTTTTAACAACCATTAACATTAGACCCAGAAAGCACTCTTCAACAGCCATGAATACTTTAAAATTTGGTTTTAAACTCAATGAATATTTTATCTGTGCACACTTCACACCAGTATTGTACCAGACTCTAGGAAAAAAGGTAGACAAGCTCACAATCCAAATCTGGATAAATAATGACAACATAACATCTGTAGTTTGTGATTGAAGCTTAAGGTACTGGGGAAATTGGCACTTGACAAAACTGAAAGGCAGGTGGAAGCCAAGTAGAAAAGGCACTTGGACTCCATGCTAAGAATATAAAACATCAGCTTTTGTACAACAGGGATCCCATGGTATATTTTATTTTTAGAGGAGTAGTATAAAGGTTCAATTAGAAGCATGGATGTCCATAGACAGTTGCAATATGGAATTATGAGGATTTAATCTAAAATGAGAATAGTTATATAGAAGGGGACAAACGCTGGAGATTTGCAGATGGTAGACAGTTCATGGTCCATAACTAATTGGTTATGGATGTAGGGAGAAGGGGAGAGGTCTAGAATGATTCTCAGGTTTCTACCTTGACTGTTTAGGTGACTGAGATGCCTTCAGATTACCTTCAACTGAGGTACAGGTTATAAGGAAATAGAAGTAACCTTGGAAACTTACGTTTATGAAGGGCCATTATGTAATATAATTTAATTCTTATAATAATAGCCCTTCCAAGTAGCTAGGAATCAGTTCTCAAGGAGTGTTAAGAAGCTAATACAAGTAAGTTTAACTTAGGCAGTGACACAGCTGGTCATTTTCTCTAACTGCAAAAGTCATGCTCTTAAATTTTTAGGAGGACAGGTAGGGCGTAACAAGCATAGATTTAGACGTTGTGTTTGAGGTACCCTTAAAATATCTAGGTCAGATCTAAGAGACTTGTTAGAATTTGGAACTTAAGCTCAGAAAAATGATGGGTCTTTTAGGAGGACCAAATTGAGAGTTGTTTAAATAATGGGTACTTTCAAAGCCACATACTTATTTGTGATTGTCCAGAGGCAGAGTCAGGAGTAAGAAGAGAGCTTTAGATGAACCTTGGGAAGCATCAACATTTAAGGAGGTGGTAATAGAAGCAGAACCAGGGAAGCATACAGAGAAGAGGGGATCAGAGAGTTAAAAGAAGAAGAACATTATGGAAAAAAAGAGAAATTTGAGGAAACATCCATAGTATCCAGGGCAACAGGTAGGTCAAGTTAGATTAGTCATTTAAACATTAGGAAAGAATTGAATAAGTCATGAAAAAAATTTTTTTAAGATTTATTTGTTTATTTTAGAGAGGGAGAAAGTGTGAGGGGGAGAGGGGGAAAGCTTGAAGGATGGAAGAAGAGGGAGAGAATCCGGCTGAGTGTGGCGCCCAGTGCGAGCCCCAATCCCAGGACCCTGAGGTGGTGATGGACACCCTTTGGTGTTCCTTGGCTTATAAAGTAAGCACTGCGCTGTCTGCCTCCACAGCTCATGGCCTTCTTCCCTATGTCACTGCATCCAAATCTCCTCGGGGCTCAAATCAATAGTTGGACGCTCAACTGACTGAGCCACCCAGGTACCCCATGAAATTTGTTTTTTAGCAGTAAGGATAGTGGATTAAAAAGAAAGTTTATCCTCCATCTCTGATTTGATCCCACCTATTGCTCAAGACATACTTTATGTTCTGGAAAAGAAAGAAAAGGGTGCCGCCTGTGTACCTGAATTAGACTTAGATTTATTTGTACTATGAGCTAGCCATTGAACTGACTAATAACAGAGAGACTTATCCTATTTGAAATAAAAATCTGTTACGGTAAATACTCTTTCAAGGTAAAATAACAAAGATGTTTCTGTATTCCAAAGAATGGTGGTTAGAAATGATGCGTTGTTATTGAGGTTACTGTAAATGTCATACAGCGAGTCTTTTTGTTGGTCTTGATCCATGGAAAAGTCACTTTCTATCAGAAGGAATTTGATTATGTGTTACTTGCTTTTGTACAAAGGCAGAGAGGCTGAGTTAAACTTTGTTGGTTATTCTTTGGTCCTGACAGCATGCAATGATCGCTGTCAGCTCTTCTTACCTATTCCAATGTATGAACACAGACCTCCATCAAAACAAACCATGGCTCGCTATGAGATTTTAATTCTACTCAGAGGAGAAGGGAAGTTTGCATTATCTCTTCAACTCTTCCATTTTACTCCACAGGTAGACTAGTCATTATTGAAAGATGGCAGTCAGTTGTTTCTAAGACATACAAAGAACATTATTTCCAGTAATGTGTTAATTTTAGACAAATTATAGTAGAATAAAACGATTTGGGTGGTCCACAGATTTTCATTATAAGAGACTTAACAAATATCAATAAACATATTTAAGAAGGACATACAATACTTTATTGTCTTTCAATTATAATAATACAATGAGTTTACTTCAGGCACACATTTCTGGGGGCAATTACAGTTCCCTTGTATTTTACTCTACTCCCACATTCTTCATTTGAATTGTATGTAAATATCCTTCTTGCTCTTAGTGGGAACATATTGGTGTTTTTTGCTTCAGCAACTCTTTTTTGGTAACTTATCCCATATGTTTGTTAGCCTTTGCATAAAACTATTTTGTCTGAACTCAGCTTCTGAACCATATCTTGTATGTGGCTGCCAGAATGAGGATTATTTGAGTTATTTTTATACAGTTAACTTTATAATCAGAAACATTTCAGTTATTTGAAGGTAAAAATGGGTTTAAATCTCATTTGTGGAAATAGATAAAAGAGTTTAATTTTAATATTGGTTTGGTTTTTGTTTAGTACCATTTTCTAACAGTTCACTGAGAAATGATCAATTTGTTATTGCTTTGATTTTGAAAAGATGGTAGGGTTTGAAGCCAATGACCAAGAAAGAATTCTTGAGATGTCTGGTTCAAAAAGGTGTTTTATTAAAGCACTGTGGGCAGAACGAGCGGCACTGGGTTCATGAGGAGTGGCCCATTATAGACTTTCAAGTTGGGAAGGAGTTAGGGATAGCATAAGTCTCTCAGGAGTTTTGGAAGCATTATTTCCAGAACTGTGAGGGGTTAGCTATTGTCGGGAAAAGGTCATTTATTACTATCAAATAAAACCTGAGTCATGAGACCCTTCAGATGTATATCAATGGACCATAGGCTTGGGGGATCATTGCCATCATATATCTTGGGGGTAGAGATAAAGGAAGTTTCGAAAGGAATTTTTATATGTTTGTAATAGACTTACAGGGTTCTGGGGATCAGGCTAAGATTGCCTTTTGCCCTTACTAACATCAAGGCAGCTAAGTTCTTAGAGAAATGTCACTCTGCCTGTTGCAAGCTCTAGGTAGTAAGGAAATTTAATTTTTCTTTTGTCTTTGTTTCCCACATCAGCTGGACATCGCATGTGAAATATAACCAACCATCCACATATTAGAGAGTTGGGAGACTGCATTCCATAATTTTTCTTCACATCTCAACTTTCAGAGGTTCCATATAATGGAACAAAAAGAATAGAAAAAGTGGTTTTGCAGTGGGTCATTGACTCTCAGACATTCAGAAGAATCTGAATAAAAGGGTTATTGGAGTTGAAATTTAGGTCTTGGTTGAATTCAGAGATAGTACTTCAAATATTAGGAGCTACTACTTCAGTCACCTATTTCCAGATTAGTTTTATAAGGCTAATAAGATTAATATTAGGCATTTCTTTTCATTCATTCATTCATTCATTCATTCAGTTAATATTTATTGAGTTCCTACTATTTGCTAGTCACTGTCCCTATGCTCTTGGGGCTCACTGTCTCAGTGTGGAAGGGGAAGAGCCATCATAAACAAAAAAACATGTCAGAGTATATGAAAAGTGTTATAAAGAAAAATAGAGTAAGAAAGTAGAAGGAGGAGATGTGCTATTTCTAGATTGAGTAGCCAGGTAAGGCCTCTCTGATCAGGAGAGAGTGGAGCATCTGAATGAAGAGAAGAATGAAACCCTGTGGACAGCTGGGAAGAAAACATTTCAGGCTTGCATGCCCATAAGTTGGGCTTTGTGCAAAGCCTGAGGGACACCAGGAAAAATTAAACATCGAATTACTTCTGTGGGTTAATTAGAAAAATATATCAGTGGGTATACGAGTCCCAGATTGCAGAATTCCATACAATTTATCATCTCTATACACAGATGGGTGAGAGTTACATGCCCTTAAATATTCAGAGACCACTTTACGGAAGAAGTAACACTTGAAGTAACTGTAGGATTTAACTATTCATTGTTACTTATTTGCTGAACATTTATTAATATGAAAATAAGAAGGGTATTTCAGAAAATAGAGGATTATGATCAGAAGTTTAAAAGAGAGTATACTAGTTCTTCTAACAAAGAACTGTAACAAATTACTACAAACTTGGCTTAAAACAACAGAAATGTATTCTTTCACAATTCTGAAGGCCAGAAATCTAAATCTAGTTTTACTGACCCAAAACCAAGGTATTAGCAGAGCCTCAGCCCCTCTGGTGGCTCTAAGGGAGAATCCATTCCTTGCCTTTTCAGCTTCTAGTGGCTGCTGGCATTACTTGACTTGTGGCTGCATCCCTACAGTCTTTATTCTATTGTTACTTTGTCTCTTCCTCTTCTGTATGTCTCCTCTTTCTCTGCTTTTCCTTTATAAAGACACTTATGATAACATTTAGGGCCCACCTGGATAATCTAATCCTAGATTATCTCATCTCCAGATCCTTAATTCAATCATATCTGGATAGTCTAGTATAATATCCTCATCTCAATATCTTTAACTTATTACATCTGTAAAAAATGTTACTTTATAATGTAACATTCACAGATTCCAGAGATTAGGTCTTGATATTTTTGGAGGGCCACTTCCACTGTAGGGAAGATAGGCATGTTTAACAGTACAGAGCCCGATCAAACAAAAATATAAGAATTTCTATCACGAATATTTCCTTCATGTGTTTAGCAAACATTTAATGCTTGTCTTCATGCATGTAGAAACTATTTATCAAATGTCTATAGGACACAGTGGTAGCCATGGAAGTAAACACAGACCCTGACCTTTTAGAATTCGTAGAATTTACAGACCTTATAGAATTTATACCTTATAGAGGTAAAAGTGAGGGTAGAGACATAAGGCAGAGAGCCTTTAGTACGAGGATTAGGAATTATAGAGTTATAGATCTCTTGTCCAGATCCTTAACTTCTGTGAAGAATATTGTGACTTAAGAGTGAAGAACTTGAAACCCAGAGGAGTTAACTAAATTGTCTAAATATACTTAACTCAGCAAAGTGGTGAAAGGGGAAGTACAATTTGCCTCACTATTGTACATCTCAATAACTGACCTTGATCCATGATCAGTTCCTGAGATATGATAAGCTCTTAAATTGAGGAATCATGTGCTTGGTAGTTTAGGAGTCTGTATCTACGATTTGTGTATAGAATATGTTAGTAACACTGGATCAGTAGTCCACTGATGGTCCACTAGAGGGCAGTAGTCAAAGGTTTGATGGTACATACATGCTTGGCTGCATTCATTCAACAAATATTTATTTGATTTACTTTACGTAGGTTCTGGGTTGGGAGCTTGAGACAGAATGTGAACAAAAAGAAGACATTGTACCCACTTACATGGAGTTTTCCATCTAGTTAGGGACATGGTATTACTAATCCAGAGATTATACAAATAGGTATAACAAATACTTTAAGGCCCTTGGCAGCAGAGAGCAGAGAGGCACCTGTAAGGAGGGCCTAAGAGGAGTGTTAGGTGGTCTAGTAGTTTCCTACTGATACTAACCCAAATTAACACAAACTTAGATGCTCAAATAATACAAATTTATTTCTATCAATTTCAGTTCTGGAGTCAGAACTCCAAAATGGGCTAAAATCAAGGTGTCACCAGGGCTTTCTGGATGCTCTAGGGAGAATCTGAAGCTTCCCACAGTCCTTGGCTCATAGCCATAGGAGGAGACTGAGTCCTCCTTGTATCATGTCACTCTGACAACCTTGCTTCTGTCTTCACATCTCATCCTCTCACTCTTCTGCCTCCCTCTTTTATGTTTAAGGATCCTTTTGGCATTCTAGGATATTCTATGTATTTTATTATCATCTGATTAACAACGTAATTCCATCTCCAAAGCTGATTCTCCTTTGCTATGTAATCTAATGTATTCCTAGGTTCCTGGGATTGGGATGGGGACATTTTTGAGGCTATTATTTTGTCTACCACAGGTAGGACAGACCATTTTAAGCATTTTAGTTTTAGCCTAAGAACACTGAGAGTCTATTGCTGGGTTTTAAGCAGGCTGGGGACATATGGTCAGATTTGTGTTTTAAAAAGGTAATTCTGACTAAGAGGGGAGAAGAGCTGGAGAGGCCACTTAAGAAGCTATTCCAGTCCCAGAAAAAATATAATTAGCTTGGAGTAGTGGTAATGGAGATGATGAGAACCAGCTGGCCTTGAGAAATTATTATCAGATTCTATGAGAGATCAGAGAGAGGGGTGCAGAACCTAAAGACTGTATGGTACTATTCCCTGGAAGAGAGAACACTAGAAGAGGAATAGTTTTCAGGAAAAGAATAACATGTTGTTTTTCTGCATACCCTGGAGGCAACAATAGTAGGAGGGGGGAAGCATGAAAATAGAGACTTTTTGGAGTGAGGATTGGCATGGGTTGAGAATTGCATATGAAAACTAGAAAAGAGAGGAGCTATAGCTTTATACTATAAAACATAAAGTGTTTCCTGTATTATTGGAAAGCCATAATGGTAGGCAGTGGGGGTGGAGATGGATATTGAATTGGGAGGTAGCATTTTTATTTATTTGAGTATTAGTAACTCACTAAATTTCTAATGTTCCATGCATGCATCTAGCAAGCAGTCCCTGATTACCATACATACATACAGCTTCCACACTGTGGAGTAACATAAAGGTAGAAGACACAGATACTCACAGACAAATAATATTTCAGAAAACAAGAGGACAAATAAGTAGCAATACATAATAGGAATATGAAGATGCACTTTTATTTATTCACTTAGGATTATGTTCATTTGCTCACTGAAAAATCTGTATTAAATGAACCATTGTCTGACACATAGTGGCTACTCTCCATAAATGGATAGATTGATTAATTTATTGAAAACCTAATATTAGTCGTTGTTGTATAACATTATATTCTCTTAATGTAATGACTGGGTGTTGTTCTTGCCTTCCAAATTGAAAATTTTAGTCTTAGGAGCTAACAATATAATACAATAGTGCAATAACAGAGTCATGTTTGGCTGTCGTGAATGATGGTGGAAGGGCCTAATTTGGAGCTGAAATTCTGAAGAGGGAAGAGAGAATGCAGAGAGGCAGGGATGATGTCAAATCTTCCTATAATGTATTGTGTATTGTATTCAGTGTGTCATATCTCTTCTAGGTCCAAATCAAAGAGAAATTCAATTAGCAAATGTCTCATCTATAATTGAGTATGCGGTCCAAGGAGAATATTGTAATGAATTTTCATTGACAGACTCAGTAAGTGATCAGAGTTGTAGGAAATAAAGCTAGGAATAGTTCTTTAAGGCTATTTAAGGTAGGCATTAGAGGTAGTTGGAATGAGCAAGCCAAATAATGGGATTGATCAGAGGGAATCAGCTTCTAGGAGGAGAGAACATATTTAGAACACACTGAGTTATGAATCTGAGGGGCTGGTGCTTTGGAGCAGGGTAATATGTTAATGGCTCACCAAAAATATTAAGGCAAATGCAGACTGGTAGACCAGGTTGTAGGAAGTGACTGGTGGTTCTTATATAAGAAGGAAAATCTTATGAAGGTTGTGAAATTTTGATCTTTTGAAAATTGGAGATTGTCATCTTGACTGTGTTGAGGATATACTGTAGTAGAGAGAAAATGTAGATAAACTGTTTGAAGACTTTAGTTACAATCCAAGCATCAGGAGATGAGCCAGAGTGGTAGCTGTGGAAATGGGGAAGAAAAAAAAAAAGACATGTGAGTGACTTCGTAGAAGAAGGAAGGGAGAAAAGAGAAAGAAATAAGAGACCACTGAGAGTATGAGATTGTTTTCTCTGAACCAGAAGTTAAGAATAAATGATGGCTAGGGTAAAGGGAGAATAACAACATTAGTTCTATCTTCTGCTCGATACAATCTGAAGAAAATATGTACCAAACTTAACTCACCAATTGAGAAAATATAAAATATTGAAAAGTTGTACAAATTACTACTTTCCTTTTTTTTTCTATTTGTGTCTTCATGGAAATTCTATATTGATTTAGTGCGTGCCACTTTCAGATTTTTAAAATAATAATAAATGTCCTTAGAGATCATTTTCATTGTTTTAAAAATTTCCACACAGAAATGCCCTTCAGGAATCTTTGGTATCAAAATCCAAAAAGTGTTCCCAGGAGGAAAATATTAAGGATTCATTCATCTATGAGAATGTAGTCAATGGGGCAGCCTGGATGGCTCAGTGGTTTAGCGCCGCCTTCAGCCCAGGGCATGATCCTGGAGACCAGAGATGGAGTCCCACGTCAGGCTCCCTGTATGAAGCCTGCTTCTCCCTCTGCCTGTGTTTCTGCCTCTCTCTGTCTCTCTCTGTCTCTCATGAATAAATAAAATCTTGACAAAAAAAAAAAAAAAGAGAGAGAGAGGGAGAGAGAAAGTAGTCAATGTAGAGGGAAAGTTGGTATCAATGGGTTTCCAGCAAGAAGCCTTATTTCTCAACAGTTTTTTTTCTCTCCACAAAGCATTCTAATAAATTTATCTGAAAAACTAAGTTAATTATAACTTGCCTAAGTTTAAACCTTGTAGGACAGAATCTGAACTCAGTAATGTAGCATTCAGGATCCTTAGTGACCCACAGCTCCAGCCTCATCTCCTGACGCCTGTATATCTCCAGCCACAGAAGTTGTTGATATTTCAAATATTAATGAAGACACATGTAGCACAGGTACTTGCTGCTCTAGACATGCACACCCAAGAAAGTGTGGTTTCACAATCTTACCAGTCCATGAAGTAGCTCTTAACCTTGATAAATTCGTCATGGTCTAGGGTCTGTTACTTAGACTAGACTTACAGATGAAGAGTTTTAAAGGAGCAGATTTATTTTAACTAGGAACATATAATCGTCCATTTTAATATTACTGAGGACTTATTTGAACCAGGGAACTAAGCAAAGAACATATAATAGGGAATGGGGTAGAGCTCATCCCCAACCTCACAAAACCTGTGGTCCAACTGGTGGATGGAAGCACATAGTAGGAAGTCCTGCTTGTCCAATGTATAGGAGCAGGGATGCTTTAAGCAGGAGAGTGATATAAGTAGAACTGTATCATAATACCCATATAAGACTTTATGGTGAAACTTCTATAATGAGAAAAGTGTTACTACCAACAAGCAGACCTCTTGTGCCAACATGCATTATCCCTCTGGAGCAAAGTCATAAAAGGAAGACTTTGCTTTTTCTCTTTAGATTAGCAAACTTGAAAAAATAGTAACAAATGTAGTACAGACTAACACAATAGTACTTTCATTCATTCTTAGGGCATACTTCTAAAGTGGTATAAGAACATGGAAAATAGCTCAGCATTAATTTATAAAGCTGAATGTATGCTTGCTAGCTGAGTCAGCAATTCCATTGCTAGGCATACACCCAAAAGAAACTCTTTGCACACCTGAACCAGATTATGCGCCATTAGTAACTGCATAAAATTGAAAACATACTGCATGCCCACCCGTAGAAGAATAAAAAAACTTGTGGCATATTTATTCAACAGGATGCTAAAAAACAGTTTAAACAAATGTATTATGTGTATCAACTCATCACCATGGCCATCTCACAATTATAAAGTTGAGAACAGCAAGTCACAAAAGAACACATGCAGTATAATTATATAATGTCAAAAGACAGCAAAATGAAACGTTTACAGATATGTACAAATAGAAAACGATAAAGAACAATTCTGAATAATAGTCATAGTATATATTCTGCCTATTTTTCTGAATTTTCTGTGTTTATTATTATGTAATATCCTTGCTGTTGTGTTTCAGATATATGTTTTTATGTGTTTTAGAATAAGCCAATTATCAATCTATAGTTTGGTAAGGAGTCAGGATACTGGAAAGCTGAATAACATATTGGCTAAGAATATGAACTTTAGAGTCAGGCAAACAGTGTTCCAAATTCTGCCTCTCTCATTTTGTAATTGTGAAGTTTGTCTAAGTATTCAGAATATACCACTGAGTAAAAGAAGCAAAATTCCCTATCCTCATGCAGGTTATCCTCTTGCAGTTAGAAATAAATGTTTATGAATTCTCAAAATAGTGAGCTCCCTGGAATACAGGCTCAGTGCTTTATTTATCTAAGTATGTCTGGCATCTAAATCTGGCACATAGTAGGTATGTTAATAGAATTGAATCTATGACTATGTTTATAGAATTAAACTGAATTGTGTAAAAAAGTGAACATTGTACTTTGTACTTCTATGGAACAAGAAAAATACAAATTGTTCTAAGCTTTGTCAATCACAGTTGCAACCTCAAATCAAAGATCAGCTTCCTAGAGCTTCACTCATTGATCTTAAAAGTCTCTGAATAATATATAGAATATCGGTAGTATTTTCTTTAAATATGAAAAACAGAGATGAGTAAACCTAATAATATATGAACACCTTTGTAGTCTCTAATTTGAATTTTATCTACTATCTAGTTCTTTAGGCCAGTCATTTATTTACATTTCAGTGCCAAGTGAACTGCATTTTTCACTTCTTAGAAAACTGCATTCTCTTCCCTCTGCAATCCTAAACTTATTCCTGTATACTAGAAAACTGTTACTGACTCCTTTAGTTTCAAAGTTAGATGGCAGTGCAGTTTTTATATTATGTCCTGTGTGTGTGTGCACAAGTGCATGCCTCTGTGGGTGTTATAGAAATAAAGCAAATGTTTATATTTCTCAAGTAAAGAATCCTTAGTATTCATCAGATTCTCAAAGCAGGTAATAACTAATCTGTAGCCAGATATTAGGTTCTCTAGAAAATGGGGTTATTATAAATAAAAAAGAGAATGATGACCATTACATATATGTAGTCTGTACATTTCTGGTTATTCTTTTAAGTGAAATTGCTGGGTCAAAAAAGTTTGAATATTAAGTCTCTTAGTACAAAAATAAAAATTACCATCTAGTAAATTGGCATTGCAGATTTTCTTTTACATTGGCCATTCAACAAAAAATAGAAGCCCAAATAAAACATCTTAGGGAAGGCAGCCCCAATGGCTCAGCGGTTTAGCGCTGCCTTCAGCCCAGGGGTGATCCTGGAGACCCGAGATGGAGTCCCACATCGGGCTCCCTGCGTGGACCCCGCGTCTCCCTCTGCCTGTGTCTCTGCCTCTCTCTCTGTGTGTCTCTCATGAGTAAATAAATAAAACCTTAAAAAAAATGTTATTAAAAAAAAACATCTTAGGGAAAATTGTTTGACATTGTAAGATTACAATCTTAATACAATCTTGTAATCTTAATATTACTCTCTGTTCACAATGTATTAGATTGTGCCCTCACTGTAAATTTTTATGATTCTAGATATTACAGATTTATTTCTTTGTCTTTTTGCATCTAGATTGAATAAGTTATTTTTATTATATTGATCAGTCTTTACAAAATAAAGATGTGATTACATTCTGCCATGAAAATAAATCGTGAATTTTTTAATTTTAAATTCATTTAATTAATACATTATTAGTTTAAGAAGTAGAGGTTAGTGGTTAGTGATTCATACCTAGTGTTCATTACATATGTACTCTCCTTAATGCCCATCACCCAGTCACCGCATCCCCTTATCCCTCTCCCCTCCAGTGACCCTGTTTGTTTCCTGTGATTAAGAGTCTCTTACGGTTTGTCTCCCATTTTGTCTTGTTTCATTTTTCATCTCTTCCCCTATGATCCTCTGTTTTGTTTCTTAAATTCTATATATGAGTGAGATCATATGATAACTGTCTTTCTCTGATTGGCTTATTTCACTTAGCATAATACCCTCTAGTTCCATCCACATCATTGCAAATCAAAAAATTCCATTTTTTCTGATGGCTGAGTATTCATCTGTCAATGTACATCTGGGCTCTTTCCATAGTTTGGATATTGTGGACATTGTCACTATAAACATTGGGGTGCAGGTGCCCTTTCAGATCATTACATTTGTGTCTTTGGGGTAAATACCTAGTAAAGCAATTGCTGGGTCATAGAGTAGGTCTATTTTCAACTTTTTGAGGAACCTCCTTCCTGTTTTCCAGAGTGTCTGCAGCTTGCATTCCCACCAACAGTGTAAGAGGGTTCCCCTTTCTCCATACCTTCGCCAACATCTGTGGTTTCCTGAATTGTTAATTTTAGCCATTCTGACTGGTGTGAGGTAGTATCTCATTGTGGTTTTGCTTTGTATTTGTATTGATTTGATTTGTATTTCCCTGATGCCGGGTGATGTTGAGCATTTTTTTCAAGTGTCTATTGGCCATTTGTATGTCTTCTTTGGAAACATGCCTATTCATTGATTGGATTATTTATTCTTTAGATG
Source organism: Canis lupus dingo (assembly GCF_003254725.2). Classification (NCBI taxonomy): domain Eukaryota; kingdom Metazoa; phylum Chordata; class Mammalia; order Carnivora; family Canidae; genus Canis; species Canis lupus. The sequence goes on along the minus strand of NC_064250.1, from coordinate 53,141,445 downwards.
TTGAGTTTGATAGGTATTTTTTATAGATTTTGAATACTAGCCCTTTATCTGATAAGATAGTAAGGAGGTTCCTCAAAAAGTTGAAAATAGAGTTACCCTATGACCCAGCAATTGCTTTACTAGGTATTCACCCCAAAGATGCAAATATAGTGATCTGAAAGGGCACCTTCACCCCAATGTTTATAGCAGCAATGTCCACTATAGCCAAACTATGGAAAGAGCCCAGATATCCATTGACAGATGAATGGATAAAGAAGATGTGGTATGTATATAAGTTGCTGCCTGTGTTCATCTCTAGGATTTTGATGGATTCCTGTCTTACATTTAGGCCTTTCATCCATTTTGAATTTATTTTTGTGTATGGTGTAAGGAAATGATCAGTTTCATTCTTCTGCATGTGGCTGTCCAATTATCCCAACACCATTTGTTGAAGAGACTTTTTTCCATTGGATATTCTTTCCTGCTTTGTTGAAGATTAGTTGACCATAGAGTTGAGAGTCCATTTTTGGGTTCTCTGTTCTGTTCCATTGATCTATGTGTCTGTTTTTGTGCCGGTACCATACTGTCTTGATCACAACTTTGTAATAGAGCTTGAAGTCTGGAACTGTGATGCCACTAGTTTTCATTTTCTTTTTAACATTCCTTTGGTTATTTAGATCTTTGCTGGATCCATACAAATTTTAGGATTATTTGTTCGAGCTCTGTGAAAAAAGTTGATATTTTGATAGGGATTATGTTGAATGTATAGATTGCTCTTTGTAGCATAGACATTTTAACAGTATGTGTTCTTCCAATCCATGAGCATGGAACATTTTTCTTTGTATCTTACTCAATTTCTTTCATCAGTGTTCTGTAGTTTTCTGAGTACAGATCATTTACCTCTTTGGTTAGGTTTATTCCTACATATATTATGGTTTTGGGTACAACTATAAATGAGATTGACTCTTTCTTCTCTCTCATTGTTAGTGTATAGAAATGCAACTGATTTCTGTGCATTAATTTTATATCCTGCTACTTTGCTGAATTCCTGTATGAGTTCTTACAATTTTGGGGTGGAATCTTTTGGGTTTGCCACATGGAAAATCATGTCATCTGTGAACAGTGAGAGTTTGACTTATTTGCCAATTCAGGTGCCTTTTATTTCTTATCCCATTGGTCGTGGTGAATAATACTTTGAATGTACTGTTGGATCCTCTTGGCTAGTATTTTGGTGAGAATTTTGGCATCCATGTTCATCAGGGATATTGGTCTGTAATTCTCCTTTTTGGTGGGGTCTTTGGTTTAGGGATCAAGGTAATGCTGGCCTTATAGAAAGAGTTTGGAGGTTTTCCTCCCATTTTTATTTTTTGAAGCAGCTTCAGAAGAATAGGTATTAATTTTTCTTTAAGTGTTTTGTAGAATTCCCCTGGGAAGCCATCCAGCCCTGGATTCTTATTTGTTGGGAGATTTTTGGTTACTGCTTCAATGTCCTTGCTGGTTATGGGTCTGTTCAGGTTTTTTTTATTTCTTCCTGTTTCAGTTTTGGTAGCTTATATAGTCTCTAGGAATGCATCCATTTCTTCCAGATTGCCTAATTTGTTGGTATAAAGTTGCTCATACTATGTTTTTATAATTGTATTTCTTCATTGTTGGTTGTGGTCTCTCCTTTTTCATTCATGATTTTATTTATTTGGGTCCTTTCTCTTTTCTTTTTGTTAAGTTTACCTAGGGGTTTATCAATCTTATTAATTCTTCAAAGAATGAGCTCCTAGTTTTAGTGATCTGTTCTACCTTCTTCTGGTTTCTACTTCATTGATTTCTGCTCTAATCTTTATTATTTCTCTTCTCCTGCTGGGTTTAGGCTTTATTTGCTGTACCTTCTCCAGATCCTTTAGGTGTAAGTTTAGGTTATGTATTTGAGACCTTTCTTATTTCTTGAGAAAGGCTTGTATTGCTATATACTTCCCTCTTGGGACTGCCTTTGCTGCATTCCAAAGGTTTTGAACAGTTTTCTTTTCTTTTTTCTTTCTTTCTTTCTTTCTTTCTTTCTTTCTTTCTTTCTTTCTTTCTTTCTTTTAACAGTTGTGTTTTATTTTTCATTTGTTTCCATGATTTTTTAAAAATTCTTCTTTAATTTCCTGGTTGACCCATTCATTCTTCAGTAAGATGCTCTTTATCCTCCGTGTATTTGAGTTCTTTCCAAATTTCCTCTTGTGATTGAGTTTGAGTTTCAAAACATTGTGGTCTGAAAATATGCAAGGAATTATCAGAATCTTTTGGTACCAGTTGAGACCTGATTTGTGACCCGGTATGTAATCTGTTCTGAGGAATGTTCCTTGTACATTCAAGAGGAATATGTATTCTGTTGCTTTAGAATGGAATGCTTCTGAAAATATCTGTGAAGTCCATCTGGTCCAATGTATCATTCAGAGTCCTTGTTTTCTTGTTAATCTGCTTAGATAACCTGTCCATTGCACTGAGTCGGGTGTTAAAGTCCTCTACTATTATATTATTATCAATGTTTTTCTTTAATTTTGTTATTAATTGGGTTATATAATTGGCTGTTCCCATGTTAGGTGCATAAATATTTATAATTGTTAGATCTTCTTATTGGATAGACCCTTTAATTATGATATGGTGTCCTCCCTCATCTCTTATTATAGTCCTTGGTTTAAAATCTAATTTGTCTGATACAAGGATTGCTACCCCAGCTTTCTTTTGATGTCTATTAGCATGATAAATGCTTTTCCACCTCTTAACTTTAAATCTGGAGGTGACTTTCAGTCTAAAATGAGTTTCTTGCAGGCAGCATATTGATGGTTCTTGCTTTTTTATCCAATCTGATACCCTGTCTCTTTTGATTGGGGAAGTTAGCCCATTTGCATACAGAGTAGTTATTGAAAGATATGAATTTAGTGCCATTGTATTACCAGTAAAGCCACTGTTTCTGTATATTGTCTCTGTTCCTTTCTGGTTTATGTTACTTTTGGGTTCTCTCTTCACTTAAAGGATCCCGTTTAGTATTCCTTGCAGGGCTGTTTTAGTGAACACAAATTCTTTTAGTTTCTGTTTGTCCTAGAAGCTTTTTATCTCTCCTAATTTGAATGAACCACTAGCTGGATAAAGCATTCTTGGCTGCATATTTTTCTCACTTAGCATCCTGAATTTATGATGTCAGTCCTTTCTGGCCTTCTAGGTCTCTATGGATAGGTCTGCACCCGTCTAATATCTCTACCCTTGTAAACTATGGACTTCTTATCCCCAAGGTGCTTTCAGGATTTTTCTCTTTGTCTCTGAGACTTGTAAGTTTCACTATTATATGTTGGGGTGTTGACCTATTTTTATTGATTTTGAGGTTCTCTGTGCCTCCTGGACTTGAATGCCTGTTTCCTTCCCCAGATTAGGGAAGTTTTTCATTAGAGTATGCTCCACTATACCGTCTGACACTCTCTCTTCTTCTAATGGGATTCCAATTATTCTAATATTGTTTCACTTTATAGTATCACTTATCTCTCAAATTCTTCCTCATGATCCAGTAGTTATCTCTCCTTTTCTCAGCTTCTCTATTCTCCACCATTTTGTCTTCTGTATTAGTAATTCCCTCTTTTGTCTCATTTATCCTAGCACTTAGAGCTTCCATTTTTTATTGCATGTCATTAATAGCCTTTTTTATTTCAACTTGATTAGATTTTAGTTCTTTTATTTCTCCAAAAAGGGATTCTCTAGTGTCATCTATGCTTTTTTTCTAGCCCAGCTAGTATCTTTATAATTGTTATTGTGAACTCTAGTTCTGACATCTTACTTAGGCCCATACTGATTAGGTCCCTGGCAGTAGTGCCTCTTGCTCTCTTTTTTGAGGTGAGTTTTTGCATCTTGTCATTCTTGCATAAAGTGGTGGCTTTTTTATTTGTAGAGTTGCAGCTATTCTTGTCTTAGATCTCCAGTTGAGTTTGCAGGTGTTCAGAATGATTTGATAGCTATCTAGCTGAATTCCTGGGACCAGACAAAACTATGGTCTCCTACTCCTCTGCCTTCTTGGACTCCTCCACCATCTTGGATTCCTCCAAGTATTTCGGCTTAGTATACTAAAGTTTTCCTTATCTATATAATTCAGAGGCAATGTATGTATTATTGTAAGAAGCCAACATCTATTGTAACTTGTTTTTTTTGCCATATGACTCAATTTTTTTTTTTTTTTTTTTTTTTTTTTTTTTACAGAGGTAGATTTTGGAGTGTTTCTTAAGAGTTTCATTTTCATATGCTAAAGAGTCTTTCGTAATGTTAAATATTAAATTAACTACCTATAAACTACTATCCTAATGAATTCATCGTACATCTAAGTTTAAACTCGAAAGCCTATAGAAAATTTAAATGTTAAATATCATGTTACATTGTCATAGTGGTAATTATAAATGTTCAATTCTATTTGCTTACAGAATTCTTTGATTTCTCCAAAATCACAGGTTAGATAATTATAGCGTATTGTTCTGTGTTTAATAGAATTCAATTTTTGTTTATAATTTAATGCAATGTAAGAGAAATGTCCACTATAGTCTATAAAAATATGTGATTATTTAAGAGTAATAATTGACAATTTTTATCAGCTTTTAAACCACTGATATACTGGTATATTTATATTGATCACTGCTAGAGCAGTGTTGAACAAAGCAGATGGGGTTAATCTGTGTCCAATACTACAGATTGCTTTTTCTTTTGAGGGTAATAGTTGTATGAACATATCATCTACGTAAGGTTTCAAGGATAAATGAAATATTAAAGTATCCTAAACTTTTATGCTAGGTGATGTGGTTTAGAAATTTACAAATTCGTTGAATTCATTATAGAGTTTCATGCTAGGGTCAATGATAGCAAACCCCATGATTAAAACACATTAAATTCACTCTTAAATAGATTTGTCTGAAACCAATTCAAAATATATTTTATCAGGTTACCTAATTCCCATGTTGTTCCATAACTATAGTATCTCAGGAATATGTGACTCAAAGTCACACTAGGAGTGAGTAAGTCACTGATGGAAAAGAAAAGAAAAATAAGCCAAAAAAAACCCTCAAACCAATTAAAATCAACAAATAATAAAACCACTTTTGCGTAAACTGTAGGTCTGTCTAGACTAAATGCCTCATGTTGATGTACATTAATAAGGCTTTTGCTTGTGTGAAAAAAAATTTAGTAGAACCCTTCTTTTTTTAACCTGTATCTAGACTTTTGTTTCTTAGTTCTCCAAAATAGAATTGTCCCTACCTTAAACACACACATACACTTCTAATATATGTGTTAAGGATTACCTTTCTCTTTTGAATTACAGAACCCTATCTCAGAGGAACCTTGTCATTTCACCACAAAATGTAAAAAATAGAAAAATAAAGATATAAAACCCTATCATTTCTCAAAAGAGGAAAAGGAAATGCAATTACCATGTGTCCGTTCTGCTGGACATTTAACACACTGTGCATTTAATCTTCAACACGACCTTGTAGGGTACATATAACTAGATACATATAAATGAATAAAGAAACCAGCCTCAGAGGACATAGCTTGTCAAAGACTATACAGTGAGCATTACTGATCCCAGGTTTAGAACCCTAGCCTCACTGGGAAGTCAAAGACCAATTTTTTTGGTTATTTTTTTTTAAGATTTTAGTTATTTATTTATTCATGAGAGACACAGAAAGAGAGACAGAGACACAGGCAGAGGGAGAAGCAGGCTCCATGCAGGGAGCCCAACATGGGACTCCATCCCAGGACTCCAGGATCATGACCTGGGCTGAAGGCAGCATTTAACCACTGAGCCACCCGGGCTGCCCCTTGATTATTGGTAAATATCAAAATGCCAGTCATTTGGAAAGAAAGTAGTGAATGGTAGGAGCTATAAGTAATCTTGATTAAAATGACATTAAACCTAGTTTAAGGAAAAAAAAAACTGGCTTAAAAAAATGGAGCTGGGAATTATTTAGGTTATTTCTTGAGTTAGGAACTAAAAATACAAATGTAGTCTAACTGTGGCACGAGAAAATTCATTTCTGTCATCCAAAAATGTTACTCTATTAACCAATCAACTCTTTTACGTTTAAAGCTTCCTTATTTGTTAACTTTTAGGGCTCGTAAGCAGTGACAGTATGGTCCTTGTTAGCTGTAGGCAGAAATCCTATCATCTTACTTATTAGTAAGTGATAGCAAGCAAAGACTTAATTTTCAGTAGTTCCAGTAAAAGTCTTGGGACTGGTACTCCTTAACTTTGATTTATCTAACTGTGTATATGCTGCTTTTAAACCCGTCCCCAGTTATGGTACTCTAATTGACCAGATTTCAGTCACTTGTTCAAAGCTAAAACTGGATAATGGATTTAGCCCTACAAGAACTTTATAGGATGAATATGGGAGAGGGTGGTTGCCAAAGCAAAATCTGGGCAAAAGGGAAAAATGGAGACTGGACAGGCAAAATCGATAGATTGAGCCTGTTAAAGCCATGTCAGTTCATATTTTGAAATTGGTTGAAATACCCTCTTTTCTCTAGCTTCTACTACATGTAACCAATTGTGCAAAGTGCTTTTCCTAATTTGATACTTGATACTATGTCTAAAGACATTCAGTCAAGATAAAGAAAATGTACATTATTTGTTGAAAATGCAAGCAAATACCAATAAGCAGATATCTATAGTGATCCCAAGGGTAAGAAAGGAAAATCTTTACTGCCAGCATTCACTATTTAGGATAGCAGATGCATTAATCTATGTTTCTAAATAAAATCTCAAGCACATGTCTATAATCATCTACTTACTATTCAGATGGAAAGTTCCTGTTGGAGGTTAGTTTGAGCTGTCAAACTACCATGTGGGTCTGTAGCAGTAAAAAGCTCTGAATTTTCTGTCCTTGCAACCTAAGCCTTTTCACTGGTATACTTACTCCTGAGAATAAACTGCCTCCAAAAAAGCACTGCTGAGGAGATTTTGAACATGACTTAAACACACACACAGCCTGAGTGAGGTAAATGTGTTAGGTTACTCGAAAAACTCTTAAGGGAAATCGAATGCAATCTCTGATATGGAACTTTCATTTTATAGCCTGGTGGGGTTATTGCTCTAGTTCTTTTTTTTTTTTTTTTTTTTTTGCTCTAGTTCTTTTATGTCTAACACCAAAAATCTGAGTGAGCAGGCACTGGGATTGACTTTATTAAGCTCAAAAAATAAACTTCAAATTATTTTTCTAAGTATCTTTATTTCTCTTCTTCTTTTTCTAAAGCTACTCCTGAACTAGGTAATTTCTAAATATTTCTCTTAAATAAGACCTAAATAAATTTATAATTTATTACACTTATCAGCATATCTACAATAAATGATAATCATTTAATTCACTATTTGTTCATGAATTTACCCATCAAGTGGTAGTTGAACATCCATTAAGTTCTGACAGCAGCATTAGCACTATAAATAGATAAATGTTTCAGGTGATTGATGCTTACTTGTAAGCATGAATATTTGTTTTAATTGTATCTGAGGCTTTCAATAAGGGCTTTACAGCTCTTTGTTTTCCCTTACCTCCTTAAGCAGAATATGCCATGCATTTATTTAATGACTCGGGGCAGTTGTTCCCAACTTAATGATTGTACTCTAATGAAATCATTATCCGCAGCATCAACTGAAGATACAGCACTACTTGGTCTTCTTGCATCATGCTCAAACATTCCTATGTCTCTTTCCTTCCATATTCTGCGAGATTGCTTCTTCTAGCTATCAAGAGTGCATTCTTCTGTCAGTTTTCTAGAATCTCCACATGCCCAAGTATGATTGTCTTATTTAAATATCAGTTGCCTAAAAAATACCCAGTCACGATTTTATGGAATATAAAAGTCCTTACACTCTGAGGAAAGCATTGAGAGTTTTACCTGTGAATAAAATGTATAATGTTTTGGATGCATGGATTCTGGAGCATCTCTTCTGACTTTTCAGTATCATTTCCCCTGTACCTCAAACTTTCATGCATATATGAATTGGGGAAAGGGTAAAATGATATGTCTTTGGAGAGAGGATACTGTTTTCCGGACTGCATTCTAAAAATTGAGATCACTAGGTATTTAGAGAAGGCATGTGCTATTCAGATAATTTCTAAAATTACTTTATTACTCTGATAATTTTTCTTTTTAAAAAGATTTTATTATTTGAGCGAGAGAGAGAATGAGAGAGAGAGAAAGAGAGAAAGAGAGAGTGAAAGAGAGAAAGAGAGAGACACTCCACATTGAGTAGGGAGCCCAACACAGTGCTCGATCCCAGGACCCCAGGATCACGACCTGAACCAAAGGCAGACACAACCCACTGAGCAACCCAGGCGCCCTGTATTCTGATAATTTCTAAAATTATTTTGTTTTTAGGTATTTTCAGTATAAAATTGGGACATAAATTATATGAAAGCTCTCAGTTGTTCAACAAACTCCTCTAGGATTTGCTTTAGGGAGAGAAAAATTGGCTGGATTTATACCTTTTCATTTTGGTTGTGTTTTTGTATTTCCCTAGTTGTGAAACACATAAACATAAAATGCAAAATCAAATTGTTCATATCCTTGTTTCCTAGGAACCAGAGATGAAACTCAATAAAAATTAAGGTAAAAAGGCACAGGACCAGATATTACCTGGTGGAAGCAGGAATATAAAGAGTTCCTGTATTAGTTCCTTTACTGCTGCTATAACAAATTACTACAAACCTGGTGTCTTAAAACAACACAACTCTATCCTCTTAGAGTTTTAGAAGTCAGAAGTCTGAAACCCATTTGCAGTGTTAATGTTAAGGTGTCCACAGGGCTGGTTCCCTCTGAAAGCTCTGAGAATAAAATCCATTTTCTTGCCTTTTTCAGCTTCTCATAGTTGCTGGTAGCTTGGTTTGTGGCCCCTTCCTCCACTGTCAGAGTATGACCCTCTGACTCCTGCTCCATTGTCACAAAGCCTTCTTCTCTCCTGCAGTCAAATCTTCTTCTGCCTCCTTCATAAGGACAATTATGACTACATTTAGGGCGCAGCTGGATAATCCAGGATAGAATCTTCACCTCAAGATCCTTAAAATCTACAGTTTTTTGTTTTTGTTTTTTTAAACCACATAAAGTAACATACAGCTTCTAGAAAATAGAACCTAGGTATCTTTGGGGGTTATTAATTCATCCTACCACAGTTCCTGTTTAGTATTTTGTGGCTTTTAAGTATAATACAGGCCCACTTGATTTTGGCACAAATGAGAAAAGTAATTTCATACCTTAAAAAGTCATTCTAGAAAGAAATGATTTTTTAAAAGTATGTGTTCCATTTAATACTAGTTTGAATATCAAGCTTTTAGGTATTTGCTTTTTTAATGATACTGCTTTTAGATACTGAAGATTCAAAGTTAATAATAATTGAGCCTATTAGCTAATCACTTCCAATCTGCTAGATCATTGGTGTTTGAACCACTGACCCCTTCAAAACTGATGAAAGCTTCACTGACTCCACATTAAAAAAAAAATGCACATATACCAGGGATCCCTGAGTGGCTCAGCAGTTTATTGCCTGCCTTCAGCCCAGGGCATGGTCCTGGAGTCCTGGGATTAAGTCCCACATCAGGCCTGCTTCTCCCTCTGCCTGTGTCTCTGCCTCTCTCTCTCTCTCTCTCTCTCTCTCTCTCTCGAATAAATAAATAAAATCTTAAAAAAATTAAATAAGTAAAAATGCGCATATAACAAATATTTACAACTTCAAAAATTAAAAAAAAAATTTCAAGGAATCCGTGAAAACTAGCCATTAACTAAGTATAGATATATAGATCCCAGATTAAGAATTCCTGCCTTAGATGTATCCTTAGGTTTGTATTGTTATAAAATTCAACTCAAAGCAATGCATCTGCATTTATAAGATATGTGTTGTTTTCACCTTACACGTACATGAATCAAAGGTTGCTAGTCTTTTGTGAAGCTACTCAAAAAGAAAAAGACATACGTAATTGTATGTACGCCTTAAAGTACCTCGCTCATGCTTTCAATTGTTATATCCACATTTCATACTGCGCTCTACAATCTAATCCTTTACATTCCACATGTAATTTTGAAGAATAAGATCAGATGGCTTATGAAATCAGTAACATCTCTTTTAGGGGTTGGCAAACTGTGACCCACAGGCCACCTCTGGCTCTCTGCCTGTTTTCATGTGGATGGTGAGTAAGAGTAGGTTTTACATTTTTAAAGGTCAAAAAAAAAAAGTCAAAAGAAGCATAATATATTGTGGCACATGAAAATTATATGAAATTCAGATTTCAGTGTTCATGAAGTTTTACTGGAATACAGCCACATTGATTTATTTATGTATCCTCTAAAGCTACTTTCGTACGCTACAATGGCAGAGTTGAGCATGTGAAAAAGAGACCTATAGCCTGCAAACCTAAAGTATTTATCTGGTCATTTATAAAAAAGTTTGTTGACCTCTGCTCTAGTTCATTGAATTCACCAAATGTTTATTGAGTGCCTTCATGTACTGAGTCTATGACATTCTAGTCTTCTGTTTGTCTTCATGATATTGGCAAATGTTTTTTTTTTTATATATGAAATATGAATGTCATTTGTAGCATTTTATATTTCTCATCAGAGCTGATGAGATCTGAAACAGGCAATGCTTTAAATCTTAATAAATGATATTGGCAAGGGGTGGGGCAGCTTAGAGGTCCATTTCAATGAAAAATAAGTATTTTGAAAAGATACTATCTTTGTCTAAAGATAAAACAAAAAATCATTCCATTACATATACCTAATTTTAGCTGCATAAATAATGCCATAAACAGCTCTCTGAAGTCTTTGACCACATCTGTGTGGACATGTTTTTCTTTTACCCCATTGTACCTGTCAGCTTTAATTTTAAAAGTAAGGCAAGCAATTCCATTTATATGACTTCTGCCCTTATGCTGCTGCCTTATAAGAAATGAGCAGCTGGAGAGGGGAAAGGTCAAAACATGCACATACCTGCCCAAGAACAAAGTGGAAACCACAAGGTCTAATTTTAGCCTTTATTCTCTTGGGAATAACCTAACAGTCACTAACAGGAATTGTCTTGGAATTAATAAACAACAAACTGTAAGATATGAGTCATTAAAAAAAGGAAACATGATTTTCATATGATGTTGAGTGGAAATAACAGAAGGATTGAGTTATCAGTGAAAAATGCTGAGGTTAGAGTCTTTTGAAGCCAAAGTAAAAAAATACATGATAGCAGATATGGAACTTGACTTTTGAGAAATAATAAAACAAATGAATCTCAAAGACTAACCTAGAATGCAGTCTGTTTTTAGTCTTTCTGATTTTCTTATGTGTGTTTTAAACTGCTTAACATAGCACTATCACCCTTCAAGTAGTTTTACAAGATTTTGCTTAATCTATAGAATTTGCTTCAAATCCCATTTGATGGCATCTCTTATCCATTCATCTCTACTGCTAGCCACTGATGTGACCATCAGTAGAATAAGAACACCACCTTTTGGGGGTGCCTGGGTGGCTCAATGGTTTAGCGCCTGCCTTTGGCCCAGGGCGTGATCCTGGAGTCCCAGGATTGAGTCCCACGTCGGGCTCCCTGCATGGAGCCTGCTTCTTCCTCTGCCTGTGTCTCTGCCTCTCTCTCTCTCTCTCTCTCTCTCTCTCTCTGTCTCTCATGAATACATAAATAAAATCTTTAAAAAAAAAGAAGAACACCACATTTTGGTATAGATTTTTTTCATTTCTTTTGGTATAGATTTTTTTCATTTTTCATTTCATTGGTATATATTTCATTATTCATTTTTCATTTTCATTTCATTTTTTTCATTTCACTCTATAATCAGAGAGTCTTATACAAACCAAAGAGGAAGAAATTCCTAAGGAAAAAGAATATGTATTAAACCTGATTTCCGTGGGCCAGCTACCTAATTAATTTAGCCCATTCTGACTTCTTTTGGAAAATAAATCCATGCCAGGTTACTTTTCAGGTAACTAAGCCTTTCTTACTGTGTTGGTTTTGCTGAACTTACTTGCTTTCTTCAATTAAAAAGTTCATGACAAGATATTTCAAAACATAGTATATAGAAATTAAAATGGACATTCCTGTACCCACAACCTAAATTTAGCAGATGGTAGCATTTTGCCATTTCATTTTTATGAAATTGTTGCATATTGTTAGAATCCTAAGCATACCCCTTTTCTTCTCACAGTCTTTAGTTGTGACCACTATCCTGCATCATTCTTGTGGGTATGTTTATACTTTCAGTATTTATGTATGTATTTATAACTTGCTTCAGTTGTCTTTTACATTTTTCATCTCTATATATTTGGAAATGTGTATCCTATTTCTGTTATTTGGGTACATATTTAGAAACAATAATGTCTATTTAAAGCATATAGTACTAGTATCTGTCTCTTCAGACATTAAAATCTGTCTTGACTCACCCCGCTTTGCCTGTTAGAATTTATCTAGGTTTAGTTACATATTGTTCTCAAACATTCTTAAGCTAATTATTGTTGTTAATCGTGATGCTTATTTAGTGTTACCCACATATTTACCGTTTTCATTGCTCATCATTGTCCCTGTCGCCCAGTTTTGTTTTGTTTTTTCTCCCCCCTGGGCTCAGTTTTTTTCTTACTGAAAAGTATTATTTAATAGCTCTTTCAGTGAGTGGTAGATTCTGTCTTGGAAATGTCTTTTATTTTTTTCTTTCAGTTATTCTATTACTTTAAATTGTGGGTGTGCCAATCATCTGGGTTTGTTTTTTTTTTTTTTTTTTTTTTTTTTGGTTTTTTTTTTTTGGTAGACTCTTACTCATGGTGAACGATTCCTTGTGTGTTTTGTAGTTACTGCTTGTGACTTATTTAAATGGGAATTTTACGTAATCTGGCTTGTGAAAGTTTTCCTATAAAGCAGTCTTATGTTTACTTCTTTATAGGCCTCAGGAGAGTCCTCAACCCAAGACCAATTTTAAAATGTTAATTTCTTACATGTAGCACTCATACTGTGCAGGCAGTATATGTTTTTACTCCAAACCAGTATAAAACAAAGGAGCCTTGGTCAGGTCAGAGATAGGCTTTATTATCATCTGAGTCAGGAAAGATCCTTTTTTTTTTTTTTATCTTTTTTTTTTTTTTAAGATTTATTATTCATGAGAGATACAGATTGAGAAAGAAAGAGAGAGACACAGGCAGAGGGCTCCTCACAGGGAGCCTGATGCAGGACTTGATCCCAGATCCCAGGAACACAACCTAAGCTGAAGGCAGGCACCCAGCTGCTGAGCCACCCAGGCATCCCTATCTTTTTAATAAGAGAGCATACACCAACAGAGGAGGTCATGGTGGGTGGGTGGGAGTGGGGTAGAGGGTGAGGGTGGGTGAAAGAAAATCTTAAACAGACTCCACACCTAGCATGGAGCTGGTCACACAGCCTGGTCTCACGACCCTGAGACTGTCCTGAGCCCAAGTCAAGAGTCCCACACTTAACCAATTGAGCCACCCTGGTGCCCCAGGAAAGATCATATTAAGGATCCTTTTCCTAATGGTACAGCCCATAGAACAGAGTTATTCAGTTTGGTCTGTGAAGGACCAGCAGCATCAACATTACCTGGGAGCTTGTTAGAGATGCAGATTCCCAGACCTGCTGAGTCAGACACTCTGGAAGCAGATTGAGCAGTCTAGGTTTAATCAGCCCTCTAGGTGATTCTTATGAATGCTAAAGTTTGGGAAGTACAACCTTAAAGAGGATTCCAACTTCATGTAAGAATCTAGGTTCCAGCTTGCTTTCTCATTTACGCAGGCCTCAAGACCTTATTTCCTGTCAGTCAATGGGCATTACAATCTGAAACTCAAGCTGTTAGAGCCTCTCCTCAGGTTTGTAGACCAATCCCCAATCCACTGCAAGGTCTGCTGCAACAACAATTTGTCCATCACAGGTTGTCATTTTACTCTTTGTGCATTCAGGGACATCTCTTTTTTCTTATGAACTCAACTGTGTTTTATGTAGAATTTCAAGATATGTGCAGCAAGAAGACTTGTAGCATAACTCAAGTCATCTTATTGCTAGAAGACTTAGCTAAATTGTTCATGTTTATTACTGATATTATCTTGAATAGTAGATACATATAGTGATTGTTTGAAATTTGGATACTGAGAATAGATGTGTGGCCCTAATTTTCTTTATACAATTACCTGATGATCACAGCTTCTTTAAATCTTCACATGCACACAAAAGATATGGGAATAAATAATAAAAATAGGAGTGTTGAATACTTAAAGGTCTTGCATTTTACAAAATGGAATCAAGATAATTGCTCTCAAAAACACTTAATATGTCTTAGTTGTAAGTTAAATGCTTTATATGTATCATCTAATTAAATCCTTAGAAATAGTCCATTCCCATTTTACAGATGAGAAAGTGAAAGCATGAGGAGTGTAGGTATCTGGCCCAAATCACCTGGCTATTAGCTGAAGTGGGATCTGAACCCATGCAGCCCAAATAGAGACCTGATGCTCTAACCTATACACCACACTTGCTCTAAAGAAGGAAAAACAGCATTTTGAACAAATATAGTTTGTGTGTGTCATGCTAAACCCTTTCACCGATTTCCTATTTAATGCTTATAACAATCCTACAAGTCATTCCTACCAGTCACCCCACCTTTTTGTGGTTTTTAAGACATGGTGCTCACATAAATAAATATTTTGCCTGACTGAATTAGAGTTGAATTTGAACCTAAGTCTACTTTCTACCAAAGCATCCATGATAAGTAGGTAGGCTTACTTAGCTCAAAATTTATTCTACTGTGGTTATAATATAGGTTTTTTATTGGAAAATTACCAGCCCAACGATTGGAAGTTTTTGTTTAGGGGACAGAGTAATATCCAGCCCTGTGATTAACAGAATCATGGAACTAAGAAGTCTGAAACAAAATAATCTTTGTTTTATTGACTAGGGAAATAGGGCCATTTATTATGTCACCCATTCTTCCTGACTTTCAGTTTACTCTTGTTTGTTTTTAAACTACACCATGTTTAAATGTTTTTGTAGCTCTGATATTCTAATTCAATACAAGTAATACATAATAATTTAGTTTTTCAAACTATAGACAGTTAACTCTTAATGATTCAATCTTACTTTGTGCTCTTTCCTCAGTGAGACTCCATCTAGTATTTTGTGACATATAATGATACGAATTTGAAACATTCATGACTGATGTCAGGAGAACTAAAGTAAACTTGGTCATCTTACATGATTTTCCTGCTCTTTGCTTCTTAAGAATCTCGTTAGCATTGGTCATCATGACTGGAAATGTAAGCACTTGATTGTTAAAATACTTATTATATCACAGAAACGGATCATTGAACTTGGGTAATTTAGCATAAGAGACAAATGTACAAATTCTAAGTCCATCTTGGATTAGACGTCCAGCTTTGCTAATTCCCAGTCATGAAGGTGAGTTTATCTCCCATCCTGTTTTATCCTCTATAAAATAGGGAAAATAACAGTCTTTACACAATTAGGTGAGGATTAAATGAGAAAATGCAAGGATACCTTTAGTGCAATGTCTGGAGCATGAATAAGCATTCATAAATTTCAGCTATTCTTATTGTCATTGTCACCATGATGATTCCTATTAAGCATCTTTCCTTTATATTATAGCTCTCACTGGATGAACTATCAGGGAAGTAAAAATGGAATACGGAAATTGATGTGAATTTTTTAGTTGCGTTAAGAATTATTGGAGTCTAGCTCCTATGCTGTTCTCATCAGCAAGAGTAAAGTTTAGCAGGCCACAGGAGACCCACTCTAAGTGAAGTTCATTTGTAGTCAGACCCATTGGTTAGCAGTTGCTGCTGGTGCTTACACAGTCAGTGACCCTTGAACAACGTGGGTCCACTTATACGTGGATTTTTGACTGTTCAGGGATCAGTGCCCCTAACCCTCTTGTCATTCAGAGGTCAACTATGTAGGTTTTCTGTATCTAAGCTTGTGCTGCAGAGTGTTCTTATATACATTGAGATAATCTGTCTCAGTCCTGTACACCAATGGGCCTGTCTGCTGCTGTCATTTCTAAGCAACTGACGCTTGGAGTTGTGCTTTCATGTCCCAAAAACATTTCTCCTGGCCACTTTTCTCACAGTTTCCCACATCTACTCACCATGAGGCCAATGGCTAGCTATTCCATTTTCATCAGTCCTTTTCACATGTTCACTGCTAAGAAGCCAGGTTGTTTAGCTGTTGGCTGATTGCATATCTCTGGGTTTTACTAGTAGAGATCTTCTAAGGCTATGCCCTATAACTGGTTAACCCAGAATAGCGAATGCTGAAAAAGAACAGTATTTGATGGATCCTGATCATCCCTTGGACCCTGATTATCCCTTGGATTTTGATGCCAAGCTTTCTACATTTTTAGTTTCCTGGCAAGGTTATTATTTGACCTCATATTGTTGAATTGCAAATTGTAGTTCTATGCTATTGCTAGTTTATGTGACTATAGACGTTCCGCATTATAAGTGGTATTTAATCTTTGTATCTAAAATCTGATTTTTGGATCATAGTACTGGGACGATTTCTTGCAAATTTTATGCAAATTTACTCCAAAACTAATTAATGTCATTTATTACTACTTATCATATATTTATTGTTTATTATTCACTACTCACTGAGGATGCAAATTCAAGTAAGATATATGATCTTTTGATCTTTTTGGGATTAGTTACACAGGTGCACACTTGGTGATAATTCATTGAACTGTCCATTTGATAACCTTTTCTTTGTGTACTTTATACTTCTTAGTAAAAAAGTTAAAAAAAGATGTGGTCTGACCTCAAGGTATTTTATAGTCTAGTAGGAAAGCAGACATGTAAATTAGTGATTTTTAAGCAGTGATTAACGCTATTACATGAGCAGATTTCTGTGAAAGCACAGAGAAAAGTCACCTATACTAGGAATTTATGAGAAAATTCTTAGAAGAGATGACACTATACCAAAGTTTTAAAGGTTAGGTAGTAGTTATTCATGCAAAGAAAGGCATTCAGAAGAGAAGGAGCAGCATTATGAAAACAGTATCTCATGGAGCAGCCTACCTGAATGGGATGGGGTGCTTGTATGGTTGGAGGTGGGTCATGAGAGCTGAAATTAGGCTACTTATATTGAACACAATCTGCAGGGACCCTGGATGTTACCCTGAAGAGCTTAAAGACAGAACGATTAAATAGTAATAATAAGGCTTAACCATGGCAAAGGGAATTCTCAAAAGATACTGAGAGTGTGTGACAAAAGGATAGGAGAGACTCCTGGAGAGCAGTGTTATATCAGCCAGGATGGGCATGTGATCAGTAGTGTCAGATGTTGCAAAGATCCTAAATAAGGTAGAAATAGAAAGGTATCCATTGGCTTCAGCAAATATAGGAGGTGATGTAATGGTACTATAATTATATAGAATAAACTATATTATTTCCGAGTAAGTCATTTTGTTACTTGTCCTCTTTTTTTTTTTTTAAAGATTTTATTTATTCATGTGAGAGAGAGAGAGAGAGAGAGGCAGAGACACAGGCAGAAAGAGAAGCAGGCTCCATGCAAGGAGCCCAGCGTAGGACTCGATCCTGGGACTCCAGGATTTCACCCTGGGCCAAAGGCAGGCGCTAAACCGCTGAGCCACCCAGGGATCCCCTGCCCTTTTTTCTTATCCTTTTTTTAACCACATCAATTTTTTCCTTCCCATTTTATTTGTATTTTATATATCTTACTCATTCTTATATCTCTTTCTCTTTATAACTCCTTCCCACTATTATTTAGAAACTTTATCTTGTTAAATATGAAAGAGATTATTTTATTATGGAAATTTATGTATAAAATATTTTCTATAATCAATTTTTCTTTATTAAATGAGATTAGCTTTTTATGTAAACAATTTATGTAAACAGTGGTTTTTAATCAAAATATAATGAGGTCATTTAGAATTTGTATTTAGAAATATGTTACATATTACATACATGCATATACACACATACATACATAGAAAGTGAGACAGATCATCTCTTATAAAGGGTCATTTGGATAACAATTTTGGAAAATATTTTTAAAGGTGCCTTTTTATTGTTTCAGAATAGTTTTGAAGCAAATGGCAGTTTTTGTACGTAGTTTGTGTTACATATAACTGTAAGATCATAGCCATCATTACCTAGCAGTTATTTTTACTTCTAAGCCTTTAAGACAGCATTTCTGGTTTGTCTGATGTTTAAGAATTTTAGAAATTACTTTCAAAATGTAATTGGATCTATTAAGCTTTCCTAATTTCAGTTGAATTCAGTGTTGTCAACCGTAACTCTGGATGTGCTACTTTAATTTTCACTATACCTTCACTATTATGAAGGTATCTACATTTTACTAGGTCCATTTTTCCTCTTCAGGCTAGTTTTGATTACTAGTATTTTGATACACCATTTTGCTTTCAGTTTCCAAGATACAGCATTATTAAACAATTCACAGACTCTCAAAGAATATGATTATCCTTTGATATTTTTGAAATTTGAATTCTGAGTAAATCTCAAATGAAAATTCTTGGTACTTTTTTAAGTAGATAAGAATCATGATGTCCTAATCTAGTATGATCTAATGTGGTAATAACCAAGGCCACTATATATAACACGAGAAGCACATTGATCAAATTAATGATTATTCTCTTTGTCCATGCTCTTCCTAATCTTAGATTTAGCATTCCTTTTCATTCTTTCAGTGTATATGTGTACATAGCTCTATATTTTCTTTGTTTACTCTTTGACTTCTTTCACCAAGTCATTTTGAGATATTTTAGATTATTTAACATAATTTATTTATTTAACATAATATAATTTCATAGAAGCCAGTAAAACAACCCTGAAATCAAGTATATTGGACAAGAAATGCTTATCATTATTTAAAGAATAGTTAAAAGTGAGACTCTGTTTTTGTGGTATAGGCTTATACCACATAAAACAGCAAGATTGTAGCCATTAGGTTAGCAGGTACTCTTATACCTGAGTTTTTAAGAGCATTATTTACTGATTTTTATTATATTTAAAATGCTTCATATTTTATCTTTTAACTTTGAGGAATACTTGAAATTTAAGCTTTAATTTTGTCAAAATGTTTATATTTTAAAAGAACCATAATCTAAGATTCTATGACATTAGTGTTAAATTGAATTATCCACATATTTTATTGAGACACTTTTCACTAGATTTCTCTGTTGATTTACATGGCCATAATTCATAAACAACTTTCTCATTCCTAAAATTTACTTTAGATAAAAATTAATTACTTTTTTTTGCTTGTTTGTTACTTAATACCAGTATCTAATTCTCTTTTTTTTTCCTCAATAATGCATGGCAGTGTAAAGTTCTATTAATATTTTCTCTTTAGGCTTTTAATATTTAATAAACATGCATTGAATAGATTTAATAACGAAAGGGAGAATTTCTTGTGATTCTTGTAACAAAATAGATTTTCATTAAATACTTTGTTTACCATTGATTCCAAGGTTTAAAACTAAAATGGTACATTAGAAGATTTATTTAAAAATCTTACTGTTAGTTCTGTTCCTTTGCCACACATTTTCACACCCCTATTTTGTTATATATTCTGCCAGGAATAATTATTGCAAATAAGAGCAAATAAAATACATCATATTTTTCTATTAATTTTTACCCAATTGGCAACATCCTATAGACTGTTCCACATCATGCTTTTCACTTAATATGCTTTTGAGATCTTTCCATACTAATGTATGATGAACTCCATTCTTTGTAACAACTGTGTAGAAATTCCATTGGGTGAATATACCATACTTTATTTAACAAGTTTCCCTGCCGATATGAATTTAATATATTCTCAGTTTTTGCTGCAATGCTGCAGTGAATAAAAACATATATATGTCATTTGCACAAGTAAAAGTATGGCTGTGGAATAAATTCCCAGAAATAGAATTGTTAAGTCAAAGAGTATGTGGATTGATCATTCTGGTAGTGTTTGTATAATTTCTTTCTGCAGGGTTATACCAATTTCCACTCCCCTAGGAATGAGTAAAAATATGTGTTTCCTCATTCATGTAACAATAATGTGTTCATACTTTTTACTTGATTGTTAAACCAAAGATTTTATCCCTATTTTATGTAAATATTTGAGATTCAGAATTGATGAAAGTACCCCATAAATTATAGTTTCGAGCATTCATATCATAATGCCACATCTACCATTCTATGTTGTTAGATTCTTACACCTCTTCTGAGTTATTAAGACATAAAGCAACATTAAATTAATGGTAGTTGCAAATAACTAATGCAAACAGATATTAAGAACAGTATTATTCCTGGACATATGCTCAAATACATACAGAATTTAGTTCCCAATACATTTGCATTTCAAACAAGTGGGTAAAATTTTGGTGATTTTATAAATGGTCTTAAGTCAACTAGCCATTTATGTCAAAAAAAAAAAGAAAAGAGATAATGCCAGATGGATCAAAACGATTTAAGCGTTAAAAAAAACCAAACCAACAGGTATATAACTTGCAACATTGTTTAAAAAAAAAAAAAAAAAGGAAGAGGACTGTGCCCATTACACACACCACATCACATATGCACATGCCAATACAATGAGCTGGAGATGAAATTTAGAAAGCAGTAATAGAAGTTGATATGTGGTTACCTAAGAGATGAAGAATCAATATTTGAGTATTGGGGAATGAAGGTTACTTTTGAAAGAAAAAATTAGGGTAGTTTTAGATTCACAGCAAAAGTGATGGGAAGCTACAGGGATTTCCAGTATCCCATCTATCCCCACCCAAGCCTCCTGCATTATCAACCTCCTCTACCAAAGTCCTATGTTTGTTATATTTGATGAGCCTACATTGACACACATAATCACCCAAAGTCCATAGTTTATGTTAGGGTTCTGTCTATGAAGTGCACATTCTGTAAATTTGGACAAACGTATAATAATAACAGGTATCAACTGTAATACCATACAGAGTGTTTTCACTGTGCTAAAAGTCCTCTGTGTTCTGCCCTTTTTTTTCATCCCCTTTTTTTTCATCCCCACCCCCAGTCTGCTGGCGCCACAGATCTTTTTACTGTCTCCATAGTTTTGCCTTTTCCAGAATGTTGTTCATATAGTTGGAATGATATGGTAAGGAAGCTTTCCAGATTGGCACTTTTTCACTTTTGTGAATGCATCTAGGATTCTCTCGTGTGTTTCTGTGGCTTCATACCTCATTTCTTTTTAATGCAGAGTAATATTCTATTGTCTGGACAGTACCATGGTTTATCCATTTCACCTTGCTGAAGGGAATCTTGGTTGCTTCGAAGTTTTGGCAGTAATGAATAGAGCTACTGTAAACATCCATGTACATACTTTCGTGTGGGCATAAGTTCTCAGCTCCTTTGGGTCAATACCAAGGAGTGCTATTACTGAATTGTATGGCAAGAGTATGTTTAGTTTTGTAAGAAACTGCCAAACTGTCGTCAAAAGTTGCAGTACCATTTTGCATTCCCACCAGCACTTCACTACCATTCCTATTGCTCTACATCCTGTCCAGCATTTTCTGTCCAGTGTTCCAGACCTTGGTCGTTCCAATATGTACGTAGTGGAATATCATTATTGTTTTAATTTGTATTTCCTTGATGGTATATTATATGAATCATCTGTCCATATGCTCTATATCTTCTGTGGTGAGCTATCTGTTAAGGTCATTGGCCCATTTCTGAATCATGTTTGTTTTCTCATAATGAGTTTTAAGAGTTCTTTGTATAATTTGGGTAGCTGTCATCTATCAGATGTGTCTTTTGCAGATATTTTCTCCCAATCTGTCGCTTGTCTTCTCATAATCTTGATGTTGTCTGTCACAGAGAAGTAGTTTTTAACTTTAATGAAGTCCATCTTATCAATTACTTATTTCATGGGTCCTGTCTTTGGTGTTGTATCTAAAAAACCATCACCAGACCAAGAGCCATCTAGATTTTCTCCTATGTAATCTTCTAGGGATTTCATAGTTTTGCATTTTGCATATAGGGCTGTGATCCATTTTGAGTTAACTTTTGTGAAGGATGTAAGGTCTGTGTCTAGATTCACTTTTTTTTTTTTTTTTTGCATATGGAAACCCAGTTATTTTAGCACTATTGCTGAGGAGACTATCTTTGTTCCATTTTATTGTCTTTGCTCCTTTGTCAAAGATAAATTGACTATATTTATGTGGGTTATTTCTCAATTTAATATTTTATTGATCTGTTCTTGTACCAATACCACACTGATTACAGTGTGGTAGCTCTGTAGTTGAGTCTCAAAGTCAGGTAGCATCAGTCTTCCTACTTTGTACTTCTACTTTATTATTGTGTTGGCTATTCTGGACCTTTTGCTTCTTCATAGAAACTTTAGAATAAGTTTGTCAAAATCCGTAAAATAAATCTTAATGCTGTGATTTTGATTGGGATTTCACTGAATCTACAGATCAAGTTGGGAAGAACTGACATCTTGATAATTTGAGTCTTCCTATCTGTGAACATGGAATATTTCTCCATTTATCTAGTTTTTCTTTGATTTTGTTCATCAGGGTTTTGTCATTTTCTTCAAATAGATTTTGTACATCTTTCATTAGATTTATACCTAAGTATTTCATTTTAAGGATGCTAATGTAAATAGTATTATGTTTTAAATTTCAAATTCTACTTATTCATTACTAGTATATAGAAAGTCACTGACTTCTGTGTAATAACCTTGTATCCTGCAACCTTACCTATAGTTACTTGTTCCAGAAAGTAGTTTTTGTTTTTGTTTTTCTTGTCTGTTCTTTCAGATTTTCTATGTATACAATCATGTCATCTGTGAACAGATAGTTTTGTTCCTTCTTTCTCAATCTGCATACCTTTTATTTCTTTTTCTAGCATTTTTGCATTAGCAAGGATCCAGAATGATGTTGAAAAGGAATGGTGAGAAGGGACATCCTGAATAGGAAGGAAGCTTCATGTTTCTCGCCTTTAAGTATGATATTAGCTATAATTTTTTTGTGTGTCAAATTGAGAAAGTTCCCCTCTATTCCTAGTTTACTGAGAGTTTTATCATGAAGAGGTATTGGATTTTGTCACGTGCTTTTTTAATCTATTGGTGTAATCATGTGATTCTTTTTAATCTGTTGATGGAATAGCTTACATTAGTTGATTTTTATTTTTATTTTTTTAAAGATTTTATTTATTCATGAGAGACACAGAGAGGCAGAGACATAGGCAGAGGGAGAAGCAGGCTCCCTTTGGGGAGCCTGATGTGGGACTTGTTCCCAGGACTCTGGGATTATGCCCTGAGTCAAAGGCAGACACTCAACCACTGAGCCACCCAGGTATCCCACAATAGTTGATTTTTAAATGCTACACTAGTCACACATACCTGGTATGAATCCCACTTGGTTGTGACATATAATTAGTTTTAGATATTGTTGGATTCATTTTCTGAATATTTTGTTGGGAGTTTTTGCATCTATGTTCATATGAAATATTGGTCTGTAGTTTTCTTGTACTATATTTGCCTATCCTGCACATTATGTTAATTCTGGTCTCATATTATGAGCTAGAAAGTACTCCCTTTGTTTTATCCACTGAAGATGGTTTTAGAATGTTGGTATAATTTCTTTCTTAGAATTAAGTTCACTTGTGAACTCATCTGGGCCTGATACTTTCTGGTTTTTTTTTTGTTGTTGTTGTTTTGTTTTTGCCAGGAGAAGAGGGTATTCATTATTGATTCAATTTCTTTAATAGATGTAGACTTATTCATATTGTCTGTTCACTCTTGTGTGAGTTTGGGAAGATTGTATCTTTTAAGGAATTGGTCTATTTCATCTAGGTTCTCAAATTTGTGGGCATGGAGCTATTCATGGTATTTCTTTATTATTATTTTTATTTCCATGGGATCTGTAGTGATACCCCTTCTTTCAGTTTCATATTAATAATTTGTGCCCTCCCTTTTTTTCTTTTCCTGGCTACAGATTTATCAGTTTTATTAAACTTTATTGAGAACCAGCTTTTGGTTTCATTGATTTTCTCTATTGATTCCCTGTTTTCAATTTCATTGATATCTGCTCTGTTTCTTATTATTTCTTTTCTTAGGTTTACTTTGGATTTAATTTGCCTTTTTTTCTTCTAGATTTCTAAGGTGGAAAGTTAGATTATTGATTTTTTTTATATTTCTTCTTTCCTAATACAGGCATTCAATACTGTAAATTTTCCTGTAAGCAATGCTTTCACAGCATCCCAGAAATTTTGATAAGTGGTGTTTCTTTTTTCACTTGGTTCAAAATATTTCTTAATTTCTCTTGATACTTTTCCTTTGACCTGTGTGTTATTTATAAGTGTGTTGTTTTATACCTACATATAGGGTATTTTCAACTTATCTTTCCATTATCTATTTCTAGTTTAATTCCATTGTGGTCTGAGAGCAGATACTGTATGTTCCATTCTTTTAAACTTGTTAAGGTATCTTTTATGGCCTAGAATGTGGTCCATCTTGGTGCATGTTCTGTGTTAGCTTGAGAAGATTATGTGTTCTGCTGTTGTTAGATGTAGTCAATAGATGTCAGTTATATCTAGTTCATTGATGGTGTTGAGTTCAACTACATCCTTACTGATTTTCTACCTGCTGGATCTATTTTTGATAGAGGTTTTTTGAAGTCTCCACCTATTATAGTGGATGCATCATCTATTTATCTTTGTAGGTCTATCAGTTTTGCCTCATATAGGCTGATGCTTTGTTGTTAGGTATATACATGTTAATGATTGTTATATCTTCTTGGAAAATTGATCCCTTCATCATTATATAATGCCTTTCTTTATTCCTAATAACTTTCCTTGCTTTGAAGTCTGCTCTGTTTGAAATTAATATAGCTATTCCTGTATCTTTGATTACTATTAGAATGGTTTATTTTTGTCCATCCATTTACTTGGAATCTATATACGTCTTTATACTTAGATTCCTTGTAAATAACATAGTTGGGAGTCACAATGTTTTTGATGTGCTCTAAAAACCTCTGCATACATTTAGACAATTGACATTCAAAGTGATTTTGATATAATTGGATTAATACCTACCGTATTTGTTACTGTTTTCTATTTGTTGCTCCTGTTCTTTGTTCCTAGTTTTCTGCCTTTGTGGTTGTTAATATTTTATATGATTCCATTTTTTCTTTCTTAGTATATTAGTTACACTTTTTCTTCTTTTCTTTTTGTAGTGTTTGCCCTAGAGTTTATAATATATATTTACAACTAATACAAGTCCACTTTCATGTTTTTTAAAAAAGATTTTATTTATTTATTCATGAGAGACACAGAGAGAGGGGGGCAGGAGACATAAGCAGAGGGAGAAGCAGGCTCCATGCAGGGAGCCCGATGTGGGACTTGATCCTGGGACTCCAGGATCATGCCCTGAGCCAAAGGCAGACACTCAACCACTGAGCCACCCAGGTGTACCAACAAGTCCACTTTCAGATAACACTATACCACCTCACTGGTAGTCTAAGTACCTTATAATTACAAAATAATCCTAATTTTTCTCCTTCTCATCTTTTATATCATTATTATTACTTATTTCAGTTATATATAAGCCTATGTAAATGGAGATATATGTACATGTATATACACATACATGTGTATATAAGATACATACATAAGCATACATAATTTAATATTTGTTGCTATTATCATTTTGAACAGACTGTTATCTGGTAGGTTAAGAGTGAAAAAATAAAAGTTTTTATTTTACCTTCACTTATACCTTCTTCGGTCCTTTTTCTTTCTTTGCATAGATCATGAAACTTTTCACTATAAACTTTTTTTCAGCTGTTTTGCTTTTTTTTTTTTTTTTTTTTACATGTTAACTTAAACAAACAAACAAAAAAAATCAAGGGGCTCCTGGGTGGCTTAGTTAGTTAATCATCTGCCTTCGGCTCAGGTAATGATCCTGGGGTCCTGGGATTGAGCCCCACATTGGGCTCCCTGCTCAGTGAGGAGTCTACTTCTCCCTCTGCCCCACTGCTCCCCACTGTTCGTGCATGTGCTCTTTCTCTCACTCTCTCAAATAAATAAATTAAATCTTCCAAAAAATCACTACTTGTGTCCTCTTTTGGTCCAAAAAATATGAGTCCAGGTGTTTCCTCCTTATTGCATTCTTTCCAAAGGGACTGATTTCTCCAGAGGACAGAGTGTTGTGCTATTTTTGCCTGGTATTTACATTGAGGTTAACTCTGTTGGTTAGAGTGTACTGGTAATGACACCAGTGACATGGGTTTTATTTCCATGTGGTTCAGTTAACTTTGGTTTTCCACTGCCACAGACTGCTCCCATAATTATGTCTAAAATGTGTTCTTGGCCCAAGGGAGACCTGATGAAGCAAAGTGCAAATCCATCACCATGTGGGAAAATGGACACCCAAATGCTCACCCAGCTGATGGAGAGAGGGGGGCTGATTGAGGGGTATTGTTGTAGTGGAATCTCTAAGTTCACATCTTAAATTTGTATTATTTATGCTATAAAGTTCAAGATATGTGATTTAATATTTTGGTTTTTAAAGGTTCAAAGTCAGTTACAGACAAGGAAGTTCAGTTTATAGGCAAATCTTGAAGTATTAACCAAGATTGCATTTTGAAAAAAAAAAAATGAGTCATGCCTAGCCCTTCCCAATTACATAATATTTACTTATCCGAGTGCTTTACCAAGTTTAAAATATCTCAGCTGTATATTTGAAATTACATATAACAAATATTTGTTTATGTAGTTTATTGTAAATAAAGGTTCTAATGTAGAGATTTGTGATCTTAGTAAGTCTATGCAGTATCATAGTATGTCTCCAGTATTCTCAGGTTATGCTTCAGCAAGTTCTCAAATCTCAAAAACCAGAATACTTTTTTTTTTTAAGATTTTTATTTATTTATTCACGAGAGACACAGAGAGAAAGAGGCAGAGACACAGGCAGGGGGAGAAGCAGGCTCCATGCATGGAGCCTGATGCGGAGCTCAATTCCACGACTCTGGGATCACACCCTGAGCCCAAGGCAGACGCCCAACCACTGAGCAACCCAGGTGTCCCAGAATACTTTAGTTTTAAATACAAATTTATGATATATTTCTATTAGCCAATATTTATTAAGTGTTGACTGAGTCCAGGTACTATGTTGAATAAGTGCAAAGAGACATTTTGCAGTCCCTATAGAGATTTACATGATGAGGGAGGTTAAGCAGATAAATCAGGAGACCATTATTATTTTTAAAAATAGTGTGAAAATGGTATGTGAAAGCAAAGCACAGAAGAGTGACTGTGAGAGCAATTATGAAGGGTATCTAACCCTAAATGGACAATTAAGAGCCAGCCAGGGTAAATGGGGTAGATAGGGTACTCTAGGCAGAAAAAAACAAACTTGGACTTAGAAATTGAAGGGAGCATACTACATTTTAGATCTGTAAAGAGTTTAGTATGAGTAGAATTTAGAATGTGAAAAGGGATGGTGAAAAATAAGACTGGAAAATTAAATGGAGTTCAATTCATAAGGGGGATGTGGATGATAGTCTGAAAGCATAGGGATCTGATTAAAGTATTTTAAGCAATGTTAGGTTGGTGTTGGAGGAAAATGAAGATGTGAAATGAGATGTAATTTGTGTTATATAAAATCCAATTTTACAATAGTAGGAAAGCTAGAATTAGTGTCATTAATTCAACCAGTATTTGCTGAGTGCCCTCTTTGTGTCTGGCACTGCTCTAGACTGCACTAAGATAGTGACACAAACGGACAAAATCCATTTTATTAACAGTACTTATATCCTATTGGAAGGTGGAGAGATAAAGACAATAAACAGTTAAAGGATATACAGATAATATTCTGTATGTCAAAAAGGACTAAGGAGAAATCAAAGCAGGAAAAGTTGGAAGAGATAAATGTGTGTACTGTTTCAGATCTTTTTAGATCAGGGAAGTCCTTTCCAATAGGAGCAGGAATCTAAATGAAATGAAGGATTGAATGGAAAATTTGTTCTAGGCAGAAGAATCGGTTTTGGCAAAGACCCTGAGGCAGAGTAAATGGCATATACAAGAGCAGAGAAGCACGTAGGACTGAAGCTGAGACTGCAGGGAGGAGAGCTGTAACAGAAGAGAGAGAGAGCCAGTGGACATGTTAAATGGTTGCATATGTGAGGACAAGACTTAAAAATGAGATCTACTTTGGGAAAAGGGGGAAATGCTTAGGAATAGCAGTCCTTCCCATCTATCTTTTGCTGTTGTCTCTCATTCTGTCTCCTTCCTCCTCCTCTTTCTCTAATTTTGTGTTATTTTGGTTACCCTGTAACTGGTCATATTTATTATGCAATTTCAGTCTTTTCTTAGTATATAGTTATTTTCTTTATAGCACCTATTTATTTTTAAAATGAGCTACATGTGTTTGTATTTAGATACAGCCTTTCATATTAATGAATATATATACATATATCAGTATCAAAGCCAGGTAAGAGTATAGGGAGTAATGAAAGCAGAGAAGAATATAAGTGCTGTTTTAAATCTTTTTAGATCAGGAGAGTCCTCTCTGACAAGATGGCATTTGAACAGAGATCATACACATGCACACATCCCTACACGTATTCATGTGTATATGTATATGTACATGTATACACATATGTATATGTATATTGACAATGAATGAATGTATATATGTATATTTTGACAGGTGTGTTTGTGTGTGTGTTACAAATATATACATAATAACAGTGTTCAAGAGCCAGGTTCTTCTGGTCTCTACATATATATGTGGTCCCTAAACATATGAAAGTGCTAGGAAAAGAGGTCATTGTTTGAGAGTAGAACCCTTGAGTCTGTTACAAGCTTTGTAGACTTGCCTAAACCTTATGGATTGGACTGCAAGTATAGTACATTCTATTTCCGAAACAAAGATAACAGTTTCTACTTTAGGGAATCTAAACAATGAGCATTTTCCTTTCCTTTCTCTGTTTTATAAGCCTAAACTCCCTCTAGCCTGTCAGTTATGATTATATGTACAGTTCCCAGCTAATGCAAGTAAGAGAAGCTGCTGACGGAAATAGGAATTTTAAAGAGACTTCCAGAAGTATGGTGGCAATGTGAAATTGATTCAGTTTGCTGGTGGAGTTCACAGAGCCTGGATTCTTTGAATATATCTACAAGTCATCACCGTCTAATTTGGGATCCACATCTTTTGCATTTTCTGGTCCTGTTTTTCCGTCAAAATGACAGAAGCAAAAAAGACAGAATGCCTCTGTCACTGTTTCATGATCAACCCTAATTGGAAAAGAAAAGTTAATTAAAATCTATGAAAATGAATTGAGTAACCTTTAAGGATAGGCAGTACAATGTGGCCAAAATTAATATGACAATTTGTTAATGGACTAGGCAATTGTAATCGGTTTTAAAAATAACTTAAAGCTTTCTTTATGTTTAACAAAAGTTACTAATTAAAGGAAGCAATGACCTGTATGTAAGATTATCCATGAAAATTATTTGCCATCTGAATATAACACCAAAGAAAACACTTATTTAAGATTTTTCTTATGGTATAATCTTACATTGGAGACTGTTTTAGTTTACTCTTCATTTTTTTCTGTTAGCAGTTGAGTATTTCTTAATCCCTTCTATTTAAATGAAACACATTTTAAATTCTCATTAATAATAAAGGATTAGAACCACTAAAATCCCAATCCTACCAATTCATGAACCAGGTTTGGTATGCTCAAATGCCCTCTAGAAGGTCTAATGCCTGTCAGATGCTTTTGAAGACATTCTTGGTCTTTTTGGGGTTTTTTGGTTTTTGGTTTTTTGCTTTTTTGCCTTGACACTGACAAGGAAAGAAACCGATCTGGCAAATGAAAATATTTGTGTTACAAATCTTCATTTGTCTCAAAATCCACTTTGTGATGTTTTTCTACTTCCAGATAAAATGGTTGATTTAATTTGTTTATTGGAATTGTATAAAGGACTCTGAATAAGAAGATATAGAAGAATTATTATAATTGTGAGGATTTGAAGAACAAAAATGGAAGATTTGTAATTATCTGAAGTGTATTTACCTTGGTATAAAAGAAAACAGGTAGATAATAGAGGTAAATGAAAATGAATTTGTCACATGTTCATTATATATAAACAGTCCTAACAATATGAATAGTTACTTAACTAAGTGAAGAATCTGTTTGGGTTTCTAAAAAGTTTTGGTGAGATGATTGTCATCTATATTAATTCTGAATAATCGTTACTCAACTAAGAGACAACAACTAATATGTGGAGATCATGAAGCAATTTACCTAAGTACAGGGCTTAAAGTTTAATTACTGGAGGGATCTTTGCAATAATCTAGGTTACTCTATTTATTTTATTGATGTAATCACTGTGGCCAAGAAAGATTAAGTGGTCATTCTAATAAATCTATTAACTAACAGCAGGGGAAGAACTAGAACCCAGATCTCCTGATTGTCATTCTGGTATTTTCCACCATATTGACTAAACCATACCTTCTTTGAATGGGCTTATTAGAAACTTGGCCATGAACTTGAACATTGCTGATTGGCTTATCATGGGTTTTACCATTATTATCTTAATTGTCAAGTTATCCCAATTGCAGAGATGACTAGATTTGCCAGGAATAGGAAATCCCTTTTGTCTTAGGGATAGTAGAAAAAGATAAAATATAGAAGAATAATATAAAATTTAATGAAGTAAATTCTAGTTATAACTTCAGAATAATTATTTTGAAATGCCAATAGTATTTCCCTATTTTGTATCATCTGGTTTGTCATCTGATATTCCTATCTTGAGGAACATATATCAAGTCTGTTATGTTTTTATATTAGCCCAAGATAGTGAACCCTTGACCTCTCCAGCTTTCCAGATATCATCGTGTATAAATGTGAAGACCAGAATACAGCAAAGTAGGATTAAATATTTCTTCTGTCTTCTCTACTTACTCTATGAATGTTCGTAAGAAATTCAACTTTTATTGTTTTCTTAAAAATCCATTTACTCAGCAAATATTTCTGTAGCATATACTCTATTCTGAGCTAAAGCTCCTGATAATGAATGGTACTTAAAGAGTTTGAATTTGGTAACAGATCCAAGTGTGTAACAATTAACTATAATAGAATAAATAATTTTAAAAATAGTACTCTGGAAACACACGAGCCAAAGCAGTATTTCCAGGAATATGAGTTGTGTTTGGACATGGGATGGTTTGTGAAAGTCAAGCAGAGGATATTTGTTAAGCTGGGATTTGAAGAATGGTTAGATATTTTCTAATTAGTGAAGTTCAGGAAGGGCATTATAGATAATATAAGGGAGATATTGAAGTGATGACAAAAGATAATGGTCTTAGAAGTAAACTGTGGAGGGATCCTTTATTTAAAAAATGTACTAAGGAGTTTGGACTTTATCTCTGCATGGGAAATACTAGACATCTACATTTTACTATTCTCCCCTACCTGTATATTCATGGAAGACATCAAAACTGAATTTAAGACCTTCTTTCCACTGAGCTCAGGCATAACCTTAGAATAGTTGACCATATACACTCTAGGAAGTCATGTCCAATCAATCACTCATGGCAGCACAGATAGAATCCAACAGTGTAAGGAGTTCAGAGCCCCCAGTATGTCTGAACAAAGAGTGACATAAGCATATCTGTTTTAGATTCATCATTCAGGGCAGTCTAGGAGAAAGATTGAGTGATAAGACACCGAGGGTAGAGAACATAGCCAAAACACTATTGTAGTAATTCAAATGAGAATTTCAGAACACGCTTTTGACATGAAATTTATGGAACTTGAAGGTATCACTGCTCTTCTCAAAGTTTTAGTAAAGCTTTCCCTCCATAGCATCCATTTTGGATTTAATAAAAACTACATAGTCTATTTCATAGCATTCTACTATATAGATTTATGGGAATAAATTCAGATCAACAAAGGACTTAATTTCTAATTTATAAGATATGAGAAGGGGAGGGAATAATATTGTATAGTGTCTCTTCAGAACAGAATACAGTATCCAAGAAAATACTGAAGATCTTTATCAATGTGCAGTTTTACCTAATTATTTTCTCTCTTGCAAAAGCAGGGCTATCTAATAATAAACACAGTTTATATTCATAATTAATAATTGTGATATCTTTATACAGATGTGATGAAATAATGATGATAATTACTATTAATTGGAAAAGTTATGTACCTTATTTCATATAATTATTTGGCAGTTACATAATGTTGTATTTTTGTCCCCGTTTTAGAGTGAAGGAAAGAGGAGTAGGTGGATAAGATTATATATCCAAGTGATGCTGACCCCAAAGCTCATGCTCTGTATTCCCCCGCACTTTCAGAGTTTTATTCTTATTTTTTGTTTCTTTTATTTTAGTGGTAGAACAATATCGAGCCCATATACTTTGCTTTAGAAATATGTGTCATCATAGATGTCTAGAAAAGAGAAGATGGCTATGTGGACTAAGGCAGTTGCAGTGAGGATGGACAGGAAAGGGCAGATGTTGAGGTACTGACCTCAAGAAATAATTAATTAATCAATTATCTTTAATACCCATTATCTGTTATTCTGTCTAAAGCCATTCTGAACTTAATATAAG
This sequence comes from Canis lupus dingo, assembly GCF_003254725.2. NCBI lineage: Eukaryota > Metazoa > Chordata > Mammalia > Carnivora > Canidae > Canis > Canis lupus. The sequence goes on along the minus strand of NC_064250.1, from coordinate 53,108,825 downwards.
TTTTTATTTAAATCTCAGTTAGTTAACAGACAGTGTAATATTAGTTTCAAGTGGGCAGTATAAATATTCAGCACTTCCATACATCACCTGGTGCTCATCACAAGTGCACTCTGTAATCTCCATCACCTATTTCACCCATCCCCCACCCTCCTTCCTTTAGGGACCCATTAGTTTGTTCTCTATAGTTAAGAGTCTGTTTCTTGGTTTACTTCTCTCTCTCTCTTTTCTCCCCTTTGCTCATTTATGTTGTTTCTTACATTTCACATAGGAGTGAAATCATGTGGTATTTGTCTTTCTATGACTGACTTATTTCACTTAGCATTATACTCTCTAGCTCTATCCATGTCACTGCAAATGACAAAATTAGATTTTTTTTTCTAAGGCTGAATAATATTCCATAGTATATATAACTACCCCTCTTTTTTTTTTTTTAAGGTTTTATTTATTTATGAGAGACACACAGAGTCAGAGACATAGGCATAGGGAGAAGCAGGCCTGATGAGCCTGCTTGCAGTACTCAATCCCAGGAGCCCAGGATCACAACCTGATCCAAAGGCAGATACTCAACCACTGAGTCACCCAAGTGCCCCTATATAACTACTTCTTTATCCATTCATTTATTGATGGACACTTGGGCTGCTTCCATAATTTGGCTATTATAAATAATAATAATGCTATAGTAAACATAGGGATGTATATTATCTTTTTGAGTTAGTGTTTTCATATTCATTGAGTAAATACCCAATAATAGAATTATTGAATCATATGCTAGTTCTATTTTTAATTTTTTAAGGGGCCTCCATACTACTTCCCACCATGGCCGCACCAGTTTGTATTCCCACCAGCAGTGTGCAGGGGTTCCTTTTTCTCCACATCTTCATCAATACTTGTTTCTTGTGTTTTTCATTTTAGTCATTCTAACAGGTGTGATATGATCTCATTGTGGTTTTGATTTGTTTCTCCCTGATGATCTGTGATGTTGAATATCTTTTCATGTGTCTGTTGACCATCTGGATGTCTTCTTTGGGAAAGTGCCTATTCATATCTTCTGTCCATTTTTTAATTGGATTGTTTGTTTTAGATGTTGGGTCTCATAAGTTCTTTATGTATTTTGGATACTAATCCTTTATAAGATATGTCATTTGCAAATATCTTCTCCCATTCTCTACATTCTTTTTTAGTTTTGTTGATTGTTTCCTTCATTGCACAGAAGCTTTTAATTTTGATGAAGTCCCAACAGTTTCTTTTGCTTTTGTTTCCCTTGCCTCCAGAGACATATCTAGAAAGAAGGTGCTATAGCACATGTTGAAGAGGTTATTGCTTGTGCTATTTTAGAATTCTTATGGTGTCAAGTCTCACAGCTAGATCTTCAATCCATTTTGAATTTATTTTTGTGTGTGGTATAAGAAAATGGTCCAGTTTCATTCTTTTGCTGTCCAGTTTTCTCAACATCATTTGTTGAAGGGACTGCCTTTTTCCCCATTGAGTATTCTTACCTGCTTTGTCGAAGATTAGTTGACCGTATAACTGTGAGCTCATTTCTGGGTTTTCTGTTCTGCTCCCTTGATCTGTATGTCTATTTCTGTGCCAGTACTCTATTGTTTTGATCACTACAACTTTGTAATATAACTTAAATTCTGGAATTGTTATGCCTTCAGCTTTACTTTACTTTTGCAAGGTTGCTTTGGCTATTTGGGGTCTTTTGTGGTTCCATACTAGTTTTAGGATTGTTTGTTTTAGCTCTGTGAAAAATACTGTTGGTATTTTGATAGAGATTGCATTAAATGTGTAGACTGTTTTGGGTAATATAGACATTTTAACAATATTTGTTCTTCCAGTCCGTGAACATGGGATGTTTTTCCATTTCTTTATGTCATATACCATTTCTTTCATCATTGTTTTATAGGTTTTCAGAGTACAAGTCTTTCCCCAATTTGGGTAGGTTTATTCCTAGGTATCTTACTGTGTTTGGTGCAATTGAGAATGGGATTGATTCCCTAATTTCTCTTTCTACTGTTTCATCATTGGTGTATAGAAATGCAACAGATTTCTGTACATTGATTTTTTTATCCTGTGACTTTACTGAATTCATTTATCTGTTTTAGCAGTTACATGGTGGAGTCTTTTGAGCTTTCTACATATGTTATTATATCATCTGCAGAGAGTGAAAGTTCTACTTCCTTGCTGATTTGGATGCCTTTTATTTCTTTTTGTTGTCTCATTGCTGTGGCTAGGACTTCCAGTACTATGTTAAATAACAGTAGTTTCAATGAATTTTTTATTTTGAGGATAATTTTCCATTCACATAAAGTTGTGAGAGTCTCAAGAGATCCTATAATATATAAAGATCTCCTTACCCATTTTTCCCCCTAAAAATATAACTTGCAAAACGGTTGTATAATAGCTCAACCAGGATATTGACATTGATACAGTCAAGATACAGAACATATCCAACCATGTGAAGATCCCTCTTGTTGCCTCTTATAGCCACACTGACTTCCCTTCCACCCTCACTGGCAACCACTTAATTCCTGGCAACCACTGATCTGTTCTCTGTTTCTTTAATTGAGTTCTCTATCTGTTCCATTAATCTGTGTGTATTTACTTCCACAAAGACCACAGTCTTGATTACTGTAGCTGTATAATAAACCTAGAAATTGAATACTGATTCCTCCCAATTTATCTTCTTTTTAAAAACTGTTGCAGTTATTCTAGGTCCATTTTTTTCCATAAAGGTTTTAGAATTTTGTTTTTAGCTGTAAAACATATTGCTGGAATTTTTATAGAAACTGTATTGAACTTTTATATCAATTTAGAGAGAATTGATATATTTATGATGTGAGTCTTCCAGTCCATGAACACAAGATGTCTTACCATTGTTTTGTAATATTCAGCATGTGTAAGTAGTCCTTTACATATACTGCTAAGTTTACACTTAAGTATTTCATTGGGGGGAGGTCTTTTCAACTGGTATTGTAATTTTTAATTTTGTTCTTCACATGTTCATTCCTAATATGTTGAAATATAATCAATTTGTATATGTTTATCTTGAATCTTGTGACTCCACTAAACTCAACTTATTGACTCAAAAAGATGGTTTTGTTTTTGTTTTTGTTTAGATAAATTCTTTGGGATTTTCTATGAAAACTATCATATCATCTGCAAATAGAGGCACTTTTATTTTAGCACTTCTGATTCGTATACCTTTTATTTCTTTGCTTTATTGCATTAGAAAGATCTTCTCAAACCATGATGAATAAGAATTATGAGAAAGAGCATTCTTGCCTTATTTCTGATCTTGAGGGGAAAACTTTCCATCCTTCACCATAAGTATAACGCTCATTGTAGGCTTTTTTGTAGGCAATCTTAATCGGGTTGAGAAAATTCCCTTGTATTTTTTTTCTGATTTTTAAAAAATTTTGAATGTGTTATGAATTTTGCCAAGTGGTTTTTATACATATATATATGATTATGTAATTCTTCTGTTAAGATGATGGATTATATTGACTGATTTTTAACTATTGAGACAATCTTGCACCCTTAGAATAAATGTTAGTCATGATATATAATTCTTTTTATATGTTGTTAAATTCTATTTGCTAATATTTGTTGTGGATTTCTGCATCTTGTATTTTAGGAGAGAGCTGCAGTTTTTTACTTTACCTTTTTTTTTTAACAGTGCATTTTTGGTAGTGAGGTAATACTAGCTTGATAGAATGAATTGGGAAATATTCCCCTTTTTTGTTTGTTTGTTTTCTGAACAGATTTTATAAATTTGGTGCTAATTCTTTTTTAAATATTTGGTAGAATTCACCAGTGAAACCTTCGGCCTTGAATATTTTTCTTCTGGGAGTTTTTTTTTTTTTTTTACACTTACAAATCCAATTTCCTTAATACTTACAGGCTATTCAGATTATGTATTTTGTATGGGTAAGTTATGGTACTTTGTGCTTTTTAAACAAGTGATTCATTTCATCCATGTTCCACATTTATATATGGAGAGTTGCTCATAGTCTTTCCTTAATATCCTTTTGATATCTGCAGGATTTGTAGTGATATCCCATGTTTCATTCCTCATATTGGTCATTTTCCCCCACCCCTTTCTTTCTGTCACAGTCCTTCTTTCTTTGGTCAGTCTTGCTAAAAGTTTGTCAATTTTTTTGAGCTGTGTATGGAAGCAGCTCTTTGCTTCATTAATTTTTTTCTTTTGTTTTCCTATTCTTAATTTCATTGATTTCTGTTATTTCTTATTTCCTTTCTTCTGCTGCTTGGAATTTATTATGTTCTCTTCTTCAGTTCTTGAGGTATAGAGTATTCATTTAAGACCTTTTCTCTTTTCTGATGCATGCATTTAATACCATAGGTATACCTCTCAGTACTGCTTTGGCTGTGTCTCACAATTTTTTTATTCGTCATGATTTTTTTTTTAATCTCCCTTAAGACATTCTCTTTGTCCTGTTGATTATTTAATATTGTTTAATTTCCAATGTTTAGAGATTTTCCTGTTATATTTATGCTTAAATATATCCTCTGTGCTTTTATATATTCTTGATAATTTTGTCTAGTTGTACAATCACTTATTGAGAGAAGAATGTTGAAATCTCTAACTCTAATTTTGAATTTTTTCTTTTTTCTTTTAGTTATATCAGTTTTTACATCATTTTTTTTGCAGATTTGTTATTTAGTATGTACACATATAGAACTGTTCTGTCTTCTGAGTAGATTAGCTCTTATTATATAATGTCCTTTTCTTGTTTCCATTGATTTTCTTTGCTCTGAAATCTGCTTTGTCTCATATTGATATATCATTCCTAATTTTTTTCATTAGTGATTACATGATATAACCTTTTTTAGTTTTTACTCTCATCCTGCCAAATCATTATATTTGAAGTGAGTTTCTTATAGACAGCATATAGGTGAGTCCCTGGATCATGTCATAGATTAATGGCAGAGAAGTCATAATCAAATCTAGTAATTTCTGTCTTTTAGTTGGTATATTTAGACCATTTTCATATAAGATAATTATTGAAATGTTAGGACTTAAGTCTGCCATTTTTTTTTTGTTTTCTGTGTTTTTTATTTCTCTGTAGTTTTTTTCCCTCACCGTTATTTTTTTTTAAGATTTTATTTATTTATTCATGAGAGACACACAAAGAGAGAGGCAGAGATATAGGCAGAGGGAGAAGCAGGCTCCATGCAGGGAGCCCGATGTGGGACTGGATCCTGGAACTCTGAGATCATGCCCTGGGCCAAAGGTGGCGCTAAACCACTGAGCCACCCAGGCATCCCTCCCCCACCATTATTGTTGGTTATTCGAGCAGAACTTTTCTAGAATCTCATTTTATCAGTTATATTTTTTAGCTTATCTGTTTGTGTAGCTTTTTAAGTGCTTGTTGTGAGCGTTGCATTGTGCATACACAGCTGTCACAGTCTACTGGTATTGTCATCTAACTAAAGTGTAGCAAATTTCTTTCTTTATGTTTTTTTGCCCTGGTTGGCTCAGTCAGTATAGCATGCAGCTATTGATCTCAGCGTTGTGAGCTCAAGCTCCACATTGGATATGCAGCCTCTTAAAAAAAGAATAAATTTTAAAAAATATTTGTAATCGAACTATTTCCTCTATATGCCTTTAGAACCTTGTCAGATAGTGTTTCAATTTTTTGTCTCAACATCAAACATAATTTTAAAACTCAATAGGAAAAGGGAAATTTATTGGATTTTTCTATATTTTTTATTACTGTGTTCTCTCTTCCTCATCTTCTAAGTTTCTTTTTTTTTTTTTTTAATCATTTCTTCTCTTTTTAGATAACTTTCCATAGTCACTGTTTTAGTGTAGATCTGCTGAGAACAAAGTACTTTAATTTTTCTTCCTGGGAATGTCTCAACTTCTCCTGAATTCTTAAAGGATATTTTTAGTGCTTGCAGGATACTGAGTTATCTGTTCTTTTGTTTCAGCATTTAAAAAATGTATTATAACCTCTATGGCTTCTAATGAGAAATTCACCAGCATTCTAATTGTTTTCCCCCTTTAACTAAAGTATTATTTCTCTCTCACTGCTTTCAAGAGTATTTGGTTTTTAGAACTTTGTGATATTTAGAGTAGGTGTAGGGTAGACCCAGAAATCTGAAATGCCCAGTTTAGTGGTAGGTGCATCAAGAAACCACCACAAACTTTTTGTAACTTCCGTAAACAGGGTATGATTGAAGAACAAGTCGTATACCTAGAATTTCTATGAGCCCAAAAATACATACTCAATTACATCTTATGAGTCTAGAGCCAGAACACAATCTAAAATAAACTGCCTTCCAACTTAAGGAATTTAAATAAAAGCCAAACTTCCTATTAGGTGAACCCAATTTTAGAGGTAATATATGCAGGAAGAAGCATGGTTTTATGGCTAGATGTGAGCATATGAAACTTATTCGTAGAGTGGTGTTTACAACAGATTATAATAAACTTCTCTTGCTCGTTTTGCTAATTGTCACATGTAGTCTCATTGACCAAAGCAGCCCTCAGACCAATATAGAACAGTGACTTACTTGCTAATGAATATGTTCTTACTTTCTATGCTTGTGTTGCTAATAAATGACAAAAAATCTTAACAGTTGCCTGAGTCTCAATGTTTTGTTCTACATTTTGGTGTTTCTCCAAAGCCAGAGCCAAGAATGAGATGGAATGGGGTAGATTACTGTGTTGTTTTCTGTAGGGTAGCAGTTTTGTGGAGAAGAGGTTTTAAATCTCTAAAGTTGTCAAGATGGAAAGTTTCACCAGAAATGAATTGACATCAAATAAAACATGAGTACCTGTATTTGGATGTTTCACCACATACCCAAGACAGACAGTGGATTATAAACCTTTCATTTATTGGACTATTTGGGCTCCATCTGTAGACCAGTATGTTGTTTCAGCGTCTGAGACAAACCACAGAGGATAGCCATACTTTTTGAATGTTGTTCTTCATTTTAATCTGTGTGTTTTCTGTGGTCAGTCCTGATGAGAAAACTCTTAACTTGTTGTGGTATATCCAGATATGTACCAGTGGGTGGCAGTAGATATGTCAGAGTGCTAAGTAATAATAGCTACCCATCATAGATAGAGTCTAAAAGCAGTATACTTGAGGGCTTTTTTTGCTTATTTGTTTTAAAATGCAGCTGATTATTTTTCACACATTTTCCTGACTTTGGCAGGCATACTGAATGGTAATCTTTAAAAAAATAATAATAGCTAACATATATAGTACCAGGCACAATTTTAAGTGTTTTACATATATTAATTAAACACACACATGCAACACACATTTGGTTGTTTTCAAGGTATTTTGGCGACTGTAAATTTGTATTATTATTCATTTATCCTGTTTAACTATACTAGTAGAACAGAAAAAGCATTTGCTGATACATATTATGTTAAGCAGAGGAACTATTCAGCTGTCAGCCATTCATTTAACCCGATTTTTGGTGGTGGTTTTATTTTGTGAGATATTCTGCACATTGTGTGGAGCACACCTTGCCAAAAACAGCTGCCTTTTCAAATGTTTTAAGTGTTTGCTTTCCATCAAAGCCATATCTTTTGATGTCCTCTCCCAGGGTTGAGGGATTTCATTTTGGACAGCAATTAACTATATTAATTATATAGGTCTTCTCATAAACCGTTGTTCTGCAATTTGCTTTAGCAGAGTTTCCTTTCAGTTTGGGGAGGCACTGGATGATAGATAAGCATGTGTGATAGAGTTTAGAATAGTTTGTCATTTCAATACATCTTGAAAGGCAAAGGAGAATAGTCGTTTTTTTGCGGGGAAAAAGTACTGGACCCACATCCAGTTTAGAAGCCCTGGGCTCAGGTTCCTGCACAAAAGTGTTACTTTTGTAACTAGCTGTGTTACATTGACAAAGGCTTTTGCTCCTTGGGAACTCAGTCCTCATCCACAAAATGTGAGGAAGTTGGATTAGATCATTGGTTTTTAAATGACGTAGTTTGGAGCTTTGTAGCTCCACCATAGCACCACAGAGGTTAAGCCCAGGATTGGAATGAAGCCCCAGTAGGCCGGCCCCCAGGTCCTCCCTTCTGCTTTTACCTAAGAAGCCTCGTTTCAGCTTTTTAAATTACTGTATTTATTTATAATATACATTTGAAAGTACATGATTTCATTCATAAGACAATTCTACTTGTTTTTAAAAAAGAGTGAAAACCCTGGGATTAGGCTATTCCAATGGTCCCTTCTGTCCCTAAAATATTAGTGATTCTAATAACTGGGGAGCCAAAAAGAAAAACAGAAATTGGCCATTGTCTTTAGCATGTAGCTAGTGTCTCAAATATCTAGTATACAACTGTGGGAGGCTCTGTCCTTCATTTATGACCTCTGAAGGGTTGTAAGGTGCTCTTTTATTTAATTTTATTAGACCACAACTGCCACCCACAAAGACAAATGACACAAATTTATTTTTTAAAAGGCTTACATTCTTTTGAGAATTTACTTATCTATTGTTTTAGGTAAATGTCAGCACATAGAGTAATACTGAACAGGAGCATAGATTACTAAGTGAGGTATAGAGGCCAGAAGCTAGATGCTTTTCTCTGCAACCATTAATTTGCTAAATTCTGCTGTCAGTGCTCCTCTGTCCAGTGTTGCTGTTATAAATGTTGCTGTGTCTGAAGCCCTTGCTTCTATAACCTTCTGTCCATTACCAGCTGAGTAGAGTTATAATATGGATATCTTATAGTAAAGGTTAAGGGGAAAAATCTACTCCTTTCTAAACTTGATCTCTAACTTTTCTGTGAAGGGTCAACTTGCTAGATAGATGGATTGCTTATGTACAGCTGAACATGATTCTCCTTTTAAAAGCAAATAAACAAACAAACAACCTATCTGATCCTTCAGCTACCAGGAACCAGAATCAACATAAAAAAGTGTCAAACCTCCTTAAACAGCCAGACCACTAGTTGGGAAAACTGTGAAGGAAGTAGTACAAGGCTGTCTTAGCCAAAAACTCGGTCATGATATATTACCCTGGATGGGTCAGAGAAATGCAAAGTGGAACAAAACAAAACACAGCCAGATTCTCCAAATTTTATCCATGATGGCCTGCTTTTTAAAATAGGATTTTGCCCCCTCTAATGACTGTATGTCATAATGAGTTAGTATCAGCTCATTTAAAGAGTTGAAGCCAGTCCAAGGAAAATACACAGGACTGCTGCCCTTTTCTCTCTCTCTCTCTCTCTCTCACACACACACACACACACACACACACACAAACAAAAAAACAAAAAAACCCAAAAACAACAACAACAGAAAAAAAAACTTTCATTAACTAATGTTGATGGAAGCACATTTAGCCACAGCAATTTGCATGGCAGTTGAATTGCTATTTGTATTGAACAGCAAACCAGAGAATAATAAAGCAAAACATGAACATGCCAGTGGTGAGCAAGGGAGCAGGGCAGCCCTTCAACTTTTTCCATGATGATCATTCGTTCTAAAGCTGCTAAGACCAGACAATGACAAGATTGCTCATTATAACAAGGCGCACTAATCACACTCTGTTTTCACAGCATATGTCACGTCAGCTGTCCAAAGGTCTCACCTGTATTCTCTCATCTTGTGGTCACAGCAGAGTAGTTGCTTCTCAGCAAAGCCCAGTGACCATATTTTATCAGCACAGGTTAATAATCCTATTCATCATCCCAAATGCACGTACTTGAACAAAGAACCTAACAAGTGAGCAATTGCACAGAGCAGTGATGTAGGTGGAGAAGACAATTTTGGGGATTCAAGTTAAGCAACAAAGGTAAAAAGGAAGTAGTTAGGATATGAATATGAAGACATTGGAGCCTTGATTGTTGACATCAGAGAACTCCTAAAGGAAATCAAAGGAATACAAAACATGTGCATCTTTAAAAATAACAGTATTAAGAAAGATACAATTAAGTACTGAGTGGTACAAGTGAAAGTATGATATATACCGCAGAAGATTGCTCTAGGAATGCAAGGAAAGCAAAGCTTTAGCTGTGGCTTTAGACTAACTAGGTAATCTTAAGCAAATCATTTGCCTTCTTTGAGCCTCATGTCTTTATTTATTGTAAAATGAAGTGCTTACTGCAGAATAGAACATTCTTGCCAAATCTTAGTTCTCCCAACTTTCTGAATAAAGATAAGAAGGTTCAGTATAGCCATACAACCAGAGACTTTTAAAACTGACAGTAATCCAGCTAAACCTAATTTAAGTACAAACAAGAAGGGAAGGAAGAGAAAGAAGGAAGGAAGTGGAGAAGAGAAAGAGATGATAGGAGGGAGTGAGGAGAGTTCGAAGTTCAAGATTATGTGGGCTTCAGACAAGGGTGATCTTGTCCTCAGCCTATTATTTCTGTCTCTTGGTTCTGCTTTCTTCTTTACCAGCTTTGCTGTTGTACAAGTTGCTTTGGCGTAGTGGAAGATACAGCCTTGAAAGCACCAGGCCAATATAAGATTGTGGCTTTAGACAGAGAGAAATTCTACTAATTTTTGCCTGTTGTGGATAGTGTGTGGTCCCTGTGTTGTTAGTGGGCCCGTCTGGAGCCACTCTGGGCTTGAGTTGAGGCCTAGCTGGAGGGGCCAGAGAACACTGGCAGGGCATGCTGTTAGCAAGTCGGGTAGCAGGCATCAACACCTCGCTGGTTCTCACAGGTGTCCACGTGTCTAGGCTGGGAGTAGGGGGGGGAGGGAAGTGGTGCTGGCCAGCTGTTTTATTCTTAGAGAAGTCGCCGAATGATCCCTGCCCCTCCAGAACATACTCTTGATTAGTAAACAAATTTCTTCCCATATGCCCCAGGCATTTTGCAGACTGTTGCTTCTATGCTGTATCTCCACAAGGCTCTTTGTTGTGCTGTCTCTCTAAGGATCGGAATTCAGTTTCCTCCGACTCTCCTGGTTCTCCTAGAGCCCAGCCTGGTTATTTTTAAGTTTCCATGTGTTAAGTGCCACTGACTGTAAGAAGTCCTGAAATTGTGTGCCTCTTGTTTTCAAAGTCAAATGTTAGAGGGATTCCTCTTTCATCTTTCCTGTTCCGGTTCCCTATGCCTAAGGTGCCTGGGGTGAGGATCTTTTTCCCTGAGCTCCCCTCATCCAATGGATACAACCAGATAATACCCTTATCAGTGTAAATAACCCAGAACATGATTCAAAGACTGGCAGAACAGACATTTCACAGTTAAATGTAGAGAAGAGGCCATGTGGAAGAGGATGAGAAGAACTTAGATGCTGTTGGGAGCTAAACATCTGTAAACAGGGAGGGACACCATGGGCACAGAGAGGGGAAAGAAGCAGGTATTGGATCTCCTGTATAATCAAACTCAACTCACAAATCTGATAAAATTATAAATTTAAAGATGTTCAGTCACTCTTAGAACTTCATAGAACTATTTCAATTTAAAAATTATGTTCTCTGTTTTCAATACATAGAGGTTATGCTGCTTTTCCAACAAAGCTGATACCAATTAGAATGCTTGAGTTTGGACAGCTGAACAACAACAACAAACTACAAGAAGATTCCTACAATGAGCATTTAAAATATAGAACTCCTGGACTTTTGACTTTGAAAAGAGGCATACAATTTCAGGAGTTCTTACAATTGATGGCACTTAACACCTGGAAATTTAAAAATAACCAGATCCAATAGCAATTAGTTATCAGCTATGTTTTAGCTAAGGTGTTTGGTGTTTGCTGTACCAAGTTGACTTTGGAGGAACATGATCAGTTTTCTTTAATGGTTGATGGACCCGCACTATCCATCACTCCGGGTCCAATGTACCATTAAACAGTGTAATTCACTACAAGGGGTCTAGCTCAGAGAACCTTCTAATATCCAGAAGTTGTGTATCAAAATGGCCAGGTTCACATAGGAACACAGTATGAACTTATATATTGTGACTGTTCAAAAGAGTCGTGCTGAAGACACAATTTACTGAAACTATTGTTTTTAGCTTGATAACCCATTCTTCCTTCTCTTAACAGAACCCTGATCTTTCTTTTAGAAACTGTCCTTTTTGTTCTTCATCTAATCCTTTTGGGATTATCAGTGGAGGTGCTCTATCCTTTTCCCTAGCCAAGCAGTAGGCAGGAGATCTGAGTGAGGCTCATTAGCTTTACTCGTTATAGAATTTCATCTGGAGTGGAGTGGCACAAAGACTAGAGACACCCAGGATAAAATGCCCATTAGCTCATACTGCTTATATCCCTACCATCCCAGACCAGCTGTTATTCTCTATAGAGTCTGGATATTCTTCTAATAAATTCTGAATGTTTCTTTTATAGTTAACAAATGGTTGCTGTATGTTAGCAAATGTTGTGTACCAAACCACCCCCCAATTCCATTGATGTAGGTCACAATTCTGTGAGTTGGAGTAGGCCCTGGCTCACTAGGCAGTTTGGTCTCAGTTGGGCTTCTCTTCTGAATCGTCTGTAGTCATCTTCAGGCCAGTGGACAGCTATGCTCTTGGGCATTTGTTGGATGCCAGTTAAGGCAACCTGCAGGGTATCTTAGGTGAGAAGTGTCCTGGACCCTTGTCATCCAGCAGGTTGTCCTGGGCTTGTTCATACGGTGGTGAGAGTTCCATGTGGAAAAGTGAAAATGTGTGAGGGGATCCCTGGGTGGCTCAGTGGTTTGGCGCCTGCCTTCGGCCAGGGGCGTGATCCTGGAGACCGGGGAGGGGATCAAGTCCCACATCAGGCTTCCTGTCTGGAGCCTGCTTCTCCCTCCGCCTGTCTCTCTCTCTCTCTCTCTCTCTCTCTCTCTCTCGAATAAATAAATAAAATCTTTAAAAAAAAAAAAAAGAAAATGTGTGAGAACTCTCAGTGCAGATTGGCACAGATTCTGTTGTATTCTATTTAGCAAGTCAAGTCAAGAGGACAGCACAGATGTGAGATGTAGAAAGTAGATGCGTGTGGCCTCCCTCCCGATAGTAGCAGCTGCAGTGTCACAATGCAAATGAATAAGGATTCAGGATGAGAAATTTTTGAAGACACTTAAACAATCTGCCACCTCCAAGTTCATCTCTGTATAGCTAAAGAACCTGATGTGCTAACAAGAAACCCCTCTAAAAATACAACCGAATGCATTGACTTTCTCCTCTCACTTTATTGACATAACTCTGATTATGGAAGGTGTGAGAGCCAAAGTCAGCTCCTCAATGGGATACAGAGCAAAAATTACCTATTCTTCTGAATTCCAGTACATTGTATCTTTAAAAAAAAAAAAAAGATTTTATTTATTCATGAGAGACACACAGAGAGAGAGAAGCAGAGAGACAGGCAGAGGGAGAAGCAGGCTCCATGTAGAGCCCAATGTGGGACTCGATCCCAGGACTCTGGGATCATGCCCTGGGCGGAAGGCAGATGCTTAACCGCTGAGCCACCCAGGGATCCCCCAGTACATTGTATCTTGAGGGGATTGTTTGCAACTCCTCTGTAGCTGAATTAGCCATGTAGTCTCACCCTCAGTTATATCGTCTGCCAGGTCTCCTGAAGTTGCAGCGTATTGCTTGTTCAGTTATGACATATACGAGTATGACTCGGCTACTCACTATAGTTTTGCTTCCTGCTGTATGTAGTATAGCACTTGCTAAAAACATTTGCATTTGCCTTTCTAGGATATATATTGAATTTCTGTGAGTTATATTCTCCTTTTATGCAGCACAGCCTCTTGGTAAGCTATATCAATCACAGAGCAAGGCAAATGCTAATATTAATGTGCACTGCTGTAGGTGTTTCTTGCCTGTTTTCATCCAACTTCTGACTCAGCCCAGCCCTCTTTAGGTTTGTGAGATCTAATAAGATCATAGCACAGGGTGGTATAGCTGCAGGCAGAAAATTCTGCTTGCCAAATATATTTTCCTTTATAGCAAGTTTGTAAATTAATGTAGGGTGCTGAGATACCCTGGTTATATGCATGAATTTAGACAGAACTGTTTTCAGTTGACTACCTTCCCTTCCAGCCACTAATTTCTCTGAGATGATGCCAAGCTCTTGGTCAGATGTAGCTTCAATGCTTCCCACCTTCTTAGTGTGAAATGATAATTAATATGACTTTATAGTTAAGGTGGTGTTCTACTTCCATTAATAACACCCATTATTCCAGGATGTTTTAATTTGATCATAAAAATTGACTCTGGAGGTGGAACTTGGCTTGGGAGCTTATGTTAAGAGCAAATGGTTTGTTTCTAATTTTTTGTTAAAAAGAAAAAAGTTTTTTTTTAAAGAAAATTTTGTGTTACTTTAGAGTTATATAAACAGTTGACCAAATTCCTAAAATATTGATATGATTTTGGATTTGTAAATTAGTTGGCCTTATTCTCTGGTACCTTCACCAGAGTCAAGACCTCCCAGGGCTTCTCAGCTAGCTCAGGATGGGCAGAGTCCAGAGTTCTGTCCCATCTCATCAGCTAGGATCAGAGGGCATTTCTTTTACATTCCTTTTTCACACTTAAACATCAAGTTCTCTTTCCAGGCAACAGTTTTTATAAGCTCCTTACTGAATTGGGTTTGATAATAAGAGGCAACTCGTTTTCACATTATCTTAATGGGTATTTTGCTTTCTTGTTATAGATCTCCTGGAGGAGACCCACAGAAAAGATGAAGAAATGGAGTCTCTGCAGGTAAAGTAAATTCTCCAATACAGCAGGTATCCTTGGGATAAAAACATGTGTTTTTACGCTGATAGACTTTATTGTTATCACATTCAGACCACTGACAAATAGAGTGAAAAATATGTCAGAATTTTAAAGCCCAAGTTAGAATTTGCTTCCTCTTAGAAGTGTTTGAGAATATTTATAATCTCCTAGTCCCGGTGCTATTCTTGAAAGGAACCTTTATTCTTTGGTATAGCTTAATAGGAACTGAAATGAAAGCAATACCTTTGCACAGTCATTTCCCCCCAAAACAGGTCTGATGAATGATGATGAATTCATGGAATCTACATTTGGAGTGAAAGTCCAGAAGATTCTGAGTCCATGAATGTCATCCCCCAATGACCAACCAAGAATATTAACTCATATATGGAGCTTAAGACTTATACCTTGTATATCTCTTAATTCACTATGGATTTATACATGGCTCTTGGACTGGAAAATCGTGTTTGAAAGATTACTCTAGAATTTTAATTGACAGTTCCATAGTATGAGCAATTGATGTTAACTTGGCATCTGACAGTGGTAGTTCTCTCTTCCTTTTACATTGGGCTAACTTGCAGATGGGTAACTCAAGTGTCTGTCTTTATTAGGGGAAACATAATCAGTTATACTCACATGACAGAACCAATTCACTTAACATCATGCTGGGGATAAAGAACAGTAAATACTTTGGACATTTAGAGTTCTCTCTGGGCCTGGAAGCTGCAAGGCAGGACTGAAGAGTGATCTAATGAGCTGGCTTGAATGCTTTAGAGGTAAAGATGTTTGCTTCTGGCAAATGAAGGATGGGTCAAGCGAAGCCCAAAGAGCAAGGAAAATGTTCTATAATTGGGGTTTCTTCTATTTAATGGTGTCTTTGTTAAAAGAAAATTATATTATTGATCTAAAAATGAAGAAGAAGATAGCTCTATATCCCTAATAAAAATGGCATGTATTGGCCATAATTCTGTACAGATTAAATGCTTTTAACATCTTGAGTCAGAGTCAAGTTAAAAAGAAACAGCCTGGTTGGTCCTGTCTGGGGCTAGGAAAAATCTCAAATGTATACTCACCCTGTCTATGTCTGAGAAATTAATATCAGAGTTATGAAGAGCAAAGCTTCCATGTATACTAAATATATATATTGAAAAAGTAACGTCTTTTTTGAGGCACTTTGGTTATACGTTGTATGTTTGCCAGAATAACACATAAACACATTTATTGAGTAGATAGTACATATATGGCCTTTTGAAATGATAGTACAAACCTTTTTGAGTTTATTTTTCTCAAATACAAATGTTGGAACCACTAACCCTGTTAAATTTAATAGCCTCTGTTGCCTCTCAAATATTTATTAAGAACTGGCAGCATTTTCTACCAAAATGTCCAGCAAGTGCAATAGAGTGTACCAGCCAACTAACTATGGACATTTATAGATTTAGAGTATCCAGTATGATGTCCAGCAGCAGGAAAGTTCAATGCTGGCACTGTGTAGTGGCAATTAGTGCCTAGAAGTAACATCTTCTTAAGAACAAAGAAACTGACACCTCTTAGAGTGCATAAGAGTACAGAGACACATCACAGAAAACCTTTCATTTTAACACTAGAGGAAAATTCACTGAAAAGACCTATATTCCTGAATTTCTGTATTCAAATTATAAATATCACAGCTGATAGTTTTGAGAAGACTACTAAAGTATTTAGATTGAAGTCCTATAATCACACAGAACCTTGAGAAGTCAAAGACAAAACAGTTTTGTTTTTTGTTTTTTGTTTTTTTAAAGCAAAAGATTGGAAATTGATGACTTTGAATTTCAATACTGGCTCGACTTCTGGGCAACTTTGAGTACTCAATTAACTTTGCCATGCCCATTTTCTCATCTATAATATAAAATCATAAAACTGTCTTCTAGAAGTGTTTAGTGTGGATTAGATTATCCTAGAAGGGAGAGCTAAATATTTAATTCCAATTTACAGTGTTAACAAATCCCCATGTATCCAAATTGGAGTCAGTTTTATTTACTCGTTACCATCATATAATTATGTATAACAGACATTCTGCATTTAATGTCATCCACCTTAAGGATAAGGGGCTATATATTTCCATACCCTTTCCAGTTTTCTACAAGTAAAAGATGTTTCATATCTCATTGAAAAATACTTGTTGAGCACTGGTTCTGTGCAAGGCACTCACTGTTCTGACTGCTAGGGATCCAAAGGCAAGCTGCTTCTACTGGATGCCTTCCTGCACTGGGAAAGTGTCTGTTACATAATAATAAACTATTTATAATGAAATACTTAAAAATGATATTAGAAGGGATGTACAAGTCACTCTGGGAACATATAATAAGAACACTTGCCTTCATTTGGTGGAGCTAGGTTAGAGTGGCAAACCAAGTAGACTTCCCAAAGGAAGTTCGTTCTTTCTTTTTTCTTTCTTTCTTTCTTTCTTGCTTTCTTGCTTTCTTGCTTTCTTGCTTTCTTTCTTTTTCTTTCTTTCTTTCTTTCTTTCTTTCTTTCTTTCTTTCTTTCTTTCCTTATTTAGATTTTATTTATTTATTTAGGAGAGAGTGAACAACAGAGAAATGATGCAGGGCTCGATCCCAAGAGCCCAGGATCATGACCTGAGCCGAAAGGCAGACACTTAACCATCTGAGCCACCTAGGTGTCCCAAAAAGCTAATATTTAAATGATAACCAGGAGTTAGCCCTGGCAAGTTTGGAGTAAAGATAAGTTTTAGGCAGTGTGAAGGAGATGGGAAGACCTGAAGTAAAAGAATATCAGTTTCATTTTTGGTATGTTGGAATGTAGCATTGAGAGAGGAGAGGCAAGACAGGAGTTTGTAAGGTAGACAGAGGTTTAAAGAACCTCATAAAGCAGTTAGGATTTTACCTTTAGTATATGGGAAACCAGTTAAGAGTTTGAAGCATGAGAACAATATGATCAAATCTTAATTTTTTAGAAAGATTTTATTTATTTATTTGAGAGAGAGAAAGAACATGTACAAGCAGTGGGAAAGGTAGAGGGAGATGGAGAAGCAGACTCCCCACTGAGCAGGAAGCCTCACACAGCAGCTTAATGGACTGAACCATCCAGGCACCCCTCAAGTCTTCATTTTTAATGGGTAACTAACTGGCTGTAAAGTCCAAAATAATTGGGGGCAGGTAAGATTGAAACCACGGATACCAATTAAGCAGACATTTGTGGGAATCTTGGCCAGGGATGATAGTGAGTGGGGGATTGAGTGGTAGTGGAGAGCATGAAGAGTGGTTTCCTTTTTTCTTTTTTTTTAAGATTTTATTTATTTATTCATAGACAGAGAGAGAGCCAGAGACACAGGCAGAGGGAAAAGCAGGCTCCATGCAGGGAACCTGATGTGGGACTCGATCCCAGGTCTCCAGGATCACACCCCAGGCTGCAGGCGGCTTCAAACCGCTGCCCCACCAGGGTTGCCCAAAGAGTGGTTTCTTAGTACATTTTAAGATCTAAAATTCCATGGAACTGTGAGATTGGTTGTTAAGAAGTAAAAGAGAAGGGTTAAGAATGACTCCTAGGTTTCTTGATTGGGCCACTTCATGGATGGTCATTCTAGTCAGTAAGAGAAAGGGAAGCTGATTAGTTCAGTTTTTGATATTTTCTGTTTGGGTGCATTGAAACATCCAGATGGCAGTGTCAAGAGAGGATCGGTACATGAGTCTAGAGCTTAGAAAACCTGTGAACTGGACTTGAAGATTTTGTTGTCATCCAATTAGTCTCCATACCATGTAGATGATACTAAAAGTCATAGGATTAGAATGCCTGGCTGACTCAGGAGGTTGAGGGTACAACTCTTGATCTCAAGGTTGTAAGTTTGAGCCCCATATTGGGTGTAAACCTTACTTAAAAAAAAAAATATCATAGGAGCAATGAGGATCCCCCAGGGAAAGTATGTGGAATAAAAAGATGAAAATTTAGGCTGGAAGCATAGGTAACACTCACACTTAAATTTCAAGCTAAGGATGGAAATCTTGCAAAGCGGTCTCAGACATAGAGAAAATAATTTCAGGAGGGAATAATATGAAATGTGGCAAAGCATATTTCAAGGGAAAAATAATAAAACAGTAAATATTTGTTAAATCATTGAATCCCCTAAGCTAAGGAGCTTATGTTTTAAAATTAAAATTTACCATACAATAAGTGATAATTTCCTATCATACCTATGCAGCTACTTTTCTCTTTCATGTTCCCAAATATCTGTTTAGCACAGTGCCTCACCACAGTAGGTATTCAATAACTATTCTGTTGACCAAATAAAGTAATAAGTATCACCCTGGACTCTTATTTAGCACTACCCATTAAAAAACAACTACCATCCCTGTCCTAGAGTTCATTTTCTGTTTAAAAATTTTGGAGGAGGGAAAGGCTCCTAATTTCTGGCATTCCTGTGTATATACCACACACATCTGCTTTCACCCCCTCTCTTTATCCTTCTCTCTTCTCCCTACTTCTTCGGATGTAGTATTGAACCAAAAGGTAAATAAGTGCGTAATTGGCATGAGTTGTAGTAATCAGTGGGAAAGGAAAAGAATGTAGTGGTGAGGGAGGCAAGCAGCAGTGAGAAGAGTATTTTCAATCTTAAGAGGAATCACAAAAATGAAGACAAACATATTTGACCTTGATTTCTATAACAGTTGGTAATTGCCAAAATTCTTCACTGGAGCTTCATATTGTCTGGCTCAGTTGTGTGTGTGTGTGTGTGTGTGTGTGTGTGTGTGTGTGTGTGACATTCATTTGCAGTTACATTGTATGCTGTTCTTAAAAACAAAGTATTGTCTTTGACTCTAAATGTATGATATAGTACATATATACAGTACATACATGATAGAGTCCTATTTGCATATGGGTTTGAGGTACATTGAAACAAGCAAATCCCTTCTTTAATCCACTCTGAGATCAGCTGGAACGTTTTAAATAGACACAAAAGGTGATCCCATTCTCCTTGATTTGGTTGAGAAATATTCAGTGACTGTAACCTTACTTGTAATGACTGGTAATAGTAGGTGCTGCTGTTTTTTGTTTGTTTGTTTTCATTTTTTAAAGTACCAACCTATCTGGTTCACCTTTCATCAATTCCTTGCTTTGTGAACCCCAGAGTGAAAATTACACCAAAAGAGTATGATGCTTAGTCATGAAAAGCTTCAAACTGCTATGTACGACCATCACTGAACAGAGTATCTGGAAAATGCATATGCCCCCTGCCTTCTCCTGACTTACAGTCATCTCACTTTTCATTTTATCTCAAGATAAAACTAGATGATTATGAACATGATTTTTCGTATTCACTTTCCTCTTTTACTAAGCCATTCAGGTCATTTTGAGGTAATATCCATATCTATAAATTGGGGATGGTAATAATACTTTATAGTACTATTAAGAGGATTAATTGGGATAAGAAACGCAGAAACAAACCTTGATACCTGGCAGGTATTCCATAAATATTAATTTCACACACTGGCTACACTTACTGGGTACTAGACTGCTTCATACTGGGATAAAGTGGTAAATGTCCCTGTGCCCTCCGACAGTCACCCTCTCCCTCTATCTGACCCTCCTTGCTCCTTACCTGGGCAACCATGATTTTAAATTCAGATTTTGGTCAGATTATGCTAAAAGAAGTGTTACATCTTGGGTTAGCTACTAACTATAATGAAACAGTGAAAAAAATTACAATGTGGCAATAATGAAATTGATTATATGGGAAGAATTTGAATATCAATCTTATTATTTAAGAGGAAAAAAGAAACAGTTGTAGAATCTGGAAATGTCACAAGTATTCCTGGACACTTTGTTCAGTATCAGTATTTTCATTAGAAATGAACTGAATCCTTAATTTAATTAAAAACATCGGGTTTATAGTTTGGTTTTTTTTGTTTAATTATATATTTTTTTTTTCTGGGACATTCCAGAAGCTATGTATGCCCTTGAAGAATATTAAAGTGGCATTACTGACATGCTCTTTTTCAGATGACCCATAATTATATTTAATTCTTCTCCCAAGTAGCTTTAAAAATAGCCTGGAACCTTCCATTTGAAGGACTTGATTTTTTAGAAATGTTTTTAGAGTGGAAGGACAGGTGTTTGATTTTGGTTTTTGTCACCTCAATAGTGTTCAGACAAAAGCATATGAAATGAGTGGAAAGAGAAGATAATGTTTTCCTCAGCCATTACTTCATTTCAGCTACTTATGGAGTAACCTATGACAGCATAGTGTTTGAGGGAAAAATAAAACTCGAATTTCTTAGTTTTTTTGAAAGTGTAATTAATATTAATATAGGGGTATTATTATGTGAAAAAGAATTCCAGGATGGAGTTAGCAGATACCATCCTTGGGAATAAACTAGGCAAGAAACACACCAAAGACAAAAATCTGACCTGGATAAATAAATTGCCCTGGTGGAGGATTGTACATTAACATCTCAGTAGTACCCATTGATGGCCAATCATCCTGGTAAACAACTATATGATAAACTGGGCTAGTAACAAACCAACTGGATAATTTCTGTAATTTTGCTGTCAATCATTTCATCTTCTTCTGACTATAGAATGTCCATAGCCTGTATTTTCAAACCACATAGTGATTTGAGGATTTTAGGAATTATGGGTAAAAAAGTGGAGAAAGGGGCTACTAACAGTCCCTGAGTTAGAAGGGGAAGTAAGGGTAAAGTCTAATGCTGTGCTCTAACACTGGTTCTCTAGAACTGAAGGATTCCTTAAAGCAATTCTTCAGTTGTCCCAGAAATTCTAATTTGCTTGGGAGATACTAAGGTACATTTATAGAAGTCCCAATTTGAATAAATTGACAAATTATGATTGATGTTTATTAAACTAGAAGGTACATGCAGTATTCTGCTCCTCCGTAGGATGACCCACGAGACTTAAAATGCAACTTCCCATAATTCTAGAAATCAAACATAATGCATACCTACATACTCTTCCCAAGATGCAAAAATGTAGGCAAATTACTATATGTCTATTTCTTTTTCTGATATATGTTTAAAGAAAAATAACAAGTGTTGTAAGCGATGACATAAACAAGCAAAATGTGGGCAATTGTGGGGGTTGGAGGATTGGGCAACACTTGCCACTCTCGGGACTAGCTGATTTAATGGCCTATTAAAATCTCTATTTTCTCAAAAGGTGAAGAAGGTTACCAAGCTTAAATTTGGTATGGGGTCTCAACAGAGATGAAATGTTAGCAGTCTGTATTAGGGCCAAACAGGGTCTCAGCCCGTTAGATTTGCACACTTCCATTTACTATGTCAAGAAGCCTCAGGAAAAGGGAACCAAGCTCAGTAAAATCAATTCCACTTGAAAATTTAATGGCCATTAAATTTTATTGCTCTATTTTACCTAAAATTAGCAACTTAACTTTAATTCCAAAATTATGGCAATAAAACTGGAAAGTTGAATACCCTGAAAGTGAAGTAGTCTTTGTCCAAAGATATGGAGGTTGATTGGCTAGATCATTTTCTTTGGAGAATAAAAGAAATATGATAATGTGACTGGTTCTGTTTATCCAGAGAGATGCAAAGCACAAGTCTACAGGATTTAGCAGTCTCCTTTGAGTCAAGCTTCTACAAAAACCTCTAAAGAAATAGACGCCATTTGGAAACATTTTAAAAATGCAAATATAAAGTGTAATTTTTTCATTCAAGTGCCCAAATTTTACTTTGACAAAGTTTTCTAAAAACTTGGTAGAGTAAATGAGCCAAGTGTGTGTTATAAATTTTATAAATTGTTCCCACACGGGGGGAATTTATTTTATGTGTCTCCATATACCAACCCCTTTGCAGTTGACTCCATGTAAAGCAACACTTCCAGAAAATATCCCTGAGTGCCTTTGTCAGAGTCTGAATTCTGGGCTCCATGAGCACTGGGGCTGATGAAACAACGGCTTATGTTTTCTTATGAAAAATGAAAACTATCTCAGCATATTATGATGTTTTGCAGTGTTGAACTTGTCTGGGAGTTTTTGCCATGTTTCCAGAGTCAACTGTCACTTTACAATTTGGGGCAGTTTCATTTGGGTTTCTATTTAAGTAATCACTTCAAACCCATTCTCCATTATGTGTATCTGCTTATTCTTCTTGATCACACCCCTAGATAGGCCTTAAACTTTGGATAAATCATCGTGTGTCTTCCATTGGGGCTGCTATAACAAAACTACCATAGACTGAGTGGCTTAAACTAGAAATATTTATTTCTGACAGTTCTGGAGGCTAGGAGGTCTTAAGATCAAGGAAGATTCAGTACCTGCTTTCAGTAGTTATGTTAGATTTAGATGCAGTATCTGGCCCACTTCCTTGATCACAGCAGGAGAAGAAGAGGAGAAGGAACACTCTTGAATCTTTTCTAAGGGCACCATCCTGTTCATGATGGATCTACCCTCATGACCAGTCATGTGCTAAAGGCCCCATCTCCAGATACCACAATTGGGGATTAGGATTTCAATCTGTAAATTTTGTGAGGGAGGGACACAAACATTCAGGCCTTAACACCTCATTCTCCATTTTGTCTTCTGTCTCTTGATGACAATGACAGTTGTGAAAAGAATATTCTAAGGGATGACTGTAGTGTGCCACAGATTTGAGAACAATAATTGTATACAATATATTGTATATTGTATATTGCTCAGCAATAATACATTGCTGGTTGAAACCATTTCCATTGATTGTAAACCAAATC
The DNA here is from genome assembly GCF_003254725.2 of Canis lupus dingo. Taxonomy (NCBI): domain Eukaryota; kingdom Metazoa; phylum Chordata; class Mammalia; order Carnivora; family Canidae; genus Canis; species Canis lupus. Next base: position 53,085,463 of record NC_064250.1, on the reverse strand, counting down.
TCTGAGGTTCTAAGTATTAGATCATTGTATAGATCATTATATAGAAGCATAGAACATCATTGAAAGAAACTAGAGTTCTCACTTCTAGGGCTATCTCCCATGCCCATTTGGCACATTTTCCAGAATGTTAAGAAACACTAGAGAAGATTTCCCCAAACTGGGTTCTTAAAAACTCTCTAATAGTATGTTTCAGTAATTACAAAATACTGATCTAGTACTTGTTAGTTCCTGTCAAGATTTTGCTAACTCAATCCCAAAGGGTGATGTCTGTGTATCAAAAGAGAAAAAAGATCACTCCCATGGTGCCAGACTATGCTTTTGTGACATACACTGTGCTGAAACTTCTAAATATATATTATTGATTCCTTGCAACATTTCTATAAGATAAATACTGCTATTTTCATTTTACAAATAAAAGAGATTCATAGCTTGTTCAGCCAGCAGTTGGCAGGGCTAGTACTTACACCTGAATCTGCCTGTCTTCTGTACTACTGTACTTACATGCCTCCAGAGCTTATAGAGAAAGTAGTTTCCATACCTTTTGTTTGTTTGTTTAGCTTCTTGGCCTTTCCTTCTTTGAATTTCTTCCATCTTTTTCTTCTAGGAGAATAATTCATTAAAAAACATACTAAGTATTGGGATCCCTGGGTGGCGCAGTGGTTTAGCGCCTGCCTTTGGCCCAGGGCGCGATCCTGGAGACCCGGGATCGAATCCCACGTCGGGCTCCCGGTGCATGGAGCCTGCTTCTCCCTCTGCCTGTGTCTCTGCCTCTCTCTCTCTCTCTGTGTGTAACTATCATAAATAAATAAAAATTTAAAAAAAATCCTAAAAAAAAAAAACATACTAAGTATTTCATGTGGTAAAATACTAACCCCTTTACCTTCTCAAGAAACAGACTATAAGAAGCTAAATGATTTGTTGAAAGTACATTAAATAAATCAGGCAATACTAAGACTAATGTTAGTGAAACTCCTTACTGCTTTTCTTTCTATTAACTTTAAAACTATTTACAAACTCTTAGGTTCTTAGCTTACACATATGGTAATTGGGCAGTGTCGTGTGTGTGTGTGTGTGTGTGTGTGTGTGTGCGTGTGTATGTGTATTTGTTTCGCATGTGGGGGGAAGATTTTAATTCTGGTGCAAGATTATGAACAATCCAGTAATCTCAAACACTTCTAGGAAGGAGAAGGGATCATTTTTCTTTTTCCATTCTGCACCTTTTCTTTTTGCTTATTCATCATGTTTTAAATAAACAGACCAAAGAAAGTTGTTATTAAAGCCCTCCGTGGGCTTCTTCAATTTCAGTTTTAAACCAGGTTCAAAATATTCTGGCAAAAATTAAAGGCAACATTGAAAACGTTTGCATAAATTTTAAATTGTGCAAAAAGTGATAAAACTAAAATGAGCTGAAAGAATGAGTAATAAGCATCTCCTCATATCATTGTCTTTTTATCATAATCAGTGATGATATGGGCTTTTAAAAATTGATTCTGAAGTGCATTCCTTTTCCAGAGTATCTGCATTCTATTTATTCTTCTAAATGTAGTTTGCTAGAAGTTTAATGTTTACTTTTAAAAGTGTGAAGTCTTATTTGCATGCTAATAAATAACATTTAATGTCTATTAACAGTACTTCCATATTTGCTCATAAAATGGAATAGAAAAATATTACCTACAAGAGGTTCCATGCCTTTACTACATTCTGGGAGTAATTGAAATCCCTAGTTCTCATTTCTCTGTTAGAAAAGAACTAATAAATTTGTCACCAGTAAAACAGGGGTAGGGGGGGAGAGGCCATTTATGAGCTTAGTAATGAATCTAACTTGTGCAGCCCAGACCTGAAAGAATTGGGAGACCAGTACAATAGAGGTGCCAGTTAGCTGTATAGCATTACAGCTAATTAAGTTTAGATCTTTGCTTTTCTTTATCTTTTTTTCTGATATTTCCCCAGTGGTATTGGCTGTGTGTGCTTCAGCTGGCCTAATGTCAGACTACGAAGTCAGAAGCAGTTGCAACTTACTTAAGAAAGGTGTATGGGGGCACCTGGGTTGCTCAGTGGTTGAGTGTCTGCCTTTGGCTCAGGTCATGATCCCAGGGTTTCCAGATTGAGTCCTGCATCAGGCACCCTGGAGGGAGCCTGCTTCTCCTTCTGCCTGTGTCTCTGCCTCTCTCTGTGTGTCTCTCATGAATAAATAAATAAAACCTTTAAAAAGAAAACGGTGTATGGCAAAAGTATAATCCCTCTGATTATAGGAAACTGCTATAAGAATGTATAGAAATAATGGTTTTTATATAAACATTAAATTGTATTGTCATGTAGTATGTTTTGTTATACCATCACCTGATACCTGTTAAACATAAGGTTCTGGCATGTGTAATTTCAAGAAAGAGGCTCTAAAACAGTTTTCCAGTGTACACCCTAACCTCCACCACACACAAAATACAGCCCTAGTGGTAATAAAAAAAAAAAAGGCATCATCTATATAGACAAATATATACATAGTTTTTTAAATGTGGATTTTAATTTGTTTTTGAGATTTGGTATGGACTCCTTTGAGTCACGTGGACCTGGATTACAGTCTAAACTCAATCCCAGTGTGGAATTCAATACATTTAATATCTTTGAGTCTATTTCTCTGACTTTAAAATGAATGAAATTAATAATATTCACCTATTGAGAGTTTGGGGAAGCATTAAATGAAACATATTTTCAGCGAATAATAAACTTTTAACAAATAGTATTGGGTTTTATGATACTGGTACTTTAAAAGGACTGTTTGTAAACAGTCACAACACATACACTAGTGTCCCTTTTATTCCTGAAATTAAGCAAACCCTTTTCCTGTCCCAGGACCTTTGCATTTGCTACTTCCTCTCTCTCTAATGCTTTTCCCTTAGCTCTTTCAGTGATGGTTCATTTTCATCCTTTGAGCTTCAGCTGAAATGTCACCTCTTCATGGATATCTGACTAACCTGTCTAAAGTAAATCTCTGCCCTGACCCCCCCATCATGGTTTTGGAATATCTTTTTATGTCTTTGTCTTCTATGGAAAGGAAACTCCATGAAGGCAGAGAGACCTTATCTTTCTTGTTGATAACTATGTACCAATGTTCAACAAACTGTCTGCCTCAATAAATGTGAATGAATGTGGATGGATTAAATAAGTGGGAGGGAGGGATAGAGAGAGAGAGGGAGGAAGGAAGGAAAAAAATGATAGATAAAAGGAATAAAGGACAAAGAGAAGATACCTTTATGGCCTGAGAAATGATTTATATTCTGGATATATGCATTTATACATATACAACTTTGCAATGTTATTTTTAAGTTTAAAAATTGGGTAAAAGTTTTCTGGTTCCTGTTGTCTTTTCTTGCCCCTTGTCTGTGTGTTTCACCTTATCTTCTCCTTCTGGAAACTGACAGAGGTTATTTTGCTATAGGATGACCTCCCTCTGTGAGGCAGGAAGTAATTCTTATAGGATACTGACACCTTAGAACAAAGGGTTGCCAAACTTCTTGTAAAGGGCCAGATTCTAAATATTTTCAATTTTACAGGCTATCTGCTGTCTCCCAACCACTCACCTCTGCCATTCAGAATGAAAGCAGCTATAGACAATATGTAAAGAAATGAATGGGCTGTGTTCCAATAAAAATTATTTAGGGAAACTAAAATTTGAATTCCACGTAATTTTCACATGTTATAAAATATTATTCTTACTTTGATTTTTCTTTAGCCAAATAAAAGTGTAAAAACCATTTTTAGTTCGTGGGCCTATAAAAACAAGTGACAGGTTACAGTGGTCTACTTTGCTGATCCCTACCTTAGAATGAACTAGTTTAATGGCTTTCTATCCCAAGATTGTTTGCCTTTTGAAAGATGAACTGGAATAGGGAGAGGCAAAGAATAAATTTCTATTGGTAGAATTTTTAATAATTTTGCAAATGGAAGGAAAGCATAATTTTGAGTAAGCAGACCTTCCTGAACTCCTAAAATTATATTACATCAGCACTGCATTATCCACAGGTAAGGTTGTGAGGGCTAAAATTAGATTTCATGACCAGTTAAAACTGTCTAGGTATGTCCATTAGTGAGCTCCCACCTTATTTATTATATGTATAGACTTTGTTTGAAATTTAGGATTAGTTACTTCTAGGGATGTGTGAAAGAAAGCATGACAGTTTGAGGATACTTGAGCTCTAAAATCCTAATGAATTGTAGCTCTATAATCCTTTAAGAATATAGAAGAATAAAATCCTTTATATTTCAAGTAATGATTTCCCTAAAATTTGTGTGTTTAAGTTGGGTAAGGGATTATTTGGGGAAAACATTTTAAGAATACAGTGTGATATCATTTTCTAAATACAGAAATTAAAAATTAAGTAGAAATTATTATAGTCTAATTGGTGTTATTTTTATCGCTATGACTATAGTGCTTTTGAATATTTTAAGACAATAGAGCTTTCCAACTTTTTCTTTACTCACATCTCTTTTAAACAGCCAAAGCAACTGTTTAAAATTCCACCATGGGAAGATGCTAGTCAGACTGCAATGAAAAATCAGAATGAAGCTCAAATTGAAGAAAAAGCAGTTAAGTATTTCATAGGTAGGAATATTTAGGGTATTTAGAACTGAAAGTCAAAATATATCTACCTTATTCTAGGACATGCAGGGTAAGTCAGCCTTCAGGTATGCATCTCCTAAGTGTAACTAGAAACTAGGTTGTTGGGGTTTTTCCTCAGTTTTCTTGGATACTAAGAATAGTGCACCATTGATGGCCAGAGTACAGATAAATTGAGGTTAGTTTTAAGTCCTTTAACTATCTTTCCCTTCCCACCTGTGCTTGTATGTCAGGAAATGGGGATTAATAATAATTTAATCTCAGTCAAACTGAGTAGGAGGCAAGAAAAACCTAACTCATGTCAGCCAACCACATTATTTTAAAACCATCTGCTTATGTATGATTATCCTTTTCAATAGTCTGCTTATGTCTGATTATCCTTATCAATAGTCTTTATTTTTTTTAATAGTCTTTAATATAGAACAGTGAGAGGTAACTATATAGGAGCTCACAGAGGAATATGGGAATAAGGGTAAGAGAGCCTCTAAGACTTGTTCCTTGTGCTTTAATTCCTGAAAACACCCGAGTAAATGACTACATGTAATTTAAGATGTGAATTATTGGAACTGCTCAAAGGTTAGCAGTTGAATTCCCAAAGTGGACTGTTTGCTTGTACCATTTAACCACTCAGCTTGTGACATGCACGATGGTCACCAACCAAGTGCTGTGATTGAAATATTCAGGAAGAAGGTGATTGGAATAGTGGGTTCCATGGTTATGTGGGTTTCTCTGTGAATAATCTTCTCCTAGAGGTCTGGAAAATGTGTGCCCTTGAGGGATTCAAAGGAGATGCCATCCTTAGGGAGTCTCATTAGGCCAGCTATGTTTGGTGACAGTTCGATACATACCCTGAGGAAAAAAAAAAAGGATACCCTGTTGTTTTCCACAATTTGTTCATGACACAAACCTACTCATAAATTATGCCATAATCACTGCTGCACTAAGATTTGCATATGAGTTCAGAGCATATTCAGCTGATATATGACTAACCTCACCCCTGGAGACATGTACTTTATTTTTGAAAATGTAAATCTTTGGGGGAAAAATATGGTGTTTTGGTTTCTGGGTTGTTGCCTTTTTCCCCCTACTATTCAACTCTGTGCCTACCTCTCTTTTGGGGGACAGTCAATCTTTGAAATTACACTGGTTGTAATTTGCATTGCCCCTAACCACCATCATAGCCTTCGTGTTATTTGCAAATAATTTTTGGTTGTTCGCTGGTTTAGATGTCATTCACGGAACTCTTGTTACCTGTTACCAACAGGTTCACTGTGGAATTGCACAGTTCTGGGAGGAGGAAGATTCTGTATATTTTGCCCTTCGTTTTGTTTGTAGTCTTACCATCTAGGCACCTGTGCACCACATAACATTGTGCATGAAAGAAGAGTCTTAATGCGATTCTTCATTTTAAAGGAAAAAAAAAAAAAAAGGAAAGAAGCCTCATGGCTTTTCTCCGTGAACTGAAACATAAAGGATAAATCTGAGATTTTTTTGGTTTTAGTTTTATACAGTTGACTGGAAGAGTTTACAGGGATTTAAAGCAAAACCCTACTTTGCCTCTCAGGATCCATTTTCCAGTGGGAAATCTGTTGAAACAAAAACAACAGAGCCCCATTTCTCTGTCTTTCTCTTCGTTTTCCCTGCACCACTAAATGCCCCAACAGACACATGCACACATCCCCCTTCGGTGCAAGTGCAATCTCAGATTCTCTGAACAGGGTCAAACCATAACACAAACAATGTCAAAGTAGAAGGGTTGATGATTGCCTCCTAGCAAGACTGCAAAGCAAAAATGCAACCTGAGAGTGTTGCTGAGGAACTCTACAGAGGCGTGGCTGTCTTAAGTCTCTATCATGACAGTGGTAGTGGATGAAAGAACAGATCAGAAGTATGGAGCACATATTTTGACTCTATTCATAAATCCTGCTTCTGATTCTATTAGGGATTTGCCATACCCTAAGTAAAAAGCAGGTGCAACAAGGAATGTTACTGGGTACTCCCTCTAGGCTAAGAAATGATACCTCCCTTTAAACTGGCTTTTCTTGATAAGTCAAAATGCTGGGGAGTGTGGGGATAGGGGAGGTTGGTCATTGACAACTTTCTAGACAAAATCTTGATGTGTTGCTGTAGTTTTCAGTATTTCTGTGTTGTTTCAAATCCTGTAGTGGATTATTTAAAAAGGACACTTAAGCAGCTAGTGAAATAAATTAATAAGGATAGACTACAGGTATCCACTGATGGGTAAAATGAACTCTGGATGGTTGGGAAAACACTACATGCTGCTCTCATGCCACTTGTTCTAAATTTTGTCTTAAGTGTAATTTTACCTTTTAATAGATAACACAATTTTACATATAGATTATTGATTAATTTGGTGTATTCAAAGTCAACTTATGCTATATTTTAAAACTTTTCTTGGTGTTGCAATGTTAAGGTTGTTTGCAGTTGTTTTAATTTATTTTAAATCACTATGTGAAACATTCATTTTTTTGTGATGACTAATAAAGGCCTTTTCTCTTTCTTTCACTTTAATATCTTGAATTTTAGAAAAGAATATATTTGGAATTATTTCCAGCTCTTTTAATTATTAAAAAAATGGTTGACAATATTGCCATGTGGAAATTCATAGAGAAAAAACTGCACATACTTGTATTTCATTTTATATCCTTTATATAGGAAGTAGCAGATAAAGTGTGAGCATTGATTAAACAGAGTTAACATTTGACAGGCAAAATGCCACACAGTGGTATCTCTGGGTGAAGCCAAGTGGATTTTTCTTTCACCAGAAAGGTTTTTTGTTTTTGGAACAGTAATGGAGGGAGTCCCAATAATTTGAAAATCATTTGTCTATCATTGATCTTCAGTCCCAGTGAAGTTTCCAGAATTATTCTGTACTCTTAAAGATACTTAGACTTGGAAGAGTGACTCTTGTTATATCCTCATACCAGTACTGTATATTTTCATAGGTCAGTGGAAAATGCTGCATTATTGTGATGAAGTCATCAGGCCTGTTCAGCTGTACTTACCAGAGGCAAAACTGATTATTTAGACCTATAAGGCCTCTGATTCATCTCTTAGATGGGATGGATGAATCAATGTGTCTCATTGATTGGCTTGGCTGAATCAAACCATTAATGATCAGGGATTCAGATACCAGCAATCCATATAGCACTCGTTTCCTAACTTAGCCTGCAAATATTTGCCCATCTCCAATGATGCTAATATATTTGTCTCGGTTCGGTTATAAATTCCAATGTACAACCTTGTGACCAAGTAGAAGAGGGGTACATATACAGCTCAAGGCAGGTTACTAACCTCATCATAAAATTTAAAATACATCTTTTTATAGTACATATGTTGTAGACCTCTTCCAAAATATTCCTCTCCCTTCCTGATCTGCCAAGCGCAGAATGAATTACAGTGTGTTGTTTAGCAGCATTATTGATACTCAAAAATTGTGTGTAATATTCACATTGTAAAGAATAGCTAACACTCTACATTGGAACTCAGTGGCTGTACAGTGAGTATGTATATAATTTTTAGAGTAAACATTAAATAATTGTTTCCATTTTAGCTGTTTCTTAGACCATTCCCCTCCTTAGATGAAATGAAAGAACAGTCATAAAAAGTCAATAGCAACAAAATAGGTTTTTCCCCCCTAAGAACTTTTTTCTCCAAAACATTGAAGCTACATTTCCTTTGATTTTTGTTTAGCCTTCCACTCCCAATTATTTCTTTCTTATAGGTGTTGTTTATCCAGAAATACTTCATATAGGAGAAATCAATAGATTCAGCTTAACAAAATAATTTATTTAATATTCTAACATCTTATTTCAAGTGTTTTTGTTTGTGGTAAAAGGACTCGAAGGCCTCTGAGAGTCTGCAGTTGTCCTCAAAGTGTTTGCAGAATTATGTGTATATTGTGGATAATGTACATTTTCCTGGGGAGAAGATCAAGTCTCATCAGACTCTCAAAGTCCTTGACTACAAAAATAAGAATGACTGGTATTAAAACCACCTGAAATATCGTGACTTTAGTGAGAGCATCTTCACTATTTTTGGAGGCTCTCTGCCCTCTTGGTTCCTCCTACCTTCCCACCCCCCTTTTAATGTCCCAGTGCTGTTCAGGATCCAAGTATGGATGTATTTTGCACACCTTCTTTTTCATCTGAAAGTTTATGCTTCAGTTCCCACTCCAACCACATAAGCATTGACTTCAATTTGGCTTCTCACTCCACTTCTTTTCCTCTGCTACAGGTCACCACACAATAAGGGGAACCCAAACTGACCACAGAGCATGAGTTCCTACCACTGCAAATCAGGGCTCTTACTGTATGCTTGGTGATCTGGGGAGATTAGAGGAGTTGAGATAAACTTGAAAGTAATCAGGAGGGTTCTGGCAGAAGACAGTTTGGGCTAAAAAACAAAACAAAAACAAAAACAAGAGCAGAAGTAAAATTAAAAAGGAAAATAAAGAAAATTTGTAGATAATAATATTTGAAAATAGCCTCAGAGAATGTCTGATGCAGTCTTCTTATTTTCCATGGGAGTGTGTGTTCACAGTAGGAGGTGTGGGTGAGTGTTGAACTTTTGGATTGAGTTTGAAGATAAAATCTGTTGAAATGAAAATTGGAGATTAAACAACAACAACAAAACACTGCACTTCTGGTGAGAGTGGAAGAGGTAAAGAAGAATATAATTTACTGTGATGTACTTATATGTTCATTCTAAGGCATATACTGGCATTTGTTTCATGGGCTGTATGAGTGCCACGGTATTGGCTTAAGTTACCTTTATTTTAATAAGAAGAACAAGAAAGGAAGTGTGGAGATATTTTGTTTGAGAATAAATATTTGCAGTAGCCTAATTCTTTTATATAGAGAATTATAATAACCTTATCTGCCAAAAAGGAAGTCATCCATTTAAATTTTCAAAGCATTTCTTAACTTTTAAAAGCAAGTTAGCAAGTTAAGTTCCTAAAGACTAGGAGTAGTTTCTTTGTATCGATAGCCTATGTATTAATACCAAAGAACTGTACAAGTTAGATGAAGCTCCCTAATTTGCAGTGATGGCTGGTATTCTATTAGCTGCTGTTGATTGGCAAATTGAATTATTGAAATTCAGGTTAATGAACTGAATTGCCTACTGCCCTAATGTTCTCATTTTGATAACATATTACATTTTTCATAGAAAGCTATCTCAGTACCAATTTGGAATGAAGTAGGTTATAGATGAAACGATGTAAGTAAATTGTATTGGAGTAAATCATTTCTTCATCTTTATATTTTAACAAAATGGAGTTTTCTCTGATCATTTGTGTTCATAGTCTTAAAGACTAGGCACATGTCTTAGTCAGCATGGATTGCTACAACAAATTACCATGGACTGGGTAGTTTAAACAACGAACATTTCTCACAGTTGCGGAGGCTGAGGAAGGAGTCCAAGATCAAGATGCTGGCAGATTCAGTCCTTGGTGAGGGCCTTCTTCCTGGCTGTGGATGGCCATCTTTTTTCATCATATCCTTACGTGGCAGAGAGCAGAAGAGAAACAGACATTCTGTGTCACTTCTTATAAGGGCACTTATCCCATCATGAGGGCTCCTCATGAACTAATTATCTCCCAAAGGTCCGATCTCTAAAATGCCCTCACATTGGGGATTAGGGTTTCATTACATAAATTCTGTGAGGATACGAAGATGCAGTCTGCAATGGTGTGTATTTCTTTTAAAATCTTGTAACAAATATTCAAGTAAAATGAAGACCTTGATACATAAATTATATCAGTTTATCTTTGCCAAACACTGAGATCTGAATTAAGACAGACAAAATTTAATTCTGCTGTTTTGACATCATATGAAATCTCTGATTTCAAGCTAGTTTATGTGTGCTTTTAAAACTAGTATGTTTGCTTTGAGAATGTGCTAATCCTAAATAATATGAGCCCATAAATATATAGTATGGGGGAAACTTAAGGCCCAAATAGTGGCTGTAAATATTTTAAGCCTTCCAAGATGGTTCACATAAATGTGATACTGCCCAAAGGCTATTTCTGTCTCTGTAAGGTATCTAATGAGGTTCTTCTGTTCAATCTGCAAAGGATGATAAAGCATTGCTGAATGGTTTTGTCCCAGATGGACTGTGAATTAGATGCCTGGTAACAATAGATCAAAGCCCCCTTGAGGCATTATCATATGCATTTATTATGAAGCATTCAAAAGTGACAGTACACAAGTCACCAACAAAACAGCAGTTATTTCATGAAAATTATGGGGGCACGGGTGAAGTTCTCTCAAGTATGCCAACAAAATGCAATTAAAAAACAGATTATATTGCTAGGAACAGTCTGCTTTGGGCTGATTTTGCATAATATATTCATTTAACTTGTACCCACATAGCAAAATGTTTAAAGGGTAGAAATGTTCAACTCAGTTTCCCAGTTTGAGGATAGGAGGTTGGATTGTGAAAGTCCTCAAAGGCAAGGCCTCTCTGTGTTAGGTAAGACTGGGAGTATGCAATTAAACAGATTATATTGCTAAGAACAGTCTGCTTTGGGCTGATTTTGCATAATATATTCATTTAACGTGTACCCAGATAGCAAAATGTTTAAAAGGTAGAAATGTTCAACTCAGTTTCCCAGTCTGAGGGTATGAGGTCAGATTGTGGAAGTCCTCAAAGGCAAGGCCTCTCTATGTTAGGTAAGACTGGGAGTATGGCAGTGATTGCCAAGTTCTTGCTGCTCCTAAGTGTCCTGAGTCCACTTCAGTCCCTGTAAGACTCCAAGAGAGCCGAGCTGAGTATAGCTCTCTCTAGCAGTTTCCCCGTTTGCCTCTTAGGACAAATGATTATCTTGATTAAACAAAAAGCAAATCCAGATTTCACACATCTCCTCCCATTTCTTAAAATGAAAGAAGAGAAGGAAAAGTGGCTTTGATCTTCTCAAAAAAGATGGCTTTCTATTTTCTTAAATCTTTAGACTCACCTCTGTCAAATTCAGCCTCTTTTAATTGGTAAAGACTTCCTGTATGTAGCTGTCAGCTCTGAAAGGAGTTGAGAATCCAGCGATCGTTTTGAGAATGCAACCATTACTTAATCGTTCAGCTTTTTAGCCATATTGTCAGTTACCCTTTTTAAAACCCAGATTTCTGTGAAACCTTCAAAGATACTATAGATGAAGAAGGTCCATCTGGCTTCAAGATTGGCTTCATGTAACATCTTTCTTGTTTATTTTTCCTGCCTTGTTTCACTTAACAAATTACTTCTTAATTTTAATTGATTGAGTTATTCTTCATGTCTGAACTTTACTTTCCAAATCACGCTTTGTGGTGTGTATCTGAGAGCTGGTATGTGTGCTACAGTCTTTTTTTATGTCACTACTATCATCTAGTTGTTCATATATTCAAACGTATGTAATACTTATAAGTCCTTAAGTAGATAATTTTGCCAATGCAAAAGTGATTCACTGTACTTGAGTTTATGATATTTACCATTAAACCTTGCAGTCCTAATGCTAACTGAGATAAGTACAGTGATACAGTGATCCTTTCATGACTCTAATGTAGAAATCATCCTGAGTAGGAGTTTTCATTTTTTAAGATTTTCAAAAACATCATTATTAATAGAGGATAAGTAGACAATCTGAAAGTTGAGTAAACTTGAAGTGATTTTTAATAGCTTTGTTTTAATAATTCTGCATTATGCTTTATTTGCAGGACCGTGTAAATGCATTAGAAACGGTAAGTTGGGGCATTTTTTTTCTCCTTCTGTCAGAATTACTGCTGTGTCCTGAGGGGATTTCAGATCACTCCCCAAAAGAAGCAGTTCCAGAAAGCATTTCTAAAACTACATCTAGGATTCAAAGGGGAAAATAAACTAAACTATACCTGAAAGGTATGTGGATACAGATTTTTGAAGTGAAAAAAGAGAAAAAAACAAAAATGTACATATTTAAGTGTTCACTGCTCTTTCAAGACTGATGATCCTAAAATGTACTAATCTATGGAAAATGTAATCAGTTTAAATGTAATCAATATACTATATATTTGCATCTGTATTTCCCAATCACTAAAAGGACTGGTTGATCAAAAGCTGAGATTGGGATGCTGTTTATACTTTGAAGTGCAGATATTCAACCTCAGTATTTTTGTGTATTGTTTTCACCAATACCCAAATAACCAAAATAATGTTAAAAGCTGGTCAGCCTTTTCTCAATAACCTTATTTGTAGGAGTCTAGCATTAGAGAATAAATTTGTTAAGATGCATGAATGTGAAGACTATGCACTTGCAATATTTATTGTGAAATTATTTATTTTAAATGATTTTAGGAAAAAATGGGGGCAGCTTATTGTTTGACAATATAGTAATGAATGGTTAGATAAAGTGTGGACTTTCCACCCAACATGCCACTATGATTATAGAAAAGGCTTATAATAGAAAACAAATTGGAAAAAAAAATCATGTGTATTTCAGTGATAGGCATATGAATAAAGAGTAGAAGAGACTGGGGTACCTGGGTGGCTTAGTTGGTTAAGCATTTGCCTTCCACTTGGGTCATGATATCAGGGTCCTGGGATTGAGCCCCTCATCAGGCTGCCTGCTCAGTGGGGAATCTGTTTCTCCCTCTCCCTCTGTTCCTCACTCATGCTCCCTAGCATGCTCTCTCTCAAATAAATAAGTAAATAAATGAAAGAATAGAAGAGACTGAGCAAAACTCATGCAAGTGACTTGTTAGACCAAAGTTAGGACTGTGATTTCATTCCTTTCTCTATTTTCTCAAGTTTTATAAAATACTATATTACTTTTATAAATAAACCTTTTTGTAATAAAAACCACGTGAATTGGAAGAATTGTAAAATAAATTATGATACCACCTTACGATGAAAGATTATTCGGCCATAAAAAGTCATATTTTTCAAAAGTAAATATTGTCATGCTGTTATATGGGGGGAGAGGGCAGTAGAATCTACAGGTATATAAACAGTATGATACAAATATTGAATATTTTGTGTTAAAAAAGACTTTCAGAAAGCAAGCACACAAAATATTAAGAATGACTTGGGACTAGTGGTGATTTTTCTTTTTTCTTTGTATGTTTTTAATGAACAGGAAAAAAATAAGAAACCTTTAAACAATGTGGCTAATAAAGAATAAAATATTTATTTTGTGAATGTAAGAAATGGAAAGATGCTAATGGAGCACATTTTAGTCCTGTGTAAGCAAGTGATTTTGATTGACAGTGTCCAGACTCTAGTGGATAAATAATCTATTCCTTAGATTTAACTGGGCCATTTGGAAATTACACTGACCTTCTCAGTTTCAGTATGATGACATTGTAGGTGAATAAAATGTTTAGTGTTCTTCCACATATATTTTACTTACCCTTAGGAGGTGTCTTGCCAACAGAATTTGGCTTGTGAATTAAATGGTCTTTTTAAAAGTATGAACAAAAACAGAAATTTTGAGACTGAGGACTTGGGTTCAGCATACAAAATGCCACTTATACAACATTTAGCAAGTCATTTCTTTCTTGATTCCTTCATCTGTAAAAATGATAATAATAATTAAACTTACTTTGTCAGGTTGTTGTGAGAATTAAAAGGCAAAATATATGTGAAAATAATTAGGGCCAAACAAATGTTAGGTTATCATTATGTGATTGCTTATTATTTCTTATTTAATCATTTTAATTATACCAGTATGCCATGCAAAACTGAAAATTATACAAACAACAACCAGAAGCCTATAAATTTTAGTAGCATTTGTTAGTCTTGTATTTATATAATCTCTTTACTAAAAGTACTATGGAGTATGATTTTAAGTGCCTTATTCTGAGGGTTCCTTTAGGAATTAAGGTAAAAATAAAAAATCATCATGAGTAAAATAAAATTGATTAAATGGACGAGGTTTTTTAAAGTAGCAGTTTTCTCAAGATGGTTTTAATTTGAAATAATTATCATAAGTAAAACCATAAAAATGAAAATGCTTAGTAATAATGTTAATGTTCAAATATTATGAAGTTCTTTGACTTCATATGGCACTATAAGCAGCAGATTTAATACACTTGGTAGACTATTCAACTGGTAGAGTGTTTTATAGTTCATAAAATCAAATATGCTGAACGTAATCTCAAGATCATTTATTTGTCTCTCACCACTCAACACTTAAACCATATAAAAGTGTTGGTGGTCTACATTTGGTTGGGTTGGTATTAACATAAAAAGTGTTGAATGCAGGATGTATGTTATGGTGTTAGAAATTTGTAAAAGTTTGAAATTTCATTGTTTCATTAGGAGATTTGAAAGGTTCAGTACTTACAATACATGAAAATAAGATGGTCTTTTCCTCAATATGAACACCTTGATTTTTTGGCTTGTCACCAGTGATCCAAATGCTTATGTCACGTTCATGTGTCCACTTTTCTCCTCTTCCTCAACTTTTCCCTCTCCTTCACTAGCAGGTAAGCTTCTTGGATTAGAAATTCCATTTTATTTGCAAAAACATCCCAGAGGCTATCAAAAACTCCTTATATACATTGGACAATGTATAAGCTTTTGTAGAAGGAGAGAATGAAGGCCAAACTGTGCATATATGACCCTCACATAAGACTTTTTGTGAATAGAGGTAGATACAGAAACCAGTTCAGTAGTTGAGGGAAAAATTCCCCAGAAGCACATCAATTTATTTTCTTTCCCTAGCCTTTCCTATTAGTATTATACTTTATTTGATGTTTCACAAAAGCTCTTATGATCCTCATTAAAGTTTAATGTGAAGTTTTAGGAAGGAACCAGCTTTCAGCCAAAATAAAGCAGGTTGATTCCCAAAAAAAAAAAAACCTGGAAAAAAAAAATCTCGACTGATAGCCCCAGTTGATGAGCCGTGGATAAGACATAGCAGTGGATATTTATTTGATATTATATAAGGCACTGTGTTGACGCTGAAGGGAAGAAAAGAAAAATCTGTGATCAGTTCTCTCAAGGAACCTGTACTTTCATTGAGGAGAGAAGTTACTTACATGTAAATAAATTAATTATATAAGATAAAAATACAGTGTCTACACCACCTGAATAAAACACGATGCATTTTGTAGGAACGAGGACATGATGGAGGAGATTAGATTCATCGCTGAAATGTGAAGAATTAGTCGTTGCAGGCAGAAAGAGCTAGAGAAAGCATCCCATGTTGGGGCTGCAATCAAACTTTGAAGATAGTAAGGAATAAACAGTTTGTTAAAAGAATATTTTTCAAAAAAAAAGTAAAATTATGAAATCATGGCTCTTACACAAATACGAACTGAAATCATGACAAATGTGTTTAACTCATTAATTAATGAGAGAATGAGAAATATGTTACAAGTGACTTAAAGGAGCAAAGAGCCACACAGATGTAGGTACTATAGTGCTGAAGTGAATTTAAAATTGATGCAAAACTGGCTTCTTCCAAATGAAGAAAATCAATTGAACCTCCCAGACAACATTGTTTTGCATGTCTGTGAACAAAAACTATTTGCATTCTGTCAGTTACCTACTACTACAAGAGTTAAAGTGGTAGCATGCCATTTAGACAATAGGGAGCCACTAATGGTTTCTTATCAGGGCTTGTGGAGCAGTAAATGTGGTGTGTAGGAATGCAAATGTTGTAGTTCCGTGCAGGGCAGAGTGCAGTGGAGAAAGTCTGCGGGTAGGAATAGAGGAAAGTGCATGTTGGAGATATTGCAACTTTAGAAATGTGCTCCAAAAATTAGGGATTGGGCACTTGGTGCCAAAAAGGCAGGGTTAAATGGATGCCCTTGTTTAGAGAAGGGAACTAGTGAACTTGCTAAGTAGGAGGTCAAGGGTGAAGAGGAGATAGAGACAGTGCAGTAAGTCATTTGAGGAAGCTCAAAAGGAATATAAGACAATTCAGACTGGAGATACAGATGGAGTTTTTCATGTCGACTCTCCAATCTGTCTTTAATTTCATTTTCATTAATACTATGATAATCACACACCTTCATATTAGAGTTAGGTGTGACTTTAGTTAATAGAGAACTCCAAAAGTAATAGTGGATTAAGCAAGATAGAAATTTATTTCTCTCTTGTCTAACAATCCAAATATATGGTTTCTATGACAGACATGGTGTCAGAAACCCAGGCTACTTTTGTCTTTTTGCTCCTCTGTCTCTCCTCAAAATACTGCTTCCCATTGTGATCTAAGACACCTATACCACCTCCAGCCCTTATATTTGCATTGTAACAGAACAAAAGAAAGAAAGGGAGAGCACATAACTTCCCTTTAGTAGAAATTAGAATTTGCATATTTTATGTCTATCCATTTCCGGGCCAGAATTCAGTGATAAGAATTATGTAACTAGCTCTGGGATTCAAAAAAAGAGAATCAGATAAGCCATAGACTTTTGGAAATTTCTTTTTTTTTTTTAAGATTTTATTTAAAAAAAGGATTTTATTTTTATTTATTCATGAGAAACACAGAGAAGAGAGACAGAGAGAGAGAGGCAGAGACACAGGCAGAGGGAGAAGCAGGCTCCATGTAGGGAGCCTGACATGGGACTTGATCCTGAGTCCTCAGGATCACGCCCTGGGCTGAAGGCAGTGCTAAACCGCTGAGCCACCCAAGCTGCCCAACTTTTGGAAATTTCAAAGTAAATTTTTAAACAACTCAAAGTCAGAAAATAAATTATAGTAGAAATTCTGAAATACATAGAACTGAATAATAGCAACACTGTGTTATAAAATATGAATGCTACAGCAAAAGTAGTATTTATGGGGAAACTTAATGATTTATATGCTTTTATAAGAAAAGAAAGATAAAAAATGAGCTTATCACCCAACATAAGAAATTAAAGCATGACACAAACACCTTAAAAAAAAAAGAGCAAAAGACAGGAAAAGATAGAGAAAGGATTATAATGAATAGAAAACAAACATGCAACATGCAGGGCTAATAAAGCAAAGCTGGTTTTTTAAAAAGAACAAAAACGACCAATATCCAGCATGACTGATGAAGAAAAAAAAAAGATACAAATGAATAATACGGGGCGCGCCTGGGTGGCTCAGTGGTTGAACATCTGCCTTTGGCTCAGGTCGTGATCCCGGTGATCCCAGAGTCCTGGGATCGAGTCCCACATCAGGCTCTGTGTGGGGAACCTGCTTCTCCCTCTGCCTACATCTCTGCTTCTGTGTGTGTCTCATGAATCAATAAATAAAATCTTTAAAAAGAAAATGAATACTACAAGAATGAAAAAGTGGATGTAACTATAGCTATTGAAAATTTAACCACATACAAGGGTATTGTGAATTAGTTTGCAATTATACATTTGCAAATTAAGAGAAATAACTAAATTCCTAGAAAAATACAATTTTCCAGAACTAAGAAGAAATAATATAGCATAAGTAAATTTTTAAAAATAATAAGTATCATCAACATTTTTTAATCAATTACAATTTTCTCCAGAAGGGCCACCAAGCCTAAATAAATTTTTAGATAAGTTCTACCAAATGTTATGGGAACAGATGATTTTAATTTTATAAAAACTCTTCCAGAAACTAGAAAAAGAGGGAATATGCCAAACTCATTATGAGTTGGCATAACCTTCGAGACAAAACCAGACATAGAAAGTATAAATAAGGGAAATTAAGGGACTTTTCATGCATTAACATGGATGCAAAAATATTATACACAAAATATTAGCAAAATAAATCCGGGATGTATTAAAAGGATAATTCATCATGAATAAACTGAGTTTATTCCAGGAATTCAGAGTTGGTTTAATATTAGAAAATCAATCAATGTAATTTACCATGTGACAGATTAAGGAGAAATAAATTTAATATGGTCATCTCAGTAGATGAATAAGAAGCATTTACTCTCATGATATCATTATCATCCTCAAAAACCTTTTAGCAAACTAAGAATAAAAGAGAATTTACTAATTTAAATCATATGAAAAAAACCCAATGGCAAACCTTACCTTAGCATTTTGAAAGTCCTCCTTTGAGACCGGAACAAGAAAAGGATGCCCCATTCCACAGCTTCTATTAGATACTATGCATGCCAGAGCAGTGAAACTATCATTATTTTCTAAATAGTGTTACTGTCTATATAAAAAGCTCTAAAAAGATCCAAAAGGATTTAGCTGATGTGACCACATTGAAATTAAGAACTTCTGTAAGTCAAAAGGCAACATAAAAAGAGGGAAAAGAAAAGCATACTTAGACTATATTTGTGGCAAAATATATAGCTGAGTAGCAATTTGTATCCAAATCAATTTATATCCATCCAAATTTTATTGCCAACAAAGCAATTAGAAAAAGAGAAACAACCCAGATTTCAAAAAAAAGCAGAGGTTAAAATATATGAGCAAGAATTTCAGTTGAAAAAGAAATATGTGAACATATTCAGGTTCATTAATAAACAGGGAAATGCTAATTAAAATGACAAAGAATTGTCATTTTCTTCAAACTTCATGTATATATTTTACATAGTCTTTTGTGCCTGTGACACGTTTTGCCAAAACAGAGGGAATGGAAATGTGTTAGCAGAACTTTTTTTTCCCCTAATTTTATGATGAAATAATTCATGCTGTCCCTGAGGGTAATGTTCAAAGATAGCTGGTGAGTTAGTCTTCAAACTGGAGCAGTACACTCCTAAGAGTATGCAAATATTTTCCAAGGGATCTTGAGATGCCAATAGCTTTAAGAGAATTCATCTTTAAGTCCTTAGCTTCTATAGGCATTTGGAGCAGAGTCCTAAAATGACTGCTTGAAGAAGCCAAGTTTTCCTATTCAATCTCTTTCCACTTTACAAAAGAATGGCCTACCTTTCACCTCTCCTGGGTTCCATGATGGGAGATTCCCCGAGGCATTTCAGGGTGCCAAAGGAGGGACACTTGAGGGACACTTCATGTCGTCTTTAATCAAGTCACTAAGGTAACACTCCTTGCTCCTCTTAGTCATACATATATTTTTGATAAGATAAAGAGTTTTATTCGATATATGAGGTATTAGAAGAGGGTGTTCTGAAATCAACATAAATTGTTGATTGATGTTGAGGGAGAGTAATGACAATTATATGACCTTACCTCTTTTACCACCCTACTATGATCAGAGAATGTATAGCCCTAGAAAACAAAACTGATTGTTGGAAAGAAATACTTGAAAGTGTCTTATTTCATCCAGGTGACAAACTTTGGCCTGGCTCCATGTCTTATTTATTTATCTGTCTTAGAATTATAATTCAAAAGGGAGTCAACAGAGGGCACATTTACACATTTTATAGAATTGAGAAATGAAGTCAGACTTTTTTTTCTGCCAAAAAGCAAGCCTGATCTGGCTGATTGGTTTGACAATAAGGACTAGCTTTGCCAATCTGCAACCCTTAAGGTTTTGATGAAAATATATTTAATGTTAATATAAAATGAAAGTATTAAAAATTTAGGCTGTTAGAATGGTATTAACAGTAGCAAGATTTTTACTTTTCTCAATACTTTTTGCATATGTAGAATTCAATGAAATTCCTCTAAGCAAAAGAACACTTGTAATCATTTGACAAGTCATGGTAGTAAATAAAGCCTCTTTCATATACCTTCCAAAACAGAAAGTGGATGACTTTAATAACCACATTACAGTCCTTTGGCGAGTCAAGTGGTTTCTAATTCTTTGCTTTCAACAAAATTGAAAGAGGACCTAATCGAGCTGATCATTAAAATTAATTTTTGATGACAGATCACTATGTAATCTTTGCCATAAAACTAGGAAGGCATTCAAGAAATTGAGTGACATTGTTATAACCAAACTACTTTCATTCTCATGTACTTTTTTATGTGAACAAGATTTCTCAGTGATTAAATCTATAGAAACAAACAAAAAAAAAACCCACCCAGAAATAGAAATGAAATATAACCCTGTCTTATTTTTAAAAGTTAGCACTTACCCTTGGGTACATGAGCTAATTGAGTACAGGAGAAGAGAAAGCAGTATCCATCCCATTAAGGGAAATACTTTTAGAAGCTTTGAGGTCTTTATATAGTTTACATTTAATAATTTTTCTCAAAAATATTAATAGACCTAATATTGTAATGATAATTCAAGCTATAAAAATATGTAACAGAGCATTATGGTCACGGGGCGTTTTAGAAATTAATTTTTCTCTCTGTATATATACATTTTTGTTACAGAGAAGATGAAGTATGATAGGATAGCCAATAAAAATGACTTTCAAGCATAAATATTTTTTATATTAGGTTAAAAGTCTGCTGGGAAAAATAGATGGGAAATAAATTCAAAGGGCAAAAGAACAATATAAAATTTCTGTCTTTTAAGGAGGATCTTATTTAGTTATTTTGTCAGTGGATAAATGGTGGTAACAAATTATTGAGGTACTTAAAGTTTCCTGGGTAAGTTTATACGAGTAATATAAGAGTTTTATTTGAAAATGTCAGTATTTACAATATTCCAGAAATTTCATCCTTTGCAGCTACCTAAATTTATGATAAAAAACGTTTAGAAAACTTAAAAATGTATGTGTGGGGGTGGAAGGTAAGGGATATACATAGCTTTAAAAATATTTTAGGGAGTATCTACTCAAAATTTTGAAAATCATTGACTTAGAGCAAATGTATAATAATATAGCTGTAATTTGTCATTATTTAATGCGCTTCTCAAAGCCAAGTGACCTAAAACAATCCAATCTCCCTTGTTTTCAGTGTGTACTAAAAGAGATGGTATAACTGATAGGATAAATCTAACCTGTAGCAATATGGAGAAATATATACATAAATTTACCTATATTGAGAAAAAAATTGCACAACACTGGAAAACTCTTGGAAATATGGTTTGGTTTTTTTTTTTTTTTTTTTAACTGTTGGGGCCTTTAGCACACCTCCAAAGGATTCATTCAGCTAATACTACAAATTTGAACTATGCACACCAGTAGATCTTCAAGACCTTGGTGTCCAAGAGTACAAGAGAATGCCAGTGTGTCTCTGTGGAAATCACCAAGTCACGCTATATATCCTTCCTTTACATGTCTGCCATTACAGTAGACAATTGCTGTTGGAGTTTTTATTTTTAATTATTTCCTTCCCACTTGAGCCAGCACTAATGTGCTTCATCCTCCTACATGTGTGATCCACTCTTCAAGCACATACGTTGTTGAAGAAGGACCACCATTCTTTGTGAGAACACCAAATTCTCCTTTATGGCACTTAGGAGTATATGGTGCCAATAGAGTTAATGTACTTCCCGAAGTGTCCTGGTTAAGCTCAGGAAATAACTGACTCAAGTATGTAAATCTGGCCAAATAACTGTTAATTATTTGCAGTGCTTCTTCTAAGTATTTGTAAGAATCTTAAAGCTAAGTAAAACTTGCCTTTATCTCTTTGTAAAGCCAGAACTTGCTGTTTCAAAACCAAAGATCAGGCTAGGTTCATTTTTGGTTTTGCCAAGGCTATGAGCCTCTCATTGAAGTTGCCTGAAAGGTTCAGTCAAATTGGCTTTACACCAAATAAAACGCAGTGTGCTCTGTACAGTTTTGACCCAGAATCAGGTGAATCTCAGCAGTTTTGGCTGAGCTACATTGTAAAATTTTGGATTTGTTCGAACTTGACACTTCCTGGGAACCCATTCAAACTGAAACCGGAAAAAGTTTTTGCACAAACCCTGTCCTAGCCCGTTCTGCCAAGTTTCCCACTGCTCTAATGTTAGTCTACCTTCTGTATATTCGCATTGAGGGCAAACGGAAATATCCTCATGAATCTCTCATGAGGGATCTTGGTTGAAACAATCTAGACATTCTCCTTTCACCACCTTGTCCTGAAACACAGAGCCTGTTTTCTACATTCGTCAGTATTGAAATATGTATGTTTTCCAATAATGGGGCATCTTCAAAGGGTTAAATTTCTAAAACATGACTGTATTTAAGGTCAAGCAAAGAAAATGCTATTCAGACAAATAAGCTGTGTGTTCAGAGTTGCAACCTTGTGGCAAAAGGTGATGACCAATTTAAAAATGTAAGACTTCCTTCAGCCTGCAAAAATGGTTTCTTACAGCCCTGTCAGGTTTCTCATAAATACGGTGACATAGGGAAAGTGTCATTGAGAAATTATATAATGAATACAGCTTCACCAGCAGATGGATTTGATATTATCGAATTGCTCAGTGTTTGGAGGCCAGACTGATGGCTTCATATTTGATGCTGATAGGTAGTCATACCGCCCATCTCACTGCCTTGCTAGACAGGGTGTTTCATAGCCCTGCTCTAACTACTATCAATAACATAGTGCATTCTCTCCATAAGAAACTCTTGCTTTATACTGTGAAGATAATACGAGAGTATATTACAAAACTCAATAGAAGTATCTTTCTGAAAAAATATAATACATAGAAGGAATACTTCCTGTTTTCTAGAAGAGAACATATGGGGGTGAAATCTCAGAACAATAGTGTATTAAGTCTTTTTTTAAGATCCTAACTTAACCATAAAACAAAATATTGGTATTATACCCTTAATATATGCTTGGTGGGAATAGTGTGATACATTTTTGAAGTAGCCTTTAAATAGAAAGCTAGCTGATTTGGGGTATTTTCATTTTGTGTATCTAGTTTTAACCAGTTTTAAGTTTCAGCTGAAAATTATTACATGCCTGGTTTAAATGATGGTGATATGGTAAAAATAGCATCTGATTCAGAGAAAAGCTAGGTTCTGGTCATATATCTACCATGGCCAGACACATGATTCTGAACAAGTTGTTTCATCTCTCTAAATTTCAGTTTCCTAAAAATAAATAAATAAATAAATTTCAGTTTTCTTATTTTTTTAATGATTGGGCTGGGCTAGGTGATATGCGAAAGGTCCCCTCCTTAGTAGGCTCTAGTCTAGTCTAGGAGGAATTAAAAATCTGGTCTTCAAAATTTCTAACTTACCAATAGTTGCTATCAAATAATGTACCTGATTTACTCACACAATATTATATAACAGATACTTGTTTAATCTCTACCATGTTTATACCTCTCAGTGTGCAGCAGGTTAGGTCCCAACTGTCCTGAATCCCACATTTTAGGTAACATTACAACTGGAAGGAGTCTTAAAGATCCTTTTCAAAACCTTTTCCCTACAGACAAGCAGTCAGGAGACCAAAGAAGTTTATGAATTGCCAAGTGTGATAAAACCAGGGCTAGAATTCAAGTGTCCCGATTAGTGACACCGTGTTCTTTCCATTCCACATACTCTTGTGATTGGTGAGAGTAATGAAGACATGAGTAAAGAACACTTTATAAGTGTCTGGTGAATGTGCACAATGAAGAGGAAGGAAATCAACAGCCAGATCCTGTATTTACCTTGAGTAGGGCAAGAAGGGTGGACTTATAAAAAGGACATTGACATTAATGGGCCATATGTAGGATTGTCAAAATATGCCCTCAATATATTGGTAAGGTTTTATAAAGCAACTTTGAAATAATTTTCTTCTTTTTGAATTTTGAAGAAAAGAGTTGCCGTGCTCCTAGGTTGCATTACTAGTTCTGTCTTGAGCTTGCTCAGTGATATTAAATGCCTCAGTTGGTCTGTTTTACTTTCTGCATCTGCATACCAACCTAATTCTACTTACACAAGTGTTTATAAAGTTTGTTTAGGGCTTTTAATAAACTTTGATCTCAGATGAAAGGCTGGAGAGAGCATAAATTGTCACTATTAGCACTATTAATATAAATATCCAAAGTGGTCTTACATTAATTATTTAACATTAGTGAACGATTTCAACCTATCATTGCCCCCAATTACATTATATTTGAACATCAAACAGTAAAAGGCCAAACCATCAAAATAGCCCTTCCCTCATTATTCTCTTCAGGCTCTGTTCCTAATTATTTTGCATAGCTGTATTACATAAATGGTTTTCTGGAGCTTTTTAAATGTTTTCACTGTCATCTCACTATTTACCTATCCACAGCAAAGGCCATTGAAACACATCCTTGACTTGTTTCATTGTCATCAGATGTTAACCAGACTGTCTAAAACATATTAAGTATAGATTCACTGACAAAACATCTTGAGTCTCTGAACTACTCCCTTTACATTTTTTCAGAAAACTTCCTATTTTCATCATTTGTATTTCTCTATCATTTCTAACTCAAAACTTGTTTTGCTCTATGATACCTCAAGGCTCCTCATTAGACATGGGTTTAGTCTTGGAGAAGAGTGTATTTGTTCACAGTTGAGTGAGAGGGAAAGGCAAAAGGCAGGTGACCTCTGAATTTCTGAGAGAATGATTAGAATTTGATGGACTGGGAGTTAGAAGATTTGGTTGTGAGCCCTGGCTCTTTTACGGTGGCAACTCATTTAACTTCTCTGAGCCTAATTTTTCTGTTATCGATAAAATGAGCTCAATACTTTTCCTGCTTATCTCACAGTTTTGTGGAGAAGAACAAATGAGATAATGGAAGGGAAAGTCCTTTTCTAATTTTTAAAAATATTCCTCCTTTATGTGTATGTTACCTTCAGCAGTCACAGAAGCAGTGTATAGACTAGAAAGTTCAGGCTCATTAATCAGGACATTTGAATTTTGGTGTGAGTTTCACCACAAAAGTTATGTGTCTAGACACTCTATGTTATGTGAAGTTTACCTACAAAATTTAATTCACTTGTTTCAGATGGTAGCTCTGAGACATACAGATTTACAGATCTTACTTAATAATCCTAGTAATTTTAGTTCAACCCCCAGATTTGGTTGACCTGTGGTGTAGGACTCAGTTTTTTTTAAAGCTCCCCCAGATAAGTCTAATGTGCAGTTGTGATTGAGAAATCACAGATTTTGGCCATTGTCCACATGCGTTATGGTCCATCTCTTAGAGCCTGGTGCTACTTTGTCTTCATGCCTATTGGATTTAGTCCTATTCATTTCCACTGACTTAAATTCATGCCTTTTTGACCGAAAGTATTATGTATTCTGTCTCCAGTATTTCTTCTTTCTAGTTTACTAAACCAGTTATAAGATTCTTTCTCAGACACTGTTTTCCTTAATTTTTCAAGAATCTTTCTAAAATTTAAATTTGCTGGACTTAACTTCAAGGGCAAATTTACCCAGTCACGAATTTGCCAAATGGCTAATTCTCTGATTTTAACAAATTTTAACAAACTGGCCAGTTTATTAAAACAACACTTTTGGAAACTATATGAACAGTTACAAAACAAGTTGTTTTGTACATCAATATGTTGGGAAAATTGGCTATTTAATCAAGTTACTTTTGGCAAAGTGACTAAGGTTATGTCGATTACCTGTCTTCCTCATTTCTTGTTTCTCCGTGTACTACTTTTGAGTTAATCCCCTTTGTAGCATCATGCTCTTTACCATTCAGTCACCTCCCCATTCAAAGTGTGGGCCGAGTGGGAAGCAAGTCTTCTCACAGGCAGTGCTGTACATGTGTCGTGAACTGTCATCATCAGACTCCCCCCGCCCCAGCCCCCCAGGAAGGCTCCAGGGGAAGAGAAATTTGGCACTAAACAGATAAAGAGGATTCTGAGATGATAAAAGATGGAGAGCTTTAAAAGGGTGATTTAATCTTTACTGTACCAATTGGACCCAGTCTTGGTTTTTCCATTCCTTTTGGTAAGTATTGATTTTTGTTGTTGTTTTTACTTTTATTCTTTTTCAAATATCTTCTGAAGAATAAAGAGAATTTTTCCTCATATTTCAAAGAGAAAAAATTGATTCTGTCTTGCAAATACCACATGGGTCTATTGTACCATGTTATAAATCTAAGATACATAATGGATCTTGGTGAGCTTATTTTCTCAAAACATTTTCCTGTTTCACCATCCTAGGAATTATTTTATTGTTATTCATCAATTGTTCCCAACTATGCTAGAAAAAACTAAAATAGTATGAAAGGGGAAGAATAATGAAATCATACAGAAGGATTTGCAATAAGTGGACTAAATCATTACTATTACATAATATTTCAGTTTTCTTACTGTGTTTTCCAAAGTCTATCAAGAAATGAAGAGATTTTACCTTACCTGCACTTTACCAGGTTATCCTGACACACTTTGATGGATGCTGGAAGAAGACACAAGACAAAAGACTATTACTCACAGCACAGCAGGCCATGAGCATCTTCCCTTTGCTTCTCAAGTCTCATAGGGGCAGTGGACATGGGTGTAGATGATTGTTGCACACAAAGTGAATTTGTGTTATAGTGAGGAACCCTGAGGTTGTGCAACCCCAGTCTTATAAAGAGAGCTACAAGAACTCTTACCTTTGTACCAGGGGGAGATACTATCTCTATTTGCTATACAAACATCCTTGAAAAGCTATTCTGAGATAAAAGCTATCACAAGCCATGTTAGCAGTGCCGTGGAGAAGTACCTCCCAAGTTGTTGTATTAGAAGAAGCTTTGTAGTGTTTTCCTTTTTTTTTTTTTTAAGATTTATTTATTTATTCATTCATAGAGACAGAGAGAGAGAGAGAGAGAGAGAGAGGCAGAGACACAGGCAGAGGGAGAAGCAGGCTCCACGCAGGGAGCCCAACACAGGACTCCATCCCAGGTCTCCAGGATCAGGCCCTGGGCTGAAGGCAGCGCTAAACCGCTGAGCCACCCAGGCTGCCCTGTAGTGTTTTTCATTATTATTATTATTACTTTTATTGAACAGTGGTTGAGAATTCTGAATTTCTCATTTTCTCCCATAACGACAAAGAGAAGGAAACTGACAGAGGAAGACGTTTCACAGTTATGATATATCAGAAGGCAAATATAAAGAGATAGACAGCAGCACTCTAGAAACTAATGATGATGGTGAAATTGATTGTATAAGCAGAGTCAGCTTATGAGTCTTCAAATGATACTATCCTAGATGATTTTTGCAAACTGAAGAATATATGAATGAACAATAAATCTCTAAGGAGTAAAAGGAAATAGGATACTCTCATCAAGTTAGTTATTCAACAAGAAGGAGTTCTCCTTGCAGTAATTTGCAGCAAGAACCTAGACCAGCCCATTTTGCTAAAGAAATGTAGTCAGTACTCTTTCAACTTCTATTATGTTAATTCACCAAAATTTATTTCATATGGCTCATAAGTGGGCAAATGCTGAATGCAGGTTGTACAGAAATGTGATTAGAAGGAGAAGATGACAAAGGAAAATGACCATTCTAATTGATGCTTATAAATCTAGAAAATGAAGAAAATTACAGTTATATAGTGAAAAGATAGCTTTATCAATTTAAAAAAGTTAAGAGCTATCATATTTTTAGAAGTATTGGGTTTTGAAGATGCAAGTGCAATAATGAACCAGAAGTAATGATAAACTAGGACTCATTAGAAATACATTTGAAATCTGAAATCAATATTTATAAGATGGGTATTTTCCAGAATTGTGAATGATAGTTCATCAGTAGTCAGTTGCATTCATACCTTTAAAACTAGGGAATATATAAGATGCTTAAATTCTTACTAAGTATCTAATAAAGTTATTCTTTACTGTCATTCTCTAAATTATCATAAAACTAATTTTTTTTTACTTCACCCACTGGACCAGAGTAAATAGTGATGACTAATTTTTCTGATATACTAAAGATTAAGCAGAAATACATTGTTGTGTTCAGGATCTGGGAGCAAAGTGCCATTGCTTCCTTTTTGTTTGGTTAGTTGTTTTTGTTACAAATCAATCTCCTATGGTTCCCATGCAAATTGCATCTGACTTCAAATGACATTATAGTAAATTTGATAGACCCAGATGTTTACATCTCCAGAAACTTCCTTTAAATCATTGGATTCTCTCTAAGAGAACGAGAGAAACAGCATATTTATATTTAAATGCTCCACATGACTTTGTAATATGTATCTATGTCTGCACCTTTTAGAAATAATATAGAACAAACCTCTCACCTTTGGCCTCCAGCTAAATCTGATGATGGGGGGGTGGGTATATAAAGGCAGTATAAAGCAATATAAGGTACTTCAAATTTGCTCTCTGACTGGTACTTCTCAAGGGTATCCTGTCCTAATATATCCCAAGAAAATGTAGGAGGAGGAATCCTCAAAGAAAAAGTTGAATACTTTTCTCACATAATTTGATTTATTGTGGCAACTTCCTTATTTCAGAGTGTAACCCAGAGCTCCTGGCATACCCATATTCACTGGAGAGCATATTAGATCCTAAACCGAAAATAAATTATCTTTCACGTTATCATATTTTAAAAATACCATTGCATGTATACAGTTAACTGGATGGCTGAGAAGCAACTATAGCACCAATTTTAATAAGTATTTATTGAGTAGCTATCCTATATTAACACCATAGATCCAAAGAATAGTAAGCTTTGTCACCATACTTAAAATTTCCCAGTTTAATGGTGAAAAATTAAGTTAATATATATATTATATATGTATATCATATATACATATATGTATATATATTTCTATTGCCCTAATAATTTATTTTTACTCAGGAACCAAAGAATATACTTGAAATAAATCTGGGCAGCTTTAATAGAGTGAAGTCTGATGTACTAATGTTATAATTTGATTTGCACATAGTAAGTGCTTAGTAATTCTTATTGCATAAAGGGAAGACTGATGTTTCATCTAGTTTCTGTATGGTAAATGCTGTGAAATCTTGCCTAATTTCCAGAGTATCGCATGTTCTCTAAAATTTTTGTAACATACTTTAAATGTCCAAAGTCATGTGGTTTTGGCTACTTTTGATTTTTGTTTTTTTAAATGTGTCCAGTAGAGGCTGCAGAACTTGTTCTTTTTAGTTGAGCATATTAAAATGAAGTGGGGGGAGGGAGAGTAAGTTCAAAATTTCAAATTGTTTTGGCAAGACCAACTCCTTTTCATACTAACCACGAGGCCACAAAGCTTCATTGTTGTCCAGTTAAATGAATGCATGGCTTTCATTTGGGAAAAGGAAAAAAAAAAAACTTTCTAGCAATTTAAATTTCAGGAAAACAATTGGTTGTGGCAAATGTCAGATGAATTTGCTCACCAAATCATATTGTCAGCTGTTTTATGCCCACTGGCTTTCATAGCCCATCTCTCTCAGCCCATGACAGAAAATGCAGAAACTGGCTGGCTTTAGTTAAAAAATAAATACTTTTGCTCACATATGCTCCATCTGTGCCCTCTTGCCCTTCTGTTCACCATTCAGGACATAGCTTTAACGGAGTATCATAAACATACTTAGTGTTCACCTTTAACTTTAGTTGCTTACGTGAGCTGTCTGCCAAAATGTATTGCTCTAACATCAGATTATTGGTATTTTGAACTAAGTATGGCCTGGCAGTTGGGGTGCCTTAAGAGATAGTTCAGTTGAATTTTCAATGGTTTTAAAATATTCTAGATAGTTTCTGCTTCTGTCTGCTTTGGCAACAGTCAGCCAGGGTAATGCTTTGTACAAGATCCAAAAGAGTGTTTCTAAGTGTTCAAAAAAGGATTAATTATGAAAGCAAACTTTAAAAGTATAGGCAAGGTTGATCTCAGTTATTTTTGAATTAAGTCTCAAAGCCACAATGATAAAAATAAAATACCTTGCCTGATTTCTATTTAGATCTGATCTGCCTGTCACCAGAAACTCATCCATATAGGGGATTAACTGTTCACATGCTCTTTCAAAATCCAAGTGCTATGTGTGGAGTAATGGAAAATGATTAATTTGTTTTGTCATTCTCTTTGAGAACACAGGACATCTCTTAAAAAGAAAATAACCCTTTATTTTGAGAACAGAGAAGATTAATTATACTCACCTCACTGAGGCGCTTTTAAGTAAATTAGCCTGGACCCTGCCTCAACCAGAACAATTATCATTCCTTATCAGTGTTCACGTCAGGACCCTCTGTTCCATGTTAAATACGAAAGAGGCAACTGTGATTGCCTGCGTTAGTGTGTCTTGAGGCCTTGGGATGAGGGCTTTGCAGTATTCAGGGAAATGATTAGCATTTCTCAGTATCTGCCCTGTGTCAGGTGTCCCCGTCATGGCCTAGCATGGCTAACCCCCTGCTAGTTCATCCCCAGGAAGCAGGGTGTTCTCTGTATCACAGGCTTCCTGCTTCAGCTTATTAGGTCCTGAAGAACATCTTATTTCTCATCTTCTTGTCTCTAACTCTTGTCTACACCTTTTAACTCAACTTAGAGTCCCTCATTTTTCTTCCAGTTCTGTTTTTTGTTATTTCTTTAATTTGGGGTCTGTTTAGAAATATTCTCTGCACCTCAAAAACAATTGCTTTTCAAATTCCACCTTTAAAAAATCTCTAGTGGTTTTTTCTTCCCCACATTTCTGAGTTGTAATTTTGCCTTTCATAATTTTTGTGCTGAGGAGAGTGCTTTTTTTTGTTGTTCTTCATAAAACTAAAGTCTATTGTGTGTGATGCTAAGTACTTACCACTAGAAATATAGGGAAAAAACACAGTCTTGCCTTTAAGGCATTTGCTGTCTACTAAAAGAGACAAGCACAGAGGTAGAAAATGATTAGACACAAGACAGGAGACGTGTGTGCATAGGAAGCACTGAGGATGGGCACCTAATCCAGACTTTAGGGGACCCTTTCCCAGAATAATAGCTAGGATCACCATTGTAACAATAGCTAGAGCTTCCTGAGTGCTCACTAGTGTCCCTCCATGCTCTAAGTACCTTACATGTGCTAATATATTTGGTAACATGTGACAATAATTCTCCACTATGAGTAGTGTTATCATTCCTATTTATAAATGAGGAAACTGAGTCCCAGTGCAGAGAAATCTGGGAACTTCCCTAGAGACACATAGCTACAGGTGACTAAACTAGGATTTCAAGTCAGGCAGACCAGCTCAAGAGCCCATACGTTTAACTACCATGTTAGGGAAGGTAGTGACCATGCCAAGTCTTGCAGAAGGAGAATCAGTGTGCTAATTTAAGCAGTGTGTAGAGAACATTCAGACAGATGGGCTTCATGTGCAAAGTCATGATTGCACAGAAGCTTTTTGGAGAGAAGCAAAAATATGGAGTAATAGAACTGGAAGCTAATTAGCACTATTTAGATGAGGGAAGTATCTATGTATTTCTAAGAGCAGTTATAAAGTTAAAAAGAATTGAAAGCAATTCTTTGCTTTTGGAAGTATCTGTTCTAAAAATAAAAAATGATAAATATCTGGGTTTTTTGATGAGGCAAACACAAAAATGTCTTTCTTCCTGTTTTTCTTATGTAATCATTAGCCTTGCTTTCTGCTATAAAGGAGTGAAGGTTTTCCCATCCCACAGGTATTCCTGGGTATGGATTAACTCCGAAAATTCCATATATGATTTTCTCCTTATTTTATCTTTATAAAACCATTTTATATACTCTTTCCAACATCTTAAGCTTAAAAACCAGATCCCACCCTAATCTGGAAAAGAAGTTAAAGGTACAGTGACTAAAGCTACAACCAGAAAGTCCCTTTAGAGATTTTTAGATCCTACATTCCCATTTTCCTGATTGGGAAGCCAAAGCCCCACTGGTTAAATGATTTTCCCAGGTCATGCAACTGGTTATGACAAAGCTGAGATAGAACTTTGTATCTCCTGGTTTCTAATCAGTGTTTTTTTTTTAACTCTATTTTGCTGCCTCACTTCAGACAGAAGACTACAATGATAAAAATGTTATCTGATGCTTCTAAATAATATAAGATTTTAGAGAAATCTTTTTTCCAACATTTTAGGACATTTTCAGATGCTTACAGTCAGAAAGTATGTTTTGGGGTAAATCAAGGGCTTTTGATATGACACCGGTCACTTTCTAGGCATATGGTATATTCTCTCAGCAAATTTCTTATGGAGCTCTACCTAGATGGTGCCATTAAGTGGGTCTCAGAGTTTCTGCTGCTCAGCAGGACCCTAGCCTGGGAATGAGATGCCCAATTCGCCTTCTCACAGTTCTCCCCATGCTCTAGGAGTTCTCCTGCATGGGTGAGGGACTAGCAATCTGAAAACATCATCAAAGGGTTTTACTTTGAGCTGTAAATAAGAGCATATCACTTTTCTGCTCAAAGTCTTCAGAAGACCTTCGATCTCACTCCAAATTAAATATAAAAACTTTACTGTGGCAAAAAAGGCCCTCTTAAGATCTTGCCCCAAAGGCATCTTTGGCTTCATCTTGTTGTGTGCTTCCTCAGCTTACTCCGAAAGAACAGTGCCCAATATAGAGGAGGCACTCACTAAATGTTTGCAGGTTGAATAAATGGATGAAAACCTTTTCATCACTGAATAAGACTCATTCATTCATTTGTTTATTCATACATTCATTCAAGAAGTAGTTATTAAATACCACTTGTATAGAAGCACTGGGTGGAGTGCTGGGGGTATGGTGGTGAGGGAAGATAAATGTGCCCTACCCTTGTGATACTTATTTCCCAGTGTCAATAAATAATCACACAATATTCTGGTGAGTGTTGTAAAGGAAGGGCTCAGGGTGCAGTGGAGAGCTTGTTTGATGGAATCAGTAAAGGCAGGGGAGTCTTCCCTAAGGAAATGATAAAAGATAACAAAATTTAACCAGTTTACTTAAGATTTGTACATTTCATTGGGCATAAATTTTACATTTTAAAATTAAAAATCCAAGTGGAGCTAATGATATGCCTGCTGAAGTCTTTAGGGGAAAGTGTACTAATATATATAATTTACTTTGTAAGGCATCCAAAAAATGAGTTGGGTTTTTGGACATACATAGGGATAGATAGATGGATTAACATCATAAAGCAAATGTAATGACATGTTAATAGCAGAATCTAGATGGTGAGTATGTAGGTGATCTCTGTAAATTTCTTTCAGATTTCCAGTATGCTCGAAAATGCTCGTAATGTTGGGGGGAAAAATTTTAACCAGATAAGGAAACTGGAGGGAACATTCTCCACTGAGGGCACAGTATGTATAAAAGTAATTTATGTGCCATTAAACTCCAATTTCTTTTGTTTGTCAGATAATGTGTGTAGAACAGTAAATGTATTTCTAAATATTGGATATAGTTTTAATTAATTTTGCCTTGTTTCTGCATCAAACTCTGTAACTAATTTTATCAGTTATAAGTTTAGACTGTCGTCACTGACCTCATCTTCTGCATTTGAGAATTACCAGAGTTGACAGTACCTCACAGAACCCGCCTTTTTTAAATACCTGCTGTTTGGAAAGTATCTGACCACCTTCAGTGCACTTTCACATTCACTCTCTTACTTGATAATAACAGCTACCCTGTGGGTATGAGACAATAAAGACCATCACTATTTATCCCCATTTTGCAAAATAAAAGACTAAAGCTTGGAAGGGCAGGGAAAAATAATATTCCCCAAACCACAAAATACAAGTAACGTTGCTGGAACTGTGCATATCCACAAGTCAGGTATGCTGATTTCTGGTTCAGCATGCCTTACACCTCCCCACTGTTCATCTGCCAGGATAAAATACACGTCTGGGACCAGTAAATCAAAAGTATGGTTTCTTTACCTGCCACAATAGCAGAAATTGCTAAACTCCATCTCTTCCAGGAAGTCTTTGCATATTTTGTTTGTCCCTTGTTAACATGCAGTCACATCTTGGAAGCAAACGTTCTTAAAATTCTTTGCCTTGGTACTCAATTTTCTTTTCAATTTTAAGAAATAAAGTGATTTCACAGAAATTAGATGTGGATGTCAAGACCCACCTGCCTGTAGACCAGTTAGTTGTAAGGGCATACAGAGAACAGTAAACTAGGCCTCACTTTTTTTCATGTTTTTTTTTTTTTTTTTCCCCTCACATCAGGGAGCAGCAAGAAAAAAATGTAAAGGGAATCTCAAGAGGAAGAGTTATCTTTGCTTATTCCTTCTATCTTCCTTTCCCCTTCAACTCATTCTTGGTATTATTGAAAAAGTCCTCCAATTAATCTAAAAATAAGATCATGAATTGACTATGACTTATGATTTGGTTAGGTCTAAAAAAAGAAAGCGGTAATCTGGAATGGCAAATTCTGTATGTTTCATAAAGTTCTTCACTTAAAAATTATTGTGAATGAGAATTGGTAAAGGTCTAGAAAGCTTTCTTTATTCAAGTTTTTCAATGAAGATGCGCCACCTGTTCTCAAATTTTATAGATGCATGCTTTTTTAAAGGAAATCTAATTTGAGTAGAATGGTGTTATATGAAGACAGAATTTGTTGTTGACAGTTCTTCTGGATTTTAGCTCAGATATAGTCACTGATGTCATCTGGCCATGTGAACTGGTAGTTTTATGTAACAAGCCTTATTTACCTTCATACTTCAAGAGACACATAGATACATTTACCTAAGTGGGTATCTGATTTGTAGAACTCTCTTAACGTACACAATTTAGAAATGGAGGACTCCTCTGATATTCTGAGAAATCCACACACCTCTGAGCACTGAGACCCTTTGAAGGATGTACATGAACAATATTACTTGCTGGCCTATTCTCTGCTTCTGTTCCGTTTGGTTTCAATAAGTGCCTGATACAGTTTGGATGAAAAGAGGGCCCTATGAAGCCGATACAGCTGTGCTGGATAGAGTCCCCACACGTAAAAAGGCAGACAGTCTATCCTTTTTATGATTTCACCCTTCCTCCCCTTGAAATTTGTTTACTCAGGTCCTCTTACCACCTTTCAGCCATTTGTCAAGAAAGTTTTGCAGTGGATCTCTTTCCAAATGAAATAGAATTGCATTTTTGAACCCAAATAAACTGCTTCATAACCTTGTTTATTTAACATCTGTATAGTGCCAAAAATGCACACACTTATTTTTAAAATAAAAATATAGCATCTCCTTTATTTATCATCTAAACCTGAAAACATATGATTTCAATAGCACTCTAAGAAAATGGTAGTTGTTATATGCTCAGAATAAAATAAACACGTGCATTTTTACAAAGAGAAGTATATCTACCAAATTTTAACCCACGGTTAAATCTGTTCCTTTAAGCTTTCTCTACAGGAGACTGGAAACTAACAACTGCAGTGAAGTCCCTTTCTAGTTCCTAATTGCTGCTACTTATGTTGTCATACTACATTCATTATTCAGTTTCCCTATAGTCTGAAACAGAGTAACAACCAAGGAAAAATATACTGTTGACCAGTACAAACTGCTCAACTACATGGCAGTTTGGTGTGTGTTGAAGATTTTGGAATAGTAAAATTGCCAGCTTAATTCTTTGCTTTCTTCAACAGATTGACAGCCAAACCTGCCTGTAGGTGCAAAAGCCATACATAGAGCCTAATGGACAGGATTTCTGAATTTCACTGTTGTTTCTACTGCTCGATCTTGCCTTAGTCTAGAGAAAATAAATGAAACCTCAAACTTTCACTTCTCATTTTTTTGAGCCAAGATTCGCTGGGTCAGTCAGAGAGTGGTAACTCTGCCTTTGTCTTTCCTCAGCCAACATTTATCAAAGCACCTCTTGTGGCCAGATAGCTATACTATCACAGAATGTTACAAAAAAGAAAAGCGTATGTTAGTATCCTAAGACTGAATCTCATACTTAACTTCCTCAAATCAAAAGAAGGAAAATCCTGAGCCCTTTTGTGCTCGTGTGTGCTTGGATGCACAGACCCTTCAGCACTGGCAAAGTGAAATTCTTCTTGCATTCATCTTGAAACTTCTCTTCCGTAAATAAGCCCATTGGGGACATATCCCCAAAGTTCTAGGTGCCAAAAGTTGATAGCTAGAGAGGGATTAGGAATTTACATAAAACAACTCTGGTGATTTACCATTAAAGTATTTATATAATAAAAACTGTTGGGGCTCTGGGTGGCTCAGTTGGTTAAGCGTCTGCCTTCAGCTCAAGTCATGATCTCGGGGTCCTCGGATCGAGCCCCACATCAAGCTCCCTGCTCAGTGGGGATCTGCTTCTCCCTCAACACCCCCTGCTCATCCTTTCTCTCTCTCTCTCTCTCTCTCAAATAAATGAAATCTTTAATAATAATTAAAAAAGAACACTGACATTTCTGCATCTTAACTGCTTGGATTCGTATCCCAGTTTTGCTACCACATGACTGACGAGATTTATTTACACTTTGATTCTCATTTACTTCATCTGTATAATGGGAATAACAGATCTATCTATATCATATGATGGTATAAGGATTAAGAAGTATATTCAAAATTGAGTTACAATTTTTGTGGTTCAGTCTTTCATTGTGCTGCTAAACAGAATTAGAAGTAATTGATCATTTGCTTTGCCACTGCTCTTAGTTCAGTGGAGGTTCAGTCCTTAAGCCTCTGAGATAAACTAGGTATTCACAATGTATTGGTTCTTTATTAAAGGGATTCTTAATTGTGAATTTTTCTTTATTTTCAATTTTCATATAAAATTTAGTATCTTGTAATATTTTCAAAAGAGAAATCGTGTTTAAACTCTTTTGTGAATGTCTCATTTAGTTCTACAAAATTGACCTAAGGAAATTAAAGACAGGTTAAGCACCTGTCATTTGCTGGTGCCATTACTGAATGCACTGGAGAAATGATTCCCTTGATTCTAACAGTGGGGACTTGTCTGTGCCCTGTAAAGCATTAAACTGTGTAAGGTAGAAACAATTAACCGACTTAAAAAATAAAAAGTTTCCCTGACTCTGCAGGAGGTATCTTGCCCTAGGAACTAACATGTTATATTGGTCCTTATGGCATTTAAAAACAAGTTCCTTATTTAGATTATTCATCTGCTAATGGTTCCATTTTTCTAGCACTTTCATTTTTTGGGGAAAAGTGAACTTGAAGTGACATGTAATGTGACCAGATTCTAATCATAGAACCTCAGACAATCTCATGTTATAAAAAAAAAAAAAAAGTGTGAATGTGCATACTCTTAAGTCTATATGCTAAAGTGGTGGGTTTAAGCACACTCACATGCATAGAGAAAGAGACAGCAACAGAAAATAAATATACTCCCTCAAATATCACTTAATCATGAAATTATGAGACATAAGATGCCTACAGTCCTGGACTCATTTTCTTTATTTCATCTTATTGTTGCAGATGCCTTAGAAATCTCAGCATCTGTATATGTAATTTCTTTAAAATAAGTACAATGAATTTTTTCTTTGTATAATTCTTACGTCTTTTGCATATGCAAATTTCTCCTCCCAGTAAAAGTTCCTAAAGAACAGGAAGTGTGCCATCTCTGTCTTGCAGAGTTTTCTGTGATATGTAGATATATATTTGATGTTACCTGGTTGACAAGGCTGTAAGGATGAAGGGAAAGGCTTGTGTACCAAAACTATTTCTGATATTGAGGAAGATACTTAAAAACAACACATAAAAGAAGTATAAAGTAAGCCAAACTAAAATGGATGACGAAAAACTTTAAAGATATTGATGAAGATCTAGGGGAAGGGGGAGGAGAGTAGAAAAATAACTGTACTTAAGAAAGTAGGAGCCAAAGACTTTTTTAAGATTCACTCAAAAATATATATATAGCCATTTCGAATATGCATCCAAAAACTATCAAATAGTCAAAATAAACTAGCATGTGAAAATATGCAAGAAAAAAATGTCTTCATGCAGTCACCTGGTTGATTTAAAATTTTAAACAAAAATATTTGCATAACATGCCCAATTTTATAGTAGGGAAAGAAATCAGTTGCTTATTTTAAGAACAAAACGATTTTAACATACTTCTCCCCAGTTCAGAGGGTCACTTCTGAATGTGAAAATTTATGGGATTAAAGAAAGGGAAATAAAGTTTCCAAACTACAAGTCTATTGGAATCATTGTTTATGAAGATTTTCTTTGATGCAAAAAATTTTGTTTTAAAATCACCATGGCATGGATTTGTATTTCATTGTTAAAAAGCCAGTACAATTCTTGAGGAAATCTATTAATTTTACTTTTGAAATGAATATAGCACATATGGTGGCTAAAACTACTTGCTGTCCTAAACCTACATGTTGGGGCTTATACTAAGAAACATGTCATTTTAGTGAATCTTTCCTACACATGAAAAAATTAAATGAAGCTATTTAAAATGCATGGGCATTTAAGTGAGCACATGCAAGGAAAAAGAAAAAAAAAAAAACAGAACAAAACCTAACAAGCATATAAATGTTAAGCAGAAGGAAGAAAATACTAAATTCTTTAAATGGAACTCGAAAGGAAGATTTTATGAACTTGAAGAAACTGCACATAGAACTCCCAGTTTCAAAAAGGTGAAGTTAGGGTGTTTCTGCTCTCTCAAAAATCACATTAGAAAAATAAGAATATGAAGAAAAAGAAACACTGATTTTATGCATTGACAACTAGAAGACATGTCCAACTCCCAAGTTGGAGAACTCTGAAAGAAAAATGGTAAAATGAATTCAAAACAGAGAAGGTAAAACCCAGGTGCCTGTCACAAGGATACCCATGGAAAGGAAATGTCATTCACCCTGCAGAATTTGAGAAACTTTTGAATTGGATGTACCATTTACTACAGAAGGAAAGGGTGGAAACGAGTATATTAAAAGTGTCTGCAAGGAGAAGTTAGACCTTCAACTCTCTGTCTCCATCCCTACCCCAACACAAACCCTGTGAGGATATATGTGTACTGGAGAAGCTCTGGATTGAGGGCAGACAACAGCAGTAGGGTGACATAGAGGATTTAAAATGGGAAAATTAAGTGTAAGTGGGTATACCAAATGATGGTAAAACCAGTTCCTAACCGTGTCTGGTTCCAGAAAAACTGAACTCCCTCTGGGGGAAAAAATCCTCATAGCCTCATAACTTGGAGCTGCCTCCTACAAAAACAAACAAACAAACAAAAAAAAAAAAAAAAAGCCAATTGACCAATTGATTAGCTTATGATTTAATTATGTATTTCTCAGGCATTGTTTTCAATAATTAAGGCATTTGTGCTATGTAATAACTAACAAATCCTGAACTCTCATGGCTTAACATAATAGAGGTTGATGTCTCACTCAAATGAAGTCCAATATGGCCAGTGGCTCTCCTCTCTCTTGTAGCTATGTCATCAGAAGTACGTGGTCTCCAGGGTCCTCATAGCAAGGACTGGAATGGAAGCAGGAACAAACACACAGGCTCTTAACTGACTCCGCTCATGAGTGAGACATGTCACTTGCACTCAGGACCATTCACATGGGAGACGTAGGGTAGCAACACATGGAGTATTGGGTGGCCACTAACTTTTCCACAACACTGTGCAAACTTATTCTCACAAGGCACTCCATGTTCTTCCTGTGCACCAGCCATAGGGTTTGTGGTTTACTTCATTGAATAATTATAATTCATTTGAAATTTAAAAACTAATATCTTTGTTGACTAAGAATATAAAGATGTGCTGGCCTTGTGACAGGACTGTCTAGTCTCATTGCTATGCTACCACTTCTAGTTCATATTGCCTTTAAACTAATTTTCAGATCTTTCCCCCTTAATGTTTATATTAGTGAGTATAAACCAGTGGCCAGCTAATCAAAGGCTATTCTTTTTTGTAATCAGTGGGATTTTTTGTCCCTGTTGCAAATATTTAATTTCAGATGTTTCTCCCAAGTTTTATGAGACCTTCTTCTTTTTTAACTAAAACAATTGTTGAAAACTCTTTTCTTCTTTATAATGGCAACAGGTGAAGATCTATAATATGTGCCATAGAAAAGTAACTGTGAATTCATCTATTTCTCAGTATTATTTTGTGCTTTATTTCTGATGTTCACTGAAGCAGGTTTGTAAATTAATATTAATATGCAGTGGTCTATAGGAAGTTTTATAGCATATCAATCGAAAGTAATTATCCAGGAAGAGAGAGTTTTTATATGTAAGTCAGTTTGGCAGATGCATCTCATTGAAAGGAAATAACTCTCCTGACTTAGAAAGATCTGTTTATCTTAGAAATACTATTATATCTGTTCTTTTTTGACTCTCTAAATCTATGCCTTGAATTGCTTCTAACCGTAGTACAAGTGATTTTTAGTACTTGGATTCTGAGAGTATTGATCAATTTTTTATAATGTTTGGTTTCCTTATGTTTTCTTTTTCAGAGTACCCGATTGGCCTTGGACCATCTGGAGTCTGTGCCTGAGAAACTGAGCTTACTAGAAGATTTCAAAGACTTCAGAGTGAGAAAAAGTTGGCTTGTCTCTTTCAGTATTCCTATTTGAGTGAGAACATTTGACATCTTCCTGATGTGCAAAGAAGATTGTAGGGAGGGAAGAAAGACCAAAAAAAAAAAAAAAGCATTGGGGACTCTTAATACTCCACCTTATCAGAGTTCATTGACGTTAAGTCAGTATCGAAAATATTGGAGCTTGTATATTACCACAATGGAGGAAAATAAAGATTTTTACCCTCACACAAGAAGCTCATTTGGCTTCCAAAAGCTTTAACTTTAATTTAGGAAAACATAAGACTTAAAACCAGTTACACATTACATTCACAATAGATAACGTTTTTGACAAGCAAACTTATGGACTATCTTCTTTTTTTCATTATAAATTTTCAGAGTGCTGTTTGTTTTAGAGATATGATAGTACACAGGTTATCTCTATGCTATGGTATTTGAATTCAGATCACAGAGTTATAGATTTTATATCCCATGCTGTTTATTGATAGAACTCTAACCACAAATCATTTCATTATCAAGGAAATTAATTACATGTGTGGGTTTACCTACTGTAACTTATTGAAGTTCTCATAGAAGAGACATGCAAAACAAATAATTCTGCCACCAGTCCTGCCAGACAAAGTTCAGACTGGAGAATACCTTGCATATCCCTTTAGGGACACATAATAATGAACAACTGTAGTGATTTATGATATCTTGGCCCCATATGGCTAAAGCTAGCAATGGCGAGAGTGTTCTTTGAAAACCATGAACCTCTTATTTCACATTGGCTTTAAAATATAACTTATGTTACAGTTAGGTTTTATTTAAATCTTATTTGAGAATCTAATGAGTAGGAAATACAATCTGATCATGCCATATTGATTATCAGAGGCACTGATATAATGTGGCTCTCAAGATCTACACTATCTTAAAATCACCTTTCATTAAGCATATTTTGATAGTTCAGTAACTAAACATTATTGAACAGGATCCAAGGTTAAGCTGACACATCCAGAAATCTAGGCTTTCACAAATAGAACAAACCAAGTGTTTCTAGTACATTTTGCTAAAGTTCCAATTTGATTATTTATTTGCAGTCTAAATCCCTACCAAAGGGTTACGAAACCAATGTCCAATGAGATGTGATTTTGACTCCCATTATTACCCAATGTGGATAGCAGGCAATATGTTATGCCCATATCCCTTCCACTTTTTTCTCTGTAGCTAACAGAAGTCATCTTGAGGGAAGGAAGGGCAGACAAGAGAAGGTGTTGGAAATAGGTGGCATTTGTCACTGAAAAACAGGTGTCTGTCTTATGCCAGCATAAAAAAGAAAAAATTTAACCTCCAGTGACAGCTCACTTTTTCTCCAGGATCCTGCACTGAACAGAATATTCATAAGTACAATTAAAAAGTTCTCTACTATTACCAAAAAGTTTTATAATTTTTTCATCATATAAGCTAGTGATTATCTACAAGTCTAGCTTATATATATACACACATATGGAGATGCCTATATAGTGAAGTTTTTAGGGAGAGTATTTTTCAAAGTTCATAATTGTACTTTCCAATGTTAATCATTAAAATTGAAACCTTTAGCTTTAAATGGCAACAAGTTCATAGCGAGTATTCTGCACAGTATTATGCAGTATTATGGAGCAGGCAGTAGCTATGTTCTAACCCTATATGACATTTTCAAATCCTCAGAGACACCCTACCCACCCTACATTATTCCCCCCGCCTCTGAAGAAACTGAAGCTTGGAGTATAAAAATTAGTTGGAACTGCGATCTAGTTCCTTGTATTAACTACAAAGCCCATTTTCTTTGCCTTAACTGCCTCTAACTTGAAACCCACTCTACATATACTCTGAAGTCATCTCTATGATTAAAAAGAGCTTATTTCATCAACTTAATGAAAACAACTAGACATGGCCTTAAATAAAAATGCATAAAGCCTTTAGATTATGAGATGTAGATTGTTTCTCAAACCTCTAAACTTTCTAAAAACCAAGATACTGTCAACAAGAGCCCAAAGACTAAGCTCTGATCTGAGCTTATGTACCAGGCAAAATTACTTAATATCTTAGGTACTTCCTCATCCCTAAAATGAGGGGCTTGAACAATATTATCTCTATGGTTCCTATTCATACTGGCATCACTAGCATCTATGTGAAGATATATTTCACATGTAAGTTTCTTGATAGTCCTATGTCTATGACTCAGTAAATATAAGCTATAGTAAATACAAATCTCATCCTATTTAGATAGTCGGTTTTTTTCTTTAAAAATGTCATAGGCCCTCTTGTTTTTTTTAACCTTATTTTGAAAGAAGTGGTTCAACTCTACAGTTCCATATTTAAACTTTACATATTTGGTATGGTAGAAGGGAAATAGCTTTGGGCTTCAAGCCCAATCTGTCACAAATTGCCTAGTCTTGGGCAAATCATTCTTAACTTCCCCAGGCTATAACTTTTTATATATAAAAATGAGAACTTTAGAATTCTAATACCTCTTCTAGCTTGAACATTCAATAAGTTCCTTAGGACTATTTGGGGAACTAAATCCCATAGATAATTTTTCTTACATATGCAAATCAGTTGCCCTCATTTTATTCTAATTTCTCCCTAATTCATAATAGAAATGTCTAAATAACTGAGTATCATGATTGCTATGTTCCATCCTCTCCCCAAAAAATGAAGGAAAGGAAGAAGGGAAGCGGAGGGTGGGGGGAAAGAAGAATGAATGAATGAATGAATGAATGAATGGCATTTTTCTTAATTTCTTTACAACTTGAAGCTCTTTATACTTTTGAGGGCAGATGAAGCATCCTTCAGTTTAAAAATCTACGTGATATATTGGTTAACAGGTAGAATGTTGCTTAAGAATTAATGATAAAAGAGGACTCTAGTTTTAAAGGTAACATTTAAAAATATTTTATTTGAGAGAGAGAGAGAGAGAGAGCACATGTGCATGCACACACATGTGCAAGCGAGGGGAGGGACAGAGGGAGAGAGAACCTGGAGCAGACTCTGCACTGACACAGAGTCCCAATCTCACAACCACAAGATCATGACCACAGCTTAAACCAAGAATCAGATGCTTAACTGAGCCACCCAGGTGCCCCAGTGACTTTTTCTTTTTTAAACAATATTTTGATGTCAGGCACTACAAGAGAGAGTGCACAAGATTCAAAACTGGCATGGTGTCATTAATGACCATCTGAGGACAACCCACTGTTATTTTAACCTTTTTCCCTTCTTCAAGTAAAGTGTCAGTCATTTCAGACTAGCATAAGGGTTTGTGAAAAGAAGGCAAATAACCAAAGTGGGACCCTGTTTTTATTTTTAAGGTAGCATGCAAAGTGAGCATTTCTTCTGTCTCCTTGGCGACTATGGTTCCCTCAGATCTCTCTAAACACCTGTAATTATCAATACTTTCTTATTTTCATTTCAGGTACTGTGTTTACTTTCATCTACCAGTTTTGACATTGTTTGTTTGTTTGTTTGTTTGTTTGTTTGTTTGTTTCAGGATTTCCGCAGTTCATCTGCAGAGAGAATTGATGGGAGATATTCTAAATACAGAGTTCACAGAGAGTCTCTACAGCAGCACCGAGATGACATCAAGTACAGAGTCAGAAGCTTCAAAGTAATGCCCTTTATATATACATTTTCAGTCTTTGAGCATTATCTGTGTTTATGACTAGAGCCTTCAAAGCTGTCCCTGCAGGATTCATGGAAGGGTGCTTATAAAAGAAAATATATTCCTTAATCTTCAGATCTGTGGGAGTAGAGAGTGCAATTTCCAGAGATTGTACCTATAACTTTTTACTTGGAAACTCTCTTTAATTTTAGACCATTATTGCTGAACATGTTGTCTCTTGGCATTGATGTCACTTAAGAAATCATGTGCCAGGAGACCCCTCGTCTCTTGGTTGGTCAGGGACTCGGCATAGGTGGTTGCCCTCCACTGTGTGTAAGTCTAGCTACTCAACGTGGAAAGGCTCCAGAAGGTCAAGTAACACATAATACTTTGTAACCTCTAGTCTTGGCATACATAATCATTCTTTTCCTCGGGATATGAACTCCATACAACTACTCCAGCTTATGGTTCATTAGTGTGGAATCAACTCAAGAGACTCAGAAAATTTGTCCATGTTAACAAAAAAGCCTACCATTCTCTAGCATCCCCAGGATCCACCTGGGGTGTGGGTGATTTTAAACCCATTTGGCCCTGAACAGTTAATTAGCTTAGAGCAGCATTT
The DNA here is from genome assembly GCF_003254725.2 of Canis lupus dingo. Lineage (NCBI taxonomy): Eukaryota > Metazoa > Chordata > Mammalia > Carnivora > Canidae > Canis > Canis lupus. The sequence goes on along the minus strand of NC_064250.1, from coordinate 53,040,584 downwards.
CTCAACCTTGGCATTAACATTTGGACCAGATAATTCTTTGTTGTGGAGGCTGTCTTACACATTATCAAACATTTAGCAGCATCCCTAGATTCTACTCACCAGATGCCAATGGTGTCCTGCATTGCAAGTTATGACATCAAAACATGTCTCCAGCCACTGCCAAACATTGCCTAGAAAACAAAATTGTACCCCCATTCGGAACGCTGATCTAGAAAGAATCCATCTATATATTTGAATGTACACTCCTAAGTCAAGGGGAAAAAAAGGTGAAGGTTCTTCTGTCTTTTTTATATTCTCACAGACTTCAATATGTATGAATATTACTTACACTGTATATATTCACTTATTACAGCCAAATGTAATTATTTCTAAGAAGCTCTTTCCCTCCTCTGAATGTAATTGGATGGAATGCTCAGTGAATATAAAGACAGTGTTCATTTCCATAAGGCTTTCCCTAGCATGCTTAAAATGAGCTCTCCCCTTTCCCCATCCCAAATAAAAACAACAGTTATACCACATTATTGATGCTCTTATTGTGCAAAGGGCATGCTCTGACTTTGTGCCTTTTTCCCTTTGTTTTTTATCATTTCGTATTCTTGACTATAACAATGACTGTGTTGCCTTATATAGCAGATCCTAATTTCACTAAGTCATCTTCTGACCTCCCAAATCAGGTCCTGTATATTCAAGCATTTCTCTACCACTTACAGGGGCTGCTGCTAACCTTCAACAGAAGTACGAGGGTCAGGCAGTCATAGCAAATAGTACTACCGACTCATTGCTGACCCGACCACATGAAGTTGCTGTTTGGAGGTGTCATGTTTTACATGCATTATGTCATTTAATTCTTGCAGCAACTCTGTCAGATTGGCACCATTATTTGTCCTCTTTTATATTGAAGGTTGTAGAGTAATGATTGAGCCAGGATTACAGCCTAAATCTGCCTGACTTCGGTCATCTGTGTCCTTGACTGCTAAGCTCCAATAGTGTAAATTTTTCATATACCTTAATTTTTCTAGAAATCACCAAATGTAGAAATCACCAAATCTGTATTTTTAACACTTGAAAATCCGTTGTCTCCAAAAATACGTAAACAATGCCTCTTAGTTCAACAGAAGTCTAGACGCAAATGAAACCTTTAAAACATTAGTTTTCACTATGGTTAGATTTGATACCACGTGACTCAGTACTATCTAGTGACACCCAGATTGCTTTAAATCAGTGTAATTTCCATAACAGCATATGGCAAAGCTATGAATGTTTAACATGTTCAGCAAGTAATCTTGTTGGAGTTCTCTTTAAAATTACATTTGCAGCTGAAGCCTGGTTTGTGAGTGAGGACAACACTTAGCAAAATGAGAAATAAGTTGAAAATTTTGCAGACAGGTAGTGCAAGAGAAGGCCGCAAAGCACATTTTATGATGACATTCCACATTAATACTACTTAAACATTTTAAACAATTGATCCATTTCAGTAATGAATATGTAGACTATCACCATTTGTAATAGATGTCTGGCCTGAAATAATGCAGTAATCTAACTCAGCACCCACAAGATCATATTTTTGTAGTTATTGAAAAAGAAAATGTGGGAGCACCTTTTGGCCCATTGTAGATACCAACAACAATTTGCTTATATGCTTTTTATGAAAATTTACTGAAAATGTTTCAAAGGAAGCATGAGCTCAGATGGACAATGAGACAGTTGTTAATCATTTCTTGGCTTCATGGATAATCAGAAGAGCTACCTCTGGTTCATTATTGACACCCTGAAGGATATGCTTCAAGTAAAAGGCATTGGTCCACTATCAAGAGAGAAGATGTCCCAGTTTTATATGATATTATTTCCACAGCTATTAACTTCCCTCGTATTTTGGTAGGAGAGTTCAAAGAAAAGGCACAATGCAGTGACTTGAATTTGTTGGTTCTCCTGATAACTGTGGTTCTGGGAAATCACTTACTGTAAGATTCAGTTTAATTTGACAAACGTACAGCTACCGTACTGTAAAGCCCTGTACTACCTAATTGAGGTGAGGATACAGGACATATAAAGATGCAGAAGGCATGGTCTTTATAGAGGGAATAGTTACCTATTTGTCTCTCTGAAGAGGTTAATTCCTGCACCGTGTGCTAGAGCAGGAGTCAACAAACTACCTCCCATGAGGCAAATCTTACCTGCCAACTGTTTTTTTGTAAATAAAATTTTATTGAAGTTCAGCCGCACATTTATTCACATATAGTCTGTGGCTGCCTTCATGCTCAGCAGCAGAGTCAAGTAGGTACAGCAGAGAGTGAATGACTCAAAACACCTACTATATTTACTATCTGGTCCTCGAAAGAAAACATTTGCCAACCCCTGGCCTAAAGAAAGGAGGAATTACCAACCTTGCCTTTCTTCCTCTGCACATATATACAGTATGTCCTCTTCTTTATTTACTAATCAAGTACTTGCCAGGCTCTTTGAAAAGTCATAATACGGGCAGCCCCAGTGGCGCAGCGGTTTAGCGCTGCCTGCAGCCCGGGGTGTGATCCTGGAGGCCCAGGATCGAGTCCCATATCGGGCTCCCTGCATGGAACCTGCTTCTCCCTCTGCCTGTGTCTCTGCCTCTCTCTCTCTCTCTGTGTCTCTCATGAATAAATAAATAAAATATTAAAAAAAAAAAAGAAAAGTCATAATACTTATCCATGCATTCAACAAATACTCACTCAGTGTTAGTTATGTGCCAGGAACTTACTAGCTGCATGTGACCCACATCAGTGAACAAAACGGATGAAGCTTCCTGCCTTTCGGGGGCCTCCATTCTAATTATAGGACATTTGTGTTTGTTGTTTCAATACAACATTCAACAAACATTTGAGTTTCTACTATATATAAGCATTCTGCTAGGGGCTGGAGACAATGGCATAAAAAGAAAAATCATAACCAACCCTTAGGAATTCAAAAGCCTTCACACAAAGTAGAGTCCAAAAGAGAAAGGGATAAATACTATAATGGAGGAGGCCTCAATAAATTGCTGTGAGTGTTTAAAGAAAAAGATGCTTCCAAGGCTTTTGAAAAGCTGTTTGTCATGACAGGGCAGAGAAGTGTTTCATGCACATTTGTTTGGAAGTGGATCACTATTAGCATTACAGTTGTAGAATCCTGACTGCATTCCTGTTGACAGATAACTGTTGGAATAGCTGAACCATATTGGCAACGGGCTTCTCTCATTTTGTTGCTGTTGTAAGGAGGCAGCGAGACGTCCAGCGTAACCATACTGCTGGTGGAGAGAACAGTGAGCAGGAAGTGTACATCAGGTGCCCTTTCTGTCTAGGTTACAGCAGCCTCCTGCTGTTTACTTCTGTGGCAATCTGATGGGTTAAATAGGTGATGGCAATTAAGGAGTGCACTTATCCTGATGGGTACCTAGTGACGTCCGAAAGTGTTGAGCCACTATATTGTACTCCTAAAACTAATGTTATACTGTATATTAACTACCTGGAATTTAAATAAAAACTAAAAAAAAATCATATTTCCCAAATCTTTCAAGATTTTCAGCAGGATCAATGTCCACAATTTCTGAAAGCATAATATAATATACTAAACTGACCAAGTTAATAGGACAAAGCCTGATCTAAAAGTTTATGCTTAGAATTCAATTCAAAGCTGAACCTGACACAACATTTCCTGTCTGTGTGTAGACAACAGAAGCATTTCATGGCCTCTTTTTCATCTAATTGGGTTTCTGTAGAACATACACCCTTCCTTGCTATCCCAGCTGTTTCAAATAGAACAGAATGTTCGAAAGTCAACCTAGCATTCCTAATCTGAATTCAAAGAGGAACATGGTTTTGTCCAAAAAAAATCCCCATGCTGCCCTCCCTTTTTGCTCTCTACCCATACTAAATATATAGTTTTAATTAGCAGTGGATTTTATAGTAAAATCACAGAAGGCATGTTTTTTTTTTCCCCTTCCTTCCTCCTGAAAGGAAAATCATGATTTTCAATTTCTAGTTGAAGACTTAGTACATAACATCTTTTTAAAGAAGCAGATGTTTTGCAGGATAAGATGAAGTAGGTGAGGAAGTGTTGACAATGGTTTTCAGCACAGTTTATGAAGGCAGAGTCTGCCAAAGCCCTTTGTCATATTTGTTCAATGTAAGCATGTGTATGATATAAGTACATGCTTTTCTCCTGGAAGCTGTTTCTCCCTCCTTGAATCTCTCCATGATTTGTTTATACTTTGCTCATAGTTATTAAAGGCTGTTAACACTTCCTCTCTTAGGTCAGCTATTTCTGTACATATCTTAAATCTTCTCCAATAGTAGCTACTGCACTATACATAACTCCTGGCACAATTCAAATTATAGGTGATTTTTATTTAGTAACTATTAAAATGCATCACCAGTGTATTATTGAGGATAATTTTACAGATGTTGCTTAGAAACAATAGTAGCAACCATGGGAAATTTGAGGATCTTTAACCCCATAATACTCAGGGTATCTCATTTATAACTACCCCTCTCCATGTTTTGATAAGAAATCATATATAAACTGCTATGCAGATACAGCTCCAGGCTCCCCCCATCCCCAACCAATCTCCCATCCTTGAAGCCTCTCCCATATAGCGATTTAGGGTCCAAGGCTAATCTTGAAGTTAACGTTAAAAAAAAATAGTAAGTATATCTATAGGTGATGACTGAAATTTGGGAAATACTGTCCTCCTGGATTATATGACTTATGAGGACACTGTCTGCCTTATCTTTAACTCCAGAATACACAGTGGATACTATACATGCTAAACTGGTAATTTTTTTTCCCCTAACTTCAGCCTTTCTGGAATTCTAACAAAAATTTAAATACTGTTTTTCTAGTAATGTTTAGATGACACATCTGAAACTTTTTAAGCAATCAAATCATGCTGAAGTCTAGAGATTTTTATTCTTTTGAAGTGATCAATACTAACTTGCCAGCCATAATATTTAGTTGATTTCATCTACCTCTTTAAAGCAAAATGAAAGATTGCCAAATGAATTGGAGTTCTTTTTTGTTGCAGTAAGTCAAAGGTGCTTATTTAGGAATCAACATGGATACTAAGATGAGCATATTAATTTTTTAACCTATTTGAGCTCCCCTCTACCAAACTTTACCTTTAATAAGCACCATACTTTCACCTTTCCCAATAATTTACTGAATAGGAACATTAGGAAAGATTGTGAAGAAATTCACCTATAAAGATAACACTTTTAATCACCTTAAATACAAAATCCCAGATGCTAAAAAACATAAAGAATACTGATTACATGTCTTTTTAGTCTTCATTTTAAAAAATGTCATAACTGGGCAGCCCGGGTGGCTTAGGGGTTTAGCACCGCCTTCAGCCCAGGGCCTGATCCTGGAGACCCGGGATCAAGTCCCACGTTGGGCTCCCTGCATGGAGCCTGCTTCTCCCTCTGCCTGTGTCTCTGCCTCTCTCTCTCTCTCTCTCTCTCTCTCATGAATAAATAAATAAATAAAATCTTTTTTTTAAATGTTATAACATATTTATCCAAATAATCATTGTTTCCTTTACAGTAGTCCCTTAAGAGAATAAGCACTGATTCCAATGAGACACCATTATTAAAACATCTTTGATATCCTCCTTTGTTTCATAAGTCAGTGGCACATTCTGTTGAATATCCTTATTTATGGCAAATTTTTATCCATTGTAGGAAGATTTGGCTTCTGAAAATAGATGAAAGTCATATGGGTCCAAATCTAAAGTATATTTAAAAAAAAGTACAGTCTTTTTCATGAGTAAGTCACTAGGAATATTAAATTATATATAATAAAATATCAATTGGATAAAGTGAAATTAATCACATGACCTGATCTGGCACAGTATTTTCGTGAGTCTCTTCATCTGTGGACAAGTGTGGCTTTGAATTTATAGTATTGTATAAATTTGCATTTCCTGTGGTAAAGATAGTTTGCATAGTTAGAATACTGTTTCTTCAGTGGTTCTATTCAGATAGATTCAAATCATAAAATGTTAGTGCCCAAAGGACTTAGACATGATCTGCTCCAGTGCCCTCATTTTTTAATGTGAGACTGGCAGTCTTCTATTTCCCAGGTTTAACCATAGCAAACTTTTAATTGCTGTTCTTTGGCCAAGAAATGAGCATATAGGACCATTTTTAAGTTCCTTAATGCAAATGGCACTGTGCTAAATTCTGGGATATTGGGATGGGTAGATGGAAGGATTGAAACAAGGAAAGCTTAACCCTCATTGAAGTTAAAAGCTAAAATTGCAGCCATGCAGATCAAGATACAGAAGACAGGCTTTAAGTAAACTATCTGCCAGGTCGAACTTCCAAATAGGAATAAAATTTACTGAAGAAGAGGCTAAGCTTTTTCTAGCTTTTTCAAGCACTGATGGAGAATTGGGAATTAAGAGTGGGGAAGAGATGGAGGTACAGTACGTTGTTAGGCAAGAGACAAATTCAGGAAAACATTGCTGCCACAGATCCAGAAACACTATAAGTGTTTTTTTCCTTCTCTCCAGGGGAAGGGTTGGATAAATTAAAATTAAAAAGAAAAATCACATGTATCATCTGTCTTCTAAACTTTGAACTTACAATATTCCTGAGAGAAAAATACTTGGTGGGCGTCATTAAATATTAATCATTAGAGATCAGTTTAGCAAAGAGATTTAGTCAGGTTGGAACAGCTTTTAAGAAACCAATTACAATGTGGGTTATGAAAGAGAAGTGGAAGAAACCCAGGGAAAATATTAGAAAATGCAAGTCCCTTCACCCAGTGGAATTTTTGCAGGGAATTCTGGCTAACTAGCTTGTTGAGACTTAAGACAGCAATAAAAATAGGTCCTTGTGCTAAGGATATAAGAATTGGTAAAAAGCAAAAGCTAGGATTCCTAAAATTGCAAAGAATCTTCCTTTTTAACCAGTATTTCCATTTAAATATTTAAGTATTTGATTGAAAGATGGGTAAGAATTAGAAATACTCATCTAAAGGTTACCTTGTAAAACTTAACTTAGTTGTTATAGAAATTCCACAAATTAAATATCAATATAAAATTGGAGAAAATGGAGGGTGGGTTGGTTGGTTGGTTGGTTGGTTGGTTGGTTGGTTGGTTGGTTGGTTTTTCCACATTCTGGTATGTTGATTGTTCAAAGGGACTGTGAGATATTTTTCTTTGGGGGTATTCTTTTAGGATTCATTTCATTAGTTATATTTCAAGGTAATATGAGGGAATCTAACAGTCTTTTGAAGACCTATAAATTGTTGCAACTTTAAGATGTATTACAGGTAAGCTTCCTCACTTGTATACATGAAAACAAGGAGTGTGAGTGGTTTGAAAACAAGTCAACATTTTTAAAGGGGAAGACTAACAGTCCTAAATGGTATGTACCTGTTAACAGAGTATCAAAATATATGAAGCAAAACTTGATAGAATCATAAGGAAAAAATAGACAAATCTGTAACTATAGTTGAAGATTTCAATATCCCTCTCTCAGTAATTGATAAAACAGTAGGCAGAAAGTCAGTAAAGATATGGAAACTTGAGCAACACTATCAGCCAACTAGACCTAATCGACATTTGTAGGATACTCCACCTAACAACAGCTGATTATATATAATTTTCAAGTGCACATTTAACATTCTCCAAAATAGATTATATTCTGGGAAATAAAACAAATCTCAATAAATTTAAGATGATTGAAATTATGTGAAGTATGTCGTCTAACCACAATGGAATGAAGCTTAGAAATCAATAACAGATATCTGGAAGATTCCTAGATGGAAAATAGACAACATATTTCTAAATAACCCATTGGGGGTTCAAAAGGAAAATTAGAAAATATTTTTAAGTGTATAAAAATAAAAGTACAATTTATCAGAATTTGTAGGACTCAGTTAAGATAGTGCTTGGAGAGAAAATTATTAAATGTGTGCATTATAAAAGAAGAAAAGTTGATAATCAATAATCCAAGTTTGAAACTAAAAAAATAACAAACCTAAAGTAAAAGGAAAAGAATAATAAAGATAACAAAAATCAATGAAATAAAAAGCAGGAAAATGGGGAAGGGGATAAAAGCAAAACCAAGTTTTCTGAAAACATCAGTAAAATTTTAAAAACTCTGCCCAAATTGACTAGGAAAAAGGAGAGAACGTACAAATTGCTTACTTTAAGAACAAAAGAGGGGTATTACTAAAACTCTCATAGACAATAAAAGGATATTTAGGAAATGTTATGAGTATCAGCATACTGACAATAAATTTGACAATTTAGATGAATTGTATATTAAAAAGCACCGTTAAAATGTGTTACCTCATATTTCTACTTCTAGAAATCTATATTGACAAATTTAAAGTGTGGGTCAAGCTTTGCACACCAAGATGTTTATCAAATTATAATAGGAAAAAAAAGAACTGAGAATAGCCTTAACATTTCCAACAATGGGAGATTAGTCAAATAAACTGTGGAATAACCATAATGATGATGATAGTAGTAGAAAAAACTCCCAAATATAATACTACATGAAAAAGTAGAAAATAAAATTGTCAATAAATAGTAATCTCTGTTCACAGATATTTATAAAGAAGAATCAGAAAACATGTCCTTAAATTAGGCTAATCAACTATTTTAAAATTTATTGCATTATTCTTAGTTTCTTCTGTATTTTCCAAATTTGCTAAGAGTGAAATATGTCAGTGCCATATTTTAATTATCATATGCCAATAAACTGACTTTGTCATTGAAAATATAAATTACTCTTTTTCTGTAACAGAAAACATGCAACAGATGCCAGTTGATTTGTTTTAGAAATTTAAAACCATGTCTTTTGGGAAGGATGATTGGGATCTGAATGTTTTTGGGTGCTTTATCTTTCCTCTGGGAGGCCCATTTTGAGGCCATCTTTGCCTTGTGTTTCATTGAGCAAGACACCCAGTCCTACAGCTCCACTCTCACCGTCTTTTTCAGTCCAGGTGTCGGTGGGCAAAAAATGTGTGTTTGCTTCCCTTATTTTTTCTTTTTCTTATTGACCCACAATGATCAAAGCATCTGTTAGTGGGAAGCCATTTATTACGCTTTTCTCTTTCATGCTTTATATAGAAACCGTGCTTAAATGGAGATTTCTAGCACTGGTGAGAACATAAATCTTTTCATTTGTGTATCTTCCACCTCCACCCAGGCCTAAAGTATGTCATGTGTGAACTGTGATAAGCTAGCTTTATTGTCCCTGTCTTTCGTTGCTCCTAGTCAGCTTGTTTAAAGTAGTTATTGAAATGCACTGGGGATACAAAGTATATCATTTTCTTTCCAGAGATCCTACAGTGAATGACTTCTAATTTCTTATGAAATCCCCATAATTAGTAAAAACCATAAATTGCTTGGTTAAAAACCTCAGGGCCTTCATATTAAATAGACCTAAACTCCCTTTTGGTACATGAAGGTTAATGATCTTGAACAATCTGAGGATTATGTTCATGCTTTTACCTCAGAATAAATGGGCCTTTTATCATTATACATAAACTTGTTCTCTTTGGCCTTTCTTTTATACTTGCATGCATATATATGTGACCAAAAAATAAAATATAAACTTGGTACTTGATACAGAGAATGACAGCTGATTCATCCAATGGTCTTGTGGCACGAGGCCCTATACTGTGGAGCCATGTTTGGAGGAATCCATGGGGGCCACCTGACCTACAGATATCTTATCTGGACTCTGATAGCATTCTCAAGCTCCTCCTCTCGCTTGACTCCTTAGTCATCCTCAATTACAGTTCTTTTTTTTTTTTTTTAAAGATTTTACTTATTTATTCATGAGAGACACACAGAGAGAGAGGCAGAGACACAGGCAGAGGGAGAAGCAAGCTCCCTATGAGGAGCCTGATGCAAGACTCGACCTAGGACCCAGGATCACGACCTGAGCCAAATTTGGGCAGTCAAGCACTGAGCCACCCAAGTGCCCTCAATTACAGTTTTTAAACTGGTTCCCCCCTCCTTCAACACTTGAGCCACTTCAGTCTCTTTTCCACATAGTGACCCAAAGTATCTTTGAGAAATTTAAATCTAAATCTACTTAAAATTTAAATAGAAATCTCCATAAAACCTTTGATTGCCTTCTGATTGTAACTTAAAAAAAAATCCAAATCCAAATCTCACTTCTGGATCTCACTGTAACCACTTTCCCCCCAGTATAGCGGCCAAAGCCAGTTCAGTTCCTTCAGTTCTTCAGACACCAAATCCTCACCTCAGCACGTTCACACAAATCCACCGACCACCATCTCCTACTCCGCCTTGGCTCCCTCTTTCTCATCCTCCACCCGGTAAACTTTTGCCAGCCTATTCACACTCAGCATTCAAATTTCACTTTAAATATCACATCCCAGAGGGGACTTCTCTTGACATTGAATCTAAATTTAATTATTTCCTGTTCTTCTTATAGCACTCATCATAATTTTTCACTTTATTATATTTTGCAGAGTTAGTTATTTGGTGCCTTTCTCTTCTGCAAACCTGAAAGTTTCATAACTGTATACCTCAATGTTTTGTTTGCTCTTTGACCAGCACACACTAAGTGCCCAATAAATTATTGTTGCATGAATAAATAACTAGGGGAAAAAAAGAAAAAATAAAGGGTACTGTAAGTAATTAGGACATGTCCAAGAGAAAAAAAAAAGCAATTTCACTGTTTATTACAGAAAAATATATTAAAGCATTTGTTTTAATCTAATTAATAAATTATTTGTAGTTAAAATGAATTCCCCGTTTTCAACTGAGATTTGGGTATAAGAACACATTCATTCATACAGTCCATGAGGAGAGGGCCTTTTTCTGTATTCATTTTTGTTTATGTATTAAATATTTGTTGAATGAGTAAGAGGATTGGTATAATCGTTATGGAATGCAGTGTAGCTAAGTGTATTTAAAAACATCAAATTGGTTTTTTTTTTTGACCCAGTATTTCCACCTGAGAATTTGTCATAAGGAATAGTCCTAAATATAGAAAAGGGTATGTATTTAGAGATATTTTCACAGTGTTATTTATAGGAGTAAAACATTGGAAACCACCTAAATGCCCAATAAAGTAATAGTTTATCCACTAGATAGTATATGAGTAACACATAAGCTAAAGGTTAAGATAATATAGTGACTTCAAAAGTGTTCAGAGTATTAGTGTAAATAAGTGAAGAACACAGTTTTATAACAAAATTTGTAAAACCTATCCATAAGAAAAAAAGACTAGAAAGAAATATGTCATACTGCCATGACCACGGGTGATTTCCTTCTCTCTCTCCCCTTTTTTAAAAAATATTTTTCTTTAGCATGTACATTTTTTTTTACAATTAAATTGCTATATAACATAGCTTATTTCATTTTCAGCACATTTAAATGAATCCTGATCCTTATGTTTTGTAATCAGTGAACTAAAGTGCTGTGTTCTTTGTTTTAGGATGGACTCTTTGCTGAAAGTTCCCATACTCATGGTTTCGAGCACTCATCCTCTTGGCATGATCACAGTCACTTCCTGTCTAGTCCACGATTTTCACACTTGAATTGTAAGTAATGAAGTCCTATACCAGTCTTTAAATTGGATTTAAGGAAATACAACTCATGGAAAGATTAAAATGTAAGGCAAGTACATAATAGTAATACTCATGTTAGGAATTTGAAGAAATTGTTATTATGAATCATAATTATAGCACCCCCCAGATACATTTATATTACCCGATTTACTAAAAAGTGTATGGAATCCCTTTTTAGACCTTACACTTCTCAGAAAAACTTAAAATGAATCACCCAAGGTAATCATCTTAATTAAGCAAATTTTTTGTACAGAAGTTCCTGGTAACTGTGGATGAGTGGGTAAAGTCAGTTAGATGATGATATGATAAAATTTAAATCATCAAAAAGTAGAAAATATTTTCATAGAACTGTTCGGCAGTATAGATCATCTTATGCAAAGAATAAGGATACTAATACTGTTATTAGCTAGATTTCATTCTGTGAATATACTTTAAATGTTGATAAAATGTTATCAGTGTGAACAAGGTATGAATTTTTTGACCAAGTGATACACCATCCCCCACCATTTACCTCTCTTCTTTCCTGTAATGCTTATTCTTAAAGTCTCAACTTGTATGTAGTATCCTTAAAGAAGCCTTTGGAACCTACAGTTTTAAATTTGGTTTAAATTTAAGTTTGGTGTCCGTTATGAATGCCCATCATGCATTTTTCCTTTAAATATCTTCTTAGAATAACGATGGAGTTATTTTTTATTTGAGTGACTTTTTGTTTAATGATTATTCTCTTCACCAAAGAGTGAATTCCATGATGAAAGCAGTGTCTGTTTTGTTCACTAGTGTTTCCTCAATGTCCTACTTAGAACATATAGTAAATTCTCAATTAATAGAATGAGTATATGAATTTTTTAAGTCCACTTTTATCCAAACCATTGGATCTCAAATGTTATTTAATAATTTCTTATTTAAATAATCATTTAGATGCTCAATTTACCATGGGCATAGAGTTTGTATATTAAATCTGACAATTCTGTCATTTAAAAAATGTAGGTTGCTATAAAATAAAATACCAAAATAAGCCACAAAGAAATAGGTCAGATCCAAAAGTGATAACTCTCATTTTTGCTGATTTATATTCATGGATTCATTGAATAAATATTTATCAGTTTCTGATAAATGGTTTGGTTTTCATTATATCATGATTATTTTATTCCAAAGGCTGAGCATTTTCTCTTTCCTGTCCTAACCATTTTGCCAAGTGATTTTATACTTCTGCATAAAACCCTTGCTATTCTAATCTGGCAGCTGCCCTTCAATGTAGATTGTATCTCAAGCTGATTATGGTACCTCAAAATCTGATACATGCATACACAAAAGTTTTGTGTTTCATATGAAGAAATGGAAAATCTTCCTCAGGTCTGTTGGTCATATGTAAACATGTAGGTGGGGAGTAGGGACAAAACACCATCAGACCTCATAGTATCCCACCCATTAAGACATTCAGGGACCTCGAGGTAAACAGTCCCATGATATGAGCACAGAGGCCATGGTTCTACTGCTATTTCATTCTCCCATTATGACTTTCATAAGGCTCCCAAAAAAGGCACCTAGGAAATAGTGGTTAGGAGACATTAGAGGGAAAACATCAAGATTTTTAGAATTTTTATTATTATTATGACAGGCAGTGAAAGAAACTATATCCAGCTTTCCACTCAGTAGCATTTCATGACCAGCTGTGGTCATTTCTCTAAGATCTATTCCTCATAGTTTCTTTATAAATACTTGCTCAAAAGGAAACAAAGTTAAATAAGAATAGGAAAAAATATCATTGAGAACATAACTTGGATATGAAAATACTTAGTATAGTCTGTATTGTAAGATCTAACTGAAAGATTCAGCTTAAAAATGAAACCTCTTCATTAACTTATTGTTAAATTATTTAATTTATTAATCCATAGCTTATTTTTTACTATTCCTCTTTTTGACAAGTCTGCCTTATGATTTTCCTCCATATCTAACCCCATGCTTTCAAGGCTACTTTTAAAAATGTAATCATAGGTACCTTATTATTAATCATTTTAAGTGATTGAATTAAAACTTATTTCTAGAGATCATAGCTATTTTTATTTACTCATCTGATGAACCTTGAACTTTTTATATGTTTTTTCATAATTTGGTATTTTAAAAGTGGATCAGGATCACCCTGAATATGTCTCCATTTTTGTAGCACAAACAATTCCAGCTTAGTTACAGAAATTATCCTATCATGTTTCTTTAACCTTCTTTTAAACCTCCAAAATTAAGAAGGAGAAATGTCAAAACCAACAGAGAAAAATGAACCTACAGTACATTGATTATATGGGGAATAGAATATATCTTTTTAAAATATCATTAATGTCCTCAGAAATTGAAGAGAAAATATTACATCCATTAAAAATAAGAGCAAGATGCTATGAGAAAGGAACATAATATAAAAGGTCTCAGAAATTTAAAATATGAAAAACTAGAAAGGTGGGAGACAAAGTTGAGAAAACCACAAAGAAAATAGAAGAAAAAGAATGGAGCAATAGGAGAGAAAAGATACTTAGGAAATCCATTCAAGAGAAACAGTATCTGATTAGTGAAAGAAGAAAACAAAGGCCAGGAGTCGGCAGGTCAGAAAGGCTAACCCAGCCCATACCTGTTGCATGGCTGTCATCCTTAGATTTTTCTTCACCCCCCGCCCCATGTTGATGCCCAAGTTTCTCAGAACACATGCCTTCCTTTGTTTGTCTTAGTTCTTTCTTCTGTGTAAGCACACCAAAGAAAGAGAGGTAAATGCTTCCAGTCTTTGCATTTCTGCAAATAGATTTCTTCCACTACTCACACTGGATGAGACTTCAGCTGACTATAAAAATCTAGATTGAAAGTAACTGTCCTTCTGAAGTCATTGCACTATTCTCTTCCAAAATCTAATATTGAAAAAGTTTATGTCTTTTTGTTTTGACCTCCACTCCCTTGAAGTAATCTTCTCCACCACCGCTACTACCCCTACCCCTAGCCCTGGGACCTTTGAGGATCTTCTCTTTAGCCCCAGTGGGTTTTGTGATGATTTGCCTCCTTGTGGATCTTACTTTATTTGCTTTTCAAACAGCTATTTGATGAGTAAACACTTTAATCTGGACACTCATATTTAGTTCTCTCAAATTGATAGAAGAAAGGAAAGATTTCATCAGGAAAATCTTTAGAAAATAAAGATGTTAGGTTATTTGACTCAGTTGAGCACTTAGAATATGGCAGATCTCACTGAGTCATTAAAAATCATTAAGGATAGTCACAGAGAAAGAGCAAACAAAAAAACAAAAATAAAAACACCAGTCAGTTAATAACTCTAGGGGAAAAATGGGCAAGAAAAGAAGCGTTGTCATAGTATGCTTCTTAGGTTTGTGTGAGTCATATTTACATAATATTATAAATACTCATTATTGACACAACTAGAAGTTGAAATGTAACTATATAAGGAGGATGAAGTGCGGGGAAGTGGATGGGTGTGAATACGTCTAAAAATGATAAGTCAGAAAATAGCAATATCAGCTTCTTTTTCTTACAAAAATTGAAATAAATACAGAAAAGGCTAAAAGGGTTAATTGTAATTAACTCTGGGGTGCAGAATTGGGGTACTGGGAGGGATAGGGTAGAAGCTGCTACCTTTCTGTATATCTCCTTGGTACTATTTGATAGGTGTATGTACACTTTGGCTGAAAAGGCATCTTATAAAAATAAAATGCTGCTAAGAACACCCCAGCTTTTATGTCTGACTAGCAAGTGTTCGATTTTCTTGTTGCCTTCTCAATGGAACATGAAAGCTGGGAGTTGGAGTTTAGAGCAGTTTAGACCTGTACAGAGACATGAAGAGTACATAACTATAGGTGCTGAGGCAGACATGAGTTTATGAGCCCACAGAACAGGCTTCTTCTCACTCAAGTTGGCATTTGTACTGGCCCTTTTGTCTGTGCTATAGATGCTAAGGCATTCATTCTGCTGACTTAGGTGCCCTGTCAAACTGTGACCAAACTAAAGCGTAGAATCACTGACCATGGAAAAAACAAAGGAAATGGGAAAATACTGCATAATTTGTGGTCTCTGAAATGATCCAGCATTAATGAAAGTTTGTTTTAAGTAGTAATTTATGTCAGCTTTGTGTA
The DNA here is from genome assembly GCF_003254725.2 of Canis lupus dingo. Classification (NCBI taxonomy): domain Eukaryota; kingdom Metazoa; phylum Chordata; class Mammalia; order Carnivora; family Canidae; genus Canis; species Canis lupus. Next base: position 53,024,886 of record NC_064250.1, on the reverse strand, counting down.
GTTCAGGTCAATTCAAGAAAAGGTAGATTCCTTCTGCCAGGAAGAAGGGAAGAAATGTATAAATTGTAAGTTTATATTACCATTGGAAATAGGAACACAGAAATCCATTATTTAGAGCCATGATTACTACCAAATTTATCCTGGCTGGCTAGAAGTGATGGCCGTGATTCAGGACACTCTTTTAGAAGGCTTGGATTCCATTACCTTCAGCCTCTAGACAGTGGGGGCTTAGAAAGAGAGACTTATAATGCCAGCTTTTGAAACTGTCATTTTTACTTTTTATAAGTAGTGACTGACCACTAGTCTCCATGTATAGCTCCTTTTAGGCCAAAGGAACACAACCCCCAAGACAGGGCCCTCACCCTTGGGGCCAGAAACAGACTGGATTTGAGGGAGGGCTGTAGTAATCTCATGACTTCTTGAAATCTCAAATCCTTTGAGATTAAAATCCCTAATGTTTATGGAGTTGGTATCTCTAAACTGAATTTTAGAAATGAATGCAGATTTCAAATTTTCTGTAATTCTAAAACTGTTGTCAATAATGTTTATTAAAATAAACCCAAAAAGAAAGGACTGTGATTTTTCAAGGGGTGGGGGGAAATGTTCTCTTCAGATTATTGTAGGATTGGAATGTGAAGCATACATATTCATTTAACTTGATATTATTAAAAAAGTAAATTGAGCAGCCCCCTGGTAGCTTAGCAGTTTAGGGCCGCCTTCAGCCCAGGGCCTGATCCTGGAGACCCGGGATCGAGTCCCATGTTGGGCTCCCTGCGAGGAGCCTGCTTCTCCTTCTGCCTGTGTCTCTGCCTCTCTTTCTCTCTCTCTCATGAATAAATAAATAAAATCTTTAAAAAAAAAAAAAAGTAAATCAATGAAAGTTACTAAAAGGAACTTTCTTTTGCTTTCTGACATCAGTTTACATTGCTATGAAAAGAAAAGTTACTATTCTGTTTGTGTTTTGAGGTGCCTTTTGTGAAGGTTTAAGTCCGTCCTGTGAAAAATAATTTATCCACAGCAAGAACAACACACTTTTTTCTATGTTGTATGTCAGGATCCACTGACTCACTGAACTGCCTCATATGTAGTCTGCTCAGACTCACAGAATAAAATGCCAAAGATTTGTGGCAGTCAAAATGTAGGGATACTGATAAAGGTAAAAAAAAATTGTTTCTCATCCCTTAGGGATATATTTATTTCGTAGAAGCACAACATTTTATAGGCTCATTTCATGTGATAGTGATTTTTGTGTGCACAATAGTCTTTTCACTGACCAATTACATGTCAGAAATTTTTAAATAACTGAGTTCTGATTATTTCGATTTGCAAGGTATGCTGTAGATACTTTCGAGAAGGCAGGTAGAAAGTCCCCAGTTGACTATCTCTTAAGAATCCCATAAGTATATTCACTTCTTCAAACAATATTTACTAAGAGGTTATACAGGAGGCTCTCTGTTAGACCCAGGTGGGGGAAAGGGGCATAGCAAGTGAACCAGATGGAAGACGTCACCTTATCCCAGAGAAGAAACAGGCAGTAAGCAAGTAAACAGATGATTTTAAATGATGATTGGTGCTATGAAGGTAAAATGACAAAATACCTGGAACAGACTGCTTTAGATTAGTGATCAGGAGATTCCTTTCTGAGGAGGTTACAACTGAGCCGAAGCCTGGATGGCAAGAATCAGCAGAGTTAAAACTGGTTGGGAATAGTTTCCTTGATAGAGGGAGCAGGAAGTACAAAGGTTGCAGAGAAGAACGGGTATGGCCTTCTAGAAAGATGGAGCTCTGAGGGAGGGGGGAGGCGAGGATAAAAGGAGAGAGAGAGGAGGAGAGAAAGGGAGAGAGGTGAAGTTCCAAGGGAGCCTTTTCAGCCAGTCAGATGTTTGAATTTTATTCTGGGTTTCCTAGGGGGGGGGGCCACTGGGGCATGGGGGGAGAGGTTGTGTAGGAGAGTGAGTGACATAATTGGATCTACCTCTTAGAAAGATAATTCTGGTTGTGGTGTGGAGAAGGCGACACAGTGAAAATAGGAAGAGAGAACATGATGGCTTAGGCTGAGTTGATAGAATGAAGATGGTGTGGAGCCGGAGGCCTGGGGTGAGTAAAGTCTTCAGAATTGACTCTTAAGAGGGATGGGTGGAGCAGATAGGACAAAGGAAGGAGGAAACCAAAGTTTGAGAAACCCGGGCTGAAGGAGATAAGTGTGTCACTTTCTAAGATGGAAAAAGTAAGGAATGGGCAAGCATCAGAGATTAGAAATCAGGCAGGCGGATTTCATGGAAGTAGTTGGACGTGCCCATCTGGAGCACAGTTGAGAGGTAGGCGGTTGTAGAAAAACAGTAAACCTAGATTCCAGATCTAGTCTGTTTGTGTAATGAAGAAGATTCTGTAAAAAGAAAGCCCTGAAGATTTCTCCCTCCAGAATTGTCCATGTGCTTTGTATCATTGTGTATTGACCAAACACGCATCTTCCACTCTCATATACTCTTCAGATCCCTCCCAAATTAGATCCTGTAAATAGATGTTTTCCAAAAAATAGTAAACTTAGTATGTTTATTCCTATACTGAAGGTCTGTCATTTCATATAAAGTTTATAGAAAACTGGATCAGACACTGTGATTACTTACAATTTTGAGTCCAAGGATTCTATTCATCTAGGTTTATTTTTGTCTTTTCTCTCACCTTGCCAGCATTTGCCAAAAGAACAGTTGCTCCAGATTCACCTTCAATCAAGGAAGATGCCACAGGTTTACCAATGGATGGAACGAGTCCACAGTCTAAAAAGGAGGAATATGAAAATGAAAAAAGCAAAATGTAATCCATTGTTTCACATGAGTGTTTTACAAGTAACAGAGTCTCTGTCCTTGTTGCAGTTTGGCCCAGATTATTTAGCAGACGGATCTGCAACTTCTGCTCTTTAGCATTGCCAAACACTGACTGACAGAACAATATATTGGTCTTTGGGAATGATAGAAGTTAAATCAATCCAAGTAAGATCAACTCATGAATGACATACAGCTAACTTATTGACAATTTATACCAGCAGAGAAAGAGAGATACTTTTCACTTTGCATTTTCCTTTTTCAGGCGTGATCAGTAACATTTTTCCAACCATAATTTGTATTTATAATTGGGATCTTTTACAAATGACTGGCTAAGAAGGAGAGAAATGAGTTCTCCTTGAGGCCGAAGTTGCCAGCACTTTAGTTTCAGAGAGTGTTTATATACAACTGATTTTTTAAAAATGCTTTCTCCCTAATTTTCACATGTTATAACATGTCATGGAGTTATGCATATATAATATTAGGCCGTCCACTCTATAAATGCTCAGGATTGTTACATCCATCATCTCAGCAGTCTGTTACTACATGCAGTATCTTAAAATTTTATTTCCAATCATCCATTTTTAATAGCAATAAAGAATTTACAAGTGATACCTGAATTGTAGAACACTGTAAAGAATTCATAGCACAATTTATTTATTTATCTTTCTGTGGCCAAGTATCTCACTGCAATCACTTCAGTCATATTCTGGACTGTCTTTGGGTTTACTCTGACCAAATGCACAGTTACCAAACTCATGTGTTATAAGATCTGCTCTGCAAGAGTTCTCATATAATCTGGCACTACATACTTTCAGCATCTCAGCCTTTCTCAATATCAAAGTGTTTTTAAGAACTTCTGCTCTTTACATTGCTAATCTACCAATGGAGAAAGATTTCTATTAAATGCTAATAGTAAAACATCCAGGAACTGAATCCCACTGGGCCATGTTGGAATATTCTTCAGAGGGACAAGAACAATAAAGCAATACCTTCCTAACTACATGTTGTGTTTGTTAAAGTATACTTGCTTGTTAGATTTCTCATATTTTGTAAAGATGCTTCTCTTTCCACTACCATATGTTTTGGTAATTTACTTTTTATTTGAATATCCAGAAGAAATGGCACTCTTTGTCTATGAACTTGATTGGGATTGTTACTACAGAACACAGAGATCTTTTATCTCAAAAAATTACATAATCTACATAACCTCTGAGAGTACAACCATGCATTTTATCATTTATCCATTACAGAAATATTTTACTGAGTTCCTACTATGGGCCAGTCATTGTGCTAAGGAGGACAAAGGAGACACATTACCAGCTGTGCGTGACCCAGTTTTTTTGATATTAGGAATTCCATGAAAAAAGGAGTGATGTGTTCAGGCTAGCTGGAGAAATTCTGCATTAGACGACATTAAACAGGTTTGGGTTGGTTTTGTCTCACCTCAGGACTTGAAGCCGTTAATGTGCTAATGAGCACTAGGAGGTTCAGTGGGGTAGCCCTTTCTGAAGGAATGGCTCACAGTCCTGATGCTTCTCAGAACCTATAGCATGCTATAGTAATATTGAGGTTATTGCAAAATTATGTCAGTATTTTCATTGATGTTTTGACCAACACTATAATATTTTATCTCCTTGGATCTAAATGACTAACTGAGGAGAAAATAAGGGAGGATATTTACATGTTTCATTTAAGTCCTACGGATAAAAGTTAAACAGCTTTTCCCTTAATGCGTCAGTAGGAACTCCATGCTGTCCATTCTTTTTAGTAGGAACTGATTTAAACCACTATTCACACATCTGTGGCCATTAAAAAAAAAAAAAAAAAAATTACATCAGGCCAGTTAGACCTGAAAGTTGAAGGTAACACAGATTATTTACCTGGCAAATCCTTGAAAACATATTAGCTGATGATTTTATAACAGAATGGAGAAGGATCTTATGAAAGACCTTTTTTAATCCGAAAAAAATAAAGCCATTATATCATATTATTGAAGGCCCTGTGCTACTGTTGGATGAATGAAGGTGTCTGACTTTAAATATGGAACACACAAGAACTTCAAAGGCAAAGTCAACTTTTTGTGAGCAACGATTTTGTAAAATTCCTTGGCCCTCTGTTTATATGGAATTAAATCCAAGGACCTGTCTTCTCCGAGGATTTTTCCTATCTCTTGCAGTCACCGTAAGCTCAAGCTGGAAATCAAAAGGAATGCTAAGGAAACACTAATAGCTTGATTTGTAGATTTCAAAGCCAGCAACTGTTTTTCCTTCACTCACCCCTTTGGCAGGATAACTCGTGATATCAGCCCCATTTGAGTTGTGGCTGAGCAGCCATATTGCTTATCGTGCTGGGACACTGGAAAGGATTAACCTTATTCTTGCAGTGAGCCTGGTCCAAGACTTAATTTGAAGATTGACCTTTTTGGTTTAATAATTTTGATTCTTCTGGCCATCTTTCTCCCTAAACACACTAAACTTCCACTGAAGTTACTGAAGGCCACAGAGGAGAGAAACACAGCTGGGAGAAATCTGGCTGGATGTTTTTCCCATTGGCGAAGCTTATTATTATTTCCTTGACTAGTGTCTGATTTAAAGGTTGGAAACCAGTTGGTTATATAACATCTTATGCATCCAGTTTCCCAGAATCACCAGCTTTTCTTATTGTTATAGTTTACATATTTTTACTCATAAAAGATAAAATCTACAGCTTACCAAAACTGTACAAAAAAGCATTTAGTTTTAAAGGTTACATGGGTTAAAAGTGCCTACCCCCTTAGCTAAAAGAGAAGTCCTTTTTTTTTTTTTTTTTCTATCCCTTCAACTAAGGTAAAGGCATTTTCCTTTTGAGGCTCTGATCAATGGTATGTAAAGTGTACTTAGAGTCACAGTAATTGTATTTTCTTTAATCTCGATTGAATCTTACAGTTAAATAGCAAACTTTTTTAAAAAAATGGAACCAAATTCTTACATATAATTAGATGGTATATTTACTTAGCAAACCCTTCTTTAGGAAGGATTTAAGAATCTCAGATTGTTCCTACTCAGAATTTGTACTATAAACCCAACTGCACATCATATAATAGCCAAGAATAGGAATGATCATTGAGTAAATTACTCCTTTCCCAAGATTCTCACACCCCCCCGCCCCTCAAACTATCCCTCTGTTTTGTCTCCATTTAATTTGAAAAAGAAAGAAAATTTGTGATTTTCATGGCCTTCAAATGAGGAAGTTGTCCTCACGAAGGCATCTGGTTTTCTTGGATCAAAACTAAACCATGAACTGTAAGCTGGAAAGTAAATTTGGGAAAGTTTGTATATAAAAGCATTTCATGCACCAAAGTATGATATAAAAATAGTTACATCTTTCAACTTTTAAGTTCTCAAATGTTTAGCAATAAAAACATCAGCTTATCCCTATTTGAGAAAAGAAATTTAAACCATGAAAGATTCCATTTAGTTTCATTTCCGTACAAAACACGACACATCTAATTTAAGGCTAGGAGAAATGCTTACATCTAGAAACAGAATGTTAGATTCCAAGCCCCCAAACAAATTTCAGAGAAGTCTCCCTTGCTTTTGATTAGTAACAAAGTAAACCAATTTTTCTGCTCTGGTGAAACCAGGCAGACTTTTAAATTCTAACCTCATCTGCCCCCAGCTTAGCCTCTGCTGCTTTATCCACACCTCAGGCCACATCTTACCGAAATCCAAACCCAACTCAGGTCACTCGTAGTGTTTCACCAGGTCAGCCCCAACTGTTGACCTTTGAAATCTAATAACTACAACCTACAATGAAGGGGCAGACTGTCAGAGGTTTGTAGCACCTGCGTGTCTTTCAGGGCCAGCCAACTGAAAAAGGATTTAAATGGCAAATGTCTTTGACTCCTCATGGCTGACAGCCTAGGAATATTTCTGTGGCTGGGTATCTTCTGTAACACAGCTTGACTCTGACATGGTACAAAGCCATGTGACAGTTGTGGATGAGAACTTGTTGCCTTGCTCTCTGCAGGAAAATACTGGATTTCTAAACATAGCAGCATGTTAGTTCCCTTTCAGGAAGACAGTCAAAACAATATATAATCCGATGACCTCCACCTTTCAAAATGTAGAATCTTGTACCATTGGGCATAGAGGTGGGGACATGAAAAAAAAATGCCACCATACCCAAAAAAAGAGCCATACCAAACTAGTCACCTGTAATTCTAATAATAGTTTGCCATGTTTTAAGGCATTGAAGTCACACAATTGCTGTTCCAGAATGAATGCCCTGTCTTTCTCAAACTGGCAGATGCTGGACATTCATGCCCAGACTGTATCCCATCATCTGTCCATAGATCCCCAAGACTTGACATCCTCTCATATTTTTATTCTTTAGTAAAGCATTTTGACTGGCATTATTTAAAAATTTTTTTAAGTTACAATTTATTCTTAAATATTGGAGCTCTGTGTCATCTTAGCTATATACTTAACAGGAAATAAAAGATTGGAATACCGGCTTGAAGCAATATTTTTTTAAACAAAATGAGTGGATATTAAACTACCAACAGTTCAGATGTTATAAAAGTAAGAAAATATCTTATTCTGAGGGAAAAGAGGATGATAGTATATGCTCTTTAGTCACTAATGGACAGGCTTCTTTTATTTATTTATTTTTTGACAGGCTTCTTTTAATTCTGATTTAATATTTTAACTTTTTTAAAAAAACAATTCTAATTTTATAGTACCAGGATTTCTATCAAGTTACAGTTTCCTTTTTTTTTTTCTTACAAATTTTTCATTTTAAAGTCAGGTGTATTTTTGAAGCCCCCAGGAATTCAAATGGCTTTTAAAACACTGGGTCGACAAGGTGAAAATCTGTACTTCGAGATAATGTATCTCTCTTTGTTCTTGAAATATTCTATTTCAACTAGAAAAATTTCCTCCAAGTCTCTGTCTCTCTCATTTCTTTCTTTGGAATTCATAGTCATTTCTTCAAGGATCTTTGGACGCAGCTTTACGTCCTTTACTTGGGCCAGCCTATAGAGTAGAGTCATGCTTGCTTGTCCTGTGCCTGCATTTCAAGGCCTCAGAATAATGACCACCATAAAGAGTCGGTGAAATTAGTAATTAATTGATTTTTTTTTCTAGTGATGTAGGCTGCTCTGATAACGAGGGGTGAAACAGTCCTTTTGGTAAAACAAGATTGTTTCTCTTCACCATTGTGTGTGATGCACAGCTATTTTTTAGAGGAATATTTATATGTACTTCATATATCAGGAGAACCTATTTATGTCACCTTTTTTATCTGAAAGCCGAAAGAGCAGTTCCCAAAATGTGTGTCACGTTACACATAGGATTTAAACTCTAAGTTTCTAATATATCCCCTATACAAGGTTTCCCCCCTCCCCCAGCTCTTGAAGCCAGCTATTATCAGATCATCCTGCATAACTCGTATTCAGTGTTATCCCTAGGGTAGTGGTAATGCTACTTTAGATTTTGTTTGTCCATTATTGCTGAGCACTTAGCTGGATAAGGGAATGAAGGGTGGCAGGAGTTCTGTAAAATGATATGAGCACAGAGGAAGCTGGGTTGCCTTCAACAGCACACATTTTAAACTGTTTACTTGAAAGAAAAAACTGCGGTAGCACTGCATCCTTTATCTGATGCAGGGTCCTGGCGCATTGCGAGAAGTGCTGTGAGCTTGTGCACTGTTAAGTCCCACTTCTGATGCAAGTTGCATTCATCTTTAATGTTCTTTGTGGACTGCTTTCTGGCAGTTTGGATCTGGGTGGAAAGTGGCCTCCTTTCAGATATTTTTCAGTCTGAGTGCCCTGTGCTCTGTCTGTCATTTTGGATTTCTATTTTATTTATGCCATCATTAAGCCCACCATGAGTGAAGATACAGGCGTGATTTATGGCTTAGCATTTTCAAAACTTCCCATCATTCTGAACCTCAAGCTGTCAGTTACCAGAAGTCAGGCCTCCGTGGTAGTAAAGCCATCTAACATGGTGGCTTTGGGGAGGCTGGGCACTTTAAAAGAAGTTTGAAGAAACCTAGGGAGTTATGCCTTTTTTTTTTTTTTTTAATTCTGAGCTGAATAAAATAGATGCATCGGTTCTAACGAGGCACTTCCTGCCCAGAGTCACTGGCAGAGCAGCCTCCTCCCAACAGCTGCAAGCTTGAGAGACCTCATGCTGCTGGCCAAGGTTCATTCTGTGCTCTAAGACCACAGCCAATAAAGCCAATGTGTACCGTGGAAAGAGTTTCCCATTTTTTCCATTGGAGAAGTCTTTTGTGAGGTTAGTTTGACTGTTGCAAATTAACTGTGGTGGTCATTGCTCATTTTCAAAATTTTAACTGCGTGTAAACCTACTGATTAGATTCCATTGAGAACAAATCATAGTTTTCTGTAAGATACTTACCCTTCTGTTGGGAACATGGTTCCCAACCCAGCAGCAGCAGTAGCACCTGAGAGCCAGTTAACTACAAATTCTCTCAGGTCACCCCCTAGACCTAGTGATTCAGAAACTCTGGGGATGGGACCAGCAAGGTGTTGTAACAAGTCCTCTACGAGATTCTGATGATGCTCAAGTTCAAGAGCCGTGCCTTCAAGGATCATCTGATTATAGCCGCCTTTGAGCTTCAGTTTCTACTCCCCGAAAACAAAATGAGAACACGGTTTCTTTTCCACGGGATGTGCAAAGCTACCCTTTTAAAATTTGATTTCCCAGGTGTCCAAGCTGTGACTCGAGTCCCCAGGGTCATCCAGGTGGAGGACTTAAAGCAGCTTCCAAAGATGCTTGATTTGCCACTCGAGGATATTCCACATCGGCTCTGCCTGGCTGACCACTATTAACCAGGACTCCACCCGTTCATCAGGATGCATGGATGCATGCAAACTCCTCTCTGGTTTGAAGTGTAGGACTGGGATTTGATTATCAAAAGGTTGTGAACTTCTTTAGGGCTGAGTTCTGATCCCATTTTTTCCTTGCTCCCACCTGCTTAGAAGCAACCTGATTTGGGGCATTGGTTCTGTGTTATCATTTCACGTGCAGTTTTGTTTTGTTCTGTCTATACCAGCAGCTCACCATCCCATGCTGTGTTTCAGAGTAACGTTTCCAGACTAACATTGTCAGCTTAAAAAAGATTGTGGTTGGAGGACCACTGAACAATGAAGCCTCACTGTCTACAACAGCAATCGGGGATTTATTGTATCATTGCATCTCTTTGTCCTTGGAAAACTGATGATTAATGGCCATATATAATTTGTCTTGGCCCTTTGTCTCACATGTTGTACCTCTACCCCCATTATATATGACTGATCATTTGACGTGTTTGTTTGAAATTAAGTTGCTTCCCCTTCCCATTTGCTTAGGAACAGGTCTAAATTGTAATCTACACAGAATTCTCCAATTTTAAAGTATCTTAACTACCTCTTTTCAAGAGCTTCTCTCATTTTCTAAATAATTGACTTAAATATTACACTATGCCATACTTTAAGGGAAGAGTGTTTTTCTGGAAGAGTGCTTATTTATTGAGCAACTACAATGTGAACCTTTCTGAACCTTGCCTAAGCCCCCATTCCAGTCAATTGCAGCAATTGAAATGTAAAATTCTTACATAAATAACAATATCAAGTAAATTAAGCAAACAGCTTAACCCTTCAAACTGTGTTTAAAATAACTATTTTATGGTTTGGGATTTGTACCAACTAGTTATATAAATAATTTAAAAACAAAAGCAAGCAAAAATGCCTACATTAGTATACAAATACAGTTTACTACACCTTTTGTGATCTGGTTTAGAAAAATTTTCCACTGTTGAACAGGGACTATGCCAACAACATACTTAAATTCATAAGTTACTTCACACTGGTGGCCTTCCACCCAAGAAATTCTTTCCATTAATTCAGATGTCTATCCAAAAGTCTTCTCTATATATTGCCAGTCTTAACCTTGTAATTTTTAAGAATTTAAATATAACCCCTTTATTTGGTACAGTGATAAATTTAATTAGTTGGACATATATGTTTCAATATACAAATACTTCATAATTCCTGGTTACCAATTATCATAGTTTATGATACACCATTTGAAAATGATACAGCTAAACCTTATTACTAACCCAAACTTGCATATGTTGAACTTTCATTACCCACCTACATTTTGCTATTTATTGCTCTTCTCAGAAGAGGGAATGAAATTGAACTTTTAAAAAGTAGGTAAAAAGTTATAGGTATTTAGGTGATATCAAATAATACAGCAAGGCAGCCAAGACCCTTATATTATCCTTCAGCTATTTTGAGTACAAACACTAAAGGTCTTTGAAGGATCAGTTTTGGACAGAGCCATACGACCCCACAATGATCCTTCTTGTTTTAATATTTTGCTTTTGGACAACTTTTACTTTCCAGAAATGAGGATCTTGTGTAGGTATGAAAATTTACCGTTTGTTGGGCGCTACATGAAGATTAGGTCAGAGTCTCAGAACCACTAGCGAAGATGGGCGGAGCTTTTCATAGATCTCATGTGAGAACAATCCAGTTCTGGAGCCACGGAGATCCAGATGTCCAACTGAACAGTTGCCATCTTCTGTCTGCAGTAACCTTGAGATCGCTGCTTTTGAGTTGTGACCATGTGTTATGCATTTCTTATCCTGACGTCCATGATTGAGGTCAGATGTTCTCTACCCTTAATTTTACCCTTTGGGACTCTTTATATCTCAGTGGGATTTACAGTCGCAGACACTGGTACCACAGAGCAGCTAGAGAGAAACTTTCCCATGCATTGTTCATACAAGTAGATGTTCAGCCTAAATTTTCATTACCCTTAAATATTTAGTGTTTATTGTTCTCAGAGAGTGATTACGAGTGAACTGGAAACAAAATAGGCATATAAAGAAGAGTATTTTCCAGGGTCTGTAACCTTTACCCTCCCCCACCCCCGTGTAATAGGTTGAAAGCATGGATACAAAAGGAATCTTATTTTGTCCTTCCACATGTGCAATCAACAATTTGAAACTTACCAACTTTTCCTAATGTTAGGGTAACTGAAGCTCATCAAAGTGGCAACTACCTGAGTGAAATCCAAGCTTATTTTGATACTGATCTCAACACCACAATTTTTATACAAATGTTTGATCAATTTTACAGAAGCAACATTCATAAGTTACTTCAGAGTAATTACTTACCTTTTGCTGGTAGCATCAGAAAAGTGAATTCCCAACTTACCCATAACTTGCAGGAAGAGCCGTTTGGAAATGTTTGGAATCCAGGTAGGATCTGGGAAGGTCAGACCAAAGTAAATCACCACTTTAATATTGGCAGTTCATTCTTCTAATTATTAGTCAAAGGTCTGTCTAGCATCCAAAAAAAATGGATTGGAACCAAGATTTAGTTTTTTGTTGCTATTTTGATATCATCATAGATTGAACATCTTCTTAATTCTTTAAATCAATATGGATCCAGAATCAGAATCTTTGAAAGCTATATAGAAAATTGTCATATCAACCAGGGGTACCAGAAAGCATCCTTATTTGTTGTAGTATGTTTAGATGCTAGCAATATAATTATATTTCTAAATTGCAAGATGCTTTACTAGACTCTGAAAAAAGTCACTCTGTTTTGCCTAGCACAGGAGCTGGCATAATGTAAGTGTTCAAAATGTATCCACTAACTGAACCAACCACCCTAATACTCTCAATCATCTTTCTCTACACTAAGCAAAAGGTGTTTATTAAAATCTTGATAGCCAAATCTGCAACGGCTTTCAGCACTTAACAGACCAGTTGCCTGATTGTATTCATGAAAATTCAAATCACAGTGTTGTTCTTGAATTTCTGCCTTAGGGTTTAAATCATGCCTTCAGTGCTTTGAAGGGCATGAAAACCACAATGATCAGATAACATCCGTATGTCACCAATATTAGTGACTAATTTACTGAGCATGAAATGTGCTGATTTTCCCATAATGGATATCAGTAAAGTATCTGTGTTATCATTGTGTGCACCATCTCCCTTGTGTTTGTGTAAGTGTGCTATTGAGGCCTGAGTATGTGCTGGCCATCATATTTGTGGATTTTTATAGAGATTCCTGTCATCACCACATAGTTCACCAGGACTTTTCCACCAGATGGTTTATATGGAACAAAATCCCTGAGATTGTGATGTTGGTCCCTTAAATCCCAAATGGATTTTGCAACATAGAATTTTACAGAAATAGACCCATATGATGAATTAACACCAGTTGCTCCACTATTGTTGACTTTTCAGTCTCGTCTTTAGGAAGTGGGGCTTCACCCTCTATACAATATGGCAAGTAAACCTTTGCTTGGCCTTATAGGTCTGACGATATCCAGCTAATTTGTGGCTTGTTGTGGTTTCCTTGTCTATTCAGTTCCACTAGCATTCCTTTATTTCTGGACATTTGGCCTGAAAAACTTGCTTAGTTCGTATGCCCGTTTCTTGTCAGTTGGCAGTTTATTTGCTGACTTGGGCTATGAGTCTGCCATAAAAATCACTTGGAATAGTGTACTTCCATCCTTCTTTGTCCATATCATTACTTTAGTGTTTCCTTCCTTTCCACATCACCATTGCAATCCTTTCTACCAAAATGGTGTTTGGTACATTTTGCAGTTTAGGTAGAAGAGTTTGAGATTCCCAAGATCTGGCATCTTCAGCTGTTCTGTTCTCTTTGCTATAATGAAGTATTCCCAGGGCACCTGGATGGTTGCTTAAGTGTCTGCCTTTGGCTCAGGTCATGATCTCAGGATCTTGGGATTGAGCCCTGTGTCAGACTTCCTGTTCAAAGGAGGTCTGCTTCTCCCTCTTCCTCTGCCCCTGCTCCTGCTCATGCTTTCTCCCTCCTTCCTTCCTTCTCTCCCCCTCTCTCTAATAAAATCTTAAAAAAAAATAATGCAATACTTCTGAAGTAGTGGATAAGGTGCTTTTCACATTATAATTATAATTTATAATTCACATTAACAAAGCTTGCTAGGTTCTATGATATAGGTTTGTACTATGATATCGCTAGATGGTACAGTTTGTTTAGTATACATACCATCATGCTGCCTCATACTTGGCAACATGATAAGAGATAATAAATGCTACTAATAAACTTTCTGGTACATGCACAATGAAAGAAACGGTAAGCCTTTGGACTTCACATTACTGATGATATTATACCAAAGAAACTGCACCCCTAGAACATCTTATACCAAATGATATTATACCAAAGAAACTGCACTCCACTAGAACATCTCCTTCTACCTCCATAGTAGCTGATGTAACCTCAGTAATACGCTGAATGTAGCAAAAGGTACCACCAATCAATGACTATCAAAAACCCAGCACTGTAATGAGAGCTACAAAATATTGCAAGGAAGGTAGGATTCCTACAATTATTGTCATCTGGTACTCTAAATATTTGTTGAATGAATGCAGCATAACACAACAACAGCAACGAAAGTAAAAAAAAAAAATCCCTTTAATTCCTCTCTGCAAGAAGAAAAACAACACCTTCTTTTTAAAAGGCTGTCCCCCCCCCGCCCCGCCCCTGCAGACAATGCTTAAATTTTGTTTTCATTTGACAGCACAGAGCAGTACCAGAATTTTGTTTTAAAAATAGAAGCTCTGGGACGCCTGGGTGGCTCAGCGGTTGAGCATCTGCCTTTGGCCCAGGGCATTATCCTGGAGTCCCAGGATCAAGTCCCACATTGGGCTCCCTGCATGGAGCCTGCTTCTCCCTCTGCTTCATAAATAAATAAATAAATAAATAAATAAATAAATAAATAAATACTTTTAAAAAATAATAAAAATAGAAGCTTCTAGAGACAAACTCTATTTTCCACTAGAGAATATTTGTATTTATTGTATCTTCCCAAAGAATTTTAAGAATCACCTTAATATTCTTTTTAGATTAGATGCTAAAGTAAGAATTGGAATATTTAAAATGCACTAGAATTTACATGCATCTAAATGGATGGATTTAAAACTGGTGTCTCTGTTGGATATTCTGCATGCTGTGAGGGGAGGAGTGTTGAGTCCAGAAGAATCCTGATTACTTATGCTGCTGATTGCCTGTATGACACTGAGCCTGTCATTTCACCTCTGAAGTATCTTAGCTGTTAAATGAGAAAGTTGGACTAAAAGGTCTTCTAAGTGACTTTCCATCTCCAATTATGTTGAGTCTACAATTGAAATGTACAATGACCTTCTTCATGGGATTAGAAGTGGATACTATGGAGTCTGAATATCTACCTCAAAGCTGAGTCTAAGGTATACCAAACTGAATTTAAATTATAAACCTTGTTTATCGGTGATCTATTCAATAATGACCCTTTCATAAAATCACTTTCCTTGACAGAACACAAAGACTCCTAACTCTGAGAAACGAACTAGGGGAGGAGGGCGGGGGGTGGGGGTGAATGGCAATAGGCACTGAGGGGGGCACTTGATGGGATGAGCACTGGGTGTTATTCTGTATGTTGGCAAATTGAACACCAATAAAAAAGAAATTTATTATTAAAAAAAGAAAGAAAATAAAAATATCTGTATATATTCTAAAAAAAAAATCACTTTCCTTGCATTACCCATCTTTGTCCTCTTCCCATGTTATGTTTTTTTTTTTGTTTTTTGGGGGTTTTTGTTTGTTTGTTTGTTTGTTTTTTGCTTAAAAGTGGTGTAGGATTAGAGTCCTACTTCTACCACTAACTTACTAGCTGTATGATTTGGGGTAATTTACTTAGCATTTCTGAGCTCATTTGCCACATCTACACAATAGAACTGTTACAAATAATGGCACATGAAAAATGCCAAGCTCAGAACATGGCACATAGTGGTTCTTTGTGCATGTTTCTTTATTATGTAGGCCTGAGCTCCTTCATCCATACAAGTCTACCCTGAACCCTGCCATGCTTGTCTCCATTTATTAACAGCAATGGGTCACGCCAAATATAGAACAATGACAAAGCTAATTATGCTTTAGATAATACACTTATTCTGTTAGATGGTATTAATTCACCTAACTATTTGCTGAGTGCCAGTTCATTTATGTATATAATGTACACCTACATTATATATATGTAATCAACTGTTTATATTACCAGGCTTACAGTTAACAGTAGACTATTAGTAGTTAAATTGGGGGGAAGTCAATAGTTACATGCAGATTTTCAACTAAGTGAGAGGTCAGAGCCTCAAATCCCCATGTTGTTCAAAGGTCAACTGTTGTTCAAAGGTCAAAATACTATATTGCTACAAGCATGTCTTCAAATCTTCATATGTGTCTGAGAAAAAGATAGATGCTTTATCCCTAACACATACTGTGTACCAAATGCCAACACTATTCTGAAGTACTTTGCATATTTTAACTTATTTAAGCCTCACAACAACATTATAAGGTTGATATTACCATTTTCATTTGAGACTATTTCGAATGAGAAAATTGTGGCACAGAGAGATAGAGTAACTTACTTAAGGTCAAGTATGGAGCCCACATTTGAGTGCAGAGAGGGGCTCCAGAGTTCATGCACTTTGTCACTCAGCCATATATGCAAATAGCTATTTAAAAATCATTTTAAAGATTTGGTAGCACCAAGAAGTTTCTTTCAGCAATATTTTTTTAAATTTTTATTTATTTATGGTAGTCACAGAGAGAGAGAGAGAGAGAGGCAGAGACATAGGCAGAGGGAAAAGCAGGCTCCATGCACCGGGAGCCCCACGTGGGATTCGATCCCGGGTCTCCAGGATCGCGCCCTGGGCCAAAGGCAGGTGCTAGACCACTGCGCCACCCAGGGATCCCTCAGCAATTCTTTTAAATAGCATTTGTGGGAGAGGAAGGATAGGCAACTGCTGTGAGCCTCAGTATAATGCTTAAATCTGACTGAGATTTGATGCATAAGGCTTTGATGCACACTTCCTGCAACCTACGAGAGGCAGGCAAGAGGGGTTAGAGCCTGGCTAGGATGGGACACACACCATGTTCTCCCTTCAAACTCTAGCCAGGGCCGAGGAAGTCATTTTTTTTTTAACTTAAATATTTTTCTACCCTAATAAACACAAGGTATACTCTAAAAACGAGCCTCTGCTAGTAAAAGTGGCTTTTGGTTCAGCAGGAAGAACAACAAAAAAAGAAAATCAACAGAAAAGAAACCCTGAGTGGGTGTCAGCAGCTGAAGGGAAGGGAAGCATGAAGAAAGGACGGTAGGAATGGGAGCTTTTCTTCTGACTGTCCTGTTAAAATGTGTGAGTGGAAGTTGGGGGTGGATTTCATGAGTAAATATGGAATTTTGCCACCAAATTCTTTCCTCCAGAGCTAATATTCTCATGGGATATTAATACTAATACAAGGAAAAAGGCTCTGGGTGAAGAAAACTATTTTTCCCTTCAGGGCAGAGTTCTCTCAGGAAGACAGTGAAGTTTAAGAGTTTCAGAAAGTGCTGGTAATATACTAGGCATTTTACCATTCATAAACAGGACAACCCATAGGATTTCTCTTTGGCAAGTGGAGAAAAGAAGCGCGGTAATACCAGCCTCATCAAGGACCCTTCTCTCTACATAAAAGCCTCCTGGCTTCTTGTGTGTGGGATTTTTGACCTTGGTCATTATTCTGGACTAATGAATGTCATAAAAATAGAAATCTGTGTTATATACAGGTAATGTGACTGTATGATGCTATTGATACACAGGTAGCAGAGTGGCCCTGTGTGGAAGGGTACATTTACATTTTATAATTTCATCATTTTATCATTTTGAATTCATCCTTTTATGATTTCCCTGAATCATTCTTTTGAAGCATTCTAAAGAGCCAGAGGAAAAAAAATGAAAGCTCTTCTCATGCAACTGACTTAATGGATAGCTAAATGTCCAGTTTCAAAGCAGTTACTTATAAAAGGCCAAAAAAATGTTAATACAGGGCCATATAACTGTAACATAATTTTTCCAAGGTGGGAAAGGCAATAAATTACAAAATACCGTACTAATGGAATATGGTCTTTAATAAGAGCAGCTGTTATTTCACTAAGATGTACAATATTTTAAGTTTTGGTTTTCTGTTTTAGAAGTCTGTTAATTAGTTCACTTGTTTTATTTATTTCCATTCTCTGTGTGTTCGTGATTCTTAATTGTGTAATGTGTTTTTTATAAACTGCTCTTACATGATGGGAATGCTACACTGTCTTAGGTCTTTTTATGCTTAAAAAAACAAAAATAATAAACATTAAAATGTGAAATCATGAGGGATACTCACAAACAGTTGTATGTCCTTGACTGGATTCTTCAGCCATGTGTGTACATAATAGTTTGCACGTGGACAGTTATCTGATCACTTACTGTGGGATGATTTGCTGAACTGAACTTGAATTTCAGTTACACTGGATGCAAACAAGCAATATGAAAAATATAAACAGTCTCCCAAATACAGACTCTCCTTTGGGAAATTTTAAGCCAGGACATATAATCAATTTTAAAATAAACTTACTTTTATACTAAGAGTTGCCATCTATTGGGAAATAAATATCAGAAAGCTGGTACCCTCAGGTCTATTTTAGGATAAACCTGTAACTCTCCCGGTAATAAGTAAATCTTCAGATACTGTGAGTATTTGGGACTTGAGGAGTTGTTGTTAATTGCATTTTGGAGTTAAATTAGGTTGAATGAGTAATGCTTTCTGGCCTCAACTCTTCCAGTTGGAGATCTTTCTAAAATGTATGAGTCGATTTTTTTAACCAGCAAGACAACGAATGAATTTTGTCAATTAATTTTTTATGATTTAGATCTAGCATGCCTCAGGGACATGATTCTCAGTATCAATCATCATTGTACAATATGATAAATAGGTAGAAGATGAAGGAGATAAGACCATCTGTATTATTGAACAGAATACTAGGTAGTCACCATGGGACTCCAGTCCACACCAGTCCTGTGCAAAGTGCTGGAGGAGGTATAAAAATATCCTAATTCTTTGTTGTAGGGAGTTGTGCCATGCATTGTAGGATGCTTAGCAGCCTCCCTGGCCTTTTTGCAGAGAGGCAGAAATAAAAGCCATATTTCCTGTGAGTGTAATAGGAAATCAGAAAATAAAAACAAAGATCAAGGGAAATTTTATGGAAGAAGTGGGTTATGAGCAAGATCTTGATGGATGTTTAATGTTGGCAAGTCAGGTTAAAGAGCTTGATGACTAAGAGGTTACTCTCTTTTGCCTGAAGGGATGTCATTGGTAACCTTGATGAGAAAAACTTTAGTGAGCTGCATATAACCACTGGATGAATCATGAAGATGTTTTAAAGACAAAATTCTTGTGGCTCAAGCCTAAGGCATAGTCTTAATGTCCACCGCGTAGGTAAGAGTGGAGTTTAGGGACTTCTCCCCAATAGTGTTCACACGTGACAAATGCCATTCAATGAATTATTTCTCTTACACTTTTTTTTTTTCTGATTCTTCTTTCTTCTCCTTTTCCTTCTCCTGTTCAACCTTTTATCTCCTGTTTACCTCTGTTTTTTCATTCTTCTTCCTCTTCCTTCACTTCCTTTTTCCCACTTAGGTTTGGCTAATGCAGGCCTGTGAGAAGAGAAGCCATAGTCATAACCGCTGTATTAGTGTCCTGTGGCTGCTGAAAACAAATCACCACAACCTGGTGGCTTAAAACAGTAGAAGTGTATTTTCTCACAGTTCTGGAGGCCAAAAGTCCAAAATTATTTTTGCTGAACAGAAACCAAGGTATTGGCAGAGCTGCCCTTCAGAGGTTTTCGGGGAAAGTCCATCCCTTGCCCCTTCCAACTTCTGGTGGCTGTGTCCCTTCAGTCTCTGCCTCCTCGGTCACATAGTCTCCTCTTCTCTGTGTGTCAGATCTTCCTCTGCCTCCTTCTCATATCTCTTAAGGATCCTCCTGATTACTTTTAAGGCCCAGCCAGAAGAGCCAGATAATCTATCTCCCCATCTCAAGAGCCACAATTTGGTCATATCTGCAAGAAGCTTTTTTCCAAATAAGGTAACATTCACAGGTTCTGGGCATTAGGACTTACATAGTTATGCACTATTATTCAGCCCCCTACAATCAGAATGATACAGAGTCTTCCTTTTATATGGTGGACAATACTGATATGAACCCCTCTGGTAGATCTCACATACAAGCATTAGAAAGGAGTCCTACCTCTTCACATATCTTCTGTTCCTTGGAACAATGTTTTGCCTTTGAGCAGTATCTCCCTGCCTGGGAATTGAAGAAGAAGAGACCTCATTGTACCTTTCTAGTTTTTTGAGTACCAACCATCAGATCCCAAATAATGGGAGTCAGGATCTAGTGTGCTCCTGATGGAGAGCTTCCTATGTTCCTCCTCAGAGTGTGAAGGCTATTCCTAAGAAAAGGCCAACCCCTAGGCTTACTTAGTTCTGGTTAGATTGCCAACATGCTCTCTTCAACCTAAGCTAGAGGACATCTAAAGAAAGTCTTAGGATTGATAAGGAGTCCTCCTATCTCGAGATTCTGGTAAATTCACCTGAGACCCTCAGCCTCCAAGTAAGAGATACTTTGAGCACGTTATATTTATTTTTTTGAGCTCTGTTATTTGCTTGGTTAATAATAATAGCCAGCATTTATAAAGCACTTACTTGTCAGTCACTGTACTAATCACTTTACTCATATTAATGAATTTAAATCTTATGAAATCTCACCAGGTGCTATTATTATTCCTATTTTACAGATAAGGAAACTGAGGCCCAGAAGTATTGCACAGATATGCTAAGATATACAACTGTAAGAATAGACCCAGGATTTAAACCGACAGGATTTAGAGTTTATACTTTTAGCCATGGAAGTGTAGCTACTGTCCAGTGATCATTTAAGAATATGTTGCCATAGACCTGAAAAACATTTTCCTTTGTAACTATTTAAAGGTTATAAATAAATTGTGACAATGGATGAAAAGAGGACCATACTTTCCTTTCAAGGAAGGATGAGAGAATGGTTCTTGGGAAGGACCATTTATTGAGGTCCTACTAGGAGCAAGACACTCAACCCTGAGACTTTCATCTAAGTTATTTTTATTTCATCCTTACAATAGACCAATGGAGTAGATACTGTCATGTTCATTGTCATATGGAAGAACCTGGCTCCAAGCAACTAATTTTACCCAAGATAAGAACCAGTATAAAAACAGGCAGAAACAGAATTTGACCCAGTGCTTTATGCCCTTTAAGCCCATGTTTTCTGTTTTGTACCTATCTTCAGTTTAAAGAGATGGGAGGAGGTGCATTTTTAGATTCTCCATATGTGTCTTCTGGTCTGAACATCTTTTCATGTATAAATTCCAAATTACTTGGAGCTGATATTTGAAGATTTTGAGCTCTCACTTACCCTTTCTCAAAGCTTTCTGATAGTCTAGTAAAATGTGCAGCCACAGGCTGGTGGGCATGGGCATCCAAAGAGCTGGTTTGAATCCTGGCTCAGCCATTTCAGTGCTATGTAACCCTGGGCAAATCACAAAACAACTGGGAGCTTCAGCTTCCTTATTTGTAAACATGGGATTAATAATAATAATACCCACTCTTCAGGGTAAATATCAGAAATAATATATGGAAATACAGTGATTAGTTGGTACAAGTTTGCTCATTAAAATTGCAAGGTATGCATTTTGCCACTTTTCTCTATCCTCCTTTCAAAGCACTGACTGTATTTCCACCCCAATTTCCCCCACCCCCTTTTAAAGGTATCTGGAAACATGCCACTTAGAAATTCATTAAGATTCATTCTTAATTAAAATGAAGATATCTGGGGAGAAGACAGAGAAGTCTGTGTTAGTTAAACATACTTCTGAAGACTGGCTTGGGCACCTGGGGAGAGGAGATGAAGATAAGGAGACAATGAATGACTTCACAAGATTTTTTCAGATGGCATGTGAAAAAGATTATTGTGAAAGATAGCATACCCTGATCTGTATCCACAGAGAGCAATAATAAATTTTAAGAGTGTAATGAAAAATATATTTTATCAAAAGACCTGAATTGTGAGTTACATTGGTGGGACTTCACCTAAAACTTAAATTTTTAACTGGATATATGACTGCACACACATATGTGCAATTGGTGTGCAGGGTATGAAGAAAGTATGAGAAATACTGAGGAATGAAATTCCCTAGGACAATATTGTGAACGTTACAACTCAAGTATGTGGGGCAATATTAAAGTTCTTGGTGCTTCCAAGTTAAGCAAAACAAAAAGTCCCTGCAGTTCATAGGAATATGTATCACATGTACTCAGCTCAATGAATTGAGACCATGCAAGGTGACCAGTTACTCAAGGGAAATGTCCTTAAAAAAAAAATCAGTGGAAAAGAAGGTGTTCATATCTAGTTGCCTTACTAAGAATGTGGGTCACAGTTTAAAGAGATTCCAAAGGTAATGTGATAATATGGCATGTCTTCCCAAGGGCAACCAGTGCAAATGTTCTGAATCAAAAATAACTCAATGATTGAGAATTCTGAGAGGACATTCAGTACACCTCCATCCCAGAGAAATTTGGAAGAAGGAGTACATTAGTCTGTTTCAAGACTTCAAAAGATTAAACTTAGATTAAACTTATTGTTGAAAATGTTAAATCTCATTACTAATTGAATTTCACTGGAATAAAAAGACTGTAGTGAAAGCTGACATTTATCTATTTGGTAGAAACCAGTTAAATTCAATTGAACATGATTTTCAAAAGATATTCTTCCAGTGTCTGTGTAGGCCAGGGCTGTAAAATTCAAGTTACATGTAGGTAATCATGCTATCACATTCTGGTTATCAAAACTGGTCATGATGAAATTCAAAAATGGTATATTGGATATCTGCCATTTCAGCAAATATCATTATAATAGCAAAGTCTATGCATAACGGAATGATTTTTTTTTTTTTTTAAGAGAAAGAGAGAGAATGGAGGAGCAGAGAGAGAGTCTTAAGCAGCAGGCTCCATGCTCAATGTGGAGCCCAATCAAACCCAGGTTGCTTGTTCTCAAAACCCTGACATCATGACTTGAGCTGAAATTGAGAATCAGATGCTTAACCAACTAAGCCACCCAGGTGCCCTGAGATGAATGATTCTTAAGCTTCTCTTTCACTTTAACTCAATAACAGGTATAATAATATTTCACCCCAGAATAGTGAAAGCCCAAAAGGCTTGGAAACTCCCTTGTGTAATTATGGCAAAATTTGACCTGAATGTCCATTTGTAAATCAAGAAATGAAGATGAAATGACAAGCAAAATTATTCTAGTTATAATTCCTTGAAAATCACATACATTCATACTGTAATATGGTATGGGAAGCTAGGGATTAAAGAATTTTTCTTTTCTTCTTTTCAGAAAACAACCTATAGCTTCACCTGTGTCAGAAGAAACTTTATAAAGAAAACTTTAACAAGAAAAAAAAAAGGGGGGGGGGATCAGATTAAGAAAAGAAATATCTTTAACCTAGGTAGGAAGATGTCAAATAGAAAGGCAATAATGGGCTCATCTAATTTTTAGAGGTTTGCTTGATTTGGAAGACAGAGTAGGGGTTCAAATATAGAACCTGAGTTTTCTTTCTGGCAGTGATGTACTAGTCATGCAGGCCATCCTTCTAAAACGGAGCCACATTATGGTTTGTAACCTGTGGGTGAAGAGAGTAGATAACCTCCCTTAGCCTTT
The DNA here is from genome assembly GCF_003254725.2 of Canis lupus dingo. Lineage (NCBI taxonomy): Eukaryota > Metazoa > Chordata > Mammalia > Carnivora > Canidae > Canis > Canis lupus. Next base: position 53,001,426 of record NC_064250.1, on the reverse strand, counting down.
TAGAAGAGCCAAGACAAGCCATGCAAGGAAGAAACAAGTCTCCAGGAAAAGGAGTCACAAGAAGCTCCTTCCCGCTGACTGTCACTTTGGGTCACTGGAAACACACATACATGCCCAGGACGTGCGTAGATGCTTTGGGGGAGTTGGAGACATTAACTCTGCATGCTGCTGAGTGGAGAACATTTTTTCAAAGGCAAGGAGCAGTGAGAAAACCAGAAGCCAATCAGAGGGAAGAGAATGTTTGAACAGAGAGGGGGGTGCATATAAAGACTAAAGGTTTGGGGCTTTATATCTCTCTCCACTGTCTCTGTTCTAGGGGACTTTTGCCAATCTGGGCAGGTATTTACAGCTCCAAGAGGACAAGAGGGGTCAGGTGAGTCCTGAATCAATTAGACTATGTTTACTTGCATATATTTTGTGTCTTTGCAGTTGCTTCATGAAACAGATTAAATTCTAATCACGAGGACCAGCATTCCCAATGTATTCTACTTGTTTATTCTGCATCAGCTTAAGGAGTCTGCCATGGACATGTGAGCTCACAAATGCACATTCAAGAAATGAGTAGAATATGGGACTGTCACTGCTTCCTCTTGTTCTCTCTGCACGGAGAGAGGCTGGGTTGGCACTCAGGCCTCCATTTATAAAATGCGACCAGTGCTTTTTGCCACCTCTTTGGCAAGTACGCTATGAGACTTCATGAGACACTGCTTTTGGAGGTTTCCTTTACAAGAAAGGTGCATTAAGGTTCTAAGGTGGCAAGCTTCCAGTCTATTGCTGCAAAATTCTTTCTTAGGAACTGTTTTTCATGAGAATCGGAAAATAGAAATACTAGTCTGGAGAAGAAATTCCAACTTCTGAAAGACTTATGTCCTAGTTGTGAGCATTTTTTAATGCCTAGAGATGCTCCTGGAGTGATTGCTTTGGCGAAGTGATGAGGCAAACAAACCACAGCAGTAGAATAAAGTACAGAATGGTAGTCAAGGATCAGCCCTTGCTCTCTGTCTCCATGCCACCTATGCAGAGATTTCTAAACTATTTTACATGTTACATTTTACTAGGAGTAGGGGATATGGGGAAAAACCTCAAATGCCATTTTTTTTTGGTTAGTCCTATTAACCCAGTGATTAATCTGTGAGTTTCAATTTGAGAGAGAAGACCATCAATGCTAACCTGTCCAATAAAAATACAGTCTAATATATTTGTTGTTCACACTGAAGACTGAGACCATAAAACTCAATGCTTTATTCTTGGTCATTTTGAAATAAAGATCAAAGGGAATTAATGGATGGTTTCAAAATAGAATGACATTGTCTGAGCTCACAAATCAAAGGTGTTTGTATTACCCTCTGCCTCACAATGAAATTCATTCCTAATTCATCTATGTTTATGTAAAAGGAATATAGCTCACTTAAAATTATTTTAAGAGAAGAGATTATTGGGTCCTCAACAACTATCAGGTGGTATGTCACCAGGCAAGAGGAAGATTAGTTATTCTCATGATTGTCATTCTGTTCCTTAATCTTAGATGATCAGAAGGAGAAAAGTTCAAAAGACTGTTATAATAATAGTCCTACTGACTTTAGGGTACAAGGCTAATGTGTGCCTTGTATTCACTATGGGAACTTGATACTTCTCAGATGTTACTTCCTGAAAACTCTGGCAGAGGTGACCTATTAACTTCATCACCCAGAGAGGGGAGACAGAAGAATAGGATATGGGTGAAACCTAATGATTAGATGTGGGTCATTTTTAAGATTCTAACTTTAATTTGGGGTGGGGGAATTCACAGGTGTTCAATAAATTATTGGTAACCTGTTGTTCTAAAACAGAAGTCCCCTTATCTGCTTTGCTTTTAACCATCAATGAAGAACAAAGGGGCTCCACACAAAAAAATACATCTTAAATGTCATCTACATGGACTTTGTCTTTTTTTAAAGCTCTTTATTGCACCTTGGCATTGTGTGTTAATCTGTAACTGCCTTGATTTATTTTAGAACCAGCCAGGACATAAATCCTAAATAGTGGAAGTTTTTAATTTAGTTAATATGTGTGTATGTGTATGAGTATCTTTATATATACACATGCATATACCCATATATGTGTGTTCATATATACATATGGACAAATACATTAATAGGTGGCTTTCTACTACTGATGATGTTAAACACATAAATACACTACTGCATATTTGTATAAAGCTTTTTATTTTCCAAAATACTTCTTATAGATGATCCTATTCTGAAATTCATAGTCACCCTGCACAAAGGTTAAATGACCTGCCCAAATTCACACTTCCCAAGTGGGAAAGCCAAGCCTAGCAATGAAGTTTCCTGATTCTTAGCCAAGAGTTCTTTCCGCTACAACAGCTGTCACTGGTTACTTGGAAGGTGAGGGGAAGAAACTGATTTGGCTTTTCTGAAGTTCAGAATTATTGAAAGTGACTGAAATATCAGTCGTGCAATTGTATTCCAAATCAGTTGATCCAAGACAATTCTATGTGGGATGGAATTAAGTTGTGTAGGTGGCCATATACGATAACTTTGTTATGTTCTGTTTATATTATGCTATATTCCACCATCACCCGATGCTAAAATTCTTTTCTTACCTATCTTTTTAATTGACTTTTTTTTCTGACAAACAAGACATCTTGTAGCTATTCATTACACTAGTAATAGAAATACTGATGCAAATACCTTATGCTAAAGTTATGCAAAACTAGAATTTTGAATCATATTTTACCTCATTTGCTACAATAGTGGCAAAACAATATAATAGAATTGTATTTCCAATATTGACTACCCATTAGTAAAAAAAAAAAAAAAAAAAGTCTTAATGGAAGTCAGTGGCTATGGTATACAAAATGACCCTGTTATTTCAAGGTTAAAACTTAGTGAGCCATTTTTTTTAGACATTCTCTTTTGAGACCCCCCGTTTTTAATCTAATTTGTGGTTAAGACTAATTGAAAGGTCTTTAGTTTATTCAAATACTACTCACTGGCAGGAGTGGTAAAAGAAATGGAAAAATGTTACTTCATTGCAAACAACAGCATAAGATCAAAACCGACCAAGGTGACAATTAAGCATTCTCCATTAGAACTCAGAATACCATTATCAAATAAGGAGCAATGGAAAGCCCTTGGTAATAACCTTGGAGTGGTAATGAATATTCAGAGTTCAGCCTGATGACACATCAGACTTTCGTCTTTAAAAATCTGTTTGTTCCAGAAGTCCTACAGGCAATTTTCACAGTTGAAATCATTTTTTTTCTTGAAAAATAAGGTAAAACCCTGCAATACCTGGAGTAGTGATTGAGATGCTATAATAATAACAATTTAAAAAAAAAAACCAATGTCGTGGCTTACGTAGATAGAAATGTATTTCTCACATTACAGTCCCGCCGGTCCAGGTGGTGAAGTAGATTAACTCCTCTAGGTCATAAAAGGACGCAAGTTCCTTCCTTTCTTCTGCGTTACCATTCCCTGATGTCATGCTCTTCGGTGTTACTGAACCTGTGCTACAGCCCACAGAGAAGGCACAGGGGAAAGTACAGGGCAAGTGTTTAAGGAGATGACCCAGAAATGAAACATATCGATTTCACTCCTCTTCCATTACCCGGAAGTTTAGCACATGAACTTATTTAACTTCTGGATATGCTGGGAAATGTAGTCTGTAATTGGGAGGCCATGTTTCTAAAAACTGGGGTGGAGGAAGAAGGTTGGAGGTTGGAGAGGTGAGTTCATCTATTAAAAGAAAGTGGAGAAGAAGGTATATTGGGGATCATCTAGCTGTCACAGCCACAATATACAAAGTGAACTGCATTTATCCAAGCAGGAACAAAATCCAAACAAACCATCAAAGGCATCCAAACAAATAAAAAATGAAGTAATGCTGGTCATACTTGGGTAATTTAAAATTAAAAATTAAAAAATAATGATTTTCAATTTTTCTCAGTATCACTTCTGTGGAGCAAATTTATGCAGGTCATCTACACGCTGCACAAAGATTTAGCTGGGGTTTTTTTTGTTTGTTTTTAATAAGATATGAAGGTAGTTTCTAATTTTTATATAATACAAATAGATTAGAGAGGCATGTCTTTTGTTGACATTATTGAAAAATAACCTTTTCTAAGCAAGTTAACTTTTCAAACAATGGTATCTTACAATTTTAAATTCTAATGTGAAATAGAGTCAATGTTCTCTTTTGTGGGTATGTGTCTGAACATAGTATTTAGGAACCTGAAGTAGTTTTCTACCTCCTTAAAAAAGATGTACCTACAACAGTTGAGCTAATTTGTATTTTTATTCAATGCACATTTATTCAATACCAATTATGTTCCAGTGACTACTAGGTCAGGCTCTGCATAAAGTTTCCAATTCAATCTTTCCAACAAGCCAGGGAGATAGGATAAGTTTTCCCTATTTCCCATGTGAGTCAAGGAGGTTAGGTAACATGCTTAAAGTCACACAACAAAGCCTAGTTTTAGATCCTAGTCTCTGCTATTTATTCTATTTCTGTCAGTTTTCCTCATTTGACAAATATTTATCAAGCATCTTCTCTGTCTAGGCAGTAAGGTAGATGTTTTCATATGTTTTACTCCCATTTCACCTCATGACAAATCCCATGAAGTAGATAGTATTTTTCCATTTTGTAGATGACACCAGTGTGGCTCAGGAAAGTGAAGTACCTTACCCAAATTACAGAACAATGAGTACACCAGGCAGGATTTAAATCTACAGTAGTAGCCTTTTTACTCAGAATTTGCCTTTCCTCCTATTTTATGAAGTCACTGCTCCCATGGGTCTCCCAACTTAGACACAATACAGACTTGTTTACCTCCCTCTCTGTATTTCCCATCCACTGACTCGGCATATCCTGTCAAACCTGTTGGAGACACATCTCCAATCCACCCTCCAGCCTCGCTGGGCCTTTATAATTTTTGGTCAGGAACTGTTTCCTAGCCAGATTTTTTTTTTTTTCTTTTAAGAGAGGGAGAGAGCGGGAGGGGTGGGACAGAGGTAGAGGGAGTGAAAGAATCTTAAGCAGGCTACATGCCCAGCATGGAGCCTGAAGGGGGTTTGATATCACGGCCCTGAGATCATGACCTGAGCCAAAATCAAGAGTTGGATGTTTAACTCACTGAGCCACACAGGCGCCCTTCCTCAACAGCCTTTCTACAATCTTTCTACAAGTTATCCTTACATATACCAGTCTCCACATTGTCACTCCCAAGTAAATAAAAGCACCCAATCACAATTCTTCCATTCTTAAAATGTTCCATTTGTTCTCTGATCTCCATAGAATAATATCTCGGTTCATTACTTTGGCATACAAAGCTCTTCTCGGTTCAGCTGCGGCCTCATCTCTCATCACTCAATTCCCACCCAACCTCAATTCTATCCATACTTAATGCTTTGCTAATCTCCAAACCCATCTGCTTTTTCATGCCTCTGTACTTTGGTACATGATGTTCTTGTGACCTAGAGTGGCCTTTCCCACTTTTCTCTGCCTGCAAAACTTTCACACTTTAAAGATCCTATTATAATATAAAATTATAGTTACTTCCCCAAATGAAGTTGGTCATGCTTCTTTGCTCCCATAGTACTCTGGTGTATCTTAAATGCGATAATAATTATGTGTATACATGCCTGTCTCATCCAGACCGCTCTCCTTGACAGCCAGGACCACCTGGACCTTGCACAATGCTTGGCACATAATAGCCATTCAACAAATGTTTAATTGGGAACAGTGGGTGAAAGACTCAGCTGCTACGCCTAGCACAAAGGCAGTTATGACACAGTGGCCTTTAACAACAAAATAATAAAGTGTTTATTGAACACTTACTCTAGAAAATCTCTGTAGCTTGGTACTCTAATGGGATCAAGGACGAACAAAATAATCCTTGCCCTTAACTCTTTGCTCTAACTTAAAATTTAATTATGTATCGATGACTGATATTTTAAAAATGAGAGCATTCATGCCTGCCCCTCTTGTTAGTGTTAGTCGTTAGTGTGTTGTTCCTATCAGACCATAAAGTCCCTATGTCCAAAATTATTATGCCTTCTGTTTTCATCATTGTATTCCTAGCTCCTTTCGTTGATCACATGGTAGGGGTTCAAAAGATATTTGTTGAAAGATGAATACATAGTTTTCAAAAATAAATAGAGTGACAATTTTTAAAATGCAAAGTAAATAGCATACCTTTTATGGGTAATTTTGAAGATGAAGTGGAACTACGGGCACTGAAAAAAAGATTCAGAACAATTCGAGACAGAGGCAGGTTGAGGGAGAATGATCCCAGGGGTCGGAGAATAATTCTTAAAATCATTAAAAACTTAAAATTCGGGCAGCCCCAGTGGCACAGCGGTTTAGCGCCACCTACAGCCCGGGTTGTGATCCTGGAGACCCGGGATCGAGTCCCACGTGGAGCTTCCTGCATGGAGCCTGCTTCTCCCTCTGCCTGTGTCTCTGCCTCTCTCTCGCTCTCTCCGAATAAATAAATAAATAAATCTTAAAAAAAAAAACCTTAAAATTCACAGGCCTCAAAATAACGACCATGGGAAATTCACCACTTGTCACTTTTGCAAAAGACTACTATGTAATGCAGAGATTCTTAGATTGAAGTTGTCCATCTTCTTCCAACAGTGGTTGACTTTTTAAAAAAATTTAATGAAGACTTGCCATATTTGCTGCTTCATGTTCTTCCTTGCAGTGGTTCCTGTTTCAGTTCTTACTGGAGGCCCCCATAGAATTGCTTACTGAATTGGAAGCAATCTCTCTGATCAACCAATATAATTTTTGCCTCATACAAAGAAAACTGAATACTAGAGAGCTTATGTAAGTTGCCCAACTTGTTGGTGGCAGAAATGGTACTAGACAACAGACATCTCAAAGGTAAGGTGATATTTTTCCCTACTGTATGGTACTAAGGCCAATTTTAGCTGCAAGCCAGTGCATGGAATGGTCAGCATCATTATGCCCTAACAACCTTCTGAGTGTATTTTGTAGTCTCTGTACTACTCTAAATATTTTCTTTCCTTGTGGTCTTAAAAACTGTCTTTTTGGGTGCCTGGGTGGCTCAGTCGGTTAAACATCTGACTCTCAATTTCAGCTCAGGTTGTGATCTCACGGTCGTGGGATTGAGCCCCATGTCAGGCTCCATGTCCAGCACGGAGTCTGATTCTGATTCTCTCTTCCTCTGCTTCTCCCCATGATTGCACTCTCTCTCTTTCTCTAAAATGAATCAGTAGAATCTTAAAAACTACAACAACAACAATTTAAAAAAAAAACCTAAATGGTCTTTTTCAACACATTACCAAGTTGTCAGAGGTATGATTCTCTAGTCTCTCCCAGGCTACTCTTCTGTACCTTTTTGCACAAATCGGGAGCTTATGTAACTCTGTACTTTCTACTTACCACTGGGGCAGACCCTGAAATTCAGCCTTCCTGCTCTTGCAATAAAGAGTTGTTTCATTAGACTAAAGTCCTGATAAAAATGATGATCTTTTCTTCCAGAACAAGCATCGTGCGGTAGACTATATTTCTTGTTAATTTTCATACAAGTTTCTATAGTAGAGAAAAGCATGCTTCAGGATGTTGAATTGTGCCTTTATTTTTGGCACTTCCTTCAAAGCAGAATTTCATACTGTGGAAAATCCAGGTCCCAGGAGTCAGTATAACTATAATGAGGATGTTTGTCTTTCTTCCTCTTATCCTTCTCTTCTTCCTATTCTCCCTTTCTCCCTTCTCTCTCTCTCTCTCTCTCCCTCTCTCTTTTGCATTTTATTTACCTCGAAGGGAAGAATTTCCATTTTCTCTGGTAGGCTGAATTACTTCTCTTGTTTAACTGTGCTCAAGATGCATGCAGCATGGCACCAAGTGGTTAGACTTGTTTTTACATCCTGTATGGCTTGCTAGATGTTTTTATGGCCACTTGAGATTTCCTGTGCATTTTATGCAATTATTCGTGGTGTCATTTTGTTATTTTTCTGAAGATCTTCTCAGGCCTTTGTCTTCCTCTACTGTTTGTCGTATTTTGGTTTGTCTTAAGGTTGTTTGATTTTTGCTATTACCCATTATTCCTCTCCTTCTCCCCTCCCTTCTTTTTTTCTTCCCTCTTTTGCTTTGTCACTCTCTCTCCCTCCTTTCTTTTTTGCCTTCTGATCCTTTTCACACATTCCCCGGTTTATCTTTTCAATAGGTATTTTGGGGGCTATCATTTTCCAGACGCTGAGAAGTCAGAGATGAGTACATTTCATGCTCATAAAATGGAGGAGAGCCTAGTTTGCAGGATTGTTATGAGAGATAAGATCCCATGTATAAAATGCTTAGAACAATATCTGGTAGTCAGTAACTACTAAAAAAATGTTAGCTATTAACTACTATTTTAGTGAAAATAACTTCAAGCGTTTTATGTAATAGAAAGAGATTAGAATTTTCGAGACTGTACAACCTGCGGCAATGCTTTCCTTACCCTTCTTTTATAACTCAGTCTCAGTCCGATGGATAACCAGGGTAACCAGGAGTCCTGCTCCAAGTGATTGAGTTAAGGGTCTTTGGTCAGTACAAATGGTTTTATTATTTTCCACTCTTCATATGTCTGCCAGGTAAACATTATTTTTCTAAGTTTTTGTTTGTTTGGTTTTGAAGACTACTGTTAATATATTTTTTCCTTCATCTTTTTATAATCACACTGCTGTCCTTGACTTAATGGTAGACTTTTATGTAAAAATAAAGTCATAGCTCATAAGCTCTGGTTAGGGCCCAACTGTTCAAAAAGACTATTATGAATTTCTTTTCTTTTTCTTTTGAATTTTTAATTTAGTTATTTGAGAGAGAGACAGAGAGAGAAGAAACAGGGGGGAGGGGCAGAGAGAGGAAGATAGAATCCTCGCTAAGCAGGGAACCCAACAAGGCAGGGCTCAATCCTAGAACCCTGGGATAACGGCCTGAGCCAAAGGCAGACATTTAGCTTACTGAGCCACCCAGGTGCCCCCATTATGAATTTCTTTAAACCAACTTTACTTTTTTCATATTATTTGAAATCCATGAGAATTCTACTTCTTTTCCTTTCTCTTTCTGATTGCTTAAGTGGATGGAAATCTCTGTTTTAAAGCTTTTAAATTTACCTCTTCATTGACACCTTCTTTATACATATTTAAATATATGTTACAAAGTGTTCATGTCTTGTTCTTCCCTTTAAGCATCTTTTAATTTGTTGTTGTAGCTGATACTTTTTTTTCCCACTATTATAAACTAATTTCTAAGCTTTGGGAGACATGATTTCAACCTCATGGTTGTGTGAATAGAAAAGAAAGCTTTTTAAATTTCACATAACTCCACCTCTTTCCTTGTATATCCATTCATTTTCCTGATTCACCAACTTTTTCTTTGTGTATTCCAAAGAGCATGTCATCCTAATACTATTTAAAGAGGTACTTTTAAAAGGTTGGGCCCCTCCTATGTTTTCATACTTCTCTAAATTTTTAGCAGTTTCCTAGAGACAGAGCTCATATCTCTTTCCAATTTTTCATATTTTTTCCCCAGAAAGAAGGGAGGGAATATGCAATTCCAAACTTTTTGTTTTAAACAACTACAACTAAATTTACTTCTGAGGGGGTCTTCCAATTTAGATCTCAGGTCTTTTTGACTTTCTGGGTCAGTGGGGCTTACTTCTTCTTGGGATCTGGGTTCCATGCCTTCCTCTTCATTTCAGATTTATTGTCATACTAAGGCAGCATCCATGTATTATTTTCTTCCTCAGAGCTAGACCTCTGGCTGTTGGTATTTAGAGCCATTTGTTTTGTATTACATGTTGCTTTTTGTATTTTTTCATTTTAATGACCCTATAAAGATTTCCTTTGAATATTTTTCCCTCTTTCCTTTAATTCTTCGTTCTGTATTGTCTGTTCATCCTAGGCTTAGTTACTCCCATCCCTACAATAATAATTCTGCTTTTCATTCATTCAACAGATACTTACTGAATGTCTGCTATATGATACCATATACATGGCCTTAGAGATGCAAGAGAAGGCAAGGCAGATGGGCTCTCTGTTCCCATGGACTTTTCATTGTATTGTGGAAGACAAATAATATAATAATATTATAATATTATAATAATATAATTTCAGATAGTGACAGAATTTATGAAGAAAACAATGTATTATGATGGAGTGAAGAGCTAGGTTTAGTTAAGAATGCAAGCAGTTTTTTTGATAGGATGATGAAGGCCTCTCTGAGAAGGTAACTTTGATCTGAGGATGGGATGAAATAAGGGTCGGGAGAAGAGCATTCCGGGCTGAGAGAACTGTAAGATTGTGGACCTGGAGGTGAGAAAGAGCTGCTAAAGGAACAGAAAAAAGGCCACTGTGTCTGTAGCAGAGCTAGAGAGGGTAAGAAGGATAGTAAAAGTGGAGAAGTGGAAAGAAGTCAGGTCATACAGGATGCTGTTGTCCATTGTCCTGGAGGCTCCTACAGATGAAGGGTGTAAGCCTTGGTACTGATTTTGGATTTTATTCCATGGGTTATAGGAGGCCATCAGGTAATTCTGAGGCAGAGGATAGTAAGATACGAGTTAAAAGGTCACTGATTGCTGTGTGAGAACAGACATGAGGGGAAGAGTAGAATCAAGAGGACCAGTTTGTGGCTCCTCCTTTTAGTTAGAATGGTGTTTTATTTTGTTGAATCTAAGTGCTCCAAACTGGCTTATACAAGGACATGATTATTTCATATATAAGATACCCATGAGCAAGGTAGACTCTAAGGTTGGTTATTTCAGCAACTCCATGATGTTGTCAGGAGATGCCCTCTACCATCCCTGGCTTTCATTTCTCCCTCATGCTGGTTAAGATAGCTGCTGTAGCTCTGAGCATTATGTCCCAGGATGACCAAGTCTGAGGGAGGAGAGAAATTAGCACATGGTGGGGCAATTTGTTAGCAAGTGTCCTGTCACAATGTCTTGTGCCGCTCTCTTTGACCAGAATTGGGTACTCCTGAACCTATTACTGACAGGTGTGAAATTGTCAGTATTTACTTGGGCCATTGATTTGGGGATAGTATGAATAATAGGGCGTTAGTCCCTACTACTGTAGCCCAGAGAGAAATAAATACCAAATGCCTATCCTCGTGTGTGGTATACAGCAAGACTGCAAACGAAACTAAACCAAAACGAAACAAAGCAACTGTGTTCCCCCCGAAACTTCTTTGGACACTTCAGAAAAACCAATATTCCTCAGGAGGCATTTCTGTTTCCAAACAGGTTTTTCCTTTCTGTAATATAATAAGAAGATATCCAAGTAACTTCAAGTTTGCTTATAAAGAGTGATTATTTGAATGTCTCTTCTGTGACAGGTAATACTCTGGGAAGCTTACAAATGAGAACTGCATTGGACTTTACAACCATCCTATGAAGTAGATATTTTTAAATCCATTTTCCAGAACAAAAAGCTGGGCCTAATTAAATTGATGAAGGTCATACAGCAGTTTTTGCCAAGCTCCAATGTCTATGTATAGTCTTTTATAATTTTGAAAATAAAATAAAAGTATATTTATGGCCATAGTTGGATCTGGATACCTGGGCCTTTCTAAAGCATTCTGAATAGATAGCTTGCCTAGGTCTTGATAGCTGGATCTCATTTTTAGCTTCCAAGGGCTCACAGGCAATATGAAAAGCAATAATCTTCAAATTGAACAAATAAAGATCAGAAGTGATATATCACCTAGAAGCAGACTCCAGAGGCATATCTCTCCTATTTGACAACTCACATGTAATAAAGACAGTGCCTAATTATTTTAAAAATACTTTGGTGGGGGGAGGATGTTGTTTTGTGGATGTTGAGGTGCTAATCTTTTTCAAAAGGGGTATTATGAAAGATAAAAATCAACAGAAATACACTGTTTCTACCTGAAGACAAGTTCTTTTTTATTCCACTCAGTTTGAGGTTTTGTCTTTGTGTTTTTAACCTCTGCCTCAGTGTGTACTTTGCACAGATATTGACCAAACCATAGCTGCTGAGATGTGAAATTAGGTGATTTAAAGATTCACTTCTGATTCCCAAGATATGCTCCAGGGCATACTGTGATGTGCTTTAGGGCATAAAATGATCTCAAGCTGGGGCTAAGGGGGAAAAAATTCTCTGCAGTAACAGTAAATATTGCATGATGGCAAGATGGTTAGAAAATTATGTTCTTAAAATTTTTCTGAACAACTATACTTTTCGTAAAATCAGATTATAAGGCAGGAAACTAAACTCTATCAATTGTTGACGCTATTATACACTGGAAACTAACTTATTCAATATGTGGTAAATTGCTCTCATCAGTTCAAAGATGAAATTCACTTTTTTTTTTTCTAAACTAGTTTTGGATCAATGTGTGGAGCCAAAAATAAATATAAAACCTCTGGGAGATTTTTGGTACACCCAGATTTTAATTTGTCCATGGTAATGAGGGGAAAAGGAGATGGTAGCTCTTGAGTGCCCAGTTCTAAAGAATGGAGTATTGGTATAGAAAACAAGATAATTCTACCAAGGCTTTGATTGATCTGTCATTTGCATAATCAGGAGTAAAGGACAGTCTTAAGAGTATAGTCTTCCAAATAACTTTTATCTGTATAACCAGAAAACAATGAAACATTGACTCAATGCTTCCTGAACATGTTCCTTTCTACCCTCTGGCAGAGCTTCTAATAAGTGAACAGATCAGAAAACAGTGGAGGAAAGTAGGCAGAAAGAGAAACAAGGAATCTGGGTTAATTTCCAAACTGAATAATCAGCTTCCTACTAAAAAAAAGAATTGGCAAGGCTGTATGGAAGGTTCCATGATTCCTTCATTCCCATTGTGGCAGAAGTATGTGAGCTGGCAAGAGAGACCTGCAAATACTATGGATAAACCTAATCATTTCTCAAAGGCTCCCATTTAACTCACTATAATTTAAGATTACACAGCCCTACTTGCCCTGCATACATCCCCTTCTGTGTTGAGTCTACAACTTTGCTTGAGAACCTAACAATTCTCACTCTGAATGGTGTGTTAACATGGAGCGCTTTGTAGTTGGTGACACACTTGGGGATTTGCAAGCTTGGCCCAGGGAAAAAATCTGTCTTCCCTCCCTGAATCTTGGAAAAACTTGGCCACTATCCCAGTGGCCCATATCCCCTTATTCCCTGCTCCAACATTCTTTTTATGATTCAAAAATATATATATATTCCTGCTCATTTGTTGCTTCTGATTGGTGCAGAGCAAAAACCTGGTTGAGACTCATGGGCTTGTGTCCCAAACAACCTAGATACTCTCCAACAGAGCAGAGATTATTAGAATTCTTAGAAAAACTGCAGAGCTGCTATTAATATACTGATTTTACATATGAGAAAATGGAACTCAGAGAGTTTAAATGACTTGCCCAACTTCACATAGTCAGTGTCAAAGCCAGGATTTGGACACAGACGGTTTGATGCTAATGATCATGCTCTTTCTACTATGCCCTGCTATCTCCCAGACTTCTATTTATTTATATAAAGCACCAAGAGATGAAGTGGAAAGTTGTCTTCAAGTAAAATGGTATGTGGCATGTACTAAGCATTTACTAAATATTTCTTGAATGAAAAAAGTTGATTAGCAATTGGCTTCTGGATTTCTCTTTCTCCTTTATACTTGCTAACTAAAAAAAAAAAAAAAAAAAAAAAAAAGAACATTCACTACTTTTACAGTTACTAAAAGAAGGAAAAAAGTTGCTCTTTTCCACATGCAGAAAATGGTTCCAGAAATAAAAATGCCTGTAAAGAAGTTTTGGATGAGGAATGTTCTTCAAAGGTCAAATCATCACTATTAGCACTGGGTCAGTTATTGTTGGTTTAGTGGATTCAGTTCTTAGAATGGTCAATGTCACATAGTGACCTTGTAATTCTCTTTTCCTTGGTCTCTCCATCTGTGAGCAGATTTAATCCCTGTCACCCATCCAGGAGAATGAGATGTTCTATTGAGTACAGAGATGTAAAATACTCTCAGAGGCTTGGATAAAAGGCCCTGGGAGTAGAGAACAGTGTTGTAAGTAAGGTTGCAAGCCAGTACACATTCAATAATTACTTGATTTATAGCCCACAAGGCTTTAAACACATCACAGAGAAGTAGAGAAGGGAAAGAAATGATTACCAATGTGCATCCACAGAGCTTGATCTATCTTAATTACATAATAAGAATTATATGCTATGAAAAACCAGTCGTTGTGTTTCTACTGTGAGACAAGGAGGCATGCTTAATTTTTGGATCTCAAGCATAAAGAGAGATATACATCAGTTCCTAAAATTTGGAAAGCAGGAGTTTGGGAGACAAATGTCTCCCAATGATTTCTTAATTTAGAGATGTGTTGTTATGGAAAATAATGGGATGAGAAGCTTAGCATAACAATTCCCACAGAGGACTCAGGACGAAAATGTTCAATCCCACACCGTATCACCAATTACCTTAAAAGAATCGTCCCGTTGTTCAATAGAACTTTTAATGATGATGGACATGATCTGTTCTGAGCTGTCCAAAACAGAAGCCACTAGCTGTGTGTGGTTATTGAACACTTGAAATGAGGCGAGTATGACCAAAGAACTGAAATATTAATCTTATTTAACTTTATATCATTTGAATATGAATAGAGCCACATGTGGCTAGTGACACAGGTCTATAGAGACAAGTTAGTGTACCAGAAGTTCCTATATCATGGCCTCAGTTGTAAGCATGTTCAATTCCAATGACCCTGCTAGCTTGTCACACTCAGTAGCATCAGAAGAGCCTTCTCAGAAATCAGACTTGAATTGGAGAAGACTCTTTCCCCATTATTTCATGACTTTAGAAGTTCAAAAGCCAGGACATTCTTTCATAATAAGAAACCCAAAAGCTCCTTTTAGCAACTGTTGGCTTTTTCATTGAGTGGCAGCTTCTCTGTAGATAATGGCAAGAGACAGACTGACATAGGACTTTGAAAGAACTCTGATTCCACGTGAATCCCTCTTTATGCATTGGTATTCATGTACACATTTATTCGCTCAGAAAACATTGAGTGTCTGTCAGGGGCCAGATGCTGTTTTCTCAAAGATAATTTTCCACTTTTAACATTTTGTTGTGTTGCCTTTCACCCTATCTCACTTGCAATGAAGGAGAGTGTGTGTGTGGGGGGAAGGCAGCATGGCATGAGGAAGGAGCTTTGGAATCAAACCAACCTAAAATAGCACTGTTGCTTAGAACAGGGTTCAGCAAAATTTTTATTATACAGGGTCACATCATATTTTATGCTCTGTGAGCCATATAATTTCTTTCACAACTATCCAATCTGTAGTTGTAGTGCCGAATAAACCATAAACAATACATAATCATATGAGCTTGGCTATGTTCCAATAAAACTTTATTTATGGCTATTGGAATTTGAATTTTATATATTTTTCTTGTATCACAGCTTGTTATTTTTCCTTTGGTCTTTTTAATCATATAAAATGTAAAAAATCACTTTTTAGCTCATGGGCCATACAAAGTTAAGCAGCAGAATATGTTTAGTTCATGGGCTATCATAATTTGCTGGCCACTGGTCTAAAACTAATGGGTGAGAAAATGTCTATGATACAATGTAATTAAAAACTCTTTATGAGCATTTCAATAATTATATTCCATTATGTGAGTGTGTGTGTCATGTATGTATGTTGGTTTTCTTTATTTTTGAATATTTAAGGATTTTTCCAAACTTTAGTCCTTAAGATTAAGATGAACATCTTTGTTCATAAAGATTCGTATTATGGATTATATGCAAATTGGAGGGTGTAGATAAATTCAGACTTTTATTACATTGTTGCCACTTTGTTTTCCAGAAAGCTGTACAAGTTATATTTCACAAGAGCCCTAAGTAGTAGGGCTTTTTCAAATGTCCTGAAGTTTAACCCTTCTTTAGATAGCTCGGTAGCTTCATTATTTAGGATCTTAGTCCCATATTTTAAAAGTTAAACCTATTTTAGAGACAAGTGGACTGAAATATCCTAGCTGAAATTTTCCCAAACAACTTAAAATTGGATAAACACTTTTTAATTAAAAAAACTCCTACTAGGATCATACTTTTCTGCCATCAAAAAAATAGGCATGAGTTTATTTGAAAGTACCTTAAAGATTAGTCTTATGTGGCATATATAGATTTGGACATGCCATGAGTCACAGGAGAGTCTGTTCCTGAGAACTTAAAAGAGCCTAGGCAAGAATTGGTCTTGAATGGTTTAGACACTGAGTTGTCTGAAATGATAGTCAAGACCAGATTTAGGTTTAAGTCCTATTTATGAAATATCTGCTGTAACTGTGGGTCTCCAAATCCAGCCCATAAGCTAGTAATAGTCTGAGATCAGGTTTTCATCCTTCTATAGAGAAATGCATAACATAGAGCCTAATGTTTCCAATTTTGTTTTAAAATGTCTTTTAGTAAAATAATGTTCTATAGATTTTTTCTTTTTTAAATATTTATGTATGTATGTATTTATTTATTTATGATAGACATATATATATATATATAGAGAGAGAGAGACAGAGAGGGACAGAGAGAGAGAGACAGAGACACAGGGAGAGGAGAAGCAGGCTCCATGCCGGGAGCCCGACGTGGGACTCGATCCTGGGACTCCAGAATTGGGCCCTGGGCCAAAGGCAGGCGTTAAACCTCTGAGCCACCCAGGGATCCCTATGGATTTTTTCCTTAATGATATTTGACTAAATAAAAGCAACATCACATCCCGTGAGTCTTACCTAAATCAAATATATGTGTATATGAATATACATGCATGTACGTGATATATATAAAATTTCCATGAAATCTACAAGTCCAAGAATTTCTGTTTAATATTGACAATCTGTGCTAGTTACTTCACAAACACTGTAATTGATGTTTACTATTCACAGCCATTTGAGTTAGGTATTATTATCTTTTTTCTTTTACAGATGAAGAAACAGAGGCTAAGAGGTCAAATAATTTACCTGAAATCACACAGCTAGTAGGTGGAATAGTCAAGACTCAAAATTTAAAGACTTTTTCTACCTCTTTTTTGAATACTGCCATACAAATTACTTTTACAAAATTAGCAATATTTTGAAGTCCCTTCCAACCTCATAATTCCAATCATTAAAAAAAAAAGGATTATCACTAGATAATGAAAGTGGTAGAAGAAACAAATATATGTCATTAAAATATTCACTTTTATGATGTACCTATTATTTTTATTGAAGTATGGTCAACATATGTTATATTAATTTTAGATATACAACATAGTGATTCAACATTTATATACATAACAGAGTGATCACCATGATAGATCTAGCCACGATCTGTCACCACACAAAGTTGTTATATATTATTGACCATATTCCCTATACTGTATATTGCATCCCCATGTCTTTTTTATCTTATAACTGAAAGTTTGTATGTTTTAATTCCCTTCCCCTATTTCACCCATCTCCCCGTCCCCTTCCCTCTGGCAACTATCACATTTTTCTCTATGCTTATAAGTATTTCTGTTTTGTTTTGTTTGGCTTGTTTTGTTAGATTCCTCTATATAAGTGAAATCATATGGTGTTTGTCTTTCTCTGACTATTTCATTTAGCCTAATACCCTTGAGATCTGCCTATGTTGTCATAACTTGAAAGATTTCATTCTTTTTTCATAGCTGAGCAATATTCCATTTATACGTATACTACTGATATAGCTATTTTTTTTTCATGAGCTTATTAAAGACTTATTTTTATGTGTGGGTTCATAATCCTATTACACACATTAATTCTACCATCAACAAATGACATAAAATTATGTTAGAATAAGAAGTCATTGGATTGTACCATTTTCTCCAAGATGAATTTCTCTTTCAGTTATATATCACTCTGGTGGGAATAGGGCTGCCTGGGAAGAGCAGAAACCCCATAGTTACTGTCTCTCATGTACTGAATATAGTGTGTTAATGTATCAGTTGAGATTGGAAAGGGTGGATAATATTCATTGATACTGATATTAAATAAAAGTTGTGGTAAGTGCCTCAAAGGAAAAGAACAGGTGCTAAAGGTAAAGTGGCATAATTCAAGATTTTTAACTTTGAGTAGAGCTCTGGAAAGAGAAGTTTAATCTAGGATCATAAACCATGCTGGAGTTATCCAGGTGAAGATTGAGGGGAAAGGGGGCCACCTAGAAAAAAAGTAGCATACTAGGGTTCTGAGATGGCATGATCCAGGGAAGCATGGTTCAAGTGGAGACTGGCACTGTGGTTGGAATGTAGAGCATGTGAGACATTTAAAATTTTTATCCCAACAGTCATGGGAAACAAAGTGAAGGCTTAATCAGCAGAATCACATGATAAGATTTGCATTTTAATAAGGTCACTTTGGCTGTATCTAGGAGACTGGATTAGAAGACAAAAAAGAAAATATGCAAAGCAGTTATTTTAATAATCTTCTTGAGCCATGATAGGGACTTAAAGTAAGGTGGTAACAGTAAAGATAGAGTTAAATTGATGTTTATGAACATTATCTAGAAGACAAAAAAAGCTCAATGCTTGAGCTTCTGGAGACAGTAATTCTTTTTCTCTAACCTCTGAGTTTGGAATAAATTGAAGACAGTTGACACATGAGACAATTGCATCATTCAAAGGAAACTTAGGTATGTGACCAGTTCTTTCCAAATGCCTCTGCCCAAGTCTAGAATGTGAATGGCCCACTAAGGGAGTGTATTACCCTGTAGATCCACTTTCCCAGGATCTCTATCTTATATACGTACAGGCCCTATCACAGGGACAGAGATACGAAGGGCTTCCAAACTGCCCCTGGAAGCCAAACCTAGGATCTGATCTAGTAGATATTCTCCTGGCGGCAGAAGAACAGAATGTACCCACTTTTAAAAAAAAAAGGAGAGAGAGAGAGAGAGAGAGAGATAATTTACCTACTGTAAAAAGCAAAATAATGGACTCCCAAAGATATCATAACACTGGAACCTGTGAATTTGTTACCTTTCATGATAAAATTAGTTTTGCAGATTTTTAGGGACCTTGAAATGGGGATAGTATTCTGGGTTATCCAGGTGGGCTCAATCCTATGACGAGTATTTCCAAATGGAAAACCTTTTCTGGTGAGGTTAGAAAGAAATATTTGACAGTGTATTAAGAGTCAGAGAGATATTACTTTACTAACTTTATAATTGTGGTAGGAAAGTAATTCATTTATCATAAAATTCCCCTGTATAAAGTTCAATATTCAGTGCTTTTTAGCATAATTACATATACTATAATTGTGTTTCCTATTTTGGACATTTAATATAAACAAAGTCATACATACGTAGTTTTTGTGAGTGGCTTCTTTCAATTAATCTAATTTTTTGAAGGTCATCCATATTGTAGCCTGTATTAGTACTTCATTCCTTTTTATTGCTGAATAGTATTCCACTGGATAGACATACCACATTTTGTTTATCCATTCATCAGTTGATAGCATTTGGGATTGTTTCCACTTTGAGGCTATTATCAATACTACTACTATGAATATTTGTGTACAAGTTTTTGTGTGGAAATTGGTTTTTGTTTCTTTTAGACATAACAAGGAATGGGATTTCTGGATTATATGATAACTCTGTGTTTAACATTTTAGGAGCTACCAAAGTGGTTTTCCAAAGCCACTGTACTATTTTACATTTCTACCAGCAATGTATAAGGGCTCCAATTTCTCCACATCCTCATCATGACTTGTTGTCTGTCTTTTTTAATTACATTCATCCTACTGGTTGTGAAGTAGTATCTCTTTGTGATTTTGATTTGCATCTTTTTGATAACTAATGATGTTTAGCATCTTTTCACGTGTTTATTGGCTACTTGTGTACTTTGTTTGAAGAACTATTCAGATTCCTAGCTATTTGTTAGTTGGGTTATTTACCTTTTTGTTGTTTCATTGTAAGTGATCATTTTTATATCTTCTAGATAAGAATCTCTTTTAATATATATGTTTTGCAAATATTTTCTCCCATTATGTGAGTTGTCTTTTTCACTTCCTTGATGGTATCCTTTGAAAATTATTAAAGTTTTTGATTGTGATGAAATCCAACTTATTCATTTTTTCTTTTGCTGCTTGTGCTTGTGAAGTACTATCTACTTATCACAAACCCAAGGTCATAGAAATTTATTCCTTTTTTTTCCCTAAGAGTTTTATCATTTTCAAAACCTATTTTTATGTTGTCTATTACATTTAGGTAATGTGATCCACTTTGATCTCTGGTCCACTTTGAGCTAATTTTTATGTATGATATGAGGCAGATATTCAACTTCATTATTTTGCATGCAGATATCCAGTTGTCCCAGAACAATTTGTTAGAAAGACTATTCTTCCCTATATTGAAAGTTTGACATCTTTGTTGAAAATCAAATGACCATAATAATAAGATTTTATTTCTGGATTCTTAACTAGAATGGATAGATTCCATTGATTTGTGTATCTTATGCCAGCAATATCGTGTCTTGATTACAGTAGCTTTTTAGTAAGTTTTGAAATTGAGAAGTGTGAGTCTTCCACCTTTGTTCTTTCTCAATATTGCTTTGACTATACTGTCTCTTTTAAATTTTCATATGAATTTTAGTATCAAATTGTCAATTTCTGCAAAGAAGCCAGTCAGGATATTGATAGGGTTGGCAGATAATCTGTAGATCATTTTTGGACAAATATTAATAATATTAAATCTTCCAATCCATGAACTTGGGATATATTTCTGTTTATTTAGATCTTCTTTAATTTCTTTCAATAATGTATTATAGTTTGCAATGTACAAATTACAAAAGTTTTGTACTTTTTGGGTTGTTTGTTTCTACATGTTTTAGAATGCACCCACCGTTACAGTATGAACAGCCGAAAGGGAAATACAAAATGGTCTTAAATTCACCAATAAGGCAATTCATGTCATCTCCTCTGAGGAGGAAAAAGGATGCGGAAAGAAGGGATGGAAAGAGAAATAGAAGTGTTATTTCAATACAATTGTTGTTCTCTAGAACCAGAAATTCCTTTTAAGCAACATGACCAGAGGGACACAGGAATTCTCTTTATTAGACAGAACCTGATGATTGATTGGATGTGACAGTTAAAAGAGAATATATGTCAAGAATAACTCCCCAGTTTCTTATGTGAGCTTGAATATACAGTAGTACTATTAGATGGGGAATATTCAGAAGAACTACTTCTGGGAAAGTTGAGATTAGTTTTGGGCAAGCTAGTTTTATTTTTTTTATTTATTTATTTTTATTTATTTATTTATTTATTTATTTATTTATTTAATTTATTTATGATAGTCACAGAGAGAGAGAGAGGCAGAGACATAGGCAGAGGGAGAAGCAGGCTCCATGCACTGGGAGCCTGATGTGGGATTCGATCCCGGGTCTCCAGGATCGCGCCCTGGGCCAAAGGCAGGCGCCAAACCTCTGTGCCACCCAGGGATCCCATGGGCAAGCTAGTTTTAAAATGCCTTTGAAATATGTACACAAACTGAATATGTTGGTAAATATATAGGTATGGGCCTCATGGAAGGTTAGTGGCAAAGTTATTTTAGCTTAATTAACATATTAATGGTAAATGAAAAATGTGCAGAGCAGTCTCAATCATCTAGGGACAATTTATAGTTTTATGTGAGAAGAGAGGCTAGACTAAGTTTTGGGGAATTCCATCATTTCCTGGAGAGGTAGAACAGGATGAGTTGGGAAAGTTGAGAAGAGATAGAGATGTCTATGGTAGGAGGAAACGGGAGATTATAGTCTCCTGAAATCAGGAGTAGCGAATGTTTCCAGCAGGAAGGACTGTACTGAATACCAAGATCAATTAAATTTGATGACATTGAGGTCTTTGGTGACCTTGGGAAGAACCATTTCAGGGGATTTATGGTAGGGTAGAGGACAATATTCTGAAGAACTAATAAAACAGAGAAAGGGACTAAATTAGAAGTATTCACTCATGATAGACACACAGAGAGAGAGAGAGGCGGAGACACAAGCAGTAGGGAGCCCGACATGGGACTCGATCCCTGGTCTCCAGGATCACACCCTGGACTGAAGGTGGCGCTAACCCGCTGGGCCACCGGGGCTGCCCAGACTAAATTAGAAGTAGTGTGAATAAAAACAGAGAGAGGTAGCTAGTGGGGGAAATACATTTCGAAGATATATTTTCTTTTTAAAAGAAGAGAGAGTTGAGAATGTTTAAATGTTGATAGCAAAGAGGCCACAGGGAGAAAAAGGATGATTAATTAATGATGTGGGGCAATCTATAGGATTAGGTTCTCAAGAAGGCAGGAATGTTGGGGTGCTTGGGTGGCTCAGTATGTTAACCATCTCACTCTTGGTTTCAGCCTAGGTTATGATCCCTGAGTTGTGAGATTGAGCTCCATGTCGAGTGCCATGCTGGGCTCCTCACTGAACATGGAGCCTACTTAAGATTTTCTCTTTCCTTCTCCCTCTGCCCCTTCCCTACTGCCATACTGTCTCTTGCATGTGCTTTCTCTCTCCCCCTAATTAAAAGAAGGAAAAAAGAAGGCATGACTTTTAAAAGATCTGTTGGACAGGTAAAAGAATTATTTTCTTAAATAAAGAGATCATTCATTGTGGAAGGATAAAACATGTGTTGATGTATTCTTTTAGGTTTGTCACTTGTGAAGGCTTGGGTTTTCTCTGTGAAGCAGGAGGATGAGGACATTGAAAAGACGTTGTTAGGTGAGGGGGAGCTGGGGATTTAGGTAGAGTAGTGAGTTGGGTATACTACTTATGATGAATGGAAGAGGAAGTCAACAAAAGACATCACAGTATTGCTGGATGGTATTGAGGGCTTGCTGTTTGTGTGTGCAGGAAGGGATTATTGAGGGAGAGACAAGCAAGTGATGTGATGGATCCTGAATGCAGATGACTAGGGCAATAAACCTAACATGAAGAAGTGGTGGGTTTAGACTAAGGTCCCTTCCAACTCTTTTTTGTTTCCAAGAAGAGGCTATAATTAGAAAAATCACCTTCCATAGAGGTATTTGAGAAGGACTTGATGGTTATGAGTGACAACTGCCAAATGTTCATTGTTATTTTCACAGAAGACTAGACAGTATTTCCAGTTCTGTTCTTTTATAAAGAAAGAGCCAAGGGCAGTTTTGTCGAGCAAGAATTCCTACCTTGGTTTCCTCCTCCAGCTGCCTGGTGCTAACAGCTTGGAGTATTTTCTTTCAGTCATATGATTGGTAACTACAATTCAGAGTAAGACTCCAGACAGGAATTTGTGCCAACCAATTAGAAAAGGTCATTGCACTAATCCTAAACTGGAATGGGGGTAGGGAGAGATGCAACTGGCAAGGCTAATTTTGTCATGTGGCATGCAAGGGCATGTGGCAAGCCAGTGGTCCCCACCTTATTTTGGCTAAGAGCCTATAATCCTTAGTTATGATCAGATGTATGGGGAAGGAAGCACTCACACTAAAAATCACCATGAAGTTAACTGTCTTCAAGAGCAAGCCTTCAAGTTTCCCTAGCCATAAAGAATTCCAGAATGCCATGGCAGCCTTGCTGAATTACCCTCCTCCTCATCGCCTGGTGAGACTGTGTGTGTGTGTACCTTGGCAACCTCAGTTACCCTGTGACACGTTGCAGTGGGAACATTTATCACATTATGTGCTGAGAAAAGTAAAAGAAATGGGAGTTGGCTGAACTGAACAAAGTAAAGCAGGGATTGTTGATCAAGGAGTCAAATTGCTAACTCTAAGATAATACCCATGTGGTGAACGTGTTTGTCACTGGATTAAAATATTAGGTGTATTTTTCTCTCTATGCATTTTAAAGAAAATTAGTTGTCTTAAAATGTTGTAAAGAGGCTTGCTTAGTGACAGGGTATAAATCAACACATGTGGTGGAAAATCAGAATGTATTTTAATTAATATTAATCTCCTGTGCTTCTTAAATGCCCAGTATTTAGAAGTGACACAAGCTCATTTTTGATTAGGAGGTTTGGAAACATTTTACTTTCAGGTAATTGACTCAAGGTAATAATGGTTGAAAGCATTACTACTTGGTCATGGTAATAATAAAATGGTAATGATAATAATTATTACAGCTACCATTTATTACTTACTTTGTGCAAGGCACTGTGGCAAGCACTTTGCCTACACTGTATCATCTAAGCCACACAACAGCCTTATACGCTGGTACTGTTATTTTATGGTAATGACTTTACAGAAGTCTTGTTTAACTAGCAAGAAAACTGGGCACTACTAAAGGTCGGGCTAGAATTCATACCGGGGTTTATTTGTCTCTAGAGTCTATGCTCTGCTACATTCTATCATTTCCTCTGTGACCTTAGAGTTTCTGTGCCTCAGTTTCCTCTGTATAAAACAAGAATAATTAGTAACATTAATCTCACTGGGATTTAAGGATCCAACGAGACAATACATGTAAAATTCTGATAACAGTGCCAAGTACGTAGAAAATACTCAAGTAAACGTTAGTTGCACAACTGCACTGTAAATAATGTATCTATTAGAAGTTTTGCTGCTGTGTTGTCTGTCCTGATAATCCACCAATTTGCACTTTGAACTGCTTTTCTTGCAGTAAGAGGGCTTACCTAACCACAAACTCTTTTTTGGGATCAAAAGCTCACGTCAACTAGCCGGTGGGTGGGGCTACAGTTATAAAAATAGAATAAAGTAAAACCTAAATGGCCCATAAGAGAACCACATACAGAGCTGCAGTTTTATAACAATATACTGTTTTCAGCCAAAAAAAAAAAAAAAAAAAAAAGCCTGTAAGAAGAATGGGGTTCAGCAACAGGCTCTTGGAGAAGTATCTGGCCACAGCTTTCTAAAGTGGGTTAGCAAAATCAGGACCAACATATGAAAACCTGTGAACGTGCATCTTATGAGGATTTCTAGGATATGAGGTCATCTGCCTTGTCTTTGCTTTCCCATGTGTTTAGGAAGTTATGGTTTCAAATTTTACTTAGAAATACTGCTCACCAGCAAAGAGGAAGGAACTATTGATGCATGCTACAGTATGGATGAATTTAAAAATAATTATGCCTAGTGTAAGAAGTCAGACAAAAATAGGAAATTCTGTATGATTCCATTTATATATATAATCTAGAAAAATGAAAATTCATCTATAGTGACACAAAGTAGATCAGTAGTTGCCTTGATACGGAGTGGGGTGAAGGGGAGCATTATAAAGAAGCACAAAGAAATTTTTGGAGGGTGATGGTTTCACAAGTGTATCAAAACTTACCAAAACTTATCAAATTGTACACTTTAAATATGCATTTATTATACTTCAAGTAAACCTCAATAAAGCTGCTTAAAAAATTTCACAGGATACCTTAAAAGATTCTTATTTACAATTGTAACTTAAGTATTTTTCCTTTAGATCTGTTGTTGATTTTTTGGGAGAATTTTGTGGTTTTTGGTAACCTTAAACTTCTGCATGGATGTTAGAATTAGCTATCAGATTTCACTTATTCACTTATACACATATTTGTACCCTCCAACCCCCACACACATAAACACACAAACCTGTTAACATTTTGATAAACTGCTCTGAAAGTATACATTATTTTGGAAGAAAAGACATTTTTATGATATTGAGTATCATGAACCATGAATATGGTATATCTCTATTTATTTAGGTCTCTTTGAACTGTCCTTCATCAGTTTTACAATTTTCTCCATAGGTCTTGTATGTTTCTAAATATTTATAATTATATTACTATTGAAAGGATATTATTTTTTTAAATTTTCTGTTGAAAGTTTATAAAAATGCAATTGGTTTTTTATACACTGATTTTTAATCTAGTAATCTTTTCTTAATCCCGTTGGGTTCTGTTGATTCTTTCAGGTTATCTATGTACCAATGATAGCATTTGCGAATATCAAGAGTATTTATACATTTTTTGCTGATGCTCATGACTTTTATTTCTTTCCTTACATTTTGGGCTGTTCTTTAATACAATGATGAATATAAATGGTGATAATTTCTTCTTACTCTTATTCCTATCTTAAAGGAAATGATTTCAGCACTTTATCACTAAGTATGAGTTTATTTTGTAAGAAGATTTTAAATCACAGATTCAATTTTTAACAAGTTATAGGACTATTAATTTTCTGTTTCTTTGCTAGGCAGTTTTACTAAGTTACATTTTCCTAGCATTTATTTTAAAATTTGTTGGCATAAAGTTGGTCATGAAAATCTTTTACTATCTTTGAAATATCTGCCAGCATTTTAAATTATGTCTATTTTATTCCTAATTTTGCATATGAAAATATTTATTCTTGACAAACCTTGACAGTGTTTTACCAATTTTAAAAATTTATAAAAACTTTTAACTTATTTTGGTCTTATAAATTTTTAAGAATTCATAAAATTAAGTTTATAAGAATTTTATAATTGTAGAAGTAACTTTTTATTTGCATATTATTTCTATTTTATATATGTTCTGAATCTGTACTAATATTTTTTGCCTTCTCTCCTATTATTATGGATAAACTGTGCTCAAAGTTAAGTGTAACTTCTTCATTTGTGCATTAAATTGTATTCCTTTCTCCTACTCAAAGACAAAGACCTGACAATTCTTCTTTCTTTTCCTGAATCATAATATTCCCCCCTTGTTATTGAAACATTGATATCAATGTGAAATATGCCATTATTTTTTCATCTTACAACTACAATAACAACAAATAGCATACTCTTGATTGCACTGTTTTTTTCCAGCTTCTGCCCTATTTCAGTTCTTCTGCAGCAAAACTCTTAAAAAGCTGTCAGTGCTTGCTTTTTCCTATGTGTCTTCTCTTTTTTTTTTTTTTTTTCTTCAACCCAGTCAAATCAGACTTCTACACCAATAACTGCTCTGAGACTCCTTTCTTCTGGTCACCACACCATTGAAACCTTTTTGCCATCTCATGGTCCTTTTTTTACTTGCCTGATTACTAGCATCTGATGTAGCTAGCTTATTCTCTTCTTTGAAACACTTTTCTTCCCTTGGCTTCCAGTACACCACATTCAGCTGGTACCACTACTGTAGTTCTGGCTATTGCCTCTCAATCGCTTTTGCTAGTTCCTTCTCATATCATCACTGTTTAAAATTTTAACCCTTGGATTAAAATGGCTTAATCTTTGGACTTCACACTTTCCTTTGCTATAGCACTTTTTGGTGATATCATCTAGTATCTTGGTTCAAAATATCATCTATATTCTAATGACTCCAAAATTATATCTCCATCTTATATCGTTTGTCAGCACACCATTGTTAACTCCACTTTCTATGTGATCACCATAAACTTTCAATATGGCTGATGGACATAGTGGGATTTAGGGTTTTTAGAAGCCAAAACCAGTTCAAAGCCCATGCCTAACAACTCCTGAAGTATCTGGGTATTTCTTTTTTCTATAGTATAGTCATACTAATAAGTGCCTACAGTGTAAAAGGCTCAAGAAAGATTTATAGTAGATAGATAGATAGATAGATAGATAGATAGATAGATAGATAGATAGCAGTAGAGCAGGCTATACCCTCAAATGAAACTAGCCTCTCCCTTTAAGTCTCCCTTTAAGGTAGGAGTTCTAGACTTATGTATGGAAAATGGGAAAGAGGAATTATGTCAACTCATGGCTGGTTTCTAACAGCCTGAAAATTATTATTTTATAGATCAAGTAACATTTTAGTGAGCTATGTATGTATTTCATTCCTAGAAACATGGTTATTAAGTTGCCACTGCCAAAGATACCTGCAAGACAAAAATACTGATTACCAGTTTATTCCTTCCCCCCATTATGGTAAATGTATTCACACTGCTTCTGTCAGTTAGGCACTGACACTTGGCCTCTGCAACTGTAGGATCCCACTGAAAATCAGAACATCTTGAAAGCAGCATCTTCCTTTTCATACCTCTCCTATAGAAAACAGCAACCAGAGGGCTTTCCCAAGATTCTGGTTCTCCCCTCACCAATGTAAAGTGAGTGTCCTTTAAACTCTCTCAGTGAACATAGTACAGGTTGAGGGTGGTAGAGGGGTAGGAATGTAGTTCAGGTCACATCTAATAAATCTGCTCTAACATTCTTATCTCCTCAAGGCTTTTGGATCTGTTCTGCATTTTGCCAGGGATGTTCTGGAATCTTGATGTCACTAAATGTAAGCTATCAAAAAGTCAAGGGTCACTCAACCAGAATAAACTATTAGAACCACTTCCAATCAACGCATTATGTCCATAAACCCTGATACATACATCAAAATCAGTAAATTTGGTGCTTTCCAGAATTTTATTCCATCCTCCTTGATCTAACATCTTTAGAATCCATTTGGAGTATTTCCTATCTTCTTTCTGTAATTGTTCCAGTGCACTCAGAGAATCCATCTCACCACAGTCTTTGTTACTTGTAATGGTCACAGTAGCTGAAGGGCCATAGCCATTTGGTTTCCCAAGGACTTACTTCAGTGGGCATCTTACCACAATCAATCACAAGTAATGCTTTAATTAATCATATGCCAGTGCATGTCATGGATCACCAACAATCCATTTCCCGTTAACAAGGAGCTCGACACTCATGCAAGCCCACAAAATGACCAAATTAACCCCAATATACTATGTTTGATAGTCTGTTTCACAGGACTGTTCCTGGTGCTAATAATATCTTTATGTCAGGGTCCATCAAAAACAAAGCATAGCGGTGTTTTGAACATAAATGAATTGATTGAATGAATTATTCAATATGACTAAAATTAGTATCTATATACCAGAAAAAGAAAAAAAGAGAAAAAGAGAGAGAATGATAGAGACACAACGAGGGAGAGTAAATGAGGGGGAGAGAGAAAACTAGGGTGTCTCAGAGGTAGCAGTTGTTGGAAGCAGCCATTCCTTTAGGGATAGGAGAGAGCAAGAGGGAGAGGTTGGAAATTTTAACCTCTGGGAGCTGGGAGGAAGGGCCTATGGTGCTAGAAATCAGCATTCTGACTAAATGACTCTGCTTAGCTGGTGCTGATATATTTAATGGGAGGAGGAGTGATAAGGATATTTCTACCAATCTTGGAATAATTAAAATTAGATTCAGCTGCTATAACTGACGGGTTGGGTCTGGTGCTACCAAGGTGAAAGCATTGATAGGGGGATGCTCATGGAAGTAAGAACACACAGGAAGCAAACACAAATCCTATAATTTGAGATAATTCAAGGTTCATTCTTAACTTGCAATAAAACTACACCTAGAAAACCGATAGTATAGAAAACCACTCTTAGGGCCTCTAAAGACTAAATTCTCAAAAGCAAGAGAAAATAGTACATATCCAATATAGACAAAAGAGTGGTAGGAGATGTTACCTTTCCATCCCTCTCACTTTGTGTGCATGTGTAAGAGCAAAACATTTGTATGTATGCATATGTATACAAGCGAAACATTTGGATTCATCCTTATGGTCACACAATTTAAATTTGTTTCCATAATTTCTTTCTTAAGAAGAAACTGTGAAGAAAATTAGTGAGTATGTAGTGTCAAAAATATCATCTTTTATGTGTATTTATTTAGTATATTTTTGGGTGAAAAAGATGTTATTCTGAAAACAAAGAAGTTGTTCAAAATGTGGCTTGACATTTCAAGAGCTATAATGGTGAAGAGTGGCTAAATGAATGGTTATTATATAAGGTAAGTTTTCACTTGAGATTTAAGTTGTGGCTCCTGGAAAGAAAAAAGTAAAGCTGCCTTATTTTCAGGCCACAAATTATTTTATCTTGAAAATCTTAAGGAAAATCCTATAAAATTGTTTACTAATGTGAATTTAGCAATGTCATAGAATGCTTGGCCATTGCACAAAAATCAGTTGTATTTCTATTTATAAGCAATAAGCAACTGGAAATTGATATGTGAAAAGTATCATTTGTAATAGCAATGGAAGTCTGAAATACGTAGAAATAAATTTATAAAATATGTGCAAGACACACACTTTAAACTGTGATGCAATATAAGCTACAATATTTGCTGAGTATTAAATATAATGTTAATTTTAAATTATTTATATTATTAAATTAATCAGACTTACATTAATATAATGTTAATATTTAATATAACAAATTATATTCTTTAATAGGAAATATTGTGTCTCATGAAAAAGTTGTTATCAGAGGGATGTAAAATAAAACCACAAATAAATACTATACAGTTACAAAATAATGGCTAAAATAAAAAATACTGATAATACCAAGTGTTGATAAAATTGAGGAACACCTGAAACCCTCACACATTGCTCATGAGAATGAAAAGTGGTACAGCCACTCTGGCAAACAATTTCGCAGTTTCCTATAAAATGAAACATACACCCACCATATAACCCACCAATCCCACTCCCAGGTATCCAAAGAAATGAAAATCTATGTCCACACGATTAGTTGTATGGAAATATTCATAAAAAGTTTGTCCATAATAGCCAAGAACTAAAAAAAAATCAAATGCCCCCAAAAGCATTAGGCTACATAAAAGAAGCCAAGCATTTATGAAATGCTTGTATGAGTGCATTTAAATGAAATTCTACACAAGTCAAAACTATAGAAAGCAGACCTGTAGCTTTTAGGGTCTAAAGTTTGGGGGAGAGGATTAACTGTAAGAGGAGAACCTTTTGTTGTGATGGAAATATTCTGTATCATGATTATGTGTGGCATTGTTACAACTGTGTGCATTTATCCATTCTCATCTGATTGCTTATTTAAGATTGGTGAATGTTATCATATGTAAATTGCACCTCAAAAAGATGATTTTTAAAAATTCTCAAAAGAAAACTAAGTTGTCTTTCAAGAAAGTGAGAGTAATTTACACTTTCACAAGAATACAGCTTCAGGGGATCCCTGGGTGGCGCAGCGGTTTGGTGCCTGCCTGCCTTTGGCCCAGGGCGCAATCCTGGAGACCTGGGATCGAATCCCACATCGGGCTCCCGGTGCATGGAGCCTGCTTCTCCCTCTGCCTGTGTCTCTGCCTCTCTCTCTCTCTCTGTGACTATCATAAATAAATAAAAATTAAAAAAAAAAAGAATACAACTTCATACCAATCCTTACTTTCTTAGGAGGCAAGGTGAAAGACAAGGAAACTCACATTTCCCCTTAGCTTAGGGGAATATAACCATGAAATTGTAATTTCTTGTGTTCATTCTCCAAGGAAGTAAGGCTATCTTCAAGCATGATTTTTTTGTGTGTGCTTTTGGAACATGTCTCAGACTATCAAAACCTCTTATTAAAAAACAACAACAACAAAACCTCTTATTAAAAATATTATTGTTGGGTTTCTTTTCACTTGATGTTTTGTAACTGGAACATCATTTATTAGTGAATATGCAGATTTTCTGTGTATTGTCATTGAGGAATTCTCCTAAAAATATATGCTCCATTCTATTGCTTCAATATGCATATGTCAGAAATAAAGAAAATACATCTTGTTAATTTTGTTATGATTATGAAGTTTGGGGAAGCCTTTAAATTTATCATATGACTTTGAGAAGAATGCTATTTTAAAAGATGAGTGGCATTTGCCTAGCTTTATGAACTATGCTAGAATTTTATATACATTATTTTAATGTCACTTAATCTTGACACTATTCAGAGAGTAGGCATATCTTACTTTTTTTTTTTTTAATATGAAAAACTGAGGCTAAGAAAGGTTGACTTGCTCAAGCTTACAAAGCCATTACTGGCAGAATTGGGATAAAAGCAGGATCTGTGTCTTGGGATTCGAAGGTCATGTTCTTTTTATCTCAGCATACACTGCCTCCAAAAATAAAGCAAAGGATAAGGGCGGGGTGAGAGGAGAGAGAAGAATGATGTACTCTTCTGGAGGATAGTAAACATCTGTGAGATTCAGAACACAGGTCTGCTCCTTAGAGTGAGAAAACCTAGGGGTTCTGAGACCTGGTCTCAAGCATTTGGAGAAACACCAGCGTCCGTACAGTGCCAATTAAATCAGGCTCCTTGAGGACAGACCAAGGATTGATGTATAGTACATATGTATGTATCTGCGTACGTAACTGTGCATGTATGGGCTCATAAACACCATGTTAGTCGGCTTAGGATGTTATAATAAAATACCATCCACAGGGTGGCTTGAACAAGAGACATTTATTTTTCACAGTTCTGGAGGCTGAAAGTCAAAGATAAGTGTGCCAGCATGGTCAGGTTCTGGTGAGAACCCTCTTCCTGGCTTGCAACACCTGTCTTTTCTTCGTGTCCTCACATAGTGGAGAGAGAGTGAGCTCTGGTCTTTCTGTCTCCTAGAAAGAAGTTCTTGTCTCATGGAGTTGTAGAATGAATCTCATGAAGACAGTGTAAGTGAAGCGCTAGGAGTTTTTTAAGCAAAGATACAGAGAAAGCTCTCAGAAGTAAGAGAGGCTACCAGTAGGGTTACCACTGAGGGCTTTTAGTGGCAGTCTTTTATTGAGAAGTGACTGGGAAGCTGGTGGCCTTGAGATTCTCATGCAGTCTTGGTTTGTGAAAGGACTATTGATAATACCCTTAATGACTTATTTCTTGTGGTCTGGTGAGTTTCTGTGATTACTTCGTAGCCATCAAAGGGAGATACTTTCTAACATTTTGGAGCTAGGGAGCCAGATTTATTTTTTATTTTTTCTCTGTGTTTGGTGACTTATCTCTGTTTCCTTGGGATTGGTAGGAGCCTGACTCTGGGCCTTTCGATGTGTTTGGGATTTATGAGAGCCCAGAGATTTATGGGAGCCTAACAGCCTAACTCTGGGCCTTTACCTTATCTTTCCTTGCCTAGCCCCATCTGTCCCTAACTCATAAGGACACTGATCTCATCAAAAGGTTGGGCTCCACCCTTATGAATTCATCCAGACCGGGATCCCTGGGTGGCGCAGTGGTTTGGCGCCTGCCTTTGGCCCAGGGCGTGATCCTGGAGACCCGGGATCGAATCCCACGTCGGGCTCCCGGTGCATGGAGCCTGCTTCTCCCTCTGCCTATGTCTCTGCCTCTCTCTCTCTCTCTCTCTGTGACTATCATGAATAAATAAATAAAATCTTTAAAAAAAAACCAATTCATCCAGACCAAATTATCTCCCAATGACCCCACTTCCAAATATCATCACATGGCGGGGGTTAGGGCTTCAACATATGAATTGTGGGGAAACACAATCAGTCCATAGTGTACACACATGTGCACACACACACACACCAGGTGATTCTAATGTGCCTTCAAGGTTGTGAACCATTGCTTTAGAACAGTGCCTGTCAAGTGTGCATTAAAACCATCTGGAGAGGGATGGCTGGGTGGCTCAGCGGTTAAGTGCCTGCCTTCAGCCCAGGGTGTGATACTGGAGTCCCAGGATCGAGTCCCACATCAGGCTCCCTGCATGGAGCCTGCTTATGTCTCTGCCTCTCTTTGTCTCTATGTGTCTCTCATGAATAAATAAATAAAGTCTTAAAAAAACCCACAAGACACCTAGAGAACTTGTTAATAAATGTATTGATGGGCACCACCCCCAGAGTTTCTGACTCTGTGGGTTTGGTGTGGGGCTCCATAATTGGAGCATTTCTAACATGCCTCCAGGTAATGCTTATGTCAGGGTCTTACTTTGAGAACTATTTTAGGAGTTGCTGACCCTCTGATGTATACAAGCTAGTAGAAATTAAGTATAACTACTTCTAATCAATTCCTGAGTTCAGGAATTTAGTCCACACAAATTCTTTTATTTAGTTAAGTATTTGTTGAGTGCATAGTAACATCTGGGTCCTCTATTAAGTTCAGGGGATACAGTAGGGAATAAGGTGGGCAAAAACCCTGCTCTCGTGGAGCTTCTGTTCTTTTGGAACCCAAGACTCAGTGAGTCGCTCCTTTGTGTTTCTAATGCTCCACTCACTTTGCTTTGTAAGTATTTGTCTATCTCCTCACTTATGGTGGGAGGGACTGTATTGTCATTCAGTCACTCTTTCATTAGTTTACCAGACAGTGTGCTTGCATAAAAGATCCAAAGTAAAAGCCATAGTCCTCATCCTCGGGAAATTCCCTGTGTAGCAGGGAAGATAACAAATAGACATCTACAAGCCACAGCAGTAAATGTGAGAGAGGCTGTAGACGATGCTATTACCACATGTCCACTCCCTGGCTGGTACACCTTTTCCTCAGCTGCTGCCAATGCTAAGCTAATGCCTTATTTCTGCCACCTGTTTTGGCTCATGGCCCCTAGCTAATGAAAACCACCTGCCCTGGAGATTGCCGAGAGGTTACCACCTACCTATTTACTTCTTGGAGTAAGAATAGGCTTCAGCAAGGGAAGAAGATAGGGGAAGAAATGAAGTCAGAAGAATCTGTGCAAACGACCCCATATGTGGCTAATGTGACTGGAACTGGGTGTGTGCTCTGGGAGATGAGCCTGGATGGTATGGATGATGAAAGTTTTTCAGTGACACAGGTGGCCATTTCATGCTATCTTCAGGATTTTAAATGGGTGAGTAACATGGTCAGATTTCCATTTTAAAATCATCACTGTGGCCTGAAGGAGGGATTGGGGGAGAGGGGAATTCAGTTTGGAGGTACCAGGTTAGTACTTAACAGTCTTGGCTCTGGAGTCACACTTGCTGGGTCTGGATCCTTGATCTTCCTCTTACAAGCTTTAATACTTTGGTTAAAATATATAATTTCTCAGTGCCCTCAGTTTCCTTATCTTTACATTGGGATTAAAGGTAGAATTTACTCCTTAAGTTTGTGAGAAGTCATTAATCAAATACTGTTATGTACTTAGAACAGTACCTGGCTCATAGAAAGTGCTTAATGTTGGCTGTTATTATTCCTGTTTTATTATTACTATTGTTAGTAGTAGTAGCAGCAGAAGTAGCACAGAGAAAGCAGTGGTAATGGCAGTAGTCTGTTTAGGTGAGAAAGGATTGGAAGCTAAACAAGGAAAGTAGCATTGGGGATGGAGAGGGAAATAATTTTGTGTGATATTTAGGTGTGAAGTCTTGATAACATTTGGACTTCGAAGTGGGTGAGAATATAACTTGGGCTCCTGGCTAGATATGCAGTGATGCCATTTTCTGAGATAGAGCTCACAGGAGGAGATGCTGACTTTTTTTTTAGATTTTATTTATTTAGTCATGACAGACATGGAGAGAGAGGCAGAGGCAGAAGGAGAAGCAGGCTCCTTGTGGGGAGCCTGTTGGGAGACAGGGACCCTGGGATCACGACCTGAGCAGGTGCTCAACCATTGAGTCACCGGCATGCCCCAAGGAGATGCTGATTTTAATGGGGAAGTTGTAGTTTAGTTTTGTATATTTTGTGTTTGAAATGCATTTTCTGCTCCATGGGAAGTTCCTATATGCAGTAGTGGAGGTTACACAAGTGTGACATCAGAGACACGGACAGACTTAACCTTGAGATAACTATTTGGTGGTCAGGAGTATATTTACAACTATTCTATCTATTTAGTTTTTAAGTTACTAATTGAGAAAATAATTAGAAAAAAATGAGAGTAAGGAATAGCTTTAAAAAGATTTTAAGCAGAAGATGAGGATGGAGGTTTGAGGACACAGCAAAAACAGTAATAGAAAAAAAGCAGCCTTAGGAAGAATACATGGTACATCAGAAGTCTTAAATAGAACCAGTAATGTCCACTAGGTCTGTAAAACTACAAAAGTAGACTCACATTGTCTAGGCAATGTCTGCAATTCCCAGACCACAGAAGGAATAGAGAGTATAAAAGAAGGCATTTTTATCTTTAAAGTTACAGGTGACATTCCAGTGCAAGGTGAGTAAAACGTTACATGTGCTCGTTGATGGATTTTCTTTTAACGCTGAGGCCCAAGCTAAAGTCATTCTACAGTGTGTAAAGCTAGCTCTGTAAGACAAGCTGACTGGTTTCAGATTTTTTTTTTTTTTTAAAAGAAAAGACCACCAAAAACAAGAAACAGAACTGAGGAGGTACCTGGGTGTTTCAGTTAGTTACACATTTGCCTTCAGCTTGGGTCATGATCCCAGGGATCCAGGGATTGAGCCCCACATGGGGTTCCCTGCTCAGGGGCTGGAGTCTGCTTTTTCTCTGCCCCTGCCCTAGCTTGTGTGCACTTGCTCTCTCTTTCTGTCTCTCTCCTCCTCCCACCCCCTCCTCCCTTACCCCTTCCCTCCCTCTTCCCCTCCCTTCCTTTTCTCTCCCCTTCTTTCCCTCCCCCTTTCTCCCCACTCTCTCCCCCCTCCCCCCCCCCTCAAACAAATAAAATCTTAAAAAAAAATAACAGAGCATAACGTCATAGAAGACTACGTCTAGAAAGGAGCAAATTAGAAAAAAATAAAAGAGAGGTAAGTAAAATTATTCTAAGGTCAAGATTTCCCATTCCCCTGCCAGAATTAGATAAAAATGAAAACCATGTAAGAGGTTTAGACTGTATTTTACAAAGCTAAGTGTGCAAGACATGTTACTTTATTTTTTTAAATCAACTTAAATTTGGTC
This sequence comes from Canis lupus dingo, assembly GCF_003254725.2. Lineage (NCBI taxonomy): Eukaryota > Metazoa > Chordata > Mammalia > Carnivora > Canidae > Canis > Canis lupus. The sequence continues at coordinate 52,964,980 of NC_064250.1, read as the reverse complement.
CAGAGCCTCTATACTACAGAGATAGTGGTAAATTCACTCTGGGTTATTATTGGGACTCCTTCCCTATTTATAAGTGTAACACAAGGAAGAAATCTTGGGCCATGTATGTTTTCCAGAGACCTGGACTTCTTTCTGGTTACTTCTGAAATGTCCATGATCCTTTGAAATCCAGAAGTGCTGTTGCTCTTTCCCATGTAACTCTTGGGGCACAGGAATCTGAACTGTCAACCCAAAATTATATACCTGGAGAAAACATAGTTCAAGAATGAAGGGAGAAATCAAGACATTTTATTTTATTTAAAGATTTTATTTATTTATTCATTAGAGACACAGAGGGAGGCAGAGACATAGGCAGAAGGAGAAGCAGACTCCCTGCAGGGAGCCCGATGGGGAACTCAATCCCCGGACCCCAGGATCACCCCCTGAGCCAAAGGCAGATGCTCAACCACTGAGCCACCCAGATGCCCCAAGACATTTAAAAATAAATGGAAACTGAGGGAATTTGTTGCCAGGAAATCTACTATAAATGAGTGACTAAAGGAAGTTCTTTACACAGAAGTTATGTTTGATGGTTAAAAAAAAAATATTACAATGGCTTTAAATACATTTAGAGGAAGTATCTATTACAAGTGCAGGAGGGTAAAGGGACATAAACTAGGTAAAGTTTCTACGCATTACTTGAACTGGTAGAATGACAGCACCAGCAGCCCTGTGTATACATAATGTAATAACTACAACAACCATTTAAAAAGCTAAACGAAGAGAGAAACTAAAAAATGTTATAAATTAAAATGGAATTCTGTTATGAAAAACCTCACAGGAAGACAAGAAAAAGAAGACAAACAAAAAGCAGAGGGAACAAACAGAAAACAAAAAATGACATGTGTCCAATTTATTTTTTGTTGTTGCTTGTGCTTTTGGTATATTGATTATTATATAATTATATAATTATATATGTATATAGTTATATATAATACATATATAATTATATATTATATATTATTTATATGATTATAATTATATATATTATTATATAATCATATTGATTGCCTAATCTAAATTCATGCAGATTTACACATATCTTCTTCTAAGAATTTTATACCTCAGTCTTTTACACTTTGATCTCTGATCCATTTTGAGTTAATTTTTGTATATGATGTGAGGTAGGGGTGTAACCTTTGGCATCCTTATTGAGAATCAGTTGGGTTTTGATTTCAGCATTCTTAATTCCATTCCATTTGTCTAAATGTCTATGCTTCTATTAGTACTACATTTCTTGATTACTGTAGTTTATAGTAGCTCTTGAAATTGGGAAATGTGAGTCTTCCAATTTTGTTTTGCTTTTTCAAACTTGTTTTGGCTGTTTTCATCCCTTGCATTTCCATATGAATTTTAGGATCCCATTTGCTTTCTTTTTTCTTTTCTTTTTTTTTTCTGCAAAAAGACAGCTGGTGTTTGGTAGGGGTTGCTTTGAATTTGTAGATCAATTTGGAAAATTCTACTGTTGTAACAGCATTAAATATACTGATGCATGAACAATGGTGTTTTTCTGTTGGTTTAGGCCTTTAATTTCTTTCCGTGATGTTTTGTAGTTCTCAGAGTAAAAGTTTTACATTTCTTTAGTTAATTTATTCGCAAGTATTTTTGATACGATTTTAAATGGAACGATTTTCTTGATTTCATTTTTGATTTGGCTATTGCTACTATAAAGAAATACAGTTAATACTCATATTTTGATATATCTTGCAACCTTGCTGAACTCATTATCACTAATAGTTTTTTAGTGGATTCCTGGATTTTCTATGTATAAGGTTATATCATTGGCAAATGGAGATAATTATAATTTAATTATTCCTTTCTAATCTAGAGATTTTATTTAATTTTCTCATATAATTTCTCTGGCTAGGACCTCTACTATTATGTTGCATAGAGACAGCAAGAGTGGACATCCTTATCTATTTCTAATTTTCACCATTAATCATGTTAGTTGTAGTTTTTTTTTTTTTTTTTTGTAGACAAGCTTCTGTGTATATTTTTAACACCAAGGGGATCATACCAAGTTTGGTAATTATCAGCCTGATTTTTCACTTAATATACCATAAGCATTTCTATCATTAAATAGTTTTTTATACATGACTATAATGGCTACATGCTAGTCTATTTTATGTTACAACTTTAAAACCAATTATTTTGTCATTTCTCTAAGGTTATTCTACAAACCAGCATGAACCCATGTAGATTGTTTATTTAGGCTAAAATATGAGAAATAGCATATCTGGTTCAAAGGCATGTACCCGTGATAGGTTTTTCTAATTCAATGTAATACTTATTCTATTTGTGTTTTCTCTCCAACTGAATTGTCATTTTTTAGAACAGAGTTTGATGTTTACTTTGGTATAGGCTCCATGAGACCTAAAACAAGATCATTTGTCTGAAAGTGCTTGGGCAAAATATTTAAATGACTGGATATCTCTTTGTAACAAATTATTTATTCTTATATTTCCTTATTATATCTAGGATGTTTCAATTATTTTCCTTTTATATATTTTACTTCTAAAATATGACACATACTTTTGGTAATGTTAAAAAATTTTGTATATGCTCTTTATTCAACTATATTGTGTATTTTTGCCTTTTGGGGTATCTGATTATTGAAGATATTTCTAGGTGTTTTTTTCTTTCTTTTCCTTTCTATTCCAAGCAGAGAAGGGAGCATCAGAAACTTGGCCCTGAAGAATACATTGTTTAAATAATGCAGGGTTTGATACATAAATAGTTAGTAAAAAGTTTACTTTCTTTTAAGTTTATAGCTGGATTGCATGGATATCCCTAGGTTGTGGAAATAGTCATCAGAGTAGTGACAATAATGGTTTGCAGCTAGGTAGGAAGTGACTGAGAAATTAGATATGTTTAGTAGACACTTTGCAAAGGTGGGAGACTATGGAAACTGATTTACAGAATGGGAAGGGAGGAGTCCTCTGAAATAATGTGAGGAGCAAACAAAATGCATGAAAATCTGTACCTGGTGAATCTAACAGGAAAAGATAATGGTCATTAACTGTGAATAGTCTGAGCTTTCATGCTATTAGAATTTACTATAATATAAATTACTATTTTGAGATCATTGTGCCAAAGAACAAATGATATTTTGTTTAAAAAGGGGGAAACAGCCCTCATATTGGGCTCTGTTTTAAAGTTGTTTTCCAAGGAACACTTTATAGCCCTTTCTAAAAGTGACATTTCAAAACCCAGGGTTCTTGCCTATATACAATTTGTCTCTTAGCATACATTAAAGGGAAAGATGCTTTTATGAAATTTCACTCAAATGTTAGCATAGTGCCTTTAAAGTTTAGAAATTCTAGGTTTGCTTGTCAGAATATCTACATCTGTATCCCTGGCTCCTTGGCAAGGATTATAAACATTTAAAATAGCCTATTTGGGGCACCTAGGTAGCTCAGTCAGTTCAGCATCCGGCTCTTGATTTCAGCTCAGGTCATGATCTCAGCATTGTGACATTGAGCCCCACTTTGGCTTGGAGCTCAGTGCCGAGTCTGCTCGAAATTCTCTCCCTGTCTACCCCCCCCCCCCACCTCATGTGTGCGCGCTCTCTCAAATAAATAAATATATCTTTAAAAATAAAATATTAGTTCATTTACTAGTACTTATTGAGATACAGAATGACAGTGCTATTCTAAACCTAGGTAGGACAAAGTTCCTGTGGTTGAAAATTGTAGATTCCAAGTATAGAGATAAAAATATAATAAAACAAGCTGATGATGATATAGTATAAAATTCTACTGTGCAGACCTATATATCTGAACTGCTTAAGACCAGGATGGAACCAACACACTGAGGACCTATATAACATATGGCGATACTTTAGGGGAGACATGGGGGTAGAGGCTGGAGAAGTCAGATAAAGCAAGAATGTATCCTCTGTGCAAAGAGCCAAGTGTTCTGGATGAGATGGGGCCTTGAGATCATAACATGAAGTGGTCAGATAGGATCTCTGATGATTCTTAATTCCAAAGTCAAATTGCAGAGCAGGAAGCACATTCATCCTTTCAGTGTAGGGGGACAGAATAGAAGATTTCAGGAGATGAGAGGAGGTCTTAAAAACTACCAGAGGAATGCAGTAAAAAAAAAAACAAAAACCCACAGATAGCTGTGGGTCAGCGTGGTCAGCATGGCTCCCAAAAGCAATAATCACCATCTTCAGGAGGCATGATGTTGTCTTTGTTTAGATCCTTGAGCAATCTATACAGAGGCTGGGAGGGGACACACTAAAGGTTGATGGACTAGAAGGGGATTCAGGGTGCTGAAAAAGACACTGTCAAAGTGATCAACTGGTGTGACCTCAATATCTATAGTCTGGGAGCCTTCCTCTTTCCTCTCATGGCTACTGCTCTCTAGTAGGACTATTAACCAACCTCTGCCTGGGCCTCTGTGCTAGATGCCTGTTTGGCAACCCTTTCAAGACCTGCCCTCCTCTTGCCTAACCATTCTTTATACGAATGATCAATCTTTGCAAACCCCCACTTTCAGCATGTCTGATCCTGCCAACTTGAAGTTTCTGCTTCAAGTTCACACTTTACTGATCATTTTTCAAGTACTTCCATAAACTGTTATGAACTTATTTCACAGGTTTTTTTTCCCCCTCCAGATATTTAGCTCTTGCCTCTCCTAAGTCAGAATTTTTATTTTTGCTTCTGTACTTTTGCTCAGCTATTTCCTTGGCCCTAGTCTTCTTGGTTTAGATTCTACTGACCCTCCAAGGCCCAGTCTAAATCCTATTTTTAACTTGCAACTGTAGGCTACATACGTCAGCTCGTAAATGTTTGTTTTCTTTTCTTTTTGCCAGGGATGAGTCTATGAACTAGCTAGGATGCTGGGAAAGAAATTGCCTCATTTCACATTCTGGTGAATCCAAGAGTTTCCTATAGTCCCATTCTACTCTTCGTACCATATAGTAAACATTTTGACCATGGAAGTTGTTCTAAAAATCCTGTAGTACCTCAGGCAGTGTTGGGCATTAGGCAGTTAACAGTGTGTGCTTGTTGCCTGGGGAAGCCATGCTGAAAAATGTCAGAAGGTTGCACAGCATAAGGAAGTGATTGAGAATCCAACATCACTAGTCAGAAAGTTTCCAAAGAAGGTAGTATAATTTTGCAAGGGTTTTGTTTCTTTTCAAAGACCTAGAATGGGGGATAAAAAAGAAAAAAAATTCCAAATATTCTATGGTCCTCTGTGTTGTTTGGTATAAACATCCTAGGAAAAAATGGAACCTGGAATATTTGATGGACCCTCCAATTATGACATGTCAACCTGGAATGTGCTTTATTATTTTTTTATTACTCAGAATCCCTGTGATTTTTAATAGTGGAAATTATCCAAGGGCAAAGAATGTGTGGTCCTTTTGACCAGGAACTAGTTTCCATAAATAAAATAGCTTACTAATTATCATCTCTTCTGTCTCCAGTCCATTTCTGCCACCCATAGCAATGAAAGACTCCATTAAAACACATGACTATGTTATTAAAAATGTTAGATTGATTTATTATTCCCTTTAATTTCCCAGTAGATTTTGAAGAGATTATGGAACCATCTGCATATGCCCAGAAGCAGTCATCATAATAGCAGGAGAACCTGCCTCAGCCCTGGTAGTATTTTCTTTTTTTTTAAAGAGACCTGAATGGGGTCATTGCCTTTACTGATCAGTTATAGTTCTCTATCTTTCACACTGATAACAAGGGGGATCATACTTCTCAATACTCTTTTAGGGCATAGTGAAAATGAATGTTTGCTGAAGTAAACAGTTCATGCAGACTACTTAATGAGCTTATTCAGTAATCAGAGTTCATCAAATACAAGCCAGTTCATTCTTTACTTGTTTTCCTGTGCTGTCTATCCTTTACTAGTCTGGTGAAACTTATGAACCATCTCTGTACCAGTTATAAAGCTACTGTTTCTTAGCTGCAAGCCCACGCCTCTAAATTCTTTGTGACGCTGAGGATAAGACTTCTGTAAACCACATTTCAGCATGGCCACCCAGCTTCCTGCGAGGCTATGCCAATGGGGGCACTATAGATAGATGACAAGACTGGGGGAGAGCGAGGAGGATTTTCTCTTTCCTGTTTGTTTTATATGGGTTTCCTGTTTGTTTCCTGCCTGGTTCCTATCACTGCTACACTTGTTCCCCTTAGCATTAACAGTGAACTTGCATAATGACAGCTGGATTCATTCTGTAGCTTTTCAAACACTTATAGAGTTGGGTTATGGCACCACCTCAGAGACCTCAGCCTCAGCTAGCACTCCCTTCTCAGGAGTCTGTATTTCAGCTCCACAGGCTCTTTCCTCTAAGTTTAAAAATGCCAATCTTCCCCCCTCCTTCCTCTCCCCCCCCCCTTTTTTTTTGCCAGGCCAAGGAGTGTGGTTTGCCTCTTGCAGTTGATACTTCCATGATATTTTAGTACAGTGGTAGGCAAATACACATACATATTGACTATTGCTCCTTCTGTTCTATAACAGAAGACTTGAGTTCTTGTGATGGAGACCATATTATTGTATTAAAATATTGGCCATCAAAAAAAAAATATTGGCCATCTTGTCCTTTATACAAGAAGTTTACTTAACTCTGCCTCAGTGTTCTAGTCTTGCCACCCAGCAAGACTTAACACATTTACACTAGAATCTAAAAATTTCATATTAAATTTACTCTGTTCAAATAACTCAAATGGTTCTGTTTCCTGCTTGGACCCTGACCGATTAAAAAAAAATGCTTCCACAAATGTCCCAGGAAATGGACACCCGAAAATTGGGATTTGGGGTTTGGTCATGTTCTTGGGCTTGAACACAATGCTGAAATTAGGTGCTAGTAATCCATGTCATGCAGTAGCATCTTGTTTAATCAAATGATCATCTGTGATTGATTGTGATAAAGTGAGTGACTAAGAAGCTACTGAACTTGACCTTTATGACAGTAATGGTGATGACAAGGACTTCATGTGGGATGGATTTCCTGATTGCTCATACAGAAAGAATATAACAAATTCAGATGCTCAAAGAGACTCTATTTCAGTGCTAAAAGAATATTTTATTTTTTTGTAGCCATAGAGCTAACATTGCTGAAAAACATCAGATGCAAAATTTCAACTGGGCAGGATGCACAATTACAATAAAAGTCAAATACATAATTTTTCAGGTCTCTCATGTATAGGCACTGAGTCTGATTTGGGAAGAAATGCATTCCTATTAGTCTGGTGAAATCTATATCATTGAGCCCCTTTTGGACTATTGCTCCTAATACATAAAATAAAATATAGTGAATCAGAAGAAATCTAATATTGGAATACAGTAATCAAAATGTTAAAACACATATTTTTAAGAAATGAATGCTTTAAAGAACAAAACCTAGCAGTAGGTCTTATATATGCCGTAATTTTGAACACTTTCTTGAGATACCTGCATCAATTGTAATCTAATATGAAATATCCATTATTTCTATTGTTGTCAAAGTAATTGGTAATGATAATACTACTATGTTTTTTTTTTCCCATATATATTATTGAAGGAAATGCTAAGTTTCACTTAGTGGTTAATAAAAGTAAAGATGTATTTTTTCTTCTCTTAGTTCAGTAATCTGAATCACATCCATGTATCTCAAACTAAGAATCTCTGTTTTAGTCATGTAGGTATTCTTGAGAAGTTAGCTGGATAAGTCAAACTTTGAACTTTTTCTACTTACAACCTATCCTCATATCATTCTTCATTTCTTATCCCAGGAATCTCTAGGAGAATGGGTAAGGTGCATCTTCTATATGCATCCATATAGTATCCTGGACTCTTGCTATCAAAATATAAAAAAATATGCTACTTAAGTACTTTCCTGTACTGTGCTTTCCCTTTTAAAGGACTATGGTACTATAATGCCTATTTACCTTTATGTATTCTCCCCAACAGACTAGAAGATCTCTGTTATTAGAGACCATGACTGGCTTGCTATATCTCTAACTTAGGACCTACTCCATAGTTGATGCTCAATCTATATTTGTGAATAAACAACTGAATAAATTGATGAACTCTGAAGTGGAAGTAGTTTTTTCTCTTACTCATGACCAAAATTCTCAGCAAGGTATTTTATATAAATGTTGCCATGAGAGGAGATAGAAGAGAGAGTGTGACTTATGCATCCATACAAATCTGCCCACCATTAGAAAAGCAATTGTGTGTTCAGACCTAGCTGACAGCGGTGTGGTAGACAGATTATTTACTAGGGTAGGCACTGTTGGTTCCCTATCCAGAAACCACTGTTCCGTTTTTTCCTTGCAAATAGAATCGTGATTTGTTTTTTATAGTATCAGTATGATATGTATGTCAGGGGAGACTGGGTCTCCTATTAGGTGTGGGGATGAGGGATGTGTCTTGTTTAGACTAATCTAGTTATAGTAATTCCCTTCGACAGTGTTTGGTTTAGGGCTTGGCATATGATACAATTATGGGCAGTGAAATGAGATGGCAAATCTGAGAGTGTATAGAAGAAGACAAAAAGAGATGCATGTGAGGCAACATTTCTGTTCTTTTCCCTTGGAAGTGATTATATGAGGAGGTGATGCCTAGGGCTTATGCAAAGAAAGGGTGACAATGAGGGGAGCAGCTGGCACAGTGAGAGTAGCACTGTGAAAAACGTGGAAAGAAAGTGTACCATTGTTGTTATCATTGTGATGCTGTATTAATCAAATGTTGTACTTGTGGTATAATAGATGCCTTTATTGTTTAAGCCATTTTTTGACTGGCTTTTTTTGTCACTTGCATCCCAAAGTGTCATAAATGCGTCATCTTCTTAAGCAAAGGACAGCTTTACTAATGGTCCTGGATAAATTTAATAAGGATCCTTTCTGCCTGAGATTTTGATACTTGTAAGTAGCAGAAGTCTGCCATAGGATGCAGGAATTTTTTTAGAAATCCAAAGCTCTAGCAGACTAATTTAGAGAGTGGGTCGGATGCCAGCCATTTCTGAAGCTCATGAAATGAGAACATTTAAAGCTGAGTGATAAGCCTTTGTAGGTGAACTAATGCCAAAACCCTTTTCAAACCTAAGTATTCCATGGCAAGGCATTCTTGCAGCATGTTATGTGTTACCATGTTATGAAACTGGCTTTGACATTTGGATGTCTACCACTTGGTGAGTGGTTAGTTATAAAATGCTATTGGTTCAACAGATTATACTTCTGGAATAAAGCCTGGACTTCTGGGATCTTTTTAGTGGCTGGTTTATTTGTATTTCCAAGGCCATTTTTCCAATAAGCCAACACAATCAAATTACATGCAGCTTTGAAGACATTCTACCTTACAGTTTGACATTTTAATTAGGACTTTAAAGAGATAATAATCACTGCCCACAACTTCCCTAATGTTACCTAGAAATGGGTCAGTTAATTAGGATCCCAGAAAAACCACCGCATACATTTCTTTTTAATTGTTTTTCCAAACTTCCATCACCACATCTCTTGGCTTCAACTCAGACCAAATCAAACAAACAGCAGGGAAGGGTTCAATCTCTTCAGCCTTCTGAAAAATCTAAGGGTGCAAATAAGGAAGTCAGTCTGTGTCCATTAACTACAACTGTATGTTTCACTCTGCATAAGATATTTTTCTTTCATTTCAAGATTGCTTTTGAAAGGAAAACCAATCCAGTTCATCTTATTAGATCATCTTCTGTGAGAGCCATTAGGATCCTGTTCACCTGGCCCCTTTGATCCTTGTGTCTATACTTCATTATTTTTTATCTCTTCTAGGGTAAGGTTATTAATGGGTGGTCCCACTAAGGAATTTTTTTAATGCTCTCTGACTGCATTAAATTCCTTCTAAGTGGATTTTACAAGGTGGAAGGAAAAATGAGTCCATCTATTTGGACTTTGAAACAAAGGGGCCCAGGGTGTGATAGCGATTCAAGAAATGAATTCTGTTCTCTTGGGTGGATTATATGTAACAGGATGCTTACTGCCTCACTTGCCCCTCCCTATCTCTTGGGTCAATATACAAGAATGGAAATGTGGTAAATGTCTCAGTTGTTTTCTAGTGCTCTGATGTGTTTTGACACATTCAGGAGGAGAGGTAGTTGCTGCTTCCCAGAAGAGGTTTAAGGAGTGTAACAGTATGCCACTGTTATCATTCTGCCAGGCAGGTACCTTTAGCCTCGCTTTTGAGCCTGATTATATGTGCCTCAGTCTCCAGTTTGATGATCAGTTGCAACATTTATCTCAGTTACTGAGATTTTGCAGTTGGTTATAAAGTTCTTTCAGTTAAATATTTGAGCTGTTGGTGGTTAATTTGAAAGATAACTTCAATTTGTGACTTCACTGATGACTTCTTTTTTAACCTCCTGCTTAATGTATACACTTCACTCTTGTTCATTGTCAGAGACAGGTTTACCGTGAATCAAATGAAGCTCAGGCTTTAAGACCCCTTGCTTGCATGATCCCCTTCCAAGTCTCTAGCAAGAGCTCTTGTAATGCAATCAGATTTGTGTAAAATTTGAAAATATAAAATAATCTAGCAAAAAATCAGTTATAACCACCTGTGTACTTTCACAATCAATTTTGTGTCCTTTTTCTTAAAGAAGGACCCCCAAATTTCATAAACTTTAAAGCTAACAAACCTCGATCTGTCTCCTTCATTATAATAAATACTTCTTAAAAGATTGTAGATATTAGATTAGGAAAGTGTGATGTGTCCAGATAGCCACCACGAGGTTGCTTTCAAAATAGCTATCTATGCAAAGGAATATCCTTAATGCAGACAAAATTTGTTTGTATATTTTATTTTTCCTGTCTGCGCGTTCCTCTGAGATTTTTCCAAAATTGAGATCTTTCTCTGATCTTGGGAGTTTAAATCAGGTAAGATATGTGTGGCACTTAAGACAGGGAATGTGCATAGTAAGTCCTTAGTGAATGCTAGCTATAATAATTAATGTCGTGTTTATTTCCTCCAAATTTTGCAGCCTTGTGTATCTTTTTCTACCACTCCTCACTAAAGGGACTAATTCGACTGTCACCCTGAGAAATGCTCCATTCCTCAGAAGTGTCATTTGTTTTTCTTCTCTGCTATTGAAAACATTTCTCTCATTATTTTTGGCCATCTGGAAGAATAATATAATAAAATTCTTTATGATGGGCCACCAAAAGTGATGGTGGCTTAACACAATGTCCTAAGGTGGCACAGTAGAAGAGTGTAGGAGCTGAATGCTAGTTACATTACTTATTGGTTAGGTGACCACCCTAACTTCACTTATTCCTGGGCAGGTTGTGGGGGTAGGGAACAATGAGAGATAATACTTATTTTACAGGGATGTTTTTAGGAATGAGTATGTAAAGCACTTATCACAGTGTCTGGAATAGACTGGGCACTAATAAATGGGCATTATTGTAACCAGACCACTCTTGATAATGCAGTATCTGAACCCAAAAGAAGGCACCTTTAATGGAGAAATTCAGATAATTTTTTGTTAGTTAGGGAAATATTCAGAGGCATGGTGATTTATCTAGTGTTTCTCAAATCTGGTGTAGTTAAAATTCCTATGCTTATGAACAGCTCTATGTTTCCTAAGACATTAGGATTAAGAACAATGAAAAGATAATATTCTGGCATACTTACAAATGCTGATAAGTTATCTCATAGGCTCACTTGCAGGATTTCACAGCCTTTGCATTAAATTCTAGATCTAACTTATGGCCTTTGATTACTAGAATGTAATAAAAATGTTATCAGAATAAAATTTGAATTTATTTGCCTGATACAACCTTACACTGGATTTATGTACAAGTTTAAGTAATAATTGGTAATAGTTAAGACTTAGAGAAAAAGAACTTACTAGCAAATGTAATCCTCAAATCTCACTTGAATCTCCTCCTAATTGTCTTCACAACCAGGGATTTGAATTATTGATTTCTACCTTATCTGGAAATTTAAAGGAAAATATCCATAGTATTTCCTTAATTTGTTTGAATAAACTATTTGTTATTATTTTGTTTTTATACTAAATGTGTAGATTGTCTCTTAACTACTTTGTCTACAGGGCCAAAGTTGATAAAATATTCACCTGAATTTGGAGATGTCTATAGTCTCAAGGGCACTAGACTGCACTGATACACATAAGATGGATAATGTATGACATAAGAGTATATGTAGCCCTTTTATATTTTATTTATTTAAAAATTTTTATTAGAGTTCAATTTGCCAACATATAGCATAACACCCAGTGCTCATATGTAGCCCTTTTAAAAATAAATACCTACTAAGTATGAAAAATATAAGTCTAGACTACGAGGTTCTTAAGGGCAGCGTCTAGCAGAATGCCTAGAACATAGTCAAAACTCAATATATATGTGTTAAATGAGTAAATGAATGAGTTGACTTGAATTTAATTAAGTAGGGTGGTTTGGACTTGGTAAGGAAAGTCCATGAAATATACTGAAAAAAAATATGAATCTTTGAGCCTCTTCGAGGATAGTCAGAGGCTTTGAGGGCTTAGAAAGGTATTTAGTTACTATATAGGCCAACTGCCTCATTTTACCCCAGGGAGACTGAATAACTTCTATAAACCAGGGATGAAGCCAGGATATGGTATGGAGGGCAAATGAGGTATACATGAAAACACTATTGTATACTCTGTCTCCATGTAAATCAGTAAATCATAATCAGATTTTATGGAATGATATTAAGAAAGCTAGTGCTATGTCAATGGTGAGATTTGGTTTCTTCTGAGATTACTTTTTAAATTTATTTTTATTTTTTGAGATTATTTATATTTACTTATAATTATCAATTTCTTTTAGATTAACTCCAAGACTGTCCATGAGATTTTGTTATAAGGGAAAACTATAGTATTGCATATTGTCTGAAAAAAAAAAAAAGACATGATCTTGGCCAAGGTGTTTGGAAATATGTCTTTCAAAGGTTTCTATTGTAATGAGGTGTGACATATATTATGTACATGGTATAAGTGAAAGTTTAGGAGCTGTGAAGAATAGGAAGTAAGTTTTACACTATCAACAAAACCTGAAGCACATCAATCCACATGGCTTCAATTAGTGTCAACCCCCATTTAGTTGATCATGGAAAGAAGGGGAACAAAACAAGAGAGCACTGTGCTTCTGAGGTTGTGAAACACCCCACTACAGGAATTTGGGTTCCTAGACTCGTGTGTGTGTGTGTGTGTGTGTGTGTGTGTGTGTGTGTGTGTGACAGAGAGAGAGAATTTTGATTCATTGGATATCTGAGTCCTTTGAGGTATTTGGCTTCCTTAACCTCACACAAAGCTACTTGCTTAGGGAGTGTAAGGAACAGATCACAGTAAAGCTGGCATGTATCGGCTCAAAAAACTGGTCAGCTTTTTTGGTCCCAACGGAAATTTAGCTTCAGCCAAACTTTTAAAATCCTTTGAACAACCCTCTGGGCTGGTGCTTCTAAGAGTGGTTCTTCCCATTAGTAGTCGCCATGAGGTTTGAACTAGTTCCCTCTCCATCTCAGTTTTGAAGATCACTGGTGAACAAATCAGGGTTTGGGCTAATGATCTGTAGGATCAGTAAGGCACCCCAAACTAAAATGCATTGTCCTAAAACAAGAGATAAACAAGACTATTCTTATTGGTGAGTAAAAGACAGTAGGAAAAGTTATAAAATTCAGGTGTGTCAAAAGCATTATGTGAGTCTTGCCAGCATGAGACCAGTAAGTACTAAAGGAGAGTTATAGCTACAGGTGGGAAATATTAAATTACTATTTTTGTACTTCCTAGTGCCCTCAAAAGTTTTGGCAGAGATATGACTATAGGCTGCTGCCCTGGCTGTACAAAAAAAAAGAGAAGAATTTAGTAGAGAAAATTGAATTCATGATCTGTACTCATAGAGTTGGACTTGAATGAGCAAATGTTAGTTTTTCAGTGAAAAAATTTCTATAAACTGAAATTAAATTGATTTGATGGCTCTGAAGCTTACACATTTGGGTGTCCTCTTTAAAGAATCTTTTGAAATGTCAATTTGTGGTAGAGATAGGAGGCTCACAATCCTATGTGGGGAAAAAAAAAGTTAGGCATAGCATAAAAGAGATTTCATTAAAATATTCCCAGTATTTTCAAAATTAATCTTGCACCACCTGCTATTCTAGAAAAACACTGAATAAATAAAATGTTTCTCAAGCATGACTGGTGTACCCAAATTTGAGCGCTAGTTAGGACTTTTGCCAAAATATACATTTACTTTGCTAGCTTCGGGGAATGAAACTAGCAAATGGATGGCACTTCTAAGTACACGAATATCTTTTTGGTATATATGAAATGAAGGCGTTTAAAAGAAAAAGAAACTTCCATTCACACAAATCTTTTTCTTGTTAATATTCCAGAGCTAAGAGTTGCTTGTAACATTTGGGAGGGTGAGGAAAGTGGAGAAATATCTCTGGTATTCAGCTTTAGGTGGAACCAACCACATTAGCTCTACTTTTATTGTAGCACATTTTTCCTTTCCTGAATTTTCAATCCTTTCTACATTACCTTTGACCAGTGACCACTGCCTGGAATTTCCCTAGGTGTGTATATATAATAACTAGAAAGACTATACCATGTAGAATAAAAATAGTGTTTCTTATCTGTATGTCATTTGCTTGTACCAACCTAGCCATTCTATGATTAGGGCAGATTGTATTTTTCCAACCTCAAAGAATGTGTTCTACTAATTCCTTTCAAATTCTTCTCACTCAGTGAACGATTCAGAAGGAAAATGCTCAGATTCAGGTGAAGGCGGTCATACCAAATACTTGCCAGACCACAAAAACTTCAGCAGCCTGGGTTTAAGACTGATTTTAGTCACTTAAGAATCTGGGGATGAAAATACTGTTTGTAGGGAACTGGTAGGAATTCTGCAAATGTCACAAGGGCAGAGATCAGGTCTGTCACTATTCGGTTGAAAAATGGCTCGTCAGTCTTCTTTAATGACTTTCTTCCTCTCTTTATCATCATTATTCTGATTCCTAGACCCTGTGAGTTTCCAGGATTCCAGGATTAGAGTGTCTTTCCCTGGAGACATTGACATTCAGCCCTGATAATCCTCCTTTGGGGAAGATGATTTGCCCCATGTTGATTTTCTCTTCCTTGTGCTTTGGTCTTCATGCCTTAACCCAGTGGTTCTCAAATGTGAACATTTGAACCACTGGGCAACTTGCTGAGCACAACATCCCCATCCACTCTGGAGTTTCTGACTCCGGAGAATTTGGGGTACTCAACAGTTCCCAGGTGTGGCTGATGCTGCTGGTCCCAGGACCACACATGGAGAACCATTGTGCTAACTAGCCATCAATACCCATTCTCAGAACATTCCACTTTTCTGTTGTGTGAAAGTCATATATTTTTCTTTTTCCTCTTTTGAGACCATTTCTCCCCCCACTGGTTTTCAAATATGATGCTAAATATGCCGAACTTGCTTAGGTCTTACCATCTGATATAATAGCACTCAAAATATGTAGTTTTCATCTCACATTGTTCATCTGGGCATTCTAGTGTTGCAACTGGTTACCTAAGGATGATATGACATCATCAACTATCACAGACCACCTCCTGAATTATGTAAGTCAAGCAGACAAGGACAAAGCAAGGGTCACAGTAGAATTCTGTGCTGTGATGCAAGCTTATTTCTGTTTAATGATGGAGTTCTTTGCCCCAATGATATTGTTTGCTCATCAACCCAGGCCCCAGCTATCAGTACAGGTATTCCCTAAATAAATATTTTGGAAAACAGAGGGGTCTATGTTTTCATTCAGTGATGCATTTATTTTCAAAGTATTTTTAAATCAATTATGCATAAGTTGTTCAGGAGATCTCAAAGTGGATCATTCAAGTTGGACACTACCAATTGGCAATAACCCTTGCTAAGTGTAATATAAATGCCAAGGAAGCAGTGTGTCTTGTCAAATTCCCCCAAGGGCAAGCAATGCAGCAGCTGCAGATCTGTCCAAAGTGGCCTGATGGTGGGGGCGGGGGTGGTGGTGGTGGTGGTACATGTCAGTACTTTGAGGATCCTGGCTCCATCCTTACCCGTGGGAGAACCTTCGCATGTGATCAGAGCTACAATTATAATGGGACTTGACAAAGTAATTGAGAGAGGCAGTTGCTTTTGCAATGTTCAGGACTAGTTCAATGGATTTTCTTCCCTGTTTTCAGCATTCAGCAGCTTTGGTGACCAGCTACGTCGTTTGGCAGCAGGCTAAAGTGCTCACAATTGCACAGAGCAAGGAGCATGCTGTACAGTGATGTTCCAGTTTAAAAGGACAGAGCTGCAAACAAAGGTAGGCTTTTATTTGGGGTAGCATCCTTTCAACTGCACAAAATCTCATGCCCGACCACATGCCGACCACCATTGCCGTGCTCACAGCGCTGGGCATATGTCTTCACTCTCTGATTCTTGAATCCTGGGTGGGGGAGGGGTACTCAATGTCAGCATCTTGTCCTGAGTTTCCTATTTATTGAACTCTCTCCAGATCTCACTTCCCTCTTTACTAGTTTCAGCACCTAACCCCACCTTCTTTTTGGGCCTATATTTTATTAAGATGATTATTTTTGGCAGGTGGTTTGGTCCCCTGAATGTAAAATTCAGCATTCTCTTTTGATGGGAGAAATTTCAGCCTTCACATAGAATAGAGTAAGCCTCGTCCTGCCTATCCACAGGTCAATAGGGAAAGTAGCTGCCTGCAGAATGCAGTGATACTTCCCTTTCATTGCACCTGTTGCACCTGTCACAGTTAACCGTTCTATATATTTGAGTGGCTATTTGAGCAAAATCTATCTTCCTTACTGAACATGGGCCACTGTGAAGACAACATCTACCTATTTTGCTGTTGAGACTATTTGGTCTCAAGTGCCTATCAGAGTGCCTGGCTCAGAGCAGCCAAAGGATACTTGTAGGGAAGAAAAGAATATACATCTCAAGTGTATCAGTTGAATCATGGGATGTCCTTAGCTGATCTTAAATACAGTTTGGGAATGCTAATCTGCTTTGGAAAGGATTATGTGGAAATATCTAAGTTTCATTGAGGTTTTTTGTTTGTTTGTTGTTTCAGTTTATTTTGAGGGACATTGAAATGATGGTATTTGTTGGGTGGAAACAGATGAACAATGTATCACCCAGTAAGAAGAAACACTAACTATGATGAATTATACCCACCTTCTTCTATTCTAGTAAATCATTACTGAAATATATAGATTGTTAGAGCTTTATAGATTAAGTTTCTCACAACTTTGGAAGTATGATTTTTAGTAGTTTTTCTAGGCTTATTGTAACAATTATCACAGACTGGGTGTGATAAAATTTATTGTATCACAGTTTTGGAGACTTGAAGTCTGAGATCAAGGTGTTAGCAGGGTTGGATACTTCAGAGGACTGTGAAGGGGAATCTGTTCCATGATTCTCTCCTAGCTTCTTGTGGTTCTTGGTCATCTTTGGCATCCCTTGGCTTGTAGAAGCATCTCCTTGAGCTCTGCCTTCATGTTCACATGGTGTTCTCTCTGTGAAGCTGTGTCTTCTTATAAGGACACCAGTCATGTTGGCTTGGGGCTGCCCCACTCCAGGATGACCTCATCTGAACTAATAACATCTGCAACAACCCTATTTCCAAATAAGGTCACTTTCTGAGGTATTTGAGGTTAGGATTTCAACATATGATTTTCAGATGGACAGAATTCAACCATAACATGATCCAAGATGTAGCTATTGAAGAAAAGATACAACTGCTGAACCAGAATCTCTGCACCCAGAACTGCCTCCCCATGTTTCCTGCCACCTCCTTTCAGTGGCAGGGTTTCAGCCTTTTCTGATGCAGGTCAGGATAATGTTGGCTTGGCTATTAACTTGAATTTAATGAGTTGAACCTGTCTCAGAAAGCCAGCCAGCAGGTGAGTTGCCAGCTGGCACTTCTCTGTGTGCCATCTCCAGTGGCAGTTAGGGACACTGTGTGAGACAATATGAGAAGATTTCTGATGTCTGCAGAGGGGCAAACACTCCATTCCTCCTTGCTGCCATTTGCATAGCAGTCCCCTCTGCTCCACCCAGTGTGTGAAGAAGGCAAGAGAAGTTTCTAGAATAGTATGTGGTGTTGGCTACTCAGAACCCTACCATTGGTTGATGAACATCATTGATCTGTTCTGACAGAAGAGTTCCTATCAAGGGAAAACTAGGGTGATGAAATATCTTGGAACCATCCAACACAAATATTTTACTTCACCATAGTAAAGGGGGAAGGTAATGTTTGACTTCTGGCTCAATGTCCATGAGAAAGACCAATATGTAATCTTGTCTTTGGCTTATTATCAAGAGAACATGTTACATCACTTGCTTGTAGCTTCCAGGTCCTTAAAAAAGTAACTGGTTGAGATAAAGGGCTTCCCAATTTGTAAAATTCAGAGTCCATTGTCCTTGTTGATGCTGCCTGGGCTCTAGGGTACAGTCATTGATTTTGTTTTGGGATCAGTGAGAAATAAAGAGGGAGAGAGAGTGGGGGGAAGAATAAAGGGGGAGAGAGGGAAAGAATGAGAAAGAGAGAGAGAGATGCAAAGTTACAGCAAGGGGCTAGCACCATGGTAAATGGTTTGTCCACAGTGAGTTAGTAGCAGAGGTGGAAGTTGAATATGGATCTCTTGCTGAATAGGACAGAGTGCTCCTTTATAAAAAATATCGTCTGGTGAAGAGAGTGAGGAAAGAAGATAAGGGATAAAACTAAATAAGACGCAAAAAAAATGCAGTGGTAAGGATGAATGACAACTCCGAGAGAGGATTACACACTGTGGCCCTGCTTCAGCTCCTAACGTCATCTCAGATGAGGCACCCCAATGAAACAGGCCTTATCTTTCCTTATCTGAATGTGAGGGTACTGGGAAATCTCGTTTCTAAGGAAGTTTTACTGTAAACTTTCTATAATATTGTTTCAAGTCAATCTAGAATCTGAATTCCCTATACCTTTAGTTAGCTACATCTGTCTCTATAGTCTTTTTTAATTTAAAATTAAAATTTAATTTATTAACATATAGTGTATTATTATTTCAGAGGTAGAGTTCAATGATTTTCATCAGCTCTATATAAAACCCAGTGCTCATTACAACACATGCCCTCCTTAATGTCCATCACCCAGTTATCCCATCTGCCTGCCCACTCTCCTCCAGTGACCCTTAGTTTATTTCCTAGAGTTAAGAGTCTCTTATGGTTTGTCTCCCTCTCTGATTTTGTCTTATTTTTCTCTCCCTTCCCCTATGATCCTCTGTTTTGTTTCTTAAATTCCACATATGAGTAAAATCATATGATAATGTTGTCTTTGTCTATTGACTTATCTCACTTAACATAATACCCTCTAGTTCCATCCACATCTTTGCAAATGGTCAGATTTCATTTTTTTTCTGATGGCTGAGTAATATTCCAGTATATGTGTGTGTGTGTGTGTGTGTGTGTGTGTGTATGTCACATCTTCTATATCCATTTGTTTGTTGATAGACATCTGGACTCTTTCCATAGTTTGGTTATTGTGGACATTGCTGCTATAAACGTTGAGGTGCATGTGCCCACATGTGCATCACTATGTTTGTACCTTTGGATAAGTATTTAGTAGTGCATTGCTGGGTTGTAGGAATTCTCAACTTTTTGAGGAACCTCCTTACCGTTTTCCAGAGTGGCTGCATCAACTTGTACTTCTACCAACATTGTAAGAAGGTTCTCCTTTCTCCACATCCTCACCAATATTTGTTGTTTCCTAACTTATTAATATTAGCCATCTGACTGGTGTGAAGTGGTATTTCATTGTAGTTTTGATTTGTATTTCTATGATGCTGTGTCTCCATAATCTTAAAGTTTTATATAGTTAGTTTAAACTTCCATCTGATTGGTTCATGTTCTTTTATATACACTATTTATAATTTTCCTTTATGTCCATGGTTTTAGGGTGTCTGTGCCAAAAAATATACTCTAAAACTATTTTATAAGCAAGTGGCCAAAATTTAAAAAAATTGCCATTTTCAAAGCTAAGTACCTCAAAAAGATAAACCTCAATGGCAAAAAGTGAAATCAAATCCCCTCTACCAAATAGTAACTGAAACAAAGAAAAACTGTGTGTTCTAAAGTGGGATCCTTGGTGTGTTTTTTTCTTTAAGATTTATTTGTTTATTTTATAGAGAGTATGAGAGAGAGAGCACCAACGCACAATCAGTGGGGAAGGGCAGAAGGATGGAAACAGAACCAGACTCCCTGCTAAGCACAGAGCCCCACATGGGGTTCCATCTTAGGAGCCTGAGATCATGACCTGAGCTAGAATCAAGAGCTGGGTGCTTAGCTGACTAGCTACCCAGGTGCCCTTAAAGTAGTACATACACGATCCTGCCTCCAGTTCTTCAAACTATATTTCTTAGGATGGTTGTACACCAATAAGCATACAAGGAGAGCCAAAGTTCCTACTGAAGAAAGGCTTTAAGCCCTTTACTATGAATTTAAATCCATAGTAAATGGATATACTCAGTAAGTATCTAGTTGAGTGAAGGCCATTTTGAACTGATAGTCAAGGTGGCAGGAATTTATGAGAACTCACCTCCACACAGAAGGCCCTCACAGAAGCTCTAGTAAGCAGCATCCATAAATGCTCTCATTTTGGCCTTTGTGATGCTGTGTTGATAGATTATATTGGGAAGGTGGGAGACCATGTTGGGTACTGGTCAAAGATGCAGGCTTTCCAGAGCTCTGTGGTTGTTTTAAAATACTATTTTCACTTCTCACAACTGTGTGACCCTTGGTTAGCTGTTTCATTTTCAAATGCCTCAGTTTTCTTACGTTACTGGATGATGAATCTTAATACTTATCTTAATTTTCTTTTATGTGTGAGGATATAAATGAAATTATAAATGTAAAGTGGTCAGCAGAGTGGCATAGAGTAAATGATTAATAAATATTAAGTAATAATTATTATACTTCTGATATCCTCTTTTTTTCCAGCTTTGAAGCCAGGGCTGGCTGGATGGCTGGCTGGCTTAATTAATTAATTAATTAATTAATTATTTTTACATTTGTTTTTATTTAAGTTCGATTTGCCAACATATAGTCTAACACCTAACATCTAAAGTCTAACGTCAAGTGCCCTCCTCAGTGCTCATTACCCAGTTACTCGACCCCCCGGCCCACCGCCACCTCCCCTTCTGCAATGCTTTGTTTGTTTCCCAGAGTTAGGAATCTCTCATGGTTGGTCTCCCTCTCTAATTTTTCCTGCTCAGTTCCCCTCATTTCCCTTATAATCCCTTTCACCATTTCTTCTATTCCAAGTATGAGTGAAACCATGATCTCCTCCTTCTTGGAGAAACTGACTCCACTACAATAATGGATTCAGAACTTATGGACTTTTCATCAATGTGGATCACTTGATTTTTAATCTGTCACTAATCACAAAGTTCCAAGTGTATCAGAACCTAACATTACCTCGTAGACCCAGATCTGAAGAGAAACAAAACACCCCTGAGGTAATGCTTGGGTGTGGTGGTGCTGCCGTCTTCAGAGCACCCAGTCCATTACAAGTCTGAACAATGTGATCCTTGTTCTTGGCACAAATGCTGTGCAAGGAAATGTCTGTTTTGTAAGAAGACAATTCAGACTTGTTTTTCAGGGCCTTCCATAACCTCAAACTTCTTAGCTGCAGCAGAAGCAAGAATTATTGAAGATGGGGCCCGGATGTTGTGAGAAAATGAAAAAGAAAAGGTAGTTTGCAACCTCAAGATAAGTAAATAGAAACAATAGAGGAAAAGAATACAAGAAAGGCATGAAAACAATGTGAATGAATATAAACATACATCCCTAGGTACAGGGGAATATAGAAATAACTTTAAAAGCTTACCCCATTTGAGTAAATGTCAACCCCCTCCTTGACTATGTCCAATAGTAGGGCAGTCCATGTCTTCTTAAGCATCCCACTCACTTTCTCTAGGGATTAGTTGGATATAACTTTGTAGTGGCAATAGTGAGGAGAAAAAACCCCAAATCTTTCTTTATTCAAACCTTGGTTTCCATCTGTTGCTTAAAATTTCTGAGCTTTGGATGTAAAATAAGGCCAATGTATAAATGAGCATCATGTTAGTACCTCCTTCATAAGATTGTTGTAGGGATTCAATGAGATAATAATCCATAGAACTAGAGCACAGTGCTTGGCACATGACTAACACTAATGAAACCAACTGAGTGTCCAATTAATTGTATAATGATTGAGCAGGTCTGTCTGGTTCCAATATTCTAAACTTCATCAATTTTTATGTCTCTGCACTTCTATTTCCTACTCTGTAATTAGGGATTCTACGAACACCTATCCCATGAAATTATTGAAAGAATTAGATGAGTTGACACAGATAAAGCTCTTTGAATAGTGCCTGACACATAGTAGGGTTTCATTTGATGTTAGCCATCATTGATGAAACTGTTCTTCTAACCATTTGCTACTTCTTTTTCTTCTCTTTTTGTGTAATGAGCATTCCTCACAAGCAGAACACCTGTGCCCTTCCCAGCTTGCTCTCTTCAGGAGAAATCTTCTAGAGTAGGATCTAACTGAAGCCAAAGCAGTAGGTTCATACCTCCAGAGGCACTCACATGTGCCTCCTAGGAATAAGAGTGGATGAAAATAAATTCATTTCCAGGGACGGGGCTGGGAGAACAAGCCACAGAGAAGGCCTGAGGGAGGGATGGGTGAGAAGTGAGTATGGTATAGAAAGAACATGGAGTACTCTGAGAAGGGGAGGCCCAGGACGTTTTTGAGATAATGTAGTTTATTTGGGATCCTGGCCATGTGGCAGATGGTGTGAATGGCTCTGACCGTGGAGGTCTTGCTCTGCCAGGTGCTTCTCACCTTTCATAAGCATGAAATCCACTTAGGTAATGCTTGGTACATATCCTACTGAATCCACAGTTTCTTCTTTAGTTTCTGGCAAAAAGTGTTGTTCGCAGGTCACACCCAGCCTATTCTATATTCATTCTGAGTGCATAGGACTATGAGATAATCATACCATGGGACTGAACTGGTTGAAATCTGTAAATCTTCTAAAAGTATCATTACCCGTTCATAATCCTTCTTTCCAATATTGCGTAAATCTCATTAGTACATACTTTTTTATTATTCATGTTATGGAAAAAATTGCTTTTTTGCCATTGAAAGAACAGTTGGTGTATGAGACTGAGGTGTTTTGTTCGAGCTGTTTGGTTTTATCTCCATGATAAAATCAAGGAATTTACCTCCAAATGTAGGAGACTCTTAACAGCCAGTGCTGTTCAGCCTTTTGCTTTTTACAGCAAGGACCCTCTGTGAAGGCCTGCAGTCACCGATATGAGGCCGGAACACTGTAGAGTGAGGACTTGGCTGAAATTGACTCTTATCTAGGAATGGTTCCTAGAAAGATGTGGGCCCATGCACCATCACAGGAACAGGAACCCTGCAGGGAACAAAATTAATTCTGTTGCAGGCTCTGCAGACAACCCCATGGCCCTTTGCCCGAAACATCTGTGTAGACTGGACAACAACCCCATAAAATGTAAATGTCTGTATACTGAGAATTGCAGGTTATTGGAGATTAGAGATTTTTTTTTTCAGAATTTACTTAATTTCATGATTTTTCTAGGCAAAGATGACATGAGTGTTAATGGAATTTTCATGACATTCCCAGTTTATTTAATTGGTTGTTTGACTCACAACACATGGTACAATTTCATATTATGTAAAGTGATTCTGTAAGTTTCAGTTTTCCAAATTACTACTATGACTACCACTTCCACTGCTGCTGCTACTTTTCCTTCTTCCCTCCCTCCCTCCCTTTTCCTTCTTGCTTCCTGCCTTTTTTTCTCATTTGGTTGCTGCCTAATACCAAATGAAATTTCTTGATATCATGGCCCCAAACTGCTAGGCAAGGCAATAGTATGTGTCTGTGCATGTGATACCACACTCCTTCCTTTAGTATAGTGTAGTCTAAAGAGCCTTATTACAGAAGCAGCAGATCAAGATTCTCCTGTCACTGCTATCAGCCTGTACACTATAATAAGTGGGACACTTTTCTAAATCCCAGAGGGGTGTAGACCATATGACTTCTGGATTATATTTTAGCTGTCTGTGGACTGCAGCAAACCATAGTCTTCAGCCTTGAAAGGACTCCTAGGCATGGCCTGTTTGACTAAGCAGTCAAGGGGGTTGAGAAGCAAGGCAGTGGGGAGAGGGACTTTCTAATAGGATAAAAAAAGGAGGGAAACTGGAGTATGGAAGCAGGGATTGTCCTTTGCTTTCTGAATGACTTAACCTCCCCATACTAATGAGCAGGGATAAGCCTGAAGAAATTGGCTTTGTCTCTCTCTTATTTCTATCCCATCTCAACTCCTCCAGGAAAGAGGATGCAAACCTTCCATAATTACCTATTTGATTCACTCTTAAGAGGCATTGCTCTAAGGGCTTTTTATGCCAAAGGACCAAATACATTTATACTGAGTCTGCATTTATTATTTGTGTCCTATCTGATATGTTAGACATGTAGATGGAGATTGTAGTTTCCAAACTTCAAAACTATACATTTCTAAAAATTTAGAGTAATGCAAGCCAAATATCTGGATAATAACTTAAAATTTCACTTTTGACTACTTTGGTTTATCAATATGAACTTTTTAGATCCAGCCTTCTATCAGTGACATAACAGTATAAAAAGTTTTAGGTGACTTAAATTTTTTTTTCCTCCATAGCACTGTATCTTCAAGTATCTTAATGAGATTTAGACGTTCTACCTTAATGTAATATAGCTGCTGAATGAAGTGTGCTGATCTCCATCAGATGCAGGCAGAAGGCAACTTCATTTTCCATTCCCTTACTCTTCCTTCATTTCTTTAAACCCATTGTCCCTCTAGGTACCTTCTTAGGTAAAGGACCTTAACTGCTCTAGGACAGTTGTTTCCCCACGTGCTGTGGACCACATATAGTACTTGGAAGACATTTA
The DNA here is from genome assembly GCF_003254725.2 of Canis lupus dingo. NCBI lineage: Eukaryota > Metazoa > Chordata > Mammalia > Carnivora > Canidae > Canis > Canis lupus. The sequence continues at coordinate 52,939,968 of NC_064250.1, read as the reverse complement.
TGCATCCTTGCCTCTGCCATTAGGGGAAGCACAATTTGTTCTCAGTACAACTTTTAAATCACATACTATAGGCAGCCTCAGGCAGCTTCTTGCCTGGAGATTTCTTTCAAGTATATGTCTTACATTAGACCCTGTACTCCCCAAACTCTAAAGAGACAGCCAACCCCCGCCCCCCACCAAGTGGTTCTCTTGACATGGCTTTCGTTTGGCATCAAGTAAGGAAGTTCTCTTCAACTTCTCCATTAATAGGGTGGGGACATGTGGAGAGAGAAATGCACAGTATTCCAGCAAATCGCTCTAGACTTTCTCTTCTTGCCTCTTCAACCACAATTCTTTTTCCTTTTGAAGGGGGTGTTGGGGTAAAACTGCAAGGTAATTTTTTGTACATCTGTTTTGCAAGTGTGGTATAGATAGCCTGACGCCTTGAGTTGGGCATGTATATATATATATATATATATATATATATATATAAATATAAATGCCAACTATATAATATCATAAGTAATATATATGTATTTGTATATATGTAATATATAACATACAATGTATTACATATAGTGGTTTAATTTCATTTATTATTGTGATTAATTTGATTATATGTATAATAATATATTATAATATGTAATAGCATATTATTATATAGGTCTACAAGCTCCTTAAAGGTAGAGACTTTTGTTGTGTATATTTATATTCCTTATAATACCTAGGTCAGTGCCCCACATAGAAGGTACTTGATATATGTGTGATGAGTGAATAAGTGAATTACTGGTTGTCTACTCTCCTGAAGAATGACCAGTTTCTGTTAAGTTATGCACACTTTCAAGTTACCCTTCTGCATTCTGCTTCTCATGTAAGTACTGTTATTAAACTTCTAAATACTTAACAGAAGGCTGTTTTTTGGCAGTGAATGAACTCCTTTTGTCTTCTGTCCCGTGAATATCCTAACTACTTTGTCACTTTGATCTAGGGGGCATTTCATCCTCAGAAATGCAAAGGAGTTGGCTACTGCACAAAATGTGTCCTATTTCCTATTGCCGTAAAATCCACTGCTCTTGAGCCTTTGCCCGCCCCCTTTCATGACAATGTGTAAGCCACTAAATTGCAGTTACTGGCTGTGGCCATGGCCATCAAAAAATCGTGTTTGCCATGTAGATTTGAGGCTTGCTCCACTAAAGAGTCCACAATGGCTTTACTGTAACTGGGTTAACTAGAACTTGGCAAAGAGCTACCCAAGGAGGGTGATACCAAGCCCCCTCCCCCCTTCCAGGATGCTGGCCTGATCTTCTTGTATTTGTGCAACTGGCCCATCCAGAGACCCACGAAAGCTGGGAGGAGGGCCCCGGTGAGGGCAAATCTCTCTGGGTCAGGTTGCCCTTTTGCAGCTCTCTTTCACACAGCTTCTCTTCCTGCAAAGTGAAGTAGGTTAGAGGATAGCTTGTTTTCTTTTGCTATTTGAAATACAGCATTTAGGGTCATGCTCTGAATAATTTGTGCTTGTTAGAAATGACTGTCGTCCTCTTGAAGCAATAACAAAGGACTACATTTAAATTAAATTCAGCCAAGCAAGAGCCTCTCCACAAAATCAATGGAGCCAGGCATTTTTCAAAGAGTATTTTGATTTTTTTTTTATCTGTAATATTCTAGGGCATAAATCAGCAAAGATATCCCAGAATCTAAAAAGACATAGTTCATAAGTCTTTAAAAGTATTTGGTAATATTTGGGATAGGAGTGAAAAATTAAGATAAAGTATTAGATACAGTCATCTTTATTATCACTTATTTTTATATTTGGCAGACCTTATTCTTCCTGAGTTTCCTAGTATAAAATTTCAAGTACAGAGTTTTTTGAAGAGAACTTTATTTATTAAATCCTGGAAAACCTTATGAGATCAAAGCTATGTCAGATATAATTTTAAGAAATCATTTTGCATATATGTTTTCCTACACTCATACACTGCTGTGGTCTTCTTACCAAACATGGCATCAACAGTGAGTGACCAGCCTTATGTGCTGAGCAGAAGACTCACTATGTCAACACATGGAAACATATTTATTTTTTAAGGCTTTATTTATTTTTAGATCAGTTTTAGGTTCATAGCAAAACTGGGAAGAAAGTACAAAGACTTCCCATATATCCCCGTGCGCGCACACACACGCATAACCTCCTTCATTGTCATTATCCTTCCTTCCAGAGAAGCATATCTAGGTTTAAAATTTTCTCTTTTCACAGTTTCTGTATTAAACCCTACTTTAGTCTCAAAGAATCCAGTTTGTACTTAAATATATCACTGTTCTTTACAGTTCTTGAAGAATAAAAACTCTGTCTTTTCTCATATTGGACATATAAATATCTGGAGCTGCCAAACTTTATCTTTTAAAGTCAAGAAAGAAAGTTCCATCAGTTATTTTAATAATTTGCCTTGAGGTTATTCTGTTCCAATTAGGGATTAATTCTATCTAATAAACCTAATGATCAGGTTAATTATTAATAAACACTGAAAAATTAAAATCCTCATATACATTCACCTTGTCTGTATGATAGGCGATATCATTGTTATATAGAAATGTGCTCCTCTGCTATAGTTTCTGCTTTCAAAACAAAGAGGAGATTTTTAAATTTTAGTTAGTACGACTACTCTAAACAAAATTATTTTACCTGTTTTTTGCCTCACTAAGAGCAGAGTATCTTTTTTTTTTTTAAATGCTTGCTCTTCTTTATTGCAGAATTCTTTCTGTATGGCTTTTGTAGTGGTGTCACATAAACATAATAATACCCTACTCTTTATATATTCACTTATTGGCCACAAAGGCAATGCATCTTACTTTTTATCAGACTATCCCCTTTCCCCTTTCTTCTTTCCTTCTACCTCATCATGCCCTCTCGTAACCAATCCTCCTCTAGATACTTTGACCTTAAGGAGTCTTGCTCAGAGTCAAGGGTGATGTCTTTAGCAATTTACACGTTATTTTTTCAGGCTCTGAAGCATGTGTGAGGAAAAACTCCTTTTCATGACTGAAGATGATATACAGACTTAGTATTTCCTCTCTGTTCAAACATCAAATTCTTCCTGAATCCTCTCTCCTTGCCAAGGTCAGTGACCTCCCAATACCAGCTCCATGTCTGGAGCTTCCTTCTGTTTAATAACCATCTACTTAGATAATGCTGAATTTGCAGGGTAAAATGTTATAAACTTTGGAAAAGGATCAGTAATTGAACTTATATAGGGAATTCTTGAGTTAAATTTCTAATTCCTTATTATTTTCTGCCTATGCCTGTAGGTGTTGGTTGTATTTGAGAAGGAAGTTTTGTGCTTAGGAGATAGTCTGGCAGCTAGACCAGGAAGGTTATGCAGCAGGAAAATGGGCTTACCTCTGAAATCCCACCCTCTAAAGTCCATCCACTCAGGTGAATGGATGGAGAGGTGGAGAGGTGGTATTTTAAAAACTATTCTAAATAGTTGAGGAAGAAGTCCAAACAAGCAGGGAACATGCTATTTATAGAATTTAACAATTCAGCTGCTAGTCAGTGTCAAAGTGGTCCAGTGAGGCATGATCTTGCAACAGGTGTCAGGCACCAGTTGAATGATGAGGATTTAGTTAGCATGACTGCAGCCTTGAATGGGCTAGAAAAATTAAGGAAGGATGCAATATTTAAAAGTATTGCCTGCAGGATCTGAGAATCATATCTTTCCTTGGCTGCCTAATGATTTCTAGACAAATAGCAAATTAGTATCTCCACTGACTCAATAAATTTTAGACCCTTTTTCCAAGCAAGGTAATGGTAAGATTCATAAATTCTACAAAAGTAAGGTTAAACATTTTCTGCTCTATATATATCACTTTGCACTCAAGAATGGAATGGGCATTAAATCAGTATAACTTTGAACTTATCTTAAATTTATTTATACCATTGGCATTTAATATTAGTTATATATTTTCTGAGTGAGTCTTTGAACTTTCCTATTATCCCCTCCATCACACTTTTGGAATATCAAGTCATGAAGAGACAAACTAGTTTGTCAGGATACAAGATATGAGCCTGTATTAGGGTATAAGAGAGAAGCTCATGAAACAAATATAAGCTAGAAGGCCACATTTGGGCTAACTAGAAGGCTAAATTAGAGCAGAGTTGCTGAAATAAAATTCCTTATATTCTCTTTCTTTCTTAATTAATTTCTTAATTAATTAGAATTAATTAACTTATATTCCCCTCCTTAAAGATAGGGGAAGCTCCATGTGTGCAGGTGCCGTTTTCATTTTTTGTTTTGTTGCTGCCGTTCACTGCTATATCCATTTAACGCAAACAATGTCTAGCACTTGGTAGGTACCCAATAAATGCTAAATGACTAATTGAAAGAGATCCAAATCCTAGTAAAGGAGAATTGTCTGGAAGTGGTGCACGGGGATTGGAAAAGGAAGGAAGTTGGGGAAAGCAGCTCATTGAAATTTTCAACATTCTAGAATTCTTGACTATAAAATACATGTTAGGACTAATCCATTTTACAAGCCTATACTGAGGAATCACTTATTCAAAAATAAGTACTTTGTAAATTCAAAATTCCTTTGTAAAGATTGTAATACCTGATATCCAAAAAGGTGATGGAGGAGATAATTTCAAAGCTCAGAGTATCACCCAAAAATATATAGCTGACAATAAATGCTAAATATATAAAATTTTAAAGCAGTTTTATTTATTTATTCATGAGAGGCACAAAGGAAGGCAGAGACATAGGCAGAGGGAGAAGCAGACTCCTTGTGGGGAGCCCTATGCGGGACTTGATCCCAGGACCCTGGGCTCATGACCTGAGCCAAAGGCAAATGCTTAACCACTGAGCCACCCAGGCATTCCCCCACCTTTTTTTTGTTTTTAATGTAAAGAAATTTAAGGTAAATTCAAAGCTTTAATGGCCATTTCAGAGTACAAATGATATATACAACAGAAAATGCCCACCTGTATTTTTACAGAATTGTTAACTCTTATCATGACTTTGCTTGGATAAAGGCTCTAAAATTTATTGAGTCAGTGGATGCACTAATTTCTTTTTGTCTAGAGAGCATTTGGAGGCCGAAGGAAAGTCCAATTTTTTCTTTTTTATTCTTTGATTTGTAAATTATAGTTTTTTCCTAAAAATATTTATGAAAGCAACATTATCATATCAATGAGGTTTCTAATACAAACACTTCCAGTACATTGAATCTTATGAATGAGTGATGTCCACTGTGAGATTTTAGCCTTTGTATGTTACTTAGAATTTTATTAATTTTTAAATAAAGCCACACACTTAAAACTTACTGCAATGTATTTGAACTCATCCATAATTTCAATAATTAAAAAAATTAACAAACTCCAAGAAAGGATACGACAGTTTCCCTTCTCACTTTCCACTTGTCTCACAGTTATGTTGATTTAGTCTGTAGTCATGAGCACTTCATGAAAAATATACTGTATTGTAAATAAAGATGGAGCTTCACTTGGTGTCCTATAGTTCAACACTCTCTGGTTTATTGAAAGCTTGGTATCAACACGATTCTACTTGACAATGTCTAGTTCCTACCACCATGCTATTCTTTATGTTTATCAAAAAGTAGACAGAATCATAAACCTGAGCTTTTATGGTTAACTCCTCAGAACTATAATCAGATTCAGTGCTTCTCAAGCATCAAACTAGGGATCAATCCTAGTCTATGGCCAAATGAAAAACAAAAGGGCAAGGCAACTAATTTTCATGAAGCTTCCTCCACCCCCAAATTAAAGAAATCCGCTTTATGTAGAGATAGTATTGCTCCTATTATTTGGCATAGAACATTCTTTCATTACGACTCTGATGATAATAGTTTTATAATTATAACAGATTTTTAAAAATATTTTTGCTTGGCTACCTAAAATATTAGCAGTCCTGTTTCTTTCATTAAATTTAAAATTCACACACACACATTTATAAAAAGTATAACAAACCCATGTGTATTCTACAATGCACAAGTCATGGTCCATTCTATTTTGTCTGACTATATCACTGCTCATCCACCTCTTTTCTTTTTTTCTTTTTGTCTCTTTCCTTCCTTCTTTCTGTTTTTAAGAAATCCATCTTATATTTGATACATAAGTATTTCAGCATTTAATTGTAGAAAGTAAGGATGAATTCCTTAAATGTACCCTGAAATTTTAGTGATTGTAAGTAAAATCCCAAATAGAATCAAAACAAGTTCCAGAGAAGATATTTAATTCCCTCCAATTCTAGTGAAAAAATGGACCTCAGAAAAGGTAAACATCTTTACACTAGTAACTGGTGGAACTAATATTTCAGTTTTGTTGATTCTAAGATCAACAATTATTCATGATGTGACATAAAGAAAAATATAGAGGGCTCCTACTTCCCATCATATACATAAAGAGACCTAAATGTAAGAGCTCCAACTATAGAAGTCTTAGAAAACATGGGTGTAAATATTCATGACCTTGGAATAGGCAATAATTTCCTAGATATAGCACCTAAAGTACCAACAATCAAAGAATAAATAAATAAAATGAACTTCATCAAAATTAAAAACTTTGGGGCATCAAAGGACACTATCAAGCAGATGAAAAGATGACCCACAGAATGGGAAAAATATTTGCAAATCATATATCTGATAAGGGTCTAGTGTCCAGAATATATAAACAATAATTACAACTTAGCAGGAAAAGAGACACCTTGATTAAAATGGGCAAAGGATTTGAACAGACATGTCTCCAAAGAAAATCTCGAAATGATCAATAAACACATAAAAAGTTATTGAACATTATTAGCCATCAAAGAAATGCAAATCAAAGCCCCAGTGAGATACTTCATATTCATTAGGGTAGTTATAATATAAAAGACAAATAATAACAAGTATTGGTTAGGATTGTAAAAAAAAAAATTGGAGTTCTCATGCTTGGCTGGTGTGTGAATGTAAATGGTGCAGCCACTTTGAAAAAAAATTGCAGTTCCTCATAAGGTTCAGTATAAAGTTATCATATAAAATATCAATTCCTGGGGTGTCTGGGTGGCTCAGTTGGTTGAACATCTGCCTTCAGCTCAGGTCATGATCAGGGTCCTGGGCCCATGTACAGCATCAGGCTCCCTCCACAGTGGGAAGCTTGCTTCTCCCTTCCCCTCTGCCTGCCACTCCCCCTGCTTGTTCTCTCACTGTCAAATAAATAAATAAATAAATAAAATCTTTTAAAAAACCCACTTCAACTCCACCCCTAGCTATATGAGAGAAAAGAATGCATATGTTCACACAAAAAAGATTTGTACAAGAATATTCATAGCAAGGCTATTCATAGTAACCAAAAATGGAAAGCCAAATGTCATCAACTGATGAATGGATAAACAAAATGTAACCTATTAGTACAATGAAATATTATTCAGCCATACAAAGGAATGAAGTAGTGATTTATACTATACTACGACCTGAATCTTGAAAAGATTATATTAAGTGAAAGAAGGTGGACACAAAAGACCAAATAGTATATGATTTCAGTTATATGAAATGTCCAGAATAGGCAAATCTCTATATAAACAAAACAGATTAGTTAGTGGTTGCCAGGGGCTATGGAGAGAGGGGAATGGGAATGACTACTAATGAGTATATAAAGTTTCCTTTGAGGTGATAAAGAATGTTCTGGAATTGGATAGTGGTAATAGTTGTACAACTTTGTTAATACACTAGAAACCAATGCATTGTCCATGTTAAAAGTGTCAATTTTATGGCATATGAGTTATGTTTCAAATAGATAGAGGTGAGCATGCTTCTATCCCCCAGACTTACTGCCATCTTCATTTTAGTTATTTTCTTCCTTTGTCTAACTTTGTACTACCTTTTCCTAAAGGAAGAATCTGTAGTGGTAAACTAAATTTGTAGATGAACAACATGTTAAAGAGAAGAATTATTTTTGCTTTTTAATTTTTAAAACGATTTTCAGTTTAGAGTGATTTAGATTTACGGAAAAGTTGTAAAGATGATACAGAGATATCCTATATGTCCTTTACCCAGAGAAATCCTTTATGTCCTTCACTCAGTTTCCCCTAAGGTTAGCAGCTTATACAACTGCTGGACCAAGACTAAAAACTAAGAAAGTTAACATTGATACGTTACTGTTAAATAAATTCCAACTCTATTCAGATTTTACCAGTTTTTCCACTAATGTCCTTTTTCTGTACCAGGATCCCATCCAGGACACCACTTTGCATTTAGTTGTCACGTCTCTTTAGCCTCCTCTGATCTGTGACTGTCTCATTCTTTTTTTCTTTCTTTCTTCTCTCCCCTCTCCTCTCCCCTCCTCCCCTCTCCTCTCCCTCTCCTCTCCCTCTCCTCTCCCTCTCCTCTCCCTCTCCTCTCCCTCTCCTCTCCCTCTCCTCTCCCTCTCGTCTCCCTCTCGTCTCCCTCTCCTCTCTTCTCCTCTCTTTTTTTGACCTTGACAGTGTTGAAGAGAATTGTTCAGGTATTTTATAAAATGCTCCTCAGTTTAGGTATGTGTGATGTTTTTCTCATGATTAGATTGGGCTTATGGTTTTTGGGGAGAAATATTACAAATATACCTCTCATTACATCATATGAGTGAGTACATGGTATCAACAGGACTTAGCACTAGAGATATTAAGCTTAATTACTTCCTTAAATTAATGTTTACTAGGTTTATCAGCTATAAGTTATGATTTTTCCTTTTCATACTGTATTTTTTGGAAGTGAACCATAAATCCAGCTCATATGCAGAGCAGGGTGTGGGGAGATTAAGCCCTACCTTCTGGAAGGGTGTCTTAGTCTGTTCAGGCAACTGTAACAGAATACTATAGACTGGATGACTGACTTAGAAACAACAGAAATTTATTTCTCACAGTTCTGGAGGTTGCTAAATCCAAGTTCAAGATGCCAGCAGATTGGGTGTCTAGTGAGAGCTCACTTCCTTTTTCATAGACTATGTCATAGGCAGCTATTTTCATGTTGCATCCTCACATGGTGGAGAACAGAGAGAGGTCTCTCAATCTCTTTTATAACAGCACTATCCCATTCATGAGAGTTCCATCTGATGACCTGCTAATGGCCCATCTCCTGATACCATCACACTGGGGTCTGAGATTTCAGCATGAGTTTTGGCAGGGACACAGATACTCAGTCCATAATGTGGGGAAGTATCTACATAAATTACTCGTAACTTTTCTGTATCAAAGATTTGTCTCTTCTTGTCCATGTATTTATTCAATCATTTATATCAATATGGATGCATGTAAATTTATTTTATATTTGTGTTATAATCCAATTCTGTGTTATTTATTTTGTTGTTCAAATTGTCCCAGCTTTGGCCATTAGAGCTCTTTCAAGTAGGTTCCTTTGTTTCTTTGACGTGCTCCATCCTTTTTAAAAATCCTTTTTTTTTTTTTTCATTGAGCACTTTACTTTCTGACAAACACTCCAGGCCCATTTTGTATATCCCTTAGGTATGGCAGACCTAGAACCAGTTCCATTTTCTTTATTGGAGAATGTAGTAGAAACCAAGATCTAGGTGCTGGGTGTAAAGGCAGTATGTTTGTATACTGGAAAATGTCAACTTGAGGGAAAGGAAGGGATCATCTGTCCAGGGGAAGAAAGAAGAGAAAAAAACTAAGAATGAAGGGAGTGGGTTGGATGATAGCTGAGGATTGAATGATGTTTTGAAGCTGGAGGTAAATCATGGTGCCCATTGGTTACTCACCTGAAACACTGTACATTAAGATGCATGGCGCCTCTACCCAGGCATTTTAAATTGATGATGGGACTATGAAGTAAATATATGACAAGCCATCTTTGAAATTGAGTAGAATATGCAATTGTAGAAGAAAAATTCATAGCTGATCTCTCAAACCCAGCTTCATTTGGGTTCTCAAAACCAAGTACTGCTTGATATTGCTCTCTTTGCACTGTGTTTTCTCTCTTTTTATGAGGTAAACTCAAATAGTCACTTAAAATATAAATGGTATGATAATGATAACTAGAGAGTACAGTTGTTTGGGATTCTGAAGCTCCTGTTTGTGTTTTATTATTATGACTTTTTATTTTGTCCCAGGCAGAGAAAGACTGGATACCAGACATGCAAATAGCTGTGGTGGAGAGATTGGAAGGGAAAAACAGTGTAAAAGTCACGGTACAGCAGGCAAGGAAAGCATTGCAATTCTGTTCTCTCTAAACCTGAAGTGCAGAGGCTGGCTATGTTGGAGATTGTAAAAGGAAATCTGCTTAATAGGAGAGCAACGAGGTGGACAATCTTTGCTATACTTATATTAACATATGTGCACCTCACAAAATACATTTTGAAAATGCTGGCAGACACTTTTTTTTTTTTAGAATAGAAACTGGAAAGTGCAGTTTTTTTTAGCAGCTGAAGATTTTGAATTGTACTATAGATTAGCTAGAAGTTACAATAAGCCTTTCCTGAGTCAGCTAAATAGTGAAATGAAGTTTTCCAAAGTTGGTTTAGCACTGGTGGGGAGCATAATAACTCAGGAACCATTGATTCAATCCATTTAGGGGCTAGAACGAATGTTTTGATTTTGCCTTCTTATTTGCCCAGTGTACCTGAGGGGGCTGCTATAATTAACAATACATCGTTGCACTCATAGAGTCCCTTTTATCTCAGAAATCTGTGATCCTGGGGGAAGAAGAGCTTATGGTTTGCCTTAAACAAAAGTAAATGGGATCTTTCATTTGGTCTATAAAATTGTATTTTCCTACTTCCCTCTCTAGGGAGGCAGCATGCCTATGTCACATTGGTCTAGGGCTGGGATTTATCCTGCCTCAACTATTTACTTGCTGTGTAGCTGTCTGCTCATTGTACTTGTTATGGGCTATGTTGTGCTCCTTCCACAAATTCATATGTTGATGTCCTAGCTCCTAGTGCCTCTGAATGCAACTGTATTTGGAGATAGAATCTTTAAAGAACTAGTTAAATTAAAATGATGTCATTAGGATGGGCCCTAATCCAATGTGACTGCTGTCCTTATAAGAAGAGGAAATTTGGACATAGACATGTACAGAGGGAAGATAGTGGGGAAAATACACAGGGAGAAGATAGCTGTCTATAAGCAGAGAGAGGCCTGGGACAGATCTTTCTCTGATGTCCTCAGAAGGAACCAACCCTGCTACACCTTAATGTCAGACTCGCCAGCCTCCAGAACTGTGAGAAAATAAATTTCAGTCGTTTAAGCCAGTCTGATGCTTTGTTAGAGTATCCCTAAGAAACCAATGTATGCTACGTGGAAATATCACAGAAATCTTTTTGGGGAAAGAGGAAACTAATTATTTGTTGACAGTCATTGTATAAACAAATAGGAATAAACTAAAGGTCTCTCTTAATCATCACAACTACCCTTTAAATGGGCATCAACTTCATTATATTGGTGAAGAAATGGGCCCTGGGAGAGATAGGGTAATTTGTGTAAAACCAAATTGCTGCTGGTGGAGTATACCTAAATTTGTGTATCTACTTCTAGTCTTTGCCCGTTTTACTTTGTGTCATTGGGAAATAAACTACAGTAGGTAACCCAAGCCCAACCCTTGGTGTACTTCTAAAATTATTTCAAAAAAAGATATACTTGCTTATTTAGGAGTAAACCCAAGGAAGCTTTAAACTGGAAAAAATCCAAACCTCTTGATAAAAGGAGCCCCCAGGATGACAACCCTCTTAATAATCCATGAGTTATTTTGGTCTCCCACTAGATGGTGCTAGAGCCTGTTTCTATGTCCATGAGGCATGTGGTCTGGGGATCTCAATCTAGTACTACTTCTGGTGCTTTGGCAGTAACCTATTTTTGGTTTAACATTTCTTTCCTATTGTTGTTCATGTTTCAATTATCTTATAATTGATAATGAAGTCCTTAAAAGTTCCAAAATGAGAGAGTCGTCCACCATATTGGCATGGCGGGAAATACACACCATGATTGTGGTATGAGTAATACTGTATTCAATAAGCATAAGACACTTTTTATTTATAGAGAGGTCTTCAATACATCAATCTGTGGTTGAATGCATAGAAAACAAAAGACTTAAAATTCTTCTATCTCTAGTGATTGATTTACTCTGGGGAGAAGCACACAACTGCTCACTGCCCTAGTTTTTCCATTTATAAAATAGAAATAAAATATGGGACACTTACTTCAAAGGGCACTCAGGAGATGAATGAGGTAGTGTCTCTTAAAATACTCTGTGGTTGTTAGAGAAATAAAGTTATATCCTCTTTGCAAATAGTGCAAGAATGATGAAGCCTACAACTTGACTTTGACCCATCAATGCTTATTTGAATCTTTTGACCGCACTTGGTCACAGATTATCCCCAAGTTCTTTTGCTGCTCTTTTTCTCAATAAGATAAAAAAGAGCATCCACATGATGGAAACTACCATTTGGGGGATGGATTAACAGGTGCCCTTCAGTCTCTCAATGGAGGAATTTGTTCTGCCCTCCAGAAGTCATTTCATCTCCATTTTTCTCCAAGCTCAAATGCTTTGCTAAGGGTAACACTTGGGATAAGGTTTCAGGATGGGCTCTTTATTCTTAGTCAGCAGGAGAAGTTTCCACTGTACTTTGTTTTCAACCTGTTTTCCAGATGTGTTTAGAAAGACACATTGGAAGGTATATTGGAAATGAAAGATGGATATGTAAGGCAAAATCAGATTTTTATAGGTTTGAAACATGTTATAGACTGAATTGTGTTTCACTGAAATTCATATGTATTGAAGCCCTAACCCTCACTTAGGAGGCTGTGCTTGAAGATAGGGCCTGTAAGGAGGTAATGAAGGTTAAATGAAATAATGAGGAGAGGCCCTGATAGGATAGGATTAGTGTCCTTAAGAAGAGTCAACAGAGAGCTACTGCTTGCTCTTCCTCCTCTCCTCCAACCATGTGGTCATGGTGAGATGGTGGCCACTTATGAGCCAGGAAGAAAGCTCTCACTAAAACCCTGCTGGCACCCTGACTTACAACCTTCAGAACTGTGAGAAGATAAATGTCTATTGTTTAAGCTGCCTGGTGTGGGGTATTTTATTATGGCAGTCCAAGATGACTAAAATGAAATACCTCTAGCTCTAAGAAAGAGGTTAGCACACTGTGGCTGTAAGGGGCTATATAGTAAATATTTTAGGCTTTTCAGGTCCTAGAATCTTTTGCAACTACTCAACTCTACCATTGTAGCACAGAAGCAGCTATAAGCAATATGTAAAAAAGCAAATGAGGCTGTGGTCTCATAAAACCTTATTTATAAAAATAGGCAATGGGGCAGTTTGGCCGCAGCCTGTAGTTTGCTGGCCCTTGCTCTATGAAAACATCAAAAAAACAAAACAGATATATCCAGTTTTTTTCTCAAAGGCAGATTTTCACTATTACTAATTAAACACAAAATGATGATAATAAATTGCCTCTTCCACTTTTGCAAGTCCCAATGTATGATTCTCATTAGTAATAGTAGAGTTACTTTTAGGCAAGCAGCACATGGGCTAATGCTTACTTCTAAGGCTAAACCATAGAAATTCTGAATTTCCTTCATTTTTTATTTCTCCTAATCCAATGAAAATAATCTCTTAATGTCTTATTTTTTTGCCATGTGAAACATTCAAATGGGAGATAATTTATGGCTAAAAATATAAGTAGCGTGTTTTTGTTATATTTACTATGCTTGTTGCCAAACCCTTTGGTGTCTTTGACAACAAAGAAGATGGTACAGGAAGCAAGATTTAACTCCTGTTTTCTTCTTTTCTTTTCTTTTCTTTTCTTTTCTTTTCTTTTCTTTTCTTTTCTTTTTTTCTTTTCTTTTCTTTTTTTCTTTTCTTTTCTTTTCTTTTCTTTTCTTTTCTTTTCTTTTCTTTTCTTTTCTTTTCTTTTCTTTTCTTTCCTTTTCCTTTTCCTTTTTCCTTTTCTTTTTCCTTTTCTTTTTCTTTCTTTATCTTTTCTGATTTATCCATGCATATGCCAGTTCTGACAGTCACCTTTCCCCTCTCTTCTTCCCAGTGCTGTCTATCACATAGCTAGATTTCTCCTTTCTATGCATGGGCTATAATTGTTTGAAAGTGCCTCACTGGCATCCATGACTTTACTGTGACTGCCAAAGTTTTCTGCTTGATGGTTTAGCTATAACCCAACCACCATTCTCAGGATGTTTATTTTGTCCCAGGCACTAGGACAACTATTGTCCAAATATTTATTTATTATATCATCCCCATTAAGATTGGTATTATTATGTCCATTTTATAGATGAGGACAATCTGGTACAGAGTAGTTAAGCAAAGAGCCTCTAATCATATAATTGGCAAGTAAGCTGCAGAACTTGGTTTGGAACCCAAGAGCATCAGAATCCAGAATGGCTCTCTAATGCATACACTTTGAAAATGTTCTTTCTCTTTTCTTCCACCCTCATAATACAGAAAAATACAATCTCTATATAATTAACAACCCTCCAAAAAAAGCTGTGACTACTGGAGATAGGATACATTATACATCATCTTAAAAAGAAGTCTGATTTTTTTGGGGTGAATTCTGCAACTTAATTTCTTATAAAAGATGGATTTTTTAGATCCAAGCACGTGCCATTTTAGTGCATTGTTCTCTAATATGGGTTAGTCAACTCTGTGTCAATATGCTTTTGTCTATGTGTTTTATTAAGACTATCAACTTACAGAAAATAGGGATGATTTAGCTTTTCTTATCTGTGAGGGAACATATTGCCATCTGGAAAAATGGAAAGACTGTGGGCTTATGTGTTAGGCAGGAGTTGTGTTAGCCTTTTATTTGCTTCACAAGTTATATAACCTCTTGAAACTTTAATATTTTTATTCAATTAATTAATAATACCTTCCTACCAGGGTGATTGAGGTTAAACTAATATTTGCAAAGTATGTGGTCTGGTGTCTAGTAGGCTCTTAATTAATGTTAAACTGCTGATGGCATTGATCAGATGGCAAATATTGGCAGAAATGATATAGGTTGATCAGGTGAAAATAGATTATTATTGTATTTTATGAGACATGAGTTAAGACAATATGTATTTTTGAGATTGAATGCTGTATGTTTAGGGAAAATGTGATTTTTCTCATTTGGAATAAAAATGACATTCTGGAAGTCCTTGATATGACAGTGAGCTCTTTCAGAACAGTTTGCTGTTAAAGGGAAGAAGTGAGACACATGGCTTAGATTTATCTTTGAAATACACAATTTAACTTTTAAATGAAGGGGAAAAATGCTTGGGGCAAAATGTGTTTTTGGTTTTTTTTACAGACTAAACACCATGAACTTCTACCATTCTTTCCCATATGCACTTAGTATATACTTGGGTTAACAGATCAGGGCAGGGTTGCATAAATGAACTAAGCCCTTATTTCATTGTTTTTATTATTTAAGCCATCATGTTGGGTCAGCAACTGTGAGTGCCAGGAGTTGCTGACCTCTAGGCAGTCCTCTGAGGCAAGGTGAAGAAGATACAGCTCTGACTTTCTTACCCAAACTGCTCTGGCAGGGCTGATGCACCTCTCCTCACGTAAGCACTCTATACATTCGTTTCCTTTGGCTTTCAGACAGCCTACCAGTGTTTGCAGACTCCTCCTCCTCTGCATGTTCTTTATATGTGGACACTTAGCGGGATTTTTTCCCGGCTCTCTGCTCAGTTTGCAAATTGTCCTTTCACTGACTTATGCATTTCCATGGCTTCAATTGGAGTCCTTATGTTGATGAAGTACAATTATAAATCTCCAGCCAGATTTCTCTTCTGAGCCCCATGCTGGTATTTCCACCTATGGAATACTTGGAGTTGATATCCTTTGGCCACTTTACTTTCAGTATGGCCTAAGCATCTGTTGCTCCTCTACCAGCAGAGTATAAAAAGAATGTCCTCTATTTTTTTCTGACAACAAAGAAGATGGTAAAGGAAGCAAGATTTAACTCCTGATTTATTCTTTGCTTTTTTCTTTCTTTCTTTTTCTTTTTTCTTTCTTTCTTTCTTTCTTTTTTTTTTAAGATTTGTCCATTTTAGAGAGATAGAGAGAACACAACTGGGATGGGCAGAGGTAGAAGATAAGAGAATCTTCAAGCAGACTCTGAGCTAAGTGCAGAGCCTGATGTGGGCTCAATCTCATGACCACGAGATCAGGATTTAACTTCATGACCTGAGTTAAAACCAAGAGTTGGACACTCAACTGACTGAACCCCCCAGGTGCCCCTTAACTCCTATTTAATCTCCTATTACTCAGATAAATGTTTCCTGAGTGCAGACAGTAGCCTTCTACAAATATAATGATTTGTTTTTGAAAGGTAAGTATGCTGATTATGGCTGAAGTTATAGAGTATCTTTTTTGTCTGGCCATGTGCCTTTATAATCCCATAGTCTCTACTTATTTATTGATTGTACCAGAGACACATCCTTCTGATAATATTCTATATGCTTTTTTGATTGTGCAGAATTTTGTATACGCTTATCTATTTTGTTACACACAAAGTCATTGCTGTGGTTACTGTGTTATCAATGCTTAATATAGTCTGGGCTCATGAGGCAGAGTGTCCCAAAAAGCATTTGGTGATGGTACATTCTTCCCTCATACACTCTGCCAGCTAAACAAGGACATTTGTTAGAGACCTCAGTTAAAGCTACATGCACTGGAGTGATTATGCATATTTTGGCCATAGTTCAATTTACCAAGGATTATGCTTCTCAAGAATTATTCTGAACACATTTTGTAAAGAAAAGCACATTTTGTAGTGATTTACATTATAACTTCAGGGATGTGTGCCCCCATTAAAAATACTGGTACTAAGGTAAATTAAAATCATTCTTTAATATAAAAAGCTCTGCTGTAACATATTTATTTAGAAAGAATAACTTCTGAAAAATTATCCACAAGATATCAGAAATAAGTGAAATGGACTTGTTGGATCTTAATTTCACAAAATTCTAAAATAAGATGTTACACTAGAAATAAGCAACAAAATAATATTTTAATTCCCACAGGGTTTTTTTGTATTTAATTTTGAGAAAGGAAGAGGTTTTCTTAGGGTGGAATGAAGGTCATAAAAAAGGATTGTCTTAGTCTGATCAGGCTGTAATAACAAAATATCTTAGACTGGGTGGCTTAAATAAAAGATATTTATTTCTTACAGTTTTGGGGTTTGAAAGTCTGAAATCAGGATGTCAGCGTGGTTGAGTTCTAGTGAGGGTCCTCTTCCAAGCTTGTAGATGTCTGTCTTTTTCTGTATGACTCATATGGCACTATTATTATATGGGCACTAATCCCATCATGGGGATCCCACCCTCATGACCTCATCTAAAACTGATTACCTCCCTAGAGCTCCATCTCCTACTACCATCACACTTGGGGGCTAGGATTTCAGCATATGAATTTTAGAGGGACACATTTCAGAATGTAAGAGGGATGGTCTACCTGCCAGGAAAGTACTGTGCATATCTAAATTGGTAGCAAATTTTTCTGTTTTGAGATAGAGTATATAGCTGAATATATATTAGGATTAACATTAATTAAACTGAGAATTATGTCTTAATAGATTATTATTCTGTTTGTCTCAAGAAATCTGTGGCAATAAGTTGGTGCCAATAAGTTTTATCATATTCTTTAGACTATTGTACACCTGGAAGAAAAAGTCTATAACCCCTGATAAAGGCTACCTTTTCTAGCCTTTTGAGTTGACCTTGTGTCATTTCTCCCTATACACTTACCTGGACACAGAATAAAATTGAGAAAGGGTCAGTCATTCAGTACACTGAAATGAATCAGGTCTGGCTTTTCATTCTTTTAAAATCTTGCTGGTATTGGTATTTTCTGTGGAGTTTCACCATTTCAATGGAGTTTAGAATTTTGGCAGGGAGGAAAAACAACTAATTTTGAAGAATACAGGATTACTTCGATTTTTAGTGGAAACTTACATCCACTTAGAGACAAGACATGTGCATGAATATTCATAGCAATGTTATTCATCATAGCCCCGAACTGGAAATAATCCAAATGACCATCAGTTGGTGAATGGACAAACATATAGTAGGATACTAGAAGGAATATAGAAGGAGTGTATTTCTGATATAAGCTACAATGTAATTTTACCTCAAAAACATTTTACTTAGTGAAAAAAATCCCAAAGCATAGGACTATGTATTCTATAATTTCATGTATATAAAAACACTGAGAAGAGACAAATTTGTAGACACACAAAGCAGTTCAGTGGTTGCAGGGGGCTGGGATGGAATAAAGATTGACTAGAAATAAGGGGCACAAGGGAACTTTTGGAGGTGATGGAAATGCTCTAAAACTGTATTGTGATGGTGCACAACTCTATAAATCTTCTAAAAAGCATTGAATTATACACCTACAAAGGCTGAAATTATGCTATATCAATTATACTTCAATAAAGCTGTTGAAAAAAAAAAAGCTGCTAATAAAGCTTCCTATTCTTCCTGTAAAACTGTTGAAAACTCCGATCTTTGGGAATTGTCTTGGCTTTGGTCCAGCCTACATTTCTCTTCTTTTAGATTATACTGATCTTAACACCATGATTTTTCACAGATCCTTTGGAGTCCATTCAGAAGCATTACTGGCCAATTGCATACTTATTTATCTTGGAAAGAAGTGAGGTAGATGGGGCTACTCTGACCACAGAATTATCTGTGACTTTGAGGCACAAGCTGTTTAGTAGAATGACAGGAATTATAAATACATTAATTGGGAGGCACTGGGTGAGGACCTCTGTCTTTTCTGGCACTGTCAGCCAAGTGGTGTGACCTTGGCCAATAAATCTAATAGCTGCGCTTGATTCCCATTATGAGCCACAGGGGTACAGTTCCTGACATATCGCAATTCGTGAATAATATCCGTCAGCACTTTGCTATCGATGTACTGCACATTGAGCATGTTCTCGCTTGAGGAATGCTCTGCTCATCACCGCATCAGAATCTTTGGAGAAAAAGCAGAGCACTGTTGAAAAGCAGGTAATAAACCGTAATGGAGCAAGAACGGGGCCGTGTTAGTACTGTTAGTCACAGGAAATGCATCTGATATTCTCTCTGTAATCTCTCACCATTACTCCTTTGTGCAGAGAGCAAATGATGTTTATAAACTTGTCTGGATAGCCAGTCTTTCACGAGCGTTTCCACTTACTAATTCAGTTAATAGAATCCAATGCCTAAGTTTAGTTCACATGGAGAACATAACATCAAAACCCGATTCTTGCCGCTTGTTCTGCAGTCACGTAAAAGATGGGAAATGTTTCATTTCCTACAATGACACAAAAGTCCTGCCAGTTGGATCATAGTGAATGGTACATGTGAAGGCACTGGGCTATTCTTTGACTTGAGACCTAATACAAACAGAAAGAACACTGTCATGCAGGAGATCCCATGAAAACATTGCTATAAGGGGATGCCACTGGGCTCTTTATAAATAGTTATCTTACATGATATTTCACATGTGTGCTGTTTTTATAGGATGTGATTAGATTGCAGTACATCTAAACCTGTAAAAGGCCAAGTCATTTTATAAAGTAAACCTTTAGACAAATAGAATCACAATATTAGGGGTTATAGATGTGAAAAATGAAGTCCCCAACTTAAGGAAATTGAATTTGGTATCAGAGAGAAAAAAGGTTCACTTTTTAAAACTAAATCACCAAAACATGAGTGATAAGATAAAATAATTTATGCTTTTTGAGAAACTTGAATGTTGAGTGGAGAAGTTAAAGAAAAAATTCAGGAGGAGATAGTACTACAGGTCTCTCTCTCTCTCTCTCTCTCTCTCCCTCTCTCTCTCCCTCTCTCCCTCCCTCTCTCCCTCCCCCCCACCCCTTTTAAAAAGATTTTTTTCTTTTCTTTTCTCTCCTCTCCTCTCCTCTCCTCTCCTCTCCTCTCCTCTCCTCTCCTCTCCTCTCCTCTCCTTTCTCTTCTCTTCCCTTCTTCTCTTCCTTTTCTGACAGAGAGAGAGAGTATAAGCAGGGGGGAGCAGCAGTCAGAGAGAGAGAGAGAGAAGTAGGTTTCCTGCTGAGCAGGGGCCCCGATGTGGGGCTTGATCCCAGGACCCTGGGATCATGACCTGAGTCAAAGGCAGATGCTTAACTGACTGACCCACCCAGGCACCCCTACAGATCTCTCTTAAATAGGGTAAAACCTGGTCATCTAAGGAGGAAAATGGGGGTGGGGGTTGGGGAAAGCATTCCGGGAGGTATGAAATATGGAGGTACAAATGATAAAATATGCTTTGTGAACAATGAGGAGAAGGGTCTGTCTGTAGCAGAAAATATATATTGGGGAGTCATGGGAGATAAAGTTGGAAAGTGTCTTGTACTTTGTGGATTGTCTTGAATGCTAGAATGACAGGTTTAGATATTATTACTTAGTAGTAGTGAACCAAGGATGGTTTTGAACAGAGATGTGACATTATGCAGATGATACTACAAAAATAATGTGCCACCTTTATAGAGAAGGGACTGGAAGAGAAAGACTGAGGGGTTCATTAGGAAAATGAACTTAAAAACACCATGGAATGAAAGTAGGTAGGTGTGGAGTGGAAACTAAAAAATGTCCTCTCTTCACTTTCATTCTAATATTCAAGTTACCCCCACAATTACACATCTGGATTAATAGGAGAGTGACTGTAGCTTTGATTAAAATAGAAACATTAATCAAGAAGGAGAGCTAATGGAAAGGATGATGAGTTTTAGGTGGTGAATGTTGAATGCAACGTGTTGAGCACATATGTAAGGAGGTTATCCAAAGGCACCTACAGTGACTGCTTTTTGCGATGTTGTACTGTTTGCTGTATACCAGATGCTTGTGGCAAGCTCTGTATAGAGTAAGTGTCCTATACATATTAGGGGAATGACTGAAGGAAGTAAATATATAATAATGGTGATTTGATTAAGTGTCAAGAACAAAGATTTGGAAGTCATCTGCACAGAGATCCTGGTTCAAATTGTGAGAAATGATAAGGTTTTTGAATGAGTGTAAGGGAGGGAGGGAGGGAAGGAGGAAAAAAAGGAAGGGGGGAAGGAAGAAAAGGAAGGAAGGGAAGAAGAAAGGAAATGAAGGAAGGAGGAAGACGGAAGGGAAGGTAGGAGGGAGGACAGGGGAAGAAGAAAATGACCAGGAGCCAAGTCTTGGGACAGTTTTCTAGTGAGGAAATATAACAAGACAAGGACCTCACAAAAGAAATGGTATAGATAAGAAAGACAATAGCTTCAATGTATAAATTTTCTATAATTTAAAAGACATGGGCAAAAACCAGCACTTCAGCAGTAGTTTTAAAAGAAAAAACTACCCTTAATCCTACATTGATTTTTTTTTTTTAAGAGTCAATTATGTGAGAATTGAATATTCTTGGCTGCTATAAAATTTTCTCTGGTAAGCTATGTGGAAAACGAAGGCATAATGGTGTGCTTCAGTATCAAATGTGTTGTACCATTATTTTTCTTGTTTGCTGAAAGTGAAGAAAATAGGTGTCACATTGTATAATTTGATGAACATTGAACAGTGACAAGGAAAGCCTGTTTACTTCCTCTGGGGTGATATTTTACTCCACTTATGACTGTAGAAAAATTAACTTTGGAAGCTGAATTAAGCATGCTTTATAAAAGCTCCATCAAGTGAGTTGTGTATAGTCCAATCCTAGAAAATATTTCTTGTGAGTCCCCAGAAGGGATTTTTAGCCACAGCATCAAGAAAATACCATCCATATTTTTCTTACAGTAGGAGTAGATGAGACTCAATTTTTCCTCCCTAAAATCATTTTTAAGACATTGTCCTTGAAATCTTCACCAACTTGAGACAATAATTAGATTTTTTTTAGCTTTAATATGTAGTATCCATAATGGGTTTTGGCTATAAATGCTTAAAATTTGTTATAATGAGAAAGGTTGGAAATTTTCTCTTGAAATTTCAGATGCAGTATACTCTATACTTAAAGTATATCTGCCAAACAGCCAAGATCCACTGACAGTTATAATTTTTTCAGGTTTGACACAGTTGGTCTTTTCTCTGGTGTTCCAAAAATAGGTCACTTGGTCTTTCAGCTCATAAATTTAGCCAAGCATATTTCCTTTTGAGAATCAAAGGACCTCAACATGGAACACAAGTATTTTTTGATCCACATACATATCTTCACAAAGCAAAGGAAAAAAACTGGTTTCATATACTGTTATTCTCATATCCATTATCTTGATAGTGAGATGAGTTCTTCTCTAAGAGAATTTGGCAGCATTTGGAAATTCATTGCTTGGGGACAAATGGCACAGGACATCTAAACTGATGATTTTTCTTCCTCTTTAATTTTTTTTTCTAGCAATCTAGATTACCAAACCCAATATTTCTAGATTAGGAAAAGTATATATTATAATCTTTCTCCTCCCTAATTCTGCTCCTTTGTTTAGAAAAAAATTGATAGAATCATGAAGATAATAGATCTGTGTGGTAGTTGCCAAGGTGTGAAAAAAAAAGGCATTTTTATTCCATAGAATCTTTAAGCATTCAGAATAAACTAATATTTGAATAGACTTTCCCAGTGATAGAACCATACCAAGCGAACCAAAGAAAATAAAAGATAAGAACTGATTTTTTTTGGTCAAATTTGAGTTATGGTATTTTCTGCTGAGTTATCTTTTTGAAGATTGACTGCAGAAACTATACAAAGAAATATCATAATGTTCTTTAATAAAGAATACTATTTCTTCCATAGAAACACCATAGCGTTTGTTTAATAAGAGTTTTGGAAACATTCAGAATACAAGGCTTAATACAAGTCACCACAGAATTACTTTTTGCAATTAAAATGGCTATTTCACATAAAATTTTCACAGTCTTTGAGGATTCTTGGTTATAGGTTTCAGTAATTGCCAAATAATAGTTTGGAGGGTTTTTTTAGGACTTGTGTGATTTTTATTAAAACATTTTTATTCCAATGCCATTCAAAAAGGTCATTTGGTACATTGCTCCATATATTGAGATTTGGACTGTAGTGAGAAATCTGGACATCATCCTTTTAAAATGTTTGTGACTCTTGGTATCAGTCTTAGAATATTTTTGGAGTTTTATTTTTGCTAACATTGACAATTACCCTACTATCCCCCGAAAGCAGAAACACCTCATCCCCTATCACTTGAAGAACTTATAAAAACAAGGGTTGCTAATCAGAGACTGGTATTACTTTAACAGAAGTCTAGAATCTAAGTTGTGTGAGGGAAGACGCTTTCTTATTCATTATTCAGTACCTTTGGCCAGAAGAGTTGATGAGTCATTACTCAGAAAATATCTGTCGAGTAAATTTCTTTTCTTTTTTCTTTCTTTTTTTTTGTCGAGTAAATTTCTTAATGAATATTTGTTTAATGTTATCAGTGACATCAAGGGTGGGCAATGGATGGTGGGGCTGGCTGTTTCAGATATATAAGAGCTCCAGTAAGCAGTATTTTAGGTAATTTTTCCATGTATAGCTACTCATTTAGACCCATTGAAAGGTTCCTGGAGCCAGATTCAAATGATCTTTAATGTATGCATGTGTGTTTTAATTTTTTTAAAAAGATTTTCTTTATTTTAGAGAAAGAGAGAGCCTGAGTAGGGGGGTTGGAGAAGGAAAAGAATAGAAGGGGAGGGAAAGGAAGAAAGGGAGAGAATTTCCAGCAGACTCTGTGCTGAGCAAGAAGTCTGAGGATGGACTTCATCTCATGACCTTGAAATGATCATCTGAGCAAAAACAAGAGTCAGATGCATAACTGACTGAGCCACCTAGGCACCCCAATCTTATTTTTAAATCTGTGTTCTAACTTCCTTAGTCCAAATGAACCATAGCTCATGGAAAAGGAAGATGCATCATCATAAATAGCTTTCATGACACCAATTACCCCTTTTTTGATATTACAATAGATTCAAATATGTTAATTCTTAAAACATAAAGCATTCTATTCCATTAAGAAGTAAGCTTATCAAAAATCACACAAATTATATTAAATATAATTAAGAAATTATGTTATGTTGCATTAAGGATAGTACTTATTATAAATGTGTTCTCAGGTTGTTTTTTTATACACCCAAAGTTAGGAGTCTTTGTTTTGATATTAATTTTATGGATTTTGTATTATGAAAGCTACCTGTATTTTTAAAAATATTTTTCAAGTTTGTAGTTCTATTATTAAATATATTTCTTTGAAGAAAATATTCCCTGATTTATCTACCAGATTTACACCTGAACTTCTAAGGGGACATCTTGTTCTCTGCCTTCTCTTCTCCAGAATGCTGTTATATGTAAGCAAAGGGAGAAGAGAATTTGGACTTGGTGTTGACCAGTATGCCAAATGCAATTGAGGTCAAGCAGAATGACGAGTACTAGTGAAGTCTTTGTGATTTGGCAAGAAGGTGATTATTAGATGTCCATGGAAAGAACAGTTTTATAGCTAAATGAGGATGGAAACCAGATTGGAAAGCAATGATAAGATACATTTGAACCCATCAGACAGCATAAAATGTAAAAATCTGACAACACCCATTGCTGCAGGGCTGGGGGGAAGCCTCAAACATTAACAGTGGGAGAGCACATTGAAACAACTATTTTGGAGAGGAAATTGGTTCTATCTACAGTATCTAGTGAAGATGAAAATGCACATGGCTTGAGGTCCAGATGATCTATATCTGGCTAATTACTTTAAAGAAACTTTTACCCATGCCCACAAAAAGACCTGTACTAAAATGTCAACATTATATTTGATAGTGAACAACTGGAAGCAATGTAAATATCTGTCATAAGGAAAAGATAAATAGCTTGTGCCTTATTTATATGACGAATATTATTCATCAGGTAAAATGAGTAAATTGAAGTGATATGTATCAATATGGGTAAATCTCAAGTATATAAGTAATATACAAAATATATTTAATGAACAAACTTCAGAATGGAACATGAAGTATGATACCATGTACTTAAAACACTCAAAGGAACACTATTTTAGAAACTACATATACATATAACAGAACTAAATAGACCCATGCACATGTAGCAAAAGTATAAAATACTAAATGGGAAGGATTCATCATGGTAGTTACTTAATGGGGTAAAGTGCTGGTGGAGGTGTTAGTTGGGAAGAGGCCAGCCAGAGCTACAAAGAAAATTTCTTTTTTTTTTTTTCTTTAAAGATTTTACTTACTTATTCATGAGAGACACACAGAGAGAGGCTGACACATAGTTAGAGGAAGAAACAGGCTCCCTGTAGGGAGCCCTATGTGGGACTTGATCCCGGGATCCCAGGCTGAATGGAAGGCAGATGCTCAACCACTGAGCCACCCAGGCATCCCAACAAAGAAAATTTCAAATGCACTTGAAATGTTTTATTTATTTTTATTTTAAGTCTGAATGAAATAAGACAAAACTCTAATGAATTCATTTAGGTTGTGGGTGTCTTCTTATTTTACTTTATTTGTGAAATATTTTATTAAAACATGAAAGTCAAGATTGTTTTTCAGTTTGGAGAGACATAATTCTATTTGAAGTTAGTGCTAAGAAAGAAGGAGAATTTTAAGACACTGAAAAGATTGGGGATAAAACATGAGCCTTTTGAAAATTAAGCACATAGGGTCTCAGGCTCAGAGAGGAGTCGACTCTGAGATCCATGCCACATCTAGTCTTTATACCTCTTATGCCTCCTTCTACCTCCCACATCTGTGTCTTATTGATCTTTGTGCACGTGGTGCTGAGTACAGATCCTGATAGCTAATCAGTGTTTGTGGGAAGGAAGGTTGGGAAAAAGGAAAGGAAACCAGAAAAACCTGGGACTAGGAAAAGGGAAGAAAAGAAAGAGGAAGGCAGTAAATGACAGCAAAGAAGACTTGAAGGGGAGAATAAATCAGAGCTAAATTAAAGAAGAGACAAAAGATGTGGCATTTTTTTCCTGTGTGGCCAAGAAGAAAGTATGTTTTCCTATTGAGAATGGAAGGGCTTAAAAAAAAAAAAAAAAAAAAAAAAAACCTAGGATTTATCTTCTCTTGGTAGTGGAGCCTAACTACATCCCTAAAACTTAAATTCAATTGTGAGGGGAAAAAAATGACAATTTGGGAAAAGTAATTGCCAGATCTACTGAACTGTAAAAGGTAACTTGCATTGGTATGTGGAAGGGAAGCAGACATAAAGGGAATTTTGTGAAGCTTTGAAGAAGTCACAGAGTTGGTAAAAAGGTGGTTGATTTATTGACAGAATTAAGTTAGAGAACTCTTTAGCCATCACCTTATTTTGCATTAATATGAAGAATATTCTGCTATATGTGTTGGACAACTTACATACAAACAAACAGTGCTACACCAGCAACGGCTAGTGTTGCCTTGAACTATGAATCACTCCATGTGGATAATAGTAAAGCCACATTGAAACTCCCACTAGAGCTGCCCCAAGATCTGCCATTAGAGTCTACCTTAACTTGATTCTTTGATTGTATCTGTTTAATGCTATTGCTGATGTCAGAGGACTGAGGGCAGGGCAGATGTTGACCATAGGTCATTTGTAATTGTGCTATCATACATGGTAAATCACAAAATAATTCTGAGATAATCGCCCAACCAAATAAATAACATCAAATAATTCTGAGATAATTCCTGTCTGCTGAAAAACAAATCGCAGGGTTTTTATGACATTATATAGAATGTCAGTGTCAAAAAAAAAAATTGCAGTTGCTAGGTAATCAAATTAGTTGGGATTTTCAGATTTTCTGCATTGCGTTTTCTTCATGGACTAGAAGCTCTAAGACCACCAAGTAAATGGAATTACAATGTATTAGAAAAGGTGAACAACTATGAATATTTCACAAAATTCAGTAGTGTGCACCTGGTACCCATTGTATATAACTTTAACCAATTTTTATTGTTTTAATAATGTGTTCAATCTAAAAGTATAATCATGTGGTGGATTCTGGAAACACATAAAATAGTATAAATATAGAGTGGGCAACAATGGCTCTCCTGACAATTCTAGTCTTTCACCTGTTTTTGTATGAATGTATACTAAGACAGTTCTTACATTTTTAAGTGGTTGAAGGAGATCTAAATAAGAATAGTATTTTATGACATAAGAAATAGAAAATTTTTGTCCATAAATAAAGTTTTATTGGAACATAGCCACACTTATTCATTTATATATCATCTATGGCTGCTTTCACACTACAGCCAGAGTTGAGTAGTTGTGACAGAGATCACATGGTCCACAAATTCTAAAATATTTACTCTATGGGCCTTTACAGAAGAAGTTTGCTGACCCTTGGTCTAAATATGTTATTTTGTAATTATGTAGTACTTTTCCTTCCTGAGATTGGCATAAACAACTCTTTGGGTCACTTGACAATCTTGGGGTTTGGCTGGTCATCAACCATCACATTAATCGTTCTCCCAAGGCCACAAGACAGAGAATAGACAATTATATAACAGTCATCCATGTAGGAAATAATGGCAATAATCATGTAGAATTTCCTGAGCACAGCAAGGGGAGCTATTGAAAGCATACTTCCATTAGAGGTCTTTTAGTTCTTGCTGGAAAAAGGATCTGATTTAACTAACTTGTTGAGAATGCTTTACGAGTAATATTGGTAGTCATAGACAAAGAAAATAGAGTTGGTATTTCCTTAGAACCCTGAACAGAAGTTGCTAGATGAATATCTGCTTTCTTATTCCTTATTTGGGTGCCAGCTTGTATAGCTGAATTTTGTCCTGTGTTTTCAGCTCTTGTTTTTTAGTGTTTAATAGATCGATTAAAAAAAAAAAAAAAGAATTCTTACATGAAACTAGCTGTCTCTACACAGAGTTTGCTCACTTTTTGGTGCTTGTTGTTTTAATTGCCTGGCCACTTTGGCTCTGTAATTCTCTTTACTGTAAATTCTACACCCACTTGGTCTTTGTGTTTTTGTTTCAATGCGCTGAGGTTGGTCTGTATCGCTGGGCATTGAACATGGGATGAAATGTCTCCACATACTGTAAAGGAGCCATAGAACCATTAAGGACACAGGAAAAAAAATTCTCCTTGGGATTTGACCATGTCAGAGTAATTTCTCTGCCTTGCTGAGGAAAAGTCCAGAAATGATGTTTTCCTAATAAAACTTATTTTCAATTACTGAATTTTATTGGAAATGTCTAACATTGCTATTGGCTTACTCGTCTCTTTCAAACAGATGTGATTTTGTGTTTTCATAATTATTGGATTCAGAAATACCTACATGAGGTAAAGGCATTTTTTTTTTTTTTTTTTTTTTTAATGTCATGGCTGTGGAGTTTTTGCTTCCTTTGATGGCATTGAAGGCTGTTTAAGCAGCCAGGCAACTCAGTGAAGCTCAAAAAGGCTGAAAGGCAGAATGGAAATGGCAATTTCTCTATTACTCCTGGAGAACTTCAAGAGAAGTTTGATGCCACCATGCTCGTCTCTGATACACATTCATTCAATTTTCAATACAGAATTTTACATTCCTCTAAAAACCATTTATTTTGCAGTTTCTTTCTCTTCTTCCCCCATCCTTTCTCTTTTCTTCATCTTCTCGTCTCTTCCTTTCCTCTATGCTTTTCCTCATGTGCAAAGAGCACAGTTTGTCTTTTTTCTTATTAGATTATTGTTTCCTAGATAGTATGGATGATTTCAGTTTCATTGTTCAAAGTGGTGTGTGTTAGATCCACTGTCCCCACTCATGCAAGCAGGGGAACAGTTAAAGAAACAAATATAAGGGTGTTTTAGCTCTAAGTAGAAATATTTAAGGCAAACTTCATCTGTCTTATCTCTTTCTATCTCTATGTCTTCCCTCGCTTTTTTTCTTTGATGGTGTTCCATCCTACTCAGTTTTTACTTGGTTTCTTTCCCTATTCCATTCTTTCTTCTCTTTCCTCCTGGTTTCTCTCTTCCTTGTCTCGCTATAATGTAGTAATATATTTGTTTTCTGTTGCTGTGTAGCATATTACTGCAAAGTCAGTGTCTTAAAACAACACCCATTTGCAGCTCCCAATTCTATAGGTCAGTGTCCAGCTGTACTTGATTGGGTCCTCTGCTTAGAGTCTCAAAAGTTTGGTTAATATGTAGTTTCCAGAGAAGAATTTGCTTCTAAGCTCATTCAAGTTGTTGGTAGAATTTTATGCCCTGTGGTTCTGAGGCCCCCACTTTCGCACTGGCTGCTAGCCAATACCTCTTCCAGCTCTTAGAGGCCACTCTTGGGTCCTTGTCTCCAACCCCTCCATCTTTTCAATGAAGAACCTCACTTAGAAGAATCCTTCTTGTACTTTGAATCTTTTTTGTCTCCTGCTATCAGTTGGAGAAAACATGGCTTTTAGAGGGCCCCTGTGTCTAGGGTAGGTCCACATAGATTTATCTCCTCAAGATAAGTTAACTGATTGGTAACCTTAATTATAGTCACAAAATCCTTTTCACCACTTGAGGTAGCAATCATAGGGCTAATGCCTGGAGGTGCAGGTTTCGGGGGTCATTTTTGAATTTTGCTTATCACTAATAATAACATTTACTTTCTTCTTCTTGGGACAGATTGAAATATTAGTAATGATGAAAGTTGACCCTGCCTTTTATATATGAGGAACCTCACTGATATCCTCAATAAGATTAGTTGAATCAGATATGTGAGACTGGAATAGGGCTTTGTGGCCTCTGCTAAAGTGTTTTCTTTGTTATCCCTTGGTGCTTTTCTGACAAAAGTTGTAGAATGCTGAATTCCATTTTTTTTTTCAACGTTGAACCCTCACACTGATCAAAGACAAGTAGTTATTAAGGGCTGAAAGGCGGAGGAGTCTTTGAGAAGAGATTTTATTTATTTCTTTGTTAAGAGTTGGTATGAGCTGAATGGTGTTCCCCTACTCAGAATGTGACCCCCACATTCCACGCAGAATGTGACTTTATTTAGAAATGTAGATTGTAGATGTAATGGTTAAAATGGGGTCTTACAGAAGTGGGATAAACTCCTAATCCAACATGACTGGTTATCCTATATATATAAAATAGGGGAAATTAGGACACAGACATACAAAGGAAGAATGCCATGTAAAGGTGAAGGCAGAGACTTGGGTGATGCTTTACAAGCCAAGGAATGACAAAGGTTATTAGCAAACCTCTCGGAGCTAGGGGAGAGGCATGGTACAGATTCTCCCTCACAGAACTCAGAGGGAACCAGCTTTGCTAACACCTTGATTTTGGACTCCTAGCTCCCAACTATGGGACAATGAATTTCTGTTATGTAAGCCACCCAGTTCGTGATATGTAGTTATGGAAGCCGTAGGAAACTAATAAAAGAGTTTTTTTTTTTTAAGTGCTCCAAATTTTCCACTTACAGTTTATTGTATAAAAATGTTACACTTTGAATAGGTGCCCTCTAAGTTCTAACAGATGATTGCTAAGCAGTCCAGTAAAAAACATTTCAGAAATTAAAGAGACCTGGTTCTGGTTAAAAAAAAAAAAAAAAAAAAAAAAAAAGATATATCCTTTTTTTTTTAACATATTGAACTCTTATTAATACTACAATATTGAATACAAAAAACATAAAAATCTGTTTCCAGCTTAGTAAGCCTAGTAAGCAATTAGGGCTCATATTTGTACCCCAGCCCTGGCAGTTTATAGTAGGTACCCAAGAAATGGTTGTGGAATAAAAGAATGCAAAAAAGGAAAGTTGATTAAAATAAAGCATCACATCAGAGATGTGATGTATCACATCACAGTATCACATCAGAGAAGGCTCTAAAGAAACAAACACAAACAAAAGATTTGTAATACAAAAGCAAATATCTTAAATTCATGGGACTTTCTTAGGACAAGTCCTAAGTTCATCAAATCACTCATTCTGCCAATATTTATTCTGGCTGCATGACTTGCAAGGTGCAGTACTGGGATGTGAGGGTAGAGTGGTGAATAAGAGAAACTCAGAGCCAAGCCTCCTGAAGCTGGCAGTTGAGTTGAAGAAGGCTTGAAACAAATACACATTGGCAGATTTTTTAAAAAAGATTTTATTAATTTATTTGAGAGAAAATGAGCAAGAGACAAGGAGAGAGCAGGAGTGGGGGCAGGTACAGAGGGAGAGGGCAAAGCAGACTGTCTACTGAGCAAGGAGCCCGATGTGGGGCTCAATCCTGGGCCTCCGAGATTATAATCTGAGCCAAAGGCACCTTTAACTGACTGAGCCACCCAGGCATCCTCACACTGGCAGATTTTTTAAAATTACAAATTCTTTTAAATGATAGGAAGGAAACAAAGTCTTCCATTCTTGCTCATTGTCTTTGGTAAAAATAAATAATAAAAATATATTGCAGCTCTAGCTTAAGCAATAATCTATTTGCTTATATTTTTAGAAGCTAGAAGTCTGAAATCAGTGTGCCAGCCTGGTCCAGTTCTGGCCTCCTTTTCAGTAGGTGTTCACATGGCCTTTCCTTGGTGCCTGCATGCAAAGAGAGAAAGCTCTGGTGACTCTTCCTCATTTTACAAGGATACCAGCTTTAACAGATTAGGGTCTCACTCTTATGACCTCATTCAACTTTTATCACCTCCTCACTGGCTTTGTCTCCAAGTACAAATACACTGAGTTGTATGGCTTCAACACGTGAGTTTTGGAGGGACACAAACCTTGGAATTATTCCCCCAAGGAGCAACTGGGATGATCCTATTGTAATGCAAGGTAGGTCATATCAGCCCTCACTCAATGGCTTCCCATTTCAGTCAGAGAAAAAGCCAAGGAGCCTGTTCTGATGTCCAAGGTCCTGCTGTATCTGACCCTACCATTTCTTCTCCAGCGTCATCTCTTACAACTGACTTCTATCTTAGTCCATTTCAGCCATTGTAACTCCTTGCATTCCTCAAACATTCCAGGTACTTTCCTGCCTCAGGGCTTTTGCACTTGATACTCCCTGTGCCTGGAGTACCTTCTCTTTGGGGAGTCATAAGGATACTTGCCCCTCCCCTCTGGCAGTATCTTCTCACATGTTACCCTCTCAGTGAAACATGCCCTAGGGCAGCCCAGGTGGCTCAGCGGTTTAGCATTGCCTTCAGCCCAGGACCTGATCCTGGGGTCCTGGGATCGAGTCCCACATCAGGCTCCCTGCATGGAGCCTGCTTCTCTCTATGCCTGTGTCTCTGCCTCTCTCTCTCTCTCTCTCTCTCTCTCTGTCTCTCTCTCTCTCTGTGTCTCTCATGAATAAATAAAATCTTAAAAAAATGCCCTAGTTCCAGTATCTATAACTGAATATCTAAATGTTTTTGATACTCATTCACTTACTTATTTTGCTCACTGTATGGTTTTCTGACTAAAATGTTGTCTTCATGACTGCATGAATTTTTGTGTGCTTTGTTCACTGTTGAATCCATAGCACTTAAAACAGTCATTGGCACATAATAAGTGCACAAATAAATTTGTTAGGTGAATGAGAAAATGAACAGGGTATTATGATAGGGAAGGTGAGTGAGATCTATCTAGGTTAATAAAGAAAGGTCTCAGGAAAGTCAGGAAAGTGCAAACCTGAAAAATAAGAAGCCATCATGAGAAAAGTCAGAGGGAGGTTGGTTGTCTGTGAGAGGGGAAGAGATTGGGAGGGATGTGCTACACAAAGAGGGAAAAGTATATGCTGTGGGTTGGGGGAAGGGTTTGGCATGGTTTGGGAAGTTAAAGGAGGTGAGTATTGATGAAATAAATGATATGAGGGAAAAAGTGTTTAAGATGAGGTTGCACAGGTAGGCAGGGGCCGGCTTATAAAGCACTTTGTTGGCCATGTTAAGAAATTTGCCCTTTATCTTTGTGGAATGGGAAGCCACTGAAAGTTTTAGGGCAGGGTAGGACCTGCTACAGTATTTGTGAAAATAATTCTAGTCTACATGAAAAGAAAAGGTTGAGATGGGCAAGAAAGGTGGTAGAGAAGATATTACAGTTGTTGAGGTAAGGTATGATGGTAACTTGAATTTAATGTCATCCTCCCCTAGCTTTATTTACCCAATGCCGACTACCTAGCTGGCTCCTGCTACAGGCATATAGCCGAAATAGGGGAAGCAGACTGTGGATGTTCCTCTTGTCCAGTTGCCACTCTTTGGGTGCAGGATATTTGAAGCTTAACGACAAACATTAAGAGTTCTACAGTGTTGATCTTAATTGGAAATACTCTTCTCAATTTATTTGGTAACCTCAGTGGGATCTAAGGGTGAAGATTACTTTTGAATTGGCACTCCTATCATTCCATGGATTCTATGTGTGCTGAGTGATTTTCTGGAATATTGATTATGTGAATAGAGTACAGCCAATCAGGTGTCTGTTTTCTCCATCTGCCAAGTGGGAATGCTCCTTGTTTTCAAGGGCCATCTCTCTTTTGAGATAGAGACAAACAGAGAAGATAAGTCAGCAGGGACAGCTCTAGAGATGAAAGGCGATATGCAAAATTAAAAGTGTTCTAAGGGCTATTTAAGAACCTTTCAACTGAGACTCTCAAAGGAGTTTACCAGTTCTCCATTACTGGTCATGACTGTTCCAGCTGAGGAGAAAGGTAGCTTGCAATGGTAAAGATCCCAGGGGTAACAAAGTTGAGTTCCCTAAAGTCCTTGGCCTGTTTTCCCAATTTTAATAAATATGCAATCCAATCTGCCTGTTCTAGGACAGAACTAACATTTTATTTGGATGCAATACAGTGTACAATTGCGATGGTTTTGACATATTCAGTTAGACAAAGTTACTGAATCCTGTTATTGTACAGAAAATTAACAATGGATGCTATTGCTGAATCTTAGTATCTAGATACAATCAATCCAAGGGCAACAAATCAAAGTGGGGAGCTCTATTAACCAGCTCATGCACAGATATAAAAATATGCACAAGCAGAGTTTCTGAAGGCAGTAATTTGGTGTATGGCAGCATTGCCAAGACCTACAAGTATACAGGCACACAGGCCTGGGCCTAAAACACAAACTGAATGGAAGATTCTGTATTTTCCATGCTGGTTACTGTCTTCAGTAATTGTTGTCCTTTCTTTTGGTGATTGTCACGCTCAAGTTTATTTTTAGCAAGATTATCATGAGCGAGGAATTGCTAATGATTTGTAAGTTAAGCTAGGAGGGCTTAAGCAGCTCTGGCTATGCCTCATAATTGCACAGCTGCTATCTGTAGGTCTGCTCCATTGACAGAAAATTTGGAAAGTGGGTTGAACAGGCATTCAATAGCATTCCAGTAGAAACTGGGATTGTTGCTGAGATCTCATGATGGGCCATGTTTCCTCTAAGAATTACATGCTTGAGAATATGGTCAGTTTTTGCCTCACTTCCTCAGCTTGGCATGTTGGCCCTTGGCATGTTTGTGATTTAAGCAGAATTTGTCACCAAGACACTGTGCCTCTGCCAACAGATCTTATACCATGTATAAAGAGCTTCCTCAGGTATACAGATGTATTTCCACCAATGGGAAAAAGTTCATTTAGCTACAATGTAATTTATAAACACTGGTCTGATGGTGCCTGAATTAGGCGATTGGAGCTGGTGTGTCTTGTGGGGCATATGACACAGTGGTTAAGAACTCTGGAGTCTACCTGTCTGGCTTCAAATATACACTGCAGCTCTTGCTACTTCTGTGACCTTTGCCAAATTATTTGATTCCATGGGCCTTAGTTTCCTCATCTGTAAAATAAAGTTGATACTGGTAACCTCCACATAGGTAGTACTTAACATTATGAAGTTGTAAGAATTGAAGACATTGATTCATGTAAAGTACTTAGAAAAGTGCTGAGTGCAGAGTAAGCTCTCTGTGTTAACTTTTTATGATGTAGCAGGAGGCACAACATGACTGGAATGAGGTCAGAGGCCCAATAAACATGTCAGCAGGAAAGAAAGAATACATGTTTTCCAAAACACATGGTGACTTTGCTGTATAAGAATTTAAAAGAGCACATAGATAGTTTACTTAAATAGCTGCCCAGGGCTGAAAGATTATCAGCACATGGTATTGACATTGTGAAACACTGGTATTCTAAATTATTGTTACTTTAGTGCTATTCAGGGACTTTTATTCTACTCAAATGTCCCACCAAATGTGATAAGTTTTTGAAAATGTGCTGAGAACAAAAATTGAAGTTAATTGCTTCATGCATTCTTTAGGTACTCCCCACTCTGACCCTTTAAATGTCTTCCTATGACAAAGCACTCATATACTCCCACTACTCCCTTGTTAATTTTAATTTGGGGCTGATCCATTGATTGAGTCATTCATTCATTCAAGAAACATTTTGAATGTATGGTAATAGTTATAGTTTTTATTAAGTGAAAACTCTGTGAAGCATTGTAAAAAGCATTAAAAGAATATCTTATTTTGTCCTCAGAAGAATGAGGAAGGAATTACTATGACTGTTTTATAGATTTAGGCTTAACTAGGTGCAATATCTTATCCGAAGTCATATAACTTGTAATTGTCAAAATTTGAACTCAAGCCCAGGACTGTAAAACCAAAGCTCTATGTTAAACTTCATCCATATTATCAGGCCCTATGCCAGGTGCCTGGTGAAACAAAAATAAATGAGCCAGAGACCCCAATTTTAAGGAGATCAATTTAGGTCAGAGACTAGTTCTATATACAAAGAATGACAACATAGTGTTAATGTAATGTACAGAGAGCTTTGCTCCAATCTTTCCTTCCTCCATTATCACATTTAACCTTCTTCTTTCTTATCAAAATTTTCCTGTGTCATGTTCCATTAAGTCAGGGCTCTAATCTCAGAGAGGGAATTGGTAAATAATTGAGTATACGGTTATAATGTGTTAAGAGTCCTATAGCCCAGATATCTTACAGAGTGCTTCTAGAGATGGGATCTTATTATAAAAGACTAACATCGGTAAGCATCTCAAGGGAAAAGCTGTGAAGTTTATGGTGGTATAGTCTTTGAGTCATTACATCAAATCATGCGGGCTGTCATCTGTGTGGCAACTATGCATGTGGCCTCTTTTTTTGTGCAAAGGAGAATTCCTCATCTCCATCCCTTATCACTTTCCTCAAGCATAGCTTTCCTGCCTCTGCTTCTTCACTACCTGAATTCACCTTTGAAAGAAGGAAAGACAAAAAGTCTCAATATTTCACAAAATTGGACAATTTACTTTTGGAGTCAAATCTGGCAACCAGGAAATCTTTTGGAATAAAAAAAAGTTCTTGGTATTTCCTGCTTCTTTGCAGATAATGAATTCAGAAAGGATGACCTCCCCCCACCAAGCTTAAAAAAATGTTTACCTACCCCTCTGTTTTCCAATCCAAACTGGTATGATAACATTCAGGAGGTCAACATTTGAAAATGGGTTTTGAAAAAGAAAACCACCCACACTCAAAAAACTATTTTCCTTCCTAGTAAATGTAATTTTAAATTTCAAAGACAGGATTTAGGTCAGTGGTTTGGGTCATTTTTTATTTTACCCAAACTGGGCCACCCTTCCCTTATTGTGCAATCCAGAGGAATCAGAAAGATGTCAGGTAATAAAAATCCAGCAAGGGAAAAAAAAAAGTTGGAATACATTCTGCCCAAAGTTGCATGCCCTTAAATTTTGCTGACTTCAGCAGGATTAGTACATAAGTAACGAAGGGCAGAAGCTGGTCCACTGATTTTATTATCATTGAAGAGGAGATTTTTCTGACTGTAAAAAGAAAAAAAAATATATAATTTATGATTCAGACTCAGGCTGACAGGCTGAACAGGAGATGGAAACTTACCTGCTTATGGCTTTAAATACAAATATATGCAAGTCAGGGTAGACCACGAGCACCCACACATGACCAAGAGGCACTCAGGTCCAACATGACCTTTCCATTCCTAGAGCATCCAAGGCATATGGATGTGCTTTCAGACAGGGTCTGCAAGTGAAGTTTATTATGACATGGAGGCAAGATAAGAAGGTGTGCTGGGCTGACTGGAGAAGTGACCTTTCCAAGCTGTCAATCTCTGTTATCCTAATATATCATTTCAGTGTAAGGCAGGAGCCAAGAAGACTGCTCTTTACCTCATACATAAAGCTTTTGCTTGCTAGTGCTGATGCTAAACCTGGACTGATCACCTTTGATGGATGGTAAAAATATGGATAAGGTGCAAAAATGATGTTCCTTTGAAAACCCTTTACTGTTTTCCTTCTTTATTACTCCCTACCTGCTATACTATTTAATCTTGTCCACTTCTTACTTCTCACATTTGCTTGACTTTCTGATTTCATATGAATATGCTTCTTTCCTATACTAAATGCTCAGGGCTGTGGTCCTTTGGCCAATCAGTGACTATATTTCATGGGCGACTAAAGTGATTCCAATCAATTGATCTATGTATTTTTGCTGCTTGTGATCTTATTAATGTATAGACTCTCTAACACGTTCAACTTTGTTTTTCTTAATCATACCCACTTTCTCCTTATGTAACACTTTCTTTTTAGAAGCTCATATGTTTATTCAACAAACATAACCCAGTACTTGGTACATAGTAGACATTTAATTAATGTTTGCTGAATAGTTGAATGGCTTCCTATTCATAGAAGACGTATTTGAACTGGATTTTGAAAGATAGGTTGAATTAAATAAATGAATGGGGTCGGGGAGAGGACACAACCAGAGGTAGAGAAGTATAGGAATGTACATGGCATGGGTTTAATGCCTGGTATTAGGTCAGTAATCAAAAAATACATATTGAATGAATGAATGAATGAATGAATGAATGAAAAATGGTGTTAGGCACCAAACAAATAGAAGGGTATGTAAGTTATACTCCCTTCAAGAAGCTTAGAGTCTAAGCTGTTAATAACTACAGATAAGTCATTTATTCATTCTTCAAATATTTACTGAGTGCCCACTGTATTAGAATTCCTCAGAAAAAGAGAATCAGTAGAATTTTTCTGTCTCAGTAGACAGATGGATAGATGGAGAGATAGAAAGACAGATACACGGATATAAATATCTATACCCATATATAGATAGGATAGATGATAGAGACACAGATGATATACATAGCTATATCCATATCCATATATATATAGATTTATTTTAAGGAATTGGCTCACAAGATTGTGAGTTCTGGCAAGCCTGAAGTCAGTGAAGTATAGGATAGCAGGCTGGAGATCCAGAAAAGAGTGAACAGAACACTACCACTGGAAAGCAGTCTAAAGGCAGAATTCCTTCTTTTTTGGGGGAGCTCAGGTTTTTTTTCTCTTATGGCCTTCAGCTGATTGAATGAGGCTCACCCACATTATGAAGGCTCATCTACTTTACTCAAAAATCTATTGATTTAAATAAAAATCTCATCTACAAATGCCTTTATAGTGACATTTAGACTGGTATTTGACTGAATATCTAGTTATGTGGTTTAGCCAAGTCAAGATGTAAAATAAGCCATCACATCTACTAAGTAGTGAGCATTGTTCTTGGTAACAAGCATAGAGCAGTGAATGAGATAGATAAGATCCCTGTGATTGTGGAGATTACAACACACAGCTATATAAAAGTTAATTATAGCACATGGTAGATATTACGGAGGAAAGTAAGGTAAAAAAGAGAGAAGGGACACTATAATTGTAAAGAATGAGAAGGTTTCATAGAGAAGATCCGATTTGTATCAAGACTTTAAGAAGTAAGGAAGTGGCCATACAGATACCTGGGAGAGTAGTCCAGGAGATGGAATAGCAATTGTAAACCTTTGGCAGAAGAGAGCCTAGTGTGTTTGAGGATCAGCTTTTGATAAGTGCTTTAATATACACAAAATATAAGCAGAGATAGAACATAGGAAGAGCTCGCTGTCAAATTATTGTGGAAAGAGATTATTTCCAACTGGAGCCCTCTTGGAACAGACCCCAGTACCTACGACTTAGTAGATATTAATTAATGTTTTCTGAATAAATAAATGACACCTCATCACAGGTGACATTGTATTTGTGCTGTGTATGGAAGTACAGGTAGACTTAAATAGTGAGCACGGGGAAAGAACAAGATGAGCAGTAGGAAAGTACAAGGTATTTTTGAGTCATGGACACTAGTCCAGAATAGCTGAGTCATGAACAGGTTTGGTGGACTGAACATGGGGAGCATAAGGAAGACCGGCTCAAAAGGGAACATTGAAGCCAGACCATGAAAGACCTTGCAGCTAGGCCACAGAACTTGGGTGTCATTTCATAACCAGGTCTAAACATCAGCTTTTCAAAGGAAGGGAAAAGTGAAGTTTTGTTGTGATTTAGGAAAGTATTTGCTGAAGGATGTTCTTTTTAAACATTTATCCTTAGATTATTGGTAGGTATTATATGAAGAAAACCCAACCAACAACAACTTAATTTCCAAACAAATTTGGGACATGCTAGGTTAAGCAAAGTTAAACAGTTTTTTTTACTGCAATACTTCAAATAATATTAATGTGCCAAGAGGTGTTGTAAGGCTCAGAGAGACAAATGTAATAAGCTATGTTTTCCTAATATTTTTGGTCACAGAAATACTTTTGTGATAGTGTATCTAAAAGGATTAACAGATCATTGTGCACACTTCATTGGAAATCCTGTTTTAGGAAGATAACACTTGTTGTAAGACTGGATTGAAGGAGTAAATGAAAGAAGATTGTTTGGAAAGCTATAGAATAGCCACAGGGGAGGTAATAAGAACCTGAACTGGGGATTGTGAAATAGAGACTTCTCAGAGGTAGCACCACAACTCTGTCAACAGATGAGTCTGTGTGTGTTAGAGAGGTTGGGGTGTTAAAAAAGAAAAAAGCAGGAATGTTTAATGTCTTAGAGCATGGGAAGCTGGGGATGCCCTCTGAGACAAAACCCCCCAAACAGACTTAGGTTTAAGGAGAAAAAGGATAAATTTGAGAGACTTAGGAGAAACCAATTTAATAATTACTAAACATTGGCATATTTTCTAGGTATCTTTCTGTTACTGACATAGTTTAATTTCATTGTGGTCAGAAGTTGTATTTGTATTTTGCATTATTTAATTTTTTAAAAATTTGTTGAGATTCATTTTCAGGCCCAGAGTGTAGCCTATCATGGTGAATGTTCCATACCACTAGAAAATAAAATATGCCATTCTGTCATTGAATGGAAGAGCCAATAAATAGCAATTTGGTGAAGTTAGTTGATAGTGTTGTTCAGGTCTTCTAGATCCTCACTGATTTTCTGCTGTTTTACAAATTACTAAAAGAATAGTTGGAAATATCCAACAAAAATTGTGGATTTGACTTTTTCTTTTAGTTCTCTTAGTTTTGTTTCATGTATTTTGAAGTTCTGCTTTTGAGTGCAATCACATTTACAGTTGTTATTTCACTATGAAATGTCCCTATATATTCCTGGTAATATTCTTTGTGCTGAGGTCTTTCTGATATAACAGTCACTCCAACCTTCTTCTGATTTGTGTCTGCATGGTATAGCTTTTCTCAACCTTTTACTATTTATATGCTATTTACTATGCTTTTATAGGTAAAGAGGATTCTTAAAGATAGAATATAGTTGTGTCTTGCTTTTTAAAAAAATTCAATCTAACAATCTTTGCCTTTTAATTGGGGTATTAGACTATTCATATTAATGTAACTGACATGTTTACATTTAACATATTGTTGCTTCTCTTCTATTTGCCCTATCTGTTCTGATTTCTCCTTCCCCTCCTTTTTCCCTTTTTTGGATTGTTTTCTCTCCATTATGGGCTTATTATTAGCTATACCTCTTTTACATTTTTTCAAGATTGCTCTAAGGTTGAAATATATATCACTTAAAATAGTTGACATTGAAATTATATTACACTATTTCACACATAGTGTAAGAAGCTTTCAACAATATTCTTTCATTTTCTTTCTCTCATAGTTCATATTACTTCATATTTTCACTTTTACATATTATAAATCTGGCAAGACATTGTTTTTGCAGGGGCACCTGGGTGGCTCAGCTATTGAGAGCCTGTCTTCAGCTCAGGACAGAATCCTCAGTCCCAGGGTCGAGTCCTGCATGGGGCTCCCTGAAGGGAGCTTGCTTCTCCCTCTGCCTGGGTCTCTGCCTTTCTCTCTCTGTGTCTCTCTCTGTGTATTTATTTGGAAATAAATAAAATCTTTAAAAAAAGACATTGTTTTTGCTATAGATAGTTAATTATTGTTAAAGGAGTTAAAGTAAGAACAATATCTTTTTCATAGAGCATCCTTTTAAAAAGTCATTTCTCTTGCTCTTAATTTTTCTGTGTAAGGTCCATATTTTTAAATGGTGCCATACTTTTGTTGGAAGATTTTCCTTTACATTTTTTTGAGTACACATCTATCAATTATTTCAGCTTTAGGTTTATGAAAAGACTTTCATTATTGAAAGATATTTTTGCTAAATATATAATTCTGAGCCAGCAGATTTTGTTTGTTTTTTCTTTTGTTACTGTTTTATTCCTTCAATTCTTTAAATACTTAAGTCTATTATCTTTGGATTTGTGTAATCTCTGACAAAATATCTAGTGTATTTCATATCTTTGTTTCTCTTTATGTATATTTCTTATATTTATCTTCAAGATTTTCTCTGTCTTTGATTTTTATAAATTTGACCGTCATGTGTCTATGTGTGTCTTTTCATGTTATACAGCATGGGATTCTCTGAGCTTATCAGATCTGTGATGTGCTGTATTTCATCAGTTTGAGAAAATTGTTAGCCATTATCTCTAAATGTTTTGATGTTCTATTTTCTTTCTCTTCTTGGAGTTTAGTAATATTCATGTTAGATCATTACTATTGTCCAACATAGTTTTTGAATGATTTATTTTAACTCTCCACTCTTTCTTTTTTTTTTTTGTATTTATGTTGAGGTATTTATCAGAATGATGATGTTCTTGTATGATGACATGGTCTGAGTCTGTTTGTCACCTTAGACTTTGTCCTCCCACATGCCCATTTGACAAAGGGCCATAATAAGAAGGGAACCCCTTATCATAACTCAAAGCTAGGTCTGAATACCATCAAGAATCTTATTAAATAATTAATTTTTGTTTTTTAGGATCTGATAAAGGAGAGACTTTATTTGTTTGAGGTGGCAAATATTAAATGGATTTTGCCAAGCAGGCTTTTCTTTGTTTGTAGGGACTCACAGCCTGATTGGTCCTTCCTTCAGAGTGACATAGACTTGGGACAGTTTAATCATTAGGCAATTAGCAGATATAGGGAGTGCCACACACATCTCAATCTCAGTAAAATCTCTGAGATTCGTGGACCTTGAGTTACTGCCATGGTGCTGCTCATAGCTTGTGCTTAATTGAAACAGCTTATTGAATGAAGTAGAGACCTATCTGGAGTTGGTACTTTATAAGGACAGTAACTCAGTTCAGGAAGCAATATCATATGCCTAGTTAATTTATAGGCATGCTGCTGTAAAAAACCTGGAAGACAAATTTGAAAACACATTGATGAATCTATTATGACTATCTTCAACCAGTTTTGAGAAATTGTCACAAAACTCGCGGAAAAATTTAAACAATAATTATAAGATAACATATAAGAAATATGAAGAGTAGTCCCAGGCTATTCAATCTAGGAATATGAGGAAAAAAAGGACAGATAAATAATAAAAAAATATTAAGAGGAGAAAATTTGCCACGAGTATCTAAGTTTTCACCTTGTAAGCAATTATCAAATTCAGCAAAATAAAAAAAAAAAACTGCACCTACACTTAACATATTTTAAATTTAGGTGGAAAAAGAGAAAAATTCCTGCAAACATTCAGGTGGGAAGAAACAAGCTATTTATGAATTATATCTCTTTCAAAATATTAAATGCTATGCAATAGTCTTTAGATTTTGAGGGAAAACTATGACTTAAGCATTTTATACTCAACCTATTTTTCACATGCATGGCATC
Source organism: Canis lupus dingo (assembly GCF_003254725.2). Lineage (NCBI taxonomy): Eukaryota > Metazoa > Chordata > Mammalia > Carnivora > Canidae > Canis > Canis lupus. Next base: position 52,897,168 of record NC_064250.1, on the reverse strand, counting down.
AAAAAGAAATTCTCAGAAATTCAATTTTGTTTTTTAAATGCAAATTCTTTTAAATCTTTGAAGAAAAGATAAATCTATGCTCTGAAGCAAAGCTTAGTATAAGATGGACATCTTCTCAATTTGTTTTACTAAGCTAGACTAAGCTGAAGAGAAAATAAATGTATGTATATTGTTTTCTTAGTAGATGTTAAAAATTATTTGGCAAAATGCCACAGCTCTTTTTTTTTTTTTTTAAGAAGACTTTATTTATTTATTAGAGCATAAGAGAGAGAGAGGGCATGAGCAGGGAGGAGGGATAGAGGAAGAAGCAGACTTCCCACTGAGCAGACAGCCTGATGTGGGGGCTCTATTCCAGGACACTGGGATCATGACCTGAGCTGAAGGCAGAGGCTTAACCAAAAGAGACATCCAAGCACCCAAAATGCCACATCTCTTGATCTTAAAATCAAGAGTCTTAGTAAACTATGACAGGGGAAAACTTGCTTAAAATACTAAAATGATCAGCCTGAAATAAATAGATAGTATGACATTTAAAGGTGAAAGGCTAGAATAATGTCAAAACCAGGAATAAAGTAAGTATATGAGTTATTAGTAATTTTTAGCATTGCTTTTTAATGGATGGAATAAGAAAAATCGATGAATATAAATATTAGGAAGGAGACAGTTATTAATTTGCAAATCATACAGAAAGTTATTATCAACTTTAGTGTTAATTAGAACTAGCAAGAGAATGAAATATGGTCTCCTTCTAAAACTTAAACACATAAGAATTAGTAGATTTCCTACATGTTACAATGCTCCCTGAATGTGTTCCTCACAGACTAGCCACTCCATCCTTACACCAAGCCACAATGACATCTCAAAGAAGAAATTCCAAGACAAAACTTGGACTAGGAATCAGGAATTATATAATTTTACTCTTGAATCTGACACTATTTTAAAATGTGAAAGTATAATAGAAACAATTTAATAGTCACAAAATTTGAAAATATTTAAATAAGGTTATCACAAAGTATGTAAAATTGACAGAAAGTTTATAAGCTTTACTAAGCAACCTAAAAGAAGACCAATCAAAAGCTATTTCATTTTTGAAGGATTTAATCATATAGGTAATTGTTTATAATATTTACTTGAAATTGGCAAGACCCAGACCTTTATATACAGCCTGACTTCAAATATTTTTCTAATCCACTTAGGAAACAGATGGGAGAAAATCTACCAAATGTTAAGTGATTATCTTTGTATAATTGAAGGTGGGCTGATTTGTTTGTATAATTTTTTTTCTTCAACATGAATAAACTTTTAAAATTCAGAATAAATCAAAAATTATTTTTTAATAAATGTAATAACATCATAGCCTTATGGATATAAAAAATGTAGGAGTTAAATCCATGTTTGTCATAGTGCAATCTGTAGTTATCTGAACAGATTTCACCTGGATATTTGTTTAAAATTCTGACTCTTGACTCTCATGTTACACCCACCTAATCAGGCTAGTTTGATGAGCACCCAGGAACTCGTATTTTAAACAAGCACTCTAGGTGGTTCCTTTGCACACTAGAATTTGAGAACAACCAGGTTAAAAGGGCTTGCTCAGCTTGTGCACAGGAAAAGTGATTTGTAGAGCAGAGAATAGAATAAAGTTGTAGGACCTCTGCAGTCTGTTCTTTCTGGTCAGGAATGGGTTTAGATGTAAAGCTGGAAATCACCTGGAGGGTGAAGTCTCAGTAATTACTGATGAAGGAGCAGAAGACCAGCTAAGGACAAAGCACACGCAGACACAGGGCAACACCCCTTCCTCCTCTTCCAGGTGGAATATGTGTGTGACATTCCTCAGTCACTTTTGGCTTCCCTATAGCTAAAGGAAGGAAAAACAAATGATTAATTTACAGAGATTACAGCTTACAAGTGTAAACTGTACATTTTACAATTGTCTTAGTGATTTCAAAAAAAAAAAAAAAGCATCCGTATCAATAACCTTTCAGAAGGAAATTCCCAACTGTCTTAATGTTAATAATGCTTTACTAGAAGGAAAAAATAACCTTCACTTGACAATGGCAAGGTCTCCAGTGTCTTATAGGTCCTCTTTAGCATATAAAAATTATTTTGAAAGCCTCACTTTTTCCTTTCGTCCCCCAACTCCCAAGTATATAATCAGCTCACCTATGTTGTGAAACTACATCAGTTACTAAGTCATTTCTATTCCTATTTGCAGAGCAAAATTCTCAACCAGGTGCTTATGAGCTGGGGAGAAGTTCTTATTGTTCTATTAGATCTCATTGTTCTGTAAACTCAGTAAATTCCAGCTTCTGGGTTGAAGCACTGCCTGTCACATTCACCACTGTATCCCCAGCACCTACCACAGTGATTGGAAATTGTTGATAAACACTATTTGCTTAAGGAATGAGTAAATGATAAATTGATCACAGCCCAGGTGGGTGTGAAACTCTGGTTCTCTAAGGAAATCACCTAGGAGTCAGGGCTGTGTCACTTATCTGTCCTTCCCCACCACACCTCTTATCCTTACAACCTGGTGGCAAACCCAAGATATGAATAATCAAGAGCTGCTAACTGTTAGGAAATTCTGGGGATGTTGCATCTTAATGAAGGATGAGAAATTGTTGAAGCTTGAGGTTTACAGTTCTGTAGTTCTGGTTTCAGTACCTAAGAACATTCTATTAGTTTTTTTTTCCTGAAGAATAGAAGATTAATAAATTTTTCATGTCCTAATAGCATACATGGTTCTGCATGAAGAGAATAAAGTTCAGGAGTGGCTGAGTGGCTCAGCTGGTTAAGCTCAGGTCCTGACCTCAGGTCCTTGGATTGAGTCCTGAGTTATGCCCCATGCTCAGCAGGGAGTCTGGTTGTCCCTCTGTTCCTCCCCCTGCTCATACTCTCTCTCTCTCTCTCTTTCTCTCAAATAAATAAATAAATAATAAAATCTTTTAAAAAAGAGAAAGTTCATGTATTTGGGCTCTCTAGAGAAACAGCCAGCAAGATACATGGATATCTATATGTATATAGATAAATTAATATATATTTTTGTTTTGAGGAACTGGCTTGGCTCACAAGATTATGGAGGCAAAGAAGTCCCATAATATACCATCTACAAGCTGGTGACACAAGACAGTCTCTGGTATAATTTATTCTGAGGCCTGAGAACTGGGGAAGCTAAGGGTATAAATTCCAGTCTGAGAGCCAGAAAAGATGAGACAAGATGTCCCAATGTAGGCAGACAGGAAGCAAAAGGGGAAAACTACCTCTTCCTACACCTTTTGTTCTTGTAGGCTCTCAATGGTTTGGATGATGCCCATTTGGGAGGGTAATCTGCTTTACTGAATCTATGATTCAAATGCTAATCTCATCAGGAAACACCCTCACAGACACACCCAGAAATATGTTTATTCTGGGAACCCCATGGCTAGTCCATCTGACACATAAAATTAATTTTCACAATGTATTTCCTTTAAGGAGTAGATTCTAAAAATACCTTTTTTAAAGATGCAATGATATTCCTTGTGGAGCTGGTTGAGTTGCCTCTTGAATATATTTTGTATTAGTCTCCTATCGCTGCTGTAACAAATTACTACAAACTTAGTGGTTTAAAACACACACATTCTGTTCTGCGGGTTGGAAGTGTGACACAGTTGTGATTGTGCTAAAATCAAGGTGTTGACTGTATTTCTTTCTGAAAGCTGTAGGGGACAGTCTGTTTTCTTGCCTATTTAAGCTTCTAGAGACTGTTCCATGTTCCTTAGCTTGTGGTCCCTTCTCTAACTTTAAAGCTATTACTGACTCAGGTCCTTGGGCTCTCAAGTAATGGAATCAAACGAGGGCCTGATGAGAACTTCCAGGCAAGATGTTTATAGGGGCTTAGGTTCGATCACAAGGGAGGCAGCACAAAGGAAAGAGTCCTTCAGGCCAATTCTCAGAACAAAGACCTCAAGCCGTTTTTAAAGAGTCTATACCAAGAAAGGAGTGACATCTAAGCATGTAGAGGCAGGAAGAGATACAGTAAGTTGGATCCATAGGTACAGTGGATAAACATGTACCTATCTCATTAGCATATTAAATCCCACACCTGGGCATGGTTTTTTTAGCATTAAAATGAAAGAAAAAGTGGGTGAGACATCAGCATGGGGGTCCACCTTGGTGCAGACTAGGTAGGTCGGATCTTCACCAGTCTTTCTAATTGAATCCCTCCTTTGGTAAGCATCCTGCTTCTGCATTCCTGCAAGTTACGCCACTCAATGGTCATAGGGTTTCAGCTCAAGGAATACTGGATTTAATGGTCAGAGTTGAGGGGACCCAAGTCCAGTCCCTTGTTTATCTCAAAGCTAGCAACACTGCATCTCTGGCCATTTGTTCTCCTATCTCTCTTTCTGAGTCTAAACCCAGTTGAGAAAGATTTTCCTATTTATTTTAAGATTTGATTGATTGATTGCCTGCAGGAGCAGGGGGAGGGGCAGAGGAAGAGGGAGGGAGAGAATACCAAGCAGACACCATGCTGAACACAGAGCCTGACATGGGGCTTGACCTCCTGACCCTGAGATCATGACTTGAGCTGATATCAAGAGTCAGACACTTAATTGGCTGAGCCACCCAAGCACCTCAGGTTTTTCTATCTTAAATGCCCATGTAATCAATTGGGCTAACCTGAATCATCTAGGATAATTGCACCATCTTAAGGTCCTTAACTTTAATCATATCTGCAAAGCCCTTTTTGCCATATAATTTAAGTATTCACAGGTTCCAGGGATGAGGATATGGACATACTTTGGGAATCATTATTCCACCTACCACAGACCCCATAGGACACCTACATTTTAGGAATGTTTTGGGGTATGGTGGTGAGTGGAGAAATGCTTGCTTTTTCCATAACAGAGTAACTTTGTCCTGCAATTAAATCAGACAGATGTTCATACTGCAGATGCCAGAGGTTGCAAAGAATTTACTGCTTAGAGAGGAAAAGGACTGAAAGCTTTATTTATAAACATGATGCTTCATTTGGCCTAAAAAAGTTGAACTGAGATTCTGTTCTTGCTGTGAGGATTTGACAGAGAAATAACTGTTTTAATGTAAACCAGTGTGCTCTTTACTTCAGTTACAGAATCTGCCACTTCATTCTCTACTAGAAGCATGGCATTTGGGTTGATGTTATTTGAAGTTTATGGACATTTGGACAGTGGGGGATTGGAATCTTGAGATTTTGGAGTTAGACATTATCTATCAGTGGAAATAAATTACTTCTGACTCTTTTTTTTTTAAAAAGAAGGCAAGAAAAGATCTCGACTGCAATATTGTTGATATATATTAATGATGATCCTAAGATAAACCAAATATACAAAACTCTGAACAAGATTGCTAGAATTTAATTAAGACACAGTAAGGGGTTCTATTGGTATATTTACACACTGAGTTATTTGCAGTAGAACATTAATAATCTGAGAAGAGTATGACCTATATTTGTCTGAGTATGTAAATAATAAAGTCCTTTTGCCAAAAGTTAAAACTGTTTATAGCCTGTGGAGAATTTCATAGTAACTATTTTTATCCTGTCATTTCTGTGTATCTTATGTAAACATCACTCGAGGAGGATTATCTGTAAGCAGGAATTAGTTAGCATTAAAAATAAGATGTACTCATCAAGCTTTCAACGGAGATACCATTTTCCAAATTGACATGCTGTCAGAGGAATTCATGACTGCAAAGATATCATAATGAGAAAAAGGGGGCACAGGCCTAAGTGATCCAAGTGTGCTTGCTTTCTACACTTGACAAGTGGAATGAATTCCCGTGTGTGTGTGTGTGTTCTGTGTTTCTTTCTGCCAATGAACAGCCAATATAACTATAAATCATAGAGAATATTCTTTTATATTCCTGAATATTTAGGCAGTGTAATCATCTGTTGATATGATTACCCACCCATGATACTTGTCAGTGTCTGGGAACATAAAAAGCAGGAATTAAAGGGTCCTAGATGTGTTTGCTGCCTACTGAAATCCTATGGTTTTCTGGATCTCCGCCTCCTAAGTTTGGGAGTGAAAGGCCATGTAGTGTGGTGGTTAAGAGTGAGGCCCCAGATCAAGAAACCTAGTTTCAAATCCTGACTGCCACTACCAGTTGTGTGATATTGAGAAAGTCATGTAACATTAAAGGATCTCAATTTCCTCATCTATAGAGATTAAAATGGTCCCTATTTCATATGGCTATGGAGAGAAGTAAATCATTTGACGTATGTAAAATGTTTAGGACAATACCTGACACAAACTGAACATGAGTGTTACCAAATTACTTTTCTTATTTGAGGTCATTTTGCCAGCAAAACATTTTTATGAAGTGTTGTGCAAACAACTTTTCAGTAAACTGAATTCTTTGTAAAAATACTTTTAGGAGAACTAGGTGTTTGAAAGAAGGCATAGGAAATGCCTTAATAGTGAAAAAACACTTCACCTTCGGGTTACTAACAACTCCCATTCTTTCAGAGTAGGAGGCCATACCTATATAACTCTACAATATTTGATTGGTGGGCACTGTAGTCAAGGAATAAGCCTCTCTCCCACTTCTTTTATTTATATGGTGGTACAAGGCTGGGAGGAGAAAGATTGAGTCACTAGACTTAGGCATCAACCCCTCTCCCATTAATAATATGTTAATATAGTATTTAAAAAAATAAAAAATAACGTAAAAAGACCATGATGGACACAATTTCATAATTTTAAATAAAAAAGGATCAGCATTTCTGATTTTCCCTTTTCCTGCAACCTCAATATGGCTTTTCATGGCACTGAATAATATACACCTATCTTCCATGTAAAAATCCAAATTATACAGGAATAAATGTAACGTCAATAGTTAACCTTAATGACTATATGCTAGGTCCTATGCTAAGTGCTTTAAGTGAAGTGATTGAATTAATACAAATACTCTCATTTTCATATCATTAAACTGAAATTAAGTGACTCCTGCCAAACCAAATCATTTACATTAGTATCATACATTTTACTTTTATATATATTATAAAGTCCATACTACATTATTATTAATTTTATTCTAAACAGTGATTATCTTTCAAAAAAAGAAATTTAACATGCAAAAAATGTTTTTTAAATTTACTCATATATTACTATTCCTAATGCTCTTCATGTTTTTGTGGAGATTCAAATTTTTATCTGGTATTATTTTCCCTCTGAAGAATTTCTAGTGATAAATTCTTAAATAAAATTCTTTTATTTGACAAAGTTTGAAATTCACCTTCATTTTTGATATATATTTTTCCTGGTTGTAGAATTCTTGGTTGAGAGTTTTGGTTTCAATATTTTAAAGCTGTCAGTACATTGTCTTCTTGCTTGCATAGTTTCTCAAAAGAAGTCTGCTGTCATTATTACCTCCAGTTTTCTATATGTAATGCATTTTTCACTGAAGGTTTTTAAGATTTTCTCTTGATTATTGGTTTCAGCGATTTAAATATCATATGCATTAGATTGGTTTTCTTAATGTTTATCTAGTTTGGTGTGTGGTGAGATTATAGGATCTGTGAGTTTATAGTTTTTATTAAATTCAGAAAATTTTTGTCATATTTTTCAAATATTTTCTCTCTATTTGCATGTTAAATCATTTGATATTGTTCCACATTTATGGCCTGTTCATATTTTAGTCTTTTCCCCTGTCTTTGCTTTATTTTGGGATTTTCTATTGTTCTGTTTCCAAGTTTACTGATCTTTTCTTCTGCAATGTCTAATCTATTTTCAATTGCATTCAGTGCATTTCTTTCATGTCAGATTTGGTTCTTTTTGTATATTCCATTTTTCTTTATCATGTTCATGTTTTTTCCCTCTGCCTTCTTGAACTTATTTATCATAGCTGTTTTAATACCCTTATCTACTAATTTTGTCATATTTTTATTTCTGAGTCTATTTATATTGATTGATTTTTCTCCTAAAAATGGGTCATAGTTTTCCCCTTATTTACATGCCTAGTAATTTTTGATGGGATGTCAACATTGTGAACTATATGTACTTGAATGATGATTTTTGTTTGGCTTTGTTCTCGTTTGCAGTTAAAGTTCTTGGAATCAGTCTGATTCTTTTAAGCCTTGCTTTTTAAGTTTCATTAGGACAGACACAATGTAGTCTAAGACTAATTCATCCCCACTTCTAAGGCAATGGAGGACTCAATTCCCCATGTACAAGGAGATCCTTCTAATCACTGTGGTTGGAATAGAACTATTCTCAGCCTTGTATGAATTTCAGGAATTGTTCACCTCTTCCTTCCTTACCTTTGGATAATTTCCTTTCATACACATGCATGTGAGTATTCAGCCAAAAACTCAAGAGCATCCCTTTTCAGATTTCTGGGGGCTGCTCTCTGCATAACTCTCTCTGATACTCTGCCCCACTAATTCTAGATCTTTTAGCCTCCTTGAACTCCAACATCTTGTACCCTCAATTCAGGAAGACCTCTGGTTCTATTTGGGATCTCCTTTTCTGTACTGCAGCCTGGAAACTCTGAAGGCAATCATAGAGGTGGGGGCAATCATAGAGGCCATTTTATTTGTTTCATTTTTCTCAGGGACCACTGGGCCCATGCTACCAGTTTTATATTTGAATATCATTGTTTCATATCCCTTCACCCCCTGATAGTTTTCTTGTTAAGGCAGGAGAATAAATCGGGTCTATGTTACCTCCTCATGACTAGAATTAGAAGTCTCCTTAAGGGTAGAACTATAAAACATTAAGGACATTTTATGTATTATGTAATCATCACAATCCTTGCCTTCCCCTAAATTAGAGTCAGACAAATTAAATAATGCTAAAGAATGGTATAACATAGAGGAGATAAGAGCATGATTCTTAACCAACTAGCACCAGGAGTTCAAATATTGGCTTTCTCACTAATCAGCTATTTGAAACTCTCTGTATTTGTTTCAACATCAGTAAAATAACATAATCTAATTCATACAGTTGTTATATAGACTACACTTAATACATGTCAAGTGTTAAAAACAGTTTCTGGCAAATACTAATTTCTCCGTAAATGTTATTATTTCTAAATCACATGGCCTGTGGTGGAGCTTCTAAAATGGGGTCTCCATTGCTCTTCAGTTCATGTGATTTCCTCTATTTCACACTGTTTCTGAAGAGTAAAGCTTCTGAATGTGCTGTTACAAAGAGAGCTGATGGAATCTGGTAAGCAAGTCTTAATAGACTTTCATTAACTTCTGTGCATTGAATATATTGTTTTAGGTTCCAAATTATTCAAATAGTAGAACTAGCTGTTTATAATGTAAAGTTACCCTCAGTGATACAAGTCAATTTAGGGTCAGGGACTCAGGTCTGAGAATATAAAAATTGAGCTGAAGGGTTGCATTTGGCTCTGATACCTATAGTAGATCAGTACTTTGGTAACTTGGCAAACAAGTCATGCAAATATTGTTGATGCATCATTTTGTTTTCTTCTACTCTTCCATATTAGGCAACTCTTTTGCCATATATCCATCCCGTCCTAATTCAACTGATGGCCCACATAAATATTGAATGGTGCTGTTGCCTCCATTACTACGCCCATGAGGCTAGATTATTTCTGTAATTTCTGTTCAGATTAAAAATTATATGAGGGACTATTTCAATGAAAGATTAATCTGTTTCATCACCACAGAGGTATGTTTCTGCGTAGGTGTCTTGGAAACATAGTGAAAAAGACATTGGACCTTTTCTCCTTATTCAAAGAAGAGAGGGAGAGAGAGAGAAGACAGAAGATGTTGGGGGAGAGAAAGAGAGAATGCACAAATGAGCCATGGGATAAAATGAACTTATTGAATAAAGATTTCCATTGTGTCTAAACATTTATGACAGACAGAAGGTATTCAGGGTATCTCAAAGTGATTTTTCCTTAAACTTATTTGGTAAGACTAAGCATATCTAGTAAACTCAGTGTTCAGTAAAAGCTTCCAGCATGCTAAAAAAAAAGGTAAATAATTAGAGGATTGATGAGTGGCCACCCTTCCTTTTTCACCATCTGATCTGCATTGTTAAGCTATTAAAATGATATCCGTTCATACCAACAAGGCTGCCTTTTCTCAGAATTCATCTCAATTGATGTGGCTTTCCTATCAAAAGGAAAATTCTTTTAAGGCCAATATATTGTTTTGTTTTTCTTTTTTAATAATGTGGGGTCACTTCAGGCCTTTAAGGTTTTAGTGGGTTTAAATTTTTTTTTTAATTTCTGCATTTCTTTTGTGTCTCTGTCATTTCCCTTTATGATTACATCTGAATGGAATTTCTTCACTTTAATTATAAGTCACTAGTGTTCTTCACTACTAGCTCCCCAAGTGATGAGGAGCAGCTGGTGCATACATGAGGTAGGAAAGCAACAAGATGGCCTCTCTCCCCTGTGCTGAGAAGTCCTGTTAGGAATGTACCATGTTTAAATGTAAATTCTTTTGTTTGTTTATCTGCAATTGCATGACTGACCTTAGCTAAGTGGAACCTGATGAAAGAGAAGGGAAATTCTCATCACCATCCATTCTTTTGTTTTCTTGGCCCACTGAGTACATTTTCCCAAGTTTCTGGCATTTCATTTTAAAATTTATTTGGAACAATTTTTCTGTTGCCTATTTAAAAACAAATGCATTATAAGCTCATTTGGGTTTTGCAAACAAAGCTTTGCAAAATGGTTAACTTTATAAGAATAAACACTTTGTGTTCTTGTAATTATTTTCCTTTTGGAATGGTGGAAATAATGGTTTTTTAAGCAATCAAAGCTGTAATCTTGAATAAAAAGTGTACTCCACAAGATCAATGGACAATGAAGTGTTTTCTACTGAAACTTGGTACATTATTAGCCATTTAGTCTTGATAGCCTTAATTCCTTCGTGACCCATTCGGAAGTGAAGTAATTCATTTTCCATACACCAATCGATAACTTGTGCAGATGGAGGCATCCAAAAAAATTGAAGCAAAATATCAAATTACTTAATGTTATCCTGATTACTCCTCAGAACATGACATGCTACATACAGTCATTGCCCCATTTTCAAGGGTGAGCTTCTCTACACATTTGAAGTAGATGTCATTAAGTTACTAATGTCATTATATAGACCCATGAAGGTAGTTAAAACTTGGAGTACATTGTAGAGGAAGAGTTTACTGTGTTTCCATAGTCTTTCTTGTAGGTCACATCTTGATTTTATAGATAGATTTAAACACAGAGGAAGTTTGAGCCAATAGATGCAGGAAATAAAATATTTTGTAACTGTAGGTTTTAATCTGATAAGGAAAATTGCAATGTTGAATGCCTATTTCATTGCTGATGTTTTGTATTGATTTAGGATAGTGGTAGGAGGAGCCTCACATTGCTCAAATGCCCAACTTTATGTAGTGTTTATACAGCAAAAAACAACATTGTTTGGGTGTGGAATACATGTGGAACTTTTTAAAAAGTACAAACGCCTAGGCCCTGCCCAAGACTTACTGAAAACAAATTAGATGGAGGTCATAACTGGGGATGTGATTTCTTTCAGAAGCTCCACAAGTGATTCTGATTGAAACGAACAGTACACTCAAAAACTTTTTCAGTTTTTATTTTGGGTAGCTTTACCTTTGTATCTATACACTATAGAATTATCAGAATAGCTCAGATCACAGTTTATTTAAAAGATCCTAGCCTATCCAGGTAGACTTTTAGAAATAGAAATTTCTTAAAAATCTGGTTTGAGAATGACATGCTATTCAATGAGAACATCTTTTCTTCTCTCACTTTCTTCAATCTTTTCCTCTAAAAAACAAACAAACAAACAAACAACAACAACAAAACCAGTCACTGCCACCTCTCTTTATTGAGCGTCTGCTCTGTCAAACACCGTGCTGGCTCTTTTCATTCAACATCTCATTTAATCTTTACATTTGGCCTATGGTATATAACTGTGTCCACTATAGAGATGAGCCAGTTTGGGCAAGGACACATAGCAAAAGCCAGAATTTAAATTAATGCCTATCTGATTTCAAGACGTTTCTTTTGGGGGCACCTGGTGGCTCAGTTAATTAAGCATCTGACTCTTGTTTTTAGCTCAGGTCATGATCTCAGGGCCCTGAGATAAAGCCCCTTGTCAGGCTCCATGCTCAGTATGAAGTCTGTTTGGGATGCTTTCCCCTTCCCTCCCCTCTCCCCTGCTTCTCCCCCCCAACATGTGTAAACATGTGTGCATTCTCTCTCTCACATACATACATACATACATACATACATACATACATAAATAAATAAATTAATAAATAAACAAACAAATAAATAAAAAAACAAATAAAATCTTTATTAAAAAAAACTTGTTCTTTTTTATGCCATCTATCCTCCCTCTTTTCACCTATCCCACCCTTTTCCTTTCAGTGTCTATGTCTTTTAATTCTTGTTTTCTTTCTTTTTTAAAAGCTTTTATTTATTTATACATGAGAGACACACAGAGAGGCAGAGACACAGAGGGAGAAGCAGGCTCCCTGCAAGGAACCCGATGTGGGACTCGATCCCAGATCCCAGGATCATGCCCTGAGCCGAAGGCAGACGCTCAACCGCTGAGCCACTCAGGTGTCCCTAATTCTTGTTTTCTTTAACATCTCATCCAATAACATCTGGAAATGAGGGAGAAGGGTGCATACATCCCACAAAAGTTCTTGGTAACAAGGATTGCCTCGGTACTCATGCCTTGGTAACAATGATTGCCTCGGTACTTTCCACTTGGAGAAATTCTTGCAGTCCCTTATTTGACAAATCTTGCCCTGGTATCCTTTGACTAATGGAAATAATTATATTTTTTGACTGCTTCATTTTAAAGAATGTCTTGGGATTTGCTCAAGAGAATATAAAAACCTGCTGTCCCTGTTTCTATTTCCAGACCCAGACATGACCCCAGTACATTAAAGCATCTGCTTTTGATTTCACATCTCTATCTCATTTCTATCTCAAGGGCCATCTTTCTGAACTAGGGTTTAAAGTAGCTCAACAAGCAGCAAGTGAGAGATGAAGGTAATGAGGGAAGTGGTTCTGGTTAAAAAGCGGCAGAAATTACAAAACTATCTATGTAACCTGAATATAGATGACTATATTCATGGCTCCCATTTATACTTGCCATGGGCCCTGGTGCATCTAGCTGCTCATCCACCTGTGTTTCTCAAGTACGGCCGAAGAATTGCAACATGACTTAGCCCTTTCTCCTCTAATCCACTTATGTTTTTCTCTAGGTGGGACAAGGAAAAAACGTGCTATAGCCAAAAACTACTATGCAAAATAAGAAAATAACTTAAAAAATGATATGACTAATGGAAAAAAGCTTTGACCCTTTCTGAAATGGAGGTGAAATAGACATTTAAGTCAGATTCTGCATGATATTTAATAGTATTAATCTAGAAACTGTAGAGGAAACTAGTTCTAGATTCAGGGATCAGAGATAAACAACCTGGTCAACTTCAGAATTGAAGAAATTTACCAAGCAGGCAAGGATTGAATACAAATATTTTGCATGTAGTCAGTTCATCATGTTTAACAAATATTTGCCAATAGAGTATGCAACCAAAGAAGACTAAAAGGAGATAATACAGTTGGTAACTGAAAGCCATGGTGCAATTATGTGGATTCAGAAATGTCCATTTCTACCCTGAAGACCATATGTAACCTTGGACAACTGACACAGCATTCCTGAGGTTCTGCTGCTGCTTCTGTTAAATGAGGTTCATGATTTATATAAAGGAAAGTTATTCAGTCATATCAAATGAAATCTTACCATTTGCAACAACATGGATGGAGCTAGAGAGTATTATGCTAAGTGAAATAAATCAGAGAAAGGCAAATACCATATGATTTCACATATGTGGAATTTAAGAAACAAAACAGAAAAGCAAAGGGAAAAAATAGGCAAACCAAGAAACAAGTACTTTGTAAGTACTATGAATAATTAAACAAGGAGATAGGAGAATCCCAACATCACAGATATGTAGTGTGGATTCAATTAAAGCTTTGGTAGAGAGTCATGAAAGGAAAATTAGTAGGTGTAAAGCTACACAGACTACATATGTTTGGACCTAAAAGCTATTATTATTGTTGAAGACAAAAGTTTTGGTTGAAGGTAGATAATTGATTTAGAGCAAGGACTATATCTTGTTAATACTTAAAGTTCCAGTTCCAGCAGGGTCTGCCCTGGAGTAGATGTTTAGTGCTTGTTAAAAGGGATGGGTGAATGGATGAACAGATGGGTGGGTGGCTACATAGCTCTGGTTCACTTTTAGGTTCAGAAATGGAAAAGCAGTTTTTGATATTCTCTTTAGCTCAGCTCAATACAGTTTTAAAAGAAAATCAACATCATGACTTTTACTTAATATTTTGGTAATACTGCAGTGTTTTACCTCATTTTCTGGAAAGACAGGTGATGGCATGAAATACTGCTGAGAAAAAAAGGCTTATTCTTTGTGATAGGAAACATTTTCTGAATTAGTATTATTGTCAGCCAATGAGATCAAGCCAACTGCTAAGTGATTAATAAAGCAGAAAAGAGGTATAAAGACAATGCTATCAGCCTGTTTTCTCACATGCCACAGAGTGCTGCCTGCTGGCAATGGAAACCAATATCCTTATTGGGCACTGGGGTGGAAAGGAGGGAATACTCTTTGTTGGAGAGGCAGCTTTATACAGAATTGGGGCAATTATGAATGAGACATTTACACTAAGCTCCAAGACTTATTTGAACCCATCAGAATTTCAAAAGCACCAATGCGGTATATCTTAAGATTTGTGTGTTCATTTGGTAGACTTGAGCTTTTGTGTCCTTGCATTTTGTCCATTAACATTTTGCACAAAGAATTGTATGTGTTTGTAGGTAGGCAGCTAGGCTCTTGGTGAATCCAACTAAGTAGCTTTTTCTTAGAACAAACTTGCTTTGATAGTTTGAAATACCCTATAAGAAAGCAAGATTTTTTAAAAAAATTGACCCCTTCGGGCTAACAAGATAAACATGAAGCTTTATGAAAACAATCTAGTTCCTGTTATTGCTCTTATGGGGAAACCTTGGGATAGGTGAATGCATCAAAATTTAGCCTGCTCAAAATAAATAGGAGTAGATATAGACAAAAAGCCACAATTATCAGGCCTATCTATGTCAATGGGGCAATATATGCCAATGAAGGATGCTTCCTGATGACTGGACAGCCAGTCCCCAATAATAAAACCATAATTATAGTGCCTAATGTGTAAAGGAAAGAGAGAACTGGGATTATGGGCAGTAAAGGATGACTGCGGGAACATAGACATAACTTGCAGCCCACATGAGTATGTCTGGGTTTAAAAGGTAAAGATCCATTCCTTTTCTTTTCCCATCTTGAAGACCTTAAAGAATCCCTAGGGTACTAGGAGAAAATAGATGATCCAGTGGTATTGTTAGGTGAAATGTGGGTATGGACAAATTTATTTATTATCAATATTTATTGAGCAGGCACTATGTGAAGAGTGTTATTCTAGATGGTTTGGTTACAGTAATGAACACAACAAAATCTCTGCCTCTGTGAAATTTACATTCTAGTGGAAAGGAGCAATGGTGACCATCAATCACATGAACATATATATTATAATTCCATATAGGGATATGGATGATAAAGAAATATAAAGTAGGCTAAAAAGAGAGAGTGGACCTATTACAGTTGGGATAGCCATGTTAGAGGGAGTGGTTAAGGAAGGCTTCTCTGGGAAGTTGAGGCTGGTGGAGAGAGCTGAATGAAATGAGGGAACAAGTCATATGATGGTCTAGACTAGTGTTATAAGAGGATGGAGCAGTAACTGTGGAATCCTGGAGGTGATTAAGCTTAGATTTTTAGAGAAGCAGAAAGCAAGTGAGGGTGCCTTAAGTTTGAAAGTTCACAGGGAAGAGAATGAGACTGGAGAAACAGGCAGGCAGCAAGAGAACCAGGGATCTCTGTGTAGGTCATGGTTAGAATTTATATATCATTTTAACTGTGCTAAGCAACACAAAGGGTTTTGAGCAGGTGAGCAATATGATCTCATTTGTATCTTAAATTCATCTTTCTGTTGCCATGTAGAGACTAAACTTCTTGGGGCAGTCATGGGGAAGCAGGACCAATTATCCCCTCTCATTGGATCTAGCCTACAAAGAATATGAGCTCCTCAAAGGCAGAGACTGTATCTCTACATATTCTTCCCACTGCTTTGCCTTATCCCAGCACTACATGGGTACTTGGTAACTACTAAGTATATTCTGTAAGTGTGGGTGAGGGAAATTTCTTAGACTGGGGCAGAAATGTCTTAGCCTCTCATGACTTAGGACCCTTCTAACCGATGGGTTGGTCCTCATGAAGGGTAAATTGGATTCACTATATTTTCTAGTGTTTTCTAAGTGATTTCCTCAGATTATAGGAAGATAATTATAATAATGGCCATATAGAACTTGCAGTGATAGATTGGGGGGGGGGTTGCTATGAAAGCATCACATGAAACGAGGATGAGAAGTTTAAGTCATACAGGTTTGACTTGAGATTGGATACCAAGACTACACAGGGCATCTGGTCAATTTGTTGTCATGACTTGAAAGGCATTTTGCAGATTTAAACTATGGAAGCATTAAATTTTTTCTTCCTCCTTGTCAGTATAAAATGTGTTTGATAAGGTCAGTGAGTGTTGGATAAGAAATAGGTCTTTCTTCTTTGATGGGCTCCTCTGGAGACTTGTCTTGACCTGTGTCCATAAAATCACCCTTTCCTAGCTAAATAAAAGAAACAAATCTGTACAAGCCTCCTCATAATTTTGACTTGTGGGTGTCAGACAAGTCTGTGAGCTCCCGCCCTTATTATAAACACCATTCCAGAAGAGGCACACATTTTTAATTTTTACAGTCACGATGCAGTCATGCTTTGAGATCATCTGAAAAGTGCTGTAGAAGCACAAAACATTATTACTATCATTAAGGCAGTAATGACTATGATTATAATGCAGTTAGGGAAGCCGAGGAGGAATGGTAGTTAAGGGTGAGTAAACTTCACCCCCCATATATCTAAGTAAGATTCACTGTATCAAAAACCTGTATGTGTGTGGTGGGCATAAACAGGCAGATGGTATTGAGTTACAATTATTGAAGGATTTGGACTGAAATCCATTTTAGTGAAACTGGGTTCAGAAAACATCATTCCATTCCATTCTACTTAAAACCTAGAGAACCGCTTTGCTTTGTTTCAGTAATAATTTGTTGGTGTGAAATGTGATTTCCCTGCATATCACTTGGGAGGTGATGGTGATCTCAGAATCTTTGGATGTAGCAGAAGGTTGTGATATAAAGTATTTATTTCAGATATTACTCTAACTGCTCTGGGGAACAAAAGAAAGATTGACAGAAAGTCTATAGTTTGGCATCTTTGTCATTTACTATGTTTATTCCCCCACTTTCTTTTTTGGAGATCTCCATTTTTGGGAATCTGTGATTTTTAAAAACTAACATTTACTCATTCAGTAAGCATTTATGAAGTATCTATTGAGTGCCATGCCTGGTGTTAGCTTGTAGGATTAATGAGATGAAGGTGATTTGTTCCTTGCCTTAAAGGTTTTACAGTTTAGTGAGTCACAAGAATATTGATGGTTTTGATGTGTTAAATACAAGCTCTTCCATTGCCTGAGCACCGTGATCATATCTGTTCTTAGATTTCTCTCTTTGGGGTCAGTGCGTAGGATGGATTTAAATGAGGTGAATTGGAAGTAGAGCCCGATCAAGGTCATTTCAGAGGTATAGGTGTGAGATAAATTCTTGAAAGATTTTTTCATCTCTGAAACCCAAAAACTTGGCTTTATTTATTTATTAAATAATATTTTAATTTATTTATTAATGAGAGACACAGAGAGAGGCAGAGACATAGGTAGAGGGAGAAGCCGGGCCCCTATGGGGAGCCCAATGTGGGACTCAATCCCAGGACCCCAGGATCATGACCTGAGCCAAAGGCAGACACTCAACCACTGAACCACCCAGGCATCCTAGCATTATTTATTATGAGACCAAGTGAAGGGAAGGATTGGTTTATAGGATTCAGGTAGTTTGTGTGGCTAGAATATTTAGTTCCTTGATGTTACCCTGCCTGTGAGTGAAAATAGACAGTGATTGTTTCACAGATGTGGGAAATGCCTGATTGTTTCCCGTGTTGGAGAGGTTCTGTGCAATTGAGGAATTGATTTAGAAATGTTTTGTGAGAAGTTCTTATAGAGGCCTAGAGTTGTTGCCTGAGGGAGCATGCACAATGATAATGACCAAAATTTTTACTTCTTTTCTATCAGAGTGGATTGTCAATGGAAATTTCAGAGACCCTTTTTCAGAGTCTGAGAATATTCTAGGGAAATAAAAGGAGTGTGGGCACCAAGGCTGCATCTGCGTTGCCTGGGATAGATAGAGTGGTTCTGGGGAGAAGATCCCTGGTCATTTACTTCAGGCCTAGTATTCAACAGGTAAATAAACTCATAGGGCTATACAAGTTGTACTCTATAAATTCTTTCCTATCCTGAGAGAGCCATAAAGCCCATGACTTTTAAGATTATAAAGAAGCTAATTGTTTTGTATTTATAATTTGAAAAGAGTGAGTTTGCCTTTGCATCACCGGGAAAACCAGAATCACTCTGAATTAATGATGCAGAGTATGTTTACAGGGGTCATGTTTTACCCACTTAGAGATCAAATAGCTTTGGGGGGACTTCTGGCACTTTGCTTGTAGGCAAATATTTGCTGTTAATTACAAAAGAGGCTTAATTGAAGTCAGTCTAACTTCACACCAGACCTGAGTAATAGAGAAAAGGGATCAGCTATTTTCTATTCCCTCTGCAAGTGTGGGTAAGACAAATGACTTTAAATTGAACTAGGAAAGATAAAGTCAGCAAGCTTTGTTCTTAGTACAGGTAATATAACAAAAAAAAGACTGAGATCGAATCAAGAAAAAATCTTGATGGCCACTGCAGGGTGGTGACCTGAAAGAGTCTCAATTTTGCCAATCTTCCTAAGAGTATTGATAACATAAGAGTCCGTTACCTTTTAGGGATGCTTTTCAGGTATGGTGAAGGGACTGGATAAGTTTTTACGTTCTGTATTAACATTATATTTAATTGGAAATTACCTTTGAAGCATTTGCAGAAGTGTGGACTGTTTTTTAATCTAAAGGTG
Organism: Canis lupus dingo; assembly: GCF_003254725.2. Taxonomy (NCBI): domain Eukaryota; kingdom Metazoa; phylum Chordata; class Mammalia; order Carnivora; family Canidae; genus Canis; species Canis lupus. The sequence continues at coordinate 52,877,991 of NC_064250.1, read as the reverse complement.
ATACTTATTTATTGCCTCTAACTAAGAAAAGGCTTTCCAACTTCGTTGTCAGAAAGTATCTTTACCAGAGCAGAAACAACATGGGTTGCATAGGGACACACTCCGTGATATGAAATCACACCCTCCTATAGCTATGTAAACACTTTTCTTTTTTATATGTTCAGAAGAGCCAAAAGTGGTCCCCCATGGAAATGCATAAGCATACTTGGTTGATATTTATTAATACCTTGTTATTATGATAGGTGCCATGCTAAATGTTTCCATGTGCATGATCTCATTGCATCATATTTTATTAAATGAAGAAATAGATATGAGACAGGTGATTTTTTTCCAGAGACACAGAGCTAAAATGTGGCAGAACAAAGTTTCTGAATTTGAGGTTCTTTCTTGTCCGTCTGTAGTCTTCTGTTCTCACTGACGCACTGATGATAACTCCCTAGCTGTCAGGCTGAGCCCCAAGCAACAGCTCTATCCCACTCACCACCTCCTTCAACCCCCTCTAAGCTACCCACCAAAGCTAAGCTATGGCCTATTCATTGAAAGTTTCCACCTCTACCTTTAATTCTTCAGCTGTAATCTACATCCACACCCAGTGTTGAGATAAAAACTCCTGGATCAACTTTTACTTTCATACATTTTGGTTTCAGAGGTTTTCTTAATACTATACTGCTACAATGTAAAGAAGCATGCTATAGCAAATCGGGTAGTTCAAATCTGTCAAATTTCCTCCATTACCACATTTTCCAACCTAAGTCAAGCCACCATCTTGAAAGAGACAAAAGTTTGGACTTTGGTAAAAGTATTCTCATATTTTGCTATTCAGAGTGTGGTCTATAGACCAGTAGCATCTGCATCAATTGGGAGCTTGTTAGAAATGCAGAATCTCATGCCCCACCCTGAATTTGGAGAACCAGAATATGCATTTTAATCAGATTGACAGGTATTTCCATATACTTTCTAACAAACAAACCACACTCTTTAACCTCCTCCATTAATTCTCCCCCTGTACCCAATGCGATCTTCAAAAAATGTAAATACATTCACACCATTTCACTACTTGAAGTCCTTTAATGGCTTCCCATCTCACTTATTGTAAAGATCCAATTCTTTATAATAACCTACATCGTCCTACAAAAGATGTGATTCTTACCAACTACTAGGCACACTGACTGCCCCTTCCTTTCAGTTCTTAAAACACACCAAGCTTGGTTTTACCTGTAAGACTTTCGTCATTGCTTCCTTTACTCTAAATGCTCCCCTTCTGCTTCTGGCATGATCTTTATTTTTTTATTTTATTTTATTTTTTTTTTGATCTTTATTTTCTTAACCTTTCATTTCAGCTTAAACGTCACCTCTTGAAGAAAATGTATATGACCATTCTATAGTGGTTCCTCCAGTTTTTCCTCTATTATAACCATGCTGGTTTCCTTCAGAACATATATCTCAGTTTGTCATTATATTATCTATTTATTTCTCTAACAACTGTCCATTTCCCCTTTTGGACCATATAAGGGTAAAACCCATGACTACTTCCCTAGTCCTTAACACAGTGAGTAGTGAAGGTGCTCTATAAATATCTGTTCAAATGAATAAATCATACTATTGTTATGTTTCTTACTGAAATTTTTCAAGAGTATATAATCATAGAGAAATGGTTAGTGTTTATAATTCTTGCAATTGTTACTAGTAATTTTTTTTGTCATTTTACCTAAATTATGCTATTAGTTATACAGATTCTGGGAGGTTTTCCTAATACCAACTTTAAAGATTATCAGTAGTAATTTTTGTCTCCAAGTTATTTGCAAATGTGAGCTAGTTCTCATTTATCTACTCTATCGAATAAATATTATCCTTATATCAAATATCCAGCCATCTCTGTAATGGAAACCAGAAAATGTTGTCTACAAGTATAATTGCTTTGGTCCAGAGTTTTTGAGGAAACATATTGAACAAATATTCAAATATTCTTTTTTCTTTTTTTTTATTTCTTAGGAGAGTACTGTAAAGGATGTAGGGGTAATGAGTTCAAGGGCTGATGTCTTGAAATATTAGGCTGCAACTGATGGTTAACCCAGGGTCAGAAAAAGAAAACTCCCTTGTGATGTATCATTGCACAATTGGATAAAGCACATGTGTAATAGAGACTTATATCTTTCCCTGAAACATCTGGCATTACTCATCATGAGAAGCAGGTGCCTAGGTTGGACAGACCACATGTCCATTCCAGGATGACACATTTCTGTTGTTTCTGGGTTGCATTTGAATTTTCTTTGGCTCTTGTCAACATAAGCACATTAATGATCAAAATGATAATGCAGAGAAAGATTGCCTAAGAATGAGGGTAAACAAGGTAGCTGCTGCTTCTAGCATGATGAGGTTCTGGGTTGAGAAAATTAGTGAGCCATCCTGTGATTGACAGCCCAGGACAGTCCAGATGTAATGCTTTTATACTTGCTGTGACAGGTTGAGTTACAGCTTCCATGAATGGGACTTGTTTCCAAATGGAAAGTTTGCCTGCTAGCTAGCCAAAATCTTTGTTAGGTCTTAGCCAACCATGGGTCAGGGTGTCATAAAAGTTTACTGAGTTGTACCCTTTTCCCTCACATAAGCTATTGTGTCTAATAGGATGAAGGTTTGTGAAAGTACTAGAACAAAGTTTACAAATGTACAATACTTCAGCCAGGGTACATCTTGTCAAACTCACCAAGAGAACATGGTGAAGTCACCTGTCCTGTTGTGCTCTTCTCCCTTGTTTTACTCTAGCATGGTGTTAAATCATGGACTATTATATTTTCAGGATGAAAGCCATCTGGTTATTCAGGTCCATGCACACTGCTTGTATTGTGATCTCTCTAAATCCCATGCAGAGTTTGGTAGGAACTAAATATTTGAGGATCTAATAGTGGCAGTGTTTCTTAAGGTGTGGTGTGCTGGTTGTCTGTTTCAGAATTACCTGGCATGCTTCCGGAGACCATAGATTTCTGGGACTGCCCCTACAGGTCTACTGAATCAAGGTCTCTGACATACAGATTAAAAGTCTATGTTGTCAACAAATGTTCCAGATGATTCTTATGAATTCTAAAGTTAGAGAACTACAAGCTTCTGTTGAAGTTGAGTGTGCTCTTTTACCATTATCTTCTAAAAGGCTTTCAGTAGAATTGGGGGTTCAAATAATTGACTTTAAAAATAAGAGTTCATGGATCAGCAATAGTCCTACAACACAGAACTTGTCAGGATTAGAAATAATCTGGTTTGTCAGATTTGATACTAAGGAAAAATTGTCCTAAAATTAATCCTTAGAAATATAAGTGTCTGAGTCTTGCTCAATAGTGACTCTTTATAGACCAAAGACTTATTTTCAGGGATGGATTTACATGGTTTGGAATGCATGCATATGTGTGTATGTGTATGAGTGTACTTGTGCACATGTGCATATGTAGGACCGGGGCCTGTTGTGTCTGAGGACTTTAGATTACCCTGTCTTATCCCAGATCAAATACTTATGGAATACTAAAAAGAACTAATCTTTTTCCTTTTGTGAAATGGTTTTAAGAAATTTTCTCTTATCTTTTTCTTTTTTTTTTTTTAAGATTTCATTTATTTATTTGAGAGAGAGAGAGTGAACATGCATACAAGTAGAGGGAGGGGCAGAGGCAGAGGGAGAAGCAGACTCCCTGCCAAGCAGGGAACTGCTTCAGTCTCTGATTCATGGGTCCTCCATCCCAGGACCCCCAGGATCATGACCTGACCCCAAGGCAGACACCCAACTGACTGAACCATCCAAGCACACCTCTTTTGTCTTTTTATTTTGCAAATGAATAGATATCCCCTGTACCTAAGCTCTTCTAATGACTTTTTTTTTTAATCTATAGTGTGAAGATACAAAAAGCATCATTAAAAACCAGTCAAGGTTTTAGTCCTCACTCCTAGAAGTCATTTCTTAGAAATGTTTATTGAACTGTGTGATATATAACCAGAAAATATACAAACCGAGGGTAACATTTAACCAGTATTGAGATAAGCAACAGAACCTCACTGATACCCCAGAAATCCTGTTTGTCCCTAATTTCAGTCACTAAAACTTTCCAAGAAAGAGCATTTTCCTGATGGCTAGAAGTAATTTTACTTCTCAAAAATATCTAATCATTTATTTTTTTAATAAATATTACTCTTTCTGTACATATTGGGATCTTTAGCATCTTACTAATCTAATCTGAACATCCCTGACTACATGCTGACTTTTAAAAAACTCTTGTTTTGCTAGTTTATGATGTTAGAATTTTTCTTTCACAGAGTGACAATTCCTACATTCAACTTGAAACATTTCTGTTTGCTCCATGTTTTGTTTCTAACCTTGGAATGTACAAATTAAAATTTCAAGGTGGTAATAAGCGTGTAGGTAATATCAATTATGGAACACTTCAGGTAATTGTTTGAACTATATTAGCTTAAAAGAAGTAGTTGACTTTTTTTCCGTTTTATCTAACAGGAAAATTTGATCAAGCAGACCCATTGGTTGGATATAATAGACTCAGTGCAATAGTTTATCGGAACTAGGAATAATTCATTAAGAATTGATATTTGGTGTATTAAAGAACTACAAACCAAAATGAATATGGTGCTCCTAGGAACCTCACGCATGATTTTCTGTTTTAGTCATAAGTCAGACCTGTATTCCCCGCAATAGACAAACCTATTGTCTACACAATTGAAAGGTATCATGGGAATGTGAAAAGAGTACTGTACTGGGGATATAGAAACCTTGTTGCATGACCAAAAGCAAGTCATATAATCTCAGTAAGAGCCATTTTATATATCTATGAAACGAGGATAATATTTTCCTTGAGAAGTTGTGGTGAGAAATAAGGAAGATTAATGTTTCTAACTATCCAAGAAAATGCCTGGACATAGTCATTTCGCAATCAGTGTGGCTTTTCTCTCTTTCAGCTCAGCAGGATAGCATTTTCAAAGGAGCTTAATATGGGAGGCCTATTCTATTAGAAATAAGATCTCACTACACTATACCCTTTTCCATACATTTTCTATTTATTTCTTATTCCAAAACAAATGCATACAAATTAGGTAAAAATTTGGAAACGGAGTTATGCCAAAGAATTCCCTGAAATCCCACACTCTCAGAGATAGCCACAGTAAATATTGGTTTTAAGCATCTCATTTACCACTGTATTTTCTTAGTACCCGTCAGAAACTCTGTACATAGTAGGTCTATCAGTGTGTCAGGAATTGAACTTTTCCAAAAAGATGTGAAAGTGGTTGTAAATCCCTTATGAATATTAATTATTGGCACAGCATGAAACCCAGTGGACTTTCTTGTCTACCTGCCTTTTTTTTTTTTTTTTTTTTTTTTTAATCCTCATGGACAGATGCTTGTTCTATTAACTTCTCAAATAGCTCTAGGGACAGAGATTACAGTATCTCTTTTTATAAAAGGATAGGGCTACAGAGCATATATGTTAATAAAATAAATCATTTAAAAACTATTTTATTAGACTTTCATGGACTTTTAAAATTAAAGCTAGGTTTTTCTTTTCTTTTCTTTTTAAAGGAGTATTGCAAGGTGGGAAGAACTGAATTAGGCATCCCAGGAGTGAGTGTAGCCCCTGCTCCTTCATTCATCCCTTTCCCTTCCTTGGGATCTAGGCAAGTAGCCCAGACACCACCTTATAAAAGCAGAGGAAACAACACCTGTTCTGCTTTCCTTTTATGTGGTAATGGTGGAAATCAATTATGATAAAATACATGGTGATGTTTTTCATGTAATAAAGTGCTATAAAACTTTTGTATTGACATGATATTAATAGGAAAATTAGAGTGCATAACATTAACATAAATATTTCTTTTGGGCTATGTGTACAAACAACAGAATCTACTTTATTTTGATTTCACTTCACAAACAGTTTATACCTAGGTCCTTAATCATTCTGGATGAGTGGTTAGAGGCTGGGGACTATACCTAGAAGTACAAAATTCCCCAACTGCCTAGAACTCTTGTGGAATATCATGTCACCTCTGTACTAAGTTCCAGGCTAGAAATTCAGCACACAGAATTAGAAAAAGAGGTAAGAATCCATTTTCCAGCTCTCATCTGACCAGGAATAGAGTTCCATTTATATTATCATTTTTTCTCTTTATATACTATGATGCAACATGATGGTAGTAACTGTTATTCAAAGCATTACATGGGCTGCATAGCATTTGGGGAAAAGTAGCATTAACCATTAAATATTATAATCATGCATCCCTTAGACATGTTGTATGTAACATTTTTATGTCGTTGTGCAGAAAGAACATACATTTTGAAGTTAGAACAAACTGGTTTTGAACCATTTCTCCAGTTTTCCAGCTACATGACCTGCAGGTAAGTTATTATCCCCTTTGATTCTCAGCTTCATTAGGATTAGATGAAATGGTGGATATAGTGTACCCAGGATAGTGCTTGGCACATTTTTGGCATTATCTAAGTGTTAGTTCCCTTTTCCTTCTCATCATAACACCAAAACATTTACTTAAGAGAGATGAATGTTTGATGACTTAGAATAATATGAAAAATGTATTCCACTTATTTTTCTTAGGCATAATGTAAAAATCCATGCTTTTATCTACATGGATTAAGAGGCAAAGAATTATATTTTCAAAGAAGATGTTTTATTGAGAATTTGTTTGCCTTGCCTAATGCAAACATAAGCTACAATTGGACTAATGACTTGAATGTGAAACTAAAGCTACATAGAGAATAGGAGAAAGTATAGGAGGATATTTTAACCATCTTGGGTGGGAAAAAGTTTCCCTTTCCATGAGAGCAATTCAGGGATCCAAGAGAAGAGTATGTCACATTTCATTACACTAAAATTTAAGATCTCTGTCAAAAAAGTAACCATAAAGCAAAGGATAAACTGTAGAAATTTATTTACAATTTAGAAGCTGAGGCTCATATCCTTAATATCATGAAGGGCCTTTGTACAGAGCTCCTACAAATCAATAAAAATAGATAAACATCTTGGTACAGTAAGCAAAGATCATGAAAGGGCATATGTTTAGGTAACTGCTTTCTTCCACCTAAAAAAAGTTACCTTGATAGTCTTGAGTCCAAGTCCTGAAGACAGAGTATTAAACCATCTTTATACATGAGTGGGAAGATAGTGATTATATATTTTGGCATCGTGATCAGCTTTGTTTTGAATGAATGGGTTTTCTCAACTGAAATTTCTAAGTTTCCTAGGGAAAAAAATGTTGTTTAAATTAGAAGTTTTTAAATGGTTGATCTTAACATTTCTCTTCACTTTGTCTTCCTTGTCAGAACATTAGGAAACATATACTTAACCCTTTCTTGATGACTTTATTCATCATCAGGAGCATTGATTATTATAATGTGCTATATAAGGCAGTGCAATGAAGTTAGGAAGAGCTGTTTACCTGTGTGCCAGTTAAGATTGCTATGCATTTTGAATTCTTAGGGGAATATCAACATTAGGAATAAAAGACAACCCTATAAATTATAGTTACCTTTGAAAATCTCCTAGGGAGTTTCTCTGTGGAGATGGATGTATAATCAATCTCTCAAGAATTCCAGAACAACCCATTTTTCTTTGGCATTGGAAAGGCTTGTTTTTACCCTGATAGAAGCTCAGATAAAGTAGTTGGTTCACAATGTGGTAACCAGGTTCTATGAAAAAATATCTGCATTTAAATTCTAGGACACTTGCTTTTTGTGCTGATTTGTACACAGCATGATTACATCTCATACCTATTCTGTGAAATACTCATTTTCCAGGTAAGTGGGGGCTAGCAAAGTTTAAGTCCCTAACCAACTAAGACATGGGAACTAATTTATGGGAGAGCCTGTGATTTTGATTTAGATTAATCCTATGCTATACTAAATTTCTTAGAATTGTGTGTAAAATAAAAGTAAAAAGGTTCTAAGTGAGAGTCCAATAAACTTTTCACTGAATGAAATATGGATGTTTTAGGTATGAGCTTTGGAAGTAAGTGTACTAGCTATTCCGAGGTATGACCATCTTCTCATCATTAGCATTCTGCCTAGGTGTGAGGTATTACTTGCATATCTGCAGAGATGATAAGTAAAGTATGAGGTGCCATAGTTTATAAAGATACATTTTTGATCATGTATGCGGCTTGCCACAATGTATTATATAAAACACACTGTGATTGAGCAATGAATTTCATCTTCTCCTGGGTATCTTGCATTTCACACATCTGTACTGTCATTGTCCTCATGAATCTTTCATTGTGCCTCAGAGTCGGGTAATAGAGTTGAGCATATCAGGGATGGAAGCTTTCCTGGAAGGGATGTCTATAATCAGCTGATGAACTGAATACAATTGGCTATGCATGATGTAACTCCTACTATATACACCCCACAGAAAACCCCCCGAGTAAGGGAAAACAAACCCACCAGGGCATGTTTACTTTCTATTCATGATTGAATAGAAAGTAATAGTCTTGGTTTCCAGTATTCTGGAATCAAAATGGTGATGTGAATAGCAAGAGTTAAGGTAAGGCTCTGAGAAACAGAGAATTTTCTATAAACCTCCCTTGTAATGATTGTAATCAAATTACTTAATGTTCTTCTGTTCTTTCTAAGAAGACATTAGCTAGAGAATCATTTTCCAAACCTTATTTCAAGCAATTAACTCAAATACTTGCCCAAATGTTTGAGTTTTATGATATTGAAACTTTTTTTCTATTTTCTTTTCATTGTTCTCAGTGAGAATTCCTTGAATTACTCTTAGGATGGGTCTCTGATGTTTTGGTATTTTTTCAGTCATGATTTCCCCCCATCTCCCCTCTTCTTCCCTGCCCTCCCTCTCTGCCCCTAAAAGCTGCTCCACAGGAAGAGACAGCTTGAATACATTTGTTAATTTATACATTTTATCTATTATAGTCTATTTTTTTTCTTTCTATTAGGTCCCTGCTGCTACAGAACTTCCTCAGTTTCTAATGTTTAAGCTGCCATGAATTACTCCACTTTTTTTTTCAACTTCTAAGTTTGAAATTACTCTAATTTCTTTGTTTTGTAAATTTTGTGGATTGGCAGCTACACTTTTTACATTTCCCACACCACCTTCCCTTTTGCCTGAGAGAATGCCACTGCAGGTGGCCACACTTTGGAAATGGTGGCTAATACCATTCACAAGCTGGGTGACTTAGAGCTCTTGCAGAACCCTTTCAGGCCTTATTCTCTTGTTTACAGAATGCAGATGATAATAGTAATACCTCATGGAAACAATGTGAGGTTTAAACAAATGATGCATATAATATTCTTGGCAAATTGTCATGTGTGAGAGAAATGTTAACAATTTTTATGATTGTCATCATCTCCTATCTCAGAAGTTCCTATCTCCTATCTCAAAGTTTTGTATTTAAAACTTGATTTATAAAAAAAACAAAACAAACAAACAAACAAAAAACTTGATTTATGCTTTGCAGTTCATATTCACTTGGTTATATATGTAATATATGTTAAGTTGTCTTGATTTCAGTTTTCCTATTCATTCAGATTGCTCCTTACCTACATTTTTCCTTCTAGCTACCACCCTCTTTTTCTTCTCTCAGTAGAATAGTGTGAAGGGATGTTCTATATTCTCATCTCTGGGTTCAGAATATTAGAAGACCTCAGCTCTAAGAACACTGTGGTACACCCATCCCCAGTACCCATCCATACATAAATTAAAGTTGTATTTTTTGAAATAACACAAAATCCTATAATAATATCTCTAGTCTACAGATGAAAAGTATGAGATTTAAATAATGAGATTAAAGGAGATTTTTCATGTTATGGTTATAAATTTCTGAATCAATTCACTGTACTTGAACTTTTTACTTTTTCAGAGGGGCAAATGTTGAGCTATTAGTCCCTATTTAAAAAGTCAGCCGTGTTAAGCCAGTTGCCATTTCTTTGGCACACACAATTGCATACGTACACACACTGTCAGTGAGCAAGAATTCTTGTCCTTTCAAAGGTCCTTCTTAGCAGGACTAAGAATCAATTTGACATGGGATCAATTAATAGGAGAAAATCAAATTTAATAGCATATGCATGGGGAATCCACAAAGACATGAAAATTCCAAAGCTAGTTAGGCAAAATGAGGTATATACATCATCCTGAATTAAGGAAAAGAGGGTGGGGTCAGGCAATTTAGAAGAAACGAATGCAATTCACAGGGCAATAAGAAAAGCATATGTTCAGGAATTGGATGTTACCTTGCCATACAAATGGGTCACTTACATAAAAATTATCTTTGCTAATAACTCTTATTCTGAGAAAGATGCTCAATTTAGATTCTTCTAAGTAGTTAAGGGAGGGGCAAAAGTTTTTCTTGAGCCTGCAGGATCCTGATTGCCTTCAGCAAAAAATAGTGTTCATGCCAAAGTGGTTTGTCTTGGCCTTGACCACTACAACACATGCTACCATGTGTGTGTGTTAATCTAGTTACATAGGTAACTATCTATACAGTTAGTATATATAGTTATATAGAGTCACTATATTATTCAAAGTGCATGGATCTGAAGGGACACCACCTTCACCTGTAAGACACCTCTTACAGCTGCCATTTGCTAATAGGTTTTTGTGTAGGTTGCTTAACATCTATGAGTCTCCTTCCCTGGTCTGTGAAAATGGGGTCATAACAATATTTGCTTTTCAATGTTACTGTGAAGATTGGGGAAGATTATATAGGCAACACCATTTGAGAAATTATTAAGCACTACATAACTTCAGTGAATTAAATTTAAATAATGGCAAACTTTTTTGTACCATTAAATCATTAAGATGTGAGATCAAGATCAATACTTTATACTATCTGTGCTGTTCCTGGATGCTTACTTCGCAAACTCTCTCTGTCACTAAATTGTGAGCACCAAGATAAAAGTCCTGTTTCAATGCAAGGGAGAGGCCAAGGGACAGATGTGAACAGTGATATATACTTCATAGACTTCTTGGGAGGTTTAACTCGCTTATTTTTAAAGTGTTCACCACACTTCCAAGTGCACAGGAAATGCTAAATAAATGGGGTATTGATGATTTTTGTTGGTGAACATTTTTGGAAGCAGGGTCCATTCTGATTTTTGGCTAAAGTCAGACTTGAGGATCAGGATGTGAAGTAAGTGAGGATGAATGAAACTCAGGCGAGGACATCTAGAATGAACACGGAGACAGAGTTTATGTAGAGAATAGCATCAGTCCACATAATGTTCATGGATAGTTATTCTGGATAAATTTTTATGGACACTGATTTCAGAGAACCAAGTTTACTTCAGGAAATGCTGTAATTTCTCATTGCTTCTTATGGAGGATGAGTGATGTAAATCAGAAGTCCTTTATTTTTGTGTATATCAAGGGAATTGAGTGTACTTTGGAGGTAGTCCCTCTGCAGAGCTGAAATTTTCAGCATCCTGAGGGGAGATGTGTTTGAAGGTCCTGAGAATTGGGGGAAGGAAAGAGAAGAGTAAACAAGTTGGCCAGTATGTTGAGAAAGAGAAGAGGCAAAAAAAAAAAAAAAAGTCTTGGTAGTGATTTCGAAAAGAAATGTAACATCTAATGGAAGACTTTAAAGGTTTTGGAGAGGTGTGCAATTTAAATCTTCTCCTCCATAAAAATAAATAAATAAGTAAGTAAGTAAGTAAATAAATAAATAAATCTCCTCCTCCATCTCCCCTATAAAATCTTCGGTAAAATCTACACTGCTCCTAAGTTCTTTGGTGTAGATGGCTTCTTTAGAAGAACTGTGAGATAACAGAACTACACCTGACACAGAGATAGCACAAAGCTGGTGCATTTGAGAATATCTGGACTACGGTATTTTTCTCTGTCCCTTTTACCCTGACATCTATTGTTCTTGGAGGCTTCTATTATGCAGATCAGGCTTCTTTGTTTGCAGCATTTTTTAATATCCAAATTTGAAGTCACCCTCAAGATAGACTCTGTTCCCTCAAACCCCCAATTCTACCTTAAATTGCCATACAACATGCATACTACTTTGTTGTGATGGTTTAGATGTATACAGTTCAAAGGATTAGGAGGCAGGATCATGGCAATGGTGGTGAGAATAGCATTGGTTGCTGCTGACTGTAGAGAAAAGCGTAATGTAATGGATGAAAAAAGGTCCATGTAATTTTTGAGTTAGATCCACCTGAACTTGAATCAAGCTTCTGTCATTGTTCGCAATGTGACCTCAATCAACTTCCTCTGTAACTTCTCTAAAATTTAGGTCTTCTATTCTATAAACCCTTTCTTTATGGAGTTGCAAATTTATGACCCACAAAGACACATAATAGTAGGAGAATGGCAATAGGTTGAAAGAGTCTAGTAGAAATCATCATTGTTTATTAAAGTGAAAGATAATTTTTTCTTGGTTTTAATATTCCTTTTTGCTAGATATTTTGTAGAACACTAGTTCTATGATATACCAAAAGAAAGATGCTCTGTGATAAATGTTTACTCTTTCATAAGAAACCAATTATAATAGTCAACCAAATCTTCAGGTATTCTAATTTTTATTTTAATTGTAAATAATCTGATAAGTTTCCAAACATTCAGATTCATAGTAATAATAAGTATTGACTGCTTAAGTGTAAACTTAATTTTTAAAAATTATCATTATTAAACTACTGAGAGGATAAAAAACTTGATGATTTCTTTAGGCAAAACCTTATAGATACTGGTAAATTAAACATTTCCAAAACCAATTATATATATTGCCAAATACCAATGGGGATAGCAATATTTGTAAATGTATTCTTATCTTAAAATTTGTATTATTCAATTAGCACATGAACTTAACGTATACTAAAGGGGACAACTACTAAACCATTTGTTAGACAAAAAGTATGAAATTACTTATTTTCCAAAGTCAGTTTCAAATTTACAGTGCATCTGGAACTAGGAAATGTCAACCAATTTGAAAGGGAAATAATCACAATCTCTTTGCCAATATTTTCTATCTTAATAGAACTAAAAGCTAGGGCTAATGTTTTTCTTTTAGCTGTTCTGGGCAAAAATTTACCTTCTATAAATCTTGCTTATATAACAAGCATAGTGGTGCTTAAGAAATATGATGATAGTAATGAGTTGGTTTTTTTTTTTTTTTTGTAGAAATGTCTTTATTAAAGAAAATGGTAGATCCAGTATTTAAACACTTATGGAATAACTAAGGGGGTTAAGAGGAAAGGTTACTTTTAAGTTTCTTAATCATGATACTTATATGGCATTGGGAATATCATTCAAGTTTGTTTCTATTAAAAGGGATAATCAAAGGCTAAGCATAGCTAGAAATCTCTTGAGCAACTAATATGCAGACATTTAGTAAATAAAAGAGAAATTAGAAGACTTATACAATAAAGACTTGTTTCCAAATCAATTTTAAAGTCACGTTAATAGGGACTAGTTGATAATTAATAGAATCTATTACTAAAAGTGGATGGCCTGATCTAGTACTTTAACAAGCATATTCACTCATTTTCAAAGCCAGAGGAAAGTGCTTTGGAACTAGGTCAAAGGGAGAAGTGGTTTTTCTTGGATTATTATATGATCTAATATTACTTGACTTCTATACTGTAGGGTAACAGATCATAACAAAGATACCATGTGATTTGTTTACATTTCAAAGAAACACATTAAAGACTTTATTTTATTCTGCAGAGTTGAGAATGTTTGTGATTCCTCTACCATTGATTTTAGGGCTTTATAAAGATTTTTAGTACAAAAGATTTTGTGATTTTTTTTTTCAGGTCTTATCTAAAGCAATCTAATTTCATAATCTTCATCTCTGTTTCTATCTCTACTTGTACCCCTACCTCGTTTTATCTCTATATTTGTATCTCTCTTGATATAACTCAGTCTATAAAATTACAACACTATAGTAAGATACATTTTAAAATCTGGGTGATATAGCTACATCTTCCCATGTTTTAATAAATATCAGTTTAGGTTATTTCAGTTTAAAATGCCTAAACTAATAAAACCACTTTCATGTTTATGCTTGCTGTTAGCAGATGCACTTGGCATTTATGGACCATGGCTGATGCTGAAAACCCATGGATGAACTGTTGCTTTCTCGGTCTTCACCCTTGTTAAAGTCTAAGAAAATTCTGATTATTTTAGGAGATAGGATGAAAAACATTAAAATTATTTCACCTAGGGAAAGGAAGCTCATTGAGAATCTTCTAGGATAGAATCTTAAAAAATAGTGACCAGTTAGTCTCCATCTACCCTGAGAAATAGTTTTAAAACAAGAAGATTTTTGTTAATGTCTAAGGAAGAGATTCCTAAGAATAATGATTTCAAATACTGACATGACTTGCCAAACATAAGCCTGGCATTTTTTTTTCTCTTATCCATAGGAAAAAAAGCAATCAATGGGAGCCACTGTGGACATAATGGTTAGAGGCAGAGGACTTCCCTGGAATCCAGTGAACCAGACACTTTTTTCCCCTCAGTAAATCAATCAATCAATCTCCCTCCCTCTCTCTCCCTCTTCATCTCTTGCTCATTTTTTTGGGAGGGGACTGAGAAAGTTTGGTATGGACTAAATTTTAAGTTAGTTTATTATTTAAGTTCTTATCATTTCATGATAAGAAGCAACTTCTAGTGAAATAGATCAGTTGAATTAACAATTTATGCTAGCTTTAGACAAAATTAGGAAGCTGATAAAGTTATTCTTGGTATTTTCTTTCTTTTACTTCTTTTTCTTTCATAAATCCTATCTCTTCCTGGTAGGCAGCATTGGCATAGTAGAAAATTATTGGACCTGAAAATTAAATCTAGTCTCCCATATGCCAGTTGTTCATCTGGTCCCAGTTGTTGAACCTGAGTCTCTATTTCCTCGTTTCCAAGAGGAGGATTATCAGTCCTGCTTTATGGAGCTGATATGAGCATTACATGGCACTTCACAGAGTACTTGAAACAGAAGAAATGTTTTCTTTCTTTCCCTCTTAAGATCTCTCCTGTCATAAAAGAAAGCAGTATATTTAAACCATCCTAAGATGTTATTGTTTAATAAGTTACTCTTTTTCAGGAATATTTGAGTTTAGAAATGCCCTGTGTAGAATTTTAAATAATGTATCAGAGGTGAGGAAGGGAAACATTTGAGGGCACAAGGGCACTCTGAGTTTCCTTAAATAATACTATGGAAGTGATCACGTACATCATTTACATATGATTCTGGCCAACTTTCTCATGGTATTATACAAATATCAGCTAGTTGGCTAAGGACGTTTGGCTTCATGACTTTGATGTAATGACCATTTATATGACATTTTAAATGATGACATGCTGTGAAATGTTATTCAGTACTTAAAAAGGAATGAAAGTCTAACACATGCTGCATAATGGATAAACCTTGAAATCACTATGCTAAGTGGAATAAGACACAAAAGGACAAATTTGGTATGATTGCAATTATATGAGATACCTAGAACAGTCAAATCCATAGAAGAAAGAATGGTAGTTTTAAGGGTCTGGGGAAAAAGGGTGATGGAGAGTTACTGTTTAATGGACAGAGTTTAAGTATGAGATAGTGGAAAAGTTCTGGAGATAGGTAGTGGTGATGATTGCTTAACAGCATAAATGTACTTAATGCCACTGAACTGTACACTTAAAAATGATTAAATTCAGTTAATTTTGCATTATGTACATATACAATAACAAAGGTAAACTGCTTAATACAAAATAATGATAAAATGTAAAGGTGAAAAGTACACAGATTCAAAAACAAGTTATAAACTGGGAAAAATATTTGCAAAAGACATGAAAAGGACTGTTAACACAATATTCAAAGAGCTTTTTTTAAAATAAAAAATTTGTTTTATTTATTAGAGAGAGAAAGAGCATTAGCGGGGGGCGGGGGAGCAGAAGGAGAGGAAGAAGCAGGCTCCCTCCTAAACAGGGAGCCTAACAAGGGGCTCAATCCCAGGACCCTGAGATCACGACCTGAGCCAAAGGCAGACACTTTACCAACTGAGCCACCCAGGTGCCCCTACAAAGAACTCTTAAAAGTCAACAATAAGAGAATGAACAACTCAATTAAAAAATGGGCCAGAGATTTTAAAAGACATCTCACCAAAGAAGATATAAAGATGACAAATAGCATATGAAAAGATGCTCCACATCATATGTCATTAGTGGCATGCAAATTAAAACAAAAATGAGATATCACCATACACCTATTAGAATGGTCAAAATCCAGAACTCTGACATTAGATGTTAGCAAGGATATGGAGCAATAGAGCTCTTATTCGTTGCTGGTGGTTATGCAAAATGGTACAGCCACTATGAAAGACAATTTGACCATTTCTTATAAAACTACTCATACTCTTACCATATGATCCAGGAAATATGCTTTTTGGTATTTACTTAAAGCTGTGGAAAACCTATATTCACGTAAAGGCCAATTGATGGATGCATGGGGTATCTGTATTCATAATTGCCAAGACTTAGAAGAAACCGAGATGTCCTTCAGTAGGTGAATGGATAAACTACGACACCTAGACAATAGAGTATTATTCAGTGCTGAAAAGAAATGAACTGTCAAGCCATGAAAAGTCAGAGAAACTTTAACTAAAAATTACTAAGTGAAAGAAGCCAATCTGAAAAGCCTTCTTTTCAGAAGAATCATAACTATATGACATTTTAGAAAAAGCAAAACTGTGGATATAGTAAAAGAATCAGTGGTTTGGTTGCTGAGGGTTGGGGACAGAAAGAGATGAACAGGTGGAGCAGAGGATTTTTAAGGCAGTGAAACTACTCTGTATGATATTATAATGGTGGATACTGTCATCAGATATTTGTCAAACCTCATAGAATGTGCCCAAAATGAACCCTGATGTAAACTGTGGACTTGAGTAATAATGATATGTCACTGGAGGTTCATCAATTATAACAAATTTACCCTGTGGTGAGGGAAGTTAATAGGGGAGGCTATGCAGAGGGGTCATGAGGGGTCATGAATTGTATGGTACATCTCTGTACCTCCCCTCTCAATTTTGCTGTGAAACTAAAGCTCTAAAAAATATCTATTTTAAAAAATTGCACAGAGCATAATTATATAGCTTGGTGGATTTTAATAAACGTGAACCTAACTTTTGTAACCAACAATCAAATAAATAAATAGAACAATATTTGCATACTAGGAACTCCCACGTAGCTCTCTCTAACCACTACCCACTTGCCCCACCTGCCATGACTAGCCACTATCAACTTCTAACAATATAGATCCCCTCCCCCCACCTTTTTTGGTACTGGATACAGATGGAATAGTATGGTATATGCTCTTGTATCTGATTTCTTTCACTAACCTGTTTTGTTTGTAAAAGTCCATCCATATTGTGGCCTGTAATTGTAGATTGTTTATATTCATTGTCACATAGTATTTCATCGTGAAAATATTCTGTAATTTATTGATTCACTTCACAATTGATGGATATTTGAAGAGTATCTTGTTTTGGGCAATTATGAAGTGTGCTTCTATGAATATTGTAGTGTATTTTTGGTGCACATATGGTACATTTCTGCTGAGTGTATACACCTGGGACTAGAATTGATAAGCTATAGGGTATATAGATATTGCCAAGCAATCTTCCAAAGTGGTTGTATCCATTTACACAACGCAAGCAGTACATGTGAGTTCTGATTTGCTCTGCATCCTTACTTGCCTCGCCAATTTTGTTTTTTTCTATCTTTTTATTTTAGTACTTCTGAAGGGTAGCCATATAAATTCATATTACTTTTAAAATGACTTCTGAATTGCCTCTATTATACATACCTAGATGTCTCTGCTTTATGTTAAGTTGATGTCTGGTTAAAAAAAACAACATACTCCCTTTATTCTTTTACCTTACATCTAAATTCTTATTTCACATCATCTACTCATAAATAAAACAGTGGGTTTTTTTGTCTGGGTTCCACTTTTGTTTTCTTGGCAAACACTTCAAAAGGCAACTGGTAGCATCAAAATTCCAATGTCCTGGTATGAATAAATTAATAGTTGTCTCTGCAGAGTTAAAAATCTGGCTTAATGCTTTTGAAATATTTTGACAACTGTTTTACTGATGTAGGTAATTTGGGCAGCCTGCTTTTATGGAGAAGAGAAATCAAAATAGTTTGAGATCTCAAATGCATACAATTACTGGTATTAACTAATAAAAGTTAATTATTTATGAGCATCCAGGATATAGAAAAATTGGGCCTTTTACCTAGCAGCTGAATAGGAATGGCATTAGATCTTACTAACTCAGATTAATTGAGACCTAGTCATAGAGATATTAAATTTGAATTATATATATTTAATTGAAGTATATTGATATAAAATATTAATTTCAGGTGTGCAACATAATGATTCAACAATTATGAGCATTATGAAATGCTCACCATCATAATTGTAGTCATAATCTGTTACCATCCAAAGATATTACAGTATCATTGATTATATCTCCTAAGCTGTACTTTTAATCTCCATGACTTACTTATTTTATTTATTTTAAAAGATTATATTTATTTATTTATTCATGATTGACGTAGAGAGAAAGAGAGATGCAGAGACACAGGCAGAGGGAGAAGCAGGCTCCATGCTGGGAGCCTGACGTGGGTCTCGATCCCGGGACTCCAGGATCGCGCCCTGGGCCAAAGGCAGGTGCTAAACCGCTGAGCCACCCAGGGATCCCCGACTTACTTATTTTATAATTGGAAGTTTTCACTACTTAATCCCCTCAATTGGTAACTGAAGTGTTTGTCAGAGGCCATTGAGAAATTTGCTAAGTTCCTAAAAAGTGAAGAAAAAGAATTCATAACATATTACTTGATTTTTTTGCATATTACTTAATTGATAAAAAATTAGGCATTCAAAATTTTTTCTAGTGAGTTAAACATAAACTCTGCATTACCATATATATTTGTTATTCCAATAATACGCCATTTTTCTTTTAGCCTTTTTCTGATCTATCATAACTTCAAAATGAGTAAATTAAGAATTAATCAATAAAATGTTTTTGTAATACTTTGATCTTCAGGGATTCCTGGGATTAAAATTATATTCAAATAAAACAATTATTTATATATCAAATTATTTATATAATTTGATAAGATGTGCATATAAGTTTCTAAAAGTCAGTTAACCATCATTATGCATTGCTATAACTACAAAAAAGTATTATACTATTAATAATATATTTCTAGATACTCAAGCATGTTATGAAATCCATCAGGTCTGTCAGTTTTATTGTATCTATTTATCTTCAGCTGTCACTTAACAGGACATGCAGTTTAAAGGTTGAAGATGCATTTTCATGTTCACACTAGAATTCAACCCCAGGGCCGTACCACTCTAGGATGGCTGAATCTCTCTGATTTTGAAACAAGAACCATCACGAATCTTCTTATTTAGCTATCCTTGAGGGGCATCTAAGGATGCCCTTGAGGTATTGAATTAGATGGATTCATCCCTATGCTAGGGTTATTGGGGGTTTGCGAAAGGAATATAATACTTAGTTGGTACTTCAAAAAGCTTGTGTGCCAGTTGAAAAATTATACTTTATGGTTTTTAAATAAGCAAGTAGAGTTCCAATGTTCCCTGCCATTCCATTCACCACAAAACTGCCAGAAGTGATCTTCAGTTGCTATATTTATTGGTCAGGCCACTCTTGTCATTCTTTACTATGATTTTTTGGAAACTCCTTCCTATCCTTAACACGATTCTAGGAGACATGCTCTTAATTTTTTATTTCATTCTCTGTAATATTCTGATTTTCATATATGATCCATTGGCTTATGTTATACTTGGAGAACGCCATTTCTCTTCCTAGAAGACATGGTATGTTGGAATATAATCTTCGTAGGGACAAAGCCTTTTGTCTATTTTATTCACTACTGTATTCTCAGTCTAGAATAATGCTGGGCACAAGGTAGGTTCCCATAACATTAATTGAGTGAATGAATGATAAATGACAATTTAGGCTTCAGGTAAATTGTTGCAATTTAAAAAATTGGACTTGAAAGAGTAATTTAAATCCAGTTTTCCAGATACCATTGGTAAAGGAGTATATTTATCTTATTTAAGATTTCCAGAAGGCAAACTTCATGAACTCCTCTTGCCCCCACCCCCCCCCCCCCCCCCCCCCAAATAAGTTGCCTTATCGTCAAGCTGAGTGCCTACCTTTCATGTCTCCTTTACTGCCAAAGTCTTTGCAGGAGCAAGTGTTTCTGCTCCTTTGCTGATAGGTCAGCCTCTTTACCTCCTCCTCCCATTTCAATCTGGCTTCTCTTCTACCATTTTCCTAAAGTTCCTCTTACTAATGTCACCAAAAGTCTCCCAATTTTAAGTTTGAATCATCTCTTCTAGTCTCTCTCTCACTTGACTCTTGGAGGATTAGTCTTCTTAGCCTGTCTCCTTTTCCTTGGTTATTGTTTTTCCCTATGCCCTGCCTCTCTTTCTAAGTTATTGCATATTTATTAGCTCCTTTTTGGACTTCTTTCTGTTTACTGTTGCAAAGAAAATTGGTCTTCTTCAGCCTCATTTCTCTTATTATACATCTTTCCTACTATGACCCCGTTTATTCCCTTAACTCCATGCTGTTGACTTTCTAGTCTATATCACTACCTCTAAGTCTCACACTTTTACACACCCAACCTTTCTAAATTTCTCTGCCTATATGTCCTTTATATTGAACATACTCAAATCCAGCCTATTCAAAATTTAAGCCAACGCCAGTTCTTAAAATTTGTACCATCTCCTGTCTGCCTGTTGCAGGTTACAGCATTACCATCTTCTCAGATACTCAAGCAAGATAAGTAATATTTTTGACTTCTCCTTTCTCCTCCATATCTAGCCAACAGCTGAATCTTATAAATTCTAAAATAAAATTTATTTTTATTATTCAAAGTAGTTATGTTCTGTAAAGTCACTTTGAACAATGAATTAGTGAATACTGAACCATTGCTCCTAGAGGAAACACAAAGTTAGTTTTCTGTGAGCCTCCGGTAACAACATTTTTGTCCACTAAATAATGGATAACCTTATTCATGAGTTTTTATTTACAGACAACTTTACTATGATATATTGTTGATTTGTTGACGTTGAACTCATGGCCAGCAAATAGCATTATAACTCATGCCTGAATGAAATTATCTAACACATGTATTTTCTCCTTAAGGCACATCACAGTCATCTTGCACTTAAGTACTCTAGACAGCATTGTGCTAGGGAACCATTCTAAGCAGTGAAATAACCAACAAAAAGTACAAAGATGTGAAAACATGGCACTACATAGACTCTGAAAAGGACGTGTGTTTTCAATATCAAAACTGAAAAAGGAAAGCAAAGCATCACCTTGTTTGATCTCAGCTGAGAATATGCACATTGGGCAATTCAAAATTTTCTCTGACCTGTGTGTGCCTGCAAATGACTATGAAAGGGGATTTAGGGTTACAAAAAATTTTAGCAAGTAGGAATATTTGTAAATACAGACCTTGCAGGTCCTTAGGATCAACTTGAACATTTGAATACACCTCCTTCATTGTTTGCTTCAGGTGCTTACCTTTTCTTTCCTGGTTTATATTTGCCCAACTATTATCATGGACTCAGGTCTCTATTTCCTCTGCCCACTGTTTTTTTAAAACTCATCATTAATCTGGTCACATTTCAGTGTAAAAACTTTCAGTGTTAACCCCAATCATGAAGGGATATATTTAAATATATTAGCATAGCATGTAGATTAGCCCCAACCTGCTTCTCCAGTTCCATCTTTCATACCAGCACATACTACTTTCTTTTTGAACTATTTTGTGTTCAACAAAAAATATATTGCTGTTTTATACTTCTAGGACTTTTGATGTTCTTCGCACTCTCAGTAATAATCTCATCCTTTTTCATTGTTGGATAAAGATAGGTCTCAGATATCATCTCTGAGTAGCCACCTAAAACTTTATCAGGAGGTAGTTGTCCTCTTACTCTGCATCCATAGAATATTGTAATATACCTGGACTCCATTATTGACTTAGCATTCCCCAAACACTCTGCCCTCCTTAAAGGTAGGAACCATATTGTATTCATATAATTCTTCTTTTTCTTTTCTTTTTTTTTAAGATATTTATTTTATTATTTATTCATGATAGAGAGAGAGATAGAGAGAGAGGCAGAGACACAGGCAGAGAGAGAAGCAGGCTCCATGCAGGGAGCCGGCCATGGGACTTGACCCCGGGACTCCAGGATCAAGCGTTGGGCCAAAGGTAGGCGCTGAACTGCCGAGCCACCCAGGGATCCCCTAATTCTTCTTTTTCTACTCCTATCCAATTAGTTATTATATTTATGAATTCAGCCTCTAAAATATTTGATAGTACCAGACTTAGCATATGAATTTTATTAGCCTAACAAGACATATTTGTTGAGTAAATGGATGAATGGATAAATACACAATTGAACTTTAGTCAGTTTATGAGAGATTTTTGATTGGACATATATTTTTATTAACAGTTCAGAAAAGGGCAGCCCGGGTGGCTCAGGGGTTTAGCGCCGCCTTCAGCCCAGGGCGTGATCCTGGAGACCCGGGTTCGAGTCCCATGTCAGGCTGTGTAGAGCCTGCTTCTCCCTCTGCCTGTGTCTCTGCCTCTCTCTCTCTCTCTCTGTCTCTCATAAATAAAAATCTAGAAAAAGAAAAAAACAGTTCAGAAGAGATCATAAAATAATAGTCTTCAACTATTTATGTACTAAAATTACACTAGAGTATTTAAGCATTTACTGGCATTTATTCTCATCTTTTCTTCATGGTTACATCATGTTTTCTGTGGCATGGAAACAAGATAATAGCCATTTTGAAATTCACTCTGAGTGGTGCCACTTATATTCAGTTGGTGTGGGTCAATTACCTATTATTTTTTTACTAACAGGATCATTTAGGGAAACAATGGGAGAAGAAATGTGTTAAGATTTGAAGAATATTGAGTCATACATATTATTTTGTAGTTAATTTCTCTGAGGGAAAATAATAAAACATAAAGTGATAATATAAGAACAGTTCAGTGAAATAATTTGTATATGATAGCATGAAAAACTCGATTTTATTTTTCCTTGGTAAGTAATAATATTTGTAATCATGGATGTCTTTCACTGTGATCCATCTTTACATTCTAGAAAAGTTATTTATATGCTGATGAATTTAAAACCTTTTGCCCTCATTTTTAGATGAACATCATTGGGTTACTTGCATGTTACTGAGAAAAATTAAACTTCTGAAATATTCCATTCAGGAATAGAAATTGGATGTTTTATTATATCTTTCTCTAATGGATGAAAAACTACAAAAGATGCATTTTTATCTATGAGAATCTTGTCTTTTATACCTAAAATGTGTTTTACTATTGCTTGGAAGATATAATAAAGCTTTTATCTCTCCCTGTGTCACAAATGCTTGTGTGTATAAGTCTGCAGCAAGATAAACACTTCACAAGACTTCTATGTGTATGTCTGTTAATTTCTTTTTTGTTCTGGGATTGGGATTCACAATCAAATACTGAGAAGGAGAAGTGGAACTGTACAGTATAATGGAAAGAACATTTGCTCTTGATCTTGGCTCTAGTCTTACCTCTGTCTTTACCAGTAAAATTATGTTGCTTGGAGCAAGTCACTTAGTATCTCTGAACTTATTTTTCTTACCTGTATAAATGATTCAGCTGGACGACATAGTTTCTAAGATGACTTTACTTTTAAAATTGTTTGATGAAAGATGAAAGTTCAGTTACTACAAGGATGTTGATGTGAAGATTTATTTCAAGTACATAGAATAGTCATTTAACACATTGAGTGTATACTCATTACATGAGGGAATACTGTGTGTTGGGTAGTTTTAATGTGTCAATTGTACTGGGCCAAAGAGTGCCTATTTGGCCAGATATTATTCTGAGTGTGTCTGTGAGGGTTTCTCTGGATAAGATTAACATTTGAATTGGTAGACTGAGTAAAGCAGACTGCTATCCCTAATGTGGGAGGACCTAATCCAATCATTTGAAGACTTGACTAGAGCAAAAAGGCTGAGTAAGAGGGAACTCCTCCTGGCTGCTTGAGCTGGACATGGTTCTTTTCCGACCTGAAATATCAGCTCTTCTTGGGGTTCCAGCCTGCCAACATTTGGACTGGGGCTTACACCATTGGCTCTCTTAATTCTCAGGCCTTTGGACTCAGGCTAGAGTCATGTATTGGCTTTCCAGGACCTCTAGCTTGCCAATTGCAAAACTCAGGAGTTCTTAGTCTCCATAATCGCATGACTTAATTCCCTACAATATCTCTCAATCCATCATCCATTCACCCATCCCATTCATCCTGTTTGTTTCTCTGGATAATCCTAATATATACTGTATGTGTTCCCCTTAATCCTTCCTTCTCCACCTGGATCCAATTACAAATCAAGGCACATGGCCAAGCCCAAAGTCAATAGATAAGGAAGAGTACTTTGCCTTCTAGGAGCGTGGCACAGGTGAGAAGCAGATAAATATTTGTGAACAAATAGAATATTGTGCTACAAGATGTAACATATAAAGCATTTAACACAAGTTGGCACAGAGTACAAATATATTGTTTGGTAATTGTATGATAATAGCAATAATAATGACAATGGCTAAATTATGTAGAAACAGAGGTAATGGAGTAATTTTATTCTTGCAGGGGGATGTAGACAACATTACAAAGGGGACTTTGGGGCCATTTGCTCAGGGAAGAAAGAGAGGAAGGGCACTCTAGATAGAAAGAACATAATAGACAAAGACACAATGATACAGAAAAGGATTAGACTAGAGGCTAAGTAAGGGTGCAGTTTATGACCATTTCTGAAATTAATGTCTAATGTCTAACTAGTTATAATTTATGATAACTTCAGCTGCAATTAACAAAATAATTAAAAGAAGCTTAAAGAAGAAAATAAAAACATGCATTATATCATTACACAAGAAGTCTTAAGGTGGTGAATTTTAGGATTCCTTCAGTATTAGAAGGATGTGCATACTGGCCTAGAGCTTTACTTATCCATCCTGCCTGCTTGGTGTGATGGTTTTGTTTTTTAGGTCACTCCTTTTATCTCGTGAGCTAGAACTAGTTCAGATATCTACTTCTAAATAATTACTGGTAAGAAGTAGAATTGCTATGCTTAATTTAGAACAATAATGTCTGAGAAGGTTCTCTGAACATATTTCTTTTCCTAGACAAAAATAAAATCAGGGTTCTCTTAGCAAAAAAGAGGGTAACACCAGTAGTGTCTATCTGCATAGATGCAAGATTTGTGTTTTATATTCAAGATTAAACATGTGGGATGGGTGACCATCTCAGTGAAGATCATCTTGATTTTAATCATTTATATAAATTGCATGTTCGGGTAACTTCTGGCACTAACTTATAGTTGAGAATTGAAAAACGTGGACACTCAAGTATGGGGCCAATAGATTTTTTTTAGTAGGCTATTTGGATATGTTGGTAACAGAAATACAGTATTTGGTCTAGGGCTACAGTGTGGTCTGCATTTTTACCTTCAAAACCTCTGTGAGGTTTGGCAATTGTGTGATCTGGCTTATATAATAGACTAAAATAGACTTCATTGAGAAAATGTTAGGTTACCTATTTCCATTTTCTAATAACCACATAGAATAAATCCCTTACCCTATTATTTTTTCTTTTCTTTATTGAGGTACAATGGTAAACTTCATCAATATTGAGAGATGCCTTGATTAGTTGAGTCTGTTACCACAAAAATATCATAGACTGGGTGGCTTAAACAATGGATGCTTCTCACAGTTCTGGAGGCTGGCAAGTCTAAGATCAAGACACTAATCAATTCAATGTCTGGTGAGGACCCATTTCCTGGTGCATAGACAGTTGTTTTCTTACTCTGCACTCTTTATGTACTCATAGGACACCAATCCCATCATGAGGGTTGAACCCTCATGACCTTATCTACACCTAATTATTTCCTAAAGGCCCTATTCCCAATACCAGCATATCAGGGATTAGGCTTCAAGGTATAAATTAAAGGAAGGAGCAAAAACATTCAGTTTATAGCAACAATTTAATAATTTCTTTTTAAAAATCCCTTATTTCATATAAACCCAAAGGACAAGCATCCTCCTTTGAAATACACTCATTGTTATGCCATTACAGAGGCCAATTTGGACATTTGGTCAGTCGTAGCTTTCTTGAGTAAGATGCTGATTCCCATGGGTAACTTTGCAGTGAACATTAAATGCTGTCAAGATGGCATAAGTCAACACATACACTCACACTCAGTATTAGAATTTTAAAAATGTTAAAGCTCAATTTATTCACAATGAAAAAAATAAAATTTCTGTAGCAAAAGGTGGAAATTCATCTATTTTCCTCTCTTGATCCATATTCTCATTTTCAGACAGCATTGTTCTGTGACTCATTGGGCTAATCTTCTGTTTATGACATATTTCAATGCCCACACATTTTTAGTTCTCATGACTTTCTTTTGTTCATATGTTTGAGTCAATTATGTTAGCTATTCATCAGTGTATTCGACAAGTCTCTACCACTTTATTCTTCAGTGTCTCTCATTATAAGCTTTTTGGCCCCCCACCCCTCCTGCCTGATAGAATTTAAATCACAAAATGGAGCAGAAAGGAAGAAATCAGAATGCACAGGCTTTATGGGAAAGATTAATCATTAGAGAAGATGTGAAAAATATATGAAAACAATGAGGACAAAGAGACAAAAATGGCTGTTTTGGTAGGCAGAGTCCCCAAGGAAAAGGCATTCACAACCACAGAGATGTAATGGAGAAAGAGTTTAGATAACACAGTTGATTTTTGCTGAATAGAGCCTGCATTTTTCCACTTTGAATTGGTAATTTTAATTTTTCAAACATCAAATGAATAAAACTTTCTCTTAAATATTTATGTCAGGATTTATGGCCTTTTTCTTAATATTGCCTGCTGAAAGCCAATTAACAAACGAATTGGGCACGAAAGTTTTTAGATCCCTTTCAACAACTTCCCATCATATTCCCATAGTATTTAAAAATACCATGAATGGAATATGTTTAAAAAGAGTTGGAAGATTCTCTAGGAGTGAAGACCTACTAAGGCAAGCACCATGCTAGGCAACTTCCATTCATCTTGTCCTGCAGTCTTCCCTAAAACGCTGAGAAGTTTGTTTTTCACTCATTTTACATAGGAAAGAATTTAACTTCACAGAGTTCCTTTAACCTACACTTTTCAAATGGAGAACTAGGACTTGAACCTACTTCTTTCTCCAAAGCCTTTCCGAGTCATTCTCTACCATGTTTTTAAAGACTAAATGAGATTTTAAAAAGTTTAGAGAGCATTAGGATGAGTGCATAAATAAGTGTATCAATGTTCTGTACTCACTGATTTAAGAAAAGCTATGCTTACTACTTTTACTTATAACTTTTTGTTTTTGCCATCTTCTTGTTTGATTCTAGCTAGAAGCAGAAATTGTTATGTAGCTTTAACTTCAGGGTTTGTAGTTTGTTTTTTA
The DNA here is from genome assembly GCF_003254725.2 of Canis lupus dingo. NCBI lineage: Eukaryota > Metazoa > Chordata > Mammalia > Carnivora > Canidae > Canis > Canis lupus. Next base: position 52,850,466 of record NC_064250.1, on the reverse strand, counting down.
TTCAATATAGATTATACTGTTAGTGGAAAGGCAAATTGGTACACTTTAATGGCACAAGTTACAATACATATCATGTTTTAAAAATGTTTATATTCTTCAACCTAACAATTCTTCCATGTATTTAGTATAAAGAAATAATCTGATATATTCCCAAAATTATGTCAAGAATGCTTATTGCAATATTATGACAATTGTAAACAATTAAGATGACCAAAAAGGGGTTATTGATTATATAACTTAGAGTATAGCCATATAAGGAGATTCTTTGTAGTTATTAAAAATGATAATTTAATAATTTAAGCATTAATGAAGGCTTATAAAACAATATGTAGATAAGTCTAATTTTATTTAAGTATATATAAATATATCTATGAAAAATATAAGGATACATGTCAAAAGGCTAACAATTATCCAGGTAGCCATATTATGGAAGACTTAAATTTTTTCCTTAATTTTGTCTGTAGTCCCTAAGTTTATGATATAACTTATAAACTTATATAAGTTTACCAAAGTTTAGAAATTCATGTTCCTTTTTGGTCTAAATAAGTAACATAAAATGTTAACATTGCAGATTTTTGAAGAAATGTTTTCTAATTTAAAATCTACAAATGAGTCACACAAGGAATTGAATTCTTGGGCATTTTTCAGCTTATCTTTTCCAACCTAATTTTAGTTTGGACTAGATATTGTAATATATATATATTCTCATGATTTTTTTTGCCTCAATTGTTTTGTCCATAACTTGTATCAGATTTCCAAGTAAACCATGAAAGGAACTCATTCATTTTTTAGACATGTTTGAAGGAAGCTGCTTGACATAAAGGCAGCAGGAGAAATGAGCCAAGGGTACCTGTCTTTAAGAAAATTCCAAGTCAGATTTTGAAAAAGCTTTAAAAAAAGAAAAATTGTAGGTTCTGGTCTGTTCATGGTTGATGCTGTTTGAGGAAGTCTGCAAACACTTGCTTCTTGACAGTACATCAGTCCATCCCCTTCCTGCTGGTCCCAATCCATGTATTTTTATTCTTGGAATTGTGAAGGATCTTCTAATTGATGGGTACACTTCATGTGATAGTATTTCAGTCCTTCTAAAACACTTCTCTTATTAGAAAAAAATTTAAATATGCAAAAATATGTACCTACCACCTACTCTATTCATATACCATCAACTAGAAATATACACATAGAATCCCAGCAAAGGTGTCATTCTGGCTGCAATGTCAACATTCCAAATAGGAAGTTGAATTTGTAGAATTGGACGTCAGACTTCCAAAGTATGCATTTAAGTCTCAATCTTGCCTTCACGTCAGTCAGTCTCTGATCTCCCCCTCACCTCATGTATGGTATCTGGCTGGAGAGGGTTTTGTCACTCTCTTTTTCTCCAGCATCCTTCCCTCCTTGTTGTTCTTTAAATCAGTTTTCAAATGTGAATTGTGAAAATTGTGTTTGTGCTTAGTTTCTCTTCCTTCCTTACCACAGCCCCTCACCCCTCCCAACTGAGATTACCTTGATTTGATCTACCTTCCCCCCTCTGCTCTACTTTTTTTCTCTTAGTTTTAGAAATATTCTGGAGGCCTCCCTTTCTTTTCTCTCCCTACATCAATTTAGGGTTAGATTCAACATTTGGCAAAACATAAACCAGAATAACTCATGCCATTTAAATAACCAATGGATTCAAAGCCTTTGCATTTCTTCTGTGTGGTAGTAGGGTCAGGGAAGCCCTCCTCCCTCAGTTGTGCATTCTCTCTTGCAGGGATTAGATATGGAAGTCACTTGTAATATTATTCCTGTAATTTGTCTAGGGTCTAGTTAGAATCTTTTATGGAGTTGTCACCTTAGTGAATTATTCAACTTGATATGGCCTCTAAGATTTATTTCTGTTCCTTTTTGGTGGCTGTTGATTTGATAAGCACCAGAAACCATCTCAGAAGGTTTCTGGGTAGCTTTCAGATCCTGTTAGCCACTGGGTTATCAGAAGTGGTGCTGTGAGGGTATACCTTCCACCAGACTCTGGATGGAACAGAGCTCACTCACTTGGGCTTTCTTACTTCTCATGTAGGGACAGAAGCACAAAAGTGATCATGAAGCATCTGGCAAGCACAAGCATTACATATTATAGTAGGGAAATGAAAGAACATGTCTCTTTGTTTTAGATTCCCCACCTTAAAAGTCCAGTCTATTTATAAACAATGGTTACAAATGAATATATGCATTTTTCCTAAGAAACATCTTAATGTATGAATGCCTTCATAACTATTGGTAATAATATAACCCAACCAAGATGAGTTCATTCATTCCTTGGTGAGTCACAGATATACCTAGGTGGAGTTGTTTCACAAGGTAAACATCATTTGCTGCAAATAAGATCATGGGGAAGAAGTTTTAAAGCCATGACTCCCCAAACAAGAGTGAATGGGTTCCTTTTGTTTAGGGTTAGGATGAATTTTTAGATAGGAAAGCCTTGTCATCTATGTAGAGGTGGGCATAAGGCCATGCATGTGCCTTAAGGAAATATACCTTTACATACATATATGTTATGTAAATGAGGCTTGTACTCCTCCCTGGGTAGAGATTTTCTATTGTAGTGAGGTAAAGATAGTCATCAGTCATTCTAGATATCACTCCAGTGGTCCATCTGCATGCACAAGGCAGGGGACTACACTCTAACTGGTCTGGGTAGTCTGAGCTGGCTGGAGGTCTTGTCAGGGCAGTAACTATATCTTGAGGAGTGGCTTCAGTTTCCATTTGCCTGAGCTAAGAGATAAGCTGGATAAAAAGAGCTTCAGGAAAAATGTGGGGCAAAGGTTTGTGAGTACTAGTAGGTGGATAGTAAAGCTCAGGTCTTGGGATTTAGCTGCTGTCACTTAGGCAGCACTTTTTCTGTGCTAGGTACTACTGCAAGTGCTTTATATATGTGTGTTCATTTAATCCTCACAATTCTAATAGTTAAGTAATATTATTATTATTATTATTAATTATTATCACCATCCCCATTTTATAGATGAGAAAAAGGCTACACTTTTTTCTCTTAGTTCTAGTGCTTAACCTAGGGTTACACAGCTAATAAGTTGTGAAGCCAGATTTGGAGCCTAGGCAATCAGGCTCCATCACCCTATGCTGCCTTTGGTTAGCTAGCTCTATTTCTCCTAAGCCATGATAATGACAAGCCTGATGGTAACAGCAGCAGCACCATCCCAAACAGCTTGTTGAACCACAAATGTCATTCTAGGGGATGATGCTGAGTTGAAAGACACACAGGTTTGCCTTTACTAAAGGCTAATGCCCTTTTAAGGCACCCATCACTTGAGGATAGCCTTAGGGTTCTAGTTCCCTATGGCAAAGAAAAAGTTTCTGTAATTCAGATTGTCACCAAAATTTTGTGTTTGAGCAAGAAGCATCAGAATCTGAATTGAGACCACCCATGCCAAACAGGGGGTGGCTATGCCTTTTAGATTAGGTTTGGACTGAGATTACAAGCTTCCTGCAAATGGTAGGCACCAGACCCAGCATTTAATCTTTGACTCTACCATTTGTTAACTGGATGACTTTATTTATTTAGCTTTTCTGAGTTGTTTTAAATGTTAGCCTTATATAACTGTGCTGCTTAAAATCCCCCAATCTCTTCTAATTGCCTGGTGAGTAAGATCTAAACTTTTTTAAAAAGATTTTCTTTATTTCTTTGAACAAAAGAGAGAGCACAAGCAGGGGGAGTAGCAGGCGGAGGGAGAGAGAGAGAAGCAGGTTCCTCACGGAGCAGGGAGCCTGATGTGGGGCTGGATCCCAGGACCTGGTGATCATGACCCTAGCCAAAGGCAGATGCTTAACTGACTGCGCTACCCTGGTGCCCCTGAAATCTAAACTACTGAACACAGCCTACAAGGACATGCAAAATCTTGTCTTTGCCTACTTTTCCAGTCTCAAGGAGCACCAACCCCGCCAACCTCATTGTCCTTTCATTAGTTCCTTACATTTCCAACAGATTCTTTCCTTAGCCTGACACATCATTGTTTCTCCTTTCACCTGGATACTCATTGTTGAAATCTTAGCTAAAGTGTTCCTATCTTAGAAAAGAGACCTGCTTTCCCAAGTTATCTTCCCAATCCTACATAATGGCTCTTGCTCCAAGTTTCTGTTATACATTATTTGCAAAATTATATTTTTAATATTTGTCTCTTACATAATTGTTAGCCCTTGTAGGGGCAACCTGGAGGCTCTCTTTGGTTCATGATTGCTTATTGGCACCTAGCACAGTGCCTAACATATCATAGGTGTTTGTTTGATAAATGCTTATTAAGTCATTAAGGAGCTTCAGTATTTTCATATGTAAAAGGAATTTTCTAGGGTTTCTGTGAAGATTAAATGATATTTATTCACAAGCACTCAAACGTCCACAGCCTAGCACAGTTCTAGCATATGAGTAAATCCTGAATAAATATTAGTGCTCTTCCTCCTTTATCTTTTGATGTTGGTGACAGTTGGGCTCTTTTTAGCTTCTTTTAAGCCATCGGTAAGGATGATGAGTGATGGCTGGTGGAGTTGCTGGGTGTAGGGTATGTGGGAATTCTAAGAAGAGAGGACAGCCTGAATAAAAGCAGAATGGCAGAATAGTGAAGAAAAGGGGTAATTTTGATTGGCTAAAAATAAGGGCTTATGTGAGAGAGTTATGGTAGGAAAGTCTGGAGAAAATAGACTTGATTCAGATTTGGAGAGTCTTATTAAGGAGTTTAGAAGAGAGGTTGACTTGTTGATATAGATTTTGGAGTTATTTGAAAGGTTGCTTGAGAGGGTAGGAAATATTAGTGGGATACTTCTAGCAAGAAGGAAAACAGGAAATATGACTGCCAGTGTAGATAGGTTTATAGAATTGGCAATCATTTCTTTTCCCTTTGCTGATTTTTCTTCTGCTTACCAATTAAATGCTGATACTTCCTGGATTCTGGTTTGGTATTGTTTTCTCCTTATTCTGTTCTTCATCCCTGACTCTCTCATATATTTTCCTGTTATGATAACATGATTGGACTCTCTTATACTTATGAGTAACAAATTATATTCAAATTCAAAGCACAAAATCCAGACCCTTTAGCCAACACTCCCCAGATTTCCCTGAAATATCTCAAGCTCATGTTTCTAAAACTTAACCCACCATTTCTCCCATCAACACAGACATCTTCCTATATTGCCTATCTGTAAGATAAGGCACCAGCGGCATCCATTCAGAATCCTGGGAGTCATCTTTGTTTCCTTTTTCTCTCTTCCTCCTTTTTATATGGAACGAGGGTCAAATCCTATGGATTTTACCTCTTTGATCCTGACTCTTCACCACTTCCTTCATGCCTGTCCATCTCCCCTTTTCTGTCCTCAGTGATGCTATATTAGGTAATGCCTGCATCAGTTCTCACCCAGCCAACAGTTCCAATAAGTCTCCTCATCTCTAGCTATTTTCTTCCATTGCTTTCACTCCTTTCAACAATTTTTCTAAAATGCTAATTGGTGTTACTTCCTGGCTTAAAAATCCTCAGTTTCTCTTCATCCATGGGATGAAGTCTAAGAAGTTTAATCTCTTCATTATCACCTAGGGGATTTGTCCCTTCCTAGCAGAGGTCATTCCACACACCTCTGCAAGCAGAATCTGCCACCTTCTCCTTTGTATGCATATCACTCTGTTTTCAGTCCACAACCAATGCCTGCCACAGTGGTAAATATATAGCAAGTCTTTAAATTGATGTTTGCTGAAATAAAATGGCATGAAGACTGGAAACAGACTTGGAAACAGCTTTCACATGGGGAGTAGAATGAGAAAGCAGAGCCGGGAAAAGAGTGAGAATGGGTGAAACAAAGAAGGAAAGAATAGCCACCAAAATTAGAGAAGATAAGAATAGTTCTTGGAATTAGAAAAGAATGACCAAGGTGTTTAATAATAAAATAAGTTTACCTTTGGTTTCTAAAGAGGAGGGGGAAGTACAAAAGTACCAAATATAGCAGAAGGATCAAGAAAAAGAGAGAGTGAGCAAAGATATAATAATTGTGTAATTAGGAAGTCACTGGTGAGGTTTGGGAGAAGAGTTTTAAGGGGTTTGTGAGTGGGAGGTAGAAGCCTTATGGTAAACACTGAGAAATGGGTGGCAAGGAGACTAACAAAAAGTGCCCCTGAGAATTTTAATCAAGAAAGAAAGAGTGATATCATGGAGTTCATGTTAGAAGTTGAAAGTCTCCCCTCAAAATATGTATTAAAACCACACCTTCCACTTAATTTGAGAAAGTTAAAAAATGTGATGGAGTTATGTTTTAGGTCTTTCTGTGCTACTTCTGAATCATGAAGAGATTGCTAGGATAAATCGAATGTGTAAGGAGTTGGATTTGGTTTGGGAAAAGCGATACATATACATATGTGTATATATACATATATACAAGTGTTTTACACACACACACACACACCCAAGTGTTGGAGAGAGAGAGAGAGAGGGAGACCTTTGTATATAAGTTAGTTACTTTTTCAACTTGTCAAGGCATTTGTACAGATTTAAAAAGTAATATATATTCATTATTATTTAATATAGTCATATGAAAAGAAAAGAAAATCACATGGAATTCCTCTTTCTACAGAAAACTATTAGCATATCCGTATTATGTGTGTGTGTGTGTTTGTGTACACCTATTCGTGACCTAATTTTAGTATCCTAGCTCAAAATTTTAAAGGTTAGGAGAGTAGTGGGTTTGTTTACTGTAGAGTTCATTTGCTATGGTTGCTGGTTGGGTTCCTTATAATTATCTTTTTCCAGTGGAAGCTCCTAGTATATTTTTACATTTAATAATTATACTGTTTGAACATAGCCTAACAACACTGAAGAATTTATGACAGAGGTTTGTGAGTAGCAAACTAAGGGCAGTGTTTCTGAGCTTAATGACCCAAAGAGATATGGTCAGTCGATTAATATGTTGTAAAAATTCTATGGAATAAATAATTCAGGCTTTCCTCTTCTACCAAAATAAAGTCACCATCTCAGCAGTTCTTGTTGGGCCTTTGACTCCCTGAATGCTACCCTCCATGATGTCATAGCTCCTTTGTAACCAGGCCAATGACTTTTAGAGACCTTCAGTCATCTAGTGATTCTAGCCAGGAGTGTCCTAAAAACCCTGCGGGGAAAGGGGGAAAGGCTGTCTTCTGGTTTTCTAAACTAGCACAGGAAGTAGAGCCACTGGGACAAAAGTTCTTGCCATTTCTTACCATTTTTCTAGCTGACTGCTAAGGGATTTAGGATCTGGCCCTCTATTGAGACTTTTGGGGACACTGGAACTCTGACCTGAAGACTTCCATTAAGTTTGAAGAAGAAAGAAAACAATGTTGTTACATCATGCTGGTCCTTTACGGAAAGTACAGTTTCAAGGCTCTACTTTTCAGTGTCTGAAGACTCGTCACATCATCTACACAGGAGATGAAACTAGCCTGACTTCTCATGCCAGCCACACTTTGATATTTCTCTCTTCCCTTTTACAATGTTCTTTACGTGTCATGCCAGAAAAATAATAATTCTGTGAACCTTCTTACCCCCGATAAGTGCTCACACAATGAATTTAATTAAAATCCCCTTTATCTATTATGCTGAAAACAAGGAATTAACAATATCCATTAAAATGACTATTACATTCACATCAAATGGATTTCAACACCCGACTAAAATGATATGGAGGAAGCCATAATCATGTGAGGCCCAATATGGTGTATAATTTTTAAACCTTTCGAAACCCTAAATTATTTTAATCTTCAAATGTAATTATCATAAATGTCAGTCAAACTTTCTCAAGGCCTCTTTCTGTTGAACAAAAAGAAATGAAACTGTGAGCCTTTAAGCTTTACAAACTCATGATTAACTCTTCCATTGCCAGTGGACCCTCAGGCTCCAAAGAAATAAGACATTTTTAAGTGTGTCATAGGGCCTGAAATAGGGCTTGCAGAAAATATATTCAGAGGATTATAGTCAGAGGGTTAGTTGAATTAATGTTAGTTGGTTGATAATGCAAATAACTTTTAACAATAACTATGGATTCTCCTTTTTGCTACAGATTTGTTAAAATGACTATGTGATAATGACTATATGACAATATTCAACTTTATATAACAGGTAAAGTTGTTCATCTTCTTGGCACCTTGAGTGAGTAGCATTCCAGAGCCACATATCAGGTTGAGACATGTAGTAAATGTAGTGATTGCCTTTCTTATGGCATCAGAGGGTATATTTATAAAAACCAAGTGCTATTCCTCAGGTAAAATTGTCCAAGGAATGGAATAACACGTATCATTTCTTGGGAAGAGAAAGCCTACTTTTACTTGAGGGGGTGTATTAAAAGATGATGTCAACAGAAGAGACACAAACTTATTTTAGTTCATTCTTTACCACCATTTCCAATAATACATTTTATCCAAATTTTACATTGTAAGGTACTGCCAGGAGAGAGTTTTTAATTTTTTTTAGGTTACATTATCTGTTGGGCTTATAGGAATATCCTTCTAAAAAGTACAAGTTGTCAGCTCTTTATGTGTGCCATCTCTCTTCTGACACCAATCATTACACAGTCCAAATCCCAAATTTCAATTAGAAACAAAACAAATAACTCACAAACACCACTTCAATTGCACAGGTTGTAAAATTGTCTGAAAATTGTTAACTTGTTAGATATTTAGAATTAACCTCATACACTAGAAAAGTAGCCTTGTTAAAAACCCTTCTCAAATCACTCCCACTCTATCACATCAACCAAGGGCTCAATCTTTATTCTTTTTCCCTGATTATTTTATTGCTTTATCTGGTACTTGTCCCTTCTTTATTGTTGGTAAGGTCTGAAAGCCTGTCATATTGAGCCTGCTGCTACTCCATTATTTGCTTTGAACAAACGCTATTATGTCGCCCTAATAACCACAGCTGTGTAACCATTTATCAGTCTTTTATTGTGGTATAATTTCTATATGTGAAAGCAATTTGCCCTCAGTGTCTGCTGATGATTTCCATTGTTTGTATTGACACATTGCTCAACATTCAACCCTTGGCTCTTGTCTACTCCCTCTCTCTCTCCCTCCCACTGGAGCAATTTTAGCCTTTATCCTAAAAGGCTACTTTAAAATTAATGAAACTAAAGTAGCCTTAGCCCTTCAGTGACCAAAAGGGCAGGATAAAGAGACTGACTTGCCAAATCTTGAAAATATCTCAGTTTGATGGCTCCTTTCTGAGACATCATTTTCCTCTGTGTGTGTGGATTGCCATGCTGACAGTATTATTACCCTTAAGAGCACCAAAGATTTTAATGGAAACTTGAGACTGGAAGCTGTCTTTGGATTCTGTTACAGAGACAGCAAGCGGTCCCAGTGATGTCACTGTAGACGGGAATTGTTCCAAACTAAGGTCTTCAAAGCAGAGACAGATTCTGATCTTGAACATGGCTGTGATTGTTGAATATGCCACCGCGGTCCCTATTCATGGTTTTACCAGTGTTACCTTGATGCCATACTTTTCTGGGAAAAACTTGGAATGAGGACCAGAAGCGCAGGAGACAGAATGGGGAAGAATATCTTTGCATCTCAAGTTTGTTAAACATCTGCCTTTCACAAATGAATAAACTAAGGTTTAGAGAGGTTAAGTAAGTAATCCAAGGTTACTCAGACAGTTAAGTCTCAGAGTCAAGATTTAAATTTCAAGCCTCTCCTCCTTCCATTATATCTCTGAAGTGGAGCTCGGGGTAGCCCAGCCTCCCTGGTTGATACAAAACCAGGTTTTTGTGAGAGTGGAGGGGTAGAAGTAACTCCCATAGGCACACAAACATACAGGCTCACATAGGGCAATGCATGTGTGGAGTGAATCCTGGCAAACTATGGTTGTAGAAAATCAGGTGGGAAGAGCGTCCAGAGGTGGCTCATTTGGAGCAATTGTTCAGCAGTTGTCCTAAGTTACTCATAGCATCTGAAAATGGTACCTAAAGCCTTGGATCAGACCAAACCAAGGGCTTCCTGTATTCTGTGTCATTAGCTGTATCTATCTGATGTGTGTTGTACTTATGCATGTGTGTCTGTGTATGTGTGTGTTGTAAGTATTACAGCTAATCATAGGATTAACCTGATCCTAGTTTACTTTGTAATAAACTTAAAACATAACTTCACAACACTAAGTTCCAAATTCTATTCTCTTTGCCTTCAAAATTGATCTGAAATCTAATTCCCACCACCTCCACCATGGTCACCTTAGCTAAAGTGACCATCAATACTTGCTCAGATTACACTAAGAATTTTCTTACAATTTTCTGTGTGCTCCTACATTCTGATTCTACCTAGCAGCCAGTGTGCTCCCTCTAAGGTATATATCAGACCATATCATGTCCCCTATCAAAGCCTTCAAAGGGTCCCTTCACATTTGCATTATAGGCATCCCATGCAAAGTGCCTAAGAGGAATGGTCTGAGCTCTTTGTATCTATCTCTTTATAATCACCTTTATATCCACCTCCTACCGCTCTGCCCTCATTCTCTGCTCTAGCCATACTGTCTCCTTGTTCTCTACAAGAGCACATCAAATGTGCTTACATTTCAGGATCCTTGCACTTGCTGTTCCCCTAACTGGAATGCTCTTCTTTCCATGGCTAGCTCTTATTCACTTACATTGTTCAGGTCAGAAAGGGCTTCCCCAAGCTCCCCATCCCCATGACACCCTACCCCACCCCACACATTCACTTTCTATCCCTGGCTCTGAATGCTTTTTCTTCATAGCACTTAACACTGATTGATACCATATTGTGGATTTACTTGTTTTGTTTGTTTGTTTGTTTGTTTTGCTTTGGTTAGCTTGAATGTATGTCTCCCCCACTAGAATACAAACTTATGAGAAGAGGGACATTTTTGGTTTGTTCATCACTCTGCCTTCTGTGTCTAAAGTGTCAGACGCATAACAGTTTCTCAGTAAATATCTCTAATGGATTAATGAATGAAGGCAATCTGTTAGCCACTTTAAAAGATCCACATTTGTTTTGTACTTCTGCTAAATAAGTGGAAAAGTAATTTATCAGAGCTTCATTATGTACTTATTAACAAATATCTATTAAACTAGATGCTGGGACTACAGGTACAAATAAGGCAGTTTATATTTGAGGAATTCTCCCTGGAGGGTGACATAAACAGTGTTATGAATGATAGAAATAAGGAAAAGTGACTGAGGAAGATGGGGGAAGGTTCCTAACCTGGTCAAGGGAGAGGAAAGACAATTAGGGTTTCTAGAGATTTCTAGAAGAAGGGAAAGCTCAGCTGGGTGCTAAAGGATCCTTAGGACTTAACTAAAAGAGAGTGTAGGATAGATCAACCTAGGCAACAGGAGGAATCACATATGAAAATGCAGAGAGAGAGAGAGAGAGACAGACAGACAGACAGACTTTACAAGAACTACAGTTAGTCTCATTCATGTCCCTCCCATTCATTCTTACATGGAAGAGGGATGAGAGTAGCAAGAGATGGTGCATTAAGATAAACATGGACAGCTAGCAGATTTTTCAGTGAACAGAAGAAAATCTCTTTTTAGGAAAAACTTTAAAGAACTTTTTATTTGCTGAAATTTTTGGAAACACTTCATGGTTCTATATAAAGTTCAGAGGTGAAAACTTGGCCAATATAGAGCCTTAGAATTCTGTTGTAGGGAGACATTCTCAAAGCATTTTATTTACTTTAGATATCCAATACATTTTGATATTTAAATAAGGAAATATGTCTTTTATTATTAATCTGAGATTACATATATATAGTGCCAAGTTTTCAATGGCTTCAAAAGTTTGGCTGAGTCCCAGAAATTTTGGCTGAGAGCACTAAGACAAGCCTCCCCTGATATCAAAAATGGCTTGGGATCTTTAAAACCAGAGTTCCATGTGCTCTGTATTAACATAAAAGTTTTGTCCTGAAGCCTTCTTTAGCAGAGAGCATTATACTCCATGAATATACCTTGTAGCGAGGGCTGAGTGGGCCTTGTGGGGATTTGAATTTGTGATTTCAGAGCTTCTAAGTATTTTACAGTTGATACTCAGACAACTAAATGATTCCCCTAGGACTTGCCTACTCTACCAGTGGAGGAGGTCAACATAAATAATCCATGGACAAATGCCGGCTCTTTTGGGTTGATTTGTTAGAATCCTGTTGAAACTTATACACTTCCAGAGTTGAACTCAAGCCTGCTTAACTGGCCTAAAACATTAGTGTTGACCCTTCCAAAAAGATCATATTATGTAGCAAAATCTCAGACATTTTTATTATATCCAGTTGGAAAAACAAAAAACAAAACCAAACTCACTGAAAAAAAAATTCACTGGGTTGCGTACAGTTTTTTAAACTTCTGGGGAGAAAGCTCTTAGAGCCTTTCCAGCTGCTTATTCCCTCAGAGTTCATTGTGACCAAATTCACAAAGCTGTGTTCTGGCATTAGTGATAATTACACAAGCAGATGTACCATGTAAAGCTTTGATCTTAATGGTTGTGAATTAAATAGGGTTGAGCCTTGTCAGTACTTTAAGGGGAGGTCTACAAGGAATTTTAAAGGTCTGTAGCAATAAACCTTACTTTTTAATACAGTGGTGCTCAAGAGTAACCTGGAGTATAGTGGTTGTCCAAGAAAGCTCTCTGGGTTGTCCAGACGTTTATTCATGCAGCCATTTTAAAAGATAGCAGTAATAAATTACAGATACATTTAATTGAAAAATTTTGGCAAAAAATGATACTTGGTGTTTAAAAAACAGGAATGTTTAAGAAATATAGAGCCTAATACAAACAACAAACTATCTTTTCCATGCAAATAGCCCCCTTCATCATTAGCAACAAAAGAAAACAAAAAACCTTACAGATCTGGATCTGGATCTGTTCTTAGTTCTATATTTTCACTTGTCGAAATACCAGGTTCATTGCATGGAGAGAAAACTCATTATTTTCTCTCTTCCTCTAGGCCAACTACTGTTTTCTAACTCAGGTTTCTAGCCTAAGAAATAATGAAGCTGTCAAGGTACAACTGACATAAATGAGGTAGTATCTTTGACTCTACGATTTTCTACGTTTCTAAAATCCACGAAGTCATTTTGATGTGTCATTTTCTCCATCAGGTGGCTCTTGAGTCTACCTTTTCCTCTTCATTCCTACTGCCTTGATTAGAGCTCTTATTACATTATATGGGATTTAGAGGGCAAGGTCCTTCCTAAACCATCTCATTTCCTTCTCTTTCTCCTGAATATTGCTAAAATTACAGGTATCTTTAAATCCTATTTTGTCATAACACCTGTCATAAAATTCAAACTTTGTGCCAGCTTTAGTTGTTCCCCATTGTTTTTCTATAGCTTTGCCTGCTATTCCCATTGCTCCTTGGCACATATCATTCATTCTCTTCTGACTCTCTTCTGCTCTCTGTACCACATCATGTTCATTTTGTTGGGACACTTAGCAAGAGTACTGGACTGAAAGTCAAGAAGTGTGGGTCTTAGTTCTACTTCTGTGAATTATTTGTGTCAACTTGAACCTGTCATTCAACTCCTCTAGACTTCAAGTTGAATACTAACCAAAAGAAGTTGCCATATCAATATCAATATCAGTATCAGTGTCATCCCAAGGAAACACGAAGCAAAATAATTACTTGTGATTTTGAGAAATACAAAAAATGATGAAAGGATAAGTTTAGAAAGAAGTTAAAACATTCTCAAATTTTATGTACACAGTTACTTCAAAAATTTGATTTGAAAACTGAGAATTGCAGGGAGAAATGCACACAAAACCATCAGCATTGGCACTATATCTCTGAGTCTTTGATAGCACAGGCCAACTAAAATAACTTTATATCTATGTGTATAGAAGATTTGAACCGCAAAATCAACAAAATTGGTCTAATTCACCTATATGGAGCATTGCATCCAACAATTAGATAACAATCACTCTTTTTAAGCACATATAAAACATTTATGAAAACTGATCATGTGCTATTGTCATAAAGTTAACCACAGTTAATTTCAAAGGTTGATAACATAAATACCACATCATCTAATTGCAATGTTATTAAGTCAGAGGTCAGTAATTCCCCCAAAATAGAAAAAAAAATGAAATTTAAAATACATATTATTAAATATACTCATGGGTCAAAGAACAAATCGTAAATTTGGAATATAATTAGAATTTAATAATAATGAAACTCCTACTCTCAAACCCTGTTATGTATTTGAGGTGGTATTAGAAAGCAATTATTAGTTTGAAAGAAGGGCTCAAAGTTAGTAAGTCAAGTATCTTAAGCATTGAACTTAAAAAAGTTAGAATAGCAAAATAATCCTTAAAAAGTAGAAGGAAGAAAATAAGAACAGAAAGTAATAAAATAGAAAATGAGGAAATACAATGAAAATCTGTAAAACTAGAAGTTAGTTCTTTGAAAAATACTAATAAATCAAACACTGATGAGATTAATCAAGAAAAATTTGGTGGAAATCACAAATAAGCAATATTAGAAATGAAAAAGGGGGGCAGCTTGGGTGGCTCAGTGGTTTAGCACCATCTTCAGCCCAGGGCGTGATCCTGGAGACCCTGGATGGAGTCCCACGTTGGGCTCCCTGCATGGAGCCTGCTTCTCCCTCTGCCTGTGTCTCTGCCTCTCTCTCTCTCTCTCTCTCTCTCTTTCTCTCTCTCTCATGAATAAATAAATCTTAAAAAAAAGAAAAAAGGGACAGATGTTATGCAAATAATAAATAACCTATGCCAAAATATCTGGAAACCTAGGTAAAGTCAATAAATTGTAGAAAAATACAGTTTTTGAAACTGACCCAAGAAGAAATATATGACTAATTTATAATCATTAAGGAAGTTGAATTAGAGTTTAAAAACATTTCCATAAAGAAAGCACCATGCTCAGATGGCTTTATGGCCAAGTTATACTAACTTGTCAATGATAAGATAATTCTAAACTCACACAAACTCTTGAAGAAGACAAAAAAGATTACTCCCCAATGTATCTAATAAGGCTAATATTACCTTGATATGGAATATCAGGCAAGACTATTAAAAAATACGAGGTCAATTTTATTATTAAGCATGGACACAATAATAATAACAAAATCAAGTGATGTATGTAAAAGAGATAATCATGACTAAGATAGGTTTATCTCAATGATAGTCTAAGATCAATTAAATAAATTATCACATTAACAGAGTAGTGAAAACCAAATGTCAAGGTACTAAATAGGTTAAAAGAAAAACATTTGGTGGGCTGACTATCCGTTTTAAATAAAAACTCCTTGCAAACTGATAAGAGAAACTTTCCGCAATCTAATCTAAGGATCTTCAAAAATCCCGTAGTAAGCATAATTTTTAACCATGAAATGTTGAAAGCATCCCTTTTTATTTCAGAATGAAGTAAAAAATTGTTTAGATGGAAAATTATAAGAATTCTATGGGAATTTTATTGTTAATATGAATTTAGCAACATTGTTAGATACAAAAGTCATATACTAAAGTTTATTGTTGGGTATGATAACATAACTGCATAATAGAGTCCATGAGAATTAATGTGGGTAATGTACATGAAGTACTTATCACGTGAAACTCCAATGGTAGAATTGGTAGAATTGTTATTGTTGTGAAAGTCAATTGCTTCCCTGTACATCGGTAACTAGATAATGTAATTTGAAATTACTGTCTAAGCCTAGGTTTCTTTAGAAGTAGAGTCTGAAACAAAGGTTTTTGTGCAATTAGAGAAGTGGAAAATGTGATGCCATGTAGCAGTTGTGAGAGACGGGAGAATAAATAAGAAAGAAAAGAAAGCCAAGATAAGTCTGTGTTAGTGATCTGGCCACAAGAACTTCTGAAGATCTTATGCAACACATCTCAGAAATGGCCTCCTTTGGTGTGAAAGGGGGAAGCATTTATCCATATGCTCCTGTCAACCAGTGCTCAAGGATGAGCCAATGAGGGCTAAGTCCCTTGCACTTTCAAATTGCCTACAGATGAGTGCGATGAGTTTCCATGAGTATCTTCCACTGTATGTCAGAAAGACTCAGGGCAGATGTTAGCCCATGTGAAATATCAACAAAGGTACTGTACTATGTATAAGGTTGCATGTAATTAAGCTGCCAACTTTGATTAGAGATTACATTGTCATGGGGTCATGAAATGATGCACAAGAGGTGTTTGATACAAATGTTCTATGAAACCTAACAACAAAACGTGTGGAAGTGAATAAATCTAACAAAAGGTGTTTAAAATTTCTATGATACAATTTTTTTAAGTTATTGGAAAACAGTAAAGCAAATAAACCAACCTAAATAATGTTCTCGAATAGGAAGACTCAATGGTATAAACTGTCAGATATCTCCACGTTGATTTATAGGTTAAAAGGAATTCTCTACAAAACCTCAGTAAGATTTCTTGTATTGTATTGTTCTATTTTTATGGTATTGGATAAGCTAGTTTTAAAATAGGTATTGTAGAGCAGATGTCCAAGAAACTAAGGCCCCATGCTCCCCATGAGGAAAGCCAGCATGTGTGTGTATATGTGTATGTATGTGTATATTTTCCCCTGCCACATATGTGATATATATGCAGGGAAAGACTCATTGGCAAATGGAACATGGCAAATAGTGACCTTTTATATCAGTGGTTATCATATAAAAATAATTATTTGAATCCCTACCATATACCATAATCAACTATCAATTCTAGATTGAATAAAGACTTTTAAGTGGCAAAGCCAAAAAAGCCATACTTTAGGCTTCCATAATGAAAAATATATTATTAATTCAGGGCAGAGAGAGAATTCTTTAAAAATTAAATAAAGGTAAACCATAAAGGAAAAGACTGTAAAATGGTACTAATTAACATTTAAATGTTAAATTAATATTTAAAAATTCCATAACAAATGCAAAGCAGCAAGACGCATTCTAGGAGAAGATTAAACAAACAACCAAAAAGGGATTAGTAGCTAAGTATCAGAAAGAAAGATAAGAACTCAGTAGAGAAATAGGAAACCAACCAACAAGCAAACCAAAAAGTGTAAAGAGGCTTACACCGACTATGAAACACAAATGCTTCGTAAACATATGAGAGCTGCTCTACCTCATTTGTATTAAGGGAATAACAGATTAAAATCACAATTATACATTTCACACACCAGATGGGCCACTTTAAAAGTCTGAAAATACCAAGGGACCAGTGATAACTTGAAACAATGGAGACTCCTCAGATACTGCAGGATGGTCAATTGGCACAACTGCTTTGAAACTATCTGGGAAAAAAATAAAAAATAAAAAAAAAATAAAAAAAAAAAGAAACTATCTGGGGTTACCAAGTGAAGCTGAACTTTGAACTTGTGTGTTTGTTCCTTGCTCTGTAATCCAAAGAAACTCTTTATTGTGCACCAGGAAACATATACAAAATAAACACGTTCCAGTAGGGTCTTGTCTAAGAGCAGCTGGGAACAACTGAAATGCATATCAGTAGATTAATACATTGTGAGATATTCCTACAAATGGAGTACTATTCAGTAGCAAAAACAAACCATCACTATGAATCAGCAGCAGCATGGATTCAAAACTTTAAGTTAAGGGGAAAAAAACCCTGAGGTAAATTCCTCAGCATTATTATTTCCTACAAAGTTTAATACTAATAATATATTATTTAAGGAAACCTACATAGGTGGTAAAACTAAGAAAAACAGAGATATGGTAAATATGCATTCAAGATATTTCTATCCCACAGGGGCTTCTAAATATTGCTGATATTTTTTTCTCTAATCTTGGTGCTAAATACATGGGTTTTCAAATATTATTATTGTTTAAACTATCGAAATTTATTTAATGTACCACTTTATGAAATGTCTCAACATAATAAAAAAAAAGTTTCAGTGACAGATCAATCTCATGAATAACCCATTCTGGTTTTGGACATGTCTACCTTATAATCTCTTTCCTTATATTAAGCTGGAGCATTCAGCACTTACTCTTTATTTGGTCTATAAAGTTTCACAGAGAATCAAATCCCACTTATGCATGACAGATTTTTAAGTACTCAAAGAGAGTTGCCTTGTCCCCTTTTACGCTTCTTTTTTTTCCAAAAATCAACCGTCCTTAAATCAGGTTTCCAGATACCTCACCGTTTTGGCTACCTTCCTCTGGACATGCAGCCAGAACCGAGTGCAACATTCCAGTTTGTTCTGGCCAGCAAAATGTCTGATGGGACTATTAACTTTCTTGTTTGGGACACTACATTTATTGATATAGCCTAAAACTGACCTAGGTTTTTGTAGCCTTGTACACCTCATGAATTTATCTTGGACTCTGCATCATTTCAAACCTGAAGTCTTTGCACATAAAGGTCTATGTCATAAGATTTTCTTTCTCATCCTATACCTGTGAGGTTAGTTTTTTTTAAAACTGTATTTGGGACTTCACATTTATTTCTATTGTTTTATCTTGGAAATTTGCTTACATTGTTCTAGCCTACTGAGATCTTCTCAGTCCCGATTCTGACATCTGTGTGTTTACTTTCTTTAAACTTTCTCTTTTTATTGCATTATCAGCATTATCACTTATTTCATTAATCAAGTCTTTATTTAAAACCTACCATGTGGGATCCCTGGGTGGCGCAGCGGTTTAGCGCCTGCCTTTGGCCCAGGGCGCGATCCTGGAGACCCGGGATCGAATCCCACGTCGGGCTCCCGGTGCATGGAGCCTGCTTCTCCCTCTGCCTGTGTCTCTGCCCCTCTCTCTCTCTCTGTGTGACTATCATAAATAAATGAAAAAAAAAAATTAAAAAAAAAAAAAACCTACCATGTATAAGGTAATGTGCTAGATAATGCAATATTCACCCCAGGAGTAAATAAAAACATTAAAGTGGAGATACTCCAGAGTAAAGACTTTTGAGTAGATAATCCATTCATAATAAAAAACTTTTGATATTTGATAAAAATTGGCACACAGATTTACAATGTACATTTCCCTTTAAAAACTTCCCCGTTCTCAGGGCCCCTGGGTGGCTCAATAGTTGTGCATCTGCCTTTGGGTCAGGTCGTGATCCTGGGGTCCTGGGATCGAGTCCCGCATTGGGCTTCCCCACAGGGAGACTTCTTCTCCCTCTGCCTAGGTCTCTGCTTCTCTCTCTGTGTCTCTTATAAATAAATAAAATCTTAAAAAAATTTCCCCATTCTCACAGTGAATTGTCACATCTTTGTTGGCAAGACCTAAAATCTATATCTTCAGCCTTGACTGAATTTTTGTCTGTGATTGACTCCTCCATTTTGCTACTTCACCCTCCACAAAACTAAGCTATTTGCAGGATTTGCTTTTTGTCAAAACCTGTCCTTTTCCCTTTATTATTATCCATACTGATTAATGACTTTAACATTCTCTCAGACACTCAATCCTGACAAACTTGAAGTAGTTGTTTCTTAATTTAAAAAATCATACTGATTTTTTTCTTAGTGTAGAAGAATGTAGGATCCTATTATTTTTAAAAAGAAGAAAATGAGTAGTATAATGATACAAAAAAAAATTAAAATAAATACTCATAACCTCCATCTAGAAATGAGAATTTTATATTGCTACTTATCCTTCTGGTCATTGTTTCATGCATTAGAGAAACACAATCATTATTCACTTACCTGAATAAGCAAAAATTTTAGTATAATATGAATGTATATAACTGAAATAATAATAAAAAGAATGTATCTATGTAATTATCACCCCTGTCAAAAAACTAGGTATGGCAAATACACAGATAATCCTCATATGCTTTCTCTATGACTATTTTCTCCCTTTCTCCAAACATTTCTATTGTGACTAATATAATGGTTCATTTTACTTGTCTTTTAAACATCTATTTAAGTGAAGTAATATACATTCTTTTTGTGTCTAGCAAATTATTTCCTATATTATGTTGGTGAGCTCTATCTACCTTGTATGTGGGACAGTAGTTTATTCATCTTTATTATTGTGTAATATTCCATTGAATAACTGTACCACAAAATATTCACTCTACTATTGATTAACATCTGGGTGGTTTCCAGTGTGAGGTTATCATGAGTAGTACTGCAATGAATATTCTTATGTGTGCATACATGTATTTCTCTTTGAAATACATCTGAAATGGAATCGTTAATTGAATATATATATATTTATATATATTCTACATTAGCATAGAATGTATGTTTCCACAGGGGTTCTACTTAGTAGAACCAGCTCTCTGAGAATTTTGGATGTCCCATATTCTCACCAACACTTAGGATTACCAGTTTTATTTTAGCCATTCCAACGTGGTGTGTATTGATATGTTCTTGTGGTTTTGGTTTACATTTTCCTAAAGTGTCATAATGTTGAATGTCTTTTCATTTGATGCCTTCTTTTGTGTGCCAAGTCTCTATAAATAATCTCCCAATCAGTGCCTTACCTTTTTGCTCTCTTAAAATATCTTTTGATAAATAGAAAAGTTTTAAACTTTTTTTTAAAGATTTTATTTATTTATTCATGAGAATACACAGAGAGGAGAGAGAGAGAGGCAGAGACACAGGCAGAGGGAGAAGCAGGCTCCATGCAGGGAGCCTGACATGGGATTCGATCCCGGGTCTCCAGGATCAGGCCCTGGGCTATAGGCGGCGCTCAACCACTGAGCCACCAGGGCTGCCCAAAAAGTTTTTAACTTTAATGTCTTTTCCTTTAGCATTGGTGTTTTATGTGTTCTGATCAAGGCATTTTGGCTTACCTCAAAGTACTGAGGATATTCTTCCATAGTTTCTTCTGAGGGGCTTCACTGTTTTATTTTTCACATTTAGCTCTACCATATACCTTTAGTTGATCTCTCTGCATAATATAAGAAATATTTTCTTTTATAATACACCTATCTAGATGACCTAGAATAATTTTTTGGGATGACCATTCTTTCTCCGCTGCTTTAGAGTACGACCTTTGTCATGAACCTGTTGGGTATGTAAGGGTATTAATGGACTGTTTGTTATGTTCTGCTGATCAAAGCATCCGTTCTGTTGGCAATAACATGCTCTCTTAATTACTGAAGCTTTAAAATAAGCCTCAGCATCTGTTAAAGTCCTTTGATTCTTTTTTTTTTTAAGATTTTATATATTTATTCATGAGAGACACAGAGAGAGAGAGAGAGAGACAGAGAGAGAAAGGGAGGGAGGCAGACACACAGGCAGAGGGAGAAGCAGGCTCCAAACAGGGAGCCTGATGTGGGACTTGATCCTGAGACTCTGGGGTCACACCCTGAACATGAAGGCAGACGCTCAACTGATGAGCCACTCAGGCATCCCAAAGTCCTTTAATTCTTGTTCTTCAAGTTTGACAAATTTTGCCCTTTGTACATTTACTTCATTTTATAATTAGCTTGTCAATGTCTACCAAACAGCAACCAAAACCCACTTCCTGATTTTTGACTGCAAGAAATTTGAATGGAAAGGTCAATTTGGGGAGAACAGATATGTTTATTTATGTCTTCATTATATCTTAATATATTTTATTCCTCTGATTATTTAAACCAGGGGCTGGCAAATGACAGCCCATTGGCTAATTATGATCCTCTGCCTGTTTTTGAAAATAAAGTTTTGCTGGAGGACAGCCACACCCATTTGTTTATATATTGTCTATTTCTCCATTGGCATTACAGTGCAGAGTTGGGTGGTTGTGGCAGAAACTATCTAGCCTGCAAAGGGGAAAATATTTATTATCTGACCCTTTACAGAAAATATTTGCTTTCCTCTTATTTGAATATTGCTTATTTCTTTTCATAATATTTTATATTTTTCTGTGTGGGACTCCTTACATTTTTCTTTAGTTTCTCAATATGTAATATATTTGGATGTTGTTATACATGATATGGTTTAAATTTTCATTTTCTGTTCATTGATGTTTAAAAAATACTATTGATTTTATATACTGACTTTGTACCAAATCTTTTCACTTTTCTATGTATAAGATATTATCAGCTTTTATTTCTTCTTTGCTACTACTCATATATGTTTATTAAATTGGTAATAATGAGAATCCTTGTTTTGTTACTGATAGTAGAGGGAGAGCTTTCAAGATATCAATCACTATTTTGTAGGGCATTTGCTGTAATTTTGTTGAAATAACTTTCATCAGATTAAAGAAGTTTTCTTCTACTCCTGGTTTGCGTTGAACATCTATTATGAATTGTTGAGTTTTATTAACTATTTTCTCTGCATATATGGAGATATTCAATATGATTTTACTTCTTTCTCTGTTAACGTGGGAAGTTACATGGCATTTTCAAATAATAAGCCTCACATTACTGAAGTAAACTCAACTAGTTGTGATGTATTATTTTGGTGTTTGCAAACAAATTGAGATTAGAGTTAAATTTTACAATTTTTGTTTTTTTGCTTTTGCAGTTATAATCATGAGAGATATTTGGCTATAATTTTTCTTATAAGTCTGATATCAAGGTGGTGCAGCTTAAAAAAATGAGTTGGAGAGTATTTCTATTTTTCTGTTCTCTTGAAGATTTATTTAAGATCAGTAGTAGTGCTTCCTTAAATATTTGGTATAATTTATCTACTAAGTCATGTAGGCATGGAGTTTTCTGAATCAAAAAAAATTTAATTGAATTAGATTATTTTATAATTATAGGAACTTCTACACTCCTTTAAGATATAGAGGCAGAACATTATTTTTTCTGTAACAACTAGAAAAACCTGGATGGATTTAAAAACTATTTATACCTATTACTTCTATCCCTATCTCTGTATCTATGTCTACAAAGTCATCAGAAAATTGTGTAGAGATCTAGAGGAATTAATTTCAGAGATTGAAGATACCTTCAACGTGGACAAAGTTTGGCATCCATGTTCCTTTGGGAACTTTTACCAAGTCCAGTCATAGGTTGAGGTTCCTATACAGAGAGGCAGAAATTGCCGAGGGAAAGATAAATCAGAGGAACTTTTAATGGAGTGATGGTATAGCCACTTGGAAACTAGATAAGTCCTAAATGCATAGCTATTTTCCCCCACTGTATTTCTTCACAAGACTCTTGTCTAGGGTTCTGCAGGGCGGGGGAGGGACACTGGGCTGAAATACTCAATAAAAACTATTTCTATTTTCAATACTTAGAAGCCAAAGTTCTGTGAGCTGTTAAAGTTTATAATAAACACAGAACAGCTCACACCTTTGTGACTTAGTCTAATTAAAGTGGCAACATAATGTTTATCCAGCTCAATTCCTAATTAGTTCAAAAGAGCCAGTCACACTCCTTGTCTGCATGACAAATAAAAGGCATGCGCTCTCTGAGGGAAAATAATATTGACTCCAGTTTCTATTGTCCTTTTCGGCATACACAAAACAATTATGCAGCACATGAAGGAGGAAAATGTGGCCCATAATCAAAGAGAAATACATGTCTCAGACCCCCAGATGACCTAGATATTGGAATTAGTAGACAAGGACTTTGAGATGACTATTACAATTTGTATGAAAAATACAAAAAAAATGGACAAATTTGATAGAGAGATGGAGAATTTTGAGAGAGAAATATAATTAAAAAAATTTTTCCAAGCAGATACTATGGATCTGAAAACAAAAACAATATCTGAAATTAAGATTTCACGGGAATGGCTTAGTATTAGATTGTACATGCTAGATACAATTAGTGGATTCAAAAGCAAGTCAATAGAAATTGAATGAATAAAAAGAGTTAGGAGACTTGGAGGACACAATCAAACATAGAAGGAGAGTCTCAAAAAAATAAAAGAATGAGATTTAAGCAATATTTGAAGATACAATTGGCAAGAATTTTCCAAAACAGATAAAAGATAGCACTCCAGAGATTTAAGAAGTTCAGCATGCTCCAGTCAAGATAATATGAGAAAAATTATGAACTTAAACTATGGCATTTTCATCATTTTTGGAATGCTCTCAGCTCTTTTTTTTCTCTTCTTTTAGAAGTCCTGAAGGTACATTAGACCTTAATCTCCTTAGATGCTTATTATAGTGCTTTATTCTGAACCCTTTCCTTCCACTAAACTGTATTTGAATTCCCTAATCCTCTCTTCACCTGCAATTTAAGCTCTTCTTAAGTTTATCTACTGAGGGCACCTGGGTGACTCAGTTGGCTAAGTGTCTGTCTTCGGTTCAGTTCATAATCTCAGAGTTCTGAGATTGAGCCCCACATTGGGCTCCCTGATCAGTGGGGAGTCTACTTCTCCTTCTCTATCTGTCCCTCTCCCCAGCATGTGCTATCTCTCTAGAATCTACAAAACACTCTTATAATTAAAGTGGCCCCAAATGTCAGACACACCTCTCTGGGACCTTTTCTCTTAAATCTTTGACTTATAATTTTTTACTGTCTCCTTAGGTCTCATAGCTTCAAGAAATCTTTAAAAAAATTTGTCTAAATTTTCTATTTGTTTTCAGTGGGAGCTTTTGTTTGAATTACCCATTTTGGCAGTAATTGCCAAACACAATTTAAAAATAATTAGTGTGTTAGTTGGGATCCCTGGGTGGCGCAGCGGTTTAGCGCCTGCCTTTGGCCCAGGGCGCGATCCTGGAGAGCCGGGATCGGGTCCCACATCGGGCTCCCGGTGCATGGAGCCTGCCTGCTTCTCCCTCTGCCTGTGTCTCTGCCTCTCTGTCTCTCTCTGTGTGACTATCATAAATAAATAAAAATTAAAAAAAAAATTAGTGTGTTAGTTAAGTTTGGATGCTTGTAACAGCAAACACCAGTGGCTTAAACACTAGAGAGGTTTATATCTCTCTTATATTAAAGAAGACCAGAAAAAATCCATCTAGTGCTTGTTTGGCATTTCTGTGGTCATTAGGGACCCAGGATGTTTTTATATTTCTGTTCTACTAGACTTAGCATGTAGTTTCCATCCTCAAGTTTGTCACAGAGTCTGAGATGGCTGCCAGAACTCTAGCCACAATGTCCTTTTTAGAAGCATAAATGGAAGAATGGGAAAAAGAAAACCTACCAGTTATTTGACCCTAAAGGGAATATTCTCAGAAGTTCTTAACAAATTTTGCTTTCATCTCAGTGGCTAGGCTGTCGTGTCATTATCACCTGGCTATAAAATGGTAAATGCAGAATTTTATCTAGTAAGTAGTTTCAAATAGAATAGAGTTATGATATTAAGAAATAAAAATTAGGCAAGTAACTTACAGTCCCTGGGATAGCTCCATAATATCCTATCATGTGGTGGGCTATAATTTATTTATTGTTGCACATTCATATTTTTCCCACCTTTTCCCTTATGATAGGCCTGCTGTGATGAACCTGAACTGTAAAATTTTTCATACATACATATTCTTATGACCTACTTTAAAATATTTTCATATTATACCTTTGGCATAGTTTTAATATTGAATAATCCTCAAAAAAATCCACGATTGCAAAATATTTGTTTATATCCATACATAATAATTTACTGTATTATACCCTGTTACTGGGCATGTAGTTTTTCTCTACTATTTTCTCTACCATTGGAAGTAATGCTGTTATGAACAGCATTTCTCCAGTTTTTAAAAAAACATCTTTGATTAATTCTTAGGATACTTATTTCTACCTTTAGTAGAAGTCTTTGTTCATTTTTTTACCTCATCATCTTTGGGGACCATTATTCATTCTGCTACAATATTTATACTAATTGACACTCCTATTAATAATATATTAGAGTTGTCACCTCAATATATCCTCATCAGGGTTAATTTTGTCTTTAAAACAAAGAATATTTGTAATTTTATAAGTGAAAAAATAGTATCGATTTAATTTCTATTTCTTTGATTACTATTTGTTTAAATATATATTCAAATATTTGTTTTGGCTATATTTTTTTCTTATATTGCCTATTATGTCTCTTATTTTTCTATTGGGTTGATCTTTTTCAACTAATTTAAATAACTCTTTATAGAGAAATTATATTTACCCTCCATTTGCAATAAATGTTGGACCCTTTTTCCAACTTATCCTTTACCTTTTAACTTGGTAGATAATAGTTTGTAAGTAGAACAGTGTTTCAATATAATATCTACAGGTTTTCCTTTGTGATTTCTTCCATTATATGATTTAATTATTGATCCTCTAAAAGAGATGAATTAAATATTACCTATCTTTTCTCATAGTTTTTATGGTGATTTTATACATTTTTTATAGAGACAAATTTCACAATGTGAATTTGATTACACATGTTATTTTTAAAATGAGGACCCCTCAGAAGGTAAGGTCCAGATTGTAGTTCTATTTTTGTCTCTTACACGAAGTACAGTACTTGGACCAACAGGTACATCATATTTGTAGTTTAATGAAGGTGTACCAAATGAAATTGTCTTCGTGTATGTATTTCTTCAACTACACCATCTCTATGTCTTTACCCTGTTCCTGAGATCCTTTGTTTTTAAATCCTCATGACACCTTCTTTTTTACAATTAACATAGTCATTCTAGTATTAGAAAATTTCCTAATGAAAACTACATACCTAAGTTTTTTGCCAGTCACTTTGAAGTACGAAGAGTTGTGAAGTATCTGGGGGAAAATAAGAGAGGGATAGGAATGTGTGGACAGAGGGTACAACCTTCACAGTTCCCCACAAGGCAATTTTATGGTTTGTTAAATGAAGCTAAGCCTCAGGCCCTTCACTTGCAATGTGTTCAGATAGTCATGTATTTTTTTCAAAGTTTTACACAAGTGAGGTATTTTAATCACAATTAGTTAAATCAACTGTCTCTTTACAACCTGGCTTTTATTCTTTCATACTTTTGTGTTCAGTGGTGTTGGAGAGCAGGCAGATATGTTTAGTAGAAATGGATTTAGTTCAGGTTTAATGGGATGTATTTATGTTATTTTCAGTCACTTGTGCATAATTAAGCTATTGCTAGCTGTCCTGGTGTGGAATTGTTTCTAGGAATGTTACTCTCCATAACAAATCAACGGCATTGTGACAGCAAAGTACAGGATCAAAGGACTAAAGATATGATTGTGGAAGAAAAAATAAGGTTGGAAATATACAAAAAAGAAGCTTATTGCTGGAATGCCCAGCCTTACAACTCTCATATGAAAGAACATTGGACATCCCTCCTAAAATTTTATATTGACTTTAATGAATTATAAAGTTGAAAGAAAATGATAAATAAGAAGAAATTTTATTCCTGTTTGCAATTTTATGTAAAAGACTATTATCTTTTTATTCTATATAAAATTATTTATTGTATTATGAAGAGATGATATACAGTCATAAAATTTAAGAAATGTATCCTATAGCTAATTAATAAAAAAAAAACCCTCTGCTATGTTTCTGGATTTTGTGATGTTTGTGGTTTTTCTCAGTCTTTTAAAATTGTAATTTTTTGTGATTTTTTAAAATATTCTGAATAGTGATTCACTTTTGTACCCAATTTTTATATTTATAACTACATGTTCTTTTTCTTAAAGAGAGCCTTCCCAAACTATAGAAACTTCAGGCCTCATAAAATCTGCATTTATTCTGTGTTCTCTTATGCTATCTTGTTCACTACAAAGAACTAGTAGAGTACTCTCGAACCTGCAACCCAAAGCCGTTGGATTTGTAAAGTCAACAAAGCTCAAATCACATGAAACTTCTATTTTCAGTAACAGAACTGCTTCCCTCTATTTTAGGGTAGGCAGGATAAGGTAGAGAGAGACCAGAATTTTGGCAGGTGAAACTGCTTACCTGATCCTTACACTGACAAAGATTGCTAGCCTCTCAGGCTGGGACAGTCTCATCAATCAACCTGTGCTTGAACTATTAGCACTGTCAGTTTCCTCTTAAGAGATGACAGTTCAAGGGTAGCTTTCCTCACCAGCTGAAACTCCCTCAGTCAAAAGAGCAAACACTTAATCAGAAGGAGGGGCACTCTCTCTCTCTCTCTCTCTCTCTCTCTCTCTGTGTGACTATCATAAACTAAAAAAAAAAAAAAAAAAAGAAGGAGGGGCAGGAATACATATCTCTGGCAACAGAACTGGCCCCATCCACTTTCAGTCTACAGAGCTTCTTATACTAATTTTTTCATGACTGTGAAAGTGATCCTCAGCAGAAGTCCTTGACTTGCTGGTACAAGAGCTAGGGCAGGGCTTGTGTCCTCTGCCTTGGGAGGGAGTGGTTGTGATGCCAGGAATGGGAGCGTTACAACAACTTTGCCCATATACTCTCACAAATGATGTCTGATTAAAAATAACAACAATAAACACTTGCCCATATTTGTTTATACATGCATTATCTTTGCAGAATGAGCAGAAATGAATGGCTGGCTGAGGGTATTAGAAATGAAAGCCAGCTTTAAGCTTTGCCCTCACTTGGTAATGACTGTAATGGACTATCTTTTGGGGTTGTGAGGATTATTTAGATCTGAGGTCAGATTTTTAATTTGTTGACCCTAATAAATAAAAGTCTAGAGAGTATCATATAACCTCTGGTATTATTAAAAATATCACATATTTACATGATTTGAACAGAAATCACAGTGGAAGTTGAAACTGGTAGCTCAGATGGTATTTCCATAAACATTCACAAAAATTCACTTTGTTGGTAGATTTAAAATATTTTGGTGCTTATACATTTATTTTATTATTTTGAAAATAAAAAGCTGGGGATTCCTGGGTGGCTTAGTTGCTTAAGTGTCAACTTTTGATTTTGGCTCAGGTCATGATCTCTGGGTTGTGAGATTGAGCCCTGCATTGGGCTCCATACTCAGAGGGGAGTCTGCTTGAGAATTTATCTCCTTCTCCCTCTGCCCTTTCCCCTGTGCTCACTTGCTTGTTCTCTCTCTGATAAAGAAATAAATCTTTAAAAAACAAAGAGTTGAAAATCTGTTTCACAAGTTTCTATTTCTCTTAAAGTTCATGATAGATTATCACTATTGGAAGCCCTATCACCCATGTGCCTTAGTTTTATTTTTATTTGCTGTAGAAAGATCAAAAATCCCGTTTTGGGGTGAAACAAGGAAAAAGAATCTCAGTTGACCTTCTCCTAAGCCCTTTTCTCCTTACTTCCACTTCTAAATCACTGAGAGAATTAAAAATATCTGAGAGAATTAAAAATATGCCTGCTGGCCACTTAAATTAATGAAACTGCTAATGTCTGATGCAGGAACATCACCTCCATATGCTCTAGATACATATATGAATAGATGCACACCTGCCCTGAATGTCAGCATAATCCATGTAAATCAAGGATTGGCTTTAAAATCCTCATTCCCAGAAATCCGAATTAAGAAGTATTGAAGAGATATCAAACATGAACAAGCTGTGCTTTGGACTCAAGATCAGGTACAAAATTGTCTGATTAAAAATAAACTCTCAATTGTTCTCTTAAAGAAATTTATCTTTACTGTTCCTTGTTGGCCTGCATTATCGCTTTATGGTTTCTTTTAAAGCAAGACCAATGTAAAAGAGGCATAGTAGTTCCATTCTTTGTTTCCTATTTCATTTCAGCCAATTAGTTATATTCATTAGTGTTTATGCTTGCTCTACAACAGTTGTTTTCAGTTGAAGGTAATTTTGTTCCTTGGGGGTATTTGACAATATCTGGAGACATTTTTGATGGGAGGATCAGGTAAGGTGTAAAGACCAGGGATGCTGCTGAGTATCTTACAATCCATAGGACTGCCACCAAAACAAATTATCTGGCTCAAATTGTCTAAAACAGTACACATAAAGTAGAAAAAACTGAAATCTTTTTTTTAAAAAAAGATTTTATTTATCTATTCATGAGAGACACACAGAGAGAGGCAGAGACATAGGCAGAGGAGAGAAGCAGGCTCCCTGCAGAGAGTCTGATGTGGGACTCAATCCCAGGCCCGGGGATCACGACCTGAGCCAAAGGCAGATGCTCAACCACTGAGCCACCTAGGTGTCCCATGTGAAATCTTTTTGATGACTATGTGTTGAAAAAGTTTTACAGGCAACCCGAAAATGCATCCCTTCCACCATGAGCTCCTAAGTCTTTTGTGTCATTGTTAATTATGGCTACATCAGCTTGCTCAAGTAAAACAGGTTCTGTTTGCTGAACCCAATTTTTATTTTCATGGGGAAAGAGAAATGGGTTGGGGTGGACATCTTGACCTCTGCTTGCTATTCTATGATGGCATAGTCTAGTTGCTGTTTTAGAGGAGTCAAATAGATGTAAAATCTGCTAGAGCTTGGGGCAAGTAAGTGTATCTGTAATTTTTATAATTTCCATAAGTAAACTAGAGGTCTCATGTCCCCTGAATTTGTTATTATACAAAAATTCTTATCTAATACGATTAAGTAAATATTGGTTGTTTCAATTGGTAATACTACCTTACAGATTAAACTCCTAATATAGAAATAACAGATATTCAACAGTTTTTTTCAATTTATATGGATGACTAAAAACAACTTTGTGGATTGATAGGAATGTTTATAGAATAAATAATCACTGTTAATGTTGGAGGGATTTTGACTGAATTATTCTAAGTGTTTTTGAGTTAAAGATCCATGATTGATTTGGAAAATCTTACAACCATACTCATCCCATTCCATGTCTCTGCATTATGCTTAGTCCTTGAAGAAAATCTAGTTTATTTGAATTCTGGGACCATTGTGAATTTCACAACTGCAGTGGGATATCAGAGGAAAACTAGACAGATAATTGTAACACCAGAAATTAGTCCTGTAATAAAGAGACTAAATAAAAAAAGAGACTTACAATTCTTCCTTCAGTTAGCATGTTACACAGTTGATCATCCCACTCTCAGGAAATAATCCCTTCTAATTTGTAAATCGGGGATCCCTAGGTGGCGCAGCGGTTTGGCGCCTGCCTTTGGCCCAGGGCGCGATCCTGGAGACCTGGGATCGAATCCCACGTCGGGCTCCCGGTGCATGGAGCCTGCTTCTCCCTCTGCCTGTGTCTCTGCCTCATTCTCTTTCTCTCTCTGTGACTATCACAAATAAATAAAAATTAAAAAAATTTAAAAAAAAATAATTTGTAAATCATTCACTTACTATTCCTCTGCCTTCTAAAGGAACAGATATTAGTTTATTTCTGTCCTTTATGACATCCTTCCATACTGTAAGTAACTTCATATCACTGTTACATTCCATAAGATGAATAATGCTCTTTTAAAGTTCTTAAAAACCAGAACATTTAAGTTATGTTCAACAGTTTAGATATTCTTTTTATTGTGGCCTATGTCAGTTTCCAATGGCTGCTGTAACAGATAAACACAATAGAGCCAATTGGTTGGCTCTAGCTGATAGAAATAATTTTCTCACAGTTCCAGAGTCCAGAAGTGGAGTCCAGAAGTCTGGAATCAGTATCTTTGGGCCACAAATCAAGGTGTTGGTCAGATCAGAGGTGGTGAGGAAGAATTTTTACTTTGCCTCTTTCAGCCAACATTCCTTGGTTTGTGACCTCATCACTTCAGTCTTTAAGGCCAACATCTTCAAATCTCCTTTGTGGTCTTCTCATTGCCTTTTGTGTGTGTGCATGTGTACAAGCTCCTGTATGAAATCTCCCTCGGCCTTTCTTTTACAAGAATATAAGATGGTATTTAGGGCCCACCTGAATAATTCAGGATAATTTCCCCATCTCAAGAGCCTTGACATAATCACATCTGCAAAGACCGTTTTTCCAAATAAGGGTAACAATTATGGGTTCTAGGGATTAGGATTTAAAATTCTTTTTTCAGAAGGGGAGGATTTTTTCTTTTTCTTTTTCTTTTTTTTAGACAATCACACAAAATTGAGGGATAAACTGGTTGCCTGCTTCATGGACACCTTCCAGCATTAGGATTTTGTGCCCCGAAGATTGTGACTTTTGGCAATTTATTTCATCCCTCCCTGAGCCTTGGTTTTCTCACTTATGAAATGAGCCTAATACTGGTATTTAGGCCAATAAGATTGTTACAAATATTAAATGACTCAGTGCAATTAAAATGCTTAGAAGAGTTACTGTTATTTAAGAAGTTCTCACTAAGTGTCAGCTATCATTACTTGTTGGTGCTGTTTGTGTTGATATTAATATTAGAAAAAGAAGACTATGTGAGAAGATAATTGGGTACTTGCTTGGTGGCCTATGATATAATCAACATTTCTTTACTGTTACTTTATTTTGCTTTGACATATTTAATGAAGGTGAGTCACAGAAGTAAAGTGGTGACTTAGTGTCTACAGAACACTGCTTTATGGAGTTCATTTAACTTTTTCTACAATAGGGACAGACTAAGTTAACCCCCAAATTGAGAAGGCGACTTAAAAACCAAGTCTTACTGAGGTTCCCATTAAGAATGATAGCTTTAGGAATAGCAGAGATGTAGGATTCTTTCAGAGATGAAATTATTCTATAATCTTAAAATGTCTGAGTCATTCTTTCAACTTTTTATGCACATAAGTAAAATCTCAAATTTTTATATTATAATAAAAATCCTTTATAAATCTGAGTCCCATCCTTATAGAACTTGGCTTGTTGAATATCAGTCTCACATTCAAGGTGGCCTTTCTACTTCTAACACATTAGATTGTCCTTCCTCTGCCCCCACATCATTATTGCAATATAAGAACGTCTAATTTGTTAGTAATAAAGCAACATGTTGTCTACAACATGTTTTCTAGCCAAAGGTATTACTGGATCTTCTAGAAACATTCTGTGTTCTTACACACATTAGATGTCATCGTTTTGAAGAAGGAACCATTGGGTATATTGCACTAATGGATAGGGGATGTAACTTATTCCAGGGGCTACATTAGGCCACTGAGAGAGACAATGACAAGCCAGACTAAAAAATAATTTATTTTCCATTGTTTATATGATTTTTTAAAAATAAAATTTCAAATAATGTCAAGGGTGCACCACTGGAAATACTTCCATTTTTCTCTGTGCATTTCACCAAGAAATAACAGTATGTAAGCTCACGTGTAACAGCAATCTGTAGACCTTTTGACATTTTAAATATATTAGGTTAAATAACATGAAATTGCTGTTTTAGTAGGTCAAAAAAGGTTGCATATGGTGGTTTCATATAGTACAAAGTAAACAGACAGTACCCCTGTGAAGAAGGAGCTCAATTTTCCAGAGCTATTAAAAGAAAGTAGCTAGATGAAATATTCAAGTATATAAGGAAATTTTTGCATTTTCAGGTTACTGATGTTTCTCCCAATAAATATAAACTGGGTCCTTTTTCACATCCTTTACTTTAATGTCAATGATTATGGGAACATACATTATTAAAAGAAGGGAAATGAGCAAAAGAAATTCATAGTAGGGAAAGCTAGGTAAACAGAAAACAATGAAAACTGCAGATTGTTACAAACTTTGTAATCATTTCTGTTTGACAATGTTTATCTCTTTAAATGTTTATCTTCTTACCCATTTTTATTTCATTTTTATGTGTCTCATAAACTTGGGTATCACTCAATGTTTAGCTCTTTGGTGTCTGAACATGGAAAGCAGATTGCCCTGGCATTTTTATATACTGTAGGAAAAGAAAGTCATTTTCATTTATTGAGATTTATTATTTGAATATGTTTTCCAATATAGCAAAGCACACCTACAAAATTTAATGTACATGCATATGCAAGTACACTATTCTGGCATAGTATCAGCTAAAAATTTATACTTTCTGTTGGAGAAGATGCAAACACCCAAATAAATGCACATGCTGCTGCCCTCCCATCCTCTACACTCTCCCTTAGTGATCAGTGATATGGGGAAAAGTATTATATTTTCCATAAAACCCTCCAAACATCTCTTCATCACTTTCTAGGCTGAGAGTTGTTCTGGAATGGTAAGTAGTTGGGAAGATGGAATAATCTCTAATGGAAAAGATCATTACCCTGGGGGAGTGTTTGATGACTCAGGAAAGGAGAATGACTTTAGGGAACAGGCACACAGACCTATTATTATGGGTTTCACTAAGAAGTTAAGTTTTACATTCATATGATTTTTTTTATAGTAAATATCATGATTTTCTTGTATTAATGAAGTTTCCCCATGAGAAATTTCACATTAAGAAGCACATCAGATTGTCATTGATCACTTCCATGAGTTCTTATCAGCTTTTGTTCTATCACAATCTGATTCTTATGACATAGTTGGCAATTTCATGTTGTACCTTATAGTACATTGCATTTTGGGATGAATGTAAATGAGTAAACTGAGACCACCTCATAATTTAAAAAGCAATCTTACTCTGAGTCAACATGTGTACTGCCTACCATTAAAAATGGGGGAAAAAAGGAAATGACTCATTCAATAATTTATGAAAAATGTTACAGTTTTATTGTTTATACATTTTTTTTTACAATAGCCATCACTGTAGCACCAGGGCACTCAGATGAAAAATTGGATTCAAGCTCAAAAATGATGGGGAGGAATATCTGTTTTCCATTTCTTTCTTAGGAGCTCGACAGATAAATGTCACAGTGAGTTAAAAGGTAGACATAAGAGAATAAATCAATTAGCTAGCTAATTTATATGATGCTTTCTGTAGGCAAAGAAACATCATAGATATTTTGGGAAAATAAAAAACTTGACCTGAACTATCTTCAAAATTACATTGAAAGCCAGGAACTAGGTGAGAGTGGTAGAGATCAAACAAGATTGGTCATGAGTTTATATCTTTTGAAGCTGGTTGATGGATACATGGGATTCTTTATTCTCATCACTCTACTTTTCCATGTCTTTGAGTTTTTCCATAATAAGTTTTTCTAAAATCCCAAGGTTTAACTATTTCCCAGCAGGAGTTTATACTCCAAATGTGGAAACAAGAATGTTCATTCGTGCATATATACTACAGGCTCTATATTTCATAAATATATCCTACTTCCATAAAATCTTGATTTCCACATCTTTCTTGCACTAGCTTAGATGATTCCAACAAGTAAACATCGTCAATGTTTCTGACCCTGCATCCTATTCATTATCTGGGGGATTTGTCATGAGAAGACAAAAGTAATAAAAATTACAAATAAAGAAGCAAGAGGGATACCCTACGCTATGGACTGAACAGAATTAGAAGAATGAAAATTTGGATTCTGAGTTACTCAACCCATTTTTTCCCCTGTAGCAGCATAAGATTCCAAAAGCTACAATATTAGATACTCACTAATTTGGAATCTCAGTGTGCTTTTTGAGCTTGCCTTTATGACATACCTGAAGAAGCTAAAAATGAAATGAATGGCTTGAAATCATACAAGTGTGGTAGTGGAAGACTAGAATTGACCTGGTCACTGTTCTTCCCATCACTGATTATTCTTTAACTGGATGTGAACAGCATTATCAAGAAGTACTTCTAATCTTCCATAATACATCCATAACATTCAGATTGAACTTGTACATACTAACTTTCAATTATAAAATGAGAGAAAAAATATATTTAGGTCCCTGTTCCTTGCTATTACTGGTAGAATCTGTCAGAACAAAGCTTTAATAATCTTTTTTTTCATTTTGTGTAGCTATAACAAGCTACACACTGTTTATCAAGAGAAGGTTATATATACTTATATAATTTAGTTCCAAGGTCAAAAAATACTATGCATTTATAACTCTAATTGAGATAATTGATAAAGTAATCTTTTGATTATTGATAAAGTAATACATAAACATTGTTTTGAACTTGTTCTATTATCAAATACCACATTTCTAAATTTGATTTTGCAGTACTATATTTAGTGGAGATGGTGTATTTTCTTCATTAAAAAATACTTTCTTGACTCTTATCCCACATAGAATTGGCTAATTCTTCTTTAATACCATACTGTATGTTGCAGTTTTATTTATTATAGCACCTATACCATGAGTTGCCTTCTTTAGTTTACATGTTTGTCTCCCCCTACTGGACTCCAAATTTGTTTGAGACCAGTAATCCTTTTCAATGACCGGCAAAATGACAAGCACTTTGTAGGTTTTAATAAATGCTTGTTGAAAATAAATTGGCAAATTGAATAAATGTCTTCTGGTGGATGATCTTTTGAGTGTATCTGAGCTTATTTTACTATGTAAGCAGATGCCTTTGACTTTTTCCTATCCCTTTTTTCACATTTCCCATATCCTTTTACTGGGGCTACACACAGAAGAGGAAAATATCTTACACTCTGACTTCCAATTTCCTATCGTTTCACTGAACTAACCTCTACATTTTTATGTTTCTCTGTTTATCCAATATTTAATATATTAGCAGATCCAAAATCTGTGATCAAGGAATCAAATATTACTGGATGTGCACGACCCCCTAACCCTTATTATATTCATCCTTCTAAATCCAGCCTTGTCTTCTATTTTTCTGCCTTATCTCTTGTCTCCCTTCTCCCATTGCCTGCTAGCCCCTTATAGAAGAGTAATTTTGTTAAAAAAAACAAAAACAAAAACAAAAACAAATAGCTTTGATAGCTCTTTTAAGACCAGTAGTTCTGAGGTCCCATGGTAGAAGAGAAATATTTCTGTGTAGGATGAGTAAATGGTCTCTTAAAGATACAAAGTAATGCCACAGATAGTGGCAGACATGGATTTTGTTGAAGCTTCAGTTTGATAAATATTATCCATTAAAATATCAGTGGTTTTCCTCCTTTGTCCATTCTGGCCCAAGAAAGCTTAGGAGAACAATTGTTTTCTAGGACCAGGGACATTTGGGTAGATTTTCTTTCTAGGCTCCCTAGAATTATGGAAGATGCAGGAGTAGTTACATGATGAATAATTTAGAGTTAAGGAACATGCCTCTCTAGAGGGCTCTCAAACCATTCAGTTCGGGGTTGATTTTGGTTAAAGATTCAGGTTGATTATTATTATCCTTTAGGCAAAGTTTGTGCATCCCTAATATCCACCAATACAGGTAATCATTCCTGTTTTCCACTAAGTAACCAGAGTTTCCTTAAAGTCATTTAGAACAGATTGGTAATTCATACTAAAATCAGATCTGGCCTGCTAGGAATATTTTTTCCAGGAGTTTTTATTAGAAGAAATCTGTTGATATAGATAGGTCCAAATAAACTTTCCAACCAAGATTGCTTTTTATTTTGAATATTCTTAGAATGAGACTTTCTTAAAAACATGGATACGTTAGCCACAAACATGAGGTCAGTACAGGAAGACATTTTTAGCTCTATTTTATAGGTGGGAAATCAATTCAGAGGTTTGTTTCTGATCCTATGGGCCTGTATGGCCCCAAAAATAGATTCTGTGTCTGATGATTAAAGTCTGCTAGAATGAGACATTTCTTGACAAGAGGTGAATGCCAATTTGCTGAGTGATCTGGTATTATTTAACATTTATCAAGAAGAAATAGAGATACTGGGGCTGAGGAGTTCAGCATCTTAGATTTGTGTATCACTTAGTTCATTCCTGATACAAAAATCATAAAGTGTATTGGTTTTATTTTGGGAAAGCAGATTCTGAGTGATAGAAGATGTTCCTGAGAAAACAAAATAAGAGTATTCAGGAATTAGTACACATCTCTTTTTTAAGTTATCATTTATCTAAGTGGTTGTGTCTTGATAAAAGACCACTAGCATCCATCTAATAAATAAGGTTGGATTTTAAAAATAGATTTGATTTTAAGCCCTATATTTTGTCCTTAGACGATGAACAAATGCTTTCCTGTTTACTACCTCTTAGAAAAACAAAAGGTTTTACTTAATTAGAAAAAAATTATTTTCAAAATTTACATGGAAACAGAACAATATGATTATGGTATTCTGCTACTCACCCAGTTGTATGGTTTTATGTATTTGTTACATTTTCAACTATTCTAAACTATTATTTTCAGATTACCATGGGTTTAAAAAGGTTTTGAGAGATTGTCTTATTAGCATCCCTCCCTATCTTGAAAACAAGTCCACTGATAACATTTTCATAACCTCCCTTGGTAACATATCTCATTGTATAGTCATTCTCATTGCAGGTATTTTATTCCCATGTCAAGTGTGGATTTTTTTGATGCTATAGTAATTCTATTAGTTTTATCATCTCCACTGAGATGGTGAGATTAGAATAGAATACCTAGCTTATTTTCTCTGTGCATTAGTGGCTACCAGTTCTTGAGAGAGGAGGTGTGGCATCCTTTGCTCTCAGTGGGAACAAGTTACTATTGCCTCTGGAATTGCATGAACCAGCATGAATCTTAATATATTTTGTTATGCTCTGTTCATGTACTCAGTATATGAGTGAGGCAACTGTATAAATGATTTTTTAAAAGGCAACTATAAAACTGTTTATAAAGAATGGCCTATTTTATTTTAAAACTTAATGTCAGCTGGTGGTTTCCTATGAGCTATAGAGTAGAACAAAGTAGAAGAAAAGGTGTTCCAAAGATGATGATTTTTTTTACTGTTTTCCTCTGTTTCTTTCTGTCTGTTGCATTGTGTCAAGGATTTAGAGAGAATGAAGACACTGAGTCAAATTTTAGGAAAAGAGGATGAGTTCAGTGTATCCATTCTGAGGGCTTCTTGTCCTGAAGGAATTCATCTTGTATAACATTACTGTGTTCTTTTCTATTCTCTTGTCTTCCCCACCACCAACCTTGGGTGTCTCTAGAGGTTAATAAACTATTCTCAAAAGTAAATAACACTCAGAAAGCCTCATAGCACCGGAGAGGTTTGGGCAGCTGGGGGCGGGTATTGGCCATCAATTGAGATCTAGACCAGGTCAATAGCAAATGAAGGCTGTTGTCTCGAAACAGCTGTTCAGTGGCCTCTGTGAAATGAGGTGGTGGCTTCCATCCAGTTTCTGGACAGCTGTCTTCCTCACAGAAAGCATTGCCACAATTGGCATTAAGGCTCTCTTGCTCACAGCCTCCTGCAGGCAGCTATTGAAACTACTCTTTTCTCCTTTCGTCTCTTCTCTCTACCCCCTCATCTTCTTTCTCTTCATTTCTGCGTTCCTTTTCCCCTTGTCTTTTCCCTTTTCCTTTCCTTCTCTGTCTTACCAGTAGGTGGCCTGGAAACAAAAGAGTAGCAGCAGTTCCTGAGGGAAAAATGCATTAATACCTCAGCCTGTGTTTTCTGCCAAGGCTTGCAAAGGAACCTAAGACCAGCTGTTGGGATAGAATGCTCCTACCTCCCACAGTGTCTGCCTTCTCTGCCCCAGCCCGAAGTTGCTTTGCTCAAGGTGTGTCAGAGTTTACTCTGGGGTTGTCTATTTTATCCATTGAGCTTCTTTCATCACAAGGGAACACGGCTGTGTTTGTAAAATGGATGCGCCCACAGGGAATTCTGAATGACTCAGTAGTGGTGGTACAAACCCTTCATTATAACTCCCTCCTGGGCACAAGTAGGAGTTTGCAGAGACAGAAGGTCATGCAGTGTTTTATTCCCTTCTCTGATAAGAGCTGCGCTATTTGGGGGGTGGTGTGTTTGGCAATCATATTCCCAAACGCCAAATCAACACACCTGTCCTGACCAGACATTTTTTGATTTATAATCTATTTACTTGACAAGTTTTTAATAAAGGAAGAATTAATCTCCATTTTAAACTATATTTAA
The DNA here is from genome assembly GCF_003254725.2 of Canis lupus dingo. Taxonomy (NCBI): domain Eukaryota; kingdom Metazoa; phylum Chordata; class Mammalia; order Carnivora; family Canidae; genus Canis; species Canis lupus. Next base: position 52,811,033 of record NC_064250.1, on the reverse strand, counting down.
CAAATTGCTTGAATTACAAGGAATAAAATTATGTGAAATAAGACTTCTTAAAAATCCACAGAATTCTTTGGATGCTCTTTGGCTCCTTCATAGAACAATAACGAGATAACAGCGATAGCTTCTATCCTTGGAATTTCCAAATCTGCTTTCAGGTTATCCAGCTTCATGTTCTCAGTCTCAATTTGAGTCAAAGAGCAAATTAAGGGAAGACTTATCACTCATATTCTTATTTTTCCAACCAGAGGGACTGCAATGGTGGACATGATGCTCTCTTACTGTAGAAAGAGAAAAAAAAATTAAACAATTTTACAGCAGTTCTGCACTTACTGAAAAACTCAAAGCATTTTGCCCTAAGCTGCCTTTGTTTAGAATTTAAAACCTGTGTACAGTGTTATATGGAGAAATTCAACCAACACGCCACACATTGGTTTGCAATGAGCTGATTACAATGCTGATTGCTAAGAACACTAATACGGCCAAGAAGATATCCAAGCCTTTGAAATGACCATATGAAATCTAAACCAGGAGCTTGAATTAGGACAATATTAAACAGATGTGAAATCCCAGATATCCTTTGCAATTTAGAAGGTAAAATAATTTAGCACAACCACTTTTGGCAAGGGGATCAATTTTCAGAGTATGACCAGGACCCACAAAACAGTTACGTAAGAAAAAAGTGAGGTTCAGTTTTAGAGAAAATATCAGCATGAGCTCTGACTCTATAGCCTTCATGATCCACTTTCTTTCACCTATATGATGGGACAAATCATTCTCTATCACTGTATACATTATTTTTTTTACTTCATGGGTACAAAGTTACTTGAAAGTTAAAGTGCTGAATACTGTTAATAATTAGAGCAAGCAAACTGTGTAAGAAATAGCTTTGGAGAACTGTAACTTCTAGAAGGGACAGATTGTCCAACAGGTAAAAGAATGGCTCTCAGTTTTGTGATTCATTTATTTACTCATTTAAAAAATGGTGGAAGAAATCTGAGAAATGATAGGAACAGTTTGGTTATGTGTCTATTTGTTTTTCTATTAAAAAAAAAAAAAACCCTCAAACACATCTGACTTCCAAAGAAAGGAAAATAAAAAGACCAAAAAAAAAGCCATTCTGATTTACAATCATTTGTAGTTTCGATATGCCTTGAACTTTGCATTTAAGAAGAAAACATTTTTTCTGATTTTCTACCAATTCTCCTCCTTAGCTTGCCATTTCTAATCATATCTTTCTCCTTGAAAGCAAATGACAAGTGAGGAAGAATTGGTTATAGCTGCTAAAGTCTCTGCCTTAAATAAGCACTGCTTTCATTCAAACAGGTCAAAATGAATGTCTGAGAAGGGGCAAGATTTTAAGGCTTGAAGAGTGAGGGGAAACATCATTTCCTGACTCTAGACCTTCTGTCACTGTGGAGTGGGACTTCATCTGTCACTTTAGCTTTTCCATCTACACTAGTTAAAATGCCATGTTGTCACTTCCCTCTCTTTGTCTTTTTTCTTCAGTAGGGACATTGAGAATATTGAATGAATGGAGTAAATGTATATCATGTATATGAATAGTTCTTTAGCCAACAATGTATAGTCATAGGAAAAATATTTTTCTATGTAGTTTAAATTCATTTTTCTAAGCTCTGAAATCTCTCAAAATTTAGTCCATGGAATATAAATCCAAGATTCATAATGGGCTAAACTCATGAGAAAGATGAAGGAATCAGGTTTTTAAGACAATAGGGAATGGTCAGGGTTGTGTCAATGGGGGAGGGCCTCATTCAAGACCAGCCAGGTGTATAATTCTGGGGCACTCTAGCCATTTCATATTGTATGTGAATGATGCCCCCTAGTGTGGAGCACTGCATACCCTGCCCATTGATCCATTCAATGTATCCTTGATTTACTGTATGCCAGGGATGGTTCTTACTGGTGGAAGATAGCAATAGAGAAAGCAGATAGGAATCCCTGATTTCATGAAAGCTAAAAGCATTCTCATTGTATTATTAATATTTTTTAAAGCACTAGGCCAACCAAATAAAATGCATATATATGCAGAATTTGGCCCATTAGCCCATCAATTAATGACCCCTGCTCTAGGCTTTTAAATTATTTCTGTAATCTTGCAGGTTATAGCCATAGGGACAAAACACAGAAATGTATTGGCTGCAAGTTTCTATCTCCTGCTTAGCTCATGCTTAATGAGAGTACTGTGTATATAGGAAAGTTGGCTAATTAATTTTCAATTTAAATTCTATGTCCCTACCTCAGTGTCTGTACTTACTGCTCCTTCTTCCAAGAAAATATAATTCCTAGAAGTGATCGGTTAGGTAAGTGAGGAAGGAAAACTAGAATGAGGTGGGGGCTATGGCATTGTGCCAGAGCATTGTCTGCCTAAATAGCCATTGGTCTTGGAGACTAATGGCAGAGGGGAGCCATTGAGCAAAGTTCAGTGTGGCTCTTGAACCAATTCAAAGTCTGCTCCTTACCACCTACCAATTTAATTAAATTTTTTTTTCAAAGAAAAAGGAAGATTCCCTAAAGCTTCAAGTCTCTTAAGGGTTATGTTAACAGAAGCAGGGAAAGTGCAGAATTTAGAGAGCTCACTTATAAAGAATTTATTTCTCAGTCTTAGGGCATCTTAATGCCATTTGATAGAAAGTTTTAATTTAATCTATATATAAGCAAAATGGAACTAAAAGAAGGTCTGGTCACCTAGCTATTTTCCTATTTTGGAGGATTTTTTTTTTCTTTTCTTTTTTGCATTGGAAATTTCAATAACACTGAAAAGAAAACTTGTATTAATTTTCTGCAAGAAGCTTTAGAGAAATGCTGTGAATGGTATTCAAAGAGTTTAAAAGTTTTCCACCTCACAACTCATTTTGAATTTTCTTAAATAAGAACATGACTCAAAAATATTTAAAGAACCTAGGTCACAAACCTGATGAGAGACTGTCACAGTATAAAGGTATAAAGACCAGATGTAAGCATCCACATCTTCCAAGAAATAAAACAGAGGCCATCCCTGAGTACTCTTCCTCTTTTCTACCTGCCTTCCAGAATCCTTTCTTTCCAAAACCCCCTCATAAATGAAGGATAACAATAATAATCATCAGAGAGAGTGTTTCCCTATCAATTCAATTTAGACGTTACATTAAATTACTTTTCCCAAAGTCTGGAAGCATTTCCTGAAAACTGTCAAAGGTATTAATTTTTTCTCGCTCTCTTCCTCTTTTTAAATCACAAAGCAAAATTCCACTGTCCTTCTACCCGCCCCCCCTTCTAAAAAAAAAAAAAAAGTTCGAGTTTTGCTTTTCTATTCACTGCAGTTCTGGCCAAAGTAAAGCCCTCTTTCTCAATGACGTCAAGATCTTTACCAAGATTAGGCTTTCATTTCTCTATTGCAGCAATTAGCCAGGGAATGTATAAAAGGCTTCAGGGAGACTCACTGGGCTGCAGAGAGAGAGGCACTTTGCACCACAGACAGATAGCACGAAGGGAAAGCCAGAGGCAGTGAGGAAGAGAGGAGTCAGTCGCTCCTGGGGAAGGGAGAGAGAGAGACAGCCTGGGAGGAGAACAGAAAGTGTGTGTAAAACGGAGTAAAGAAGGGGGAAAACTACCCTTTAAGCACATTTTTAAAACTCTGGCAATTCAAGAAAGAAACAGGCTACGTTTCTGAACATAGAGACAATGAAAAGCTAAAGGAAATTTTGCAATCTCTGCCACAGTCTCATAGGTGCTTAGAAATGAAAGTAGAACTGCCTGTCTTGAACCGACTCTGAGAGGGGTAACTGGATTAGGGACGGGTACGCCAGTTTGTGTGTGTGGGTTTTTTTTTTTTTTTTTTTTTTTTTTAACATCTTAAATCCTGAAAAAAAAAAAAAAAAAAGCAGCAGCTCCGAATTGAATGAATTGATGGGCACACTCCAACTGCTGGGCTGGAGAGACTGGACTTGGTCTTGCCATTTCTGCTTCTTTGAAAGAGGAGACAACTTGGGCTTCCTTTTAATTTAGTTTTTCTCCTTCTCCCCCCACCCCCGGCCTTCCCCTTTATCTCCCCCACCCCCTCTATCACCACCCCCCTTTTAAATAAGAGGGTGAAGGGGAACCAGAGCGCACAAGGGAACTGACTGGGAGGCAGAGAAGATGGGCATCCTCAGCGTAGACTTGCTGATCACACTGCAAATTCTGCCAGTTTTTTTCTCCAACTGCCTCTTCCTGGCACTCTATGACTCGGTCATTCTCCTCAAGCACGTGGTGCTGCTGCTGAGCCGCTCCAAGTCCACTCGCGGGGAGTGGAGGCGCATGCTGACCTCAGAGGGAATGCGCTGCATCTGGAAGAGCTTCCTCCTCGATGCCTACAAGCAGGTGAGCTGCCCTGACAGGGGTTTTTCTCCCGTGGTCAGCAGGGACAGGGGCTGGCAAGGCAGGGACAGCAGGCCGTGGGGAGCCCTGGGCTGGGATCGCGGAGCTCTATTTGGGGGGCCCTGGTGGTGAGGATCAAGGGAGCTCCTTCCTGCACCTTCCACACCTGTCACACAGGTTGGATTTGGGGGTGACAGGTATTAAGCCCTAATGACTCTGGGTGACCGAGTAAGGAGGCTTTCTAATAAGGGTCATTAATATCTTGCTGCAGTTTTGGAGTAGAGGCTATTTGTGCTGGTTGAATAACTTTAGGAAAAGTCAGAAAATATTGGGGGAGGGGAGACTGCTGCATTTATTTAACCTGCTCTTGTCACAAACTGGGGTTTTGATGATTTGCCTGATGAGAGGCAGAGGTACGTTAGGAAAGGTAGTTCAATGGTGGGCACTGAGAAGCGAGGGAAAAAAAGAAAATGCTACTCAGAACCCTCAGAGCTGGCAAGGTGTAACAAAATGATCACATACGGTATGCTTTGGCATAATAGCCCCCTCATTTCTGGTAGGGGTAAGAGTTAATGAAAGCAGCCCTGTGTGCAGTGTCCTCATGGATATTTTTTTAATTGAAGGATAGTTGACATACATTGAACAGGTGTACAACATGGGGATTTGAAAATTATATACATTAAGAAATGTTCACCATGATATGTGTGGTTACCATCTGTCACCATACAGTTATTACAGAATTATTGACTATATTCCCTATGCTACACTTTTCATCCCCATGACTTATTTGATTTGAACCCTTTTGAAGTGGTTATCAGTCACTGAGTCCTGGGTTACTAGATATCAATTTGTAAAAAAAAAAAAAAAAAAAAAAAAAGCTGAGAACTAGCTGTCAGAAATCCAGACTTTGTAGAGGAAACCACATTTGCTTTCTCAAAAGTAAAATGAGTTGTCCTAGAAAGAGCAGAGAAGTCTATGGTTCCTTACAGTCTCAGAATTGTTAGAACACGTGTGTTGAGCACTGGATCAGTGGCCTCGCTTAGCTGTAGAACTCAGGACTGCTTCTCAAAACCAGAGTTGATCTTTTTTTTTCTCTAAGACTTACTGACATTCCAGCCTTTTGGCTGCTTGGAGATGTTGGTAGGACATTCCCAACTCAGATCTCAAGGGGCAAAGGAGAACTGGTCCTTTGTTGGTTGTCCCCTTTGCCCATAATCACATGACTCCTAAAGATCTCTGGGCTTGAGAAGAATGGACTCACTTGGCTAAAAGTTGCGGTCAAAGTAGACAGTCTTGGTTTTCCCTAACTGTATTGGGGGACCTTGTCTGAGATGCCAGGGAAAGGACTTTGAGAAGAATATGGAAGCCAATGAAGTGGTACGTTATGGATAATCAGTACTTCAGAAACAGGATGAAAACTAAGAATCAAAGAGAGGAAAGGGAATGAGTCCCCCATACATAAACTCTAGAAAAATAAATCTATGCACTAGGAAAACAAGTAACTTCTAGTCACAAAGAATCCAGAGGAGGCTTGTTTCTCTGAAAATTAAACAAGTGTCCAAGAAGGAAATATTCATTGTGACTTAGGGATGTTTTATTACAACGCATGTCTTTATTATTGAAAGTAACCTGCAGAAGGTCTGCATGTGTTGTCCTAAAGGCCAGAGAATAGTAAGAGCTCTTGTTAGAAAGTGAAAGCTCCTTTATAATAATATGAAACAATGCTTAAAGTTCTAACCATATAATTTCCTTTATACTATATATGTGGGGTGAAGGGAAGTTGAGGGAGGGAAATATTGAGATGACCATTTCATTCCCATCAAATCTATCATTGAATGTGAAATTTTTATGCTTTGATTTGGGACTTAAGAATTTGGAAGAGGGTGGAGAATGCACAAGTGTGTCAGGCACAGTATTAATTAGCAAGTTCCCTTGTCTACATCTGTATTTTGTTGGTGTTAGGAAGATAACATGGCAATGCCAGTGGCTTGAACTCAGCATATTGAACTCTTACTCTTTTGAAAGATAATTGACTTCTGCTATAAAAAGAAAGTCACTACTTGGGAGAATTTTACTTATATGCATATATGCTTGCATAGATATTTCACATAAAATATGGGGGCTGTGCTGTTACCTACAAATATTAAGTGAGAGTGTTTCTCCTCTTAAGCATCTTATTGGAATAAAGAGGGGAAAGCAAACAAATGCCTCTTCAATAAACTTCGTGATTTTTTTTTTCAGTAATATATAGTGTTCCATTCTGTTGCAATATTTTGTGACTTGTATTCCAGAAAATTGACAGGGACAAGTAATTTTTCTTTTCTTTTCTTTCTTTCTTTTTTTGTTTTTTGTTTTTTTTTTTTTGTTTGTTTCTTTTTGCATATGGCTTACGTATTCTTCTCCTGTTCCTATAGATTTGATTAGTGACCAAGTTCACAACTGACGTTATTATGTTTGTTTTTTATGATTTATGTAATAGATACCATGAGAAGAAGCCACCAAGAGCCCATATATCTAGAGACAAGACTGAACTGAGTGTATAATGAATAAAAAATTGTGAACATAGCTTGCTTTGATTTTAGGTTTCCTTCTGTCTCCCAAGTATGACAAGGGTGGTAGTGGCTCGGGTGACATTTAAGGGTCATTCAGAATCTCTGAAACAGGTTGAATCACTTCCCTGAAGGCTGTTGTCATCTGTGACACTGTCTCTGGGTGTAGCCAGTTCTAGAGCCACACTGGAGGAGGTTCTGTGTGAGACGGCACCACAGTATTTCCCAATCCTGATTTGCATTATTTTGAGGCTGCCACTCACAGAAGCAGAGTTTTCCAGGATAAGGGGTTTATGCACCTGTGATACATTAGGCACGTCCTTTCTAATTCCCCTTGTTGAAGGTCAGATATTTGGGAAGATATTTAGAGAAAGTGCAGTAAAAGTGCTATCCCTATTTGGCTCCTATAGGAGGTGACAAGGAAATTAACAGAACAAAATAAAACAACGCTTCTATATTAAAACATTGAATGGGATTTGAAATTAACTTCAGAGGGAAACCTTTAAAGACAACTTGCCCTTGGTTAGATGGAGTTCCATGCATGTTTTTGATGAAAAAGGAAGTCTACGAAAACTTGTAACAGAAGTGAATAACAGATGTTTGTTATTTAAGTTTTCCTAATCTGTGTCATTGCATCTAACACTGCATCCTTGTGCTGGCACTCCAAGACTCAAAAATGCAACCAATAAGCAAACTACCCTGTCTGGGAGCCTGGCTCCTACCTAAATGAAGTGTAAAAGTAAACACACAGTATAGATGCTGACAAGCAGTTTAGCTTCTGCACGGTTAACGTTGCAGTAGCACAGAAAACATATTCATTTGAACATATAATTTTGGTTTTTAAAGTGTCTCTAACATCCACCTCCTCTTCTTCATTCACCTCAAACCTTTTGACACTAATTTCTACAATAGAAAATAGCCTTTTTAAGAGAGAAATAGTCCCAAAAGAACACAAAGGAGGCCATAGCGAGAGCTAGTCCATCGCTTGGATAAAACACTAGAAAATGATAGATCTTAGAGCTACATTTTCAACGTACAAATCAAAAAGAGAATGGCCAAAAGGAAATCGAACTCAGAGGAAAGAGTAGGTAGCTGATTCTTCAACTCTGGTGGATTTGGCCAATATGAATATAAATGGGTAAATCGCTGCTTAATAATTGTTTGGACACTATTGTAAGGACACTGATGTAGCCTGGTCGTTAAGTCAAAGAATTTGAAATTTCTTGATGGTTAATAAAGCCTTGCAGGGCTTTGGGGAGCAGGAAGGATGTGTAAATATTGTTCTGTGACATACCCACCACCCCATTTTTATCATTTGCCTTACTTCTTATCATGAGATTAGGTGATATTTTGTCCAGAAGCCTTTCTCAGGCTGTGGAAAAGAAAAAGAAAAAAAAAAAAAAGAAAAAAAAAAAAAAAGAAAAAACAAGGTTAGTAGTATATGCTCTATTTCCAGCTTCTGCTTGATGAATGGTTCTTTTTTTCCCTTGCCCTGCATTTCACAGTCCACATGCTAAAGCAGTATTATCCTTTTTCCCCATGCACTGAACACTGTCAGAAAAAGGGATACCATCATCGAGGGATTCAAATTTATATGCCATATATTTACACTCTTGTTCATATTTATAAATATGGCTATCACAACATTTGTGCTCTGCTCTGCCTAGTAATGCCCTGTGTTGTAAAAATGCAACCCTTTATTTACCTCCCTTGTTGGTGTTGTGTTGATGTTGATTACACAAACATAAGAAAGGACAACTGTAATAGCGCAGATGAGAGAGATAAAGTCAGTGATGACGATATTACATTTTACGTATGTCCTTTCTGATCCTTGCAAAATAAAGGGACCCTTTGGGAACATCGGAACTTCAAGACCAATTAGTGGAAATGATGCTTCTTGTGTTTGGGCATTAAATACTGGGCAGGGTTCTCTTTAGAGCAGCTAATGCTGGCAGGGAAAGAGGTACCGACCTAATTACTCTTCCGCAAGAGTAAAAAATGCCTTTTGAATGCCTCTTTGGCAAATATGTCTCATTAAGGACAAAAACCAAACACAAACCCTCTAAGAAGGAGAAATTAAGATGATAGGTAACTTGTGGCCAGGAGACTTTCTGTGCCACTGTGGGAAATTAAAACAAAGTTTGGGAGTACCAGGGGATAACTTGTTTTTGTTGAGCTTCTTTCCTGCAGCCTAAATGTTATTATGGGACGAACTTTATTTTCTTCATCATTTTGGCTCTTTGTCAAGGAATGCTTTGCTCCTGGGGAAAGCAAAGACTCTTCCATCATTGAAGACAATGGTGATTCTCCCATTCTGTCTCAGCAGGGCATATAACTGAGCAAACCAAGAAATTCTCCATTTGAAACTCTGGTCATACTAGGAATTTAATTGTCATGGAGATCAAATGTGAAGATGAGAAATGACACTGGTCTCAAATATCAATTGAGAAAGGACAATAATGTCCTTTTAAAAGGTTCTTTTTTAAAAGAGGACTTTCATTTTTAAAAAATTTCTAAAGCTTTATTTTATCATTGCTAAATTATCATCAGCATGTTTTAGCAAAAATGGACAAATTTTACAATTAGTAGATGATGTTTACAAAAGCAGACTACTGGTCTACTCACGTTGGGACTTAACAATAATGGCTGTATTTTTTTTTCCCTTCATAAGTTTATTAATGTCATTGGTCTTAACCTACACATCTTCTCTAACATAGTCACCCTCATGAACAGGATATCTGTTTATGACATTCCAATCTGTAATAGGGCCCCATGGCTGTTCAGCAAAATAACAAGGATTGGCTACTTTCATTTCATACACTGACCAGCTGAGATAATCAAAAACAGATAATCACCAACAGATATTTGGTGTTGGTTATGGCAGAACTCTACAATCGGGTTCCAGGATTCACATTTCTAAATTATCTGACTCAGTGAGCATATCCATCGCCAAAACAAAGTTATGTTCGTTGTAGATCAAGATTATTATTAAATATAAAATTCTTCATTGGCCCCTACTCTCAGTATTATAACAGCTATCATTCATTCAGTAATTCATTCAACAAAATTCCCAGCTTAACAAAATGCCAACCCTGCCCCCAGCACCACACACACACAAGCATTTTGTATTTGGTAACCTTTCTAATTTTTAATTCTAGAGTGAATGTATTATACTTGTTTGAAATTTTCTGAGGTAGGCTAGTCTGTATTTTGAAAAGGATTATGTGGCTGAACTATGTCACTGAGAAGAAGGAGAAGGTGCTTTAACTTTCCAAGAAAATTAACTACAGGTAATAAGAGAATGAAGGATCAGATTAGATTATTCAGTTGAATAATCAAGAATAATGCAAGTATCAGCAGTTCTGCTTGGGTGAGAGTCAGGGGCATCAGAGGTCTTTAAATTGACTCCAAAAAGCAGATGGTTGTTTTCACCTACTAAGAACCTACAAGTCTATAGTCCAGAGATGATTTTTCTTCTGTATATGGGTTGCTCACTTGACAAGAAGTCACTACAACAGCTAATGGATTTAGACTGGTCTGAATGCATTCAGATCTTCATATCACAGTAAATTGAGCAACACAGCACAATATCGTTAAAAGCAGCCCTCTTAGGATTGTTACAATATTTTAAGTGGGAAAAATCTAACGAGAAGATAATGGTAATGCTACCCACCACCTCCATCTAAAAAAAAAAAAAATGCAAGAAGTACCTATAGATTAAAAAGTTTATAGTACCTTCAAAATGTGTATCTTTAAATTTTAAGTGTATTTCAATACCTCCGAGACAAGTGAGGTATTATTTTACCTCTTATAAAATAACCCAGCTGAAAGTGGATTATTATATTTTTCTATCTAGTGTAACTTGCAAATTAATCAAGAAAATTAATATAAATAAAGTGACTTTCTCCCTGATAGTAACTGAAAACAAATGTACTTATTTAAATCATACCAATAGCTTCCTTTACTAAGAAAGAAGGTTATTATTCCAAGATTTTCTTTTTTAAAGAAAACTAATAGTATTGTTACAAATCTTCATTGCTAGGATTTTTCAGAAGGAAGAGAAAGAACTTCTTTCTCTATGGTTAAAATGAGTTATGCATCCATATTAGGTAGAAGCGTCTGAATAAAAGCCCTTGAGTATTTTACATCAGTTTGGATTGTTGAGTCTTTAACAATTTACTTCTAAGTGACTTCAATTACTAGCGGTGTTATATGTGGCTGTATTTATATGAAGGGAATGAGTCGATCCAGTTGGAAGTGTTTTATAATATTAAGTATAGTGTATAAAAATCAATTGGGCTGTTGTAAGTTGTCCCCGATGTTATTGGCTTTGATTAAACCATTCTAGGGGAAGATCCGACTGTGTTAATTCAAACTGAAGTAATTGGTTCTTTTATGTTGCCAGCTTTTTATTATCAATTTACAGATCCGAAGGCCAGCAAATTTTCCTACAGTCTGTGTTCAGCTATTTAAACCATTTGCAAAGGGGCACGTGGAACAATTTTCTTGCATACCTTCTTCTCTACCTACCTGAATATTTTATAGTTCAGAGGAGCTTGTTAACAGAATATATGATAGACAGGTTAATGGTTTGTGATTTCCTAAATAAAAACAAAACAAAACCAAAAGTTACCTGATAAATGAGGAATTAAAAGAATTCTGGAATAAATGTATGTTTTTGTTATTTCATTTGTTTTATGAAATTGGTGAGGTCCTAGTTATAGGAACTGGAAAGAAAGCAGCAGCTCGAGAAACCTCCAGGAAAGATATCATTGATAAGAGCTCAGATCACTTCTAAGGATAATCTTTTTTTTAAAACATAGAATTTCCTAGAGAAATGGTATGCTGCTTGGGTGGCATTTAATAATGGAACCTATACCCACACAATGATTTGTAGTACACAAGCGCTCATTTTCTGATGTTATTGCCCTATAACTGCCCAAGGAAGGTAGGTACTATTCTCACCATTTTACAGATGGAAAAGCTGAGGCAGTGAAGAGGTGAAGTGGGAGTAGCCCTTCTGGTAAATGGCAGACCCCAGGTTTTCTAGCTCTGGCCAGAAATATCTCATTGGGATCATTGTCCATTGGTTGAGATGGTCGTTCATTTTAAAATGAAGTCAATTAATCATTTGTTATGTAATGTGTGCTAACCATTAACAGCATAGTAAGGGTAGTAAAGAATACCAGCCTCAACATAATTACGAAGAGAGCTAACTAATATGACTTTAGTGATGAAAACAATTATCCTCAGTGATATATAGAATGAAAAAGATTTTTACTCTTTTTAGGACCATTTCTTACATTACCTGCCATGATGCCTCTTTCCTTAAATCAATATGTGTTTAGCACATCCTAAGAAGGAAATACCACATTTGATTAGAGCCAGTTGTTTTTGTATAGAGTGAAATTGAGCGACAATGCATTTCATATGGTATTCTCTCCCCTTTTTCTTTTTCTCACCACCAGGTGAAACTGGGTGAAGATGCCCCCAATTCCAGTGTGGTGCATGTCTCCAATTCTGAAGGAGGTGACAACAGTAGAAATGGTGCCCAGGTGAAGATAGTTGATGGAGCCGAGTGCCACCTTCTTGACTTTGCCAGCCCTGAGCGCCCACTGGTGGTCAACTTTGGCTCAGCCACTTGACCTCCTTTTACTAGCCAGCTGCCAGCCTTCAGCAAACTGGTGGAAGAGTTCTCATCAGTGGCTGACTTCCTGTTGGTTTACATTGATGAGGCTCATCCTTCAGATGGTTGGGCAGTGCCTGGTGATTCTTCTTTGTCTTTTGAAGTGAAGAAACACCGGAACCAGGAAGACCGATGTGCAGCAGCCCACCAGCTTCTGGAGCGTTTCTCCTTGCCGCCCCAGTGCCGAGTTGTGGCTGACCGCATGGACAATAATGCCAATGTAGCTTATGGGGTAGCCTTTGAACGTGTGTGTATTGTGCAGAGACAGAAAATTGCTTATCTGGGAGGAAAGGGCCCCTTCTACTACAACCTTCAAGAAGTCCGGCGTTGGCTGGAGAAGAATTTCAGCAAAAGATGAAATCTAGATTAGCTGGTTAAAGGTATGATTGTAAAAGAGTTTTTTTGTTTTTTTTTTAAATTATGTAAAGGAAAGGAAACTAAGAACTGAATCCACTATTTCAACTGAGTCCCATTGCCTTGCTGAAAGACAGGAATTTACATGTCAGAAGAACATAAACATCTCTAACATCTCTATACCCCTTTTACCACTCAAATGGCATTTGGCTAAATAGTAGCCCCAGCACATCTCTTCCTAGTGAAAAGATCCCAAGATGGAGAGGATGAAACCCTATTCCAACATATGTTCATTCTGCCTTGGGAAAGAAGTAATACAGCTGATGCATGCTTTGGGACTTGAAGAAAGGACTTACCTGAATAACTACTATGTTAGGGAATTATCGTCCTTATTAATATAAGGGGTATTGCCTAGGCTTTGTTCAGCACGGATAGAGCCCAACTGGAAAATTCCCAAATATTAACTTATAAAGAGTCCTTGAGCCTGGTTCTTTGGTTAGGACTTTGTGTTTAACAATGTTCAAGTAGTTTCTGCTGTTCTAGTTTCTAGCCATGTGGTGCTCTATGCCAGTCTAAATATCCCAGAACTCACAGGTATGTTTGTAGATACTGAGAATGATCCCTACCCGGAGGATTAGGATGATTATCTGAAATCTGAAGGATCCTTTCTAGGCAGGTGGGGAAAGCCCTAGAAGAAAATCAAACTGACAAGCTAGGGAAAAGAGGCAGAAAGACAAGGAGGCTTCACAGAGTTTCACCTTGAAGCTACAGAGAGTGGAATTAATTTGTTAGCCACAGAAATATGGAAACAAAAAACATACATGGGCTGGAAAAAGAAGCAGCTCAACTAAAGTTAGCATTGAGAATATACACATGAAATCAATATATTTATCATATACTCCTAGATTGAGGGAGGAAGGGGATGGAAAGGAGAAAAAAAAACTTCATTATCTGTAATTATGAAGATTCTTTAGTAGAAATAATTACTTTTTGAGGCAGGTTTGTGGTATGTATATTTTCAATGGATGAATTATATCCTGTGATACTGATTTAATGTAAAAACCAGTAGTTCCAGTGGTGCTTATCTGTCCCTCTCCATTCCTACAATTATGCTGTGGCTCCAGACATTCTTGGTCTCAGTCTCCATAACATGTTCTTTGAATGCTGAGCTGGGAAGTACATTCTTCAGCTCAGATATATAATATAATATAATATAATATAATATAATATAATATAATATAATATAATATATATAATATAATTAATATAATATATTCTCAGCTGCTATGGGAGGTAGGTGAACTGGTCATTTAGCTATAGCACTGTTCTCCTCCCAAAGTAGGTGAACTATAATGAATAATAGGTGCAAATAAACAAGTTTTCTTGAGTTACAAAACAGAGGAAGAAAAAGTTAGAGACAATTCTAATTAATAATTTTGGAGGCTTTAATATAAGGCAACCCTCAGTGGCATGGAATTTGGTGAAATGGAATTCCCATTTACATTTGAATTTGGACTGGAGTCTTCCTTTGTTCCAATTAGCTGAGGTCTAATAATCTAAGACCTCTATAGTACATTTTTATAATGCTATATATATGTATATATATATATACATATATATAGCACACCATATTTCTCTTTAAAATAAAGGTACTATAGTGTTACCTGTAATATAATATCTAAATAGCATAACCCCCAAGGAATAGACCAGTTAATTTTGTATTATAAATCTTTATTGTAAATTTGAGGATGCTGTCAAATCACAGTATATGGTTGTATTGATATGTACAATCAAAGGTTCTTATGACCATTCCATTAAGAATTGAATTATAAAATAAAAGTCATAGAAAAAAAATATCTCAAGTTGAAAATATCTTCCGGAACTAGTTGCCTGACATAAGAAAAAGGTGGGAACTGATTGTGTAAGAACCAAAAGTATATTAAAAAAAACAAAACTGGAGCAATATATCAGTCATATTACTAGTTTATTATTTAGACATTAATGCACTATTTTAACTGGTAATTTTCTTTACAGCAACATTTAAGCTTCCCAGTGTCTTAAATTCTATAATACACATCCACAAAGAAACCAAGCAAATTTTGAAAATATGGCATCATCTAACATTATGGAAAACCCCATGGAAAATAGATTATTTCAGAGTTCTCATTTGTTAAACTCTATATTCCAGATTGTTCAGTGGTCCCTGTTGAATTTTACCTTTAAAGTGGTGTCAAAATTATGTGATACCCTGGAAAAATCAAATGAAAACTTTGTTGCAGCTCACTCCCCCGGTTAACCTTAAACTTCCCCTTTGTTCTACATGTACAATAATGGAACAGGATGTTAGAGAAGTTGGTGGGGGGATGAGATTTGGCTAAGGCAGTGCTAGTTGTCTGGGAAAAAGAATGATGGAAAAAGCACCCAGTTGTGATATATGTTTAAGGAAAAGAGAAGGTCGTGTGTGTGCAATTCCTCTCCACGAGGATACTCCAATGGAAAAATGAAGCAGTGGAAGTAAATATACAAAGGCATAGGCTGACTATCAGGGAAAAAGATATGTTCAATAGAACATAGAAGACTTTCTGGAAGAAAGGCAGTTAGGGGCCAATGAAGAAAGTGAATTGACGAAGCTCAGGAATCCTACAGTATGTAGAATGTCTTGGTGTTACCAGAGTTATGATAGGCCTGTAATTATGTAACCTATTTATCTCAACATGATTTTTTTATGATTTCTTATGATGTATCTTTTATGAACATCACAAGAACTCATTATTTGAAGTAGAGGAGAATCAATGCTTAGCTAGTATTCTCAGAGAAATTATTAGATTGTCAATACCAACCCCACCTATTTTGTCTTTGTAAAATATGTTCCTTTGAACAATTGTAGTGTGTGTGTGTGTGTGTATGTGTGTGTGTGTGTGTGTGTGTGTATATATATATATATATATATATGTATATATATATATATAAAACTTTGAGACCTAAATATCTCCCCTCCATAGGCTATGTTTACATGGAGCTATCAGTTTAGCCTTTTAAACTGAATTAGCTTGTCTATTATTGAAATAGTTTCCAAGGGATTTTAGATCTTATCATAGCATCTGGATTTACTCAAACATTTAGTGTTTGAAAGACTTATGTCTTGGAACTATTCAAACTTATGTTATTTTATTGCTTAGAGGAAATATTAGTGAATCAACAATGACTTTCTTGAATGGGCATGAATGAAATGCCTGAACAATAATGTAGAAATGTATGATATAAATATTAAAATGTAACTGACCTCCTTAGAGGCAGACTAGTAACTCTTCATTGTATAACTAAATTGACATTCATTTAACTTATATGAGTTTTTATATTCATATTTTGGATCTCTGGTACTATGTCTTCACCTTGTTTTAGAATGTACCCTTGATTTTTGGTAATATCAAATTCTAAATGGCTTATTGATTTAAATTCTCCTGCCATTAAGCAGAAAATGCCTATTCTATGACCAAGGAAAGAAGAAAAGCCTGCTGTCTTTTATTTTGCCTGAAGTATATGTCACTATTTGGGCTCGTGAATAAAAAATATGAAATATGGTGAGGTCATGTGTGGGTACGCCTTGCTGCATAAAATACCAGAGGGGCATGTTAAAGACAATATCTGTGCCTTTGGGAGAATTCCCAGCTGGATACAAGGTGCTCTTAGCATGCCCTGTGGGTTATATCCACAGCAAAAGGAACGCATTGATGTACAGGACTTTCCATTCTGTAAATCAGATTGATGGTTTGCAAAATAAGCTTAATTAGAATCACAATGGCCATTGCAAAGGGGAAAATGTAGACACCAATTTCCGTCCCATTGAAGGGTTAATGAAAACCTCTCCAGCACTTAGAGCTTTTCAGGACATGTCCAATGCCATGTCTCTCAGCAGTGGAGATTAACATTAAGAATTCCAATTCCAAAAACTTAAAATGATATTGCCAAAAATCAGAACAAAAATGTTTTTATATTGCAGTTTTCTCCTTACTTTCTTCTTTACCTTAAAAATAGATTCCAAATTTAGTCTTCATATGTACATCCAGAATGGGGCATGATGAGTATCAGTCCCTGCTTGTTGATCAGCATTCTTTTAGTAGTATCTTGAGGTCCTCCATGAAAGAAGGGAGTAGGGCCTGGGAGAGTCAGAAAGTTGCTAACTGGGAAGAACTAGGCCCTGGGAATTTGGTCTACCGATTAGGGAGAATTTGAAAAGAAACTTCTCACCAGTGGAAGAGGGCTCCTAGGTGTCAATAAATGACTTTAGGATGAGACCAATATTGGGCCACTTCTTAATGCCTTATATTCTGGATAGCAGCAGAGGCAATGTCTCAGACCTAAGAGACCCAGCTGTGTTCTAAGGTGAGTCTGAACCAATAGAAAGCAAACATGTACAAATATCCAAATAAGACTGCTCATGCAAGTCAGGGCTTGCTGCCCATCTTGGGCAGTAGCACCAGAGCTCTAGGGAGTTTATTTAATATTTACTGAGGAGATCTCAAGGACCCAAGAGATATTGAATGAAGTCATTATTTGAGCTCAAAACTCCCCCTTTTCCCCAAAAGCAAACAGGTAAACACATAAATGAAAGAAGGGGGTGGGGAATAAATAAAAATTCTCTCAAGACTTCTCCAGACTACATCACTGGCCCATGTACTTTTTATGTGTATTAGGATGAAAGAGTATGAAGACATAAGTATCCGGTACTTTATAACCAAAGCAATTAAAAGATTTTGGGTAGGGAATGTTGGCCAGTTTTACTTAGTTTTGCATCACATTATCACCAGACTCTATCACTAACCCAAGTAATCGGGCACCCAGAGAGGGAGACTGGGATGTGCAGAGGTGACCAGTGTGCGAATGATAACTACTGATGAAAGAGTCACTGACTCAGTTAGTGGTTGGATACAGTCACATTAGTTTTCCTCTGTCCATCTTTGTCTCCCTGGCAAGGAGAATATTTGGGGCACGATGCTATGGGTACTGGGTAAATGTGGTGAGAATGTACGTGTGTATTTCTCTGCTGCTCAGTTGCAGAAACAAATGCTTTGGAGATTATCAGTAGAAAGAGTGTTATTATATTGGTGCTGAGTGGTACGTGTGCTTTTAAAATTTGTTCTTGTATTTTAATAAACTTTGGATAAAAGAATAAAGTTACTCTTTGGTTCTGTTTGTTTATTTTTAAATTACTCTCTAGACCTTGCCCCTGGCTGGAACACATTTATGGTTGACAAGGGAAAGAGAATCCATCATTCTAATATTTATTCCTTGGTATTTGTGGGTAAAGACGCCAGCAATGCCAGGTTATTTTAATCTCATGCTGTGTGCCAGAGTCTTCAAGGAAATCAAGACAAGTTAGAAGAAAATCTTCAGATACTTTCCATATTCATGAACAAGTCACACACAGAATTCATGGAAAGGGCCCTAATTGAGCCTGTGGAGCATAGTTTCACTTTGTTATATTTGCACCCTAGGTTTTTTAAGTGCAATAAATAAACTTTCCAGGAGTTGGTTAAAGCTATCTATCTATCTATCTATCTATCTATCTATCTATCTATCTATCTATCATCTATCTATAAATCTGTGTGTACATATACTTACAGATACATATATTATACAAAATATGCTTTACAGTGTTAATGTGGAATGAAAAAATTTTGAACACATTTATATCAGGTACTTTGCCTTGTGAAAAGGTGTAAAGGCTATGAATGGTTTCTGTAGGCAGTGGTGTGTTAATGACGAGATATATTTGCAACATGGTTAAATATGTGCTTTGTGTTCCCCAAAACAGGTGACTCAACCAATGTATTAATATATGTTGAGACTCTGAAATTGCTTATGATTTCCTGCATACAATAATTTCATTAATATTTATAGTGTCTTATGTAATATGCCAGAATCTTATTGGAAAGTTGAGGACTCATGACTTTGACAACTATTTTTTTAAAGATTTTATTTATTCTTGAGAGACACAGAGAGAGGCAGAGACATAGGCCGAGGGAGAAGCAGGCTCCCAGTGGGGACCCTGATGTGGGACTTGATCCCAGGACCCCAGGATCACAACCTGAACTGAAGGCAGATACTCAACCACTGAGCCATCCAGGTGCCCTGACTTTGACAACTATTGATTGAGATTCTATTCTTTACAGGGCATGACCTGTACTGGGTGCAATGGGATGTGTAAAAGTCATGAAATGAAATTCACAAAGATATGACTCCCTCCAGGGTTCCATCATGGATTTGGCAAGGCTCTGCAAATGACAAATTCAAACTAGTCTACAAAAATTTAGAATTTATGGAATTTATTGGCCAATATAACAAACCCTAGAAATGATTGGGACGAAATTTACCTCAGGGATACTTGAATGGATCCAGGGGCTTTAGAAACTTCCAGTGCTTGCTAAGTCTTTGGTTTCTGCTCGTTTTGGGTGTTACCTTTTTCTCTTAGATCAGCTTCTCATGTTGGGTGATCTGGTTGGGGGGAATTCCTTACTTATATTCTTCTTTTTTCTTTTATTGAGATATAATTGACCTGTAATATCATATTAGTTTCAGGTGTACAGCATAGCAATTTGATTTTGTATATATTGTGTAATGATCACCACAATAAGTCTAGTTAACACTCTGTTACTGTGTGTAGTATGAAAGAACTTCAACCTAAAATGGAACTGGAAAATATAAAATGGGAAAATTCAGACATGTGCCTTCAGAAAAACAAAAACTCAAGGAATGAGAGACAATTTCCCATAAAGGCGTGATTTACAGAAAACTGATAATATTGGAATTTTCTTAAATGATAGGGAATTGGTCAGAGGTTGCCTCAAATCAACGTTGGGAAGTTTTGATTATGGTTTCTAGATGCATAAACAAGAAATGACCCAGATCAGGTTATTCTCACAAGATGAGCTGAATTGAGCTTTGTTTGTATGACTGAACTGGTTTTGTATGCTTAGGGAATTTTCAGAATTGGTCTTCATTTGTTTTTTATTTCAACAGACTGAACTGAGCTCTCCCTTCCTTACCATAAACACAGCTACCCCAAACCTTCAAAGGACTTGCCTGTAGCTTGCTGCAGTTGGCTTGTCCCTAATTACAATTCCTCTGCTATTCCTGAATAAAGGCATCTTTTGGATAATTTTGACTTTATTTAGGTTGATAAATAGTTACAAAAAGCTTTTATGAGGACTTTATGATTTACTATCTTAGCAACTTTCCAATATGTAACACAGTATTACTGTTACTGTGCTGTACATTACTTATGTTCTAACTATAAGATGCTTCAGATAGAATTTGACTCTATCCCCAGAGAAGGACTTGAATTAGATGAGCTTGTGTTACATGCCAGCTGTGTTGCAATGGTAGCAGGGTCACTACCAAAAGGAGAGCAAGAAGTTCTGGGAATGTCCAAAGGTATCAGAAGTTAACTCTGTCAGAAGGTATCAGAAGTGGCCATTTCTTTAATTTCCCTAATAATGAGGGTTACATAAATGATCGGATATATACAATCAATAAGAATAAGTAAGTTCAGAGGAAGGAAGGATGGGACTCTGGGTAGAGCTCTCAGAGGCTTTGTGGAGTTTAAATAGGAGTTGACCTCAGAGAATGGGTAAAATTTAGAAAGAGGAAGATAGATTATCTTTCATTTAGTAAGTCAGTCTGGGGGTTGCCTGGGTAGCTCAGCTGGTTAAGTGCTTTCAGCTCAGGTCATGATCCCAGGATTGAGCCCCACATTGGGCTCTCTGCTCAGGGAGAGCCTGTTTCTCCCTCTCCCTCTGCTTGCTGCTCCTCTTGATTGTGCTCAATATCTCTCTGTCAAATAAATAAAGTCTTTAAAAAATTAAAAAAAAATAGTAAGTCAATCTGTATTTACAAAGTGCCCATTAAATTGACTAAGAAAGCCAAATAGTCAAAAAAATAAGACATTAAAATGACCATCATCCTCAGAAGGAAAAATTCAATCCACTTCAGAGACCTGAGGATAGAAGCTTTGTTATTTATTTATTTGTATTTCTCCCTTTCTTGGATGATTAGACATTTAAATATCTAAAATGCAACCACCAATGGATGTTTTAAGCACCTAAAAAGTCGTAAATAAAGCACTATCCATCAAAACACTACATTTGGTGGGTATATATACAAATGGTATGAAATATGGTTTCCCACACTAAGTGTTTACAGTCTTGTTAGTAAATGAAAAATCTAAACATGAAATCTAATGTACCAGATACAGCCTCCAAATGTACCGAGCTTTAAAATTTTGAAGTATTGCCATTTAACTCCATCAAGAAGGACCTTCAGAAGTAATTGGAGGGGGGAAGAAAAAGGGCACTTAAAAAATAAAGGAATCTTTTACCCAGCATTGAGCTCTTAAAGACATTCCAGGAAAATTTGTAATAAAATTCCTTAGTGTAATGCCTTTTATTGGGGCATTCTGCAAAGGTATTCACAATTCTTTTCCAATTTTCACATGGGTGAGGATTCACTGTGGCTTAGTCATGTTAGTCAACTGCTATGGATTAGATTTGTATAAGAGACAAAAGGTATATAGGAGAAAGATGCATAGAATAAACGCCCAACATATGCCAGTGCAAAAACTTGGCAACTTTTAATTAGGGAAGTGCAAGGTTTATTGTTGCTAAGTTAATGCAATGTCCTGGGTGAGTTTGCACACACATTCAAGGGATCTACCTACAGGAGCCAAGATTGGCTAGAGCCCTGTTGGAGTTTTGCTCCTCATGGAACACATGAGGATACTGATACTTGTAGATTAGGTATCCAGGGGGTGATAATTCTGGGTCTTGTAGCTATCTATTAGAGCAGTGGCAAAGATTCCAGGTATCTAATGATAAACCGAGGACATTTTAACTGGTCCAAACCAGGGAGATTGGATGGGAGAGAATGCTAGGGATCCAGGAACCCATCCATTCCCACTCCTGCTTCAGAAAAGGGAGTTTAACTTCTGTTTCCTCCCTGGCTTTGCTACCTCTTTTATATTTTCCCTTTCCCTCAGAAAACAATAAGGACTACAGTCCTTAGCCTCACTACAGTGTAGCCTGACTACAGTGAGTATGGAGATGGGCTAGGATGGAGTAGATTGTATAACTGGTGTAGTCCCTTGTAATTCAGGCAAAAATCTTGAGTTGTAAACTGTAGCACATAGGAGGCAACTGAAGCAATTTATTGACATGTGCACAGACCACAGGCCTGTATCCTCATAGGCCACTCCCATGGGACATGGCAGGTGCACTTAATGTTGCAGGATAGTTACTCATCAGGTGACCCCACTTCAGCCACCACATTTTTATCACCTTTTGTGTTTCTATGCGTTGACACCTTGGTGACCTTTGTTACCTTAAGTGTTTAAAGTTTATGTGCTTTACCAGTTCTAATGGGAGAAGGACTGCCTGGTAAATGTTTGACAAGAAAAGTTTCTTCAAATTGAAAAAAAAAACACCCTAAGGGGAATTTTAGGAATTCTTATAGTTTGTTGGTACTAGACAAATCTAGTCCTTCATTTCCTACAGTCATCATCAGGGGAGACAAACATCCCCTCTTCATATGTTGTAATGACTGAAATCCCCTGAATTCATTCTTTACAATTATTTCTTATGGAAAATTTTCTTTTGATGTATGTGCTCTTAATTTGCACAGACTTTCAAAAAGTACCTCCTTTGGGTACATCAAGGAATGCCCACTTCTATTTTGCAAAGTTCAAAGTTCTGGCCTACATTCACTCTTTCCCCTGTTTTAGTGCTCAGGGCTTCTACACAGAGATTGGTGAAGGATATCGGGCCAATATTTTAGTTTAATCTTTAGAAGCTTTGTCATTTTATATTATAGGTAAACACATGCGCACATCTATAAATATATCATTAATAGTAACGTGTTTTACTCTATGCCAAAAAGATAAAAAAAAAACAGTTATTTTTTTAAACCCTCGATAAAAATGAATTCTCTCACATACTGAAGGAGAAAGGTTGAATCCCAGTTGAAATGTCAGTCCTAGTGACCAGATGGTGTGGACCAACCATATTCCTAATTGATGTGCCATGGTTGTGGAAGGGACGTCAAAACATTATTCAGGGTAAAGGCTATTTCTGTTTCTTGATGATTCAGGTACATCTAGTTACACCAGTCACCCAGAAACGCTAAACGTGTTTGTATGCTGGTTTTGTTTGGAGTTGGAAGGCCTCCAAATAACGTGCGAGTGGCAATAATCCTTTGAGTGCTGTGTTGCTTCACTGGCTTCTTACTCTTTGGAAATAGTCCTCTAAAGTCACCAGTGACCTCCTTCTAATCTAGACAAGTCCAGAGGTAATTTTTTTCAGTCCTCACTTTCTGTATTTCACAGCAGTTAGCACTTGGAACTTTTATACCTTCTCTCTCTTTTACTGTCTCATACATAGTCTTTGTTTGTTTGTTTGTTTGTTTTACTGTCTCATAGTCTTATTTAGTCCATTAAAAGTGGATGTTCCCATGTAATTATTCCTATACATTCTGTTTCTCCCTCTTGTAGTCTTTCTGTAATAAGGAGGGAGGAAATGTCATCACAAATTGCACTAGTTAGCCTTAGGTCTGCCTGTGAGGAGCAGAGACCTAAAATAATAGTTACTTATGACAGAAAGTTTATCTTTCTCTCTTATGTGAAAGTTCTGAGGTAGGCAATCTGCAACAGGTAAGGAAGCTCTGTTCCATGAAGTCCTTAGGGATCTAGGCTCTTTCTCACTTTCTGCTCCACTCTTGTGATGCCTTTTAGTCCTTATTATATACCCCTCTCCCAGGCAGGAGAGTAGAAAAAAGAGAAACAAAGGCAAAGCAGGCATCTACCTGCTTTTTAAAAGGAGATTCTTAAGAAACTGCTTTATGGGCATTTCCACTTATATCCCTTCGGCCAGACAGTCTGACCTGCAAGGAAGGCTGGAAAATACAGTCTTTATTCTGGATAGCTATGTGCCCATCTGAAAATTCTAGATTGTAGAAGGGGGAAAACATATTTGTAAAGTCATTCTACTATATTTTCTTCTAGCAGTTTTAATATTTGCCTTTCACAAGTATGTGTTTTATCCACCTGAAGCTAATTTTGTTTATGGCATTAGGTAAGAAATATAATTTGACCTTACCTTCCTATCAGGTAACTAATTATTACAGCATCTTTTATTCCTTTTCTCCCAATGATCTATGATGCCAGTTCTGACAAGTTTCTATGCATGCATGGGTCTGTCCCTATGCTTTGTGTTCTGGATTGGCCTTGTCTATTTGTCTTTCGGTAAGCTACATCGTTCTTTCTAGGCTGAGAAGTTACCAATATTTGGTTTTGACCTATAAAAATGTCAGTTTCTTATGAATTAAAACTAACCCTAAAGTTTCATAATAAGCTTTGTTATTACAAGGTCCTCTCCCTACTTTTCCCACATATACTTTTCTTTCTAAGGAATATCTTGATTATTTTTGGCACTTTATTCTTTCATATACATTTTAGAATCAGTTTTCCAAGTTCCAAGAAAGAACATTTTTAGCACCTTAGCTGAAGTTTTTTTACTTTATAGATTATTTTATGAGATAGTTGGCATCTGCATAGTATCACACCTTTCTATGAACATGATATATCTTTCCATTTATTTAGATATTCTTTAATATTTTGCAGCTCAGATTTGTAATTTTCTCAATGAATTTCTCACACATTCTGACATGTTATTTTGGTGTAATAATTTAGTTTTTTTTAATTAAAAATTTTTAATTTAGTTTTTTAAAACTTACTATAATTTCATATACATTGTTCATTTATATTTACTTACATATTTATCAATTTATTTGTTTATTAATCCTTCTTGAAGGACTACCTCATGAGATGAGTTTCTTTTTCCTAAAGTACGTTTTTTAGATCTTCTTTTAGTGAAGGTGTGCTGGTGGTAAATGTTTTATTTTTTTTCCCTATGGATATCCTTTCTCACTCTTACTTTTGAATTAAAGTTTAGGCAGGAAAATAATTATAGATCACCTTTTGGGGATGTTATTTTGTTGGTGTTTCCCATATTGCTGTGAGAATCTGCTGGCAGCCTATTATCCATTTGTTTTTTATCTCTCTGGCTGCATTTTTAGATTTTCCTTTTGTCATTGGTGTTTTAAACTTCACTGTCATGTAATGAAATTAGGATATCCTTTTATTTACTCTTATTGGTATTGCTGTGCTTCTGGAATTGAAGATATATGACTTTTGGGGATCTGAAAAATCCAAAGCCATTAATTCTTTTAATGTCAATTCTCCTCGATTTCTTTATGTTTTTCCTATGTTATTTCCAAGTAGATGTATATATGTCAATATTCCATTCTCCAGATCTCCTACTTTTTTATTTTTTTCTCCTACTTTTTTATTTCAAAGGTTCTGCATTGCTTTTGTTTTTCTCATATCTCTCTTGTGAGTGCTCTGATTTTTCTCCTCAGCTGTATCCAATCTGTTTAACCAATCCACTGATTTTTGAAGTTCAAAATTTATATGATTAATTTGTGAAAATTCCTTTGAGTTCTTTTTCAAATGTTCTTTGTTATTTCTTGAAAATACCATGTTCTATTTCTTACTTTTAATTCTTTCTTATTCCCCCAAACTTTTAAAGCATATTTTAAGATAATCTGTATCTGATTATTCTAACATCTGAAGACCTTGGGCTGTTTTGCTCTGACTCTTATTAGTGTATTGTTTACTTGTGTTTTTGATCATTTTATATTTTATTTTTCCTCTTGGCTGATATTAATTTATGGAGATTCTGAGGAATCTAGTTTAAGGGAAATGTTTTTCTAGACAAGATCCGTGTTTCCTTCTGCCAGGTGTCCTGGGCCACTAATAACCTGGAAGCTCTTAAAAATTAATTTTGCTTGCAGTTTACTAGAATGCAAAGATACCAAATGTTCAAATCCCTAACCTTTGAGAGGGCAGGCTTGTCATTATGAATTTCCAGGGGAGATTCATTTTTCCTTTCCACAACGACCTACGGCAAACTGGTTCCTCTGTTGCTCCCTTTTCCAGTGGATGAAATTTTTTCTGGCTCACATTTTTATGGAGGGAATGTCCCTTCAAGTAACCCAATTTTCTGTAGGAGTCTCAGATTTGACTTATTAGTGTGATTCAGACTGAGGTCTTTCTCACCCTTCCAGATCTTGAGTGTTAAAACCTGAGCATCTAGATTCCTACTGTCAGGAGATGCCCCTGAGCAGTTTGTGACTTTAGCACTTGCTTACACTCAGTTTCATGTACTTTTAGGCTTTTCTTATTTTAATCTGTGAAATTTTCTTACTTTTTTGTTATTTATCTATATATTTTAAAGTCTATCTGTTTTATTTATTTATTTTATTTTATCCAGAATTTCTCAGGGTTTGTGGTAGATGTTTTATTCTGGAATATATAGCCAATCCTATTACTGAAAGCAAAACTTGCTGCTATTCATTCTTATGGAATGTTATCCATTCTAGTCATTATTATCATCAATTCTATGCTAATGACAGTGAATCCCAAATCTAGATTTTCAGATCTAAATGGTCATCTGCTTTCTATTTCCCATAAGTGTTTTGTTGTTTTTGTTTTTAAAGATTTATTTTTAAATTTATTTTAGAGAGGGTGGGAGGGGCAGTAGAAGAGGGAGAGAGAGAATCTTAAGCAGGCCCCACAACCCAGTGCAGATCCTGACTTGGGGCTCTATCTCATGATCCTGAGATCATGACCTGAACCAAAATGGATCTTAACTGACTGAGCCACCCAGGTGCCCCTCCCATAGGCACTTGTTAATATGAACTAGCAACTTGAATATTTCATCAGCTGTTAAAGCTCAAGGTGTCCAAAGTGGAATTTATCTTCTTCCAGGAATTGATTCTCATCCATTGTTGCTATTTTGTTATTTAACAAATCTACATTATTGCTAGTTTTTAGCCTGTAAGCCTTGAAACTACTAGAAATGATTATAGTGCCTTTATATTCTTTATGCAATCTGTCACTGTCTCCTCTCTTTACCCCAACATCTGTATTGCATATTATCACTTTTTTAAAAGATTTATTTATTTCTTTGACAGAGAGAGAGAGAGAGAGAGAGAGAAAGAGAGAACATGTGCATACAGAAGGGAGGGACAGAAGGAGAAGAGAATCTTAAGCAGACTCCATGCTGAGCACAGAGCTGGATATGGGGCTCATCTCAAGACCCTGAGATCACCACCTGAGCCCCAAACTAGTCAACTGCTTAACTGACTATGTCACTCAGGCACCCCTATAAATTGTCATTCTTAATCCCTACTCAGAATACAAGATCCTAATCACCTAAAGAATAATTTGATATAATTTCCGTGTATCTAGTATATATTGATCACCTTTGTGACAGATAACATGCAAGCTGCTACAGTTGATACAAAAGACATGTATTTGTCTCTTTACTCAAGATTTTTGGTTTCAAATGGCTAAAAAGAAAGTTTATTTACTAAATTCATATATATAATTTTTCAATTAAATATTGACTAAGTATCAACTGCCTGAATGTCTGTTTCAGGTAACACATGTATGGGTGGGGACAAGAAAGAAGAGATTCCAATGTTCACTGGAGTTAAGGAATGACACTGAAGACAATGTGAAGGAAAGAAAAGCTGAAAGAGATGCTTTACCAATGACTGATGGCATCATTTCAGTACCTGCGTCCAGTCAAATATTAGCTAAATAAGTCAATAAATCTCCATCCTTCTTTTCCTTATTTTTCTTTAGCTTCCTCTTACTAAACTTTTTTTTCATTCTTTAAAAACCAATCTTTTTTTTTTTTCCATATTCCATTCCTCTTTAGGGATCTAGTTGGGACTAAATTTCTCTAATAAATTGCTAATAAATCTCTAATAAATTTAATCCTGGTTATCCATCCTAAGTGAGGTTTTGATCTTTTAGTTCCCCAAGATTCCCTCCTTTTCCTTCATTATAGTTACTGCTCATTCTTCAAGACTCATTACCCCCTTGAAGCATGCCCTGGATCCCCTAACTCATTGTTTTCTCCTATTTTGGGATATTTATTGTATTTATTTTCAATTTTTTTGAAAAAAATATAAAACAGCATGTAACTAAGCATTGACTATTTTCTATCTTCCTTAATCTCTTTCTCTAACATATGTTTAATATAAGAAGGTAAATATTTTAGTCATCTTTTATCTTTCTGGTGATAAACAAAATAACTGATTCAAAGTTAGTGCTCAATACATGTTTATTAGTCTTTATCTTGTGGAGAGAGGACTGTTCCATGAGATATGAAAGAAAAAATGTTTATTCCTTTTACACCTGCCAGAAACCATAGTCAGGTCTCTGATTCCACATGCATATTTAGAAGGTAATTATTCTGTGACTAGATGAGGGGCCAAGAACCCTTTATTCCAATATAAATATTCTTGCATTTTAGGAATGCCTTAAAATTTAGCTTCTAAAAATCAAATTATTGGCTCAAAATGTGGATTATTGTATGTTAGTATTTTTACCTAGTTCCAGAGAATTTGTCCTATCACTTGATTCATTAATTTGCTGCCTTTTTTGAGACTCTGATTCTATTTGCCACTAATAATAATGAGTTTTTAAAAACTCGTCATGAATTATGTTTGTTATATCTGCTATACTCTGATCTATAAAGACGTTTGGATCTACAGGAACACATATTTAGATAATTCACTGTTGGGGATTCTGTTACAGATGGTACTGCTAATTTATGACTATAAAGGCAGAGATCTTATTTGTATTATTCACTCTTTTTGTCCCTAGTGAGTGCCCAATACAGTTCCTTGCACCTGGTAGATAAATATTTGTTAAATAAATGAGAAAAATATTGTATATTTATAATAAGATTTATATGGACCTTACACTTTTATTTATACAATCTTAATCTTGTTCAGTATCCTATTTTCAGAACTATGTTGATAGATGGTCACTCAAATAATTTGGCATCCCTATCTCAAAGGATTTATTTGTCATTCAGTAAAAGTCAATGTGCTAGCTAATGCAAAAGGAGAAGGAAGAGGCATCAAGGGAACAGAGGAATAACGGATAGGTGTTTTAAAATACATCTCACTTTTAAAGTATCAAATAATGTAATTTAATGGGAGGTCCTTATTTCCTTATGAAGCTTGTCAATTAACAGATCGGTGGCCTGAGTGGTCAGAATATGCAATTCTAATTGTAGCTTATTGGTAGTCAGTTATGAGACCCTGGGTGGTATCACCATCCTGGTCCAGTTTCCTTATTTAAAATGAAAAACTCTTAATTTTGTGAAGATTCCTTCCAGCTCTAACTTCCTATATTTTATATTTATTCCACATGTGTTACATACTGCAAATTCACTGATCCACAGTTGGAGGCACTGCACCAGCCGTCTCTGCTGCTACCCAACTGAGTGTGTGGTTTTCATGCAGGAATGCAAGCCTGGTGTGATTAGATCTTCATATTTTTTAAAAAAGAAACCAGAAATCTGGATTTTTATGTAAAATTTCAAACTTTTAAATATTAGTCACCAAGTCAAATAGCTTTAAAACACTGTTTAATCCAAACAAAATATAACAGTGGATTGGGTTTGGCCTATGGGCTGCCAGTTTATGCTTTAAGGAATTTTTTTTTTTTTCTGCTCTTACCATTTTCAATTACTACTTTTCTGGTCAGTGAACAACAGCTGCTACATATTATTTTTCTACTACTTCCACAGAGGATAGATCTAGCTGAGTAGAGTTAGATCATTATATGTGTAGGTTTAGTGTTCCAAGATGACATTGTAATTATGACATGAGGAAAAACTATATTCTATAAATCTTACTTCAGATTTCCAAGGTATACTATGGCTACTTACTTTACATAGATCCTAATCTGAGAATTGCCACATTATTTGGGAGAAGAAAAGAGAGATCTACAAAGGGTTTCAGAAATTCAATAGGCAGCAATTCAGTAGAAACTTTGATGTGTATTTCTCATTTTTGATCAAAGAATGAGGATAGTAAGGGAAGAATGTTGTTACATATCTAACTCAATTATACTCCTGTAAGTCTTATGCCTGGTGAGGTAATCTAAACTTAATTAAGATTTAATTGAATCAGAATGGTGTGGCAGAAGATCACATGGCCACTGGAGTCAGACTTGGGTGTGAATCTAATTTCAGTCACTAACTGTATAACCTGAAAGTTGTTAATCTTGCATGTGCCTCAGATACCTCTTCTACAAAAAGGGACAATGGTACTTACCTCTGATACTCATTGTAGGGAACAGAAATAACACATGCACTGATATGGAATGTATAATAAATAATAGCTGAGCTTAAACTGAATTGAACATACTTTATGGAACCTCTTCTAGCTGATAGTTTCTCTTTGTGTCCTACAGAGAAAATAACATGAACACAGCATTAATCCTACTCTTAAAGATTGAGTGAGTGCTGTAATTAGGATTAAGGTATAACCACAGATAGCTATCTTTCATGGTGCACTCTAATGTATATTGACAAATAGCACAAGAGCACAGAGAAGAGAGAGTTCTGTATTATCTACTTTATGTAGACTTTCATTATGCTCCTCATTGAAAAGTTCTTGAGTTTTGGTTATTTTAGTAGGAAGAGATGAATTGAGAAAAGACACCAAGAAAGAGCTTCCAGGAGAAGCTTACAGGATAAGAAAATGCATGTTTTCCAGAAATCATAGGCAATATCATTAAGATGTTGATGGAAAATATAATGGGAAGAGAAATGAAAAAAATATTAGAAAGAAAGGTTTCAGAAAGATGGTAGCATTAGTAGAGGTATTCAATTCTTCATCACCAGATTCTAATAGAAATGGCCAAGGTCATGCAAAAATCTGTGAAAACTAGAAACTGTAAAATTTGCCTTTTAAAAATGTCAAAAATTTCAGCTACATAAAGTCTAACAATGACAGATTAAATAAAGCATGGAAGAATGACCTAAAGCTTCCCCTCCTATAAAGAGCAAGTGCTCTCTGTTTGGAAAAGTAGAGATTCGCAGACACTGGTAGAGCATATTGATGGGCTGCTAACTCAGCAGAATGGCAAGCATGGGGTAAGAAGTCACAAGAAGCAAAAACCAGAAACCCAAAAGTTTTATCCTGGACAAATGAAGGAAGTTCTACCTCCTTGGGCTTCTTCTCTTCCAGCAAAGGCAGGTAAAATTGAATTTTTTAATTCATCTATGAAGGCAGGTAAATAGGGAGTATCACCGAATACATCAAAATGATATTTTATTCAAAAGGATAAGACCACCTTTCCGTAAGTGTATGAAGAAAATTTTAGCAATGTTCTCATTCCTGTTACTAACATAATTCAAGAAGTTGTCACAGATATAAAAATTGAGCAAAAAAAAAAATTGAGCAAGCAGTTGTGTAAAGGAAATATTCTGAACTCATGAAAGAGTTCATGGGAATTTTTAAAAATGCTTAACTAAAAGGAAGCATGAAAAAGTTGATTGAATACTTTGAAAACTGAATAATGATGTTTGAAACTTTCTCCAAGAACCTACAGGATAAAAAAATGGAATTTTTGAGAGAGAGAACAATAGAAAATTGAACACAGATTAGGAAAAAAAAAATCTAAATATAGTAGAATGAAAGTTAGTAAGGAACAGAAAAAAGAATAAGTAAAGAAATAAAAGAAGAAATTGTTCTGAACTAAAGAAAAACCCATTTTTGACTGAGACAATTCACCAATTATCAGGCAAATTTAATGGAAATATACCAACACCTAGAAATAGGTTGCTGCAATTCTTAAAAATCAAATAAAAAAATAAAAGCATAGAAGCTAATTGCAACAAGTTGGCTCAAAAAAAAAAATAAATAAAGAGCTAATATGGGGTTGGCACCATACATACTTTTACCAAATACTGAAGAGAAAAAGAATGGAGAATGACAAAAGGGTTTTGGATTTTAAAATATTGTTACACAGAATTCTATACTCACAATATGTTTGGCAAATGGAATGTGTTTGGGCAAAGGAGAGTTATTTCCTATCTTTAGAGGCTAAGAAAGTCATCAGCGTACCTTTCCTGAAAAGAAGAAATTAGTTGAACACACATCCTGGGAAGAGAATTGAAATTGACTGTTAAGACAAAATAATAAACTCAAGGATAAGAAAGTCATAGTTAAAAAAATAATTTTGAGCAATTAAACCATTTGAATATCAATAATTATTTCTTGGGTGATGAAATATTTTGAACATCAAAAATAATCTTTAAAACAAAAGATGCAAGACAAGCAAAGAATAACCTAATTATAGTTCAGTCTAAAAATTCAAATTAAATCAATAACTGGAAACTGATAAGAAAAAATAAAGAGTGATAAAGTAGTATCATGTCTTCTACTTGGAAAATAAATGTATATTTTTCATTCATGATACTAATAACTAGGGAAACTAGAGTCTAATGTATTTTTAAAATAGAATTTAATATTTTTATCACTGCTAGAAAGAAAACATGATGTAAACCTTCCAGAGCACTAGAGAAAAAGAAAGAAACGATAATCCCAGTAAATGTCATGGCACATTATGTAAATAAAATAAGCAGTAACTGTATACGCTGAAATGCTAATGATTATTAGTTCTATGTTACCTAATATGGAATAAACTTACTTGTTTAATTATTTATGCTGATCTAAATTTTATACACTTTTACATAAGCACAGATTCATTACATAATAAAAACAGATCACTTATATTTGAGTCAGTGTAGCAAATGGTATTAAAACAATTAAAAATTATTTTCAAGTATGAAAAAATGCTACCAAGATAGATTTAGCAATGAAAAAAAAAAGAGGGATGTTTCCACTTTTGTAAAAACAAAAAGGACATAAGTAAATAGACCAAAATATTTTTGAATGGTAATATTAAGATTTATATCATTTCCATATATTTTGCACAAATGTTTACAATTACCTAGAGTTATTTTTATAATAATAATTTAAAAACTTAAAGAACCAAAACAAATGTTATCTAGAGCTTGGCTGGGGCTGGGTTGTGGAGGACTTGAATAACAGGTTAAGGGGTTTAGATGCATTCTTGGTCAATGGGAAGCCACTGAAGCTTTTTAAGAAGGGAAGTGATGTGAACAGATTTGTATCCTGAGATTAAGACAAAATTATTGTTATTGTTTAGGTTGGATTCAAGTGGAAAATTGACTGGAATTTATTGTAATGGTCTAGACAGGAAGTAATAAGGGCCAGGACTACATCTCAGATGCAAGGATAGGAAAGGGAGAGGCATTTGATGTAACAGAGAGGAACACTCATGAGGACTTGGTGACAGCATTCAATGTCAGAAAGTTGGGGAAAGAGAGAAACCTAAGTGATATGGAGTCAAAGTTATTGGGAGAAAAATAATACTCTTAGCAGGGATAAGATAGTGAAGGGAAACAGGAAAAGGAAAAGGTTTAAGAAAAAGGATGATGAATTTGATTTCAAATATGTTAAATTTCTGGTGTTGAAGGGCCATTACATCTTTTGGGGTATTACGGGATAATGGCTGCAATCCATCTAGAAAATACTGTCTTGGAGCTATAATGGTCTCGCAGAATGATCCTTTTCTTTCTTGATAGCACATGGGTAGAAATCCAGAGACTCCCAGCCCTGTATGGCCAATTGAAGCATAATACTAACCCCAAAGCCAAAGACCCCACCTGGGTTAGAGCCCCATGAAAAGTCTGTGGAGCCCAGGGTGGCAGCTCCCTCACACCAGACCTCCCTCATTTCTATAGTCCTCTGGAACCTGAGATGCTAAAGCCAGTTCTCAATGCTTGCTCAGCCCTCTTTCCTAATCTATCCTCCAGAGAGTGAGCTACCCTGTAGCTCTGTTTCTCTTGATCCACACGGTAGCCAAAGGGTGAATTTTTTGGAAAGAAATATAGATTGAGGTGGGTGTATACTCCATGTGGCTAAGGCTCTTTGTGGTGAAAGATGGAGGTAGGTGTGAGAAAAGGTGAATGGAGTACAGTATGGGGTAGGACCATTTGAACTTGGCAGAAGGCAAGTAGAAGCAATGCATAGGACGATTAAAGGGCACTTAAAATCTAAAAGTAGATGAATATTTTTGTTACTGGTGCTAAGTACTGAGTACAGCTGAGTACACCAGCAGGTAAGGTGAAAATCAGGTACAGATTTTTTACAAGGTGTTTTTCCTAAACCACAATTACAGGCCTACTTGAAGAGTTTCCTTTCCTTTTATGATCCACAGAAGACTGAATCACCATTTCCTACTGAGGGGAAACAAGAAAAGGGAGGAGATACATCACACTTTGGTCAACCCGGGTTTTCTGCTTTATTGGACTGGTTCCTAAATAAAGAAAACCATTTTCCTCATGTTCTTCCTCAGTCCACACCTCCTTCCACATTCTCAGCACCATTCATAAGCCCAAAACTGCTCTTAAAGATTAGGCAACTTACAGGACTTGTACTTCTGCTTCCAACCTCTTTTTAAAAACTCTGCCTCTACATGAAACCCTAGTGCCTTCTTTTATCATGTGGCCAAGTATTTAATGGCCATAACTGATTGGATCAAAGAGGAGGCATCTAGGCCAATGTTCTTGGGTGTTAGAAAGTAATGATGGTGGATTAACTAAAATGCCATGTTGGATCAGGTGCAACCAAAAGGGAACAATTAAGATAAAGAAGATTAAAGAACAGCCAAAGTACAGATTCCCCTACTGCCCAAGAGAAACAAAAGAACCCTTGCTCCACTCCTGGCCTTCTCAAGTCCAGTTCTTATCCTTGTGTCGCTCTGCTTTTCCTTTTCTTTCTTTTCTCAGCTGTCTGTTAAGTATCTTGTGCCTCTTTATAGTATAAATCTTTTGTTTAAGCTAAGTATCCATTCCTGTAACAGATAATCACAAAGACACTTAAATCAACTATATTAACTTGGGAGAACTTAATCCCTTATCCTTCAGATTCAATAGTTGACTCTTGGATTTGTTTAAGTTGACTTTTCATCTCCTGTATATGGATGCTGTGGCACCAGAGATTAAAAAGCTTGCCAGGGTCACTCACATAACTAAGTAGATTTGGGTGAGGAATCTTGGCTTTCCTTTCTTTCTATAGCTGTCCTACTAAGCTCTGTTCTACAACTCAGTTATTTTATAACTACTGATAATTGAAATATGGTCAACAACATCTAAAAAGTATCCATAAACTCCTTGGTGCAATGTGCAAACTAGTTTTTCCTGGTTAACTCATTTTTCCTCTCTTTTTATTCAACAGTCTGTCCTCTTTCTTAACTTCTTCTAAATGCTATGCTGAATTAAGAGGCTAGTGAGCAAAGTTTCCATATGCATCTTTCATTCTTCTGACTTTGTTAGAAACTCCTGCCTAGGCAGGCAAGATGATACACTGAACTTCGTACTCTACCCAACCATGTGGCAAAACTATTAAAACACTGGACATTTGAACAGTATTTGGGGCCCCCCACTGAACACAGGTCTTAAAACCTAATACTGACTGTGGACAGAGTCACAGGTGATAAAACCATCTTCTTTATCCAATACCTACTCCACTGTTGCTCTGATTTCTAAGACCCCTGGGCTGGGCTGCCTTGGATTATCCCGAAGGAATTCTTTACATATTAGCTACGGATTACATGCAGTCCACTATGAAACTGCATTTAGCACATGATATGGTTGGCAGGCTCTCTCCAACCTACTTCCCAGATAGTTTCGGCTCATATGCCAAGATGTTGCATTATATTTAAATTGTTACAGCAAATATGTAGGTAAAAAAGAAAAGGAAGTTATAGCTTCAAATTTTATAAAACATTTCTGTTTACAAAATGCTTTCACACGCATAACCTTACTTGCTCTCAGAAACTAGAGAAATGAAATGAAATAGGTACTATTATCTCCTTTGTTTTATAGAGGAGCACACAGCAGCAGTAGAGTTAATGATGTTGATAAATTGCAGAGCTAATGCTTATCTCCAAGTCAAGTATTTTTTGTCTACATCCTGCTACCACTCATTCCTTCACTCAACAAATATTTCTTGAATGCCTATGTGGCATTGTGCTCAAAACTGGCTCCACTTCTCTATCTTGGGAGATCAGAGAAGGCTTTTCAGTAGGAGTGGTGTCCAAGCTGAGAAAGGAAGAAGTGGTAGATGTTCTTCAGGCAAAGTGGGAGGGCTGGGAGCCTTCCAGGCAGACCAAATCTTTTTATCTCTAAACTATCCCAGTGGACCTGAGAAATAGAAATTAGGCAAGGAAGTTAGGAACTAGAGTTCCACAGTTGTGCAATCTCATATTTAAAACATGAAGACATGCGTCAATTAGATTTTCTTTTTCCTTTGAGAGTCAAATTAAGTGTCTTGTCACTACCTTCTCAAGACCAAAGAGAGTGTAACACTTCAAAATGGCCTTTGGTTTGTTTTTACTCACTTAATGACAATTGTTTCGCAATGAATTTCTTTTTACTACCTCGATAGTGATTGAAGATAGAGTTTTGATTGTGCACCTTTCACAAGAACTCCGAGGCTGCTTCCTTTTTTTAAGGCAACCCTTTACAAAGACTGAAACTTATTTTTCCAAAGCCAACCTTTAAGAAAATGGATGCTGGCTGTAGAAGCAAGATTTGTTCCTTGGTACTCCATGGCATGTTTACGCAGAAGGGGAAACATCTCCCCAGTTAAGCAAAGTCTTGACTCCTTTTACAACATACAGGATAACTCTACATGACAAGGACTAATAAAGCTGTGGGCAAGACAAAACGGACAGCCTGGTTGGGATGTGTTAGAAGGCTGACTTATCATTGAGTCTTTGGAACGTAGTTTCATCATCTTCCTAATAAATCCCATATTTCACTAGATTCGAGGTGAGTCAACACCCAAGCAATGTAATAAGTAATACATTTGGAAGCAGGAGAGTTTTCGCAGGGGTGAGGTAAGGAGATAGTTTACAACAGAACCTTGAGAACAGCACTAAAAAAAAAGAGAGAGAGAAAGAGAGAGAGCAGAAAACAGTGCAGGAACAAGGGACACCTCTGGCTTATGTGGGATTATGTGTAACACATACAAAGAGATAAACCCAGGACACCTACATAGGGAATCAAGGGACATGACTAAAACTCTGCGTTCAGTTATGAATATAGTCATTTCTAGATGAATTCATTAGAAGTAGCTGGGTTGGCAACTCAGGAGAAAACTCACTTTGAGGTCTATAATTATAGGTTATTTGAAGAATAAGGGGTATGGGCAGATCCCTGTTGCTGATTGAATGGCTCAGGACAGCTTGATTTCAGCATGAATTAATACATTTATAAATGAATTAATTAAGGTATCAGAAAACACACTATGACGACTATGGCATTATTATTATTAAAATCCTTACTTTGCAGGAGTTCACAGCTTAGAAAAGGAGACATATAAATTAAGGTATATCATGCTATGATTTAGAGTGCTCTGGTAAAGATTTGCATGGAATGTTGAGACAGAACAGAAGGGACTAGCTCTCTCTGCCTGGGAGAGTTAGGGAAAGCTTCCTGGTGGAGGAGGCATTTGATCTGAATCATAATAGATGAATAAGAGTTTCCAGAATAAAGAAGGCAGCACATTCCAGGACAAAGGAATTACCTGTTCCCCTACATATCTATCTCCATTAACTCTTTTAAAATCAAGCATATTATTTGAGAAAGCTCACCTTTGTCATTGTCAAGGATCAATTTACCATATTAAACATAAAAGCCCTGAGGATAGAAAACACTGTGGTCACAAGGAAATATAATGTGAGCCGCAAATGCAAGCCACAAATGTAATTTTAAAATTTATAGTAACCACATTAAAAAAAAAAAAAGAGTAAAGAGAAACAGTTTAATTTTAATAATATATTTTATTTAACCTAATATATCCAAAGTATTTTCATTTCAACTTGTAATCAATATAAAAACATTTAGGTGGTATTTTATATTCTTGTTTTGTAGTGAGTCTTTGAAATCTGTTACATATTTTACATTTCACAGAATATTTCAACTCAAACAAACTACATTTCAAATGCTCAATAGACATGGGTAGCTAATGGCTACCGTTTGGACAGCTTAGAAAAACCAGCTTGTAAATTTTGCAGGATAGTGTACCTTCCAGGGAGGGCAAAGCTAGAGTGAGCCCTGGGGGAAGCCAGGGGAGTGCAGAGATGGAGGGTGCTTTAGCAAGAGCCCAGATGTTTAGCTCTGCTTATTTGCTGACTTTATCCAAAGGCGGGCGAGCAAGGTCAGTGCTGGTGTCTGCTGCTCCACCCATAGAAAATATGCCAAGTCAAGTTTTCCTGGGAAAATTCTCATTTTGCCTTCCCTTTTTAATTTTATTTGAAAAGCCCACAGACTATTCTTCTCAGTACCTAGTAATGTCTTTTCCAGCTCACTTAGGAAACAGGGACCTAAAATTTCCCTCACATATTAGCCCCAGTGGACTCTGTCTCTGTTCCATAGACAACTTGCCCAGAAATGAGCTCACAGACCTTCTCATTATGGCCAGAGGCAAGTAGTACTGTCTGGGGCACCCAGAGCAGAGGTCAGAGGAGAGCTCAACTTCCCTGAAATAATGCACTGCTATTTCCACCCATAGAGACCAGACATCGATGGTGCCCAAGACTTAGCTCTGGCCAAGGCATAAAAGAGAACAGGTCCTTGAAACTCCTTAATCCCATTGTCTAGGACTGCCAAGGAAGCCGGTCATTGTAGACTTTCTTTCTTATGCCCAGCCTCCTGCTCCTGACTGATCCCATGGCTTACACCTAGACTTCTGGGCCTCATACACTACCATACTTAAAATGAAACAGTAGATAGGATGCTATTGCACTTGACCTGGATGTTTCCTCTAAGAAAAGTTCCCAATTATACATTTGCTCCTACAAGGTCAGGGGAAGCCCTTCAGAATGTGTCTGTAGCTGCTGGGTTTGTAATTGAGACAGAAGGGACCAAGAGAAATTAATCAGTAGAAGAGATATCATTTGGTATGAGTCCTGTGCTAGTCCTTACTGCTTGTGAGAGTTGCCTGTGTTGTATATGGATGCCAAAGGGCTATTTGGCATAAATAAGCCATTTCTATTCATCCTTCGGCAGTAGATAACTCAGGATCCCTGTGAAACTTGCTGGGAGTGGTTAAAAGGCTTATACTCTAGGAAGATGCCTTATATCTTTTGATGGAAAGCCAAGGCAAGTGAGAATAGAAGTACTAAATAGCTTTTGTTTGGATTGTATCATCATCATCACATCAATTATTATTATTATTATTATTATTATTATTATTATTAATTACTACTACCACTACTACTACTACTATTACTTTCTCTAGGTTTATACCTTTCTTGAGTTTTATGTACTTTAATTACTTAATTATATTTACATTCTCTTTGCTAAAAGGCTTTTAGGGAGCCTAATCCACCAGAAGACAATGTGTGTGCATGTGTGTATATATAGTTCAGCCTTTGTTTGAGTACAGGTAAATAGATAAGACAAGTCATTACTAAAATCATTATAGCCTGGGTCATTACCCACAATACCATCTGCTGGTATTTTATCAAGCCTCCTTCTATTAAAGAGCCTTTAAATTACTTCTTGTAGGAAGCTTATAAATCAGCCCATATGACAGATAAATAGGACACCAAGTAACTTTGTTTTAATTGTCTCTGCTACCATCCAGTGTCACTCAGTCTATTTATTTATTGATGGCACTTTAATTAAAGATATTCTAAATCTGATCTTGTCAATGGTGGGGGGTAGGACTGCAAGGCTGGAATGAGAGGCTGAATCCCATATGGTTTTATTTATATAGAGCAATTCATAGCATGATTTTAAATATGTACTTCCCTGTGGTGGAAAATGATTTGTTTGTTAATAATTTGAGGAAGTAAACGGAAATCCAGAGAATTTTGCGTTTATATTTGCTTTTGATATGTTAATCACAGAATCTCAGTCAGAATCTGCCTGAACATACTTTGGTCCAGAGTAAAACACCTATATTGTCTTTGTTATATATCAATGTATATTATATATGTGAAGCTTAATTCTCTTTGCTGACCAAGCCTTCCCCCTGTGTCCTACCATTTGTATATCTGTCCTGTACTAGTCCTCATTTTCTGTGAGAGTTGCCGGAGTTGTGTGTGGGTGCCTTGGGAATAGTTAGGGCTGGTCCAGTCAAGGGCAAACCTGAGGGCTGTGTTCTGTATTGCTGGAGCTAGAAAAGTGTTCTGATCCAAGACAACAAAAGATGCTGAGACCACAGGAGTTAGCTTACTCAAAAACAGTAAGAACAAAGCCAAGGACTAAATTTCAAGTGAGAATGAAAATAAACATTAATTCTGGAGGGGTCAAAGTTAGAGACCAAAGTTGAAAGTGTAGCATCAAGAATTTGGAACTAGATGGGTGACATCAAACTACCCAACTAGTAAATGCAGAATTTGGACAACAAGCCCTTGTTTACCATGACTCCAAAGTTCTTTGTATTACACCATACTTCCTCCTCTTCTATTAATAACTAGATGTTAGGTCATGTTATTGAACCTCCTATTTCATAGGTGAAAACACAACCTCACATGATGGTTGTACTTGTGAAGAAGTTCTGAAGACATAATACAGATGTTAACCATTATCATCAGGTAATCAGCCACTGCCCAGGGATACTCAGAACTGTATCTGAAAAAAACAGGAAAAGAGAAAAACTGTGTCTTTGCATGGTCTACATAGCCATCTGAATAGAGAAAATCTAGGATATTAGTGGGCTCTTTCATTTTCATATTACCGAATTTTGATGGAATGTTTTTCATGGAATCAAATTATTAATTGATTGAGTTGACTGGTTGTTAATTAAATCAAAGCAGCTGTACCAACTTTGTATAGACACATCAGAAACATTCCTTTCTGATGATGCTGGTTCTTCCAGAGTTTTAGGGCCTGCAGTAGGGAAAATCTTATGAAAGTCAAGTTTGCTTTTGCTATGTATGAGTGAGCAATTGATGTGTCATGAAGTTCACCAAGGAGGCTAAAATGGTTCTACCCATTGGGCAACTCCTAAGATTCACTTATCTTTTGTGGTTCCACTGAAACTCCATTGGTGTGTACATTGTTCATGATTTAATATGAAGTTGACATAGTTCTTCTTGCAGGAGAAAATTTTCCTTCCCATGAAGAATTAGCATAACTTTTTGAATGTTTTCATGGATACTGAGAATTGTGTAAATGATTGTGTTTCTATTTTTGTTTTAATTTCCAGAAAGTTTTGAGACAAAATTTTGGCTGACATAAATCAATTATGTTAAATATATGTATGCTTACATGCTTATACATTTGTGTTCAATCTCTCCTTTCTTTAATGTCTCTTTTTATTTGTATTTTTTTTTACTGATTTTAGTTTATGAAAATAGATTCCCAGCTGTCTCCCATCCCACGTAGCCCAGTTCAGGCCCCGAATGGCTTCCAAGATCCTTCCATATTATACTTTTTTATAACATGAATTTCTTAAAAGCCAACTCAAGGCCTCTGTGGCATACCAACATTTAAACAAATAAACGATTAGTAAACATTTATAATAGTATTAAGCTGTATACATAAGACCCTAGAACATCTATACAAAAAAAGAAAATAGCCAGTCATATAGTATTTCATTTTGCCTGCTAGGTTTTAGAAATATCACAATAAAA
The DNA here is from genome assembly GCF_003254725.2 of Canis lupus dingo. NCBI lineage: Eukaryota > Metazoa > Chordata > Mammalia > Carnivora > Canidae > Canis > Canis lupus. The sequence continues at coordinate 52,769,428 of NC_064250.1, read as the reverse complement.
ATAATTTTTCCCCCTTTTCTCTTTGTTGACAGAATCCTACTTGTCTTTCATGACCTAGCTCAAGTTCTGCTTTCTTCATGAAGTCTTCTTGGCTGTTCTAACCAAATGACTCTCTTTTTGGAAATTCCATAGCATTTTAAGCTCACAGAGCATAGTTTAACATTTAGTTATGTTACTTTGTATTTTTCCTTCATTATTTCTGCTCCAACCACAGTGGGCCTGTGTATCCTTTGACTCTCTCTGGTGTTTTCCCAACTGTGACTTTGTTCTTGCTGCTTAAGTTTATCTGGGATGGCCTCTCCTGCCCTCTTTTTATCAGATTCTATCTTTTTATCAGGGTCCAGGTCAAATAACTTGGCCCTGTGAAGGCTGCACAACCCAGGTCAGCCAGGGACATCTCTAACTTCATGGTGCCTACCATCTATCCTACAGAAATTATTTTAATAGGTATTTTTTAATATCTTCCACATGGTCTTTATAACTCAATATTGTAATTATTTACATTTCAAGTTTAACTTGGGGAATGATAGGAAATATATGGTAGTTCCTGAGATAAGATTCACATCTATTCCTACACCCTATGACAGAGGTTCTCCAAATTAGTTATGCATCAGAATTACCTGTGGCATTAAATAAATACAGATATACAGGTCCTAACCTAGATTAATGTTTGATGATATATGAGTTTTGGCCTGGATATCCTTGTTATTTTGATACATGGCCAAATCCAAGAACTTTTGATCTATGAAAAGACTTATGAAGAATAACTCAGAAGAGTTTATAAAACATCTGAATGCTTAAGTTTAGATCTTGCTAGAAAGTGATAAGGAAATCAGAAACTCTGTAAGACAGTGCTACATGTCAGTGGTTAGAGAAAAAGTTTAATTCTTAACAAAATGACAGCGCCCTAATATTTTACTGGATATTATGACCTTTTTGGTATATGTTTACTACGTCTTTCATCTCTTACTTTATGTTCTGGGTCTTTGTTCTTATATTCTTATGACAAAAATGAATAATGAAATCTATACTGCAATTACCTGAATGCTTACCTGAGAGATTTAGGACTTGTCCTTATCCAAACTTTATTACTATTACTATACCTAAGACCTATGTTAGTCTGTACCTTTGGTTGAAAAATACCAAACCAAATGAGTTTAAGCAAAAATAAGAATCTTTTAGATGGGAGTTTACTACCTACAATAGAGAAAAGTTGGCAGATTACCAAACCATTGCTTATCTCCTGTGGGCATTCAGTTGCCACCCTCCCTGCAGTTTAGCATGCCCATTTAACTGGGTTCTGCCAGTGGAATGTGGGCAGAGGTGATAGGTACCACTTACAGACCTGACCCATGAATCCCTCCCCTCTTCAGCACTTCATTTGCTTTTCTTATCTGGTCCCTGTGTAAAGAAGTGGCACATAAGATAGAAGACATCTGAATCCCTGTCACTGCTCAGAGAGAAGCCACTTAATGGAGCTATACATCGAATATGGACTGTGTGAGTGAGATAAAAAATATATATTGTGTTAAGCTACTCAAATTTTGGAATGGTATTAACTATTGAATATACTGAGATATGTCACATAATAAGGAAAAAAGCTACTAAATCGTGAGAAGGACTGCTATGTAATTGGCTCCTTCAGAAGCAACTAGAACCAACATTTAACTACTTACAAAGCCGTGTTTATTTGTTTCTAGAGAGCTATTAAACCAACTCCTCCCATTTGGTAGGGAGAGTGAGAGATTAAACTACTACATAATTTTTATTAATAGGAGAGAGATTTATTGGAATTTAGAAACAACAAAGCAGAGGCACTCTAGAGGCATTGGTAAGACTCATGGCGGTCATAGTGAGGATTGGTGTACTACCTGTAGGGACCCAGATTAAGGAAACTTCTCTTGAGGGGAAAGGGAGATAACTCTCTATTAATATTTCGATAGGGCTCAGGACCCTGAAATTCTTACTTGAGTCTACAAAAAATGCAAACTGTTGCATTGTCTTTTAGCCAGACCTAAGGGATGTGTGTTTTACTCTTATAAATTATTTATTTATTTATTTATTTATTTATTTATTTATTTATTTATTTTTACTTATTTGTGCCTTGTCTGTCATAGAGAAAATTAAATGCCATGTGGATTTTCTATAATGCTTATTTTGACTCCTCAGTCTTATTTCACTAAGTGCCTAATATGTTTTCTCACTGATGGCTTATGGATTTGCCACTTCCTCCTTCCTTTAGCCCTAAGTTTTATTTGGATGTATAAATTCAAAATAGAAATGCCATTACAAGTTACTGAGAGAAGTCATACCATTGTTTTGAAGGAAGCCTTAATTAAGAATGCTTCTCTTTTCTGGGCTAGCTCCTACTTTGCCTCTTTGGAATGTACTGAGATGGGAATTTTAAAATATGGACAATCATATGCTGATCAAAGAGGTTTAAATATCCCTTGTTCTTTATTAAATACTTTACAATATCAAGGAATACTGGAATATTATCTCGGCTGATCTTAGCTCTTTTTTGAAGGTGAGATCCTTCCATAGTCAAAACATTCTTCTTACCTGGAACCCAAGGTGGAATATAAGCAGTAACAAAAAAACCTAACAATATTACAAGTGAATCACATAATCACAATAAAGAGGGTGGGAAGGAAAATTGCTAAGTGATCTTGGAAAAAATATTTCAACTGGGTACTGTAAGGCTAAAGATAGAACTGTACACAAATCTTGTGCTCTAGTTAGTAAATTTGTTGTTCTCAGAGATCTGGATTAGCAATTCTGCAATTTATTTGTTTATATTCTGAGATTGAATTAATAAGTGAATATAATAATATGGTAATGAAAGCTAGGTCTCTCATTGTCAGAGAAAAGATAAAAGGGAACCCTATACTATTGGATTGGAGTTAGAGGTGTTAATATAAAATCATGGTTCTTAATATACATGGAATGGATAAAGGACATGTATGTATGGGTCAGAATGCATCCATATTTTCTGGCCCTGGCACTGAGAAAACCTAGAAGTAATGACATCCCAGCAGCAAAAAAGAACACTATCCCCCTGTCCTTAGTTTCTAAATAGTACTCACAATTAAAGGTCCAGACTTCTCAAAGAAATACCCAATTAAAGTCTGGGATCAGGAAAATGCATGATAAGACTTGGAATATTTTGGATGTTGGAAAGTATGGAAGTGCTCAAAAACTAATGGGAGCATCTTGAAGAGTCAACTTGGACCTTGTATTCCAAATGACACATTGGAGACAGTGTGTTTAATACAACAGATAATAATGGCAATAGCTTAAAATATGTAGAATAAAATAAATGTCCATGGGTCCATATAGACCTAAGTAATTAAATAAGTGAATTCCTTTAAGTTGAATTCCAGTTAATAAATAAGGAAATGTGTGGTGGGAATAAATGTCTTAAAAACTGTCAAACCAAGAGGGATCACAGGAGATATAACTAACTGTAATGTGGCAACCTGGATGGGATTCTGAATAGAAAGGGACAAGTGTTAAAGCTAAGTAAATCTAAATGAACTGTGCTTTAGTTAAAAATAGAATCAGTGTTGCCTCATTAATTATAACAAGTATATATTTTTAAAAGATATATTTATTTATTTGAGAGAGAGCCTGCATAAGCGAGTGGGGGGGGGGGGGACAGAGAGAGGAGAAACTCCAGACTCCCCCAGTGAGCACAGAACTGGGCATAGGGCTCCATTTCACAACCCTGAGATCAAAACCTGAGCCAAAATCACAAGTCAGGCACTTAACCGACTTAGCTAGCCAGGCACTCCTAACAAGTAGAGTAATGCAAGATATTAGTAATAGGGGAAACTAGGTGTGGGGGAAATGTGTATTCTAAAACTGTTTAAAAATAGTCTATTAGAATTTGAGGGATGCCTGGGTGGCTCAGTGGTTGAAAGTCTGCCTTCTGCTCACTGCGTGATCCCAGAGTCCTGGGATCGAGTCCTGCATCAAACTCCCCACAGGGAAGGAAGCCTGCTTCACCCTCTGTCTATGTGTCTGCCTCTCTGTGTGTGTCTCTCGTGAATAAATAAATAAGATCTTTAAAAAAACCCAGAGAATTTGAAAAAAAAATCACCACTTGGTCACTACCATAGTAATGATTGTGGCAGTCACGTATTATCAATGGATCTTAAAATTATTGAGCACAAATGTGAAGAGAAATAGGATGTTTGTGTAGTCTCAATGTATCCCAGCATAAAATGCTTACTAGTTACAAAGGGAAAATAATGGTTTATAGTGGAGAAACCTGGTGGATACCACCTCATTCAAATGATCAAAGGTAACACCAGTAAAGAAATGTATTGACATCCTGTGCTTCCAAATATGATGCAGCATCTATAGGTAGCACTTCTCAAGTTTTAATATTTATACAAATCACTGAAGGATCTTGTTAAACATGCAAATTCTAATTGAGGAGGGATGGGGCCTGAGATTCTGAATTTCTAGTAGAATCCCTGGTGATCTGATGCTGTAAGTAGACCACACTTTGTGAATCGTGGCCTGTAGAAAAAACCTGTAACCTTTTCAGCAACAGGGGTGTCAGGTAGCAAGAGAGTGTTCTCATCCTTTGTAACCATCCTCCAGACTTTCCTTTATCTTACTTGAGATACAAAGGGATGTACTTCTTTCCCCAGTGGTTTGTTGTTGTTGTTTTTTTTTTCATCAAATGAAAACACCCAAAGCTCAAATGAGTATTATTTCTAGACAAAAGGCTTTAAGTGAGGAATTTGCATGTGACAGGAGTTTTCCTTTCCCGGAGCAGATATGCAGCGCATTTGTTTTGGAAAGGGCCAGAGAGGTAGTAGGGATATTTTACTTAACAAGCAATGGTTAATAGTCTTGGCCTATTAATACCATCTGGTATCCATGAGAAGAAAACTTTATTACACCATTACACATTTAATGCACCATTTAGGGAAGATCCTGAAGGTTCACAACTACTACAAAAGTCCAAGGAGTGCATTAATATCAAGGCTGACAAGAAATTTTTCAGCAGCATGGAGCAGTGCATAATAGAAGACGTGGTATCACTGCTCACTCATTTGCCGGTGTTGATTCCAAAGGAATTTTGTATCCTTGTAGAATTCTGCAATTGATAAATGTTCAGGCCTCTCAATAGACAGTGAGGTTGCTGCTGACCTGGCCAACATGCCTAATCTTCCCGTTTCTGAGATAGCAGCTGCCTAATGATGTAGAACTAAAGGGCCTTCTTCAGCAGGATGATCTGAAAGAGCATTTGAGCCATTTTACTCTTGGCCATATTTTCTGGACTGAAGAGATCCTGAATTCTAAGAAAACGTGAATGGCTTTGCTTTGTGGTGTAGTTGCATTTTATGTTTTTGGGTCTCTCATTTTGTGAGACCGCGCTAACCTCATCGAAGAAAATGAAATTTGGATGGGAGAGTGTACAGGTGTTAAGATTGTGGTCAATCACTGAGAGGCTCCCTCAGAGCCAGGTGTTGGCACCAAGCTGAAAGTGACTGGAGATAATTTTATTTATTTATTTATTTATTTATTTATTTATTTATTTAGTCCCAGGATATTTCTTTTTCTAGCTCCATATTAACAGTCTTCACTTCAATCCTTTTGGTCTCAGTGGGCTTTCCTACCACGTTCTATCATGTTTGATTCAATGCTGATTTGGAAAACCTGCCTGGCTTTCATTTCAGCCCTGTCCCCTTCCCTAAAATGTTGCTTCTCCAGTTACCCTACCTGACTTTGTATCTTGCAACCCACAGATAAGCAGTATTTCACTTTCACATAATCCAAGAAACCCTTTACCTGTACTTTATTAGTACCTCTTATGGCAGGTAATACCTTCCAGATTCTGAAGGATAGTCACATCTAACCTGGAATTCTATTCTAAGTGAAACTTCCGATCACTCTTCTCAAAAAGGTAAATATTATTTCTGATAGAGCATTTCTTGAAAAACTGCTGAAGCTGTGATGCACCAAAGTAAGGAATAAACCAGAAATACAAATATCTGGAACCTAAGAAACGTGGAAACCAACACAGGAGAGGACCAAAAGGAACAGCCAACATGTGATAAAGGGACATCCCAGGACTTCAAGAATGACAATTCCAGATTGGAACAAGAGGGTTGGAACACGAAAACCTGAAAAGAAATTAAGTTGTAGTATGTTGGGAGTTTGCAGGGAGGTGAAATATGTATGGGGGACAGCAAGTCATGTAAAAAGATCAAAGCTCATCTTCCACATCATAACATGGGAAAGGTTAAGAAAGAGGACAGCACATGTCTCATGCTGTTTAAACATGGAGAAGCAAATCGTGGGAAGGAATAGCTGAAGAAGGTGCAAGTGTTTACCTCAGGATAAGACTGGGAAAGAAGCACAAAGAGATCATTGATTTTGTTGGAAGACTTAGAAAACTAACTGATGTTTTCATGTATATAGTACATATACATAGACGTTGCTGTTGTTTTTTCAAATAAGTAGATGGAGTGACTTACTTCAAGGGATAAATAACCCTAGTAATGGTTGTAAGAGTCAGGTGACTAAATTAATTCAATTCAAAACCTTATTAAGCATGCATTACGTGACAGATGCTATGGAGACAAAGACAACATAATATTTCTGCTCTTGAGGACCTCATAATCTAGGCCAGATAAGACATGCATGCCTTATCACATTCTGCATCCCGTGATGCAGAATGTGATAAGGAATATTGCAAATAATGCTCTGGGAGTATGGAGGAAGAGGCAATGGCATCAAAGCAGTTGGCTTTGAGAAGGATGCAAGGAGAGTTGCATGTGAGTGGCATTACCCTGTGTGAACTGGTTTGTTTTCTCATTCTGGCTGCTCTTTTGTTTGAACTGAATGTAAATAATAAGGAACTTCTTTCTTCACTTTAAAATATTCTTTGGGTTATGAGAGATTTGGACCTCTGGAGATGGGAAAAAGAAAAAGCATTACAGATGAAGAAGGAACTATAATATAGTTGCAGAAATAGGGTGACAAAGGGCATGCGAGGAGAAGGGCAAGTATTGTATGTAAGTGTAGAGTGCATGGAAGAGATTTGCCTGTGGTCAGAGCAGTGAGTATTCAGAAAAAATAAATCTATTTACCCAAAATACATGAACAAGATACTGACAGGAAACTGATTCACAGAGGGTTCTGGTAAGAGTTGTGGTTGTCTTTGTATTCTTAGTGTCCAGCTAGTGTTTGGCATGGGGTAAGCAGGTCAATTTAATAGAATGGAATCAGCCATCTGTCTTTTGAAATAAGTGCAAAGAGGCCATTCCCTGAAGGATCATTACTAATGACACTGCAACTAGTAACAATAATGCTGATGACTCACATTTATTGAGTATTTAACATGTGTTGCATTAAGGTAAGTACTTCATTGAATTATCCTGGCTTCCTAGATGGAAGGTATTGTTAGTAAATTCATTTTATAGATAAATAAAACTGAGGCTTAGAGAAGTTAAGTGGCCTGCAGATTTTGAGACAAGTACTTATCTTTCTTTTACATTATGTAAGCATTTAGATCACCCATTTATAGAATTGTAAACCATGTTTAAAGGATGATGACATTGTGATACTGCTTTATTTTATTCTACAAAAAGCTCAATTGTTGCATTTCATTTAAAGTTGGCCACAAAAGGGTGCCTGGGTGGCTTAGTTGGTCAAGTGGTCCATTAAGCATCCAACTCTCAATTTCAGCTCAGACCATGATTTCAGGGTCTTGAAATCAAGTCTTGCATTAGGCTCCTCACTAGGTGAGGAGCTTACTTAAGATTCTCTCTCTGGAAAATAAAAAAAAAGTGAGGAGGGTGGCACCTGAGTGCTTAGTTGATTAAGCTTCTGACTTTTGATTTCAGCTCAGATTGTGATCTCGGTTGTGGGATCAAGCCCTGCATCAGGCTCTCCACTGGGCGTGGAGCCTGCTTAAGATTCTCTCTCCCTCCCGCCCCTTCTGCCCTTCCCCCCCATCCTGTGGTCTCTCTCTCTTTCTCTCTATTAAAAAAAAAAAAAAAAAGAGGGGAAACCCGAGTGCCTCAGTTAAGCTTCTGACTCTTGGTTTCAGCTTGGATTGTGATCTTTATGTGGGAAACTAAGGCATAAGGAAATGTAGATAAAATTAAATGTCCATATACCTGCAGCCCATTGACAAATACTTGAGGCAGGCAGAATATAATATTCCTATACACGCAAAAAAATAATATTCTTCCACAAAGCTCCTAACTGTCTTAATGTTAATGCCTTGCTAGAGAGAAAAACAACCTTGGTTTGATAATAGTAAGGCCTCTGGTATCCTGGGTCTTCTTTAGCACAAGAAGATCCTTTTGGAACTTCATTTATCTTTACTTCCCCAACCCCAAAGTATGTAATCATTTGCTCCTAATAATCCTGAGGCAGCAGGATCAGCAGGGAGCAATAGGCAGCAGTAGCTCCTTCTGCCGATGGATCTTGTCCTTGTGATTTATTGTTTATTTTTGAAAGATTTTATTTATTTATTCATGAGAGACACAGAGAGAGAGGGAGGGGCAGAGACACAGGCAGAGGGAGAAGCAAGCTCCACACAGGGACTCGATTCCAGGACTCTGGGATCGTGCCCCGAGCTGAAGGCAAATGTTCAACTGCTGAGCCACCCAGGCATCCCCTGTCCCCATGCTTTAATAAGAGCACCATTTTACACTGAAGACATCTCAAGAACTCTATTTTTGGCGACTGGCTCCAGTGCCCACAAACCTCTTCTATATATTAAAAAGTTACATCAATCTCAGAGTCCTGGGATTGAGCCTATGCTGGACTTTGTGCTCAGTAGAGTCTGCTCAGAATTCTCTCTCTCCCTCTCACTCTGCCTCTCCCTACCCTTTCTATCTCTTTCTCTGTTTAAAAAAATGAAGAAAGTCTTTAAAAAAAAAATAGTTGGCCCTAAAGTGTATAAATATGATCCCAATTTCAGTTTAAAATAGTATATATATCCAGAAGAAAATATATCAGATTGGATCAAATCTAGGACAGTGTCAGCTATATGATGTACAATTATTTCATATACCAATAAGAAAAAAAAAAAACCCATTGATTAAATTAGGTTGTGCTACCAACTGTAAGGCATAACCTCATTTTGGAGATGTTAAAATGTAAGAAAACATCCATCTTATAATAAATTAAATATACTGATTATAGAGTAGTGAAATTATACATGGTTTAAATTCTCTTATAATACATACATGTTTCTAAATGTTCAGCAATTGATATATATTACTTTGATTCTTAAAAAGTTGATTGTTTAAATGTTAGAAAAATTCAGAGCATCCCCATAACTAGGAATAAATATATAGAATACAGATAGTTGACATCAGTAACTTATACTACTGTTTTTAAATTGATGGGATCCCTGGGTGGCGCAGCGGTTTGGCGCCTGCCTTTGGCCCAGGGCGCGATCCTGGAGACCCGGGATCGAATCCCACGTCGGGCTCCCGGTGCACGGAGCCTGCTTCTCCCTCTGCCTGTGTCTCTGAGCCTCTCTCTCTCTCTCTGTGACTATCATGAATAAATAAATAAAATCTTAAAAAAAAAAATAAATAAATTGAATTCAGCTTTATGATTGACATGTATATGATTGACATAAATTCCCTGAAACAAACTGTGTTGTCACTCAGTTTAAAAGGGAAAGGGAATTTCCTCTAAAACACGATGGGATAAAGGCATATTTATTTTAATTCCTACCACTTTTCATGCCAGAAACCTGATGAACATAACAATTTACATTTGGAAATGTAAAATCTTACCTGAATTGAAACTTGGTTAAAATCTCCAAGCACAGTCTATGAATTGCAGCCATCCATCAAATATAGTGGGACTTGAATCAAATGGAAAGAAGATATTGAAAACCAATATATACCTCTCAAGCTTAGGCAGACTATAGGTTCCTCTCAAAGTAAGCGAGGATCCTAATAGGTCCATCTGATGATTTTTTTTTTCTTTTTTTACTTAGAACAATAAGGAGTGAAAAAAGTGATGAAAATGATGGTTGGACATGTACTGTTGACCAAAGCTAAACATTAAATCTCCAAATAAAAGACATTTGCTGATAGAACGCTTCACTGCAAGTCACGTAGACTGCAGTTACGTTGATCTGCTGCAGAAAGATATCCCCAGAAGAGGAGACAGCAGACTTGGTGAGAAGGAGCTCAGAAAAGATAAGCAAGGTGATATAGATCAGATACGTGCCCATTCCCATATTGTTCTTTAGAAAAAGAGTAGACCCAGTTAGAACTGCTGGTTCAAAGATGAATGATAAGCCAAAGAGATCTGAAGTAGGATTTTGGCACAGATGTTACAAAAACAAAAAGATACATAATTTACATTAAAGGGCAGTTGAAAGTACACTTTAGAAAAGCATGAACTTTCTACTAAATGAAAGAAAATTTCAGCCAAATACTTCTTTATATCCTCAGAGAATTATAAGAAAAGGGGATATTTTAAAAGAAATAATGACATTTAAAAGACAAAGCTCTTTTAATCATTTTTATCTGATTAAATGTTTCATTTAATTTTTAATTAATTAATCTTAGTTAAAAATTTTTAATTGAAAATTGATAAGACAATATTAGAAGACACAAGGGATACTGGCAAAACTCGAGAAAGAGATTAAGAAAAAACACTGTTGCATAAATAGGAACTACATAGAAGAAGTGGTAAAAAAATAGAATGGTTATTACTCAAAACATTTCAGACGTTGAAAGTATCATGTCAGTGACATGGTATTCTGGTTTGAGGATGTCAGCAAGGAAAAAATAATTAGAGAGCTGCTAGATATGGAAGATAAAAGAGATCAAACAATAATATAATTAGTGTGCCTGAGGTATATATAGAACATGCTAAAATGGAATAATATTCAAAGATGAAATAGAAGAAAAATCTCCACAAATAAAGGAAGATAAGAATTTTCTGGAAGATCAATTTATCTTTAAGTGTGATCTGGTGTCAGAGCTTCCTTACAGCCATCACAGAATTCTGAAACTATACATATATAATGAAAAAAGTCCTAAGCCAAGATGTTGGTTTTGTATAAATGCCAAGCAATGATATTTTCAAGCAAGCAAGGATTCTGAAATATATCCCTTGTTAGATTAAGAAAAAAAAATTGAAAACAAAAATGAGAGACTTTTGATAAAAGTCAGCCTCCTGAGAAATGAATCAAAAAAAAAAAATCGGAAAAAGAAAAGTGATGTCTTATAAGAATTGTTAAGAAACATAGAAGCAATGTAAATATGGGCCTCAGATTGAACAACATTTGGGATTACAATGACAGAGTAAATATTAAAAACCTTGGCAAGATGAAGTTAAAATATGATGCATAAATATCTGGCAGTGTAGGAAAGGAGTGGAAGAAAGAAATGTAGATGAGGAAATATTGTCACATTTCATAAGTGGAAATATTACATAGCATAAATACTGCCCAAGGTTGAAAAAAATTCAGAAATAGAGCTTCAGTGTTCTACATTAAATTAAAAGTATAATTATGAAGAAAACTCTCATAAGGAAGGATGAAAACAAAAACAAAATAGATAAAGCACCATATGACAATAGATAGAAAACGAAGAAATTTACAAAATACATATGATACACAAATGGTTTTAAGACCTGACTTACCTATCATGGCTATTATTAACTTATCTTTTAAAAGAAAAAAAGATTTTCAAGTTGGACTTAAACTACAATAAAACAAATAAATAACCCATATTGTCAGTTGGAGGATGGTTACACATATTTTAGCCTAGTAATACCACAGTAATACCTTTTAATACAGAGATTAAAAGAAAGACTGAGATACTTATTAACCCATCCATCTGTCCATTTATCCATTTTAGATATATAGATCTACAGATATATACACTAATTTATATATAGCTAAAATGCTCTGAAAAATCTGAAAAGGGAAAGTTGCAGAAAATTTATAATAGCATGGAACTTTCTGATTTAAAAGGCTTATATATGAATACAAAATTCTGGAAGGATATCAAGACACTTTATATTCATTATATTTTAGCTAATGGAATCCACTTTATAGCTCTCTGTTTGAATTTTAATCATGAATATATTTATTACTTTAAAAATTAACTTTAGAAAATAAAAATTGCCTTTCCTTTTTAAAAAAGGTTGCCAACCTATTTTGCTAAGTCTTCCATTTCATTATAAAGCATAATTCTATTATTAGATAATTAATTATAAAACAATGACTAAAAATACTACAATATATCATAAGTTCATTCTCTAGTTAAGCTAGCTAAGTTTGTGGAATTTTGGAGTGAACATAGAATATGTTCATCATTTTTATATATTTTTCCGCCAGAAAGTATAGTCGCAATTTAAAGTCAAATCATGAGAGGATGTGGAATATATTTTGCACTTTTTGTTCTACTTTTTTGAGTAAACACAACTCTCCAAAAAAATAACAAAAACTTTTTTTCACATTTTACACAGGAAGGAATACTCAAAGTATAGGAAAGGCAAAAGACCAAAGAGATACTATGAATGAGCAATATTAAGGGGATTGCAGGTGATTTTTTTTTCCTTTAAACAATCTGTATTAAAAATTCTACTATATTCTCATATTCTACTCTACTATTCTATATAGGAGGCACTGAGAAGCCACCATTGATTTAAAACCAGAAAAACACGTAAAGATGAGTTAATTGGGAAGGCAATGACATTTCACTTTCAGGGCCCAAAAAATGACTCTTCTGGAATATTGTATATGCTTCTGACTCCACAAAGCTTGATTATGCTCTTATTGACCATATCTGTTCTCTGTAGGATATCCTGCTTATAATGGATTCAGAGAACGGTGATCCTTTATTGAGGAAATTATTTGTTATCTTTCTCTGCCTTTCTCCTAAACATGGTTTCAATCTTAGTGACTAGGAAAACCAAAAGCAAGGAGTAATATCCCAGGTCAATAATGATCACAGATATGACTTTCTGGGGCTGAAATTCTCTTCCTTGCCTTTTGCAGTAGGCAGAAGACAGAATGAGTGGCATGGGCAACACCTGGGCCACTGTCTTCTACTATCAGACTCTGTTCTAGCCATAATTTCCTTAAATATTCCAGACTCTTACCCTCCTCAGCTCCTTTGTGCCAGCTGTTTCTTTAGTTTATGTTTAAAATTACAATTCATGTTTAGAATCTTTATCTGTGTGGGGCCTGGTCTTTCTTATCCTTAGCATCAGGTTCAATGTCACTACAGTTCCTCAGAAAGACATATCTTAATCTGACCATTTGCACCCATGACACAACCTTTTATAACCTTATAAAATCTCAATGGCTTGAAACAACAAAGCTTAAATACTATACGATTTCACTCATGTGGAATCTAAAATGAACAAAACAAATGAATAAACAAACAAAAAGCAGAAAGAGAGCCACAAATACAGAGAATGAATTGATGGTTGCCAGAGGTAACAGAAGAAAGGGTGTAGGTAAAATAGGTGAAGGAGAGAGGAGATACAGACTTCCAGTTATGAAATGAATATGTTATAGGAATAAAAGTTACAGCATAGGGACTATAGGGAATATTAAAGATATTGTAGTAGTATTGTAGAGTGACACTTGTGAGCCTGACACATAGAGATGTTAATTCACTATGTTGTACACTTGAAATTAATGTAACATTGTGCATCAACTGTGCTCAAATTAAAAATTTTTTAAGAAGTCATATTCTACATGTATACATCATATATCCTAAGCCAAACTTCTTTTTTTTTTTTTTTTAAATTTTTATTTATTTATGATAGTCAGAGAGAGAGAGAGAGAGGCAGAGACACAGGCAGAGAGAGAAGCAGGCTCCATGCACCGGGAGCCCGATGTGGGATTCGATCCCGGGTCTCCAGGATCGCGCCCTGGGCCAAAGGCAGGCACCAAACCGCTGTGCCACCCAGGGATCCCCTAAGCCAAACTTCTGATGTAATTTTTAGATATCCTTGTCTGATAATGAACACACAACTATGCTAAGAAAAAAGAAAAAAAAGAATGCATTCTACTGAATAAAAATGTAACAAAACAAAACAAAAACAACAAAGGTCAATTTCTCATTCATAATTCAGATCCAAAGCAGGTCAGGAGGACAGTGCTGCTCATTATAGACATTTAGGGAGTGATAGGTGCTCTCTGCTCATAGGATGCCACATTTTACTGCGTGTCTGAAATATTTGTGTAGAACAGAATAGGGAAAGTAGAGAATGGCGTGGAACACAAGCTCTTGAATACTTCCATGTGGAAGTGACACACATGTCCTCTACTCTATGGCCAGACCTAATATTAAGGGACTAAAATGTGCGACTGATCCTCATATTTGGAAGAGAAAAGATCCAGAAACATGGTAGGCAGCACTCATGTCTGCCACTCACCTTATGTAGAATCAGTCCCTTTTCTCTTCCCTAGGTCAGTGTTGGGTTTGAGGAAACCCAAGGAAGAGCAATTCTCTTTACCAGCTGAGTTTCAAATCACTTAAGAGATAAGACAATTCAAAGATAATCCTGGAGATAGAAATGTTAGCTTTATTACTGAATGGGAGGAAATGGCTTAGATGTGTAGCAACAGAGAACTTCCAGATATCTAATGCCACTTTTGGGCTGGCTCCTTTTGGGAGGGGCTTTCAGAGGGAAGCCGGTGCCTCAGGAGAAGGAAGAATGGAAGGGTTGAGATATGCATGCTGAGGACCTGCTTCCAGACTCACCAATCAGATAAGTTACTCCACTTCCTCAGGGGAGGAAAGAGTCAGGTAGTAGAAGGAATTTTACTCTAACAATGCCCTTACTACATGAGAATGCAAGTTATATAAGGGCAAGTGCATTTCTGCCTTTTTCTAAGTTGTGTTCTCAGTTTTTGGCTAAGGATAGGGCATACAGAAGACTATCCAATGCCTATTAATCAGGTGAATAAATAAATAAATTAATCAATTAATGGAATACTAGCTACTGCCTGAATCAGATTTGCCAGGTATCACAATTAAATTGAAAATAATATAAAAAAAGCATTGTGACTGGAATTGATTTATCACATCAGGGAATTAATCGTATTAAAATAATATATTTAATAACAAATACTATGAAACTATTATTGTACTATTTTATCATAGTAATGATTTCCATTCTATTATGTAAATCAATATTACCATAGTGTTTATATTATTATATATTACAAGTATATGATTATATACTTGAATGCATACTATAATATTTGAACTATTTATATTACATGGTTTTTCTGATATTATAGTAGTAAAAATTCATTATTATTATAATTATGGTATTATTTAATATGAAGACTATATGCTGACTTGAAAAAACAAGTTCATCTGTGGATCTCTGGGTTGAAATTAGGATATCCCCAAAACAAACCTTAGGCTGCATTAATTTTTTTTTTTTTTTCTGATGAGTTGGCTAAGTGCATATCTCCCTGTCCTTTGTGTTTATTTCATTCTAATAGCTTTTGCCTTAAGCAAAAGTTCAGAAACAAGTGGAGAGTGTGTTTAAAGGGAAAACAGATGGTAAGTTAAAAAAACAAAAGGAGGCAAGAAAATGTTAGAGACAACCAATTTCATGGAAAACCCAGAAATGCAATTCATATAAAAAATATTCAGTATGAGTGATGAGAAAAATAGAAAAGAAGAAACAATGAGTTTTTCTTTTAAGATTTCACTTATTTATTTGACAGAGAGAGAGAGAAAAAAAACAATCAGGCAGAGCAGCTGGCAGAAGGAGAGAGAGAAGCAGGCTCCCCACTGGGCTCCATCCCAGGATCATGACCTGAACTGAAGCAGATGCTTAACCGATTGAACTATCTATCCAGGTGCCCCTGAAAATATGAGATTTAAGTTTAGAATAATTCAAACTGCAGTAACAGCTAACACACACATGCAATGTAAAAGAGCGCCAATTAAAGACAAAATAGAAGCCTGAAGACTCAAAGCCTGTCTTGGTTCAGTCTCCGAACTCAGTTATTAAGAATAGAGAGGAATGGAATGTGAGTAGTACAACTTCACTTGATAGCCAGCACTTTTCCTGAGACCATCAGGTCACTGAAACCGTACTAGGGATAATTCAATTTATTTAATAACCTAATTAATATCAATTAAGGTTAGGCCAGTTAGTTCCATTAATGAGTATAACTCCTAATGAAGTCAAGGTCATGAGTTCAATATGGGCCAGGGTCATGAGCTCTAATTTTACCTATTAGAGAATATGTGGTGTATTCTTTTTTTTAACAATTTTTTTAAAAGATTTTATTTATTTATTCATGAGAGACAGAGAGAGAGAGAGAGAGAGAGAGGCAGAGACACAGGCAGAAGGAGAAGCAGGCTCTAAGCAGGAGCCCGATGTGGGACTCCATCCTGGGTCTCCAGGATCACTACCTGAGCTGAAGGTGGCGCTAAACCGCTGAGCTATCCAGGCTGCCCTATGTGGTGTATTCTAAACCCCAATTTCCCCTGTCATAAATTTATTTGGGCATATATGGCAAAGGTGTAGGGTAGGGGAGATGGCAGGGGTAGGGGAGCCATCAAGGCAGAATTTACTTAAAAAAAAACATATCCATGGTTTATGTAATCCATTACTATACTAGATAAACAATTCAAACACCTGAATTGTGTAGATGAATCAATAGCATCATCTTTATTACAAAGGACAACATATTATTATTTGCTAAACATAAGTGGATCACTCAATCTTATACTCTGTAAAATCAAAAACCAATGTTTACCAATATGGAAGTAATTGGATGCTTTCCTATTCTTAGGTGATTTTCATATGCTTTTACCAAGAGAGGTTTTGGTACTATCCAAACACTGCAGGGCTTGGATGTGCCTTGAAACATGATTAATGCATTTAGAAATTGATGACTTGGAGATGGTTATGGGAAGGGAATGCTCTTTCAAAAGCTTTGATAGGAGGTCCAAATTTAAATATAAAGTACTATAAATTTCAAACAGGTAATGGATTAAAAACATACATTGATAAATATTTCAAAAGCTGTAGGAAAACAGATCATAGAAAATTTGAATTTCACTGAGAACATACTTGGCTACTCTTAAGTTCAGGAGAGACTCAATATATCATTAAATGTGTTCAAAGGAAGTTACAGGCCAGAAATATATCTGTTGTACATATAAATGCACATATAAATATATACGTAGCTACTTAAATGTGTGTATGTGTATGTACTTAGATCTAATTATCAGTGGACAAGAGCCAAGTAAATATCTGTACTTAAAGAATAGTATATGTATTATATTTTCATTTGTTCTTTTATTAAAAGAGTAGCTGCTGAGACTAATAATTCCCTGTTTAAGGCAACTCTAATGACCTCTGAGGTTCTGCCCATCTCAGCAATTTTTGTAGAATTACAAGCATCGAGTACATACCATATACAAGGTCCTTGGCATTTATTTTAAATTATTTAATTCCTTACAATAACTCTATGAACTCTGAACTATTGTCTCTATATTAGAAACAAAAAAAAAAAAATGAAGCTGGAAGAGAATAAGTAGTAATGTGCTTAAACTTTCATGATTAATGGAAAGACTAAATTTTGTCTGATTCCAAAACACATCTTTTAATTCTATACTGCTTCTTTTTACATTTTTTATCAGAATTGATAGCATATAAAAAAATATATTCATGGGTTTAGGTTCAAAAAAATTCAAAAACATTTGTGAAATTTAAAACAAAGGAAAAATCATAAAATAATTTTTGTAGGTGATAAGGCAGTTGAACTTAAATAAGCAATCAGATGTGACAATAAAGGGGTAAATAGAAATAAAAGTGTGATTTTTACTACTTGTTAAT
Organism: Canis lupus dingo; assembly: GCF_003254725.2. Taxonomy (NCBI): domain Eukaryota; kingdom Metazoa; phylum Chordata; class Mammalia; order Carnivora; family Canidae; genus Canis; species Canis lupus. The sequence continues at coordinate 52,751,584 of NC_064250.1, read as the reverse complement.
ATTATTAAGGCTAATAGCTAACTTTCTGTCTTAGCCAAAATATGAACTCAGTATGATGAATTATGCATTACTTGAGCTACATCTGATTGTGAAATCCTCTAAAGAATTTACTTGAATCCTGTTTTTCCAGTTAGAGCTTTTACTTGCTTCAGGGAGAATTTGGTAGTGAGGGGAGGGTCATAGAAATGGAGTAGATAAGAAAGAGATTTCTCCAGCCCACCGCACTGAATATTTGGGAATGTATGGACATACTCTTTATCATAGAAAGAAAAAGCAACAAGAATAATAATAGTTGGCATTTCTTGAATGCTATATCACTGCTTGAAGGGCTTTGTATACGTTAACTTGCTTAATCTTCACAAAACAAAGGCCAGAATAAACCTGATGAGAAACCCTGGCATTATGGCACTATTTTTTTTTTTCTGGTAAAGATGAACTCTACTTAATGAAAAAGGTTGAGTATATCAACCATATACATGAGTTGTCAATCATTTATTTTGCAGAATTGTTACAGAGTTACTTTTAATATCAAGCTTTTAAAAAAGATTTTATTTATTTATATGACAGAGAGAGAGAGAGAGAGAGAACAAGAGCACAAGTAGGGGGAGCAGCAGGCAGAAGAAGAGGGAGAAGCAGGATCCCCACTGAGTGGGGCTCAATCCCAGGACCCTGGGATCACGACCCTAGTTGAAGACAGAGGCTTAATTGACTGAGCTCCAGGCACTTCAATACCAAACTTTTCTAATACATTTTAGTTGTGATTGGATTTATAAAACCTCAATTTAGATAGAAGCTTTCAAGTATATCATTTTTAAATAAAAAAATATACACCTTGTGCTTCTCACATTTATTTGTCTGTTGACATCACTAAACCTAAAGATGCCTGGCTAAACCTATGAGAAATAAGATTAACCAGTAAGAGGATTTCTCTTTTATTCTTGTTTTTGTAGATTGTTAAAGTCATTTGCTGGGTCTACATTAAATGAGTGACCTTGAGTTCTCCTGCAATAGTCATTTTTACTTACTTGGTCCCATTTTATTTTCCTATGTCTATGGACTATGTTAGCACAAGCGTTGCAAAGGATAATACATAGTGTGCTTCTGGTTGCCTGGTCAAGGTCAGAATCATAGAATGCTTAAATGGGAAGGAACATCCTATCTATCATGTAGTAGTCTAACTTTCTTTTGCTTCTATATAGATGATGAAAGGGAAAAAGTTAGGAGTGGAAAAGTGGTATGACTTTCGTTAAACAACATTTTTTACTAATTCATTTTTTCTGCATTGATAGAATTGTCCACATATTTTAGTCTGGTTTAGTCTTGTCTATCATCTCAGATTACAGTAGGTAAGTAGGTAGGTAAGTAGGTAAGGTAGAGAGTGTTTTGGTAGACCGGATTTTTGGCGTTATATAAGTACAATTTGTAATTTGATATCTCTTCAGCCTATTTCTTATTAATAGTGAAGTTATTCTTTCAGAAATAATTTGACCATCATCGTTCATAATCTGAATATCACAGTCTATTAGCTGGCATCTAACTTCACATGTGTTCTTGATCTTTGTCCTTTTGCCCAATAATTTACTGAGTACAAAAGAGTGAAGATATTGCAGATCACACCTTATAAGATTTAATGGCTCAATTATACTCATGTTGCTTATAACACTCTTTAATAATTCTCAAGAGTGGCACTGTAACATCTCACAAAGACAGCAGAGAGGAAAGTGTGTGCCTGGCTGACAATTTCTTGCCTGGGGGTAACCAGGGCAGTTAGTTTTGATAAATACTTAAGTTTTACCCACCCTATGCAAACTATAATGCTAGGTCATGTGGGAAACACAAAGAGGTAAAGGATGTAGTCTTTAAGGAGTTTCTGTGGTACTATGAGTCAGGGTGAGGTGTTGATCTGGATTAATCAGAAGAGGAATCTAGCAGCAAGTTGAGGTAGATGGGAAGGGAAAGTCCTGATCTGAGGTGAGAAGGACAGTGAACTAGTTCCAAGAAAACAGTAACAGCTCTTGTTTTTACTTTGTGCCAGGCACTATTCAAAGCAGTCCACTTGTATTGATGTAATAATATATATTACTATTTATATAGTATATAATAATAATTTATAGTGATATATTTTATAGTAATTCAGTGAGGTAGACATTGCTATTATTCTCATTTTGCAGATGAGGAAAACTAGGCAGAGATGTTAGTTTGCTTGCCTAAGACCTGTTACCTACAAAGTGAAGAAAACAGACTTCAAATCTTCGCAGTATGGTTCCAGAAGCCAAGTGCTAAATCACTAAACCACAGTTGTATTAAGACTATGACTTGAATATCTGATTGATCCATGATAAACATGATTAACTGGCCCATAGACACAAATGTCTTAAAGAAACCTCAAGAGGCCACCTTGTTTCCCTAAATGACAGTATGGATTATAAACACATTGCCATTTTATTTAGCTATAGAGCTAAATTTATAAAAATGATTTTAAGAGCTCTATTCACCTCATTGCAGGAAAATTTGGGAAACCATGGATTTTAAAGTAGGGAATCACCATGTTTTCTTAATATTTTTAAAGATATTTTAGAACTTTTTTTGTTTTTCGTTTTAATACATTTTTACATTTAGTAAAATATACTTAACTAAGATATGTTTAATTATATATTTTTACAATATATTTTTTGAGAAGTCTATTACAAGAGAATCAAAAGGACTTTGCTCACTTTCATGCTCTAGCCAAGGAGATTACCTAATCAGAACACTGCACTTTTACTTACAATTTATGGAAAACATGAAGTTTCTAGTATCCTTGGAAAATGGTATGTATACACAGTAGTTTTGAAAGAAAACAGTATACTGGTAGAAGGGAAGAATGTAAGGTAGGAAGTCATATGTAGCAATATTAGTTTTGTGGCTGCTCCCCATTGAGACAATGGTAAGATTACCATCTAATGTATACATTCATTTTCTTTCCTAATAGCTTCATGCTTGTGATGATTAGAAGAGACATAACTAATCTTTTAACTAGATAACCAATCTTCCAGCACCTTATTTTATATATTTGCCAAGAAATTTGAAAGGAACCACTGCAATGAAATCTATTCATTTCTTCCAAAGATCATAGTCATCTTAGTTAGACATTGTGCTTCAGTGGTATCAAAGACTGCTAACTGTTGTGATGTTGCTCTTTTTTTGTCTAAGGTACTTATTTGGGAGAACCACCAAGATAAACAATTACTGTCCAATTCAATCAGAAGTCATTAACTTCTTAAACATGATTGCCTGGTTTATATTCCAAAACCATGAGTCAGTGAAAAGTTTCAAGGATATGACAGAGTTTCAGTGGAGTTTCAAATGTTTTTGTCTTCTAAATCTATCAGAATTCTCTGTCTTTAAATGCGTATCACTCCCTATGTTTAGAGAGCTGACCATACGTAGATCATGGGTGGTTATTCCACCACAATATGCAGGACATATTACTTTCTTGATTATATAAAAATATCCAAGCCATATCATTTTAGGTATACTGTAATGACAATGCAATGCTTAGGGCACAATCCAAGGTAGCGATTGCTTAATAGCTACTAACAAATATTTCCCAATGTCTTTGGTCTTTACTGTTAAAATGATTATCTTAATCTTATATAGGCATGGCAACACAACATGCCCTCTCTCATCCGGGAGCTCCAGATGGAGTAATAAGCACTGGATTTAAGCCGTTGGATAACTTTTCATGACCATGCTGCCAAAGCACTGACACCATCATCAGATTTAGTCACTAGAATCTTTCCAAACAGTTGATTGTGAGTTCATGTTGTCCTTTGACAAACAGCTTTGCACACTGACATCATTCCAAATACCAGGAAGAGATAAGTTTTGGAAGCTGAGTCTACCTGAGGCTATAGGATTGACCATTTGGACTGAATTGGACAGTCACTGAAACAATTGACCAACCCATTAAAATCACAAGTAAATAAATACAATAAACCATAGTTTTAAGTAATGATTATGGTTCAGAGTGGGTTGAGAAATAATTTGGCACAGTGAGGCCAAGTGTCATAGGAGAAACCACGTTGGATGCAAGAAAGAGGAGCCTGGTTCTGACAAGCCATGTGAATGGGCAAGTCACTTCACTGTTCTGAGTCTCAGGTTTCTTATCTATTGAAATTGTTACTGGATGATTTGTTTAATTAGAAAAGTTCATTGGAAAAACTTACTGGGATGACTAAAAGTTACTTATTTGAAGCTTTTTAAACTGGTTTTAACATTAGCTATGGTGCTCAAGAAGATCTTCTAGTTCTTCCCTCAAGTTCCTCCTGTGTTATCCTCTCGCCACACATACCATAAATAATAGCTACATAGTAAGCTATCGGAAAGAAAAGACCACATTTTGGTGATTATTATAGGTTCCACTGTATCATATAGTGAAGACTTTTCAATAAGTGTTAATTGAATGGAGCTATCTTTTATCCAGATTGAGGATCAAAGGGAAAATTATCTTTGGGAGTCTTAGAATGATCTAGTAGTTTAGTTCAAAACAAATCTTTTTGAATCCTGTTAAGGGGGTTGACTGCTTAATTTATTCAGTTTTCCCACTAAAACAATCTCTTCCTTAGTATTGTGTATGGAGAATCCTTTTGTCCCTCCAAGACTACCTGGTATCTACCTCTCTAGAAGAATTGGCAGCTAGGAGACTTGTCAAGTCCTGTTTTAGTTCAAAAGCTCATCCCTGTCTAGGGTACCTATATGGTAGCATTGCCTGTTCTTTACTACATTTTATCAGAAAGGTTAATCTCATTTGGTGTTAGAAGGTAACAGAGGTCTTTTAGAACTCTAAAATGAAACCTTGCTAAGGATTTTTATTTCTCTTTGCAGGAGCCCATGGAACTGTTGTGGTAATTTAATCGGATTATATATGTCAGTCTCCCAATACAATGTTTGACACAAGGTAGATGTTAAGCAACTGTTACTTTTCTCTCTCTCTTTTTAAATTAACCACCAGGAAATACATGTAAAAACTAACTTTCCTTGAAAAATATGTTCTTTGTCAGAAGTTATCATTCCTAAGTTTTGGGTATATTGTCTCATTATGTATTGGGCAAGCAATTTCAGTTTCCTGAAGGGGTAAATATATAAATTTGAATTTCTGAGGTTAATTAGTGTCTTTGACCCCTTTTGATTAATATTAGGAATGTTGAATACAAAATTTTAGTCAGATTCCAACCTGAAATTCTTTTGGACTGCATTCTTCTTCCTTCATCAACCTGACAGTTGAAATTTAAAAGGCTATTTGTCACTTCCCAGTGTCACCACCAATCCATGATGTTAGCCAGCTGTGAGACAGCTGCCACATTCCACCCCAGAAATGACTGCAGCAAAGGACCCCAGTAAGAGGGCCTTTCATCTACATGTTGAATCAGGAATAGAATCCTAATTTGTTGGGTTTGTGTTATTACCCAGGCTTGGCCTATATGCACAAACCAGCTTGGAAATGAAACAGAGATTGAATTTAGTTTATTCCTTTTAAGCGACTGACTAAAACCTTTTTATTAGTTTTCCTTTCCCAATATGACCAGTTTTATTTCCTCTTCAAATTATTGTGTCTAAATAGACAGGGCCTTGAGATGAGATCACCAAGTCAACATTCCATTATGAATCTTTTTTTTTTTTTTTTTTTGACTGCAAGGAATAGAAGGAGGGGAGGGAGGATGAAGGTACGGAATTAAGTATGAAACATCCCAGACAGAGCAAACAATAGTGCCAAAGTCAGGATAGATTTCCACTTGCAGGTGCCTGGAACAAAGCACTCTCATCATTTGATTGGAGATATTCAGTAAGGTTCACTGACTTGTACAGAATGGGTTGTCTTGTGTTCATTCCTATGGTCAGTCTGTCTCTGAGCTTCTTAAAAGGCCTTTCCAGAGACATGGACTAAAAAAGAAATTTTTGCAGTTTTCCTTAGAGGAGTATCCATACTGGACTCTTCTTTTACTGGTATTAATTTACTGAGGACAGTGGAAATTTCCCTCTTTTTCTTTGTTTGTTTTTCTTTTGAGCCAGTCCTCAACCTAAACTTAATGCTGTTATGCAAAGGAAAGGAAAATTTTACTTGAAGAATAACCAAACAAGGTTAAGTTCAAGCCTGTAGTTAAAAGTAACTGCTAATTATTTCTTTCACAATCCAATTTTCTTCATGTTTTTACAAATATGCAACTATATAGAGACCTATCCTGATTAGAGAGTGACTCCGTATTTCAATTAACTGACAGGATGACATGCAATAATCATTCAGTTAAATAGGCTCTTGCTTCACTTAATAGGGACAGTATATATATTTTTTACGGTATGGAAAACATTGTGAAGAAGTTGCATTAACCAATAGGCACAAATAGGGTAAGTATTATAGCCAATGGACACATGCATTGAACAATATCACAAGCTTTTTGAATTAATGACACAGCTCAAATTCAAAATACCAGCTGTTGAAAGAGAATTTAAGACCAAATGTTTTATACATTTGTGTCATGGAAAACAATCATCTGCTCTACCTTTTTTTTTTTTTTTCCTGCAAGCAGATTCTCTCCAAGTTAAATAAGGCAATGCCCAAGGAGTGTTCCATGGATCCTATAACCATGTCTTTGCATCAAAATCCCACTAGTTGGTAAAAAAAAAAAAAAAAATTGTGATATTTCTACCTAATTGATTCTCTAACAACCAGTTAATTGACAAGCCTAAACTCCCTCAAAGATTTGGTTTCTGAAAAACACTGCATCCAAAATATTACCAAATTTGAGTTAACCCTCTACGGGATTAAGATGTGCCAGAAATACTTTTCCTATTCCCAGGAGTGATCTAGTGTTACATCAGAGGAGGCTTGTGATAATACTAATCCAGATAAGTAGGGCATTTTCCAAAGGGCTGCTTATAGGCATCTTCTCATTGACCAAGAGCAATGGGTCAGGCTTGAAGATGAACAGAGCAATTACCAATTTTTTAATCTATATGTTACACTGGTGTGATGAAGTTGAGAGATTGGAGCTACATAAACTACTCTTCCCTTCACATTTCTTCCCCAATGCATAGATTAGAACTGTAGAGAAATCCTCCTCTCTCAAAAAGTTAATTGGTTTTCTTGTTATAAACCTAAATTTATACTGAAATTAACTCTTAACATAAGTGAAGGAGAGCCACATATATCCACAAAGATGTATGTCATGAACAATTAAAGGGTGTTGCAGAAGGAGATACTCAATAACATTTATGTAATATGCTAGCAATGCAATACATTATTTAGGAATGCGTACATATGTAGTAAAAGTAAAAACACGCATATGAAAATGATAAAACAAATTCAGGTAAATAGCTCTACTAGTGAGAGAAGGGAATATGATAAAAGACTTAAGAGACCTCACTTTTATTTGTGATGTTTTATTTCCTATGCAAGTGATGACTTAATGGATTCTATCATTTTTATACTTTTTTGTACATTTGAAACATCTTAGCATTACAAAAGAATCTCCCAGGTGAGTGGTTAAGAGTTTGGGACTTTGGAATCACACAGACCTATTTTTAAGTCTTGGTTCTCCTACGTAAGAGCTGTTTGTTTTTGTTTGTTTATTTGTTTGAGAAAGTTACTCAACCAAAGATCAATTTATTCATCTTTGAAATGGGAATAAAATAATACTCATTTTATAAGATTGTTTTCTGGATTAAAAAGATTGTTTTCTGGATTAAATGAATCAATGCATTTACAATGTTTAGCACACTGCCTGACATGATGCACTCAACCCATAGTAGTTATATGCTTATACATAAAGCGCAGGTCATTTTGTGTACTTGTGTATAGTATAATTATGCCTTTTAAAACTTATTAGCTATACGATCATAGGCAAGTCACTTAAACCTTCTGAGAGACTAATTCCTCAACTTCTAAAATGCAAAAAATTAGATTACTTATCTTGTCTTTATCACATGATCTCTAGGAGTATGCAATAATGTGTAAAAACACTGAAATATTTAAAGTCATCATAAAGTCAGCCTTCTAGAAAAATTAAAACACTTTTTGTCACCATTCACTCATTCAACAATTGAGAATATTAAAAATCTGTTATACTAGACACTTTGCTGGGTTCTGTGAATATAGAAATATATTTTTAAAAATATGTTTTCAGGACGTTTTGGTGGCTCAGTGGTTAAGCGTCCACCTTCTGCCCAGGGTATGATCCTGGAGTGCCAGGATCAAGTCCCTCATCGAACTCCCTGCATAGAGCCTGCTTCTCTCTCTGCCTATGTCTCTGCCTCTCTCTCTCTGTGTCTCTCATGAATAAATAAATAAAATCTTAAAATATATATATATATTTTATATATGCCGATAAAATATATGTATCATATATATCATATATATCATAAACATATATGATACATATATGTTTTCCGGCCTCATGCTCTTTTGTACAGTCTAGTGAAAGAAACCAGGTTTTATAGTCAGCTTCGGCTACTATAACAAAATACCATAGACTGGGTAGCTAAAACAATACACATGTATTTTTCATAGTTCAGGAGGCTGGGAAGTCTAAGATCATTGGCACATTCAGTTCCTGGTGAAAGTCTTCCTCCTGGCTTGCAAATCATTGTTTCTTGCTATCACTTCACATGGTGTAAAGAAAGAGAGATCTGGTCTCTTATATAAAAGCTCTAATCCTATCATGAGGGCCCCATTCTTATGACTTAATCTAATTACCTCCCAAAAGCCCTACCTCCAAATACCATCACACTTGGAGGTTAAGCCTTTATGTATGAATTTTATGGAGATACATTCATTGCATGAAAGAGAATGGAGAGAGAGAGAGAGAAAAAATATGTGCCAAGGCTATATAATAGGAAAGGGTAAGGTGAATAATGAGGACATAGAGAAGCCTCCATGCTACAGTAAGGAAGTGGGAAGTGGATGTTGTGTGAAATGTTGAAGATGTACAAGTGGAGAGATAATAAAGGACTTTGTAGATCATATTAAGAATTTTGGTCAATGAAGTCACTGAACGATTTTAAGCAGAAATGTATGTGACCAATCTGTTGTACAAGGTCATTCTAAAGGCTGTGTAGTGATCATATTGGAAATGAGAAAGAAGGGAGTTTAAGAATGGCTTTCATCAGTCCAAGAAGAGATTTTCCTAGTTTGGAATAGAGTGGAGGTGGGGTGATGTTGGAGAGGATTGAAGAATAGGTGATTGATTGCATATGGGTTGGGGGGAGATGAGATAGGAAGAAAATTTGCCTGCCTCATTGACTGATATTAAAGATCTCAGTCTTTATATAAAAGACTGAATTTTAAGCCTTTGGATGATCTTTTAAAGTGTAACACCTTATTGAAAGAAATTAATCCATCCATTCAAGACATATTTATTGAACTGCTACTAATGGCAAATATGGGTCATATAATGGCAAACAGTATAGACAGATTTAATCCCTCTTCTCATAGTGCTTGCAGACCAAAAAGGGGAAGGGCATAACTAAACAAATAAATGAATAAGATCATCACAAATTGTGATGTCTGAATCATTTTCCTGTGGCTACCATAACAGATTACCACAAACTTGGTGCCTTAAAAAAACAATAATTTATCTCACACACTTCTGAAGTTAAATTAGTTTACCTGGGCTGGAATCAAGGTATCAACAGGGCTGTACTCCCTTTGAAATCTGTAGGAGAGAATGCAGTGTTTGCTTCTTGCAGCTTCTAAGGCTGCAGACATTCACGATGTGGTTTGTGGCCAAATCACTCTGATTACTGCTTCCATGGTCACACTGTCTCCTCCTTTTCTGTTGCAAAATCTTCCTCAGCCTCCCTCTCATAAGGTTACTTGTAATGCCATATAGGATAGAGAACTCAGGATAATCTCCCTATCTCAAGATCTTTAATTTAATTTCATTTGCAAAGGCCCTTTTGACACATACAGGCAACATTCACAGGTTCCAATGGTTAGAGCATGCATATCTTGGTGGATGGTGGGGGAGCTACTTTTCAGCTTACCACACACCCTATGAAGGAAATAAACAGGAGACTATGATGAAGAATAATGATGAGTATTTATATTATGGCTAGAAAGTAAGGATGAGGAAAACTGGAATGAGGTATGACAAAGAGATAAACTGAGGTCTTGTCATTTAGGGCCTTGCAGGTGTCCAGATTTTATTCTAAATGCATTGGGAATTCATCCAAGGAATTGAATTAGAAAGGTAATATGATTTGACTTACACGTTTAGAAAGATAATTTTGGCTGCTGTAAAGAAAATTGGTAGAAGATGGATGACAATGGAAGCAGGGTGACATGCCAAGAGGCAAAAGAGAATGATGGTTGGAACAGAGTGGTTCAGTGGAGAAAGAGCATCGTGGACAGAGCTAAGATTCATGTTAGAGATAAAATAATCAGAATTGAGATAGATTAGATGTGGAGGGTAAGAGGGACAAAGAGGAAAAAGAGATAGCACTTAGATTTCTAACTTTAGCAATTAAATAGGGGTGGTGGGGAATCCCTGGGTGGCTCAGTGGTTTAGCACCTGCCTTCAGCCCAGGGCATGATCCTGGGGGCCTGGGATCGAGTCCCACATCGGGCTCCCTGAATAGAGCCTGCTTCTCCCTCTGCCTGTGTCTCTGCCTCTCTTTCTCTCTGTGTCTCTCATGAATAAATAAAATCTTTAAAAAAAATAAATAGGGGTGGTGTTATTTTCTGACATGGGGAAGTGAGATGCAGAAGGAAATAAGAGCTGTGCTTTGAGAACCTTAATCCTCAGATACCCATGGGGTTGCAAAGCTGTAAGCAGTTGCGTGAAGAGGTCTAGAGCTCAGAGAAGAGATGTGGGCCAATAATATAAAAGAGGGAATGTTTAGAATAGAGATAATAAAGCAGTGAGAATGAATGAAATCACTCAGAAGCTGCTTTATGAAGAAAGATGAAAAGAGTCCAAGGCAAAACTGTAGGGAATGCTAGTACTTAAGTTTAGATAATGGAAGAAAAGCAAGCAAAAGTGTTAGAATGAATGACCAGTAACAGAGAGAAATATCCAGAAAAGGATAATGTCACAGAAGTCAAGAAATAAGATAGTTTCCTCAAAGAGAGAAGACGGCATATGCTCTTTGTATTTGGAAATGTGGAGGTCATTGATGACTTTCACAAGAGCAGTTTCAGCGGAGTGATGGGGCTGAAGCTGGGCTGCACTGATGAGCTACTGGGGAGAGCTGATGGGTGACTATAAGTGAGGAAATAGGGATAGCACACAATTTTCTGGAGTTTTCTCTTATGGGTTGGGGCGGGGGGAGCAGTAAATAGAGAAATAACCAGACAGAGATTTTTATTGTGAAGTGAGATCCTATTAGGGTATGTTTGTGTATTTTCTGAGTAGGGGTAATTCAACAGAGAAGAAGAAATTTTGTGATACAGTGAAAAAAAAAATTAAATTGGTCCCATGGTGACTGTGTATTTGAGAAAATTTCCAGCATCCCCATCAGCTTTTCTCCTCTCTGATTTCACCTTTGTGCTAATCCTCTCCTGGGAAAGAGAGAGCTCTTTAAGCAACTAACTGTCCATGTCTGTCTGGGAGACTTTATCACACTTGTTGACTTCTTAGCAGAGCCACTTTCCCTTATTACTTTGTTCTTTCTACTTGAAAAGTCCAGCCTTCCTTTTATGAATTAAGTTACATTTTCTTAAAATCAGTTTTGGTTTCATTCCCATGTCTTGCCAGCAATTATTTAGCCAAGGTGGGATGAAGAGGATAGTACGAATCATCAGGTCTTCTTAAATACTTCCAGAATGGGACTGGTCCAAAACACACATGCCATCCTCCTTACCCTCTCCCTCTCCTGAACAGGTAAATCCCAACAATATAACACTCCAGGCTTCATTCAAACTAGAATTGGATTATTTTTCCAGGTAAGTATAGAGGCAGAAGCAGAAGCTTGGCTGGAGCAGAAGCTTCAGAGCACTGAAAACTCCAGCCCCCAGCCCTCTTCACTCCAGTGCCTTATGGTAGAGGTGTCAGCATTTGAATGTCAGCTCAATCACTTATTGCTTGCAGACACCCTGATGACCAGCTTCCTTGTTTTCTTTGAAAAAGTGAAATTAAAAAGGTGCCTAAAGTATATGAGGTAGCCTTTATTAGCAGGAGACACTGAAGAAGATCTGGATATTGTGGCTATACTCCTTGAAAAAATGGGATTCATACTTTGAGTCAGATGTGGTGCTGCTGAAAAGTGAGAATCTGTTTAAGACAGAAGGTGACAGAGAAGAGAAGCCTCTTTACTCTGCCCACTTCTCCCTAAGATTTGAATTTGGATAGCCCTGTAATTTGTAAGCACCAACCCCTAAACTTCTAGTTTACCCTCAAAGTTTCTTTTTGCCAGGGAATCTGGTGGTCATCTCATGAGAAGAAGGGCATATTTTCTAAGGGTTCAGGAAAGATAAAGGTCAAGGTAATATTTTACCAAAATTCTGTGCCCATATTCCCAAAAATCTTACCTGGGAAAAAAACATGACTTGTTTCTGAAAGTTAAAATGTAGTAGGTCAAAAGTCAGTTGTTGTAGCCACAGGACAAAAATCAGGCTTGATAATGATGTACATGAAACTGTGACATGGCAGTGCCCCAGAGGAGCCTGATTAAGAATTGCAGTTAAGAGCCAGCTGTCCCATGGGGACAAATTCTGACCTGTGTGCACACTGAGGCAGTTTGAAAACACTTCTAATCTCGGGTGAGCTTAGCAACTCAGCCATCCCTAGTGATAAAAAACAATAACCCCAAGGAGAGTACTAATGCTGAACTTAACTACCTTCCCCCCACAACCTGGCCTCAAGAGAATCATTTATATTTTGGATATTCGTATTTCAAAGTATAATTTTGGCTTAGGAAAACTAATTCATGATCACAGGGAAAGTTTTTTGTTTTTTGTTTATGACTTGTTCTTGCAACGCCTGAATCCTTTATCTCAATAGTATGCTCTGAGACTAGCCTAGGATATTCTCTGTTCTCCTAAGATATGCTTTTATTTAGTTGTTTTTTTTTTAACTTCTGGGGTGACAAGAGAGGGTGATTAATGCTAAGAACCATAATAAGGATGGGACACTGGGGCATAGAGAAGGGAGTGGCTTTCCCCGGTTGAAGAGTGGTCTGAAATGCAGTGCTGGCATTCTGGTTCTGAAATAAAGACTATAAACTCTGACTGTAAGTAGAGACACAATATGGCTTTCTAACAACTAGTTAGTAAAGCTAAAAGCCCATAGCCTTTCCACAACATTTTAAAGGAGATATTGGATCCACAAGGTAATACCAACATGTAGCTATAAAGCTACCTCTCATATATTCAAAACCCATAAGTCAGGTTGCAAATTCTCCAAGGTCTCTAGTACTCCCTTCCTTATGTTGCTTTTTAGTGCTTGGTTAGCATCTTCTTGGGAAGAAGACCAGATGAGCAGAGCAAGGGAAGTGTCATGGCATAGAGAGGACATCCCAACCAGGAACATGCCCCTCACTTCTCTACTTCAATGGTTTGTTTGTTTGTTGTTGGCTTCTCTTTCATTCCCAGAGAGAGCCCTTCGGAACCTCAACTGATTTGAGTTTTGACTGTGGTTTCACGTAGAGAGTGACCTGTCAAAAGCCAGTGGAGTAAATGCAAGTGAAATGGAGCAGACACTGGAAACTGCCAGGAGAGCAGAGGCTGTACTTCATTACATGACCAGATTCTGACAAGGAAAAGTTGGAAGGCCAGGAATCTGAGCTGCCATGGTGACTTGGCAGCTAGACCTCAGGCCATGAGGCAGGACACCAGAGTTCAGGGCGGACTGCATTTCACTGGAGCTCCAGGCCAATTGAGTCATACTGAAATCTGAGATGGAAAAGACAAAACCAGGTCAGCTGCTCATTTATCGGGGGCCAGAGAAAGGCTACAGTATTCCCTGAGATTTCCTTTCCAGCATTACTCAAGGCCAGATGGCTTCTAGAGGGCCCGAAAGGAGTTTCAGTAATCCTTGGAGGGGATAGTCCTAGCCCACCAGACTGAAAGCATTACTTGACATTCAGGAGCCAATTTCCAAGGTCAGTTGTACCTCTTTACTTCTGTGTTCTTAAATCATGACAAATGGCTTGCTCTTCCTTTTAGGTATTTGTACCTTTCAAATATTTACTCTTTTTACTTTCAGATACTCTCATGACCTGGGTCAAGCCAATAATGAGTGAACAAATGTTTTCTGAAATGTATGTCACTGTGTTAGATACTGGGCAGGAAACCAAGAAATTAGGCGGCAGAAGCTCTCTCCACAAAAAATCTTTTCAATGTGTTCTGGTTGGTATTAGTCACTGTGTTGCCCCCAACCTTTACAACATAAAGTAGTTGAGAATAAGGACCAAAAAAGAGGATAGGGTGGTCATAGTTATGGGAGCTCAGCTTACTGGACTGATTAAAGTAAATCAATGTTGATTTCTTGAGATGCAATAGGGCTTTCTTTTAACCATTGAACTGATCATTTTTCAAATGAGTATACAAATGCAGAATGACTTACATTCTTCCCCCTTCTTGTGATATCATAAGAACTGGAAGAAGAAAACCATCTATTAAATGATTATTTGGGTAACACAAATCCTAAGAATTAACTAGTTTCTTGGGTATGGGAGTTGGAGAAAATGGGCTGGAGGAATGATCCAAATCAACTGACCAAAACTAAGAGGTCTTTAGCTTATAAATCATGCTTTATTTTATAACTATTGTTGAAACCATCTTATTTGTTAGGTTTTAAGTTCTTTGTTTCCTGGAAACGTTTCTTGTTCATCTTAACATATCACACTACATCTAGTACATTGCTTACCTTGTGGGGAACAATCTGCAAATGTTGGAAAAAAGGTCTCTGGCCTCTGGGCAAACTGTTCCCTTTCCTGAAAACTCCTTTCAGTACCACTGCTCACTTACTCCTGAAATTTTTGTTGAATAACTCATATTCATCTTTCAGTCTTAGGTTAGTCATCACCTCTTCTGGAAACCTCACCTGATCCTCCCTCCTAATGTTTTGGCTGGGTGTTCTCTACTGGACTCCCACAACATCCATGATCTTTCTTGTAAAGACACTTAGATTGCTGAGTTGCTTGTCTTCCCCTCCTGATGCATTGTAAACTTGAGGACAGGCCAAGTTCACATTCCCAACACAATGCCTGATCAGAGTGGAAAGTCAATAAATATTTGCTGTTTTTAACGAATAAAGTCTGAAAAAGTGAATGAAAAAAGGTGGGTGTCATGGATGCAATTGTTTTGCTGTGCTTTCAGTTCCTTTTCCCATCCCCCAAATTTGCCTTCATCTTTTGGCAATGAGGTTTCTCTCATCTGCATCCACGTGGGAGGTTTCATTTGAGTGATTTGCAAGGAAGAGATGTGATCATCAGGGTGTTTATTGGACCATCCTCTCCCACTGCTCTGGCTGTTACTTCACAGAAGTGGAAGAATGGGCAGGTTACAACTCACCACAGTCTTCCCACTGTGACTCTCTTTCATTTCAAGCCAATTGACAAATGCATATTGACTTTTCTCAGTGCATGTTCACTGCTGCACTTGGTTAAAAAAAAAAAAAAATCTTTACAACCACACTCTGATTGGATTTCTACTGTTTCCCCAACTTACACGTGAGGGAATTGAGTTATATAATGTTCAGGAGGTCAGGCCAGGCTGGTGACACAGATTGTTTTTGAACTAGAAGCCTCTGGGTTTACAGGCTGTGGCAGGTTCCTGTTTCTCTGGTTGCCTTAAAGGTCTCGGTTCATTATCTCCTGTCAATAAGGAATGAATGGGGTAACATGTCTCCAAAGTCTGGGTTCTCATTGCTTTCTTGGAAAATAAACACCAACTCTTTATAACTTCTGATTTATCAGCCAAGCCAGTTTATTGAGTGACTTATAAAACTTCTAGAACCAACTGCTGCATTAGTGGTCATAAGCAGGAAAAGGGGAATTATTCACAATGTCAACCTTGATTTTCCTTTACTTTTTCTCCACCACCATCTCCATGCCAATCTCCCAGCAGACTCGGCTGTCTCTCGAGGGCTTTTAAGATATTAAACTGCTCTTTTCCCTGAAATATCTTGAATTGAATCTTCCCTTCTGCTAGGCTTTACACTTCATCAGACTAGTAGGCACCTTGCCTCTCAGAACTCCTCATTCATTGTCTCTCCAAGATTTCTGAAAATTCTCCAACCAAGACAAAGCCTTCCTTTAGAAATTAGCAGTTAAGTTTCACAATGAAAATACTCAGGGACAGGAAGCCAATTGATTCAATTGGATATATATCAGCTTTGTCCCGGAGGATACGGTTTCATAGTAGACACGGAATCTAGAAGTAGGTACTGGTTATTCTCTCCAGCAGAGAAGAAAGGGATAAAGCCTGAGGCTGGAGGCACCCAGAGAAGTTTTATCCTCAAGGTTTGCCTGCAGAGAGCTTTCTCAAAATAGTGTTCACTCCTGCATGCTCTCTGTCTTCAAAACATTGCTGTGAAAATGGAAGTAATAGGAATCATTTTCCTTTTGCAGTAACACATGGACATTATGGGAATAGTAGCACAAGTGGCCAATCAGCGGAATCTTCCCACTTTGAGATTATGCAACAGAGGATGCAACAGGCAGAAACAACCCATGCTCTTTATTTATTTTTGCCTCAGAATTAGTGTTTTAGGCAGTATTCTTTAGCTGGCTGCATCGGGCTTCTCTAGGGCAATGAGCTTCTATTCATCTTTGTCTCCCAGAACCCAATACTGTACTTGGTGTTTATTATGTATTCAGTAAATATTTGCTAATTTTATGTTTATATTTATTTTCTTTTAAATTCTTTGTATTTCATATAAATAGGGCCTCTAAAGTTTTCATACTGGATGTCTAAAATATATGAGTGTTTTCTGAAATCCTTGTGAATTATTTTGCCTTTTTACTTGGAACAGGTCTGTTATTTGTGAGGAATTCTCTTCTCCTCAAGAAACCTAATTAAATAATATATGTGAAAGTATCTGAATACCTCCAGAGATAAATGCCATCTTTAAGCTATTGTCACTTTATTATTTTATAAAGAATAACATAGTATTTTGCTTCACTACATGTAGTTTGACTACATGTCTTGGTTCACCGAAGATGGTCCCATCTATACCTGTTGTTCTGAAGTAACTATTAATAGATCGCTCTTGCACTCTCAGAAGTGTCCAAGTTTGGACAATTGTTGAGAGTTTAGTTCAGCTACTCCATGGTATTGCTGACTTGGCATCTATTTTGTTTGGCCAGGCATCCTTCCTCCAGGGAACTTAAATTGACACCAGTCCCTCATGTTAGCGAACGACTTTGATAGTAGCTGCGGAGTCCCAAGCCTACACGAGTTCCTGCTAGGACTTCCCTGACAGATCTTATGATCCATAGTCTCCCTTGCTAGAGCACTTCTATGGCTTTTTCATCATTTAGATAAGATCACCTTGGAGCTGCCCAAAACCCTGCTCTTTTGGCTTGAACTGACAAGTCTGATTCCAGTCTAGAAACCTCAAAGCACCCCATCCACAGATCCTATTAAAGGCACGAGCTCCAGGTCCTGTCTCTCTGTCTATACTTTCCCTTTACCTCCTCATGTGGCTCCTTGTGGCAACCTAGGTACTTACTCCAGGACCTGTGAGTGATAAAACTTCTTTATTTCAGTTTCTCTTGGGGTCTGTCATTGAATCATGACTCATGACCTGACACACTGTGCTCCACTTAACAAATGTTAGTTCAACAAAGTCATAACAACAATAAATTATACAGTCACTATAAATCTCGTAGAGCCAAAGACGTAGATGGTAGTCCCAACCTGCGCATCTGTTACCTCAGATTAGCTATTTACCAACTCTCTGATCTCAGAGTGGTAAGTCCCATCATTTCAGCTGAAGCAGCCTCCCCTTCATTTATCTGAGAACTGGTCATTATCTTATTTCATTTCATCTTTCTTCCCTTAGTTGCTTGCCATCATATTATCACTTTATCTTCTTCACAGCACTAATTAGTACATGAAATATGATTATTTGCACATGTGTTCACCATTTTCCCCCTTCCTCCTTGCAATTCCTGTATCCATAAATGTAAATCCTTAAGCAAGGATTTTGTCTTATTTACACTTATAATCCTAGCACCTAGTATGGGATAGATGTACAATAAAAATTTGTGGGTTGACTAAAATCAAAGCCGTTTTTTAATGCTAAAGAGGATAGATAATAATAGGAGGAAGTTTGATATTCACTTTTATTAGAGTGGCCTTGTACTTCTTCACTGTGGTCCAACCTGAGTTAAAACAGATCAAGTGGTTAAAAGTGAGCCTTGTTAAGTTGTAGAAGAATTTTCCAGATGCAAACACTAAGAAAGCAAAGCTAGAATAGGAATTAGCGGGAACCCTGGGTGGCGCAGCGGTTTAGCGCCTGCCTTTGGCCCAGGGCGCAATCCTGGAGACCCGGGATCGAATCCCACGTCGGGCTCCCGGTGCATGGAGCCTGCTTCTCCCTCTCCTTCTGCCTATGTCTCTGCCTCTCTCTCTCTGTATGACTATCATAAATAAATAAAAATTAAAAAAAAAGGAATTACCCTATCTTCTACAGAAAATGCCAATCTTCTCTTTTCCCATGTGGAGATGGGCACACTTATTTCTTGATATTTGCCCCTGATGAGAAATTCTTGGTATCAAGCATACAACTTTTCTCTGAGGGATGTCTTTGAAACATGTGGTAACATCAAATGACTTTCAGCTTCCCTTCCCATCTGAGCTGTTAATTAATGAGTCTTGTTTTCTTAAAGAGATTGACCATTGTCATCAGCAACTAGTAGAAGAAATTAATTTTGAGTTTTGTTTTATTGGTGAGTGTAGTTAAAGGCAAAGGACAGATTCTTCTTAGAAAAGTGGTTTTGAAGCATTGACTGATGAGACAGTTAATTTTATTTGTCAACTAGACTGGGCTAGGAGATGCTCAGATAGCTGGTAAAACATTATTTCTGAGTGTGTCTCTGAGTGTTTCTGGATGTGTCTGAGTGTGTCCATGTCTGGGTGTGTTTCTGAAAGAGATGAATGTTTGAATCAGTAGACTAAGTAAGCAGATCATCTGCACCAATGCAGATGGGTTTTATCTAATCCACTGAAGGTCTAAATAGAACAAAAAGTCAGGGAAAAGTGAATGTATTCGGTCTGCTTGAGTCTGGATATTCATCTTCTCCGGCCCCAGTTATTGTGCTTCTGCTTCCTGGGCTTTTAGACTTGGACTGAGACTTTACACCATTGGTTCCCCTGGTTCTCAGGCCTTCAGCTTTTTTTTTTTTTTTTTTTTTTTTTAAATTTTTATTTATTTATGATAGTCACAGAGAGAGAGAGGCAGAGACACAGGCAGAGGGAGAAGCAGGCTCCATGCACCAGGAGCCTGATGTGGGATTCGATCCCGGGTCTCCAGGATCATGCCCTGGGCCAAAGGCAGGCGCCAAACCGCTGCGCCACCCAGGGATCCCAGGCCTTCAGCTTTTAACTGGAACTATACCACCAGCTTTCATGGGCCTCCACCAAGCAAATGGCAGTGTGTAGAACTTCTCAGACTCTATAACTGTGTAGGCCAATGCCTTATAATAAACTTCTTTGTGTGTATATATATATCTTATTCGTTCTGTTTCTCTGGAGAATCTTGACAACCAGCATTGGACTTGTGGCAAAGAGAAGATATTTTATTTGCTAAGCTTTAGCATAACTGAGTCCCTCTGGTGGAGGTTGTTATTAGAATTTTTTTAAGTCACAGTTTAAATTTTATGCTCTCTCATGAAGGAATCTATATTCTTTTTGGTTAGTTTGCTCTAAAATATTATAAGAACCACTAGTTGACTATGATTCAAATGTCATATGGTGAAACTGGATGAAAGCTAGGGAAATAGTGTGGGCTTTAAAATACCACGTATTTATTGTTTTCATTATTTTCTGTAATTCCTAAGTCCAGACCTTGCCAGAACTTAACCAGAGTAGAAAGTCATATTACTATTTACACCCACATTATAATGACACCAGATTCAAGTAAGAAATTAGTACCCTTCATGGTATCTTCTAGTTATTTCTCAGAGTTCCCAAAGGAGTGCTTTCCTTGTGTCTACAAGGCAATCTTTTAGCTGCAGCAAAGTTTTGGTGGCTGCTATGCTTTTTCTTTCCTGGTCTAGTAACTACTACTTACTTATAGTCTCTAAGAAGGAGCTTGAAGAAGGCTCATCATCTTTCTGAGAAATTCAATGTTTAAGCCTGTAGTAGATTTGATATATTAGTGCCCCTCCTCATAATTGAATCTCATTTCCCAGTATTCAAGCTCTTGCTTTGTCCCCTTCCATATTGACTCTGGGCTTGACTGTGTGTATTGCTTTGGTCAGAAGAATATCAGAAAACATAATTCAGGGAGTTAATAGCCATTTGTACCAATGTTGAATGTTCCATGTCTTGTTCTATTGGACTATTCTCTTTGGCAACCCAGTTGCCATGAAAGAAATTGTATTACCTTGAGTGTACACCATAGTGTGAGGAAGCCCAAGTTAGCTATATACACAGGCCACTTGAAAGTGAACTGAGAAAATTCAGCAATAGCTGGAACCAAGGTTCCCAACACATGGCCTCTGTTCAAACATGGCTCATATTTGAGCCCTCTAGTTGAGAGCTCTAGACGTTAGTGAGCAGAGATTACCCATCTCCACTGTGTCTGACAGAATTCCTGATGCAGAGAATCATGAGCAAATAAAATGATTCCTTTGTTAAGCCACTAAGTTTTAGGGGATGGTTTGTCAGTTAAGAGTGGATAATTGAAATAAAGCCATTGTTCTTAGAGTTCTAAAATGATGTTAGGCCTTTGTAGAAGTACATGAAATTGCTTTTTTCTGAAGGGTACCCAAGCAGGTCTTCCCAGGTCAGACTCTCATTGACTTTAATTAGGTCCCATTTTCCTCAGTGAACCAGTCACTGAGGCTAACGTGTTTTTCCAGCCTAGGTAACATATTCACCCCTGGAACAACACTTTCACCACTGCGATGGGGGTAATACTACAAAAAGGAAATGGACATTAAGCAGGCGGAAAAGATGTGTGTCTGCTGCAGAAGACAACGACAATGAAACAACAACACAAAAACCCCAAGATGCCAAGTTGTGGTTCATTGTCCAAAATTCCTCTGAAAGGATATCCTAAAGAAAATCATCCTTTGCACTGTAACTTCATGATTCTTTGACTGAAAAGGAGTAGTCAGAGGGAAGATACATTGAAATCTCATGTAATGCTATTCAGGGGTGTTAACCATCAAGCTGCTTTTGGATTCCCAGGTGACTTCTTCTGCAAGCAAAAGGGCCGCCTTCCCTCTTTGGCCAGGGTCCTTGTCTCTGAGACATTGGTTTAGCCACATTTGTTTTATGTGTCCCCCACAGATGCTTTGAATAAGTAAGTTGCACTTTCTGGGGCTGGGATTTGAATGGAATCTTGCTCTTTGTGGTGTGCAACAGTTGTCCAGTGACAAAGACAAAGCCTTGGGGTTTGTACTATCCCAATTCTCTTGGTCTCACCTCCCGATTCCAAGCTGGCTTCACTCAAGATGCTATCTCTTTTCTTTAAGACCTAACTTGGGATGGGGCATGGAATACCCAGTTGGCAGTCTTCTTTGCCCTAGAATGCAGGCCGTTTGGCTGCCACACAACAAATAATGCCATAGCCTGGTTGAGCTGAGACGTTGGGTTTGCTTAGAAAAGGGCCCAAGCTTTGTAACCTTCTTTTCCCAAGGTCCAGGATTCCTATCTATGGTCTGAAATTATTTAACAGGAATATTACTTTTCCTATATTGGTTATGTAAATCCATATGTGGTGGGTTGGAAGAATGAGAATGTATTGTGGACATCTTTTGTTTTGCTTATCCAGAATCCACATCTTTTACTTCTGATAACAACACTTAAAATTTACTTTTGGAAATTAGTTGTTTTTCACTCAGACTGTGTGATATAAGATGGATCCATGCCCCATTCTAGGAGTGAGTACCTTAACCAGACCCAACTTTATGAGTATATTTTTTTCTTGACATACTAATTAGTTCAGAGTTGTACATATTATCTAATTTGTACTAATGACTTTTGTCACAATTCTTTGAAGAAAAAAATGTGCTCTTTCTGCTGATTATGGAACTAGGAATATGCATCCCTTGGGCTAATATAGGGGAATAACACTTGGAGAAGACCTGACCAAGGGCCATGCTAATACCAGGGAGAGAAGAATTAAGAAATGGAAGGTGAAAGACCTATTCCTGATGACGTTGTTTGAGTTCCCAAATTCAAATGTGTCTGAAGCTAGCTTTTATTTACAAAGGCCAATAATTTCTTTCTTTGAGTTTTTTTCACCTATTTTATTTTATTTTATTTAGTTTTAAATATAAAAATAAATAAATATTTATTTATTTATTTATTCACGAGAGATACACAGAGAGAGAGACCTAGACACAGGCAGAAGGAGAAGCAGGCTCCTTGCAGAGAGTCTGATGCAGAACTTGATCCCGAACTCTGGGATCATGCCCTGAGTGAAAGGCAGATGCTTAACCGCTGAGCCACCCAGGACCCCTTTTCCACCAATTTTAAACCTCAAGATGCATCTCTGTGAAGTTCAAGTAGCACTCTCTTAACTTTTTCATATACTGAACTGACCACTGTGGCCCACATACTGAAAAATTTGAGATACAGGTAAATATATGGGAGGGTCACAGAGGATTTTGATTTATTTTGGCATCTAACATGCCAATAAACACCCACATTGTATCACAAGAGCTTCTTAATTGGCCCTGCACCTCTGGTATCCTCTAATCAATTCTTTATGCTACAGTCAGAGTGAGCATTTCAATATGCAAATCTAATTAGGTCACTAACTCTTAGGTGACTCCTTAAAGCTTGCAGGACAAGTCCAAACACCTTAACATGTTTACAAGGCCCTTTTGTTCTAATGTCTGTTTATCTCACCAGCTGCTGCAGTTGCAGGTTCTCTCTCACCTGCCATCTGCCCCACCTTGCTTCCCTTACCAGGCACTTTCTCTTTGATTTAAGTCTTAATGTCACCACTTCTCCTAACCCTTTCAAAGCTAAGTTATATGCTCCTGGTCGATGCTCCCATGTTGCAACACTTAGACAATGAAAGATGTCATTATAGCATAGTATGTTGTTCCACTACCTACACTTTACATCCCATTTGGACAGGGACCATGACCACTGTATTTGCAGAATGTAGGTGGTGCCTAGCACACGTTGCTGAATAAATGACTAAATGAATAACTAAATATATCTATGTATCAGCCCGGAGCTAATTTTCCAAATGTTCTAGATGTCTTGTATTATTAGCTCTTCACGCAAATGCTTTTTTTTTTTTTTTTTTTTTTTTTTTAAGGCATGTAGGAGACATGTTCAAAAGCCCACATTCTTTCATAAATTTCTGGAGAGGAGGCGACTGCTTCTTTCCTCCTCAGAGGGTGGGAAATGGCTTGGAATGAACATCCAGGCTCACCTTCCATATGTTTATGACTATCCCTTAAGGATGAAGAATCATGATTTATTCATGAGTCTGAAGGGTGAAAACACTACTTCCAGGAGGTCTTATTTCACAAGTGAGGGTACTACTCATGAATAGAAGTGTCTTTCTGGGAACACCTGGGTGGCTCAGTGGTTGAGCATCTGCCTTCAGCTCAGATCATGACCCTGGGGTCCGGGGATTGAGTCCCACATCAGGCTCCCTGTGAGAAGCCTACTTCTCCCTCTGCCTATGTCTCTGCCTTTCCCTATGTCTTGAAGGAATAAATGAATGAATGAATAAATAAATAAATAAATAAATATATATATATATATATTTTTAAAGAAGTGCCTTTCTGTCTTAACACCTTGATTTTGGACTCTGGTTTTCAGGACTGTGTAAGAATATATTTATAAGTGATCTTAGTCCCCAGTTTCATAGTAATTTGTTACAGCCATCCAGGAAACTATAAACATGGAAAATAATTAAAAACAAAAACAAAACTCTGTCCTGTTTCAGTTTAGCAGTGATGAAAGAGCCCTGACTTGATATCCATTATGAAGCTGATACTCAGATCCTTATTTGGCTATTTGTCTTTATGTACATCTCTTACTACCCAAGATGCTGAAGCCAGAGATTTGAGTAGATTGGGGGTTCAATGCTCCCTCTACATTTCTGGAGGGAGATGCTGGAGAAGGGCTATAGAATTCTGCATCCTTCATGTACCTCAGACATAGCTGGCATATTTAAACAACATGGAAATGTTAGCTCCAGAAGAGTTGGTGACTCTGCTTATTGAGGTGCTGTTTTTTGAGATCTTCCAGTAACTCAGGCTCTTTTTCTTTCATGAACATATTCCAGATTATTTTAGCTCCAGTAATGTTGACACCCTTAAAAACTTCTATGGCATTAATCATATCTCATTTAGTATTTATAAGTTGTCATATATGACTCTATTAATGTCCATAGCCTAGTTCCCAAACTATATTTTGAGTCCACTGAGGGGGAAAAACCAGTTAATCTTTGTATCTTGAGTTCCTAGCTCAATACAAAAATAATATTAGGCATGTGTGTAAATTAATGTGCTAGGAATTGTGCATTTTATCTGTGTTGACAGTGCATAGTCCAATGCCTAATAGAAAAGAGGTACTCAGTAAATCATAGCAGGAAATAAAGTTTGATTCCTAGCCTTTGAAATGTACTGTTATAGCATTCTTTTTTCCTACCCAATGAGATCTTGCCAATGGACTCTGCCAACCTTGGTCACAACGGTCAGCATTTAATTAAAGCAGGAGCAATTGGGATCTTTCCCTTAGATTGATACAAGGATACTGGAAAAAAGAAAAGATTTCTTTTTCTGTGCTAAGTTTCAGCTGACAGGTGATACATTCAATGTCACATGGAGAAAGCTTTTCTATAGTAGGAAATCATTCAACCAACATATAAAGAGAAACAAAGTGAGGCAGAGATAAGATGGATAGAAAGTAAGAAAGACCTGACAGTATTGTGATCCCAGGTTCTACTTCCAGAACCGAAAACCCTTGTTTCAGGAGCACTTTCCCTGATCCCTGAAGTATTTTGGTTTACTTGTTGGTGATACGCACCAACAAATTTCATTAAGTATGAACTTAATCTAGTTTTACTTGGTTTTCTGTCACTTGTAGCTAAAAGAGCCTTAATTCTATTTGGGAGCTTCAGATATAAGAATACTTCCTTACTTTCCCGAAACTTTTTCAAGGATCCATGAGAATGGTCTATAACCATATGTAATGAACACACATACACACACAGATGTAATCTAGTTGCTAAAAATTACTTGAAGTTTAATATGTGTCCTGTATCAATTCTAATGCAGAACAGCTTAAGATTGAATCTGAAGAAACCAACATTAAATTAAAAAATGGAAAATTTAAACATTGAAAATCTACATCATGAGAATTGTTTTTCTGAATATTTTCTAAAAAGTAGATTGCACAAAACTTCAATGACACTGCAAAAATAAATCAAAACATTATTTATTTTGTAGCCATTATCAATGTTTGTCATGGTTATCATTTTAAGATGTGGTAACACAGGATGTTGGAAATAACAAAATAAATAGTAAAGTTTATGTATTAGTATGGATTCAGATATCCCTCAAAGCTTACATTCTGCATTGATAAAATCTACTGCTTATAATTTATGGAAATTTAGATATGACCAAAATTTTATCTGCATTTTTTCTTCTATCTAGGCTCCTTTGTCTTTCACCTTGTTACTAAAAACAGGGAGTGATTGAATAATATTAGCAAGCACACTGGGATATTTTGTTCAAAGGGCTATGTAATGGACACATAAAATTTTTGTTCAGATTTCCTTCCTTTGGGATACTGGATCTGTAGTAATATGTAGAGATTTATGGAAAGCAACTGGTGATTAATCTTGAGCTTACTAAGCTATGCAACAAAATGATGTTAACTGATACAATTACCAGATATAGAAAGATTCACTCACTACATATTGTTTTAGTTATTGTATATATATTTCAAATTTTCATTGAAAGTGCTTAAGTTTCTATGTTTCAACAAATTAATCTGAGTGCCTATAATGTTACAGCCAGCACTATTCCAGAATGTGTGGCTACAGTGATGAATATGACAGTCAAGCTACTTGACCACATGCAGTTTATACCCCAGTGAGGAAGATAGGCAATAAATGGAAACAAAAACAAAAATAAAACAAGCTTCAGAATGACTAGGGCTGAGTGTACCTTTTTATTTTTTATAACTTCTAAAAATTTTAATTCTAGTACAGTTAACATACAGTGTTATATTAATTTCAGATACACAATATAGTGATTCAACAATTCTATACATTACTCAGTGCTCATCATAAGTGTACTCTTAATCTCCTTCACATATTTCCCCCATATTCCCACCTACTTTCCCTCTGGTAATCATAGATTTGTTCTCTGTGGTTAAGAGCCTGTTTTTTTTTTTTTTTTTTTATTTGTCTTTTTTTTCTTTGTTTTGTTTCTTAAATCAAGCATCTGCCTTCAGCTTAGGGCATGATCCCAGGGTCCTGGGATCGAGTCCCACATCAGGCTTCCTGTGAGGAGCCTGCTTCTCCCTATGTTTGTGTCTACCTCTCTCTGTGTGTCTCTCATGAATAAAAACATAAAAATCTTAAAAAAAAACCATAGGGGTGCATATTATCTTTTTAAATTAATGTTTTTAAATTCATTGAGTAAATATGCAGTAGTGGAATCACTGGATAATATATTTCTATTTTTTAATTTTTGAGGAACCTCCATACTGTTTTCCACAGTGGCTTCACCAGTTTGCATTACCACCAATAGTGCACAAGGGTTTCATTCTCTCCACTTTCTCACCAACACTTGTGTTGTTTCTTGTATTTTTTATTTTAGTCATCTGACAGGTGTGAGATGATATCTCACTGTGGTTTTAATTTGTAGGAGTGTACCTTTTTAAACAAAATAGTTAGAAAAGATCTCTCTGAGGAGGTCATATGTGGGTTGAGAACCAAATAATAAGAATGAGCCAATCAGGTCCAGGATGTTGGGAGAGAGAAAAGCAAGTGTCTAAAGCAGAAGGAAGACCCTGTGCAATGGTCCTAAGGCAGGAATGCACATGGCAGGTAGCCTCTGGATTATTCTAAGTGCAAGGGAAGCCACTGGGAATTTTAAGTAGGTAAAAGACATACCTGATTTATATTTTTTGAAAGATCATGCAGATGAATGACCAAAGCCATTCTGAACCCAATGACCTGATTCATGTTTTCAACATAAGCAATTTTTCCTGTTTATTTTTTGCCATAAAAAATCTGAAATAAATGAATCATCTTTTGCAGAACTATCTTGAATAATTGACTTTATTGGTACAAAAGCCCTCTGCAAATAAAATCTAGGACCCATTGTCACTTCCCTTTATACACAAACAATCAGTGTGGTGAATTGTGCCTGAAAACAATCAATCTAAAACGTTCCTCTTTGTCCCCTCCAAGCTTCTATAAGCCCCGACAGACTGGACACACATTGATGAGACTGGGATGGAGTCCTGTGAATAGAGTAGCCAGCTGTGAGTTGAGTGGTGGGGGAAGTGCCAGCTTGCTCTTGGCCTCTTCAGTCTGGAGAGCCAAATCACTAAGGGGCCAAGCAATTGTACTCTATGCATGGTTTGCTACTAATTGTGCGACAGAAGAGGACTGGAGCACCTGGTGCCTGTTTGCAATGCATGCTAGAGAATACAAGACAATAAAAATTCCTCATAACATTGGTGATGGCACATTTGGGATGAGCACAAGTTCTTTAACCTCTGTGGATTTTACCAGCCAGATGTTCTCATTTTAAACTCTTATGATTTTATCAGGACTGATCCTATGTGAAAAATTTCTAGACCAGAGGAATGTACCTTATCTGCCAGCTTAGACAGGAGCCCTGGATACTTTGTTTCCCCTCCTCAGTTTCCCCTAGATTTTACTCACTTCACAGAGAGAGGGAAATATGGAGATAAGAATATTGTTGGGTTAAAATTAGGTGAAAAGTGTTTGGTGTTTTGGTTTCTGAAGGTCCCTCTAATAGCATCAATCTTCTCACTGAGGTTTTGAACAATTAGAAATAATTAAAGTGGCAAATGTAGGACAGCACATCCCCTTATAAAATCAATCTGTGTTCACAGTGGAGCCTAGTATGAAAGCTCAGATCCCTAGAATATGGCAGACTTTATCCCTGAGTCTCTTACAACACTGAACATAGGCAAGATCCTGTCTCGCAAGAACAGCAAAAGGCATATACTGAGGGGGAGTGAAGAGTAGTAGCATGAGAACTCAGAAGAAGATGAGTATGAGACTGGGTCACACTGGCCAGGTTTATTCTTCAGAGACATCCACACGTCTGGGGCCAGAGAGTCCAGCAGTAGAGGGTCAAGTGTTACAGTAAGTTGAATCTTCCCACAGAAAAGTTAGGAGTTAGGACAAAGGATTGTTCTCTACATTTGAATTTGCTCTTTGACAGGTTTTAGCTTTCAGATCGCTACATCAATGAATAGGAAGGACATTGTAGACTAAAAGAGATGAGTAATAAAAGGAAAACAGAAAATAGAGATGTTTATAAAAAAAATCAGCACACAGAATATGGGTGTGGTGAGCAGTTAAGTGGAAGGATCCAGGAATTATGGAAGTTTCTGTAGAGCAGCATCTGACAGAAAGAAATGTTTCTCTTGAGCAATGTATTGAGCATTAGATATAACGTCCAATTATTGTCCTAGTAATTTACTAGAATCTGAATGCATTAAGAGGAATAAAATGAGGAAAGCTAGGGATTTTGTTTGTTGCTCTAACTTTGCTTTTGACTTTTGGCATAGGTTTATTTGGGGAAGATATTGTTCCATCTTGGCTTGCTGTAGATGATTAGTCACTGAATAGATGGAAAGCCTCATTGGATTTCTAATTCCTAAGTGAATCTTTTGTTATGGAAAGACTGGCAGTGTCCATATTAAGCTTAATATCTGAATCAGTAGGGACTTTCCCATCTCTGTCTTTCATACTTATTTTTTGGACCAATGGAAAGGATTCTGAATGTTTTACTTTTTCTGCCATTTTTTCAAATTTCTTCTTAATAAAGAGAGCAGGAATTATACTAATTACTGCTTACTTGATGTTGATGAGATTTTCTGATGTTCATCATCCATCCCCTTGGTTTCCCCATGGAATTCTTTCTTTTAAATGGAAACAATCTGGGTTAGATTATAATTCCTGGTCCTGCCATAAATGGTCTCTTCCCACTAAAGGTACTTCTAGCCATGTTTGGCACTCATATAAGCTGAGTGAAATAGAATATGGCAGAAGTATTTCCTTCTGTTCCCTCTAAGCTTTTATGAAATCTAAAGAGGCTGGGCACACATTGACTCTTGGTGATAAAAGAAGATGGTAGTATTTATTTAAAAAAGAATTATTTATTTATTCAGAGAGAGAGAGAGGGGCAGAGACACAGGCAGAGAGAGAAGCAGGCTCCATGCAAGAAGCCCGACGGGGGACTCGACCCCGGTCTCCAGGATCACACCCCGGGCTGCAGGCGGCGCTAAACCACTGCCACCAGGGCTGCCCAAAGATGGTAGTATTTAGAGGCCAGATTCATTTTAACATAGGGACGGGGGTGGTAGTTACAATGTAAGGAAAAACAATAGTGCAGGTGGCAACAGAAAGGACATTTGGACCAACTTTTCATGCTCATGAGATTGCTGTGTTTTGCTTTTCTGGGTTCAGATATTTAGACTTCTTTTATTTTCTACTATTTCCAAACCTGATCTCCCAGCACACAGCTACTTGTTGGTGACTGCTTCCTGCCATCTACCCTCAAAGTTCTTCAAATAAATCTACCCTCACTCGAAATGCCCAGACTGAGGGTTAAGTTTTGCTTACAGGTAAGAACTCCCACTGACCCTCTTTCATCACCCTCAGGAGATGATTCAAAAGTAAAATCTCCCTGATAAAAAAAAAATGAATTTTTCATATATATAAGTCTGTTCATTTATTTAATATTTATTGAGTGCCTGCTATTTTCTAGACCTGGGGCATGAAGATGAAAAGTAAAATTAAGATTATACTCTCTTGGAGCTTAGCATGGAGTTGGGGAGAAATTCATTAAAAAATCTGTGAATAAATGTAAAACTACAACTATCATAAATGATATGAAGAAAAAAACATGATACTGTAAGAAATTACATCAGAAGGAATTAAGTTAATAAGGAAGATCAGAGAAATAGTCTCCCTTAGTGAAGGCAGACTAAGCATGAGTAGATAGAGGAAAGGAAGAGGTAAGGAAGATTCCTCTTAGAGAACAGAATCCTAGAAACATCCTATGACCTTTGAGCTAAGGCCTGAAAAACATATTAAAATGTAAATTTTAAACTTGGATGCAGAAAATATATTAGGCCATTATTTCCATTATCAACTCTGTGCTAATTAGTTAATCAGATTGGCTCCATTTACTAAGAATAGAGCTCTAGCCAGATCAATTTGGAGGTCTGTATTAGAGCATGGAAGGCCAGTGAGGGTGCTACCTACACAGACAATCAAGGATGGAGCACCACAGTTACTGGATTAAGGTTTTCTTTTGGCATCAGAGCCAGATGAAACATTAGACTTCCTGGAAAAAAGAAGAGCATTAAGAAGATTGAGATGGTGTTGCCAGAGCAATAATGGGGGGTGCTGAAAATACTGTTGCATAATTTTGCTCAGGATTGATCTAATTGGAAAAGAAATCCAAGGAAGTCTCAGAGTAGAAAATATTCTCAAAGCTATTTATTTTCAACAATATTAAACATCACAAATGTCCAGGGCAGCAAAATAATTTGTGCAGTTTCTGGATTGTGTAAGGTAATAGCCAAAGGATACAAAAGAGAACTTAGCCCAGCCAGAAATGAGGCATGAACCAAATCAGCTGGCAATAGTTGGAACAATTTTAAAAATTTATCACATTTTTATGTAATATCATCCAGCTCATAAAGCACTACAACAACATTGTTTTATTTAATCCCCATATATCCCTCTGATGGTAAAATTAAAAGCCACAATATTTTCCCCCTCTACTATATAGAAGAAGAAATTGAGGCTCAGGGAGGTTAAATGACTTACCCATACTCTCAGAATTAGTAGCTGGCAGTATGAGACAGGAACTCAGGTCATCTGACTCATAGTCCAGGGCGTATTCCAAAATTCATTCCACAGGTCCAATCCAACTTACCTTTCCCCAGGGTGCTTCATGCTTGAGAATTCAGCAAAAGAGATTTTATCAGACTAGCTGGTATACATGAACCAGTGTGGTCTAAACCCCTGCTAATAAGGAATTTGAGATGTTCAGCCTAAGCATGGAAAAATTGATTCTGCTTACCAATGAAAGATGAAAAAGGAAAGTTCTGTGTTTATGTTAAAAAGAAAGTTGGTTTACTAATTCTCTATCACTCTATAGAAGGGTGTCCCAAATACTGTTAAGTTAGTTTAATTACAACATGAGGTGAAGGGAGAAATCAAAATGGTGAGTTTCCTTGATATCCACATCCTTAACAATCACTAAGTTGTGGAATAGTTGGAAGATGCCAAAATAAAATAAAAACTTTTACTTTATATGAAGAAAAGCTTGACAAATACCTATTTCTATTATCTACGATGCACATTAAAATAAAGAGGTCTTTAGAATTGTTGTTCTCCAGTGGACACATTGTGATTGACATTCGAGGTAACTGAACACAAAACAACTTAAAACACTGAGGAAAGTGAGATTAGAGCATTATGGATTTATTCAAGGAAGTATGTGTATCTATTTTCAAACCAGGTCAAGGAAGTTGATGTTTTCCTACTCCCTTGTTTTCCATTGTTAAAGCAATGAGTTCAACAGAATCACTTCTATGTAGTGGAAACGAAGCCACACTTTCAGAAGAGATTCACAAACTTTGATGAACTTGAGTTAAACATTAAGTTTTTGCAGCTGCCATTGATAAGAGCAAATTTCTAGATGTACATTGATCATTGAAAGATGTAGTAACTATGTAGATAAATTTTAACAGAGGAAATGATTGAAGAGAAAGCAAACCAGGCTTACTAAGCCACAATGTTCTGGAATTTTATAGGACCAAATATAAAGCCCAAAACTCTTGAAATTTCTGGCTCAAATTGAGATGTTTCTCCACTTGAAACAACCCCCAGAATTCTTGAGAACAACTCAACTTATTAAATACTAATATTCATACTGACTAATAAAAGTTTATCCATAGTTACAACTAGGCTATAAAAGTATAATTCATCTGGATAAAATTGATAAAATCTGTTTTGAACTCTCTTGGATTAAGACTAAAGATATATAATTCATAAAAAAATTAGAGGACTTCAAAAATATGCTTTTCGAATCATGTAGTTCACACAGTCCCCTCAAATAAGGATATCTTGACCTATCTCTCATTGTTGGTAGTTTGCAAAATAAATGGGGAAATGTCATTTTACCCAAATTTTATCCTTTTTTAAGAATTAGAAATGAAGAGCCATGATCCATAGGCCATAATTTTTGGCTATTCATCAACTCAGCAAATATTTATTAGGCACTTACTTTCTCTGTGTCAACTACTGCTGAAGGCACCAAGGATAGAGCAACATAGATAAAACACCTAACCTTCTGGAGCTAACAATAAACAACATATAAGGAAAATTCTAGTGTGTTAGTGATATGTTGTAAGGGAAGAAAATAAAACTGTAAAAGCATTTTGCAATTTTAAATAGGTTCTTCAGGGACAACTCCACTAAGAGGGCAAGAACAACTCATTTGGCTATCAAGGGGGAAGAACATTCTAATCAGAGGGAATAGCAAGTATAAAGGCTCTGCATTGGGAGCATGCCAGCACATTACAAAACAGTGAAAAGATCAGCATGGTTGGAGGGAAACACAGGATAGTTCAGTGGATGGGAGAAGCCAGTAGGACATGAAGGTATATGTTACCTAATAGAGCAAGAGGAGAAGACGTCTCATGGGGCATTAAGCCATTTTATGGAATTTGACTTTTACTCTCAGTGAGATTAGATCTTTAGTAAAATATTTATAACAAAATGCAGATATGTTTTTGTAATTTCAGAACTCGACCTTGATACAAAACATTTTATTTATTTTTTTATTTTTATTTTTTTTAATTTTTATTTATTTATGATAGTCACACAGAGAGAGAGAGGCAGAGACACAGGCAGAGGGAGAAGCAGGCTCCATGCCGGGAGCCCAACGTGGGATTCGATCCCGGGTCTCCAGGATCACGCCCTGGGCCAAAGGCAGGCGCCAAACCGCTGCACCACCCAGGGATCCCAATACAAAACATTTTAAACTCTAGAACGGTTTTCTGAATATATTTTGCTGGGACATTTAGCTTTATACAAAAATTTCCTATTGGAATTTGTTTTTGCTTCACAAAATTCAGTTTTTAAATGTTTTAAATCCTCCAGGAAGAGAAAATTTCCACACAAAATATTGCTAAGGTAAATTGCTCTGTAAAGCAATTGCCCTTTAACTCATTGGTTTTATAAGTTTGGACTTTCCACATCAAGTTGTCCTAAAGTTAGTTGCATATATACCTCTTATTCAGGTCTTAAGAAGTGTTCAAAGAAACTCTAAAGGCAATTTACATATAAGTTGATAAATTTCTTGTTAATTTACATTTTCAAGATGTTCTAAGTTTAGGATTAAGTAATGAGAACCACAGAATCTCAAAATTCCGTGCCCCCTTTTTGTCCTTTTCAGGTCCCAGAAATAAGAGTTGGACTCAATAATTTCAAGGACCCTTCCAATTTTTCAACTTCTAGAGATTATATTAGAAAATCATAGATGTTAAATCTTAAGCATATAGAGCCCTAGAGTGGAAAGGGACTATCTTTATAGCTGAAAACCAAGGACTAGAAAATTTTATTTTTTTAAGATTTTATTTATTTATTCATGAGAGACACACAGAGAGAGGCAGAGACATAGGCAGAGGGAGAAGCAGGGTCCATGCAGAGAGCCTTAGTGGAACTTGATCCCAGGATTCCGGGATCACAACCTGAGACAAAGGCAGACAACCACTGAGCCACCCAGGTGCCCCAGGACTGGAAAATTTTAATAACCTGCTTAAATTAATTACTAGCTTGGTTAAGATGAGCACCCATATGCCTCATCACACAGTTTCCTGTAGTTCCAATGAGATCTCTGTTTTCCTTGATTTCCCCAATGCATACTTAACACGGATATGTAACTAAATAGCCTACTCTGACATGACCATGCTCTTCCTAGAAATGGTTCCTTGGAGAAAAAAAAAAAAGAAGAAATGGTTCTCTCTTTTTTGCCCATTCTCTCTGTTTGGTACCCACTTTCATTCTAATCCTTTATCTTTACCACAATTCTGGTCCATTCTAGATAATTTTGGTTTCCATTCCAGCATTCTAGAAGGCCTTTCCTACATTCTTCTCAGTTTTGTACATACTACTTTCGATAAAGTCTGATCTCTTCTCCACATATATAAAAAGATAGTATCTCTTTCATTTAGGCTTCCCTGCAATTTCATCTCAGTGATTTTACAAGGCCCAAGGTATCCTTGTGTTCTGCTGTCCAGCTGTCGCTTCTTAGAATGATGGAAAAGGTGGACTTCATGAGTTGAGTCTAATGTGGGTAATAGAAGATCAGGAGCTCATAGTTAATACTAGCACTAATTTTTTTTCCTGTCTTCAAGTTCTGGCTTCATGTAGCAGACAGAAGGTGAATCTGGTCTAATTCCAGCCATTGGAAGCCAGCAGATTTGCTAGATGTGTGTAGACATTTTAATGCTATTAAAATTGGCAGGAAGGACTTTGCTATTACAAGCATTCTGAATATTAGATCTTGTGTTTTATGCATTGCCACTTGCTAACAACATGTGGAATAAATCCTAGGTGACCAGAGAGATTCTTGGAGCTAGCAAGTTCCATTAATTTAAGATAAGTACCACCTAAAATGACTGTCTATATAAGGCTTTTCAATTGCACAGCATCTTGAAAAACATCTTTTGAAACTCAGCTCCTTTTCTTGCCTCTCCTTTCCCTTTTTCTGTTTCTGTTTTGTTTTGTTTTTAATGAAAGTTAAGTATTTTAAAATGCTTGAAAGTCTTCTTACAAGGTAGGGACTGAACTTCAATTGATAATAGACCAGAATGCCTGTCACCCAACCAGATAGACCTTTTTGTGACAAGACAACCATTAACTACATATCTTAATTTGGGGTCAATGGACATTTGGGACTAAGTGTTATTTTTTTAAAGATTTTTAAAAATTTATTTATTCATGAGACACACAGAGAGAGAGAGGCAGAGACACAGGCAGAAGGAGAAGCAGGCTCCATGCAGGGAGCCGGATGTGGGACTCTATCCCGGGTCTCCAGGATCACGCCCTGGGCTGAAGGTGGGCGCTAAACCGCTGAGCCACTCAGGCTGCCCTGGGACTAAGTGTTATTTTTTGAATAACTTTTTGAAGAGCTAAACCATTATTCAGGCCAAGGGTGAGATGACTCTGGTGCCCATATCTACACTTTTTCAGAAAATAGACCCTATTTAGATCTTCCTTAAAAATATGGAACTTTGCAGTTAGAAAGGAACTTATCTCCCTGATAGGTCAAGCACAAGGTCAGTGTACCCTTCAAAGACATCTATCACAGAGATATTCACTTCATCCAGCTGTGGATCTCTCTCATTTCTGTTTAGTTTCCTCCACAGCTAGTTTCCTCACAGCTAGACGTTTACCATATCTAATAAATTAAACTTTGCAGTGTCTCTTGTCTCTGCCTTTTTTCCCCATCTTGTTGCCACTGATCTGGATCAGATGTTCATTTCCTTTAGCCAGACAATTAAAATAGCTTTTTAAATGTCTCCCTTATTATCTCTCCCCTGTTTCTAATCCATTTTACTAATTAATGTCAAATTGATTTTTCAAAACCCAAGTCTATTCTTTTACTCTCCTGCTCAATAATTTTCAATGACTCCTAATTGCCTAGGTTTTTATAAGAATTTCTTATGCAGACATTTGGGGAGGAAGTGAAGCATCATGGAAATTCCATGAGCATTGATATCAAAGGGCCTTGGGTTCAAATCCCAGCTCAGCATATTTCTAGTTGAAAGATTTTGGGAAAGTTATCTCATATTTCTAAAACCCAGCTCATCTACGGCACAGAGGTGATAAGAATTACTTCTTAGGACTCTTGGGAAGAGTGAATGAAGTACTGGACACTAGGTAATGAGTATGCAAAAAATAGTAGCTCTCTGTATGCTGAGCCTCCTACATACAGTATGCCTCTGAACTTATTCTTCATTACTTTTCTTTTCTATTTTTATTTATTTATTTAAAGACTTATTTATTTAATTGAGAGAGAGAAAATGAGCACATGATTGGGGGGGAGGGGCAGAGGGAGAGTATCTTCAAGTAGATTCCCTGCTGAGCACAGAGCCTGACTCAGGGCTTGATCCCAAGATGCATAAGATCATGACCTGAGCTGAAACTGGGGAATTGGATGCTTAACCAACTGAGCCATCCAGGTGCCCCTCCCCATTACTTTTCCATAAGAGTCCTACATTTCAGCAAGACCTAGTTTATGATGTATGTGTTTTTTTTTTTTTACACTATATGTGGTTGCAATTTTCTTAAAAGTAGAGATGAAGTCTTTGTAGTATTCATAGTTCTTTGTACATATTAGGTACTCAATAAGTATCTATTGAATTTGGGATTCTCAAGTTGGTTTCACCACCAGAAAGAGCCATTTCTGGTAAAATTTTAAATTGCCTTTCTGAGTCTAATTGATCTCACCAAGTCTGGACAGAATGAGTCTATTTTCTCTGCATGAGATCTTCCATGATTAAGCAAGTTGTCAAAGTTCTAGATGGATATGGAGTTCTTCATCCACTTCTGGGTACTTTGCCCCAGTCTTTAACAGCTTGAAGTGAATATGGAGATGAGATCACTTTGATGTCATTTGAAGTATTGCTTTAATGGTCAGCAAAATATTAAGTAGTGGAAGAGTTTCCTTTACGTCAGTTTGAGAGTTGAACAAAGGAACCAGTTTCTTAAGCAAGTCAGTTGGCCACTTCCACAAATGGCAGGTGAACGCTGATGGGGAGGAAAATGAGCATGTGCAAGAAGGCAAGTCACTGGCAGAGGTGTTTGTAAAATTTTATTTGATCAAATGTTTGCTACACATTTTAAAGGGAAACACAACCTTGTAAAAAGTGCATGCAACAAGAAACCAGTAGAAGACATTCAGGACTCCCTATAATAGTCTCAGGCATTCACATGGCCCCTTGAAATTAGTCTGGCAGTTTTGTGTGTATTAGCACATTTCATCTTTCACAGAACCTTGGAAGTAGACTGGGAAGGCACTGA
The DNA here is from genome assembly GCF_003254725.2 of Canis lupus dingo. NCBI lineage: Eukaryota > Metazoa > Chordata > Mammalia > Carnivora > Canidae > Canis > Canis lupus. Next base: position 52,714,133 of record NC_064250.1, on the reverse strand, counting down.
ATACACTGTCTCCAACTCCAATACCTCTCCTCCACTCCCCACTGACTGCCTTGTTTGCTTGCTTTTTAAACTTTAAACTTGCTTTTAAACTTTAGAGGCACTTAAGGATTTCCCCAAAATCTCATAGCAAATGTCAGAGGAGTCTCAGGCTCAGGATTTCTGTTCATATATATATAATGTGAGCTGGAGAATAGAGGAAACTTGAATTTTGACCACAGAGTCACTCTGGCCCCAGATCCAGTGACTGAGCCATAGAGATGAGGTTGGAATAGATTCTAGGGACCTTCTGCAGAAGGCTAATAGCTTTCATTTTGTTTGTTTAAAAAATGAGGTTTAGAGTAATAAAAATAGTTATAGCGATGTATTGAGCACATACCATATATCTGTAAATATATATATAAATATTTACACAATAAACACACACATATCAAGGTCGCACAACTAATAAAGAGCTAAATGATATGGTTGCAGACTGAATTCAAACTCACATCTATTTGAAGCCAAAGCCCATGCTTTTGCCTCTATATTACCTTGTCTTCAGCTTCCCAAGGTAGGCCCATACCTGGCCCAGACAAGTTTTATGACAGCTAGTCACAAAGCTCACCCACCCTAATGACTAGGTATATCAATTTGATTCAGATGTCTGGTGAACGGTTCTAAAGTAGTTTCCAACTGGATGTTGCCAAAATGGAAATACTTATTGCAAGGTTAGACTGCTCCCTTCAGGTATATGACAAAATTGGAGGTCATCTGTGATATTCTCAACACAATTTCTTTGGAAGTGGCAGAGAATAGAAAACATTTAAGACACTGGGAAGGACAAGGTCTAAGGGTTAGAATGGCTAAGAATAAGAACTTTAGGGGCACCTGGGTGGCTCAGTCAAGTAAGTGTCTGCCTTCAGCTCAGGTCATGATTCTGGGGTCCTGGGATAAAGCACCATGTCAGGCTTCCTGCTCAGTGGGGAGTCTGCTTCTCCCTCTGCTTCTACCCCTCTACCTTGCTCATGCTCTCTCACTTTTTAGTTTGCTCATGCTCACTCTCTCTCTCTTTTTCTCAAATAAATAAATAAAATCTTTAAGAAAGGAATTTTGGAGTAGGAAATGGCAGATTTGACCCTTTACCTATGACTGGACTTTCAGTATTTTATCTGTAAAATGGAATAAGAGGACCCCTCTCAATCACCTCCTAGGGACGCAGGGATTATCCTGAAAGTAGATTCATGCAAACTTGCTATCTAAACTGTAAGATTCCATATTAAAATAGGGAATTTCTGACCTTTTGAGCCTCTGTTGTTGGTGTGGTGGTATATCTCATATTGTGAAACTGAGAAAACATGTGAGGATTCACTTCTATGTTCAGTGAAACCCAAGGTTATTTTGATTGTTTGCTCAAGCCTCCTCTTCAGCTCTAGGAACATGGAATAGAATGTCTTTTGAAAATATTGTAAGGTTATGTTCAGTTCCTCAGCCCTCACAAATTGCCTATGAAAGCCTGATTTGTGGTGCCATCAAAAACCAGGAGTCACTCTCAACCAGAGGACACTCCTAGACACTACTTTTAAGTGGAGTAAAAAAAAAAAAATCAAGGAAAAAATGATGGATAGGTAAGTTTCTGCCATGTATATATCTCAGATCTATTCTTATTTCTGTAAACTAAGTTGTACTTTCTACTTAGTATTTTAACACCTTCATAGAGTGCATACAATGTGTCTGGCATTGTTTTAAGAAGTTTATAAATATTAAATCATTTGTTCCTCTTCTCAACTCTCTGGTGGTAATATGACCCTTGATTCAAGAAATAATGGAATTGCTGATCCTTGTTTTGTAAATAAGGAAGTTGAGGCACAGAGGTTAATGTTGGAGCTACTGAGTGGGCTGTAGGGGAGGGCAGGTTCAAATTCATATACACCAAGGCTTATCTATAAAAACTTATTGAATTGATTTGAAGTTGAAAACATTTTCAGGGGCTCCTTACTTCCTGTATCAACTTGAAATATGCCTGTCTGGGTGTCTGGTCCTACATCGTAAGACCCACTTTATCTTATTGCCCACTTACTGTTTGGTTTCTTGACATGCTCCTTCCTTCCTGATGATTCTAGTCTTTTTGTTTTCTGATGACTATTCCATACCTAGTCCCACATCCTTGCTTTTTATTTGATTTTTTTCCCCTCTAGCTTGGAATGTTCTTCTAACTTCCCTTTTTCTAGTTAAAACTTATTCAGCTTAAATTCCATTTCAAGTTTCATCCATGAAAATTTTACTCATAACTCCAGACCTTGCTAATTTCAGTCTGTTTTAAAATTTTTTAGTCCTTCTCTGGACCTATGCAATGGATAACACATTTTTCATCTTTATATGTTGATCTTGCCTCCTGACCTAGGTTGCAATACTCTTGACTTACACTATGACATGAAATTTTTTTTTAAAACTTCTTGCCTTTTCTAACAAAGTCTAAGGATATTCTAAATGTTCAGCAAATAACTAACTGAACTTTATAATTATCTGATGTTCCTGGCAGAAGCATTTGCTAACCTCATTCATTAAACTCATCTCAATTTGGTTTGTTGTTTGTTTGATGGCAAAGGATTTCATTTCTGGGCCACTTCAATGGATTTGTCGTGGCTGCCTAGAGGGCTATGTCTTCAAAGTGTTATGGCTTACACATCTCTAATCAATGACAGAGTTCTTTCTTGCTCTCCGGGTGTGGTATGAGAATGTAGAGGCAAGCCAGTACTGAATTTGCTGACCTTAGTGTGGTAATAGGAAGAGAAAATAATCTCTGTAAGAGGAAGGCGGTTAGATTTCAGCATAAGGACACTTTAATATACGCTGTGGACATATTTGATAAGTAGTACAAAGATTAGAGCAACTGAAGTTGTTGATGTTCAGTTATTTATTAAAACAATACCAGGAAAAACATTTCACTTTACATTTGCTTATTTGTTTCTAGATTATATGTGTGTCATGAAATCTGTTTCTTATACAATGTCTGTAAGGAATTACTTCTTATGATTCAGTAACAACTCTAAAATACATATTTTTATCCCAGTGCTTTCCTTTCTAGAAATTTACCCTCATATCATTCCAAAGCCATACTCAACACACATATTTTTTGAACAAAAATTGCAAACATGCAATTACCTTTTGTGTGGCCCTAAGTTTGAGACCTATAAAAAACAAAGAAATCCAGTTGCCAGAGAAAACAAAACGCATGAAGACAATTCCCATCCCAATTGTGTGTTGAAGCAAATGCCACCCAAATTATGCGTCACTAAGATTTATTCCTTAAAAGGTCATTTGTCCACAATTTAGAGCAGAATCTGGACTATCGTGCAATGATGGGAATATTTCATTTGAGGAAACTGTGGATGGGTTAATAACTGGAAAACTATTTTATTATAAAAATCTGGAGTTTTTTATCAGCCAATTTTTTTTTCTTTTTTGGACATTACTTGCTTGCGTGTTTGCCTTTGCTGATTTAAGTTTAAAACTCAGTAGAAACAAAACAAAACAAAACAAAACAAGGACATTAGGGAGATTGGCTTGGGAATGTCTAATAAGCATTTCTCCTTTTCTTCTGGCTTCCTAGTTTTCACTCTGTGTACACACACACACACACACACACACACACACATACACACACAAATTATGCAACCAGAGCAGAAGAAATCAATCAGCCTAATTATTTTTTGGGTGTTGGGTAATTCTGTATTCATGAAGGGTAGAGAATCTTTGTTCATACATCCATATAGCTCTCTTCTCAAACCATGGAATGAAGAAAATCACTGCACCTGGCTCAAAGTCTGTATTGAGAATCTGGTTTAACATATGGGGATATGTTTCTAAGATAGTTGCAACTTGAGGAGACTGCAGAGGGTTGTGAGATGCAGCAAGTGCAACCCCTCTTGGCAAAACCATATGGATGGATGTTTCTATTGAAGTTTCAGATAAGGCCACAACTCGCCTGCCTTGTTCACGGCTATATTCCTAGAGCCTAGAATACTGTCTTACAACATTGTAAGTGCCCCCAAATAGCTGTGAAATGAGTTAGTAAGTAAATAAATATATATATATACACATTATAAAGAACTCAATGGAGATTTTGTTTGAGCGCCAAAATCATGACTCATTTATTAGTTAAGGCTCACCTAAATTCAAGAATTTCCATTTTTACAGTCCTTACATATTAAAACTTTGGAGATCAGTTACTTAATTCAGATGGTTTAAGGAAGTTAAAAAGTCATATATTGGATTTTTGAAAACAACATTTGATGCAAACTCCTATGTAACTAATTGTAATTGGAATAATAGAAGTGTGATTTAATTTAATCACAGATTCTTCACTCAGGAACAGGTTTTCAGTACCAATCTGGTTACTTTTGTTACATGCTGACACTCTCTGTATTTGTAGTCTTCTTCTGTTGGGCTCATATCTCTAAGTATTGGTTTGGAAGTCACTAGGTAACACTAATTCATGTTCAGTTTCATATGTACAACTTTCTGCCTTAATCATGGTCACTACTCTGTTGCTTTACATTGGTTTCTATCTCTGTGCATACACATGCCAGGCATTGCATGAATTTTCTAATAGTAAAAACCTATGATATTTTCATGTATTTCCTGCTGCCCTTTCAGGGCATTGGGCTGATCTATGTTTTCCTAACTTCTGAGACAGTCTCGCCTAAACTCTCTAGCACTGCTTCTCAAGGCTGCTCTCTCTTTGGCTTTCTGCCCTTCACGACAGGACTGAAGAGCCCAGTCCTCCTGAACAGTGGTTCTCAGTGTACTGCTGTTATTTATGAGCTATTAGCAACTGTACTTGCTAATGGATAAAGTACGAAGAATTGAAAATAATTCCCTTTAAAAAATACTAATGAGAGAAGTCTAAAATGGAATGTGGAATTAGGTACGGAGAGGAGAACTGAATTTCTTATCAAAGAAGAAATAGAATTTGTAGTTCACCAATTCAATCCTTAATGGAATTATTTCACAACAGTAAAGAGAAATCAGAATTTTAAAATTATCCAAGTTAAGATGGAACAATGTACATGTGATGTTTTAGAGGTTTAGGAAGAAGAAAATGTGTATAATCTTTCAGTGTTTTTCTCTTTTGACTTCAACAATTACTAGCCTTTACTGTTTAAAAAAATTATACTTTTCAGAAGTGATGAAGATAATAGTCTTGATATTTTAATAAATATAAATGAATTCTTAAATTTTTTCCAAGTTTATTTTTGCATAACTGAATTTTGTTATATAACGGTGATTTTTTTCTGTATAATTGTCTACCTCCTTAAAAAGTGTAAAATAACTTCAAAACTGCATCATATTTTACATTCTATGAACATAATCATTGTGAATAAACTTATGTGTGATGATGTAGTTTGATTTATGTCTCCGAAGACTAATTTCAATGAAAATATTAAATCAAAGTAGATTCAAAGATAGCCATATAAAAATGATTCTCACTCATTTTCTAGAATATTCTTTTGAATGACAGAGAAATACATGGAGTTACACATGAAATGTGCATACCACGAATATACTCATAGAAATATATTATTTTAGCATGTGTCTTATACAAAGCAAACAAAAGAAAAACCTGCTGAGGATCTGTAGTGTAAGGACTTTGATACTTGGTTGCAAAACTCTAGGACTGCTTTCCAGTTCTCACCCCAGCCAGTCTGTTTTCACCCTTGGCTTCCAGCAATCTCTCCTGCCTCTGTCTGGTCTCTCCTCTCAGCTATCTGGGAATGGCTTTATTTTGTTCTAGCTCTCTTGTTTTGCAAAGGAAGGGACAGCTTCTCTGTAGAGCTTCTCTGCTCCAGGAAGACCTAGGTAATACCCACCTCTGTGATACTACCAATATTGCTTACCAAAGATTCTTCTTCTATCTCTTGGAGATGGATCACTAACCATCTCCTCCAGGGGCCACAGTTCCAATTCAGTATATATTTGCAGAATCAAATTAAATCCAAAACCACCGGCAAATTTGTATTTTACTGTAGCTATTCCAGAAGAAAATAAAAGACTTTTTAGCACTTTCAAACCCCATCATTCCTTTCCTGTGCCGCCAATCATGGCTAGCCAAGTCTCCTAAAGAGTCACTAGAACTTTGTAGGAGGAGTGATTATCCCTTGACGGCAGTGCTAAGTTATTTAAGATTTCTCTTCAGGTGTTTATGCATAGCTTGGTCTCCAACAGTGTGTCAGAGAATAGTGGTCGCAGATTAAATTTTTAATTTCACAATTAAAGAGAAATAAAACCTTTGAAATACAGAAATAAAGTGCAGAGTAAAGCATGTGACTCCCAAGTGCAATGAGCAAGCCCCTACACCTCTCCTTTCTCTCTGACATATGGGACAGACTCTGCCCAACTTTCCTGACTCTTATATTGTATATTCTGTATGTATTTTCTATACTCAGTCTGAAGTATAGTAATTTCGCATGTTTCTTTGTCAGTGCCCCCAAGTCAATTCCCACGTGTGGATTTTGTGTTTAGAAGAAACTCCTTCAAGAGCATGGACTTTCAATGTCCTCTTTTATTTCTCGTAGCACTTCATCTACTGCATACTGAGTGGATGGTCAGAAACTGCTTGTTAACCAGCTTTCTTACAGGCCCCTGCTGTGCACGGGGTAGGTACTGGGTAAATATTATTGACTGCCTGCCTGACTTTTGAAGCTAATTATTCTTTTACATCTCAGGTTAAGGCTCTCCCACATCCTGTGAAACTACAACCTTGATCCAAGGATGCACATCTTCAGGCATTCCACCATATAACAAAGAAACAACTATAATGGGGAGGTCTTAGAAACATGAACTTATCATGTTGTTTATATTTGAAGGTGGGAGCTACAGATTATTTGATATGCAATAGTAACACAGTGTCAGGTATTGCAGTAGGGTTCCAATAAATAATGTTTTTATGGATTTAAATTTTTACTGTGCCTCCTCGCATATATATCTATATTCGTGTGAGTGTTTGTAAATATCCAGTAAAGCATTTCTTCTCTGTCATTGCCTTCTTGAAGTCAGGACTGAAAACAGATGATTTAATTGAAAAGAGATGATCAAAACTTAAAATATTTTGTATATAATGGTGACTGGGCTACATTAGGGATATTGCAAATAATATTTTCCCTTATTTTCTATTTCTTTACTACTTTTGAAATAAAAATAATTACCACATTTATATGACATCACCTGCAAGTTTAGTTATGTCTTCATTAGATGGATCCATAGGGTCATTATTGTGTTACATGGTCTGTGTCTGTTTAGTAGAGACCCACAAGCTTCAATCCAGTTAACACATACAACTAAACATCTATATTAAAGTATGTTTTCAAAACACTTAAAAAATCCTCTGTATGTAACTTCCTGTTTGAAAACAGCATTATTTTCTGATGTGTGTGCTGTGTTATAGTAGTTGGATTGCTTTTATAGAACACTCTCTCCCATCCTCATAGACTGGAATCTCTGAGACTTTGGGACACTCTGCGGACTTGGCCGGGAGAAAGTTCTTGCCTATTCAGTTTTTGCCACTGCCTTTGGCACCTACAAGCCTCCTTCCTCTTCCCCTCCTGGGTTTCTGTATAATAAGTGTGTCTGGGTTTCTGTTGCACGGAACGTCCCAGAGCAAGAGACTCTGGGGCAGTCAAACAAAGGCAGGATTTCATTCACCTGGCACGCTGACCCCTTGGATCCTGGCTGGAAACTGGGCACCGGGGCCCCAGGGCTGAGAGCAGTGCCTTACATAAGTCCCAGTGCAAGCAGCTGCTGCCTGCCCCATCTGCGACAAGGGAACTGTTCTCTCACACTAGCCCATGGATTTCTCATTGTTAGCCAACATATTTCTTCATAATTCAAAATATCCACTGTCTTCTGCAGATAGTATTCTCTGTGTCCCTATACTGGTAATTTGCTCAAATAAGAGAGGAAAATGTACACGTTAATAGATTAATTAACTACTAGCAAAACTTCCTTAATAATAGTCTCAGATTTTTCTCTTCTGTGCAGCTGTGGCATGGTTAAAATAGCAACAGGACAAATTTCCTTTGAGTGTGTCCTAGAATCCATATCCTTGCTATGTACACATTCTCAGGTGACCCCTGAGATACTAGAATGAGAGCTGCGTGATCCCAGCCAAGATTCACCACTGAGCCTCAATCCTTGAACCTGAGGGGGGGAAATGAAATTTCAAACAATTGTTCCAATTACTGGTCATATGCATTGTATGACCAAATCTCCCCATCAGCTCCCTGAGTAGTTAGTTGTTTGTGTAAAGTACAACTCCTAAGGCCTTCTGAAAGGACGGTACCCATCTCCACTCTTGTATATTCCCAGGCAGAAGCAAAGTGGAGGCAAAAGGACTCTTATTGCCACCTGTAGAGGGAACATCCACACCAGCCAGATGTTTCCAGAGCTTTTTAATGTACTGGGGTATGGCTCTTTTCTTTTTGGAAACTGTGAAACTCCTTTTATAAACAAAACAAAACAAAAATAATTTAGGGTTATGAGTTATGAGAGAGGCAGAGACATTGGCAGAGGAAGAAGCAGGCTCCCTATGGGGAGTCTGATGAGGGACTGGATCCCAGGATCCCAGGATCACACCCTGAGCTGAAGGCAGACGCTCAACCACTGAGCCACCCAGGCATCCCTATATAACGTTTTAAGTTCACAGCAAAAGGATTTATATTCATCAGATACTTACTGTTTTTTTTTTTTCTGGCTGTTGTTCATAGGCAGTTTGTGCATGTAATTTCAACACCCTGAATCCCACTTTTCAGTGGGTAACTTAGTCATATGGTTTTTACCTCCTGCTGTGGAATGAACTTTTAGCCTGACTAACATTGATGCAAGCTCCATAAGGCAGGTCAATTGGTTGAGAATTACTCTTTTGCCAATAGGTAGCTGAGTGAACTTGACATTTACCTTCAGGTTTAGTTTGCCTTGAACTTTACATTTTATGTTCCTGATTTGGGAACGGGCATTGAAATCAAGGGTGAATGACATGGTGACTTATTTCCTAAGAAGTTTGCTCTTCCTTAGTGGAGAATTAAAGTTGGGGGGTAGGGGAACCCACATAGCTCCAAACTGGAAATTCAAAGAGATCAAGTAAGTTTGCCACACTGGGAGGGGGTGGAGCAGGTCTCTGTTGGTGATGTTCACTTACAGTTCACATGTCTTTGATATATTAGCAAACCAGTGGGAAAGGTATCTGTGCTATGTTTAGAAAGCTTATTCATTGCTTATTTCCCCTTATTTCCACAAACACAAAGTTAGTTTTCAAGGAGACTGGCTCAGTGATTATCTGTTGGGATATGTGTATAGGAAGCAAAATCAAACTCCAAGTAAGAAGAGGGCATATTATTGTGCTCAGAGCACATATAGAATAGTAAAATCTAGTCCTCTGTCTCTGGTTAAGGAATAAGGTGGACGTTTCCAGGCCACTGGATGAGGTGCAGTCTAAAAATAAGAAGACTTTGAAGGGGAATGCTGCAATTGGGCCAAGAATCATGAGCTCAAGAATTGGCTTTTGCATCACCAAACACTCCCTTGGGACTCTAATGTTACCCATCCTGAGAGTAGTGGTGACCCACTATTTGCACAGTTCCAGCCCTGGTCATATTTTTGACTGTCTTCATTGTGGCCTTTGGAGTGCCTAGTTGCTCTCTCCACATTCTTGCTTTCTGTCTCTGTTACAGCAGTGGGTGTCAGCTAATTAAAAAAAAAAAAAAAAAAAAGTCACTGCTTTGGGAAGTGGGGACTGTGGGCGAAAAGTCACTTCCTCAGGCAAACAGAGAAATATGGGAGGAGAAGAACTATGGAATTTGGTTGAGGAGAAAGAAAGAAAATAAGTTTATTCTAGTCCCCTGGGAGCTAAATTTGACAGACTCCTGACTTAATAAGGAAACCTAAGCCTCCCAATACTCAATATTATGTACATAAAAGAGAATAGTGTCTTAGGGAAAGGCCTTCCTGAAAACTTCGTGTAGGACAATTTGGCTATTCTTGATTTAATATTTTCTGTATTTCCCTGTCCAAGTGGATTCCTCATAAAGGAAAGGATTTTGAAAATGGAAAGAGCTCTTCTTTCTCTCAGCTATCTATGTCAAGGCCATAGATTTATGATTTTAGATCCTGGAGATGACAGATAACATTGAAATAAATAAATACCTTTATAAGAAGTCCAAAAATATCCGGAGAAATACACAGAGAAGCTTGTTTAATCTGTGGCTTTCCCAAATAACTTCTGGGTAATGAGATCAGTCTTATGCTAAGCGGAATTGATAGAACTCAACATCCTAGGATGTTTGAGCAACTAGATCTGTGACCTGAACAAGAGCAGAATCACAAGATGATGACAAAAATGGTCAAAGGGGATCACGTGTATCAGAGGCTATCGACCACCTCGCTTTCTTCTGCTCTTTGCCCCTGAAAATTGGATTTAAAAAAAAGAAAAACTTGGCCACAATTCATGGGAAGTGTGGACTTTATTTTGGCTGTGACCCCAAGAAAGGTGCTCATAAGTAAATCATTAATCCACTCCAGCCACAAATACACACACTGTCACGTTCTGACTCTTAATGTCCCTTGACCACTTGGAGAATTTTCATGCACCTCAATGCCTGCTACAATGGCAATGATAATTAATAACTTGTGTGAGTACAGGTTTTCAATTTGTTAAGGGCTTTCTTATTCGCCACTTATTTTGAGCCTCATAACAACCTTTTGAAATAGACACTGAATATTTCATTAGATTTTTTTTTTTTTTTTTTTAGGGAAGGAGATTGAAATATCTGGAAGTTAATTGACTTGCCAAATATATTGCAGATGGGGAATAGCAGAGTCAGACCCAGACTCCAGGTTTCTTGATCCCTAGTCCAATGACTTCCTATAGTTCTTAGGGGCAATAGTATGTAAGTTGGGGAAATATCCAGGTCCTTCAGGGAGCTGTATTACACAGGCTTCTCCAGGTTCCATATAACAGAAAACCCAGCTCAAGTCCTTTAAAGGGAAGAGGAGGAATTCCTTTGTTCACATAACTAAGGAGTCTGAGGGGACTGGTTGACATAGCTGTATCCAAATCCTCAGATATCTTGTCTGAAATATATTATGTCATATCATAATATTCTGGTTTGAGTAAAGAACTGGACATTCTTTTCTCCTATGTGTGTTTAATTCTTAGGCAAGCTCTCCCTTTGTAATATAAAGATAGACAGTAGCAGCTCTCAGCAGTATAATCTTCCAGTTAAGCAGTATCAATGAAAGCAGGTCCTCTTCTTTTCAATGGTTACAGACAAAATCCTAAGATTGGTTTTTATTGGTCTGGTTTGGGTCATGTGCCAGGAAATGTGATGTCTGCTAGGGCAGTCCTGGTTCATGGGCCTTCCATCAAGACAGGAATAGAGCAGCTCTAACAACATAAATCCAGAATGGAGGAATAGTGGTTTCTCAAAGGAAAGTTAGGGTGCTGTTTTACAGAAGGGAGAATAGATACTTGGCAGGAAAAAAAATACCAGCGAATGCCCTCTTAGAGGTGCTATTTCCAACCCACATATCTGGCCCAAACTCTTTACTGAGAAAGGCAAGACTCAAGGGGCAGGTGGAGATGTATATGTGTGAACAAGCACCACAGTTGTCTTTCCAATTCCTCTTCTTTCTCTGAGCCACCAATATGTACCCTCAGATCATGCTATTCTTCAGTTGACTCACTTGCCTAGAATATTCTTTTTTTCTTATCCCCTGTACTTTTACTACTCATCTTATAAACTGTAATTCAGATGACACCTCAGATACAATGCTGTCATGAACTGAATATATATGATCCTCCCCATTCCTGTGTGAAGCCCAAACTCCCAAAGTGATGGTAAGTGGGTTTAAATGAGGTCATGAGAGTAGGGCTCCCATGATGGGATTAGTGGAGAGGAAGAGACCAGAGTTTGGGCTCATTGCTTTCTTTCACTTGCTGTCTCTCTCTCTCTCTCTCTCTCCTTCCTATATAAGGACATACTAGAAGATGACTACCTGAATGCTAGAAAAAGGACTCTCACCAGATCCCTTCCATGCTGGTACCTTGATTTTGGAATTCTTGCCTCCAGAACTGTGAGAAAATAAATGTCTGCTGTATAAACCACCTAGTCTATGGTACTTTGTTATGGCGGTCTGAGCTGAATTAGACGTGCACTGTGGCTAAAGCTTGCATTCCACACTCACCTCCTCTAGCTCCTTACTATCCTTAGTGGATAGAAAATCTTACCAGAATTTTATTTTGCCCAAACTACCAATGTCTGATCATCAGTGTGGATCCTACTATAGACAAGTAAACAAATGTCATCCATTAAAGAGAATACTGATTTAAGCAGTTTCTGTTCAGCATTCCTGATGCTACTGAGGTTCTCCAGGACTAATGAAAATTCTGATTCCTAGGTTTCAGGTGTGACACTGTATTCCAAGTTTGTTCTAAGATCAACATTATAAACTTGTTGAAAAATTTCAAGAACTCCTGTACCATTTCAATGCTTCAAGTATCCAGGTGAAGCAAAGAAGGGGGAAAAAAAACAGATGAATTCAGAAGCTTCTGTCGTTTTCTTAGTTTACTGCTGAGTGCTGCTGGTATTTATCACATTCAAGATAAAATATGTGCATTCCATGAGGCACCCATTCCAAAAAAAAATAAAAGCAATTGCTTGAAGCCTTCCTGGGGCTACTCAATTTCTGCCATGCTGTACTTCCACAAAAGGCTCCACTGGTGAGCCTCTTCATCACCTAATAGAAATAGACATTTGGTGGCATTGACTCATGACTTTAAAGTATTTGGGCATTCTCAGGAATGAAAAGCAATTATTGAATTCTGAGTCTGTTTTAGCACTTTACAATGAACATATACCATTATTTCTTACCACTGACTCATCTCTTGGAACATTTGAGATGTGTGTTGGGACAAAATGCCACATGATACCAAGGTCCCATTGACTTAGTTCTTAATGACAATGCAATCTACTGCTGAAGGACAATACATTAGCACAAATTTAGAACCCATATTTCCCCACATTTCTATGTTTCCAAGACAGGGTTAACTTTAAGATCTTCATTAATAAAAATTAAAATTATCTACCCTTTCTCCCCCAAACTTTCAATTTTATCAATCATATGCTTTAAAACTGATGACAAGTTACAAGGAACAAAGATCTGACATTAAGTATGAAGCATCAAAATGGGTTGTCATCTCCTGCCCTCCACGTTATTTGTTTATGGTGGAATAGATACTGTGAAGAGCCACAGATTTGTATAGTATCTTTATTTTTATTTATTTTTTAATTGGAGTTCAATTTGCCAACTATAGCATCTTTTCTTGAGTGAAGCATTTGTTCAAATTAATTTCTGGCTTTATTTTTATTGAAAATTTCTGGAATTATTTCTAATAGAAAAAATTCTATAGATGAGTGTGGGAAGGCCAGGATCTGTGTGATGAGGACCTGTTTTCTATTAGAAGGAGTCAAGACACAACATGTACATACACACACGCACATACACTTACATACACCATTATAAAGAATTTTTTAATTTTGCAGAATCATGTCAGAAGAAAAACTTCCTAGTTGTACTAGACTCTTTCCGCAAATGGCTCGGTGTACTCAAAAGTTCACCTCGGGGTTTACTGCCATGAGTCATAGGCCTTTGCATGTGACAGGAAACATGCTGGCTGCCACTTATTACTGTTTCTGACCTCAAATGAGGATAAAAAAATTTGTAGACAAGCTTCTTGGGAGCTCCTTTTTATCTGCTAGTTGGGATGCTACATGATTCAGGAATTATTGAATAAAGCCAATTAGATCTTCAAATTAAGAAGAAATTATGGACAAGCTTCTTAATTGTCACCTCTGTTTCATTAGCCATTATATCATCATCAAATAAATGATCACTCCAAAAAAAAAAAACACACAAAAAAAACGGGACAGTAAACCAAGGGTGACTCAAAGCAAGTTGTAGAAAGAAATGAACCAATCTACTAGCTAAATTTCTCATTGAACATGTCTTTCAATGGCATTCAAATGATAATTATTCAACAATTATGGGTCTGACATATTTGCTTATAAACACCGTAAAGGATGCAGAAATAAGAATGAGGATGAGAGATTTGTAATTAAGAGAGCTTAGCTAAGGTTCAGATATTAAATTACATAGGTAGAGAATCAATCTTAGCTGTTCTGTTGCAACCCTGTGCAAAAATTCTCTCAGAGGTGCCTGGGCCGTACTTCTGATTCTTGGCCGGACCTTGATAAAAGGTACTCTTATAAACTGAATTTTTGTGTCCCCTCTCAAATTCATGTGTTGAAATCAATCCCATTGTGATGGTATTTGGAGGTGGAAACTTCTGGAAGTGATTAGGTGATAAGGGTAGGACCTCCCATAAATGGGAGCCTTCTAAAAGAGAAACAAGAGAGATCCCTCCCCACTTTATGCCATGTGAGGTTGTAGTGAAAAGACAGCCATCTATAAACTTGGAACCAGAAAGTGGATTCTCACCAGATGCCAAACCTGTTGGCATATAGATTGTGGACTTTTCAGCCTCCAGAACTGTGAGAAAGAAATGTTTGTTGTTTACAAACCACCCAGTTTATGGAATGCTACTGTAGCAATCCAAACAGACTATGATAGGCTAACTGGTAATTCAAAGTTTTGAGCTAGTATCTGAGACAGGCCAGGGATAACCTGTTCATAAAGTGTCCAGCCTGATGGTTTGTAGCTGGATTCTATTCTTTTTGTATTGCCTTTCAATAGACAGACTGTCAAGCAGTCTGTTTTGGATATGTGACCACAGGGATATGTAAGCTCCTTGGATACATCTGTGACTCTCACCTAATGCTGACAATATCCTTGTGATGTTGGTAGAACTGTCTTAATTTTATCTTCATTCAGCCACCAGTCTACAGTAGCAGGATTTGAACCCAGGTCTTCTTTTCTAAGATCACCCACTTCTATACTTTCATACCCTTTCCTGCTAAATTAACTTGCCTCAATTGTCTTTTTCAATTTAGCTGAGGACTAAAGGTAAAATAAAAATATATTCCAGAAGCAACTCAATATGCAACAGTTAGTCTTTGTTGAGATCAATCTCAATCATAATGATTGCTCTCTAGAAGGTCTACTAATGAAAGTTTCCTCTTCCCTTGCTTGCTTATTGACTCTATAGAACACAACTCTGCCATCCAAACATCCCTATTTAATAAACAGAACTATGCATCAAGAAAGAAATATTAATCTTCTTATAACCCTTGCCTCAAAGTTGGTAGGGAAACAGGAAAATTACACTACAGAAAGAAGCTAAAAATATAACACAGGATAATATTTCATTGTATCCTTAATATCATTTTCCCTAGCAAAGCTAAGTAGACTCATGGAAGGTTATCTATAGCATTAGTGCCAAGAGACCAATAGTATATTCATATATTATGTTTTCCTTGTTAGTTCAGATAAACTAAATTTAGCAGTTACTTATTGGATCCTCACTGAGTGGTTAGCATATTCTGGGAAGGGCCTTTATTAATCAAATTTTAACATGAGAAAAACTTTAAATATATTCTCCTTTGCTTCTATTTCTGCATCTTCTCTCTACTTTTCCAATTTTAAGGTGCCTAATTCTGGCTATATCCCCTCCACCCCAATGTGAAAATATGGTCCCAAGAAAGAATTTGACAGGTTCATACATATAGCCATATAAATCCATGGCCATTTTTGCTAGATAGTCTGCTTGCTCCTTCAGATTCTCTCTTTATTCCTTTTTTACCATTCACTCTGCCCCAGACAATCACATGTGTGAATTATACCAAAGAACTCTTTACTCCTCTGAATCTTGGTTTGGTTTGGCTAATGGAGGCTCCTGGCAAAAGACTAGAGGAAGGGAAGAGAATGAAACAGAGTTATTTAATCCCATGATAGTTCCCTGCAGGACACCTCAGGCTTGCTGTCTCCTTTCAATGAAAGTCACGTCTCCTTTCAAGGTGGTCCTTTTCCCACAATTTTTACCTTCTAGGGTCTGATAACTGCTCTCTCTCCTAAATCCTTTGGGCTTTGGAATAGTAATCATCTTGGGGTACTGTGTTATCTTGTGTGTGTGTGTGTGTGTGTGTGTGTGTGTGTACTCTGTCCACTCTTACAAATTAATGCCTTTACTAAAGTCTAATGAAGTTATTTTAATTCTATTGTGCCATATTTTCTTTCCTATATTTTCATTTTTCCATGTGATAGAACCAATGGTGTCATGTAGACTTTAAAGGGGCAATATATGAAGTCCCAGGAAACCAAACTTTATTTATGGAATTTTAGTATTGGCTAAAGAGAAAGAGCTCTAAGTTATATCAGTGATCTAATGCCATAGAAGTTTATTAATATACAATAATAAACAATCATTTAATTCATCAGTTTGTGGGGTTCTGCTGATGTTAGTAAACTGATAATCTTAACTGGACTGGTTCATGTATCTGCAGTTAGCTGCAGGTGTTCTAGGTGGTTCTGCTGATCTTGGTTGGGCTTACTCATGTCGTCTGAAGGCTGCTGGCAGACGGCCAATTTAAGCAGGCTTAGTCTGGGACAACTAGGCTATTTGGCTCTGATCCAAATGTCTTTTACCTTTCAGCTGATTAACCAGACATCTTCTTATAACAATAGTAAGGATAAAGGGGGGAGAAAGCCAATTAAGCAAGTGCTTTTCAAGTCTCTCTTAACATCAGTATGCTAGCATTTCATTGACTAAGGCAAATATCATGGTAAGCTCTACAGTCAGAACAGAAACACACTATAAGGTTACATAGCAAAGAATGAGCACCCAGGAAGGGATGAGGTTTTAGGGCCATTGATGCAACCAATCAATTCCAAAGGTTTTTATAGCTTTCTGGTTCTTTACTCCACAAAGGAAGTGACATTTATAATGAGCCTTGAACAATAAGTAGACTGTCATGCAGTGGAGGAGTGAGATAGCCTTAGAAACATGAAAACACTTGATGGTGTTAGGAAATGAAGAATAAACAAGAATGCTTTTTTTGCTTGTTTTACTTTATATTAATGGGTCATAAATTATGTTCTCTGATCTGGCTTTTTTCACCAAACATTAGGGAAGATGAAATATTATGAATATGTCCATTTTCCCTACTTTGACTTAAAATTAATGCAATACTAATCAAAATAATAGGATTCCTTTTTATAAATTAATCAACTAATTATAATGTTTGTAAGAAAGTCAGCTAAGAGAGAAAAACAATCTCGAAGTAGAACACAGTTGAATTATACTACCAGATATTTTCCAACCAAGAACATGGTATTTCCTAGTATTTATTTAAATCTTCTTTTAATAGGATTTTTGATTTAGGAGTTTTTTTGTTCATTTTAATTTTAATATATATCCCTTAAATAAAGATGCTAGATTCCTTACTTCTATTTCCTCAATGTGGCATACAACCAATAGATTTGTAAGAAGATGAAAATAGTTTTGTGGGTTTTTTTGTCTTTCTCATGTTCTTATTCAACTAGATAAAAGGACTCTATTTTGAAGGGAAGAGAGTTTGCAGAGATCATTAAACCATGGAGGGGCCACCTTGTGTTCAATGTCCTTCCAGGGAGTGAATTTGCCTATAAGGTTGAAATCCAAGATTTGGGAAGATTTGCAATGTTGTCTGGAAGTTTTTGAATACAGCAGCTCCACTGATGAATCCAAACCTTAGTGGTATGAGTATCTACCTGGTAGATCTCTTTCTCAATTTCCCGTAGTCCCCAAGTGACTTTGAGAATATTTTATGTTTTCTGAAGCTATGAGTAAAACCTAAATATTAGATAAGAGGGAAAACTAATATCTCATCCAGAAGATCACAGTGCAGAGTTGGGGCCTGTGTCATCTACATGGAGTAGATGAGGATATACTTGCATTTATTGGAATTTAGATGCCAAAAAGCTGCATAGGAGCCAATGGAGAAGTTCCAGATGGACCAGTTGCCACCTGCCAAACAAGCACTGGGTATCACCTAAGCTGGGAAACAGGATGAGGACTTTAACTACAGATGCCAGCATGACCACAGAGGCCAAAAAGTATGTTGCTTACTGTGCCATAGTGTAAAGGGAATTGTTGAATCACCCAGAGTTTTAGAACCAAGACCAAGAGGGGAGGGAAACAGAATACTTTGAAGGGACTGAGGAGGCAGAAAATCCTAAATTATATTCAGTTTCAGCTGAGAATGACTAAGTAATTACTGGACTGGAATAGAGAAAAACACAGAGGTGATTGAATTTACTTTGAAACTTCAAGGCTTAGACAGAATGCAAGTGGTCACTCAGGAACTAAGTTCAATTCAATTACAGGACAAAAAGAAAACTTTAAGTTTTCTATACTTGTGTTTTGTGGGCAGTAGAGACAGTCAATAGTGTGCCCATTTGAGATAGAGAAGTCAACAAGCTCAGCTTTTCAACAGCTTTGCCTTGGGATGCCTAGGTTGCTCAGAGGTTGAGCATCTGCGTTTTGACTTAGGGCATGATCCCAGGGCTCCGGGATCGAGTCCCACATCAGGCTCGCTGCATAGAGCTTGCTTCTCCCTCTGCCTGTGTCTCTGCCTCTCTCTATGCGTATCTCATGAATAAATAAATAAAGTCTTAAAAAAATAAACAGCTTAGCCTCACAGAAAGGAGTTTGGATTTTGATGTGATCTATAGAATAAATATTTTCAAGCAGAGGAGTAACAGGGTCAGCTCTATTTTATAAATATTCTCCAGTAAGCTGTGGACTGTGGGCTGCCGGGGTTGGTGAAGGATCTCAAGATGGCTGGGCGAAAACTTGCTCTAAAAACCATTGACTGGGTAGCTTTTGGGGAGATCATACCCCGAAACCAAAAGGCCATTGCCAACTCCCTGAAATCCTGGAATAAGATGCTTACCTCCAGGTTGGCTACTCTTCCTGAGAAACCACCTGCTATCGACTGGGCTTACTACAAGGCCAATGTGGCAAAGGCTGGCTTGGTAGATGACTTTGAGAAGAAGTTTAATGCCCTGAAGGTTCCTGTGCCAGAGGATAAATACACTGTCCAGGTGGATGCTGAGGAAAAAGAAGATGTGAAAAGCTGTGCTGAGTTTTTGTCCCTCTCAAAGGCCAGGATTGAAGAATATGAAAAAGAGCTGGAGAAGATGAAGAACATAATTCCATTTGATCAGATGACCATTGAGGACCTGAATGAAGTCTTCCCAGAAACCAAATTAGACATGAAGAAGTATCCCTATTGGCCTCACAATCCAATTGAAAATTTATAAACTTGAGTTGAGGAGAAAGCCCTAGCCCTCATATTATAAACATTGGACATTAAAAATAATGATACAGTAAAAAAAAATATTCTCCAGTAGGAATATGAGGTATGAATTGAAGAAGAATGACGTTTATAGCACATCATACAGAAGTTTTATAGAAATCCAAGCAAGTGATGATGAAGGTTTAAATCAGAGCCTTGACAATGAGGATGGAACAGTAGGGTAGAAGTTATTTATCATGGCATGGCCAGAAGATGAGAAACAAGAAAAGGGTCAGGTGTAGGGACAGAAACATTGGATTCAGTTTGTACATGGATTTGAGGTGCCTTTGTAATAAATACTGAAGTGAAGATTTGTTTTTTTGTTTTTTTAAGATTTTAAAGAGAGAGAGGGGCAGAGACACAGGCAGAGGGAGAAGCAGACTCCATGTGGGGAGCCCGATGTGGGACTCGATCCCAGGACTCCAGGATCATGCCCTGGGCCGAAAGCAGGCACTAAACTGCCAAACCACTCAGAGATCCCTGAAGTGAAGATTTGTAGTGATTAGTTAATTATGTAAGTCAGGATCTTAGGGTAGTTGGAAGGCTAGGGAAGAAGATATGATTAATTTTCATGTGCCAAGAACTTCCTTAAGGACAGTTTTGGAAGAAAGAACATAGAAAGTCTCTAGTCATTTCTGTTCTCCTGCATTGTGTGAGGAGGTAGTAACTTGTAGGGCCCTCTGATATTTTTTGCCACCAATATACAATCCAGATGCCTAAAGTCTCACTGCTAAAAATGTACTCCTTTGTTTCAAAATGTCTTTCATATGATCCATTTTTTAAATGCAAATAATTGTATAAATGATACACCTTTGAAATCCCTCATGTCTTAATAAAAATTGTTTTGGAAGGAGGAAAATACTATAAAAGAAAGTGAGACATGAGTGGATGGCTGCAATTATACCTCTTTTTCATATTTTGGTAAAGTTTGCTCTGTGAATAAATCTTGGCACTACACCTCAGAGTCAAAGGTCCTTTCATGGAAATCTACAATGTCTGGGATTTCAGTCACTATTTCAAACTTGCGTATTTTTATCTTATGATGTGGGTTTTTTTCAGTATAAACTCAGCTACATCTCTGGCTCGTTTTTTTCTGAAATACCCCTTGAAGGCACATCCTTAGTATGTTATATATACACTACCACTTTGATATATAGCCACATCTTTGGAGGCTCATTGTTGGTCACTTACAGAAAGCTACAGAGCATTTGAATATGAAACCAAGTGCAGTAATGACCTTGCTCAATTGACCTGAAAGAAGTCGAGCTTTGGAGAGACAAAATAGCTATAAACTCTAGATTATTCCAGAATTTTGTTACTGAAGCACAAAAAAATTATTCAGTTTCCTTAGAGACTCAACAAACTCTTCTTAAAAATCCCAGCTTATCTCATTTATCATAGCTATGAGAATTTGACTTGTCTCTGTGCCACAGTTTCTAAATATATGAAATGAGGATAATAGAGTTAATTTTATAAGGTTGTTTCAAGGATTCAATAGCATAACATCAGATTAGCTATATGCTTAACATTTTATATGCAAGAGCTCTATGAATGGTGAGTGTATAATGCTTATAGTGAATACTCCAAAATAATGAATCTCTGAACTTCATTCTTGTGCCAAGTTCTCTGACACACACTTCCTTCCAAATGTCTCTGGATAAAAGGATGGGACTCAAAAGAAGGCACACGTGAAAAAGAAGAGATAGTTACATGAATCTGAAATGTTTGGAAGCAAGGAGGATGGAGACATGTACTAACTGGATAATTATGCATCTTCATATCATTCCTTCTTACTGCTCAGCCAGTTGCACATCTGACAGAGCCCCACTAGAAGTGGAAAAAGATGAATCATTGCACACTGTGTCAGAGGGGGGATAAATACAGACAGTGGCTGAAATTTCATATTGAAAATGACTTACTTAGGTCTCACAGTGGGCTTTGTGATTTTCTTGGGCAGCATCCTTAGTAGACCATGTCATATGTGAAGCATATCATCTCATTCCCATCAGTGAAATAACATTCCCTGGTGGTGTTTTGGGAAGGATGTGTAGATGTTAACCAAAACCACAAAGAAAGGATGTTGTCACTTCCCCGTGGCATGTAAGAAAAACATGGATGTTTTGATGTGTCATTACATGCAAACTCAGCATAGCTAAGGAAAAGATCAGATTTCAAAGTGCTACTGCATTGAGTAAGTGAGGTATGACTACAAAGAAAGTAATACATTATGTTTTCAAGTGAAACAGGTCACATCTGCTGGGTGTATGTATGTGTGTGTTTCTGTACGTCTTTTTCAAGCACTTTTGCCTACCACTCAATTTAATATTGAAGTAGTTTGATGGTTTACAAAAACAACTTCCACATGTTAATACTATGTTTTTAAATATCTTATTGCTTGATTCCAAGTTGTTCATAAATGAGCATCTAGAAAACAGAATATCTGATCATAATAAATACATACATTTACATGCTTCATAAAATAGTGTCTGCAACGGGCATTAGAAGCTAAAACTTTGTACTCTAATTTCTGGAACCTCACAGTATCAACATCTCTTTTGAGGAATGACTTACTGAAGCTGTCTCTTTTATGAACATTTCATATTCATAAAGGGATGACTTTCTTCTGGCAGGCCTTTTCCCCACTCAGCTGAACTGGAAGTCATTTTTCTGAAGAGAGTCCCACTATTGGAACAAACTGAACAAGAACTCACATCACCATAAAAAGCTTTTGGAAGAGACCTGGGATTGGCTCTGGAGTGGACATAATTCAAATGCAAATGCATTTCATCAGTGGTTTGCTTTGGTTGCCAAATTTTGGGTCAAAAGAACTAACTACTGATCATTTGCTCTTTTCTACCAATCAACAGGATGCCAACAACAGAACTAATACTCTTTTTTCAAACCAATGTTATAGGGAGACTTGCAGAGAACCTTGTAATGCCTAATCTACCTTTATAGAAAGACATTACCAATGATACCCCTATTGGTATTGCTCAGTGATTCAAACTTACACAATTAAGGATAAAAAATTCACAATATTCACATATTATAAAAATTAAAATCTACAATAAAAAGGATAAAATAACTTGTATCTAAAAATAATACTATTAAATTTTTTAATGTATTTCCTTCTAGGTTTTTTGTTATTGTATTTTATTTTTTACTGAGTATTGTTTACATTGTTGGGTTTAGCAAGCAGCTTTTTTTTTTTTTTTAATATACATTGTTGGGTTTAGCAAGCAGCTTTTTTTTTTTTTTTAATATACATTGTTGGGTTTAGCAAGCAGCTTTTTTTTTTTTTTAATATACATTGTTGGGTTTAGCAACCAGCTTTTTTTTTTTATACTCAATATCAGAGAAATCTCTTCTTAACAATATCTTTTATAATATTTGCATAATATTCCATAATGTAACTATGCTCAAATTTACTTACCTGTTTCTTCAGGGAAATTTAGACATTTAGGTAGTTAAAAAATAGAACTTTTTCTGATTATTTCCTTATGATAGATTCCCTAGAAGTTTGATTAATAGCTCAAAGTTATGAACATTTGTTAAGGCTTTTGATAAAGATTGTCAAGTGGCTTCACTCCCCAAAGTAGTGTGTACAAGTGTCTGTTTCTACAAAACCTCACCATACCTCTTAGTTTTTTCTAATTTCCCCAAACCAATAGTTTTCAAGTGGATATGATTACTGCCCCTTCCCATAGGAGACGTTTGACAAATTTGGAGACACTTTATTTTACACAACAAGGAAAGTGCTACTGGGGCTAAATATCCTACAGTTGTGCTCTCCACAACAAGGAATTATCTGGCCTAAAATGTCATGACTCCTTTCTTCATACCTCCAGTTTAAAATTAATTGTCTTGATTATTTCAGTATTACTTCAGGAAAAGCCTGGTTGAAAATAAATGCCAAGAAAGATTTTCCAAGAGAAGGGAGCTGTATGAAAAAACAAAACAAAACAAAACAAAACAAAACAAAACAAAAAACGCCTGTTTGTCAGAAAGCATAAGATATATAATAAACAACTAAACATATCTCCAGACATTGTCAAATGTGCTTAAAGGATAAAATAGCTACCAGCTAAGAACTATTGGTTTATATTGATCAAAATGCCTTGATCTTAGTTGGCATTTACTGAATAATTATTGCTAAATGTATGAATTATTTCAATTATGATTTTTTAAAAAGATTATTTATTTATTCATGAGAGACACAGAGAGAGAGGCAGAGACATAGGCAGAGGGAGAAGCAGGCTTTCCTCAAGGAGCCCAATGTGGAACCTGATCCCAGACCCCAGGATCACACCCTGAGCCAAAGGCAGACGCCCAATCACTGAGCCACACAAGGGTCCTTCAATTATGATTTCATTGAGATATTAGTTCCTTCCTTTTCCCTAAAATAGTAGCTTACAAATTGAAATGCAATTTGTCTATTTAGATGAAAACTGAGCAATAAAAAAAACCCTCAAATTATTGAAAAGCACAGAAATTAGTAAGTGGTGAAATCATCCAGCATTCCTGGTAGACAAATAAATGGGTTTTTTCCAGAAAGAAAAGCTGAAGTTCAAAAATATGATCACACAACTTCCATGCTGGAACTAAATAAAACTTTCTCAGTGAGGACACAGGTAGAGAGATCTTCACATTTATCGTTTCACCAGTATCTTTTCCCCACAGCTATATTTCCTGCCATAGAAAAGTCCTACTGAGAACAAGGACTGGATCCCACATCCACGTGGATCTTCCATGGTGCCAAGCACTGGAGAATGAGTATGAAATGTTTAAATGAGTGGTAGAACAAATGTGATTTAAATGAATAATATTTCTATTCACTCAGGATCTAGTTTCCTTTGTATGTCTAATCAGAATCCTTATCTTTCAGCTGCCATAGATCACAGTCATCATTAACCATGATGGAGATTAGCCAAGGCTCTAGATTTATGGTTCTGGGAGTCAACAAGGTACAAGTTTCTGTCTGCACTCCAGATGGGGTTTTGGATGGATACTCCATGAAGTTGTTATTTAGTAGCCTGGCAGCATCCTTTGCAAAGTGGGGAGTCACAGTTGGCATTCCTCTTTTTAGCATTTTGTTGCCTAATAGATGGTCTCAAATTAATTATGTGCCAGGGTCTGAGCAGCAATAATGGAGACCAGCCTTGCCCCAACAGGCTTTGGTGAGACTACTTGGCTGACTGTCTGTTTCCTTGATATTCAAGTCAATAAATATTTATTGAGGCTATACTCTGTGTAAGGCACTTGGCTAGGCACAGTAAGAGATAGGGCCATGGTATAAGATATATCGCCAAGCGTTAAATGGAACTCAAAAGCTTGAAAGGGAGAGAAGTACATAAATTAGTATGAATCAAAGGCAGACTGTAATTAGAGGTATGAGTATGGACTTGTGAGAACAGGAAGGAGAAAGATCAAGACCAGTTGAGGAATTAGGAAACACAAAGAAAGAACTGGCCTTTGATCTGGGCATTGAAGGATGGATGAGTTTTTGATAGGTAAAGAGAAATTCAAGACGCATGATGAGCAAATCTATAAAGATTAGGAGGCATAGGACATGTCCAGCATGTAATAATAAAATAATAATAGTAATAATAATAATATAATAATAGTAATAATAATGTGATAGTTAATATGCATTAAGATCTTACAGTTTTTAAGTATAATTTCTAAACTTTATATTTTTTATGTTAAAAATGGAACAAGGTTCAATTTATCCAATAAGTACAGTGTGTAGGGCCCACAGTACTTTTAGTGGCCCATGAAAATGTTTTAATTTCTTTTTCACAATTAGAAGGAAAAATAATATAATCCATCCTGGGTTATATTTGTCTTTATACCAATGCAGTCATAAAGTATAATTTTTTAATATTATTTTCATGGTGGAAGAGCCCACAACAGACATAATGTGGTATTGAATGGAACTATCCTAGATGCCTTTCATTTGTTAAGACTTCCAAACTACTTCCAAATCTTTCCTTTTTCTTCATTTCCATTGTTTCAGTCAAAGACAAACCCGTATAAAACCTCTTGTAAGGATTACAATATGAGCTCCTAACCAGTTCTTTGCTTTTACTCTTCTCTTATAAAACCTACTTTCTACACAGCTTCCTGGGAAGCTGTGGTCATTCCTCTGCTTAAAAAGTTCCAGGGCTTCATATTACACATAAAATACAACTTCATCTTTATATCTTAGCCAAAGGTCCTTGGCTATCTGTTTGAACTCAATCTGTATTATCTTCACCATGATCACTGTCATGGTGACCTAGCTGCACTGGCCTTTTCTCTGCTCACAGAACACATTTGCCTCAGGGGCTCTTCACATAAGATCCTTCAATCTGTAATATTTCCACATTCCTAGTTTTATATGATTTTTATTTTCCAATATTTAGATTTTATTTTATTTTATTTTTTCCAATATTTAGATTTTAGTTCATATGTGACTCCTTTAGAAAGTTCTCCATGGCCACAAAATCAGATGCTTCTGTATATTACCCCATTTTAATTTTTAAAATTGCATTTAATAATATATGAAATTCAAATGTTTAATTTAATTGTACTTTTGTTTATCATCTGTCTTCCTTGACCAGAAGGTAAATTTCATGAGAAGAACAATCACAGTATCCTCAGAGTTTAGAAAAGTACCAGGCATAGAGTAGACACTAAATAATATAATTATCTAGTGGATATAAATTTCATGTCTACCATGTACATAGTTTTGAGTTTCAGTGTGGAATAAAACAAATTTGGTTTCTGCCCTCATGGAGCTTATACTCTAGTGGGATTTACACTGCTTATCTAAATAAGTCCTCAAAAGACACAACATAGAAACTAATAAATTCCATTTTCCCCAAGGCTGACACTGGGGTTAGAGAAATTAATTACAGTGTTTACCTGAGATTTGAACCCAAGTAGCTCATCTTCAGAATTTTTCTCCTGAACACAACATTAAATTCCTGTCAGTAATAAGCATACTTGTCCCAAGTTTAGGTAATGGTTAGATAGTGTAAAGACAGAAGTTCTGAAGTGCCTTGGATACCAGTTTGAGAAAATTGTTCTTAAGTCAGAAGACAATGGATAGTTGTTGAAAGTTTTAAACAGAAATGGGCCTTAGAAAGAATGCCCTGAGAGTAGTAGGGCAGGTCAACAAAAGCAAGGGAGACTGGGGATAGAAGAGTTAGAAGGCTATTGCCATGGCCTGTCAACCACTCACCATATTTTAGGAACTTAATAGCAGTTCAAAATTGTATGTTGTTTGCACACATTTCCCTAATAACAGCTGCTGGATGAAGGAAGGTTCATTTTATGCATTTATTGAGGACAACACTCAGGCAGAAAACTCTCCAATTCTATTCTGGAAACATCTATTTCAGATATTTTCAAATGAAAATTACCAGTAGCCTCTGTACCCAAAGATGATTATAGCTATTCTTTATAACAATTATCAACTTGTGGCCACAGATTATGTTAACTATATCCTTGCTGTCTTGAAAGGGCTTTGTATTCCCTGCTCCAGACTGATTACAACTGCTCAACATTTATTCATTCATTTCTTAATTCACTAATCATACATTCATTGAGCACCCTGTGTGTTCAGGAATGCTAAGCTCATGGTGTAAAGAGGGAAATAGACCTATTCACTGATGAAGGAAATTCTCTTGAATCTATATTCACTGTACCTACAATAAGAAACTTCTCCCCCTCTCCACTTACTACCACTCTGACCATCTCTTCTCACTTGGTTTCTCCTAGTAGCCTTACTATTAATCTTTCTGCTTTTACATTTCTCCCCTATTCTCAACATAGCAACCAAGATGACTCATAAAATGTAAGATCATGTACTACTCTGTTCGAAACTTGCATTGGCTACCCATTACATTCAAAGAAGTAGTCAGCAAAAAAACAAAAACAAAAACAAAGAAGTAGACCTTAAAGAGGCCTACCAGGCCCCATGTAATCATGGGCCTTATCGCCTACTGCTTTGCCCCCACATACCCATCCCATTCACTCTGCTCCAGCCATAGGGACCTCTTTATTACCCCTCAAACATCCCATGCATGTTCTCATCTTAGGGCATTTGCACTACTAATGTTTCCTAGCATCTACCAACTCCTAACATCCTACATAATTTACTTTTTATAATACATAGTCTGTCTCCCTCACCTATGCATCCCTCCACAAGGTCAAGGTCTTCCTCTGTTTTGTTTGCGGCTGATTTTTCAGCATCCAGAAGAGTATTGACACTTAGCAGATTGGATGAATAAATAAATATGCACATTTTCAATGCCACATGGTGACGTCAAGGAACAAACTGTTCATGAGAATAGATCAAAGAACAGAGACTCAACTGGAAAGAATTGTGGAGAGAATTCTGAGAAAAATACCCATGTTAAACCAAATATCCAATACTCTGATTCACTGAGATGCATCCGAAGGTAAGAGTGATCTTTAAGGTTGTTGAATATTCCCACATCGAAGAGAGGAGAAGGCCCCTTAGACTAGACAAATTCCAACACTGTTCACTACCTGCTGTTCTTCTATGTGCACACCAACTCCACAGTTCTTTCATGTTCTCTAAACAATGGAGGCTTATTTTCCATTGGGAATAAACAGAAATTTGGCTTACTGTACTGATGATTATTTGTTCATCATCCTCAGTGTATATTAGTTATGACTTAGGTTAGAGCTGGCCTAATGTATGGACTGGAAGGTAATACATAGGACCCAGTAATTTGCTTCCTTACTTTCCAATATTCTCCTTATCTACATTATATAGAACCTTAAAGTATTATTAGTAGAACAAGTTTTTTTTTTTTTTTTTGGCCTCTGTTTAAATGTAAATACTCTGGTAAGAGTAGTATGAATTTACTAATTTTTTGGAGGGAATATTTTATTAAGTCTTTTCAATCACAAATTGAGAGAGAAGGTACTGGTGGAGTAAGGAAGATGAGATGGAAGAGAGGTAGAGTAAGGAGTCCTAATTGAAAATGACTACATTTCAAGGAATATCAAAATAAAGTGTGTATGTGTATGTGTGTGTGTGTGTGTGTGTGTGTATGTTGGGGGGAGGGAGGGAAGTGGGAGAATACAGGGCTAGGCTAAGAGATGTCAGTGAGTCCAAATGAGGAGAAGAGTTCTCAAATGGGTGGGAAATAGTGGTGACACTGAAGATAATTCTCACCTACTCACAAATTAGTTTGGTTCCAGCCTTGTCCTAGGCCTGGAGTGCAAGGAGCTTCATAGTGGAATGGACAGAGCACTGGGCACTCAGACTTTGTCCTTAGCTTCACCCCTTTCTGTTTTTGTCACCTTGGATTATGGTTTCTTCATCTACATAACAGAGATAATAATGTCTATCTTCCTCTCCAAATGTTAGGATCAAATGCACTAAGCAAAGAAAAAACTATGTAAAACATCTAGAAATTTAAGAAGGTGCTTCCTAAAGGAGAGGAAGAAAAAATGTCAGGGCTGCCCAAAGGGTGTTTTCACATGACCAAGACCCAAATCTTCCCCCCCCAACACTTTGATTTTTTTTTAAGTTTCTTTATCTATTTTTAATTTTTAAAAGTATTTATGTATTTATTTAAGATTTTATTTATTCATGAGAGCACACAGAGAGAGGCAGAGATATAGGCAGAGGGAGAAGCAGGCTCCCTTTGGGGAGCCTGATGTAAGACTCGATCCCACGACCTCATGACCTGAGCCAAAGACAGATGCTCAACCACTGAGCCACTCAGGGGTCCCTAAAAATCTTTTATGATAGATTTCAAATATATATAAAAGCAGAAGTAATACTGTAATAACTTCCCATTACCTATAATTTAGCTTTATCAATTATCAGTATATTGTTAACTTGATTCATCTATATCTCCCTACTATCTACTCTTGCTGTTTATTAATTTTTATAGCTTTACTGATGCAAAATTTACATAACATAAATGCATACATTTT
The DNA here is from genome assembly GCF_003254725.2 of Canis lupus dingo. NCBI lineage: Eukaryota > Metazoa > Chordata > Mammalia > Carnivora > Canidae > Canis > Canis lupus. The sequence goes on along the minus strand of NC_064250.1, from coordinate 52,684,845 downwards.
AAGTGTATAACTCAATGAGTTTTTGTAAATATTTAAAATTATGCAGCCATCACCAGAATATAGTTTTAGAACATTTCTATCACCCAAACAAGTTCTCTCTTGTCTGAATGTAATCAATTCCTGCTGCCACTCCCTTTATCAGGCTCCCTTTCTGTTACTACTTTGTTGTAAGTCTTATCATGGATGACAGTTTAATTTTGCCAAATGAATTTTTATATATCTATTGGGATGATCATTTTTTCCTTCATTTTATTAGTTATTATTTACTACAACAACTGGTTTTTAGAAAGTTAAACCAAATTTACAGTACTGACATAAATCCCATTTAGTCTTAATGGATAATTCTTTTTCAATACATTACTATTTTTTTAAAAGAATTTTTGCATCTCTGTGTAAGAAGGATGTTGGCTTCACAGAATGAGTTGGAAATTGTACCTTCCTCCTACATTCAGAAGGCATTTGTAAATGTTTGGTATTATTTATTATTTTCTTTCTTTCTTCTTTTTTTTTTAGTATTATTTATTCTTAAAATATTCATTGGAAATCACCAGTGAAAGCCATCTGGGCTTGGGCTTTTCTTTTAGGGAAGTTTGTTTAAATTTTTATTTAAATTCCAGTTAACATACAGTGTAATATTAGTTTCAGGTATACAATTTAGTGATTCAATTCAATAGTGATTATAGACAACACCCCGTGATCATCCTAACACTTCTTAATCTCCATCACCTATGGTTACCTCTAGTAACCATCAATTTGTTCTCTATAGTTAAGAGTCTGTTTCTTGGTTGCTTCTCTCTCTCTTCCCTGTGCTCCATTGTTGTTTCTAAGTGGCTTTGCCATTTCCATGGATAGTTGTCTCTCTCTGCCTCAGTAATTGGCAATACTTCAGATGGCAGCTGTTCTGAGATTTTTCATTATTAATTGTGTTTCTTCTTTGTTATTGTTACATGCCCATTTATTTTATAATTCTAATTAAGTTGTGGTTATTTGTATCTTTTTATAAATCTTTCCTTTTCATCTAAGTTGAAAATGTGTTATTATAAAGTTGTTCATAGTATTTCCTTTTAATCTTAGTATCTGTAGGATTGGTAGTGATGCCTCCTCCAAAGGCTTTCCTAAAAAAAAAAAAAAAAAAAAAAGAGGCTTTCCTGATTTTGTTAAGGTCTGTCTCTCTCTCTCTCTCTCTCTCTCTCTCTCTCTCTTTTTTTTTTTCTTGTCAAAAGAAGGTTTGTAGACTTTGTTAATTTTTTTAAAAACATCTTTGGTTTCATTTATTTTCTCCACAACTGTATTGTTTATCTACCTTGATTTCTGATTTTACCCTTATTTGCTTCTTTCTTCTTGCTTTGGGTAGAGTTTACTCTTCCTTTTCTAATTTTCTAAGATGCAATCTTAAGTTATTGGCTTAATACATTTATTCTTTCCAATATAGGTGTTTAAAACTACAAATAGCCTCTAAGAAGTGCTTCAGCTTCATCCAAAAAAAATTAGTATACTGTGTTTTCATTTTTAGCTATTCAAAATAATTCTATTTTCCCTTAATAATTTTTTTCTTTGATCCTTGTATTATTTAGGAATATTATGCTTAATTTCTATATGTTTGGGGATTTCCAACATTTGGATTATTTATTTCTAATTTACTTTTTATTGTCATTGGATAACATACTTTGTGTAATTTTAATTTTTTAAAAAAATTTTTAAAAAATTTTAAAGACTTATTTCATTTATAGAGTGCAGAGCCTGATGCAGGGCTCAATCTCCTGACCCATGAGATCATGACCTGTCCAAGAGTTGGACACTTAACTGTCTGCATTATCCAGTGACCCTAGTTCTTTAAAATTTATTGAGACTTGTATAGCCAACAATATGATTTATCTGAGAAATCTCAGAGAATGTTCCATGTGTTCACGAAAAAATATCTATTCTGCTGTTTTTTGGTGGAATTTTTTATAAATCTCAGTTGTTAATCTATTTGATAATATTGCTCAAGTCTTCTCTGTCCTTGCTAATTTTCCAACTTATTATTCTATCAAATATGGAAAATGGTCTATTTGTCCCTAAAGTTTTTGTGGAGTAGTCTATTTCTTCTTTCATTTCTATCAATTGTTATTTCATGTACAGACATAGGTCATTTAATTGCACTTTGCTTTATTGTGCTTTGCAGATATTACATTTTTTATAAGTGGAAGATTTGTAGCAACACTGCATTAAACAAGTCAATTGTGCCATTTTTCCAACAGTATTTTCTCACTGCATGTTTTGGTTCACATTCTGGTTAATTCTTGCAATACTTTTATTATTTTATTAAATTTTATTATTACTGTTGTTGTTATATTTATATGGTGATCAGTGACAGTGCTTTTTGATATTACTATTGTAACTTTTATATGCACTGGGAAACCAAAAACTTCATTTGATTTACTATGTTGCAGTATACTCTATTACAGTGGTCTGAAAACAAACCCACAATATCTCTAAGTACATCTATATATTTTAGAGCTGTGTTTTAGGTGTATTTACATTTATAATTGTTTACTTTTCTGATGATAAATCATTTATATCATTATTACATGTCTGTCATTGTAGGGACATTTTGAGTGAGTTAAATTTTGTTATATAGCCACTCCAGCTCTCTTATAATTACTGTTTCATGGTCTTTTTTTTTTTTTATTTTTTTGTCTTTTTACTTTCAAACTATTTGTATCTTGGAACCTAAAGTGTATCTCTTATAGGCAGCAAATAATTGTGGAGTTTGTTTTTTTCGTTTTGTTTGTTTGTTTGTTTTGGTTAATCTGTTCTGATGACTTCTACCTTTTAGTTTGTATGTTTAACCTACTAACATTTAATGTAATTATTGACAGAATCATATTTACATATGGCATTTTGCCATTTGCCTTTAATATGCCTTATGCCTTGTCTCCTATTTCTTTGCTCCTTCTTTATGTTTTCTTTTTTGTTAGATAGACATTTTTCCCATGTATATTATAATTATTTCATTGATTTTATCACTAAATTTTTAAATTCTTTTTTTGATGATATCTTTAGAGATTACAATGTTCGTGTTAATTTATCAAAGTCTACTTCAGATTAATATGAATGTAATCCTAGTAAAATACAGATATTTTTGTCTGATACAACCCACTTCATCCCTACTTCTTTCAGCTATTATTGTTACATAAATGTTATAAAGACAACAGTACAGGTATAGTGTTAAAATTATTGTTTTATGAAATTTTAACACTGTTTTTCACACAGTTAAACAGTCTTTAATATTTATGCCTTTACATAGTCTTTAATATTTATGCCTATATTACCTTTTCCACTGCTTTGTATGTCTTGGAGTAGATACCTCATGGAAATATTTCCTTTTATTCAGCCTGAAAAAAAATTTTTTTAGTGTTTCTTGTAAGGCAAAGCTCCTAACAAAAATTTCCTTCATTCTTTGTTTGCTTTAGATTGTCTATGTATTACTTAAACTTTTGTTTAAAAGATTTTATCATTTATTTGAGAGAGAATGAGAGAGACAGAGAAAGAGAGCAGGGAGGGGGCAGAGGGAGAGAGAGAGGGAGAGAAGCAAACTCCCTGCTGAGCAGGGAGTCCAACATAGGTCTCTACCTCAGGATCCTGAGATCATGACCTGAGCCAAAGGCAGACACTTAACTCACTGAGTCACCCAGGCTCCCTTCTTTTAATTATTTAAACAGAATTTCATTAGTTCTTTGAACACAGATATATAAAACAACTCCTTGGAAGTCTTTATCTGAGTCCAAAATGTGGGCCTCCTCAGACAGTTTCTTTTCTTTCTCTCTCTCTCTCTTTTTTTTTTCTGAAAATGACAAATACTTTTTGGTTCTTTCCATGTTTTGTATTTTTTGTTGTTGTTGAAAATTGAGCATTTAAAAAATCTAATACTTTACATAACATATTGTAGAATCTCTGGATTATAATTCCACCCAAAAGTTGTTGCTGCTGTTGCTTATTTGTTTAGTAACTTGCCTGGACTATACTGTGGGATTTGTTTTTCCATGTTGTGTGGCTATTGGTATCTCTGCTCAGTTTTCTTTTTTGATTCTTATTTTTTTTAATTTTAAGTCTAACTTATTAGGGGGCATGTTTATATTTCTGCATATCTTAGTAGTCAGCCTATGATTGGTAGGAGGTCATGCTCAAACATCTCAAGACAGTTTCCGTCTTGTGTTAGTGGATATGTTTGTGTTAGTAAGTGCATTCAAAGTTCAAGCAATTTTAAAATTTGCCCATATTTCACTTTTCCCTGAGCTTTCTAATGTATCCTGTATAGTTTGATGTACTATTAAGATCACCCAAAGATGTGTGGGTAACTTAGGCTCTCTACTCTCTCCTGTGCAAATATGTGGAGAGGTTATCAAGACACTATGGATGCCTTATTTCCAGTATCTCCCTGTAAAATTTCTGGCTAGTTTGCTGTTTGTCCCAGAGAGGAATGCAGCCTCAGGTGAACTGAGCCTCAAGTCTTCCCAATTCGTTTGCCACTGAAATTTATTTGCTTCCCAATTCACAACTGTTATAAACCCATTGGCTTTGGGATCTTTCTGTATTCTGATCCAAATGAAGGCATTCCTCTCCAGCAACAAAGTTGCTTATATTATACATGGCTTTGCATTGGTAGACTCACTCTGCAGATTGAGCTGGGAAAAGAGATGGAAGTAGTCCCAGGGAGAATGTCACAGATCCCCACTGTCATTATACAAAGTTCACTTTTTTCTTTTTAAAAAGAATATCCACTTCTCAGTTTGGTGTATTATTTTGGTCAATTTCCATAACCCGAAATTTTTTTCCAGTTTTATAATTTTTTTTGGTTGGAATAAAATTTACTGAGAATTTTATTCTCCTGTACCAGAGTCTAGCCTCTAGATTTTTATATGCCTCTCTTCTCTATTTTGAACCATTGCTAGTATGAGCAATTCTTGCTGACTGAGATGTTCCTTATCCTTAAAATTTGGTTCAAGTGAGCAAAATACGTAATCATATGTGTGGAGTTATAGCCTTAGAAGAGACATTTTTAGGAGGGAAAATCCTTGCATGGATCTGGATAGCACAAATATACACACATGAATGTACTTTCTTCTATACCCTCCTTACCACCTAGATTCTACTAATTTCTCCTTTATATTTTCAAAATATATATAGAATGGTAAAGAAATTAAGTAAGTAAAGAGGTGAAAAAACATTGTCCTTTAAAATACTTTTTTCAATCTAGTGTGACCAATCTTAATGGTTTGCACAGAAATAAAAGTACGCTAAAATTTCTACTTCTTAGGAAATCCCTCAGTTCCAGACACATTGGAAGAGCTAATCACTCAGAGTCCAGAATATTCTTTTACAAGAGTACTAACCAAATTGTATCAGTATTTTTTTTCTTGCTTTCCAGTTGTCTCAGCTAGCTATTTGCTGGCAAGCTATTACATAACAAACAACCACAAACAAAACCATACATACAAAATCAAGCCTTTATTTCTCACCTAAGTGTCTGATGGTTAACTGGAGTTCAGTTAATTTAGACTGGGTTCACAAGGCTTGACTTCAGGTCCTAAGTTACATTCAGATCTGGGGCCAGTGGACTACTTGCGTATGTTCTTCTCATGGTGTTGGAAAAAAATATAAGAGCATTAGCTCAATTGTCCAATCAATTCCAAACTTTTGCTGATATCATATCTGCAACTATTTCACTGGCCAAAGCAAATAACATGGCCAGACTCTCTACTTTAGCAATCTTTTGCTAATCTCTGAGGATTAGCAAAGTTACATGACTGAGGGTATAGATACAGAAGTGGTAAAGTAGTAGGAACAATAGCATAAACTTCCAGTTTCCCTCAAATCAGCCTGAGCACAGAAACCATGCTCTGTGCCTAGGTTATAGAGTTGGCTTAGGCATTTGTAGCCATGTGCCCTTGGGCAAGTTACTTTTCAACTTTATATCTAAGTTTTTCAGGTGATTATCCAGGTGATTTCCATGTGATTTCCAGGTGATTATCCAGGTGAAGCACTTAGTGTTGTGCCTCAGATGAAGCCTCACACCTCCTGGCATAGAATAGGAAGTACAAAAATATTTGTTGATTGAGTGAAGAGATATGAAATGGAAAAGAATCTTAGAAATATGCAAGTGAGTATTTTAAATTGTTGGGAGAGTATACAATTTAGACTTGGGAAGGGATTGGGAAACCAACTGGGAGAGTGAATGAGGGCTTAGTTGTAAAAGAAAGCATATTGGATGTTTGCCCCTGGAGAGAATTAAGGCATCTATCCAATTAATCAGACTTTATAATAAATAATTTCATTTAACAAGGATAAGTTCTAAATATTGGCCAGTATCAGTTGCAGTAAGGGCTCGTCGTGTTGCTGCTGTAGTGCAGTTCCCTGCTTACTTAGCTTACCTCAAGTGTATATCACGTGCCTTTCTGTTTCTCTTTGAGAGCCTTTTACAACATCATGGGAACACACCCCAGAAGTAAGGGGAGTTATTGCTGATGGGACAATCCTCAACCAATGGGGATAAGAGTCCATGGATAAATGTTTCAGCCTCCCATACTTGAGAAGATATTTCATAAGATAATCAGGATGTACAACAGAATTGGTCCCCAGGTGTAGAAAGCATCCCCATATAGGCCTTTCTTCCTTCCTTTTCTCATTCTTTCTCTGAAACACTCTCATAACTCCTAGGATTTGTCATAATTTCATAATTTCTAGGATTATTCCTAATTAAACTAAGTGTATACTATCTCAGGTTCTACTTTCAGGGAAATCCAAACAGAAGCACACATATATTTTACCTTTTTTTTTTTTTAAACCACAGTCTGCACCTCCCAAAATCTGTTTTGTGCTCTCACTTGAGATAAATACCTTATTTAAGAGTCAAAGTCTATTCAGTCTATTTTACCTACCAAAATTTTGTTGATGTTCAACTGGCAACATCTTGTGTTATGAAAACCAAAGAGTTTATTTTTGCTTTCAAAATGTAAATCAAATTATACTATGAAAATTATAGTATCTAAAAGATTTTTCAAGTTATAAAGGCACCTTAGGAATGCTGATATTCTCTTCAAGAAAATGTCTTCTCCCTGGTTAAGGTTTAGCAATCTATATGATCAAATTTATACCTTTCTGAAAACATTGTCCCAGAGCACAAGAAAAATACTTTCATGTTTTCTGGCAAATTGTTGACCTTGAGGAATACATAGCTATAGAAAGCACTAAATGAAATAATATTTTAAAAATAGAATCCTTTCTGCAAACATATTTCAATAATCTTTCTGGTAAAAGTTCAAAATTCTGTCTTTAGTTTTCATTGTGGTCTTTGCATAATGGATTAGTCCATGGAAATTCTATAACTGGAAGCCAATCTATAATGAATTTTTTAATGAATAAATAAGGAAACTGAAAAGGAAATAATTTCCTTGAGAAATTATCTTGAGAAGAAACGGTTTCCCAAAGCTCCTTAACTAATTGTAATTAGAATCCCAGACTCTGAACTCTTTATCTGGTTTATCTTCCATATTTTCCCAATTGACTTTGTGCCATAAATATTCTCAATTTAAGGTGAAGTTGCACAAAAGACACTCTCTTTATGTAATCATGCTTTAGAAACTATTTTGTCTACTATAAAATTTTCTCTTTATATTTTGCACTGAGTCTCTTGCTAACCTATTGGGTTTTCAACTGCTTTGATTCCTGAGTCCACTCTCAGCTGGGATGTTGCACTTAATGCCATCCAGCCCCTCTCCACACCACGCCTAGCTTTGCCTTCTGAAACTCTAGGTAGCCCCAGTGCCTTAGCCCCTAAATAAGAACCTTACTTAGTTCATATTTCTTGATTATCTAAGGAAATAAAAAAGTAAAATGTCTCTTTTTTTCCATCTTTGATGTTTTGCTTCAGATTCTAACCTGAAAATCTTCTATAGATACAACTCTTAATTTTCTCCTCCTTTCTTCATTTCTGCTCATAGACAAAGAGACTCTTTCCTGATTGACCAGTTTAGAATGAGATAAAAATATTACCATGCTCCTTAATCTCCCTACCCTCTCACCCAGGAGTCTGTCTACTTGTAGGATGCCTGCGTTCTGTCTTACTCTTTTATTATGAGAGAGGCCCATCTCTGCTCACTGCTGCCAGTGGCTTTGATTGAGAAAGTTTGGATAATTCTGAGAAGATGTATCAGGAAACCTCTCATTGATCCACATTGGAACTATGTTCTCCAATTGTTTTATCAGCAACAGAGGGGATGTCTTGACCTCTATCTACTGATTCATGCCCTTATTGATAACTTGTTTCTAAAATCAGTGAAAAATCCCAGTGAAATCCCCTAAAATCTCAACATGGTAAATGAAGAAAGAGCTTCTTAAAAAATAAAAAACTTAGGAACACAATAACTTCAACAAAGACAATAGTCATTGGAATTATTAATAAAATAATAATTTATTAATAAAACAGTAAATGATTAATGCAAATCCAAAGTTGCAATAACAGTTTGATGAGGAGTTAGGAAAATTATAGTATCTTGTACGTTAAAGGTATAATGGGAAAATACAGTTATTGAAGTGAGAAGAGATGGAAATGATCCAGATAACTCAATATCATACACTATTATTTCAGTACTTAATATTAAAAGATACCATAGTATGTACTTTAAAGCACTCATTTGCTGAAGTGTTGAGTCTTTTAATTCTCACCACATTCTCAAAAGTAATCTTAGTTCTTTCAAAAATTCTTTGATTCTACAAATTAACAAGTATCTTGTTTCTTCATGTTATAAAATAGCACTTTGATTTCTGCAACTCATGTTGCAATATGAAATGGCAGAACTGGTCTCATGACTGTCCAACTAACTGCATGTATTGATAGAATTGAAGTGGGTGGGGACTGACTTGAGCTTAGTTTGCAGTTATTTTTGAACTAGGTCACTGATGTGAATACATTATAAAGTTCCCAAACATTTTGAATGTTTGCTTGTTTATTTTAATTCAGGTGTTATTTTTATTATTGATTTACTTTAATCAAGTTTAGCTAGAGAATATGATTTATTATGTTTTTCCTTGGAATTTATTAAATCCCATTGGCAGTAATTTTTGTAAATATTACACAAGTACCTGAAAATAATGTATATTTTGTTTATAGATTTAAAGCTCTATTAAAAATCTTTTTAGAAAAAAAAATCTTTTAGATCAGTCTATTAATTTTATTATTCTAATTTGCTATACTAATTTTTGTTGGTTTAATGTGCTGGTTTCTGAGAGAAGTAGTATAATCCCAACCTCCTCCCCACTTGGTTGTGGGTTTGTCAATTTCTCTATGTAATTATGTCAATTTTTGCTTTACATATTTTGATCTTAAATTAGTGCATAAAAATCTGTGATAATTAAACCTTCTTGGATTTTTCTTCCATCACTATTATTGATTTATACCTTAAATTCCAACGTTTTTTTGCTATTATCACAGCCACATCAACTTTATTTCGATTAGAACTTGCCTGATATAACTTTTAATATCCTTATGATTTTAACTTGTCTGTGTGTTTTTTTAAATAAAAAAAATAAAAGTTTATTTTATTATTCTGTTTTCTGACCTACAGATTAATGTATTATAATCACTAATGTGTTTTCAGTTACCTACTCCCTTAACTCAAGCTTACTCTTTATTCATCCTTTTTTTAAAGATTTATTTATTTATTCATGAGAGACACAGACTGAGAGAGAGAGGCAAAGACATAGGCAGAGGGAGAAGCAGGCTCCTCACAGGGAGCCTGATGTGAGACTCGATCCTGGATCCTGGGATCACGACCTGAGCCGAAGGCAGGTGCCCAGCCGCAGAGCCATCCAGGCATCCCTATTCATCCTTTTCTTTACCTTTACTTTTTTCTGTCCTTGTTTCTCTTGGAATAATAATTTACAAAAATTCTCTTAATTTCCTCTGCATATTTTCTTTGCATAGGAGTTGTAATGTTTCTACTCTATTAATGGTTGTCTTATTTTTTACACATATTTATATAATTTGTCTTACATCTAAAGATACCCACATATTTCCATTCTACTCCTTGACAAGGAACTTAAAACTCTTTAAAATTACATAGATTATCATTTTCTCATATTGTTATTAATATCTAGAGTGTTGTTGTCATTTACTACTAAGTACTGGAGTAAATTTTCATCTGAGGAATAATGTTTTACTCAATTTCAGAAAAAATTCTGGAAAAAGTTCCGATCTCTACAAATATCACTTTCCAGTCATTTCTTTAGAGATTCTTGATCAAGCTTTCTTGCCTCCTTCTTTTACTTTTATGTATATACCTTTGACTCTTCATGTTAAGTTCTCAGTGAATTCCTTTAAAGTATATTCTAATTTATCCTTTCTCAGAGACAATGAAAGTCAGCAATGTATTACAGATGGATAATATTTTCATTCCTAAGTAAGCAAGAGCAAATAAGCCCTTTCTATACAAAGTCACTCTATAGCTGTAATAATGGGTGACAATTATTTCTTCTGTTATTGTTCTTTTCTTACCAGTGATAGCCCAGTGGTGCTTAGTTTCTCCCACCTTGTGAACAAATATATTACTGATTGACTCAAATGCTGAATTGCTAGCTCATCCTCCTTTTTAACAGTATTCAACTCAGAGGTCTTCCCCACTTTCCTAACCCTTTTTGGAATAATCCAGGGAATACCCAAACATATTTTCAATTCCCCTTACTGAGATTCTTATAGGGTGCATTCTCCTTTGTCCACAGAGTGCACGGAGTGCACAGAGCAAGCTAAATAAATCAAACTTTGCCTATATGTGTGTTTCTGATTACTTGACTATAGGTATGTTACTGATTTGCTGATAGTCTTTGGATGGTAGGTTTCAAAGCATCCAGTGTAGATTTCTATGGATATGTTTTTATCTCCAAAATTTCTAATTCTTTTTTTGGTCTCTTGTTACATTTTTCCTATTTTTGTTTCATATTTCTTACAAGTTTAATGTAAATTATTTTTCCTTTTATTACTTTAAGCACCCTAAAACAGGTAGCCTTTCTCAATCTACCCCAGAAATTATTTTTGTGAGGGGAAGAGAATTTGTGTATTGATTACTAATTTTGTTGGCTTTCTCATGTTTACCACTTCCTTACACCTATCCATGTATACAGATTTGGCATTCTTTAATACTCTCTACCTAGAACCCTAAACACCTAAAGTCAGAAGATGATGGAGTATAGTTTCTGTAATGTTCCTGCCAGAGGGCATAATCCAAATCTAATTATGAGGAAACATCATTCATTCATAAACTGAGAGATATATGCAAAATACCTGGTCTGTGTTCTTCAGGAATCTTGATGTCATTAAGTTCAAATTAAAAAAGAAAGATTAATTCAAGGAATGAAAATGACATGGAAACTAAATAAAATGTTGATCCTGAAGCTTATTTCTTTCTTATTTGCTATAAAGGATAGTACTGAGACAATAATTAAAGTTTGCATAAGTTTTGTAGATATAAAATAGCATTGAATCAATGCTATTTTTCTGATTTTTATCATTGTACCATGGTTATGGAAATGTAAGGACTTAAGGGTAGAAAGATAAATTCTGCAACTTTCTCGGAAATGGTTAAAAATAGTGATCATATTTACATACATACATATATATTTATTGACATACATATGATTACAGATATATCTATACATATATATTATATTTATATATATACCTTTACATACAGTTACATACAGATTATGAATACATATACAAATCAAATGTAGTAAAAATGTTAAGAATTCAGGCATCTAAATGAGGTGTATATAAGCATTCTTTCTACTTCTTTTGTAATTTTCCTGTAAACTGAAACTATCTCAAAATAAAGTTACCTGCCTCCTCACAAAAAAGCCAATGCAGCAACGCAGCCATTGCCTCCCTGTTCCCACTCCATGCACAACTATGCTTTTCCCAGATGAAGAAAGGCACCCTCCCCTGGCTTCAAACATTGATCTTGACCCATCTCCTGACTCTTATAGGCTACTCTCCATCAGTAGTAATCTGTAGGATCCAGATCTCTGGCTCAGTCTGCTTTTGGCCATAAACCCCAGGAGTCTTGAGTTCTCCCTCACTTATGAGTTTACTTGTCTCTTTTTATGTTTTAAATGTCACTGCTAAGTATTGAAGCTTGAAATTATGGAACCGTTTTGACCAAAAGTTTCATTAGGTGGCTTTAACAAAAGCTACAATCACTGTTGGACAATTAGCAACAGATATTTTACATATAACTAAGGATATTCAGAATTCTGATCATTGGAATACATCTTTTTTTTGAAAATCCAGATTCAGTGAATTTATTGGTTCAGCAGTATAATCCACTGGGAAGTTACAGTGTCTGTGATGACTGCAGTGCCTATGAACAACTAACAAAAACCCAAACAAGCTGAAAATAATTCGTGCACGTATGATGTTTGATTTTCAAATCTGATGCTAACCCATTTGAAACACACATGCAGGATTCACCCAACAAATATTTTGAGTGCTTACTATGTGCAATAATAAATCACAGTTACTATAGCTCCCAGGACCTTTTATTCTGATAGAAAGATAAGCTATCAATAAATGACCAAGATAGACATAAACGAAAAGGCTCTTACGAGTTCAAAGAAATAAGAAATGAATTCTAGCTCTAAGAGATTAAAAAAAAGTCTACCAAGAAGGCTTTTGGGCCATGTCTTAAAAAAATAGGATTTTTGTAACTTATGGAACAGGTTAAAGTTTAGGCTTGGGACAGGCAGTTTTCCTTAATGGTAGGGCAGCATTAGGAAGGAAGTATTTTTATTGCAGACAGGTGAATTATAGTGATCTTTGACCATTTCACATGCTCATGATGGCTAAGTTTTCCACCCATTTTTCCCCCCTCATCATCTATTATCTTCTAACTAGCTTGTGGTTTTTAAGAATCTATTAGATTTTCTTTTGCCAGCCCCTTGCATAGCCATGGTTGTTAAAGGGTTAAGGATCTGCTACAAGCAAATCTCAGTCACAAGAGGTAAAAAAAACAACAAGTTTTGGTGATCATTTTAAATGTTTAGTTAGCCCTTTCTAATAATAAAAAAAAAAAAAGAAAACCCTTTAAAAATGTTTATTGCGCTCAAGGAGACAATGCAATAGTTTGTGTTTATTTCAGCATCTCCTCCTCTGTAATTACACTCCGTATGCTATGGCAATGTAGCATAATGGACACGTGCATTGGAATTCTGCTAATTTGGATACAAATCCTTAGTTTGCTGCATACTAGCTGTATCTTCAGTGTCACATTTCCCCAATTTGCAAAAAATTGAGCTATTTCTGTAAACCTTTCAGGTTTGTGGAGACAATGAAACAGGTTAAAGGAGTCAATGTATCTTAACTAGTTCACATAGGACTTAACCCATAAGGGCCACTGTTCTTTCTCTCACTGCCCTTGTCAAGCTCTTCCCTCAGTCTTGTATGCCCTCCTATTCTTCCCTAACCTCTTTCTCTATTTACAAAAATCCAATTCATCATTCAAGACCAATAGTATCTTCTATATGTCCCTTTTTATTTTTTTTATTTTTTTATTTTTTTTATATGTCCCTTTTTAAATGCCATCAGTGACAATTATTTAAACTGTATTTTGTGCTCCAGCAACTTGTGGACTGAAAACTTCCATTTAGCATTTATAGTGAAGTCACATTGCTCAAGACATCAGTTACAATATCCAACTCAAGGCATTTGGCAGTGATGCTATTGCATCATCTATATGAATAGGTAATTAATGCAGTCAAACCCCAAAGAGTCAATGTCTGTCAGTGAATCCCCTGGAAAGAATGTACGAATAGAACTAAGAGTTCTCTGCCATAACTGAGATGTGTTCCACTTGTTTAAGTGGTCCAGCAAGTTGTTGGTGATACCAATATTGAGAATTAATTTAGGCCATAAAGAAACACTAGATAATAAATGGTTAAAAAAGATCTTACATATACAGAACTAGAGTTTATGGGCACTTGAAAGTCCTGAGGGTAATTTTGACAGTACACAACTTCTGTCTTGTGTGTTCCCTTTAGAATCAAATGTTGTAAGACATGTCTTCTTTGTTATTTCCTTCCTTCATATTTCTTTATCTCTTTTTAAAACTACATTGTAACCTCTTGAGGATCAGAATTATACCTGGAATGTAACACATGTTTAATGAATATTTAACAAAATTAAAATTGAAAGAGGATATATTGAAATCAAGTGGTAGCAGAAGAAGGCAGAAAGAAATCAGCGGGGAACCTGGCACATGGTAAGCACTTTGAACAATCATAGCTAATCTTTTATTAAAGGCATTACTTACATTGTGTCCTTTAATCCAGTCCTACTTGATAAAAACAGCTATGACTCCTACCTTACAGAGAAAGCAACTGAGGGTAAGAAAGAGCTTAGGTAACTTGTTTGAGATCAGTCTCTGGCAAGTGGAAGAGATAGGTTTCAAGTGTAAATCTAAAACTCAATTGAGGATCCATGATCCTGAATCTTCAGCCATATTATGTTCCAAAAGTCCATTCTCACCTTCTTTCCCTTCTAATGTAGAGGACTAGAGCATTCTTCCTGCAATGACAATAATTATTTTCTAACCAATAATAATTATTTTCTTTTATTGTTCATTAAAGTAAACCAAATGCAGTAGACACAGACCTACTGAAATTTGAAAGATACACTACGTGAGGCACAATTGCTATTTTCACTTATGTTGGAAAAATCATGTTCTCCATAGCAATAAATGACATCTAAAGGTGTGCTTAGGACCTTACTTAGGATGGTGTGTTATCCATCCTTCTAGAGAGGCTTAGGAAAGAATCAACCAAGAACAGATTTTGTTTCCTCATGGATTTATGAGGATAGCTGATTTTTTACTGCAAAATTACCTCACGTTCAATATTTTATGATTCACTTAGGTTAACCTGATGGGGTAAAAGCATGAGATTTCAAGAAGAAATGTTTTTGACAAAGGCTTCTCTGGCCGAATTAGTTTTCCCTGTTCCCACAATACATGAATAGACACATAGAAGTGTTCTCTTGTGAAAGAGGTGAGGTGCTTTGCTCAAAGAAAGATAGAAGGTGAAAGGGAAGAAGAGAAGACCAACAGAGGCTAACTCCTTTGAAAAGAACTTGTTAAAAGAGTTTTTTTTTGCCCAGGAAAATGTTGGCTTTGGCTGCTCTCTAGTGGTGGGCAGTGTACACTGTCAGCAATTCTTTCTATAGGGATTCCAAGTTGAAGGGCAAGATGGAAAGATCCAAGCATTTGCTCTGACACTTACAGTGTGCAGACACACCCATGCACACCCATGCATATGCCTGTGAATGTCTAACAGTCCTCGGGGAGAAGGTATGAAGGTAGCTTTCTCTGAGTGGGAAATGAGAAAGGAGACAAGAAGATGGAGTCTTCTGCTGAAGCTAAAGAAATGTGAGGAGGAGAAACAAATTCTGTGTTCACAGTCTTAAACTTATGACCACTGTGCCCACTTTCCTCTTTGCATAACTATGGGAAGCAGCTATAAAAGGACTCCGCTTCATCACTGATGTCCAATCCGAATTTAGATCCTGGTATTTTCCCCAATTGGCATGTGTTGGCTCCAGAATTTTAGCTGATACTTAAGAGCTGGCTTCTTGAAGAGCCCTCCAGAGAAGGTGGAAAGAATGAAAAACATAGCTCTTGCCACCTGTTTTTACCCTCATTGAGGAGGAAATACATAGACTCCTATTCTTTGTTCTACTCTGTATTACCCAGCAAAAGTGGAGATATGACAGGAGGTAGTGGACCTCTGGTGCCACTCACCCATTTTCCCCTTTATCCAATTTTATAGACAACTAAACTGCTATTTTGTTTCATAAGCACTTAGAGAAAATACAATTAAGTAAACCGGTTTGGGGTTTTGTTTTATTCTGCTTTGTTTGGTCCATGGTTAACTTCTAACTTGCATCTGGTTCTGCCCCTGCACTGATTTTCTATGAACATTTCTGTGCTCACTTAATTCCTTCAGGTCTCAGTTACTACATCCTGTAAAATGGTAGTGGCAGTGGAGGGAGGTTGGTTGATATTCTAGGCTCCTTTTATCTCTGATATTCTCTGAATATTATAAATAGTCAAAGATATCTGTTGAAGATAACTAAGAAAGTGTCTTGGGTTTTGTGGGAAACCATGGGAGTCACAGCCAGCTGAGCAGTGGTTCATAGAGGGAGGAATACTCAGCACAGAAGGATACTAGGCAAGTGCATAGTGGTGACCTGAAGACAAGTACTTTCAGAAGAGTAGCAATAAGATTGTAGCCCTGAGCAGAATAAGGGTCCTTCACAGAAAGCCCTTTGGTTATTCCATTTTCTAGATCTGCTTTCTTTGTGTTTGTATCTCTAAATGTAAAGCCAAGTGAAGAATTAAAGCAATTATTTGGATAATTCAAGCAGAAAGAAAGTCCACAACACCCACATAGGCTGCAATTATCTAGACATTTCAGGCAGAAGTGGAGCTTGAGCCCAAATTATCAGGATAGTGCTTCAGTTCTGAAAAACAGCAATGCTAATTGCATGACACATTCAATGTTGTATCACAGAGGAGAGACAAGAGAACAAAATTCTTGCTTGACATGACTGAAAACAAGAGCGTGGAGTAAAATTATTCCCCAGTCAGTTAAAACCTGATAGAAAAAGATAAAGGTAGTGAAATGACTAGTGGTAAAATGGGTTGTGGAGTGCAAAAGAAGGCTTGTATAAATATGCCCAGGGAAATAGAGAGATGAGGGAAATTAAGGCTGCTAATCAGAGAGGATGGGTATGAAATTGATGATGATTCTAAAATGGCTGAGAGAGCAAACTCATTCTTTGAATCTAGTTTTAACAGGAAAAATGAAGCAAACAAATTTGGACTATTAGGATATAATGAAAACCTTGCCAAATAGCTATTGGCAACAATCAGGTGAGGGAATACAGAACTTGGAAAATTTGCACATTTATAAATCAGCTAGACAGGCACCTAAGATTATTAAGGGAATTGGCTTATATAAAGTACTTCTAAACAGCTCACACTTACTTTTAAAAAAAGAAAAAAAAAAAAAGCCTATATAGCTGTGAAGATAGTAAATGTCCTTTAAAAAAAAGATACCACAGAACTCTCTTTCTGAAAGTTGTGTTATGTCCTGAAAGAACATTCTTCTTTCAAATAGTTCAAATAGTAAACACAAAATGGACAAAATATCATTTATTTTTGTTTAAACCATGGCTCCCTTTCTAGCCAGTTCTGTCAAGAGATACTTAATAATGACAGTAAAGGTAATAATAATAATAAATTAATGATAAATAGAATAATAACAATAAAAATGAGGAAAATCAAATAAGACAGAACACGAGTGGCCTGCATGTTCTATAATCAGTCAACATTAGAATCCAGGAGGCCAGTGTTGTCAAACAAGGCTGGAAGAATTTCACAATATGATATAATGTAAAGAGCATTTTTTTTTTTATTAGCTGTGTGACCCTGACCAATTTACTTAACCTCACCATGTCTTTGTGTTGGTACCTTTTGACAGGCCATGGAATTCTCTATTTTCCTGAGGTTCAAATGAGCACACAATGTGAGTACAATATCTAAAATTGGTCTGGTCCTTTGTAAATATTACTTCCCTTATCTTTTCATTAAAACTTACCTGCCTTGGCTTTTAGTAGATGAAATTTGGAGATTTTTCTGTATAGCATTTCAGTTAATTGTAGAAAGACACTTTAGAAATAATCTTGGCTATCCTATTTTGTAGATGAAAATATTGAGACTAACAGATACATCATGGCCTACTGAAAGTCATGCAGACAGTTCATTTCAGTTAGGTCCACAGTACAGGATCCAGACTTTTGTTTTCAAACTTCTTTTCTTTTGTCATGATACAGTGATCGATCACAATGACATTGCAGAGAAAGAGGAGATCCTAAGGGAGAAAGAACTTTTTAGAGAATAACTTCTTCACTATATGAAGTACTCTGAAACATATAAGAGAGGTCAAAGATAGGAAAGGTAATTTGGAGCCCTGGGAACTCAAATCATCGAGGAATGATTCTTAGTTTTAAGATTATTGGTACACCAACAAAATACATTTAGAATCATAGAATTTGAGGAGGGAGAAGAACCTTAGAGATTATTTAACACTGCAATTTCTTCCGGAAGACCTTAACTAATATTCTGTGCAAAGTGTTCTCCAATTCCTGATAAATTATCCCACCTGTGATGAAAAGCTTATTACCTGTCAAGATAATTCATTCCATCTTTGGGCAACTCTGCTTACATAAAGCTCTTCTTCTTGACTAGTAAAATCTTTCTGCTTAACTAAATCATTTAACTTCTGACCATTATTTTTATTTTATTTTATTGGTTACCAAACCAATCTAAACTTTTCCCATGTCTCTCAAATCCTTAGAGACACTCATTCTATTGTCCCTAATGTTACTCCCCAGTTTAATTATTCCTGATTACTAAGATGATTTGACTCAGCTATCCTCATTACTCCGATTGATCTCTTGAAGTTCAGAGCCCCAAACTGAACATAAGCTTCTTGGTATTATGTAGTCAATGCAAATACCAGAACACTCACACTGGTCATCATTTGCATTTGGCTGGAGCTGATATGACCCAAGATTCCATGAGTTTCCCAAAAAGGGACTGCAGTGCAATACCCATCTTGTGAATTGTGTGAGAAATGGATTCTGTGTTTACATGGGCTTAGGAAACACTGCACTGGCCTTCTACTGTTGGAGATTACCCATGTACAAGAGTATTTTAAAGACTGAGAAACTCTGCAGTTAAAAAAAAATCAAATTTGTTTAGCACAGTATTTCCTAAGCATATTTGGTAACAGCATTTTTGTTGATTTTATTTTTTTATATAACACTTGGAAAAGTTTTTTTTCTTTTTTAATAATAAGGAAAATTTCAAACTTATGCAAAAGTAGAGATAATTGAATAACGAGTCCTATGTATCCATGATTAAGATAGAATTGTGACTAATTTGTGATCAATTTTGTTCAAACATACCTTCATACACTTATCCTTCTCCTGGACTACTAAGGTAAATTCTTGATAAGTATAGCATTTTATATTTAAATGTTTTAGTAGGTTGATATAATAAATGATTTGTACTTTGCTTTTTTTTTCAGAGTACAAATTTTTTTTCTGCATATTTAAATTGGCACTATCATACAACAAAAAAACCCAGAAATTCCTCAATATTGTCAAATACCCAGTGTTTACATTTCCCCAAATATAATTTTTTTGGTCACTTTGTTATTGAATCAGAATCCCAATAAGGCTCACCCTATACATTGTGATTAGTTGATAAGTTTCTTTAAATATATAGTTACAGACTGTGAGGTAGAGACAGAACCAAGATGGTGGCATAGGAGGCTCCTGAATTTCCCTCTTCCCATGGACACAATGAATATACAGCTACATATGAAACAATTGTCTCTGAAAGAAATCTGGAACCTAGTTGAGTGATTTCTACACATCAGGTAACTGAGAAAATATTCATATTAAAATTAGTAAAACAAAAAGGCAATGTATGGAATGGGAAAATATATCTGCAAACCACATCTCCAATAAAAGGTTAATATCTGAAATACACAAGGAACTCATCTACTCAATAGCAAAAACTCAATCAATGAATCGATTAATTAAAATAATTTAAAATAGGCAAAGGACTTGAATAGAAATGTTTCAAAAGAAAACATACAAATTACAAAAGGCCAACAGACACATGAAAAAATATTCAGTATCATCAGGGAAATGCAAATCAAAACAATAAGATTTCACATCACACCTGTTAGGATATCCATTATGAAAAAAGTAAATGCTGTCAAGGATGTAGAGGAAAGGGAACACATGTGGATTGTTGATGGGAGTGTAAACTGGTATAGCCACTATAGAAAACAATATGAAGGTTCCTCAAGAAATTGAAAATAGAACTACCACGGGGTCTAGCAATCCTGCTCCTGGGTGTAAATCCAAAGGAAACAAAATCATTACTAAGAAGGGTTATCTGTACTCCCAAGTTTTATGTAGCTTTATTTACAGTAACCAGGACTTGGAAACAACTTAAATGCTCATTTGTGGATGAATATATAAAGGAAATGTGGTGTTTCTCTGCATATATATACATGTACACAATGGAATGTTATTCAGACTCAAAACAGAAGGAAATCTGCCATTTGCAACAACATGGATAAATCTGTAGAGTATTATACTAAGTGAAATAAATCATAAGGAGAAAGATAGGTACTTCATGATATCACTTCTGTGAAATCTAAAAAAGAAAAAAAGTCAAACTCAAATAAACAGAGAGCAAAAAAGTGGTTGTCAGAACAAAAAAGTGAGTATGTGGAAAATAGAAGATGGTAAAGGGTATAAGCTTTCCAGTATAAGATGAATAAGGCCTGAGGATCTGATATATAACACAATAGCTGTATTTGACAGTACTATGTTATATAATTGAAATTAATTTGCTAAGAGAGTAGAACTTAAGTGTTCTCACCAAAATAATTAAATAAATAAATAAATAAATAAATAAATAAATAAATAAATAAATAAATACTGAAGTAATGGATGTGTTAATTAACTCAATGGTTGGGATCTTTTCACAGAACATACATAAATCAAACCACCATGGTGTACATTTTAAATATATTACAATTTCATTTGTGAAAAAAAGAATAATGCAGAACCATGTTCATGACATAAAAATATAGGAATGAATATATCATTGCTGTTTCACCTCCTCCTGATTAAATGAATGAATGAATTAACTATTTAAGTGTTATTGTTGTGTAGAGCAAACTGGGTTGTTTCCAAGAGCCTGAGTTTGGCTGATTGTATCCCTGTGGTGGCAGCCCCCTTCATTTCCTAAAGATTGGTAGTAAACAGAAAGTCTTGAGGGTTTTTGTTTTTCTTTAGAGTAATTATGAATTCAAAATTCATGATTCCTTTCAAAAGAAAGCCTCATAGGCTTGGATAACATCCTGTCTTTGAGATGATGAAGATGAAGTCAGTTCCATGCCTGACTTTTGCCGTTCCTGCTCCAGACCTGGAAACTATCATTTTCCCTAGAAACTTTGATTTCCTTTTGTGGCTGCTAGGGATGCTCAGCACTACTGCACTTGTCATTGTTTTTAGGCTACTACAGTAGAAAGAGAGAAAAATATGTTTTGAATTTTTGTTACAACTTTATTAATTTACAATTAAAAGACAATAAATTCCAAATCTTTAGGAAGTACACTTTGATCAGTTTTGACATGTGGAAACACCTGCAAAAGTGTAATAGATTTTTTATCACTCCCATAGGTTTCCTCCTGCCTGTTTGTAATCTATCCTTCCTTCCTCTTAACTCTTCAAGCAACCACTGACCTGCTTACCATCACTATTAATTAGTCTGCATTTTCTAGAATTTTATATGAATGAAATAATATCTAACATACTCTTTTGTCGAATGTCTTTCACTTAGCATAATTATTTTGAGATTTATCCATGTTCTTGTGTATATCAATAGTTTCGTTCTATTGGTGGGTAATATTCCATTGCCACATTTGGTTAATTCATCCACCCATTGATGGACATATGGGTAGTTCCAATTTGGGACTATTAAAGATCTATAAATATTTGTGTAATAGTTCTTTGGTGAATATATTTTTTATTTATGTTGGGTAAATTCTTGGGAGTGGAATGCCTTGATCATATGACAATTATGTTTAAATTCTTAAGAAACTACCAACCTGTTATACCATTTTATATTTTATACCATTTTACATATCCTCTAACAGTTTTGGTTCTAGTTTATACTGTGGTTTAACTTGGGTTACTCTGATTACTAATGATGTTAAGTCTCTTCCATGCATACTTTTGGCTATGTAGCTATCTTATATTGTGAAGTATGTTTATATATTTTGCTTATATTCCTATTACATTTTTTGACTAATTATTTAGTTATGGGAATTCTTTTTTTTTAAGATTTTATTTATTTATTTATTTATTTATTTATTTATTTATTTATTTATTTATTTATGATAGAGAGAGAGAGACAGAGGCAGAGACGCATGCAGAGGGAGAAGCAGGGTCCATGTAGGGAGCCTGATGTGGGACTCAATCTCGGATCCCAGGATCACACCCTGAGCCAAAGGCAGCCGCTCAACTGCTGAGCCACCCAGGCATCCCACTACAAATACTTTGATATTTGTGTTATAAGTATTTTCTTTCTGTGGCTTGGTATTTTAGAAGAGCAAATATTTTTAAAAAATTTTTGCAAATGTTTTAAATCTTGATGAATTAAGCTTAGAGTACTCTTTTATGGTTTGTGGTTTTGATTTTTAATCTAAGAATATTTTGCATACCACAAGGTTGTAAAAATCTTTTATGCTTTTTTATAGAAATTTTGTAGTTTTAGATTTTTGCAGCTAGATCTATAATCAATTTCAAATTAATTTTTGTGAATCATGTAAAATAAGAGTCAATATCTACTTTTTATTATTTATTTATTTGAGAGAGAGAGAGAGCATGTGTGAGCAGAGGAAGGGCAGAGGGAGAGGGAAAGAGAATCTCAAGAAGACTCACTACTGAGCAGGAAGTAGGTGTGGCGCTCGATCTCAAGACCCTGAAATCATGACCTGAGCTGAAACCAAGAATCATATGCTTAACCCAGTGAGCTTCCCAGGTGCCCCTTTTTTTATTATTTAAATATATAGTTTATCCAGAATTATTTGTTGAAATTTCCTTTCCTCATAGATTGCCTTGAAACTCTTGTTGAAACTCAATTGTTCCCATTTGTGAGCATTCTATTTTTTTTATGTTTTACACATCTATGCATTTCTCTGCCTTTTTTTTTAAACCAATGCTTAATGGTGTTGATTAGTAATTATGTATTTAAGTCTTAGAATTAGATACTTTAAGTTCTCAAACTGTGTTCTTTAAAAAAAAAAAAACAAACAAACGCTTTGGTTATTCTGTGTTCTTTAAATTTCCACCAAGGTTTAGAATCAGTTTGGCTGTTTCTATAAAAATGGCTGTTGGAATTTTTATTGGTAATGAATTAAATCAATAGGTCATTTGGGGGCAAATTGTAACCTTGATATTGAGTCTTATAATCCATGAAGATGACATATCTCTTTATTTATTTAGGTCATCTTTATTTTTTTCAATAGTGTTATATAGCATTCAGTGTAGAGGTCTTAAGTACCGTTTTCAAATTTATTTGTGTCATGTTTTATGGCACTACAAAATATAATTTTTAATATTTCATATTTAATTTTTATTATTTTTAAAAACATAATTGATTTTTGTACATTAAACTTGTATCCTATGACATTGCTACATTTATTCTAGCAAAGATTTAGGACATTTCCTGTGATTTTCTATGTGAATAATCATTTATTTTGTAAATAGAAACAATTCCGTTTTTTTTTTTTTTATATTTTTGCCTCTTTTTTTAACCTTATTGCAGTGGCTAGGCCCTCCATTATAATGTTGAGCAGAACTGAAGAAAGTGAGCTCTCTTACCTTGTTTCTGCTCTCGAGGGGAAACATTCAATGTTTTACCATTCAGTGTGATGTTGATTTTGGCTGTAGGTTTTTGTACTCTCTATAGCTTGAAAAAGTTCTCTGCTATTCTTAGAGTACAAAAGTTCATTGATATGGCTTCAGACTCCACATTGCCACTTTGTGTCCCATGAAAAAAGTGGCTTGTTCACCTGGTAACTCAAACAATTACACAAGTGCCTTCCTTAAGGCAATCACCACACTTGAGTATACGACAGAAGTGCTATGTGAGCACATCTTATTTTGTCACCTAGCATAAGAAAAATATCTGTAAACAAGAGTTGAGGTTAAACAAAATTAATTACTTCAACAGCTTCATCAAGAACATGCATAATTGAAACTTGCCTTTTTTTAACTACACATGCATTGAGGTGAAGAATATAATTACTAATTAATACAACTTTGTGCTACTGCTGATGATTATCAGTAACTTTACCAACAATTGCTTTTGTACTTTTAGTGTAAATGTCAATATAGTGAAAATTAATGTCTTATTATTACAATAAAATAATAATAAATATGTATTTGTGTAAAATATTAATATTTAAAATTTAAATGTTTATTTAAAAATAAATATTATTACAAAATAAATATTATTATAAAAATGATTTTGATGTCACAGCCCCCTTGAAAGGGTCTCAGGTTTCCCCAGGGTTCTACAGATCATACTTTGAGAGCTATTGCTCGTGTTTAGTTTAGCCCTCCAAATACAGTATGCCATTTTGAAATCTATACTAAATAACCTGAATCTTCAGTGAGGTTTTTTTTCACTTTAGTGGGCCAAAATTTAAGAAGTCTCATACCTTATGTGGGCTCTGGGAATTGTTTTGATCATGGTGGTTCTTTGACTGGACTCATGGAGTTTTACCTTCAATTCAGTATTCAGCAAAGAATAGGAGTCAAGTAGACTCCTCTGTATTTTCTGGAACTATTCCTCATATCTAGCCATTTGGCACACAAATTCTAACTGTCCTCTGCTTTTCAACTCAATTCAATTTTGCTCTTCCTGCCATGGTCTGAAAACTGCCTTATGGAAGAAATCTGAGGAAATCATCAAGCTCATATCATTTGTTTCCCCTCTCTCAGATGTCATAGTTCTTCGCTGCCTGTTGCCAAATGTCTAATAAGAGTGTAAGTATGACTTTCATTTGAGTTTTCTAATTGTTCGCCATTAAAAGGAAAAATTAATTCCATTTATTACATCATGCCCAGATAGAGACATCAATTTATTATTTTTTTAGCCTAATACTCCCAGTAGGCTTTTCTTCAATGATTTTGTTTTCTTGGTTTATAATGATTATATTTTCCCTTATCTCCTATCATAAAATTCAGGTTCATTTTTCTTCTAATACTTTTACTTGAGATGGTATACACATAATCCAATTCCTTGCGTGCTTTTGGAGGTAGTCGTATTGCTCTGTGTTTATTTTATCCTGGGAATTTATGTTCCTTTGGCGCATGAGCTACTCTGATTGCTAGTGTGAGTTGGAGAAGAACTTAGGGCAAACTTTCATCTGTATTAGGGACTCCTGGGTGGCTCACTGGTTGAGTGTCTCCCTTCAGCTCAGGGCGTGATCCTGGGGTTCTAGGATGGAGTTCCACATCAGGCTCCTTGCGGGGATCCTGCTTCTCCCTCTTCCTGTGTCTCTGCCTCTCTCTCTGTGTCTCTCATGAATGAATAAATAAAAAATAATCTGTGTTACAGCCTAATGAGTGTAAGGACTTGAAAATGCCTTATAGTAGAGATCCCTTGTTTACTGCTTTCATTTGCTGTCACTCTACCATGCAATTCTTCTGGTCATGGTTTCATCTTCTAAATCTTGGACAACGAGTAAAAGGAGGCAGTTTCCTTATAGTTTAACACCCTTGAAGGTTTTGATTTGAAGAGAATGAGAAGTGGATACTTGAGAAGTGGTTAGCTGTACCTATTTTAATCAATTCCTTATTCATTCAGGGCTTTGGAATAATCCTACTGTTAGCCCTCTGAATCAGCATCTGATTCACTTCTGTAGGTTTCTTCCACTATGTTGGCAACCACTGATCATCTTAAGGCACCACAAGCAAACAGCATGAAACATCCATCTCTGTCCCAGTCTTTATTTTCTAGATTTGCTAGCCAAAAATAGCCCTGGAGTTTTCCAAAGGTTTTTGATATCTCTATTATTGTAGTCAGTTGCTGGAATCCATGTCTTCCTTTTATTTCTAAGATTTCTCCAACATTTAAAAAAGAGCAGTTGGAGTAAGCCATCATGGCTATTTTGCTGTTTAACTATAATCAAAAATCACTAAGTCTCTTTTCCTCATTTACAATGGGGGTAATAGCTTTGTGCAGTGGCAGTATTGTAGCCAATGAGGTTTATCTGAGGCACGATTATTGCTAATTAAAATGGGGGTAATATTAACGTCTATCTTCAAAGTTTTGAGGAGGTTGAATAAGAAAGCACACATAACCTGGTGTCATCTGGACCAATGTAAGAACTCAGTAAAAGTTAGGTGTTACTATTGTTATTAGAGTGATCACTTATTACAAGACATTAAACAAAACGGATCTGAAAATTACATTACATAAGAGACCCTTTCTGCATTTATATCAATCTGTTGTCATTTAGCAAGTGCGTTTATTAAATAGATTACTGAGCCACCTGATTGAACTTTTATCCAGTCATATTTTCTCCATCTTGTCCACAAGCATTTCATGGGAGGTATCTTGTCGATGCTGTGCTAAAATACAGAAACATTACTTCTAGACAAGGCTCTGCACTAGTTTACCAGGATAGAAAATATCCAAAAAATGAAATGAAGTAAATCTGGTATGAGTTTTTCACTGTGAATTTATGTTTAAAAATGGAGCAATGATCACTCTGAGCAGAGTGCTCATAAACCACCTTTTAAGTGAATAAATTGTCCCAAATTGACAATAATCTCACGAGACAATCATTCACAGCACCACATTTGCTCCTCTTCTCTCCCACACTATCCTTTTAATCATGGTTCTTCAGAAACTAGTGTGAAAGGTTTAGCACTAGTCATAAATAAGGGACTCTCAGTCATCAGGAAAAATCATTTATTTTGGTCAGGAGATTTAAACTCATTGAGTGAAGCTAGTTATTTCTTACATTTCCTGTCCTGATTTAGGCTTTTTTACAGTGTAAGGGAAATTACCATTGGCTTGAGTACCTTAGAGAGCCATGGTTCTCTAAGTCACTGTCATCCCAGGGCAATTGTGAACAGAGGGTCTTTGATTTTACTGGAACGAGCCTTATGACCCTATGGGTCACTGCTAAACTCAGCTGCTTAGTCTAGAATTCCTCTCCCTCTCACATGGTATCCTTTCTTGCCTGGAGTCATTCTTTAGGTTCATGCTAGTCTACAATCCTCCTTCACTAAACACACACACACACACACACACACACACACACACAAGTTTTGGCTCTACCTTTCCTTCCAGAAAGTCCTGGTCTATTTATATATATTATTACACCCTATCCTGAGCTCTTCCTTCCAGGAGGAAACTGAATTCATCTTTATCAAGCCACAAAAATCCTTTGTGATCCTTTTCCTTTAGGACAGTAGGTACCTCTTGGCCTTGCATTTACATAGATAGCCTAGTGTGACCCCCTTGAGTATTTTCTTTCACTGTGATTGTCATCATCAATATGCTTATAAGTGAGTTGTTGTGTCCACATGTGGGCATGTAAGCAGCTGGACACTTTTAAGAGCACCCTCTCTTGAGGCATTCCATTAGGGACTTTACCACTTGGTTATGTGACATTCCTTCAATCCTTTGATACTGAGCTGACCACCAGCAGGCCTGTTTCTCAGCCACCTTGATCTCTTTAGATTTCTCTCTTTGTTCAGAATTAAATTCAGAAGAACAGTTCTGCTTTTTTGCTCCTTCCTTCCCCCTTTCTCCCTCCTCCCTCCACCTCTCTTCCCACCTCTCTCTCTGAGATGAGGCATACTCATAGATAACAATAGAATCTACTTGCTTGTCTTTCTAAACAGGTATCTTTTTTTTTTTCAGTCACCTCCCAATTATATGCTTATTTAGCTCCCTTTATTAGAATATCACTCACCATTCCCTCTTTCTGTCCTTAAACATATTGCAAGAAACCACGTGATTATTTCTGCATTTTCCAAAGAATAAAATTATTTCCACGTTGTTATTTGTATTGTATTCATTTATTTGGTGGAGTGCAGGGATAATAGCCAGATAGAAGGATTAACTCAAGTTGTTCCAGGACTGGTGACTCCTTGATGTGACCATTAACCTGTACTAAAATAAATACATATATACATCCCTTTTTCCTTCTGTGAGGGATTAATCAGTTCAGAAATAATGAAAAGCACTTCTAAAATATACAATCTACATAGACAGCAAAGCCCACAGATAATGCACTGAGGAAACTAAAATAAAATGAAGATGTCTCTCATTTATTTTGTCTCTCTCTGTCTCTCTCACACACACATACACACAGACATGCATACATGCACACTCTGTATTTATTCTAAAGATCCTAATTTTACAAATACATTATTTTCATACTATAGGGTCTGTTGGCCTCTTTATTTTATTATTTTATTTTATTTTTTAAAATAAGAGGTCAGTTTTTGAATAACAGTATGGGATAGACTGGGAAGGTACCAGAGCCCATAGTGATGAACTTCCCAGGAATAGACAAAGGCAGACAAGCAAACAGACAGAGGGACAGGGAAATAAAGCCAAATGGCTGACAGACCCAGGCTCAGCCTCAGCAGCTGTGCCTGGGCCGCACATCTAGTTCTGCCCTGAGAATCTGAGGGATGAGCAGGACCCACAGGCGCCTCAGATCTTGTAAGGCTCCCTTCTCCTTACTCCTGCCTGTCCTCTGCCAGCAGGCTGGAGGAACGAATGCTAACCATTTCCTTTAGCCACTGTATTGCAGAAATCAAACTTCTAGTAAATCCAGTCACCAGAAAATAGAATTCTTTATTAAAGTGAATTGTGGAGGAGCTTAATTAGTCAAATATATAGAAGGTCTCAATTTCGTGTCTTTGGGAGACAATAATGCTAATTCATGTGACTTTTTTTATTTTTAAATTTTTATATTTGTTTTGATTAGAGTTGACATCCAATATTACATTAGTTTCAGGTGTCCAATTTAGTGATTTGACAAGTTTACGCATTATGCTATGCTCACCATAAATGTAGCTATCATCTGTCTCATTACAGTACTATTATATCATTGACTATATTCCTTATGCTGTGCCTTTTATTCCCATGACTTATTCATTCATAACTGGAGGCCTGTATCTCCTTTTCTTCCTCACCCATTTTGTTCACACACCCCCCCCCCATGCCCCACTCCTCTGGGAACCATCAATTTGTCCTCTGTATTTATAGTGCTGATTCTGCTCTTTGTTTGCCTGTTTATTTATTATTAGATTCCATTTAGGAGTGGAATCATATGGTATTTGTCTTTCTCAGTCTGACTTATTTCACTTAGCATAATACCCTCTAGGTCCATCCACATTGTTATATCTATCTATCATCTATCTATCTGTATCTATATCTCATTTACATATATATATAAACACGTTTTCCTTATCCCATTTGTTATATGCTATAAATATAGGGGTGCATATATCTTTTTGAATTAGTGTTTTCATATTCTTTGGGTAAATGCCCAGTATAGGAATTACTGAATCATATGGTAATTGTTTTTAACTTTTTGAGGAACCTCAACACTGTCTTCAAGTGGGTGCACCAGTTTGCATTCCCACCAACAGTGCAGGAGGATTGCTTTTTTCTACATCCTCACGAACACTTGTTGTTTCTTGTCTTCTTGATTTTAGCCATTCTTACAGGTGTTAGGTGATACCATATCATAGTTTTGATTTGCATTTCTCTGATGATTAGTGATGTTAAGCATCTTTTCATGTATCTGTTAGCCATCTGTATGTCTTCTTTGGAAAAAATGTCTATTCAGGTCGTCTTCCCATTCTTTTAATCAGATTGTTTGGGGCTTTTTGGTATTAAGTAGTGTAAGTTCTTTATATATTTTGGATATTAACCACTTATTGGATATATCACTTCCAAGTATCTACTCTTATTTAGTAGATTTTCCTTTTGTTTTGTTTATGGTTACCTTTGCTGTGCAAAAGCTTAATTCACGGTTTTGCCCTCAAGAATTTATTGGGAGAAAAGCATATGCTTGTGTACCTAATTCTAAAATGAGACCCACCATGGTTAATACTTGAGTGGAGATATAAGGGTTATGGAGTGATAGACTGCGATGGTCAGCTTATGTGTCAACCTGGCTGGTCTATCAACCTGTTATTCATTAAACACTAATCCACATGTTGGGGTGAAGTTAATTTTGTATATATAATTAACGTTCACAATCAGTTGACGTCAGGTAGAGTCTATTACCTATCTATTCTAGATAATCTTTTTTTTTTAAAGATTTTATTTATTTATGAGAGAGAGAGAGGCAGAGAAACAGGCAGAGGTAGAAGCAGGCTCCATGCGGGGAGCCCGATGTGGGACTCAGTTCTGGGACTTCAGGATCATGCCCTGGGAAGAAGGCAGGCACTAAACCACTGAGCTACCCAGGTGTCCCTATTCTAGATAATCTAAGTGAACCTGATTCAGTCAGTGAAGACTGTAAGAGAAGAGCTGTGGTTTCCAGGAAGAGAAATACTGCCTGTGGACTGCAGCTTCAGTTCATACTGGAGGGCTTCTGTCTTCTGGTCCTGATGGCTTATCCCTAAACTTCTGACTTGCCTAGAAATCACCAAAAATTGAATAAGCCAATTCCTTGCAATAAATCTCATAATCTATATATCTATATCTATATATCTGTTATTATTTGGACCATGAGAGATACAGGGGTTAATTCTGGATTTTTGGCAGTGGAGATTTTGAGCTATATCTTGAACAATGATTGGGATATAACAAGTAAGTCAAGGCTACTGGGTGGAAAGACATGGAAATTCTTATACTCTGAACTCCAGTATTATTGCTCCACTCCTTCAAATATCCAGCATGTCCCTACTTCCTCTTTTTTGCACTATCATTTCAATTCACTGCTTATCATAATGCTAATATTTACCATTTGAGCACCTACTATGTGCTACAATTATGTGCATTTTTTCCTAATTCCCCAGAAATGATTTTTTTTTAATTTTATGAATGAGGAATTGGGTTTCAGATAGTTTAAGTATATCTGTAAGCACTGCTTCATGTCTTTGTAGTCTTGTTAGTTCTATTTCCACTGGAGATAGGCATCCTGATATCAGTAAGAGATGATGACTATGAGCCTGAGCAGAAAGGCAGAAAAATCTCAGAAATAGCTACAGAACACTGTGTTGAAAATGAATGCTCACAATAGCATCTCTATGTAGTAAAGGAAAAGTGTTCAAATCAGTATTTTATATTTAAGAAAGAAACAGAAATAAATATGTGATCACATTTGGTATTTTTCAGGGTTGTCCAGAGAAACATGGTAAGATACATACATACATGTATATGTATGTATAGATACAGAAATAGAAATAGAAATAGAGATTTAATATGAGGAATGGGAGGAATTGGGTCACTTAATTATGGAAACTGACAAGTCCCATGATAGCTGCCTGAAAGCTGGGGATCTAGTTCAGCCTCCAAGCCCAAGAACAAGGAGAGCTGATGGGGTCTGAGTTGGAGGGCAAGAGAAGACATGTTCAGCTTAAACAGTCAAGCAGAGTGGAAATTTGTCCTTCTGCAATTGTATTCTATCCAGGCCTTCAGTGGGTTGGATGATGCCCAACCACACCGAGGACAATCTACTTTTACTCAGTCTACCGTTTCAAATGCTCACCCAGAACACTAGTTCTTTCCCATAAGCAGTCTGAGAGCAGGGTCTTTAAGGGAAGAGGAGGAAGGAATTCTAATGAGGATATGGGATTAGGGTGGGAAAGGAAGATGGGCCAAGAAAATAAAAGAGCCAAGCTTGTGAGCTAAATATAATGATTGCCTATTTTATGATATTGTGTAGAGATCACAGCTTTGTGGAATGGAGAGCAGGCTCGAGCAAGGAGCATGGAACGTGGGTTCTTTAGAGTCGTAAGACTTCCTAATCCTGCTGCTTTTTTAGCTGGCTGACCTAAAACTATGTAAATATTAGTTATCTTTTGTGCCTGGCTCTGCTGATGCCCACAGTGTATGTTACTGTTTCTTCATTGCTGTCTGTGGTTATTGGCTAGAAGCCCTTACACAGAGACAGGAGTCCAGCCCCCAGCATACTGGTCTGGCCTGCCAGGGTCTGCTGGCTGTGGGAGTTTCCTGGTGGCCTCAGGCACCACTTCATCTCATCGAGGGAGGTAGTCTCTGTGAATCCTCAAGTGTAGCCTCTGTTTGCCCTGCCTGCAGTTTCCATATCTTGGCTCACAGCGCAGCTGTCCTGCAAAGAGCTCCCCTCCAGCCTGCCACAAGGAAGACGCTGCCCTTTCTACTTGTCATTTCATGCTCTCCATCCCATCCAACTCCTCAGACCACACAGAGACCAGTAACAACTCACAAAGAATCATCCAACAGCTCTGGAGCAGGAAAGGAGTGGGATGGGGTTTTGCCTCCCCTCTTCAGTCTCCCATGCTGCCTTCAGGATACTCCTCTTCATTTGCAAACCCAAGACACAGGGAGACCAAGCTCTGGAGGCTACAGATAAGGCTTCTCCTGATTTTTTATGTTATGATTCCCATACAACAAAATACTTTATGAGGCCCATGGAGTTTGATATAAAGGAAATTATATGGAGCATACCTGTTTCTCTTTCTGCCAAAGGGAGCAGAATGAAATACCCTTCCCACTGTGGCGGCACAGGCAAGACACAGGACATCAACAGTGCTCAAGTACACCTGGGGCCTTCTGGAAACTAGTCAGATGAGTAATTTATAGCAGTTATTTTATAAAGGTATTGGCTGGAATTAAAATATTCCTTTCAAAAGAGTGGATAAAGCCCTGCTACTTGAAATTTGATCTTAGACTAGTTCATATTAAGGATATTAAGGATAAAAGTCCTGATGTAAAAAAGTGACATCCTAGAACAAGTTGTTGTGAGACAGGGACTATAAGGATCAACAGGACTTGGGTGGTGCACAATGAGAAATTTAGACTAGACTAGAAATGATATTCTTAGGAATACCTAGGAAGTGTTCAAGGGCCCCCTAACTAAGAGAAATGGAAATTTTCTATCAGAACTCCAGTGGATACCATTTTATATTTTTCTTAAATAGAATTAAGCATAAAATAATAGCTAATTACAGAGATTTAGCCTTGTTTTCTCATAGCATAGATTGGTATTTTTAATTAATACTTTTCCTATCTTTAGAAAGATTCAGATTAAATAACTCTATCAAGTTATTATTATAGATAGGACATGCACAGGGAAGATCTCACCTGTTATTGCCCTCAAGGTTAATTAATTAATTAAGTCATTTATTCAGCAAATATTTAACAACTACATGTTACAACTTTTCTAAGTATTTGATATGTATCAGTGAACAAAACGTATTTTAAAAAACCCCTGCCCTCATGGCAGAGTCAGGTTAGTTATATTCTATAGAGAAGGATAGTGTGACAAAGCCTGTTTCTGCCAGGATAGAAAACCAAAGAGAGAGAGAGAGAGAGAGAGAGATCATATAAAAATGAAAGGGGACAATTCCTTAGTCTTACTTACATGTGGCAGCCCAGCTTCTAACACTACTCCATTGATGCAATCAGATATTAGATATTAAGTGGGGATAGAAAGATAGGTACTTGTGTGTTATCTGCTCTCAAATCCAATAATTACAGTGGCTTTAATCAGGAAAATGTGAGGTTCATTGGGCACAATTGTGTATTATTTCCATCATGAGTTAATTCTTCCGGAAAAAGGAGGGGGAGTGAAAAAGGGTTGGGCAGGGAAAGTGAAAGGTAGGGAATTGGTGGGAAAGAAACAAGTTTGAGAAACATGATCTAGAGTCTAAAAGAAAAACCTGCAAAGTAATTTATTAGCGTCATGGTGCTTTCTATATTTCAGGCCAGACTATGGTAATGATGTTTTGTTTTCTTTTTTTCCTTCTCTCCCCTTTCAAGCCCTCAATTAGGCCTTGAGAAAGGAGTCAGCACACCTTTAAAACTTTCCGTTTAATCACCTATAGCGAATGCTCATTTAATGATTGTCTTTTTGTACCAAACAAGAAGTAACAATGCTTTTAGCAAAAGAAATGGAATGGGAAAGAAATTGCCTAATCAGCCCTGCTCATGCAGTGCTTTGTGAGAAAGATTATTGAATTTTCAGTCCCTGCAGAATTTTAATGAAGCTCCATCTTGCTGGAAAATCCAGCCCTTTGTCAATAGAGTTCAATAACTCGACCACCCATGTAATAAGATGTACCAGTTGAAATCTTTCACTCTGCCAAAACCAGAGGCATGCTAGAAGTACCCTGGAAATATGGAAGCACATTCTGTGTCATGTCACCATTGATAAAGTCTGGAGGTCCATGCTAAAAATGCTATTATATAGTTTGTCTGACTATATAGTGGGCCCACTTTATATCATCTCCTTAGATAAATAACATTTGTAGGGGCAGCCCCGGTGGCGCAGCGGTTTAGCTCCGCCTGCAGTCCGGGGCGTGATCCTGGAGACCCGGGGTCGAGTCCCACGTCAGGCTCCCTGCATGGAGCCTGCTTCTCCCTCTGCCTGTGTCTCTGCCTCTCTCTCTCTGTCTCTGTGTGACTATCATAAATAAAATTAAAAAATAAAAAAAATAACATTTGTAAGGACACAATAATGTTAGCCACAGTTATGATGTGTCAGGTGCTCTGCTAAGAGCTCTATGTACACTTCCTCCCCCTGTAACAATTCTGGGGGGCAGTTACTCTCATTATTTCTGCTTTGCATATGAGAAAACAGAGGTTTAGTGTAGTAGATAGAATCCAAAATTATCAGTGTCCTGGTCTTTGAAACCTATGAGTATGTTACCTTACACAGCAAAAGGGAATTTGCAAATGTACTTAAGCTAAGGATCTTCAGATGGAGAGAGTATCTGGCTTTATCCAGGTGTGCTTGATGTAATCACAAAGGTCTTTATAAGAGGGAAGCTGTAGAGTCAAGAGGCACAGAGTAGAAGAGGTGATTATGGAAGTAGAGGTTGAAGGAATGCAGGAAAGGGCCATGATCCAGGTAACCTCTAGAAGGAAAAGGGAAGAGAACAAGCTCTCAATTCCTTTCCCATTCCATTTCTTTTGTTAAAGGCATTATTACTTCTTGTTTGGTACAAAATGACAAACATTTTATGAACGTTTGCTATATGTGATTAAGCAAAACAATGCTCCATTTGAGAACAAGAGCCTTTAAGGCATGAGGATGAAAAGTATAAAGTCCCTCAGTGGGTGATTGTAAGTAACTTTAAGTGGGACATACCTGCTGCCACTCCTTGGGTTTTGGACCTATTTATGTTTACCTGCTGGGGACACCATATGATATAAAGGTCTTTGATATAGTGCACATATTTCCTCCTAGAATGACTCCCCATTCTTCCTGAGTGGTGTCTCTGAGCTGATGTTTTGGATGTGCTTTAGTGGGCTATTCCATCAGTCTGGCACTTTACGAGTGGTGAAAACTACCTGGTGACGCCTTTCCTAGGACAGCTATGGTAACTGAGCAAGATGAAGGTATAAATTGGGTGTCATGATTTTTATTGATAAATCTGGCTATTATACATGTTGTGCATTTCAAATAAATCTCACTTTTAAGTGAGATCTCTCTTTTCCTCATGGGCTTTAGTCATCTATATACTTGGCAATGCTCTAAGTAAAACCCTTTTGCATGGACTCTACCCATCTTTGAAATCTCAGTTTGGTATACTCCCTTCCCTTTATACAATATCGGCTAGTCACATCTTTCTTACCTCCTTCTACTTCCTTCAGCCAAAACACTTCTGCTATTCTCTACCTAACCTCTTTTTATCCATATATTAAGATTTAGAGCAAGGCATAGCTGTTCCAAAAAAGCCAATTTTGAGCCTACTATGGACTCTCTTATCTCACCTTCACAGGTGACTTGTGGCACTTATATTTGCACCATATACTTGTATACTTGGCTTTGGATTGCCTTTTATTTTCTGCCTCTTATTTTTGTTTGCCAGGCTATTGCAAGCTCCCTTTGATGGAGAAACTTCACTATTCCTATTCCTTGGAATGCCTAACGTAGTGCTATGGTCTACAGCTCAGGTTTTCTTTGTTATTGAGATTCACATTTGTTTAAAATTATACAGAAGCTTTATTAATTTTTACAAACATTTGTTTTCATAGTTAGGGTTCATTACAGTTAATTTTATATGGCATTGCCTTTTTACTTTGTAATTTCTTAAATGAATATAAATAGCATTTTTCAAAAGAAGAAAACACATGAAAAAACTAGGACTATGCTGGGGTAATTCATTAGACTGGCAGCTGTGGAGTTTTGTATTTATGAAAAACAGGAACAAGGTCTTAGGAGTTTGGTTCCATTACTACCAGTTTATTGTTCTCTGTAAATCAGAATAGCACATGGTACTGACTCCTTCTAGTAATTCCCAGAAGTTCAGTAGCAAATATATTACATCAGAGATACAAAATCCATGCTGGAAACTGGAATACCTCAGATTCAAACGTTAAGGATCAATTTGGATTCAAATTTCTGCAAATAATATAGTTTTAGTTTTCATTACTTTTGAAAATATCTTGCAAATAATGTTTCATATACATCTTTTAAATTAACTTGTTAGCTACAAATCACTAATGTTTTTCAGCACATTGTTAGTATGATCAAATGACACCTTAGGAAAATTACTATTATGAAGTGTTACAATAGACTAAAGACTAGAAAAAGAGAGGCGAATCTCAAGGGAGGAGGTATTATAATACTCTGGTGTGAAGTGAATATGACCTGAACCATGATGGCACCACCAGAGAGATTACCATAAGACACTTATAAGACTGGTGATTTGTGGATATAGGGAGTGAAAGACTCCCAGTTTTCAAGCCTAGGAAGGTAGAAGAATAATAGTGGCACTATTAAAAATTGGAGAAAGAGGAAGAAAAAGAGGAGTTTCTGGTTGAAATATAAAGTCCCTGCTTTACATTAACCCAAAGGTTGTAGGTCACTGGGAATATACAAGCCTGATGTATTTGTCAAAAGCTTTTGTATTCAAGGTGGTCACACTGGCATATTTTTATCTCTTCAGCAGATATATATGTTGGATGCTAACTAACTCTGTACTTTGATATCTTTCAGAAGACCTGATACATCTGGTTAAATGATAAATGGATTAGAATATAATGGAACAAATCTAATACAGTATTGTTCTAAATGAGCACTAATTCAATTTGGGTCGATTAATGACTTATACATTTCAGTAACAGAAGTTTCCTGAGGTTAAGGTAATATATTCAGAAAAATCTTCTATTAAAAATCAAATAAGACCTTAGAGAGTAACATATTATCAGTCATTTATATGGTAAGTTGAATATGCTAATAAAAATGGAGTAGAGGAGTAAGAGTCTAAGAAATACATCAACATCTCAGCTTCAACACAGTTTAGCATTGACCAGTCTAGATGAAGATGCTTTTTCAACTGTGATAAATAAATGTTGAAAAAGGAAAGACTAAGTTTGTGAAGTTTGGTCTTCAATGGAAAAAAATACTTAATATGAGCAGTGATCAATAATGTGCTGAGAGTAGATACGTAGGTAAAGATTTGCTGAGGTTCTTCAATGGAAGGATATAATTATTCATATCCTGTTTTCTTGAAACCAAACCATCAGGTCTTCTTATTCAGCTTCCATTGTGAAAAGTCACAGTTTTCTCAAAAGAAAGGGACAAAGAATCACTGCTTCAGTAAACGGTGTTATCCAACTGTCTTGGTTTGCTCAAGAGTGAAAGGATTCCTGAGATATGGGAGTTTCATTTTTAAAACCAGGATAATCTTGGTCAAGCTGGGAGGAATTGGTCACTGAAGAACCTCAATGTGAAAAACAGGCTAAGTTCTAGGAGCCATATATATGAACTTGGCTGCTGAAGAACATGGGCATCTTGTTCTGAAATAGTTCTTATGGTTCCTGGTGGTCTGGCTGCCAGCTAGAGACTGACATTGGGTATAAGTTTTCAGATAGAAATGGTGACCTTAAATAGAAACATGGTTTCTTTGTCAAATGATCTGTGATGTGTTTCCATAAGTAGTTTAATTATACACAAAATCTAGGTGATTTGCTACTTGATTTATAACTCCGTTATTTCTCCTTAAGAGAAATAAACTTGCATGCAATGAGAAGTACAGATGAAAGGGCTGTTACCTTTCCAATAGTAAGTGATAAAAAGTCCATTCTGGCTGGCTAGGAAAAAAGACAATTTATATGGCAGGTCACTAGGATATTTTGTTTATCCCTACAACAGGAAAGCTAGAAGTACAATTATATTTCACAAGCAGCTGGAACTCAACCTTCCAGGGTTCTTCCTTGGTCTCTCATGTCTGCTGTTCAATGCACACCATGTCATCCTGTGCCCTACAGTCTACATTTCACCACATGAAAGAAATTTCAAATCTTGGGATTAATACAGCAGAAAGATTCTGAAATGTTCAGTTTTAAGTTAAAAAAAAATCCCAGGGAAATGCTTTGCTTAGCATTAAAACAGTTGTATATGGCCAACATGCATATGAGAAAATGCTCTGCATCACTTGCCATCAGGGAAATACAAATCAAAACCACAATGAGATACCACCTCACACCAGTGAGAATGGGGCAAATTAACAAGGCAGGAAACAACAAATGTTGGAGGGGATGCGGAGAAAAGGGAACCCTCTTACACTGTTGGTGGGAATGTGAACTGGTGTAGCCACTCTGGAAAACTGTGTGGAGGTTCCTCAAAGAGTTAAAAATAGACCTGCCCTACCACCCAGCAATTGCACTATTGGGGATTTACCCCAAAGATACAGATGCAGTGAAACGCCGGGACACCTGCACCCCGATGTTTATAGCAGCAATGGCCACGATAGCCAAACTGTGGAAGGAGCCTCGGTGTCCAACGAAAGATGAATGGATAAAGAAGATGTGGTTTATGTATACAATGGAATATTACTCAGCCATTAGAAATGACAAATACCCACCATTTGCTTCAACATGGATGGAACTGGAGGGTATTATGCTGAGTGAAGTAAGTCAGTTGGAGAAGGACAAACATTATATGTTCTCATTCATGTGGGGAATATAAATAATAGTGAAAGGGAATATAAGGGAAGGGAGAAGAAATGTGTGGGAAATATCAGAAAGGGAGACAGAATGTAAAGACTGCTAACTCTGGGAAACGAACTAGGGGTGGTAGAAGGGGAGGAGGGCGGGGGGTGGGAGTGAATGGGTGACGGGCACTGGGGGTTATTCTGTATGTTAGTAAATTGAACACCAATAAAAAATTAAAAACAAAAAAACAAAAAACCAAAAACAAAACAAAACAAAAAACAAAGAGTTAAAAAAAAAAACAGTTGTATAGTTTTTACACAAGCCACCTATGATGATGGTCTATAGTATCATACCAATACTGTGGAGGCTGCATGGTTGGAGTTTCTGGAAAGTGTGGCACAATGGGAGAAGTGGTAGTAAGGAGGGAAAAAAAAAAGTGTCTACTAATCTCAAAGGTGTGAGCCTGGCAAAGGATAGTATGTTAGTATTTCACAGAGTATAGTCTATAGACCATAAGCATTAGCACCACCGAGGAACATGTCAGACATACAAATCCTTGATCTCACTTTATAAGTAGTGATCAGAAATTCTGGGGATGGGGCCCACCAATCTGTTTTAACAAACCTTTTGGTGATTCTGATGTACTCCAAATTTTGTACCTTACAATATAGGAAAGCTACTCTAGAATAATTGAAAACCTTTATAAGAAGTTTTTTCATACTTAACATAGAAGATAAAAGAAACCTAATTGGGATGCCTGGGTGGCTCAGCGGTTGAGCGTCTGCCTTCGGCTCAGGGCATGATCCTGGAGTTCCAGAATCCTGTCCCATATCAGGCTCCCTGCATGGAGCCTGCTTCTCCCTCTGCCTATGTCTCGGCCTCTCTGTGTCTCTCATGAATAAATAAATAAAATCTTTCACAACAATAACAAAAAACTCATTCATTCAACAAAACCTCTCCCCTAACCAGCCCCTTGTCAGAAAAGAGTATACTTTAAAATTCTATTCTGAGATTGATAGCTTACTATCCCGTTCTCTGTCACTGAGTAACACAGCAAAGCCTAAATTAACTGAGATGCCCCATAAGTAAGTTGCCCTATCTAATGAATTTTCTGGGTAACTAAGAGTTAAGCAACCACAACCAAAGTAATAAAAAAGAACCCCAAATAAAATACACATTAGATATTTTCTTCAAAATTCAAACAAAAGTGTTTGATTGTATTTGCTCACTTGCTTTAATGTATCAGCAAAGAAAAGTGAACCTAAGTAAACTTTTTTGGATAAACAAATATTGTTGATCTTCTCATATTATACTAAGAATTACTGATTATTTCATAGTAATGAAGGAGCATTTGCTAGAAAGATGGTGTTTTAATAAATTCTGTCCTTTTTTTTCTATTTTTTTTCCTTTTTGCTCAGAGCCAAACATCAAAACAATACAAGTCATTTGAATGTCCTGATTAAGATGGTCTGTGGTTGATCAAACTCTGCAAGCAAAGTTGCTCAAGTGCCCTTGCACTTGAAGCATTGGTAGATCAATGATTATTATTTTATGTGCTTAAATAGCCCTTTTGGGCATTTAAAAACTGAGGTAGAAATTTAATGCCAATTTTATTCACAAAGGGCTTGAGAAATTTACTTTGTTTCTGCCTCAGTATTTCATATAAATTTTATTTTCATTCTCATAATATTCGATATTTCCCCAACATTTATATTATGGAATTGGGGCTAGACTGCCTGACTTAAATTCTGATTCCACCACTTTTTAACTGTGAAATTAGGCAGATTATTTATCTTTAAATCCTAGTAAGGTCTCCAATAAGTGCTAGTGATTATTAACTATTTCCTTTGAAGGATATTGCCTCACTTTCTCTTTCATCAGTAAGTCCAGTCAAAGAGCCAGCCAATTTCATTTGCAGCTTGTGAAAAAGAAAATAAATATCTAGGAATAAAGAAAGGTGTTGAGAAGTCTTGCAGTTTACCAAATTATCTAGTTAATAAATGGCACTCAGTAAAGTAAATTAAAATTTTATAATTCTAGGAATTAATAAACCTATTCTGGTCTGAAAACAGCAACAATAAAACTATGATGCTACTAAGAACCACCTATAACAGGCGTCATGATGCCTTATACAATGGGTTTAGGATCACTGGTTAAGCAATAATGAGAAGTGTTTCATCACCAGAGTATACATTTTTGTTGTTATTAAAGAAACTAAACTAGAGGATCTTTACAGAAAATTCTGACTTTTTTCTTTGCTGATAAAGATGATGAAGAATGAGATCCTAATGGTGATTTTGAACATGTCTATGCTATGTTGCCGCATGTTACTCTTTCTAACATTGAGATTCTGTAACTCCAATTGATAAATTCTTTTGGCATCAAAATTCCTGGGTCTTGGAAAACTAAGAAGGAATCTCTAAGTCTTATCTGCCCAAGTACTCATTCAAAGAATTTTGTATAGAGACATTTTAGTTGCTCAAACTGGGAGAAAGTAGAAGTGAGTCAAATATAGCAGCTGTTTTATTGCTGTACAATGATGCCACATAATACTTCAGCTAAGCAGGATACAAAACCTGATTCCAGTTATCAGTGCTTTGGGAATTTCAGGTAGACTGAATGTAATTACTTTCTTTGGAGTTAGGCCAAGGTGTCTGGGTTATGAGCATCTCGTTTTGGGCAATTTGTGCTGTGGGACCATTAATAACTAAACATGCTCAGTGCCCAAATTCTTGATATTTCATAGCAGCAAGCAAGAAAAGAAAAAACTTGAGGAGATTAGCTTATTCATCATTCTGTTTCCAAATAGAGCAGGACATAGCTTAGAGTGCTTTTTATAGGAGTTGATATGATCTGTGGAACTTTTGAGATATTGAGACAATGAGTATTAGCAGATGTAGCATTAATATTCACTTCTTGTCCTTCACCTATGTTCAAAGGGACTTATATAGCAACTTACAGATTCAAACAGTGCAAAATAAGACATTTGAATATAAAAGAGAGTAGAAAGAATAGATACTTTAGGGCATCAGGATTAAGTAGATTACACCATTTTGGAAAGGAATTTGGCTTTTGTTTTGTGTCTGCTAAGCCAAAGATAAACATACACCAATATATGTGATTTTCTCTTATTTTTCTTTTGCTGAACTGAGCTCATAATAGGTGATTACAATGTTGGGAGCAGAGGATGAGTGAACAGATACATCTGCAATGACTTACTTCCTGATTACAGAAATCAGGTAAAGACCCACTGGGCAGTTCTTACATTACCGTAGTTGACAATTTAAACAAAAACCATAGACATGATTCTACACAAGAGATTATTCAAATAATTCATATTCAAATCAATAATTTGATTATTCAAATAAGCCAGCATCCTTTAGCTTTTATAATGTTCCTTATACAAGTCCAAAATTCAGATATATATAGGAATACCTTAAAAATCTGGAAAAGGAATCAACATAAATATTTAATTCAACAGTTTAATGAGAGCTGCCATTGTTCTAAAGATAGGTAAAGCCCAGCTCTTGCTTTGAAGAAGAAACAATCCAGAAAGGAAATTTACAAATGTAAGTCACCCTTGAGAAATAAAAACCAAAAAATCAACAAACAAAATCTGATCTTCCAGGTAAAATATTAAAAATATCATACAGAATATAAAATGCTTTGGAATGGAGGTATAATGGTTTAAAGGAAGAGGAACTCAGTTAGTGTTTGGAGATTAGGAACAGTGAGTAAACCTCAAGCGACAGGTTGGATTTCCATTGTAGGAGGTAGGAGACAGGCTATCATTTCAGATAGAGACCAAAAGCAAAATGATCTGGAACATTCAGGTAGTAGAGAAAGGTAGCATTTGTTTGAATCATTTGAAGACTACATGTAGCAATATTTTATGAATGATTGGGACTATGTTTTGGATGATCTTAAATGTCAAAATAAAGTCATGGAAGTTTGTGGGGACATACTATAGACTGAAGAGTAAAGAACTTGGAATTAAATAGATTTGAGTTTTTCAGATAATAAGAAATATGGGCCCAGATTTGAGTACTTTTAGTGGGAGTATTAGGAAGGCTTTCTGGTTGAGTTTTGATATTAATTGAAATAATGAAGCCTATTTTTAGCTTTGACTTTCCTTGTTGTTGTTAATAAAATAGTACATCTACCCTGACAATTCTCATAAGGGAGATGTGCTCATTGCTTCTACTATATCATTTAGATAGTAAGGGATGAAATTACTGGTAACATTTTTTTCAAAACCTTATGGTTATGAAAATAATTGGGTTTGTAAGCTTAAGGTATCTTTCATATTATGATTTGTTTTCATCCAACTTTCATTTGACCTGTCTCCTTTTATGTTTTAGTTTCTGAGCTCTGTTTTACTCTTGTGATTTTTAGTATGAGTTTTTTTTTAATCAATAGGCAGTATGATTAGTAAAAGAGCCATCAATTTCATGAGCAGAAATCCATGAGATGTCTTGGTAGGGGTTTTAGTTTAAGAGTCCATGCTGGTATCTTTTTAAAATTTTGTCTTTAATTATTATTATTTTTTTAACCAACTCAAACTTTTCATCAAAATGAAACTATGGAATACTCAAAAATTAATTCGTGTTTCTTAAACTCCTACACTTAGCACTATGCTGGGTGATATAAAAGTGGAGCTCCATGGAAAACAGTAAAATGGAAAAGGAAAAGAAAAAGGGCCAGTGGAGCCAAATATGTACTTCTTAAATATATACCTGAGTCTAAGAATACTATACATGCTCTCCCTCTGTGTAAATAAAGGGAAGATAACAAAGTAAAATAGCCATATTCCATAGCAGTAGAAACTTTTCAAATATACTTTCTGTTTTTAGTGGTTGGGGGGAGGGTAGTTGATTTTGGTTGGGATGGTTGGGATGATTATTTAATCAGAACAATACTATGTCATAGGTTAGTTAGAAGTCACTTCATGCAAGGAAAGGATAAAGGCCATTAAGTGAATTCTCAGGTACTTACTATGCCAAGGGCTTGATGAGTATCACTTCATTTTATCTTTACAATTACTTTAGGAAGTGTGGTGAAAGTTATTTAAATAAAATTGAAAAATGCAGTTTAGTTTTTAAAATTTAATAACCGCTCATTCAACATTTATATAAAAATAAAATTATTTGTACTTTCCAGGGCTCAATACATTTCAATGCTTATGTAAAGGGGTGATGTGCCTCTTAATGCAATTTGATTAGACAGTGCTATATCAGAAGCTAGTGAGATG
This sequence comes from Canis lupus dingo, assembly GCF_003254725.2. NCBI lineage: Eukaryota > Metazoa > Chordata > Mammalia > Carnivora > Canidae > Canis > Canis lupus. Next base: position 52,640,775 of record NC_064250.1, on the reverse strand, counting down.
TTACTTCATGGAGGGAGATGATAAACACCGTGACTAAAGTCCTACCATCTTTCACTATGCTAAGGGCTTTATGGCATTATTTCATATCATTTTTACCATCATTTTGGGAAGTGTTATCATTCTGATTTTACAGATGAGGAAATTAAAACTCCAAGAGTTTTAATGCTAGAGATCACTCATTCAACCCCATTCATAGAAATTGTAGGATCTGGGCAAGGGTACAAAGTGTTTTGTGCCATGTGGTGACATACTTAATTGTTACAATTTAAACTATCACAGTGGTAAATAAGTATATCCCATTCTTGTACCTTGACACATGTACTTTTATAAAACAAAATTGAAAAAATAGGTGGAAAGCTATCTTTTTTGTATTGCTGAAAGTTGACAAAATATTAAAGATGATTACATTTAATTATTGTATATTTTTGGGTATTCTGTCTCTGAACTAAAAATGTTTGAATGAATAACAACATGATAAAATGAATATTATATATATATTCCTTAAAATATAGTTTTATTTTCACTTCAGCACAATAATTATACTGTTATAAACAAGATTTTTCACATAATTTGGGTCAATCGGTTATAGCATTCTGAAGGATTAATAAAGCATAATTGTATCAAAAGTATGTAGCATATGAATATATTTTATCAAAACTCAAGTAGTGAGTATCAAATATATTTTTGTCAAACCTGTAAATTAAAGTAAATATAAAGGATCAAAACATTGTTCCAAATTCATTTTAAATTTATCTTCTTCTAAAATATTTTAAATTATTAAAGAGCCATATATAAGGTATATTTGAAAAATATTAAAATAATTAAAATAATACTAGGTTTTAATTTTTGAAATTTAATAAAATTTTACTTCTTTCTTTCTTTCTTTCTTTCTTTCTTTCTTTCTTTCTTTCTTTCTTTCTTTCTTTCTTTCTTTCTTAATAAAGCCATTCTCAGGCATCTGGGTGGCTCAGTCAGTTAAGTTGTCTGACTCTTGGTTTGGTTCAGGTCATGATCTCAGGGTCCTGGGGTGGAACCCTGTGTCAACCTCTGTGCTCAGTGTGGAATCCACTTGAGATTGTCTTCCTCTGCCCGTCCCTCCCCTCTCTCTCTCTAAAATAAATCTTGAAAAAAATGAATAAAACCATTCTCACTTCTAGCATTCCTAAACACTGATGTAAAGAGCTGGCACCATACTTCTCACATGTTACCTCTCAACATACACACATATATGTACAAATTGAATGTATATGAATTGTTTAATGCTTAATAGGACAGAATGTTCCTCTGACACTATATACAACTGTTAGAGAAACTGCTCTAATTAGTGGACGCCTTTGAGCCATTTGTTTCAGTACAACTTGGAAATGACACTTCATTATGTAAGAATTTATTGCATTTATGCTATCTGAGAGGAAGTTTTGACAAGTTAATTAATTTGTCTTTTATCTAAACGCCTCTGCTGCAGCTCCAATCCTCCCTGCACTCAAAAGCAGTGTTCTCCTTTGTTGTTCCCAGCCGCACAACCAGCAAACCTTCCTGGTGTTGAGATGAAGTGACTTTCCTTTTGAAGACCGAGGGCAAGAGGTGTGGAAAAGCATTTCTCTGGGTCCTGAAGTGTGTTAATCACGAAAACAGATTTGAGGGTGCTGTGCCTGTGATGAACACAGATCCCAGAGGACTGAAGCCACCTGGGGTTCTTTGGTGAAGGTAGTTGTATGTTTCAATACGCAAAAAAGTCCACAGAGCCCAGGACAGGGGCCCTCTTTTCTGGATTTACAAATGGTCATGACACACTACATGGTGGAGCAACTGATGTTCTAATCAAGATATCACTGACTCAAAAGCCTACATTTTCATCATCCCGCTGCTTTCTTAACAACCTCATGTGTTATCCATTTTGGGCCTGACAGAGGAAGACTGGGAGAAAGAGAACATTCTGCTTCTGTTGCAAACAATAAGAAAATGGGGCATCAAAGCACCCAGTAACCTTTTCTCCAAGCCTTTCTCAAAAACAAAGGACTAGGGGTGCCTGGATGGCTCAGTTAGTTAAATGTCTGACTCTTGATTTTGGCTCAGGTCATGATCTCAGGGTCCTGGGATAGAGCCCCACATTGGACTCTGGAATCTGTTTTTCTCTCTCTCCCTCTGCCCCTCCCCTGCATGCTCCCACATCATCTTTCTTTTTCTCACTCTCTGTCTCTACATACATACATAAACAAATCTTTAAAAAAATAAGGGCTAGCATGTAGAGATAAATCATATTTCTGCAAATAGGTTCTCAATTTCCTTTTACATTGAGTTTATTTAAAAAAATAATAAAGTAGGAAGTTTTTTCATTTATTTTTAAGACTATCATTTAGCCAAAAAGCTACTTTGAAAAATTGATTCTCCTTTCCCTAAGTAAAAGGTGTTTCTGGAGCTAGTTTGGAGAAAACAGTGTGGAACTGGTTTCTGACGTAGAGGGGAACCTCGTCATCACTCTTCTCAAACAAAAGAAAGCCTTCCCCAAGGCTGCTGCATCCCTCTCTGTGACGCACAGTTCTGTAATGAAGACAAAGGTACAAAAAGCCCTTCTGTCCTCTAAAGAGGCTGTGAGTTTCAAGTGCAAATGAAGGAGGTGAATTAAAAGTAAGTGGTGGTGGCTCCTCTGAGCAGAGTTTTCATAGCCTTAAGAATTTTTCTCTTCTGTAGCTGCCAAATTTCCAGAACACACACACACACACACCACTGAGAATGAAGATGTCAGTATTAATTAGAGATAAAATTCTTTTCTCCCCCCCTCATCCTCCCAATGTGTCTGTATAGCACATTTCTAAAGTAGGCACATTTTCCTGGTGATAGAAATATCATACAACAATTATAATAGATTATTTTTATGGGATGGATGAGGGGTGACCCCTGACTCTATGATGTTCTCCCAGATATTTTCCTTATTCAAGTTATCTCAAGGGTTCCTTTGCTTTCACCAGATTCTATACTGTACATGATAAGAATTCAGCTAAGGAGTGTAGCAAATATTCTCCAAACAAACAAAAATATTCACCTGCAGCTCTTTTCATGCCCCTGGCAACTTCCCATTTTAGTTGAGGTAATGCTTTAAAAAAATAATATCATTCCATTATAAGTCTCTCAACCTTAGCTGTGCCACTCCAGATCCCATGCAGTTTGCATGAATTCTGTTGTGGACAGTTTGCATTGCCCTTTGTGTATCTGTGTATTTTTATGAAATAAAGAAATTTTCATTTGCCTTTACCTTCCTCAATAGTGAGGGAATTTGTGGAATGTTTAAGAAGAGAGCAACTTTTCATGTCATCTGGTCTAACTCGTAGAATAAGAGATAGAGACCAGAGAGGCAATGTGCCTTTCTAGGATACATGCTGAGCTAGAATCACTTATGGAATAAAAATGTCACATCTAAGACTATGAAGAAGTGAACTGAAAACTCCCACCAGCCTTTGTAGAGCTTCTTCTTTCCCCCAGGTAATTATTTTTCTCTATACCATATGCCCAAAGCCTTCACATGATTCTTCTAATTACATGGGTTCCATAAGAGGTTTTCCCCCACCCTTTCTAGGCACCCCCTTGCTTTGAGACTATTTTCCCACATTCTTTCCCATATACTCATCAACACCTACCTAAGCAGTATTCCATACCTGCCCAAATCATGATTACCTCTGGAAACTATAGGAAGGACACGAACACTAATAACTGAGTGAGGGTCTCAAAAAAAGCCTGCTATTAATTATTTGCATTTTAATAAAAGACCAGTGAAGATCCTTAGCACAAGAAGATCAAATTACAATTGGTAAGAATCTCAAGAACTGAGATGTAGATATAAAACTATAACCCTACTAACATGTATTTTTGTATTTATGCCTAACTATTCACTGAGTTATACGCACTAACCTCTCTGAATCCCCACCACCAGCACACACTCTTCTCTCTTCCTCTTCCATCATGGCTCTCTTGTAGTATTAATAAAAGTTTAAGGTTTCATGACTCAAAGGGAACTTAGAGAACATTTACAACCTGTAACAGTGGCTCTAGGCGCAAGTTAAGGGAAAGACAGGACTATACGAACAGTCTATTCTCCATATAGCAGCCAGAGAATAGTCCTAAAATATGAATCCTATCACATCCTGTCCTGCATAAAGACTACCTGTGACCCCATTGCACTTCAACTAGACCCAAAGTCCTTACAGTGTCTGGGAAGGCCATTTGTGGTATGACCCCTGTGTACCCTGCAGCCTCACCTCATGTCTCCCTCTGCTGTTTCCAGTTTTTTCCAGTCCCACTAATCCCTCAAACTCACTAAACTCTTCACCTGTCTGAGTCTTCACACATGACTTCCTCTCTGTCCAGTTCATCCACATGATGGCTTCTGATCATTCTTTGGATTGCAAGTTAAAGTCTCCTTAGACCTTCCCTGATCCACCTACCTAATGAAAACTCCCACTTCTGAAGTTTGCTCCCATCCCTGGCACCCTGCTCATTTGACCACATGGCAGGCATCACCATTTATAATTATATATCTTTTTAAAAAATATTTATTTATGTTTATTTGAAAGAGAGAGAAGAAGGAGTAGCAGGGTGAGAGGCAGAGAATCACAAGCAGACTCCACACGCAGCACAGAGAATGACACAGGGCTTGATCTCACAACTCTGAGATCATGGCCTGAGCTAAAACCTGATGCTTAAGCAACTAAGTTATCCAGGTGCCCTTGTAATTATGTATCTTATCAGGTTCCCACATCAGTGTGCAAATTCCCCATAGGCCAGCATGTACTTAGTTCCAGGCCCATTGCCAATTACATATTAAATGGTCATATTTGTTGTATGAATGAATGAACTTGAGTGTTCTGATTGCAATCCACTAGCATTGCAGTAGCACTGACAGCTTGTCTCTCCTCACCCCCCATAAGCTGTGTCTTTTCCTTGTGATTCCTTATTTTCAACTGATTTAGTGCTTTAGTGGGCACTGATTTACTAGATAAACTAAGTTTTCTGATTTACAATTTAAAAATGCTTATGCCTAATTTCATTTTAATGTACACACTTGTATTTTCAAGAAGGCTGCCTTTAAAGTAGATGTTAGGAATGCACCTGGGTGGCTCAGTGGTTGATCCTCTGCCTTTGGCTCGGGTTGTGATCTTGGGGTCCTAGGATTGAGTCCTACATCAGGCTCCCTGCAGGAGCCTGCTTCTCCCTCTGCCTGTGTCTCTACCTCTCTCTGTGTCTCTCATAAATCAATGGATAAAATCTTTAAAAAAAAAAAGGCAGATGTTAGTGAAGTTCTAGGGTCTGTAGCTATCTATTCAAGAGTGATTTTTCATCTCTCTGTTATACACTTGCTCGCTCCATCTACATTTAGGGTTGGTTTCCGTGCAGTACAAATTTGCACAACCAGTTGTCCTCATGTGACCCCACACAGGAGAATGTAATCTAGCCCCAGTGGGCATAAAATGGTTTCACAGTAAAACTCAAGCTTTAAAAATATCTGAGGGGTGGATGTGATAATGTGACCCAGAAAGCATCATGGACTTCCGCAGGGCAGGGTAGAGTTGTAGGAGTCAGCTTAGAAGCTGTTTCTTTCTACTACTCCTTTCCATGCAAGCTGAGAGACACTGAGTACAGAGAAACAGAAGCTATTGCTGAGTACCTGGCAGCCACAGCAGGAATGTAGCTGATTTGAGCAAAGATTAGATCTCCTTAGGTTTCACTGTGGCAGGATCTGCAATATCAGGATCAGGCACAGATGTTCATCAGCAGTTTGAGGAAGAGCTTGTATTTGGTCTGCATGGAACACTTACCCCTTTATGTCAAGGACTTTCTATTCATATCAAGGAATTTAAGTTTTGTTGCTACAGTTGTTCTAAATTCACACCAAGAGTGTGGAACCCTCAGTTAGGTGAGGATCATGCTAAAAAGGAAAAGAGGAAAACTCAACTCTGAGAGGATATGTCTTCCAGCCAACCTGGCTCATTTTCACAAATACCTTCCTAAGGACAGGCTAGGAGTTAAAGTAAGAACCTGCTGAATGAGGTTTATAACTTCAACCCACGCTATGGGATAACAAGGCACAGTCATTCTAAGCTGATTTTTTTGTTATCTTTATTAAACCTAGAATCCCCCTTTATAATATCTGAGGACATAAAATATTCCTTTGGGAACAGGGGGTGCTATATTCCCTCTCTGGCACTTTTATTTACTTATTTTTAAAGATTTTATTTAAGGGAAGGTGGGAGAGAGAAAGCATGCATCGTGCGGAAGGGAGAGAGGGAGAAGCAGACTCTCTGCTAAGTAGAGACCCTGATATGGGGCTGGATCCCAGAACCCTGGGATCATGACCTGAGCTGAAGGCAAATGCTTAATGGAACGAGTCACTCTGGTGCCCCAACCCCCCAGTACTTTTAACAAAAATATTTATAGGTTGGATCATAATTTACAGTACATATAAAAGTATAAATGAATTTTTAAAGATTAATTTGAGGTGGAGACTGTCTCAGCATGATGTTAAAGCCAGAAACAATAAAGGAAAAAACTTGATGGCTCACACAAGAATTTTCACAAAAGACTGATTGTCCAAATTAAAAATACAGATTACAAAGAGGAAAAATTATTTACAATGTGTTTAATATTAATTCTTAGTAATAGTAATAAATGTTAGATTAATATACACAGTGATTATTAGGTACAGATATTGTGATAAGCTTGTATTAACCCACTTACCCCACTATCTCATGAAGTATACACTACTCTAGACTCATTTTCCAGGTGACAAAACTAAGGCGCAGAGAAATTAAAATAATTATCTAGAGCCTGCAGCTTCTAAGAGGTAGAAACGGGATATATAGAACTTCCACATGTGTAAAGGAAAAACAAACATCCCACTAGAGAAATGGGAAGAGAGTTCCTGTAAAAAGATAACAGAAATGAGTAAAAGACTATGGCACTTTTATCATTATCACAGAAGAGAGTGGGTTTGTTTTTTTGTTCAGGAAGCACCTTGATGGACTTTATTATCAGAAAAAAACCTCCCTGGGTCGGGCCTAATTGAAAGTTTACGTATGAGATCAAGATTGCCTTGCATTAAAAAAAAAAAAAAAAAAAAAAAAAAAGATTGCCTTGCATTTCAACTAACAGATCTTTAGAGTTTGTAGAGAGATTGTGGGATCTGAAACTCTGAGAAGGGCAGAGATAGAGAGAAGATGTGAGGAGAGGCTTGAGTAAGAGCAGGGCAGATGCAGGTCAGCTAAAGTCTCTCCCCAGAGTAGCATGGGCAGGAGCCTTGGGGACAGTGACATATGAGACATCATTTTAATCTATTAGCTATTATGTGATGTAAACCCCTATGATCTCCAGATTTCCTAAAACATTTACAACTCAAAACAGACTTATATTAACACTGTGTTTGGAACTGTAAAAGAGGAGTGTCCACAGTGGGGGGACAGTGGTGTTGAGCAGGATAGCGACCACAGGGGACCAACAAGTGAATATAACCAACCCCACTGTGTGCTGAATTCTCCGAAACTATGATTCATAGAATGTGGGGAGAGAGATTAGCAATCAGAAAGAGTTTCAGAAGTGTGGAGGTTAGCAACATCCAGTGGCTCACATTGATGCCACATGGGCAAAGCCCATGTAGAGCTAATTTGTAGAAAAATACAGCAATCTGTACAGAAAAAGCTGTTCAATATCACTGATTATCAAGGAAATACAAAATTAAAAATGAGGATTTTTTTTTACCAATTAGATTGGATTTTTAAAAGGATTTTATTTATTTATTTATTCATGAGAGATGCAGAGAGAGGCAGAGACATAGGCAGAGGGAAAAGCAGGCTCTCCGCTGCTGGGAGCCTGATGTAGAACTTGATCCCAGGACCCCAGGATCACTCCCTGAGCTGAAGACAGATACTCAACCACTGAGCCACTCAGGCATCCCTAGATTGGAGAGTTTTAAGAATATTGTTAATAACCTTGGACACACTATTGGTTAGAACAGCACTTCCTGAATGATGGCTCAAAAATGGGCTGTGAATATGCTGATACGCCAACCTTAATGGTAGCTGTAGCTGGTTAGTCTGGCTGAGAACACCTGCCTCTGTTTAACTTTATGCTATGTAAATACTGTTATTTCCTCTATGTGTCATGATTTCATAAAGGATGGGAAGTACCAGGTTAGTGTCTAGAGTAGTACAGCTACACTAAATTGGCTTGGGAATACAATCAACAGTTTTAAAGCACATACAATTAGACTTGGCAATTCTATTTCTAGAAATACAAAATGCACAAAAATTTGCATTCAAGATGCTTATAAGAGTATTGATTGTAGAAACACTAAAGAAGTAAAAACTGTATTAACCCATTTTCTATTGATAGTCACTTATATTGGGACTCTACCATGTAATAGTATACATCTTTTAAAAACCATGAAGGCAATGCATGGTGCTATATACACAGTGAAAAAAGGCATGTAGCAAAAAAGAGAGAGCAGTATAGTATTTCTAGAATGAATTGTTAAAAGTCCAAATATAAATATTGGGGGCTAATCAAAGAAAGCTAAGGATGATAAAGACGTCATTTTGGAAAGAAAAATTATCTCAAATATCACTAATTTCAAAAAAATAAATATCAAGAGATAGTTCAACAGAGTAAAATGTTACACAATGTTGTATATTCTATATTCTGTACACAATGGATGCAGCCTTTCATATTGGCACCTCGTCTACTAACTGCTTCTCTCCAGGTGTGTCATTAGTACTATTCACAAACTAAAGGTAGGAGGTAGTAATGCCATCCTCTAAAGAGACTACTTACTGCTACCAGGGACATGAGTACAGTATTGCTTTGGAAATAGGAATGCTACGGAGAAATGTGCCTTACTATTTCCAACTTAATTAGAGAAATCTTCAGAATTAGCTTTCAGAATTGCTAAGCCAGCATTTTCTAAGACTTCTATTCATCTTCCAGTATTTTTCTTCTTTCATAGGATTAAAGAACTAATTTAGTAAGATTGTTGAACAGATTTTTATCAGGCTTAGCTTGTGGATATGCCAACATTTGAGTGTATATATTACACATATACAACTGACAGGTTTGCTTCCTTTCTTCTTCTGCCAAAACCCAAAACACTGACAACAAAGACATAAAATATGATGAAAACAAAGACATAAGTTATTTGGAGTCTGAAAAGGCAGCCAGTCTTTGTGAAAGAGCTAAATGTGCTTCATCACATCCTAAGCCATTGATGAAGCACTTCCTATGCAAATTTATTGAGCATCTGCTATGTACAAAGCATTTTAAGAGAGTCAGGGAATACATGAGTAAACACACAAATGTGAATAGGGAGGCTTACAGACTATGGAGAGAACAGATATAACATACAGGTCAAAAAGTCACATCTCCATTTAGTCATGCAAGATAACTAGGGTTCTTTGTTTTCTGTATTATCACCTCCTATATGAAACCCATCCTAAGAAGTCACAGCAGCTGGGTGTGTCTGCTGGAGGAGGAAGTAGAGACACAAACAATTTGAGTTACGGCAGACTGTGACTTCCTACCATTTCTTGGAAGTTGATTAGTCCCACTTGGGTAAATATTCAGGCAGTTCAAACTTGGATTTCCTGCCAGGGCTGAACCTCTCCTCCACTTTTTACTTCCCAAGGTAGGGTCTGGGTTCAAAAGGGAATGGATCTCAAGGCTTTACTGGTAGGCCTGATATTCATGTTTTCTTCTTCCTTCTGAGATTCAGTCTCTCTCAGTACTGATTTGGGTGGTGATACAGCCTGTTCCATTGACTTTGGGAGGATTGCAGTTTCTGCCATTGTCCTTGAATCAGAGCCATCACTAGCCAACATAGGGCATTTGTTAGAATCAGAGAAAAATTCCTCCTGCAGCTAGACACAGAGGGCATACTGGAGGGCATGCCTCTGCAGGCAGAACATGGGCTAGATGGTAGCTGCACACCCCTTTGGTGAGCTCCCTGGCATAGGTCAACTCAATTCATACACTCATTCATGGAGGTCTTGCCATGAGCATTGCCTCTATAAAGTGCCTCTCTTCTGCTCTTTCTGTGGCTCAAAGCCAGGTATTTCCTGACCCACTGAATGCTCACTGACCTCTCCACTTTGGAAAGGCATGAGGTGCTTCTGGATCCCTTTCATATTAGAGGCCATAGGGAGCCAGTACTGTGATCTCCAATCTTGGGCTTGTCTATCCAGATACCTGTGAGCTCCAACCTGGGACAGAGGCTGTTACTAACGGACATTAGCAACTATGAGTACACAGACTACCCTGTTGACAGAGTGGAAGGTTTAAGGCCTGATCAAGTACACCTCAATTTTATTATATGCCTATAGGACCAGCCCTTTGCATTACTTCTATCTGCACTATAGTAAAAGTGCTCTTAAATTAAAGCACTTAATTCCACCAAAGTAAAGAACAAGTGCAATTTTGAAAATAATTCATGCTTAGTAGATGTTGATTTAAGTGTGTATCTTGCACCAGCCTAGTTCTGGGTAGACAAACAGAATAGGGTAGCTTAGCACATTTCCACATCTCCTTGATTTATGTCCTATTATAGAATTTATTATATTATTTGGGAATAGTAAAGAGTTGACTGCATTGTGATTTTTACTAAGTTATTAAAACATCAGAAGTTATCCAGTGTCTTATTAATGCCTCATCTTATTAAGATACACAAAATATGAGGGTTTTAAAAAAATGTAATGTAATTTGTACATGATTTTTAGACAGTCCTGCCAGTGTAACCATCTTGAGACTGTCATCTAAGAATATCTGCAATATTTGAGTGTGATGCTGCTAGAAGCCTCTTCACAGAATGAGATTGGATTTTAAGGAAATCTGCTGTCCTCTAAAAGTATATGCAAAATATAGTGTGTTTTCTGGAAATGGTCCACAGCATTTGTCATGTTTCTGAAAGTTCCTGTGACCAAAATAAATCAACACAAAACAAACATATAAGCAAAAAGCTGCCACCTAGAACACAGTTAGAATTAGCCCTAAAGGTGATTGCATCATACAACTATATCGGAAATATTGTAAATAATATTTAATTGAATATATATATAGTATATCTTATCTTTAAAGATATTGAATATATATATTGTATAGCTTATTTTTTCTTGAATTCTTTAAATCTGAAGTTAGGTTAGCTATCATTGTTCTTCAGACGTTAGGTCACTAGAACTTATGGAAAGAAAAGCCAAAAAAGAATGAACTTCCTTTCACTCCTTTAGATCTGTTGTACAAATTTAATGTCTGTTAGAAACCCCCAGGGCCTACAGTGGAGCAATATGTAAGTACAAAAATATATACGGAAGAACACTGTCTCATATCCTATTGCAGTCACATATATACAACCCTTTTTTCTGTCTTTAAGAGGGAAACACATACTACCATTTAAGGTGGCTTTAATTTGCATAGAGAAATGAGAATTTTAAGATGTTTCCATGAGGAGCTGAAAATAGAGTTCAGGCTCTTTTCTTCATTACAGCTAGAGTCAAAATGGCAGTATGAATAAATTCCCCTTTTCAAAAGTATCTTGGGGGCTGGAAAAATTTTTGCAGGAATATTTTTCAAAAATAATATAATTCAGATTATTTTTGATTAAGGATGCTCCAAACCCTTTGGAACATCAGAACAAAGCACCACAATTACTTCAAAATAGCTCTTTATCTATTTAATCAGGAATATTTTTCTTATTTAAACTAGTTTGTTTTCTTGCTCCTGTTGTCAGCCCCCACTTTGTATCCCAGCAGCTGCCAAGGACTCCACAGAGCCACCACTGTGGCATCTCTGCCACCCTCCTTCCTTGCTTCTCTGTTACCACCAACCCTCCCATTTACACTAACTCCCACCTAACCCATTGCCATAGACTCTCTATTGGTGTTCTTCCCTCTATGTCATGTTTTTCCAATAACTTCTCCAGACTTCAGTCTGATTAACATTCATCAATCCCCAAAGGAATCGTGTTCCTACCTTTCCCCCAAGTATCAAATGGTTCCTTCATAAGAGAATATAATTCATCCTTGCCTTGACATTCAGTGCTTCACTACACACTCCCAGTTCTAACTCAGATTTCAACCAGCCCTTACAACTTTGTGTCTTTTGGGTAGGTCTGTGATATCCTATGGACTGTATATCTTTCTCCATCCAAACCCTATCTAAGTTGAAAAAATGTTTTTGATATGTCTATTTTCCATCCCAGCAAAAAGCAATCTCTTCTATCTTTTAAACTCAAAAGGAGACCTTCCATAAAGTATCACTGCCTTTTTGTACGAGACATTTTTCAGCCTTGAGTTTAGATTTTCTCAAATCCACAGTAAGATAACAATCTTTAAAATCAGACTGTGTGGATAGATAGCAGGATTTTTCTAAATTCCTACAATATGTTAGGCATAACAAGAACCAAATATGAAGCACAAGTGAGCAAATAAAAGTTAATCTGAACTTTATCAACATTAAAAAGCTGTACTTCAAAGGACACCACTGAGAAAGTAAAAAAACCAAACAAAACAAAACAAAACAACTCAAGGAATGGAAGAAAATATTTGCAATTCATGTATCCAATAAGGGACTTACATCTAGAATATATAAAGAACTCTTACAACTTAGCAATAAAAAGACAACCCAATTTAAATGATGATCAAAATCTCTGAATAGAATTTCTTGAAAGAAGATACACAAATGGCCAATAAGCACATGGAAAGATGCTCAACCTCATTAGCCAGCAAGGAACTGCAAATCAAAACTGTAATGAGATACCACTTTGTACACAGTAGGATAACTATAAGCAGAAAGACATAAAAGAATTGTTGAGTAGAATGAGGAAAACTGGAAATCTGTATACTATTAGTCAACATGAAAACAACACAGCCTCCTTGGAAAACAGTCTCGAAGTTCTTCAAAAGGTTAAATAGACTTACCATATAACCCAATAATTCCACTAGTAAGTATATGCTCAAGAGAATTGAAAACTTTTGTCTATAATAACATCTATACATGAATGGTCATAGCGGCATGACTCATAATAACCAAAAGGCAGGAAGAACCCATATCTTCATTATCTGAAGAACATAAAATGAGGTATGTTTCTACAGTGGAATACTACTCAGTAGTGAAAAAAGGTTGAAGTACTGACACAACCTACAAATGGATGAGCCTTGAAAATATGCTAAGTGAAAGAAGCCAGTCACAAAATGAGCCACATATTTTATAAACTCATTTATATGAAATATCAGCAATGGGCAAGTTAAAAAAACAAACCAGAAAATAGATTTAGGGTTGCCAGAAGGTGAAGGAAGGAGGGAAATGGGGAATAACTGCTAGTGGGTATTGGGTTTCTTTTGGGGGAGATGAAAGTGTGCTTTTTTTTTTTTTATAAATTTATTTTTATTGGTATTCAAATTGCCAACATATAGAATAACACCCAGTGCTCATCCCATCAAGAGCCCCCCTCAGTGCCCGTCACCCAGTCACCCCGACTGAAAGTGTGCTTAAATTAGATAATGGAAATAGTTGGACAACCCCATGAACACAATTACTGAATTGTATATTTTACAAGACTTTTATGGTATATAAATTTTATAGTCAATCAAACTTTTATTTAAAAAGGGATGCCTGGGTGGCTCAGTGGTTGAGTGTCTGCCTTTGGCTCAGGTCTGATCCCGGGGTCTTGGGATTGAGTCCCACATCAGGCTCTCTGCAAGGAACCTACTTCTTCCTCTCCCTGTGTCTGCCTCTCTCTGTGTCTCTCATGAATGAATAAGTAAAATCTTTAAAAAACAAAACAAAACCATTTTATTAAAAAAATACTATTGGAAACAGAGTGTACTTTTTGGTTTAAAAATCAGTCATGGAGGATTTGGATCATGGAATTTTACTAAAGTAATAAGATACAGCAAATAAAGGAAATGATGTTAGAGCAACATTTCTGCAATTTGGAAAGGAAATAAAATACAGTTTTAAATGATATGCAGGAAGCAGAACAAGAAAGAAAAGCTGAGAGTAGGGGGAAGATGAGGCCTGGGCCTCAGTAACCCTAAAGCACTGTATTCAGGCAAAATAGTAGAAATTCTGATAGAAAGCCCAGGGAACTTGAAAAAAACTCTGAGACCCTTTGGGCTGACATTCTGCTTTGTTACCATCTTCTACAAGGCAGTTCCTCTACTTCAAATATCTTGTTCCTTCAATAACTGACCTGAGAGACGAATCTACTTAGTTTTTTTTTCCAACTTTCTGGACTTCTGTTGTGAACGTCACTCTGACTTTAGAAATGCTTCTATTTTCCAAGCTGTATCTGAGTCCCTGAGCTCTTGCACAGCTTTGGCCCTATCACCACCCAGACCCTGACAGAGATGTAAGGCACAGAGAACAGAGTAAGAATATGAAAAAGAACGTTAAAGTACCCAAAAGGGCCTCTCGCCTGGGATGTCAGCAGTTTATAAACTACCATGTTTGCATACTAAGCCATTCTGTTATATCCTTTGATCCTCATCTGGGGACTAACAGAGAGTCTTTGAAAGGACACTAGACAAAGACCATCAAGAAAGAAGATTTATGGTCCTAGGGGGACAGCCAGCAGATTCAGATGCTGTCTGTCTCTCTCTCCTTTCAAAGTATAGAGAGAATAAACAGCCTCTCGAGTCTTGAGATGAGGAGACAAATGGAGTCACTGCTTCCAAGGTCAAGAGGATTTCAATATTCACCATGAGTCCAGTGCAACCAAGATCATCAGAAAACCTGAAAAAAAATGGATGATTGAGGCATCGACTCAGTAGCCAAAATTATCATAATGGTTGAATGAGCATGTAAAGACCTTTCCTATTACCCCAAAGCTTTTGATATGATTTATATGTAAATGTAGATAGATAGATAAATAGATAGATAGATAGATGATAGATAGATAGATAGATAGATAATATAGAATACAGTTGACAAAGAGAAAGCATCCTAACAATCCATAACTCAAATGCACTGAACATGAGGGCAGCTGTGATGGTGGCAATGACTCTGGATGCTCCTAGTTGACTCAGGTAAAAAGGAAAGACATTGAGACCCTGAGGCAATCAACACCATAAATAAACAGATAACTACCTTCAGAGCACCTGGGTTGATGGGGTGAGCTACTACATAATCTAAAGCACTGAGGTGGGTGCAGGACCTACAGGCTAAGCAGGACCATGTCTACTGCTAGTGGGAATTTCCAAGAGGCAGGATCTTCAGTCTTATTTACTGATACTCTGCGTAGTAGCCTTGTGTGTTCCACTACTAAGTTACTTGCAATTCCTTGAGTGGGTCCAGCTCTCTTTGGCTATCATGATTGTACATGCTGTGCCTTTTACCAAGAATGCCATCTCACCTCAAGCTTCTGGGAAAGTATTAATCATTAACTAAGTGAAAATCTGTAAGGCCTCTGTAACTATGCCTGGTATATGAAAAGTGCCCAAGGAACCTTTGACATTTTTCTATTATTATTATTACTTATTATTAGCCATAATAATTATTATAATTTCCTATTAACAATAATTGTTCATCATTATTATTACTAATTATTATTATTATTATTACTTTTAAGAATCACCTCAGAACATCATTCCTTTACCTAACTCCTCCAGAGTGACTTACAACCTTCCAAAACACTTATCATTTTCTTTTTGAGGAGGGAATGGGTCCATAGCAATCTGCCTCTTTAATTGTGAAGAAAGGGATTTTCACATTATTAATCTCCATATATTTAGCATCTAATTCACATACTAGCACATTATAGGCATTAAATATTTTTACAGATTGAGTAAACAAACAAATATGACTATATAAAAGTGGTTATTTTTTCAGATAATCTATACGGTCTGTGCTTGTCAGCAGATCACTGAACATTAATTATTGGACCCCAGCGGCTGAAAATTGGCATCTGTGCTGAGCTGCATTACCTTTGACATGGGGCAAAATATTTTATGTCTTCAAATTATGTGGCTCAGTGAACTGCCTTGAGTAAGACAAAAGCCATCATTTTGCCAAATCTTCATCACATCTCACATTTCTGTGACCATAGCTTTTGAGAGCAGTGATTGAAAACTTCATCCAGAGAGCCCTATTTTGTTAGGTAAGACAGAGTTGGAGTATATGGCCCTAAAACCATTTTTTCTCCATCAGTGGCTACAAAGAATGTGACAGTTAATGTTATGTATCGAGTTGGCTAAGCCACGGTACCCAGATATCTGGTCCAACTTTATTTTAGATGTTTCTGTGAAGATATTTTTAGATGAAATTAGCATTTAAATCAGCAGACTTTTAATAAAGTAGATTACCCTCAATATTGTTGGTGGGCCTCATCTAATCAGTTGAAAGTCTTAATAGAAAAAGGACTGACCACCCCCCAGGAAGAGGAATTCCACCAGCAGACTTCAATATCAACTATTTTCTAGGTCTCCAGAACCCTGTGGGTCTCAGACTTGCCAGCTTCCATAACTGCATAAGCAACTTTGCAACTTTTAAAAATCTGTAACAGCTATCTATCTATCTATCTATCTACCTACCTACCTACCTACCTACCTATCTACACACACACACACACACACACACACACACACACACTGATATTGTTTCGGTTTCTCTGGAGAGCCCTGATTACTATAGTGAAGATGGAATCAAAGGCCAAAGGACACAGCTGACTAACCAATCTCATATAGGCTAATGCTTCAATTCTTACCTCCTAGCAAATGAGTAGGGGCTTCCCTAGCCACATTAACGAAGTAAGTAAAGTTCGTCCTTAATATCTTCCTTCTCTCTTTTATCTTCCTGTAAACCATCATCTCCATCCTCCCACACAATGGGCCAAGTACCTTTATGTGTTCAACCTGGGACCATGCGGAAATTTAAAATGCCATGGGACTGCCTCTCTTATATGGAGCAGGTGGCAGCTCAGAAGAAAACCAGTAAATTCATTTCCTAGACATTGATGGGTGCCTAAGAACTGATTCTGGAACTATTTACTTTCTGTTGTTTTCCTCAACATTGTGACAAAACCTTATCTGAAGGCATCACTTATGGGATTTCAGCCTTTGTGTAGAGGTAAGGGGGGCATTTTGGGAACAGAATTGGCCTTAGAACCCCTCAAGTTATGGCAACGACGTGGCTAAACACACAATCAGCTGTGTCGAGCCTGAGAATATGCAGCTACATCATAAGGAACTTGTTTAAAAAGAAACTGTGTGAACTAACATGAATCATACTCATTGTTGGATCCCCTTGGGTAACTTTACCTTTCTGCAGGAACTGCTGTTGACAGAGTCACTCCCTGTGCAGTAATGTCTGTGGGAAACTATAGTACTCCCTCCTCTTTTCTATGTGCAGTCCTTTACTGCTATCTCTCCCTAGCTCTACAGCTAAATAGATGCTTTGAATGATGGTGTGAGAGAAATCTCTGTAGTCTGGTTGTCAAGAGCCCTCTGCAGCAGAGGGGAATTTTCAGAACAGTATAACATTAGCAAATCTGTGATATTTGTCAGTTTGGGGGAAATTGTAGTGTAAGTTTGTGACATGTTACTATCAAATTTGAATCAACATAAGGGAACATATGTAATAAAAAGGGCATAGGTAATCATAGGTATTTTCAAGTTTTTAAATTGACGTAAGGCATGTGTTCATGGTGGGATTTGACATTATTCCTCTTCAGTAGTTATAAGGATGACAAACACTAGGCTTTGCCACCTATTCAACTGTGTTGTTTCAATTGCTGCTATGAAGATCTCCCAGCAATGCCCAGTTATTATTTCAATAGACATTAAACCCAGGCTGCCTTTAACCATGCTCTCTGCATTCTGATCTTCTATATGACTGCTGGCTAGAAACATCTATGGTCAAATAATCTGAAATCATTCATTAATAATTATTCAGAAGCACTGGGTAGATACATCTTTGTGTATGATACTATAATTAGCATTATCCAAAGTAAATTTGAGAAACATAATTTATGCCCTACAAGAATTATAATCTAAAACATACTAATATGTCATTCAGTGTGTGTATATCTGGATATATAGTAGGTACTGTTTTTTTTAACCTCACTAGGATCAATTCCACCTTCTTCCATAAATATCTCTGTTTCCTGTGCATGAGTCTATTCTTTCTTCCCTCTTAATTTACATGGCCTGGGTTTGGTTTCACCAGTAACTTTAGTGGTGGAACATGTGACCCCAGAACTAAGAAAATCAGCATATCAAGATGATAGAATGTAGTCACTTAAATTGGCATCATCTTACAACCCTGTCTAGGATTAAAATCAAAATAGAAAGCTAGGGCTTGGAGGTAATGTTCATTCCTGAAAACTTTGAGTCCTCAGTAACTTTCACCTGAAAGTTATGCCAAAAGTAGTGTAATTTGACTTTCGAGTGCAGATATCGTAGAAAGGATGTCTTGCACTGAGCTTACTCTCTCTTGGATCACTAGGTCTGAGGAAAACCAGTATCATTCCTGAGGACACTCACATGGTCCTATAGAGAGGCCCCATTTAGGGTGGAGCTGGACCCTCATTGGCAGCACCTTGCCAGCCATTTGGGAGCAGGATCTGTAGCTCAAACTTTCAGATGATTGCAACTCCAGCACACATCTTGACTACAATTTATGAGAGACCCTGAAACAAAAGTACTCAGAGAAGTCAAAATTCATGACCCTAAAAAATGAGGATATAAAAAGTTTATTTTTATTTTAAATCATTGTGTTGTAAAAGGTAGTTTTTGTTTTTATTTTTGGCATAGCAATAGATAACTACCTCACACCAAAATAATCCTAACTAACAGTCAATAAACCCAGAACATAATAAGCAAATAAACCTTTTTTTTTTTTTTTTTTTTTTTTTGCCAAGTCAAATTTGCCATCTCCTTGTCTCTGTTCCCATTTCACTTTGTATGACCAACTGTAGCACTAAAGATGTAAAATGTAAAAAATTTGCCAGGTAGATATCTCCTACAAGAAAACTCCAGCTAAAATATTTAAATAGAAAAAATGAAATCTTAAAAAGGAAGAAAATAATTTTGAAGACTTTTCAAAAGGAGGCTTTTCTAAGTGTGTCCAGTAACCCATGATTCCACATAGGAAAAGACTGACAGAGTTTTCTATGTAAAAAATTTTAAATGGTAAGCAGAATAAAGTCCACACTGCAGGCCAAAAGACGATAGGAAAACATATACAACCTTTGATAACAAAAGATTCAGTATTGCTAATTTCAAAATATTTCAGTTAAAATGAACAAAAAGGCAATTGACAAAAAAAATGAATCAAATAGCTAATAAACATAAAAATATTTCAGTATCACTAAAAATCAAGGGGAGAAATTTTTAAATGATTTTATTTATTCATGATAGACACACAGAGAGAGGTAGAAACATAGGCAGAGGGAGAAACAGGCTCCCTGCAGTGAGCCTGATGTGGAACTAGATCCCAGGACCTTGGGATCATGACCTGAGCCAAAGGTAGACACTCAACCATTAAGCCACTCAGGTGCCCCAGAAAAAAATTTTAATGCAATATATTTTCAATGTTTCAAAAATTGATGAAAAGTTGGCAGTTCTTACTAACAGTAAGGTTTTGAGGAACTAGATATTTCTAACCTACTAAGCATCCAATGAGTTGGTGAATTATCTTTGTTTGTTTTTGTTTTCTCAAGCTAGTTTGAATTGAGTTTCTGTCACTTGCAATAGAATGTTCCAAAACTCTTAAGATTTATTTTCTCTCTTCATATAACTTTTTTTTAAAGATTTTTATTTACTTATTCATGAAGACACACAGAAAGAGGGGCAGAGACACAAGCAGAGAGAGAGAAGCAGGCTCCATGGAGGGAGCCCGATGTGGGACTCCATCCCAGAACCACGGGATCACGCCCTGGGCCCAAGGCAGGCACTTAATCGCTGAGCCACCCAGGCATCCCTTCATATAACTTTTTAAAATAGACTTGTTTACCAAATAAAAATATATTATCCCTATATATATATATATATATATATACATATATATAAAATTTCAATCTAAATATTTAAAACCATCCTCAAAGGGAAAATAGGGAAAGACCCTAATTTCACTTATGCACAGCCCTTAGTTAACTAGATACAGCTTTCTCTCTTCATGCTTGCTTTAGAGTAGTCTGAAGGTTCAGCTTCATTTAATTTTTCATAGATTTCATAAAAGAGAACTCTATACTTGCTTAAAGCAAATCCAAAATAAGAAAAAAATAAATTTGATACATAAACATCAAGTCTGAGGACATTTTATTTTACCAAATAGATGTCTGGTTTTTAAAAAATGTTCTTATATAATTCTTTTAGATACCAATTTCCTCTAGCAAACCTCTGACATGATTCAACTTATAGAAACTTTTGAGAAACATCTCCATATGTCTGACTGGGCCGTGAACACATGATGCAGGAGTTGAATCCCATTCTTAACTATTGAAATTTAGTTGTAAGAACAGAAGCACGACCCTCAAATGAAGTCAAACAGGGTGGAACAGACTTTTGGAAAACAGTTGTGTAAAATGAAATCTTTTTAGTAATACTTGGCACTACTTACTTCCTTTAGATGACTTATTTTTTTTTAAAGATTTATTTATTTATTTATTTATTTATTTATTTATTTATTTATTCATTCATTCATTCATGATAGACACAGAGTTTGAGAGAGAGGCAGAGACACAGGAGGAGGGAGAAGCGGGCTCCATGCCGGGAGCCCAATGTGGGACTCGATCCCGGGACTCCAGGATCGCGCCCTGGGCCAAAGGCAGAGGCCAAATGGCTGAGCCACCCAGGGATCCCCTAGGTGATTTATTTTTATCCTTGAGTTGGTATAGTTTCTGTTTTGTGGAGGGCAATTTTTTTCTTTATGTTTGTGTGTCATTGCAATCAAAAGAACTTTACAGAAAGCAAGTGTTAAAGAAAACAGACTGATTGTATTGCTTGGTTGATTGATTCTCTCTATATAGAGTCATAAATGCAGACATCTCAAGGGCTAGAAAAATGTCTACTTATAGACTACATGAAATTGTGGGGAATTTTGAATCTTTGCTTCAGTTGCATAAATCCTCTAAACACTATTGTAAGACATAAAGCTATTTGCTTTCCTGGACTATTAGCTGATTGTGTTTTTAATATTTCAATGAGATATTTTGGTCTGGGGACATGACTATGAATAATAGAATAGTTCTGAAAAAGCATTAAGTAGCAAGCATATTCTAGCCCAAAGAAAGAGTTTCTTTCCTTAGTGAGGTGAAAAGTAATACTATAGCATGTTATTTATGTTGTTTAAAGAGTAGGTTACTATGGTACAAGTTTTTGACCCACAGTCTACTGGAGCATAGAGCTAAAGTTGCTTCCAAAGACCTGAGGATGATGACAGATGAAGAATATAATCTCAGCTATGGTATTTGCCAGTGATTTTCACTTAGAACCAAAGGGTCCTGGGATATTATGAAGAAAAAAATGGATACTTAAATTAGAGAAGACAACTGAAATGACTTTAAGAAATGAGGGAATATATTGGCTCATTACTTGAAAAAACCAAAGGTAGAGCTTTAAGAATGCCTTGGTGAATTCAGGAGCTCAAGCCATGACAAAGAAACCAGTCTCTCTGTCTCCATGATGATTAATTTTATGTAGTGATCTGACAGGGTCACAGGGTGCCCATATATTTGAGCAAATATTATTTCAGGTGTTTGTTTCTGTGATGGTGTTTTTGAATGAGATTACCATTTGAACGAGTAGCTTGCGTAAAGTAAATTGCTCTCTAATGTGGGTGGGACTTATGCAATCAGTTGAAGGCTCAAATGGCACATAAAGGCTGTTAGAGCTGAGATACCAAGCTTATCCTGACTTTTGATAGGAACTTGAAAATGGAATCTTCTTGGGTCTAAAGCGTGCCAGCCTTTGGACTGGAACTTACGCTATCAGTTCTTCCATTTTTCAGGTGTTCAGAAACATACTGGAAGTATACCACCAGCTCTCTTGGGTCTCCAGCTTGCTGACTGCAGATCTTGGAACTTCTCAGCCTTCATAATTGCACAACCCTATTTCTTGGTTCTGTTTTCCTGGAAAACCCTCTCTTCCTCTTCCTCTTCCCACCCCACTCTCTGTCTCCCTGTCCCCCTCACTCTTCCATATTCTCTACATATCAGTACCAATTCATGGCAAGAGAACTACTAGTAGTGAATCCAGGCTTTATATACCCCCAACATTAAATAAAATCAAGCAAGAGTGTCTCACTTTTTGAAATCTCAGCAAAATACCCATTGTATTTTGTTCACTCTGATTAAACATATGTACAGACCAGAAACCAAGCAGCTTGGGCAGGCAAATATGCTCTGATTGACTAGACCTGAGCTCTATGTCCATCTCTTGAGCCAAATGTAATGTCATCTAGAGGATTGAAAATGGTGGTTTTATGAGTTGCACTGTGCCTCTCAAAAAGACATGTTGAAATCCAAACCCCCTATACCTCAAAATGTGATCTTATCTGGAAATATGATTATAGATATAATTAAGATGAGATCATACCAAAGTCCTTAATCAAACATGGCTGCTGTCCTTGTAAGAAGACAATGTGATAGAGAAAGAGATTGGAATTTTGCAGCAGCAAGCCACAAAACACTGGGGATTGCCAGTAAACCACCAAAAGATAAGAGGCAAAAAAAAAAAAAAAAAAAAAAGATTCTTCTTCTTAGGTTTCAGAAGGAATATGGCCCTGCAGACACCTTGATTTTGGCTTCTAGCCTCCAAAACTATGAGATAGTACATTTCTGTTGTTTTAAGCCATCTAGTTAGTGGTACTTTCTTATGGCCACCCTAGGCAATGAATAAAGGTGGAGAGGTTGTTTATCAAAGGAATAGAAAGGTACAGTTATTAGAAGAAGATGGAAGTTGGGGGAGAGGTGGAAATAAAAATAAATATCTTGGTGTAGGCTTTGCAAATCACTTTCATTATTTTTAAAATAAAACAAATATTGTGTACTTAGCTATGAAAACACTACTAGACTAACTAAAACACAGAGATTTTGTGTTTAGATGAAATTCTTTCAAACCAGTTGTTCCTACTGGAGTGGAAGTTCTGCTGGTCAGTTATTCCTTTTTTTTTTTTCCTACTTAAATGAGAAAGAAAATGGTTGCTTTGAAAAAAATATATTTCTGGAAGTAAAATCACAAGCTGTATAGAAAATAATAAAGGAATCTCTTGGATAAAAATATTTAAACTTTTGGCATCCCATACTGAATAAGACTGTCACTGAAATCTTGGAATCTAAGTATTAGTACCTGTGACACATGATTATCCTTACTGATTGTCCCTCTCTGACACAGAGTGAATGGAGTTAAGTACACTTAACATCGTTAGTGAAAAGACATACATTTATTCAAACAATAGAGCAAGTGACACGAAAATAGCACTGATGTAATTGAATGAATGTGAAATCCATTTGTCAAATACTCAATAAGGTAAGCACTTGGGATATTTAACAATTTACTTGGGTGATGGTATGCATTTTCTAATTTATTGGATGCTTGCTTCTTTCATAAAGGTAAATTATGTGTCATTAATCTTTCTAGGAGGCTGTTGTCCTCGAGTTAATTTAGTGATGATTTTTTCAAATAATATACCTGCTAGAGAAGTGGTATGTAATCAATACAGGAAAGTAATCAGGTGAAGAGGAGAATATGTTCCCACTTTTTTTCTTTTACAATCAGTGGGATATACTATGGTTTGGAATAAAGAGAAGGCGTAAAACAAAAATAGAGATTCAACTGAGACTTGAATATCAGACAATCCTGACTAAATTTCTTCTACATGAGAGGTTATTTTATTTTCTTAGCTGTTTCATCACTTAGTACCCTGACTCCAGCCAAGTTCTGCTGGTACTCTGGTGTCACCCTTCTTCCCTATACTTTATTTCAGAAACACCTCCACGCATCCCCAGGGAACTATATTCCTGCATATTTCTATATTTTATTATGCACATCAATTTTTGCAGCCCATTTGTTTGTAATACCTCTTATCCCTTCTAGCCCTGGGCTTAATATTTATATAAGCAAAAGGACTATTAAAGTGTTTCTTGAGAGTTCTTTCTTTAAAAGAAGTGCAGTCCTCTTTTTATCAATAGTCTCTAATTACAAGCGTCTTTTAAATGTTCTGTTTTTCAGTGCTTCTGGTGAGGCCAAGTAGGCTCTTACCTAATGTGATCTCCCACAGATAGCAACTATAAACTCGGACAAAACACAACAAAGTACCTGAAAGCACTGGAGAATTAATGTAAACTGCTTTTGAAGAGGAGTTGACACCTGGAAGAAGTAAAAGGCATTGAATATATTTCAATCCTGTACTCCTTCTCCACCTCCTTTTTCTTTTCTATCTTCTGCTCCTCTGGCTTCTTTCTTTTTACCAGTTTTTAGCTTAAGGAAAGTGAAAGTCTAACAGAAAACCCACAGTCTTTCTGGCTTAAAAACCAAAGGACAGAGTCGGGGAGCAACAATCTCTGAAAAGCAAAAGAGTTGTGGAGTCCCAGAAAGAAGAGTGCCTGAGAGGAGGAGCTGCCCATTCTGTGTATAAACTTTGCCTGAAGATCTCACTGGCACCTGAACAATATATGTATGAGCTAGACTCCAAGAAAATTAAGAATAAAAGAACTGAACTAATTTTGAATTGACATCCAAAGGACAGTCTTTGCAATCTAACAAAGTTAGTTGCCTATAAAAACAAAACAAATAAAACTATCAGTTCATTTTAGAGGGACATAAATCCAGAGTATCTACAATGTAACTTGCATAATGTGCAGGATACAATCCAAAACTACTCGGCATAAGACGACACCAGAAAGTTTGAATGGATAAACCTAAGATGACTGACAAAGATATTAGAAGTACCTGACAAGTATTTTAAAACATTCCTTAAAGCTGTGCTCAATAAAATAAAGGGCAATATGCTCATAGTGAATAAAAAAAAAGGAGTGAAAATAGAATTTCAAGAAAAGAGTCAAATGGAAATTCTAGAATTGAAAAACACAATATTAGAAATTGAATAATCAGTGAATGACCTTAATTGCAAAATGGAAACTCAATGTTAGTAGACATCATTTCTTCCCAGATGTAACTATAGATTGAATGAAATTCCACTCATAATCCCAACAAGTTTCTTTTTGACAGAAATTGATCATCTGATTATAAAATTCATACAGAAAGGCAGAAGATCTAGAAAAGTAAAAAAGCCTTTCAAAACAAGAACAAAAGTATAGGACTTATGATAAATCTATATAATCAAGACCATGTGGTATTGGTGTAAGAATAGTCACATAAATCAATGGAACAGAATAGAAAGCCCAGAGAGAAACAGATGTATATCGTCAATTAAATTTCAGACAAGATACCAGGATAATTCAATCGAGAAAGGAGGAGAAATGGTAGTCTTTGAAAAAATTAGTGTTGAAAAACTAGATATCCATATGTAAAGAATTAATTCTTCCCTTACTTTGTATTATACACGAAAATTAATTCAGAAAAGACTACAGACATAAACATAGAAGCACAAATTAATCAAGAAAAATAAGAACATTTGTTCACAGAAATATTTATTTAAAAATGTTCATAGGAATTTTATACATGGTAGTCTAAGCCTGGAAATAGTTAAAGAATGAGTACAAAATTGTGGTATACTCATCCATGGTCATAAAATGGAATACTACTCAGCAAAATGGAAGAGTATTAAATGCAGTACCATAGAACCATCATAGTACCATAACACTTCATGTTTATGAAGCCCTCAGATAGAAAAATCTAATCTCAGGTAGAAAAATCAGGACTAGGCTGTCTCTGGATGGATGGAAATGTTGGAAATCTTGGTAGGGTTTGGATTACATAAATGTATGCATTTGTCAAATCTCAGCAAATACCCTTAAGATTTGTTCATTTCTTCATATATAAATTTTATATCAAAAGAAAACTATTCCAATATTGAGCTCTGGTTAATGATAAGCTTGTTAAAGTATTAAGTGGAAGTGCACTGATATCTGCCATGTATATGTGTATACACATGCATATACATATACAAATGTATATATGCATATATACACATATATACATTATGTATATACATTATATATATATATATATATATAAATCCAACCTACTCTGGGAAAAATTTATGAATTAGTGATTATAGAGAGCATTAGATAGGTGATAAACATGTATAAAAAATGATAATGGGGGATCCCTGGGTGGCGCAGCGGTTTGGCGCCTGCCTTTGGCCCAGGGCGCGATCCTGGAGACCCGGGATCGAGTCCCACATCAGGCTCCCGGTGCATGGAGCCTGCTTCTCCCTCTGCCTGTGTCTCTGCCTCTCTCTCTCTCTCTCTCTGTGATGATCATAAATAAATAAAAAAAAAATTTAAAAAAAATGATAATGGTAAAATCTAGGTTGTAGTTACATGGGTATTCATTGCTGCAATATTGTGATTTATAAAAATATATGTATTTAGCAATTCACATCACTAAGTTACCGTTTTCATATATATTTGGTCTGGTCCACAGTTCCTGACTTACAGCTCCCAAAGATCTTGGAATTTCCTGAGTGATAAGAGTAATGGGAGAAACTATTATTATGATATTTGGTCTGTTGTGCTTAGTTTCTGAAATCACTTCATAATGATAAAGGTGAATGATATGTTTTATATTTATAATGAGCCCTATTTCTCCACAACTGAGTGTACGTTAATGAGGTGACTTTTGGAGAACACCTAAGGATGGAGGCTGGTTGATGGGGGAACCAACCTTGAATGTAAGGTAGAAACTTTCAGTCCCACTCCCTAGTTTCCTGAGAAGGGAGTCTTGAGATCGAATCAATCACTAATGGCCAATAATTTAATCAATCATACCTAGGTAATGAAGCCTCCATAAAAACTCAAAAAAGAGAGGGTTTGGAGAGCTTCCAGACTGGAGAACCAGAACCCTTCCATGTGCCATAGTGCCAAGCCTCAAACTCCACGAGGAGAAGCAACTTTGGGACACCACCCAGTGTAGCTCTTCATCTGCCTGTTGATTAATATCCATTAATATCCTTTGTAATAAATTGGCCATCTAGAGAGTAAATGAGTTCTGTGAGCCACTCTAGCAAACTAATCCAACTACAACAGGGGGTTGTAGGAACTCTGATAGTCAGTCAGAAGTACAGGTAACAACCTAGACTTGTGACCGGCTTCTGAAGACCAAGGAAGGGAGGCGTAGGAACCTCCAATCCTTAGCTGGTCAGTCAGAAGCACAAGCAACAACCTGGGCTTGTGATTGGCATCTGAAGCAGATGCCAGTCCTGTAGGACTGAGGTGGGATGTAGTGGGATGTGATGGGATGTTGTGCTTTCTCTGGGTAGAGAGTGTCAAAACTGGGTTGAATCATAAGATAGTCAGCAGGTATTGGAGCCTTGCTTGTTTGGATGTGTGAGGAACTTTTCCACTTTCCACACTGGAATTGCTTCTAGAACTTTTCAAGTGCAAACTTTGTTCAACTTTGCTATATGTATGGAAAATTTTGTGAAAAACAATGCTCATTTCTCCAGCTAATCCCTAGATGAGAAAGTCTGTTTTGTCTTACACTCTATTTTTGATGGTTGTAGTAGTGGTGCTGATGCTGAATGGGATGTCAAAGCAAAATCAAATATATTTTACAGGTGAGAAAACTTGACTACAGAGTCAAAGAAAGTTGTCTACAGTCATGAGGATGGCAACTTGTGAGCCAGAGCCTGATTCAATTCTCCTGATCCATAGAGGTTTACTGCACCAGCCTTGGATGAGTAGATACCATAATAGTGACAAAATTAAAGCTAGTTGCTAAGATAGATACCACAAGAGAAATTGTTATTTGTGATATAAGGCACTTTGTCTGCGACACATACCTCTCCATTCCTGGCACTGAAATGTTTTTGGTCCTGTGGACAGACATAATTATGGAAAATATTACTTTCTAAATTGTGTTACCAACAATAGCCTCTATCGGTGCTTCTCAAATAATCCATGGTTTTTAAAATTAATCTCCAGCCAATATTTTTTAAAAATACAGTGACATTTAATTACCAGAAATACATTTTAATAAAGAAACATGAAACATAAGCCCCCGTTTTTTATTATTATCTTCAACAGACATTGTCAAATTACTGTAGAAGTTTCTAAAGGCTTACTCTCCATTTCTCTTCTTATTTCTTCATGGATAAGTAACAGCTTTTGGACTAGCATTAGTCGATGAATTGAACCACAGGTTGGTGTTGAATTGACCTAAATTTTATGGTGGAGAGACCTAATCTTGAATTTAATTTTGTCCTCAAATTAGCTGCAACAATTGACTATAGTAGCTATTATTGAGGGCAGGGAAATATCACCACAAAAATTAAACTCTCCAAACTCATCTACTGGGCTGAATGGTGGCTCCCCCTAAAAGATAAGTCCCCTTGAAATCTGTGAAGGTGACCTTATTTGGAGAAAGGATCTTTGCAGATATAAATAAGATAAGGGTCTCTAAATGAGATCATCCAGGATTATCCAGGTGGGCCTTCAGTCCAATGACAAATGCCTTATAGAAGAGAAGGACACATAGACCCATAGAAGATGTTGGGAAAACAAGGGTAGAGATTTGTGTGATGAGCCCATAAATTAAGGAAAGCCAAGGATTGCTGGCAGCCACCACATGCCAGCAGAGAGGAACACAGCAGATTCTTTTTCAGAACCTCCAGAAGGAACCAATTCTATCAGCTCCTTGATTTTGGGCTCTATTCTTCAGAACTGTATGAGAATAAATTTTCCATTGCTTTAAGCTGCCCAGTTTGTGGTAATTTATGACAGCAGTCCTGTGATACAAATGTACCATCCTATAAAGAATTGGTTGATCTGGACCAGATTCTGAAAACCACCTTCACTGAAATCTAAATGGAATAGATCTCCTAGAAAGCTCAAGGCCAAGAAATCAAGTCTCACTCTTCACTTTCCATTTCTAAGAGAAGAAACCATTATGAAATAAAATAATAAATCAATAAAAAGGTCAATCCCGAATATGCTGTTTAAAATCCTCTCCCCTGACATTATCAATCTCCCCTACCTTAACATGTTTTCCTATAGCATTTAGTTTTGACCCAATCAATAATTTTATTTTATTAATATATTTACTTATATTGTCTGTATACTACAACTTGAGATAAGATTCACAAGGACAGAAATTTTCATGTGTTCTCTTTCCTGTTGTATTCCTAACATACAAACCATTGTTTGAATATAGTAAGTATGCAACAGATACTTGTTGAATAAATGACTAAATACATTTTAACTAAGTACCGCTTATAAGAAGGTCAATGAAGTAAGAGGCCCATCATTAGGGAAAATTTAAATGACCTGATTATAATAAAGGAAGAACTATTTTTTTTCTTTCATATTCCCTATTAAGGAGAAGGATATTCAAATTGGAGAGAAACAAATATCATTAGGAAGAAAGTGAAACCTGGAATGGGTGAGTATTTGGTAAGAGAATTCCTTGTGGTTTAAATTAATTTTAATTTCCAGGCCCAGGAGAAGTACCCTTTACTCAATTGATTTACATGTCAGCATACAGAACTTGCAGATGCAATTATAAAACCACTAGCTTACCTTTACATGGAGAAATGATGAAAATGCCAGGTAGGAGGCTAAGAAATAACACATGTATTAATTTTCAAAAGCAGACAAAGTATCTTCAAGTAATTTTAGAGCAGCATTGCTAATTCAATTGTCTTTAGGAGCTGGGATGCTGATGCACATCAAAGAAGAAGGCAGATCTCCTTTCCTTTCCTCCCTCAGTAACACACGTTTAATTAGGCAACGTTTATATAGTATTTGTGTGCCAAGCTCCGTTCTAAGCATTCAACGTGGATTCACTAATTTTATCTTCATAAGAACCATGTTAGAAATGTGCTATTATCCACACGTAGGGAACCACTTTTCTTCTCTTATAGAAGAGAAAACAAAAAATTAAGTAATTGGCCAAGGTAAGATAGCTAAAAAGTGACAAACTTTTTAGGACTCAAACCTTAGTGTTCTCACACTAGAGTCTGTACTCTCTCCACTATTCTAATGTTTCTCAAATGGAGGATGCATCATCAAGTGAGCTTGGGAAAACACAGGTTTCTGGTTCTCACTTCTGGAGTTTTTGGTTCAATAGATTTGGGATGGAACCTAAAAATTTACATTTATAACAAGTTCCCAGGTGATGCTGACACCACTGGTCCTTGGAACACACTTTGAGACCCACTGTACTGTGCTATTTGAGCTAGTGGCAAACTAGAGCATGCATGATAAAATCATCCATTTAACATCATTTAAAATCATCCATACAGTTAGCAAGCAAAAGGAAGAGGGAAATAGGGAGATGGCCTGTTTTGGGGCTAAATATGTCCTGCTTGCTGTAGTACACCAGAATGAACCAGGGCAATCATCAGGAAGGGTCTGTTGTGATGTATTTGTGTCCTGTTCATACCCAACAGCATTCATATATCACACTGGACATGGTCCCTAAAGACATGTCACTGAGATCCATAATGAATTCTGTTTGTAAAGTTAAATATGAATAGATACAAATGAATGAAAATAAAATGTTTGCAGTATCATAAGCTGAATAGTGTCCTTCCAAAATTCATTTCCACTCAGAACCTCAGAACCTTAACCTGGCTTTATTTAGAAATAGAGTCATTCCAGATGTAATTAGTTAAGACGAGGTCATACTGGATTAGTGTGAGCCCTACACAGAGTAATAGCGCTGATAGGGTAATATCCCTAAATCAATGGCTGGTGGTGTCTTTACAAGGAGAGGAGAGGGCAGAAGGATACACACAAGGAAGACAGCGTTGTGAAGGCAAAGGCAGAGAATGGAGTTGTGCTGCCATAAGCTAAGGAATGCCAGAAGCCACTAGAAGCTTAGAAGGGGCAATGAAGGATTTTTCACTAGTGTCAGCTGGGGAAAGGGTAAGATACCATGTTTTGGGGCTAAATATATTCTGCTTGTTGTAGCACCCCAGAATGAACAAGGACAATAGTCAGAAAGAATCTGCTGTGGTAAATTTGTGTGCTCTTTGTATCCAACAGCATTTGGCTTCAAATTTCTAGCCTCTAGGACTGTGAGATAATAAATTTCTATTATTTTAAGCTATTCAGTTTGCGGTACTTTGTTTCGGCAGCCTTAGGAAGCTAATATATGCAGGGTATAAAAAAAAACAATGCAACAAATGCCTGCGTACCCACTACCCTGTTAAAGAAATAGAACATTACTATAATAGTTGAAGTTCTCTGGGTAATTCCCTCTGATATCATCCCCGTCCCCTAACTCAAGAGAGATAACCACTGTCTGCATTTTATATCTATTGTTTTCTTACCTTAAAAAAAGAATATTTCATTTCTGAACTGTGTATCATTTAGGTTTATATAGATACAGTTTCATTTGTGTCATATCTTTATCAAATTTATTAGACCCTTTAACTTTTACCAATTGGTTCAAGTAGAAACCATTGTGATTTGAACCTTCACTCTCTTAATTACCAATGAAGTTTTCTTCTCTTCATATGTTTGTTGGCCATTCACGTTTCCCCTTCTATAAAGCGACTTTTCAATTTGTTATTTTTTTGGCTCATTTGTTTTCTCAATTTGTAGGAATTCTTTATACAGCCTAGATTCTAATCCTCTGTCAATCATATGCTTCACAATTTCTCTTCCTAATTGTTTTGTTATTTCCACTTTTTAAATAAGCTTAAGTTCTTAATGTTACTATAGTTAAGTTCATTAATTGCGCTCTTCATGATTCACACTCTTTGTTTCTGTTTAAGAGATTCTTTTCCACCCTAAAGCCATGAAAAAGTTATTCTCTGTATTATCTACCATGTTTTAGCTTGGAAATTCACCTTCAATCTTTAAATGAACTGAGAATTTATATTTTGCTCATAAGATGAAGTACATATCCAATTTCATTTTTTTCTATCTGTATAATCAATTGTCTCAATTTGTATTGAAACTCCTGCTACTACTTCTAGCCAATTTTCATTATTATTCAATAATAGCTCCATCATAAATCAAGTTTCTATATATGTGTGGATTTGATTCTGGGTTTTGTACTATTTCATTTTTGGATCTACCTCTGTACCAGTACTACACTGACTTATTTTTATAAAAATTATTGACCTATTGAAAGATGAGTCCTGCATATTGTTCTTCTAAAATGTTTTGCCCATACCTGATCTTTTATTTTTCCTTGTAAAAATTTTAACAGTTTGTCAAATCTTACACACACACACACACACACACACACACACACAATTCCTCCTGGACACATATCCTTTTCAAAAAGTTTTATAAATAGCTTGGATAAAGTCTTGTAATACTGATTAACACCCAAAAAGAATGGCTAAATCTTAGATAAACAGAAAAAAAAAAACCTGGAAGATGTCTATTAGTTTTTGTAGAAGTCTAGCTGTGTCTATTTAATTAAGAGTTCTAGGTCTGGGGGAACTTGAGATCCTTACAAAGTTTGCAATTGTAGGAAAACAGGCAAAACAAGGCAAACTCACTACTAAGTGGCTAGCATACAAAGTATACTGAAGAAATCATGTCCTTAAAAAGAAAAAGTAATCAAGATTTAGTGCTACATCTTTATAAAATTCCTCCTAATACTCTAGATACAAAAATGGTGTACAGATGTATACCATATGTCCTCAGCTTGAACAATTAGAGACAATTAGATGGATTAAAGATTCAAATGTTTTTAAAAAGAGAAAAGGAAATAAGTACTATCTAAAAGTTCTAAAACCACAGGACAAGTTTTTTGTTGTTGTTGTTTTTTAAATGATCTCTGTGTTTGGATGGCCTTTCTATATAACATAGAGCACAAAAGCCCCAAACAAAAAGTGATAAATTCAGCTATATGAAAAATTGAATTTCTGCAAGATAAAATCCACCATAAGCAAAATCAAAAGTCAGATAGTAAATTGGGAAACACTTGCAATCCATGTTACAGACAAAGCAGTAATTCCTTAATGTATTTAATAGATAAAAATCTCCTACAAACCAATAAAAGACCAATAACCCAATACAAAAATAGAAAAGGATCACAAAAGAGGAAAATAAGCTATTCTAAAACATAAAATGATGTTTAGTCTACATAATAATAAAAATAAATGTAAACTTTAACTACACTGAGCCTACACTTTTCACCAGCATATATTCTCAAAGACCAAAAACTGTGATCATGTCCTCACGGTGGGGATATGAGGAAATAGGTACTGTCACTCATTGGTGTGAGTATAAATTACCATAATCTCTATGGTGAACGACTTAACTATGAATGGCAGAGGAGAGGGCATTTTTCTGACTTCTGGCTATCCCTCATAGCTCCTTACCTTCAGTGTTTTGTTTGTTTTCCTTCTGATAGTTTAGCAATGAGCTAATTCACGGGAATGGAGTTAGATGGTCAGACTAACATAAGACCTCTGGTTAATAACAGCAGCATTGAGATGTAAAGACTCTAACTTAACACTGGTCCTACAAGGGCACTTCTCAGGCCAGAAAGCCTCACTTGTTACAGAATTAAGGAGGTGTTCTGTGTCAGAGCACCCTAGAAATACAAAGAGCATAATGAAGACAGGCTCATTTTCCTGGAACACTTTCCCTGGTGCATCCAGCTGTGCCCAGCCCAGCGTGTCTCTCCTCAGGGTGTCAGTAGGACAGTGAACCCTTGCATCCTGCTGGTCCTATACAATCTGTGAGTTTTCCCAATAGGCCTAATTTTTTTCCATAGCATGTGACATGAGTATGTGTGTGTCTGTTACCTTTGTACGGACACTTCCAAATAACAAACACACATATCCTTTTATCCTGTAATTTTACTTTTAGGATTTCATCTACAGATATCCTCATACATATGAAATACCTTTATGCACAATTATTCATCACAGCATTGTTTGAGATACCAAAATATTGTAAATAATCTAAATGTCTGTAAGTAGGGAACTAGACCAATGAATTATAGCGCACGTGTACAAAGGAAAATCATGCAGCTATAAACATAATGAGAAAGCTCTTTGTGGATATGGAAGAATTTCTAAAATAAGTTTTTAGGGGATCCCTGAGTGGCTTAGCAGGTTAGCTCCTGCCTTCAGCCCAGGGCGAGATCCTGGAGACCCGAGATCAAGTCCCACATCAGGCTTCCTGTATGGATCCTGCTTCTCCCTCTGCCTGTGTCTCTGCACCCCCACCCCACCCCCGTGTCTCTCATGAATAAATAAATAGTCTTTAAAAAAATAAAAATAAAGTAAGTTATTAGATTAGAACTCAAAGTACAAAACCTATTATGTAATAAATTGCAACTTGTGTAATAGGAAAGGATACATGTGTGCACACACACATTCATTGTTCCAATTCTGTGCTCTGAAATGATACATATTAAACTGATAACATCAGTTCCTTTTGGAAAGATTCAATGGTTGTTCACAATAAGAATAAGATAGAAACATTTTATTGTATACCGTTTTAGCCTTAAAATTTTTAGCCATGTAAATGTATTATATCTGTATAATAAAACATTAACTAAAGTAAAATAATTATTCAGGAACTCAAACAAGTCATTGCAGAAGCTAGGGAGCATCAGTTGAAAGAGTTAGGATGGAATGCTGGGATAGCAGGGGATAGAGAAGGCTGATACCATAGACAACTTCTATAAAATCCTGTAGGATTTTATATGATGTCTCAGGACAGCTAGACAGAAACAACTGTTTAATTTACATACTACTCCCTTTTCTATAATACTCCAATTTTCTATTTTCTTCTTTTCTTCTTTCTTCTTTCTTTCTTTCTTTCTTTCTTTCTTTCTTTCTTTCTTTCTTTCTTTCCTTCCTTCCTTCCTTCCTTCCTTCCTTCCTTCCTTCCTTCCTTCCTTCTTTCCTTCCTTCCTTCCTTCCTTCCTTCCTTCCTTCCTTCCTTCCTTCTTGTTGAGTAGCCCTACCTATCCAAGCATGCTTTGATGAGCTCTTTTAAGATTTTGGAGGAAAGAAGAAACATCTAAGATTGAGTACCTAATGCTCTTTAAGATGAGTTAATTTCAATTTTTCAAGAATTATTAGCTTAAATCATGTTGATTCTTTCTCCCTCCCCCCAAGAAGGAAGAAATTTGACAACCATCCTATTAATAAGTTGAAATGTTTGAAAATATCAAAATGCCACATGCCCCATCCAACTAGAATTTCAGTGACATTATTTTCTAAAACATGGCACAAAATCATGCCTAGAAGTCTTCCAGAATCCTAGGCCATTCTTAGCAAAGGTACAGAGGAATTTTTTCTCTGCAGGGAACTGGGGAGATCCCAGACAAAGTAATCACTTTCCACTTGCTCAATTTGGCCTGCAATTTTCAATTGGTTATACTCTCCATTCCCTGTCCTACAGTGTTGCTGAGCTGCTTGGAAGGACTGCAAACTTTTATTTCAGAGGGGGGCTAGAAATCTATATCTAAAAGGTTAAGTTTAATGAGTAGTGGAGAGATTAGGAATAGTCTGTACAGACAAACATCAACCAATATGTTCTTAAAAACAAGGAAAAAGTAGTTAATTGCAACTATTTGGTAAATAATTAATAACAATAGCTACTATTTAAGGAGTTCAAACTATGATGGGCACAGTACTTAAGTGATTTACCTACATAATTTTATTTAGCCCTCACATCAATCCTATAGTGTAGATACATTTATTATCCCCATGTTCCAGGAGAGAAAGTTTGCAATGACTAGATTAGTTGCCCCAGTTGACACAGCTTGTCAGTGGTAAAGGGGACATTTGAATCTAGGTCTTACTCCACAAGTGGCACTTTTAGTCATTATGTTATATTATACTACAAAGAACACCTGGGTTTAAACATTTTAACAAACAACCAAGACTCCTTAGAGTGTGAGAAGAAAGCAAAAAAAACCTCTGCCCCTTTAAACATCTGTGTAGACTATTTCTTCTGTAGGCCTTCATCTGTGGCCCTCAGCTAGCAAAAAAAAAAAAAAAAAAAAAAGTCTCAGTCTCATTTTTTTTTTTTTTTTTATTTTTTTTATTTTTTATTTTTTTTTTTTTCAGTCTCATTTTTTAATGCAATAACAATCTTGTTTTAGGATTAATGTGGCCAGCCCATGGTAATAATCAAGACTCAGTTTTATTTGAGGTTAAAGTTTTTATATTTCACCTTACTACAATAAGTTGTCTCTGACTCATCCAATTTGAGAGGGCTGAGGGGAGGGGAAGAGTGAGAGAAAGAAGATATATTAGGGGCAGGAGGCAGAAAAGGCTTAACATTGCTAGTACGGTCACATAGTCATGATCTCATTTTGTTGATTCTGAGCCTGGCAGACATCCAAAGCTGAATCATTATCTCTTGGGGAGCTTTCATGTGTTTCTTAAAGATTTCCCCACTGGGAACCTCCAAATACATTTCTGAAGTTAAGTCAACACTCCTTTTCTAGTTGTCTGCTTATAATTTCTCCTTGGACCATGAACATCCAGTGATCTATTCTGTTGGAGTTCCATCTTCCCTTTAGGAAGCCCTCTTGGGTGAGTATCCATGCTGGGTTCCAGTTTGAGCCCTGCAGTTAATCACTGGGAAACATGTAGTTTCATGCTACTATTTACCAGTGCAGCCTCTGCCATTTCCCACATTTGCACTGTTCTTGAAATAGATATGGTATCAGTCTATGTATTTCACAGATTTTTAGGGACAAAGGTAAAACTATGAGTACTTTCTTTCATATTCACTTACTTGGCTTGAGGTAAGGGGTAAGGATACCTCTCTCTTGAGGTCTGTGTGTGTTTGAGTCAGAATCGGTTGTGAATTCCATAGCATTCCAATAATTCTCTCTAAAAAAATTCCCTCTAAAAATAGTACTCTTTCTTGGCCTCTCCAACCTTTTAAATATCCTTGAGGCAGTCATTATGCTAAGGATTGCCAAAACAAATTTCCAGAATACTTCTTTTGCAAGTGTTGAGTATATGGCCTACCTTCTCATTTTAGATCATGAGGGTATTTGGCACCTATTGTTTTGTTCTCATTTTTTTGAGTCTTAGCTGAAACTGAAATAGGAAAACCCCATTTTAATATCCTGTTATAAATACTTTTATGTTTTGGTTGAAAGTTTCTTATAGGGAATAGAAAATTTAAAAATGAATAGTTGTCCTGTTTTTTTTTTTTTTTTTTTTCCAAACAAATAGCTAGTTCTGCTTTTACAATGACATTTTCTTCAGGCAGAGCAAGAAGTCTAAATGGAACAGCTCAGATACTAAATGCTTAGGCCTCTTCAGTTTTTAACCTGAAATTATTCTTCCATATTTGAAAATAAGCTTATCCTCTACCATTTTCATTTCAAATCTTAGAGCTTCTGAACCCTCAATTAAGCCTAGCTAACTTAATTATCTCAGCTAAGTGTTTCTTTCTCATTCAGCTTATAGTTCATTTATCCTTTCCTGGGATATGAGTCATTACGAAAGAGCTATATAACCAATAGACTTGTTTATCTGGAAGTCATTTTAATGTCTTTGAGAGATTGAATTATCATAGCTTATCTGACTTCTGTATAAACAGACAGAAAGAACTGAATTCAATCCCAATAAAGAATTCTCTTCTTGGTCTTAATCCTCTTTGACTGCCCTACATCAATTGCATATTAAAGTTCCTGACCACATCTCATTCCACTGAGTTGCTGCTGACTTTTCCAAAATCAGGATGACATTGTGGAAATATTCTCTTCCCTTGACTTCGATGCTGGTTCTCTTCTTATTCTCAGACCGTCCTCTTATCTACTTCTTGAATCCCCATCTGAGTAAATGTCTTTGGCCATTTTATTGTTTTTTTCTTTCCTGCCTTAGCAATTGTATCCATACCTGGTGTGATGGCCATCTATGTACAGTTAACTCCTCTAGTGTCGTCTTTACCTTCTTCTTTGTTCCTTTGCACCTACTAGCATATTTACTTTTACTATGGCTCTAATCATATCAAAGTTTAGTAATCATCTACTTGTAGGACTGCCTCTGCACCTTGACTATTAAATCATTGAAATTAAGGATATGGTTTCTTATTCACTTACCCAGTACCTGACATACAATAGGTACTCAAAAAAGTTTGAATAAATGAATGCAAGTTCTCTGTCTTTATCCTGCTTGCTGTATAACATCTGTATGTTTGGTCAGTCCTTTAAACTCAATGTGGATAAAACAAATGGAATCATTTTTAACTACCAATCCTTCCTTCTGATTTCCCAGCTTCAGTCCCATAGGGCTCACCTTTGATTCTTCTGTTAGCCTTATCTACGTTATGTAAACAGTCATTAGATCCTGTCTACTCTCCCTGAGCAATATTTTGCATTTGATCTAGCTTTCATTTCTAACTTCTGAATCTTAATTACCATTGGTCTGGACACTTATATTAACTTTATAAATACTGCTGCAGAGAAAAAAATTTGAAATCAGGCAGATCTAGGTTCATATCTTGAGTCAGCTTTTAGATGAAAAGAAATATACTTAACCTTTTTGAACTTCTGTTTCCCACATATGATTTGCATTATAATCATTGATTAACTCCTCCACTAGACATAAACTCCTCTTGGCAAGCATTGTGTTTTACTTGACTTTTTATTCTCATAGATCAACTATGGCTCCTGGCATACAGCTAGCTGCTAATCATTGATTCTATTTGCTAGATGATTGAAGATGATAATATCTACACCACAATTCTAACATAAAAATAAGTTAAATCTGATAAATGTAACTGAATACCAGGAAGCCCAAACAGATATGTGGAGGGGCCCACATTGAGGATAGCCAAGACCCCCAGCTATACCACTAGAGGAGCTACCAATAGACGGATAGCACCAGCTGCCAGCTATGTAGGTGATATCATTTTGGACCTCCCATTCACTTGGTACTCCAACCAACACCATAGAAAGAGAAAAACCATGTAGTCAAATGACAGTCTTGATATATAATAAAATATTATTGCTTTAAATAACAAAGTTTTGGAGAAGTATAGAGACAGGGTACAGCTGTAATATAAAACCTAAAACACATGGTATTGATTTTGAGATTGGACTATGGGGAGGAATGAAGGGGGAGTAAGGAGACTCAGTAGAGGCTGAAAGGCAATAAGAAGATTAATGCTGGGGACTGAAGGAAAGGCAACCAGTGTTAGGTAGTGATGGAAATTTGACAGCACGGTCACCTACTGTACCATATATGATAGAAAATATAACTAATGAACTTGTGGAGTTGGCAAAAGTGGTTTCCAGAAAGAATGTTGAAAGTGTCTGTTGTCTTCTATTAACTGCTGATAATCCAATGATGGAAGAGAAAGAAGACTGAAAGAAACATTTGGATTTTAAGCAAAATTTAGAGATTTTCTAATCCAAAAGTCTCAAGGTTGGAAAATAAAACTGTTTCTTATTCCAAGCATCTCCAGATGGTAAGAAGTTGGCAAAGTAAGAAATGACTCTGGGAAAAAAATCAAACCCAGGGTGATGCTAGTATAATGTTGTCTCAGGTCAAAGCCAAGTCAAGGATGTGTCTATAAGATTATTAAGACCTCATAAAAATTAAAGCCCGTGTCTCCTACACTCTCAGTTAGATAAAAAGAAATAATAAAGCTTCTAAAAATTTTAAGAGTATGCTTAATAGATGCTTCAGGCAGAAAAAAAACTTGCAAAAATTTTAGGGACAGTGTTCTACAACCAATCCTCACTCCCAGGCTGGAAGGCCCCATCTTTAAGGAAGAGTACAGCTTTGGTTTGCAGATGCTAACCCCAAAAAGTATGTATGGATGCCATCCAAGGATGCTCACTCCAATAAGAGTCATAGGAAACCTAGAAAATTTCTAAGAGAAACATCATAAGGAAGCACAAACGGACTAAAATAAATAAACAAACAAACAAATAACTAACTAACTAACTAACTAAATAAATAAATAAATAAATAAATGGGACTGAGATAGCTCAAGATTAATCAAGGCTTCTGGACTCCTATCGTGCTATAATCAAAAAGCAGAATAAGAAAACTTCTCAACTACAAGTTCGGGCTATTTGTTATGGAAAAGAAAGGATGATTCAGTGGGCAAAGCCTAGAATTCAGAAGGTAGTGCCAAAAACCAAGGGGAATCACTCAGAAGGAGTGGAACTGGGTTCTAATTATTGTACATTGCCCAATGCTGGAGCAAGAAGGATAAACAAAGTGTGCCTGGCTAGTATCAGAATTTCCATAAACAAGTGACTGCTAAGTACCACCTATTTCCTCTTCCTGAAGTAGAATGTGTTTTATGATTATCCTATCTCCATCTTCTCACTTCTGGGAATAGGAGTAGGATAAAGAGTTCATAGGTTTCTGAAGCCAAGAAAACTCATTCTTAACTGGACCTAATTTAGATGAAAAAAAAAAAATCTTTGACCTTGAGTCTAAACCTGGTGTTAAAATGGGATACATTTGGGTGTAATAGGATGAGGATATTTTTTCATGTGAGAGGAGTATGAATTGTTATGGACAAAGGATAGTGGTATATTGTCTTTACAAAGATGATTGCAACAATATCTTCTGTCCCACATATCTTAAAATATAATCTTGCTGCTTCTCTATCAAGCTATTTAGCATGACCCTATAATATTTTTTGAAAAAAGGAATAGAACAGATATTATGCTGTGTGACTTCTGAAGCTGGTCCTTAAAACATGTATAGTTTCCACCTTGCCACTTGGAACACTCCTTAGATCCTCACTCCTACTCTGTTGAGAAAGTCCATGCAGCCCCAAGGAGAAGATTGAGGCTTGAGGCTCCTGGTTGATGGTACCACCTGAGCTCCTAGTCAGCAATCAGTACCAACTCCCAACAACATACCTGGAGTCATTTTGGACCTTCTACTCTTCCTAGCTCCTCAAATGACACCATGTGAATCAGAAGTGCCCAGAGGCACTTTGTGCAATAGTAAACTGATATTGCAACTAACTCTTGGAGTGCTTTGTTACCCAGGGATAGATTATAGAAACAGTAGGCATATTTGGAGACAGGCTGTAAATATCCCAGGTCACTATCTGGGGGCCAGTGGAATGGTCTGAGCAGTCAGGTCAGAGTTTTCTATGCCTTCACATAGTTGACCTTATGGAGTTGATTATGAGTCACCAATGATATTTAAATGCCTGGGGGCTCAGTGGATCTTTTGAGGCTTGTAATTCCTGGTATCTGGTTTAGTCAAGACTTGTAAGTGCAAACAATCCTCAATGTATGAATTCAGGAATACTTAGGTCTTATATTTCTTATTTCTAAACGTTCAGAAACAGGGAATATATGCTCAATTTATTTCTCAACCTATTCTCAATTTATTTTGTTGGGCTTTTCCCACTATTTCCTATATATCTTCCCAGTCAGTCAAAACAAACTATTCATTTCTGCAAAATATCCTTTCCTCTTCAGACTCCATTTCTTTGCTTTAATCATTTACTCAGTCATTGATGTAGAAGTTCTCTGTAAATTAAAAGAAGCTATAACCTTTTATAACTCTGCGTTGGATTTTATGGATATATTTCCTCTACAAAATTATAAACTCCTTAAAAGCAGTGGATCTCAATTTTATTTTTGTTCCAGCCTCCATGCACAGTTGGTAATCAAAAGCATTATATTTCTATGTATATGTATATCTCTCTATCATCTAGTGTATATAAGTACTGGATAAAACTATATCCAATCTCTATAAAACCAAACTCTTTGATGGGACAAACTGAGGCCCTCTATGATTGTTTCCCTGGCCTCTCACCAGCCTTATTTCTGGTGTCTCAACTGCTCTCACTAGGGATTTGCAATGATGAAAACTACCAAAAACAAACAACAAATAAATAAACAACACCTCCCCCCTACCAAATCAGACAACACGTTCAAAGGATTTGAGGCAGCCATAAATAATAGATTTCTACTATGACAGAAATTGCTTCTGATTTCTCAAAATTCATTTTCCCCTCTTCTTTAATAATAAAACCTCTGAAATGTTAGTTGGGTATATATGACTATTCAAAATAAAAACTACATTTCCCAGCTTTCTTTGAGGATAGATATGACCATGTAACTAATTTCTCTCCAATGAGATGTAAATAGAAGTGTCAGGTGCAGCTTCTAAGAAATGTTCCTAAAAGTTGGGGCTGAGAACTTTCACAGATTTGTCTCTATTCTGCCACTGACTTGTGGACCTCACAGCACTTAGGAAGTCATCTTGAATCACATAGTGAAAGCCTCATGTTGAATATGGTAGAACAATAAGATATAAGGAGTCTGGGTCTCTAACAATCACAGAGGTATTGTATAAGCTCTGAAATGTTTATCTCTAAAGGTCATTTATATCTGAGAGCAATACATTTGAAGCTGCTGTTATTTGAGCATCTTTATCACTTGTAGCTGAAACTAGTCTTTTCTAACACCATGCCTAAACTGGGAGGATTGTTGAATGAGTAATCCTCTAAGTATGAAGGAACAAGACTCTTATTTCAGTTGAAATTCAAGTCTTTGTTTTTCTATCTCTGGATAAACCTAACTCACACATAGAGAGAAAATGATCACTTTCATAAATAAAAAGATTTGAGTTCACTTTCAGCTTTTTGTTTGCTTTCTATTTAATCTAGTTGAAACTGCCTTTGTATGACTTTTTGACAATAGCATCACTTCCCAAATACCCATTTCAAGTGAAAAATCACTGAAATGTGACATGCAATTTCAGAGAAAAGGAGAGAAAGAAAAAGCAACATTTTTCATCTATGAAAAGGATAGCAAAATGCTGATTCTAAGCACTGTCCCTAACCCATCTGTCCTTTCCCTAGATTCCTCCACCCACTTTACTTCCCAAGTCCTTACACAGCAATAGTGAATGGAAGATACTGGTATTTTAACTGCTATCAAATTGTCAACATTTCCAAGGTTATCTCATCTGGTGCATGTGGCTTCTTGATGGTTCTAAAGGAGCCATAGCAGGGACCCTTGATGCCTGTAACATGTGCTGATGGCCTTATCAAGCATCAGGTATGAGAAATTTTTGCTACGCAAACACTGCAAATACTCATGCTCAAATTAGGAAATGGAAATGAAGATGCCTGTCTATACAATTTCTGATTTGGCAAAGAAGGTAGGATACCAAGGGAACATGGTCGATAGCAAAGGTATGGATGTGCTTTATGTTTTAAGAAAAATAGTATCCATTCAGTCAGTTGAAAGGTCAAGAGAAAGATTAACTCAGTAGTTGCCTTTGTTATTAAAGTAATTCATTAAATTGGTGCTGTTTTAGGAGTCAAATTCGCTATAGGCCTTTTTATTCCCCTTAAGATTGTTTTCCTTGTACTTAACCTGTTCTTCATGTCTTAAATGTCCTCCCTATTCTTCTCTTATACAGAATATTCTCTACTTCCCTTGAGATTTTGTCATAAAGACTTGCTTTTTGCAATAAAAAGGTTCAAAATCAAGTTGGGGTACCTGGTGGCTCCCCTTGATAGGTATAGAGAAATTAAGGAGGTCAGGATGGTTATTATAATGAGTAGAGGGGCCTTCTTTTGAAGCTTAGAATTCTAGTCTCAGATAATTACTATTCAGAATGACCACATAGGCTTCTGTACTTTATAAATTCTTTGTAAAGGTAAGGGATTGACTTACTTGTAAATATGAGTTAGTGATCCATGAGAAATTACTCCAAGTAGTCTTGGCTATTTTGAGAGAAAAATGAAGCCGTATCATTTCA
This sequence comes from Canis lupus dingo, assembly GCF_003254725.2. Classification (NCBI taxonomy): domain Eukaryota; kingdom Metazoa; phylum Chordata; class Mammalia; order Carnivora; family Canidae; genus Canis; species Canis lupus. The sequence goes on along the minus strand of NC_064250.1, from coordinate 52,596,969 downwards.
TGTCTACTCTGTGGTGAACACAATCACTAGGTATACAATCATGATTAAGACAGGACCTCTGCCTCGGAAAACTCTCTTCTGGTGGGGAATACAGACATGATGTTATTCCAGAAACTTGGTTTGTAAGAAAGAAAACTTGAGGACAGGAAGATTAAAGAAAAGATGCATTTTAAAATTTCATATATGCCAAAGAACTCAACAATAGCACTTTTTGGTATTTATCCCAGAGAAATGAAAACTTGTGTTCATACATTCACATTTATGTTCATTGCAGCATTATTTATAATAGCCAAAAGACCTGAACAACTAATTGTCCTTCAGTGTGTGAATAAACAAACTGATACATTCATATAATGGGGTACTGCACAGCAACAAAAAGGAATAGGCTATCAACACAAGCAAGAACTTGGATAGATCTCAGGGGTATTATGCTGAGTGATAAAAGCAATCTCAAAAGATTTCATACCTTATAATTCTATTTATATAACAGTATTCAATGGTACAACTATAGAAACGGAGAACAGGTCAGTGGTTGCCAGGTTAGGGTTGGGGGAAGGGTCTGACCATCAAGGGGTAGCATGCGGGAGTTTCTTTGTGGTGATGGAAGGGTTTTATGTACTGATTGTGGTGGTGGTTATGGATTCTATGCATCTATACCTGAGATAAAATGTCAGTTCTATAAGCAAACATGAAAAGAATGTAGGTAAAAATGAATCAAGCTTATAGTTAACAATATTATACCAATATCAGTTTTGGGATTTTGATAATGTATTGCAGTTATGTAAGATGCTACCTTTGGAAAAGCACAGCCTGGCGAGGGTATAGGGAAATTCTGTGCTATTTTTGCAACTTCTTGTGAGTCTGAAATTATCTCAAAACAAAAAATTTATAAATTAAAAAAATTCCATTTATGACTTATGAGTCATGGGGCAGATATTCAGCCAACTGTCTTGGAGTACTGGGACCAGGGAATAGAAAAGTATCTTAAGCATTATTCTTTCTCCTATTGTTGCTTCTCTTGGTCATGGCGACTTCATTATATCTCTTCAAATTTGGCTTTCTTCTTCTTTTTTCTTTTCTTTTCTTTTCTTCCCTAATACATGCGACACAAAGCGGGCCAATTGCAGTTTCTAAATTTTTAAATCCTCTCCATGCATGAGACTAGACCAAGATAAAACTGGAATTTCCTGACCTACCTCTCTGAGTAATATGCTTGATTTCATAGTGCCTGCTCACTTTCCATAACTTCCTCTGGCAATTTTACTTTGGGCTATCTAAGTTAAGTGAGGGTTCAAACCCTTCATTTCCCTAACATGGTTTGTTCTACATAAGTGGATACATCTTGTGCTTGAGTTTCTTACATGAGGGTTTTTATCATCAAAAGTAAACATAGATTTTTATCTTTATATTTGCAAGTGACCTGGTAAAAAATAATTTTTTTCATGATCCTCAGACATTTTTGCCTTCCAGATAATCAAAAGGCAAAATGATGGCTCAAATAACTTCAAAATCCTGTCTCCCACCCTCCACCCACCCCCGCCCTGCTACATTTACAAGTTTGCCTTATGTGCAGCACTCTGTCCTGGGGAAAGAAGCAAGTACGAATATGGACAATTTTACAACCTGATGAATAAGACAGAGATATGGAAACAGACTGTTACCATGCAGGGTAGACAGTGAGGTGCTGTGAGAAAGGGACAATAGATTATGGACTTCTGAAAAAGACTTTTTTAGGGGAAGATTCTTGAGACCAGAGAAGAGAATACATTTGAAATTGAGCTTGAGGAATTGATGGAAAGTGACTACATTACAGAAAAGGGAAAAGACCTCCCAATAAATATCTTGTATGGTAAATAGTGGAAGCTTAAAAACTTTGTTCAATGAATGGGTGCCCCTCTGGATGAAGGGACTGAAAGGCCATAAGGGGAATTGTGTGAGGGCTCTGGAGGATAGATAGGAGTGCAATAAGAAGTGTTTTTGTGTGTGAGTTTTTAAAATTATTTTGTTGCAACAGCTTCTCTATACTTTTAATAACAAAGACAAAAAACAAATTTCACTTACTTTGTTAGGCTGATCCTTAATGGAAGTTTCTCCTTGCAGATGCTTTTGTGTTTAAAACATCATGGATTTTCAATCTAAAAGCATTGTCTGTCTCACTTCTTATCACACTGGGTCTTAACCCACAGATGATTTTCTATTACTTCAGTCAGTAGCAGAGGGGGAAAGCTCAGGTCATCTGAAGAATTGATACCATGGAGAGAATGATTGAGAGTATTTGTCCTTTCTTGTTTTATTAGATACATCACTGTTTCATTTTTATTTGTATGCTTCTTTTAGCACACAAATTGCTCCAGGTCTTGTAATATGTATCTTTTACTTCCCTCAGTCTAGTTTAATAACATAATGCTACTTCACATAGAACCAAGGAGAGGAGACTTACAGCAGTATATTTCCATTACTTGTACAAGTGTTGTGAAACATTTTAGTACTACATTTAAAAATCCTACCTTTTGTTGTTATCATTTTAGCTTTAAAAAAATCAATAGTTCTTAAATAAAGTTGAACATGAGATCAAAAGCCTAACATACTTGCCACATTTTTGTCATTCTGCTACCTTTAATTCTGTTTTTTAGATCTAAGTTCCCATCTGGAATCATTTTCCTTTAGCTCAAAAAAATTTCCTTATCATTTCTTAACATCCAGGAATGCTGGCAACAAATTTCTCTCAGCTTTTATTTGTCTGAATATGTCTTTAGTATGCCTTCATGTTTAAAGATATTTTCGCTACGTTTAGAATGCTAATTTGGTAAATATTTTCCCACCACTTTTAAGGTGGTTTTTCATTTTCTTTTGGTTTGTCCTATTTCTTCCGAGATGTCTGTAGTAATTGTTTTCTTCATTCCTCTGTGTGTGCCATGTCTTTCTTCTTATGGCAGATTTAAGATTTCATTAACATGATTTTCAGGAATGAATTTATGATGTATCTCGGTCTGGTTGTGTATATATGTGTGTGTGTATGCACGCGTGTCTGTGTTTGTGTTTACGTATGTGTATCCTGCATAGGGTCCAGTGAATTCCATGGATCTGTAGATTTAGCTTTCATCACATTTAGAAAATTTGAGGTGTTATTTCTTTACTCCCCATACACACTTTTCCCATCTTTCTGGGACTCCATATATACATATACTGGACCACTTGGCATTATCTTATTGGTCACGAAGGCTGTATTCACTGCTTAATCTTTCCTTTGTGTTTCAGGTTAGATTGTTTCTAATA